>NC_069372.1:73235000-76162500 GCF_021730395.1 Mercenaria mercenaria
GAGTCAAAATTTAGTTCTTTGTTTAGGGGTCTAATGTCTTTTTTCCAGATTTAAGGGACTCTTTAGATTTTTTCTCGTCCTGATTTTCTATATCTTCTAGGGGTTTATCGTCACTTTCGGGTGCTCTTTGTGACCCACTAATCTCCTTATACCATCTTCATCTTGACAAGCTTAAAATGATTTGGGCTTTCTTTAAACTTTTTAACCTCTACCTCATCTTCCAAAATCAGTGTCTGACTCACTTAACTGTGGCACTGTTACATATTCTTCCTACTAGTTTATATCTTTCAATGTCTGGTTTTTTTTCACTGGTTTCTTACTATCCTTCCCTTTCTTGGTGTTTCTAGCTGGCGTTTCTACTTGATTGTTTCTCTAAACATCTTTACTATCTTTATTGCATGGTGAGTCTAAAGGACTTGCCGTGATAACTCGTTTTTATATCTTATACCTAACTTTTCTCATCTACCTCACCTCTTGACTTCTTTAGATTTCATTGGAAATTTTTTGCATTCCTTGAGAGTTTCTAATTTTCTGCTTCTTTGCCTTTCCCTTCTCAGCCTTTCTTTCTCAGCCGCTCCCTATCTGACCTCGCCTTTATGCCGACTTTCCATCCCTTTCTTAACTTTCTCCCCTTGTCAGGGCTGTCTTCCTGCTTCTCTGCCCACGACATCATCAACCTTCTTGCTTCCATACCCAATACCTGAGCCCCCAGGTTCAGGTTTAAATTTAAACCTAGCGTAATCTTCTGGTATACGAGAAGTAAAAAGCAATTTCTCACCCCAAGAAACGTGAGGCTGACATCCGTACTCTATGTAGTGTCTGCTAGTACAGTGCTTCACCATGTCATTGCCCTTGTAAATACCTTTTCTTTGTCACACCATGACAAATAACAAAACTGGCGTCTGTGAAAACTAGATATCACATGCGTATAGAGTTCGGGTTTTACACTTTAAAGCCTTGTGCAAAGCCAACACGCCTCCATAGTCTGGAATAAAATCAAACATTAAAGTTGTTACTAATATTAAGTAAGCGGACAATACGAAAATACATTCATTTAAATATTGCACCCAATTCACAAGCGCGTCATCTCAGTATATTGTTCCGCGAGTTCATAATTGTACATCTCCTTTACTATTATTGTTGACGATTTTACACTATTTAGCTGGTCTAATGTATTTGAATCACTTACATTGTTATTTATCACTTGTTTACTAATTTTAGACTTATTACCATTTTTGATTTGGTACTGTAAGTTTCTTCAAACTGTGATAAAACTTATTACATTTCATATAAATGTAAAATTTTAAAGAATTTTGTTTTTTAACTTTTTTTTTCTTATTTTTCAGTTTCCCCCCCGTCTTTTAGATAATTTAAGGCATGTACGTTTGACCTTACTGTTCAGCACTTTTAATTTTGAGTGATTCTCCCCCTTTAACCATTTTGGGAATATTAACACCAGAATATGGCCTAGTCTGTCTATTTGGTAACCTTCGTTTATTTTTATTTGATCTTTTACCAAACATATCGATCATTAGAGTTTTGTGACGATGAATGGCCCTTTTCCCATTTATTAACTATTTGGTGCAAACCCCTTTCTTTCTCGAGGGGTCATGCAACCAGACAGTTGACCTTTATGATACCTCTCTGCTTAGTATTTTGTGTCATAATGTCTCTTTTGATAGTTGCGACCTTTTATGTATGTTATCTTTTAGCTAAGTCATGTACTTCGGGTCATCTTTGTTTTAAGTCGTCAACGTATTTGTCATCATTCTGATATCGATTGTTAGTGTCCCTGGAGTACCAAATTATAGCATTTAAAGGAAGACAACCTCACGTCCAAAAACCATTTTATTTGGAGAAATCTTTGTAGTGTTGTGACTTGAACTGCGATATGCCATCATGGCTATTGTGATACTTGTCCCGTTTTTCTGATCTTTAGCACAGTAACAGATAGCATTGAGATGAGCGTTCTGTTTAAGCGTTTTATCATCCCATTGGCCCTTTTGGTCCTTAAGCTGGTAGTACGCGTCTTTTCTATTTAGATATTTGCAGACTTCAGCAAATAATTGAGACCTCGAATTGCTACCTTGATCGGTATAAACTTGAAGTTTTGGGGGACCCCCAATCTTGTAACAAATTGTCAACGAATGCTGAGCTACTGTTGCTGCAAACTTGATTTTGGGAATTGCACGCACTCTGACCCCTTTAGTGAACCATCAAATTACCAATATGTAAATTGTTTCCTTTGTCGTTTTCCCGGAAGAGGACCCAAAATGTCATAGCAACACGTTCCATAGGTTCCCTACAATGTACTGACCTAATGGAGCTTTATTTTCTTTTTTGATAACTTGCGACCGTACAAGTATCACACTGTTTACAATATTGCTTTTATACTGTCTATATACCAGGCCAGTAGAAACCTTGTCTTACTTTGTCTAAACGTCCTGTCAAAGCCCAAATGAGCTGCAGATGGTAAAGTCATGATTAAGGCGAATGACTTCTTGTTGCCCTTACTTTTGGTACAACTAACTGCCATGTTGTTATAAACCACTTGCTTCTACAAATTTCCGATTAAACATACCAGCTTTTATTTCCAACCTGTCCCATTTGGCGCCACAAGGTTTTTTAACTTTGAAGAGCCACTAGAGATAACCCGACCACTCTGGTCTTGCATCAAACCCGGCAAGTTTTGCAGAGAGAACTTTAAACTAATTTTTTATCTGCAAGCTGTTCAGCCTTGAATGTCCCGTTGATCCCAACCTTCTAGTATGAACTGATGTGGCCGTAAATCTGCTTGGCTGCTTGGTCCCCGGGCCCTTTTCTTCTTCTTGTTACTCCCTTTCTACTTTCATCATTACCTCACTGTTATTAGCGACTGGGTTTTATTCGTCTCCTGCCTCTTTTTCACTTTATCATTGATTTCTTGCTGTCGTTTGCATGAGGGACAAGGGATTCTAGAAAGCGCGTCGGCATTGCATGGCTCTTACCTGGTTTTATGGACTACTTGGAGATTATAATTCCAAGCTCTTGAAGCCAACGAGCAGTTGACCGGTGGGTCTTTAAGACTGCGCATCCAGCTTACAGCTGAATTGTCCGTTCGAAGTAACACCTCTTGACCATATAGTAATGGTGAAAATGTTTAAGCGCCTGTACGACAGCAGAAGTCTTTTTCTTGTTTATGCAATAAAATTGTTCAGCTTATTCATACTTTTGCTCATGTATGCAATAACATGTTCTTTGTCGTCATGCACTTGTGACAAGATAGCACCTGTGGCTTGGGCACTGCATCAGTTGTCCAAAATGAACTGACATTTGGGCCGCGGAAATGAAAGGATCGCGATGTAGTTAGAGCGTCTTTCAATGTGTTAAAAGACTCTTCACATGTCTCATCCACTGAACTTTCGACTTCTTTTTTACACAAATTTGTGCAGCGGGCCCAGCTATTCTGCAAACCCCTTCACGAACTTTCTGTAATATGAGGCCAGTCCTAGAAAGCTTCTTACTTGCTTGGCATTTATGGGCGTCGGCCAATTTTTTACTGCTGATATCTTACTCTCGTCGGTACTTTCCCCTCTTCGAAACTCGTGGCCCGAAACGTGACCGATTTTTTTAAAGAACGACATTTTGAAAGCTTTCAATTTTAGATTGGCTTTGCCCGGGGTTTTTAATACATTCTCCAAAACCCGGTAAGTGTTTTTCCCCTACTGACTTACCCGGAGTGATAAGTCGTCCATATACAAAAAAGACTCGCCCATTGGATACCTCTTAAGACATTTTCCATCAATCGTTGAAAGGTAGCTGGACTATTAACGAGACCAAATGGCATCACTTTGAATGGTACCGCCCCTTTGACGATGTTGAGAACGCTGTCTTTGCTTGTCACCTCATCCATTTCCACTTGCCAAAGCCGGAGCTAAACCATACTGCTGAACCATTTATTTCCTGCAAGGGCGTCAAGCAAAATCGTCAACCGTGGAATTGGATAGCATCGACCTTTGTAACAGCGTTTAACTTCCGGTAGTCACACAGAAACGATAGAACCATCTTTCTTGGTGATTAAAACCACTGGCGACGACCATTCACTATTCGACGGCTCGATTTACCTTTCTTCAACATCGATCTACCTCTTCTTTCTCACTCGACCTTTTACCTATTGGTTGACGTCTAGGACTTGCTTCACTGGGTGAGCTCGCCTGTGTTTATCTTTTTTTTTACTCTGTCAGTACAACCTGTTCGTCACTTGATGTAACAAAAATATTTTCGTATTTGTTCAGGGGTGAGGCAAGGGGGAATTTTTCGTCGTGTTTTTAAAAGAATTGAACTTTTCTCAATCATTTCTGTTAAGTGGTCAGGAACGACCTGCATTTTTCACTATCTACTGGACTACCCTCGTTGATGTTAGCACAGCTAATTACTCCATCTTCACTTCTTCATAGGACGATTTGCAGAAACCAAGACCTAAAACCGGGTTTAATACTGTAGGTTCTTTACCTGTGTTGATAACACACCGACACCGATTTCATTTGCATGTGGGTCTACCCAAAGCCTTCGATGAGACTTACAAATGGGATGAAATGCCATACTCAGAATTTTCGACATAGCCAGTTTTTGCCAATTTACAGAGTTCGGAATCGATACCTTAATGTAGCTGTATGAATTAGGTGGCATTCTACCTTCTCACTGACAAGATTCTACAAACGCGTTCTGCTTTGCCCTTCGTTTTTACATTGGATACTTTGACCTGACCTTAGTTTCAGTTGGAGATTGTCCAGATCCCAATACTTAACATGCTTAAGTATGTAAATCTTGGCCTATGATTCCGTCCATAGCCATGTCACACACAAAAAACTTTATGTTCAATAGACACATCTCCTAATCATATGACAAGTTTCACGTCCAAACCTTTAATCTGAGAACCTCTACACCCTGTATCCGAGTGTTCCTACTTGTAAAGTTTGCTTGCCTAATTTGTCAAAAACTGATTTTGAAATTTAAAGTAGCTGTTGACCCACTGTCAAAGAGAAAATCTACAGGAGTATTGTCTATGTAACCTTAACAAAAAGTCCTTTATCAAAATTTTTAACCCTGATTTCCAAGTTGACCTATCCTAGAAGCTTCTGTCTGCGTTTTATTACTAAAATTTTCTTTTGTTTCTGGGAAACTTGTTTTTGAATGAGGTGAAGATTTAGATTCTTCTTTTGAACTTGAAATTTTCACAGTTGTCAACTAAATTTTGCTCAATTTCAGGTCTTTTACTTTCTTTCCTTGTCCTCTCTCGACCTACAGAGGGGGACGGAAGCTCGTTTCCCAAATCACTCTTATCTTTGATGATTGACCATTGGCACTTGATTGATCTTGCCTTTCGGACGCTCCTTAAAGATGGTCTGGAGACTGACAAATGAAGCATCTTCTCGTTCGTCTCCGCTGTCTTCTCTGGTGGCCACTTTCATTTCTGTCTCTCCTCGTGGGAAACCTCTTTCAAATTTTGTCTAACCTATACTGAATGGATCTCATGTTCTGTGGTAGGTCTTCATTTATTCCTGTCGTGTCTTCTTGACGACTTCTTCTGTAACCTTGACTTTGTCTGTCATGTTACTTGTATCAAGACCATTACCGACATGCCTTACAAACATTCCCACGCCTATCATGATATGACCCCCAACCCAACAGTCTTCATACCGTTCTACAACTTCAACGCTTCTGCTATGCTCTTACAGTCTCTATCCATAACTCTGCATTTCATATCTACTGTTTTTATAGAGCCTTATGAAAAATGCTGGAGTGCTAACATTTCTTGGGCTTTCCGGTTCAAATCGCTATATGCTTTCCCTTGCTAGCAAGCGAGATCGTCACCAATGCAGCTATTGATTCGCCAACGAGTTTGGACCTGGTCTGGAACTTCGATATCCAGCGAGCCTTTTGTCACTACTGCCAAACCTTTGTTCCAAGGCAACGAGGACTTTCGTATGGTTTTCTTTTCTGCAGAGGATACTATTAGAAAACACGTGCCTGTCCTTTCAAACTAGCAGCTAAGGTAAAAAGCATTTCTCTATCTCCCCATCTACCTAACTCAGCGCAATCTTCCCAAATGCGAAAAATACTGTTCCCAGTCTTCGGGCGCCTGTGTTTTGTCAGGTTTAAATTTCTATAGATCTGTCATTATAAAAAAAACACTGTCCACTTCCATTATTTTCTACGTCCGTCATTGTCATTCAAAGGGCAATTTTTTTTGCCTTCGTGGGGACCTTTGAGGAGACCTTTGTTGGTCCATACCATCACCTTGACCAACGTTAAACTCAACTCAGAGTCAGAGTTAGCCATTGTATAACTCTCAAAAGTACACGGAAAATATGTAGAGATTATTTGTTGTAGTCGACCTATCCTGCCTCGCAGGGAGCTTCCCTTTACCTGTTACCTTTAACCTTTATGGTTAGTCTTGACTTAAATATATGCACTATTTTTAATTTTATTTATCCAACAAATTCACTGTCCGCCATTGATGCCCACTCAAGAAACAAAGATTTTTATAATTTTACAGCATAGAGTACTTGAAACTATCAAAGTTCAAAATTCCTTCCTGACCCTAGATTCTTGATACTAGATAGAACTAATATCTACACTTCTGACACCCAAATTGTAATCGTACCCGTCTTTGTCATGGATGGGGCTATAACAGTTAGTACTGGATGGCTCTTTGAAATTTACTACTTAAAAACCTGATCTCTAATTATATCATTGGTTGGCATTTACTACCTTGTAACCCTTTTTCGTTTTTCTGGGTGGAGAGACGTAATTCAATAGAAGATTTATTCGTTTCAATTACTTTTAATGATGTTGAAATATTTGCTATATTATTATAACGATGTTGAATTAAATCATGTAATTAATACGTTATTGTGTTTTGTTTTATATTTTATAACCCTTAGTAGTGTCCCCTGTAGCTGTAAACTTCTGTATTTCAATGCTCTTAATTGTTAAATTGTTATGAAAATGTCACTTTGGCAGGGAATGTACACGTTTTGCTGTTTTTGTGTTATTTTGACGGGAATTCACTATTTTTGACGGCGTCCACAGGTTTCGACGGATTTTACAGTATTGACGCAACCACCCTTTTTACGGCATTCGCGAAATTGACGGCGTTTAGTATTGTCATGTAGAAATCAATATTATTAATGCTCTTTTGACGGTATACTTTGACGGCTGACGGAACCAGTGAAATTTGACGGACTTAGACCTATCTCTGATGACCACGGGTTTCAACCACTTACCCGTTTTGACGTTGGAAAAGCTGAAACTTGACGGGCCCTTCGCTTTATTTATAAACCTTTTGCGTACTAATATCCCCAGGGTAAATGGTCCCGCCAGAAAAGTTTCAAACATAGCGTTGTCCAATCAGCGCGCACAGCGGCTCCAGTAAGCCATGAAATGTTTTCGCATCACGATCATCGTCTGTATCAATCGCCCTCATGCAAGATAGATCCGTCAAAGATCCATTAAAAGCACGATTACAAGGTCCCCACAGAACGGATCCCTAAAAGGGTTACAGCTTTGTAATTGGCAGTCTTAGGGGATTTAATATTTACTAACGGTAGTTATGCTGCTTGTTGGTAATTTCTCACAGCGTCTGGCATGGAAGGAACTAGCTTCCGTCAAAAGTTTGACGAGTAAATGTAAGCAATCCAGAGTTTATACGTTTGTCAACATTATTGAACGAGATTGTTATTGGCATGAACTCTATTGATGATGGTAAATATCTATGACTATGAATAGCTGCCGTGCGTTTGTTTGTTGAAACATAATTTGCAATTGTAACGCATTTCCGCGATCATAACAAATCTTGATGTAATTCATGTCTTTGCCATTTGTGTACCAATTCACACTAGTTACTGGTCTATTAAGATGATTTATGCATAGTACATGTTTGGTTTGGTCTGAAATAGTTCCTCACCCAGTTATTTTGTGATTGTATACTTATTTACCAGTGTCAGCTAGACTGACTATTACAATATATACGTGTTTATTGGTTGTTTGCGGCACAGTGATGATACTTCTACCATTACTGCAAAATAAAGTCTGGATACTGTTTATGTCTGCTATATTAGGAAGCACGTATTGTGTAACCGGTGGTTACACGCCGGACGTAATATTGAAGCTAGTCGGACTTGAAAACATTTCGGATGGTCTTGGTTTTGGACAAGTTGCCAAAGCTTTAGGAAGTACTATTGCTGGACCACTAGCTGGTAAGTTAATGTTTTGAAAACATTTTGTGATAACATTCGTGTTTTATTTGAACCATTGATATTGTACTCTTTTAGATTCAGTGAGAGTATTTAAGAGCTGTAACAGTTGCTTTATTACTTTCAGGATTATTGTTTCAATGGAGTAGGCCCTATGAAACATCTTTCTACGTCGGCGGCAGTGTTTTTATAGGAAGCTGTCTGCTGATGATCCCTATCATAACGTCATTAAGAAGGCAGAGGACGTATCGGCAAAAAACAGCACACAATACTGTCAAACATGTTATTCCAGGTACAGACGAAAGTGCCGAAATACAGCTGCATCAGCTATAGTTTCAATTTGTTGATCTCCGAACGTATGTTTGAGTTCAAAATAAATAAGCACGTGTCGCTAGGACTGTAACGACATTTTAGTGCTTGAACTTATAGATATTAGAATACTTTCACTGCCTCTTATCAGATACATGTTTGTCAGTGGATCATTAAAAAAGTTTAGTTAGATTATCTAAATATATTACAATATTTCTACAGTGAACACTTCCAAATATATCTTTCACTGGCCCGGAACTACACTCGAATGCGTAAGAATAAGAATTATATCTAATCAGGAATTATTATCAAAACATTTCTTCAGTATACTTTTATTAGGCAAATAACTGCACGAACACACACGTGAAGCCCGTGTAGCTACTCAATTGTTCTTTAACAGAAAGAACGTTCTTTCTTTTCGTCTTTTATGGGATGGGCAAGGTACCCGTGTGACATCATCATCTACAAATTGGGCTAGGTCCGCTTGGACGCCGCGGAGAGATGTACTGTTCTAATATTCACGGTATTCATAATAAAGAAAGATCGGCAGACTATTCACACTTCCCCGTTCTGTGCCGTTGTCGGGTTCTACTGTGTTCTAACTATTGACCGTAACCTTTTTTAAAACACATGACTGACTTTGAAAAGAAAATGACTGCATACGTTTGAACTTCTTTACAATCTTAAAATGGACTTTAGTAAATCCTATCTAAAAATTTGAGGACAGGTTGTAATTGGTCAATTGTCCATGCATGTTTTCAGCCTTGGTTGTAATCATTCTTTGGATAACAAGTGCGGGATGATTGATCGTATCCGGCTTGTGAGGGATTCATCTGACGCATTCCGGGAGAGGTACGTTCCAGCGTAAGTCGTGTCTCAACGATAACATGTGACAATATCTCAACAACAATTTTTATGGTGTCGCTCCGTGTTGATTCTATTATTATGTGTAATAAAGCATTAATTCTACGTTTTCATAAGTAAACAGGTAATGAAACAGCTATGTTAGCTTTTATTAGCAATTTGAAAAATCGAATCTCGCAACGATAACAGAAAATATGTGACAACGTCTCACGTACAGTGTTACAGAATCTCAACAACATAATTTACCATTTGAAATGTATGTGCATCTCCTCTTTACGACGAAACCATTTCTTGAACGCTTGCTTTACATGTTGGGCGATGTTTGATCACGAAACAACAACTTGAACAGGTTGGACGATGTTTGAGCACGAAACAACAACTTAATCAGGTTGGACGATGTTTGAGCACGAAACAGCAACTTAATCAGGTTGGACAATATTCAAGCACCAAACAACAACTTAATTACGTTGGACGATGTTTAAGCACGAAACAACTTTATCAGGTTGAATAAAAAATCTTCGTAATGAGTGCAAACAATTATATAATTATTCCGTTTTGGCATTAATTAAAACATAAAGTCAAATATCTACGATAAAAACAAATATCTTTAGGGGTTCGTAAAATACTTTGATCATAAATATCGCTAGCTGCTGCAAACGTTGTCGGTGACTCATACATAAAAGTGTTATTCATCTGAAACATTACGTTTATAAATAATGCACTTCTATGTTTACATTTTACATTATAAAGCGGGTAGAGAACCAAAAACAAAACTGTTCAAGGTTGTGATACAGTTTTTTCATACACGTACTGTCTCGGAAACCCTTATACTATCTCATGCACGTACTATCTTGAAAATCCTTATGCTATCTCATACACGCACTATCTCGGAAACCCTTATAATATCTCATACATGTACTATCTTGGAAACCCTTATACTATCTCATACACGTACTATCTCGGAAACCCTTATACTATATCATACGCGTACTATCTCGTAAACCCTTATACTATCTCATACACGTACTATCTCGGATACCCTTATACTATCTCATACACGTACTATCTCGGATACCCTTATACTATCTCATACACGTAATGTCTCGGATACCCTTATACTATCTCATGCACGTACTATCTTGAAAATCCTTATGCTATCTCATACACGCACTATCTCGGAAACCCTTATAATATCTCATACATGTACTATCTTGGAAACCCTTATACTATCTCATACACGTACTATCTCGGAAACCCTTATACTATATCATACACGTACTATCTCGTAAACCCTTATACTATCTCATACACGTACTATCTCGGATACCCTTATACTATCTCATACACGTACTATCTCGGATACCCTTATACTATCTCATACACGTAATGTCTCGGATACCCTTATACTATCTCATACACGTACTGTCTCGGATACCTTTATACTATCTCATACACGTACTGTCTCGGAAACCGTTATAATATATCATACACGTACTGTTTCGGATAAGCTTATACTATCTCATACACGTACTGTCTCAGAAACCCTTATAAAATATCATACACGTACTGTTTCGGATACCCTTATACTATCTCATACACGTTCTATCTCGGATACCCTTATACTATCTCATACACGTAATATCTCGGATACCCTTATACTATCTCATACACGTACTGTCTCGGATACCTTTATACTATCTCATACACGTACTGTCTCGGAAACTGTTATAATATATCATACACGTACTGTTTCGGATACCCTTATACTATCTCATACACGTGCTGTCTTGGAAACCCTTATATTATATCATACACGTACTGTTTCGGATACCCTTATACTATCTCATACACGTACTGTCTCGGATACCCTTTTACTATATCATACACGTACTGTCTCGGAAACCCTTATACTATCTCATACACGCACTATCTCGGAAACCCTTATACTATCTCATACACGCACTATCTTGGATACCTTTTACTATTTCATACACGTACTGTCTTGGAAACCCTTAAAAATCTCATGCACGTAACACTCTCATTTTTAAGCCGATTTTGACTTTCACTTCTTTAAATGATTTAAGAAATCCTAGCAGACAGAATTAACATAAGAACAACATTGCCTTTTCATTTAATTATGCCCCTAAGAGGTATAGTGACATGTAGCAGGACCATGACGAGAAAACCTCAAAATCAAGTGCGGTTAATGTTGAATGTGATTTTGCACTAACGTTTTCTATGACATTGACCCACAGACCTGAACACAATAGAGTCATCCATTGCTCAAATTTGGGGATTGTAGGTCAAGGCGCTCTAAGGATAGTAAGCAGAAACGGTTTTTGTACAGCCACTGTGGCCATTGACTTTTGACACACTGACCTCAAACAATAGCGTCATTCACTACCTACTGGCAATATGCCTGCAAAGTTTAAGGATACTCTGTCAAGGCGTTCTCAAGATATTCCGCAAAAAAAACTTATTTTTACTAACATTAACTGTTACTTTATTCTTGACCATTAGTCAAATGACCTCAAAATCAATCAACTGCCATGAGCAATGTGTCTATCAAGTTTGTGGATCATATGTCAAAGCGTTTGGAAAATATTTAGCGGAAACATTGACCAGCCCATTCCATTATACTTCATTTTAGGCTTATAAAATTTGAGGACAAAAATGAAGATAATTTGAAAACCTTTCAGGATAGAGGTATTGCTTCTGCACTCTTCACTTCCTCTGTTTAACATTTATGTAAATTTCAAGTGTCATTCGAATCTCTGATCAGTACCTTAGGTGTCATGCTTCAAAAAGTAAAATGTTAGTATAAAAGTGAGATAATTTGCAAGTTATTCAGATAGAATAATGATTCTTGCGCTCTGTACTTCCTTTCACTGAGATCCATTTGTCTTCAAAATGTCATTAAAATGCCTCCGTTACTTTCTGAGATATGCTTTCTAGAGTGCCATTGATTTAGGACAAGACGAATGCCACTTATGTATGTTCTCCGTGACGATTTGATAAAAAAAATTGTGTCTAAAATCATTCGTCCTCCACCTCTGATTCATGTGGGGAAGTTGGCAGTTACTTGCGGAGAACAGGTTTGTACTGATACAGAATCCAGGAACACTGGTTAGGTTAACTGCCCGCTCAATCCAGGGGTCATGGGTTCGAGACCCACTGGGGTCACGACCATGACTTTTCATATGACACCAGTACTGGTTTTTCCAGGAAGCGGACTCGAGAGTGGTTCCAATAAACTTGAAGCTTTCATCACAATCGAGCTAAAACAAATTAGTATAAACTAACTGCCCGCCGTTACATAACTGAAATACTGTTGAAAAACGGTGTTAAACCCAAAACAAAAAACAAAAATAAAACTGAGGAAAAAACCTCAATTTTAACTTAGTCGAAAAGCTCTTCAGGATGATGCCAATTGTAAATATAGCTCAGATCATAGATAGATTGGTTTTGTTATAACTCAAATTGATCCGATAACTATGAATAGTATTGTTCGTAACCTTCTTGTTCCAAGCAATTGAAGATGACATCACACCAGTGGCTTGTATTGTGAATGTTTGTACAAAATTATTTTGAATATTTATCCTTGAAAAGGTTTAGTGAAGATCCAGTCAAAAATGTACCTTCTTGAGTGTTAATTTCTTTTTCTAAGTTGAACCATTGATTTTGTTTTAATACACTGGTGGCTCAGTTTTGGAACAGCTATATATTTCATAAAGGCAGACATTCTGACATGATTTCAGTAAAAACCATGTCGATTATGGCACATAGAATATAATTTGACTTAGGTATTTACCGCAATTGACTTAGTTTCTGACCAACTAAATTTGTGTTCTTTTTTCAGAACTACGATTTTCAAATCAGATACGTTACTGGTAACTAACTGAAAGGTAGTTGTTAGGGTAAATAACAAATTAAAAACATTTTTGACTAGTTTTTTTCCTAAAGCATGCTCAGTTGTGACAGATTGTAAAAGGCTGAGCTTGTATATGTAAAGAAATTACTAGGAAGAAAAGAAGACAACAATTTTGTATGTTATAAAACATTTATACAATAATGTCAAAAGAAGAGAAGGCAATACAGCACAAACTCGTTACATGGTTACATCGCAAATAACAGTGCAGCCATCGAAATATTTAATATCAGTTTGTTCTCTACCATTTATAACTATACCAAGTTTATCATAAGTTTTCTTCAGATTTTCTTGATGACTATAACCTGTGATACACAGTTTTATTGTTCGTCTGTTTGACAAAACATGGCTTAATTATTGAAGTACTAGTAGTAGATATCATATTCCTAGAAAAATAACTTTAGACCACTTTAAAAGTAAATACATTTGTCTACTTTCCTCTTTCTTTTGTTTTTAAAACTGAGGTATATGTAACAACTTGAACTATTTTTTAACCAATTAATAATTGATATTATCTGAATGCTGAATGTATTTCGATTACTTGAACAGTTTATTTGTGCCTAAAGCACATACCTTACCTTGCAACAAAAATGTGTCTGCTGTATTAGTTTGTTTTAGTAAATAAGTTACATTAGATAATTCTACAAGTACTGTTATTAGAAAAGAATTAAACATATTTTAGAAGACACATTTTCCCCTTCCCCTTACCAAAAAAGGTAATAGTATGACCACAACTTACATGACTTAAGCTGAACATAACTTGTTTTAACAATTCAAAGTTTGATGGCAACAAAATGACTATTTAGAAAGTTCGATATTTCCTGGAATGGTGTCTATTAATCCATTTAGTTGCAAAATGGCATAGAAATAACAAAATATGATGCGGATGTAATATAAAAGTGGAATTCGAATACCTTTATACCTTTTCCAAATGAATCTGCTTTACGTAACAAAACAAACTAGCAAACGAATACCTAAAGCTACGACACTGGACTAAATACCTTGCCAGGGTAGTTAACTCTTGTCAGGGGAATTAATTCTTGAGCTAACGCAATAGAATTGATGATTAATATATGATAAATTTCATTGTATAAAATGTGGTATTTACCTTCAAAACATAGACTATTTAACACAGAAGCTTTGAAACAGAGCTTCCAAGTTTAACACACTTTTCATAAAACATAGGCATTAACCACATGAAGAAGTGAGATTTTCATTATATGATACTGGGTAATGTAGACAGAGAATACAGTATGTAATGCACACAATAAACATGAATATGAATTAAACTAACTCTCGAAATAGCACTTCTCGTTGTTTTACAGGCTGTGAAAAAACAATCCTTTATATATTATAAGATTTAAATTTTCATTCATAATTATGTTTAATATATTCACCTTTCCGAATTCTTGAATTGTTGTTCAACAACGCACATTGGTGTAGCACAAAGCAATATGCTTGCAGCTTTCAAAACAATTAAATAAAAATTTAATAAAAGGATAAGTGTATAGTAGGGTGATCAAATGTCTGTCAGAAATTAACGATATATGTAAATAAATGAACTACAGATTGACAAAATCAACCAAATGTTAAAGTATATGTCAAACAAGTACGAAAGTTGCTGCAAGATGCAGCTAAAGGAAACTCGCGCCAAACAATACAGTGTACGTAGTACTGATAGAAAAGGAGATGATACAACGATACTGGTGTCTTTGTTGTAGACCCTAGGAAAACAGACAGTTTGATGGGGTTTCTTGAATGTTGGAGAAAGAACATTGCCTTTGTAGTATGAGCAGGAGTGTTATTGTTGTATTTAGTGACTTTATGGACTGATCATGCATTTACGACATACACTGCACTGATAAAAAGCCGTCATTAATATTTCGCACCTGTTGGCGCGGAGAAAAAAAAACCACAAATAGCACTAATCTTTTTTATAAACGTCTGAAATGGTGTAGGCTAAACATTCCATATTATGAGGTGCTATGTGTTGTTCTTCATACTATTTTTCTAAAATACATCTGATAACGTTACAATCACGTTAACAATATATACAATTAAATAAAAAGTATCTTTGTCTTCATAATATCAAATATCTTTGGCTATCTACTTTACAATATTTTTGGCGGTGAATAATATACAACATTTCTCCTCATCAGAAAAAGATCAAAAACATTCATTCATTAACATCCAACATGTCGCTTCCGAACTCTATTTAGTTAGATGAATGACACTTAACATAGATATTGTAACAGCAGTTTATAATCTTCAGTAAAAGTCATTTCCTTTCAACAAACATTATAAAAAACTGAATTATGAAAGCTTTATATGGTGCAAAATAAACATATACGAGTATACGGAAAATACACAGAAATACGGTAATAAGACCTCTTATATATTTTGTCAAAATCGCGGAAAAGTAGATCTGTTATTCTAACACGACCAGCAAATAACCTACATACATGTAGAGCAAAATCTATCTCGGGTTATTCTACAATAAACAAATCGCGTGCAATGACGTCATCCGATCCACGTGCGTAGCACGGTCGTAAAAAGTAGTTACCATTTTTTCTAACACTGTTGATACTAGTATGTCGTGTTAGAATCGAAATAATAAGTTCCCAAGGGTGATTTATCGTAGAATAACCCGAGTTTTTCGTTCTTATGCGAAACAATATATCACTCAGGCCAACGGCCTTCATGATATATTCTTACGCATAAGAAATCAAACCACGGGTTATTCTACGATAAACCACGTTTGGGAAATTATTATTTCTTAAATAACGCTATATGAAAAGCTTCCATAATAAGTCACTAGCTATAATCTACATAACGATCCATACTTCTTTAATCTACATAAATATCTCTACTGCTCTAATCCAAATTAAGATCTCTATGCTAAAATCTACATAAATATCACTACTGCTAAAATGTGCATAAATAACCTACATTAATGTCTATACTGCTAAAGTCTGCATAAATATCCCTACCGCTAAAATGTACATAAATAATCTACATTAATATCTATACTGCTAAAGTCTGCATAAATATCCCTACTGCTAAAATGTACATAAATAATCTACATTAATATCTATACTGCTAAAGTCTGCATAAATATCCCTACTGCTAAAATGTACATAAATAATCTACATTAATATCTATACTGCTGAAGTCTGCATAAATATCCCTACCGTTAAAATGTACATAAATAATCTACATTGATATCTATACTGCTGAAGTCTGCATAAATATCCCTACCGCTAAAATGTACATAAATAATCTACATTGATATCTATACTGCTAAAGTCTGCATTAATACATAAATATCTCTACCGCTAAAATGTACATAAATAATCTACATTAATATCTATACTGCTAAAGTCTGCATTAATATCCCTACTGCTAAAATAAATACAATAACGTTCATTTATTATAACTCTGTTTATACGGTATCTACACATAGCTGTTAGAAAAGAACGTACATGTAGTTTTTGTATATGTTCGTATGTTCTGGAAGACAGATAACATTTCATAAATATATATCCTTGCAATGGTGATATTTGATATTAAACGATTCTATAACTTAAGACCAAGCGTCCATTATTTCATGAATATGTAAAATGTCAGACGACATTTTCATTTAACTGAAAAAAATTACTTTGTAATGTATTTGATTATGATTCATAAGAAAAAGAGAGATTTGTATTTACTGCTTAAAACAAAAGTTACTTTCCTTGTTAACAAACATCATATAAACCTTAAGGACATTATACATTTTAACTTTAGTTAACTTAGTAATTTTACCATTAATACAATCATTATGGAACAAATACCAACCAATATTTATTTTTCTAATATATCTTGTTATAAACAATGGGTAACGTGCAAATTCACCGTAAACGACTGCATTTGAAGTTCTCATATTTACATTCAGTATCTTTTCACAAACTTTCAAGAGCTCACTATAAATTTCTTCATACTTACTGTAACCCAACATTCCGGCTGCTTAACTTAAAATTGATCGTTTTTTGGTTTAGTGCAAAATTACCAACATAATTAAAAACGGTACCCAAATATTATGACATTACTTGCTGTATTCTGTTTTTATTGCATCTAACAATTTATTTATTGTTTCTTTAAATGGGTGTTTCTCACTGAATTCGTAGTACAGCTTTGTCGCCAGCAGCATCCCCAGCCATCCATCAGCTTTGTATCCCCGTTTAGTCTTTACAAAAAGGATACTTTTTTCAGTTTGATGCGCGTACTCAGCTTCTGAAAAGAAAATGATATGAACAGGAAAAATACTCGAAATGTGAACACGGATGCTTCTGCTATATTATGTCAGGACACAAGAGTGCGTGTCATGTAATTAAAGGCACTTTGATGATAATAAAATTAAACCGAAGCGTAAGTGTGACCTTGGCCTTTGAGCATTTCTCTTTATGTTTTAAGGCTTATTACTGCTCTGTCTCTCTGGTCACTGTCAATAATAGTGGATTTAGCGCCCTGGGTGGTTGCCTTTGTCATTAAAGCACATTTGAACGTATTTGTCATATAAAGTTGGTATAATATGATAAAATATAGTATAATTCAAAAATATTATATAATATCAGTTATCCGACAAAATTTGTGTCGCGCATACCTTAAACAGACTTCGACCAAGTGTCATCAACCAAAATAGGAACGTTATCATATGAAATTATAACGTAATGTTTTGTTTACCGTTTAAAGGGCAAGGAAAGCCTGGCAACAAGTTCATTTTATATGAAAGCCATCCTCAAGCCTTTCATAACGCTGAAAGAATTTTTAAAAACGGACCATTATTGAAAAAGATATGGCAATTTGAAATTTAAGAAAATGGCTTATCATGGAGGCAGCCATTTTAGTGTGTTTATGACGTCATTTACACACTACTGAGTTATTTATTTAGCAAATAACTTTTTAAATAAATTAATGTCATAGGTTTCTTGAGTGCAAGATGTGAAACATGGTAATTTCTTTAATTATAGCTGGAAAAAGTAGAGAAATTATTTTACAGAAATAGATAAATTCAGTTTAAATATGTATCTAGAAATTTAATAAATCCGCCTTTTTGTTTTTATTGTCATGGAAATAAAATGGCCGCTATTCTTTATCAAATACTCCAATGCTCATAACTTTCTCATTTTTAAGCCGATTTTGAAAATTCTTTCACTTCTTTAAATGATTTAAAAAATCCTAGAAGACGGAATAAACACGAGAACAACGTTGCGTAACCCTTTAGGCTTATAGTGTTTCTTGATACTATTTTGTAGTATTCCTACCCTTCCGTCCCATCAACACCTTTTCCTGCACCAGCACTCAAAATGTAATTTTTTTCTTTTGATTTCTTGCTCATTTCAACCGGTAATATTATCCTCTAGACATAACAGTTTTGATTTATTAATTTGAAAGTTTAATTATCCATACAAAATCTTATAATAAGGGAAATCATGTTAACTTTTAGTAATGTAATTCCCCTCATTTAGGCGAAACCGATTCAGTAGCAAAGCGGTAGAGCGCGGGAGGTCGTGGGTTCGTTCTCTGGCCGCGTCGTTCCAAAGTCGTGTAAAATGGTACTAGTAGCTCCCTCGCTGGGCGTTCAGCATCATATTTCCCGGTGTCAGTATAATGTGACTGGATATGGTAACATGTTATGTGTCTGTGGCTCTGACTAGGGAAAAGATAAACTTTGTTTATGGAGTAAAGTGTCATATGAGTTACATAACAGGTAACACAATTTTTGTGTTGAAGCATTTTTTTTCATTGCTGTAAAAGGAAGTGTACAAAGTGGTGTCTGATGGGATGTGATGTCCTTGTTAAATTTTTAACGATTCGTTAAAGGATTAAACGCTTCGTTAGCAAACACATTTTAACAGCGCTTTTGACAACTGAAAATTTAACAATTCGTTAGCTAACGTAAAATTCAAAATTTAACAAACGTTAACTTAACGCCTCGTTAAATTTAACGAAAGTTTCGAACAACTGGGCCATTGTCTGTGATGAAAAAAATCTAAAATGATATTAGAAAGTACTTAATCAAATGAAGTCACAGTTCTCTGTTACTTATTTAAGTCAGTCTTACAGAGTAGGGAGACTGCGTTTTAGGAACATGGCTTTCCCTGTCGAATATTCATCTTGCTTTTTTTCCACTTTCCCTAACACCCAACCATTCTATCTAAGCCTTACCCACACCCCACAAACTCCATCCTTTTTCTGTATTTTGCGTATAATTAAGAAGTATTTGTTGTTGGATTTTTGAAGCGACCCGGCTAAAATATTTTTCCGTTACAACTTCTTTTTGTTTCGGGTCTACTTCGCGATGCATAGCTGTGTGGCTGTGTTTGGGGTGCTCTTTGCTTCCTGAAAATCTACCGTAACTTACCTTTAATATTTTACTGCAAAACACCAATAGACATTCGCATCACCTGTTCACATTATATTAAATTTGAAAGTCCTAATAAAAGTGTAAAAATGAAAACCATATAATTTTAGGGAAAAGAATATAGATCATAATATTTTGATAATGCTAAAACAGAAGTATTGCTTTTTATATATTGACAAACCAAGAAATTTTTAAGAAAAACTTTTCAGGGAAAATTTTATTTAATTTGATTTATATATTTAACTGTAGTTTTTTTATGCAACAAGTAAAATAAATGCACCTGATAGTATTTACAAAATAAAATTTGATATCGACCTAAGAGAATATGCTTCTAAGCAACAACATAAAAATCTTAAAAGAGAAATAAAATTATACCTCTATAAAAACAAAAACAATAATGGACAACACAATGAACAGACCATTAGATATAGGTGGTATCGAAAACCATTAATCTAGAGAATCCAGATAAGTCCGGGAGTGCCGCGACAAGAAGAGTCTTTAAGAAAATTTCAAAGTAAGTTAGAAGATTACAATCTTTAAAACATTAAAAGCATTCAAGAGACACTTGAAACAGATGCCAACAATAATGAAGAATAAACAAGACATAAGAAACAATAAAAAAGTAATAATTCAGTTACAAGGTAAAGTTGAAAAGAAATTGCCTGACACAATAGAATAACTTGAAAGGAAATCTGATGTGACAGACGCTAAGATAAAGGAAGTATTCCGGGCCAATCTAAACATTATTTACAAGCAAGCAGAGTAATTAGAAGACAAGAATAAAGCAGTTTCATAGAGATGGGAGTAGCATGACACAGCATTAAATGATCTTACTTTAAACTTGAATGAAACTCGAAACTAAACAGATTTAAGAAGCAGCTCCAAGACTAGATAAATTGTCGACGGACGTTACATTAAAAACTACAGTGCCTAACAATATATTACTCTACAGTGCAGAAGTGTTTTAAGTTCCCAAAAGTATACATAAAGTAATTTGAAGGATATTGGTACCTTGTAAGTATTGTGTTAGGAGATTTGTGATAAGTGTATTTACCTGATCTACAATTTCGACTGTCCTTGTATTTTCGGGACATGAATACTAGGACAACCTTTGACCTTTCTACAGCTGATGACATAGCGTCTAATGTAGAACCTTTCATTTCTTCAATATCGAGCCATACCTGCAAAAAGAGTTTCAAAACGAACTCCATATGTTTCACTTTGGTTAAATGAAGTATGAGCAATGCTTATGCATTTTCAAAACACACAGAGAAAAAAATGCAAAATAACAAAGCTGTCGGAGGACAGCAACGCTTGACTATTCAACAGGCTTGTCATCTAATTTAATATAAAAGTTGAAAAAGGGGCACAATTTTGTAAAAATGCAATAAAGAGTTAATATGAGCTCTATACAATGAATGTCAGATTATCACAGTGAACAAGTGTATGAAGTTTCAATCCATTCCCATTAGTAGGTACTGAGCTACCAGCTTACCAAACATTGCTAGGTCGGAAAAGGGGCATAACTTTGTAAATAAAAAATTTCGAAAAAGGGGCATGATTTTGTAAAGAACGCAAAAAAGAGTTATGAAACCTGTGCAGTGTAAGTCAGTTTCAATCCATTCCCAGATACCAGCTTACTTACAAAAACTTAACCAAATCGAGATGCCGAAGCCGACGCCGACGTACGGGTGAGAGTCTTTGAATAGACGAGAAAATTAAACAATAAGAATTAAAGTCAGCTGTATTTTACGTCGCAAGTATCATACAAAGGTCTTATGCGACAAACAAGCTATTCATTTTCTAAGCGTACCTATGCGTTGAAAACTTTTATATGGATACACTTCTTCACCTCAAACCATATGTCTGTCTGTCTGCCTGTCTCCGTCTGTCAATTAATCTATCTGTCTGTTTTTCTTTTTCTTACCTACGTACATATCTACTTACCTCCCATCTCCTCCCCCTGTCTCCCGTCCCCTACCCTACCCTACCTAGCTATTGACGGTCTGCCTGTCTTTCTATCTGGATGCCTATCTATTACCTATCTGTCTCACTCTGTGTCTCTCCCTGTCTCTCTCTCTCTCTGTCAAATTATATACAAAAGAGAAAAACTCGAAATGGAAGGTTTGAATCTAGGAGCATAGGCCTTTTTCCTCATTCGGTTGAGAGAAAATTAAACGAATTATCTACTTTATTTAGGTATTTAAGTGACAAAAGGAGACCAACCGCAAGTCTTTAGCCCCCTCCGTTCTTGACAAATCCATCTGCATCGAAAGGTATTGCTTTAGAATTGCCAGGTAGCTAAAAACGCAGCATAAAAATAAGCAAAGGTCCGGGACAGTAAGGTGTACCCTCTCCCTCGTCGTTTTAGCATTTGATAATTCATTACAGATTAGCTAAACATACCTAATATGGAGTAAATTATTTACTTTCAGAGTAACAAAGTACTATTTTAGAAAATGCCGATGATCTTTAAGACCAAACTTTAACCGTTTGATACATTAAAATTGATTTAAAATGCTATTTTTACCAATATTTTGTCATTTTGTAACATTCTTACTATTATTCATGAATATGCAAATTAGTTTATGAAAATAGAAATATTGCTTATGAAAGGTGAATGTCTAAACTATATTTCAGTACCAATTTTTATATTTCACTGACCAAGAAATGATGGATTCTTATCTATTTGGTTGTCGTTATTAAAAGTAAACGTGTGCCATGGAATCATTAAAAATCATTTATAATGATAATAATATAATCAAGGGAACATGTTTATAAGTCACATATGTTCTGCCAAGAAACTTGGTACCTATGAAAAGTTGTCTAGGGGGTGCATGGTAGACCTTACTTGCCCCCTGCCTACGATGGCTACAATGTAGATGCAGCATGCATAGCATAAAATATCTTCGGATATCTCAGTCACAGATCCCTATAAATTAGCACTGGGTCTCTATATATGGTCTCAATATACAGAGTAATGTTGGAACAAGAGTGGAAGTCACCCGCTTGCTGTTCATAAGGTATACATTCCCATCTCTTTTCATCAGCACTGGTCAAGGTAAACAGTTTGTGCACGATATATATATATTTAAGGTAAGGTATTGCTATCACCTTGTGTTCGTCATCGTCGTGTTTCGTCGTAAACTATCCTAATGCTTACACTTCAGAGGACATAATTTTGTCGAAATCATTACTGAAATTTACGGTGGCTGATTTCTGCCATTTTGCGTTTTCGCCCCGCGACCCCGCCGAGCGAAAACACGAGAATTTACAAGTTAAAATGGCGGGGGCGCGGGGAGAAAACTCGCTATTTAGCGGGGGCGCGGAGCGAAAACACGATAATTAGCGGGGTCGCGGGGTGAGAGTTGGTAACTGGTATGTCGGGGGTGCGTGGCGAAAACACGATAATTAGCGCTGCTTAAACGTCGAGTTTTCGCACCGCGCCCCCGATATTCCAGTTCCTAAATCTCGCCCCTCGATCCCGCTAATTATCGTGTTTTCGCCCCGCGACCCCGCCGAGCGAAAACACGAAAATTAACAAAATAAAATGGCGGGGGCGCCAGGCGAAAACTCGATATTTAGCGGGGACGCGAAGCAAAAACACGATAATTAGCGGGGGCGCGGGGCGAGATTTAGTAACTGGAATGTCGGGGCGCGGTGCGAAAACTCGACGTTTAAGCAGCGCTAGTTATCGTGTTTTCGTCTCGCGACCCCGACATACCAGATACTAAATCTCGCCCCGCGACCCCGCTAAACAGCGAGTTTTCGCTCCGCGCCCACGCTAAATAGCGAGTTTTCGTCCCGCGCCCCCGCCATTTTAACTTGTTAATTCTCGTGTTTTCGCTCGGCGGGGTCGCGGGGCGAAAACGCGAAATGGCAGAAATCAGCCACCATAGAAATTTATTAGGATGTGTGCCTCGTAGTCATAAATTCATCATTTAACAAGATCAATACGTGGTCAGTTTATGTCCGAAACTAGGTTACGTAGTCAAACCTTAGAAATACCTTGTTAAAAATGCCTAATTATCAGATTGGTTGTATTTATGAATTTCAGGTCAATTAAAAAAGCTAGTCACTAGGTTAAACAATTGAAAAACCGTGTTTATGCTAAAGGCAACATTTTCTACCTGATCTTTTAAAATGACAAGAATGTTTGTATAAAGTCTTAAACAAGTTTGTGACTAGTAAAGTTAAATCACTGTGTTAAGTCTTAAAAATGGCCCTTGCTCAAACTGTAGCTGTCACATTTTAATTTGATCTTCATGAAATTCGATCAGAATGTATGTTTATATGAAATATAGGTCCAGTTTGAAACTGGGTCATTTAAGATCAGAGACCACGTTATTAGGTCTAATAAAAAGCTTTGTTAACAGAGTCCAGATACCTCATTTGTTATCCTACTTTCATAAAAATTTAGAATTTCAATATGAAGTTTAGGTAAAGTTCGAAACTATTCCATATTGGGTCTAAATTAAAAATACTCAGTCAAACCATATAAATACTTTGTTAATATGTCATAGAATGCGAAACGCGTTTTAATTCTTTTGGCCTTGTAATTGTTGTCACATTACAGTTGAAGCTATTGAATAAAATATGAAATGTAAATATCAGATGAACTACCTGTTACTCATTCTTGATCTTGACCAAATGCCCCGTTATTGCCCTATTTACTTACTTCTACTTCTACCTGTACTAACAGTTACTAACCAGTCACCCGTAACTAAATCTCCGATGTTCGGGTATATTGTGTGATGCACCATTGCACTTGATATCTTGACATTGATGTATTTAGTTACGTTGTTATATCAATATATGATAATAAATATCTAGGATATTTATAAATATTTTGCAGGTTAGTTATACTTTTGTTACATTCTGTTAACCATAAAGTATCATTTCAGAGTTTAAGTTAGTAATATGGTTCAAACATAAGCTAGTTTTCATATGCTTACCTGTTTACCTGTAATCTGTACACAAAGCCTTGACTCATTACGTAATTATCATATATGCATGTATTTTAACCTTATGTATAATATTTGATGTAGTCTCATGGCACTTGATATCTTGACATTGATGTATTTAGTGACGTTGCTATATCAGTATATGATAATAAATATCTAGGATATTTATAAATATTTTGCAGTTATCTATTCGGCCAGACGGACAATCATGAACCCAAACAAATAATTGCCGATGGGGCTACATCGACAAACACACTAGAGAGTACATTTTCTTGCTGATCTACATATAACATTGGCGTTATGTTTAACTTTATTAAGTCTGGACTAGGAAAAGTTTAAAACTAGGTAATCTTTGATTAAAAGCTAAGCCACTAGGCTGAATTGAAAAACCTTGTAAACACTCCAAAAGCCACATTAACTACTTAATTCCTTTAAATCGTATCAGAGATATTGTCTTTATGAAACTAGGCCAAGTTTGTACTAAGAAACTACTAGTAGAAACTCAGGTTAATTTAAAGAAAAGTTTTAACACTCAAAAGACTTGATTTTTAAAAACACTTTATCATTCGAGGTAAAAAATTAGGTCACTAAGACGAGGCTTTGAAACTTTTGTTAAGAAGCCTGATATACATGAAACCTAGTCAGAATGCTTATCGCTGTAAATGCATGTTAAGTTTGGAACTATTATAACATTTCTTGAAACATTGCTTAAAGTCCGAATATGATGTGACCTAATCATTAGGTGACCCTCTGCCAAGCATTGGTCACATAAACATTGCCAACATACGGCACGACTGGTTTTTCATATGTAGATTAAAGATTTGTTTCGAAAATCTCTTTGACAAAAGCCAAGTCAAGTGCGCTGTCATAAGATAGCTCTTGTTAAATCTAAATGAATCTACTTTTATACGCCCGAAGAGACGTTAGTATTTTTTTTCAAATATGTTAGTGACTGCCGGTGTGTTCCGTTTTGTCTGTTGTACGTCCTCCGTTTCCGGTCCGTCCATCTGTCCGTTCCATCTGTCTGTCCGTTAGCAATTTCGTGTCCTCTCAGTAACTCTTGAACCCTTTTGAGGATTCCGAAGAAACTTGACACAAATATTCACCACATTGAGACAACGTGCAAGGGCATGTTTTGGATGGCTCGCTTCAAGGTCAAGGTAACACTTAGGGGTCAAAGGTCATATGACTTTGTTTCGTGTCCGTCATGTAACTCTTGAACTGCTTGAAGGATTTTAATGAAACTTGGCACGAATGTTCACCACATCGAGACGACGTGCAGAGCGTATGTTTCGGATGGATCGCTTCAAAGTCAATGTCACACTTAGGGGTCAAATTCATACCTTCGGGCGTATATTGCTCCGCATTGTGGTGCTCTTGTTATACTCCTGAATGATTTTCTGGGGGTTTGGGATGGGTATTTGGCTGTTAGCATTTGACCTAATTTTAGCTCATCCGAACATAAAGTGTGTCCGTCGTCAGTCGTCGTCGTTAACAATTTAACTTTAACACTTTAAAATATCACATTTTCTACCTCGCCTTTCTTTATAAACATTGTCAGAATGTTTCTCTCTATAAAATAATGGCCAAGTTCAAACTTGGGATACCTGAGGTCAAAATCTAGGTCTGTAGGTCAAATCATAGAAAAAAAGGTTGCATCTGCTACTTGATCTTTGTAAATATCTGTCAAATATTTATGCAAACAAAATCAAACAAAAAGTTTGAAGCTGTATAAAAACTAGGTCACTTTGTAAATACCTTGTTAATTCTTTAGAGGCCACTTTTTCTATTTAATCTTCATAAAAAAGCGGAATGTTTATCTCTATGAAGATTAGGTCAAGTTAAATACTAAGCTACCCAGGATTTTAATCTAGATCACTTGGTCACTAAGTCAAATAATAGCTAAACCTTTTCAACACTCTTGAGGCAATATTGGCTATTTGATCATCATAATCTTTGTCATAATGTTTGTCACTATGAAGTCTAAGTCAAGTTCATAGCTGAGTTACCTGAATAATTCAACTAGGTCACTAGATACAATTGTAGAAAAACATTGCTAACACTAGATGCCACATTTTCTACTTAATCTTCAGGAAAGATTGTCAGAATGTTTGTCTCTTTGAAATCTAGGTTAAGGTCAAAAGTGTGTTACATAACGGTCTTAGCTAGATCACTGGGTCAAATCATACAACAACACTGTAGAGGTTATATTTTCTATTTGATCATCAAAACTCTTTACAGGTTTTTAATCGTAAACAAAGTTACCGGGGTCTTAAACTAGGTTAATAGGACAAATCATAGGAGAATCATTTTTAACGTTCTTTACAATCAGAAAATATTGTAAGAATACTTGTCTCTTTAAAATCTCTATCACGTTCTAGACTTGGTTACCTCGGACATTAAGTAGGTCACTAGGTCATATCATAAAATGTTTTGTTAACACTCAAAATGCTACAGTTTCCATCTGATCATTATAAATCTTTTTCAGGATGTCTGGCTCTATGTAATCTTTGTCAATTCCAAAATTGGTAAACTGGTTTACCTGAAGTCAAAAACTAGGTCACTAGGTTAAATCATAGACAAAACACTGTAGATGCCACATTTTCTAGTTCATAAACCTTTGTCAGAATGTCCGTCTCTACGAAATCAATGACAAGTTTGAATATTGATTATCTATGTAAAAACTAGGTCACTAGGAAAAACCTTGTTAACACTCAAAAGACCATATTTTATTTCTGATCTTCATGATAAATTGTCAGAATGTCTAACGGGTAATTTGTTTTATTATTTGTTGAGTTTATCTCTGTCTTGTGTTATCATCCCCTGTATTTAGTGGAAACGTTTTTACGATAATTTTGTCAGAAAACACTGTCGCTTTGCAGAATAACGCCATTTATATTTCCTTGTTTGACCAAGTACCAAAACTTTTCAAGCAGGCTATGAAAATCTGGGGTGATCACAGCCCTCATGTGTACTTCATCCTTTGTTAGTATTGACACTTCACTGTCTTATAATTCTTACTAATAAAATTTGCAACTTATTTTTTTATTATATCTACGTCCCAGATTCAAAAGGTCGTAAGTGAAAAGTAATACTTTTCATCAAACAGGAAAACACTAAATCTTTTGTTTCACAGATTTCTAACCGAAACTGTTCGCATCTGTATTGTAACATCATAGCGCAAGCTTTTAAATTCTTAAAGAACCGACTGAGCTGATGATATTTAAGAAGTTATTTACACCCCTTTGAACAGTTGTCAATAATGAAAGGTCGTATCTGCTACTTACGAGGGGCCTCCGTGACCGAGTGGTTAAGGTCGCTGACTTCATATCACTAGCCCTTACCGATGTTGGTTCAAGCTTCACTCAGGACGTTTAATTCTTCATGTGAGGAAGTCACCAAGCTGACTAAAGGAAGGTCGGTGCTTCTACCCAGGTGCCTACTCCGTGCTCGAGATGAAATAATGCAAAGAGGGACACATGGAGTCTTTCTCTATGACCTATAATTGTGTCGTTGCGGCGTTAAACACAACGAACCAAAAACAAAAGAGCTACTTGCTTCCTATTTTCTATACTATTGTATCCAAAATGAATAATATGCAGTCTTCAGAGGTTGTAAATGGCAGATACGACATTTTCTTAGTAGATGTTTCTAAAACCTACCAAAAACTCGGTCGTAAGTAACAGATACGACCTTATGTTATTGGCACAATGTTTTGGCTCAATAAACAAGGTAAAAGGTTGTCAGTAACAGTTACTCGACACAAGACGGAAGTCTATAAATTAAGTAAATCAAACGATTTCACATGCCTTTCAAACAGTATTTAATTACAAAAAATAAAATACAAACTAGTTACGCCCATCGGCTCATCAGTGTATATAAATGTAACGTGACATAATATATATTCTGTCTACCTATATATATAGGTAGACAGACTTTATACGAACCAGTCATCACAACAATCTACATACCAATTAAGGCAAAGCACATAGCAGTACAAACGAGCAAACACGTGCTCCACAGCAAGTCCAATAACCAAATGACTTTAGTTTCGATGCTGCTTTTTATATCCCCCGAGGTATGCTACACATTCATACTGGTTCACCATTTGCTTATTTCTGTTTCAAATTTCTGTTATATATCAAATGTATATGGGCCGTTCTATGAGAAAAGATGAATTAGTGACATGATATAATTATTACATAAAAACATAAAAAATCATTGTTTTTCTTATGTTATCTAAGGCAAATCAAATTCCACTACATTTTACAAATAAATTGTCACGGCAACGGAAATTCCAAAGCACCATCATGAAAAAATAGTGGTGTCTAGATAAAAGGCCTGTGACGAAACCAAAGGTTGGTTTTTTTTTTCAGAACAATCGTTAGAAACTGATGTATGATATTTAGTAAGTGATAAGCATTAAGGACTTAAAAAATACATGATATTCTTCAATTTTCAGATTTTAAAGGTAAAAGAATGTTCTTCTTAAATATTTTGCTGTCTCATTTTTGATTTTTGTTACTAATTCAGGTCTTCACGTGGAAAGCCTATATTCATTTTCGGATAAAATAAACTTTTTGTAATTTCAAACCTTGTAGCCCGCCTTAGTCAGTCTCTTTTTTACATCTTTTACAAGCTCTTGGTCATCCCACTGATAGGAAATCATGATATGAGTTCCATCTGATGCTGCTTTACAGGACTTACTTTTCTCAAGATCTTTCGCTACAAACATAATCAGCCAAATTTACAGTTACCTACCCAAAGAAGTTTTAAATGTACATATCTATACAATCATAATACTGTCTATCAATTATTCAAAATTTCATAAAGCATAAACACCAAGACTAATAGCCAGGTATTTACAAAACAGTCTCTCAAAAATGTATGTATGGCAGATCTGTGGTGATTACATGTATTACAATTATTACTTTGATTAAAACATTATTAATCTATTCCTATATTTTATCAGTTAATGAATTAAGGACAGAAGTTAGGATGCGTAATGATTAAATCACGAGTGCGTAGTGATTAGCTGTAAAAGGGTTGAATACTAAACATACAGTGTGTGTCAGAAAAATACGGTATAGCCTCTTGCAAAAATACGTTTGAAGATTTAAATAAATGGTGGTCGCAAAAGGCTATGCTCGAACATTTTACAGCGTTTGTAAGTCCCATGTTTATACAAATCAGGTTGTGCATTACCTTGTCACAGAAGAGTCTTTAACAACTTTTCACTTTGAGCACTAAGTCCGAATTACGTTAATAACATTTAACGAACAATTTCCATGAGAAAACCGGTATAACTACCAAAAAATCAAAAATGCAAAACATATCCTTGAAAATGTTCCCAAAATGTTAAGTATAGGCCAACAATGAAATAAAATCAGAACTAGGCTTACATAAGCCATGAAAAATCCACGATTACTGGGGAAAAACGATTTGTTCTGTCGCATTTATCCGACTAGCTCGGAAGTGCTACTTGATTTTTATAGAATTTCCTCCCTAGTATGAATACATCTACATACCACAAAAAACAGGGTGAAGGGGGAAGCAACTGACTAGATGGTTCTCCCCCCTCCCACCCCCCCCTCCCCACACACACACACTAGTATGAATATATCTATATACCAGAAAAATAATACAGTGTGAAGGGGGAAGAACCTGACTAGTTGGTTCTTTCCCCCTAATATGAATACATCTACATACCACAAAAATAATACAGGGTGAGGGGGTAAGAAACTGACTAGATGGTTCTTTCGCCCCTAATATGAATATATCTACATACCAGAAAAATAATACAGGGTGAAGGGGTAAGAAATTGACGTGATGGTTCTTTCCTTCATAGTAGGAATATATTAATATACCAGGAAACAAAAAACACGCTGAAGGGGAAAAAAACTGACCAGTTGGTTCTTCCCCCCCCCCCCCCCCCCCAACACATACACACACTAGTATGAATACATCTACAATCTACATACCAGAAAAATAATACAGGGTGAAGCGGTAAGAAACTGACATGATGGTTCTTTTTCCCCCATAGTAGGAATGTATTTATATACCAGAAAAATAATACAGTCCGGCCCCCCCCCCCCCCACTAGTATGAATACATCTACAATCTACATACCAGAAATATACCTTCGGGGACGGACCGAACTACTAATGTTATATGAACTTGTGGTCCAACACTTTTACCTTTCTTAGAATGTTTTGTATATGTTTTGTATATGTACATTGTATATGTTGCCCCCCCCGCCCTCCCCTATAGTATGAATATATTTATATACCAGAAAAATAATACAGGGTGAAGGGGAAAGAAACTGACTAGTTGGTTCTTTCCCTCCTAGTATGATATATCTATATACCTGAATAATAATATACACTGAAGGGGAAAGAAACTGACCAGTTGGTTCTTTCACCCCTAGTGTGCATGTATCTGTATGTCTCAATAATACACAATGAAGGGGGAAGAAACTGACTTGTATGTTCTTTCTCTCCTAATATGTAATTATGTATCTGCATGTCTGAATAATAGATGATGAAAGGGGAAAAATTGACTAGTTTGTTATTCGCCCCCGTCCCTAGTATGTATATATCTACATACTTGAATGATAATAGACAGTGAAGGGGATAAACTGACTAGGTTCTTTTCCCTAGTATGTAGTATCAGCATGTCTGAATAATATACATTAAAGTGGGAAGAAACTGACAAGTTGGTTCTACCCCCACCCCCAGTGCGCATATGCATGTCTGAATATTAGTGAAAGGTGAAGGGGGTTCTTTCCACCGTAGTGTGCATGTATCTGCATGTTTGAATAATGCATGGTGAAGAGGGAAGAAAATGTCTAGTTGGTTCCAAATATTCACTCCTAGTATGTATGTATCTGCATGTCTGAATAATACATGGTGAAGAGGGACGAAAATGTCTAGTTGGTTCTAAATATTTCCACCCTAGTGTGCATATCTGCATGTCTAAATAATACACAGCGTAGGGGGAAGAAACAGACTAGTTGGTTCTTTCACCCCTCTAGTGTGCATGTATCTGCATGTCTGAATAATACATGGAGAAGAGGGAAGAAAATGTCTAGTTGGTTCTAATTCTTCCCCTCCTAGTATGTATCTGCATGTCTGAATAATACACAGTGAAGGGGGTAGAGACTGACTAGTTGGTTCTCTCTACGTGTGCATGTATCTGCATGTCTGAATAATATACAGTGAAGGGGGAAGAAACAGTCTAGTTGGTTCTTTCCCACGTAGTTATGTATGTATGTATGAATTATACACAAAGAAGGGGAAGGAAACTTTTAGTTGGTTTTAAATCTTCCCCCCTGGTATGTATGTATATTCATATCTGAATAATACACAGGGAAGGGGAAGAAACTGACAGGTGGGTTCCTCCCCCGCCCCCCCCCCCCCCCCCCCCCCCGTGTGCATGCATCTACATGTCTGAATAATACACGGTACATAAAGGGGGAAGAAACAGACTAGCTGGTTCTTTCCTCCTAGAATGTATGTATCAGCATGTCTGAATAATACACGGTGAAGTGGGAAGAAACTGACTAATTGGTTCTTTCCCACTTTGTATGTATGTATCTGCATGTCTGAAAATACACAGTGAAGGGTGGAAGAAACTAGCTAGTTGGTTCTTTCACCCCTAGTGTGTATGAATCTGCATATCTGAATAATAAATTTTGACGGGGGAAGAAACTGACTAGTTAGTTATTTCTTCCCTAGTTTGTATATATCTGCATACTTGAAAAATAGACGGCAAAGGGGAATGTAACTGACTAGTTTGTACTTTCTCCCTAAGTATGTATATGACAATATACCTGAACAATAATAGAGGGAAGGAGGAAGAAACTGACAAGTTGGTTCTTTATCCACTGGTATTTCTAGTGCTAACATGTTGCCCTTAGTTCACCATTTCTGTTTATCAGTCTGCCTGATGACATTGTTACAGCTAGCATAACTTTTGTGTTAAAAAGGGGAGAAATGTATATAACAAAGAGGAGGGGTTGGGGGAGAGAAAAAAACAACTGATTGTTTTTTTCTCCATTTTTGAACTGGGGGGGGGGGAGGGTATATTACCATGAGGAGGGGGGATAAAAAAACAACTGGTAAGTTTTTTCTCCCTTTAACTAGGGTGAAAATACTAAACAGGGGGGAGAAAAAATCAATAGGTTAGTTTTTTCTCATTTTTGCGCACAAAGAAATTAAGAGGAAAATCTAACTGTGGAGGGGGGGGGGGCGGATGATAACCAGAGGGAGAAAAACCAACTGCTATGATTTTTCCCTTTTTAATCCCCCGCCACGAGTGTCGGGGGTGGGGGATTATAGGAATGGTCTCCGTCCGTCCTTCCGTCCGTCCGTAACAATTGTGTCCGTTCATATAACTTAAACCCCTTCAGGCTTGAAGGATTTTCATGAAACTTGGGTCAAATGATCACCTTATTAAGATGATGTGCAGAACTTATGAGTCAGTCATATCGGGTCAAGGTCAGAACTGAAGGTCGAATGTTTGAGCCTTTTATTTTTGTGTCCGCTCTGTATCTCCTAAACCCCTTAAAGTATTTTCATGAAACGTGGGTCAAATGATCACCTCATCATGACGATATGCAGAATGCATGAGTCAGCCATGTTGACTCTAGGTCAGGGTCACAACTCAAGGTCAAAGGTTTTAGCCTTCCATTTTGTGTCCGCTCTGTATCTCTTAAACTCTTTGCAGGACGTCCGTGAAACTCGTCCATTCTTCCTCCCAGTACCATCAATCCTTTCATTATCCATGACAGCGACGGGGGATGTAGCTGTCTTTCAGACTGCCTTGTTTGTATAATAATGACGGGAGGAAGAAACCATCTAGGTAGAAAAAATTAACCGGTTGGTTCCCCGGTGGCGGGGGGTTTATATGAATGGTGGGAAAAACTCGGGGTGGAGGGGGGAACTGGGCTATTACACCGGGTTCGAATCCCGCCACAGGCAGTTGGGATTTTTCGTCATAAAATGCTATGCTATTTGATTTATTAAAATATACATTTTTGTATTAATATGCGGCTGGCAAAATAGCACTTAGTTCACTTTTATATATCAATGACCCATACCTATATTTCTATATTCCTTGACCGGACTCTTCTCAAGATCACTCCTTAAAGTCCATAAGGCTCCATAGCTTTCTTCCTTGATCTTGTCGTTATCTAATTTGCATAACTCTTTCAAAGTTTCTACCACTCCGAGTGTCTGATCGTTCACAATTTTCTTCTTGGCTTTTTTGTTAAATGCCAAATACCGCAGAGCTGTGGCGCCTTCTGAATAATAATGATTCCACCAATTAAACAAATTCTTAAATTTAAGTGTTACCACATTTTGAATTTTTTATGAATGAACAAAAAATCTATATTCAGTTCTTTCCAAAAAAATAACCTACTAGTTCAACCCATCAGAAAGGAACCATTCCTAACATCAAGTTTTAGTAACTTTATTGATAAAATAAAAGATAGAAATTATTACATGACTTCAATGAGCTCAACAAAACAATTTCAAGAACAACGATAGATATGGAATTTATAGTGAAGTTACACACTACCATATCCTACCAAGATACGTACAAAAACAATGCACATGAAGAAAGGAGAGATAAAAATCATTATACCAGACCGTGAAAACTAATGACAAAAGTTGACAGGTGGAAGATGACTCATGACTTAATTAAAAGTTTGCTGTTATTCTACCTTTTAGATCAATTTTCTTGAAAAGACTATTCTATATACAGATGTACTTACAATTCATAAATTAAAACAAATAAGAACTGACCGATAACTAACGGTCGTTTTCTCTATCCAAGTCACGCAAGCAATTCTATCATTTCAATCATCTGATAATAAATAGGGCAATTTGAAGCATTTCAGATATTATACCCCGGTCACAAGATCGCTACGAGCTCCGTACGAGTAGGTTTACAGTCGAATTTTGGAAAACTCGTACGCCGTCCATACGGACATCGTTTACTCGTACGAGCGCCGTACGGATTTCATGAACTCGTACAGGACTCAGAAACTTGGTGAAAATGTTTCATCGAGATCCCGAGTTCTCTGCGAGCTCATAGATTATTTCGAAGTCGGAAACAGCTCGCAAAAGCCCAGTACGGGCCCTGGAAGGGCTCGTACTGGCATCGCACGGTGTCCATGCGGATTCGGAAAACTGCGAGGCTTGCGGACACCTTGCGGACAACATGCGATGTCCTCACGGGGTTCGAAGGGCGTTACGATCTCCGTACGGACTCCGTACGACTTTCTTGGTGATTGAAGGTGGTAAAAAACAGGAATATATTTTAAGTTCCACCAAGTTCTATCGAGGCGTGGTACAGAATGGAGCCACATCGTCTCAGATTGATGCACTTGCGGCTCGCGCTGCACCAGGCCCGTGCCAAAAATGACATAATACCCATAGCACTGCTGCAACAGCAGTAGAATATCCTACGATTGAAAATGGAAATTTTTTCAGACGTCGCCGAACTGATTTGTTCTTGTCGTACCGACACAGTGCGGACACCAAACGAACCCACGTGCACCGTACGAGGTACGACCGGGCTCCTTGCGAGCTCCGCACGACTTGTCTGCGATGTCCGTGCGGATAACCTACGATTGCATCCTCTAAAGATCATACAGGGTCCGTAGGTACTGTGACCAGACGCTACGATTGTACAGAGACTGTAAGGACTCTAAAATTGGTGGACGCGTACGATTTTTTAAAACCGTACGGACATCGTACGGTTTTGTGACCGAGGCATAAGACAAAAACAGATATTGACATTGAGCATTTATCTACTGAGCACATATAAAGGTATTACGTAATACAATTTTAATACCTATTGTGTATTACAAAAAATAAATATCTCAACCTACGATGCATCCTCTAAAGATCATACAGGTCTGTAGTTACTGTGACAGACGTACGACTGTACAGAGACAAGGACCTAAATTGGTGGCTCGTATGATTTTTATAAACCGTAGGACATCGTACGTTTTGTGACGAGGCATAAACAAAACGATATTGACATTGAGTTTTCTACTGCATATAAAGGTATTTCTCGATTCAAAATTCGTTATTTTACGGTAAGAACATACCGTTACGCTACAAACGTTGAAATTAAAGCGGAACTTTGTTATTGTGCGTCACTGAAACGTCATGACGTCACTTCTGCTTACGGACGTTAATTTCACGCGCTTTTTGTACATACTGTACTATAAGAAAGAGTTCTACATTGAAAGTATTTCTATTTGCTTTATCTATTCTTTATACGATATGCAAGAAAAAATATCAGTTATGTGTTATTCGTCCCTCGACCACCTGCGCAAAAAGTCCATTTCAAAAGAACAAGGATGAATATCCAACGGATCTTTTGAGATCTTTTTGGATATTAAATAAATAAAGCCTTTTTACCAAGGACTTTCATCAAAAGTTATATTTCTATGTATTTTTGTCACTTTCAAGCCTAATTCCTGAAAAAAGTTTAAGATTTCTCTTATGAACAATATAGTTTTATGTTTTCAGTAAAGTTGGAATACGCTTATGAAAATTACTTTTTTTCCAAACTTATTTTGATAGTTTTGCTGTACTTTGAAAGCCACTGATCTTCAACGAGTATCTTTTCAGGCGCTAAGGATAATCATAGTGAAGTTCAAGCAGTTGTTTTGGATAGTCAAGATCACATTCAATTATAAAGTTTGTCTGATCTGTTCAATAAGCGAAGATACTGTTTTACGGTGATCCCTTTAAAGTTTCCAGAGGGGCAAAGGTCGATTCATGGCCCATCCATAAAGGTTATTCGATAATTTATGTTTTGATTAAGGATTTCAGTCTTTCATGTATCTGTTATTTGCTTTGTTGTAACGATAAGCTATGTAACTTATTACTCCCATCAATCCTTTGGCAATATTTGATACTAAGTCTAGACTAATTGCAGTCATTTTTAACATTGTATCCCAAACCAACCCAGGACAACTAAAGGAATGGCAAGGGTCAAGTTTGTAATATTCCAAGCACAGTTTCCTAAAAGGTTGAAAAACATCAGCTTTAAGCAAAACATCAGTTTTTAAATATGTTTTATGGTATTCACTTATTGTTTTTATTTTGAATTTGTTTCAAATATTTTTAGCATGCCTATACTCACTGTCGGATATTTGGGTTTCATTTAAGATAGAATAAAATTCATTTGATGGGGGTAATTACTTTGAATTTTACCAGTGAATCCATGTAATCATATGGGTAAACATCTTTTGTTTTTAGCAGATCAATTTCATTTTTATCAAATTTCTGTGAAGTATACTTAAATTCAGGAATATATTTTACTAAGTTATAGAATTATTGAAACATAAATATTGAAAACTACTAATAACAACCAAATCATTTATCATTAACGTCGTATGTTTCTCCATATTGTTAGGAATAACATAAATTTCTTCTTTTTTCTAAATTTTACTTTTTGTTGCATAAAAATTGATCTATTAAAACAAAAAAACAGGAAAATCACAGCTCGTCCAACACGACATAAACAAAAATGTTGTTGCAGGCTCGGTTTGATTGAGCCTCTTCATGGACGGTAGTGGGGATGGCAGCTACCGTCCACGCCCTCTAGTCCCGGATTAAGCAGAACTCAACATTTACACATGTTATAAGTACTTTGATATAATTTAGAGACATCCGCAGATGTATTCATACGGCGGTGCACATGGAACATTCAATGACGCACAAAGTGCAATTTCATGAAAAGCGGCATATGGTCACCAGATAAAATAATGGCTTTGCCCTAAACGAAAAAACAATGGGCAGAACTTAATAAACTGGAATTTAGAGAGGGGATCTGTAAGTCTTTAATCCAGACATAGTGAGTGAAAGTGCGTTTATCTTTATAAATTAATAACATATCTCATTTTATTTATATTGAAATTTTGAAATTATTTAATTGCTTTCATGACAAGAAATATTAAATGAGATTTCCTTTTAGGTATTTGATTTAATGTTACAGGAAATTTGATCCCAAATGTAGTCAAGTATTTCAACGTATTTTTTATATTTTGAAACTCTTTTGGGGTCTTTTTCAAAACAAAAATTGTAAGCTAAATGGAACCATCTAAAACATTCATTATTATCGTTCTTTATATTTTATCATTCCTGTTTTATATGTTGTAATGGCTTGGTATTTCTAAATAACTTGAACTAGCCAAGGAACTATATTTATATCTTTGTATCTAAAGGGCATCTTCTGACTATTCTCCATCCACTACCTTCTGAAATCCAGTTACCAATTATATTTATAATTTAATCAAATGCTTGACGTAAAGTGAATTTTCTTTCATTCGTATTAATCATAAATAAAGCCTTGATTGAAAATAACTTGATTTATATATAGTTATGGACAAGCTAGACGACTGGCTAGACCGGCTAGACCGGCTAGATTTTGCAAATGTTATTTTGAAACAACTTTTATTTCTATACCTTTTAAAGTTCTAAGTTCAGAATTAAGAATGTTAAACGAGTCTAATGATCAAAAAGTATATGTTTTCTTGGGTCAAGTCTGTTTGAAGTTCTAATTTCAATATCTTTAAAGTTACTTCTTGGAGATTCCTCAATTTCTCTCACAGGCATCTATATATAATATATATTCATATGAAAAAAAATCTCTCAGCAAAACTTACTCTCTTATTGAAAATATCTAATTTTTTATCTTTTCAACCAATTTTTGATATTCCACATTTTGCTCGATTTTTACCTTCACAACATATTTTTATTAACCCCGAATTTATTGCAAGATTTTGGATGCTGCATAAGTGCTTCTATATATTTTTTTTTCATTTGTTGTTCCACATTCTGTTGCAATTGCATCTTTAGAGTTATTTCGTAACTTATTATTTTTCATCGTTTTGTCCTATTTGTACTTTCTTGATCTGGTATTAACCAACTACAACTCCATTCAAATGGTTCTTCATTTAAAAGATAAGGATCCATAACATTTTCTTATTCATCAATCACCTGTTCTTTTATTTCATCGCTGGATATATGTTCAAGTTTAGATTTAATAATGTTTCTATTTTTTAAAATTCTCATCTTTATATATGATATTTAATTTGAAATTTCATGAAGCATTTCAGTAAATGTGCAAACTAATTTTGTTGTTGTCATAGAATCAATGTCTGTTAACCATCTCTTTATATTACACTTAGAGAAAAAGTATATAAGAAACGCACGTTGAATATATTTTAAATATAGTTTAAGGTATTCTTATAACTCTTTCTCTCAGGGTTCCTTAGTCTTATCATTATCACTGTATCCATTCAATATATATTCCTTCATATACTTTTCAAGAGGCATTGAATATGTTTTTTTTTCTTTCTGCATTTCTAAAAGTATTGTAAGTTTCTTCAATAAGGGGCCTCGGTAGCCAAGTGGATAAGGTCGCCAACTTCAAATCACTTGCCCCTCATCGATGTGGGTTCGAGCCTCACTCTGGGCGTTGAATTCTTCATATGAGGAAGCCATCCAGCTGGCTTACGGAAGGTCAGTGGTTCTACCCAGGTGCCCACTCGTGATGAAATAATGCACGGAGAGGCACCTGGGGTCTTCTTCCACCTCAAAGCTGGAAAGTCGCCATATGACCTACTATTGTGTCGGTGTGACGTTAAACCCAACAAATAAATAAATAAATAAATATCTTCAATAACGTTCCTGTCTTCTTATTTAACACGTCCAATCAAGCTTGGGTTATTAGTTGTTTTATTTTATGATGTGATGATAAAATTTTTAAACAGTTTTCTTATCTCAAGCTTCGAGTTTGTTAAGAAAATAGTAATTACTGAGGGAACAGCTCCGGAAAATGCTACAAATACAGGAATAGTAGGAATTAGTGCTTAAGCATCCAATAATTCCTAGGTTTTTTGCAGAGGTTAATACACACAATGCGTGTTTCATCCTAGTAATAGATGTATCATCCTTTACAATTTCTCTAAAAATAATATATTCGGAGAAAATATAATTAGACGGATATATCAAAACACACATTTGAAAATTGAACTTGTTGGGGTTTTACTAAGGAGTGATGAAAAGACGAAATGTTAAACGAAATTCAGAAGCGGATACAAAGCAAACCAAAATCGACAGAAAATATTGTATGTGATTAGGACAAGTTGCTTATGAAATTGCGACCGACATCCTTTGCATAAATGTCGCAGACCTCTCAAAGTCATTTTGATCAGGTGAGCTAAAATGATTTATCGCATGTTCTAAATGTCTTCGGCAAATGTATGTAGCTAAATGTAGAGTTGAGTTACTTACCTAATTGTTCTTCTGATTTGCCATCTGAAGCAAGTTTAACAATCAATGGCAGAACATTATTTTCTAACAGCAGTTTATGGTTTTGATCATTCCTGGCCAATCGTCTAACTGCTGCAAAGGATAAGAGAACACTTCTATTTTCCAAACATGTATATACTTTTCATAGCATGTAGGACTGCGTATGGCTAAATTCGCATAAAACTCAACGTACTAGTGAGCGTTTTGCTATCTATAGAAAATCTGCATATGTCTCACTCTCAGTCTATAACATTTCTATGGTGTTCCTTTGTTTGACCGCGGGATATTTTAATAAGAATTTCTCCCAAAACCACGATTCAGGAAACAGCAATAAAGAAAATGATAGTGAAATCATTCCTTCATCCCAGACCTTCAATGTATTTTGGATGCGCAAAATGTTAAAACGTTTGCTTTGTCTCGGGTGGTATTGTCAGTTTTCATTATATTCAATATTATGTAACTGTAAGGTGACATATAATGTCATTCAAACCATATAAAACTTCAAGAGCATGACAAAAATGCTTCACCGTGACACGAAATTTGCTTTAAAACGACAATATAGATTGTGCATTGAATAAATCCTGTGAAGTTGTCATTTTGTTTTTAATGATTGTAAAAAAATGTATTTTGAGTTAAGAAAAAATAAATATGTCCCTATATTTTATTAACTGATAAAATTATTGGAACATATTTATTATTTCGACTACAACCGCGCAAATTCTTCGCAGTTTTACAGCAATATATTTAAGATCGATACGTCATTCGGCGAGCCATATGCTGTCATATGCTACCTCCCCACGATTTGAAAATGTGCATAACGGAATTTTCCTATATTCAGTAAATTTAATTGAATTACTAAGTAGTAACTGCTGTGAAAATGTTATTATCAACAACAGGTCTAATATAAAAGAAATCAGAAGTAATACTTTATTCAAAGTTTATGTAGTCTATGCAGTTTCTAAGAATAGTACATGTCACTTATGATGACACTGCAATATACACATCAGAACATTGCGGCATATAACCTACGTAAACACTGGAGTCTGAAAGATTGAAACATGGATTATCAGTTATTTATTGTTATAGAAGAATCTAGTTGACATGTGATGCCTACAACGCAGAAATTGTAAAATACACGGATGCCCTGATATTGAACTGGAAACTCGGTACTGTCTAGACTGGCTGAAACATTTTCTTACTGTAAAAATTGAAACAAATAGATTCATCAGTTAGAAATTGCTTGTTTCAGGAAATTTGATGTTCTTTTTTTTACTACTACTTAGCACTGAAAGAGTCCATATAACGGAAACAACCATGTTAAAATCATAGGGTGAAATGGAACAGCTATATTTTATCGTAGATTCATGTTTAGACGATATCGGTATATGTCTTTAGCAATTGCTGCGGATCGTGTTAGAATTGTAATTCTAAAATAAAGCAAAGATTCATTGCTTGTATCTTGTACAAACAACGATTTGAAAATGCCGAAGATGCTGTACGGCATTTGTCATCCATAGGCAATCAGAAGCTACAGCATGTAAATGTTTCTGATTCAAAGGGCAATTTTCCCTCTTTCGCGATTTTCACCATAGACGCGCAAAAAGGAGTGACAAACTACTAGGTGAAGGTCCGGGTTGATTGTACTGCAAAATTAATATTCTCACCGGCTTACACTTAATACTTTCTGCATATTTCTATGCATACCAGACAAACACCTATCAAAAGGCTGAACAATCTTCGAAATGAATTTACCCAGTCCTTTTTTTTATAGTTTTACCCCTATCACCGTGTCCAAAATTTCATTTTCACACACATGTGTAGAATACGCAAACACGAGTTTAGGTAAAATATATAATTTGGGCAACTATTGAATATGAATTTACAACAGTATTTCTATTTCAGGTTTCTGTGTATAGGATACAATAAATGTATAGAAATAGTTTGCATTAAGAGATATAATTAAATTCAGAATAGTTGACTTTTCCATAAGTGAGATTCAGGAGGATATAAGTTCGCATTATTATATAAGTAGAGAGAATTGATACGAACTAATCACCACCACAATATACTAAACCAATTACAACAACGCACCTAGCAGTACAAATGACGGTCCTGCAAAATATTCTGTCATTGGGGTCGGATTTCTTAAGTGCTACGTTTTATCAAATTTTTTTATTAAAAACCTTCAAAGTATTCCCCCTTTATCGAAACACATTTTTGTAACCTTTTTACCCAATCGCGAAAAGCAGATAAATAGTCTACTTCTGGTATCTGTTTTAGACACTGATAAATGGCGCTGCCAAGGGAACTTCTGGACTTTTATTTCTTTCCAGAAAGCATTTTCTTAAGCCTTGGAAATAAAAGAAGTCACAGGAACACAGGTAAGGTGAATAAGGCGGATGGTTTACATTTTCATCATTTTCAGAAGCCAAAAAAAAGACAACCTCGTACTTGTGAGTGGAGGCGTTGTCGTGAATAAGATGGACTCCTGACCATACTTGTCTTGGACGTTTCTTATTGTAAAACTCTTTCACTTTCTTCTGTACAGAGTTCTTGTAGAATCGTCAAGTGACTTTATGACCAGATGGACAAGGTACTTGAACGACTGACGCACTAGAATTGAAGAACATTGCGTACAATATCTTTTTCAAACTTATGGCTTTCTTGGCAATACAGGCGTTTTTGATCTTTTCGCTTCCATTGCTTATTATCAGCCCTTCTCTGTGGCTCAAACATGTGCATCCAGGTTTCGTCACCTGTTAGCAAGTTAGAAATAACCCGACTATCACAGCCTTTGTATGTTTTCAAAAGTTCCCGGGTTCATTTAAGGCTTTGTTTCTTTTGCTCCTCAGTGAGCAAATTAGGTACCCACCTAGCGCAAACCTTTCTCAGGTCCAAACGCTTTTTCAGAATTGTTTGCACACTGCCTTCTGATATGCCAGTACAACTGGTTAAATCTTTCACTTACAATCGCGCATCCTGTGGCCTGAGGTCCATATATACTACAAAATTCATCAAATATCTGCTTTGCATCAAGCCTAATGCGGCATTTATTATAGCTACGAATTTAGTCTTTTCGTTCATTTTGCAATGTGACAAGTAAATTGGTCAGTGCATATGACTGCATGTATTTCAATTTGAAATGACTCAGTAGTCCCAGAATAGCCGTTTTGCACGAAATTCATGTGCGCGTGTAATTAACGATTTTCTTTGTAAAATTTTATTGTCATTGGAAACACTGATGATTGACTCACTCGAAAAACAGCATAAAATTTAAAAAAATATTGCTGGTTGCATGGCACGACTGAATCAAATTAAGCGCGAGCGTCCTATTGGGATGTTACAATGCAAAGATGCACAGAAGATATAGCCAGAATTTCAAACAAAACGTGGTACTACTGACTTCACGGTTGATCGATTGTTTAAATTTAACACGTGAAGTTCTTCAAGTGTAATGTGGTATGAAGAAAACAAGTCAAATTTAAAAAATTAAGTTTTTTGTTAAAAGAATACCCCAGTTATACATCTGGATATTTTCTTTTGCTGTTCAGTATATTTACAAACAAATTGCACGACTGAAATATTTTGCATAAATAGATTTTGCGTTTTTTATTTTCTTGAGAGTATTTAAGAGAAATGTGTTTTTTTTCTGAGCTAAAACATTTTAAAATAAAGAATTATTCTTCAAAATATATATACTCACAAAATACTATTACTGTCAGAATATCGCAATAACTCTTGGGGCGAATGAGGCAAGGAATAAAATTATCTATGCACAATTCCTTTAGTGTAAGTCCTGTAGTATGTTACAGCCCCTTTTAATAATGGCATAGTCCTCCAATGACCACTCAGTACATTGCATTTACCAGGGGTGAAGATAAGTGATTAACACTGTCGCCGCGATAGTTCAGGCGATCCTGTCCCATGTTACTGCGCAGGTAAGATCTCAGTCTGCGAAGCACGGAGAATGAGCGCTGGTAGTTTCTGTAGTAGGCTTCACAAGAATGTGTTAAAGGGCAGTCACTATATCAGAGAACCTCACAATAAAGTTCAGTTTCATGCCCTTGAACAAATGCACAATAGAACTTACAGTCACTGATACAGCGTTTTCACATTTGCTACTAACAAGTGTCCGCAAAGACACGACCTGCGTCACTAGAGAAGTTCTATCAAAGTCCTCTTTGTAGAAGTTAATCAAATGCACAATGATCTTCGTCAGATAACGTTGTTCACATGATAACATGTTCCGGGAAAGCCCGGTCATTAGGAAGTTCTATCAAATCTGTTGTAGATAAACGATATGCATGTCAGGTTCCTTGTAGTACATTTATCGCCGTCTGGTGGTACTCATAGGTCGCATTAACGGTGATATCGCTTAGATATTTTGCGCCACCGAGATACTGAAAAGGACGTTAAATGTAGCCATATGGGTTTTCATACCGATCATTCTAGCAAGGATTTCTGAGTCTTTGGAAATTTCATATCACAAATCCCAAAGACCGAAGAACATTGTCTCTTACGGCCAGCAACCCGCAAAGTCTATCTTGTGGGATATACAATTTTTTATTCCAGACGTGTCTGGGTTTATTGCCTTATACAGGTGTCAGACTTATTTGTCCCTTTCTTATGCGAATACGTCACAAGTTATGAAACTCATGCACTGTGTCTGGTGAATTTATCAACACTTTACTTCCACGTGTTGTAACCTTGACAACCCGTTTAAGCGCATGTCCACAACAATGTGTGTACACAGCCCATAGCCTTGGCTCCTTCAGTGAGATGTTCGTCACGACTCCTATATTTGACCATGACATATTGCTAGCACTGTCATAGCAATGACGTCTGCACTTTTTGAGAGGAATGTTCATTCTAATCAAAGTGTCATCAATGATTGATATAAGAGTTTTGTGCATCTGTTGAGGAAACCATATAATATAAAATCCAATGAAATCTTCACGCATATTTAAATATTTAAATTACTGTCCGCGTGACTGAGTACAAGTACAACCTACAAGTACAACCTGTTTGTAGTTTAATGCATCTGTTGTCCCGTCCATCGTGATGATGAAGAACCCGTCATCCCTAATGTTACTAGCTACCATCCGCAAAATCCATAGTGCCATCACTTGTAACATTTCATTCTGGATCACGGTTGACGTGTATTTGTTGGATTTCTTCTCCATTCACAACAGGAAAGACGGGTTGGTGTTTCCGTGAAGCGTATTACGCTGCATTGAGTCGCTTTGCTGTCGTCGTGCCCACTTCGTACGAGGCCCTGGAGTGCAAATTATCCGATGCTACGCAGAATGGAAAGAGTTCTTGTCGGTTGTTCGCCTTCTCCTGCTGTGAGCTGCTGACAGCTTATTACCGATTTATTTGGTCTAATGAAATCTACTCAATTGAATTGATGTCAAAATCAGCCGTTCTAATGATTATTGATTAATCAGACTCAACTTTTTCCAGTCAATTGGAGTTCTGCGTAAGCCGAGGCTCGAGCCGTAAAGGATGTGCACTTTTCATTTTTATCTCTCATGAATAGATACAGATAAATAAATGATATGCCTGGTATTGCTTCTTGTACTTTAAATATAATAGCAAAACAGTTACCCCAAGCCTATCATTAATAAGCATTTCACAGTTTTAACAAACGCGTCGTTAATGTCCTGCATCAGTTTCATTTTTGTGCATTCTTTTACATTTCTTTGATGCAGATTTGGAAAATATATACCTCCAAGGAGACTAAATAGTAAATCATTGATAATGATTTAAGCTGTTCGTCCATGCAGTTCACTATAAAATTACATCAACATCGAAAAGGAATGTTCAGTTATACAATTATTTTGATTTTTTTTTAAATCGAGGCTAAACGTACCTTTAGATAACTACCTAAAATATATAATATTTCAAGTACTAGTGCTCAAACTTTCAATTAAAAGGAGGCAATACATTTTAAAGACATTCTGGTTCCCCAAACTTAACGATTATATCAACTTATCATGTTTTCTTTGAATTTGTTACCGAAATCACATAGCAATTAATGGGTTTTTCGAAACAATTCATATTATTATTCTCGAGCATACTGATCTTTTTAGAAATAATTTCTTTGTCTCATTTTGTTAGCTTTTATATCATATCAATGGGACAAATGCTTTTAACATTTAGCTTACAACTTATCAGAAATATGCGTAAACAATGTAGTTGTATTTCAGCTATAATCTTTGATATCGTTAGACTATGTATTAATTTAACAAATCTTATTGAACATAGTCTTGATTATCTATAAATATATTTTGATCATACTGGTTACATGAAAACACTTCCTTCATAAAGTTTGAAACGATGTGATACCCGCATCAAGAATAAGGAATTTACGGTTAGATCATGTAAAAATAAAGATAAAAAGATTTAAAATAGAAATAGGAAAACCCACAGGTTATATGTTAATGTTAAAAATGTTGAACCAGTACGAATGTGTAGTACGATTCGGGCGTGTATATAAAGCAGTATCGAAACTAATCTTATTGGGTAAGTGGACTTGCTGTGTATTATACCCGCTCGTTTGTTCTGCTAGGCGCTTTGCCGTAATTGGTCTGGTATATTGTAGTGGTGATAAGTTCGTATAAATTCTCTCTACTTATATAATAATTTACATTGCGAACTTGTATCCTCGCGGATCTCACGTATGGGAAAGTCAACTGTTCTGAATCTTATTATATCCCTAAATGCAAACTATCTCTTTAGATTCAGTGTAACCTCGAGATCCAGTTAACTTTCAGAGAGAGAAATATAGCTTCTCTGGTCCCAGTCAGTAAAAACGACTAAAATGTCACTGCTGATTTGTGAGACATAATTACAGAGATTTGAGTATAAATATATGCAAATGTTGAACCAGTACGAATGTGTAGTACGATTCGGGCGTGTATATAATTAAAAGAAGTATCGAAACTAATCTTATTGGGTTAGTAGACTTGCTGTGTAATATACACGCTCGTTTGTTCTACTAGACACTTTGCCATATATAATATAAACGTCTGTGCCGGATCAAGTAAAATATAAAGAAAAAATAAATAACATTACATGAGTAATATTAAGTAACTCATGTAATGTTATTTATTTTTTCTTTATATATATAGAGATATATATATATAAAGAATAAAATATGATGTATGGACTTTTAAAACAAGACCCTTTTGTATTCTCATAAATAACAAATTATCCAATCCTGAAACTATAATAGGGTGGATTAACAGAATAGAAAAAGTGGTAAACCACAGTTCTCCCGACACGGCATAAATGAGGAGGTTGTGGTTGCAGGCTCGGTTCGATTGAGCCTGTTCATGGACGATAGTGGAAATGTAAGCTATCGTCCACGCCCTCTAGCCCCGGGTTGAGGAGAACAACATGCCAGAAAAACATGTTTTCATCTAAATTGCCACAACTATTAAATTTATCAAAATAACAAACGAAATGAGATGAATCAATAAATAAGCTATTCTATTTATAAAACAAAGTAGGAATCTGTATGCGATAAGTTTTGTTAATTTCTATATTATGTTTTTGAGGTCATATCCGAAAAGTCCAAAAGTGTAGAAATTTCTCAACTTACCTAAACCGCACTGATACGCCGACCATCCGCCTTCTTTTCCAGTGTTGCTATTCAAACAATTCTCAAGAATTTGCAATAACGACTTCACGCACTCCTTGTTAATAATCTTGCATTCCTTTTCATTGACTATGTTTGCCACGGTTACCAGTGCTATTAGATCGCTTTGCTCGGATGACATGTACGGCGAAAGAACAGGAAGCAGTTTGAGATTTCGAAGTCGAGCAACGTTATCCTCATATAAAGAAATGTGATATAATAAGAGCTGGCAGTTTTTAATCATTTTGTCGTAACATGAAGCTTCTGTATCGTCATTCTCATCGCTTTCAACTTCTTCATCACCTTCAACTTGTTCTTCGTCTTCAACATTTTCATCCTCTTCAACCTGTCCATCGTCTTCAAAATCTTCATTACCTTCAACTTGTTTATCGTTTTCAAAATCTTCATCGCCTTCAGAATGTTCATCGTCTTCAAAATCTTCATTGTCTTCAACTTGTTCGTCTTCTTCAATATCTTCATCGCCTTCAATTTGCTCATAATCTTCAACATCTTCATAATCATCTGTTTCTTCATTGTATTCAACAGTTTCCTCAACATCTGTAGATCTTTCGTCTCCATCGTCCTCTGCATTTTCATCACCATCTGGATCTTGATAGGACAGTGTACTTTCATTCACTTCATTTGTGGTTTCTTCAGTGCCAATTTTGTCATTCTTGTCAGAGATAAAATAATGTATTCAACAGCTGTAGAACCGTAAACCACACAATACAAATTCACATTTTAACTTTGGCATGGTAAAATATAATCGTTAAATTTGAAAATTAGTGATCAAATATATAATTATATTGGTATATATCGATTTACGGGAAAACAATGTAATTGAAATCTCTTTATTTTGAAAGCTTCTGACCAAGGTGTTTGTAGCAGTACTGGTTTAAGAATAACATTATAATGAAAATAGATCAAAGCGTATTGCATAATACATGTATGTTAAAAAATATTTGGAAATTTAACACTGTGTTCTTAATAACATTCAAAAATACCCCATCATGCAGTGCTATAATTTTATTTATTTTACTGCCTCGCACCATTTAAAGGTGGTTAATCAGATCTTGGTCAACTAATGGATTAGTTCAAAATTTAATCAACTGATCATTTACACTTATTTGTGTACAATAATATTTTATTACACATCTGATTCTCTATTAAAGTATTTATAAAATCTGATTTTCCTATCCCGGTTGCCCAACCAAGATACCGGTAGCATTATTTTAGCATAAGTGTAAATTTAGTTAACTTATTTTGCCTTAGGAATAATATGAAGATTAGCACAATTGTATTAAAGTTGTCAAAGATTTGCATTGACAATTACATATTTTGCCAAAATCAATTGAAAATGCATTATTATTACATCCCTTTGTCTATCTCGGTTGCGCAACCAAGTTAGATTGAAAATGGATTAATTCTGAAGCTACATGCTGTTTTAAAACTTGCCTTTTGTTTCAGATAGTTGAAATATTGCAATATTTATCAAATGCAAATGTAAAACTTAAAACTATATTGAAATTATAAGAATTAGTAAAGATTTTATATATTCTTATGTTAAAGGTAATTACAAAATTTCATAAAAAAATGATAAAACATGCATTTCCAATAGGGATCTAACTCTATGTAATGACTCTTCTTGTTCCTTAAATAAATCTCTAACAGAATATGTGAAAACATGTAATAAAATGTTGATCAGATGTGATTGACCACCTTCAAAGTAACAAAAAAGTGTGTTTTTATAAAACGAGTGAATATATCATATATAAGAATGCAGGGGTAGGTTAAGTGTACGCTTTAAAAAGACGTTTTTGTCTGTGTTTGTTATCATTTTCTTTCTTCATTATTTTCGTTCATTTGAAAACTTGAGACATTTAGGAGTATTTTTGCGATTTTTATATCATTGGTTGAAGTCGTTTGTCATAGTTCGATTTTGTTATCTTTTCAGCAAGAAATTGCTCTGAGCGTATACTAAAATTACAAAACTTGATTCATTTCATACTGCAGAAATTGAAAAATAAAAAAAAAAATATTTTGGCAATGGACCATATGACCATTTATCTCGCTTTCTACAAATTTCTTGCATTTCTATTGGTCAGTAGAGTCACGTGGAGACAGGATATATTCCATATCCTGCTAGGTAATTTTCCGATATGAAATTTGATTAAAACAAAATGGCTGCCGCATCGCTGGCGTAATTAAATTAAGTCAGATTATAATGGACCCAGCTATAGATATTTTTTCCGAGAGTACATTTAGTGTTTTCTTGCCGTTTTCATTCTCCTATCTAGTTTAGGCTCGTGAAACTAGCGAGAAGCGGAAATAGAAGAACGATAACTATGTATGGGAGACACGGTCATTGAAATCTTGTTTTCAGTTAAAAGGAATTAGCATATTTGTTACTCAGCAGTTTGTTGTAGGATCATTTCATCTACGTGCAAGATAAAGGATTTAACAGGAAACGGGATGAAAACCGACATTTCAAGACATTTCTGACATTGTGAAATCTTATGATTTTCGAAAGGATGAAACAGAAAGTTTTTTGTGTTTCTGATCAAAACCAGTTCATAACCTGGATAAACGAGCTTTTGTGTTGTGTGATTCAGTCAAAATACAGTTCATTGAGCTATTTATACTGGTAATAATCAACTATAAACAAAAAAGATAATTGCAGGATTCCAGTCTGCACTAAAAGTAGCTTTGTTAATTTACAAAATGTGTTGATTATATCATGGAAGTAAAGGATAGTCGGCAAGATAAAATCGTTGCACAGCTTGTTGGTGACAGGATACGTGATATACGCTGTCTCGAAATCGTATATCCCGTATCCTGTCACCAACAAGCAGTGCAACTAATAATGACCACATAATTTATTCTTAGTGTCTGAATTGAATTTTAACAAGAGTTACTTCCTCTACATGACATCGTCGGATTTAGGACCATATTACATGTCAGAAGTGCATTTAGTTAAAAAGTTATTATATATCGGATTCTTCTTCAAATTTTATGAAAAATGATGCAATATATTGGAAAAAGATTTACTGATCCAGGTTAGCGTATAAGCTTGGTTTATTTAATATTTTGTCTGCAATGTTAACGATAATTTCTTATCCCCGAGGCATTGAGTCCTTTGAGGGTATTTCGGTTGTCTACGTGAAATTCTTCGAGACACTGTCGCTGATTGACTGGATAAGCTTTCGGGTGATGGATTTATGTGTGAAAATTCTGACTTGGAAAATATTCATTGAAATGGACATCAATTTGTAGGATTTTGGGATTAGAAGAATTAGGATTAACAAAATGTGTAACAATAAATAATGCAGGATTCTTTAGTGCTAAGTAGGTCCTGTTCCAGCTTTTCTCCTGGCCTGTTGTTTGTATTCAAAAACCTCTTTTGTGGAAAGAAAAATGAGTGTAAGAAAAATAAGTGTTAACCATCCCCGAGGACTGCATGTGATTTTCATAACATAACACGTGAAATTTCCCGTAAATCTCTAAAATAGAAAGTCTTTGGCAATGGCGACCAGCAATAAACAACAGCGAGTTCCCATAGAGAAAATGAAATTCAGCCGCACGGGAAAATCAGATGATTTATGCAAAAATCCTTGAAATTCACGCGAATGACATTTTTAGTTCACATAAACATGTTTTATGTCCTTTGATCTCATTTCGTTACGTCATGTCAGATCAAAGTTGAGGTCCAAAATGAGATGAGAGAGACTATAGTGTACTGAATATTGAGGATAGAGCCGCACTTGTTTTACCATTCATATAATTATTGTGTAATTTCTCTGATGCGATACCAACTCAAATATGTTGCAGAGATGTTGCTGCTCTGGGGAGGTAAAATCACTAAGAAATTGGTCTAGACTGAAATGTCGCGAAAAGAAATTTATGCTGTACAAACGATAATATTATTCAGTGATCATGACTAATTGCATCAGCACTAATATAAATACCTACAGACAACATTGGATGCCGTAAACAGAGTTATATCCAAGTCCTTATTTATAAAACGAGTGTAAGCGCAACTACTCACCATATTTTTGTGATTTTCTTGAAGCATATTCTTTACGAATTCGAGAACATCTTTCTTCCTTGCAATCTTGACTGCAAAGGTTTGTGATATCTCACAATAGGACCAAAGAACAGTGAGGCATGAATTCACTATCTCAATGACAACAGAACCATCTTCAAATACATCCGGATGTTTTTCCCTGTATTTCGAAAAGTTACTGATTGTCCGGCAGCATAGCTCGTCCAGTTTAATTTCACAAAGCCAATCTACTACTTGCATTTGATACTGTTCCATACGACTCTGTTTTGTTTTGTTTTCAAGAACATCACACAGATTTCCCACGATTTTCAATTTTTTTGCGATGTCTTGGAGCTGTGATTCCTTCTTAATAATAAATATGTCCTTTTTTACAATGCTCTCCACTGAGCCTTTCAAAAACTGTTTAGATTTCTTCCGAAATATTTCCAGTTCACCAGGGTTGACATCGTCATCATCCTCAACAGTTGTGTAGGCTTTCTCCATTTCGTCGTTTGATATCTTAATGATGCTGGTAGTAGAACCACTGTCTTCTATTTTCGGTTTTGGTGTGGTTTCAGATTTTGAAGAGGAACACCCCATGGCTTTCGTATTTTGGACTTGAAACCTGTATACGACGATACGAAAAATAAACGAAAATGATCTTTTCTGTAATAGAGATAAGTAAGATATAACGAAATATCAGTCCTGGTACCCACAGATAAGGGTTGATTGTACCTTATTACACACTTGCTGGCCAAAAAGTGTCTGACTGCTTGAATTTCCGCTTTAACAAAACTATTTTTAACTCCTCAGACAAATTCAGCCTAACATCATCAACACATATAGAAATATGGCGTCGGTCGTAGTACGGTTATCACGAAAACCAAATTGAGAATCATTGAAAATATGCTCCAATTCACACCATTTATTTATACGGTTCTTAAAAGCAATGAAAATATTTTACCTATCATATTAACAAATGTAATTCCCGATAATTGCAAGGGTTATTTTTATCTTCCTTTTTGTATATAGGTTACTCACATGAATTAAATATATGGTTAAAAATTAGACAAAGATACGGAGATATGAATGTGTTTTAATCAATGGGAAAAAGACTGCAACTTGTTTTCAAAATCGCAACTTTTATACCGGTTTAGTTTAGAAATAGTTCGTTGCACCTCTTCTATTGAATTTTTTGTATTCATTTGTTCAATGTTAGCCGTATTATTTTCTACGTCATCATGGCTATAAGTACCCGAAAGATCTTCTTCTTTATTAAAAACAAATGCTCTGAATATCAACATCAGTATTTACAGTGCTGGACTTTTTAACTTTATTGAAATACTTGATTTACATAATTTTGACAACTTGCTCTTCTCTTTATTTTGAAAATTCCATCTTGCACGCCCTTTACTATTTTCGTAATGTTTCCTTTTCAACAAAACATCTAATTTATTTTCATCAGATTTGCAAGACAAAAAAATATTTTGATTCTAGAAAAATAGATTTACTTCTACGACATTCATCATTGAACAATAATGATTTCTTCTTCTTACGTTTTGGTGTATTTGTAAATGATTTGCCAAAACATTCAAACGAAGTGTCGTATACAAGCTTAGAAAAATTATAGATACACATATTTATTTCTATATCTCCTGTGGATAAACGATTTGTTATATCGTCAAATAATTTTTTCTTAGAATGTAACACTTCTAAAAATGCTCAGTATCCGATGTGTCCCATAATATTGTATCAAAATCATGATTATCATACATATAATGAATAGAGCGATCGAGATATTACAGATTTATCCAATGCAGATGTCAGTTCGTGATGATACTTTTATGTTTAGGCGCCGTATTACAAATTTTTGCAATAACGGAAAAGAAATTTATACTAAAGTCTGTTCCATTCCAAAGGTTTACCCCAACTTTGGAGTCATATGACAAAACTACGACACTTACCGCCAAAGTAAACATGTTTGATAAACTAAAAAAAAAGTCACCCTCGAGAAATTTAACGATTTTTTTCTGCTTTGCCAAATATCCAAATAAATGACAAATTTATATTTTCAGCGGCAGTCTCCCATTGTAATTTCTTGTCGCCATTGGAGTTTGCTCTCTAAATTTAAAGTATTGCGGGAAAATTCACGTGAATTTTATCGGGAGCGATTCAAAACTCATTTCGTTTACAATTCCCTACAAGTGAATGCATGAGTGAAATGAAATTTTGTGTTTAAAAACGTGTTATTTAGATCTAGAAAAAAATGTAAATTGACTCACTTTCAACCTATCAAAGTTGTAAACTCTCCAAAATTCTTCTAAGTCTTCATTAGCTCTATCCAAACCTCAATGAATCAGTTGTAAACAAACAAGCTCTTTACACATCGATGAAATTCAGGCATCAATCGCACCATGCCCTTGAAACGATGACTTGTTCAATTTAACATCATTTCCAAACGCATGGTTCAAAGATAACCTGTACTTTAGCATCCTTACTGAAGTATTTACAGTCCGCCACATATCCAATCTCTTTCACAATGGTCAGTTTTTAAAACACAATATTCACCATATCGAGTCCCGGTTGTGTATGCTTCTTTATCTTTGAAAGAAACTTATGACGTATGAGATAAATGACGTAGTATTGCTGGCACTATGCAGATTTATATGAGGCGCACAAGGGAAAATTACATAAGTGTACAATCAGCCGATAGAAGATAGAAATCTTGACGTATGTCATGCTAGAATTATACTTTACTTCTTGAAATATATATTTAAACAATGATTTATTCTTTATCATTTCGTCAACCTATCTGTTTTATTTTTTTTATAATGTTGCTGTTTATATGGAAGCATTTCATTTTAAGCCCGTTACTTACTCTTGATCCGAAGGCTGCTAATTTAGATTTCTTTAAAAGCGAAATCGGATCGTGAACCCATTATCTCTTTTTATTAAATTATTATTATTACTATTATCATTATTATGCCAGATTTACATTTGACTTAAATAACTGGTAAGAAGTCCAGAGAGCAGTCATAGAACGTAAAATATTGTTATTTATAACCGCCGATTTCAATTATAAAAAAAATATCCCCGAATTATCATTTTATCAACTTTTATTGTCCTTCAGAGCTACGATGTCCAGAAACAGTTTAAATATTTACAAACTGTTTTCAAATCATTCATGAATAATTAACGCTAATGCGAGCTGAAACTTGTTTTCTTTCCGTTAAAGTTTTGCTTTAGTCTTACATTACTCCAGTCAGGCTTTTTTAACAAAGGTTTGATTTTTTCAATTCGTTTCTAATCATTATTTTTATATATCGTATATTCCTGTTGAATTTGCAGTCTGGAGTATGCTTTTAAATTCCACAAAGGTATGTGCGCAATCGCCGCAAGTGTTACGTAACTTCAGTTTTCTTCTGGATTAAACGAGCACAGATTAATTATTCTCTCTGGCACAAAATCTTGTTAATAAAGTCCACGAAGACAAATTGATAATTCTTTTTCTTTCGGCCGGTGCTCACACGTGTAACATTTGGCACGTGACGAGGCGCGCAATCGAAGAAAATATGATAGAATGATCAAAATGACAAGCAGAAAGTGTAACATAGGCGTAGGAGCAGCGGGACCTGAAGGACAACCACAACTGAGTTGGTGTACAGCATGTATTTTGCCCCCACCCCCAGCTTACCTCCTCGTCGTTTCCCGCACTTTTAATTAAAACAAGAGGTTTTTTCCTAGAATTAACAGAAAAAGCCCATTTGAGAGAGCATTTATATAAGAATTTGGTGCAACGCAAATATTCCAAAGATTATAGAAACGTTGTTTTAGTGTAATGAACTTTGAGAGAGAGATTTATAACATAACTATGTAGAAAATCTATACCAAAACTGAACCTGATAGAAATAGAATGCTTTATAACTGACGAAGGTTTTCATATATACGCCGAGACCTTAACAGAAATAAAAAGGAAACCGAAACAAAAACATGCACGTTGGGGACCTAAATCGGACAGAAGATGATTAAAAAGCACAGTTCTCCTTGTTCATGCAAAATATATGTCAAATAATCATACAGGCTTTTTGTCGTGCGATTCCGCGGGAATTAATCTGTCTATATATATGTATTGTTATATTCTATCTGTTCCTTATTTTGGCGGGAAAACTGCACGTGTTTTTTATATTGCGCTCAACGGTTCACTAACATAAAGTTTCATGTTGCCGTCATGGTTTCATATCAACAGAAACGATAGTAGTATAGTAATTGTTTGTTTTAGGCCAATCTGACCCCCCTGACCCCTTGTCCCTATTCTATAAGTGGACTTTAATCTTACCCTAAACTTAAAATACTAACTTGCTACCCTTGATACCCTAAAAATCTTTTAAATCTTTAGTTAAACCGAATGAAAACCTTTGGTTTAACCAAAAAAAGATTTAGTCTTTGTCCAGCCTGACCCCTTGCCCCTATTCTAAAAAATCCAATGTCGGACAATTTAAAATCCACAGATTTTAAACCAACTAAAAAGTTTTAAATACATATGATACAAATGAGTTTACAAAATAAAATATATTGTTTGAAAGAAAGAAAATTTACAGATAATGTAAATCCCCACTTTGTTACAACAAAAAACAGGAGGTTAATGATAAAAGCAAAATATAAATCTTGTTAAAAAATGAAATCAAAGTTTGGCAAAAGTATAATTTATATCTATAAAAAATTGATTTTTAAATAATTTTAAAAGAAGTAGGTAATTTAATTTATATATGGATTCAAAAAAAATTAAAAAACAAGCAAAATTAAAAACTGAAGTTAATAAAGAAATAAAAAAAATAAACAAGAAAAAATCTAAAAAAGATAAAAAAAAGAAGAAAAAGATAAACAAGAAAAGAATGTTCCAACAACAAATGGAATTTCAAAAAAATTACATGGAAAATAATAAATAATTTTAAATAAATCTTAAATAATTTTTAAATAATTTTAAAAGTTATCTATAGTAAAGTATTAAATTGATTTAATTTATTTAATATTTTAAAAAAAAATATTTTAAAAATAAAAACTCAAATAACAATCTATTGAAATTATTGGACTACTATAACTTTAATTTATAACTTACATTATCTTACGTTATTTAACATTATCTTACATTATCTTTTTTTATACATTTATGTTACTTAACATTATCTTACATTATAATTTTACAAAACTTAAAACATAAAAAGATAATGTAAAATAATATTACATAATCAAATCTATATATAAAGTTTATACAAACTTAATTCTTAATTTATTTTATAATTGAATTCATATCTGGTATATAACTTAAATTTTCTATTAATTTATATTTCTTTTTTCATCTTTTTCTTTTATTCTTTTAATTATTTTTTTTATTTTTTTCTTTATTTCATCTAATTCTTCTTCTAATTCTTCTAATCTTTTTAATTTTTTCTTAAAGATTTTTAATTCTTGTAATTCTTTTATTTTATTATTTAAATCTTTTGTTAATTTTATATCTAAATTTTCAATATATACATCTGTCATTTTAAGTTATATAAATTTAAATTTTTTATTTAGTTTTTTTATTTTCAACTTTCAGACTTTAACTTTATAATTTAGATTAATAGAATAGATTTATTTAATAAAACTTTTACTTTTAATAATTAAAATCTAACTTTATAACTCTAAAATCATTCCAATAATAAATCTTTTTAAATTAAGGTTTAAATTTAAAAACATTAAACTAAAACATTAACCTAAAACTTAACTTAATACATTAAACTTTATTTATTCTTTATTCTTTAAACATTAAAACCTTAATTTAAAAACATTAAACTAAAATATTAAACTAAAACTTAACTTAATATATTAAACTTAAATCCAAAATATAATTAAAAATATAATCAAAAATATAAACCAAAATATAATTCAAAATATTATCCAAAATTTTATTCTCTAAAACTGAACTTAATATATTAACTTAATATATTAAACTAAAACATTAAACCAAAACATAAACACAAAACTCAAAAGATAAAATCAAAAACATTAAATCTTTATTCTCTAAAACTTAACTTTATATTAAACTAAAACATTAAACTTCATTTATTCTTTATTCTCTAAAACATAAACACAAAACTCAAAAGATAAAATCAAAAACCTTAACTCATAAACATTAAACTAAAACCTTAAATCTTTATTCTCTAAAACATTAAACTAAAACCTTAACTTAAAACCTTAACTCACAAACCTAAAACATAAATTTATTTATTCTCTTAAACTCTCCTTATCCTTTTAATAAATTAAATTTAAACTTAAACTTAATTTTATAAATTTAATTTTATAAATTTAATTTTATAAATTTAATTTTCAGAAATCACTTTATAAATCACTTTATAAATCACTTTATAAATTTAGTTTTAAAAATTAAAGATTAGATTAAAATATTAAATTAAAAGATTAGATTAAAATATTAAATTAAAAGATTAGTTTTATTTATTCTTTTATTTATTGAAATTTACTGTAGATTTATTGTGAATTTAAAATAAATTTATTGTAAATTTAAAATGTAGAATTATTTGTGGGAATTATTGTGGATTTAACTGCAAATTAATTTAATCTATTCTTTAAAATATTTAAAAAATTAAATTCATTTAATTTTAAATTTAAAAAAAAAATATTTCTGGATTTGAAAAGATTAAACTTAAAATATATAATAATATATCTTAAAGATTTTTCACGCGAATTCTTTAAGATATATTATTATATATTTTAAGTTTAATTTTTTCAAATCCAGAAATATTTTTTTTTTAAATTTAAAATTAAATGAATTTAATTTTTTAAATATTTTAAAGAATAGTTATTCTACATTTTAAATTTACAATAAATTTATTTTAAATTCACAATAAATCTACAGTAAATTTCAATAAATAAAAGAATAAATAAAACTAATCTTTTAATTCAATATTTTAATCTAATCTTTTAATTTAATATTTTAATCTAATCTTTTAATTTAATATTTTAATCTAATCTTTAATTTTTAAAACTAAATTTATAAAGTGATTTATAAAGTGATTTATAAAGTGATTTCTGAAAATTAAATTTATAAAATTAAATTTATAAAATTAAATTTATAAAATTAAATTTATAAAATTAAGTTTAAGTTTAAATTTAATTTATTAAAAGGATAAGGAGAGTTTAAGAGAATAAATAAATTTATGTTTTAGGTTTGTGAGTTAAGGTTTTAAGTTAAGGTTTTAGTTTAATGTTTTAGAGAATAAAGATTTAAGGTTTTAGTTTAATGTTTATGAGTTAAGGTTTTTGATTTTATCTTTTGAGTTTTGTGTTTATGTTTTAGAGAATAAAGAATAAATGAAGTTTAATGTTTTAGTTTAATATAAAGTTAAGTTTTAGAGAATAAAGATTTAATGTTTTTGATTTTATCTTTTGAGTTTTGTGTTTTTGTTTTGGTTTAATGTTTTAGTTTAATATATTAAGTTAATATATTAAGTTCAGTTTTAGAGAATAAAATTTTGGATAATATTTTGAATTATATTTTGGTTTATATTTTGGATTATATTTTTAATTATATTTTGGATTTAAGTTTAATATATTAAGTTAAGTTTTAGTTTAATATTTTAGTTTAATGTTTTTAAATTAAGGTTTTAATGTTTAAAGAATAAAGAATAAATAAAGTTTAATGTATTAAGTTAAGTTTTAGGTTAATGTTTTAGTTTAATGTTTTTAAATTTAAACCTTAATTTAAAAGATTTATTATTGGAATGATTTTAGAGTTATAAAGTTAGATTTTAATTATTAAAAGTAAAAGTTTTATTAAATAAATCTATTCTATTAATCTAAATTATAAAGTTAAAGTCTGAAAGTTGAAAATAAAAAAACTAAATAAAAAATTTAAATTTATATAACTTAAAATGACAGATGTATATACTGAAAATTTAGATATAAAATTAACAAAAGATTTAAATAATAAAATAAAAGAATTACAAGAATTAAAAATCTTTAAGAAAAAATTAAAAAGATTAGAAGAATTAGAAGAAGAATTAGATGAAACAAAGAAAAAAATAAAAAAAATAATTAAAAGAATAAAAGAAAAAGATGAAAAGAAGAAATATAAATTAATAGAAAATTTAAGTTATATACCAGATATGAATTCAATTATAAAATAAATTAAGAATTAAGTTTGTATAAACTTTATATATAGATTTGATTATGTAATATTATTTTACATTATCTTTTTATGTTTTAAGTTTTGTAAAATTATAATGTAAGATAATGTTAAGTAACATAAATGTATAAAAAAAGATAATGTAAGATAATGTTAAATAACGTAAGATAATGTAAGTTATAAATTAAAGTTATAGTAGTCCAATAATTTCAATAGATTGTTATTTGAGTTTTTATTTTTAAAATATTTTTTTTTAAAATATTAAATAAATTAAATCAATTTAATACTTTACTATAGATAACTTTTAAAATTATTTAAAAATTATTTAAGATTTATTTAAAATTATTTATTATTTTCCATGTAATTTTTTTGAAATTCCATTTGTTGTTGGAACATTCTTTTCTTGTTTATCTTTTTCTTCTTTTTTTATCTTTTTTAGATTTTTTCTTGTTTATTTTTTTTATTTCTTTATTAACTTCAGTTTTTAATTTTGCTTGTTTTTTAATTTTTTTTGAATCCATATATAAATTAAATTACCTACTTCTTTTAAAATTATTTAAAAATCAATTTTTTATAGATATAAATTATACTTTTGCCAAACTTTGATTTCATTTTTTAACAAGATTTATATTTTGCTTTTATCATTAACCTCCTGCTTTTTGTTGTAACAAAGTGGGGATTTACATTATCTGTAAATTTTCTTTCTTTCAAACAATATATTTTATTTTGTAAACTCATTTGTATCATATGTATTTAAAACTTTTTAGTTGGTTTAAAATCTGTGGATTTTAAATTGTCCGACATTGGATTTTTTAGAATAGGGGCAAGAGGTCAGTCTGGACAAAGACTAAATCTTTTTTTGGTTAAACCAAAGGTTTTCATTCGGTTTAACTAAAGATTTAAAAGATTTTTAGGGTATCAAGGGTAGCAAGTTAGTATTTTAAGTTTAGGGTAAGATTAAAGTCCACTTATAGAATAGGGACAAGGGGTCAGGGGGGTCAGATTGGCCTAAAACAAACAATTACTATACTACTAACGATTCTGATTTTATTAAAGAACGTAATCTTGAATTGTTCTGTAAGTTAACCAAATGAAAATGCGCGATTCTGAGCGTGAATGAATTTCGTTTCTGTACGACGGTAACTAGATGTTTATGAAAAATTTCTTTCGGAAATTTAATATTTTGATTATGCGTTAAACTTCAAAAAGGACAACAAGTTGAATCACAAAAGACCATTCACTTATTCTGGCGGACAAAAAATTAATTGCCAGCTGAGCAATGTTTAATATATCCCTGTACATCTCGTACTCTACAAGCTCATATACTCTCCGTTTTCAAGGACAAACATGTACAAGATGCGGATCGAAATTTTAACTATAAAGATTAACTAATGTTGCTATTAAATATCATTTTAATAATAACACTATAAAACGTTAAATTGTTACCTTTGAAAAAGAGGCCATTGTCCGTTCTACATTTTTTATCCACAGTGGTGACTAAAGGAGTTTACATGCAACATAAATATGGAGTCGTAAAGAAAAAATGTGTTTACGTTATTACTTTTCTGTATGTTTTCCGACTATTCACTGGTCCGATATAAAAATTTGACCTTTCAGTGGAACATTTACATAAACTGATATTTCTTTATAGATTAGATCTGGGTCCTATTTCGAGTAGTAGACATCTAACCATTTTATGTTTAAAACAATTTTTTCCTTGCCCTGTCCGTTCAGATTAATGTGACGTGATTGAAAGGGAATATCCTGACGGACTGCGAAGTTTAGTTTCCACTTTTATTAATTAAATCCATAAAAATACTTCCGGGAGATAATATCTATCTAGGTCAAATCAACAGAAGTCAAGTTATATATAATTTTCCGGTTTAACAACAGAAAACATAATATTAGAAGAATGCCCATGTGTTATTAAAATATCGAGACGTTCGCACGCACATTCGTTTTTAGAATGTCATTGATTTTTGTGTTTGTTTCTTTCTATGTTCTTTCTTTCTTTCTTTATTTATTTATTCATGTTGAGGTGGCCTGACATGAATTCCCCAAGAATTAACATAATACGATAACAAACACAGTATTTTCAAATATTAACTCGGGCGTTTTAATTTTGAGTTGATCCCTAGTTTGTGGCGCTACGGGCGCCGCCATATTGGAAAGTCGACGTAACGTCATATAGCATTACGGCCTATGGGGAAAAAAGAAAAATCCAAGATTATATCTTTAAAATACACTTTATTGAAAAAATGAAAAAAAGGTCTAGAGATATTGATGTATGGTATATAAATATGATTTTTGGACGATTTTATCGATACTGATAATTCAAAAACGAGGTAAACGTAATAGGTGGAACAGACTTTACATGTAATATTTTATTTGTTTATGATGGCAAAATTGACTGATAGTTAAAATAAGGAATAGTCGTTATTCTTAAAAAGACGATGTAAAAGCAATAAAACGTTTTTTTGTTACCTCAGAGTATATAAATATATCCGTGAATATATATCTTACACCAAAGAGTTAATGAATTATCGTTGTTCAAACTGTGATAAAGCGTAATGACGAATGTTTCCAATGACGACCCTTTCCACCATGTCTATGCCACGCTCAGCTAGAAATGGGTAGTCCAATAAGTTATTTGTTAATCTAACTTTAGGGTAAAACTAATTGTCAAACAAATTGAAATACTAGTATCACACTGTAAACTGTTTCGGTTTTCATATTTAACGAGATAGTAAAATCTAAATCTTTGGAATAAAGGCAACACGCATATTTTGTAATTAGTCAAACGTTAATAGTGGATGATCAGTGTGGAGCATGCAATTACAGCCGAATTAACAATTTTAAAGTCTTCGTGCCTAGATAATAAGATAATAAATATAATAAGAAATAATTATTATCTCAAGGCTGAACACAAAAATGTTTCGTTTTTCTCAAAGATTTCTATCGTGGTTGCCTCTGAGAAATGTGCCCTTCAAGTAGACGTATTCCCTTCAATTACTGTTTAAAAACCTAAAATTGAGAATACAGCTCTAAAATGCCTTTTCATAATGACTACACATCTCCTAGGAGGATTAAAATTTATTTCTCTCTGCAGTAGTTATCAAATTGCTCTGAAGGAATGAAGGATAAGCGGTACGTCAATAAAACTATAATGTGACTTTTGAGCATTTGATGTATGACTTCGATTTTTATATCACACATCCAGAAAGCATCCAGAAAAGAGGTCTACAGCCATATTACGTCGAGGCGCTGAACAATTATATAAATTAATACTGGAAAGCGTTATTGATAGTATATTCATAAAATTGCTTTGATAGCAAATTCAGAAATTTGCATATTATTATATCATCTGAATTCAAGCAAACGAGTTCGACTGTACTGTACGGTTTTATGTTTGTTTCAAAAGTTTATAGCTTCAGTGATCAAATAGATTGATAATGAGGCTGCAAATGGATAAGTGAATAGGAAAGTTAATAGGTAAGAGTAGATTTCCCGGAAGCATGGTTAGGGTTTAGAGGAAACTCACATTCTCGGTCGTTTAACGGTAACATAGACTTATTTCTTTCAACAAAACTGGTACGCTCTTAATATAAAAAATGTGTAATGTTTTGTTTAAAGTTGCTCAAATACGTGTATTTGAAGGTGCGTGTAATTTGTTTCTAAGAGGTCTGTCACGTATTTGAAATTTTTGTCTAGCTGAAAAGATAAAACTCTGCCTTAAAAAGAAGAAAAAACGAGCCGTATAATTAGAGTGATAAAGTAAATTGCGAAGTGTTTCTTAAGCATTCTTTGTCATATAATTGCCATGTTTATTGTTATATAAACACAACCTTATTACAGTAATCTAACACCAAGGATATATTGTAAATGATCAGGCTCAAAGGTTATCACATTATTACGAACTCGGCCTGCTTTTCAATAGATTTGAATTATTCGACCTCAAGATTTTTGTCTTTAGAAATTACTGTTATAATTAGTAGATACAATAGATAAGAAAATATTTTCAAAGATCAATAAAACACCCGTTTAAATCAATACAATATATAAAACAAACTGTCAATAGCCACGATTTTGAAATTCGATTATATCATATATACTCAAATATCCACTGAAAAATACTTATGTCTAATATCGACTGACCTTTTATTTGAAATTTTGATGATAATCTGGCGGTATGTCCCTTTAACATTTTTGCGAAAGAAATTGACACTGATTTCATGTCCATGGTTTGACAACCACTGTAGATTTGTCATTATACAAAACATTCAGGTCAATAAAGTCAAAATAAGTTGGGATGGAGTGCTTATATACAGGTACACAGGTACTCTTCCTCGTTTTACATTGGCACCTTCAAATATCACAGGAACGGTTAATTTGGCTCTTTAATATTACAACATAACCAAACGTATTACGCTTACATAATATTAATGTACATGAGAGATGTTCAAAAATAATGTGGATTTTGTCTCTAGCTTTTATGTATTTTACTGAGGCAAAACAAAAATAACCATCATGATTCGCAATCCTTCTACTAACTTCACTGCAAATATGACGCGATTATTATCATACAGTCAGGAATTACGCCCCCTCAAAAATAGTTACTTACAATAACCCGGCGCACGGTGATCATATTTCGACGATAAACAATACCCACGGCGCACGGTGATCATATTTCGACGATAAACAATACCCCCGGCGCACGGTGATCATATTTCGACGATAAACAATACCCTAGTCATATTAAGTTGATTGGTTAGAATAGTGTTAAGCAGTATGAACACTTATGCAAAGCATCTCAGTCAGAGTTTGCACTATGAGTAGTTGGTCTTTATCCAAGGCGTCAAATTGACGTTAACATCGAAACACGGAGCTTTTGTTTTCTCCCTCGACCTTAGTTCTGGGTAATTTGAGAATCGTTTGTAACACATAAAGATCACTACACAGATAAGTGAACATTGTTGTGGCGTCTTCTTCATTAATTTATTAATTTCAGTTATCTCTATATATCTTTACAAATATCTGAGTAAATATGCAAGTCTATTACAACATTACATGCGTTATAAACAGCAATTCTCACTTAGTTTGAACGTTGTTTACTTCTGCCTCCCGTGTCTTAATGACGTCATACTTTCGGTTCATATCGCCTTGACGAGTTGCTGCATTTTTGCATATTTTCAGTTAAACAAGTGAACTATCGGTGCGAACATTAGCGGTCGATTTCAAAATATGACAGATGAATAACAGTCTGCGCCGGTTATGCGTAATGAAAACGTTCTACGCGCTTCGCCTATCAGCTTAAACGACGTTTAGCAGGACAACATTACAATTTTTAGCAATACGACATGTAGGGTCGCTAAATAGCTTATTTATCATGCAACTGCTATGCAAAGTGCCTGATATCACTTGCCTGATGTAATTTTTGTAGTAATTCAAACAATGATCTGTTTCGTACTGACGCACCAACTCACCAACTTGAATACACAGCTGATTTTTTAGATGTCAAAATTATAGAGATGAAAGAGTCAAACTAATTAGAGAGAATAGATTGTTTTACTCACTCAATACAATAAACTACTTTATGGTGATAGTTCATTCTTGCAGGAAGGAAATTAACAAATATTCAAGACAGTACAAAAGTATGTAAAGGAAACAAGACAGTTCAGTGACTAATCTTGGCCCCTGTTATAGAATGTCAATTAATGACATACACGTGCATGGGTTTCAAGGCAACATATTATCTTTTGTTCTACTTTTTTTCTACTTTACTGCCCTTTTTCTCTTTTTCAGTATTAAACTTGTGAAGTATTTTATTTCAATACTTATTTTCATTTTTGCCTTTTGCTTTTACACTTAATTAAATCCCTTTTACATTTTAGCCCACATGAGCACAAAGCGCTCAAGATGAGCTACCGGTATTGTGACCGCCCTGTGTCCGCCGACCGTCGTCGTCCGCCGTCATTAATTTTACTGTTAACATATTTAACTTAGTTAGAATATTTACCTTAACAGCATGATCAGTCTGTTACATTTCGGACGCGTTCGAAACCTGGTCATCTTGGTCATAAACTAGTTCACTAGGTCAAATAGATAAACACACTTTTAACACTCTAGACGCAACATTTTTTTCTACTTGATCTTCAAAATGCTTTGTCAACATTGTGCCCTTATAAAAGCTAAGTCAAGTTCGAAACTCAAGTCAAATGCAATCAAAAGCTATGTCACTAGGACAAATCATAGAAAATATTTATTAACACCATAGAGGCCATATATTCTACCTGGCTTTTATGATCCTAGCAAGAGTATTTCGAAGCTCGGTACTGAGTAATATGGGGTCACAAAATTATGTCGCTAGGTCAAAATTTATAAAGAAAACAATGTTAACACTCACGAGGCCATATTTTCTATCTAGTCCGAAACTAGGTCAACCTGGCACTGGATCTTATTATAGGAAAACTTTGTCAACACTTGAGGCCATATTTTTTACCTGGTCTTTATGAATCCAGATCTAAATGTTTGTCCTTATAAAATCTAGGTCATTTTCAAAACTAGGTCGTCTGGGGTCACTACGTAAAATTATTATAAAACATATTGTTTTGAGGTCAGTAGGTCAAATGAAAAGGTCATATTGACCTCGAGAATGAAAACAATTAACAAAACAAAAAGGAGTAAGAATACGTTTGTCCGTTGCCCTCAAACTTCTTTGAAAGGATGCCGCTGGTCAGTAGATGACCTCTGTTGTTTAAGGAGTCAGTAAGTCAAAATTCAAGGTCATAGTGACCTCTAGATTGAAACTGGTTTCTGCTCAATAAGTAAGGAACACTTCGCCCTACAGTCGTTAAACATTATAGGATAATTGCCTGTAAATGCGTAATGTGATGTTATATTTACAATTCCATAATTATGTTAACAATATACACTGAAAATGACACTTTGCTCTCGTAAGGCAAAAATGAAGTCCTCTCAAAATTAATTTTGCAATTTCTTTTTTAACTGTGTTTAGAGTTACAAAAACTCGTGAAAGAAAAATTACAATGCGTGTAGAAATGTTAATTTAAAGCAGACTTGGGCTGCCTCCGTTCTGTCAAAACTTGTATTCTGGGTATCATTGAATTAACAATCACAAAATAGTGGCAAGACAGAACTATTGTTTATATAATAATTTATGTTTCATCCAAACTTAGATAACTTTCCAGATTTTTAGTTTTAATCAGATCTTTGGTAAAATATAGTATTGCTCTAACTCTACAATTTTACGTTCTAATAAATTATTAATCTATCATAATTCTCAAGTTTTGTATGTACATGTACTTAATGTTTTCAATCTGTATAAATTTAAAAAAAATGAGAAATTAATTGCAGAGCGGTTAAAACATCTTCAAAACTACATTGAACCATAGACAGCAGGTAGAGTTTTTATCAAGATCAAACGGTCGCTACAATAGCGTGATTGGACCTAACAGAAAGCACAAGTCAGACCTTAAATGACGCCTGTATGGAATGGACGTCACAGCATTTTACTACTTTTTTCACATTTAAAGTCCAATTATAGAAAGTGAACATTTTAATTTCTTTAAAAAAGAAGAAAATTTCATTTATGAAATGATAGTTGGTAGTGAATTCAAATAAATGCAGTATATGACAATGATTTTCATGACGTAGACAGTTAAAACTGGGGTCATGTCGTCATTGGAATTAATATTACATTTCTGGTTCCAAAACTTCTGTAAATTTGACTGCAATCTCATATAGTGTCTTGCGAAGTTATGCAGGCTATAAAAAATTGCCAACTCACTTTCCTTGTAATACCTTTAATCTCATTTATACTCTTACATTTCAAAAAAATATGAAACCTGCTTAAGTATGTGTCCTTGTATTAAGTTTTTGCTAATTAAACGATACAAATAAATTGTTGAGTCAAATTATTTAGGAGACTAAAGCTTTGCTGAAGTGATGGAGGAAAATTCACAAAACGTTTTCGATTGTTACACCTTTAAACTCTATACAATTAAATGTCCGATTTTAGCCCTTTTTTTTATAAGTAAAATTGTTATAATGTACATGGTAAATGCTTATCTATAAATGAACACATCTTATGTCAAACGTTAAAAGGCAATTAGACTTTTTATAAGCTCTGGAATTTTACATAACATGTACGAAAATTTGAATTATAACTAATCTTAAGAATTGCATGATTTATGTCTATCTCAATGACATTTAAACCGTGTAACGTAAAATTAGATTTGATACATTGAGAATTGTTAAGTCTCATAAAGATAAGCTCTATAACAAATGTTACAGCAAATAACAAGACAGGCAATACATTTGTGATCCAATATAACCCGTCCTTTGAAATTGTCCGACAATAACAGTGTATTTTGTCTAACTATAAACCTGATCTGGGATACAAACGACCCACAAATCTGCAAGATTCTCTTACTTATTCGCCGCAAAAAACACAGCTTTGGATTCTAAAACAACTAGATGTAACAGACGCAGATGTACGCGTTGGAAGTACTACATGACGAGGACAAATACAGAGCAGAATGTTTCTTTCGATGGAAACTGCACATCCAGTGACGTTATGTATCTAATTATATGTAAAGGGTGTAAAGTACAATATGTCGGTAAAACGCATCAATCTGTGTCGAAACTTATGAACAGTCATAAGTTTAAGGTCTTCTGAAATAGTGACGTGTAATTTAGTTTCTCTGTAGTAAGTCTTGCAAATAGCCCTACCTATTAGGCAACTGAAAATATGTACCCACCAATTATAAATAAATAAAATTATCTTACCGTGAACTGGTTGTCAAATACTTGCATACTTTATACCGGTGTCATACAGGAACATAAGGATTTACTTTCAAATTGGTGTAATTATTTGATCTCTAATTCTATGAATACAATGGATTTTATTTGCTACAACCTTGCGACCATTGAATAATCTATCATTTCATAAATTTAAGCTATAATTAATATTTTTAAAACATACTTATGATATCTGAAAAGAATGCGAGGCAAGTTAAGATTTCAGTGTAATTAGAACCACCAATTTATAAACATTTGAAAATGTTTATAATTTATCACAGAAAGTTGCCCTTTTAAAATCAGTTAGCATAAACAGCGTATGATTTTAATATTCCACTTGTCCATGATTATTACAAAATAAGCAATCACATAAAAGAATGAGGAAATTCTATGTACGTTCAATCAGCTAAATGAACGAAGCAGTATGCTATGCATATAATGTATATAAAGAACTTGTTATTTCGATGTTTATAACAAACATCAGCTAAAAAGAACACATTTTGCTAGTCCCGAGGAGTCCGCTATTGCCAAAGTTTACTGTACATAAAAAGGTCTTCCGAGGGTTTACATTGTCCTGGATACGAGCCTTTTTGAGTGGTTGGGCACAGACAGTTGTACTTGAGGTTGATAATTCAGACAATATAATACCGGTTACATCAACAGTTTCCAAAGAGTAAGTCCTTTTCTGGTATATGTTAACGATTTATCTGAAAGTAAGATCTCACATATGACGTTATTGGACAATTGATGACAAATATACAGACAATGTCACACTTCAGACAAATCTGAACAAATTGCAGAAATGGTCAAAATAGTCACAAATTATGAATGTCCAAAAGCCTCTTGGAATGATTAACATGGACAGCTACCCGAGACACCTAGCAATGTTTGATATCTAGGGGTGGAGCTGACCAGCGACGTGTTGTGAAATACTCATTTAAATCGTATCTCCACCTACGTAAAATATACTAATGTAACATCAAAAGAGAATGCAAATATAAAACACGTATCCACCATAGCTGATGTACGCCAGATTGAAAATTGTTCAACGAAGTCACTATCAAAATTTCAACGCTTGGTGGTCTCTTGTACAGCGTAGGTCAGATGTCCTGTGACTGTTCTATGAAAGAATTATGAGCTTGAAACCACAGCTAAGATCATTTATGAAACTAAAATCACAAAAAGACGTAAAACTGATCTTCCGCGCCACACAAATTATTTTAAACTGCGTAATGTCGCAACACTTTTTTTCGACCATGACTTGTTTAAATGTCCATTGGATATTGTGTTTTGTCGTGTAATGTGCACCAAGCGTTATGCACGACAACTGCTAAAACTATACTTACAGATAATAGATTTTTCTCTAGGCTTCCTTGCCTGTATGATTTGAGATAAATGATTTGTAAATAATTAGTATGCAATAACAATTATCTATAATTATTTATTATTGAAATCAAATGAATCTCTGGCTCTTTTATTCAATCACTGTCCGGTCCACACTGCTGAACTATGGCATATTACTTATTCCTGTGTCTTTAATAATTAATTATTTGTGACCAGTATCTAGGGCGGTATACGTCTTAAGTGCTCCAAATGAATCTCTGGCTCTTTTATTCAATCACTGTCCGGTCCACACTGCTGAACTATGGCATATTACTTATTCCTGTGTCTTTAATAATTAATTATTTGTGACCAGTATCTAGGGCGGTATACGTCTTAAGCGCTCCAAGCCTCTATCCTGTTCGGAGTATTTATGCTATATTCGTCTCTGTAACTGTCTCGATGCCTACGAGTCTCGATGCATATAGGTCTTTAGGCCCATATATTTTGGTGCCAACGAACCCGCAGGAATAGATCTATCACTGACAAAACTTGCATGTCAAGGGCAAGTGGGCATATTTAAGTCTTATTTCTTATCACTGCAGATGCCAAGACCTTAACATTAATACCTGAATCATGGAGAAACAAACGAAACACGATTGTTGTATCTTACATTAAGCCTGTCCTGATAGCTTTTCTACCGTCCATTCCACACCTCGTTGCAGATAAATTGTAAAAATCTAAATGAATAAATTTCTCCCGAAACGCAGATAATAGTCAAAAATCAGAAACGTCATACTCATGCTTACAACTTGTTGGAAAGACAATGAATTGATTGCTTTGCCTGTAGCAACCTCAGCATTAGCTGTTTTCTTTAGGAATGGATCTATCACTGCCAAAATTGAATTTCATGGGCAAGTGGGCATTGAAGTCTTATTTCTTATCACTGCAGATGCCAAGACGATTGCTGTATCTTACATTAAGCCTGTCCTGATAGCTTTTCACCCGTCCATGCCTCACCTCGTTGCAGATAAAATGTAAAAATCTAAATGAATAAATTTCTCCCGAAATGCAGATAATAGTCAAAAATCAGAAACGTCATACTAATGTTTACAATTTGTGGAAAAGAGAACGAATAATTGCTTTGCCAGTAGCAATCTCAGCATTAACCGTTATATTTTGACGCTAACAAGCCCAGGAATAAATCTATCACTACCGAAATTAGAATTTCAAGGGCAAGTGGACATTGAAGTCTTATTTCCGGCATCCGTGTGGAGGATAGTGAGGACACTGACCAAAAAGTCCTTTATATTGCCACTGCAGTTGGTCTGGACTTCTCAAGCAGTGATATAGCTGTATCACATCGGGTCGGAAAGATCAAATCTAACGATAAACCTCGTGACCTGCTAGTGAAGTTCGTTTCTCACCATTCACGTGACTCGTTTAATAAGAAGCAGGTCATTCTCAAGTACAACGGTTACTCTGGAACCTACGTTAATGAGGATCTCATCTCACTAAGCACAGATCTGAATTGTTATTTGACGCACGTCGTATGGTTTATGCCAAGACGATCGTTGGCGCTTGGTCTTCTAAATATACATTACCTAAACTACATGTATATAAAACATTACCCAGTATTCATTACCTATATAAAATATTATAATAGCGAAACATCATATCAAGTGTTTGCTGTCAGTTTAACCATATTATTGTTGGAAATATTCAACATTCGTAACGACTTACGTTTACAAAGTCTGGATTTACTTCACTTGCTTTCTCTAACAAGTGTAATCGTATCTGTTCAAATGCGTTGCAAAATAATAAAACATGTTTTTTTCCACATTCAATTGCATTTTAACATATAGGACAAATTTTGCTGTTAACATTAATATTTTCATATCTACCAGTCTCAAGTTTTATAGGAGCCAGTACCACATCTAAATTTGGCAAAAGCAGATTTATATTTTCGTTGCAAAAATATTTTACAATAATGTTGTGTTTTATAGTCCTGTTTTAATAAGTTATAGGTTCTCAATTTTATTGCAATCTTTTCCATTACGGCTTACATTACTGTTTAACAGTCCTTTACACTCAACTTCATACAGATACATAGATTGGATTTCTGTACAACTTTCTCACAAAATGACTTAGACGGCATTGTTACACAGAGCCTTGCACATTCTAGTAAATCAATCTTTCCCATATATTTGTTAAAGTCAAATTGCCAGTTCCTGCACATAGTACCGCTCGTATTTAAACAAACAGAGAAAATCAATATAAAATAATTTATTCTATCAACATCCCTTCCAGTAAATCTATGCCACTGTTGACACATAGATTTCCACTGTTTAAAACACGATTGCGGTGATGGCCATTATTGGTTCGATCTCCAGTTTTCGCACAGACAACGCTACTTATTCTGTATCCATAACACTATAACTACCTGATACGCTGGTCGTAGTATCTGTTCGGAAGCCATATGTTGATCGGACCGGCAGTCTGTCATATGACCGACCGATCGACCGACATTCGTGCAACCATATAGAGGTCTAAGTCATGTTTGCTATTCGTATCACGCGTCGACCGAATATCGTTTCTATATTGTCTCATCTAAACGTTGTGTTATATTCAAACGTAGTATCTCACATATGATGAAAAAGGAATGCGGTTCCACATATTTCTGTATTTGTTTATTTCCTGCTACCTTCATTTTTGTCATTTGTTTAGTAACACAATGTATAGTGCTTCCGGCTAATACATATCCTGTTGCCACACCCGTGTATCTAAGTAACCTGTGTATACTACAATGCATTTGAGAGAAAAAAAACGATAAATGATCGGCATACGACATCAAATTCAACATCGGGATAGGCTAAAAATGCCTTTAATGAACTCGGATGTAGCGAAAATTTGGTTATAAGGAACATATTTCTATGTCCCAACATGACATTTCACCCGTTTATAACGAATTTAGTCCGTAATTTCAAGATTTACTACCATTGGTAACACAATGAGGTATGCCGTTTTATAAATTCGTAGCTAAATATATGATCTATTATCAATTCATTGATATTTTGAATTATTACAATCTTGTATTTAAACGCCTTTATCTTAACATACAAGTGCGTCATCTCATTGTCATTGTGCGATAGAGCGATAGAATATACACTTCACATGGAGGTAAAGAATTAACCAAACAAAATATATCTTTATGCTTAATATTTCAGTGCTATTAACAAATTGCAAACACGTATCTTGAGCGTATTGGAAAATGAATAGATATGAATGACATAAATATCTTATATTTAAAATTCTTTTGATAACAAAACCAATGTTAATATTTACATACCTACACTCTGTTTGATTTTTTTTTTTTTTTTTTGGATTTAACGTCGCACCGACACATGATAGGTCATATGGCGACTTTCCAACTTTAATGGTGAAGGAAGACCCCAGGTGCCCCTCCGTGCATTATTTCATCACGAGCGGGCACCTGGGTAGAACCACCGACCTTCCGTAAGCCAGCTGGATGGCTTCCTCACATGAAGAAACACTCTGTTTGATATCTATGTAGTCCGTGTATTATTTCGGATATATAGCTACTAAAGTGCACATCCGATAAGACGAGGATAAATGATTCTTTATAAATGGCGAGTCATTTCAGTGAAGAAGAAACTGAAATAGACAAAGATATTTTGGCTGTTGGCGCAACAGATTTTGGCACAACTTACACAGGATACGCTGTTTCTTTCAAAGGAGATGAGAAAAATATTATCACTGGTAAACACTGCTCTCTACTGGAACAGGACCGAGTTCCAACTACTGTCCTTTTGAATCCAGATGAGACGTTTAATTCGTTCGTATATGAAGCTGAAAACGTTTACAGTCTACTTAAACCTGTGGAAAGGAGAAAATACTTATTCTTCAGAACTTTCAAAATGGAACTATATAGAACAAACAGACTATCACGCAGTTTGCTATTAATTGACAACAGAGGAAGGCATGTTGCAGCTTTAACAATATTCAGTATGGTTATATGGTAACTCAAAGGGCTTGTTTATGAAACTATACAATTGTCCAAGGTTGACGTTTACAACAAACTGGCCATATGTTCTGGAGAAAATTGCACCGAAAATGAAAGTGGGCCAATGAAAGGTCGTATCCAATGGATGCTCAGTATCCCTGCAATTTGGCCGGATGAAGTCCGCCAGTTCATGCGTGTTGCCGCCAATTACGCTGAAATCGATGAAAAACACCTCAGACTTGTCTTGGAACCCGAAACTGCCTCCATGTATTGCCGAGAACAACATGTTCAGATTACTGGAAATTTAACAGCCGACTGTTTATCCAAAGGACAAAAATACATTCTTGCTGACATTGGAGGCGGAACTGCTGATATCTGTGTTCATGAAGTACTTGAAAAGGAAAAACTGATAACTTTCCAGATTTTTAGTTTTAATCAGATCTTTGGTAAAATATAGTATTGCTCTAACTCTACAATTTTACGTTCTAATAAATTATCTAATCTATCAGAATTCTCAAGTTTTGTATGTACATGTACTTAATGTTTTAAATCTGTATAAATTAAAAAAAATGAGAAATTAATTGCAGAGCGGTTAAAACATCTTCAAAACTGCATTGAACCATAGACGGCAGGTAGAATTTTGTAATTGTTTAAAAATGTTATTTAGTTTTACACGTACAAGGACATGTATAAGCACAGAAATTTATTATTTGCAATATATTTGAAGCTGTTGAGTTCAAAAGAAAAAAATAAAACATTGTAATATGTTTTCATGGCACACATATTTTTTATAAACAATATCTAAAGCATAGTTTCTACATTGTAACTCTTGAATTTTGCAATTTAAACATTGTAAATATATTTCATATTGTTTTTTTTACTGGCTAAGTCATTTATTTTGTCTTTTTATAGTAATTACTACCATTTCTAGAGAATTAAAATTCATCCTAAAACTTTTTGTACCTCTGCTTTAGTCCCTTTAAATAATTCCCCGTTTTAAACACCTGTAAACTTTCTACTGCTGTCACTTTTTCATTTTTTACAGATGTAGGTCTTTTACAGCTGTATCTAGTTTGCATTAGTCGAACTGTTTTAAGTCGTTTTACTTCTGTTAAGTCAAATCTACAACTGTAAAATCAATGTTGTTTGTTAAATCTACAGGTGTAAATTTGAAATAATCACGACTTAATTTTGAACAAAAATACATTTTTTTACGGAAAAAATTTCGTAACAAATTTACAGGTCTTGTTGGTGCACACCATTAAATGCTTTAAATTCCACGTTAATGTTTTGTCACTGACGGTTTCAAGGCAGTTCCCAATGATGTCCTTCCCCTATGTTGTGTTTCGTCAAAGGGTAATAAAATCTAAATGAATTGCTTGTTACTTAAAATATACAGGTAACAGGAACTATTAACAATAACAAAGTTTATTTAGAAAAGTAACAATTCAAATGTCTTGAGAATGTTAACTAGCCGTAAAGTCCAAATATAATACAACAGAATAGTCCAAATACTTAAATCCAATCAGTATCAAGTCCAAATATTTCACACATAATCTGAACTGAATTGAGTATATCCAAAGTATATAAATCCTCAATGAAATGTAAATCCATAAATCATCAAAGTCCAAACTGGAAATATTTTGTTTCTAAGAAGTACAAGATTTAGCTATCTGGCAGGCGCAGTATACAACGATTATGTATGGGGTGATTTAGCTATCTGGCAGTATACAACGATTATGTATGGGGTGATTTAGCTATCTGGCAGTATACAACGATTATGTATGGGTTGATGTAGCTATCTGGCAGTATACAACGATTATGTATGGGGTGATTTAGCTATCTGGCAGTATACAACGATTATGTATGGGGTGATTTAGCTATCTGGCAATATACAACGATTATGTATGGGTTGATTTAGCTATCTGGCAGTATACAACGATTATGACTTGGGCGATTTAGCTATCTGGCAGGCGCAGTATACAACGATTATGACTGGGGCGATTTAGCTATTTGGCAGGCGCAGTATACAACGATTATGACTGGGGCGATTTAGCTATCTGGCAGGCGCAGTATACAACGATTATGACTTGGGCGATTTAGCTATCTGGCAGGCGCAGTATACAACGATTATGACTTGGGCGATTTAACTATCTGGCAGGCGCAGTATACAACGATTATGACTGGCGCAATTGAGCTATCTGGCAGGTGCAGTATACAACGATTATGACTGGGGCGATTTAACTATCTGGCAAGCGCAGTATACAACGATTATGACTGGGGCGATTTAGCTATCTGGCAGGTGCAGTATACTGGAGAGACAGATTCATGCAAGTACAAGTGGTCTGTTGCGATAACCTAAAATAGCTTTCTACATTGATTCTTCTATGTGTTTGGTGTAATATTCGCGCAAACCTCTATTCTTGCAATAAACAAATAGTGTCCCCATATTTGGATGGAAGACACTCGAGAGCCTTAGAAATTTCCAACATCTAGACAATTATTTGAATCTTGAACCTCTGGATTGACTGCCAAACGTTTTACTGTACCACTGAATCACCATGTGTTACATTAGATAATGTGTATTTATCAGAATTGTCGCAACACATGTAATGATATAATGTACACTTGCATAGATTAGCAAAGAGTGCTCAGTGCTGGGACTGCCTGTCCTTGATTTGTGAATGTTTACTAGATTTGGTGGGCCTTTACTCAGTTCTAAGGCAGTGTCTAGCCGTCCGGTAACCAATTAAATTGTTTGCGGTCAGTTTTCAATAATGTATAAAAAGGTGCACTTTACACTGCAGCATGTAAGATGAAGATTTTTAGTACAAAAACTGCCTTACAGTACTTGTGTTATGACTTTAATTTACCTAGAAAAAAGTTGTATTGCAATAGATTAAATACATTTTTATTGTTATATCCTTGCTTAGGTTACATCAATAATGAAAAAGGAATTAACTGAAGACTTTAAAACAGGAATCAATTATTCATCAATACAAAAACATCTGTAACACATTACCTAGGTACCTTTGATATCTTTTAATGTGTTAAACATGTAAAATGTAGCAATACATTATATATTTGTTAGTTAATAGGATTCTTAAGGTGGTTAATCAAATTTTGATCAAGTAATGGACTTGCTCGAAAGTTCAACAATTTAAACATATTTGTGTTCGCTACATGGTAGGTATTTTTAAATTTGATTTGCCTGTCCTGGTTGGCAATGATTGCCCTACAGAGATATAGTTATTTAAGTATATGTATAATTTAACAAGTAAAATCTGTAAAAAAAATCCCCTGAAAGCATAGAATGCAACCACACAAACAAACATAATTTGCATAAGAAAGCACACGAACATAAGAACTATTGAAAAATATATATGTAGCCGACATTCATTAGAAATGCAAGTTTGTAAATACAAATGTATATCATTACGTCCCTTTACCTATATTGGTTGCGCAACCAGGATGAATCCGAAATATATTAATTCCAAATCTATACACTGTTTCAAAACTTACCATTTCGTTCAGATTGTTGAAATATTCCAATATCTACTAAATGCAAGTGTACAATTAGAAATTACGTTGAAATCAAAAGCAATAGTCCACATTATTAATATTTTCGTATTAAAGGGGGGTACTTTCAAAGTTTTATGAAAATAATAAAACATACATTTATAAATTAAATACAGATCTAACTCTATGTAATGGGTCATTTTGTTCCTTGAATAAGATTCTAATAGAATATACTAAAATTTGTCACAAAATGTTGCTCAAATTTGATCGACCACCTTTAATTAAACAGTTCTGTTCACAGGAGATGCTATGATATCAGAATGGTAAATTTATACTGTAATGTTCGAAAATTGTTGTTGATTTAATGTGGTCATTCCATATGTATGATATAAAGATCTCCTAACTTGTTTGGAAATTACAAATTCCCATATTTCTACAATGTAGACAGTTAGTGTCAGGTAGCTCAATTGGTTTGAGCACCCCAATCATGTTATTACAATGTTATGGGGAGGTCTCAGGTTCGAATCCTTATCTGACACTTGCCCTCCCTTTTAGAAACTCCATATTGTAACATTTTATTTAAGAACAAATATGAATACGTTATGTTTGGTATCAACGTTTTGTGAAAACATGCAGATTTTGAAAATTATAATTTCAACTTTGACGTCTAAATGTTTGATTTAGCTTGTCTATTCGAAGAATGAGGAGACCTATCATACTCACCGGCGTCACACCTAAAGTTTTACAAATCAGTCCACATTTTGACAAAACCTTTCTCACATGTAGCTATGAAACTTTCAACACTTTACACTGTACTATCATCATGTCAAGTTTTCGGCAAGAGTACATAACTCCATCAATGATTTTGTCTGAATTATGGCCCCCTTTTCACTTACAAATCTTGATTAAGCTTTTTTACCAGTTTATATTTTGTGTAAACTGTTCGACATATGGCCTTGAAACTTTTATCACTTGTTTATTTTAACATTCTCTATCTGTATGTAAGAGTACATAACTCTATCAAGTATTTTGATCGAATTATTGCTCTTTCTAGACATGGAAATTGGTTAAGTGTTTGTGCAAGTCAAAGCTTTGAAACTTTGAGCACTTGTTAATCATCATGATCTCCATCTATAGTCAAGGGTATGTAACTATGTCAAAGATATTTGGCTGAATTTTGGCTCCTTTTAACATGGAAATCAGTTAAAAGTTTCGTACCACCCAATATTTTGCTTAAATTGCTTTACATAATTATGACTTTGAAACTCTGCCTACCTGTTTACCATCATAGTCTCAATATGCAGACAAGACTACATAACTAGGATATGGATTTTGGCTAAGTAATAGTCCTTTTTAGCTCGACTAGTATGAGCTATTCTACTCATCCTGGCGTCGGCGCCAGTGTCACTCCTTGGTCAAAGTTCTGCATGCATGTACGTATATCAATCGTTTAAAGGCATATAGCTTTTAAACTTATTTTGCTTTTTTCTAAATCAATAACAATCTCATTGGATCAAGTCCCATAACTCTGACATGTTTTATAGCCGAATTATGCCCCTTTCAGACATAAAATCCTGGTTACAGTCTTGGATGTTAATACATATAGCTATTATTTAAAGGCATATAGCTTTGAGACTTATTTTTTTTATTCTTGGTTAATAACCAACCTCACAGAATCAAGTCCCATAACTCTGACATGTATATGCTTGAACAGTTTTGTTAGATGGTCTACCACTGAAACTCTACATTTTGAGATAGGGCAAGTGTTTTCTGACAAGATTTAAAGTTTCAGCTAAATAAATATGGACAAGTATTGTGCGTGCACTCGCGCGCGTGTGCATGGGCGGATCCAGCGGGGGGTGGGGGTTGGGGTAAGGGGGTCCGGACCCCCCTAGAATTTTCAAAGTTAATGGTGAACACTTTTAAAGCCGCACTCTCACAGTTGAACAAACAGTACAAAACTCATATTATAACGTGCTGCGGCACCGAGAATCCAAACATAACTTGCTGTGTATCGTAAATTCAATTCAAGGATAAATTAACTCGTCTAGAACTGTACACCCCTATATCTAACAATGATTTACTTTTATTAAAATGGTATATTCGATACTGGAGTGGTATTTACTAAGTCATACTTTGTTTTACATGACGTAATGTTCAGTCTGAGTATGTGTCTTGCACCGGTTACACTGTGCGAAGATATTGTTACATTTTCTTGCACACTTATAATTAGTGATGTGCGAGCCGGAAGAAATAGGTATAATGAATTTTTCATCCTTGCTCATCCGTTCCATCACTATGATCGTTTTCATATCATGGGAAAATTTGTAGATCTAAAATAATATCGGATTTCTAATTTTCGAAGTGATGACTACATTTTTTGGATTTAGATTCTTGTTTTGTTTTGCTCTAAAACGCTCGAAATATGTTCTCCGTTGACCCCGAAATTTCCGAGGGATGCCCCTCCCGCACCTACCTCCATTTGGACTTCCTCCCCCCACCCACCCCCGCAAAATATCCTGGATCCGCCCCTGGTGTGCGTGTGTGTGTGTGTGTGTGTGTGTGCGTGTGTACGTGATTAAAGTTATTGCTTAAGAACCATATTATGTCAGTTGATATTTTAGTTTAGTTCTAACCAGGAACAGTTACACATTAACTGTTGAAATCAATTTTATCATTCAGTATATAGGCTGTTGCAATTCACTTCAAGCACAACAGACACAACTAGAGGAGAATTTATATACTTGTCTTCACAAACTATTTATCAGTAAACTTACTGAATAAAAAAGCATGTTGCGATATTGTTTCTTTACTTGTGCATCATCATGACGTCACTGCTGAATCTTGTTTGTTAGGAATATCGCAGATATCAGTCTGGTTTCTGCCCCTGCACATTCAATATGATATTTATGTGATAATGCTTTTGAAATGTTGCTTTATTGCCACTTGGCACTGGAATAGTTTGTATATAAACGGAGTTGAGGTAGAATCCCTTCTGTTACAATCTTAGAAGGTAAATGTAAAGCCGAGCTTATTTAATAGCAGGATCATTCATAGGTCATGCGATATATATATTTAAATTTTTAGTAATTGCAGCAGATCAGTTAGAATAAGTAATAATGTTTAGTATGTAATCTTTAATAATTTGTGTAACTTATTAGTATTTTCTTGCCTGTCCATATATCAATGACGGTTACTAAGGCAATTATAAATAAAGTGCTACATTATCATCAGCTGGACAAGTCAAACAGCTAAGAAAAAAGTGTTGCTGTTGAATATGGAACGTGTATTTTGCTTTGTTTGGTGGTGAATAGTACATCTCAAACATAAAATAACACTAAATAAATTTTAAGCTGCGATTGATGGAAATTTTATGCCACAAGTTTAATAATTTCATGTTGTAATATTCTTTTTATCACATGTTAGTTTCTCCTGTGAAAAATCAAACGTTCTTCTTTCCTTACCTACAGTATCACAGAGCAAACCTAATTGATAAACATCTTCTATACGTAGAACAACGTCATCATCGAAGTGTTCTTACACTAGTATAAAACCAAAATTATCTAATGGCTTTATTTAACATCAGCAGCGTCTAATATGTGATGAATCAGACTTATGTCTCGCACTGCATGTTACCTGCAAATATTCACTAATTAAGTTGTTATCATTTCAGATGCACTGCAATGTGATGTCCAAGTATTGGCGGGATGTGTGCGTGCAAAGCATGTAAAAGGTATAAAAGGTATGTCTCACTAATTTTGGACTGCCTTGGTTCAATGTAGTAAAAGGAATCGTTCCAGACTTCGTGCATTGAGTTCTACTTGGTGTCACCAAGATTTTGTCATTATTTCTTTCCCAAGCAAACAGTTGCGAATTGTCTTATATTGGCAACAAAGTTAAAAAAATGATAAAGTCCACAAATCTATAAAACCAAATGATGACTACCACGTCAGTTGAAACAACATCGTCATCGGTACAAAGCAGCTGAACTGCAAAACTGGATGTAATACTACTCTCTGACCAGTCTTACTGACTTTCAGTGATTTTCTTTGAAAATAATGCAATTACTTGCCTATGAAATTGGGAAGGTTTAGCGCGATTAATCCTAAAATTGAGAAAATAATAAAAAAAAAATGTTTGACTGCTAAGATAGATGAAGTTGTTGATTGACAGCTGCGTGGCACACTCTGAGATTGCGGACTAACACTCTCAAGTTGAGAACTGCAAGGCTGTGGCGACGGTCTGACACTGTCAGTTATACTATTAAGAATAGGGGTGGGATAATCGTTTTGATTAACAGTTTCAGTGAACGATGAATTTAGATTAACCTTCAATGCATTTTTAATGACTTTCAAAGAAGTATTTATCTTCAGAAGTGATGCAGATTTCTTTTTAGTCAATGTAGTCATGTAGTATTTTACATTATGAGACATTCCTGAAGAAACCACACCGGATGAAAACAAAATTCGGAGTCGTCTAGACAAAAAGGGAGGAGAAAATATCTTGAATTTATTTTTAATTGAAATTAATCTATAAAGTAATGTTTTGTATGTTCCAAACATGGATAAAATATCGCTGACATGGACAGACAACTATTTCGTATTGACAAATATACAGTGATAACCGACCGCTGTTTTGACGACGTCCGCATATAGTCAGGGAGAACGTTCCTTAGATGGCGTTGCAGTTGTTCCGTCTGGTGAACAGAATGACCGGGAAGCTAATTTTAATGTTAAATGCTACAAATTATATGCAATTCATAATATTATATAGTTTACAAATGGAAAGGAAATATAATATAAATACAAGAAATGAAAATATTTTTTTCGGTGTTCATGTGAAATGAACGACAGAATAGGATCGGCAAATCCATGAATCGCGCTTAAGTAAACATTATATACATGTAATAAATAGGGCAATAGATTTATATTAAAAAGAGAGGCCGCTCAACGAATCATTTTTGTATGTTTTTATAGGGAACATTAAAATTAACTACCTTAATCTTTTGTCTGTTACATAACAGTTTATAACGTAATCATGTATACAAATCAAATTACTCATCCAAAGACCCATACAATAAAAGAAACTGATATTTGCACCCTTTCAATAGATATCTAAGAACTGTAAAAGATTTTCCAGTATTTCTCTAAAACATTTGTTTTACCCTATACATGACGGCATTTAAATGGTACAATGAAGTGTACACCTTAATGGAACTCAAGTGTCATTACTAGTTCATCCAGAGTCAACAGGATTAAGCAGTACAAGGGTCACATTTAAGGTATAGATACACTAAATAGGAAACTGGCATAATGGCGGATGCAAATAGTTTTCCTGTTTTGCTCTGTAGAGCTATTTTCCTTTCTTTCTTTGCAATGTTTTGCTGAAATCACATCACATAACATATCTATCCTTGACATTTAGAAAGCTTATACCATAATGAAACGGTAGCATGACAGAATTTATCATGTAAGGTTAGATAATACTCCAGCACTACAATTTTGGGTGTCATATTTAGCTGATTTTGCAGTTTGTGTGTTTGACTGTAAAACATGACCCCCGCTTTTCTTTTGAGTTTTAGCACTGAATATTCATCAAGAAAATGCAAATTACACACATTTAAAATGGGCCCTGCTGTGTTCTGCAGCCATTGTAGATTTGTCAATTTTATATAGAATAAAGAAGGCAAGCTATTTAGTATGTTCTCTCACCAATCATGACCTCATTAATAATATTAATAAAATTAAATTGGAATAGTAGAATTTTGTCTGGCTCTTTTTACTGACTTACAGCTTGATGCCTTTGTTTTTAACATGGCAATGTATTGTTCCAAAAGTGTAAATCTGTTACAACATGTTCTTCACTATTCGTATTCGATGAATCAGTGCAATAAATAAAGGCTGTCTTCATGCTAATGGCTGTAGACTCAAATCATACACGAAAGAACATGATGCCAAAACGGTACATCAGCACTTTATATGCACCCATCATAAAGCTGTAAATCGTATGCATTTGTTTGCAGCAGATGCATTTAAACAAAACCAAATAGGGATATTGTTACGTGCAACAGACACTGAGACACACTAGTCTTTTACTATAACAGTTCGCTGGTAGTTAGCTTGGCCATTCAAAATAGGTCTGACCAGTACATGCTGACTAATTCTGTCACGAGTCTTCTTTTGGGCATAAAAACAAGGACAAAAATCCAACAGGAAAACACTTAGAGCTAACATTCTTTAAGCATTATCTGGTTGTGATGCTGTCCCATCACGTTTGCAGGTATAGAATATCTTTACTTACAGCTACGCTTCGTTTAAAGGTTTGACAGGTAGACCAAGATGAGCCTGCACATCAGAAGTACATTTTCAGTGAACACCTCTTCGAATCATAGGTGGTACTGCCAGAATTGAATGATAGACCTGTCCATTTCAGAAATTCGTAACAAAAAAACCCATCCTACTGAGATTTTTAATCAATTTTCCCATTTTAGGGTCTCATTTATGTCATTTTTCTGATTCTTATATATTAAATGTGTATAAAATGTAGCTGAATAAATATTGTGTCAAGAATAATTACGTATTGAGGTCATAAATTCGCTTTTTTTGGATTGCTTTCAAAAAGGTACGATTAAAATGAATAAAACATATGAGCCGTGCCATGAGAAAACCAACATAGTGGGTTTGCGACCAGCATGGATCCAGACCAGACTGCTCATCCGCAGATACGCAGGTTGGTCTGGATCCATGCTGGTCGCAAACCCACTATGTTGGTTTTCTCATGGCACGGCTCATATGTCTCTTTTAAGTAATTGAGGTTAGTGAAGTGAGTGTCTCTTCCTTTGTTTTCTGGGGGGGGGGGGGTTATTTGATTTTTTGATTCAGCATTCTTCAAAATAGTAATATAGAAAGTTTCATGCTTGCTTCGCAAAAGGAAACATGTTTTCCCTATAACCTATACGCTACAGATTTCACGAATTTCTATTAAAATAAAACTTAACAAGAGGGGAAAATACGATTTGTGTGTGTGTGTGTGTAGGGGGTTGGTGGGGTGTGGGGGGAAAGACGTTGGTTTTTTTAGGTTTTTTATTGCAGGGGAAACACTGATATGTTAAATTTTACCAGAACAATATTTCAAACACCTGGCTTTGATGGTTGAGGGTTATACATATTTTGCTCGGCGACATAATCACAGGAAAATAGCTTAAACAAGCTGAATTATTGAGCCTGTAGTGTTTGTATTTGATGTTTTATAGTTGCAATATAATTTACATTCTATTAGGTTTAATACCAAAGATGTATTTATCATATTGGGTAAATTGTGCAATATGCATATTTAGTAATCAAAACCTGACATTGCATTTTTACTCAAGCGTACCATTTTAGCAAATTATAACAAAGAAACAAGATATAGGACAGTACATGTGATTCGTACATTCACGTATAGATAATGTTTCTCTAACGCAGACATAAATATTTCCGTTGCATTAATATTATATGAAATGATGGTTACTAAAACAACAATTAAGAAACGGCTACGGAAAATTATTGTTGTTGTTGGCAGTCATTTTGCTCAGATGCTATCATCGGGGATGAGTTTTTCCTTTGGGATCTTATATAGGGAAATACGACTGGAGTTCGGTACGAGTCAGTCGGATGCGGCGTGGGCGGCATCTATGTTTAACTCGTTACTTGGATTTGTAGGTAAATATACTCAATTGGCTTTTAAAACTGTCGTAGTAATTTTCGTTTAATTTCTCTAAACATTTTGATTTACGTTTCTGGAAGAAATATGTTGTTACAATATTAAAAATTATACGTGACATTGTTTTCAACTTAAAATGTTGTTAACAAAAGAAAAACAATGAAACGTATTATATAAACCATGATTGTAGAATTTAAGTTTTAAGGTTTTAGTATAGATGAATGCAGATTGACTTTAAATTTATTGCTTATAAATTTGAAGTTAAATGCTGATGTAGTTTGTTTATGAAGGTAAAAGCATGTTTTTAATTTCCTGTTTGAGCTGTTATATTTCGATCTCTTCAGATTGTACGGCACGACACTATTGTTCTATAAGTGTACTGTCTAATTTTTCAGCTTGGGTGGTTCTAATACCGTAGCTTTAATAGCTTTAATAGCTTTGGGTATTGTTTGTTCACCCCTTCGATATGGTGTCTGCTTTTGAATTTTGTTTTTGCAGTTTCTGTGATATGCAGACTCCATAACATAATATCCCCTCTCAGATTTCAGTTTGTTAAGTCCCTTATCTACTCGTTTAAACCAAAGTCATTATTTTGAATGTTGACCACATGTTGCTTTTCATAGAATTGGCCACTTCATGAGCACCACTGCATGAATACGTCTGCGGTTGTCGCTAAATTATGTTCTGGTACATTTACAAATGTTATAATTAAATTCTGGTACTTATACCATTTGTAAATGTCGAGTTCTGCTCAACCTCCTGGGGCTAGATGGTTTAGACAGTAGCTTGCATTTTCAACATCGTCTATAAAAAGACTCATTCAAACCGAGCCCGCAACATTTTGGTTTATGTCGTGTTGGGCGACCTGTGGTTTTCCACTTTTTCTATTTTATTGTTTGTATACATGTATTCATATTTCCTAAAACTGTATGATACTTTGAAACAAAACCTGTATAAAATATATACTTTATCTTTCGGATATATATCCTTTGCTTTAGGTAAGTGATTCAGATTTTCTCATCGAATCTAGAAGTCCTTGTGACTTGTGTTTCTATATAAATTATTGCATTTCTAAGCAAATCTGTTCAGATTTTGTTAAAATTCCGTATTGTTGTAAATATGCGAAAACGTCTTTTAGTGCAAACATAACAAACTAGTATTTAGCTTTTGACATTTAAGTACAATAAATGTACTTGCTGTAAAAAGTCTGATGCTGCAGGTATTGCATTCATAACAGGTACAGTTTGTGTCTTATCATCCGACTACTAAGAGCTGACAATGTTTCTCATGCATAATACATCAACATTTTTATTATGAACTTTTCAATCCTGTTTTCGCGCTGACGTAATGATTATGCAAGAAAAAGGTATACAATCTTCATTACGTCATAGTATGTGGTCGCACATTTCGTGTGTGAATAATTAAATTAATATAGAAAAAGTCATTTGTTCCACCTTAAATGTATCATTTTATAGAAGAATATATTTAACAAATATACCATGTTAGTGTGTATTTGTTTCTTGTTTAAAATATGTGCGTTTACAAGCTGAAAACATTTAAGATATTTAATGTCCATATTTGACAAAAATACTTATCTATAGAAAATCCTTGTAATTGACTTTTCTATACAAATGAAAAAAGTGTGTATGTAGAGCTACAATCGTAGTTAAATGACATGCAGTAATAATCATTTGATAAAAAAATCTATTTTTTAATGATTTTATACATTGTAACTGTGTTTACAAGTATAAAGTGTGTACTGCATAGTACAGTAAATACGCATACACAAACGTAAATAATAGTAAGTCGATAGGAGTTTGCAGTAGGTTACAAGAGGCGACTGTAAATAAACAAGCACACAAAAGGAAAACTTTTTTAAATCGGCAACAAAATAACGAAAAACATTCAATCATGTTTGTTATATCACAGGAGCCTGAAATTCTATCCAAAAGCCACGAAAAGTCTGTATATGAAAAAGACCCCCCTTCTATATAATAAAAAACACCAGGAATGAAACGCATTCACACCCCACCCACCGCGAGAAAACAAGAAAATTTCAAAGTAAGCAGTGCGAGTGTTCTCGAGTGGCGTAATTATCAAAAGGCAACTAAAATATATGCGGGACTGTGCTTACTGGTCGCTTCACCGTATCAACTAACACGAAATCAACGATTTCAACAACATTTCGTTCATCGTCCAAACCATTGCGTGACGTCACACCTTCATGTATATCTCTGCACCGGTGTTAATAATGCTTTTGTGTAAATGCCAGTATCCGGTCCGATCCGTACACAATTTAGAACAGAACAGAATAGCATCGTGTAAACAATGTTATTTGTCATTTACAACACAATTAATATTTAATATCAGAAAACTCATTCCGTATCACCAAGCGTAGCTGAGCAGCCATGATATTCTTTTTTCCTGTTATGCGCTACTTCCGTCAATGGTTGAGTTACTTCCCCTCTTTTGTCAATGCTAGAGTTAGTTCCCATAATGGGTTTTTCTAACATGATATGCCTAATTCTTTTATTATTTAATGCTTAAAGAAATTCAAAGATGTAATATTTATTGAAAGAAATATCAGTAATAAAACATAACATATACAGATACTTTTTACGTGGTTCTTGAAATTATTTTGTATTCTCTCCGGCGCAGAAATATACATGAAGGTGTGACGTCACGCAATGGTTTGGACGATGAACGAAATGTTGTTGAAATCGTTGATTTCGTGTTAGTTGATACGGTGAAGCGACCAGTAAGCACAGTCCCGCATATATTTTAGTTGCCTTTAGATAATTACGCCACTCGAGAACACTCGCACTGCTTACTTTGAAAGTTTCTTGTTTTCTCGCGGTGGGTGGGGTGTGAATGCGTTTCATTCCTTGTGTTTTTTATTATATAGAAGGGGGGTCTTTTTTCATATACAGACTTTTCGTGGCTTTTGGATAGAATTTCAGGCTCCTGTGGATATATATATATAAAGTTTTACAAATTTTTGACAGGCGGGCGAACACATATCCTATTCTAAATTTACTTGAATCTACCTGTTTAAATTAGATAGATGTATGTATTGTCTTGCAAAATTATAGCAGAGGCACTGATAATTTGAAGGATTACCACTTGGGGTGCTGACCCACAGAACTGGAGAAAGATGGGTTGCTGTAGTGGGTGCAGTTCTACTGGCAACCGGTATGCTAACCAGTATGTTTGCAACAAGAATGAGCACTATTTACATCACGTATGGACTGATCGCAGGTATGTTTGTCTTAAATTTTAGAAGTAGTATAAAGCATTATGCTACTACATTTGACTCTGCACTATCAAAGAAAATGTTTATTTTTGTACGAAAAACATTGATGTAATAATACCATGGACGAGACTGCGCACGTGATCTGGCGTCATTCAACCAAAACATTAAGAAATTGGTGTATTCTGAAAGGCCAAATTTCAGCGCCTTCTCTTTCTTGTACTATCGTCCAACTAAAGTTATTGGCATTCTCCAGGTGAAGTCCCAATACAGTTAAAATCAGGAAATGTATTTTTATTGGTCAGCGATTAACATCACTTGGACTAATAGTGTTTTTCGTTTTCAATTAATATCATGCACAAAGAAATTGACAAAAGTTATGAGCAATGGTTTGAATACTAGGGTATAGTCAATATTATACACATTTGCTTTCGTAATACACAACCTGACATTTGATTATTTTATTCCGTTTACTATCAAAACTCAATCTCGATATATTTTATGAATTGTGCTATATATTTTCCATTGAAGGTTTGGGTTCCGGAATAATACACTATTGTGGAAATACCATTCTCGGGCCACACTTCAATGACAAATGGAGACCAGTAGCTATGACGATAGCTAATGCAGGAGTTCCTTTGAGTTCTTTGATTTTACCACCTGTCATGACGGTTCTAATTGAAAAATTCGATTGGAGGAAAAATTTTATGCTCCTCGCCTGTGTATCTCTAATTGGAATACCATCCGGTCTTGCTTTCTCTCCACCGGAGATCGACGTAATCGAAGGAGAAGAAGGCATGATGAAAGGTTAGTTAGTCTAAAGTCCTTTGCCGAAGCGATATGTATGTGCACACCTAATTAGTGGGCGATGAATTAATTAATGTTTCAATAATGTAAACTAGTCTCTATTTTATCCGAGAGAAGGCTGAATAACGAGTCTGCAAATATAATAATGTACGTGTATAACGGAAATGTCGAAATAAAATATAGACATATTCACTTCACCATAGCCGACGACGGATCTACATATAGCCGACGATTAATCTACATATAGCCGATCAATTTGCGTAGTTTATATTATACTTTTCCAACAACAAAACTTAAACACGTCCTATATTACGTTTCGTTTAAGTATGAATAATAATTGCATTCACTTGTTTATGAATGAATAGTTATAGTGTTGGTTTTTTTATTTTTGTTTTGTTTTTTCAGAACCATCTAAATTAAAAACATCTGTAAAAAAGCTATTGAAGAATATAAACTTTATTCTGTACTTTGCCGCTTCGTTTTCTGCCTATTTCGGACTGTTTGTTCCTGCAACATTTCTACCAGATCTTATGTACGAAGCTTACAGAAGTTCCACTGATGTATATATTGTCGTGATGGTTCTAGGGTCAACAGATTTTCTTGGACGACTACTGTTCGGAGCTATTGCCCACAAATTGCCAAGATTCATACCGTTTATTCAAAGTATGGGTTTCCTGCTGTTCGGTCTAGGAACGGCAGTTATCACCTTCGCAAGATCGTTCTTGGCATTTATCATATTGGCAGCTATTGTTGGTTTAGGATCAGGTAAATGCAAATCAAGTTTTACATTAGACATATTAAGAATTGACTTTGCATTTTTAAACAAATTTTAAGTAGCATACTTAAAGACATATGACAGACGTTAATGCGTTTGTCAAAGATTAAGATCGTATTTTTTCATTAACTTTATTAGGTGATCAAACATAATGATGTAGTTTTATTATCAAATCAAAGCAAATGCTAGACATTTCAACATTTTTATTTTACATGATTTAACTTTAAATGGCAAAACACAAAAGTTAAAGATAATTCTTACTCAATAAGAAACAAAACATTTGTTTTGATCTATTTCATTGAAAGGTGGTTTTAGCGGATTGCACTGTGTTATGGCTGCACATGTTGTTCCTGTGAATGAAATGAGACTTGCCTACGGTCTTGTCATAAGTGTAGGAGGGTTTCCAATGTTGGCTGGTATGCCTCTTGCAGGTAGATATCTACGATATTTCTTAATGTTTATTACTAATATCACAATATATGTGGATCAAAGTATTTATTTTAATATTTTACATATTTAATGCCACGATTGAAGTGTGTAAAATAATTTTTAGAACATCAGGTACTTGTATTCAATGCAGACGGTAATTTAGACCAAGAAACATGGCCGATCGCCAGTTATTTACGATTAAACTATTATAAGAATATATTTAATGAAGTAGCAATTAAAGTTTGCACTTTTGTTATGTCGACCAAAAACTTTACCCGTGTTTGTTTATTACATGTGACAAAGGTTGTTCACATACTTAACTATAGGTAGACCGCATGTGATTAAAGGATTAGCCGTTTTATTGATACACATAAAGGAACATCAGGGACCCCTAACTTTTGTTTACAGAAAATCCTTACTAACACTTAGTGATTCTAATAAAACTATCGACATATGTAATTGTCTACAATAGGTGTGTATTGGGGAGAATGTAATGTAAACATCTTATTCCGGACCTTTATAGTGGGTATGAACTATTTAAACTTCAGCACATATTTACCATAAATGCTTAGACGGTCGAAGTATTTAAAGATGTATTTCCTTATTAAGATATACACTAAAAGCAAAAAAGCTAGTTTGCACACCTGATTTGAGCCATGTACCTTTACATATATCTATAGTATCTATATAGATGACATGCCTTTGACGAAAGCCGATCTCTACAATTCGTGTGTATTGAGCTGAAAGGAGAAACCTATGTTAAGTGCATTATCTGCATAAAAAATAGACCACACACATGGTCATTTAGTTGATGTTTACAATACGATGTCCTACTTGCATTTGCCCATCGCCTAACTCTCATAGCTTGTGAGTACAAAAAATAGACCACACACATGGTCATTTAGTTGATGCTTACAATACGATGTTCTACTTGCATTTGCGCATCGCCTAACTCTCATAGCTTGTGAGTACAAAAAATAGACCACACACATGGTCATTTAGTTGATGTTTACAATATGATGGCCTATTTGCATTTGCCCATCGCCTAACTGTCATAGCTTGTGAGTACAGTATAGTTGCCAAAACAGAAAAACAAAATGTAGACGTTATTCCCTTTTCTTTTTCAGGTTTAGTCACAGATTCCTTTGGAACTCAAAGAGGGGCATACATCTTTAGTGCATGTCTTTTCGGGTTTGGATCATTTTTAACTTGTATGATAGGGGTTAGAGAGATATGTGGTCATTCCAGGAGTTACGAATTTGAAGAGCACGAGCTAAAATACCGTGTACAAAGTAATGACAAAGAAACTATTCAGGAACAAGGTGTGAAAACTCAGCGTTTTGAAGAAAATTAATAACCCATAAATGATAAGTTATTTTCCACAGAAATAGAATCAGATTAGATTTTTAAAGAAGTATACTAGAAATACTTTAACATTTCACCTTCTGAGAATGTTACTGAGTGGTAACTATGGAAATTGCACACTTTATATACCGGAATGGTTGCAGATAATTTGAGGTAGTGCCATTATCATTTAAAAATAGAAGAAAAAAACATCGCCAATACTTAACAAAAATATCCTTTCAATTTTGTTCGTTATATCTTGATCTTTTTGTAGAAGAGTTCTTACAATTTTGAGATAATAGGTAAACACGTGATACAGATATCAAGATATTTCTGCGTATGTCTATATGTGTGAAGTGCAAAGAGTGTTAAATTTGTTTATTTGTTTCGGGTTTAACGCCGTTTTTCAATAGTATTTCAGATATGTAACGGCAGGCAGTTAACCTAACCAGTGTTCCTGGGTTTTGTACCAGTACAAACCTGTTCTCCGCAAGTAACTGCCAACTTCCCCACATGAATTATCAGAGGTGGAGGACGAATGATTTCAGACACAATGTCTTTTATCACATTGTCACGGAGAACACACGTCCCGCCCGAAAAAGTGGACATGTTACTTTGGGACCTGTATTTTTCTTACAATGACTTACCATTTTTATGAATAATTGTGATACAGGTGTCTTTGCTGATGATAAAACGATACACACCAATAATAAAGACCATACAGTTGTCGAAACATTTCCTAGAAAATTGCTTGACGATAACATAACCACGGTATTGTGATTATGAATGTCAGTATAAATATTCATTCTGATAATTGGCACTTTTTGACATTTCTGTCACATATCATATTACTAAATATCCTCGCATAGATTTAATAGTTCTACTCCAGCCTTTGTTTCGTTAAAGGTGACGTAAAACTTGAGTATTGTAGACATTGGATTGTGTTGTAAATGTATATTTACCTATTTGAAAATGATCATGCAAGCTAGAGATTGCTTTCAACTTTATAAAACTTCATCATCGTGACAAACTATATATAATAGCTACTTATTTGAGTCATATGTATTCAAGGTCATTATATGTGTATTGTTGTTACTGTTCACCATAAAGTTTTGTATTTTTATGCCTCACGAATTGTAAGAAAGAAATATACTATAAACTTTACTGAACCAAACAGCTAACCCGCCATTTGCTATTTTACAAATAGTTTAAAAATTACGGAAAGTAAATTTCTTAAATTGAGGGGACAAAAGATCGATCTATCAATATTTACATATCAAAATTTCAGTAGTATTAAATAACGCAGAAATATAATTTTATTCATTTCACTACCAAAGCCCGTTTATTAAAAAGATAAAAAGTAAGGGTAGGTATTCCGGAAGCATAGAGCTTCCCAAACACAGCCATAGAGCCATGCATAGGCCCACAACAAAAAGAAACAGACACAAAATATGTAGAAATAACAAATTGTAAAATTTGTTTTTTTACTAGGAAATGTTTAAATTTCACACACATATTGAATTCTCTTTTACGGTAGGACATGAAAACGTCGTTATTTTGTGTTTGTTGTCATTTTCTTACCCGATAGCGTTTTTCGCTATTTTGTAAATTCTAGATATTTTAGTTTATTTTTGTGACTTTTCAAAGATGCACTGAAGTCGTAAAATGAGTGAATTTATATGAAAGCATAATTTGATTTTTTTTTAAATTGTGAAAACCTATGAACAGCATATTGTTCTATGCGTCGACTAAATTTCAAAATTGTACGTTCAGTAATATTTAAATTACTGACAACAGAACTAATAGCAGGTTAGATTTTTTTTGTTCATCTATCTATCTACTTACCTACCTGCCTGCCTGCTTGCCTTTCTGCCTGCCTGCCTGCCTACCAACCTCTCTCTCTCTCACACACTCTCTCCCTCACTCACTCTCCCTCCCTCCCTTCCTACCTATCAACAGAGGCAAAACATTAATGGTCACATGATAAACTTGCAATAGAGTAAAAAGTACGAAACAAATGAGCATGTAGTTTTTGTATTTGATGTCTTTTATTTGCAATATTATTTCTACCCTTTAAGGTTTAACACCGTTGTGAATATGTTATAGGGTATATGAGTCAGTTTACTTTTAACTCAAGCGTGACATTGTAGCAAATTATTACAAACAAACAAGATATAGGACGGTACGTGTGATTTATACATTGAACGTTTTTAATTCACGTATAGATTTAGACATATATATTTTCATTGCATTATTATTCCATGCAATGATGGTTACTAAAACAACAATTAAGAGACGGCTACGGAAAATTCTTGTTGTTGTTGGCAGTCATTTTGCTCAGATGATATCATCGGGAATGAGTTTTTCTTTTGGGATCTTATACAGGGAAATACGACTAGAGTTCGGCACGAGTCAGTCGGATGCGGCGTGGACGGCATCTATGTTTAATTCGTTACTTGGATTTGTAGGTAAATATACTCAGTTGCACTATTCTGATAGCTTTAAAAATTGTAGTAGTAAGTTTCGTCTAATTTATTTAAACATTATAATTGACGTGTCTGAAGAAACATGTTGTTAAAATATTAAAAAATTATACTTGACATTGTTTTCAACTTGAAATATTGTAAACAAAAGAAACACAATGAGTCGTATCATATAAACCATGACTGTAGACCCCATTTTTCCGATATATCGGTAGGAAATTTAGCTTTACACGGCATCCTGTCTTTACACAATTTCCAGGTGTAGTGAGGTGCCAACACTCGGAACACAATTCTGCTTGGTTTAAATTAAAAGTCTGTCCCTTGCGCTTTTTATATGTAAACATTATCGTGTAATAGAAATTGGTACCGATACCCATATTCTTCATATCCTTGAAAATGAAATCTCTAGGCATAGATCTAAAATTTTGTTTTGCACCCACCACATCGCGAACACAAAAATTTGAATTTTTCCAACATCGATATAATCAACTTAGATTGGATTTATAAACTCAAACATGGTTGGTGAGATCTACAAATGAATTGAAAAATATATAATAAATACCTTCTGTTTATCAAATGTTCATTGACTGTGGAAAAATCATTCAAACTTAACGCTTCGTCATCACTACATCAGTAGACTGCATACATGTGTAAAGTAGACATTTTTGTAAATGTTGTTTGTCTCATTTTCAAGGATTAAATCGCGGCGTGTAAACTTACTTGGAGTCAAATACGCGTAATAATACAATAATACGGAACGTCAATGCAGTCGCGTATCAAGAGAGGTAGCACTTATTACAAGTTAAAGTAAAGTTAGGTTGAAAATGATATTTTTAATAAAAAGGCAGATGAAAAGATTTCATAAGTCTCGGACTTTTCGACTTCGGCCAAAATTAATTCAGGATCCATAATTTGTTTACGTTGGACCCGCAACAGCATATCCAAAACGTTCACTAAAAGCGCGTGCTCGCGAGAATCTCCTTGTTTGTTCACGTTTTTGTCCCTGTTTGTGCATGCCCGAAATCGGCAAAAAAACAAAGGTTTTATGCAAGAATACATGTTGACTTTAAATTTATTGCATTATAATTTTGAAGTTAAATGCTAATGGAGTTTTTTTTTGTTGTTGTTGTTTTTTTTGATCAAGGTAAAGGGTTGTTTTTAATTTCCAGTTTGAGCTGTTATATTTCGTTCAGCACGACATTGATGTTGTGTTAGTGTACTGTTTAATTGTTCAGCTTGAACATATCGGCTTAGGTGGTTCCAATACTTTAGCTTTAATAGCTTTGGGTATTGTTTAATCACCCCTTGGATATGGCACCTGCTTTCGAATTTTGTCTTTTGGCAGTTTCTGTGATATGCAGACTCCATAACATCAGATCCCCTCTCAAATTCCAGTTTGTTAAGCCCCTTATTTACTCGTTTAAACCAAAGCCATTATGGGGCTGGTGGTCTAGTGGTAATACGCTTGACTCTCAATCCAGAGGTCCGGGGTTCGAATCCCGGTCCAGGCACTGGAAATTTCTGAGATACTCTTGAGTGTCTCCCATCTAACTAAGAGGTCTGTACTGGTTCTTCCCAGGAAATACGGCTTCGTGTGTATCCGTTCTATCTGCGGGTGTCTCTAAATTATATTCTGGTAGTTATAACATGTATAAATGTTGAGTTCTGCTCAACCCGGGCCGAAAGGACACGAACGGTAGCTTGCATTTCCACCACCGTCCATGAACAGGCTTAATCAAACCGAGCCCGCAACATTTTCGTTTATGTTGTGTTGGGCGACCTGTGGTTTTCCACTTTTTCTATTGTATTGTTTGTATACATTTTTCCTAAGATTGTATGATATTATGAAACAAAACAGATAAATGTATATACTTTCTCTTTCGGAAAGTTATAAATATATCCTTGGCTTTAGGTAAGAGATTCAGATTTTCTCATCGAGTCTAGAAGTCTTTGTGACTTGTGTTTTTATGTAAATTATTGCATTTCAAAGGAAGCCCGTTCAAACTGGTTTTGTTAGAATTCTTAATTGTTGTAATCTGCGAAAACGGCTTTTGGTACAAACATAACATATCTCTAGCTTTAAGCAAATGTATTTGCTGTAAACATATCTGATGATGCAGGTATTGCATTCATAACAAGTACAGTTTGCGTCTAAATTATCCGACTACTAACTGCTGACAATGTTTCTGATGCAGAATACTTCATCATTTTTATTATGAACTTTTTCAATCCTGTTTTACACTGACATAATGATTATTCAAGAAAAAGGAAGTATTCAATCATCATCACGCCATAGTACGTGTTCGTACATTTCATGTCTTAATAATTGAATTAATATCCGAAGAGTCATATGTTTCACCTGTAAATGTATAATTTTATAAAAGAATTTATTAAAATAATATATCATGGTTAGTCTGTCTTTTGTTTCTTGTTAAAACTCTGAGCGTAGTTTACAAGCAGAAAACATTAAAGATATTTAATGCCCATATTTCACAAAAAATACTTATCTTAGATATTTACTTTAAATATAGAAAATCCTCATTGAATGTGTTTAACTTTACTATATATATATGAAATAACGGTGTGTGTAGAGCTACATTCATAGTTTAATGACATGCAGTAATAATCATTCGATTAAATACTTCCAGTTTTTTAATGATACTATACATTTTAACTGTGTATACAAGTATAAAGTGTGTACTGCATAGTACAATTAATACACATACACTTGTTAATTTAATGTTTACATATACTACATATAGTAGTTGTTCATATTTTCAAATATGACATTTGGGTCTAGTATAACTTTTAATAGAGATTTAATTGCTTTATTAAGAGACTGAAATGTGTTATATTACGATTTTAATAATTGTCCATGTTCAGTATATAAAGGAGTGCTTTGCCTATTAATCAACTGCTTCAAAACGTGAATAAAACAGAGTAAGTTGGTACAAGTTTGCAAATAGCCGCATCTAAAAAATATAAGTTATGTTTATTATTACCTTTTGTTAGTAAGTTTTGGAAAAAGGAAGGAAAATGTTTTCTATCATTTTCAAAATGTTAAATATATGAATGCTGACCCTGGAAACATATAGAAACATATATCTTTAAAGAAGTATTACACATAAGCGGGGCCTCCGTGGCCGAGTGGTTAAGGTCGCTGACTTCAAATCACTTGCCCCTCATCGATGTGGGTTCGAGCCTCACTCGTTGCGTTGAATTCTTTATGTGAGGAAGCCATCCAGCTGGCTTAGGGAAGGTCGGTGGTTCTGCCCAGGTGCCCGCTTGTGATGAAATAATGCACGGAGGGGCACCTGGGGTCCTCCTCCACCATTAAAAAAAGCTGGAAAGTCGCCATTTGACCTATCATATGTCGGTGCGACGTTAAATCCAAAAAAAGAAAAAAATACACATAAGCCCTAGACAGGTGAACACACATCCTATTCCAAATCTACTCGTTTAAATTAGATAGATGTATGTATTGTCATGCAATATTATAGCAGAAACACTGACAATTTGAAGGATTTCCACTTGGGGTGCTGACCCAGAGAACTGGAGAAAGATGGGTTGCTGTAGCGGGTGCACTCCTACTGGCAACCGGTATGCTGACCAGTATGTTTGCAACAGAAATGAGCACTATTTACATCACGTATGGACTGATCGCAGGTATGTTTTTAGAGCGTTATGCTTCTACCTTTCTTCTACATTTGACTATGCAGTGTCAGCACCAGGTATACATCTGTCTAATGATATACAAACCTGTCTGTAGAGTCCATGCTTGGGAGAGACATAAAAGAATCAAGACTAAAAGCAGCTTTCTTAACAGGCAATAAAATCTGTAAAAATATCCTTTGAAAGCACAAAATGCAACCAGACAAAATAATAGTAGACTCGGTTTACTTGAGTTTGAGCCTGTTCATGAACGATAATGGAAAGAGGTACAGCCCTTACGCCCGCTAGCATCGGCTTAAACGGAATTATATTACATAGACACTGTATGAACTCTAAGACACTGAATGAACTCTAAGACATCTCTGACTTAAGGTTGTCTTAAGCACAGGTGTCACCGTATACTTGTTTGTCGTAAAAAGCCGTAAATGTGATATACAATAGTTCCTATATTCATATCTATATACTTTCATTTATTATGTTTTACGTAAAAAAGACGTTTATTTTCGGTGTAATTATACCAACGGCTACCCTTTCCATGAGTTATCCGGTGATGTGACGTCATTTACCTAAAACATCAAGAAAATGACGTCTTTCGAAAAGCGTATTTGAAATTGGAGCGCCTTCTGTATCTTGCACAATCCTCCCACTGAAATTGCAACCATTCTTTTAGAGGAATTGCACCTATGAGTTACTGGTGGCGACTAAACTAGTACACACAACAAAAACAACTTTCAAGATTTGCAACCAAAATTATGAATAACATTTAATCAAAACTAAAACACATTTTCCTAACTGTAAAGGTCAAAACTGACTAGGCACGACTATCTGATTCATAACTTTATTTAAGGATTTTTATTGTAGAAGTTAAAATCAGGAACTGTATTTTGTTACGTGGGTGGGTCTTGCGTCTTTTCGATCAAGATGGTGTAAAGAACGATAGCCTGCCTTTTTTATATTTGCTATTCTTATACGCATGAAAGAAAACAACTGATTTTGCAGCTTGCTACTACTTCAAATTTATACATGTAATGTTTAAGGATTGACCGTTTTTTTTGTGTTTTTGTTCTTGTTTTTTTTTTTTTGCTTTTGTTCGAACGGGTATAAGAAAACAAGGATAAATATCAAACAAACCACATTACGACTTCTTACAAATCATCCAAGAATCGCTTGTGCGATTCATGGACTTGCAAGAAGTCCCAATATGGTTTGTACCCGTTGAAACGCAACAAAAATAACATCTTATCCTTCAAAACAACATTCATATATGTTAATTGTTGCCATTATTGCATGCATATTTATTACAAATGTAAGTTATATCTATTGCAGATGCATATTTCACCACTTAGTGCTTTTTGTTTTCATTTAAAAGCGTAAACAAAGAAGTTGACAATACTAATAATATATGTCATGTGTTGACGAATCGGATTAAAATATCCATCCCGAGGGCACCTGCGCATCGAGCGGTAACGAGGCTTGATTATTTTCCTTGCATACCGTATATAAAAAATAGAATAAATAGTAGCATTTTTTTCTTAAAGCAGAGTATGTACACAAAGCGCAGGAAATTAATGTCCGTAAACAGGAGTGACGTCATGACGTTTCAGTGACGAACAACTTGATAACAGAGTTCCACATTAGTTTTACCGTTTGTAGCGCAACGTTATGTTGTGGTTTTTTTGTGTGTATTTTTTCCCGTAAAATAACGTATTTTGAATCGAGAAATATACGATAAGCAACACCTGATTTTTTCTTATTTCACAATAAAATACAATGCAATATTTCTTTATTGCGTTATATGTGCAACAGCAGACAATGTAATAAACAAAACAGAAAAAACATACATATGGGTAACAACAAGAAAGTACTTAGCAATAACTTTTTTATATAAATTTATAGTAATCCCTTTGATAAGTCGCGGTAGGGGACAGTGATATTCGTTTATCCGCTTAATTTAAAGTAGGGGACAGTGATATTCGTTTATCCGCTTAATTTAAAGTATTGATTTCAAGCATGAAAATTCAATATAGTACTAAACAAAAGTTATGCGTCGTGGTCTGAATACTGGGGCATAGTCAATATTATGATATTATACACATTTGCCTTCGTAATACACTAACTGATATTTGATAAATTTATTCCGTTTACTACTATCAAAACAGAATCCTGATATAATGTTATTAATTGTGCTATATATTTTCCATTGAAGGTTTGGGTTCTGGAGTAATACACTATTGCGGAAATACCATTCTCGGGCCACACTTCAATGACAAATGGAGACCAGTAGCTATGACGATAGCAAATGCAGGAGTTCCTTTGAGTTCTTTGATTTTACCACCTGTCATGACGGTTCTAATTGAACAATTCGATTGGAGGAAAACGTTTATGCTACTCGCCTGTATATCACTAATCGGAATACCATCAGGCCTTGCTTTCTCTCCACCGGAGATCGAGGCCATCGAAGGAGAAGATAGCATGGTAAAAGGTTAGTCAGTCTAAGGTTTTTGACCGAAGCGATATGTATGTGTACACCTTATTAGATGGCGATTAATTAGTTAATGTTTCAAAATTTTACACTATATTATAGTCTCTATGTATTCTATCCGAGGGCAGATTGAATGTGTACGTGTATAACGGAAATGACTAAATAAAATATAGACATATTCACTTGACCTTAGCCGACGATTAGTCTACATATAGCCGGTCAATCTGCGTAGCTTATATTATACTTTTCCAGCTACTTAACTTAAACACATCCTATATTATGTACTTTACCGTTTCGTTTAAGTATGAATAATAGTTATATTCATTTTTCAGAATTTTCGTTTAAGAATGAATAGTTATAGTTTATTTTCCTTTTTCAGAACCATTTAATTTAAAAACATCTGTAAAAAAGCTATTGAAGAATACAAACTATATTCTGTACTTTGCCGCTTCGTTTTCCGCATATTTCGGACTGTTTGTTCCTGCAACATTTCTACCAGATCTTATGTACGAAGCTAACAGAAGTTCCACTGATGTATATATTGTTGTGATGGTTCTAGGGTCAACAGATTTTCTTGGACGACTCCTGTTCGGAGCTATTGCCCACAAATTGCCAAGACTCATACCATTTATTCAAAGTATGGGTTTCCTGCTGTTCGGTCTAGGAACGGCAGTTATCACCTTCGCAAAATCGTTCTTGGCATTTATCATATTGGCAGCTGTTGTTGGTTTAGGATCAGGTAAATGCAAATCAAGTTTTACATCAGACATATTAAGAATTGACTGCATTTTTAAACAATTGGTGTTTTAAGTAGCTTACTTAAAGACATATGACAGACGTTAATGCGTTTGTCAAAGATTAAGATCGTATTTTTTCATTAACTTTTATTAGGTGATCAAACATAATGATGTAGTTTTATTATCAAATCAAAGCAAATGCTAGACATTTCAACAATTTTATTTTACATGATTTGAATTTGAATGGCAAGACACAAAATTTAAAGATATTTCTTTATCAATAAGAAACAAAACATTTGTTTTGATCTATTTCATGGAAAGGTGGTTTTAGCGGATTGCACTGTGTTATGGCTGCACATGTTGTTCCTGTGAACGAAATGAGACTTGCCTACGGTCTTGTCATAAGTGTAGGAGGGTTTCCAATGTTGGCTGGTATGCCTCTTGCAGGTAAAAATCCACGATATGTCTTAATGTTTATTACTAATATCACAATATATGTGGATCGAAGTATTTATTTTAATATTTTACATATTTAAAGCCACGATTGAAGTGTGTTAAATAACTTTTAGAAAATCAGGTACTTGTATTAAATGCAGATGGCAATTAAGACCAAGAAACATGGCCGATCGCCAGTTATTTACGATTAAACTATTTCTAGAATATTTTTAATGAAGTAGCAATTAAAGTTTTCACTTTTATTATGTCGACCAGTAAATTTAACCGTGTTTGTTTATTACCTGTGACAAAGGTTGTTCACCTATTTAACTATGGGTAGACAGAATGTGATTACAAGATTTGCCGTTTTATTGGTACACATAAAGGAACATCAGGCTCCCCTAACGTTTTTTTATAGAATATCCTTACTAACAGGTAACCTTTGTAGGGAAGTTTTGTTTTGAAGCAAATATCAGACTGTATAATTTAACATTAGTTTATCAACATTTAAAATAAATTAATTCATTACACTTACGCATAGTGATTCTAATAAAACTATCGACATATGTAATTGTCTACAATAGGCGTGTATTGGGGAGAATATAATGTAAATATCTTATTCCGGATATTTATAGCGGCTATAAACTATTCAAACATAGTTACCATAAGTGCTTAGACGGTCAAAGTATTTAAAGATGTATTTCCTTATTAAGATATACACTAAAAGCAAAAAAGCTAGTTTGCACACCTGAGTTGAGCCATGTACCTTTACATATATCTATAGTATCTATATAGATGGCATGCCTTTGACGAAAGCCGATCTCTACAATTGGTATATATTTAGCTGAAAGGAGAAACCTATGTTTAATGCATAATAAAATAGACCACACACATGGTCATTTAGTTGATGTTTACAATATGATGACCTACTTGCATTTGCCCATCGCCTAACTGTCATAGCTTGTGAGTACAGTACATAGTTGCGAAACCAGAAAAACAATATATAGAATGTATTCCCTTTTCTATTTCAGGTTTAGTCACAGATTCCTTTGGAAGTCAAAGAGGGGCATACATCTTTAGTGCATGTCTTTTCGGTTTTGGATCATTTTTAACTTGTATAATAGGGATCAGAGAAATATGTGGTCATTCCAGGAGTTACGAATTTGAAGAGCACGAGCTAAAATACCGTGTAGAAAGTAATGACAAAGAAAGTATTCAGAAACAAGGTGTGAAAACTCAGTGTATTGAAGAAAATTAAATATATAAATTATAAGAATAAGTTATTTTCTACAGACAAAAATAGCATAATAGAACGCTTCAACATTTCACCTTCTGAGAATGATACTGAGTGGTTTCTATGGACATTGTACACTTTATATACCGGAATGATTGCAGATAATTTTATTTAGTGCTATTATCATTTAAAAATAGAAGAAAAAACATCGACATTTTTATTCGTCAAAAAAAAATTCTTTCAACATTGTTCATTATATCTATTTTTTTGGAAGAGTTCGGACAGTTTTCAGATAATAGTTAGAGATGTGACCGCTAAGGACAATTATTCTTGCCTTAGGTAGATTATTTATAGATATCACGATATTTATGAATATGTCTATAAGTGCGAAGTGCAAAGCGTGTTAAAACTTGGAAAAGAAAAAAATAAAATATGTTTTCAAAGTTATTTTTCAACTGAGGTATTTAGAAGGGTCTCGAAAATTAATTTTCTCGACACCGTAGTTGCGGGTAGTTTCTCTGACTTACATCATTAATGTAATTTTGTCATATATAAACAAAAGTAACGATAATTTAACAACAAAGTACTCCATTGTAAAGACTGAATGATCTTCTTCTTCTTCTTGGCGTTCACAAGGCTGAATAAACTGATACATTTTACAAATACAGTCTGTTGAATTTGACCATTGGAAAATCCATCCATTATCAGTTTTCAACTTGCATATAAACGATGACAACAGTTCTATTACAAACTTCAAGGACTCCCTAGTAGCAATGGGCCTGGAAGAACACGTTGATTTCAGTACTCATACAGGAGGACATAGCTTTGATCTAGTCATAACTGAGTCACTTAATTGTGTTCATGTAGAGAAATGTGATCCTGGACCATTTTTATCTGATCACTGTGTTGTTCTCTTAGATGTTAAAAAAGAGACTATTACTAGTAGGAGCGTGTCATTTAGAAACTTTAAAAACTTGAAAGAATCAAAATTTTCCAGCGACCTGTGCGAACGTTGATTCACAGAATATAGACAAATTTGTGAAAGAGTTTGAATCGGAAATAGAGGATGTCCTGAATAAGCACGCTTCCCTAAAAGAAAAAAAACTATAATTCAGAGAGCACCCAAACCGTGGTTCTATAAAAATTGCAACTTTTAAAGCAACAAGTTAGAAAGTCCGAGCGTACATCGAGGCGTTATGGTAAAACAGATCAGTTTGAGTCGTATAAATAAGTAAGAAATTAATACAATTTTGAAATCAAACGTCAAAAGAGAAACACACTCAGTGAAAAGATAGAAAACGCTACAGGTGATTCAAAGACATAGTATGGATTCGTATCTGAGCAAACTGGTACCAAATATGAAAACCCACTGCCTCAAGGAGAGTCTAATAATTCATTGGCCGAAAAATGTGCTGAATTTTTCATGGCAAAAATCTCAAAAAAATACGTCAATCCCTAAGTGATTACCAAACCTTTGAACCTCAAGTAAAGGTATACAAAATTTAAACAAATTTGCTGAATTGACTCAAGATGAAATGAAAAATCTCATCAATAAATTTAACACTACGTCTTCAGAGTTAGATATTTTGCCAACACGTATTTTGAAATCACATGTAGATGAACTTCTCTCTAGTATCACTAAATTGGTGAATCTCTCATTACAACAAGGTGGTTTCCTTGTGGAATACAAACAAGCAACTGTTAGACGGTCTTGAACTAGAGCTTTCCAATTATCGTCCTGTGAGTAATTTATCATTTCTATCAAAACTTATTGAGAAAGCTGTTCTTTACAGATTAAAAACACATGTAATTCAAAACAGTATTTTGCCTAAGAACCAGTCTGCATACAGGAAATACCATTCCTGTGAATCTGCGCTACTTCGATTGGTCAATGATCTTATAAGTGGTATGGAGAAAAAGGAAGTCACGGCCCTTATTGCGATTGACTTAAGTGCGGCATTTGACACTGTCGACCATGACATTCTTCTAGATGCCCTAAAAGCACAATATGGCGTCTGTGATACAGCTCTTCAATGGGTAGACTCTTATTTAAGGCCTCGTACTTGTAAGATTAATATCAACAAGGTCTATTCATCAGACCGCCATCTTGAATGCAGTGTGCCCCAGGGCAGTTGCCTTGCTCCGTGGCTATATCTCACCTATGCTGGAACTCTTTTTGATGTCATTCCAAAATCCATATCAGTCTACGGTTTTGCTGATGATCATATAGCAAATAAAAGCTTTCATCCTACATCTGTTTCTGTAGAATCACAAGTGATTTGAGACCTTGAAAGATGCGCAGTTATAATCAATGACTGGATGAATAGAAACAAACTGAAAATGAACACTTCCAAAACTGAATTTATTATGTTTGGTATTGAACAAATGTTTTACAAATTCCATTAACATTGCTGGTGATGATGTCAAACGTGAAAGCACAATTAGATATCTCGGTGCATTTCTTGACGAAACCTTGAACTTTAAAGATCATGTAAATCGCAAATGTTGTACAGCCATGTTGAATGACGTACGAATAAGAACATCCGAAAATACTTAACAAAAGCAGCCACTGAAATTTTAGTTTTGTCTCTAGTTTTTCACATCTGGATTTTTGCAATGTCATACTGTATGGTGTAGCTAACTGTGAGGTGCGTAAGATGCAACGTATTCAAAACATGTGCGCAAAACTTGTCCTTAACAGGAGGAAATTTGACAGTTCTAAACAAGCATTGTATCACTGAGTTCAAGATACTTTCTTTCATGTATAGCTGTCGCACTGGCAGAGCACCTATATTCCTAGTAGACAAGGTTTGAGATCGTCTGAAAATTCTGAATGTCGTTATTTTGTTCCATACAACAAGTGCAAAACATTCAATGATAGAAGTTTCTGTACTATTGGTCCAAAACTTTGAAATGAACTGCCGTTAGAACTACGCAAAAGTAAATCACTTGAGGTCACAATAGCCTAAATAGTTTCCCCTATATATTCTATATAAAACTGACCTGTTTCAAAGAGCTAACAAACATAGCTAGACCCATTTCAGAGAACAAATCCTTACCTCATTTTAAAGAGTTATGATAAAACTGATATAAAATGAAGAGAAAAGTAGGGGTCATGTATCTTCTAAGAAAGATTTCTCTGGTCACATTTACTTACTGTAAACTGACATCAAAATCACACTGCTGTGACCTGGAAGTACTACTCATACTAAAATGGAGCTTGACTTCACCAAATACAACCTGCTCTCCCATTTTTCCTACCAAAATGTCAACAATACATCCACAAAGAAATTGAAACAAAAACTAGCCTCAATTTAGATCTCTGTTGCCATGCCAAGTGAAAAATTAGTGTTCAAATACCTGGCAGCCATTACGCGACTAGACCAGATGGCTCCCACGCTGGTTCCTTTAGTTTAGTTAGGCCTATAAGAAAAACTGTTTTTCTGTAATAGTCTCAATTTCATTTGTATAGTACCAGTAACACATCTGCATGAAAAATACCAAGTTTCAGCTTGATTAAATCAGTTTTCCAGGTTTAATGGCATTTTCAGTAACGCGTGTCCCTGCGCCAATTTTCCTTCAAAACTGATGTCGCGACATAATTTTTATCCAGTTCTTGTAGCCAGAGCTGGTTTTTGCCCTATTTCATAAATTTTCACCATAATTTGCAAGCAAATTACACATTAACACTTTGAAATATACCAAATGCCCCCTCTGAAAGGTATAGATGGGCATAATTTATAGAGCAAATTTGCATTTTTTTTAAAAAAAAATACCCCCAAGACAGTGAAAATGTGATTTTTTGGGTTTTTACCAATTTTTGCAGCAAAATTTCAATGAAATGCTCATTTTTTACCAAAATCTGACCAAACTAGTTTATTTATATCAATATCTGGACAATCTCATTTTTTGCCCACATTTTCTTATAGGTCACAATAGCCTAAATAGTTTCCCCTATATATTCTATATAAAACTGACCTGTTTCAAAGAGCTAACAAACATAGCTAGACCCATTTCAGAGAACAAATCCTTACCTCATTTTAAAGAGTTATGATAAAACTGATATAAAATGAAGAGAAAAGTAGGGGTCATGTATCTTCTAAGAAAGATTTCTCTGGTCACATTTACTTACTGTAAACTGACATCAAAATCACACTGCTGTGACCTGGAAGTACTACTCATACTAAAATGGAGCTTGACTTCACCAAATACAACCTGCTCTCCCATTTTTCCTACCAAAATGTCAACAATACATCCACAAAGAAATTTAAACAAAACTAGCCTCAATTTAGATCTCTGTTGCCATGCCAAGTGAAAAATTAGTGTTCAAATACCTGGCAGCCATTACGCGACTAGACCAAATCTGTCATTAGAGATAAAACCTTGAAGTGAAGGCAGTTTTGATGTTTGAAATATTTGTTGATGTGAGTTTGTGATTAACAAGTTTAAGAATGGTATGTTGCAGAAATTCTGGCAGATGCGAATGTAAGCTTGATGGCATCATTTTCATATAACTGCTTGAAATGCATATATGCCACTATCAGCATTGAGCGTCTCGTGAACTGTCAAATGTCATATAGGCCTCACACAGTTGAAAATAGTGAAAAAAGTAATCGGTTGACAGGTATTTTTGTCCAGCTCTGCAAGTAATACTTGAAACTGAGTACAGAATGCAAGTGGCCATTTGTCTCTATCCATTCCCCTAACATTTTAAGGCCAGTTGGAGATATGGCTAATTTGGGCTGAAATGTCATGTATTTTCGCGGGCTGAAATTATCTTTCGGGTGGCTTGTGGATTTAAAAATCTATGCTTTGTATGAAGTTTACTATGTATTTTATTTCTTCTTCAAGTAAGATGTAAACCGGTATCTTTTATTTTCAGGTCTGCATCTCGTAAGATATCGGAAGCCGTCTGACTTGGCCACATCGCTCGGAAGTCCGAAGTACTAGAAAAAACCGCCATCTGCTACCTTAAGACATTTGTCAATTTTTGTAAGTACTATTTCATGCTTTCTTTTGTGTTGTTCAAGCTCTCCAGTATGTGTTATTTAAAAATCCGAGCTGAATGGATTCATAACATAGACAGATGTTGTTTGTGATATGGTAGAAGTTAAGGAGAGGTAACTCTGATTTTACCGGGGAAGTAAATCTTATTTTTGTTTGTAGTGTAGGGTTTTCTTAAAATTTCTAGCGGGAAACACATTCTTTGTAGTTTATATCAAATTTAAAGGAAGAAGGACTATTTAAAGGAAATATAGGTGCAACTTTTGGCATTTTTGTAAATACATGGCTGTTTCACAAGGCTCGGAACTGGATTCTGTGGTGATATTTCTTTCGAAGATATTTCTCGAGTGGCAGGTATGATTTTAGTTCTTACAAATTTCTATTGTGGCTTTATCGGTGTCAGGACATGACGACAGAAGAAAAGTGTAGAGAGTGGATACATCTTGGGTGCATTTAAGGTCCTGGAGTGAGGGAACATTTGCAGATATTTGTTTTTAATTAAGAGAAGATACGGTTTCTCGGAGATATACTGGGAGATTGCTCGAATTCGTTAAAATAGGTAAGTTTGGCAACAACAACAACAACAACAACAAAAACAACAACAACAACAAAAGTGCATTGTAAAATATTTATCTAAAGCTATTTTATACTTACTGTATGTAAGGTAATATGAAAAAGTACTTGTAAACAGGGGCGGCTTTTCCTAAGCTTGCGGATTTGAAGTACAGTTAGACTTGGGTAAGTAAGCTGTGCTGCTTTTAATTCTGTTCCTCAAGTATGCAGGGCTGTGCACAATGCTAATACAGTACATTTATGGCCATCATGTAATAGTAGGTAAGTCTTTTTTTAATGTCAGAAAGATAGATGCAGTAAGAAATATGTGTGCAAAATGGGGCCAAATCCACAATATTGTAGACATTGTTTGGACATGTGCAATTTGCAAGAAGAATAAAGCATTGTTTAAATATTGGTAAGATTTTATTTGTCATAGATCATTTTCTTAGAATCAGGTGCCAGACAGTCCATGGAGATGCATGTCTTGGTCCTTAAGGTAGCAGTTGGTAGTTTCCAGCCACAGATTCGAATTGGCCAGGGTCAAAATCTGTCATTAGAGATAAAACCTTGAAGTGAAGGCAGTTTTGATGTTTGAAATATTTGTTGATGTGAGTTTGTGATTAACAAGTTTAAGAATGGTATGTTGCAGAAATTCTGGCAGATGCGAATGTAAGCTTGATGGCATCATTTTCATATAACTGCTTGAAATGCATATATGCCACTATCAGCATTGAGCGTCTCGTGAACTGTCAAATGTCATATAGGCCTCACACAGTTGAAAATAGTGAAAAAAGTAATCGGTTGACAGGTATTTTTGTCCAGCTCTGCAAGTAATACTTGAAACTGAGTACAGAATGCAAGTGGCCATTTGTCTCTATCCATTCCCCTAACATTTTAAGGCCAGTTGGAGATATGGCTAATTTGGGCTGAAATGTCATGTATTTTCGCGGGCTGAAATTATCTTTCGGGTGGCTTGTGGATTTAAAAATCTATGCTTTGTATGAAGTTTACTATGTATTTTATTTCTTCTTCAAGTAAGATGTAAACCGGTATCTTTTTATTTTCAGGTCTGCATCTCGTAAGATATCGGAAGCCGTCTGACTTGGCCACATCGCTCGGAAGTCCGAAGTACTAGAAAAAACCGCCATCTGCTACCATGGCTCCCACGCTGGTTCCTTTAGTTTAGTTAGGCCTTGACACATTCAAAAAAATTCTTAAAACACTGTATTTCAGAGATTTCGCGGCATTGTTTTAAATTTTTTGATAACTGTTTATCATGCGAAAACAGCAGGTGATAGTTCTTAAATTTTTGTAAAAGGTTTTACATTTCAACATTTATATTTCCAAGGTTTGTTTAATAAACGCACTTGTTGGTAAGGCTGTATGGGTAGGGTAGTGTATAGTATTTCGTTCTTAAATAGTATATGATGGCACCGTTAACCGGGGTTTGAACCTCTATATGCAGCTCGTCTGGGCGTACCAGATGCTTTAAGCACTGGTATTCGCAATAGGGGTAAAATGACCTCAAGGGGAGGGGTGCGGTCATGATTGTTTCTTAAAATAAGGCTGTTATTTTTATTATTGTCATTATTAATATTGCTATAATAACTACTTTTATTATTATGTACAACGCCATTGAATATATTATTGTATAAAAATAGGCGTTTAATCAAATTATTCAGTTTCAGTTGATTAATAACATGTAGCTCTGTCACGAAATAATAGGCTTTCACTTATTAAGTGTTGTTACACTCTTATGATATAAAGTGTGGTACTGATCTCAGTTGAACGTGATCAGACCATTGGCGGTGGTCGCTAGGGAGCTTGTCTTATAGTAGCGTATACAACAAGGATGTTGGTTCGAACCGTACATTTTTACCATACCAGACCGTACCAGAGCTCTTCGCATACTTCGATATTTTAAAATATAGTGGTTTTTACAAGAGCACCGGTTACGATTAAAAATGTAAACAACAGACTCTGTCTTTGAATCATTGGAATTAATGAATGACAATCTTAGTCAAAATACTGATCGACAGTGAATGCTAATGACTTCGTGTGTTGCAGAAAGGTATTTAGTTTGTAACTGTAATTTCCTATCAATTGAAATCTCCTCGAAATTTGTAAAATGATTGCTTAAATTTGGACAAAGCTTGCTGTCTTTGCCGTTCGCCAGCTGCTAAAAGGGCAAATATAAAAGATTCAGTGTAAGATATATTTCACCGGTACTACCAGTTAGTAAGTTCATATTCTAAGAAACGCGTCAGAGAAATTTGGACAGTTTTGACCTATTAAAATGTTGGCAAAATTAGCTTATATTTTTCTTTACATGAAAATTGCCGTTAGGTATCAAAGCGAATAAGCCGATAATCCGGCGAACACTCACTGGCACCAGAACAGAAAGAAAATGCCTCTGTACATTTTATACCCTACCCCTAGGTATTCTATCAAAACCATGGTCATGAACGGGAAAATATACTTACCCATTTCAATTGCGCATTTCATACCTAAAACGCGCAGTTCGGTAAATGATATGTGTAATATTGATATTGAACCAGAGGTAATTTATCTTTCATTGTGTACCGGTCACATTTTTTCAATATTTCTTATTTGAGAGAAACAATTAACGTGTAGTTTATAGTTTTTCAACGTTATACGTATACACAAAAAAACTTCGTTGAATTTCCCTAGTGAAGTTCAGGTCTAGATTACAAAACCATTCTGATTGGGTGATGTGAAAATGTATATCAGTCGTTGTTTAACTACACGTGTACGCTAATATGTGTATATGCAGCATAAATATATGAATATTTTGCATTCTGTTTTTGTTTGTTTACATTTCGACCAACTTGTGCACACTGCTGTGACCTCTAGACCGGATGTTTATTAAGGAAGTTCACGCAAGTTGTTTCTATAACGTGTACGAAAGCAAAAAATATGTGAAGTATCTCTGCAATATCAAATTTTGAGACAAAGTGACTGGTACACGATGAAAGATAAATTACATCTTGTTCAATATGCTGGGTACCCATTCACCGAACTGCGCGCTTTGGTAAGAAAGTACGATTAAAAGGGGTTAGTCCCTTTTTCCCCGTCATGACCAGGTTTTTTAGATATCTAGGGTAGGGTATAACAGACAAGGCTTTTCTCTCTGTTCTGTGCATGGGTACACCGAACGTTATTGCAGTAATAGGGGGGAAAATGTGCAGCCCGAAACAGAACGAACCTGCAACCTTTCTTGAAAGCAGATGCTCTACCAAGAGCTAATGGGAAAATTTTATAGCCCAATTTTTTTGAGAAATATAGACTTTTCCCTCATTTAAAAATTTTTTAAAATTTCATCCTATGATTAAAAAAAAAAAATAGTACTATTTCTACAATTTGTTCCTTAAATTTTTTACTAATTTCTACGTTCAGTTAAAATACTTTTTAAATGTTCGAATGTCTTTTTTTTAATGACTCGTTCTTTTATTGCGCCGTCAGTTCTTTTATCTGAATCCAATTTATTTATGATAAAAGTTGTTTTAAAAGTTTTTGCTATCATGTATCAAAAACCCTCCGTGGGGCCGAATTTTAAAAACCCCTTCGATCAAAAGGGACTTTTTCGAAAATGTTACAAAATATATTATAAATTAAATTTAAAATCTGGAAAATCAACTGGGTACTTTTTTTTTCTATGAAATTTTTGAATCACGTTATCAGTTTTTAACTTATTTTCAAAGGTAGAAAATTGTAATATGTTACACAAAAATTTTTAAATACGTGAGGATCTAGTAACTTATTTTTTTTCCGGAATTTTGGGATAAGCATGGGGTTTTTTTTAACGTGAAACAAACAGTAGGTTTAAACCTAACTGGGGTTTTTTAAAATTTGAAACTTTTTTAGCATAATTTTTTTTAAGACGTTCTTTTTTAAATCAACCAGAACAATTTTAGCAGTCGCTGCCTCTTCTTGTTCTTAAGCCCTTTTAAACACTTTTTTGTTTTTTGGAAACCCACCTAAAAGTCAGTTGTCTTCTTCGTCTTGTCTGCTGTCTGTCATTACTGCCACTACCCATTTGGGTGATCTGGACAGAGTGATGCCATGATAGTAAGGGGAAAAATCAAAATGCTAAGAGAAAATTCCCCGAAGGACATAAATAAAAGCAAAAACAGTCTTGTATTTAAAAGGGCGAAATGAACTTGCAACGAGTTACAGAACTACACTAGAAAAGGGTTGCGAAAAACATAACCACGGTGTTTTGATTATGAATTTTTAGTATAAATATTCTTCTGATAATTGGCACTTTTTGAATTTTCTTTCACAAGATCTCCTATTATAAAAATTTCCCCATAGATTTGATATTTCACCCCACTAGTCACCTTTCTTTTTGTTCGTTTGGGGACGAAAAATGGGGGATTTTAACATTGGATTTATTTTCTTGCATACCGTACTGGCGTCTCCTGTGATTTAACCCATGCCGTCAAAACCCATCAGGCACCCCCATGCCAGATGACTTTCGTGCAGTTAATGACAACTAGCAATCCATGCATTGATATATTGTTTACATGAAAAAATCAGGTACCTTGATAGTTTCTCTCCGTTCCTTATAGTATATTCATAGTATATTTCTCGATTCAACATATGTTATTTTATGGTAAGAACATACCGTTACGCTACAAATGATAAAACTAAAGTGGAACTTTGTTATTGTACGTCACTGAAACGTCATTACGTCACTTCTGTTTACGGACGTCAATTTCCCGCGCTTTGTATACATACACTACTATAAGAAAAAGTCCTAAAAATAAAGCTTTATTTATTCTTTTATTTGTAAAATACGGTCTGCAAGTAAAATTATCTATCAGAATGAAAATGTATACGATATGCAAGAAAAAATATTTTTGCATACCAGACGGGAATTTCCGGTATTTTTACCGGTACTGGAAAAATCCATCTTACACCCCGGGGTGTAAGATGACCCTCGTGCTGTAAATGACGTATTACGAACTACATATATGTAGAAGATTTATATAGTAATTTATATTTAATTTAAAAAACGGAATAAAAATTCAGTACCTTGACAGTCCCTTTTGGTTTCTGATAGCATATTTCTCGATTCAAATCACGTTATTTTATCAAAAATTCATAACGTTACGCTGCAACTGATAAAACAAAACCGGAACTAAACATTGTTATTTGTTTTGAAACGTCATGACGTCTTTCCTGTTTACGGACGTTTGTTTAAATACACTGTTACAAGAAATAGTTCTAAAAAGAAAGCCGTTCGATTGATTTTATCTTTATTATTATTTCTTGAAATCGGTATGCAAGAAAAAGATTGTCACTGGTTATAGGTGCAGATGGAAATATCCAGCTCTCGGGTAACTGTTTAGGCGGTAACTCGGCAGGGAGCCTCGTTACCACCTAAACAGTTACCCTCGAGGCCGGATATTCCCATCTGCACCTACAACCAGTGAAAGAATCTTATATCACTCATGTGTTTACGATTCGGATAGAAATATACATGACAGATATTATTAGTAAATGTATATTTACCTATTTGAAAATTATCATGCAAGCTAAAGTTTGCTTTCAACTTTATAAAACATTCATCATCGTGATAATCTATATATAATAATTGAGTCATATGTATTTAGGGTCATTATATGTGTATTTTTCACCATAAAGTTTTGTATTTTTATGCCTCACGAATTATAAGAAATATACTATAAACTTTACTGAACTAAACAGCTAACCCGTCATTTTCTATTTTACAAATAGTTTTAACGATACTAAAAGTAAATTTCTTAAATTAAGGCGACAAAAAGATCAATCTGTCAATATTTACATATCAAAATTTCAATAATATTAAATTACGCAGAAATACAATTTTAGAGGTCATGCCACATTTATGACCCTATCTTCTTGAAACTTGGTCAGAATGATTCTCAGGTGAAGTTTGAAACTAGGTTGAGGAACAATATTGGTAAAAATATAAATTATTTTCCAAGGCACAGAATCAGCTCAGAGACCAATCTAAGCAGAACTGGAACTTTGATATTTATAATATCATGTAAAATTCAGAACCTTACCTTGATTTGGTACAAAATGACTACCTCAGAAAGTTTCTTACATGCTTTCGTCTTTCAGCACATAGCCTTGCTATCGAAACAGGCAGAAAGGTTATTACTAATAGAGCTCTTAGAACTGATAGAAAGTGTAATCACAATGTTAAATACAGAAATTCATCACATTGATTACATCAGACAATAGAAAGACTACCATAAATATGTATAGATATATCAACGAGTTATATAAATTACGGGCAGAGAGACTATTGCCATGAATATGTTTTATAATACATGTACATAGAAATGTATAATTTACACATTTGCAAATAGTTATTTATTAGTATTATGTGTGTTTATTAGACAAACACATGTTATGTCGATACTACAAAAACAATTTGTTGTTGTTGTTGCTGTTAAAAAGGCATAAAAAGCTGTTTAAAAATTGAACTTGAATTAGCAACCAAGACCTGTTATTATGATAGTAGTGCAGGACTTTATTTTTTTATGGTCAACATGTGCGAAAAATTTAGAGTTTAGGTTTCTGAAAACATTCGGCGTTGGGTTTTTCTTTACAGAAAATGGTCCTTTTGTAAGTTTTATTTGGGTATGGAACACATGGTTGCACTAAAAGTATGAAAAGATCAATACTTCCATTTTAACATTTTGCATAATGTTTTATAGAGAAAGGAATACAATCTATACGAAGACTGATGTTGTGATAGTTAACAAAACAAATTTGAAAACTATCCACACTGCGTGTTGTACTTACATTTTCTCTCTTTCAATTTTGTTTAATTTGTCATATATTGCATATTCTAAACGTTTCTTTAATGATTAAAGAAGTGATTTAATTGCAAGATATTGCGTGGCCTGGAATAACATATACAGATAAGAGAGTTAACTATAATGAAATGTTTGATTTCTAATTGTAAGTTTAGATAAGCAGTTAAACAAGATAGCTCCCAACATTTGTTCATTTTTTCAACCAGCTGTCTGATTTGTGTCTACATACTACTAAATTCACACTTAAGATAGATAACTCATAACCATTAATGGCTGACTGTCTATAGAGTCATGCTATAAATAATTGGAGAAATTGTAAAATATTTGCTTCCTTGAAATCTATTCTAACGTTTATTTTTAATAAAAATCTGTATTACTTTTTCTTTGCGTACTAAATTCAGATTTGCTTCTCGACCGGGCATACTGTAAACTAAAAACTAATCAACACGCTCTCTATCACAATCGTAACACTAATTCAAACTATTTCAAGACCGTCCCGCGGCATCATATACAGACAGTAGAACTAAATGTTGTACATGCATTACATAGTAAAGACGTTCGAGATATCAAACTGATTTTAGTTCATTAATTTGGCAGTGTTAAACAGTTGCTAAAATGTGCCATAAGAAAATCTTATGACTTTAAGCACAAATAGAGAAATACAGCGAATGAATTTACATAAAGAAGAGACATCTGCATTTAAAAATTCCTGGTCAGAGAGACATAATTCAGCAAAATTCTCTGTTGAACTGTTCTGTTATATCAATCCAAATGTCATACGTAAAATATCTTTCGTCTCGTGTCGCATGAATATCTTTTAATCCAGCCGGTCGTCATTAAATGACATACATTGTACTTTGTAACCAACCTGACGTTTAAACAATAGAGCCTATGTATGTACATCCTTGTCTACTGAATTCATGAAAACCGCAATTACATGATTAACTGTTAATTTTTTCCTTGTTTCGTCTTCATCGAACGGTAAAGGAGATAATGTTTAACTACAATTGGCATATTTTCAGTTATATTTGACAGTATACTTATCAGTTAGTTCCTTTATTCATGGTATTTAATATATCAACAGATTATTTAAAGGTGCGTTTCAATAATAGTATACATATAAGGAAGTTATATTTTACTTAATTTTATAAGAAGAACAAAAGAAAATCTTGTATAAAATCACGAACTAAGTACATAATGATGATATATAATCCAAAATGATGGGATATATATAAGGTTAGCTCAGTTATGAAAGTGCAGGTATATTTGACCTTTTGACCCTTTATATTTATTGAACCTATAGGCAACATGACGGAATCTGTGCCCTGTCCACCAACATGTGATGATAAATACAATTGCATTACGATTTAAATGTCATGCCCTAAATAAGAACCAGCTATATTTAAAAAATTTCTGATCACTTCTGAAGATAGATCAGCATATTATGTGCAATGTACTTGCCAATCTTGGTATGAGATATTTTACCCATTTGGCTCTCCTGGCCATAGCTTTAATGATAGGATGACGGATTGTGTACATTGCATCTGACATATGTGCAAGTTAAAATAAAGTTAGAAGACGGGTTACAAAAACAATATATCACCCGGATTAAACTATATTCTTAACGAGTGCAATACTTTAAGGCATTTGTGATGTGTTCTGACATTTATCTTGAAGATACGACAACGGATTGTGTGCATCACCTATAATGATATAATTATACCATGGTTAGATATAATTGAATCAAGGTTGTAATGACCCAGTATTGACCTTTGGCCCCTGCTAAAATTGACCATGGAATAGAATGACGAAATCTATGTAATTCCGCAATAATGTGATAAGTACTATGTCACGTTTAAATGAAATCAGTAAGAGAATACAAAGTTAAGACCCGAGAAAAGAGGATATGCGGACATGGGAAGGCAGACGGACATATAGGTGGACGGACGGAAGAATAGAGATAATAGAGGAAATAATCAAAATATATATTAAATTATGTCAAAATGATATATCCTCTACATATGTGCTTTTCATCACTAATTGATTTTGGATATATACCAGACAACTCCGTTGAAACATTTTCTAAAGTTTCCAAATTGTGGTCATTTATATGTAGATATCAATGCATAACAGGTTTACAATTTTGCAAATAACATGTTCTACAGAGCCTATAGCCGAGACACTCGGGTAGTTTCCGATTTAACTTTACTTCCTTGTTAACCTGTACCAGTGGAGCAAAATACATATTGTAATACAAAGTCTTACAAAGAACTGACAGAAATAACTGACTAAAAGACACGTGTATACTTAAAACAGCTCATGTCATAGTTTCCTGATTGTATATATATATATAACGTATATTTCAGTTCATAAAGTCGAAACAACAGTCATTTATGTAGGAAGATTTATGTATCAACAGAGGTAAGTTTTAAAGCAATATTTTTTGTATGTAGTTTCTGCCGTTGGAATGGAATCAATCATATTGAAATGATGTTTAATTTAAAATTAGCTCACTGCAATATATCTGAAATCATTATTTTATTTTCAAGTTATTATTGAATGCCTTGATGAACTGAAAATTTAATGAATGATGATTATATATGTATAGTTAAAGAAGTGATGATGTTTTCAAATTCCAAATAAGGTTTAGATAATTATATCTTGAACATTACATAAAAGATTGTTTTTGTTTTTTGGGTTTAACGCTGTTTTTCAACAGTATTTCAGTCATGTAACGGCGGGCAGTTAATCTAACCAGTGTTCCTGGATTCTGTACCAGTACAAACCTGTTCTCCTCAAGTAACTGCCAACTTCCCCACATGAATCAGAGGTGGAGGACTAATGATTTCAGACACAATGTCGTTTATCAAATAGTCACGGAGAACATACGCCCCGCCCGAGGATCGAACTCACGACCCCGCGATCCGTAGACCAACGCTCTACCTACGCTCTACCTACTGAGCTAAGCGGGTATATTAAAACTATACATATTTATGTACGGCGTCAGTGGCATTCGATTATATCAGTGCAAAACGTAAGCACAATATAAGAGATTAGGCTGCAAAAACAGTATTGGTTTAAACAATATTTTATTAATCACAATTCATTTACAACATGTACATATATCAAAAAGGCATACAGGATTGAGTAGGAAGCTGAAAGCTTATTTGAAACTCTCTATAAATATTTACGTTTATCATGTTAAATCACGGCAACTTATAAAGTGTTGATAATATAAATAAAAACAGTATTAATATATATGCCATCTCTGTACGTGGTATGAACATTATTAGTGATTACAGTAGGTAGTATACTAGTTTATTTGTTTATCTGTTAAAATATGTGTTCTCAGATATAAGAATGTGAACGAAATAAAAAAATCTACATGTCATTTTAAATATGTCTCTCACACATTTGTAATAGCATACTTTTCTCATATTTTGTGTATATAACCGCCATCGATTGTAATATGGCGACATATATTTTAAAATGTTTGAGCCCCAAAAACAACCTTGAATTTTGAAAAATATTAAAGGTGTTTGAGTATTTACTTATGAAATTGGCTTTTCCAACAAAATATCATGTATTTGCAAACATTGGTGTACCAGTTAGTTAAAATAGAACGAAACTTTCATGAAAAACAATTTGCTCAGGTAAGATTTTGTAATAAAATTGAAAGGGCATCATATTACGCGTTTTAGACATCGTGCAATAACCGTGCTATCTATAAAGAAATGATCGTAATCATTTATGTTTTCAAGCAATATACTTTAGAAAATACAATAGTAACACCGAGTATGAGCAATATACATGTCGTATAATCTACAGAGATTACCATTATACCATTTGTTGTTTATATTTTTGTTGTTGTAGAGGACATTATTAGACTCCAGTAAAATTCTATATGACCATAACCTTTCAGTTTTTACTTGATTTTGAATCAACAACTTTATTTCACGAGTATGATACATTCACCATAACCCAGTACGACATATGGTCACGCAAAAAATCAGTCAATAATATCTATCGTAGATTGATACTTAAAAATCAGGAATTTAAGTTACTTATTATAACGCTGGAACAGTATACTGTTTTTGGGTTGTTTTTTTTTTTTAAAAAAAACAACATTTTTTTTATCTTCTAGACAATATCAAAAATTTAAACTATCTACAAGTAATTAAAATAAAGATTATTGTGAATCGCTGTTATAGCCTTAAAGCGCTTTATACAGAGAAGCGTTTGACTGAACCCTCTGCAGCCTTCTTAGCCGACAATATTTTAACTTTACATGGAACACTACTCCTTTATCACTGAAAAAGTAATGATTACGGTAAAAGCAAAATAAATCTTCTGTCCTAATTAAATAGCAGTTTTTAGTTTAGATATAACAAAGCCATCCTTAAGAAAATCCAAATCATCCAATGATAAAATTATTGTCCCTTACAATTAATTTCTTGGTATTTTTAGTTTTAATATAATCTATCAATAGTAATCTTTATCATTCTGCATGAATAGAAAGATAATTATATGACCTCGTTTAACAAGTAATTTGATATATTAACATCCTGATAAACCGTTGGAATATATTGCATTAGTTGGCAATACTAAAAGTTCATTGTATGGTTAATCGCACACAAGATCTTGCAGATAAATGTTAATTGTATCTGTATGCCAGATCTTTGATGTTTTCCTTTATATATTTTAACAAAGCATTTTTAAATAGCCTTGCACAAGTTAATATTAATAGACAATTGAGAATTCCAATAATAAAGATATTAATTGAGTTTCACCTAATCGTTTTATGCATTGTTGAGTTGATATAAAGTTCGTCTCTTTGGAATATAACCTTCTTTTGCTATCAGCATCCGGTACCTTTTCTGCCACAATGGGACAAAATAAGTCTCATTCAAACGATCATGCAGTTAAATAATTTCTTTTAGTTTAATATATACATTGAATTATTCAAACACATACATTCAAACTCTTAACAGGAAGAGGAACAAGTAAAAACTTTATTAATTTAGCTGTCAATTTTCCGAAAATCCCGCCCCGCCACACACACAATGGCCCTATGTTAAAAACTTACCATTACCATTATTATTTGCAGAAGAGTTTAAACAAAGAGGATCCGCAGTTAGAGATGGCAAGTTATTGGGCAGAAGACGACGAGGTTTGTTTCATCAACACAATATTTAACTTTTCACTTTTAATCGATATAATTATGTTTGAAACGATTGCAGTTAATAGCTATTGTTGGCATAAGACCACAGTTACTTTTACTATAATGTTCTATATAGACACTGGCCACTATTGCAATTTTGCATGCATTCCAACCACCACCCCCCAAAATACCTGAACTCAACAGAACTATACAAGAGAAAAAGTTCCAGCCACAATAACCATTTAGTTGATGGCTCTTTTTTCCACCATTTTGAACCAAATCACATGCGTATGAAGAATACTCTCTAGATGACCGCAAACAGGCAAAAAACTCATATTATGCATATTCTGACATTCTCATTCTGTCAAACTGTACATGTACCTACTATTTCATATCTCCTCTATTCAATTTTGTCATTTATTGCAGGTCTTTCACTTAAAAGTTCACCAATATTCACCATCAAACAGAGGAACTATTTTCCGCGTAACCACTTTCTTATTGTATAACTATGATCTTGTGCTTGTTAGTGGCGTATAGGGTGGCATTTTACTATCATTCACTATTTTGTGATATCCTAATTCATGAATGCATTTAAAGATATCTCAAAGTGATTTACAGATATCTATTATTTGATTACTGGATATCCGTAAATAAGTTTAATTCATCATATCTTTAATTTCATTTAATGATATGTTTATTATATTCTATCATCTCCATAAATGAGTGCTTATGTTAGAGCCTTTCTTGGCGGGGATTTTATTTACATTGTGTTGTCTAACTTGTTAAAAAAAGGGTAAATGCGAGGTTGGCATGCCCTAAACGCGTTTAAACCCCCAGTTTCCTTTATATAGGTTACTGACCGCTCCAAGGCGATGCCCCTATTTTCAACTGGTTTTCTGTCTGTCTTGTATTTTGTGTTGTGTTTGTTGTCTTGTTTGTTGTTAGCGTTTATTCCTCCTTCTTCTCACTCACCCTATCGCCACCATCCTTTCCCCTTGCAATTGCGCTCCCTTGTTTTTGCATCCCCTCCCCCTTTACTATCAGTTAGTTTTCGTGCCCCGCTTTATTTTAATTCTTACATTTAAACAAAGGGAACATCTTTTAGACATAACTATTCAGTATCAAAGAACAAAAGTAACATAGAATAAGATAATATTAGGTTATTTAACATTGTTCTGTACAATACGGAGATATATTTGGACAAGTACCTAGGTGGGAAAACCATACTGGACGAGCCGCGAGTCCAAATATATTTCGTATTGTACAGTACAATGTTAAATAACCTTTTTATTCTATATCTATTTTATTTTAGTTAAAATTAAAAATGATTCACAGAATCTTGTTTTTCTGCCTTTTTCTGATTTCAAGACGCATAATTAAACTCTGTACATTGAGCGCCTACTTCACTCGACTTAGATTCGGAATATTTTCACGCGTTTCAGGCTTTATCGTATGTTAAACATGGGACTGTTGAACCGTCCAAATACGGAAAAAATACAGTTCTTTTGTACGCACGTGCGTCCAATACATTACTTTATTATATACCTATATAAATTCTGTAAAAAATCGGCTTTTATATCAGTTAAATATGAACAGACAGACAAAAATTCCGTATTGTACCTTTTAAATTCCGTATTGTACCTTCCATATTGTATGCTGCCGGACTATTTACATAAATATGCATGACCCGACACATTTCTATTAATAGCGCACATAAAACTTCACTAAGTTCCATTTAATATCGATAAATATTGAAGATTTCGTTCAAGAACAAAACAAGAATCAAAATGGTAAAGGTATATAATAAAAGGATCATTATAACAGTAGCTATATCTGGGACTTTGTATTCGGCTCTCGTGGATTTTGCAAGGTCGGATCACACTCGAAGTTTGCGCGCCTCGTGAGATCCGATCTGGCAAAATCCACTCGAGCCGAATACTGCATCCCAGATCAATCTACTGTTATAATAACCCTATTATATTGTACAGTCACGTGTTGCAAATAAACGTTCACGATTGGATAAATAATACAGATATAGAATAATGTGTATTTTCTGTCTGGACAATATATACCATATAGCTTGTATAGCTTAAAAAAAATCAAGTATCATAAGTGAATAAATTCAAAGTGCTGGCCATCTTAGAATATAATGGCCATAATGCATTTTGTCTCGATATGGTTGTCTTGGTTTTAGGGTTCGTTCTAATTAACATCCTAGTACACATTTTTGTTATGCTTAGCTTTACATGGTGTCGTATGGTTACGTTCTATGCTTGTAAAGATCAAAGAGTTTTCTAATAGATCGTTCAGTATCTAAATTATCATTATGCATATAGGCTGTGTTATGTCATATATCAAATGTATTAATTTCAGGATTCGGGATATGTTAGGGTTGCAGGATCTCAGCTACAAGTGAATAAGTCTAATGACGGGACCGGTGTGTACAGTACGGAAATGAGTAACTTGCACGTGCGTCCAATACAATAGGGTTATTACAACAGTAGATTGATCTGGGATGCAGTATTCGGCTCGAGTGGATTTTGCCTGATCGGATCTCACGAGGCGCGCAAGCGCCGAGTGTGATCCGACCTTGCAAAATCCACGAGAGCGGAATACAAAGTCCCAGATATAGCTACTGTTATAATGATCCTTTTATTATATACCTTTACCATTTTGATTCTTGTTTTGTTCTTGAACGAAATCTTCAATGTTTATCGATATTAACTGGAACTTAGTGAAGTTTTTATGTGCGCTATTTATAGAAATGTGTCGGGTCATGCATATTTATGAAAATAGTCCGGCAGCATACAATACGGAAGGTACAATACGGAATTTTTGTCTGTCTGTTCATATTTAATTATGAAATACAAGCCGATTTTTTACAGAATTTATATAGGTATATAATAAAGTAATATATTTTACAGTCACGTGTTGCAAATAAACGTTCACAATTGGATAAATAATACAGACATAGAATAATGTGTATTTTTTGTCTGGACAATATATACCATATGGCTTGTATAGTTTAGAAAAAAATATCAAGTGTCATTAGTGAATAGATTCACAGTGCTGGCCATCTTGGAATATAATGGCCATAATGGATTTTGTCTCGATATGGTTGTCCTGGTTTTAAGGGTCGTTCTAATTAACATCCTAGTACACATTTATGTTATGCTTAGCTTTACATGGTGTCGTTTGGTTACATTCTATGCTTGTAAAGATCAAAGAATTTTCTAATAGATCGTTCAATATCTAAATTATCATTATGCATATAGCTGTGTTATGTAATATATCAAATGTATTAATTTCAGGATTCGGGATATGTTAGGGTTGCAGGATCTCAACTACAAGTGAATAAGTCTAATGACGGGGCCGGTGTGTACAGTACGGAAATGAGTAACTTGAACGCTGTGAAACGACTTAACAAGAACTTATCCCACCAAATACAAACTTTGAAAGATGAAATAAAAGGCTTTAAAGCTGAAAAGAATGCATTAACTGAAACCCATAAAAAAATATTGACAGACAGAAACGAGAAACTAACAAGGTTTTGGCTAAGAAAAATGAAATTCAGAAAAGAGAAGAGCTTCACATAGAGGAAATAAAGAAACTGAAAGCAGAGGTACAATTTCTTGAAAAAACGGAAACTGAACTTAGAGATAAGATAAAAATGCTAGAGGCTACAGGATACAAACACGAATATGAAAAGGAGAGGCGTGACATGTCAGCTTCGAAGACAGAAATAAAAAAGCTGAAAGAACAAATTGCAGTTCTCGAAAAGGCCTTAGAGGAAAGGGATAAACATTTAGTAAAGACAAAGGAAGAGAACAGCCTTATGGCAGCTGGTTTCGACCGCACGATTGGGGAAATGAGAAAAGAGCATGAAAAACTGGAGGCGAATATGACTTCAATGAAACGTGATCTTCTACATAAGATGGAAGACAATAACCAAGGTACCAAGGAGATGTTGCGTAACCTTCAGGAGCTAATTTTGGCAGAGAAAGAGAAACAGCCAAGCCTCGAACCAAGCCCAAGGATAGAGCCGCAAATCAATGTACTTCCACCAATTAATATCACAAAATCTAGTTCTCATGCTGGTTTGAAATCAACTTACTGGAAACCTTGATATTATTCATGGCAAACTTCAATACTGTTATATAACAGCCGACGTTATACACTTTAGTCAGATATTTGAAAACCATGCCTGATCTCTTGAGTGAGTTAGGTTAATTTTTGTTAATGCTGTCATAAACCCATTCATCTATCATTTATATATCAAAGAATTATGAAAGGTGATGTTCACTTTTGACCCAAAATGGCCTAAAAACTGAAAGTCTCTAAATGGAGTGATTTCTAAGTTTTGTTTTGCTTTATCAAACTGCACGCAATATTTTACAATTTGTTTATTATCGAAGAAAAATTCTGACGTAAATGAAAATACTTTCTAACATGATATGTATAGAAACGTTCAGAATTTAACCGATTTTTATACAAATCTGGAATTTTCAATATGGACAAAGCTGTCGACCATAATAAAAATTAATTCTTTGAAAGAAGCTTCACCTATAGTCAAAACATTTCTGTGGTCCTTGACTGTGCTTACTACTGAAACATTCCCAGTAAGCGCAGATTTTTTCTCTTGATTTTGTGAGAAGTATTAATTTTTTACTGTATCCAAGTAACCTATTGATGAATCTTCATGACATCTTACACAAATGTGAATGTGGGGCGGTGTCAGGATCACTTAAATAGAGTTTTTGCCCTTTATTTTACAACACATAAATTCCTACATAACATTGTAATTCAGTGATAGCCCTTCATGTAATATAACATAACATAGATCCTGATAGGGTAGTGGCACATATACATCTTTCATTAGGATCTCTTCAAATATTGAAGAATTATTGTCCTTGATTTATTTTAAAATTCAAAAATTTCCACGAAACAAAGTAACTCATCAATAGATCTTCATGAAACTTAATACAAATATATGTAATAACTGGACAAAGTTTTTCATTTGATTTGAACCAACAATCTTTGAACAGTCCAGTAATAAATGACTTGTGTATATCTACAAATTAAATATCTTTCAGAATCATTGTGCCCTCATTCACAAAGTCAACCTATTTGGCGGGGTGTACATGTATTTGAATTTGCTTGTTCCCTTTTGTAACAGAAAATGATCAGTTTTAAGATACACTCAGTTCCAAAAGAAAGTGTGCACTTAGTTTTCTGTTATTTTTTCTCGGTTATTTTCATGAAAACTTATAATGTTTGGTACGAAAATTTAAATCAGTTCGTAAACAAATTGGTGTGCATTTTAGATTTTGAGTTATACCCGAGAGTTAGTGTATGAAAAATGAAACAATAACGTCGGGGATTTTTTTGAAATATTTAAACTTAAAAGTGCACTTTCTTTTGGAACTGAGTATATTGAAAAGATCCTTTTAACATGTTCTATGGAAGATTATTTATGCAAAAATTCTATTATTGTATTTGATCAAACGCTTTATGATTAATGACAACTATTATTGCATTTGGTCAAATGCTTTATTGTTGACGACAAACATTAATGCATTTGGTCAAATGCTTAATGATTCATGACAAACATTCAATTGCATTTTGTCAAATGCTTTATGATTGTAGACAAATGTATGTTATGTAACGCAATTTTGATGAATATAAACACTATATGCTTGGTGTTTGATAACATACTTCCTGCATAGCTCTATATCAAATGTTCGCATGCATATACTTCTATTAGTCTGATGCACAGAATAAATCAACTGTTTGCATGTATGACCATACTTTGATTTTGTAAAGTAGCTCTTCCATAATGCGTTTGCATTAATTACAGTTTTAAATAGGAAAAAAAGAAATTTCGACACTTGGCACGGCGACAATGCACTATCCACCATACACTAAGTTCCTTGACTTCAACGAAGCCGGGAACCGGCAAATTTTGATAAATTTTAACGCTAGGGGCGCCACTTGTCCTAAAATTATAAGGACTGATCCCCAGGCTTGTTCAATTGCTATAAAGGAACAACAACGAACAAGTTCTTTAAATTGCCAGTATGTTTTAAAAAAAAATTGTTTCTTCACTAACTTGCTTACAATCTATCCAAACAACATATAGAGTACCTTCCATGTGAAAAAAAAAAAAAAAACTTACAGAAAATGTCATAATCGTAAAGGAAAAAAATGTGAAAATGAAAGTAAGATAGATCTCCGGTTCTAAATTTAGCGCGTTCAAACGTGGTTATTAATAAAACCCGGCCCGGCCCAAACCACGGAAATAGCCGATTCTGATTGTACGGAAACCACCGGAAACTTACGGACGGAAGGCTAATATAATTACGAATGATATCGTGTCAATATCAACTTACATATTTAGAATTTAGTAAAAAAAAAAACTTTACTGAACTTTATGATGCCCGCGAGGAACTTCTTTGATGAATGGGTTAAAACTGCGTGTTCTTTCTGGTTGCAAAAACGTCTTAATATAATTTGTAAACTTGTACACAGGAAATCGTTATACATAGCGTTGTTTTGACGACCCTTCTAATTAGTTCCCGATATTTTGTATCGTTATCATTATATACTATCTTATAATCACGTTTTGTCCAAAAAGTTGTTATATTTCGAAGAAAGGAATTCCTCTCGGGCCTCAAAGAGTTTTTGTTTCACCTGTGCATTCCCAAAGCCTAAATAATTCTTTGTGTCCGGTAACATGCCTAAAAAAATAGGTAGTAAAAAGGCAGGATTTTTTATACTTTTGTGTTCAATGAGACTTTACGGAAATTATTTTTATGTCAAAAAAAATGAATACGAATAATTTCTAATATCACTGACAATTTTAGAGAATAGACTGAGCAGTTTTTTAAAACTTTTTATTAAAAAGTTTTTAAAAAATCTCAAGGACCATAAAACAAATATATAGAAAAAATAGTGAGATAGGTTTGTTCACGCAGGATTCTGAGTATCTCTTGAACTTAGTCGACTGAATTTGCAAGTGATCTCTGAATAAACTGACTTACTTAAGTTATATTCAAATTAGTTCAAAACTATATAGAATAGAATCGAGATACAAATTTTACCTTTTTTCATTTTTGTACAGATGTCTCGTAAACCGGAGGTCGCGGGGTCGAATCCTGTCAGCGGATTTTGACCGTGACCCCAACAGTCCCTTCTTTCCGGTGCGAGTATGGTTACTTTCCAGGAAGCAGTCATCGAGTGTATTTCACATTAGTTGGTGAACCAAAACTCGACGCGAAAAAGAAATCTTTTAAATGGAAACAAAATTACCATTTAACTGCACTCAGTATACAGAACGATTCACACTGTTTCGTGAAAAAAGACCAAGTAAACTTGAACTTGTTAAGGTTCGTTTGGATATTTACCAATGCTCTACACTTTCAGATTATGAATTTAGATACTTCAAAATTAAACTTCAATGGTTAGACATATCTTGCAAAACTTTGCAATTCATTTAGGTTGATTTGATATATTATTGTATACAGAATGCCTTTTCAGTCAGTTTGCTAGTGCTCGGCATTTTTGATACATAACAACTGAAGGATCGTTTGAGCCCGCTAATCATAATTTACAAATAAGTCTCGAAAAAGCAAAATAAAACTTTGAACGGATGTTGTTTCTTCAAATCTCACAAATTTCTTCATTAAGATTTTTTTTGTAAATTTATCAATATCACAATGTACTGCAGACGATTTACTCTAACACTGCTTACTTTACTATGGTTACGTGACCACACCGGAAGTGAACTGTACTTGGATCTATATTGAGCAGCTTTAATGCTGTCGCATTCTGAGACCTTACGTTTTGTGAGTTTTTCATTGGTAGAACCAAACCTATTGTAATTATGCAAATAAAACTGTTGCTCTTCTTTTGTATATACCGAGTAATTGTACGATAGTTTGCAGTTTTTTACGAAAGATCCAGCTATAATTGGTTTGTTAAACTGCCCATGTGTGGCCAAATCCATAAAGCATCTCAGAAAAGTTTTAACCTTACAATTTTTTTTCAACTTTACGGTAAAGAAAGTGTAATGAGCGGGATTTTCCAGAAACAAGTTGCATCCTTCATAACTTGTTTAAATAATAGTAAAAGTTGATCTTCACCCGATATTGCATTGCATTGAAACTCCTTACGCAAATCGCGTCGAGAAATCACATTTTAGCTCAACCCTAAATATATATAGTTGTGACGTTTCTGTTTTACGGAGATTAATTTATTTTTTTGGGTTTCCATTATATCCAAAAAGTAATTATGTTTCATTTGGTATAGCAGGCCCATTATTAAAACATATATGTTTTCAAATGGAATGACTAAGTAGTGTGTTCTTTTTCACAAAAAATAGGCCGGGTTCACACATGTATGAACACAAGATAAAGTAATTTAATCCTATGTATAAATAAGCGCATCGTCTTTTAATCAGTACGAAAGTATCGATCTCTCATAGGGAGACACGAAAATGTAATATCACATGCGCAGAAAAACAAAATAGCGTTGTTGCGCATGTGATATGAAATTATTGTTTTATCATTAAATCTATATTTATAGTCCTTTCCATTGTTCTAGATGTAGTCACATGTTCAACGATAAAATCGTATTTTCTCGAAGGCGGAGCCAAACAAACATATTGACCTCCAGCTGTGACGTCCACACGTTATTACGTTAAAACAATGCGACGTCGTATACAATTAACCACGAAAGATGACCTAAGGCTGCAGACATTTGCATCTAATGTTTATACTTATTAGTAGGCTGGATTTGATAATAAAATAAATGTCGTTTTTATGTGTGGTCGATATGCGGATTTATCGACCTGTTAAAGCGATATCAAGTCGATAAATTCGCTCGAGGTTGATATTGCTTTTATCAGGCCGATAAATCCACTTATGAGCCAAGCCATGAGAAAACCAACATTGTCTATTGCGATTAGTTTTTAGTTTATACAAATTTGTTTTAGCTCGATTGTGATGAAAGCTTCAAGCTTATTGTAACCACTCTCAAGTCCGCTTCCTGGAAAACCAGTACTGGTGTCATATGAGAAATCATGGGGCGTGACCCCAGTGGGGCTCGAACCACGACCTCTGGATTGAGCGGCCAACACCTTATCCACTAGACCACCTCTCCTATTGCGATTAGAGAAACTGTTAGCAAACAGCATGGATCCTGACCAGACTGGGCGGATGTTGGTTTTCTCATGGCGCGGCTCATATCGACCACCAAAAGGCAATTATTGTATAATATCACATGGCAGAATTGAAAATAACGATTTTGCGCACGAGATATAAAAACGCTTATGATATATTATTCAAGTTAAACTAATGGGAAAAGTGCATTGGACATTGTGTGGGGTATAATAATTTAACATCTGAATTGCACACATTTGTAATCTATGCTTTAAAATGTTCATTTTAAAAACAAAAATGTTAACATTGTGTGAATAGTTGTATAAGCATATAGCAAAAGCATAGTTCGTAGTCCGACCGGACCGGTTTTTTTTAATTCTGTGTTAAAAAGATATGCTAGTATTATTTCAAATATAAAAGAAAGAGAAATCAAAAATTAAATAATCTAAAAACAAAAATAACGTTAGCAGTAAATTGATAAAACATGAAAGTTCATTGCTATTACTACCCTCCCATTTATCCGTATTAGATATTTACCGTTTTTTATTGTTTTGTTTTAAACAGACTGAGCGGACATGTTTCGGGGTGGGGGGTCCGGGTTCGAAACTTTGCGACCGATCTTTCATATTTTATACTCCAGTTCATTCATTTCTACAACTTACTGTAAATCCGGGTATCATCTCCATACAAAATCACCCGGTTTTGTTTAAAGCTAAATCATATGATTTATCATTTGAGCAACATTTTGTGATATTTTGTTTTCAGTTTTCTTGTATTTCAGGAACAAAGACCTATTACATAGAGTTATACCTCTTCTGGAAATGTTTACTTTGATATTTTTTATGAAAATTTGTAATTGCCTCCCTTTAATATGAAAAAAAAATGTAAAAAGTGGACTATGTTTTTAGATTTTGATATAATTTATTAGTTTATTTAGTTTTATAAATTTAAATTTGAATACTTCAACAACCTGAAACAAATGGCAAGTATGAAAACAGCGCATAGCTTCGTAGTTCATCTATTTTCGATCTATCTTGGTTGCGCAACCGAGACAGGCAAAAGGAGTATAATAATAATTTCATAAACTTACATTTCTAGTTAATTTTCGCAAAATGTGTACTTACCAATGCCCAAAACTTTGACAACCTTAATATAAGAGTGTTTATATTCATATGTTCCCTAAGACAAGATATTTTCATTAAATTAAAACTTAATATGCTAAAAACGCTATCTTGGTCGGGCAACCAAATTTATAAATACTTCCAATGCACGGTATAGACCCCTTCGCCTTATGTCACATCGTTAGGTGTGAAATAACGACGTACATTTAACTAGCCTGTCCAGTTCTGTTGAAAGTATCCTGCAAACTGCTATCTCGTGTCTGTCCGGTACACAAAATGACACATCGACTGCCCAACGTATTACTTCTTTGATTGAGTGTGATTCAATATCTTGTTATTTTAGGTCTTCGCTTTTGTCAAGTGCAATACTTCATCAAACATACGTATCATCAATATCAAATACTTTGCTTCTACTTTTGTAATAATGAAATAAAATACACATAATGGCCTTGATAAAGATGACGGTATCACCATTCGTAATTATTAGCCTTCCGTCCGTAAGTTTCCGGTGGTTTCCGTACAATCGGAATCGGCTATTTCCGTGGTTTGGGCCGGGCCGGGTTTTATTAATAACCCGGCTACCTCTTTCTACGAGAGTTTCTTGAAGGGATCAGCTATTAACTGTATTCTCAAATAAGTAGCTGGAGTTATCGTTCTTCATTTAAACGAAAGTGGACCCAGCTAACAAAATATGAAGACATGAAATTACGTATATGAATAAGCATAAAGCGCAATACAGAAATCGTTGCTCTCTTGACATTACACAAGTACTTAATTACATTACAGTGTATGCATGTAATAACTGTAATAAAAACAGTTGATTAACAATGAGAGAACGTATTTGATAACATTTAACTAGTCTCAAATAGCCCAAATCAAGTAAATGACTACCAGTTCTCTTTTGGCACTTGGCGTTAGAAAAAATACTTTGAAAAATTATCATGAAGCTATACATCAGATACTAAGGATTTTGGCATTTAAAGCATTAATTGGTTTACTTATATCCATATATAAGTGATATAAATTGCAACATGTAGCATGCGTTTGTCATCAACAATAAAGCACTTTACCAAATGCAATAATAGTTGTCATTAATCATAAAGCGTTTGATCAAATACAATAATAGAATTTTTGCATAAATAATCTTCCATAATGTTCAGTCTTTACATTTTTTAAATAAAATAAAATAAAAAGGATACATTTTTTTCCTAATATAATTTCAAAAAGTGTTGTGCGTCGCCTTTTGAAAAAGTTATCATTCCGGGATAATATGCTGGGAGATAAAGTATATTAAGTCTGGAAATTATTGAATTGTTGAACTTTCAAACTAATTCCCTCGTTGAAAATGTTTAAGTGTTTTCGTTTGGATTTAAGCAAAACATGTAAATGTGTGAGTTTGCTCAGTTGAAATATACTGTGTGTAACTATAAGTATAACGTGTTTTAAACATTTTGATCAGCAAATAAAATCATTATTCCTTAATATATCTAATTTGAATGTAATTGTGACGTCACATGTAGTTATGTACTTGTTATAGATTATATTGTTTTTGTTTGAATCCTAAATACAGTGAAAATCTTCTAATTGCATTACTTTATTCTCTTGAGTTGCCTGTAATATGTACAGCTACCAACAGGAGTTTTCCATTGTTGTTATTTACCTGTGTGTTGGAATAAATGCAGAACAGAAAAGATTGCTGCTATTTTCTATTTCATATTACTTTTATTTGACATGACTTATACTATTGTCATTTGTTTATCTCTTCAGTGTTACTACAAAATTTTACACAACACCCAGTTGTTTATTAGTTTATACATAATTTATTTTAAGTCGATTGAGAAGGAAGTTCTGCACTCTAGACACCCCATTCCTGATGGAATCCATCGCCACGAGGGTATGAGAGAAGAGGCCAGTTTCCCTTTTAGTGCCGGTACTACCATTTTTCGCGTCTTTGGTATTACGCAGCCGGGAATCGAACCCACGACCTCCCGCAGTCGAAGCTGACGCTCTACCGCTAGGCTATCGAGGCGGTCATTTATGCTATACACACTAAATTGTAAAATGATTTATTCTATTGTCCTATTGTACGTCATCTGTGTCAGTTATGTATGCTTCGTGTGTCAACAGTTCACCCTTATTATTGAATTCAAGTTGTAGTATTTAGTCTAGCAAAAAAAGCCGGATTTTTTTAAGAACTGTTCACACTAAAATGCAAAAAGGGCCAAACAAACCATTATTAAATTTAAAACGAATTACACATAACGAAAATTGAACAATTTTTCTACATTTTTAGGGGTATCGATTTTTTGATTTTTGCGGAAAATATCTCATTTTATCTGTTATATTTTAAAAAAAAGTCAGTATTTATACCCGTTTCCTACAGAGTCTATATAAACATAGGTGGGTCTATTTAAAGTCAAAAAGGACCAACCAAATATTAAAATATTTTTTAAAAAATATATTCATAATATCCGGAATAAATTAAACTTGAATTTGTGGGGTATCGATTTTTTGATTTCCAAATAGAACATTTTCTATTTAAGTTTAAGTAATTTTTTCCTTCTTTGTTTATATAGGCAAATTTATCGATTTTCCGATAGATCGATGTTACTAAAAGTTGGTAATGGCTCTTAAAACAAGGGACTACTTATACATAATAAATAATAAAAATGCACGGCTAGCTAACCATTCGTCAAGTATTTCATTTTACAGAAAATCAGAAATGTCACGAAATTATCTAAGAAAATAACCCCGTTACTAACGTGACTGTATAAAAGCTACATGTTTGCGAAATTATGTAAATAAAAAGAAAACACCAAATCATTGTGGCTGGTGTCTTTTCTCTTTATAAATGAAAGCTATTGGTTGATAAAATCTTTAGGCTGTCTTAAATTGCTTTGAAGAGACACCACTGTTTGGTATGAAATTTTCCTCTCAATATATCCACGACAATTCAGGTTATTATCCAGAAAGGTAAAACTTCCGTAAGAGAAACTGTTAAAATACTCAATCCATCACCATGCTCCTGCGTACTAACCTGGACTTGTGACAGCATATCCATTGCTAACAAAGGGAACTTCTGCTTGATCATTCCTTGTAATTAGCTTGCCCCTGGTGAATATGTTTTGTTCCAATAATTGAAATGTGTATTTTGCTGGAATGTTTTACCTCTGAAACCGCACTGAGTTCAACTTGATTCAGCAACATGCAAGTGCTTTCTGGAAAAACGCAACAGAAAGAAAAATATGTCGCATGTTTGACCCATCATTTCAAAGATGTTGGTATTTAGCTCGCAAATGGGCACTTGAAGACAACAGGCTTTTACACACGTACAAAACATCGTGACAGTTTTATACATTAAAAGTCCCTTCTATTTGTAGTATCTTACAGGAATCATTTAACTTCTGCAAAATAAAGGCAGATCATAGGCAGTAAATAGCGAAGGTTTTAGGGGTGTTTTTGTTTCTAACTAAATATGGAAACTCGTCATTAAATTAATTTAGCCTGGATAGATATATAAAATAAGTGTGTTTGTAGAGCTACATACACAAGTAAATGTCATGTAGAACGGCTATTTCTTTAAAAATAAATCAGTTTTTAGTGATACAAGTAGTATACATTTATTTTAATACTGATGTTTTAGGCGTGTAATATTGTTATTTTGAAAAGCGGGGACTTCATTTTATCCATCTAAACATCAGAAGCCTGCTCCCGGCAAGAATCGACGAATTACGTATGTTAGCCAAAAACTGTCGAGCAGCCTGCATACATGTAACAGAATCATGGCTTTTGATGAAACTATTTTAAACTATTTGTAACTCTGAAATCCATATTGATAATTATATTCTCAAAGAAAAGACAGAAACAGGCACGGAGGAGGTATATGACCAACTCGAAAGCTATTTGAGTGCAATGTAAACAGAATTCACTTTACGAGTTTCAATCAGGCTTTAGAAATTCTTGTTAAACGGATACATGTTTAATATATCTGTCTGACTGTGTAAGGTTTAATTTAGATAAAAGGAACTAGATGTTGGCATGATTCTGCTTGATTTGCAGAAAGTTTTTGATACCGTTGACCATGCTATCCTTTTAGACATAGTAAAAAAGTTAGGTTTTAGTTCAGATGGTTTCAATCATATCTATCTGGTCGACAACAATGTATAGACATACTGGCATTCTTTCGTCATCTGCAAATATCACATGTGGTGTGCTCCAAGGCTCCATACTTGGGCCTCTGCTGTTTTTAATTTACGTAAATGACACAGCAGGTGTTGTAAATAACAAACTTTTATTGTATGCAGATGATTCTGCCGTTTTAGTATCTGGCAAATGTAAACTAGAATTGAGCGTTTGTTAACCTAGGATCTTGAACGGGTTAGCAACTGGTTAGTTGACAACATAGGGTAAACAGAATCAATTTTATCTCGCTCAAAGCCCAGTTTAAAGAAGGATTCTTACCTTCATATAGTATGTAATGGTACGGTGATTAAGCACACCGACTCTGTTAAATATTTGGATGCTTTATTGGCTCAATGCTTGAGTTATGAGACTGTGGTTACATCATTCATTAAAAAAAGCAAATGCAAGACTTAGGTTTCTATACAGAAAGCAAAAGTTTTTAGTATTGTACACTAAGAGAATGCTAATCATGTCCTTGATCCAGTATCACTTTTACTATGCCTGCTCTGTATGGTACTGTGGTATTTCTCAGAGTCTGAAGAATAGGCTCCAGCTTACTCAAAACAAGATCATTAGGTTTGTCCTTGACTTGATTTAATAAGTCATATTGATACAGAGCACTTCTTACAGTTGGGCTGGTTGCCTGTGGAACAAATCACTCTAAATCACGTTTTTAAAATACAGCAGGCTCTGTCCCAGTATTTTACTTGAGCCAGTTCTGTACATAGTCATCATACAAGGTTTAGTAAGATTCATGTTTCAGTATCCCTAAGATTTGGTAAAAAGCCATTCTGCTACAATGGTTGTTCTTTGTGGAATAATTGGCTTCATGATGTTAAAAATTCTGCAAACATGCAGCAATTAAAGGCTTTAGTTAAAATCATCTTCTACATAGCTTATAGTTACAATTGCCCTTTTTTATTTATACTGTGATTCCTTTTCTGTGATACTTGTTTCAAACTGCTGATAAATGCTTAAGTTACCACCATTTACTACAAAGTTGTTGTGCCTTGCTAGGGCATGTCATTATTCATCCAGGACCACAATGGAAATAAGGGGTTACACATTCCTCTTTTTGTGTCATCCTGGGTATATGATAACATGTCCTGTACACTTTCGCAATTATTGGTATTTTATGTTAGTAATGATTCTTAATTGTTCTTCAATATGTTTTAATTCCTAGTCATTGTATATGTGATATTTGAAATTCTTAATTAGTGTTGTACCATACCATGTATTTTATATACTGAAATAAATAAATAAATCAATCAATCAATCAAACTATTATTTTATGTCTTTAAAACTATACTGAAAAGAGGCTGACTGAATAACTTTGCAGATGAAGTTGTGAAAACATATTTATTCAGGGAGGGCCTAAAGTGTCCACCTGACATCTTGTATAATAGCTTTATTATCAGAATGATTTGCACGAAGTTCGTATAAGAGGAAAAAGTAGGTCACTAGGTCGTGGTGGGTCTTTAAAAAAGCACAAAAATATCCTAGCTAACTCATGCAATTATCTTAATACGGGATTTTAATGTTTTTTGCGCGCGGTTTTTGTTCAGCGATCACCATGCTACAAAAAAAAATTCAACAAAGCATAATGGGCTATAAATCGTGTTGTACATGTCAGCAATAGTTGCATTGTACGACGGTTCTAATAAAATGATAACGCTGCAGCTGTAGGGGCGGTTTCAACATTTTGTCAAAATATGAAAATCGTGAGATATCAACTAAACACATGGAAAAACCACAACAAAACAATATTTAAGCTTACATTCTCGTGTACTTTATGCATCGAGGCGGGTCTGCACTTTTAGCTCATAACAATACTGCGGTAAACGCCGAGGAAATCGTATAAGTCACGCCTCACTTATTGACGTAGAATTATAAAAAAAATCAATAAAATTGGATGTACATGTTATATTACAGACACATTTATCCTGTAGAAAATTGTAATCAGAATCTGCAACCTGAAGCACATCATTTTATTACTTTTTTAGTTTATAGTTCTGCAAAAGGGCTGTTATTATAATAAAGTTAGAAAATCGTTCGTTATATTTTATCACCATAATTCATAATTCTGTAATCTAAATACTCTCCTGAGATACGGTATTTAAAAGCCTGGTTTTCATGGAGATGTGATTTGCGAAATGCCTTTGGTATATTAAGAGCGTTCTAAGGCACACTGTATGTTTAGTGTTCATTTTTCTTTTTGATTGTGGGGGTGACGGGACAGATGGTGGTCTCCATGGTAGATAGATCTTAAACCCCCACCCCCCTCTTTTTCGGACGGACTGTTTTGATATTTGTCACGAGCTCTGCTGTGTATTGTCCTTAATGGCGTTTCCTTTGGTGTTCTGGTTACTGTAAAGTCATTGAGTACAAATATTTACTGTTCCAAGGGTTTTGATGTAGATGTAAATGAGATGTGGAACCAAAATTTGTAGTCCGGTTTGGCGCCATATAACCTATACTGTGTTGGTGCGCCGTAAAACCCAAATAAATAAATATTTGATTTATATATCTTTAAATCAGCATATTTGTCTTTTATAATGTGTTCCTGTGGTTACTGTTTCTTGTGTTAGGGATCTGCCTAGCTGGGAGTAATTTTATTTACATTGTTTTTGTTTAATATGTAGAAAATGACAGGGCTTAAAGAGGTTCTAGTTTAAACTCCCCTGTGGTGTTTTTGCCACTGATGGTTCCAAGACGGTACCCTGTTGTGTTCCTTCTTCATGTTTGTTTTTCGGCGACGCCGTCTAAATTCGTTTTCGTTACCTATGCCATGTGACTTCAGTTTGCAAATCAAACTACTTGATAACGCATTATAGATAATTTATCAAAATGGAAGATTTATGCAAAACTCTGCCTGATTGGACGAGAGTGTCAATTTCTTTCACTCTGTTGACTGTGCTACGCTGAGTGAAATGTAGACAAAGCGTTTATCCTAAACGACGCTGTTCACAGTTTTAAAGCTAACTTTGGCTCGGTATATTTAGCAAGAATATTAATATATCTCAAAATGATAAGTAAGTTTAATAAATATGATAACAACCTGTTCAAATACCAACATATATCAAATTAAAGAAAGAGCTGAATACGGTCTCCGTATCACATGAATAAGGGTGTGATAAGAGTCTTTTATGTAGAGAAGTGCTATTTAAAAGATTTTCCTTGTTACAATGGTCGTCTGTATATGAAAAGGTTTCTTGCTTTTGTGACTTATTCAGATTGAATATTAAAATGAGTACTTGTTTGCTTTGATATATTTGTTATAAATTATTTAACTGATTTATTATATATGAATATTTTTCTTTAGTATGGTATGCAAATATTGAACTCAGTTGAAATCTGTTTTATTATATATATGCTATATAATGACTGAATCTCATTACACTGAAGGTACGCTGCATACAGATATCTATGTGAGATGACTACGGTCAAACTTTGCTTATGAAACAGAAATATTGAAATAATTACAATTGTATGGTTTGCTTGATCTTCACTTTTTTATAGGTGTGACGTCATTATCCAAAGATTCATGAATAGCGAATATGCTATTTGTTATAGCGGGATCAGTTGGCCTATTTTAGAAATAAATAAAAATAATAGATAAAAAAATCCTTTAACTGATTTTTTCTCATGTATTCTAATCAAACTTGATTTGTAGCATCTTTATTAGGCCCGCAGCCAACTTTGTTCAGCTGGGATATTTGACCCATTTTAGGGGCTGCTAGAGCCAGAACTAGAAATGCCTTTATACAGCGTCTCATGAACAGCTTGGTGGATGTTTGTCATACTTGGTCTGGAGCATCATTATAAGGTCCTCTTCCAAATTTATTTCTATAGGAACTCGGGCCCTATTAGGGACCACTATAGATAAATAAAAGTAGATATGCCTTTCTTCGCATTAACCACTAAAATGTAATGATTTTTATCAAACTCGATGTGTAACAATATCGTAAGGTATCCTGCTATTTTGTTACAAATGGGAATAGGGACCAATTTAGCTAAAAAATATAAACACGTTTAATGACCTCTTCTCATGAACCGCTTCATGAATCTTCATCAAAGTACTGCTGTAATTATTCGTCTAAGGATAAACGAAACAAAATTTTCAACCCTACAAAACCTTTGCGAAAAATTAAAAGAGAACCATTTAAATTGTTAAAGTGCGGTGTTTAGTTTTGCAATTTGAAAAATGTTAAATGAAAGATGAATGTTAGATGAAAAATTCATAAACTTCTTTCCTTATTACAATTCGCTGACCATCATTTTTAAAGATATTTCTTGTTTATCTTTTTGTTACTTCTGTGTTTGGCTCTGTACCTATATATACATTCTTCTTAAGTGCAAAAAGTGTTAAACATCGGTTTCCATCTTCACAATATAACTATTTCCCGCTTCAAGTGCTGCCACATGAGGGTTGCGATTAATAAATATAAAACTGTATTGTCCAATTCAACCAAAGTCCATGAATGTTCTTTAGGTGTATAACAATAAGGTGTATATGACATTGCATCTTATTGACTTGCAAATTGATCAAGCTTTTTTCCATATCATTTGATGGCCTGTAATTGGACTCTACGTCAGTGTTAATAAAAATAATCACACTAACATCAAGAATATATTTATATGTCGTTAAAGGTGAATAACAAGAGCTGTCACACGAGACGGCACGCTGGACTATTTCGATGCTGGATGAAGAAACTGGGCACATCTGAGGAAGTTGGAGCTGTCTCTGGTTTAATGACACCAGCGTGGATGAAGATATTAGACAATAATTTGAGGCTGCGTCAAATGTATTTCGTAATAACAGAGACAAAGTGTATCAAAACATTTAATAAGTATAAAAGGGACATAATTCATGGAAATATTTTGCAAAAGTAATGCACCATGTGTCATATCATGTGGCTAATAATGTCGAACAACTATTTTAAGTTTGAATTAAATATATTTAGTAATAACTGAGACAGAGCAAAAGCGCATCACATCTTAATTAAAACTGAAATTAAAGTAAAAAAGGTGGGCATAGCTCACAGTATTATGAACTTATGATGCGGGTGACGATGTGTAACAACTGTTAAAGTTTGAATCAAATCCATTGAGTAACTACAGAGATATGGTGAAAAAAGCATCAAACTGAAATTCTACTTAAAAATAATTGCGTCAGAGTTATGGACCTTGTGTCATATGATGACGACAATGTTGTGGAAGGAATATTTTAAGTCTGAATCAATTCATTAAGTAATAACAAAGATATAGTGTAAGTGCACCAACATTCACCTGCAATTCTAAGTAAAAAGGGGGCATTATTCATGAAATACTGATGCAAGAGTTATTACCCTTGTGTCATATGATATTAATGATGATGTGGTACATTTTTTTTAAGTTTGAATCAAATCTGTTCAGTAATAACAGTTACAGAGTGAAAGTGCATCAAAACTTTTACGTGAAATTTTACATAAAAAGGAGGCATAATTCATGAAATATTGGTACCAGAGTTATGGCCCTTTAGTTAAATGATGTAAGCGATGTTGTGGAAGAATTATTTTAAGTTTCAATCAAATCCCTTCTGTAATAATTCTGTAGTAAGAGAGATGTAGTGAAAATACATCAAAATTAACTTAAAATTCCAAGTAGAAATGGCGCATAATTCATGAACAGCTGGTGGTCCAGAGTTACGGACGTTGTGTCATATGATGTGAGTGATGTGGGGCAACCCTTTTAAGTTTGAGTGCGTGTGTTCGTCTTTAACGTCTTTTTCAACAATTTTTCAGTCATATAAACGACGATGTCTACTTGTAGCAGTGAGCACAATGCCCAACTTTATAGTGCTGCCTCACTGGAATATCACGACGTAGACACATGGCATGATACCCCACACAGTCACATTATTATACCAGTCCTAGCACTATCCTTTTAATGCTGTGCGCCAAGCGAGGAAGCTACTAGTACCATTTTTACGTCTTTGGTATGACGCGGCTGGGGATCGAACCCACGACCTCCCGCACTCGAAGGGGAAACAAAGGGGAAATGTAGATGTTTTTCGAAAGAAACAAGACAGTCATAATTGCCCTATATCGCTCACCTGATTTAAATAGACACAAATAGCTTATAGTCTCTTATTAGTGGTTCTAACAAGGCAAAAATTCACGATTTACACATTCACTTAGGGTGTAAAAAGATCCATTCTAACACTTTAAAGATTTTTTTATATAAACAAAGAAGGATTTTACCGTATATTGTCTTGTCCTTTAGAACATGTTTCACAAAACAACCTACTTTTAGCACCAAGGGAAGTAATGCATCAATTTACCCCTAAAAAGGATTCCAGATTAGTATCCCTTCCTGGTGTAATTCGAACGTTAAGAATGAAAATATATTTAAGATTTGCGTGCTTTGTTGGCAAATAAAACACGTTTTTTTTTTCGTTCAAATGCGTAGTAATCTAATCACGAAGGCCGACCAAAACTAAAATCTATTTCCAAAACATATGGTCATTTGCATTATCAATGTAAGGTGCGAATACTATAATACAGTACAGTTGAAAATGAGGAAAAAATATTTTACAGCTGGTAATGAGAGGGGAAATGAGTAACAAATAACAGTGTATATAGGTAATTGAACTATTTGAGAAAGTTCTAGTTTTTCTGATATGAAAATTGACCCCATGCCAATGCATGATTTGAACAAACTTGGTAAAGGACCACTACACAATGCTACGTGCCAAATATTTATGTTTATGGCATAATGGGTTTAGAAGAAAGTTTTTTTTTAAAAGTTCCCATTATATAGATGTAGGGAAAATCAACCAAATCCACTCTGGGGTGTATAACTTGGTCAATTTTGGTAATGGGCCACCTAAGAAACACTTGCATGAAATTAAATAACAAGAGGACCATGATGGTCCTGAATCGCTCACCTCTTCCCACATGACCCAGTTTTGAGTATGGCGTCGTTTCTTCTATTATTTGACATAGTGACCTAGTTTTTGAGCTCATGTGACCCAGTTTTTAACTTGACCTAGATATTATCAAGATAAAAATTCTGACCAATTTTCATGAAGATCCATTGAAAAATATGGTCTCTAGAGAGGTCACAAGGTGTTTCTATTATTTGACCTATTGACCTAGTTTTCGAAGGTACATGACCCTGTTTTGAATTTTACCTAGATATCATCAAGGTGAACATTCTCACTAATTTTCATGAAGATCTCATGAAAAATATGGCCTCTAGAGAGGTCACCAGGTTTTTCTATTTTTATAACTACTGGCCTAGTTTTTGACCGCATGTGACCCAGTTTCGAAACTGACCTAGATATCACCAAGGTGAACATTCAGATCAATTTTCATGAAGATCCATTGAAAAATATGGCCTCCAGAGAGGTCAAAAGATTTTAATAATTTTAGACCTACTGACCTAGTTTTTTATCACAGTTGACCCAGTTTCAAACTTGACCTAGATATCAGCAAGATGAACATTCAGACCAACTTTCATACAGATCCCATGAAAAATATGGCCTCTAGAGAGGTCACAAGGTTTTTTTTATTATTTGACCTACTGACCTAGTTTTTTAAGGCACGTGACCCAGTTTCAAACTTGACCTAGATATCATCAAGGTGAACATTCTGACCAATTTTCATGAAGATCCATTCATAAGTATGGCCTCTAGAGAGGTCACAAGGTTTTTCTATTTTTAGACCTACTGACCTAGTTTTTGACCGTACATGACCCTGTTTCAAACTTGACCTAGATATCATCAAGATGAACAATCAGACCAATTTTCATACAGATCCCATGAAAAATATGGCCTCTAGAGAGGTCACAAGGTTTTTCTATTATTTGACCTACTGACCTAGTTTTTGAAGGCACGTGACCCATTTTCGAACTTGACCTAGATATCATCAAGATGAACATTCAGACCAACTTTCATACAGATCCCATGAAAAATATGGCCTCTAGAGAGGTCACAAGGTTTTTCTATTATTTGACCTACTGACCTAGTTTTCGCCGGCACGTGATCCACTTTCGAACTTGACCTAGATATCATCAAGATGAACATTCTGACCAATTTTCATGAAGATCTCATGAAATATATGGCCTCTAGAGAGGTCACAAGGTTTTTCTATTTTTAGAACTACTGACCTAGTTTTTGACCGCACGTGACCCAGTTTCGAACCTGACCTAGATATCATCAAGATGAACACTCAGACCAACTTTCATACAGATCCCATGAAAAATATGGCCTTTAGAGAGGTCACAAGGTTTTTCTATTATTTGACCTACTGACCTAGTTTTTGAGGGCACGTGACCCACTTTCGAACTTGACCTAGATATCATCAAGGTGAACGTTCTGACCAATTTTCATTAAGATCTTGTGAAATATATGGCCTCTAGAGAGGTCACAAGGTTTTTCTATTATTTGACCTACTGACCTAGTTTTTGAAGGCATGTGACCCACTTTCGAACTTGATCTAGATATCATCAAGGTGAACGTTCTGACCAATTTTCATGAAGATCTTTTGAAATATATGGCCTCTAGAGAGGTCACAAGGTTTTTCTATTTTTAGACCTACTGACCTAGTTTTTGATGGCACGTGACCCAGTTTCAAACTTGACCTAGATATCATCAAGATGAACATTCTGACCAACTTTCATAAAGATCCCATGAAAAATGTGACCTCTAGAGTGGTCACAAGCAAAAGTTTACGGACGCACGGACGGACGGACGACGGACGACGGACACCGCGCGATCACAAAAGCAGACTAGCAGACTCTGGCAAGATTTTTTACGTTCCCGCTATATGCATATAGGTAAAGGTTACCACGTTCGAGGTGGCCATGATTTTTTTAACAATTCAGAAAAAATGTGATTGAGAAATTGAATCTGCTTGCCCAATTTTATTATAATTTCACAGGAATTAATGTTCCTTCTTTGAGAAATTGAATCTGCTTGCCCAATTTTACTATAATTACACAGGAATTAATGTTCCTTCAAACAGGGAAGTTTAATTCCTGTGAAATTATAGTAAAATTGGGCAGGCAGATTCAATTTCTCAATCAATCTTACTGTAGCTTTTTCCATTCTACTGCTCTACCCAGAAAAGTAAAGATAGTAGTCACAGTCCACCAAAGGCATTTGGCAAAAAGTTAGCTGAAAGACAAAAACAACTGATAAGTTGTACTGCAAAATATATTTATTCTTCCAAAATTTTGGTAATAAAAATTATATCAAAACATATTCAGAAAAACAAACAAATTACTAATATCTATACCATTTTATTGCTTTGATATATGACTGTATCATATGGTAATCTGAAAAAAAATGAACATTACTGTGAGTGTCACATAAAGACATTACATTCAAGAACATTAAAGCAACTGGGTGGTTACATAAGAATTTTCTAGTTTCTCTAAAGATAGTTTTGAATTTGACATTAATAAGAGGGCCAATATGGCCCTATATCGCTCACCTGAGTGACATTTGTATCAGTGGATTTATTTATTTATTTTGTTGGGTTTAACATCGCACTGACACAATTATAGGTCATATATGACGACTTTCCAGCTTTGGTGGTGGAGGAAGACTCCAGTTGCTCCTACGTGCATTATTTCATCATAGCAGGAACCTGGGTAGAACCACCCACCTTCCGTAAGTCAGCTGGATAGCTTCCTCACATGAGGAATTGTACACCCCACATGTTGCTCGAACCAACATCGATGAGGTGTGCCAGTGGAAGTATATCATATGACATACATATAAAATTTATGATCCTAGGCCCTATATAGGGTCTCAAGTCATCATCACAAAACCATTTAACTGTTCCGGGTCACTGTGAGCTTGACCTTTGGCCTACTACCTAAAAGCTGAACTTGACCTGTTTTTATGACGTTACACCTGTGTAACAAAAATTATTTAAATCTGTGATGCCTTTCATGAGTTACTGTCCAGAAACCATGAAAACCAACAGACTGACTGATCAACAGACTAGCTCACTCCTATATACCCCTCCTCCAACCTTTGTTTGTGGGGATATAATTGTAGGATTTTAGATTTAGCATATCTCTATTCACAGGTGGTCTTTTTCACAAAATTTTATGTTTCATTGTGTATGTGGTACAGGTACTTGAAGATCAAAGGAAAAGGAGCTGTTAGTAAGCATGATGGCTTGTTGGAGACATGTAGGTAATGTTATTCTGCTGCATGCTGTGACCTTGACCAAACGACCTGGTATACATCTAGGGTCATCTGTTGACTACAATCCTGAGAACTGACAGCCAAAGTCTCATTTAACTATTGAGTAGAAAATATTTTCAGTTTAGAGACCATACTAGAGCTCTTCACATACTTAGATTTTTCAAACTAAAATGGTTTTTACAAGTGCACAGGCTACGATTAAAAATGTAAACAACGGACTCTGTCTATGAATCACTGGAATGAATGAATGACAGTTTTTCTTAGTCATAATACTGATTGATAGTGAATGCTAATGATTTATGTGTTGCAGAAAGGTATTTAGTTTGTAACTGTAATTTCCTATCAATTGAAATCCCCTCAAAACTTGTAAAATGACTGCTTATATTTGGACATAGCTCGCTGTCTTTGCTGTTCGACAGCTGCTTAAAGGGCAAATATATAAGATTCAGTGTAAGTTATATTTCACTGGTACTACTAGTTACTCTAAGAAACACATCAGAGAAATTTGGGCAGTTATGACTGATTAAAATTTTGGCAAAATTAGATTATATTTTTTCTTTACATGAAAATTGCCATAAGGTAAAAAAACGAATATGCCAATAATCTGGCGTACACCAAACATGTTACTGTCACAAAATTTATCCAGTTCACGTTATGTAGTTAGGAAGATAATAGGGGTGTATTCAAACTGCCTAGCTATAGCTACTGCTGTTACAGGGAAGTGGTAGAGTTCTGTCTTAGGTGTGAGAGGTTCTGGGTTCGAGTTTGAGATGTTTTAGCAAACAGTTTCATGGATCATTATTTAGCAATCAAGATGACACTTGTGAATGTTGAATCAAATGCATCCAAATAGAAAATATTCAATACATTATGCCCCTTTGATGTTTCTGCTCTCCATGATCACAAAATTTACTTTAAATATGAAAATTTAAAATGCTCATAACTCTGCCCTTTTTGTTAAAATATTGTCAAATATCTATTTTTGAAAAACATATGGACAACTGACAAGCTTTTTAACTTCATACCTAAGATTTGAAAAAATTAGGTACTATCTCAGTCTATAGAGTTCACTTTGACCATGACCTTTGTATCATATTAAATAATAGTAATTATAAGTGTAGATGCTTATGTAATAAAAAGATAATTAGATTTGTATCGAGAAATATGCGCTCATTCTTGGTGGAACAATACTGCTTTCCTAAAGTCGTGCAATATCTCCGCTGCAGAACTCATGCATATTTCTCAATACAAATCTAATAAACTATAAACACTGCGAACAACATCAATTTGCCAGAACTTGAGGGGAAAAGACGGAGACACAAATCTGCTACATTATATCAAAGAAACAATTAAACAAAACCATTGTCTGAAGTTAAGTCTGAATAAAGTGTCTTCATGTATAAACAACATCTCCTTAAAATTTGTTAGCATATTTGTACTTCTAACAGCTGACCATCTTTGACAGAAATCCATCCAACAGTTAATGATGACTTAAATGAACTGCAGCCTAAAGACTGTACACCATATTCTCTATCATATAATAAAACTAAAACTTGTTCTGATATGCGCATCTCTATAAGATGTGATTTAGCATCTGAGATGCTTGAAAATATTTGGATTTAGACACACTAAACAATCCAATTAAAACAAATATATTTCTGTTAGCAAAGTCAAAGAAAAAGGCAACCTACACAGTATATAAAATCAGACAGTATCAATCAAAATCTAGCACACTGTTACTTTCCCTTATCTATACAGTTGAATTTCAGCAGAGTTAAAGTTTTTAATTTTTGACGCCAACATTAAATCGCACTTACAGGATGAACATACGTACTGAGTCTCGCTGTACAAGGTTTCAGGTTTCATTCAATTTAATTTAATTTAATTTAAGGTTAAAAATTACATATTTTGCTTGTAAGAAGAAAAAAAATGTTCTAAATTTATTTCTGATTTTGGCATTGTGATGTGCACCAGTTACAATGTAAACAATGAAATTATTTGGAAGTATCTGGATTATAGTCAAAGAATCTGATAATAGCTTATAGAAAAACATAAACATACCGAATTATCAAAAGTTGTGCTAAAAATGTCAATTTGCCTGTAGATGCTAAAAATGCCACCATTTTAGGGTCACATGCTTTTACTATCACCACATAATTTGTTTGGCCTGATTATAAATAGCAATCAAGTTATTAGATATAATAATTTTTACAATGGAATGTAGTGAATAAACTACCTTTTTTAACATAATTCCTAATTTTCTACAAAAGAAAACATTTTAAAAGCAAAACAGTGACTTAAGTGGTTCCGGCAAAAAGATATTTTTAGTGGGTTTTAAATCTAGAATAAATGTGAAGTTTGCTTCTTCACTGTGATTTGATTTTGATATTTAACGCAACAAATCTAGCCAACAATTCTCTCTCTACAAATCCCAAAAAACTGTGATTTCAAAGTAATGTATTTGAAAAGAATAAACTCAAAAAAAAATATTACATGAACAGATGACAATCTATATATATATCAAAGGTTTTTGTAAACGAGATCAGAATATGTGAAATGACAATGTAGATCAGAACATGTGAAATGACAATGTAGATCAGAACAGGTGAAATGACAATGTAGATCAGAACAGGTGAAATGACAATGTAGATCAGAACAGGTGAAATGACAATGTAGATCAGAACATGTGAAATGACAATGTAGATCAGAACAGGTGAAATGACAATGTAGATCAGAACAGGTGAAATGAAGTGTAGATCAGAACATGTGAAATGAAGTGTAGATCAGAACATGTGAAATGACAATGTAGATCAGAACAGGTGAAATACTGGTGTATATAAGGGGTGTGTAAAAGATTTGTTCCTATTTTCACCATAGGCTTAATTTTCAAATGAGTTTTCAAGTGCCGCTGTGATTTAAACATTCAAACAAGAATGCATATCAGTTTTAGAAAATTGAATAAAAATATAATTTCCGGACAAACCGGAATCTTTGTCTATAAAACATATACATTTTGAAATCACTCAATTTCGAAAAGGCAAATATTTTCACTGCCCCCATCCACTTAATTATACAGTTTACATGTACTGGTCACTTAAATAAATTCATGGTTCTGGCTAAAGTAGCTTATAGTATATATTCATCAGAAAATGAAAACGTTCAATCAATATTAGTTACTAAATGGAAAAGTTAGCCTGTAAAATATTCAACAGCTTGATTTTATCCAAAATGGCATTATCCAAACTTGGCACACTTTTTAAATGTGAAATCTAGCTTACGGTCTACATGCCAAATTGCATTTGATGACATTCTTGTATACTAAACAGGTTTTACAGTAACAATGCAAGAGTCATGCAACAAAATCAATTCGACACTATTCGGTTTATTTGGGTAACAAAACGAATAGGAACGAATTTACTACATTTTTAACTATTGTTACAATACTTAAGTTTTAGCCATAATAATGTTTTAACATGGAAATTTTATAGCTCTGCACAAAAACACCTTAGCAATAAGGGTAATATATTATTCACATAATTAATGCTTCTATTTCATTGAGACAGTAACCTTATGATTGTTGTATAGAATTAAGTCACTGGTACCAAATTATATATCTGAATACAATACTAGTTCATTCATATCTGGTTTAAATGTGTAACTCTGCACTAATCTTGTGTAATAGCAAAAATAAATCTACTTTCAATATTATTCAATAATTATTATCAACAGTGTAGATCCATTTGTGCTGATGTGATAAAATATGATTAAATAAAGCTTAACAGATAAACAATAAAAAGTTTGTAAAAGTACAGGAACAAGGCTGTAACATAACTATAAATGGAACCCACTAGACATTCCACCTGTCTGATTATCTGGACTAGGCTTCGAGATAACAAACTTGAGTTTTGAGACCAGTCTAAGAATGCAGCCTTGCTATTGTTAGTTTTATATCATTTAAACCCAGGTAAACTAAAATGAGACAAATATCATGAGACATAAAAAGCACCTTTGGTCTTAAAATGAAAAGAAAAATAACAAAATTAATGTACCTTAATAAAATATAAATGCACTATAGATATTGCAAGATTTTTTAAAAAATGCTAATTGTACAATATATCTGTTAAATCTGTTATATAGTTCTACTATAAACAAGAGCTGTCCATAAGACAGCCAAGCTCGACTATTCGAAATATTGTCACAGAAGCAGGAAATTATTACTCAAAAGAGTTTTGAGTTCGAAAGGGGACATAATTTGACCAAAATGCATATCAGAGTTATGAGACTTGATGCTATCAACTAGTTTTATAACCCCAAAGAAACATGTTAAGTTTCAATTCAATATCTGCATTAGTTTTGGAGATAGTAACTTGCATGTAAAACTGTTGAATTTTCTAAGTCCAAAAGGGGGCATAATTTGCTCAAAATACATGTTAAGAGTTATGGAACTTGACCCAGTGAGGTTGGTAATTGACCTAGAAAAAGAATAAATAAGTTTCAAAGCTATATGCCTTTAATTGATGGCTGTATGTACTTGCATGCAAAACTTTAACCAGGATTTTCTAAGTCCAAAAGGGAGCATAATTTGCCCAAAATACATGTCACAGTTATGGGACTTGATTCTATCAACTAGTTTTATAACCCCGAAGACACATGTAAAGTTTCAATTTAATATCTGCATTAGTTTTGGAGATAGTAACTTGCATGTAAAACTTTAACCAGGATTTTCTAAGTCCAAAAGGGGGCATAATTTGGCCAAAATACATGTCAGAGTTATGGGACTTGACCCAGTGAGGTAGGTAATTGATCTTGAAAAAGAAAAAATAAGTTTCAAATCTATATGCCTTTAAATGATAGCTGTATGTACTTGCACGCAAAACTTTAACCAGAATTTTCTAAGTCCAAAAGGGGGCATAATTTGGCCAAAATACATGTCAGAGTTATGGGACTTGGTGCTATCAACTAGTTTTATAACCCTGAAGACACATGTGAAGTTTCAATTCAATATCTGCATTAGTTTTGGAGATAGTAACTTGCATGTAAAACTTTAACCAGAATTTTCTAAGTCCACAAGGGGGCATAATTTGCTCAAAATACATGTTAGAGTTATGGAACTTGACCCAGTGAGGTTGGTAATTGACCTAGAAAAAGAATAAATAAGTTTCAAAGCTATATGCCTTTAAATGATAGCTGTATGTACTTGCATGCAAAAACTTAACCAAGGTGTGACGCCGACGCCGACGCCAGGGTGAGTAGAATAGCTAGACTATTCTTCGAATAGTCAAGCTAAAAATGTAAATAATATCTTATAATATTGCATTTTGTACTATTTTAACAATTTTTTTAATCTAAATCTATTAACAATAATTATATCTATTCATTACCTAGTGTTTAAATGCTAATTGGACATTTTAAATTGTTTCTCAAAAATATTTCACCAATCCTTGTGGGTGAACAGTCTTAACTGTTTCCCTCCATGATGAGCAGTTTCATGTGCACCAGATATGCCCTGGAAATCATCTCCCGTCTGGTATGTCTTATCAAATATTCATTGACTGTGATTTATACAGCATTAATTGTTTAATATTAGTTGTATTATAAATTTGTACATATTAATTTTGTTTAGAAGTTTCTCAATTATAAACATGTTCAAAAATTAGTTAGTACAATGGTTATTTCATGGTGAACAAAACTGTTGTCTCTTGTTTCCTTGGATTTTACATAAAACATTTCGATCTGTTGCCCCTGGCCTATCACAGGGAAGAGGTCTAAACTCATGACAACATTCTGAATTATTGCATTACCGTATTAAGTGCCTGCCCATAGTCTAAGCTATATGACCTGTCTATATCTATCACATGCTTACAGGGCTAATTAGTCAAACAAGAGGACCATGATGGTCCTGAATCGCTCACCTCTTCCCACATGACCCAGTTTTGAGTATGACATCGTTTTTTCTATTATTTGACATAGTGACCTAGTTTTTGAGCTCATGTGACCCAGTTTTGAACTTGACCTAGATATTATCAAGATAAAAATTCTGACCAATTTTCATGAAGATCCACTGAAAAATATGGTCTCTAGGTTTTTCTATTATTTCACCTATTGACCTAGTTTTCGAAGGTACGTGACCCTGTTTTGAATTTTACCTAGATATCATCAAGGTGAACATTCTCACTAATTTTCATGAAGATCTCATGAAAAATATGGCCTCTAGAGAGGTCACAAGGTTTTTCTATTTTTATACCTACTGGCCTAGTTTTTGACCGCACATGACCCAGTTTCGAAACTGACCTAGATATCATCAAGGTGAACATCCAGATCAATTTTCATGAAGATCCATTGAAAAATATCGCCTCTAGAGAGGTCAAAGATTTATATAATTTTAGACCTACTGACCTAGTTTTTGACCGCAGTTGATTCAGTTTCAAACTTGACTTGCTAGATATCATCAAGATGAACATTCAGACCAACTTTCATACAGATCCAATGAAAAGTATGGCCTCTAGAGAGGTCACAAGGTTTTTTATTATTTGACCTACTGACCTAGTTTTTTTATGGCACGTGACCCAGTTTCAAACTTGAATAGATAACATCAAGGTGAACATTCTGACCAATTTTTATGGAGATCCATTCATAAGTATGGCCTCTAGAGAGGTCACAAGGTTTTTCTATTTTTAGACCTACTGACTTAGTTTTTGACCGCACATGACCCTGTTTCGAACTTGACCTAGATATTATTAAGATGAACATTCAGACCAATTTTCATACAGATCCAATGAAAAATATGGCCTTTACAGAGGTCACAAGGTTTTTCTATTATCTGACCTACTGACCTAGTTTTTGATGGCACGTGACCCACTTTCGAACTTGATCTAGATATCATCAAGATAAACATTCAGATTAACTTTCATACAGATCCCATGAAAAATATGGCCTCTAGAGTGGTCACAAGGTTTTTCTATTATTTGACCTACTGACCTAGTTTTTGATGGCACGTGACCCACTTTCGAACTTGACCTAGATATCATCAAGGTGAACGTTCTGACCAATTTTCATGAAGATGTCGTGAAATATATGGCCTCTAGAGAGGTCACAAGGTTTTTTCTATTTTTAGACCTACTGACCTAGTTTTTGACAGCACCTGACCCAGTTTCGAACTTGACCTAGATATCATCAAGGTGAATGTTCTGACCAACTTTCATACAGATCCCATGAAAAATATGGCCTTTAGAGAGGTCACAAGGTTTTTCTATTATTTGACCTACTGACCTAGTTTTTGATGGCACGTGACCGAGTTTCGAACTTGACCTAGATATCATCAAGGTGAACGTTCTGACCAATTTTCATGAAGATCTTTTGAAATATATGGCCTCTAGAGAGGTCACAAGGTTTTTCTATTTTTAGACCTACTGACCTGTTTTTGAAGGCACGTGACCCAGTTTCGAACTTGACCTAGATATCATCAAGATGAACATTCTGACCAACTTTCATAAAGATCCCATGAAAAATGTGACCTCTAGAGTGGTCACAAGGTTTTTCTATTTTTAGACCTACTGACCTAGTTTTTGACCGCACGTGACCCAGTTTTGAACTTGGCCTAGATATCATCAAGATGAACATTCTGACCAACTTTCATGAAGATCCCATGAAAAATGTGACCTCTAGAGTGGTCACAAGGTTTTTCTATTTTTAGACCTACTGACCTAGTTTTTGACCGCACGTGACCCAGTTTCGAACTTGACCTAGATATCATCAAGATGAACATTCTGACCAATTTTCATAAAGATCCCATGAAAAATGTGACCTCTAGAGTGGTCACAAGCAAAAAGTTTACGGACGGACGGACGCACGGACGGACGACGGACACTGCGCGATCACAAAAGCTCACCTTGTCACTTTGTGACAGGTGAGCTAAAAAGTACAAAACTAAAATTTAATTTCTGATGTCACCTAATAAAATACTTATTGAATGGCTATATCAGAACAGTTATGTAATATTTGAATACTATAAATCTGTCTATATCACAACTTCACAGGCAGGTTCCTTGGGTCTATACCCTCCTTGCGTACTTTGAGTGAGAAGTCCACAGTGTCATATCCCTGTGTTAAACGACTAAGTGATACAACATCCACATTTTCATCACAGTATTGCGCAATATTAGCCTCAGTAATTCCACCACTGGCTTCTATGATCAGCTTTGGAAATTTCTCTTTCAGAACTGCAGCTCCCTTTGAAATTGCCTACAACATTAGCAAATATACATATTAACAAGAAAGAACTGTTCAGAAGTTTTCTAAATCATGTACTTGGTCTCTGCAATCAAGCAGTACCATTTGAACAAAGTTGAGAATTTTTCAGTAAAATGAAACATTTTGAATAGAGTAACATCACTATAATTTGGTTACAAACCAAAGTCTGATGTGGATCCAACAACTTCTTCATGTGAACATTCTTTTTAAATTCTGATGTTTTTTAAGATACTGAATTTCATCCAAGCACCAGGATGGGGTCAATTTACAACAAGAGCACCGCCTATGGGTGCCATCGCTCGTCTGCAAGTGCTGGACAATATGTAAGTAAAGAGTTATAGTTCAGATTTTCTAAGTACAAAAAGGGCCATAATTCTCTTATAGTTTTTGAGAAAAGGTGGACCTAAACAAAAACTTTAATCAAGAAACTCAAATTTTCTAAGTACAAAAAGGGCAATAATTCCGACAAAACGCAGGTTAGTGTTATGGTTCATGGCCTACATAGTCACCTAATATTATGATAAACAAGTGTACAAAGTGTTTAAAAGCTGTAGCTCTTATAGTGTTTGAGAAAAAGGTGGACCTAAACAAAAACTTTAATTAAGAAATTCAAAGTTTCTAAGTACTAAAAGAGCCATTATTCTGACAAATTGCATATCAAAGTTATGGTTCTTGGCCTACATAGTTATCTAATGATGATAAACATTATTATGTGCAAAGTTTCAAAGCTGTAGCTCTTACAGTTTTTGAAAAAAGGTGGACCTAAACAAAAATTTTAACCAATGCCGACAATCAAGTGACAACAATACCTTGTAAATTTTTTTTTAACAAGAGCTGTCCGTAAGACAGCCAAGCTCCACTATTCGAAATATTGTCACAGAAGCAGGAAATTATTACCCAAAATGTTAAATATCAAAAGAGTTTTAAGTTCGAAACGGGACATAATTTGACCAAAATGCATATCAGAGTTATGGGACTTGATGCTATCAACTAGTTTAATAACCCCGAAGAAACATGTTAAGTTTCAATTCCATATCTGCATTAGTTTTGGAGATAGTAACTTGCATGTAAAACTTTAACCAGAATTTTCTAAGTCCAAAAGGGGGCATAATTTGCTCAAAATACATGTTAAGAGTTATGGAACTTGACCCAGTGAGGTTGGTAACTGACCTAGAAAAAGAATAAATAAGTTTCAAAGCTATATGCCTTTTGGTAATAGCTGTATGTACTTGCACGCAAAACTTTAACCAGGATTTTCTAAGTCCAAATGGGGGCATAATTTGCTCAAAATACATGTTAAGAGTTATGGAACTTGACCCAGTGAGGTTGGTAACTGACCTAGAAAAAGAATAAATAAGTTTCAAAGCTATATGCCTTTTGGTAATAGCTGTATGTACTTGCACGCAAAACTTTAACCAGGATTTTCTAAGTCCAAAAGGGGGCATAATTTGCCCAAAATACATGTCAGAGTTTTGGGACTTGATTCTATCAACTAGTTTTATAACCCCGAAGACACATGTGAAGTTTCAATTTAATATCTGCATTAGTTTTGGAGATAGTAACTTGCATGTAAAACTTTAACCAGGATTTTCTAAGTCCAAAAGGGGGCATAATTTGCTCAAAATACATGTCAGAGTTATGGGACTTGGCCCAGGGAGGTAGGTAATTGATCTAGAAAAAGGAAAAATAAGTTTCAAATCAATATGCCTTTTAGTAATAGCTGTATGTACTTGCACGCAAAACTTTAACCAGAATTTTCTAAGTCCAAATGGGGGCATAATTTGGCCAAAATACATGTCGGAGTTATGGGACTTGACCCAGTGAGGTAGGTTATTGATCTAGAAAAAGAAAAAACAAGTTTCAAATCTATATGCCTTTTAGTAATAGCTGTATGTACTTGCACGCAAAACTTTAACCAAAATTTTCTAAGTACAAAAGGGGGCATAATTTGGCCAAAATGAAGGTCAGAGTTATGGGACTTGGTGCTATCAACTAGTTTTATAACCCCGAAGACACATGTGAAGTTTCAATTCAATATCTGCATTAGTTTTGGAGATAGTAACTTGCATGTAAAACTTTAACCAGAATTTTCTAAGTCCAAAAGGGGGCATAATTTGCTCAAAATACATGTTAGAGTTATGGAACTTGACCCAGTGAGGTTGGTAATTGACCTAGAAAAAGAATAAAAAAGTTTCAAAGCTATATGCCTTTAAATGATAGCTGTATGTACTTGCATGCAAAAACTTAACCAAGGTGTGACGCCGACGCCGACGCCAGGGTGAGTAGAATAGCTAGACTATTCTTCGAATAGTCGAGCTAAAAATCAGACAAGCTAAAAATCCTGTTCTCATACATATTGCATCAGAGGTCAGTTATAGTCTCTAGACTCTTGACCATCTACAGACAATCCCTGGGTTTTGAGAATGTACATAAAGTATCTAAGTAAGTTTAAGACAGTGGACCAATACTGACAATCGTAGGAGATTTCTGCATTAATCAGATTTTATGGAAGGTCATATGCGCATTAAGCTATATTTAGGTCTGAAAAATGCTGATAGCCTAAACGTTACTAAATAAGTTCACGGAATTTGCCAAGCCTTATTACAGGTCCATTACCTTAAGGTACAAACAGTGCTTATCAAGTTTGGAGAAATTCTATCTAGTTAAGTTTCATTACCACCTGACTTGTTGTGAATACCATCTTACATGGCTACCACAAATTTGAAAACTGGCACTTACATTCATCAAACTTAATAGGGCTCAAACTGTTTAAAGCAACATTTAAAATATCATGTGTGAGAAAATGTACTGTCTGAACCTCCATTGCCAGAACAAGGTCCCCCCTCCCCCACTTCCCAATTCTATTTCTCTACAGATATATAAAACAATACCACTGATAATAAACATCATTCCAAAGAACTCTGTGGCTGGTCACAGAATATTCATAAATTTTAAAAATATTACTTCTGCATTTATCAAAACAAGAGGACCATGATGGTCCTGAATCGCTCACCTCTTCCCATATGACCCAGTTTTGAGTATGACGTTGTTTTTCTATTATTTTACATAGTGACCTAGTTTTTAAGCTCATGTGACCCAGTTTTGAACTTGACCTCGATATTATCAAGATAAAAATTCTGACCAATTTTCATGAAGATCCATTGAAATATATGGTCTCTAGAGAGGTCACAAGGTTTTTCTATTATTTGACATAGTGACCTAGTTTTCAAAGGTACGTGACCCTGTTTTGAACTTTACTAGATATCATCAAGGTGAACATTCTCACTGATTTTCATGAAGATCTCATGAAAAATATGGCCTCTAGAGAGGTTACAAGGTTTTTCTATTTTTATAACTACTGGCCTAGTTTTTGACCGCACGTGACCCAGTTTCGAAACTGACCTAGATATCATCAAGGTGAACATTCAGATCAATTTTCATGAAGATCCATTGAAAAATATGGCCCCTAGAGAGGTCACAAGGTTTTAATAATTTTAGACCTACTGACCTAGTTTTTGACCGCAGTTGACCGAGTTTCAAACTTGACCTAGATATCATCAAGATGAACATTCAGACCAACTTTCACACAGATCCCATGAACAGTATGGCCTCTAGAGAGGTCACAAGGTTTTTTTATTATTTGACCTACTGACCCAGTTTTTTAAGGCACGTGACCCAGTTTCAAACTTGACCTAGATATCATCAAGGTGAACATTCTGACCAATTTTCATGAAGATCTATTCAAGGGTATGGCCTCTAGAGAGGTTACAAGGTTTTTCTATTTCAAGACCTACTGACCTAGTTTTTGATCGCAGTTGACCCAGTTTCAAACTTGGCCTATATATCATCAAGATAAACATTCACACCAACTTTCATACAGATCCCATGAAAAATATGGCCTCTAGAGAGGTCACAATGTTTTTTCATTATTTGACCTACTGACTTATTTTTTGACGGCACGTGACCCACTTTCGAACTTGACCTAGATATCATCAAGCTGAACATTCTGACCAATTTTTATGGAGATCCATTCACAAGTATGGCCTCTAGAGAGGTCACAAGGTTTCTCTATTTTAAGACCTACTGACCCTAGTTTTTGACCACAGTTGACCCTGTTTCGAACTTGACCCAGATATCATCAAGATGAACATTCAGACCAACATTCATACAGATCCCATGAAAAATATGGCCTCTAGAGAGGTCACAAGGTTTTTCTATTATTTGACCTACTGACCTAGTTTTTGAAGGCACGTGACCCACTTTCGAACTTGACCTAGATATCATCAAGATGAACATTCACACCAACTTTCATACAGATCCCATGAAAAATATGGCCTATAGAGAGGTCACAAGGTTTTTCTATTATTTGACCTACTGACCTAGTTTATGACGGCACGTGACCCACTTTCGAACTTGACCTAGATATCATCAAGGTGAACATTCTGACCAATTTTCATGAACATCTCATGAAATATATGGCCTCTAGAGAGGTCACAAGGTTTTTCTATTTTTAGACCTACTGACCTAGTTTTAAATCGCATGTGACCCAGTTTCGAACTTGACCTAGATATCATCAAGATGAACATTCAGACCAACTTTCATACAGATCCCATGAAAAATATGGCCTTTAGAGAGGTCACAAGATTTTTCTATTTCTTGAACTACTGACCTAGTTTTTGACGGCACATGACCCAGTTTCGAACTTGACCTAGATATCATCAAGGTGAACGTTCTGATCAATTTTCATGAAGATCCTTTGAAATAAATGACCTCTACAGAGGTCACAAGGTTTTTCTATTTTTAGACCTACTGAACTAGTTTTTGATGGCACGTGACCCAGTTTCAAACTTGGCCTAGATGTCATCAAGGTGAACATTCTGACCAATTTTCATGAAGATCTTGTGAAATATATGGCCTCTAGAGAGGTCACAAAGTTTTTCTATTTTTAGACCTACTGACCTAGTTTTTTATGGCACGTGATCCAGTTTCGACCTTGACCTAGATATCATCAAGGTGAACGTTCTGACCAATTTTCATGAAGATCTTGTGAAATATATGGCCTCTAGAGAGGTCACAAGGTTTTTCTATTTTTAGACCTACTGACCTAGTTTTTGAAGGCACGTGACCCAGTTTCGAACTTGACCTAGATTTCATCAAGGTGAACATTCTGACCAATTTTCATGAAGATCTTGTGAAAAATATGACCTCTAGAGAGGTCACAAGGTTTTTCTATTTTTAGACCTACTGACCTAGTTTTTTACGGCACGTGATCCAGTTTCGAACTTGACCTAGATATCATCAAGATAAACATTCTGACCAACTTTCATAAAGATCCCACAAAAAATGTGACCTCTAGAGTGGTCACAAGCAAAAGTTTACGGACGGACACACGGACGGACGGACAACGGACGACGGACGCTGCGTGATCACAAAAGCTCACCTTGTCCCTATGTGACAGGTGAGCTAAAAACAAAACAATTTTGGTGGGGGTTTTATACTATTTCAGTCATTTTTGACAGTAGTTATCATTACCTCAGGTGAGAAGTTATCTAGCATAACCACATCACAACCAGATATAGCTGCCTCCTCTGCCTCCGCAACACTGCGACACTCAACTTCAATCTTAGTGGAGAACCCTCCTACCACTCGAGCATCTTTCACTGCCTGAAAGAAAAGAAAGTAATCTTCTATCACAATACTATATTTAAAGTGGAATTATGTGCATTTTTCAAGTAAAATTCCAGTTGAAATAGATGTGTGTGTAAAAAGGGTAATTTAAATGGAAATTATATCTTTTAACCCAATATACCAAACTCTTCCAGTTACAAGTACAAAACAATAACTTTCCAAAATATGAATTTTCTTATTTTGACTGGGGTAGTCTTTTTAAGAAAGGTCAAACTGCATGCAGGAGTTGCTTCCCTTCAACTTCAGAAACCTCTACCTCAGTGAAATCACTGTGTAGAATACTGAAGAAAAGAACTATTATTTTATTAGTCCAATTTCTTTATTTCCAAAGCACCAACTTCAAATACTTAAGCGGCATTATTGTTCATTTAACACACTTAAATGCACAGCAACCGAACATTTTATGCTTTTTTGCTTTTATAAAACATTCACCAAAAACACACAAAGTGCAGTAAGATGCGCATAATGCCACTTTAACTAATTTTTTACCTATATACAGAATATAAAATAGAGAAAGTGTATATGAAGTGGTGAAGAACTTATAGGTCTTCCTTCTACTGGAAAACAGGGATACAATTTTAATCTAACAATCACATTGAAGGTTTACAATGGCTATAGAACTAACCTCAGAATGCAGCCTTCTTACTGGTCATTTTTGAAACTTTTAAGAGCATTGATGTTAAAAAAGAGCATTTTTAAAACATGCTGAAATTGTAACAAAATCCATATTTTTATCATCACCTACACTCAGTATGTGTTGTAATGCTAATAGCAGGGGAGGAGGAAGTAGGGGAGACTGGTCCTGACCCCTAACTGTCTGTGAATAAAATTACCAAAATAAATATTCAGCTGCAGCTTATTCTTCAAGTGCAAAAAGTGGTAACAGTGTCTCACTATATCTGGTATCACCTGTAGATCACTTACAATGTTACATATAATAGTATCCGACAGCCTAATAAGAAATTCCATAACCTTAATCTATCAACTTTTATCTGATATGATAAGATATCCTGAAGAGCAAATTGATTCTATTTCTTATGCCAGATTAAAGATTTCCAATTTATTTCACAGATCAATGCAAACTTGACCTCTGCAAATGAATGTTAAATTTAATACAAAATTTGAGATACAATCAATCAAATATTTCATATTTAAGAAATGATCAATAAAATGTAACTCTTAACATTCAATTGATGTGCTTTAAAATGCCAAGTTTTACCATTCAGAAATATTAACATTTACTGACATTAATCAAAACAACATTTTAAAAATTAACAATTTTTCATGCATTCTGGTATACCTTACTTCCATTTTAGGTTAAACAATTTCATTTCATTTCATTTTATTGGCATATTCAGCAAAATAGTTTGCCTTTGGCCATTTACAAATGCATACAAGAATGGCAAAGACAACAATCATATATACAAGTACAGCGAAACACATACAGTATTATCATATCAAATATCATAAGAAACAGTCATAGCATCCAGGATAGTTTTACGTAATTCAAAAGCTTCCTTAAAAAATTTCGAGACATTACATAACACCTTTTTATTTCTGGTTGACATCAAATTATTGAATTTGTTTACGGAAGGCCACGATATGTGGCCTAGATATGTTTTACGTATATCTGCATACCTATTGCAACACAGAAGAAAATGATATTCCGATTCCGTAACATTTGCATTACATAATTTACAAACTCTTTCAATTCTATTAATTCTTCTAAATCTACCTACTTCAATTTCTAATGTATGTGAAGATAATCTTAAAGGTAAAATGTACAATATTCAAACCAATGCAAATATCACACATTTTTCTACAACATAAACAGACATCATCATTTTTATAGCCTGTAAATACTTTTGAAAACATAACCAGAATCTGATGGTCTTTTTACCATGACAGCTATTAATACTAATGGATTTTAAAACATTTTTATTTTCAGAATTGATTGTAACTGAAGAAGCACAGGAAGAAGTGTCCTGTGGCTATTTTGGCTTTTTGTCTACAAGGTCAAGCATGGAAGAATGTGTGACCTTGCAGTTAGTGGTGGCTTCACTGAAATAGTTAAGTTCTATTTACCACTTACATGCATCATAAATTATGACACATACTAGAAATGTGTTTCCATATGACACAGATGCCTGCACTGCACAGTGCACCCTCCCCTTCCCCCCCCCACCCCACCTCAACTCCCATGTGATGTCTGTAAGTAACGGCAATTTGACAGTAGAACATGAATACTGAAGTTACAAATAGGAAAAGAAATAAGAATGTTCACATCTATTTCACCTTTAAATGCTTAAATATTTCATAGTCTTGGTGAAAGTTTGTACAAAGTTATTTGAATATCCTTCTATGCAAATAAAAGTTATAGGCCAGATAAAAAAAAAATAACACAAAATGTTCAACCTTTAAGTTAACTATAGTTAGATTTTGGCCTTTGAGCTGGGGGTTCCAAGTCCTGAATTTTACACATTTTATTATTATGGTGAATGTTTGTGCTAAGTTATATCAATATTTACCAAATTGTTCACGGTCACACACATGCGCACACGCACACGCACACACATCCCAAACCCTTCCCAACACTGACACATGAGAAAAAACAAGAGGACAATGATGGTCCTGAATCGCTCACCTGTCCCCACGTGACCCAGTTTTGAACTGAGTAAAATGTCGTTTTTTTCTATTACTTGACATAGTGACCTAGTTTTTGAGCTCATGTGACCCAGTTTTGAATTTGACCTAGATATCATCAAGATAAAACTTCTGACCAATTTTCATGAAGATCTCATGAAAAATATGGCCTCTAGAGAGGTCACAAGGTTTTTCTATTTTTAGATCTACTGACCTAGTTTTTGATCACAGTTGACCCAGTTTTGAACTTGACCTAGATATCATCAAGATGAACATTCAGACCAACTTTCATACAGATCCCATGAAAAATATGGCCTCTAGAGAGGTCACAAGTTTTTTTATTAATTGACCTACTGACCTAGTTTTTGAAGGCACGTGACGCAATTTTGAACTTGACCTAGATATCATCAAGGTGAACATTCTGACCAATTTTCATGAAGATCCATTCAAAAGTATGGCCTCTAGAGAGGTCACAAGGTTTTTCTATTTTTAGACCTACTGACCTAGTTTTGGAACACACGTGACCTAGTTTCGAACTTGACCTAGCTATCATCAAGATGAACATTCAGACCAACTTTCATACAGATCCCATGAAAAATATGGCCTCTAGAGAGGTCACAAGGTTTTTTTATTATTTAACCTACTGACCCAGTTTTTGATGGCACGTGACCCAGTTTCAAACTTGACCTAGATATTATTGAGGTGAACATTCTGACTAATTTTCATGAAGATCCAATGAAAAATATGGCCTCTTGAGAGGTCACAAGGTTTTTCTATTTTTAGACCTACTGACCTAGTTTTGGACCGCATGTGACCCAGTTTCTAACTTGACCTAGATATCATCAAGATGAACTTTCAGACCAACTTTCATAAAGATCCCATGAAAAATGTGACCTCTAGAGTGGTCACAAGCAAAAGTTTACGCACGGACGGACAGACAACAGACGCTGCGCAATCACAACAGCTTACCTTGTCACTTTGTGACATGTGAGCTAACAAGGCATAAGCTTATGTTACAAGAATACCCAATTTTCTTTACCATTCTTTGGGTAAATAAGAGGGCTAAGATGGCCCTAGATCACTCACCCGAGTTTCCGAGCTTAAACAGGCCAGACAATGTGCAACTTTGGAAGAAGTCCATAATATGCTCTAGGTATTGATAATTGAAAGTTCCACAAGCAGTAGAAATTGATTACATATTAAATAAGCGTGACAAACAAAAAACAGTTCAAATACTATATGCTTCTTAGCTAAGGTATTTAAAACTGGGTGGAAAAAATGCCTGCAGACAACAGGAGCAGGCTGAAGGAGTTTTGGAACGTCTATTTATAATCTGCATTCAAGGACTCATGCCAAGTTGTTTAAAGGCATTTTTATATTTTGCTCAAGTGGCCCTTAAAAGAGGGCCAGTGATCCCATTTTAAAAGGTTTGGAAGAGGATCTCACAATGATTCAACAGACCAAGTTTAGTGGAGGGACCAAGCGCCCCTGTTTAAATAAAATTTTGTAAAGGACCTTTTTAGCTCTTTTTAAAGGATTTTTTTTAGCTCTAGTGGCCATTAAAAGGGGCCCAGCTCACCAAAATTGAGCAAATTGGGAGAGGACCTTATAATGATGCTACAGATCAACTTAAGCAGCCCCTAAAAGAGTCAAAGAATCTGCATTTGAACAAAATTGGAATTGGACCTTTCAATGGTGCTTAAGACCAAGATTGATGAAGAACCATCAAGTCATTCACGAGAACAATTTGTTTACATAAAAATGCGTTTTTAGGCTTCAGTTAATTAGAAATTGTATTAAGAAAACTACTTTCAGATATTTAAACTGCGCCATAACTGATCCTTAACAATACCAGTTATAAGAAACCTATTTCTTACTAAGTTTATTATGAGTTAATTGTTTGCCTTTAAGTGTAGCAGAAAAATCAACAAAAGATTTTCCATGATTTACAATGATGTTTGATCCCTATGACCAAGTCTAGATTTCATAAATATAAGAAAGAGGTCCTTGAATCCAAAAGTTGCTCACCTGAGTACCGTTGCTCAAGGTTACTAGAGGTACACCGTACTAAATGGCATTTTGTTGTAAAAATATTCAAGGTGATGTCAATCAAATGTCATGTTTTGTAATTATCAAAGTTGATACAAATTCTGTTACCCCAAACAAAACTTATAAATTATAATTGATCTCAAATCTAAATATATATACAAATTGTAATTGTACATGTAGTATATTCTTTACCTTTGAAGTAGGAGTTGCATACAATGACACCTTGCTTTTTTGTACCTTACCCTATAAACCTTAACCCAGGACTGGAGATAACTCCTAAACAGCTAATGTTACTTAAATTTTGAATCCTCCAATCATACAATCTGTACAAATCAAGTTTCTGCATCTCCTGAACCAGGGCTTTTCATCAGAAAATTGGGAAGAGGCCTCGGCCTTTCAAATTGGGAAATTTATACGTGATAATTGTCCATTTTGGGAAAAATAATCGACCGGAAGTTAACACCGAAAGGCAAATTAAATTTATCTTCCCTGAAACACTGACTAAAATCCAGGCCATGGAACATGATGGATTAGACTGGTAATGCGTCACACGTGGTTCTGTGTGCTGTTAGACTATTGTGCGACAAAAAATCGATACCAGACAAACGCTTCCTCTGGAAATACTAAAATGTAAACAAAATTTTAACCATCTGTTGGCATGATTTTGGGAAATCTTACCTTGATTTTGGGAAATATCTCTGCCACAGTTGGGAAAAAAATAGTATATTTTTGGACTGGAAAGTGACTTTATACAGGCCTCTATTATATAAGGATGAAAAGCCCTGTGAATCTTGGAGATTGACCTGTTCCCAGGTCAAGCTATGATAACATAATAAGAGCTACAAGAGCATTAGTGAAAAGCAGAAATTTAGAAAAAAACAAAACTTATTTTTAAAATTAAAAACAAAAGTATCTAGCCAGTAGCCAGACTAAAAATAGTCACATTTTTGATTATCAATCCAAGCATAACAATCTGCTTAGACAAGAAAAGTTTTATTAATAAGGTCAAATCACAAAAGTGATTTCTAGAGTGTTACTAGCCTTTTCCTATATAACTTAACCCTTTGATCAAGTTTAAATACCCAGGTAACCTAGTTTCAAAACTGCCATTGATTTCATTAAGAAAAAGGTTTTAACCAGATTTCACGTTACACAAATTACTCAGCATTGAACAATTAATTATCATGTAAAAAATATTGCCTTAGATGTGTTAACTAGGTTTATTTATGATATAACCCAGTGACTAAGTTTTTGACTGAAGAATATCCCATTTTCAAACTAGGTCCAGATTTTGTAATGATTAACATTCTGGCTATGTTTTGTTTTTCAAGTAAAAAACCTGGCCTCCTGAATGTTTAATTATTTTTTTCATGATCTGACAACATGAACAAATTTTTAATTTAAGATGACTCAGTTTTGAACCTTACTTATATTTAATGAAGATGACATCTGACGTATAGTGACCTAGTTTATACCCCAGATGACCCAATATTTATCTTGTCTAAGTTTTCATAAAATCAAACACTCTGACAATTTTTGTTCTCCTAAAAAAATGTTAAATTTATGTGGCCCAGAGATAACCATCTGACATGTCTTAATGCGGGCAAACATTTGATTCACTTAAACTCAGCTGATTTAATACTAAATTATCAATTGTACTTTCCATTGTTTCTACTCTATTACACAGGTACTTTCAATTGCTGTGAACATACAATAGGACCACGATATTGCAATTATTATTCAATACTGACATGCAAATTTCACATCAGATGCTTGACATCCATTTAAGACTGCATGCATATGTAGTAGTGTTACAAAGTTCTTTAACATTTATCATAAATAAAAAATCTTAATTGTACTTGGCTGTTTGGTTTTAAAAGGCAAATTTATATTACCGTAATAATTCTATTTATAGCCCATGCTCTAATAAACGCCCAGTCCCGACTTTTTGTTAAAAAAACGGCCTTTTTTAAGAAAAAAATAAAAAATACGATGTTATATAAAATGCGCCCATCCTATGAATCTTAGAAAATAATCCTACCTTTATCAGTTAAGCAGCGAGTTTTCTTATTTCCCTTCTGATGTAAGATCGTACATCACTTTTCTTGTCTTTAATTCCAAATATTTTATATGAACAAGATACTTTAAAGGTTCTAATATGCATGTTGGTATAGTTCCGAAAGGATGATTATTTTTATGAACATAACCTTTTATGGCTGCTTTAACTGAAACTAACACACATGCCGCCATATCATATGTACATGTAATGTGTATTGACCTAGTGACATGTGCTAATGCAAAGGCGCGCGCTTTTCTTAATTACGTCACGTCATAGTCTGGCATTTCGAGACAGGGGTTCCGCAAGGGAAATTTGATCAATACTGGATTCAAGGCGCTTTGAACTAAAACAATAGGGTGTTGTTTAAATTTGCTTGAAATTGACAGAATCACGAACAAAAATACTTAATACTATATTCAAGACAGAATGAATTAAATTTAATCATGTATTTTTGAGTTTAGCTTGGCCGGTTATAGTACCTATCTAGTACGGCCGTTATCGATTTTTGTATGACTATCACATCATTACTTTCTTACAGTCACCTATATGTTCGAATAAATATTGCATCAAGATTTTGAATGTTTGCTAGTGATTTGTCTCTAATATTCGCCCATCCCTAACTTTTGAGCCGACCACGTTTCTAATAAATGCCCGGGCTATAAATAGAATTATTACGGTATTTATATAATGTAAACAAGAGTGCCAGACTGTCACAAAATACGCCGGTCAGATGAAAACTGTTTGACTTTTAAAAGAGAGTGGACAAGGATAAATTGCAATTTTTACAGTAATTCAAGGGCCATAATCCAAGAGTACCTGGGGCGATTTGGTTGGTTATCAAACTTGGCTGAGATATTATGCCCACAAACAATGTCAGCAAGTTTGGTAAAGATCGGATGAAAACTGTTCGACTTTGAGAGCGGACATGCTTTGGACGCCGGCTGCCTGCCCACCACTGTGTACATAATACGTCCAGCTCTTTCAGAGACAGGCGTATAATAGAAGTATCAACATATATGCACTCGTTCCTTCAGTTCCACAGAAAGGTATTGTTTAACTTAGGCACTTGTTCTTTCAGTTTCCCAGAAAGGTATTGTATGCAATATCTCCCTTGCAAAACTTGTGCATATTTCTAGATTCAAATTCTATAACAGTTATTTTTTTTCCCTTTTGGGAAAAAGTCCGGTACCGGATAAATTGGGGAAAAATAGCGGGTTTTTTTACTCAGATTGGGAATTTTTATAGTTAATTAATAACATCATTTACAATACTTCTAAAATCCTTTAATTCCATATAAATAGCATCAAACAAACTGTATAAATGGTAAAATCATGGTGAATATCAATGTAACTAAGTTTTCCTTCTGCAATCATCAAAATGCAAACTTAATTTGGTCATTTGGGGAATTTTTGGATGATATTGGGGAAAAAAGATTTGGGAAAAGGTCCTCTTAGTGGTACTTTATAAAGAAGGAAAAAAATCGCTGTATAAATACTAAGGTATTGTATACCTGTGAAATACTTCCTGCTGTCCAGATATGATTATCTTTCAACATAATCATTGCCGAAAGGTCATATCTATGTGTTGACACACCACCAACAAGAAGTGCATATTTTTCAACAAGTCTAAATCCTGGGGTAGTTTTCCGGGTTCCTGCCACTTGGCCAATCCAGCCTATTTTTTCAACAAGTCTACGTAGTCTGTAAGCAGCAGTTGCTATTCCACTAGCTCGGGTGATGATATTCAGTGCTACCCTTTCCCCTAACAATATTTGGCGTACTTTTCCAGAAACTGTAGCTACTGTTTTAATAGGTTCATTGAACGATCCTTCAAGTACATTTTCCCAAGTAACAGTACAGTCAAGTTCTTTAAAGATTGCATCAAAGAATGGCCTTCCTGCTATAACTCCTGGACTCTTCATTAGCAAAACTGCTGTTTCCTCCTTTTCACCAACAACAAACCCACCATAATCGAAGTTTGGAGTGTCTTCTTTAAGCCATTCCCTGGCTAAATGGCGTATTGTCAGTGGATGTAACACATGGCTTATGTTAGGATTGTGTATGCCATTTAAGACTGCATCATCCCTACTTGACGACATTTTTGTTAACTTGACAAATAACTCAATATTCCCTACAAATATTCATTTCGCGAACTCAATGTTGACATTTACAAAGATGAATAATTTTCTTTAAACGAAATTAATTCAAATTGTCTTACAGAGTTGTCGCCCATACTGATAGAATACCACTAAATCAGACCGCAACTTACGGTCACATTATACTAATTTGGTTCCTAATTTAACCTTATTTTCAGTATTTTAGAGCATTTAAATCATAGGAAAAGATAGTATCACAACATGTCTTCTTACTAAAAATAAAAAGAGAAATTGATATGTAATGCTACATATGTTATACCAGATGGTAATTCAGTCCCTACTATGCCAGATATTAGGATAGACCCTGGATAGGTACAAATGGTATTGAGAAACTTCTCAGCAACCTGAACCCCCATAAGGCCAGTGGTCCTGACAAAATCAAGCCTATAATACTTAAAACTCTCTCTGTAGAACTATCTCCCATCCTTGAGGTCATATTCCAGAAATCCCTGGAGGAAGGTTCACTTCCAACCCAGTGGAAATCCGCATATGTTGCCCCCATTTTTAAAAAAGGTGATGGGTCAAATCCAGTAAATTATAGGCCAGTTTCATTAACATGTGTCCTATGCAAAGTTCTTGAACACATTGTTTCCTCATCTATTGTTAAGCACTTCACCAACCATGGTATTCTGTATGACCTACAGCATGGATTTAGGGAAAAAAGGTCATGCGTTACTCAGTTAGTTATGTTAGTAAATGATCTGGTCACCTCAGTCTACAATAAGAAACAAATAGATCTTATACTTCTAGATTTTAGTAAGGCTTTCGACAAGGTTAGCCATGAGAAAGTCCTACTAAAAATGCATGAATATGGAGTCAGAGGTAACACACTAAGATGGGTCAAAGGCTTCGTAGATAATAGGATCCGATCAGTAGTCCTAAATGGCACTACCTCTGATGCCATCCCAGTACCATCAGGTGTCCCGCAGGGGTCTGTACTTGGTCCCCTGCTCTTCCTAGCTCTACATAAAAGACCTCCCACAAAACATCAGTTCCAAAGTCCGTCTGTTTGCAGATGACACGGCAATATATCTAACATTGTCATCTGCAGACCAATCTGTCACTCTCCAAAATGACCTAAAACTTCTAGAAAAGTTGGAGTTGGAGTGGGATATGGAGTTCAACACCTCCAAGTGTCAAGCGATCCACGCCACTAGAAGGAAACGTCCTATCCCTACCCAGTATTACCTACATGGAGTCCAACTTGAATCGGTCAGCTCAGCTAAATGCCTAGGCGTGGATATCTCAAATGACCTATCATGGGACAATCACATAAATAGGTCAACCAAAAAAGCTAACCAAACCCTAGGGTTCTTACGAAGAAACATTAAGGTCAAATCCCAACCCATTAAGACCATTGCTTACCAGACTCTAGTCCGACCCCACCTTGAATATGCCTCCGAGGTATGGTCGCCCCACACCCAAACCCAAATAGACCAAATTGAAAGCGTCCAAAGGAGAGCCGCCCGTTGGATCAAGACTGACTACGGCCGTACTTCTAGTGTAACAGATATGCTACACTCCCGAAACCTTCGTCGACTGGATTTAAAGGCAAAGAAAATCTCCTATATAAGTGACCCCCTCCCCCAAATACCAGACTTTTTAATCCCCAATATAAAAGATCCTGTCTGGTCCAGTCTGATAAGGGTCCATAAAACGCCTGTAGACTTGACATGTAGCCTAATTATTGTCAGAGAATCATAAATTTTATTGCCTACAGGTAAATTGGTTATTTCCTGTGTTTTGCATTTTATTAATTGAAATGCTGTTGTTTTTTTAGTCTTTTTTCAGAATGTACACAAAATTATTTTAATTGATAATATACTAATTTTGATTGCTCAGTCATGTTGAGTAATGTCCTGGCCAATTAAATTATAACGCTTATAGCAAAGTATTTCTCACTATAAAATAATTATTCAAAACTTAATAAGAGAAATTACAAGTTTGTTTATTCAATGATTATGATCTTTTTATCAAAAGTAACAAAATAAAAACGAAAGAAAAAGATAATTGCTGGATTTTATTAGAAATTAAAGAAGCGTTCAGTTGCATTTTTAATAGATAAAGAAGGTATATAGACAGAAGGATGTTACATATTAAAAATGCTTAATTCCTCTTGTGTTATCTAAATAATGTTAACTTTCTTTTATGTATAATAAAACCCAGCAATAAAGATATTTCATTGTTCAAAATACACAATAATTTATTACTTCTAAAAGCTATGTGCCTGAATGCATTTTTTATATTTTTGATAAAAGAGTTAAGTAATGCGCATGCGTGGAAATATGGCGGACACTTTTTAAACTGAGAAAAAAAATGTGAAAATTTACGAGTTCTAATGGGAATATCTCGGAATTTACTTAGCTTAGTGCTTGTGTTTCCATTTGCTGACATTTCATGAATATTTTTGTGTGAAATGGTCCTGCATTATGTGTTCAAATGCCAAAATCTAAGAAAAATAACAAAAAGCGGACGCTTTCTTCTCCGGACAATGGGGTTGGAAATCAGCCTGAGAAGCGAACATTAGTGACTAATTCAGTGCATAATACGGATTATAATACAATGGCGTCGCCTGGGTATGTACAACCGTTAAACATGTCAAATATGGCGAACATGAACAATTACCAAACTGCTATGAATACGTTCTATACACCACAAACTCAAATGTACGGTACATCATCTGCTATACCGCAGACACAAAACCAAACCCAGAATCAAATGCAGTCACCCCTACAGACTATACCACAACCATATTCTGATAGTTTTCAACAAACAGTACTAGATAGGTTCAATGCTTTGGATTCACGACTTGGTAAGCTTGACTCCATAGAGAAACAGTTAACTTCTATCAATCAAAAATTGACTTCAGTAGATGTGCGTGTAACGTCCCTTGAAAAATCCCAAACTGAAATTAAAAGTAGACTCTGTGATGTTGAAGTCAGTAGAGCCATGGACCAGCAGATATGTGAGGAGATTCAAACTAAACAATCTGGCATTGATAAATCTCTGAAATCTGAACGTGATAGAATTGACCAGCTTAAGCAAGATTATAACATGCTTAAGTCGATAAATGAAGATGTCTTAGACTTGCAATCGCGCTCAATGAGGGATAACCTGTTATTTTTTGGGTTCAAAGAAGCTGCGTCAGTTGATGACAGAAAAGTGGAAAACTGTTCCGAAGTTATATTAAATTTTTGTCGTGATGTTTTGAAAATTGAAAATGCCCCAGATTCAATAAAAATTGAGCGAGCACATAGGGTCGGAAAGTATAACACTGGAAAAAAGAGGCCAATTGTTGTGAAATTTAATCACTATCCAGAAAAAATGCTGGTCAAACAGAAGGCTTTCACCGAACTGAAAGACACGGATTATCGGGTTAGTGATCAATATCCAAAGGCTATTCAGGACAGGCGTAAAGCATTAATACCTACAATGATTAAGGCAAAACAGGATGGAAAAAGAGCCGTGCTTTCATATGATAAGCTTATCATTAACGGTACACAGTATACAGTGGATAATGTGTCACGTGCAGGTTACTAGGTCAGCGCTGAGAAACAGCTGTCTTTTCTACTCTGGAATGTGCAGGGTATCAATACCAAATTAGACGATGGTGACTTTATAAATTTTGTTTCGGACTTTGATATTCTCTTATTCACGGAGACGTGGAACGCTAAATTGACAAATGTTCACATTGAGGGTTATGAGTCGTTTAATTGTCCACGGCCAAAATTTAATAAAAATGCAAAGCGTCACAGCGGTGGCGTTATCGTATATTATAAACAGTTTCTTAAAAACTACATAAGCCTTGAAAGTATTAGCACAAATGGTTTAGTTTGGTTTAAATTGCTAAAATGTTTTACTAAAACGCATAGTGACTTATATTTTTGTGTATGTTACATTCCACCTGAAGACTCTTCTGTTTACCGAAATGCAAATTCAGATTTATATGAAATAGACTTGTTTGAATGTATGAGTAATGATATAAGGAAATAAAGTGACCTTGGTATTGTGTACCTGACTGGTGACCTGAATTCACGCACGAGCACGCACTTAGATTACGTGCCTGACATACATTTAGATAGATTTGTTGATTTACCGTATACAACCGATCAGGTGACCAGCCTACCTGTGCGGAAAAATCGTGACAGTCATGTGAATAATTTTGGGTCGAAGTTACTAAATCTCTGTAAAGAAAATAATTTAGTAATATTAAATGGTCGCCTAGAAGAGGGTAATTGTACCTACCATGGAAAAAATAGAAATAGGCCAGTACAAAGCTTGGTTGATTATTTAATCTGCAATGTTGACAGTTATAATTATGTTTATGACATGTGTGTATTAGATTTAACTGAATTTTCAGATCACTGTCCAGTAACATTTTCTATGAGTTGTAGTGAAAAGTGTCTTGATGCCTATTGTTGTAAGCTTGAAAAAATTGTTTGGGACACCTCCGAAACAGAGTCGTTTTTAGATTTTGTTAATAGTAAAAAGACATTATTTGATGACGCAACCCGCAAACTATCGTCTGGAGAGTATGACATTAATCAGTGTATTGACTATATGTCAAAGCTGGTGTATGACTTGTCTTTCCACTCTTTTGGTAAATCCTTCTCAAATAAATCTAAGAAATTAAAACACAAAGTACTATGGTTTGACGGAAGTTGTCGTCGGGCTAAGGTTGAGTTTTGTGATGCTAAACGTCAATTTAATTCAAATAAAACGGATGAAAACAAAATGTACTTTCTAACATGTAGAAGTAATTTCTGTAATGTGAAGAAATGTGCTAAATGGAAATTCTATAATAATGAGAAAGGAAAATTTTGCAATTTAAGTAAAACGTCGCCACGTAAATTTTGGAAGTATATAAATAAATTTAAAAATACAAATAACAGTCAGAATGATGTAAAATTAGATGATTTTGTTAGACATTTTTCAGATATTTCAAATGAAGCTATGAACCAGTGTGATGATACTGATTTTACAAGTTCTCGAAATGTACCATTAAATGTTGAGCTACTTGACAAGCAAATAACTGTGGAAGAAGTCAAAAAAACTATTTCTTCATTAAATAGGAATAAAAGTTGTGATTATGATCGAAATGTTGCCGACTTTTTCATTGACACTAATGACTTTATATCTCCATATCTATGTGTTATTTTTAATCATATTTTTGATACTGGATTATATCCTGAGGCGTGGTCTAAAGGAGTTATAATACCGGTATATAAAAAGGGTTGTAAATCTGAACCTGCAAATTACAGAGGGATTACACTGGTAAATGTTTTTTCGAAGATTTTTTCATTGCTACTTAGAAATCGTATTAACAAATGGTGTGAATCTGAACAAATATTTAATGATGTACAATTCGGTTTTAGAGATAATCGTTCTACAGCTGATGCTATATTCCTTCTACATGCTATTATTCAAAAAGTACTGTCTAAAAAGTCTAAATTATGGTGCATTTTTATAGATTATCAAAGAGCTTTTGATACAGTTAACAGAGATGCATTATGGTATAAATTAATACAGACTGGCATTAGCTGTAAAATGATTAATATTATTAAATGTATGTATCAAAAAGTACAGTCATGTGTTAAGATATCAAGTACGATGTCATTTTCTGACTTCTTTGATGTAACGATCGGATTGAAACAAGGGGAGCCATTATCTCCCTTGCTATTTATTTTGTTTATCAATGATATCACAGAAAACTTAAATTGGAATGATTTTACGGATAAAGATCTTGAGCTTCTTTCTATGTATTTAATATTATTTGCTGATGATATTGTATTGTTTACGACTGATCCTAAGAGCTTACAGTCCCAAATCGATTCCATTCATCAATTTTCAATAAAGTGGGTTTAACAATAAATGTTAATAAAACAAAAATTTGTGTTTTTGAAAACAGAAAAACTCATCATAATGAAGAATTTTACATTAATGATGATAAAATAGAAATAGTTGATGATTTTACATATTTAGGCATTAAATTTTCTTATACTGGTTCTCTTTTAGGTGCAGTTAAGGCACTGAATGATCAGGCTTTAAGAGCCTATCACAATATACTGTTATTAATTGATAAAGTCTGTTTAGATGTTAAGACAAAATTATTACTGTTTGATAGAATGGTTGTACCTATTTTACTGTACGGAGCAGAAATTTGGGGTGTTTACAATTTCAAGGGTGTCGATAATTTACATTTGAAATTTTGCAAATATTTACTAGGAGTAAAGAAGCAAACGCCAAATAATGCTGTGTATGGTGAATTAGGTCGCATTCCATTATCTACTATTTGTAAAGAGAGATCTGTTAAATATTGGTTGAAATTAATGAAAAATGTAGATTCTCCAATGAATAGCCTGTATCAAAATCTATGTTCAAATGTTATTGGTAAGAACTGGGCTAAACGTATGCATTCTATTATTGACCATCTGGGTCTGACACATGTGCGTCAGTATTTTGATCCGAATATTAACTATCTCCCTGCGTTCAAACTGAGATTACGTGACCAATTTATTCAAGAATGGAATGCATCGATTAATTCAATGTCAAAGCTGAAATATTATTGTCAGTATAAAACAGTCTTTTGTTATGAAGAATACATTGATAAAATTGCCATTGAAAATTTAAGAAAAATGTTTACTTGTTTCAGATTAAGCTCCCATAAGTTAGAAATCGAGTCTGGTAGATTTAATAATATTGATCGAAACAACAGAATATGCAGAATATGTAATCAAAATGCAGTTGAAACTGAGTACCATTTCTTGTTATGTTGTAGTAAATATACAGATGTTAGAAATAAGTATTTGGGAAATATAGCTTGGCCTACAATTCAGATGTTTAAAAATATTATGCTAACAAGAAATAAGAAACGTCTTGTAAACATCTGTAGATATATAAAGGAATCTATGACGATAAGACATAATACCCTAACAAATCTTGCTGTTTCTTAATTTATTACTGTTTGGTATTTTATAGCATGTGATATTCTCATAAATGTGCTATTTTTATGCAATATATGATATTTTTTGTTTGCCATGTTTATTATATGCTGTTTGTTAAATGGCCAAAGGCAAATTATTGCCGATTTTGCTAATAAAGTTGATTGATTGATTGATAATAAAAAACAGCAATAATGAGAAATAATGAGATGTAATTGTTAAAAAACTTACTTTATTAAAAATATGATAAAACACTGTTGTATCTTATCACTTTGTTTATTTAGCCCTAATTCAATCAAGCTTTCTTAACTCGTTATAAAGGTGAGAACTGATTTGCTATAAAGGTGAGAAACATCACCTGCAATTTATTTACTGCACAGTAGCTATACAGTAGCTTATTATGATAAACAGAAGCAAGTCTACCAATGGTCCTGACTTGTGTATTGGCCCTTATCGCCAATACGCAGACCTTATCATCTCCATAGGCCACATACCAGGCATACCAGAATCAGTGTCTTTAAGGCGTATAGATTCTAGGTTATGGGTAGAGAACACCAATTGTTTTCCCATAGACTTCCATTATAACATTATGGCGTGTACGGCCTTCCATACATCGAAACATGTATATCCAATCACATTTCTTTCAAGAACTATCTTAGTTCCACCAAAATATTGGACGAAAAACATATGAATAGTGATACTTTATTTAAGTAATATTCGTGTGAATGAGATGACCCCCTGTTTACATCGTTGTCATGGCGGGAGAAATTCATTTGATGACACTTTTTTTCAATACACATAAAATGTAGCAAATTTTGTCAAAATGTATAATGAAATACTGTAAATGCAGTAAAAATATTCCATTTTGAAAAAAATAATCACTTCTTGGGATTGTTTACATGACTGACCAATCAGAACGCACAGATGCTACCTTATTCCCAGGTATACACTTTCCTCATTCCCAGTAAGTTCCCTGTACTTTTTTGAATTGGTGGTCTCTGACCTTATCACTCTAAGATTCATCATGATCTGGTTGCTATCCCAAAAGATTACCTTACCACAATGACCCGATGTGTCCGCTTTGGCCATTCCCTAAGTTATAGGTTAATTACTGCAACCACTGACTATTACAAGTTCTCTTATTTTCCGAGAACTGTGTACCATTGGAACCAACCCCCCCCCCCCCCCCCCCCCAGTGTCGCCCACCTCACTACCCTAGAGCAGTTCAATGCCGCAGTTTGCAGCCTTGAACATGTCTCTCCCTAGTTATCCTGCTAACTCAAGTTTTAATCTTTTTATTTCACCCAAATTATTTTTTAGTTTCTTCCAATCTAAATTTTTATCACTATATTCTTTCTCTTTATGATTTTGACGCGTAAAACGTTTACGTCCCCGCAAGGGGTTCGACAGTTATGGAAGATAAATAGATACATACATAAGAACATTTTGTTTTGAAAATCAACACACTATGAAAATGCCCCCTAAGCTAAATGCATTAAGCGTATGTAGATATTTTCTCATTGACTTAAAACATAAATCTGAAAATTCACAATGAAAGTGGTCTAAATCTTTTTTCAATGCCAAAGCTAAAATAATCTAAGCCAAAATTATAAAAGTTTCATTATTAGTATTACCAGTCAGGTATGTCAAAAATATTCTACATCAATTTCACTCTTTAGTTTAAACGAATGAAACCACTTTGTAAAAGTATGCAAATGTTAACTGAATCCAGATTGCTAGTTTATTATATTGTGGTTAAGTAATTAAGACACAAAATTGACACAGCACGAGGGGCGGTCGGAAAATATCCGGACTATTTAAATTGCTCTTTTAAGTGTTCAATAATTTTCTTTCTTTTTTTTAAATTCTTTTTCAAAGTATTCCCCACCTACGTCTATATACTTTTGTCATTTTTGTGGGGGCTTTTGTGTTCCATCTGCAAACCATGAAGTAGACCTACTGCTGAGGTATCTATTTACTTACGAGGACGAATTCTAAAATGGAGGGGGTGTATGAGGTAGGGTAGAGTATAATGGAACACTTATACTTCCTTGCTATTGAGCTAGCTTTTATAGTGACGTGGTAGAGTGTCCGCCTTAGGTGTGAGAGGTCCCGGGTTCGATTCCCGGTCAGGCCTGAAGTATCTTCAGCCTGTTACATATATAGTAAGAAAGCTGTAAAAATAAGAGACAAGGTTAAAGCACATAGCATGTAGCAGCACAAATAATGAGATTAAACCTGTGAAAGATCTGCTGCTCTTGACCAGAGGCCTAAGAACTGCTTAAGGTAAACAGGAATAAAAAAACTGATGGTCAAAACAGTCGCAATAAGCCGAATTCAGGAAAAACCTTCATGTTCTTAAAATAAGGTCGCACAAAAACTCTACAAAGCTTATGTTCAATGATTCACAAAGAGTTAAGTAAAATTTATCTTAATTTTCATTTTTATCTTGACTCTCCACCAAAGACAGTTCCTCACAAGACGTTTGCTCCTAAGATTTCCCCACAAAATCAATGGTCTAACTTTTAAGACTATTCACCCCCAATTATAAAGAAGGTATGATCCGCTATGTAAGGAAATTAACATGTATAAAGATAATAATTTGTATGGTCACACCTAAACGTTGACGGATTAGCTGACAATATAGGATATAAAGGAAAATGCTGACCATAATATAGGTAAGAGGGATTGTCAGAAAGTGCTGAGGATATGTATATAGAAGGAAATGCATAAAGTTTTTGGAACATTTTAAACAGCAAAGTAAACAAACTCTGTGTAGTACATTTATTTGTTTTATTATCAGTATTTTTTATCAAAATAAATGTTTATAAGGAGATACAATATTATCTGTACAACGAGCTGAGATATGAATACCCCAAAATGTTCAACAATTTAAACTTCATGCAAGGCAAAACAATAAATATTAAAATAATTATCACATTCGATAGATAAGTGTAAAATAAATCAGTATACAATTATAAAGACAGTCATCATTGAAATATTACATTCAAAAATATATACTATATGTGTAAAAAATAAAACAGAAATTGTTTGAAAAAACAAACAAAGAGTAACAATTTGTTATCTTGCACCATCAGGGAGGTCATTCATATAAAATAGGAAGTAGGAAGTAGTCTAAATAATGAGACCTCGGGCAGACCGATTTTACATTTTGATATTTTACGTTGTCTACCTAGAGGAGGCGGATATCGACAAGTCAAAATAATATAACGATATTCAACTCTCGAGTACAATTATTTGGACTAGAAGAGGAAGGGTCCCTGGACAGGAGATCACCCCAAGTTAATTTAGTAGTCTCAGACCTGTTTTGACAGGTGACATCCAGCAGGTAGACGTAAAAGATAAATAAGTTCCTTAGTTGCACTAGTAGTGTAAATTAATGTCGAATTCAATAGTTTTAGGTTAAAACAATATGAACATTCGTGTAGGTATTCTTCTATAATTTTGTTATGATAATGAGATGTAAATGTATGTTGTTTTTATGAACTGTACTAGTAAACGGTTAAATAGTATTTTGGATAGATAAGAATTTGAGAGGTTATCTTCACAATTGATAACAGATAAAACCTATTGATGCTTAATTTTAAATCATTCTTCAAAGCATACTTGCTAGTAGTCCAAATAATAGAATATTTCAGGACTGTGTGATAACTTTTGACTGTCGCTGTCTGGTCCTCAGAGGATATACGTAGTTAAAGCTTAGGCTAATACTACGGCCCAGGATACAGGTAGTCAAAATAATTTGATGGTAAGATTGTTTTATATTTGTGACATGCAATCTTACTGTCAAAACTTCGAAGGACCAAAATAATGAAGGATAAATGACAGTACACACAGTAATCAGGCTGGTAACATTGCCCGATCGGGCTTACGGCATAAAAAGTGATATTTCTTGAAAAATAATAAAGATATTTCTTTCAAATTTGGTTCATTTATTAAGCATAACATATGATGCTTATCAAGATAGAAGTAACTTTGTTGCCTTCAGTTTTGTTAGAATTACTTCCCTTTTTCAGATTTTTATGATGCATAATTTTTGAAGTCCAAAATAGTTATGTTTTTAATGCAATGTTTAAAACAGAAAAGGTTCAAAGGCTTTCTATTGCTCCAAACTTGTGTGCCAATACCCTTATTCTATATATTTAGGATTAATACTTCGTTTCTAGTGCAGATGTATGAGCACTTTTTTTAAACTAACATTTCTCTATGATGTTAAACTTTTTATCACTACTTCATCTATCCATTTACTCATTATCTTAACAATAGTTTTTCATTTTAACTAAGTACTTACATTTAAATAGTAATATAAGTCATAATTTAGTATATTCTTAATATATTTTTTTATATATATCTTTTTTCTCTCTCTTTCATGCATGATGCCAATCTGTTTTTATTGTGATAACTTTGTAGATGACAGAGGCGGGTGTGGCACTGTGTATGACCCTCTCAGGCCCCTTTTCCCTCTCTACATCTTTCTTTCGGTAGGTTGGGATAAGTACTTTACTTGGGGAATTAGGTTTTCTGTCTCACACTTGTCACACACCCGACTGTCAACTACTAATTTCTTATTTTATGCCCATAGACTTGTATTTTTACTTGCATGTACCAATATAATATGCTTATCTTTTTTTTATGCTATGCTTTAACCATGTACTTTTTTTTACAGCCTTTTTTAATAGTTATATTATTTTTACATATGTTTGTCGGGAAATAGCTTTAAGCTAATGTTTTTGTTATATATAGTATCCGACGTTAAATAAAGTTTCTTGTTGTAAGTGAAAGCAGAGTAAAATGTAAAAATTCATGTACTAGCGCAATAATTTAGAGTATTAGAAAGCCATTGAAGCCTGTTTTTGTTTTAAACTTAGCATTAGAACATATTTTTTGGACTTCAAAGATTATGCGTCATAAAAATCTGAAAAGGGGAAATAATTCTACCAAAACTGAAGGCAACCAAGTTATTTTTATTCTAATTTGTATAATTTGTTATGCTTAATAAATGGACCAAGTTTGAAAAAAATAGCATCATTTGTTTTCATGAAATATTACTTTTTATGTCTTAAGCCCGATCGGGCAATGTTACCAGCCTGGTAATGTAAAGTTATTGGTTTTATCGCTTGCGCATAGGCTAGACGCGGTAAACGTTAATTTGATCATGTACAGTACATTCTTTGTTTAAATCACTGGAAAATTCATAATTTTGGAAATTATTTGATAATTTTTACATAAATCAATGAGGAATTGAATCCCCTTTTGATACATGTAAGTTTTATTTGAATTTATGGCCAATTTGTGACATAATTGGCATTTAAACCTACAGAATGTAAAGCTTCAGCAGCTATGAAAATTTCATCGCAAATTTCCTCCACTATTTTGGTCTTTCGAGTGTTTGACGTGAGTGGAGATATTGCCCACAAGAAAAATAACTCAATATTTCATAGGATAGCATCAAATTTGTTGGACTAGTCAGAGGGATGACATCTATCAGTATCAGAGCATCTAAGTAATCCCAATAAGCCAGATGAAGAAGGCTAACTTGCTAGGAACCAGTAGCAGCCAGGACCAGTTTCTGCAAAATAAAGGTCATTTTTAGCGTTAGAGTATTCCAAATAATTTGACGTCAGGACTGATTCTGAGATATTTTCGTGATTGGGCAGAATCTCTCTTTTTACATCAAGGCCTTTTCTGTGGTGAAAATAGATTTAGGTAAAAACATGATCAGGTAATATACTTAATGGAAGAAATTGTAAAACAAATTAAAACTGAATCATTTTATGGTTTAAACATAACAGTAAAACACATTAATAAAGCTTAAACAATATAATTATGTTTTATTTGGCTACCTTGCTGTATTTACATGTCCGTCATTACACTCTTGTTGCTGACAGTGCAGTTATCAATCACGTGGCACGAAGCGGAGCCATATAAAATGTGTTTAAAACTGTGACAAACTTGTGTTTTAATGTTTATTTACATAAACATCAGTTGAATGGAAGGAAAAAATGGATATTCTTTCCAGGTATCTTAAAATTTCACTAATATTATTGTTTTTAGCTCATCTGATTTTTTGAAAAAAAATGATGAGTTATTGTCATCACTTGAGCAGTTGTCGGCGTCGGCGTCTGCATCGGCGTTGCCTGGTTAAGTTTTATGTTTAGGTCAGCTTTTCTCCTAAACTATCAAAGCTATTGCTTTGAAACTTGGAATACTTGTTCACCATCATAAGCTGACCCTGTATAGCAAGAAACATAACTCCATCTCGCTTTTTGCAAGATTTATGGCCCCTTTTGTACTTAGAAAATATCAGATTTCTTGATTAAGTTTTATGTTTAGGTCAACTTTTCTCCTAAACTATCAAAGCTTTTGCTTTGAAACTTGGAATAGTTGTTCACCATCATAAGCAGACCCTGTACATCAAGAAACATAACTCCATCTTGCTTTTTGCAAGAATTATTGCCCCTTTTGGACTTAGAAAATCAGTTTTCTTGGTTAAGTTTTATGTTTAGGTCAGCTTTTATCCTAAACTATCAAAGCTATTCCTTTAAAACTTGCAACACTTGTTCACCATCATAAGCTGACCCTGTACAGCAAGAAACATAACTCCATCCTGCTTTTTGCAAGATTTATGGCCCCTTTTGGACTTAGAAAATATCAGATTTCTTGATTAAGTTTTATGTTTAGTTCAACTTTTTCTCTTAAACTATCAAAGCTATTGCTTTAAAACTTGCAACTCTTGTTCACCATCATAAGCTGACCCTGTACAGCAAGCAACATAACTCCATCCTGCTTTTTGCAATAATTATTGCCCCTTTTGGACTTAGAAAAATCATTTTCTTGGTTGAATATTATGTTTAAGTCAACTTTTCTCATAAACTATCAAAGCTATTGCTTTAAAACTTGCAACAGTTTTTCACCATCATAAGTGGACACTGTACATCAAGAAACATAACTCTATCCTGCTTTTTTCAAGAGCGATGGCCCTTTTTAGACTTAGAAAATCATGGGTAGGACAATATTTCTATTATACAAAAAAAATCAGATGAGCGTCAGCACCCACAAGGCGGTGCTCTTGTTTAATAGTTAAAATGCGATTTAAAAATCGCCGCGTAGAATCGACGCGAAAGGGTCACCACAGAAAAGGTCCTTTTTGTGTTGCACTTTTCCTGGTTAAAGTTTTGCATGCATGTTACTATCTCCAAAACTAATGCAGATATTGAATTGAAACTTCACATGTGTTGTGGGGGTTATAAAACTAGGTGATAGCATCAAGTCCCATAACTCTGACATGCATTTTGGCCAAATTATGCCTCCTTTTGGACTTTGAAAATCCTGATTTTAGTTTTGCATACAGATCTAATGCAAATATTAAATAATAAAATTGGAACTTCACACGTTTCTTTGGGTTTATAAAACAACTAGGCCATAGCATCAAGTTCCATAAATCTGACATGTATTTTGCAAAATTATGTCCCCTTTTGAACTTAAAAACTTCTGGTAACTAGTGCAGATACTGGATTGATAAATTATATTGATATTTCAACATTTAGGGTAACATTCCTGCTTCTGGGACAACAATTCGAGCTGTCTTACAGACACTTGCTGCTCTTGTATTAGAGCAGGGCCTTTTGATTTCCCGTAATAGATGTCTGTTGCAGAGGCCAAAATCTGGCAAATACCCAAAGGAAAATTATTTCCAAATTTGTGAATGTAATTGCCAACTAAGCAAAAAACAAAACTAAAAAATGAAAAACAGTTTTTTTTACATTTTGGAAAGTTTATCTGCTACAACTGGGCAAAAAGAACTTTGTGAGCTCACCTGACACCCTGAACATGAGGTGCTCATGTTGAGCATTTAGTACATTTCCTAAACCACCAAGCAAATTCCAAACCTCACAGTAATGTTCATTGGATGGCCCCTTTAAGGTTCCACCAAATCTAGGTCTTCTATGCAGAAAAGAAACTTTTTTAAGAATCTTCTCCTCAGAAACTGCTAGCTCAATTTTGAAATAATTTCGCGGAAATGTTCCTTTGTTGACCCTCTACCAAATTCATTCAATTAAAAAACAGCTGCCTGGGGGCAATTCTAGTTTTCTGGCTATGATGATATGGAGACCTTTAAAACTGTTCTCTTGTGAAACTGTTGGCCTGAACTGCACACAGATGAAATGTTTCCTGGGTGACCTTTTACACAAAAGTCTCACCTACCGTTAAACCACCCCAAATCCTCCATCACAATTTTTAGCTCTACAATTATAATAATAATAATAATAATAATAAAGACTTTATTTTAAGAGGCAACGAATTCAGGTAAAACCCGATCTTCCAAACGAGCCTCTTCATAATATATACATTTTTTACAACAAAAAAAAAAAAAATAAAAAAAAATAAAAAAAAAAAATATATATATATATAGCAATATGAAAAAAGTCATGGTACACTACAAAGATCATTACATTGTTAACAAATTAATGACATTATATATACAGTATATAGGAAGAAAGTGAAGATGTAATCTGAAAGTATAGACAATGTTTACACCTGTGACACTTTCCAGTATGCTAGATATTTTTGTTTGAAAGAATATAAGGTATCTGCATTTTGAACTTCAACAGGTAATTCATTCCATATTTTAGGACGAGAATAGTCAAGACTTTTCCTATAAAATTCTGTGTTTGGTTTTGGCAAGTGCAAGTTCAGTTTTGGGTCAAGTGACCTTAGGTTTACTGTCTTTACTTCATGTAAAAATGAAAACTTTGTGTTCAAGTATGCAGGACATATATTATTCAGAGACTTGTAAACTAGTATTGCTTTTTTGTATCTGACCCTGTCAGGAAATTTCATCCAATTCAGAACTTTAAATAAATCTTCAGAAGGGGTGTCAAAATTTGCATCAAGTATAATTCTGGCTGCTCGTTTTTGAAATTTAATCACAGTGTCCATTTCTGCAACATTACAATTTCCCCAAACAGAGCAGCAGTAATCTAGATGCGGCAGTATGTAAGCATTGAAAAACATTTTGCGGACAGGTAAATCTAAGAAACATTTTATTCGTTGTAGAAGATATAACTTAGAGTTGCATTTTTTCATTACATTGTCTACTTGGTCTTTCCAGTTAAGATTTTTGTCTACTTGTACTCCGAGAAGTCTTTCTGATTCTGAAAGCTCTATTTTTTCATTTCCAAGGTAAAGTTCAAAAATATTATTCGCTCTGGCTTTGTTTGTGGTTTGAATTGTCATTGCTTTTGTCTTTTTAGCATTTAAAGACATGGAGTTATTTTGGCACCAAGTGAGAATTTTGTTCAGTGCAGTTTGAAGAGAATTTTGTACATCAGTGTGTGTTTTACCTGTTGCTGTTATTGTAGTATCATCAGCAAATATGTCTGTAAATATGTCTTTTAGTTCAGCTGGAAGGTCATTTATATATAACACAAACAGCAGAGGCCCAAGGACTGATCCCTGAGGCACTCCAGACTGTATATGACCTAGTTCAGATAACTTACCTGAGACACTGACCCTTTGGTACCTGTCTGACAGGTAAGATTTAAACCAAAGTAATGCAGAGTCACTAAGATTAAAAATTTCTAACTTTTCAAGGAGTTTTTCATGATTTACAAGGTCAAATGCTTTTGACAAGTCCAGAAATACTGTTCCTGTAACTTGTTTTGAATTTATAGCACTTATCCACCTGTCAATAATCACTGTCAAGGCAGTTTCACAAGAATGGTTTGCTCTAAATCCTGATTGATATTTGAACAGGAAATCATTTTCTTCTAAGAAGAGTTTTAGACTATCTGAGACATGCCGTTCAATTATTTTGGAGAGAACAGGGAGAACTGAAATTGGCCTATAGTTATTCTTATCATTTTTAGAACCTTTTTTATATATAGGTGTTATTTTTGCAATCTTAAGCTGGTCAGGAAATATTTTATTTTTAATACTAAGATTTAGTGCTTGAGTTATAGGCCTTGCTATAACATTAGCCGATAGTTTCAAAAATTTAGCACTTAATCCATCCAATCCAGTGGACTTTTTGGAATCAATATTGAGCAATTGAGTTTCCACAAATTTTTTGGTGATCAGTGGTATTTCATATTTAGGTCCAGAGTTGTTTGTTTGTTGAGTATAATTTGTACTTTGATTTAAATTCTGTTCCACAGATTGAAATACATTTAGGAAATATTCATTAAAAGTATTTGCAGTCCTTCCTGGATCAGATATTGGGTGTCCAGATTCATCATTTATAAAATTGGTCTGCGACTTGGAAGAATCTCCAGTTAAATCTTTCAAGTTTTTCCAAAGCAGCTTAGCATCTTTTTTATAGTTATTGTTAATGGTATCTGTAAAAAATGATCTTTTTTCTTTATGTATCATTTTCTTGACTTTAGTACGCCAATGTTTATATTGGATATTGTTTTCTGTACGTTTAAAATGATCTCTTTGTTTGATTGCTAACTGAATTTCTTTTGTAAACCAGTTTGGTTGATTAGTATGTTTTACACGTTTAGTTTTCTTTGGTGCATGGTCATCAAGAGTCTTTAGGAATAAGCTTGTAAAATAATCAAGGGCATCATTTGGGCAATTCAAAGAATAGAGCTATCCTTCTCTCCACAGCAATTTGAATTTTGACAGAGTTATACCCCTTTTTAACTTAGAATTTTTTGGTAAAAGTTTTTACTGGCAAAACTCTAATTCAGAGTCAAGCACTGAGAAAAGTCGAGCGTGCTGTTTTACGGACAGCTTTTGTTTGACATAGAAATTAGTTAAGCATTCCATATTTTGTCTAAACTGTTTGATATGTGCCTTTGAAACTTTGAACACTTGCTTACCATCATGTTCACAAATTGCCATATAGTGCAAAACTTATCCAGTTCCACAAATACAGTACAAACACTTATCTTTTTTTATGCCCACCTTCGAAGAAGGAGGGTTCTTGCCTACCTATTGGGGAAAGTATACATTTGTCCGAGCACGTGCCGGGGATAGATATTCCTGTCTTTCCTTAGGGAAAAATCTTGTCTAAAATAGCGTGCACTAAGGTGACGTCACACAGTACAGGCACTATTGTGACGTCATAAACTTTATAAATTATGTCAGGAAATACCCTAATCTATTTGTCTCTACGATCTTTTTTGAACGTGATAGGCAAGAAAAATGATCTAACATGTCTGCCTATGTAAGACAGCTGTTTTCCCTACCCTCGGGAAAGCATGGATAAAAAACCTTGCTAACGCTCGGTTTTCCATTCCACACTGTCCCTCGGGTAGGGAAAACCCTGTCTTACACAGGTAGGCATGTAAGATCCTTATAGTATATTGTTTTGCAGATGTCGATCGGTCAGTCTGTAGACTGATCAGTTTCCGGATGATAACTCAAGAACGCTTGGGCCTATAATCATGAAAGTTGATAGGGAATTTGGTCATGGCCAGCAGATGATCCCTATTGATTTCGAGGTCAGTAGGTCAAAGATCAAGGTCACAGTGACCCGGAACGGTTAAACGATTTCCAGATGATAACTCAAGATTGCTTAGGTCTAGGATAATGAAAGTTGATAGGGAGGTTGGTCATGATCAGCAGATGACCCCTATTGATTTCGAGGTCAAAGTGACCCGGAACAGTTAAACGGTTAACGGATAATAACTCTAAAAGCTTGGGCCTAGGATCATGAATATTGATAGGGAGGTTGATCATGACCAGCAGATCTGCCCCTGTTGATTTTGAGATCAGTAGGTCAAAGGTCAAGGTCACAGTGACCTGGAACAGTTAAACCATTTCCAGACAATAACTTCAGAACACTTGGACCTAGGACCACGAAACTTGATAGGGAGAATGATTATGACCAGCAGATGACCCCTATTGATTTGGAGGTCAGTAGGTCAAAGATCAAGGTCACAGTGACCCGGAACAGTTAAACTATTTCCGGATGATAACTTTAAAACGCTTATGCTTAAGAACACAAAAGTTAATAGGAAGGTTGATCATGACCAGCAAATGACCCCTATTGATTTTGAGGTCAGTAGGTCAAAGGTCAAGGTCACATTGACCCAGAACAGTAGAACCTTTTTTGCCAAATAACTAGAGAATGCTTTGGTCTAAGATCACATTTGATACAAAGATCACTTATGACCCATAATTATTGGTTTGAGGTCAGTACGTCAAACGTCCAGTGCACAGTGACCAAATAATTTCTGTTCCTTGTGCAGTTACTAAATACATCATGGGGGGAGGGGGGCAGCTTTTTAAAGAATAAGATAGAGCTATTGCACTTGCCCATTCGATTTGACGATTTGATATGTAAGCTGGTATCTCTGTAACCACCTGTGAGAATAGATTGAAACTTGACACACTTATTCACTGTGATGAACTGTCTTGAAGTGTTCAGGTTCCATAACTTTAATATACCCCCACCAAACATGTTTGTTGGGGCTATATAGGAATCAGTTTGTTTTTTTTTACAAAATTATGCCCCTTTTTTCAACTTCGCAATTTTTGGGTAAATTTTTTGTTATCTCAGTATCCTATAATGGGAATAGATAGAAACTTTACACATTTGTTCACTGTGATGATCTGATATGCAGTGCATAGGTTCCATAACTATACTTTGCATGTTTACAAGTTATGCCCCTTTTGCGACATAGCAATTTTTTGTTAAGTTTTTGTATGTAAGCGGGTATCTGAAAGTACCCACTATTGGGAATGGATTGAAACTTCACACTGAACATTGTCAACTGTGATTAACTAATATGCATTGTACAGGTTCTAAAACTCTTTTTGCATGTTACGAAACTTTGTCCTTTTTAACACACCCGTCTCTGAAAAAGCGGGGTGTATTATGTGAACACCTGCGGCGGGCAGTTGGCGTCCGAAGCATTTCCGCTCTCTTAGTCAAACAGTTTTCATCCGATCTTCACCAAACTTGCTGACAATGTTTGTGGGCATAATATCTCGGCCAAGTTTGATAACCAGCCAAATCGCCCCAGGCACTCTTGGATTATGGCCCTTAGATTAATGGACAAACTGCGAATTTAGCCTTGTCTGCTCTCTAAGTCAAACAGTTTTCATCCGATCTTCACCAAACTTGCTGACAATGTTTGTGGGCATAATATCTCAGCCAAGTTCGATAACCAGCCAAATCGCCCCAGGCACTCTTGGATTATGGCCTTTGAATTACTCGAAATACTGCGAATTTAGCCTTGTCTGCTCTCTAAGTCAAACAGTTTTCATACGAACTTCACTAAACTTGCAGACAATGTTTGTGGGCGTAATATCTCAGCCAAGTTCGATAACCAGCCAAATTGCCCTAGGCACTCTTGGAATATGGCCCTTGAATTACTCGAAATACTGCGAATTTAGCCTTGTCTGCTCTCTAAGTCAAACAGTTTTCATACGATCTTCACCAAAGTTGCTGACAATGTTTGTAGGCATAATATCTCGGATAAGTTTGATAACCACCCAAATCGCTCCAGGCACTCTTGGATTATGGCCCTTGAATTACTTGAAAAACTGCAAATTTAGCCTTGTCTGCTCTCTAAGTCGAACAGTTTTCATCCAATCTTCACAAAACTTGCTGACAATGTTTGTGGGCATAATATCTCGGCAAAGTTTGATAACCACCCAAATCGCCCCAGGCACTCTTGGATTATGGCCATTGAATTAGGCCAGGTTCAATGACAGGCGTATTTTGTGACAGTCTTGCACTCTTGTTTGAGTTTAGTGTTCATTCAGTTAACTTTCTTCAGCAACAAGGCTTTGCTGTCCTCTGAAAGCTCTTGTATTGTTTAGGTTCACTTTTCCTGAATACTGTAGCTTTGAAACTTTTTACATCATTTTGTCATCAATAGGTGAATAAAGAACCATAACTCTTTTTTTGCATATTGCCTTTGTCAAGTACTTACAGACAATTGTGTTGGCAACTGCAAGTGGTGCTCTTGTTGATGCCTGAAATTTCCATCTTTTTGTAACTTTTTATTATGCCGAGAAATGAGATGTATCATTGGAACACCTACAACAAGCTGGCAGCATCCACTCAAGTTGTCTGCTTTCTAACTCCAGCAGTTCTTATCCAATGTTCACCAACATTGGTCACAAAGTTTATGGGCATAATGTCTTAGCCAGGGTCAATAACAAAGTGATCCACCAAGTCATTGACACTTTATTTACTCTTAATGGTGAAAATTGAGAGTTTGTTTCTAATCCCATGTTCAGCAGACTTGGGTAACAATGTTAAAGGCAACAGATGTTTTGTTTGCCAGTGTTTTCATATTGTATTATAATATACATGTTGTACTATATGCCACAATATAAAGAGGTTTTTTGTGCCCCTATCCCCCCCCCCACCCCATGAGTGGTGGGGGCATATAGATTTGGTCTTATCCGTCCGTCCGAAGTTCGTGATGCACCTAGCTCAAAAAATATTTGATATAAATTGATGAAACCTTGCATGAGTCTTTATTATGATATGAACTTGCGCACCTCCTATTATTCGTCTGGCTCCGCCTAGCTCAAAAAGTATTTCATATAGATTAATTGATGAAACCTTGCATGAGTCTTAATCATGATATGAACTTGCACACTTCTTATTTTTCAACTGGTTCCATCTCCTATTTCCAGAGTTATGGCCCCTGAAATAGTCAAAAATGCGCCTTTTCACCTTGTGAGGCGCCTAGCTCAAAATGTATGTGATATGAATTGATGAAAACTTGCAATAATCTTTATCATGATATAAACTTGTGCACCTCTTATTTTCGTCTGGCTCCACCCCTTATTTTTAAAGTTATGGCTCCTGAATAGTCAAAAATGCACATTTTCACCTAATGACATGCCTAGCTCAAAAAGTATTTGCTGTAAATTCATGAAACCCTGCATGAGTCTGGATTATGATGTGACCTGGCAGTCTGGAACACTTGGCATTCTTCTGGAGAATCTTAGCATTTATTACAGAGTTATGGCCCTTGAAATAGCCAAAATAGTGGATTTTTTGTTTGTGATGCTCATAGCTCAAAAAATATATGGCCTAGAATAATGAATCCTTTATATAAAATGTTTGTTGAGGCTATATCCCCTTAAGACTACAAGCATTTGAATTATTGCCCCTTATTTGTAACAAATGTACCAATGGGGGTTGGGGGGGGGTGCGCACACCCTGTGTCCTACAGACACATTCTAGTTCTAATAAACATTCTATTAACTGAAATTTTAAGCATATAAAAAATTGCTATTTGCCCCTTAATAAATGCCCCCTTCAGCAAAATACATTTGCAGGTACAGAAGGGAATTCACAGTTCTTGAATTACTAATAAAATTTATTAGATTAAGTTCAAACATAACTCTGTCATAAATAATGATTTATCTCCCCTTTTTGCACTAATTTTTATATTACATTGCAAATACCAAATAGAATTTTAATTCAATATGTGGACCATATTTAAAATTGGTTAAACACCAAATATGTTATCCATGTTAAATAGAGTCAAGGGAAAGGACAACCATAATCTAATCAACTTTCTGTCTAATTCCCTTATCTCAGTTGTTGTATATTATTCATGTAATGACTTATAAATAAATAAAGTATGTTTAAACCAAATAGAGTCATTATTATTATTATCATTATAATTAATATGCAAGAAAAATAACTCTCCTTTAGTTGCTTTTTCTTGTAAATGTTGCACTTTCTCTGTCCAGGATATAATTCAGGGAACATGTAGCAGTTTACTGATAGGTGTCTAGGATATAATTCAGGGAACATGTAACAGTTTACTGATAGGTGTCTAGGATATACTGATAGGTGTCTAGGATATAATTCAGGGAACATGTAGCAGTTTACTGATAGGTGTCTAGGATATACTGATAGGTGTCTAGGATATAATTCAGGGAACATGTAGCAGTTTACTGATAGGTGTCTAGGATATAATTCAGGGAACATGTAGCAGTTTACTGATAGGTGTCTAGGATATACTGATAGGTGTCTAGGATATAATTCAGGGAACATGTAGCAGTTTACTGATAGGCTAGTGATTGTTTCTGTTCTTACTTTCTCAAATTTACTTTTATCTTGGTAAACATTTTGGAATAGTCTGGTGGCTCTTGTTTTCTTCATAATAACATCTTCCTGTTATTTCAGTTCCAGGGTTTTATGGGGACTAAAATGTTGCAAACTTAATTGAAAATTAGAATGTACATATTACATGTCAAGAACAGTTGCGCTTAGAGAAATTCTGAGAATTTTATGTTTATTTTACAGAAATACTTGAATGCGTTGGATAACTAACAGATACGTCAATAACACCATTCTGATGGGAGGAGAATTCTTAGATATCACAGTGTAATTCAACATTCAATATACGACCAGCGAGATGTTGTATTAACCATGTATTGGAAAAAGTATAGAGTGGATCCATGCTAACGATGAATTTTCGATGACTGTCCATACTGAGAGCTGTAATATAGGCTAAATTGTATTATAATATTTGACTTATGGTTATAATTGGTATATCAGAAGAATTGATTCTTAACATGACTTAATTATATGCCATCATAGGATATTTTGTTACCACTCAAGGAAGATAATTTGTAACAGAAAGAAAAAAATATGGAAGGAAATTTTCATTGAGACAGACGCTTTTCAGAATTGATGCATAGTATTGCTGGTATACTGCATTAACTAAAGACAGGGTAGAAGATGTTTTCGCGCCTTGCAAAATTTCGTAGTAAGTCGGACAGTTATGAGGACTTGGATCGTGTTGAGATGGATATTACCGACCCCAGTATGAGGGAGTATATCGGGATGGGGGAACCAGAACCTCCAGCTGAAGCCAGGCCACAGGAAGAGCCACCAGAAGGTAGTCTTTTATAATGCAGTTGTTTTATTTCAGTTAGTGAGAGTGGCACCGCAATGGTTAAGTCTCAATAGTTGCAATTTTCTTGTTTTAAAGGAAAGAGGTAATTTCAGCTATTTGTGCTTGACCATGCACATTGTATTGGGCTGCACCTTGTGTGGTATGTCAGCTGGATCCCTCATAGGAAAGAATTCCATACATATGGCGCTAAAAGCAGTAACAGATAGTCAGATGGATTAATGTCTGCAACCATAAGTTGCTGCACCAGAGACCCATCATTTTGCAATTACTGTAAAATAGTTTATTTCTTATTAACCTGTCTGGGACATCAGCTGTGAAATTTCAAAGTTTTAGTGAGAAATGTTTCTAGCATTCAAGATAAAGGGAGCATTTTTTGTCTTTTTCAGCTCCACTATTCGGAGAATAAGGGTGCTATTCTACTCGCCCCAGCGTTGGTGTTGGCCTGAGCTTTCTAGTTTAAAGTTTTTCAGCAATCTTTGTTTTTCTTTGTTACTATTGCTTATATCTTACTGTTAGTTCACATGAACAAATTTCTCAGCATGCAAACAAAGTATATGTAGGGGCTGGGCCCATTATACCCAAGGTCAAGGTCACCAAGGTGTTATACTTTGGTTATTTGTAAGAAAGTTTTTCGGCAACCTTTCTTTTTCTGTCATATCTTTGTCACTATTGCTTATATCTTACTGTAAGTTCACATAAACATTGTCCTTTGTCCAGCATACAAACAAAGAATGTGCAGTGACTGAGCCCATTATACATAAGGTCAAGGTCACCAAGGTGATATACTTCAGGGTGGGGGTGGTTAAGAAAGTTTTTCAGCAACTATTGTTTTTCTGTCATATCTTTGTTACTATTGCTTATATCTTACTGTAAGTTCACATAAACATTGTATAGCATACAAACATTTAGTATGTGGAGTGACTGGGCCCATTTTACCCAAGGTCAAGTTCACTAAGTTGTTACACTTGGAATTATTTTCATGTTAAATTTTTTTTGAAAGCTTCGTTTATAGACATATCTTTGGTACCTCAAAAGATAATGACTTGAAATTAAAACCATTTCTTTATAATCATCATCTGCATGTATGGTTACAATCCCATTAAGTAATTTTATTTTTGACAGTATTATGCCCTTTTCATACTTAAAGTTTTGGCAGTCGTTGCTTTCTGGATATAACTATAGTACAATATAAGGTAATGACTTGGTGTATCTTCTTATTGAGACATAAATTCATTTTACTGTCGAATTGCCGAATAGTGGAGCAGGCTGTCTTATGGACAGCTATTGTTTAACCTTTACCCTGCTAAATTTCTAAAATGGACTGGTCCATCATTCAGTTTCATTCTCATCCATCAGATGTTCGTCAAAATCCCGAGACGAACCTCTGATTTATTTCTGTCGTTTATTTGGTGAGCATGCGCACTCGTAATTACTACCGGGAGAAGTTTTAGCCAATCAATGTTCGCCACTATTTGGCACGCCGAATTGAAATTTCAAACAATATGTAAGCAAGGTAGTTGCTAACGATGGATAAAGGCGATATTCAATGATTGCGACTAATAAAGATTTATTACTGTTATTCGATGTTAAGAAATTTACCTGAACAAATAATAATATTCCTCGTAAGTCGGCATCGATATGAAAGGACGCGGTCACGCTTTTCACGGATGATTTTGATTGGTTCGCTACATTTTGTCCCGAAACGACGCTGATTGGCTGAAACGTTTTACCTGTAATGTAACCAAACCACAAATATCGGCGAAATGTGCCAGAGGTTCATCCGGGGAACCACGGTACACCTCTGGTATGCGAGAATGTTCAATTTAGGCAGCACCACTTATTATTCAAATGGGTTTGCACTGAAAATATACTGACTGAATAGCGAGCAGTGTAGATCAATCCATGCAATGGTCACAAAGGCAAAATCACTTGCCATCAACAGGATAAAAGGTTAAAATGTGACTGCCACAATTTTTTTTTTTTAACATAAAATATATTATTTGTGATGTTTATAAATCCAGTATCTGATAATTGATTTCACATATATTTCTCAGAATTGAATATTTGATTTACATAGTATCTGACTACTACAAATACTCCTTTTCCCCCAGGACTATAATTGTCCTATTGTCCTATGGAATAATCTTCCAATTGACATTCCCTTTCTATCAACCCTTGAGCAGTTCAATGCCGCTGTTTGCAACATTGAACAAACTTCACCATAACCTTGCTCTTCACCCATTTTTATGTTTAAGTTGCTATTTAAATCACTAACAAAATTTCTTTCCCTTTTATTTTGGCCCAATTTTCTTTTCTTTTCTACTAACAATCTTTGTGGCTTAACATGCACGAAAGTGTCTACGTTCCTGTAAAGGGTTAGACAGTAATGGAAGATAAAGAGAGCAAGAGACAGTGAGAGACAGATAGAGGAGAGAGGGAGAGAGAGAGAGTACTGTGAGGTTATTTTACAGTGTTGAGTACAATACTGAATTCTGTTGGATGAGTACGCAGCAGTAATAACCCATATTTGGAAGAGGTGAATGCTGAGTCCGAATATGTAACTGCTGTGTACAAATTACCTCTTTATTTCATGCCATAATATATAATAAAAACAGAAATGACAGTTAAATATCCAGACATTATTAAATGACATTCAGAAACAATTTTCACATTTACCACAAACATTAGAAGTTGATATCCTTCTGTCAGCATAGATATGTTCGTTATCATGCCTTGCGCCAAAAAATTGAAAACAACTTTTCATCAAATTACATGATCATCAGATAGGAAATGTTCTTACTAACACACTAAGTGCTCACACTTCTATGTTTCATTCAGAAATATGAAAGTTGTTGCAGTTTTTAGCTCGACTTTTCGAAGAATAGTCTTGCTATTCTACGCAGCCTGGTGTCGGCTTCAGCATCAGCGTCACACCTTGGTTAAAGTTTTGCATGCAAGTACATAATATCATGGCTATCATTTAAAGGCATATAGCTTTAAAACTGTATTTTGGCCAAATTATGCCCCTTTTGAACTTAAAAAAAGTCCTGGTTAAAGTTTTACATGCAAGTTACTATCTCCAAAACTAATGCAGATATTGAATTGAAACTTCACATGTGTCTTCGGGGTCATAAAAATTTGTGATAGCATTAAGAGCCATAACTCTGACATGCATTTTGGCCAAATTATGCCCCCTTTTGGACCTAGAAAATTCTGGTTGAAGTTTTGCATGCAAGTACATATGGCTATCATTTGAAGGCATATAGCTTTGAAACTTATTTTTTTCTTTTTTCTAGGTCAATTACCAACCTCACTGGGTCAAGTCCCATAACTCTGACATGTATTTTGGCCCAATTATACCCCCTTTTGGACTTAGAAAATCCTGGTTAAAGTTTTGTATGCAAGTACATAAAGCTATTACTTAAAGACATATAGCTCTGCAGCTTTTTTAGCTCACCTGTCACATAGTGACAAGGTGAGCTTTTGTGATCACCCTTCGTCCGTCATCCATCATCAGTCCGTCTGTGCGTGCGTCTGTCAACAATTTCTTGTCTGCACGATAGTGGTTTCATTTATGATTTTATTTTAACCAAACTTGCACACAACTTGTATCACCATAAGATCTCGGTTCCTTTCTTGAACTGGCCAGATCCCATTATGGGTTCCAGAGTTATGGCCCCTGAAAGGGCCAAAATTAGCTATTTTGAATTTGTCTGCACAATAGCAGCTTTATTTATAATTTGATTTTTACCAAACTGGCACACAACTTGTATCACCATAAGACCTTGGTTCCTTTGTTGAACTGACAAGATTCCATTATGGGTTCCAGAGTAATGGCCCCTGAAAGGGCCGGAATTAGCTATTTTGACCTTGTCTGCACAATAGCAGCTTTATTTATGATTTGAATTTAATCAAACTTACACAAAACTTGTGTCACCATAAGATCTTGATTCCTTAGTTGAACCAGCCAGATCCCATAATGGGTTCCAGAGTTATGGCCCCTGAAAGGGCCAAAATTAGCTATTTTGACCTTGTCTGCACAATAGCAGCTTCATTTATGATTTGATTTTAACCAAACTTGCACACAACTTGTATCACCACAAGGTCTTGGTTCCTTTCTTGAACTGGCTAGATTTCTTCATGGGTTCCAGAGTTATGGCCCCTGAAAGGGCCAAAAATTAGCTATTTTGAATTTGTCTGCACAATAGCAGCTTTATTTATAATTTGATTTTTACCAAACTGGCACACAACTTGTATCACCATAAGATCTTGGTTCCTTTCTTGAACTGGCGAGATTCCGTTATGGGTTCCAGAGTTATGGCCCCTGAAAGGACCAGAATTAGCTACTTTGACCTTGTCTGCACAATAGCAGCTTCATTTATGATTTGATTTTAACCAAACTTGCACACAACTTGTATCACCATAAGACCTTGGTTCCTTTGTTGAACTGACGAGATTCCATTATGGGTTCCAGAGTAATGGCCCCTGAAAGGGCCGGAATTAGCTATTTTGACCTTGTCTGCAAAATAGCTGCTTTATTTATGATTTGAATTTAATCAAACTTACACAAAACTTGTGTCACCATAAGATCTTGATTCCTTAGTTGAACCAGCCAGATCCCATGATGGGTTCCAGAGTTATGGCCCCTGAAAGGGCCAAAATTAGCTATTTTGACCTTGTCTGCACAATAGCAGCTTCATTTATGATTTGATTTTAACCAAACTTGCACACAACTTGTATCACCACAAGGTCTTGGTTCCTTTCTTGAACTGGCTAGATTTCTTCATGGGTTCCAGAGTTATGGCCCCTTAAAGGCTTTTGCAGCCATATAGAGACTTCATTTATGGTTTTATTTGATACAAACTTCCAAAATAACTTCAACAACAATAATTCTTGGATTCCATGACAAATCAGATCCAAGTGTAGGTTCAGAGTTATTTTATATCTGATTACCTCCCCTGATTGTAATAAAAATGGATTTATATCAGTAAGTACTTATAGGACTTATTTGAAATTTCATTATTGTCATTAGTTGGACTGAGCCAATCAGGGTAGATAACTATGGACTGATTCTATGTCAAATTACCTCCCTTTATTTATCCCCCCGCCAAAGGCGAAGGGGATATAAGAAATGCTCTCCGTCCGTGCGTCCGCAACGATCTTTGTCCGGAGCATAACTCCAAAAGTACTGGAGGGATTCTCTTCAAACTTCATACACTGATAGAACACATTGGGAGGAAGTGCAGTGTGCAAGAACAATAACTCTACCTTGCCTATTTTTGGAGTTATTCCCCTTTATCATATTTTCTTAAAAAATTTTGTCCGGAGCATAACTCCAAAAGCACTGGAGGGATTTTCTTCAAACTTCATACACTGATAGAACACATTGGGAGGAAGTGCAGTGTGCAAGAACAATAACTCTACTTTGCCTATTTTTTGAGTTATTCCCCTTTATCATATTTTCTTAATACATTTTGTCCAAAGCATAACCCCAAAAGTACTGGAGGGATTTTCTTCAAACTTCATACACTGACAGAACACATTGAGAGGAAGTGCAGTGTGCAAGAACAATAACTCTGTCTTGCCTATTTTTTGAGTTATTCCCCTTTATCATATTTTCTTAAAAAAATTTGTCCGGAGCGTATCATCTTTATGCATGAAGGGATTTTGATATATCTTGGCACAAATGTTTACCACCACGAGGCAGAGTGTTGTGCGCAAGAACCAGGTCCCTAGGTCTAAGGTCAAGGTCATACTTAGAGGTCAAAGGATACAAGAATAAAAACCTTATCCGGAGCATTACTTCTTCATGCATAGAGGGATTTTGATATAACTTGGTACAAATGTTCACCACCACGAGACGGAGTGTCACGCGCAAGATCCAGATCACTAGGTCTAAGGTCAAGGTCACACTTAGAGGCCAAAGGTCAGATTCAAGAATGACTTTGTCCGAAGCATTTCTTCTTCATGCATGGAGGGATTTTGATGTAACTTGGCACAATTATACACCATCATGAGACAAAGTGTCATGCGCAGTTCCCTTCTTTATATATTGTGACATTCTGGCACTCTTGTTCCCTGTTAGCTTTCCATTCCTTCTTTTTACAGTAGCCATATAGAAAAACATCATAGCTATACTGTTCATGAAAATTAGTAAAATTTAGCAGTAAACCATCTCACTACTGACTTATTCTTTCTTCCACATCTTTAAAACCCCTGATGCGAACCACAACTAAACGGTTCTTCAACTAAGCTTTCCCCAAAATTAATACTTTCAGACACTAACTTGCCAGGAACTTTAGACTTCAATCATAATATGCCCGGCGGGGGGATTAGCCATGTCTAACATGGCTCTTGTTTTAAATTGAAATGGGTATATCTCGTAACTAATGAAGATACTGATCTGAAATTTCATTTATGTCAACAGATTTATTTGGCAGATCCTTCTTTTGTTCACTTAGAATAATTTTTTTTTTTATTACTTTTCTTTTACGTTACTATAAATAGCTTATATTTAGTAACTTTTTTATTATTGGCCGTAGGGAAAAACCGAGACCACTTTTCTGTGGTACAACATGGATGGTACCTCCAATTTTTAGGTGTATTTTGACATATCTGTACCTTGTAAGAATTTTTTTTCTTTTTGGTTAAATTTCTTCCCTTTGTTGTTACTGTCCTTTGGACTTAGATATTTTTTCTGAGGACCTTCTTGTCTTCAAGTGCAATGATAACAGGTGAGCGATATAGGGCCATCATGGCCCTCTTGTTTCTTTTCTAGGTCAAAAATACCAACCTCACTGGGTCAAGTCCCATAACTCTGACTTGCATTTTGGCAAAATTATGTCCCCTGTGAACTTAAAACTTCTTGTTAAAGTTTTACATGCAAGTTACTATCTCCAAAACTAATGCAGATACTGGATTAGAACTCTATAGATATTCTAACATTACAGGTAATATTCCTGCTTCTGGGACAACAATTTGAATAGTCAACTGTCTTACGGACAGCTCTTGTTAATTTTACTAGTTTCTACAGTTTAAGTGCATTATACAAGGGAAGTAATCCCAGACAGAATCAGAAGAGTTGTCCTGTCCACTATGAAAAAAATATGGATACACCCGTACTTTGGATTCATGTCCAAGATGAAAGAAATTTGGCCTTTTTGGACTGTATGTTTCCAATATTGTTATAAAAAAACTTAAAAAGACCAGGAATACAGCAAAAATCATGCAGTACAATACTGGTTTCTATTGTATCATCACATGCAGAAAGAAAAGCTTTCCATTGGTTAAATTTATATAGGTATGAAGTAACATTTCAATTTCAATTTCAATTGGTTTATTTCTCTCAATTCATGATAACATGACATAATGAGGTACAATACATACTTATAACGAGGCTTATGCATTGTCAAAACAGCAGGTATAATACTAGCACTAAGTTCAATAATAATGATATTTTTGATGTTTATATTCTTGCGGGAGAGTAACAATTTTGCAACAGTACACAATACAAATACCACTTAATTAAGTTAACAGATCCGCACATTCTGTCCAAAACAATAGAAATTATTAAATCCATTGTTTTAATACCCCCCCCCCCCCCCAACTATATGGCATACATGTGTAATATTGTATACATATATAAAGTAGTGTTTCAGAGTGTCTGTTTAGACAGGTACGTTGTCTCTTTTTAACATAAAATTAAAAGCCTTATGGAACTTTAAAACAATTGATACCCCTGCTCTGTTACCCTGCTCTGTTACCCTGCTCTGTTCTATACTAGTAAACTATCAGTAAATCAGTCTGTTGAAGGAATTCTGTTACAACTTTAAAAGTATGCAAGTAGGTGATAGAAGGACAGAATGATGAAGGCTATGCTTTTTTATCCCCCGATGGAAGTCGGAGGGATATAGTTTTGGCGTTGTCCGTCCGAAGCCATATCTAGGAAGTGGTTGGAAATATTTATATAATACTTCATATACATGTTCACCACAATGAGTTTTAGCGGCCCGTCAAGTTTCAGTCAGATTGCCCAAGTAACACCAGAGTTATGACCCTTAGAAGTTTCTAGTGTTAACTATATAGGGTACTATAAATATGGCAATTTCTGCATCATAACTTTTGATATATTTGACCTTGAACTATGAAACTTATATAGAATTTAGAGCACCAATGTTAATGTGATTGTGCACACACAATTTCGTTTGGATTTCTTTGTAACTTCAGAGTTGTTGCCCTTTAATTGGTTAAAAATCCACATATTTGTACATAACAAACTTACCATTTGGTAGAATTTCATTAAATTTCTTTCATTCTTTTCCATGAACATTTATTATAAACATGTGAAGTTGTGCATCCACACCTGGTCACCCACTTGCCTTGGTCCACACCCCCTTCCCCCCCCCCCCCCCCAAATTTTTTATTTTTTTTTCCTTATTTTAGATTTTTTTCAAACCTTCCATGAATATTTATCAACATGCAACTTGTACCATTCTCCCACCTCGCTCCTCCACCCAGTCATGCCCACTACCGATCATGCATCCTCTGCCCACCCCCTTCACCCAATTTTTTTTTTTTTAATTTTTAATTTTCCATCAATATTTATAATCAACATGTGAAGTTTTGTTTCCTCACCCACCCCATTCACCTCAAAAAAAGAATATAAACATATATATATATATATATATTTCCATTCCTCTTTTTTAAAAAATGTTCAAACCTTCAACATGTTAAGTTGTAACTGCACCAATCTTGCCCCCAACCATGTTCAAGATATCTTACTTGATTGTGTTCTCTTAAGGACATCTGCTCTTTAAGTTCAAATGTACATGTTAAACAGCAACGCCTGGTGCCAAACCACTCACACAATATTTCGTTCCACCTAAACTTCAAGCTCACATTTCAATTAACTGTATTAATTTTAAAAGCTAAGCTTATTACAGTAAACATATACCATTCAAAATAAATCTTTAGTCAGGATCAAAGTATCATACATTTATTATGTACTCTTTAATTAAACATTTGTTTTCTGTTAAATTGATTTTGACTAATGAAATTATTCGCTTCTTAGTAACATCCTTAACTTTTTGCCGGATATATTTTTTTGCCATTCCTCACCACAAACCCTTTTGGCTGGGGATACCAATTCATCGAATTTGCTTGTTTATATTTGGAAGAAGGTAACTTTTTAAGAGATTGCAAAATTGTTCTCCTCTGAAAATTGTGTGTTGTTGTTTTTTGTTGTTTTTTTTTTTTTTAATAATACATCATTTTATTGACAATAGATTAGCACAATATACTGAACATATTTGTATTTTGGTTGCATTTTGTAAGGTTTCATGTGGTCTTGCATTTATAACTAAACTTCAGATATGAATATGTCTTAAATATAAGTTAACAGCATAATTGGATAATGCATAAAAGAGTTTCACGAGAATTTCGTATTAAAATCTAGGATATTTTCCTATTACCTCCCTTTTAAGTTTATATATTTGACTTTCTAAAAGTCACCAACCATAAAGAAACAATTGCTTTTTTAACATCATGGTAATAGATATTAAGCTACACCATTAGTTCAACAACACTGCTTTAAACAGCTAACTGACTTGTTTAATTTCTAGCAGAGTGTTTGTTTGTATTCCTATCTTTGTACATTATACCGAAACAACCACTTGAAACAGATCTTTCTATAAAACATCTGTTTCTTTATGTTTCATTCATTGGACCAAGCTCTCTTTGTATTGTTTGTTCTATATAGAATGCTGATAAGAGACCATTCAGTGTTTCCTATAAAGGAATTACTTTACTTTGAGAATTGTCCTTGAGTCAGTATTATGTGTGTGTGAGAGATAGATTGATGGAAGCTGATTTCTTTAGCTTCAAGTGTCACCAGGAACCTCCAGTGTAGGAGAGTTGACAGGATTCAACAATCAATAACTGTAAATTGTCCTTCATTTGATTGGAATTTTCTCTCTGACTGGTCTACTTGTTTTATATCTGGGTTATATAACACACAATTCATTGAAGTTGGAACCAGTCAGTTTCATGTAGGGAACTTGCAGAATAGTTGTTCACAGTGAATTTGAGTGACTGAATTATAAATGAATGATAGTTTTATTTTCCTTTATGAAAGTATGTTGTAAAATGTGTTCACAAATGAACAGAAAATTTCCAGATATATCGATATACCGGTAGCTCATAACATATTTCAATATTTTATTGTGCCCCCCCCCCCCCCCACCCCACAAGAGGCAACATTGGTGGGGGCATATAAATTTGGTCTTGTCTGTGCGTTCGTCCGAAGTTTGTGACGCGCCTAGCTCAAAAAGTATTTGATATAAATTGATGATATAAATTCATGAAACCTTGCATGAGTCTTTATCATGATATGAACTTGCGCATCTTCTATTTTTCGTCTGGCTCCTCCCCCTATTTCCAAAGTTACATGTATGGCCCCTGAAATAGTCAAAAATGCACACTTTCATCTTGTGACGAACCCAACTCAAAAAGTATTTCATATAAATTGATTAAACCTTGTATGAGTCTTTATCATGATATTTGCGCACCTCCTATTTTTTGTCTGCCTCCGCCCCTTATTTTGAGAGTTATGGCCCCTGAAGTAGTCAAAAATGCACATTTTCACCTTGGGATGCACCTAGCTCAAAAAGTATATGATTTAAATGGATGCAAACTTGCACGAGTCTTTGTCGTGATATGAACTTGCACACCTCTTTTTTTTTGGATGGCTCCTTCCCGTTTTTTTAAAGTTATGGCCCCTGAAATAGTCAAAAAATGCACATTTTCACCTAATTATGTGCCTAGCTGAAAAAATATTTGATGTAAATTCATGAAACCTTGCTAGAGTCTTTATCATAATGTTGCCTTGCACACTTGGCATTCTTCTTGAGTTTCTTAGTGCTTATTACAGAGTTATATGGCCCTTAAAATAGCCAAAATAGTGGATTTTCTGTTTGTGATGCTCATAGCTCAAAAAGTATATGGCCTAGAATAATGAATCCTTTTCATAAAATGTTTGTTTAGGCTATACCCTATTAAGACAGCAAACATTTGAATTATTTCCCCTTTTTTGTGACAAATGTACCAGTGGGGGGGGGCACATCCTGTGTCCTACAGACACATTCTAGTTTTTAAAAAAAAATGGTTTTCCACAGTTTTAATGTGGGCATCGTCAACTAAAAATTAAGAAAATAATGTTTGGCAACAAAATATAACAAAATTTAATGCATCTTCTGGACGAGGACATTTCTGGATTGGGGATAGCCTTGTTAGTTTCACTAACCTCTAATGATGGCTATAAATCCCAACTTGGATGTTTTATGTTACATTTTGTCCTAACTGTATAAGCCTGGACCTTATTCCAAAATTAGTGTACAAATTAATGCTGAAAAAAAAAATGCCTCTTCTGTAGCCTTTCCTCATAAATCTCCAGTTATATGTTATTGAAAAAAGGTATAATTTAAAAGTTTAATATATTAATGGTGATCAGGATGAAATTTGCTTAGCTCTGGGTCCCTCACCATGAAAAGAAAAAAAAGATTGATATATCAGCCAAAGTTTTTTGTTTATAAAGCGACCTCATTCCAACCCCATGGTAATGATTTTAGCATTGAAACAAATGTAACAGGAATAGTTGATTTCTAAGCTAAAGGTTAAAGAAGAGGTCATTCCAGTATAGTTGCCTACAGTTGCATGAGTTACCACTATGAAATGGAACTGCGGGAACCAGATAAGCTATGCCCCATACTGTGGTACTTCATTAAGGTATTGATGATTTCAAATATTTTCACCACTATACATTGTATCTAATGTAAGAACATTCTTTGATTTATTACAAACAAAAAAGACAAAATGTCTAAATATCCTGGAGAAGGAATTAATTTGTACAGCATTACTGTGATAACAACTAAATGTGATCAATAGATTTCTGTTCAGACATCTGTAGACTGATTATACAAGCGTGAACATTGCCTAGTGACAGCTCACCATTTGGCCTGTCTCTTTCTATTTGCCATTTACATCCATTCATATTGTAATTGTGGAAAAAGAATGTTTATTGATTGACCATAGTTATTACAGTCCATGAAATAAACAAACGTGTTTGTAAACATGGACGGATCCAAACGGAAGGGGAAGAAGCATTTTATAGAAATATTTCGATGGCAAACTACAATAAATATCCATAGCCCTGACTAACCTATAAACCGGGCCAGGCTATTTTAGAAGTACAACAACACATTTGACCCATTTAAACGAGTTGTACTCAGTGGATATTTTTGCAGATTTCATTTTGTGCAGAGAATCCATAATTATATATTTATAAATCATGTTGCTTCAAAACCTCACTTTCATTTGAGGAAGCCAATAAGGCTGCTGACTAGGAAGTTTGGTGGTTCTGCCCTGGTTCAAACCTGTGATTAAATAATGTCAGGAGGATCACCTTAAGTTTCCTCTACTTTAAAATGCTGGAGTGTCACCATACGTTCTTTTGACATTAAACCAGTAACCAAAAAGAAAGTAAATAAATAAAAGAAATATCACAAATTCAGTTATTAGCAATAGAAATTGAAAATTTGTAAGAAAGAGAAGTTTTGTGGGAGCAGATGTGTTTTGATTCAAGAACAACAGTAGTCTTTCTAATTTCTTTCCCAGATCTTCAGTAAGTGTCAGGTTTTGGTTAGAATATACAAATCGAAAATTTTCAAATAAGTCAGATCTCTTGATGGCAGTTTCGTTGGTATTGCCAACTGTATCATTACTTGAACATTTTGTCAGTTAAAGCAGGTTTTCATGTAGCTACTGGAATTAATGTCTGTAACCCTCCACTGCAAGTGTAAGACATCATGCAGGTCAGGTTTTATTGCTTCAGTGAATGTTTTGCATTTAAGTTGGTTCCTCAACAAGTATTGTATCCATGTCTCTTGCACCAAACCAAGTGAATCATTGAAAAGCTGAAGACAATAAACTTTACTGTGTAGCATAGCTGGTGCCTTCTTTAGGGTAAGCAATCACAGAACAGATAGACCATAAAATTGGTCATCTACTGTTCAGGAATACCTGTCGCATACCGTACATTTTCTCTGTCACATCCTCTGTACTCCTTGTGAAGCATACATCACTGTCAATGTCTTAATAAGAAAAAATAACGAATGAGGCTGATTTTTTCTGATTTCAGATACATTTACTATACAGCAAGCTATTGATAACATTGGTTTTGGCAAGTTCCAGATCAAACTGTCCATACTAACAGGAGTAGCATGGGTAAGACATTGTCAGTTAGTATGTAACAATTAACAGAAAGGTTTTTGCAAGTTCCAGACAAAACTGCAGTTATACAGACATGAGTAGCATGGGTAAGACATTGTCAGGAAGTCAATACATAACAGGAGTAACATGGTTAATAAAATCTGTAAAAAAATCCTTTGGAAGCAAAGAATGCATCCAAGAAGAATAATAGCAGACTTGGCTTTATTGAGTCTGTTCATGAGAGGTAATGGAATGTGCAACACCTCTCATGCCCACTAGCACCGGCTTAAGCCGAATTCTATTACACATAAGTTGAATGGACTCCATGATCCCAAAGGACCAGAAAATATAACAACACTGAATCCAAGTACGGGGAGACTGTCAGATAGTAGATATGTAACAGAAGGTTTTGGCAAGTTCCAAGCCAGAATGGGTAAGACATTGTCAGACAGTAGATATGTAACAGAAGGTTTTGGCAAGTTCCAGGCCAAAGTGGGTAAGATATTGTCAGACAGTAGATATGTAACAGAAGCTTTTGGCAAGTTCCAGACCCAAGCACCTGGGTAGAACCACCAATCTTCCATAAGCCAGCTGGATGGCTTAAGATTTCAACGTCCTGAGTGAGGCTTGAACTCACATCGGTGAGGGGCAAGTGTCATGAAGTTAGAGACCTTAACCACTTGACCACGGAGGCCTGGGGAAGACATTGTCAGGAAGTAGATACACAACAGAAAGGATTTTGCAAGTTCTAGACAAAACTGTACATAATGACTTGAGTAGCATTTTGAGCTCGACTATTAGAAGAATAGTCTAGCTATTCTACTCACCCTGGCGTCGGCGTCGGCGTCACACCTTGGTTAAGTTTTTGCATGCAAGTACATACAGCTATCATTTAAAGGCTTATAGCTTTGAAACTTATTTATTCTTTTTCTAGGTCAATTACCAACCTCACTGGGTCAAGTTCCATAACTCTAACATGTATTTTGAGCAAATTATGCCCCCTTTTGGACTTAGAAAATTTTGGTTAAAGTTTTACATGCAAGTTACTATCTCCAAAACTAATGCAGATATTGAATTGAAACTTCACATGTGTCTTTGGGGTTATAAAACTAGTTGATAGCACCAAGTCCCATAACTCTGACCTTCATTTTGGCCAAATTATGCCCCCTTTTGGACTTAGAAAATTCTGGTTAAAGTTTTGCGTGCAAGTACATACAGCTATTACTAAAAGGCATATAGATTTGAAACTTATTTTTTCTTTTTGTAAATCAATTACCTACCTCACTGGGTCAAGTCCCATAACTCTGACATGTATTTTGAGCAAATTATGCCCCCTTTTGGACTTAGAAAATCCTGATTAAAGTTTTACATGCAAGTTACTATCTCCAAAACTAATGCAGATATTGAATTGAAACTTTGCATGTGTCTTCGGGGTTATAAAACTAATTGATAGCACCAAGTCCCATAACTCTGACCTTCATTTTGGCCAAATTATGCCCCCTTTTGGACTTAGAAAATTCTGGTTAAAGTTTTGCGTGCAAGTACATACAGCTATTACTAAAAGGCATATAGAATTGAAACTTATTTTTTCTTTTTCTAGATCAATTACCTACCTCACTGGGACAAGTCCCATAACTCTGACATGTATTTTGGGCAAATTATGTCCCCTTTTGGACTTAGAAAATCCTGATTAAAGTTTTACATGCAAGTTACTATCTCCAAAACTAATATAGATATTAAATTGAAACTTCACATGTGTCTTCGGGGTTATAAAACTAGTTGATAGAATTAAGTCCCATAACTCTGACATGTATTTTGGGCAAATTATGCCCCTTTTGGACTTAGAAAATTCTGGTTAAAGTTTTGCGTGCAAGTACATACAGCTATTACCAAAAGGCATATAGCTTTGAATCTTATTTATTCCTTTTCTAGGTCAATTACCAGCCTCACTAGGTCAAGTTCCATAACTCTTAACATGTATTTTGAACAAATTATGCCCCCTTTTGGACTTAGAAAGTTCTGGTTAAAGTTTACATGCAAGTTACTATCTCCAAAACTAATGCAGATATTGAATTTAAACCTAACATGTTTCTTCGGGGTTATAAAACTAGTTGATAGCATCAAGTCCCATAACTCTGATATGTATTTTGGTCAAATTATGTCCCCCTTGGAACTTAAACTCTTGATATTTAACGTTTTGGGTAATAATTTCCTGCTTCTGTGACAATATTTCGAATAGTCGAGCTGGGCTGTCTTACGGACAGCTCTTGTTAAAGACATTGTCAGGTAGTAAATACATAACAAAAAACTTTTGGCAAGTTCAACACCAGTCTGACCATATTTAGAGTGACGTGGGTAAGACATTGTCAAATACTTAGACACATAACAGAAAGGTTTTGGCAAGTTTGAACTTTGGTAAAAAGAGTTTCATTGTCATCATTTCAAGAAGTTTTGTTAATATTGTCTTATTCACCAGAATAATGGCTCAGTGTTATTTTGAAATAATTTATGCCTCAGAAAGAGTAAATAAAATGTACTCTTCGTATCCATGATAAAAAGACAGGTTACTCAATCATAAAAGTTCCTTTAATTTTTGTTTTCTACTGGTTCAAATAGATATTTATTAACAAAACATTTTCTGTCTCAAAAATGTTGCTTTAAATGTATGTCATTGTTCTTACATGATCTGTTTGTATGGTAAGCTGTCAATACTGGTACAAGGTTTTTCTTGCATATATATTACATTTCCCAGTCCTTCCCTTCTCCTGCTACAGAGATAATTTATTTCGATAGCAGATCTCGGGGATATTTTATGCTTTGTTACATTTTGTATAAATTGGTGGCAGATGCTGTTCTTGCAAATTTCTTAATAAAATCATTATCAAATATTCAAGTCACCTTAGTATTGTGTATCATCTGATTTACTATTTTTTCGAGTTTAAATGCCCAGGAATTGAATGAAATATACATTTGAATTTGAATGATGAACTCTGGTAAATAAGACAAGAAACCTCTAGACAAGCCTTGTTTATTTTTCATTCCTACATGCTTTCTAAAACTCTGTGATAAAGATTTATTATGCTCAATTTCATTCATCCAGATAGTGGTTATTTGACATTTTAATTGATATGATTATGTTCTCTGACTTACACCTGCCTTGTTGTAGAACATTCTAACACGACCAGCAAATAACCTACATACATGTAGAGTAAAATCTATCTCTGGTTATTCTGCAATAAACCACTTGCGTGCAATGACGTCATCCGATCCAGGTGCGTAGCATGGTCGTAAAAAGTAGTTACCATTTTTTCTAACACTTTTGATACTAGTTTGTCGTGTTAGAATCGAAATAAGTGTGATTTATTGTAGAATAACCCGAATTTTTCGTTCATATGCGAAATAATATATTCTTACGCATAAGAACTCAAAACTCGGGTTATTCTACGAAAAACCACGTTTGGGAACTTATTATTTCTTAAATGAACAACTCTTGATATTTTTCTTTGTTTAACTGAAAAATAATCACCAAGCCGTGTTAAATGCTTATAGATGTTACATTATTTTTACAGATGGCTGTATACCATGTTTATATATATACATTTACAGATGGCAATATACCATGTTTATATATATATATATATTTACAGATGGCAGTATACCATGTTTATATATATATATTTACAGATGGCAGATGCCATGGAGATGATGATACTGTCTATATTGTCACCAGCATTACATTGTGATTGGCAGATAAATGAATGGAAACAAGCTCTTATCACCACGGTAACCTTTTAATCCTTATCTTTAAAAAATGCAGCAGACGTATGTTATTGTATGGTCAGCTTAGAAATTTGCCTAGCTGAATGTCAAATGTATACAACAACCAAGCTGGGATCCTTCAAACTTGAAACACTTTAACCCTTACCCTGCTATATTTCTAAAACTGAATGGTCCATTATTCAGTTTAGGCAGTACCACTTATTATTCAAAGGGTATTTCACTGAAAATGTTCTTCTACTGAATAGCGAACAGTGCAGACCATGATCAGATGTCATGGATGTGCAGGCAGATCTTGGTCTGCACTGGTAGCAAAGGCAAAAGCACTTACTGCAAGCAGGCTTAAGGTTAACATAGGCTTGAAAAGTTGAAATTGTCATCAGTTTCATGCAAATGTAATTATTTCAGTTTTTGTGATCTCAAGTTCTCGATATGACAAGTGTGTGTCTTCGCTGCATTCCACATCATAAATATCTATTACAGGAGCAGAATAAAGAATGTATAAGGAAATGGCTTGCATAATCAATACTGCCAGTTCTTGTATTCATGCATCAGTCTCATTTTAAACTATTTACAGTGCCTGCAACTAACTCTTATCATGCTGGACACGATTGATTCTGCCTTTGCGACCAGTGTAGATCATGATCAGCCTGCACATCCGTGCAGTCTGATCATGATCTGCACTGTTTGCTATTCAGTCAGTATCTTTTAGGTAAGCACCCCTTTTAACAGTTAATGGTACTGTCCAAATTGAAAGATGGACAAGTTCGTTCTAGAAATTTAGCAGGGTAAGGGTTAAAACTACAAGTAATAATCATTGAGTCACCTAGAGTTTGTACTGGTATTTTCAAGTGGTTTAAAATTTAACACTTGTCGTCTTTTACCAATAAAGGTCAATTAGGTATTAACTCATGAAACTGCTATTTACATTAACATATTTTATAGACATAAAATTTAAGATGACAACAGCCTTGTACTGTTTTACTGTTTTGCAGGGTGGACGGATAGCTCAGTGGTTTGCACACTGGCCTTCCAATCCTGAGGTCGGGGGTTCGATCCCCGGCAGCTACTCTGGAATTTTCAGAAACCCTTTTCAGTGTTTCCCACCCAACTAGAGGTGTACTGGTCAGGAACCCAGGCAATCCTTGCGTGTATCAGTGCTATACACTGGGCACGTTAAAGAACCAGGCTGTCTATTCGCAACGAGCTAGGCTAAGTTAGACGGACAAGCCTGTATCTGATTTCTGATCTCTCTGTGGTGGGGGCTTTATCTCACTCTGTCCCTCTGGTCAGATCGCTCTGTGTCTGTACTAGTAGAGGATGAATTATGCGCCCTGTGTGGCTGCATTTGAACTATGTAAAGCGCCTTTGAACGTGAAATTGATCATGAAAAGGGCGCTATATAAATCTGGTATAATAATAATAATAATTACTTAGAATGGATTCTGTTTAGACAAGTTAATTTAGGTACATCTGAAAAAATTATTTAGATACTGGAATATTCTTTAAGGCTTTGTCCTCAGAATGCACTGCAACCCTCATAAAGGATTAATGGCTCCGTCTTTAAAATTATTATGACATAATAATATCCTCCCCACATTAGCCATACATAAATATAAGTTATTTTGTTGTTTCTCTGTAAGGAGAGATTCTGTTTATTTAACTCTGCAATGTTATAATATCCTTTGTATCACTTTTCTATTTACAGATTGTATTTTGTGGTATGATGTGCAGCTCCAGTATTTGGGGAAGTCTTTGTGATAAATACGGCAGAAAAGCTGTAAGAACATGTTTGTATTAAATTATCATTTTCATATTTTAATGGCTATGCTGTTTTAACAATTTTTAGAAGTACATGTATAATAATAGGGTAATTCGCCCTTGAGTCAAACAGGTTAGTCATTCGCAGTGATCATACGGAGGTCCATATAACGGCAACACCGTTTACAATATGCGGAATGTTCCGGCTATTACCCTGGTTTATAGTTAAGTATGTTTTACTACCGTATCTTGGACTAAATATATCAAAGTATTGGAAGTACTCACTAACCTCGTTGTCGCCTTTGAGTCGAACACATTCGCCCTTGACTCGAACACAAGAATCTCACCAATAAAACGAGCTTTCTTATATGGAAACAGTACAACAAACCCCTTTATTGATTGGTTTAATCATATCCCATAACAAGGCGCCATTTTCTGAAGTTTCAACAAGTTGTTTCAGCCTCTAAATAACACGAGTTTCAAGAAATTCAAACAGTATCCTTAGCTATTTTATAAAGCTATATGCATTAGTGTGGTGTGTTAGTTACATTTAAACTTACGATAGTACTAAGAGCGTTAGATGTGATCTACATGTAAAAGATATTGCGTTTCATGTCCGTCCTGTTTTTGGTTTACCTTCTTCCGTGGACGAGTGGTTCTAATAGCATCACTGACACAGGATCTCTCACTGATAGAGGCCCGGGTCATGGTTTCGTGTCTTTGTAATAACCATGTCTCGTTATGTGAGAAAGTTAGCATTTTCTTACAGACGCTAGTATTTGCCCGTAAAATGTACGATCTTTAGGTGAACTGAAGTTGCAAGAAAGTTGTTGAAAACGGGCACAAAACTCGTCGAACCATCAGTTAGACTTTGAGGAGGTATTACATAATTCTCTCAATGGTTACGACTTTGTTTTTCCTTACATGAATGATAAAATATGGCAAATAACATCACAACTATAATTTATAAACGTGAGATTTGCAGACACGGCAAGGAGAGCACATGGTATGCTATCAAATCATTGGACGGGTTGTACGAAAGAGAATGGTACTACGACCATGATGATCTATTTCTTCTGCACGTACAGCTGAAGTCATTGGTTACAAAATGTCCATACATCCGCAATATAATCTAAAGAAAATTAGACAGTGGCATGAAGAAGAACTTTGTACCGAGGACGTCGTTCCAAAGAGTCACGTCTTTCTTGTCAAGTACATAACTGAATATGTGTCAGACGAGGAACTGGAAGTGTTAAACAGACTAGTAGACAATATTAAACAAAATACAAATCAGAGAGTAACGTTTATTTCGTTCTTTAAAGTGCTATAGTTTGAACGATGTGAAACATTTCATTGAAACAAACTAGTACTCGTACACAACATTAAACATAAACAAATAACAGAGTAAACTTTATTTCATTTCTTTCTCCTAGTTTCAATCAAGTGAAAGCAAATGAAATTTAAACGTCATTCTGAAAATTGTTATTTGTTGTAACTTATTTTTTCTGATTTTATGTTTACACCTTTCTTTTCTTGTTTTAAGGCTAAGGCCTTTTCTTTCTGTTCTTTTTTACCAGTCTTTGTCTCTTTCTTTCTTCAGCCTCTGCTGCTTTCTTTTCTTTTTCCAACTTAATTTTTACTTGTTCACTGAAAGCCTCGTCAGAGGATATGACTAAATACTGGGCTTTTTTCTTGGAATTAGATTTGTTTGAGAATTGCTGTTTGGGGATGGTAAGTAGAGGATTACATGGCTGGGGTACGCTGCTACAGTGGCGGGCTTATGTTGTTGTTTTCTGTACATACACCAAGTAGTATACATTGAGTCATTTAGGACTCTACCTGACATGAAAGCATCTTCATAAATTCTTTTCTTTCATCCGTTATAGCAGATTCTACCACAGACAATGCCATGTCTGCAGTACATTCAGAGACACTCTCTATGGACTGTTGACATGACACTGCCTGGGCCTCACCTGTACAAGTTTGATTGATACCTTGAGCTGCTTCAGAGAGAGGTGAACTGACGTCTGCCAACTGTTCCTCTAGCAGCTCAAGCATACCATCTTCACTCAATGTTATGGGTAGATCTATAACCTCACTGCCATCATGTATGTCAAGGGACATAATGATCTCATTTGTTTGTGGACTAGAGGTTAAACTGCTAGTGGCAGTGGTACTAGTGGTTAAACTGCTAGTGGCGGTGGTACTAGTGGTCAAACTGCTAGCGGCAGTGCTACAAGTGGTCAAACAGCTAGTGGCAACGACACTAGTGGTCAAACTACTAGTGGCAATGGTACTAGTGGTTAGACTGCTAGTGGCAGTGGTTGAAGTACTATCAGGATTCTCCCTGAATATTGCAGTAGGTGCATTAGGTGCCGAAGGTCCATCACCTGACATGACTGTTTCTGTGTAAGAGATATAAGGTGGTATGAGTGGTTGCACAGCGTTGCTACCAATGGCAGCAGATACCGTGGCTGGTAAATCAGACGCATCGACTGGTTCAGCTTGTAATACCCTTGCAGTATATAACTCTGCTGGTGCATAAGCTAAATCCGGAATAGCCCCCGGGTTGTACGGGCATATACCAGTTGCTAGAAATCCAGATGCTACATTTTCAGCTGTCATGAACTCTGTCCAGGCTAACTTAAACATCCTGAAAAACTGAGCGTGTCCAACAGTTACCCCCGTTGTTGATGTAAATCTGTGCAGATGATCAGACCAGCTTGACTTCAGTGCCTTGAAGACAGACCTGAAATAGTTAAAATTTATAAATAGGATTTACTATGCTTAAGGCTATAACTCAGTCACCTTAAGTGATAAAGATGCATACAACTTTTATGCTGAAAGAGTTGACCAGTCTCGTCCATATTCCAAATAAATGGACTTTTGTCTAGTAGATTATTTTCAACTAAGACAGATTTCAGCTGCGAAAAGTATCTGGAGATACGAAGCCTTGTCATAGACATGTGTCTCCCTGATGCTGTGGGTTCCGCAGTTCTAAGGGAGAATTCGGGGTTTCTTTGCTTCAACCCTCGCCACCATTTCTCGGACGCCACACCGTTCTTGAAGGTAACTACCTCAGATTTAGCAAACCGTCCAGCAAATCTAAGGAAAGTCTCTTTGGAAAAGCCGATGCCCATATCGGCTCTTTGCAATGCAAAATTAATCAGCTCTTTCTCTTTGGCTAATGGCAAAAGAGTTGCCTTCCCCCATTTAGCACCCATCGTGATCTTTCCGGAAACCCTGTCATGTAGTGTGGTGACTGGCACGCTGTATTTCTTGGCGGCAGCTCTTATAGATAAGGTTTGTTGCCTGACCTCTTCTAATGCGCTACTTAGCGCCTCTTCCGAATACGGCTTCATTCTATATTTAAAAGAAAAAAAAAACAGGTATATTTGTTGTATACACGTTTCTGAATCATATTTTAAAGTCTGAAGTCTGTAGTGAAATACGTCAGTACCGTCCACATCCGGTCCGTACCGTATGGGTTTTAGGTTGTTTTCTACCTATTAAAGACTATTTATCAGCAATTAAACCAAGAGCAGGTGTGAAAACTCTGATTACTTTTGTTTAACCCTTGATTCGAACACCCGTTCGACTCATAGGCGGATCTCGTTCGGGTCAAAGGCAAACACTCATGTGACCAAGATTAACTCTTTATTGTACTTTTCCATGGATATTGATCCTTTAAACAGAATATTTCTTATAAAATACAGTATAATTTACACAAAACATAAACAAAAAGTTCATGCAGTAGGACTTTTTTACTTACATATAGGTTCTCTGGTTTCGGAATCTTGAAAAAATTCAAATTTCCCGCCACGAAAACTTCGGTTGACTTAGTAAACAAGAAGCGCTCAGGAGAGAAAGATCGAGCATTGTCAGTTTCACGGAAAATGATGTAGAAAAATGCGGAAAGGATGCAAAACACAACAAGAATGCACAGAGAGTGTTGGGAAAAGGGAAAGGTGGTCAAAAACGGCGCCAAAAACGTTCGACTCAACGGCAAAATCGACTCACGGGCGAATTACCCTAATAATAATAATAACGACGTTATTTATAGAGGCGACACAGTTGGGCAAGCCCAGTCTTCCCTGTGAGCCTCTTGAAATATGTACATGGTATTTACAACATGATAGTAATGGCATAAAACTAATTAACATTTTAAATTCAGCATTAAAACAAAGACATATAAAAGCATTTAAGCTGAACCTGATAAATTAGGCCAGTTATTTAGATAACAGAAGAAGATATGTACCATTCAGTGTTTTTCAAACATTCTGATCATTGATCTTGTGATGAAAGAAAACCTAGATACAAAATGAAAACTTTTCTTCAGTACTCAAAAGTCATTATAATTTTATCTTTTGAGGGATTCCCAGAAAATGTCATTTTGGACCAAACCTCAAAATTTCATGTCAATTTTATTTATTTCTTTTTTTTATGCCCCCGAAGGGAGGCATATTAGTTTTCAACTGTCTGTCCGTTTGTTCGTTCGTTCGTTAGTTAGTTAGTTAGTTCTTTAGTGACAACGTTAACTATTTTTATGAAGGCACTTTACTCGTGAACCACTGCACCCAGGACCTTCAAACTTCACATGCTGATAGTACTTATTGAGTATACCACCCCTACTGACTTTGGGGTCACCAGGTCAAAGGTCAAGGTCATGGGTCAACGTTAACTTTTTGCATGAAGGCACTTTACTCGTGAACCATTGCACCTAGGACCTTCAAACTTCACATGCTGATAGTACTTATTGAGTACACCACCCCTGATGACTTTGGTGTCACCAGGTCAAAAGTCAAGGTCACAGGGCAGGGATTTTTTCGGCTGTTTTTATAGCCGTTATTGGGCTATATTCCCAATGCCAAAATGAGTGCAAAAATTCCCAATCTACATTCTGAAAAAAAAATCATCAAAATTGCACAAACATTGACCAAATTATGGACAATTTTGTAATGACAGTATGTTCAAGAGGTTGTACATTGTGAAATAAGTGTATGAGAAAGTGCTTAAACACATCCTTACTTTATTCTATGGGACTAAATATTTCCCAATCTGGAACATTTACGCGTCAAAATTCCCAATTTTGGGGGTATAGGCTATGTTCCCAAAACAGCATGAAAAAACCCTGCAGGGGCCAACGTTAACTTTTTGCATGAAGGCACTTTACTCGCGAACCACTGCACCCAGGACCTTCAAACTTCACATGCTGATAGTACTTATTGAGTACACCACCCCTACTGACTTTGGGGTCACCAGGTCAAAGGTCAAGGTTGCTGCAGGGGCATTTGTCACCATTAGTGACAGCTCTTGTTTCTAACAGAAGGCCACATTCATTTATTTTATTGTTGCTACTTACATGATCAAAACAGAAAAAATTGCCAGAAAAAAATTAAGAATTGAAAATGTTTTATCAATACACAGATTTTGAATAAAATTTTGTATTATCTCATTTGAAATATTTCTTTTCAGGAGTTAATTTTGTGTTCTGTATTCACATGTTACTTTGGTTTCCTAAGTGCATTTGCACCAAATTTTATCTGGTTGTTGATTTTACGAGGTCTTGTTGGATTTGGAATTGGTGGCGCCCCACAATCGTAAGTAAAACAGAATGAAACCACAATTATTCTTACCTTTTTAGTGTGAATTTTGTGCCCTATCAGAGTCAGAGGTAGAGACGTTTTAGATGTACCTTGATTAAGCTGCAGTCTTTTTATTTGATTTGTTTGAACAGCATTTTTCAACAGTATTTCAGTTATGCAATTACAGTCACTTCACTTGACCAGTATCCCAGGATACTTCACTAGTACAGCCTTGTTCTTTGCAAGTAAAAGGTGAAAAGCAAATGACTGTAGTCGCAGTCTCCTGTCAAACCATCACAAAAACCATGCCTGTGTAGGGATAAAACTTGTGACCTCTCATTTCGTAGTTCATAGGTTGACTGAGCTAACAGAGCAGGCTCTTGTGAAGTAAACTTCTTAATATTCAAATTAGAGCAGATGAATACTTGAGATGTGCAGAAGTGCATAAAGAAAGGATGGGTAATGGCTCTTGTTTGTTTTTAATTCTTCTGAGCATAAATTTATTCTGCCTTGTTGTTGATCATTATTTAATTAATTTACATCTCTTTGCACTGAAAGAATACATGGAAAATGGAAATGAAAAGTGATCTTGTAGACACCTTCAAGTGTAAGTCCATGAACAGCAGAGGTGTAGAGTGCAAAATATTATTCTTCCTGATCCTTAAAGTGTGAAAGAGGTCAGCTCAAGAGTTTTAAGTTTGGGACCCTGGGGATGAGTGATTTAGGTGGCTGACATATAATCATTTGTCCTCCTGTATGTGGATTGGGACTGTGCTTTGTCATGTAAGGATGCTAACCAGCTGGTTAATGAAGATTAATGTTCTATCTTTGTGCCTTCCTTACCTTGAAATAATGCCTGCAGGGATACCAGGTCTCTTCCTCCACCATTTAAGCTGTGAAGTCACCATGTAACCAGTTCTATGTTTGTGTGACATAAAACTGAAAACAAACAGATATTTATTGGATACAGTATGTTAATATTTATACATATTTTATATATTCATCTCTGCATTTCAGAGTAACACTGTATTCAGAATTTTTGCCGACAGCATCTCGTGCAACCTGTGTTATTCTTGTTGAGGTAAGTCAGTTAACTCCTTTAGGCCGTTATCGTAACATACCTGCTGCGGCAAGATACAAGTTTTCACCTGACTCCGAAGAACATATCTGGTCTTATCATAATCACACTCACATGCAGTCAATTGAAATCATGCAGGGAAACATTAATAACTTGGGTGTAAATTAAAATAAACTTACAAAATCTTCGAAGTTTGAACGAATATTTTATATCCAATTTCGTCCATAACTTGTATCCAAATAAAACAATAATTTCTCTTCGAATGGTTTATTTTGATGTATAATCTATTCATTAACATGTACAGAAACGTGTGACATGCACTGAGAGAGTACAATGAAGTTGTAATATTTACATCCATCTTTGAAGAATTATTAAATTTACAAACATGCGTTTATTTACACACATTTTTTTGTATTTTATGAAACATGTTTTGTTGTGTTTTTTTTATTCATTTGTATAGTATGCGATGTATGTGTATGAATATTTCATCCTTCTAAAACTTAACATTTTGAATGTTCAGCTAACTGAATCGATGGAATATCATCATCTGAATCATCATCCAATGGAACTGATATGTCAAAATCAGAATGATAATGATTATTTTCTTCATTTTCAGAAAGATCACTGGCAGACGACATTTTTGTACTGTTTTGAAAAGTCAAATACAGTATTTGATTATTCTCTTCATTTTCAGAAAGATCACTGGCAGACGACATTATTGTACTGTTTTGAAAAGTCAAATACAGTATTTGATTATTCTCTTCATTTTCAGAAAGATCACTGGCAGACGACATTATTGTACACTTTTGAAAAGTCAAATACAGTATTTTGAAAAGTCAATTACATTATGAATGAAATACAGCGGAGTTCGTCTTTTTAATTTTCTTTCAAGACCGCATAATTACAAACATTTATTTTAACAAGGGAACTAATTATTAACACAATGAATAATTATAACATCTAAGAAATAATAGCCAGTATGCAAATTAATTTTGCTTTTGCCTGGATTATAAAAAATTAAGGTTGTAGCCAGTATGCAAATTAATTTTGCTTTTGCCTGGATTATAAAAAATTAAGTACGTAGCCAGTATGCAAATTAATTTTGCTTTTGCCTGGATTATAAAGAATTAAAAAGTACGTGAACCAATCAGCAAGATCTCAGTGCTGCGACTATACTCGTCAATTGCCGTCCTGGGGAGTCCTGATAACGCACATATAGTCGGATATCATCGGATACATGGGTAGAAAATATAATGCCTATAGTCGCATTTCAGCTCCAGGGAGTTAAGAGATGTTGCTATGCTCTAATTAATTATGCTCTCAACATGACAATGACAAAGGCACATAGTGTATTAGGAATTTCAATAAATACTTGGAAAATTGCTCTAAAAGTTTTATTATCCCCTGCCAAAATGGAGGGATATAGATTCGGCATTGACCCAGTAAAAGCAGAATTTTTCCCCTTTGCTTTGGTAAACAACAGGGATTTTTGGCTGAATTGGAGTAACCCATTGATGAATCTTCATGAAACTTTACACGAATACAGATCACTATAAGACAGCTTCGTCAGGATCACTTGAGTAACCAGAGTTACTGCCCTTTAATTGTTTTACAATCAATAAATTCCCACATATCAAAGGAATCCATTGATTGATCTTCATAAAATTTTAATCAAATATAGATCACAATATGTCGGTGGTGCTAGCACAACTTTCATCAGGATCTCTTCAGCAACTTAAGAGTTATTGCCCTTTAATAATTTCAAAATTCATAAATTTCCACATAAAAAAAGTAACCCATTAATGTTTCTTGATGAAATTTAATACAAATATAGATCACTGTAGGGCAGTTGTGCATATGCAACATTTATCAGGATATCTTAACTAGCTTTGCTTTATTGCCTTTAACCTTAGGCATGCTCATGTATTTGAAAAAAGAAATTACACAATTCTCAAATCAGTCAGTGAACCAACAAACCATTGCACGGTTCTATTGTACATATGTAAATCAGGATCAAAATATAGTCCCCTCATTCACAAAACAACCAATTCCTTAGAGGGGATGTAAATGTTATACTATAAAAACATTAAAAAGTGAAGAATAAGTGTTTATAAGATTCACCTGGGATTACGATAAGTAACCCTAAAAACGACTTTTAAAGAAATAGTACGTAAATTACCAAGGACGTAAGATCTTCTTCAAATAACTGCATAAATATATGGATCACCTTGTTTATTATCTAAAGAACTGTACACTTAAAATAGAACACTCAGACAATTTACACCTTCAGGCATGTCTGGTTTTTGTCATTTGTATCAAACAATTTGATATGAAAGGTCTTCTTATTAAATTTTGTTGTAAGATTAAATCAGTACTGTGAAATCATTAATATTCGTGGGGGACTAATTTTCGTGGATTTCGTGGCTGAGTCAAACACAAAATTTAATCCCAATGAACAAGTAAAATTCCCATTCATTTTATGTTCAGAAGTTGAAATCCACGAATTGATATCCCCACAAAATAGCCGTTTTGACCAAAACCACGAAATTTCATGCCCACAAAATTAATTGATTTGACAGTATGTCTTAAATCACAAATTGGTTATTTGCGTTGCGCAATTACAAAAAGGCTCAGATTGGTTATTTGTGTGAAACATTTGCACAGCTACTGCCAATAACATTACACAAATTACGCAAATGGTAATTCTTCAACACACTGGACAAAATATTTTTATATGCTTACATTTAAAATAGTATTGGTAAGCCATCAATATGACTTGTGCTTTAGAAATGCATATTCACATGTTTTAGTTTATGGATCAAAACTATTTCTTTCTGGTGCATTCATGAAACTGAAAAAGAAAAAAAAATTCCAAGTGATGTGCGACAAAAATTGCTTTTTTGCTCTTTGATTTCTTTCCTGTCATTAATAATGAAACTTATTTTTCTTGTTTGTGTTTTTAAAGTAGATGCCGTTTTTATGGGCTAGGCTAGCCGTTTAAAAATGAAAATTTGAAATTTTGCAAATCGAAAGGACAAAATCATCATTTACGCCATACATTGCACTGACACTGACAAATACTGTTAATACTGAATAATATTCATTGAAATAGAGAAAACTTGGAGTTGTGTATTTCCACTTTATTATTTACTATGGCAATTTCCTTTTCCAGATCAATTCTTGATTTATTTCCAGAAATGTTTGTAAGGTGGCATTTCTTTCCTATATTTCATCTTTGAAATACAAAACTTACACAATAATATTTAAAAGTTGATACTGTTGTCTTATAATTTGCTGCATTCTGTTTTACTAAAGCATACATCTTCTAAATCAACTTCCGCTTTTGTTTTTAGATAGAGTCTACTTATTACTTTTTTTTTTTTTCAATATTGGCTGTATTTTTGGACACTCCCAAAACATGTGTTCAATAGTTTCATCACACATGTTGCAAAAGTCACACAAGTGTGATGGGCTTAACTTATATTTAAATAGATATTTATTTGTTGGTACCAATCACTTTAAAAACTTGTATTGGAAGCTTGTTAATGTTGTATATGTCATTACAGTAAAGGTTTGCAGAATACATTCTTTTCTAATCAATATTTTCTAACTTAAAAACTTTCTCACAAACTTAATACTTCCTTTTAAAGGTCATAATGCCGAGGACCCGCCCGCTGAGCTCAGTAGGTAAGCTCATGTAGGGCAGTTGGCAGTTACTTGCAGAGAACAGGTTTGTACTGGTGCAGAATCCAGGAACACTGGTTAGGTTAACTGCCCGTCGTTATATGACTGAAATACTGTTGAAAAATGGCGTTAGACCCAAAACAATCAAACAAACATCATAATGCCTATATTTGAATGTGACTACCCACATTTTCAGCCAGAACTATTGATATGCTGTTTAATCCTATTTTCGATAACTTTTTAGCTCGACTATTCGAAGAATAAGTAGCTATCCTACTCACTTCGACGTCAGCATCACACCTTATACCAAGTTTTTTGTACCAGTCCACATTTTGACAAAACCTTTTGAGATAAATCTTTGAAACTTTCAACACTTGTGTACCATCACCATGTACAGTTTTAGGCAAGAGTACATAACTGCATCAAGGAGTTTGTCTGAATTATGGCCCCTTTTAAGTTACAAAATTAATCTTGGTTAAATTTTTCGTACCAGTTCATATTTTGTGTAAACTGTTTGACATATGACTTTGAAACTTTTATCTCTTGTTTATTATAATAGTCTCTATCTGTAGGCAAGAGTACATAACCTTTGTCAAGTTTTTTGGCTGAATTATGGCCATTTTTAGCTAAACTTTTCAAAGTAAAAGTAGAGCTATTGCACTCCCCCGCCCCCAGTGTTGGCGTCGCCGCTGGTTAAGGTTTTTGATAAAGTCAAATATCTCTGTTACTATCAAAGCTATTGACTTGAAACTAACTTAAAATAGTTATTTACTATCAAGGTCTACACCAGGAGAAACAACCCCAAAACTCTAGTTTGAATTTTGACAGTTATGCCCCTTTTTAACTTAAATTTTTTTGTTAAAGTTTTCTGAATTTTTTACTTGCAAAGCTCTAATTCAGAGTCAAGCATTGAGAAAAGTCAAGCGTGCTGTCTTACGGACAACTCTTGTTAGTCATGGGAATAATTTGTTTTGTCCTAAATTATGTCATCTCATACAATTTTTTATTAACAAAGAAGGATATCCTATTCATACATTTATAAGTATGAAATTTTCGAGATCAAAGCTTGTTGTCATTATATTAAATATAGATACATTTTGTATTTTTCAGATATTCTGGGCCATAGGAGCTTGTTTTGAGGTATTATTGGCCTTAGCTGTAATGCCTACATTAGGCTGGCGCTGGTTGCTGGGTCTATCAGCTGTACCTCTGTTATTTTTCTCCTGTTGTTGTTTTGTAAGTATAGTAGATTATTGTTCATACATTGAAAGTACCAGTTTTTTTTTTTGAAAAATGGCATGAAAGAAATTATTTCTGTTTGAAAATAGATACAAAGTTGTCCTTCAGGCAAGTGAAATATATGAAAGATCCCAAGAAATGTTTCTCTGAAAATAATATACTACTGTAGTATCTCATCACATCACCATGTTAAATTTTTGCAACCAAAAATTGGGTTCGGGCAAGTAAAAGTGTAGTTAAAGTTGCCCTATAGGCAAGTGTTCTACAGAGCCCTGTACAGAATTTGTTAATTACTGTGAAATCCGTGATATTCTTGGGGAACTAGACTTTGTTGCTTTCATGCTTGCATTAATCCACAAAATTATTCAGTCCCAGTGGAAAAGCAAATCCCCCTTTATTTCATCTTAGATATTTGAAACCAGCAAAGTTGTGTTCCAAGGAAGTCACCATTTTTGTCGAGACCATGAAATTTCATGACCACAAATTAAATGTTTTCACTGTGTATTAAAATTGGTTTTAAGATGACTACTATATATTTTCTACAGTGGTTACCTGAAAGTGCGAGATATGATATAACTCGTGGCAACAGAACACGTGCGTTGGCTACATTAGAACGTATTGCCAAGGAGAATGGTAAACCTATGCCTCTAGGAAAACTTGTAGAGCCTTCCTTAAAGGTAAAAACCATTTCTTTTTTTAGCTCCTCTGTGCTCAGGGTGAGCTATTGTGATCACTCACCATCCGTACATCCATCTGTATACGTCCGTCCACACTTTCCCTTAAAGAACATCTCCCCCTAAAGCACCAGGCCAATTTTGATGAAACTTCACAAGGATGTTCCTTTGATGGTCTTCTTTAAAAATTGTTTAAAGAATTGAATGCCATTGCAGCCGAAAGGAAAAACTTTAAAAATCTTCTTGTCCAAAACCACAGGTCCTAGGACTTTGATATTTGGTATGTAGCATCATCTAGTGGTCCTCTACCAAGATTGTTCAAATTATCCCCTAGGGTCAATTATGGCCCTGCCCTGGGAGTCACATGGTTTACATAGACTTATATAGGGAAAACTTTGAAAATCTTGTCCAAAACCACAGGGCCTAGGGCTTTGATCTGTAGCATCATCTAGTAGTCCTCTACCAAGATTGTTCAAATTATCCCCCTAGGGTCAAATATGTCCCTGCCCTGGGGGTCACATGGTTTCTATATAGACTTATGTAGGGAAAAACTTTGAAAATCTTCTTGTCCAAAACCACAGGGCCTAGGGCTTTGATATTTTGTACATAACATTATCTAATGGTCCTCTACCAAAAGTGTTCAAATTATCTCCCTAGGGTCAGATATGGCCCCGTTCTGGGGGTCACATGGTTTATATACACTTGGTTTAAACAATATTTTATTAATCACAAAATTTACAACATGTATATATATATCAAAAAAAGCATACAGGATTGAGTAGGAAGCTGAAAGCTTATTTGAAACTCTCTCCTTAAATACTCTTATATACACTTATACAAGGAAAACTTTGAAAATCTTCTTGTCCAAAACCACAGGGCCTAGGGCTTTGATATTTTGTACATAACATTATCTAATGGTCCTCTACCAAAAATATTCAAATTATCCCCTTAGGGTCAGATATGGCCCGGCCCTGGGGTTCACATGGTTTATATACACTTATACAAGGAAAACTTTGAAAATGTTCTTGTACATGGACTAGAGCTTTGATACTTGGTATGTAGCATTGTGTAGTAGTTTTAACCTATATTGCTGAAATTATCCCCTAGGGTTAAAACTTGCCTCACGCAGGGGCAGATGGGGGTGGGGGGTGCACACTTGTGTAGGGAAAAACCTCTTAAAAAATTCTTGTTGAAGTTACAGGATAGAAATTTGGAACTCCTGTATAATTTTTGATACAGGTTTCAATACTCATCTTAAGTAGTCTTAATCTGACCTGCTGACATTCTTTCTTGTTTTTGAATGTACAGCATAGAAATTTGGACCACATGTATAATTTTTTGATACAGATTTCAATACTCATCTTTAATATTGTTAACCCTGACCTACTGACCTACTTTTTTGTTTTTAAAGCTACAGCAAAGAGATTAGGACCACCTGTATAATTTTTTAACAGATTTCAGTAGTTATCTTGAATAATCTTTACCATGACCTACTCACCTAGCTTTTTGTTTCTGAAGCTTTAGCAAAGAAATTTGTTCAAGCAAGCAACTAAACTCAGGTTAGCGATATAGGGTCATCATGGCCCTCTTGTTTTTATGCCCCCGCATATACTGATGCGGGAGGCATATAGTGATTGTCCTGTCCGTCCGTTCGTCTGTTTGTCTGTCCATACGAGGTTAACCAAATGTGACCGTTTCATCTAGCATCAATACCCCTAACTAGAATGACTTGATACTAATGCAAATGTAACCTGTGACCATTCCTCATCTTCAGACATCATCTGACCTCAGTTTGACCTTGACCTTAAACTTGATCTCGTTTTGGACTTAGCTTGCTTTGTATCGACATGGATGCCACCCGGGGCATCAAGCGTTTATTGAACGCAGCTCCTTGTTTCTTATCATGGATCAGTGAAAAGATACCTGCAAAATCTCAATATCAGGGCTGTCATTGTTTATTGCCTATATATGGGATATCAACCTTTAGCCTGCTGGCGGCAAGTGATTCTGCCTTTGCGACCAGTGCAGACCAAGATGTGCAGACTGATCATGGTCTGCACTGTTCGCTATTGTGTCAGTAAACTTTCAGTGAACACCCCTTTGAATAATAAAAGGTATTGTCCAAATTGAATGGTGGACCAGTCCATTTTAGAAATTTAGCAGGCTAAGGGTTAAGATATGTTGATTTTGAGCTCTTGAATATCCCTACAGTAAAAAGCAGAAAACAAGAATAGTTTTTTAGCTCGACTATTCATAGAATAGTAGAGCTATTGGACTCGCCCATGCGTCGGCGTCCGCGTCTGCGTCGGCGTCCGCGTCCGCGTCCCGATTTGGTTAAGTTTTTGTATGTAAGCTGGTATCTCAGCAACCACTTGTGGGAATGGATTGAAACTTCACACACTTATTCACTGTGATAAACTGACTTACATTGCACAGGTTCCATAACTCTATTTTGCTTTTTTACAAAATTATGCCCCTTTTTTGACTTAGAAATTTTTGGTTAAGGTTTTGTATGTAAGCTGGTATCTCAGCAACCACTTGTGGGAATGGATTGAAACTTCACACACTTAATCACTGTGATAAACTGACTTACATTGCACAGGTTCCATAACTCTATTTTGCTTTTTTACAAAATTATGCCCCTTTTTCGACTTACACATTTTTGGTTAAGGTTTTGTATGTAAGCTGGTATCTCAGTACTCACTAATTGGAATGGATTGAAACTTCACACACTTGTTCACTGTCATGATCTGACATACACAAAGCAGGTTCCATAACTCTGTTTTGCTTTTTTACAAAATTATGCCCCTTTTTTCGACTTAGAATTTTTTGGTTAAGGTTTTGTATGTAAGCTGGTATCTCAGTATCCACTAATGGGAAAGGATTGAAACTTCACACACTTGTTCACTGTCATGATATGACATGCAGTGCAAAGGGTCAATAACTCAACTTTGCATTTTACAAAATTATGCCCCTTTTTAAACTTAGGAGTTTTGGGTTAAATTCTTATATGTAAGCTGGTATCTCAGTACCCACTAATGGGAATGGATTGAAACTTCACACACTTGTCCACTGTCATGAGCTGATAAGCACTATGCAGGTTCCATAACCCTATTTTGCTTTTTTTAAATTATGCCCCTTTTTCGACTTTCGTATTCATTCAGTCGACAAGGCTGTTGAATAGTCGAGCGTTGCTGTCCTCCGACAGCTCTTGTTTAGATAGAAATTTACTTCATAATTTCAAAAGAAAATGAGCAGATCAGAAAAAAATATTAGTTATATTACTAGTATTGCTTATATTTCTGTGCATGCTGGGGGCCTCTGTGACTGAGTGGTTAAAGGCACTGAGTTTGAATCACTTGCCCCTCATCTCTGTGAGTTTTTACTGTCTGGTAAAATAGGTTACATAACTGTATAAGATGTGTAATGCTTGCATCCTGTATAAAGGTTTAAAGCTGAACTTTTTGAATTTTGTATATTGCTGAGCTATAATATTTGTCAACATTTGTGTCTGAGGAACAGATATGTAAACAGGTTTTCTGTAAAACTGCTTGACTGAATGCTTTCAAACCTCACTTGAGGCTTTTGTATCATAAGACGGTATCAAAGAACCAATTTTTGTACAAATTAACAAAATTTTGCCACAACTTTTTGCCAAGAAAATTTGGTTAAACTTTAGTTTATTACCTGATATTACATATATGTGTAATGGTGATATTTTCAAATTTTAGAGGGCACTGTAATAACACAGCTCTTGTTACTGGTGTATTAATTCTTAATAAGTGTGTAAGGTATTTAAAATTTGCACAGGTAAATGTGAAATTTTCTCAGGCAGTGTTATAATTGTAGATCAGACTAATACAGAAGGTTTTTATCCTTTGTTTCTTATTGCCTGAGATGCCAGTTAAAAATTACAGGTTGTAGACATATACCGATTTCAGGCTTTCCTGAGTCCGCCCGCTTAGCTCAGTAGGTAAGAGCGTTGGTCTACGGATCGCGGGGTCGTGAGTTCGATCCCCGGGCGGGGCGTATGTTCTCCATGACTATTTGATAAACGACATTGTGTCTGAAATCATTAGTCCTCCACCTCTGGTTCATGTGGGGAAGTTGGCAGTTACTTGCGGAGAACAGGTTTGTACTGGTACAGAATCCAGGAACACTGGTTAGGTTAACTGCCCGCCGTAACATGACTGAAATACTGTTGAAAAACAGCGTTAAACCCAAAACAAACAAACAAATTCAGGCTTTCCTAATTTTTTTTCAGGGTGTGAAAAGAGGGAGTGTGAAAGACCTTTTTATCCCAGAGTTATGCCGGACAACAGTGATCTTATGGGCAATATGGTATGTGGTATATGCTTCCAGTTTGAGCTATCAGGGATTTATTCTAGTCAGAAAAATATCACTAAGTAAAAGTAAACTTTAGCAGAAGTTTCCCAAATTCTGTTGAAATAGTCATTATATTTGTATACAAAGTGTTTAAGTAAAGTTTCACACTTTTGAAAGTTATTTACTCGAGGCGACATGCAGTATGCATAACCCAGGTGACTAGGTTTAAGGTCTAGGATACAGAGGTCAAATATCAAATAGCTTAAATTTATGTCAGTGCCATATCTTCACAAGTTAAAGTGTAACAGACTGAAAATACTGACTGGGAATCGAACCCGGGACCTTTCACACATAAGGCGGACACTACCTTGTTGCTATAAAGCTAGCTCTATAGCAAGGAAGTATAAGTGAACCCTTATTCTCTACCTTACTATGAAAGAATTTTCATTAACCTTTTATTAACCTCATCAAGACCACAGGCACTCGGCATTTGGCCTAGACCACAACACTGCCCCACCCCTAATGCCCCTTCTCTCCTACCCTGGTAAAAAAACTGCACAATCTTGTAAAATATGTTATTTATACCATATAGTTACACAAATAAAGTTCTGTGAGAAAAAAAAACTGTATACCTGAGCACTCTATATACCAGAGCACTGAAAACATAGTGACATGTAGAGGGCACAGCCGAGGTCACTAGGTCCATGTCACATTTGAAGGTCAAAAGTTAAGATATTTTACTTTTCTTATATCAAAGTAGCATCTGGGAGTATTAATCACCTTCAGTGATAGCTGTAGTTGTTGATGTTGTCATTTTTATTTTTGATATCCTCAGGTTGGTGTCTGCCTTTGCCTATTATGGTATAGTATTGATGACAACTGAGCTCTTTGAATCACCAGATGGTTGCCATGGTAACAGTTTATACTTCTTTAAACCATGTTTTATGTTTTAATGTCACAGTTTTAATTGACAGCTTGTCAGAATCGGTAATGCTGAATTTCTCTCGAGCTAAAATTGTGTTAGTGTGGTTTAAACTTATTGATTTTACAATAATCCTAGAGGAACTTCTCACAACTTCACTAAATTTAATGACTGCAGTAAGTCAAGTATATTGGAGTGCTGTAGAAATAAAATTGATCTTTTTCAAGTTGATCTTGTTCGTAGACAGGTTGTAAAGCAGAACCTGGCTTAATAATTAATAATTATTAATCTGTAATTGGTAAATATATTGTTTTGTTTACCTGCTTAAAAGTACTGTTGACTGTCCTCTGTCAGCAAAATTCATATTTACTGGAACATAAGTCTACTTCTGTTATTTAATGCGCTGTCATATTCCTTGTCTCATTGTTATATCCTTTTTAATGTTTTAAAAACTACAACGAAAAGTTGTTATACTTTTTTCAGTCATTATTGGTTATTGTACACTCTAAACCAGTCAGAAAGGCATGATTCATATATATATATATATATATTATATAATATTATAAATTTATTGTTTAGGTACGACCAAAGACAAAAGTCCATCGGATCCAGGATGTTACGTACACTGTAAAACACTGACCAGAAATGACTATGTCGATCTAACTTGGACAACATTAGCTGAGTTTCCAGGTAATATGAAATCAAAATCGAAGAGGACTCATTTTTGTCAAATTCATGGTTTTGTCTATCAACAGAATGGATTCCAAACAAACACAAAATTTCCTTTTATCATACCTTTAAATCTTGAACCCATAAACCCATGCTGCAATGGAACTGCCTTTTTGGATGAAACTAGAAAAGTTCATATCAACAAAATTAAAGGATTTCACAGTATATCAGATGTTTAATTTATTTTCATACATACCCATTTGGGTTGGGGTTTTTTTACAAAAAAAAAAAACCATTCAGGAACATTAATATTGAGAAATAAAATTGAACACCAGCATGTTTCATCTTAAATCTCAGGTTTAACTTCATGGTAGAATTTAAATCACAAGTTTCTCATGGAAAGATAAATGTCAAAATGACAGTCTAATCTCAGATTTATCATGAAAAGATAAATTTTATGACTGTTCAGTTTCATGTTTGTCATGCAAGATAACTTTTGCACGACTGTTTAACCTCTTGTTTGTCATGACAAGATGACAGTCAGTATAATAGTTCAGTTTCATGTTTGTCATGCAAGATAACTTTTGCACGACTGTTTAACCTCTTGTTTGTCATGACAAGATGACAGTCAGTATAATAGTTCAGTTTCATGTTTGTCATGCAAGATAAATTTTGCACGACTGTTTAACCTCTTGTTTGTCATGACAAGATGACAGTCAGTATAATAGTTCAGTTTCATGTGTATCATGGCAAGATAAATTTTGCAGTAGGGACTTAATCTCATGTTTTTCATTGCAAGATACATTTCTCATTGGGCATTGAATCTCAGGTTTATTATGGCTAGATACATAACAGGTTACTGTCCTTTGAGGAAAAGGTTTCTCAGATGTGGCTAGATACGGTCCTCGGCAAGCCTCGCTCCTTCTGGACCATATCTAGCCTCGTCTGAGAACTCCCTTTAGTAACCTGTTATTTTATTTATCATGCCATTATTAACAACTTCTAATTTTTTGTTAAATAGGAGTGCACATTACTGAATATACCTAACCGAATCATACATCACAGTAAAGTAGGTGGGGCTCTTACAGTCTTTATCATAGGTTTACACAGTGTAAAGTGTTCTCAAGTCACAGACCTGAGAAAGGCTGCTTTTCTCAGACAGGCTTTATCAGGCAGTTGTTATAGTAATGGCATGATAAATTTCATTACAGACAGGTTTTTTATTGCAAGATACATTAAATTTTTTACACTAGACATTGAATCTCAGGTTTATCATGGCTAGATGAACTTGTTTAATCTCATGTTTATTTTCATAGCAAGGTGGATTTCACAATGGCTATTAAATCTTATTTTTATAATGGCAACATAAATTTCACAGTATCTGTTTTATTTATCTGCACTTAGTATATTATCTTGTTACCGAAATGTAGCCATTTTCCATTATCCATTTTGTATACTTGTATATGTTATCATACTGCTGATGTTTGCTGCCATTGTGGGACTTAATATTTTGTTAAATAGATCTTGAAATCTTAAAATCTTATATTTCATTATCATGATTTGATAAATTTGTTTAAAATCAGATTCATCATGGCAAGACAGATGTTACAATCATGGCTGTTATCAAATATCATCATAATAATCTTGATGAGATACCTTGCATGTTTAATCTTGATTTTTCACTGACTACTATGGGTTTTTTCCAGGTTTATTTCTAACAGTGTTTATCATAGAGAGAATAGGCAGGAAGTTCACAATGGCTGTAGAATTTTTCTTCTTTGCTGTTTTTGTTCTCCTAGCAAATATATGTACAATAAGGTAAGAATGACCACTTTTAATAAATAAATATTTTTTAAAAGTGATTTTTTTCAGAAACCCTTCAGTCAATAGCTGTACATGTTGTTTGTATATATAACACCGACTTCAAACAAAATTTGTATTTGTATTTGCACTGCAAAATAACTATGAATGTGTAGATAAAGTTTTACCCATTACTGGTATTCAGTTTGAAAATGTTAATGTGACTGCACAGAAAACTTGTATTATTCAGTACCCTCAGTTAATGACCCAGTCATCTTCAAGCTTTGTTACAACTATGTTAAATGAATTTTGTGTTAATAAAGCGATTTCTGCCATATCATCATTGTGATAGTGTGGTGATTCATTGGTTAAATGTTACAATTATCATTCGAGAAATATTACGTTATATTCTTATATTACAGACCTGTGTTGACATTTTTCCTGTTTGTTGCGAGAGCTTTAATATCTGGAGCCTTCCAGGCAGCATATGTTTATACACCAGAAGTGAGTTAACCTTGTTTTATTGTTGTTAATTATTTAACATGATGCTGGTAATCAGCCATTCTCATCCATCAGAGGTTCGTCAAAATCCCGAGACGAACCTCTGATTTATTTCCATCGTTTACTTGGTGAGCATGCGCACTCGTAATTACTATCGGGAGTGGTTTCAGCCAATCATTGTTCGCCATTATTTGGAACTCCGAATTGAAACTTCAAAAAATATGTAAACAAGATACTTGCTTACGATGAATAATGGCTGTATTCCATGATTGCGATAAATAAAGATTTATTCCTGTAATTCGACGTTAAGAGATTTACATCAAGAAATAATAATATTCGTCGTAAATGGACATCGTATTCCCTCGATGATATGGAAAGGACGCGGTCACGCTTTTCACGGACGATTTTGATTGGTTCGCTACGATTTGTCGCGAAACGACGCTGATTGGCTGAAACGTTTTACCTGTAATGTAACCAAACCATAAATATCGGCGAAATGTGCCAGAGGTTCATCCGGGGAACCACGGTAGACCTCTGGTATGCGAGAATGGTAATCAGCCCAAACTTACCTAATAAGGCAACATCACCTAGGATTAGCAAACTATCCACCTTACCTAATATGGCAACGTAGCCAGTGAAACACAAACCTTTCCATACTATCTATAATGTTTCTGCTACAGTTTTAATGTGACAAATATGTGAATACCACCTGCCCAATGCACATGTTCTTCATTGTTCTTCCCCAGAAATGTGTGACTTATGATAACAACATTGATAAGTCCAGGGAGGCTTTTTGTATGTCTGTGACACAGCATAGACTAAACTACAATGAATTATATATGCTGTAAGGTTGAAAATTAAATCCATAATAACAATGTCTAATCGTCTGGCATTAGTAAATCTGATCACTAAAGGTATGTTGATTGAAATACTAATGTTAAAGCATCATTAAATTTCAGTACTTATCTTGATGAAAGCTCTTGACTGTAATACTAATCTATAAAATCACTCTACTGATTGCAATAATGATCTGAAAATCCATTATGTTGAAATCATTAATTTTCTGAAAAGAAGTCTTATATTTGTTGCAACACAAATCTTAAAAACCAGTCTGTTGATTGCAATACAGAAATGGAAAACCAGTCTATTGATTGCAGTACCAAAATTAAAAACCAGTCTGTTGAATGTGATACTAATGTGAAACCACTGGATTTTTTTTACAGATAATGCCATTATGCCAGTTTATAATAATCTTTGTTATGTTAAACATCAGGGAAATTGTCACACAAAGTGCTTTAATAGGCAGATTATTATACTCCAACAAACAAAGTTTGAGGGGGCATATAGGAGTGAGCTTGTCTGTCGGTCCTTTGGTTTCATGGTTTCCGGACAATAACTCGTGCAAGGCTTGACAGATTCAAATTAATTTTGGTACACATGTGTAACATTATAAAATACAGGTCAAGTTCGACTTTGAGGTCAGTAGGTCAAAGGTCAAGGTCACAATGACCCGGAACAGTTAAACGGTTTCCGGATGACAACTTGAGAATGCATGGGCCTAGGATCATAAATTTTGGTACACAGGTGTAACATCATAAAATACGGGTAAAGTTCGACTTTGAGATCAGTGAGTCAAGGGTCAAGGTCACAATGACCCAGAACAGTTAAACGGTTTCCGGATGATAATTTGAGAACGCTTGGGCCAAGGATCACGAAAGTTGATAGGGAGGTTGATGTCCGATATTGATTTTGAGGTCAGTAAGTCAAAGGTCAAGGTCACAATGACCCAGAACAGTTAAACCATTTCTGGATGATAACTTGAGAACGCTTGGGCCTAGGATCATGAAAATTGATAGGAAGGTTGGTCATGACCAGCAGATGACACCTATTGATTTTGAGGTCAGTAGGTCAAATGTCAAGGTCACAATGACCTGGAACAGTTAAACCATTTTCGGACGATAACTTGAGAACGCTTGGGCCTTACTAAGGATTACGAAACTTGATAGGGAGGTTGAACATGATCAGCAGATGACCCCTATTGATTTTGAGGGTCGACTTTGACATTGGCTTACTTCTGTGACAAGGCCGTATTGTGGGGGTGTAATTCGTCACTCCTGTGACAGCTGTAGTTTATAACAAAACCAGAAATTGAGTTAACCTTAATCTGCCAGTTTTGCCTAGCAGTTAAGACATTTGAAAAGGACATATGAATAGAATACAATTTATTTTGACAGTAGGTATTTAAAGGCAGATGATGTCTTTTGAATAAGATCATTTCAAATGATGATGTAAGGTGATTTATAGTGATTTTTGTTCCAGGTATATCCCACCTCAATGCGTGCAATAGGTCTAGGTTCTTGTAGTGGAATGGCAAGGGTTGGTGCAATAATAACTCCGTTTGTTGCTCAGGTAAATATCACTGTGTCAATAGTTCCAGGTTCCTGTAGTGGAATGTCAAGGGTTGGTGCAATATTAACTCCATTTGTTGCTCAGGTAAATATCACTGTGTACAATAGGTCTAGGTTCCTGTAGAGGAATGGCACGGGTTAGTGCAATATTAACTCCGTTTGTTGCTCAGGTAAGTATCACTGTGTACAATAGGTCTAGGTTCCTGTAGTGGAATGGCAAGGGTTGGTGCAATATTAACTCCATTTGTTGCTCAGGTAAGTATCACTGTGTACAATAGGTCTAGGTTCCTGTAGTGGAATGGCAAGGGTTGGTGCAATAATAACTCCATTTGTTGCTCAGGTAAGTATCACTGTGTACAATAGGTCTAGGTTCCTGTAGTGGAATGGCAAGGGTTGGTGCAATAATAACTCCATTTGTTGCTCAGGTAAGTATCACTGTGTACAATAGGTCTAGGTTCCTGTAGTGGAATGGCAAGGGTTGGTGCAATAATAACTCCATTTGTTGCTCAGGTAAGTATCACTGTGTACAATAGGTCTAGGTTCCTGTAGTGGAATGGCAAGGGTTGGTGCAATAATAACTCCATTTGTTGCTCAGGTAAGTATCACTGTGTACAATAGGTCTAGGTTCCTGTAGTGGAATGGCAAGGGTTGGTGCAATAATAACTCCATTTGTTGCTCAGGTAAGTATCACTGTGTACAATAGGTCTAGGTTCCTGTAGTGGAATGGCAAGGGTTGGTGCAATAATAACTCCATTTGTTGCTCAGGTAAGTATCACTGTGTACAATAGGTCTAGGTTCCTGTAGTGGAATGGCAAGGGTTGGTGCAATAATAACTCCATTTGTTGCTCAGGTAAGTATCACTGTGTACAATAGGTCTAGGTTCCTGTAGTGGAATGGCAAGGGTTGGTGCAATAATAACTCCATTTGTTGCTCAGGTAAGTATCACTGTGTACAATAGGTCTAGGTTCCTGTAGTGGAATGGCAAGGGTTGGTGCAATAATAACTCCAATTTGTTGCTCAGGTAAGTACAGTGTATTACTATATATGTACTTGCAGCTTATAGTTTGCTGATTAACACGAGTTCTCAGAATACTTGTCTAGCCATAGTTCTTCACAGACCCGCATTAATGCCAGCAGATGGTACTACCTTCAAGTAGACTAAGACTCCTTTCATTTTTTACCTCGATCGAGCCAAAAGTGATTCCAAACTTCACTTTTGGCATTTTTGTTAGGCAGTTTGTGGTAGTCATCATACATTATTGTTTACACAAATACATGATGTTCAGTTTCAGGCTGGCATATATATTTCCCTATTCTGTAATGAACTTCTGAATGACCATGACTAGAGTTAACTTGATTCAAATATGGAACATTATTCTTTTGGTTTTCTAATCAATCAAATGATCAAAATACAAAATTGGTGGAAAAATTAAGAACAACATTATAATAAATATGAGTAATGAAACTGCAGAAAATATCTGGTATGAGGTATTATGATACAGTAATTTCTTGTATCTGTATTGCAATATACCTGTTTATCGGTATATAATGATGACAGCCCTAGTTTATACACATGGTATATGTCAGTAGTCTTCAATGTTCACATGGTATAATAGTATAATCAAATGTACATGCTATCTGATATTCTGCTTAAGGCTCAAAATCTTGCTTGAGGTGGAAAATATCTTAACCTTTACCCTGCTAAATTTCTAAAATGGACTAGTCCATCAATCAACTTGGGCAGTACCATTTATTATTCGAAGGGGTGTTCACAGAAAATTTACTGACTGAATAGCGAACAGTGCAGACCATGATCAGCCTTCATGGATGAGCAGGCTGATCATGATCTACACTGGTCGCAAAGGCAGGATCAGTCGTGTCCAGCACGGTAAGGGTTAATGTGTGGAAGCCATCAAGCTGGCTTACAGAAGGTCAGTCTGCCTAGGTGCTTACCCTTGCCTGAAATAATTCCTGGAAGGGTGTCCAGCCCTGGTCTTCCACCATCGGAAGCTGAAAAGTTGCAATATGAACAGTAATTCTGTCAGAGTGACTCAAAACACAACAAAACCAATGAAAAACAAAATTATATGGTATTTGCAGTGTATATGAAATATTTCCTAAGTTTGAAATATAACTTTTTTAAGTGCTATAGTTTTAGAATATATCAGTTTATTATCCAGTTTTGACTAGGAACACATAAATCACGTCTTGCATCAGTCAGCCAGTTACAGCCCTGTATTAACCTTAATATTATACATATACAAGCCTGTTCAACACAGGAAATGAAAAGTAAAGGACAGAAACCTGTCCAAAGTAAGATGATAGTATATTCCTTTGAACTTAATGTGACAATGCTGTTAGTGAGAGTCACTAAAAAATACAGTGTTCGTTATTTTATTTAGATCTTTGTTAATTTATTCACTTTTTGTAATTTCAGGTACTGTTAAAAGTGTCAGCATATTTGGCAATATCCACATACGGAGTAATGTCCCTTATAGCTGCTGTTGCCTCGGTTCTGTTACCAATAGAAACAAAGGGTAGAGAAATGAAGGTATGAATCATAGCTTGTTTATATTTCTGTTTTGTTGCTTATTGGTAGATTGAGCCTCAGTAGAACTGGACATGAGTTTATAAAACAAGTGTTAGTCAAACATCCTTCATGTGAAGATGGTCTTTACTAAAAACTTTGCTATTTAGAGGACGGCAAAGTATGTTGGGGCATCCGTGTCCAACGAACACAATTCTAGTTTAATAATGGGCAATGTTGGAAATACAACCAGAGTTGTAGCGCTTGAATTTGTCAGAATTGCTGGGTTTCAAATTGTTAACATAGCACAGACCACATTTCTTTGGCAGCCTTAAATGATACTCAGACATGAATATGTAAAAGTCACCTGTTGAACTATAAGCAGCATGTACCCATTCAGTCAGGTGAGCGATACAGGGCCATCGTTGTCCTCTTGTTCTACGTTTAAGCGTGTATGTAAGCTAGTGTTATGTGGAAGGGTTTCACATAGTTGAGCAAGCTGTCATTAAGGGCTGCTTAATAATGGTCATGATTGCTGAACAAACACCTGAGTTATGGCCCTTGATGTAGTAAAAATGTTATCAGTCTGCCTAAGAGTGCATATAATTATTGAAACCTTTAGTAAAAATACCTTTGCAGTATTCAGGTGAGTGATATAGGGCCATCATGGCCTACTTGTTTAATGAACAGGAGTTGAAGCAAGTGGGTTATATTTGTAATTGAAAAAGATATAAAGGTAAATTTAAAATTTACATTCATTGAAAGACTCAACAACATTTTTGCCTCAATGAAATAAAAACTACTTTCTTAAATTTCTTTTTTATGAATGAAAGAATAAAATATGTCTTGTAACAAAGGATTATTTCTACTTTTTTTCAGGATCACAGCCATGATCAGAAAACTGTCAAACCAAGCTAACCAGACAACTGTACAGGATAGGAGATCAATTGTAACATATTTATTGAAAACAAAAGCTATTGTTATTAATTTTGTTTTGATCATTTATAACAGAATTGATGGTTGATGTACATTGTGTCATGATCTGAAGTGTAGATATTGAATATTTAGAAACTAACACTGATCTTTGTAGCACAATTAATCAGGATTGGTTGTTGAAAGAAATGCTGAAATTGACTGTTAAGTCCAGGTGACCGCATAACAGAGGTCAGTTTTTAGCTGGAGTCTTTGCTGAGCTGTCTGTGTACTAGCCTTTATTTATGATTACTGATTGTTGAATTTTATTTGCAGATTAGTCTCTAAAAATTAACATAAAATACATCAGATAACCTCTGTATATATACCATACACCAGTTGACATCTGTGTGTGTATATGTATAACTTACACCAGTTGACTCCTTTGTATATATAAAACATACATCAGATGGCTTTCATGTGTTTATATAGCATAATATGCTAGCGACCTATGTGTGGGTACCGTATATATGACATACACCAGCTAACCTCTGTGTGTGTGTATATATATATAGAGAGAGAGAGAGAGAGATCAGTAGCTGATGAAGACCTGAAAACAAACTAGAGACACTACTGATATATAAGTTACTGTTTTAATATTTCATTCCACAAAGTCAAAATCTTTCATGTCTAAAATAATCCTTTAAATTATATCCTTTACAAAATAAGATATATTGAGCTGCGCCATGAGAAAACCAACATAGTGGCTTTGCGACCAGCATGGATCCCGACCAGACTACTTTTGGTCAGGATCCATGCTGTTCGCTTTCAAAGCCAATTGCAATTACACAAACAGTTAGCGAACAACATGGATCCTGACCAGACTGCGCAGGCATTATCTGTTCTGTTTGCTATGTTTGTAGTACTAGTATGTCTTGTAGTGAGCTCATATTGAATTCTCTGTCACAAACATTGTATTGTGTTTACAAGCAGCTGAAAATGGAATTATATTCGAAGAAGGGATAGATGATGTTATGTTTAACTTTTTTTCCTGTAATTTACAAGGCAACACTGATTATGATAACTGTAAGAAAGATAACTTCTTTCCACTTTCAGTTCTATGTTTTAAAGACATTGTGATGTCCTTGAATTACTATGTTTTTTTGTACTTATAATGACATTCTACTGTTATAGTTTTCAGACCAATGTATTTGCAATTACAGTCTTTGAATTTGTGTTCATTTCTTGCTTCGAATTGTCTTGTTTTTTTTCTCTTTTATTTTCTTTGATAGATGTTAAAATAATCAAATAGCACACTTAACTGATGGTAGTGTGTGTTTGTATATTTCATTTTGCTTCTGGTAATTTACAGGTAGACAAATTTAATTTTTGTAGAATATGTAATTTGTGTACGAGTATATTTTTTGAAAGGGACATGTCACCAAATTGACATCAGACATTCTATTTCAGATCATATTTCTTTTGATTCACTTGCACTTAAATGTTTTTTATGCCTCCCAGTGGTGAAGAACCCTAGGTTCCATCCTATTCTGAAGAAATTTGAGAAATTTGGTCTACTTCATCAACATCAAGTGGGCACATATATGCAGGGCTTTTATGTCTGACTATTTGTTTTGTTGAGTCGTTTTTGGACATTTACATTGTATACCTAAATCCACCTACAGTTTTTATCCATTTGAAATGAAACTTGCTGCTGCAGTACCTCATCCACATGAAATGGACATGAAAATATTGTTAGGACATGTTTTCTGTAGGTTTTCTGTAGGTTTTGGCCTTTTTGTTACTTTGAAATATTACAACTGCAGCAAAATATTTTGTACTAGACTCCTCCAGTTCAAATGACATTTGGTATACATAAGCAACAGAAAGTGGACATGCTCGTATTGTCAGGACTTACATAACTTATTTTATTCTATATCTATTTTATATATTACCACAAATATCTATTTTGTATATTACCTTATTGGACGCATGTGCGTACAAAAAACCTGTATTTTTTCCATATTTGGACAGTTCAAAAAGTCCCATGTTAAACATACGATAAAACCTGAAACACTTGAAAATGTTCCATATGTAAATCAGGTGAAGTAGGCGCTCTATGTACAGAGTTTGATTATGCATCTTGAAATCAGGAAGGCAGAAATACAATATTCAGTGAATCACTTTTAATTTAAAATGAAATAAAACAGATATAGGATAAAAAGGTTACTTAACATAGAACTGTACAATACAAGATATATTTGGACTCTTACCCAGCTGGGAAAAACATATTTGACTTGCCTAGCAGCTCGTCCAAAATGGTTTTTCAGCTGGGTTCTTGTCCTAATATATCTCCGTATTGTACAGAACAATGTTAAATAACCTTATAATATCTGATGGAGTCATGTCCCTTTTTGGACTTTATAATAATTATTCTATCATGTGTTTTCCGGAGACGTGTTTGATACAGTTTTTATGTCTTTTTTTCTTACTTAAAAAAAAGCACTTTAAATAATGAAAGGTTTCCGCAGCTTTTAAAAGATATCCTAGCAGCATGTGTAAGAAAGGCAAATGTGTACTGATATTTTACATACCAGCTTATTTTTGAAGCAGTTTCATGACGGTTTACATATAGACTTCATTTTTGAAGAGAATTTGTATAAATTTCCAACACAACATTCCTGTTATATTTATTTTTATACATTTATTGCTTTTTGATATAGTTTTATGTATACATCAACTCATAAGTTATATAGATATATTTAGTTATTTTTTTTTATTGCATAATACACAGTTTATCAATACTTGTGTATGAGGCCTGTTATTCATTAGGATTTTAAGACAGGAATTTAAATGAAAGTGGTGTGTTTCAGGGTGACGCTGTGGGCTTGAAACACAACTCGATTGTAAAATTCTTTCTTAGAATCTTTCAAGAGTTGGCATGTAGTTGAAACAATGGCATGAAAGGCAAGGTGTCTGTGCAGCTTACAAGCAGGCACAAGTTTTAATTTCCTGTTATGTTTTTTTTTTAATCCCCCACAACAGGGGGTTATAGGAATGGTCTCTTTCCATCCGTCCGTCCATCCTTCTGTCTGTACGTAACATTTTGTGTCCGCTCTGTATCTCCTAAACCCCTTGAAGGATTTTCATGAAACTTTGGTCAAATGATCACCTCATCAAGACGATGTGCAGAACTCATGAGTCAGCCATGTCAGGTCTAGGTCAAGGTCACAGCTCGAGGTCAAAGGTTTGAGCCTTCCATTTCTTGTCCGCTTTGTATCTCCTACACCCCTTTGAAGAATAATCATGAAACTTGGGTCAAATGATCACCTCATCAAGACATATGCAGAACCAATGAGTCGCCCATGTCAGCTCAAGATCAAGGTCACAACTCAAGGTCAAAGGTTTGAGCCTTCCATTTCGTGTCTGCTCTGTGTCTCCTAAACCCCTTGGAGGATAATCATGAAACTTGGGTCAAATGAACACCTCATCAAGATGATGTGAGGAACTTGTGAGTCAGTCATGTCGGCTTAAGGTCAAGGTCACAACTTGAGGTCAAAGGTTTGAGTCTTACATTTTGTGTCCTCTCTATATCTCCTAAACCCATTAAAGGATAATCATGAAACTTGGGTCAAATGATCACCTTATCAAGATGATGTGCAGAATTTATGAGTCAGCCATGTCAGCTCAAGGTCAAGGTCACAAGTCAAGGTCAAAGGTTTGGGACTTACATTTTGTTTCTGCTCTATATCTCCTAAACCCCTTAAAGGATTTTCATAAACTTGGGTCAAATGATCACCTAATCAAGATGATGTACATAACTCATGAGTCAGCCATGTTAGCTCAAGGTCAAGGTCACAACTCCTGAGTCAAATGTTTGAGCCTTCCATTTTGTGTCCGCTCTGTATCTCTTAAACCGCTTGAAGGAATTTCAAGAAACTTTGGTCAAATCATCACCTCATCAAGACGATGTGCAGAACTCATAAATCAGCCATGTCAGCTTAAGGTCAAGGTCACTATTCAGGGTCAAATGTTTGAGCCTTCAATTTTGTGTCCACTCTGTATCTCCTAAACCCCTTGAATGAATTTCATGAACTTGGGTTTAATCACCTTATCAAGCCGATGTGCAGAACTCATGAGTCAGCCTTGTTGGCTCAAGTTCAAGGTCACAATGTCGATGTTTTGAGCCTTCCATTTTATGTCTGCTCAGTATCTCCTAAACCCCTTGAAGGATTTTGATATGACTTGGCTGTAATATTCCATTTATCAAGACAATGTGCAGAATTCAAAATTCACCCCTGCCAGCTTAAGGTCAAGGTCACAACTTGATTGTTTAATGGTTCCACCTAATACCATAAACCATTCCACTATCCATAACAATGGTGGGGGATATAGCTGTCTTTCAGACTGCCTTGTTAATACATTGTACCACACTGTTGCTACTTAAATTGCACAGAAATTAGTAGTTAAAGAATCAACTTTTTGCCTTAATGTGTAAACCATGATTGCAATGACAATGTTTTTTCAAACTTAGGTGTAAGTCTTAAGTTACCAACTGTTGGCATGACTGAAACCTTAATATTTATTTGACGCTAGCCTAAGTACTGCTAGCAGTTAGGTAGTGAGTAATTGTTATATTGGTTCAGGTGTTGAATCTGTGTGTTTAAAGTATAAGATTAGTCTTATTAGTAGTGTATTTTCAGACTCCATTTTTTACATGCTACAGGTACTAAAATGTCATTATGTTTTCATATTGTTATTCAAATCTCATATCAGGAAAGGAGGGAGGTGAGGGTAGAGTGTATTTTGTTATTTATCGAAACTGAATATTTTGTTTTCAGCTGTATCATATTTTATTGTACTGTTTATGTCGCAAAAAAAGCATGAAGGTCCCATTTACATAGAATTAAGCTTTTACCATGGCATTATTACTGAGTTGTCTCCCTTTACCTACCTCCAAACATCTTAAGACAGATGAGAAATAAACATTTGACCAAAAGTTAGCAGATGCTGGTGAATGTTCTTAAAGTATAAATGTTAAAAATAATTGATAGCCATATTGACTTGACAAAATATAAACCAATGAAATAGACTGATACAATATTCTGAGATATGTTAACCCTTATCATGCTGAACATGATTGATTCTGCCCTTGCAACCAGTGCAGATTATGATCAGCCTGCACATCTGTGCAGTCTGATCAAGATCTGCACTGTTTGCCATTCAGTCAGTATCTTTTTGGAAAACACCTCTTTGAACAGTTAATGGTACTGTCCAAATTGAAAGGTGGACAAGTTCATTATAGAAGTTTAGCAGGGTAAGGGTTATGTTTGTTATTATTGTTTACCTGATTTGCATATCATACATTCCATGTAGATATTTTTGTTAATTATTTATTTTATGTTAATTATTTCAAGAATCTCTTATCAGTGGAATAAAAGCATGCATTTTATATGTTCTTATAATTTAATCAAGCTACTTTTATGCCCCCGGCATCTACTGATGCGGGAGGCATATAGTGATCGTCCGTACGAGGTTAACCAAATGGGACCGTTTCGTCTAGCATCAGTACCCCTTGCTAGAATGACTTGATACTAATGCAGATGTAACCTGTGAACGTTCCTCATCTTCAGACATCACCTGACCTCAGTTTGACCTTGACCTCATTTTGGACTTGGGTTGCTTTATATGGGCCATCTCTTGGTTCACCAAATGGGACTGTTTCATCTAGCATCAATACCCCTTGCTAGAATGACTTGATACTAATGCAGTTGTAACCTGTGAACATTCCTCATCTTCAAACATCACCTGACCTCAGTTTGACCTTGACCTCATTTTGGACTAAGGTTGCTTTATATGGGCCATCTCTTGGTTAACCAAATGGGACCGTTTTGTCTAGCATTAATACCGCTTACAAGAATGAATCAGTACTAATACAGATGTAACCTGTGACCATTCCTCATCTTCAAACATCACCTGACCTCAGTTTGACCTTGACCTCGTTTTGGACTTAGGTTGCTTCGAATCGACAAGGATGCCACCGGGGGCATCAAGCGTTTATTGAATGCAGCTGCTTGTTGAGACATGTTTTCTGTAGTTATGTCACTTTGTCTGTCACAATGTTAGAAAGTTCAGCTATGAATAAACTTTGAAACTGAGTTACTTTTGTTTATTTTCCACTATCAGGGAAACAGTTCTTTACTTTTATATTCTAAAGGCACTAAACTTCAATCTTGAGTCATACTTACAGAGCTTTTTGAAGTGTATCAGAATGAATAATGCTTTGGTTGAATCTGCATTTCCCATGTGAATGTGTATTTAGCAAAACAAAATCAGAAAATATGACTTGAAAGTTCTCAAATTTTACCATGTTTCTGGGTAATTAAGGGTTAAAACTAGGTTGCCAAGATACAAAACTTTGTCAGCACTCTAGACATTAAGAATGCACATTTTTCCACCTGATCAACATTTGGTTACAATATTTAAATTTATAAAACCTAAGCAACTTTCAACTTTTGGTCACGTGTTGTCTAGAGGTCACTAGATCAAATCATAGAGAAACCTTATTAATATTGAAAGTCATATTTTTTTTACCAGGGTTTACTTGAGAAGTGGTCAGAATGTCTGTCTTTATATAATTTAGCTATAATTTGAAACTAGGTGATCCTCTTGTCCCATTTTCCTACGCCTAATAACTAGATCTACGTGAAAGAGTTACATCAATGAAAAGAAGCGTTGTTTGCGACTTTGAATAAATCATCAAACAACTAACTATAATTACATTCACTCAGCTGCTGCCTAAATATCGCTATTGTTTTCAATGGTAAATACAATCGTCAGTCACAAATTAACGTTACTAAGTTACATACTTGCTACAAAACTTGTTTATGTCTATATGTTCACTGTTTAAGTATGTACACCATGTAAGTAAGGTTGACATGGTAATACTTGCCTTATCCTTTAGTCAGTATATTATACGCAATGATAACCTACCCTAAACGGTGAACATACTTCAACCGTGTGCATATAGACATTTTCACAAAACTTCTGCTTTGTTGCAAATGGCGTTGTCTTACAAGGAGAGATAACTCTGATATAATCTCCAACAAAATTTGTACAAAGAGAAGTACAATCAACATTCTCCAAGAGTTGAACACTGGTATTTTGAACTGTATGGATATGTGCATGCATCAGTTCTATGTCTACGTCACACTTAGTTTTGCATTTCAGTGTCGTAGATTTCGACATTGACAAAGTTATTGACATGTCCATTTTTTTATATTTGAACAGCATCATTTCTTGCCATTTTTAGCTCACCTGAGCCAAAGGCTCATGGTGATCTTTTGTGACCGCTCAATATCCGTCGTCCGTCCGTCAACATTCTAAAAAAATCTTCTTGAAAACCACTAGTCAGAATTACACCTAACTTCCCAGGAATGATCCATGGGTGGCCCCTTTTCAAAATTGTTCAATGAATTGAATTCCATGCAGAACTGGTTGCCATGGCAACCAAAAGGAAAAACTTTAAAAATCAACTTGTCCAAAATCGCAAGGCGTAGAGCCTTGATATTTGGCATGCGATATCACCTAATGGTCCTCTATAAAGGTTGTTCAAATTGTGCCCCTGGGATGAAAAGAGGCCCCACCCCGGGGGTCACAAGTTTTACATAGTCTTATATAGGAAAAAACTTTAAAAATCTTCTTGCCTGAAACCACAAGACCTTTACCTTTGATATTTGGTATGTAGCGTTGCCTTGTGGTCCTCTACCAAAATTGTTCAAATTATAACATTAGGGTTAAAAGAGGCCCTGCCTGGGGCGGGGGAGGGTCTCCAGTTTTACCTAGACTTATATACAAAAAAACTTTCAAAATCTTCCTGTCCGAAACTGCAAGGCCTAGGCATTTGATATTTGGTATGTTGCATTCCCTTGTGGTCTTCTACCAAAATTGTCCAAATTATGTCCCTGGGGTGAAAAGAGGCCCTGCCATGGGGGATCTCAAGTTTTACATAGACTACATATTTAGGAAAAGACTTTAAAAATCTTGCCTGAAACTGCAAGGCATAGGCTTCTGATATTTGGTATGTTGCCTTGCCTAGTGGTCCTCTACCAAAATTGTTCAAATTATGCCCCTGGGGTGAAAAGAGGCCCGTGCCCTGGGGGTCCCCCAAGTTAACATAAACTTTTATAGGAAAAAAAATCTTGTCTGAAAGTTCAAGGCCTAGGCTTTTGATATTTGGTATGTAGCATTGCCTAGTGGATCCCTAACAAGATTGTTCAAATTATGCCCATGGGGTGAAAAGAGCCCCGGCGTCACCAGATATATGAGTTATATACATTAAACTATTTGAGTCGAGTTGAATATAGGAAAACATACTTTAAAAATTATCAGATCATATTTCCTAGACTGTTTAATTATAATTACCTGATGACCCCAAATGATTAGGGGTCACTTGAAAGTGACCTTGACAAAAACATACGTCGAAAGGCGGGAAAATATATGTCAAATGGACCTAAGAAACAACAGTGTTTATACAGCTCTTCGCTGTACGGTTTCTAGAACTACATGAACTTGACCTACTGACCTATTTTCTTGTTTTTTTAAGATACAGCTTTGAAATTTGGAAGACATGTACAGTTTTGCACACCGATCTTAAAACTGACTTTCAGTGTCCATGAATTTGACCTACTTTCTTAATATTTTAGCATCAGTTTGCCATTTGAAACATGTGGCTCATATTACTCAGGTGAGCGATTCAGGATCATCATGACCCTCTTTTTTTTTTAATTCTTATGATCAAACTAGCCTGTCTGAGACAAAATAACTAATGGTGAAAAGGCGTATAAAGGCTGGTTCTTTATGTTTCGTAGACGATTCTATACCCAAATAAATCTTGTTCAAGCTCTTTTTGTTGCAAACTTGTACTTCAAGCAATTTCGGACGCAAACTTTTACTTGAAAAATTGGAGTTATTGCTTTGTTTCAAAGGGCAGTGCATACGTTGACCCCCAACTCTTACTTTGGAGGGGTTGCATCCCCTTGTCCCATTTTCCTAAGTCTAGTAACGGCAGGAGTAAATATTTCACACGTTCTTGTTGCTTTGCAGCAACTAAGGTACTATACAGGGCTACACTATATATATATATATTAATTCATATTATGTGACTTTTTATACGCCCGAAGAGACGTATTATGTAATGACGTCGGTGGCAATTTCGTGTCTGCTCTGTAACTCTTGACTCTTGAACTCCTTGAGGGATTTCGAAGAAACTTGACACAAACTCACCACATCGAGATGACGTGCAAAGCGTATGTTTTGGATGGCTCGCTTCAAGCTCAAGGTCACACTTAGGGGTCAAAGGTCACATGACTTTGTTTCGTGTCCGCTCTGTAACTCTTGAACTGCTTGAAAGATTTTTAAGAAACTTTGCACAAATGTTCACCACATCGAGACAACGTGCAGAGCGCATGTTTTGGATGATTCGCTTCGAGGTCAAGGTCATACTTTATAATAGGGTCAAAGCAATTTCATGTCCTCACTGTAAGTCTTGAACTGCTTGAAGGATTTTTAAGAAACTTAGCACAAATGTTCACCACATCGAGACGACTTTCAGTGTGCATGTTTCAGATGGCTCGCTTCAAGGTGAAGGTCACACTTAGGGGTCAAATGTCATACCTTCGGGCGTATATTGCTCCGCATTGCGGTGCTCTTGTTATTTCAGGGTAGCGTTATGAATTAATGACTTTACATCCGTTTCGAATAGTTTTATTATAATAAAATGATCATTACATTTTAACCCTGAAAACAGGGATGTTTAAAAGGTTATTTTCGCCAAAATATATAGAAAATGCCCTTTAAAGCATCCCTGCTGTCATGGTTACAAAAACTTAGAGATACTGTATAGATGTTTATATCTATACCACACTGTCACTTTAATATTATAAATAAAATGAATGAAGCCGTCGGAAAGCTCATTATTAATTTAATTAGTTTCAGAAAAGTGGGTTAAAAATGGCACCTAGAACTCGTCAGATCGCACTGTTGGAATTCTAAATTTCAAAATTTTCAAAACTACCCTAGCAGTAGAGCTTCCCCCCCCCCCCCCCCCCCCCCCCCCCCCCCCCCCCCCCCCCCCGCACCTATTATTTTAATTAAGAAATGAAATGTCGGTGCTAATGCGAAATAAACGACAGAATAGGATCGGCAAATTAAACATGAATCCCGCGCTAGCGCTTTATGTTTAATTTGCCGATCCTATTCTGTCGTTCATTTCGCATGAACTCCGAAAACAGTTAATTCATTTTTTGGTTTAAACTTTATTTCAGAAAGTTTGACATACATGGTATACAACAATAAATACATGAAATTAATGGATCGGAAAACAAGTTATTTAAAACTTATATAAATTCCTCTCCATATATGAAATAACTACAAATCATCAAATACCATATTGTCAGGAATCATGGCTAGTGATAACTAATTTTATATGACAAATAAGAATTATATAACATGGTTGTAATGCTATCTGTTTCTACTGAATTTTGTAAAATAAAAAGGAGTGTTACTTGAATCAAGTATATACTCACGGTACCGGGGTGCAAATCGACAGAGCAGGGCCGAATTAGGTAGTAAACCTTTTTGTTGCGAGAATGTAACGCTGAACATCAACGATTAGAGATTTATTCTGCTCGAAAGAAAGCCTATCGTTGCCATTGAGAAGATTGTTTACTGACAATGGACATGGAGTATTTAAGAAAAACCTTTCACGAATTGTTTGATATTTACGACAACGAAGCAGGTAGTGATCGACAGTCTCAGTGTTTCCACAGGTGCAAAGAGCGGATTCAGTTAAAGATCTTCTTTGGATGTCATAATTCAGAGAACTGCACCCAAGACGCAATCGAGTAGGTAGAATTTGTCCCTTTCTAGAGTCACAGTTAAACAGAGGAGAAGATTTAGTTAAGTTTTTGTTTAGTGCTGATTTGAAAGCTGTTAGGGTAGCTGCTTCTTTTGTCGTTTGTGGTAATGCATTCCAGTCACGGATTGTTTTGGGCAGAAATGAAGAATTGTAAGACTGTGTCCTGGCGTTAACACTTCTTATGTTTCTTAGAGTGTAGCCTTCATCGTTAATTTGATCACGACCTGGAATGAGATCAGACATGTAAGATGGAGATAGACCATAAAGCATTTTGTAGAATAAGATGAGACGATGTTTTTGCCTCCGCTCTGCGAGGGTCTCCCAATTCAAATCATGTAATAGTTTCTGGTTATTGTTGCACCGGTTACTATACGAGCTGCTTCGTTATGGACTGCCTCAATATCATTTTTCAGAGCTTCACTACAGTTGTCCCAGACTACATCTGAGTATTCAAGAAGAGGGCGAATGAATGAAAAATACATTCGTTCAAGGCTAGAGCGGTTAAGCACAAATTTCAGCGACCTCATTATTCCAATCCTCTGCCATGCTTTTTTCAGTATGATGGATATATGGGTTGACCACTTCAGGTCGTTTGAGAAAGTTAGTCCAAGATGTTTATGAGTAGATACCTCTGTGATTGCTGCATTGTTCATAGATAACATTGGATGATGTGGTTTGGAGTGTTTGCGTGAGAAGACCATTGATCCAGTCTTTGATGGATTGAAAGATACTAACCAGGACTCAGACCAAGAATGAATACTTTGGAGATCTGAATTTAAGGCAGTTGATGCCTGATTGGGATTTTCGACTATTATGTACAGACTGGTGTCGTCAGCAAAAAGACGAATGTTAGAGTTGGTAATAGAGACAATGTGGTTGATATAGGTCAAAAACAGAAGAGGTCCGAGTATGGACCCTTGAGGAACGCCAGCATTAATCTGAGACCAACTAGAAGAGGCGTTTGCATAGACGACACGTTGTTTACGGGACGACAGATAGGAAGAAATCCACTGAATAAGTGAACCCTTTACACCCAGTGAAGACAGTTTCTGTAAAAGTCCACGATGCCACACCCGGTCAAAGGCTTTAGAAATATCGCAGAATACTGCACGCACTTCCTTTCCTTCATCAAGGGCTCGGCAAATATCATTGTAGATAAATGTAAGCTGGTTGACGGTGGAGCCGCCCTTAATAAAACCAGATTGAAAAGTTGTGAGGAGGTTGTTGTTGACAAGGTAGTTGTAAAGGTATTTATGGACACAGCGCTCCATGAGCTTGCCAAGACAGCTGAGTAGGGATATTGGACGGTAGTTAGATGGTTTTGACGGATCTGACTTTTTGAATAACGGTGTGACATTTGCAAGTTTCCAAGAATTTGGAAAGTAAGATTCCATCAATAGTTTGTTAAAAAATTTGGAAAGTGGTTCGGATAGTGCTGAAGTGCCTTCGCGGAGAAGTTTTGGACTGACAAGGTCTGGACCACTGGCTTTTGATGGGTCTATAAGAGTAAGAGCATCTTTTACATCCTGGGGAGTGACAGTAATATTAGATAAAGATGAGTTGGTTAACACTTGGCTATGTGGTAAGGGACGATTTTGGTCGTCAATGGTAGATTGTGAGCAGAAATACTGGTTAAGAAGTTCTACTTTTCCCTGGTCTGTGGACGCTTCCATGTTGCCTTCGTATAAGGTTGGGATAGTTTTGGATGTTTGTTTGTGTGTAAGTTGTTTTGCTGTTTTGAACCATGATTTGGCTGAAATATTGGATGAGTTAACTTTTTCAATTAATTTATTTTGATAATCTAGTTTTGCTTTGTGTATCTGATTAGTGACCTCGTTACGTACTTGCCTAAATGTAGCCCATGATTCAACTGTGTTAGACTTTTTTGCCCTTTTATGTATCTTATTGCGTTTTCTAATGAGTTTACGTAATTTAGTGTTTAGCCATGGGATGTTATTTGGTCGGATGGTTACTACTTTATTTGGTATAGATTCTGGTGCAGCTGATAAGATACTCTCTGTAATGTCTTGAGTAACCTTTTCGAGGTCATTACTGTCCATCAGAGTCTCCCAGTTAGTTGCTTGGAGTTTTACTCTGTAGTCATCATAGTTACCTCTGTCGTACAGCCAAATCTTGCGCTTAAATGAAGTATGTTTAGGTTTGTCTAATTTTAGAACCGCAACGACTGGACAGTGAAAACGAGTGAGGTTTGGAATGAAAGGGTCAGCAACAAAGCTAGAAATGACTTGGTTCGTGTTCTTCACAAACATAAGGTCAGTTAGAGAATTAGAGTGTTCAGTGAAGTGGGTAGGGAGTGTTATGAGTTGTTCTGCATTGTACGATGCCATTAGGTTTGTTATTTTATTTGAAGTGGTGTTAAGAACATTGATGTTAAAGTCTTCTGTAACAAGTATGTTATCACACGACTGGTTGAAAGTTTGATCTATGCTTTGTTCTAAGAGAAGCCAATGGTTATTGTTTGAGTCAGATGGTCGATAGTTACCTCCCAAGATAATTTTACGTTTGTTAACAATAAGTTCTAACCAAAGCGCCTCAAAACCAGTAATAGCAAGATCTACTCTTTCTGAAGCAATGATACCCTCTCGGACATAAATGGCGACACCACCACGAATACGGTTCATTCTATCACATCGAAAGGGTGGTTGAAAGTTTGGCAAGAGTAGGTCATCAGATACAACAGACATATTCAGCCAAGTCTCCGTGAAAACTAAAATGTCATATGATTGAGACTCGACTTCAAGGATCTCGATCTTGGGTTTCAAGCTCTGTATATTTAGATGCAAAACACTAAGACCACTGTTCAACACCTCACTGTATCCAGAAATTGATGATGTATCTGACACTGTAGTGTCAGGGCCAGGATTGGGTTGAACATCTCCAGAGATTAAAAGAAGTACATAGTATATATATACCGAAGTTAATATCAATAAGAAATCGCTGATTATTACAAGATACGGTAACAGGTAATAGGACTTCAAAATCAATGGACGGCGCGCACAATAGTTAAAGGACATACACATAATCAAGGCGGATCGAATATCAATTCATTTTTTGTATTTGCATTATATTTCCTTTCCATCTGTAAACAAGGTTATATTATAAATTGCATACATTTTGTTGTATTTAACATTAAAATCAACTTCCCGGTCATTCTGTTCATCAGATGGAACAACTGCGACGTCATCTGAGGAACGTTCTCCCTCACGGTCGTCAAAACAGCGCTCCGTTATATAGAGGGTGAGTAAAATAATAAAATGCGAGGCTCTGTCGAGCATGTTATCAATTTTATTCAACGAGTTTAATAAATTCAATGTGGAAGGACACATATGTAATATTCTTTTTATCACGTGTAAGCTTTACCTATTATAGACCAAAGTAAATGCGACCAACGTCTCCTATCAATAAATCAAATTCACTCCCGCAACGTCAAACATGTGATCAAATTTAGCAACTTTTTTGTAACTTTGGCGCCTTTCCTTTTGCTGTTCATTCAAAATGAACGTTATTATACTCAACGAAAAAAATAGGGCAAATGTAGATATTGCTACATACCATACCTAATGTTAAATGTCGAATAGTTAATGATTTTTGCAAAATGATAAATGCTTATCGTCAAATTTTTATATTTTATAAGATGAAGATCTGTATCTTTAAAACTAATGTAAGGTCGCTGACTTCAAATCACTTGCCCCTCACCGATGTGGATTCGAGCCTCGCTCGTGGCGTAGAATTCTTCATGTGAGGAAACCATCCAGCTGACTTACGGAACGTTGGTGGTTCTATCCCGTGAGGAAATAATGCACCTGTCAATATTTTGCCCGCCCAGGGGGGCGGCGGGCCGACCCGGGGAATTTGACATTTCAAAAATTTTGTTGTCTAAATCCCCACCCTAGGGACAACCTTTTTTGTCTAAATCCCACCCTAGAGCCTGGTTGGTACATCAAATGTTTGTCAAATTCCCGCCTGTCGGGAATGGTCTTCTGTCTAAAGTCCCGTGTATGCCCGCCGCTCCCCCGGGTGGGCAAAATATTGACAGGTGCATAATGCCCGGATGAAAAGCTGAAAAGTTGCCATATGACATAGTAGTGTCAGTGTGACTTTAAACCCAACAAAAACAAAACAAACTAATGTATGGAACATTTAATTATTTGAAAACGTATCATGTTCTACCTGTCTGATTTGAAGCAATAACTTATTCTACCAGTAGTGAAAACATTAGAATCAAACTATTTATTCTAAAATGTTTAGGAAGAAAGTTTTTAACAGAGATGAAGTTCTGTAATGAAGGTCAATGACTATTTAAAGGATGCATTTATCCACTGATATATCCATCTCTTTATCTGAATAAGCACATAATGATAAGCATTTAGCATTTATTGTACCGAATTTCACAATTTTTAGCACTCATGGTTTGATAATTAGCATTTAGAAGTTTTAATATTTTACATTAAGCATCAAATAATTAGCATTTTGGTGATTAAGCTATGGAACGCCGGTGCGTCATGCTAATTGCCAAATGCTAAATGAAAAAAAAAACCAAATGCCAATTACTTAATGCTAAATGCTACATACCAAATGCTATGTGTAATATATTTTATGCTAAATGCCAGATGACAAATGCTAATCGTCAAATTGCTAAATGGTAAATGCTAATCGTCAAATTCTTTCACTTAATGATCTCTATCTTTAAACTAACAAATGTTTCTTTGAATCATGGAAAAACATATAATGTTCTATCAGTCTGATTTGAAGCAGTGTCATGTTCTACCAGTCATACGAACATTGGACTGAAAATGTGTAGGAAAACGTTTTCAAGAGGAACAAAGTTGTGTAAGCAAATGTACATAACAATTAGCGGATAATTACTCTAACAACCCAGCCAGGATAAAAAAGAATTAGAGAAAAACAATAAAGCAATTAAATTCGACCGTGACCCGCATTTCATTAGCTGCCGTCCTGGAAATGTTAAGTCGACTTCCAAATGCCTCCGTCACATTTCTGTTCGAAATATAAGTACACCATATAATAAACTACATAAAGAATGTAAAATAAGTTATAATGCTTTTTTCACTATTCTAGTATGTGAGCCCTTTTCAAGAACCCTATCTAATATTTTCAACTGTATCCCAAAGATTGTGAAGGATTCGGTTCTACTTGCCCTTGTTTCATTCCAAGAACTTGCCTCAGGTAAAACCGGAATTGCTTCGCTGATGACGATTTTAGGTACAGAAAGAAATTGATCGCAAAATTGAACTGGTAGAAGAAAAAGAAAAAAGCCCTCGTCCATTTCAGTCTGATTTTGGTAACCATGAAATCTACGTAACCGGCGTTTCCAGTAAGAACGGCCATACTTCCGTTCCAGATAAGTTCGGTCGTCTGCACAACTCCCAATGGTAACACAAGAAGTACGTATCGGGTAGATACAAGCAAGAGTAATCTTGTTGTTTTATCGTCTGCTCCCGACATAATGGATTGCGTTAACTGGTCCCGACGCCGACGGTTCAAACGCATTTCATGGATAATTACGAGGTTTACGCAAGTTATCAAAGTCGTTGGTAGCCATGTATTGAGAGCTACGTACAGATATATTATTTCTTTGAAGATTTTTCGCCTGGTTTTGCAAGCTTTATAGCCATACACGGAATCTCCCTCGAATCCAGAAACCGCAATTTTATGAAGGGAGATAAGCGCAACAAGGACCGAAACAACTGTGACAGTTATATATGTATTTTTCAAAGACGGTTTATACTTCAAAGGGAATTTGAACATAATAAACCGCTCCACGGTGAAAGCAACTAATATCCAAACGGAGAGAATATTAAATAGTTCCACAACAACACCATGCAGCGTACATAACGCTTCACTTTCTTGGAAAGTCCTGTTTATATCTTGCGAGCTACTCCCTCGCATTATTCCGACCATGAAATTAAAAACGAGGGTGCATGTATCATAGATGGCTAGAACTGACAAGTATACGTTCTGTGCATTTGATCTCATCTGCCGCTGCGTTAGCACAATAAAGGACAAAATATTGCCCATTACGCCCACCAACACAATCAGTGAAGTACCGTAAGAGAGCAAGAAACGGACTAGATCCACAAACGGAAGAATCTCTTCCCAAAATGACCGAAGTTCGCACGGCCATATAGCCACAACCTCCTCCGTTATATTTTGTCCAGCTAAATCTTCAATGACGTCATAGCTAACAGAACAATCGGAAGCATTCTCGGACGGCGCGGCCATACTTTACAAAACGTAGCCGAAGAGCGCACACTACAATCATAAGCTTCCAGAGTCAAGACGCAGAAATATAACTCTGAGAAATTCCACGTATTATATATCAGCCTACAGTCGTTTAATTAGCAGATGAAACAGAACTATGTTTTCTTTTGATTGGCAACCTCTATAGATCTCTTAGCTGGTAAATGTGTTCGCCTGACCTTAAATATGAAAGTCTGGGAATACAATCAGAACCATTTCTTCCATTGTAACGGAAATAGAAAAAATGTACTTGCATTTTAAACTGGCCATAACACTAATGGGTACATTGATACAGCAGGTAAATTTCCCTCTTGTCACGCATACGTATACATGGGGGATATTTGTTTGATTTCAGTATAAGATCGAAATATTGTGGTAGCAGATTAAGGTTGCGTGAGCGTGCGCGCGGTTAGTATTGAACATTTCGTTGTGTCGTCCTGGCGCGCGAGCCAACGCGCAATAACGAAATTTTGAAAAGCTTTGTGTATCTATTTGTCGCGCGCGCCAACAAGACGACGAAATTAACAACACAACATAAAGAGACTTAGAACACACAGTAAGAACGAAACATTTTCTTCCATGCTGGCGACAAGCACCAACAACAGTTGCTTGTCGGCGCGTGCACGCACGCCAAGACCAAGAGAAATATACTATTTCTTCTTGTGCTTGTTCGTTCGCACCATTTACAAATATTTCGTTTTGACATGATAGCATGAGCGACAAGACGAAATACTATGATTCGTTGTCTCGCGTAGTCGCGTGCGCCATGACGACACATCCAAATGTGCTACATATAGCAGCAGGCACACCATCGCGACATAACGAAAAGTTTCATTTTATCTTTGGGATTTGTTAATGGCGAGCACACCAACGTGAAATAAAATGCTTCGTTCTGTCGCGCTCTATAATTCATTTTGTAAACATTCATTTCTAATAGGGATCAGACTCAATGTAATGGGTCTTTTTGCTCATGAAATAAATCTTTAACAGACTATACTAAAAATGAAAAATGTCATAAATTTTCACATAAATGTGATTGACCAACTTTAAAGCCAGCTTGGCAGACAATGGTCCCTGTGCGTCCGACTATTTAAAACTTAGATCTGTTTAGTTTACCGTGAATTTGGATACTGAGACCGTTGTACGTATCAGAATTCAGAAAGTAACATAATTGTTTACAAGAAATATGCATTATCTTTGTGAAGCGTATATACTCGGCACGAACTCAATGCAAATACAGCTTTAAGAGTTTGATGCTGGAAGCCTCCCAGCTAGCACCCCGACGTTGGGTCAGCTGTCTTAGCTATTTATCTTTTATTTTTCTTTATTTTGCAGACCATTATCTTCTAAGTCAGCAATAATTATATTGATCAGTTTTAAATGTAAATATATGCACGTATCAACGCACATGGTAATGGATATGAAATGAACATTAGATCTACGTCAGTTAGGCAAAACGTGGGCGGTTGAAAAAAATATTGAAGCCACTTAAGGCAGAATATTGAAAAAAAAGTATATATATATATCCTTACCATTTCAACAAGACGTGCGAAATGCCCCACCCTTCGTTTAAAAAACAATATCCTTATGTTAAGTTAATTCAATTATCACCCTAAAAACTTATTTTTCAATACATTTAATTTTATCACACATTTTTGAAGTTTTCTTTTCTTTTTTTGTAGGAAAATCAAAGGGAGAATTTTGCGCCTTTGACAGATTGAGCAAACGAATTTTTTTCTGGGTCGGAATTGGAGTGGTTGGGGCGGGATTGTTCTATATCTGTTCTGATGGAAGTCAGTGAACGATAACTGATTATCTGATCTCGATGAATTTCCTGTCTTAGACTATTTCCTGCAATATCGAGAGGAAATACATTAATGATGAAATCAAAAGATTCATTAAGTACTTAAGAGACTTCTTACATTGGTACAACGTGTCTTACTTAATTAATGGGCACTTTATATTTTACAACGATACCTAGCTGGGATCTACAGATATTTTCACCACACAATGGTACTCCTATCCAGATACACATCTGGGTTCAAATGACAGGTCAGCTTCATTAAATGTCCCTGAAAGAGCTTCCTTGCGTGCGTGTCACTTCCTAATAATATCTGAATTTTCTTTTAAAGGTTCACGTAAAGGTTTAAATGTTTACATTTTTCATCAGTATAGAAGTGAAGTAAGCGAAGTTTGTATGTATTTGTTGGTTGTAGATTATATTTGTCAAAATTGGTCTGATCTGAGTTGAATATTCACCAGAAGATAAATTCGATTAACTCTTCCATTCCTGTCTGCAAAAAACGTTGAACTGATTTCTAACTGATATACTCCTGTCTGTCAAATTTTCAACTTCTTTTTTAAACCGGATCGATGTTACCCGCGATCTTATCCGTGCCGGCTCAAGGTCACACTAGGACTAGTAGGAGGTCAAAGGTCAACAGGGCTTTTTTTCCTGTCCAGTGTGTAACTCAACAATTAATGTTACTTGGCACAAATTTTCCAAATAATAAGACGATATGCCATGCACAACTTTCAGACCCATCCCTTACGAAATGGTCAAAAAGCTGCGAACATGCCGCGAACATGCTGCGAACATGCCGCGAACATACCTATTCGCAGGAAGTATTCGCGGGATATTCGCTGCTACCGCGATCATGCCGCGATTGGTTTGATACTAGTTCGCGGGATATTCGCAGGAAGATCAATTATCGCGGCATGTTCGCGAGAAGAACTTAGAAGATTATAATCTTTTGGTAAACTGTTACTGAAGAGCTTTTATAAGAGCAGGTAACTGTAGATCAATTAATTTGTAACATTATCTGTAAGGTCACAGTATATGAGTCTGATAAGTTAATTACAACCAGATATTCTGGACGTGTTTAGAAGGAAATCTGTGTGCATTACAGACAGTTTTCATAAGTGATTCTTAGAGGCTGTTAGGAATGCATACTTTTTTGTGGTAAGTCAGAAAATTTATGTTTAATATCTATACTCATAAATCTCAATAAACATAAGAAATTTTGAAAATGAAATAGATATGCTTAACCTTTTGCAGAGCTGTATCAGATTATCTAAAAAGAAATAAAAGACTAGCTTATTTTGACAATTTCTAAGCTTCATCAGTCTGATAATTAACATATGTAAAACTATGACAGATTTGTAGTGATACACATAACTTATAAGCAGTGTGAAGAAAAAACATTGGGATAAAATGAATACATGCACTCAGACACTGTTATTGAAATAACAGTTAAAATTCAAACATATTTTATCATTAAAAATTTTGTTTAAAATGCTCCAAATATGATATGAAAAAGTTCAGACATAGACAATTTGAATTTGTTACAACCTTAGTGTTCAAGTTTATTCAATAAATTTAGATCCCTGATTCCTATTAATTTATTTGTTTTTGCACTTTTTCTGTACATGCTTTTTTGTACACAATTTCTGTAGTGATGGTTTTCAGCTAGTTCGCGGCATGTTCGCAGCAACTAGTTCGCGGGATGTTCGCAGCAATTAGTTCGCGGGATGTTCGCAGCAACTAGTTCGCGGGATGATCGCAGCAACTTGTTCGCGGAAGTTCACAGCTACTTGTTTGCGGAAAGTCCGCGGCAAAACTAATTTGCATGTGAAAAGTGAACACCAAACGAACATCCCGCGAACAATTATACCAATTGTATCAAGTGTTCGCGGCATGTTCGCTGGATATTCACGGCATGATCGCAGCAAGTGTTCGCGGCAAACTATAATATTTCCGTAAGGGATAGCTTAAAAATCAAGGTCACACTTGGCATTCAAATGTTAACATGACATAAACTAGGTCTGTTTCGTGTCCGGTCCAGAACTCTTTAATATAAAATATTTCTTAACACAAATGTAATGTGCGCAATAATGAGTGCTGCGTCATATATATGCAAGAATCAGATTACTAGCTTAGGAATCAAAGTCACTCTTGAAGGTCAAAGTTGAGTAGTTTTCCCCTCTGTCATACATCTGGGGATATTAATACTTTTTATTAACATACACGCCACAATAAGATGCGTAATACCAGGCCCCTAGCTCAGATATCAAGGTTTCAACTGGAGTTCAAACGTCAATATTGTTATTTATCTTTTATTTTGTTTTTGTTTCCTGTCTTGTACATTATTCTGTCATCCATGAAGGCAAGCATAGATGTTTCCGATAGTATTTGTGTTTTGAAACTGAGACAGTTGAATGTACAAATATGCAAAACTTTAGAATATACAAATAATACAAAATTAGTCTAAGAATATACCTTTTTACGAATCTTTCGTGCTTTTGGACGAAGTCAGTACATATTCATTTTGATCACAATGGCAAAATTTACTTAAGGTGATGTCACGTTTTGAATTTCCGGTGAATAACAAAAAACCAAAGGATATTCAGCTCTTTCCAATAACCGTTATGTTATGATTCAACCAAATAGTTTCCTTTGTCTACCAGAAAGGAACAATTCTTATATCTTAATATTGAGGTTTGGTACCTTTATAACAGACAATAAACTAAAACAATAGAAATTAATACGTGACTTCGGTGAGCTCAGCAAAGCAATTTCAAGCACAAATATTAATGTGGAATGTAAAGTTAGTTACACACTACAATATCCGACCAAGATACTTACAAAAACAATGCATTTGTAGAATAGAGAGATAAAAATAATTTTGACAGCTCGTGAAAACTAATGACAAATTTTGACAGGTATATGATGACTCATGACCTAATTAAAAAATGTTCTGTGATTTCTAACTTCCAGTTTGATTTTCTTAAAAATGGGTATTCAGTATATTGTAGCTTACAACTCGTGAATAAAAACAATATAAGAATATATTGTTACCTCACTGTCGTTTTGTCTATCCAAGTCACGTACGAATTCCTATTGTTTCAGTCATTTGTCACTAATTACAGCAACTCACAGTGTTGCAATCATACAAAACACATCCCTTATTTTCACATAGATATTGAGGATTTATCTAATGAGCACTTGTATTGGAAACACAATTTTAATACCGATTGTGTATTGCAATAATGCTAAACTATCTCAACCGTGACGTGTCCTTAAGGAATTACAAGTGTTCAGCAACGTTAATCATAAAGAAGAGCGTTTTATCGCGGACAAAAACATGAAGACATTGCATGAACCCACTCCATGGTAAGTACATACGACACGCGCGCCCGTTTACATCGATTTTCAGACACTGATTCAAACTCGAGTAAGACGTTCTGCTAGTATTTAGGTTAAGCCTCGCCCACCGTACACAGCGCTATCACTTCTGAATAGCGTCTCACTGATGTGGTAGCGCCACCACTTTTGAAAATACTTGCAAGATCGGAAATGTGGATGAAATTACCAATTTCGCAGTTCTAAGGTATCTTTCCAAAGTCTGTTAAGATGCGTAGTGAGGAAGATCATGGTTATTATTGTTTTCTTACGTATTTGCACAGGTTGCACCAATGACGTTGAGGTGGCGCCTAGAACCGGAGCTGGAGCCAAACTGCAAGCACATTTCATTTAACACCAGTTTTCGTCAGTAGTTTAGTTATCAACATGCAATCAAAATTTACCTTACAATCGTATACGTGCCAGCAAAATTTGCACCTCCAGCTACCATAGAACATGTAAACATTTTTGGTGCAAAGATAAAGATTATATAGATGCGCTCGTACAAAGTCATCTTAGTTAATGAGAGTAAATATTTCATGTAAAGTGAGTGGCGTATATTTAATCATGTTTTCGTTCAGAAAAATGAAGCTTTGACATAAGTGTCAAATTACTATATGGTTTCTTTTGATTTGTTTTGTTGAGTCGGCCTTCGTATTAATTACTTCATGTTTGATAGTCACAAACAATTCATCTCATTTAGCATTGAATGTGTTTCAAACAATCACTGAGGTTCTGCTTTTAGCTACGATGTTTTCAGATATATTTCTTAGACGAATAGAGATTGAACATCTGAATGTTGAAATTAAATTCTGTTAATTTATTAATAAAGTAGGACATTTTTCTTGTTTCGATGCACATTTTTAAAAAAAATCTGCAAACCGTTTGTGGAACTGTCGCTATTCTGTGTACCTCATCCAATGTAATGTTTCAGACTAGACTTTAAATGTATTTAATTAAGGCACCGGCCCATACACAATAGTTGATACAAGCAAAGGTCATGTTATTCGACCCACCTTGTCTTGCATGGATTGGCGAAAACCAGAAGACATGCAAACATGTTCTTGAACATTACTGAAATCATATGAAACAAAGAAAAATATTTTATTGGTAAAACAAAAGTTCTATAAAAGCAATATTGCACATACAAGGGGTGTAACTCTGGAGAAATTTAGAAATACATTTTACAATGAATTACTCCCCTTCTTATCTATCGTAGATCAATCATTATTTAAGATCTTTCTTTGAATTTTCTGATGTGGAAAGATATGATGTTCTTCAGATATAAACCAACAAAAGAGGAATGGTTTGGGGGTTTATTACATCAGAATTGCAGACTAAATTGCTCGTTTCGATCTTTTATACGCATCATAAATAATAACGGCATGCAGTTGTTTTCTCCACTTTGTTCTGTATTTTGCGCATATAAATGCATTGCTATATTTTTTTGTTGTATAGAAACTTTATGTAATAACTAGCGGGTCCTAAAAAGGGAAAATCCATCAAAGTGATTAATAAAAAGGAGTAGTTTAAATGCATTTCTATTTTTAGCTCTATTAGCCTTTAGAAAGTGCCCAGCACCTCATCTGAACAAAATTGGAAAGGATTTTAGGACAATGCTACACATGTACAGGTAATGTTTGAACATCAAACGATTCATGAGAGGTTGTTTAAATTAAGAACTATTGGGCAAACTTGTAGAATTTTACCAAGGTGCAAAAGACCAAGTTTGGTGTGTGTGATTCTGACCAGCAGTTTCACAGGAGAAGCTGTTTATGTGAAATTGTAGACGACAGGCACCGGAAGACGAACAACAACCATTCTCATATACTAATAGTTCTCATTGAACCTTCAATTCACGTGGTACCGAGTTTCTTACATAATTATACAAGGGGTGTAACACTGGAGAAATTTAGAAATACAGGCACTATGAATTACTCGCCTTTTTATATATCGTATCCATTACATATCAGCGATTACTCTATGATTGGTTTCTTTGAAGATCGTACCTGGTTGTCACTTACTGGAAATGATTTACTGATGCGAAACGATATGATGTTGTACAGATATAATCTAACAACAAGTGGAATGCTTTCTGTTAAATTTGAGGGGGGTTGTGTTAAATTGCTCGTTCCAATTTTTATACTAGTAATTTATTTATTTATTATAGTCTCTTCACTAGTACACAGATGGAAATTTCTGGGACTTGCAGTTGTTTTCTCCACCTTTTTCTTTAATTTGCGCACATAGAATTTTTTTTGTCACATTATTTCTTTGTATAGAATTTTTATATAATAACCCGGATGGTAACAAAGTAGCCACAGCACAGGTGTACCGGATCAGATGTCTGACTGCGTATTTTTCGCAAACAGCGATATTAAATATGTATTTATTCAGGTTTAGGAGTATATCCTAAAATACAGAAATACTTGATAAACAAACAATATCTTTAGCAACAATCTACCTGGTCATTACATGTTCTGCCGTACTGTCCCGTACGATGGATTACTTAAAATATTCTCAAAAAGTTGCCCCTTCTGAAAATGAACACCAATTGTAAAAAAATAACGTCCAACCTAGTTATGTGAAACTATATGCTCTAAAATGTCCGAAAGTTCGACCACTTTTGCAGCCCCTTACGGAATTCAATGTATATATCAATAAAATGACAGTTGTTGTGCGGAGTAATATACATGTTTCATATACTTTTCAATTTTAATGTGGAAATATGATTTAATGTCGTTTGATTTTTATTTTCTCTAAATGTAATGCTAAGTCTTATTAGGGTTAATTACACAGCAACTGTGATACTACAGTACGCTCTGTAGTTCAAGCGGTCTATCAAATTTTACACTTTTTTTGTTTTAATTAAGGACAGTTTCTTCTTACAACTTACACCTAAGTCGCAATTTCCCGTGCTTTTACTATTAAATCCCCCACAATATCCAGTGGATTAATTACTAGATCCGTCTACAAACCAATTAGAGTAGTTTTAACTGTTATTCACTCGTCTTTTTTCCCCGCTTTTCACAAGCACGTCCATGACCTCTGCTAAAATACAATAGGAGATTTTACGACTGATAGATTTTCGTAAATCTCGTAAGTAAACGAATATATAATACCCGGGTTGTAGCGCACTCGGCTGAGACGCTTTTATGCAATGCAGTAGAAGTCTTCAATAATATAAGACCTAGTTATTAGTGACAACATTCATACAGAGGAGAAGGAAGGAAAAATAAAAAAGATGAAGATACTTCTTTTTTGCATGTTCTACGGAATTGCACACTGTGCCGAATGTAAGTGTTAATCTTTATTATAATCTGTTACACATAGATAATCAAACGTTTTGCATGTTTCGGTTGTACAATGGGATATGGGCTATATACTAATAACAATACTAGTTTATTATCTATACTATATATTCAAGGCTACACAGTAGACGGATTCTCTATAGGTTTACCCTGCTATTGTTTGTGGATTAGTATATTTAATGATTGTAGTTGTCGGAGAATATCGAATATAATCACTGATAATATAATATTTAATATAATTAACAGCCGGAACTTATTGGCTAGTTTTTTTATCAATTTATGTTATTCCACTGATTATTTTAAGTTTTTATGGACATTTTTATGTGCATGAATGACGAAGCACTTTTTTTTTGAACATATTATCTACTGACAATTTTTAAGAAGTATTAACAGTGCAGAAAACCATATATAACCATTTATTCATGCAGTCTTAAAATCTTTAAGTTTAAACCTGCGGTTTTGATTTGAATTGTAATTTTAAAAGATTTCATTTACTCAGTCTGTAAGTTTATAGAATGAAAAATCTTTAAAGTTATGGATTGTCCGTACATTTACAAAATATCTGTAAATACGACGTAGACCTGATTAAACAAAGTTTTGCACTAGATATCACGGTGACAACATTTAGATGGGGTTTTGTGTAAAAGTATACAGTGCTAACTGCATTTATTGCTACATGTTCTCGGTTTATTTTAATTTGACTTCTGCTTGTATTACAAAGAAAAATTTCATTATTTTAGCTCGACTAGAGAGCTATTCGACTCTCATCGATTTTGTTAAGTTTTTGTATGTAAGCTGCTATCTCAGTTACCAATTATAGGAATGGATTGAAACTTCCCACTCTTTTCCACTGTGAAGAACTGACACATTGCGTATGTTCCACAACTCTTTTTTTGCTTTTTTACAAAGTTTAGCCCCTTTTCCGACATTTTTTTTAATTGACGATCGTTGCCGTCCTCCGACAGCTCTCGTTGGTCAGAGAAATTACGAATCCATTCAGTATGTCTTTAAAATTATACATTATTTAAGATAACCTCTACGAAACACAATAAGCTGTGGGGGTTCCTGTGGTTATTGCTTAGTTTGTTGAATAATACACCAAAGTAGCATTACTAAGGTATAAATGTCTAAAATTGTCTTCTATTCTGTCCGACTATATGCCTATTATCTATATTTTGTTGAAGATTGTATTCATCGCATTTATCATCGAGTTATTGAAACAATTATCTTAGAGTGGTGCCGTGTAAAATAGGTCCTTAATAATACATTCTACATAGTTTTGTGAGTTGTGCAGCTTAATTCTACATAGTTCTGTGAGTTGTGCAGCTTAATTCTACATAGTTTTGTGAGTTGTGCAGCTTAATTCTACATAGTTTTGTGAGTTGTGCAGCTTAATTCTACATAGTTCTGTGAGTTGTGCAGTACTGATGAGTTTTATGCAGTATTTCCTGCTTGCGTGAATCGCGTCACAGAACTTCGATATCAGTGCAGTGTCAGAGAGTTTTAACCTCTTACCATACAAAAATTAAAAAAAAAAAACAGTTCCGTTCAGCGTATGTTTGAAGACATTTAAAATACAAAAAATATGGGTTTATAAATTCCCTCAGTTTAATAAAAAATATAGCTTTACATACTTTCTAAATATGATAAGAGATACAGACTTTATTTAAAAAAATAACAGAGATAAGACATCGAAACCTGTACAAAAAGAAAACTTCAAATGTACATACTTCGGTCTGCAAGACGTACACTTTTATCATGACGTTGCACACATATATAAAACGGAAGAAAGGTGCAGTATAGCCGTGTTCATGTGGGGGTTCTGCAATGATTGGTTTTACAGATTTTTTGATATATGCTTATGATAGCATAAAGCTTATATCCATCCATCAACAATTGAAGGAGTTTTCTGTATCTAGGAGTGTTCCATTCACCCAGAATATCTGATTTATGGCTTGAAGCTGGTCTAATTGATATCAGTAAAATCAACATTCTTTTCATCGCTTATGCCTGCTTTGTTTTTAGTTCAAAGTTTGTTTTGTACTGTGCTTTCAAGATAATATCTTAGATTCTTTTGAATTAGACAATGTACTGATATTTAACATAATGGTGTAATTTGAAGCCTAAAATTCATAGTTTATTCATTTACAGTTTTTCTTCCTGACATGTACCTCACTTATCAACGTATTACGAGTCGTCTTAGTCAGTGAAAATATTACTTTAAAGTTAGAAAATTATATTCATGGTATATTTATTGTGTACGGTTGCCTGTATGGAGAGCGGATATCATATTATCTCTGACCAACGGCTCCGACGGGCTAATTCAGTCAGTACACAACGCTATATATCAATCTAGAAGTCGCAAGTTCGATCCATGGATGATCGGTGTCAGTGACTGTTTGATAAAAGACAGCACGTCTGACGTCATTTGACCTCCACCTCTGATTCATCTGTAGAAGTTGTCAATAATTTACAGACTACAAGCTACAGTTATGTACCAGAGGCCTCCGTGGTCGAGTGGTAAAGGTCTCTGACTTTAAATCACTTGCCCCTCATCGATGTGGGTCCAAGCCACACTCAGGGCGTTGAATTCTTCACGTGAGGAAGCCATCCAGCTGGCTTACGGAAGGCCGGTGGTTCTACCCAGGTGCCCGCTCGTGTTGAAATAATGCACCTGGAGTCACAGCTGGAAAGTCGCCATATGACCTATAATTTGTGTCGGTGCGACGTTAAACCCAACAAAATAAAATACATAAATACAGTTATGTACCAAATATTAAAGTTTACAAAGCATTTCCCAAAAAACGTGCTTGCTTTTATTAAAATGTGATATCTCTGACCATAGTAATTAGTATTTCTCGAAATTATATACTGTCAATACCTAGTACATAGTGCTACAAAATTACACCAACTTAAGCATTCACATCTACATTGCATTGAAATGTGTAAGCTTTACAAGATACTAGTTCACGTCCAATGAAACAGAAGAAAGTGCAGTAGCATTTACAAGTATAGGGAAATACTTTTGGCGCGTAACTGTAACTAGTAATTCTTGTAACCACTCTATATATCTGACAGGACTGATGGCTGTGCCAAGTTTTCTGACTGACGCTATTTTCTCCAAAGCTGATATTGAACTCTTAAGTATACAAACTACATGTATTTTGTGCAAATTTTAAAAGGAATTTCTGTTTTTTTTTGTTATATATTTCCTTGACAATAAGATTAAGATATGATAACCTTTTATTATTTCAGTGTTATAAGATATTACAAAATTCTTAAGCATTAGACCCAAAGGGGATATAAATAATCTGTAACATAAACAAATCACGTATATATATCAGATACAATATACAAGCAAGAACTTTTCGCATACGAAGCCAGAAAATGCTAATTATAATTAACACGATTGATGTACAATGTGCTAAATGTCTGATAGAATATTTCAGATCAATATGCATAGTGCATTCTGTAGATAAAATAACTGTTACTTTGTCTCATGAATATAGGGATAACGCATGTGTTTCGTGTTATAACATCTGCGGAATCCCGAGGGATTGGTTGGTGCCCGAGCCAGATGTATAACCAACGTATCCCGAGGGATTCTATCACAAGATAATATGGTGTCCCTCTAACGGAAAGCGCACGTGTAAAAATGTGTGTTATCAGCACGTGAGCTCGAGAATCTATCTACTCTCTTGTTAAAACACCCCAGAAAAAGGCACTTACTAGAGCACACATACTGTGATTGTAGATATTCAACTTAAAATATTGGCAAAGATTTTTTGCTAGATGCGCAGCGCTGTGCGGTAAGAGAGATTGTACCCTACTTGTTGTAATATAACCTTAAGTGACATCTAATCCTCAAAAAATGAAATCTCTTGCTTTTTTCATCTGAAGGTCTCCACTTTAATCTACACGCACGTGCATAATGAACTTGAGTATTCTCACGTATTTATGTCTAAAGTAAAGATGATGGTATAGAAACGAAAACAAAAAAACAAAAACATACACACACACAAAACAACAACAAGGACAAAAATCCCATCGTTTTTTTTTATTTCATACAGATTGTGAACAAATTGGGTTTGGATTTTATACGGTATTAACACTGCTGTTAAAACAAAGTATTGATTTTCACTTCCTGGAGTTTTCTCAGAAACTTAATTGAATTCTTTGTTTCACCAGGTTCGTCAAGAATCCCGCATTAGAATTTAAACTTATTTCGTGTAATAATAAATAGCTATGTTCAATGAAAAAAGTAGCTGATATTTGCTATGCTCTGTCGTAAACATTCAAGCATTGTACAGTGCATTCACACTAGTATGGAAACATTTACGCAAGTATGTGTACAGTGCATTCACACTAGTATGGAAACGTTCAAGCATTGTACAGTGCATTCACACTAGTATGGAAACGTTTACGCAAGTATATAGATATAGTACGTCTGCCAGTCTGTTATAGAATTAGACGATCTTAAAGCTATGTCTCCGGACAAAACGGTCCATCTACCGCATTGTCATACTGCCTTACTTTATAGAAATTTACAAATGTGTGTTACCAACGGTGGTCAGCGTGAAAAAATCGACATGAATACATATAAACAGGATAAACGGTTATTCAAAATAGTTTTATTTTGTAGACTGTTTAAATATTTACACACGACCAATAGGATTTGACCATGTATACAATACGTTATTGAATTATACTTAGGTGGACAGCACAGATCTTCATTTATTTGACATTTTGACCCTTGTTTGAACCAATAGTGCTGTATCAAAATCCTAAAGTTTTTTCAAGCATTGTTAATGGATTAATTGAATGTATTCGTTTTTGAAATACATATAGCCGACGGCCATAATTTTATGGAACGCCGTAGCTTATGTTGCGCTTTTCGGCTATGCTGAACGCTTATTTTGGGTCATAATGTTAAGCAGAAAAAACGAACGAGTTACACACTTGAACGAGTTACACACTTGGTCATGTATTGAATAGACCCATTGTTCGCCCAAGTTTGCTCTGTTAATCTGTGCATCAGATAAACCAATACCGTACTGCTCAATTAGTCTTTGCATGGTTGAAACCATGCGAAATTCGCCCGAGACGTTACTGTGTTGTTACCAGTTCAAGAGACAAACCACTGCAAAATTTGTGAACCTCTGTAGACGAGCTACTTAAAGCATCCGCCGCTTGTTAAAATTGACACACATTCTACAAAATTTCACCGTCTGTAATTATATACGATACCTCAGTGCGTGGAATAGCAAGTAGGACATGTATATTCCTATTAAACCCATATACTTTGAATGTGCTTATTGAATGAAATTCAACATCAAGGCATTAAAAGATGTAAACATTACCACTTTTCAATAAGTTTCTTTCCAAAAAAAGCTAGTATATTGATTAAACTTTACCATAATGAAATAAATTTATAAATAAATAAATGATTAAATACTAGTGATATCGAATTCATCAGTACTCTAAAACGACATCAGAATTTAGAGTCTATATAAGTTAAGAGAAGAATAAAAAAAATGTAGAATAGTATTAAGTTAAATTTATTTAAATGAGCCGCGCCATGAGAAAATGCATAGTGCATTTGCGAACAGCATGGATCCAGATCCAGATCAGCATCCGCGCAGTCTGGTCAGGATCCATGCTGTTCGCTTTCAAAGCCTATTGCAGGTAGAGAAACTGCTAGCGAAAAGCATGGATCCTGACAAGACTGTGCGGATGTGCATGCTGGTCTGGATCCATGCTGGTCTGGATCCATGCTGGTCGCAAATGCGCTTTGTTGGTTTTCTCATGGCGCGGTTCAGTTTTGTTTTATTTGTACATGTTGAAATTGTAATAAACAAAAGAAAGAAATAATATAAAGTGAATTCATAGCCTGGTGATTTCAAATCAAAAGGTTTGACTTCAGATATTTTTGTATTTATAAAATAGATATGCACGGGTAACGATATTACAGATGAAACGACTTTTGTTACAGTATAATATTAGATTATTTAGCATTGTTCTGTACAATACCGAGATATATTTGGACGAGTACCCAGCTGAGAAAACCATATTGGACGAGCCGCTGACTTTGTCCAGTATTTTGACTGAATTATAAAGCTCTTGTTCTTTAAACCTATAGATAGATCACAGGACGTAAACATCCAAGAAGTATATGTGGGCCAGTTTAAATGTATCAATCAAATATGTGCGCCTTTACGAACTGCCCTCGCTGTAACGATTTACCATTGTGCTGCAGGCAAGTTCTGTTCTGTTGTGCTCCGATAGTCTTTTTTATGTATTAAGATTTTGATCAACTAATGTATATTTTGTACATGGTCTGGTGGTCATAGGAGCAGCGATCGTAATGTTCGAGTTCGAAGACAAATATAAAGAAAATACTGAGTGATGTCTCCATAACAATAATTGCCATCTGTATAAATTGTTCACTTGGTACTTTAATAGAATACTGGTCATTCTGAAATAGTTTTATTTGTATAAACGCATGTATGTTTAATAGATCAATGTTTTTTATCAGTAAGAATGTTGTTACAGGCACACACATACCTAAATAAGTGTCATAAGTCAGTTTATTAGAATGGGAACGCTAAAAACCTTAGCTAGTTTACATTACAGATTTGAGATACTTTGAAAGAAAGAAAAAAAACAACGAAATATGGTACATGTACTACGAACATATTAAGATGTACTGAGTATATATGTTACCAAAGGGGCTCCGTAGATTTAAGAAAAATATTCACTTCTCTGAAGCAAAAATGTTTCGAATTAATTTGATGACTTCTTTTGAACTTTTGGTTGAAGCTGCTGAGCAGACGTACAGAGCAGACAAATGAATGTTGGAATGTCTACCAACACTCTTTAGACCGATGTTACTCAAACTTGGTTCGATGCTTTTTTTTTTTTGTTGTTGAAGGTTGAATATAGTTCGATGATCGGTTGATCGGCTGATCGACGGACCGACCGACCGACTGACTGACACAGTTATAATGGATCTGAATATGTATATATTTACATTTATATCTCATAATGATAACATTCTTAACTCGTTCTTTTGCGGAGTAATACTGCTCCTTTAACTCGTGCAATATTTCCGATTGTGCATGTTTTTCTATACAAATCTATACAAATCTAATAACCGGTTATCATTTCCAAATAAAAGTTTGAGCCTGAAGTTTTTTTCAAACCTAATACATACATGTATACAAACTATTTAATACTAACCCTATGCAGAAGTGAATACTACGGGATCCCGTTAGTGCCACATTGAATGACTCGACGTAAAACACGACAATGCAACTCGGCACTTGATACGAAAGTCGACAATGCGAGGCGGCATACGACTACTGAACACAGGAATGTTGCGTTGTCGCAGTCGTGTGTCCCGCCTGTAGCATGAAATGCTGTATTAATTACCGAGAGTCGCGTCCCCAAAACAAACACACTAAAGTATTTATATGCATAATCTATGATTTTACGTAAACCAGCTTTAGTTCATTATAAGATAAATCAGTTGTCACGGGCAGAAAATTAACTTATTTTCCAAGAAAATTATGTACCTGATATGTATATTTCAAATGCTTTGACTTAACTGAAATTATTTTATTTTGTCCTCATTAGCAATTAATTTCACCATTGACCTGAGATAACAGTGTTCATATAAGTGAGGAAGATGCTTATGACTGTTAGAAGATCCTGCAGGCATATAGTGCATGAACTGTCCTTCTCCCCACCCCTCCGTCATTCCGTCCGTCCGTCCGTCACACTTTCTTGTGTACTCAACTCTTTCAGTTTTCACCAGATTCATATGAAACTTGAAATGCATCCTTTGGAGATTTATTTTCACTTAGTATTTTAACCTTTCTCGATTTAACACGCTACATCGGCTATATCGTTTTGCATGCACCAATAGCCGAATTTTGAACTTATGAATTATGCTATCAAGCATTTTTTTTAATGAACCTACTTTTCTATTCTGTCAAGCATTATCACGGGGGCAATGTGTCATACAATCCATTAGGCAGTTCAATAGCATCGTAATTTAAATACATTTTATAAAGAAATTGATCAAGTTACGATGTAGTCGCTGTATCGTTGTAAGTCGAGAAAGGTTAAGATACAGATATATCAAACCATGCGTAAGTATAATAAGGTGAAACAAGAACTGTCGGATGACAGCGCGCTCGACTATTCGAAGAATTGATTGAAGAATGGAGGCAAAATATTTCCATAGATTTTCAGACTAAACAAAAAAATGGATTAAACAAAAAATGTTCCTGTATTTGTGGATTTCGATTAGTCTTGCACTAAATGGCAATGTGTGACCATGATGGCAAATATGTTAAGTTATATGTTAGGCAAAACATGGACTTATATGAAAAATTTAACTAATTTCCATGTCCAAAAAGGGCCATAATTCAGTCAAAATAGTTGACAGAGTTATGTACTCTACAGATGGAAATCATGTTGATAAACTAGTGTTAAAAGTTTCAAAGCCACAGTTCAAATAGTTTTGACAAAACGCTGACTTGTAAGAAAAACTGAACAAATTTCAAAGTCCAAAAAGGGCCATAATTCAGTCAAAATTGTTGTCAGAGTTATGTACTCTTGCCTACAGATGGAAATCATAATGATAAACAAGTGTTTAAAGTTTAAAAGCCATATATCAAATAGTCTTGACAAAACATGGATATATACAAAACAGAACCAATTTCCAAGTTCAAAAAGGGCCATAATTCAGCCAAAAAAGATGAGACAGTTACGTACTCTTGCCTATTGATAGAGACTATTATACTGAACAAGATATAAAAGTTTCAAAGCCATATGTCAAACACTTTACACAAAATATAAACTGGTACGAAAAACTTAACCAAGATTTCTAAGTCAAAAGAGGCCATAATTCAGTCAAAATGCTTGATGGAGTTATGTACTCTTGCCTACAACTGGACATTGTGACGGTAAACAAGTGTTGAAAGTTTCAAAGCTTTATCTCAAAAGACTTGTCAAAATGTGGACTGGTACGAAAAAGTTAACCAAGATTTCTAAGTCAAAAAGGGGCCATAATTCAACCAAAATGCTTGATAGAGTTATGTACTCTTGCCTACAACTGGATATGGTGATGGTAAACAAGTGTTGAAAGTTTCAAAGCTTTATCTCAAAAGACTTTGTCAAAATATGAACTGGTACGAAAAACTTAACCAAGATTTCTAAGTCAAAAAGGGCCATTATTCAGTCAAAATGCTTGACAGAGTTATGTACTCTTGCCTATAACTGGACATGGTGATGGTAAACAAGTGTTGAAAGTTTCAAAGCTTTATCTCAAAAGACTTTGTCAAAATGTGGACTGGTACGAAAAACTTAACCAGGGTGTGACGCCGACGCCGACACCGACGCCGACGCCGACGCCGTGGTGAGTAGGATAGCTCTACTTATTCTTCGAATAGTCGAGCTAAAAATGGAAAATAATATAATTGCTAATAAAATACATGAGGTATGATGTAAAAATTATCTTTTTCCAAATTTTGACGTTTGTAGAAATTTATGGTATAGATTTTAATGTTGTGTAAATTAGTCTATGTTACGTACTTTATGTGCGTAAAGAAGTGACACTACTGCTACACATGATCAATTTAAAATGTCAGTTAATTTTAATTCCTAATTTATTAATTTTCAATTGAATTTTAAAGTAGCACTGTAAATGTGAAAAAAATCAACCATTGAAGTTTCTGTTTTAGAAGTATAGAAAGATACCCGATTCAAAAGGAAAAGGGACATCGTAGCCAGCTCTCAAAATAATGTCACCAACATCTGAAATGATTGATGTTTTATCGGATGTTTCAATAAAATAATCACTTTAAAAATCTCAAAGTTTTAAATGTTTTAAGGGGAAATGAACGTGACCGCCATGCTTAATTTGATCAGATGATGTGTGCAAGCAAACTACATGATATCCTGTAATTGGATATGATATGCAATTTTTACTAAACTTGAGCACAGGATTAAAACTGAAAAGGGAAAATTGTCCGATATGACAAATATTTGCTAGTAATTGTAACATTAACCCGGATGTACAACAATCTTAACGTGTAGAAGAATATCATGTAAAAACCACACGCCCTGTGGCATGTATTTGAATAAGAACTACATTGCTTTCCCTATTTCATGGTTTAAAGTATTGAGCTATGCTCTGAATTTTGATATTGCCTTTTCCCAAACATAATCTTTATTTTTCCGTTATAATAATAGATGGTTTCTTTCTTAATCATCAGGCACGGCTAAATGTAGAAAATTGGAATATCTGTTGAATATCAAGGACATATTTCTGCACTTCGTCAGATTTTAAAACAATTTATTCCTACGGATGTCAACAGTTGCTCTACGTTCTTATTGCCTATAGCCAATATTAATCATACTATCACTCAACAATTGTGACAAGACCTTGCCTATAGCCAATATTAATCATACTATCACTCAACAATTGTGACAAGACCTTGCCTATAGCCAATATTAATCATACTATCACTCAACAATTGTGACAAGACCTTGCCTATAGCCAATATTAATCATACTATCACTCAACAATTGTGACAAGACCTTGCCTATAGCCAATATTAATCATACTATCACTCAACAATTGTGACAAGACCTTGCCTATAGCCAATATTAATCATACTATCACTCAACAATTGTGACAAGACCTACAAACTGACCTTTACCCTCATATGACTATAATTTTGGTCATACGGCCCGCATAGATCAAACCTACAAACTGATGTATATATATAGAGAGAGGGATGACCCTGACCCTCATATGACCTTCACCTTCAAACTTTGACCCTTAATGAACAATTTTTTTTTTATCCTACAGCCCACATAAATGACCCAATTTATTTAATACTCACACTCAACAAACCGCCTCGGTAGCCTAGTGGTAGAGCGTCCGCTTCGAGTGCGGGAGGTCGTGGGTTCGATCCCCGGTCGCGTCATACCAAAGACGTAAAATGGTACTATAGTAGCTTCCTCGTTTGGCGCTCAGCATTAAGAGGACACCGTCGTTTATATGACTGAAAAATTGTTGAAAAAGACGTTAAACCCGAACACACACATACACACACACACACACACACTCAACAAACCTTGTTGCAAGACCTACAAACTACAAACTGACATATATATAGATGACATTGACCTTCATATGGTCTTCCCCTTTAAACTTAGAATAAAAAAAAAAACACATCTTAGTTATACATCCGGGGCCATGATTTTGCGTTTTGAAAACGCAGCTCCTTGTTAAATAATGTCCTAAACTGACTCAAGCTGTTAGATTTTGGAAGCTGTGTCCATAAAATGATTTTAGAGAAATCAAGTTGGCAAGATGTTTCAAAGAGTCCAAAGTCCCTCACGTTGTCTGTCCGAACCCAAAGTATAGACATAGTACTAGAGATCGATCAATGACATAAATAATAATCCTACCTTGCATTTACATTTACACCTGTATACTGTAAATTAAAAGGCAGAATGCAGTAACTGTATAGTTAACAAGAGCTGTCGGAGGACAGCAACGCTCGACTATTCAACAGCCTTGTCGACTGAATGAATACGAAAGTCGAAAAAGGGGCATAATTTAAAAAAGCAAAATAGGGTTATGGAACCTGCATAGCGCTTATCAGCTCATGACAGTGGACAAGTGTGTGAAGTTTCAATCCATTCCCATTAGAGGGTACTGAAATACCAGCTTACATATAAGAATTTAACCCAAAACTCCTAAGTTTAAAAAGGTGCATAATTTTGTAAAATGCAAAGTTGAGTTATTGACCCTTTGCACTGCATGTCATATCATGACAGTGAACAAGTGTGTGAAGTTTCAATCCTTTCCCATTAGTGGATACTGAGATACCAGCTTACATACAAAACCTTTACCAAAAAATGCTAAGTCGAAAAAGGGGCATAATTTTGTAAAAAAGCAAAATAGAGTTATGGAACCTGCTTTGTGCATGTCAGATCATGACAGTGAACAAGTGTGTGAAGTTTCAATCCATTCCAATTAGTGAGTACTGAGATACCAGCTTACATACAAAACCTTAACCAAAAAAATCTAAGTCGTAAAAGGGGCATAATTTTGTAGAAAAGCAAAATAGAGTTATGGACCTGTGCAATGTAAGTCAGTTTATCACAGTGAATAAGTGTGTGAAGTTTCAATCCATTCCCACAAGTGGTTACTGAGATACCAGCTTACATACAAAACCTTAACCAAAAATTTCTAAGTCAAAAAGGGGCATAATTTTGTAAAAAAGCAAAATAGAGTTATGGGACCTGTGCAATGTAAGTCAGTTTATCACAGTGAATAAGTGTGTGAAGTTTCAATCCATTCCCACACGCGGTTGCTGAGATACCAGCTTACATACAAAACTTAACCAAATCGGGACGCGGACGCGGACGCCGACGCCGACGCCGACGCCGACGCATGGGCGAGTGCAATAGCTCTACTATTCTATGAATAGTCGAGCTAAAAACTTAGGGCTATATTTCATAGACAATACTCCAACACCACTCATTGAGTACACTTAAATAAATTGCCTAACGGTCACGTCTTTACTCAGGAAAGATTCGATTTGTATTCATAAAGGTGAGTGACAGTCGAGTCAACTCCCAAGAGTGAGTGAATGTTGAGGGAGGTCCTGGGGACACTTGAGTGTTTCTCAAGGTCTCATAATGTAAGTTTAGATGATAAATTTACAATATTTAATTAATTTGAAGGTAAGATAACAGTGTCATGTATGTATTTAAAGCGAAAGTTCATATTTGTGCAAGGTATTTTGGAAGAGTAAATTGATGCAAACGGTTAAAAATATAGGAAATCAAATATACATCCACGAAACATAGCCTAACGGGGCTCATCAGTCACTCCCAGAAACACACGTCGTAGTAACAAATATTTACATTTCACAAGCCTAGATATCGGTTTATTCATACTGAAAAATATAAACATTCCCTCAAATTAAATGTCATGAAGAAAACCTATATTTATTAAATCTCATTGTTTAAATGACAACAGAAACATTTATTTTATAAAAAGATATGTTTTAGTTATTGAAATTTAAAAAAAATACGCGGGCTGACATTTGGGAAACACCAACAATTAATGGTAGAGTTAATTCATCGAAAATCAAACTCGTCTTTTTTTAAGTATAAATTTCATGCTACTTATGCAGATGAGTAGACTGACTGACGGACGGACGAACGGACGGAAGGACGTAATATAAAACAAATAGACGGACGGACGGACAAACATACAGACAAGCAATAAGATGACAACTTCCGACTACAAAAATAATGATCAGCACTTTTGCATACCTTTGATGTTATTGTCATATAAACTGTTATAATCCTCTAAATCCATTGTGTACAACGAAACCATTACTCGAGCTGTCCTTCCGAAAGTTAAGATTGAGTGGAATTTATGAATATGACTTTCGAACTCCACTCACACTCCCGCAAGGTCTACTCGAGGTCCACTTGAGTGATACTTACCCAAGTTTGAGTCAAGTGTGAGTTTGAGTGACGACTATGAATATGGCCCTTAGAGATAAGTCATTTCATTGTAATGTCCATTTTCATGGTAAATACTGAAGAGTTTTTTCTTGTTTTTATATATGATGTGTGATATGGTACAAATAACATTATATCTAAATTTCAGCTTAAATAGTGGATCTGAATTTATTTTTATGAGTCTTAAAAGGTTTTCTGATATCATGCAATATGCATGTATTTGACAATTTTTTTTGCACTGACATAAGTTTTTCCTGCAATAACCTAGTTATAATTGGGGATTAAAAAATATCAATGGCTAGATAAAGGTAGGACTATCTGCAAGATGGAAATTAAATGAGAAGTTTCAGAAAATCATCAATAACATGCTTGAAACAGATCAAGACTTGAGTATTTTATTATGTCTTAATTACATGTTTAGCTCGATTATTTGAACTGTTCTCAAAAGTAGAGCTTTTGTTGTTTCTTTCGTCGGCGTCAAAACGTCACAGACGGCGACTTTCAAGCTTTTCGTGGTACAGGAAGAACACAGGTGCCCGTACGGGTGTTATTTCATCACGGTTGGGCACCTGTGAAGAAAAACCTGACATTCTAAAAGCCAACAGGATGGCTTCCTCGTCGCATGAAAATTCATACGTACCGAATGAGATTCGAACACACATCGGCGAGGGCCATGTGATTCGAAGTCAGTGACATTAACCGCTTGGTCACGGAGGCCCCACAATGGTAGCCTAATATGAAGTGAGTGCTGGAACTGCTGAAAAATGCTGGACATTGTTACTTCCACATAGAAAATAAAAGTGTCGACATAGTACCGTCTAGTCACATAGATCTACCAGTCTAATACATGTTTTATCTTCGCACTATTTTATATTAATTATATTCTGAAAAACTGTTGTCATTAAAAAAAAAAGAATACCGTTTTTAAAGAAATAAGAATCAGGAAGACTGACGTTGAATGTGACATGGCCGAATCAACCGCAACATGAAGGTCACGTCTTCATGTGATGACGACAGACGTGCCAATTTTCAGAAAGACGAAAACCAAACCTTTGCGACACTGGGTCTAAATTTTGAAACGATATTAAACAAAGTTAAGGTAGTTCAGCAAATTCAGATCAATGCAGAGTTTGATTAAACTCTGATTTTTTTAAAAAAAAAACATAAGAATATACTTAAATAAAAATTAGGGTCGTATGACTGACTTCCCGTTTGACTGATACGAAAAATGTGAAGCTCACACTAGTTTTCATAATCAGAGTCCATCACGTTTTTGATGGCATTTTCGAGAATACAAAGTTTTCTACAATGTAGATTTCAATGAAACTCACAGTTATAAATTAACGTATGGTCTATACTTTGGAGAAATAAAATGTATAGGTCCGCTTGCTTCTTTTTGAGAGATTTGCCCGTAGTTAATGGGATACATACATTTCAAGCTTATTAGAGACATTATTCGGAATTATTTAATGTAATATCATATTTCACCTTTATATGCGGTATCCGTGTTTTATTCTATTTATGTCATCCTGTACCCTATGCTATCCGGATAAATGACACTACACCATTACTTCCTGGTAAACAAATCAAACTTTCTGTTATTTGGTGTCCAAACTTCAAAATATATAAATCACAGACACTTTGAAAGTAGAGATGATACCTATATTTTAAATTGTGAAAAACAATTAAAAAATTAACGTTGATTGCTTATAGATATATATATATATATATATATATTCCAGTTCTAGGACTAGTTTTGTATTAAAGACCCACCACAATCTAGTGACCTACTTTTTTCACCCCAAAAACTTCATGAAAATCATTCTTTTAATACATGTAATATACAGCTATACTACAAGTTTAGGCCATTCCTGAATAAATGTGTTTTGACATCTTCACCTGCAAACTTATTCAGTCAATCTCTTTTTAGCATAGTTTCTAAAATATAGATGAATAACTATCTTACATTGTAGAAACAAAATGTGATTGAAATTTAACTAAATACATTGATTTCTATACATATTGCTACAGTAATTCATTAAAATGTTAAGATATTAAACACATTGTCTTGGCCTAATATATGTCACTGTCAATTTGTAAATAAATACTTATACAATGTATATCTCTTTTTTTTGCAAACCATGTTTAATTACCATCATGGAAATACAAAAGAATACAGTTATTTTATGGTGCGTCTTTAAAAGCTATGAACTGTTCAAGGTTTGGTACCATTTAGGGCTTCCCAACTTTCATAGCCGACTGAGAAATGGCCTATACGTACCAAAATTTACGTCCAAATACATCACCACAATTTCATACTTGATTTTCAAAAATTTCCTGACCTCCTACCTGTGAAAATTCTTACAGAAATTCTTATCATTTACTTTGTAGGAAAACTGTTTTATTTTGATGTGCTTTTTGGGGTGTGTGTTAATATAAGAAGTATGTAAATGCATACAAAATGTATGCAGTTACTAGGATATTCACATCATATTTAAGAATAGGTTTGTAAGAAGGTCCATTCTTTGATATTTTGCTAAAATTTGCTTAAAATACAGAAAGTTTCAGTCCATATAATGGAAGAAGTTAAGTCTGTCTGTTAAAAAATGTGCATATCATCATTCCTAGTAGCTTTATTAGCGTATACACGATGAAACATGTTTTATTACGGTATATGCAGTAAAAGATTTTACAACTTATTGTTATGCAAAATTTTTACTTCATATCCTGCATAATTGTTTTTCTGTAATGTATGCACTGCACAGTTTATAGTCCATGTTCACTGACATAGCAACAAAATGGTAGAGATAAGATTGTAACAATGTATGTCAGGTTATACCCATGTTCACTGACATAGCAACAAAATGGCAGAGATAAGATTGTAACAATGTATGTAGTTATACCTGTTTACTGACATAGCAACACAATGAGATAAGATTGTAACATTATGTCAGGTTATACCCATGTTTACTGACATAGCAACACAGTTGTAGAGATAAGATTGTAACAATGTATATCAGGTTATACCCATGTTCACTGACATAGCAACACAGTGGTAGAGATAAGATTGTAACAATGTATATCAGGTTATACCCATGTTCACTGACATAGCAACACTATGTTAGAGATAAGATTGTAACAATGTATGTCAGGTTATACCCATGTTCACTGACATAGCAACACTATGTTAGAGATAAGATTGTAACAATGTATGTCAGGTTATACCCATGTTCACTGACATAGCAACACTATGTTAGAGATAAGATTGTAACAATGTATGTCAGGTTATACCCATGTTTACTGACATAGCAACACTATGTTAGAGATAAGATTGTAACAATGTATATCAGGTTATACCCATGTTCACTGACATAGCAACACTATGTTAGAGATAAGATTGTAACAATGTATGTCAGGTTATACCCATGTTCACTGACATAGCAACACAGTGGTAGAGATAAGATTGTAACAATGTATGTCAGGTTATACCCATGTTCACTGACATAGCAACACTATGTTAGAGATAAGATTGTAACAATGTATGTACGGAACAGAGTTCTTTCTGCAATGAAGAATTTTATTAAACACAAAACTTCCCAATATGCAAAAATAAAACGATAGGGCTGCGTTAGACTATACACGAGAGGGCTTTGTTAGACTATACACGATAGGGCTGTGTTGGGCTGTGTTAGACTATACACGATAGGGCTGTGTTAGACTATACACGATAGGGCTGTGTTATACACGACAGGGCTGGTGTGTGAATTTGATTTTGTGCTAGGATGAAATGAAAAACAAGGCAAGTTTTCATAACGTAGTCTATGTGAAACACATTTTCGTTGACTTTTTTAGCGACTAGAAATTTTTTATCACGTGGATTTGTCAACAGCACGCACAACTTTGAGCTTGAATGTTCAGAGATACTGACGGTCAAAATGGTTGTTAGATGATTTATTCAATGTTCAGTATTTGACATTCATTACGATGAATTTCGTTCAATATCGTCTGTTAGACTATACACGATTTGTTATCTTTGATTTAACCGCCGATTTCAAAGATTTACAAAAAGGTAGAACTTTGCACTCTTCAAAGAGCCGAGTGGTTAACGTCGCTGACTTCGAATCCATTTTGTAGCGTTGCCATATTATAAGCCAGCACCCACACTAATGTTTCTATGACTTTAACTCTATTTTTTCTGGTGGACGGATAGCCCAGTGGTTTGCACACTGGCCTTCCAATCCTGAGGCCGGGGGTTCGATCCCCGGCAGCTACTCGGGAATTTTCAGAAACGCTTTTCAGTGTTTCCCGCCCAACACTGGACACGTTAAAGAACCAGGCTGTCTATTCGCAACGAGCTAGGTTAAGTTAGCCGGACAAGCCTGTATCTGATTTCTGATCTCTCTGTCGTGGGGGCTTTGTCTCACTCTGTCCCTCTGGTCAGATCGCTCTGTGTCTGTACTAGTAGAGGATGAATTATGCGCCCTGTGTGGCTGCAATTGAACTATGTGAAGCGCCTTTGAACGTGAAATTGATCATGAAAAGGGCGCTATATAAATCTGGTATAATAATAATATAATAATTTTCTAAGTAGTTCTTCAACTTTTATAATATCAATTTACATATTATTCAACATGATTGTTTTGACAAATTGTTTTTTTTTTTTGTCCCCGGACCGCTCTCGTGACTGCTTCAAACAGCCACGTTAGAACGAAAACTCCTTTCTTAAAGCTAAGTCACAGGCCTTATATAATATTTGGTCGTACACTCATTTAGATACGTTAACATTTGATTTATGAGTTGTCATAAAAGCATGCAAGCAATTCCACAACAATAACTATATTTAGACAACAACATTCTTGCTTCAGCATATTGCACATTCAAAAGCTGTACTACCAACAATGCACTCAGTCTGTCAAATGTCACTATTTGTAGAAATTATTTTATACTTTCATACTTTTGTAACCATGAAAGACACATGTATTATTTGCTGCATATTCATAGTTATGCACATTCTTTCCATATTTAGTCATTGTGTTGCCTTGTAGAATTCTTTTATGTGACTGGGAAGCCAACCATTTGGCTTTCATAAGGTCGGTGGTTCAACCCTCTGCCAGCTCTATCTAAAATAAATCTTCCTCCGCCATTTAAAGCTAGAGTGTCGGTATATGACCAATAATTCTGTTAGTGTGACGTCGCACCCAAAATGAACATTTGTTAAACACTTTTGAATTTTATTGCTGTTAACAGGCCAAATACCACTTCGTTAAATATGAAATATCTATTACCAAAAAATATAGCTTTATGATATATATCTTTCAATTATTTTCAAATGATACCATAATAAACATACTGTGTGGTTCAGATATGAAGAACAGATGAAATATGATAGTATTCTATTGCACAGCCTGATGGGATGCATAGTATACATATAAACTAAAAATAAATTGTCAAAAGACTGATAACGTTTTCTTTATCAACTTTAATGTCACATCAGCATGCTTATTCGTTACTTCAGAATATAAATATTCTTATGAATAAAAGTTTATTCTCCAGAAAAACACTTTACGAGTGAAATATATGATACGTGTAAAAACATGCACGGGCAATAAATCAGTGAAATTATGGAAAACAGTATCGGTGAGGGTCAGGTGGAAACTACGGGTTTAGCAGAGTTTGACTTTGAATGTATATTTCCTATTATTGTTAATCCATCATCTGGACTTTGGGGGCTTCAGTGTGGTTATAACATACAGACAAAGTAAAATGCATTAAAATATCGAGGTATGCCATACAAACAATTTAAACGTGAAAATATTTAGCGCCACTATTCGAAGAATAAAGGGGGATATTGTACTCGCCCTAGCGTCAGTGTCGTCATTGCATTCAGGTAAACATTTATGGCAAGTTTCTCAGCTTTATCTTCTTAACTCCTGCTCCTGTTATTATCGAACTTCACATAAGGGTTGGTATTTGTAAGGGGAAAATATCTGATACTGTAGGGTCAGGTATTCCAAAGATCAAGGCCACATTAGTCAAAATGTTGTAACGTTTCGTGGCAAACCTGTCAAGTTCACTGTCTTATTAACTACTGCCCCTGTATTCATCAAACTTCACATAAGGATTGACCTTGGAAAAAGGCATATATCAATGGGCTTGGGGTCAGGTACCTGAAAGTCCGAAATCACCGGCATCAAATTTTGTACTAGTGTTTGTTAATTTTCATGAAAATATTTTTGTACGAGTCCCCTCCCCCCGCGCAAACCCTACATAAACGTCTTTTATCTAGCCCCCTTCCAACCCATAACAATCCCCAAACCAAGTTACATTCCCCAAACTTACTTTTCCTTCATATTTCTTCTGAGGTTCCTCCGTACACCCCCTGCCTATAATTCCCATATTCGTCCCCATTCCACACCAAATTTCCACCACACCCCACAAAAACTAATGATACAATTACTTAAATCGTAAATCTGTTATGGTTTCGCAGTATCCTTTACACTCCCCACTTCTACCACCGACCACTTGCAGAAAAATTACGTTCCTTACGTATCTCATATTGTTTCTTAGATTCCCTCATAATCAAAAAATTGCATTTCTGAAACGCATGGTTTTACTTTCGTACATGTATTTATTGTTTCGTATATTTCTTATGGTTTCTTAGTTTCCCTAATAGTCCCTCTCTCTCCCCGCTCTTCACGCCTGCATTTGCTTATCATTTAAGTATACTAATATCTTGGTAAAAAATTTCGAATAGTTGAGTGTGATATCCTGTTGACACCTCTTGTTTTAAATCAGCTGCTGTGTTAACCTTAAATAAGAGCGATGACTTGCAAATAGTTGTTTTTTGCTGTAACAAAAACCCCGGTGTTGGTAACTTAAACCGGTCTTATAACAAAATAACTCTTTAATAGGTTTGTTTTTCAAAATACTTTATGTTGAAAACATTATACACCCGCGCGAAAAACATGTTTACTTAAAATGATAAAGTAGAGCAAGGTCCTTTTACTGTGATTTGACATGATTTAAGAACTTTTTTTTCCAAATGGAAATAAATTGCATTTTTATCATTTTTTAACTGAAACGTCAGTCTCCTCATCGGCATCCATTTAATATTTGTTGGTATTTGAGGTCATATGTATGGAATGCGGGTATATATTCACCGGATGACCACAAAACTTCTTTTTTACGTGTAAACGCGGACCGTGATTTGTGGAGAAAATTCACAATAGTTACACGTGTAATCGTGCTACAGTAAGCTATATAAGTGAAATCAAACTTCAAGGGGGGCCCATTTTGCCAAGTCGTTCATATTGCTAGATAGACATTTACCTTAAAAATGAGAAAAGGGGCTCTATGTCAACTAGATATTAGCTCTCGGGTTACCTGAACTGATCCTGTTCCAAAAAGATTTTTTTTTCAAATAGTAAGAAATGTTGATCTTGAATCTTAGCTCGACTATTTATAGAAGAATGATGAGGGCTATTGTACTCATCCTTCCGCCGGCGTCGGCGTTGTTTTAAGGCAAGATTCTGAGTCTCAGTTTATTTTCTTAAATACCGCCCCTGTTATCATCAGACTTCACGAAAGATTTGATATCTTCTATATAACTACTGCCTCATCCATCATAGCAACTCGCACAATGATTAACCTTAGTGAGGGGCAGAAATCTTTTGATTTAGAATCAGGTGGTTCACAGGTCAAGGTCACTGGGGTCAGATTTTGTAACAGCATTGATCAAATTTTATGACAAGCCCCTCAAATTCACTTATATCTAATAATGTTACTTAGTACTGGTATATCCCTCATACCTAAACTTTTATTCCTCTCCGCTTCCTCGAAAAACCTCTCCACCTTTTACACCCGCTTCTTCCCTCATCCCACACAAATCAATATTTTTACAAGTCTCATACTTATATATGATATTGATTCTAATATACATTCATACCCCACTCCTGCCTCTCCTTACACCTCCCCCATTTTATTTCACCCCTCCTGACCTCCCCACAAAGATTCTTTACACTTATTTATATCTTACGTCTGATTGTGGTTTCTTAGTATTCCTCATCCCCATTCACCTCTATCCGCCACCGCCCCTTCCAGATTCTTTTGTATTTCTCACACTGACACCCTTTACTACTCTTATTACACATCTTCTGTCCCCCTGCTCCAAACAAAAAAGTAAACAAAACAAATGTTTTCTTTCGAAAATTGTCACATTTACATATATTAATTTTCGGACGCGCTGTCCTTGGCAGCTCTTATGAAAAGCCAAAGTACACACTGACTATCTCAAACGTATATCTAGACGTTCGAGACGTAAAGATTAAAACGACAATTTCGAAAGACAGAGAATATATTTGATTTTCACCAGTAAAAAGGCAATTCCTATCGTATACTAGTAATTGTATACTACTATGTTTGCATGTTGTGATACTAGTGGTCAAGAAAACCATGTGTGTTTTTGCATACATGACACAGATTACATTAAAATGACACCTAATGTAATCGATTACATTTTATTCCGGATACATTTTTGTCGAGTACGATTACGGTTACATATAGTGTAATCAGTTACATTACACTAATATAGTATTTGATCTGAAGTGTCATACAACCGCATGGAAAACTGTCTAATACCCCAGTCACACATACGGCGTGGATAGCTACGTCCAGCCACGGGTAGAAACGTAGTAATCTGTATCGATCCGTACCTGAGTCGTATCTCAAAGTAGTAATCCGTATCAATCCGTACCAACACATGGTCAAAATGTATTCAAAACTTATCCCGAACTTGCAAGTTTTTCCAACTTTTGAACATGCACAAAAGTTTGAGTTGCCAGGCGCAGTAAAACGTGGTTCAACGTAGTACTTACAGTACTAATTCGCGTCCTGTATTTTTGTTCCCCGTTTCTCACCATTTTTCTCGTTCTAAGACGTACTTGTACATATTTATTCATGTTCGCCCCCGCCCCACACCCCCACACCCACCACACCCACAGACCAATCCCATCCGCACCGTACCTGAATGCTCGGACATATCAGTAGGTGTGACTGGAGATTTAAAGTTTAATTTTCCGTTCCGTCTTTCACGCAAAAGTTTCATGTGGACATGTGGAAACATAAAACAAATCTTGAACTGTTATCTCACTCTTCACGACATCGAGTGCATAGAACAAAATGTCGTTAATGCCAGAGCAGGAAGATACTGTGCTCTAAGTGATCTGGCGATTTTACATGACCGATATACTGGTTACCCTTATAGGTGTCAGAGCGAAGAAGATCCGCATGTGTGCAGTACATTGTACAATGCCTTTAATGTTAGAAATGCTCGTTGCGTGTTGGAAGCAGGTAGTGTTATGCTGCTCATCAGTTGTTTACAAATAGTTCTTTCCCTTGTTTATATTTGAACATTCCTTACTGGATTAATCTGCTGGTATTTGTTAACAAAAGCCACGTGCATGTTGATGTGTTTGCAGCGTTTAGTGAAGTATTAAAATATGAAGCCAAAAATTAATACAACTAATTGAAACATGTAAAGCTAGCCTGGCAAACAGGTTTTTCAAGAATAGATCTAGTTATTTGCAGTAAAGGCTGTGGCATGCGAACACATGGTATGTGCATCTAATGCGAAACGAGTAAAAGAACATAAGAACAAGACTGTATAATGGGTTTCTTAGAATCCACAGTAAAAGTCAGCAACATTAGGGTTTAATACAGATATTTTATTTACAAGAACACAGACTTTGTTATTTAGTTTAGTCAGATAATCTTTATTTATATGCACCCACCTTCCCACCAAACATGTTTATTTAGATTAGCCCATGTCCGTACGCTGGCCTTCCTTCCGGTTGTCCGTACGTTCGAATTTGCGCTGTGCATATCTAAAAAACGTATTTTGACTATGTCATAAAAATGTTACATGTTTGTTATTCAGCAAGCAAGTAGATTCGGTTTATAAATTATACATCTATTGTAATTGCATGTACACCGCTTACGACCACGAAGGCGAGGTTAAGGTAGCAGGGTACACTTTCGAATTTTGGCCCCCTCAATATTTGTTATAAAGAGAACATCGTGATTTTGGATGCATGTAAATTAAGGTGAGAGATAATGATTATTAATTCTTTAGAAAATATATACAGCCGATACATGTAAAATTCTGGTGTCAGTTGGAAAACTAACTGCTGGTAGCTTTGTATGATCAATGAGACACCATTTCGCGGAAAAATTCAATTCACGGAAGGGTTCTGTGCTTGTTGATTGATACTCAGGAACATTTTCGTTATTTTCCGAAAAAACGAGCTGGATAGGCCCCCATTCCGTTTATGTCCTGACGTTCAGTAAGGACTATTAAATTAAGAAATGCAGTAAAACTGGACAGTGTTCTTGCAGCGGGATCATTGTAGGCTGTTCAAAAGGTGCAAAATTGATGATTTTGGCACGCTATTTTTCATGGATGATGTAAACCTTTCGCTTTGATAACTTTCTTTATTCTTGTATGAGAATCCTGATCTTGCCATTAATTAAAAGCACAAAACATGCACGCAATTTATAAAATAGCCACCCAAATTTTGCTCATAGGGGAAGTGCAATATTGCGACTCGCTACATGTAAGACCGTCCGTGCCCAAAATTTTCGCATCTAAGTGTACCTTGCTACCTAATGTCCGTGATGAAAATGAGTTCGCAAAGCTTTGAATTTATCTAAAAACTTATGAATGATCCACGTCGGTTTATAGCGTATACATATTTTAACATACCCAGTCAAATGTAAAATAATAATATGAAAGTAAATTATTTTCGGTATTTAACCTTACCGATTGTGATCAGCAATAAAAAAAATTGCATATGTCATGAACCAGGTTAGTGTGACCTGGCAACAAATCAAAACTATTAGCTTTGTAATATGATTTGATTTTATTCAGTTTTCAGTTTTAACTAATCACATAGGGCGGGGTGCGGGGTAATTACGAGTCATCGTACAGCTTGCCGATCGGGTAGTCATTTTTAGCTCGACTATTCGAAGAATAGGTAGGGCTATTGGATTTACCCGTGCGTCGGTGTCGGCGTCCGCGTCCGCGTTCGCGTCCCGATTTGGATAAGAATTTGAATGTTTGTATCTCTATAACCACTTGTGGGAATGAATTGAAACTTCACACACTTACATTGCAACGGTTCTGTTTTGCCTTATTTTTACTTCAGAACCCACTAAGTATTGCATTCACTTGCTCACTGTGATAATCTGACATGCAGTGCACAGGTTCCATAACTCTATTTTGCATCTTATTTCTTTTTTTTTTTGACTTGGCATTTTTTTGTTAAGTTTTTGTATGTAAGCTGTTAGCTCAGTACCCACTGGTAGAAATGGATTGAAACTTCACACACATATCCACTGTGGTGAGCTGACATACATATTGTACAGGTTCAATAACTTTGATTTCATTATTACAAAATAATGCCCCTTTTTCGACATACATACTCTCTCCCATCTGCCTCGCGTTTGTAGTGCAGACTTCTTCCCTTACATATTTTAATGGATCCCAATAAAATTTCATACATATTTATCACACCGAGGTGTAAATTTGAAATATTTTTATGAACTGTGTAGAGATGCGTGGGTGGGGGCGGGAGCACTAATCCCGAACAAATTTTTTCATTTACTATTTAAAATGCATGCTGTCATCTCAAAAAGGTTTAGATAATTCAGGCCTGGATCCAGAGGGTTGGGGTCCGTGCCCTTTGCCCTAGTCGACTAAGTATTTACCTATTCTCATAAAAGTTTTGTTCAAAACATGTACCAGATGCCACCATTTCATATCTATATTTTAAATATATCCGGAACCCACCCCGTTGAAGTATACACCCTCCCTTGACTAGCCTCCGATCATTTTTGAACTCTGAACAGCTAAAACATAAAATAAACATGAGCATATTATCGGCGCTTTCAGGTCCGTTTAATTTTTTTTCGAGATGTTTTGACTTGGAAATGTTACAAGTACATCAGAAAACGATGTACTCAAATCCTTCTGCAATAAAGAAACAATATTTGCGGGTGCATGTGTCATACAATATTGGTATCATTCTTGTCATGGTAAATACGGTCGATTCTACGGAAACCCAAGACTCAATCGAAAAAAACAAAAAAGGGGGGGTAGTCGGTACACGTTGCCATCACTAGTTATGATATTATTATGTCTAGATTTATCAGAAACACATGTATTGCTTACTTGTCACTTGAAATCTGAAATGAGTGCAGTTCCATAACTTATTTTGCATGTCTTATTTTTTTTTTGTTTTTGACTTGGCATTTTTGTTAAGCTTTGTATGTAAGCTTTGACTCAGTACCCATGTAGAAATGGATTGAAAGTTACACACATTCCATGTGGTGAGCTGACATACATATGTACAGGTTCAATAACTTTTGGTTCATTTATTCAGAAAATAATGCCCATTTTGTTTGACTTTTATATTCATGGATTTTTTTCTTGGGCTTACATACTCTCTCCCACTGCTCGACTTTTGTGCGCAGCTTCTTCCCTTACATATTTTATGGTCAATAAAATTTCATTACATATTTATCAACGAGGTGTATAATTTGACATATTTTTATGATCTAAGTAAGGATGCGTGGGTGGGGCGTTTCGACTAATCCGTACAATTTGTTCATTTACTATTTTAAATTGCATGTTGTCATTCCTAAAAAGCTTTAGATAATTCAGCCCGGATCCGAGTTGGGTCGTTGCCTTTGCCTAGTCGACTAATTTATTTACTTTTTCTCTATAAAAGGTTTGTTCAAACATTGTACAGATGCACACATTTCATAATCTATTATTTTAAAATTTTTCCGGACCCACCCGTTGAAGTTAGTATACACCCTCTTGGATATCGCTCGATCATTTTTGAACTCTGAACAGGCTAAAAAATATAAATAATACATGAGCATATTATCGGCGCTTCAGGTCCGTTTAATTTTTTTTCGAGATGTTTTGACTTGGAAATGTTACAAGTACATCAGAAACGATGTACTCAAATCCTTCTGCAATAAAGAAACAATATTTGCGGGTGCATGTGTCATACAATATTGGTATCATTCTTGTCATGGTAAATACGGTCGATTCTACGGAAACCCAAGACTCAATCGAAAAAAACAAAAAAGGGGGGGTAGTCGGTACACGTTGCCATCACTAGTTATGATATTATTATGTCTAGATTTTTCATCCATTAAACGACACTTATTTGTTAGATTAGCCTTGAAAATCGGTTCGTAAATATGTAGTTATGGATTATTTTCATTGTGTTATCAGGTTATTGATGGTTATTGATGTTTACTTCAAAACCTGCCTTGGACATTTTTATAAAGCCACATGCTTCTACACTCACTTTGATCTTCCAACCCAATTTAAAATGCAGTCAGTTTAGTACTAGAAAGTTTAACATACAGGGTGTATGCATGTTTATCTTCTCTTAATGCATATCATCATCACCGCCACCAGCAGCATCATTTTCATCAGTCATCTTTTGGTCATGTTTTCGGAGGGAATAGGATTGTGCTTGACAGTCAGTCCACCAGTCCGACCGCGTTGTTGTGCTCGCTCAATAAGCATGCCATCCAACAAGGCCTTTAAATTCTGTTTTCTCCCTCCCCATCACCCTATCCCACTGGGGGAGACATTCTTTTGCCCTGTCCGTCCGTCTGTCCGACCGTCACGCTTCATATCCGGTCAATAACTGGTGAACCATTAGACATAGAATCTTCAAACTTCATAGAGTGATAGGGCTACTGAATAGATGACCCCTATCGTTTTGAGGGTTACTCAATCAAAAGTCAAGGTCGCAAGTGCCTGAACATGGAAAACCGTTTCCGATCATGTTTGCCTGTTCGAGCAATTTGATTGACCCATGCCCCGGCTTCCACGTCCAGATTTGGTGAAATTTTTATAAGCCAATATCCTAGATACAACTTTACACACTAATTCACTGTGATGAACTGACTTGCTATTCACAGGTTGCATAATTCTATTTAGCATTTTTTCAAATACTAATAGGAATGGATTGAAACTTCACACATTTGCTCATAGTGATGATCTGATATGCAGTACATAGGTTTCATAACTCTACTTTGAATTTTACAAAATTATTCCCAATGTTCGACTTCTATCTTCATTCAATTGACGAGGGTGTATGATTGAGCGTTGATGTATTCCTCCTAGTATAGAAATGAAATATCGCTTAAGTATTTTATTAACATCAGGAGTGAAAATTTTGTTCAGGCTATTGAAAAAAATCATAATATTTATACAGTACTTATACGAGGATAATAAAAAGAATATTAAGCAGCGAGAAATATGCATTCGCTCGTTAGTGAGATAATACTGGGCTTCTATAATCGCGCAATATTTCCGCTGCATGCAGATCTCGAGTAATTTTCGATATAAACCTATTGTATAGACATCATTGACATATATAATGTCATTAGGTTATGTTGCAAATGAGATAATTATTCACATTCCAACCAGAAAAGAAAAAGTCATTGTTCAAGTTATAGCCTACCCCCAGATATGCTGTGAGAAACATTGTCATGAATGAGATGATTTACTAGCAATGTCGTCAACGTCATTCAAAACCGTGTGTAACATTCGGTCCAGACAACAAACAAAAATAGAATATGCAGTATTCGACAGTCAAACTCGAAATGACGGATGAAAATCGTCTTAGGGATGAGTCTGAATAAGAAATCATATAAGTGGTACACATTTATTTTGATTTATGAATCTATATACGTGCAGTAGAAATTACGCTTCATTCACTTACACTGTATGAAGTGTTTAACCAGGGTCCAGTGATTATTGCTCTTTCTTGGAGTACATCAAGGTTAACACACCAGTTACCCATGGAAAAAAATGGTGCTCCAATTCCAGGTTTTCCCGATTCTATAACATGCTAGGTTTACACGTATTGACGTAACTGTAACTCAAAAAAAAAGTTAGTGGAGCAGGGGTTAGAATTACGACCAGTGTCGTAGTCCGACGTCTTACCATTGGGCCTTTTCGTCCATATATTTTCATTCATAGGTCACATTTTAATAATTTCAGTGTTCTACACCATGTTCAGAGCCTAACAGCAAATACTTGAGAAAATTCAGGTATTCTTAGATTCAGTTAATTCTGGATGTCTTTGATGTAATAAACACAGACATGCATGGAGACATTCTGTTATTACTCATTCTGCAAAATGTCCTTGGTGCTCTTCTAAACAACATTCTTTGTTATAATGGATCTGAGAGAACAAGCACACTTTAAGTACATCTTGTCTTACAAAGAATGTGCCTTGATGTGTTCCACCCTTATGCCTAACAACTATTGCTACATTTTAGAACCAACATCATTACCACAACGTGTATATTTATCAGTTGCCTACGAAGTCAGAACGGCTGCAAAATTAAAATAGTTGGCTGTACGCATTGCCTTAAAATGTATCCGAAGTAAAAAGACCCATGCATTTCTTGAGAAACAGAAACTGTTAATTAATTACGTGTCATGTTTATCTAATTCATGTTTGTTTCTATCCACGTACGTTCATACTTGGTTGAGGAAATTTCAAACTGCTAACTACAAATACTAAGAGTTCAGACAGGGTGTAACGCTGCACGTGTTACGTAAAGTTTCTTTGGGGATTTTTTTTTAGCTCAAATTCAGTTTTTCAGGTATTTATTATTTTTCGCTCGAGTCCACTTAATTGAGGGAATTAGCAAAATCCAGATTCTGTTTCTTCTTTTATTCAGTTTTCAACAACAATATATGGATGTCCACATAACAACAATAATTTCTAAAAACACAACTACAGTAATAAAAACTTTGTAATTATCTAGTCGGATATCTCGACATGAAACACAGAAGTATATGTCCTTCTTATTTCGTAGGTAAAAGTCTTCTGATTTCTGTTATCGTTGATATTTTATGATGTTCATGACAACAAAATTAACCAATGATATTGCAGGAATCCTACATGTCCCCTAGCAATAAATCTCGCATACCGCGATACCTAGTGAGATTTCACGTGATTTCACATGGCCAGGGACCTTTGTCTGCGTGTCAAAAGATTATTATCTCATAAACAGATATTGAGATTATATAATAAAATGCAATAAGACCATTAACAGATATTTAAAAGCAATTACTTTGACACTGCAAGATTTTATCAATCTAGTAAGAAATAAAACATTTCTATAATGACAGCATGTAATTTTTTTTTAAAGATTATTCACAAAATTTGAGTTTTTACATAGATCTATACAACTATTTTTTAAACATTTCAAAACAAATAATTTAACCGTTGTTTAACACTTATGTCACTGCATGACACAGGTTTGCAAGTTAGTTAATCTGACCGCCCGACATGGTACTTATATGTGAGACTGTAGTTAAGCTGGTGCAGCGAGTTATAGGTGTAGTCTTACAATATGGGGAAAAGGTATCTAACGCGTTGGTCACAAAATAAAACTTGATTTATGATTGTCCATATTTTATGTAAGCTACAGGGTTTCAAAACAGGTATGTCCCTTTAACATTGAATAAAGAAAAATCTTCAAAGATTAAAAAAAAAACGATATTAGTTTTCGCCTCGATTTCACAGCGTTTAAATAAAGGTGGATCTTATATACATTGTATAATGAAATTTATTTGCAAACGAATCATGGTAAATATATTGACAAAACGAAATGCTTGATAAATTGTACTGCTTTAGGTTTGTATTGATTGACTATTCACTTCGATAGATTAAATAAGATATTCTTTTTACATTTTTACTAAGAACTGTAAATTCAACAAACACAATTGTATGATATGCTCTACATTTGAAAAGCTAGACAATACAACTTACCTTCCTGCTGTTTTCAAGTGCTTTCTAAATAATCATTTTAGCAGAAACCTGGAACATTTAAGCGTTTAGAGAGTTTATATCACTTCAAAAGTTCATATGATTCAATTTGAACTTCATCCGGCCTCTCAACTGAAAAAAAAGTCTTCAAAATTCTAATTTTGTTCTCTTCTGCATTCATCACACCGTCTCGGTAACGATGGTTCTATTTCAGGACAGACCACTAACAACGCTTGTTTTCTAAATTGATGTTGAAAATTGTCTCACATAAGAGCAGATCTCTATATTGATGTATGACCTTGATAATTATTACCATCCTGTGATAATATTATATAATTGTACCAGACTGGAGAGAAAATTTTTCGTTTTCAGAAATCATAGTGGTTTTTAATGTCATAATTCACTAAATATTTGAATTACTGAAAATTAACAGTTTAAGGAGCAAAAACCCTTTACTTGGCAGATTTTTCTCTAAAATAAACAAAACCGCCAAACTGTTTCCTCAATCTGTTTAGGATCGTTGATGCACAGACAAATTGACTGCAGCAACAACTACAGTATGGTGGGTAGTTAGTGCCACCGGTATAAATTTGGTTGCGTAAATAACTTAGCTCGAATTCTGAGAAGTTTTATTCCAGAGGGGGTATTCAATGTCTATTAAGCATAAAAACGACAAGAAACGTTTTATATGAGCATGTAGTCAAGTAGGCATACTGCAGTATGTGTTTCAGGTAGATTCAGCCGCGTACTGGCGTATAGGCAGCTACGCACTGAAGGTGTGCATATATAAAAAGTATAAGCCATCTCTGTACTTCAGTAACGTGAAGTTTTCTTTTTGGAACTTTGAACTGCTTCATATTAAAAAAAATGTTAAGCGTACCGAAAACACTCGAAGAGGTGTTCCCGGACTTAAGTACTTTCACTTCCTGCTGGTGTTTAAAGCGCTCCGTTCTCGGCAGGAATCCCGAGTTCTTCCAAATTCTCACGATGGGTCTGGAAGAGAATGTTTCGTTAATGACGAAAATGTCTCGTTAATTCTAAGATATTTATATTTCCAACTTTTTAATTAGATAAACAATAATTCTTGCAAAGCGTGTCTGTAACAATATCAAAGTATACAAAGACTGAAAGATCTTATAAGATATTGCTTAATTAAACCGGATTTGCCACTTTTAATGTAGAGAAAAAGATATTTGCTTATTACATCATTTTTTGGGTTCACTTTTAAAAATTAACCTGTCATATGACAATTAACGTAATTTCGCGTAGGTTTTTTTTTTGACCACACACACATTTAGATATTGTAATTGTTTTATGTTGTCCCAAGGAAGTCTAATTTTAAGCGGGTCTGTGGGGATTCGTGCATTGTCACTCTGGACTTCTGCAGTGCTATTTATATCAAAACTGAACCGAAAAGAAAACCTGCTCGTTTACTTAATGAAAACAGATCTATTTTAGATTAATAAGCATAATGCAAATATGTTATCAAGTTATGTAGATAAAATCTGTCTATTCAAATACTTTTGATTGAATAAAAATGCAAATATTTGGGAGATTACTGCACATATCAAGATGACAGTTTCGTTTGAATTAGAAAGATAGTGACATAATTTCAACATTAAAGACCCACCACAACCTAGTGGCCTACTTTTTCCTCTCACATGAACTTCCTGCAAATCATTTTGATAATACTGGTATAATACAGCTATAGTACAATATGACAGGTGGAATATTTAGGCCCTTTTAGACATTTAGAAATGTTTCATGTCTAATTTATAATTTATTCAGATGAGAAATGATTATAAAGACACAAAATGCAACCTGAGTGGCTCATGTTGCTGGCTTCAAACTAGAGCTACTTCCTATTCATCGTTGTTGGTTCGAACCCTACTCGGGTTCTTAAAATTTCTGAAAGTCTTGAGGAGTTTGTTCTGACAGTGGATACGCCTACGGGTGCATGTGTATTGTACATTGCAACTTATTAAAGGTAAATGGTTTGCTCTTTTTATATATGAAGCGTTTGTACAAAATCTTTAAAGTAAGGTCGTTGCTTTTACCAGTGTGTCTGCTTATGCTTGAAATAATGCCCGTGGGCATCTGGGGTCTGCATACACCATCAGGGGCTAAATCTGGGGTCTGCATACACCATCAGGGGCTAGATCTGGGGTCTGCATACACCATCAGGGGCTAGATCTGGGGTCTGCATACACCTTGCAATATATTTAAATGGGAGTCAATTTACATTAAACTAGCAGTGCACAATGGTTTGGGTATACGGGCTTATTACTTTCAATTTACGCTACAGCGAATGACCTAGTGTGGTGAGACAGGTTAAACGCTTGAACAAGAAACCGGACAATTTCAACGGTTACAGTACTCTGTATAGCATAATGGTGGTTCGCGCGGAACAGACAATATTCTGTTAAAAGACCCGTGTATAATTTAGAAAATCTTCATCCAGAAATACTCCATTTGGCGCCCAATGAACAGTCGGGTTTTTCTGCCTGCTATTGTTTAAATATCCCGGCTTTATTTTCAAGCATTTTATAGGCTGAACATTTCAGACGAAAAGTTTTTCGTAAATAACCGAGATATCTTTTAATAATGTTATCTGCCGCACTTGAACAGGGCAACAACGGGTTTCTGCTTTTGAATACCTCTTATACTGAAATAACATGAAAATTACTTTTAAGTTTTTTCAATAGCATTGCGGTAAATCCGATGAAAATTTAAATCGGATAGGTACTGTGATTGCAATGTGAGTGTTCCAGCAACGTCATCCAGTGACAAAGATCAGTCTGGCTGATACTGTTCATTTGTACTGATTAAACTGCTTATTGTTCATACCCAAAATATAAGATAACAATTTTGTTTGCTTTAGAAACCGAGTGATCTAATTTCATCGTTTAAGCGTGATGTATTTCGTACAAAAGAATATGAAAATGTCCTTCCGCCTTGATACAAAGTTTAGATGCAGCTACTTGACTATATTTCTTTCAGATTTAAAGTACGTTGGCTTAGAAACATATTTTTATGATAAAAAATTGGGGAAACGAAGCAAAAAAGATAATTGCCAGCGTCTAAACGCTGAGTTCCCGCGGTTTTAAGTATGTACAGAAGATAAAACTGCTAACTGTGCATACTTTTGGGAAAGTTTTGCGTGTCGGATTTAGGAAATAGCAAGAGGACGAGTCATGTGCAACATCCGGATCCTTACCTTAATGTTCAGTATCTGTTCTTTTCAGGGATTTTAATATAACTTGGTTCATATATTTCTTATTACTCGGACAAGAGCCCTTCTTCGAGAAGTCAAAAGTTTGTCATTTAAGTCCCTTTCTGATTGAAATCCAGTTTCTAGAACTATTGGACCGCGCTTTTCCGTCCGACCGTCCGTCCGCTCTTTCGTGTTTGGTCCATTACTATGTCGTCCATTAATTAAGGGATTTTAACATTCAATGTTCCTCACAACGAGACAACGTCTCATGCGCAACACCCAGAACCCTAGTTCAAAGGTCAAGGTTACACTTAGTGGTCAAATAACAATAGGGGTTTTTCTGTTCGAGCTATTTGATTGGCCCATGCCTCGGCCTCTACGTCCAGATTTGGTGAAGTTTTTATAAGCCAGTATACCTGTTACAACTTCACACACTTTCACTGTGATGAACTGACTTGCATTTCACAGGTTCCATGGGCCTTTGCGGTCTTAGGTCACATTTTAATAAGTTCACTGTGCTACACCATGTTTAGGAGCCTTACAACAAATGCATGAGAAATGTCTGCTATTCTAGATTTGAATGCGATGGAATGCATATAGACATGCATGAAGACATGCTGTTATTACTCATACTGCAAACTGTTCTGATGCTTTTATAAACAACAACATTCCCTGTTATAACAGAACAAGCACACTTCAAGTACATCTTATCTTACAAAGAGTGTGTCTCGACGTTTTCCACCCTTATTCTGAAGAACTATTGTGTCATATTACAGCCAACGTAATTGTAAATCTTATAACCATAGTGTGTATTAGTTTCCATTGAAGTCAGAAAGATTGCAAAATGAAAAGTTGCTTGTAGGCAGGGCGCTATTATGAATTCGATATAAAAAGACCCATGCATTTCTTGAGAAACAGAAACAGTTATTATGTGTCATGTTTTTTATTTCTAATCCAGGTTTGTTTCTTTCAAAGTACATTCAGAGTTGCCATATTAAGGAATTTCAACCTCTTAACTATAAATACTAACAGTTTAGACGTGGTTGCAAGTAAGTTAACCTGACCACTTGACATGGTCCTTAATGTGAGACTGTAGCCAAAGTGGTGCAGCGAGTTATAGGTGCAGTCTTATAATATGATGAAAAGGTATCTAACGCGTTAGTCACACAGTAAAATGATGTAATATAAAGTCAGTTTTATGATTGTGCATATTTTATGTAAGTTACAATGAGGTTTCACTAAAAACGAAATCTCAGATAAATTGCACTTATTTGACAAATTAAATAAGATATTTTCATCCGGAACTGTAAATTCAACAAACCTAATTGTATGATATGCTCTACATTTTACAAGTTAGACAATACAACATACATTTCTGCTGTTTTCAAGAGCTTTTTGTATATTAATTTTAGCAGAAACCTTGAATCTTTAAGCGTTTCGTGAGATTATATCACTTCAAAAGTTCATATGAGCCGCGCCATGAGAAAACCAACATAGTGGCTTTGCGACCAGGATCCATGCTGTTCGCTAACGGTATCTCTAATAACAATAGGCTTTGAAACCGAACAGCATGGATCCTGACCAGACTGCGCGGGCTCGTCTGGATCCATGCTGGTCGCAGAGCCACTATGTTGGTTTTCTCATTGCGCGGCTCAATTATTATGATACAATTTGAACTTCGTCGACCCTCTCACCTGAAAAGAATCTTTAAAATTCAAATTTTGTCTTCTTCTGAGCTGGTCACAACATAACAGTGGCCGTTGCTATAAAGATAGTCCTATTATTATACCAGATTTATATAGCGCCCTTTTCATGATAAACACGTTCAAAGGCGCTTTACAGCAACTGCAGCCACACAGGGCGCGAAATCATCCTCTACTAGTACAGACACAGAGCGATCTGACCAGAGGGACAGAGTGAGACAAAGCCCCCACAGAGAGATCAGAAATCAGATACAGGCTTGTCCGGCTAACTTAGCCTAGCTCGTTGCGAATAGACAGCCTGGTTCTTTAACGTGCCCAGTGTATAGCACTGATACACGCAAGGATTGCCTGGGTTCCTGACCAGTACACCTCTAGCTGGGTGGGAAACACTTAAAAGCGTTTCTGAAAATTCCCGAGTAGCTGCCGGGGATCGAACCCCGACCTCAGGATTGGAAGGCCAGTGTGCAAACCACTGAGCTATCCGTCCACCCATTACACGCCATACCCTAAAACAAAGCTTGCTTTCTAAATTAGAGTTGAAAATTTAATTGTCTCACATCAGGGCAGATCTGTATATGGATGCATGACCTTGGTAAAAAGTTATTTTCGGTGCGTATACGTTCTTTTGCTAAACTTGTATAATTGCACCAAACTAAGGAATAATTTGTTCGTTTTCTATGACAAATGGTCTCATACTGGGTTTTGTCAATGTCATAATACTAAACCAGGCAAGTTTCCCAAGCTCTACATTCTCAGAGAATGTTTCGTTAATGACGAAATGTCTCTTTAATACTTCCAATTTTTGAATTGAATAAACAGTAATTCTTGCAAAAGCACGTCTTTAAAAATATCAATGTATACTAAAAGATGTTATAAAGTATTGATTAATTCGGATATGCCACCTTATGTAGAAATGAAAAGATTTTTACTTATTTACATAAGTTTGTTCACTCTGCAATATGATGAAGAAAAACATAATTTCGCGTATACACTCGCTGTATATGATCCCACCAAAAGCGGATCTATGGCTTAGTGCATTGTCACTCTGGATTCCCGCAGTGTTATTTAAAACAGAAATGAACCGAGTAGACAACCTGCTCGTCCACAGAGATCTTTTCAAGATTAATAAGCAATTTAATCAATGTAAATGTGTTATCAAATTATGGTGATAAAATCTGTTAAATACTCTTAATTGAATAAAAAATGCTAATAGTTTGGAGACAGTTCCGTTGACTGCTCAAATCAAGATGACAGTTTCGTTTGATTTAGAAACACAGTGACATAATTTCAACATACAAGTTTCTATATATTCGCAGAATGCAAATAAATGTACATGACTTTCAAAAAATTAATGAACGCAAACGATAATGACAGTACGAAATATTTCGAGCTTTCACCATCGTAGTTTCATTCTTTCGACTTTTTCAACATCATTGTTTCGTTATTTTGACTTCTCAACATTGAATATCGTTTGCGGTGGTCTTACCGGTACATCGTAGTATCGCTCTTCATTATATCAGACTTACAAATACTTCAAAAGACTGTACATTAACTGTACAATAATATAATAAAAGTTTATTGCTTTGCAGATATTTTACATGTTATTTACATACTTCGATAATGGTTTTCTTAAATTTAATGACCTTTACGCATGATAAAAAATATATAATGAGCTTATTTAAAGTATGCAATTTTATTTTGTAGCTGTTACAAAAGCGCCGTGGCAAGGATCTCTGGGAAGTTATTCGGTAGAGAGAACTGGGAAATTAAGGACTGTTCCATGCCGAAATTTTAATTTATCCAGACGAGAAACATGTAGTTCAGGAAGTCATGTTGCTGGCTCCAAGTGGCTCATGTTGCTTTCTCCAAGTGGCTCATGTTGCTGGCTCCAAGTGGTTCATGTTGCTGGCTCTGAGTGGCTCATGTTGCTGGCTCTGAGTGCCTCATGTTGCTGGCTCTGAGTGGCTCATGTTGCTGGCTCTGAGTGGCTCATGTTGCTGGCTCCAAGTGCCTCATGTTGCTGGCTCTGAGTGGCTCATGTTGCTGGCTCTGAGTGGCTCATGTTGCTGGCTCTGAGTGGCTCATATGTTGCTGGCTCTGAGTGGCTCATATGTTGCTGGCTCTGAGTGGCTCATGTTGCTGGCTCTGAGTGGCTCATGTTGCTGGCTCTGAGTGGCTCATGTTGCTGGCTCTAAGTGCCTCATGTTGCTGGCTCTGAGTGGCTCATGTTGTTGGCTCTGAGTGCCTCATGTTGCTGGTTCTGGGTGCCTCATGTTGCTGGTTCTGGGTGCCTCATGTTGCTGGCTCTGAGTGCCTCATGTTGCTGGTTTCAAACTTCTTCCTATTCATCGTTTTTGGTTCAAACCTTGCTCGGGTTCTTAAAATTTCTGAAAATCTTGAGGAGTTTGTTCTGACCGTGGATATGCCTACGAGTGCATGTATACTGTATAAAGAAACTTAAAGTATACTATAGAATATCTGCGGATAGGGTATGACATGTACAGTGATATTTTCTTTCTGGTCTGCTGCCAGTAATTCTGCAGTATTTTATTCTGTTTGGTCTGGTGCCACTGACCAGAATATAACTTTTATGAAGGTTTGCTCTTTTTATATATGAAACATTCTTAATTTGCGTATGTCACAGTACAAAATCTTTGAAGTAAGGTAATTAGACTAGTCTGGCTACAGAGTGGATGACCGATCTTTCTCGGCTCTTTGAGAAGAAAAGGGACCTAACTATACAAAATTTGAATAGTCTCAGGAGTTGACTCCTGTGAACAAAATATGGGATCTGAACACTGACTACCCATGTGCCTGCTTATGCTTTCAATTAATGCCTAGAGGGGAATCTGGGCCTCCATAGAATCTAGTAAAGTCATCATATGACATAAATTGAATTGATGTAACAATAACCTATAAAAAATCATATCACGCCACATAGTTATTCTAAGTTGCAAAATATTTGAATGGGAGTCTATTTACATTGAACTAGCAGTGCACAAAGGTTTGAGTATCAATTAAAGCATTTTCATAACGAATGACAAGGCGGTGTGGGACAGGTTTAAATGTTTGAACTAGAAACCGGACATTTTAAACAGTTACAGTACTCTGTACAGCACAGTGGTGATTCCCGCGCAACAGACAATTCCTGCTATTGTTTAAACATCTCGACTTCATTTTCAAGAATTTTATAGACTGAACATTTTAGACGTAAATTTCTCGTAATTACCGCGATATCTTAAATAATGTTAGCTGCGACACTTGAACAGAGCAACAACTGTTTACTGTTTTTGAAAACCATTACTTATTAAGCGGACCTACTATTCTTCTTATACTGAAATAAAATGAAAATTACTTCCAAGTTTTTCCATAGCATTGCGGTAAATCCGATGAAAATTTAAATCGTATAGGTACTGTAATAGCAAATTAAACTAACGGGAGCTAAGTGAAAAGTGTCACACGGTATTCTCGCAACGTCATTCAGTAATAAAGATCAGCCTGGGTGATACTGCGAAATAAAATACGCCCATTTGTACAGATTAAACTGATTATTGTGCATATCGAAAACATTAGATAACAATTTAGTTTGCTTTAGAAACCGAGTGACCGACTTTCATCACTTAAGCTTGATGTATTTCGTACAAAATACATATGGCCCTCTGTTTTTGATACACGTTTAGATGCGGCTACTTGGATTTAAACCACGCAAAATGGTCTAAATGTATTTTCTTTAAGATTAGATGAACATTGACATAGAAACATAAATGTACATTGACATAGAAATATAATTTTATTATAAAGACTGGGGAAACGAAGCAAATATAATACTTTCTATATCTATACGTTTACTTCCTGTGGTTTCGATGACAAGATGATAATTATTGTTTCAATGTTATCTTTGATTGCGGAAATCCTGCATCCTTTTTCAGTGTACGCTGTCTGTTGAATTTCTTGAAATGATTCACCTGTCTTAAAACCGGGATGTATTAGGGTTACATATTCTATTTTCTAATATCCGTTCCTATGCATACGTTTCTTGTTGTATATAATCAAAGTTCTTCTTCTAATCTGAGTCATGGTCTTAGCTCGACTATACGAAGTATGGAGAGCTGTCCTACTCGACTCAGCGTCGGCTTGTCCGCACCTGGGTAAAAGTTTTGATGCACTTTCTCATTACCTCTGTAATTGCATGATGTATTTGTTTCAAACTTAAATTAATTATTCCTCATCATCACCGCATCATATGGCACAAGGGCTATAATTCTTGGACCAATATTTTATGAATTATCTCCCTTTCTGATTTAGAATTTTCAGGTTAAGGTTTTGATGCACTTTTGCTCTATCTCACTTATTACTAGATGGGTTTGATTTAAACTTAAAACAGTTGTTCCACTTCATCCCCACATCATGTGACAAGGTCTATAACTTTTGCACCAATATTTCATGAATTATCCCCCTTTTACTTAAAATTTCATGTTAAAGTTTTGATGAACTTTCACTCTGTCTCTATTATTACCCAATGAATTTTATTCAAACTTAAAATAGTTGTTCCATATCATCACACACATCATATGATAGAAGGTCAATAACTCTTGCACCAATATTTCATGAATTATGCCACCTTTTTACTTAGAATTTTAGGTCAATTTTAATACTTTTTAATGCTTTTTTCACCATATATTTGTTGTTACTCAATGGATTTGATTATATTTGATTAATTGATTTAATATTTTTGACAAAGACTTAAGCTATTGTCCAATATCATGTTTAACAATGTACCTGTAGTGTACTCGTTAATTAACTTTCTGTTCTGTTCTGTTCTGTTCTGTTCTATATATATTGCGTAGCAACTTCACATATTTTAGCATTTTTCTGATCGCTCGATGTCCGGCGTCTGTCGTCTGTCTGTCGTCTGGCCTCTGGCTTCTGGCGTCTGTCGTCCGTCAACATTTAGCTTGTGTATGCGATAGAGGCTGTATTTTTCAACTGATCTTCATGAAATTTGGTCAGAATGATTAACTTGATGAAATCTAGGCCGAGTTTAAAAATGGGTCATCTGGGTTAAAAAAACTAGGTCACTAGGTCAAATCAAGGAAAAACATTGTGTATGCGATAGAGGATGTATTTTTAAATTGATCTTCATGAAATTTAGTCAGAATGATAACCTTGATGAAATCTAGGCCGAGTTTAAAAATGAGTCATCTGGGGTAAAAAACTAGGTCACTAGGTCAAATCAAGGAAAAACATTGTGTATGCGACAGAGGCTGTATTTTTCAATTGATCTTCATGAATTTTGGTCAAAATGATAACCTTGATGAAATCTAGGCCGAGTTTGAAAATGGGTCACCTGGGGTCTAAAACTAGGTCACCTGGTCAAATCAAGGAAAATCCTTGTGTATGTCATAGAAGCTGTATTTTTCAATTGATCTTCATGAATTTTGGTCAGAATGATAACCTTGATAAATCTAGGCCGAGTTTGAAAATGGATTATCTGGGGTCAAAAACTAGGTCACTATGTCAAATCAAAGAAAAACCTTGTGTATGCGATAGAGACTGTATCTTTCAACTGATCTTCATAAAATATTGTCAGAATAATAACCTTGATAAAAAAATCTAGATCAAATTTGAAAATGGGTAATCTGGGGTTAAAAACTAGGTCACTAGGTCAAATCAAATAAAAACCTTGTGTATGTCCTAGAGGCTGTATTTTTCAATTGATCTTCATGAATTTTGGTCAGAATGATTGCCTTGACATAATCTAGGGCAGATTGGAATATTGGTTATCTGGGGTCAAAAAGTAGGCCACTAGGTCAAATCAAAGAAAAACTTTGTGTATGTGATAGAGGCTGTATTTTTCAATTGATCTTCATGAAATTTGGTCAGAATGATTGCATTGATGAAATCTAGGTCAGGTTTGAATATGGGTCATCTGTGGTCAAAATGTAGGTCACTAGGTCAACTCAAAAAAAAAAAACCTGTGTATGCGATAGAAGCTGTATTTTTCAATTAATCTTCATAAAATTTGGTCAGAATGATTGCCTTGATGAAATCTAATTCAAATTTGAATATGGGTCATCTGGCATCAAAAACTAGGTCATTAGGTCATATCAAATAAAATACTTGTTTAAACTCAAGAGACCACATTTTTGGTCCAATTCTTATGAAAATTGGCCAGAATATTTCTTTCCATGAAATCCCTAGGTCAAACATGTTTACACTGTTATAGTGTGTTTCTCAAGTGAGCGACCTAGGGCCACCTTGGCCCTCTTGTTTATGTTTTCTTTTGGTTATAATCAATACAATTGTCATCTTCCCAAAGCCATGGTATAAAATATGGAGAAGTGTATTGTTGTTTTTAGCTCGACTATTCGAAGAATAGTCTAGCTATTCTACTCACCCTGGAGTCGGCGTCGGCGTCGGCGTCGGCGTCGGCGTCACACCTTGGTTAAGTTTTTGCATGCAAGTACATACAGCCATCAATTAAAGGCATATAGCTTTGAAACTTATTTTTTCTTTTTCTAGGTCAATTACCAACCTCTCTGGGTCAAGTCCCATAACTCTGACATGTATTTTGAGCAAATTATGCCCCCTTTTGGACTTAGAAAATTCTGGTTAAAGTTTTACATGCAAGTTACTATCTCCAAAACTAATGCAGATATTGATTTGAAACTTCACATGTGTCTCCGGGGTTATAATTAAACTAGTTGATAGCAGCAAGTCCCATAACTCTGACCTTCATTTTGGCCAAATTATGCCCCCTTTTGGACTTAGAAAATTCTGGTTAAAGTTTTGCGTGCAAGTACATACAGCTATTTCTAAAAGGCATATAGATTTGAAACTTATTTTTTCTTTTTCTAGATAAATTACCAACCTCACTGGGTCAAGTCCCATAACTCTGACATGTTTTTTCGAGCAAATTATGCCCCCTTTTAGACTTAGAAAATTTTTGTCAAAGTTTTACATGCAAGTTACTATCTCCAAAACTAATGCAGATATTGATTTGAAACTTCACATGTGTCTTCGGGGTTATAAAACTAGTTGATAGCAGCAAGTCCCATAACTCTGACCTTCATTTTGGCCAAATTATGACCCTTTTGGACTTAGAAAATTCTGGTTAAAGTTTTGCGTGCAAGTACATACAGCTATTTCTAAAAGGCATATAGATTTGAAACTTATTTTTTCTTTTTCTAGATAAATTACCAACCTCACTGGGTCAAGTCCCATAACTCTGACATGTTTTTTGAGCAAATTATGCCCCCTTTTAGACTTAGAAAATTTTGGTTAAAGTTTTACATGCAAGTTACTATCTCCAAAACTAATGCAGATATTGATTTGAAACTTCACATGTGTCTTCGGGGTTATAAAACTAGTTGATAGCAGCAAGTCCCATAACTCTGACCTTCATTTTGGCCAAATTATGCCCCCTTTTGGACGTAGCAAATTCTGGTTAAAGTTTTGCGTGCAAGTACATACAGCTATTTCTAAAAGGCATATATATTTGAAACTTATTTTTTCTTTTTCTAGGTCAATTACCAACCTCTCTGGGTCAAGTCCCATAACTCTGACATGTATTTTGAGCAAATTATGCCCCCTTTTGGACTTAGAAAATTTTGGTCAAAGTTTTACATGCAAGTTACTATCTCCAAAACTAATGCAGATATTGATTTGAAACTTCACATGTGTCTTCGGGGTTATAAAACTAGTTGATAGCAGCAAGTCCCATATCTCTGACCTTCATTTTGGCCAAATTATGCCCCCTTTTGGACTTAGCAAATTCTGGTTAAAGTTTTGCGTGCAAGTACATACAGCTATTTCTTAAAGGCATATAAATTTGAAACTTATTTTTTCTTTTTCTAGATCAATTACCAACCTCACTAGATCAAGTCCCATAACTCTGGCATGTATTTTGGGCAAATTATGCCCCCATTTGGACTTTGAAAATTCTGGTTGAAGTTTTACATGCAAGTTTCTATCTCCAAAACTAATGCAGATATTGAATTGAAACTTCACATGTGCCTTCGAGGTTATAAAACTAGTTAAGAGCAGCAAGTCCCATAACTGATATGCATTTTGGTCAAATTATTCCCCCTTTTGAACTTAAAACTCTTTTGATATTTAACCTTTTTGGGTAATATTTTCCTGCTTCTGGGACAATATTTCGAATAGTCGAGTTTGGCTGTCTTACGGACAGCTCTTGTTATACTTGGCGGAAGAATTTTAATTAGAAAAATAATTTTGTGCTGAATAAAGCAGTAGTGTTGATTAAAGGCATTGGAATGTAAATCATTAGCTCGACTATTCAAAGAATAAGTAGAGCTATTGGACTCACCCATGCGTCGGCGTCCGCGTCCGCGTCCCGATTTTGTTAAGTTTTTGTATGTAAGCTGGTATCTCAGCAACCACATGTGGGAATGGATTGAAACTTCACACACTTATTCACTGTGATAAACTGACTTAAATTGCACATGTTCCATAACTCTATTTTGATTTTTTTTACAACATTATGGCCCTTTTTCGATTTAGAAATTTTTGGTTAAGGTTTTATATGAATGCTGGTATCTCAGTATCTTTTTTATGGGAATGGATTGAAACTTCACACACTTATTCACTGTGATAAACTGACTTAAATTGCACAGGTTCCATAACTCTATTTTGATTTTTTTACAAAATTATGGCCCTTTTTCGACTTAGGAATTTTTGGTTAAGGTTTTGTATGTAAGCTAGTATCTCAGTACCCACTAATGGGAATGGATTGAAACTTCACACACTCATTGACTGTGATGATCTGACATGCACTGCATAGGTTCCTTAACTCTACTTTGCATTTTTACAAAATTATGCCCCTTTTTCGACTTAGCAGCTTTTGGCTAAGTTTTTGTATGTAAGCTGGTATCTCAGTACTCGCTACTGGGAATGGATTGAAACTTCACAAACTTGTTCACTGTGATGATCTGACATGCATTTCACAGGTTCCTTAACTCTATTTTTTTTTTTTTTTTTTTGCAAAATAATGCCCCTTTTTCGACTTAGAAATTTTGGTTAAGATTTTGTATATAAGCTGGTATCTCAGTATCCACTAATAGGAATGGATTGAAACTTCGCACACTTGTTCACTGTGATGATCTGGCATGCATTGCACAGGTTCCATAATTCTACTTTTCATTTTTACAAAATGATGTCCCTTTTTGGACTAAGAAATTTTTTATTAAGGTTTCGTATGTTAGCTGGTATCTCAGTGCCCACCAATGGGGAATGGATTGAAACTTCACACAATTGCCCATTGTCATGAGCTGATATGCATTGTACAGGTTTCTTAACCCTGTGTTGCAATTTTACAAAATTATGCCCCTTCTTGGACTTTAATATTCATTCAGTTGACAAGGCTGTTGTATAGTCGAGCGTTGCTGTCCTCCGACAGCTCTTGTTTTGCTTAATTATTAGTTTTTCTTCCCTGCAAAATTGTGCAATCGGCGATGCATTTAAAGTAAATAGAACTATTTAAGGTATTAACATACTTTGAAGAGACAATTGAGTGTTAATGCGTTGTGCGCATTTTTTATTTAATTTCCTCTCTAAAGACCATAAAATTTATATTTATCAACAAGTATTACTGAATTCAGACTTTTGTAGTCCAAAAGCATTTTTCTTTGCTTTTAAATTGCCATTTTAATTCAACACTTATGCACAATAAAAGTATAAAATATTTAAACCAAGCACCCAGATGGTAAAAAAAACACCAGCAAACATTTTTAAAAACATTTAAAAGCTCCCTATCATAAATTAAACTGCGAAATTTTGAAAATTTATTGTTTTTCTATTCAGAAAAGATATACTGCACAAAATTCCCACCTTAAAAGCCTACATCCTTATTATTTATAATTTATAACGTTGTCATTCAGGTTTATAAACCAGCATATTTACATAATTTTGATTTGATTATGTATTTAATATTCCTGTAAGTGTTTTATTTAAATGTCATAAAATATCTCAGGTACAAAAAAAAGCTCGCACACCTATATCCGTTCTTCCTTGTACTCGTCTCAACTTAATCTAAATCTCACCTTAACTTCTTAACTTTGAAAAAAAAAAGATATCCTGATTATAGCTTTTTTTGTTGGTTGTGTACGCGACTTGTCAAAGAAAGTAGATAAATGTAGGTAAAGCACGATCTGTTTACTTAGAAGGAAACAAAGCAGCTAATATTAATCTTTTTCATGCTTCCCCCTTCGGGAGCATATAGTCGCCACCTTGGCTTGTCCGTCCGTCCGCCACACTTCTTGTCCGGAGGATAACTAAAATATTATTGAAGATAACAACATTGACAGAGCTCATTGGGAGAAAGTGGAGTGATAAGGAACTATAACTCTAGGTGGTCCCATTTTTTAATTATCTTCCTTTATTTGAAAACCTTGTCCAGGGCATAACTTTAATACTATGTAAGGTATTGACTTGATACTCTACATATTGATAGAGGTCCGGTGACAAGGAACCATAACTCTAGGTGGTCACATTTTTTTAGAGGTCAGTGAGGGGGAGTGCAGTGACAAAGAACCACAGATATAGTGGTTCCATGTTTGAATTATCTCTCTTTATTTGAAAACCTTGTTCAGGATATGTAAGGTATTGACTTCAAAAGTAACATATTGATAGAGGTTAGTCAGAGAGAGTGCAGTGGCAAGGAACCATAACTCTAAGTGGTCCCATTTTTACCTCGGCTATACGAAGTAAAGAGAGCTATCCTACTCGACGCGGCGTCGTCGGCGTCCTTCCGCGTCCGCAACTTGGTTAAAGGTTTGATGCACCTTCTCTTGTTCTTATTTTTGTTATCACTTGATGGATTTGCTTCAAACTCAAAATAGCTATTTCTCATCATCTTTCTCATCATCTTCCACATCCATCATATGGCACAAGGGTCATAACTCTGGCGTAAATATTTTATGAATTATAGCCCTTTTTACTTAGAATTTCAGGTCAAAGTTTTGGTGCACTTTTACTTTATCTCAGTTATTACTAAATGGATTTGATTGAAACTTAAAATAGTTGTTCCACATCATCATCCACGTCATATGACACAAGGTCCGTAACTCTGGCACCAATGTTTTCATGAATTATGCCCCCTTTTGACTTGAGAGGGAGTGCAGGACGAGGAACTATAGATCTAGGTGGTCCTAGTTTTGAATTATCTCCCTTTTTTGAAAACATTTTCTGAATACTATGTAAGGTATTGACGTGATACTTTACATACTGATAGAGGTCAGGGAGAGAAATTGGAGTGTTAAGGAACCATAGATCTAGGTGGTCCCATGTTTTTAATTATCTCCATGTTTTGAAAACATTGTCTAGGGGCATTTCATGCTTGACAAATTCATAGAGATCAGTGAGAAGGATGCAGTGTTAAAGAACCACAACTCTTGCTGACCACATTTCTCCTGAACACAACCTCAGTGGCTGAAAAGACCCCTACGCTACAGTTATTTTGGGAAGCATCCATCGGTGTTACTGATCGCCTTAATTTCTCTTAATTTTTATGCCCCCGAAGGGAGGCATATAGTTTTTGAACCGTCTGTCCGTCTGTCGGTCTGTCGGTCTGTCAGTCTGTCGGTGTGTCCGCAATTTTCGTGTCCGGTCCATATCTTTGTCATCGATGGATGGATTTTCAAATAACTTGGCATGAATGTGTACCACAGTAAGACGACGTGTCGCGCGAAAGACCCAGGTCCGTAGCTCAAAGGTCAAGGTCACACTTAGACGTTAAAGGTCATTTTTCATGATGTGCATTCGTGTCCGGTCCATATCTTTGTCATCCATGGATGGATTTTCAAATAACTTGGCATGAATATGTACCACAGTAAGACGACGTGTCGCGCGAAAGACCCAGGTCCGTAGCTCAAAGGTCAAGGTCACACTTAGACGTTAAAGGTCATTTTTCATGATAGTGCATTCGTGTCCGGTCCATATCTTTGTCATCCATCGATGGATTTTCAAATAACTTGGCATGAATGTGTACCACAGTAAGACGACTTGTCGCACGCAAGACCCAGGTCCGTAGCTCAAAGGTCAAGGTCACACTTAGATGTTAAAGGTCATATTTCATGATAGTGCATGGATGGGCGTGTCCGGTCCATGTCTTTGTCATTCATGCATGGATTTTAAAATAATTGGGCATGAATGTGTACCACAGTAAGACGACGTGTCACGCGCAAGACCCAGGTCCATAGGTCAAAGGTCCTAAACTCTAACATCGGCCATAATTATTCATTCAAAGTGCCATCGGGGGCATGTGTCATCCTATGGAGACAGCTCTTGTTTTTTTTTTTTTTTTTTGGTCATTTCTGTTTGATTCCATAATTGCTTAAAATCCTCACTAAATGAAGCTGGCTTTACATAGAACAAACTGACGTGTTCTTCCATGCCGACAGCAGCTGTGAAATTAATATAGACACTGTCATTGTAATTACAAAAAGCTGACAATGGCATCTACTGGCCACAGGCATTCCTCCACAACGCACCAATATGCTGTCAACTACTGGTCACATTCTTTCCTCCACATCATACCAATATACTGACAACCACCGGCCACAGGCATTCCTCCACAACATACCAATATACTGGCAACTACTGGCCACATGCATTCCTCCACAACATACCAATATACTGATTATTCTTCAAACTGTAAAAATAGGACTGTTAACACCAAACAGGACGTAACTACTCAGTGTTACGTGAACAAGTGCAAAATGTAGTTACATATTGTTGATGAAATATCGTAATATGAGGCATATAAGAATGTGGGAGATTTCTTTTTGGCTTATTTTTATTGCTTATTGTATTGAGAAAAAAGATCAAGACCATTTTCGTTTTTAATTTCATTCACTGAGAAAATGTTTACATACGCTTAATTGCTAAACATCAAATTTGATGGGGTGCTGTTTTTCGAGGTAGATTATTTTTTAGCTCGACTATACGAAGTAGAGAGAGTTATCCTATTCGACCCGGCGTCGGCGTCCTTCCGCGTCCGCAACTTGGTTAAAGTTTTGATGCACTTTCTCTTTTTCTCTGTAATTACTTGACAGATTTGTTTCAAACTTAAAATAGTTATTCCTCATCATCACCCGCATCATATGGCACAAGGGCCTCTCACACCAATTTTTCAGGAATTATTCCCTTTTTACTTAGAATTTCAGGTTAAAGTTTTGACGCAATTTCACTCTATCTCAGTTATTACTAAATGGATTTGATTCAAACTGAAACTAGTTGTTCCACATCATCTCCCACATCATATGACACAAGAGCCAAAACTTTGGTACCAATATCTAATGAATTACACCCCCCCCCACACACACACACACACATACACACCTTCCCACCCTTTAACTTAGAATTTCAGGTTAAAGTTTTGATACCTTTTCAGTCTATCTCAGTTATTACTAAATGGATTTGATTTAAACTTAAAATAGTAAAATAGTTGTTTAACATCATCACTCACATCATATGACACAAGGGCCATAACTATTGCACCAATATTTCATGAATTATCCCCCTTTTTACTTAGAATTTCAGGTTACAGTTTTGATGCAATATCAGTCTATCTCAGTTATTACTTAATGGATTTGCTTCAGACTTGAAATAGTTGTTCCACCTAATCACCCACATCATGACACAGGGTGTATAACTTTGGCACGAATTTTTATGATTTATGCTCCCTTTTACTTAGAATTTAAGGTTAAATGCATTTTCACTGTATCTTACTTATTACTAAATGGATTTGATTCAACCTTGAAGTACTTGTTCCTCATCATCGCCCACATCATATGACACAAGCCCCATAACTCTTGCACCAATATTTTATGAATTATGCCACCTTTTTGCTTAAAATTATTATTTATTTAGTGTTTTGGTACACTTTATCTTTACCTCTCTTATTACTTAATATTTTTGACACTGTGAGACTCCAGCTATTGTTCAATATCTTCATCCACAATTGGAGTCATTAAACACTCCGGTGACAGCTCCAGCTTCCTCATATGTGCCCAGTTTCACTATCCAACATCGAAATAGTCGAGCGCGCTGTCTCCTGTGACAGCTCTTGTTTTTATATGTAACATAAGGCTAAATATTTTTTTTAATTTCATTTTTTGTTAAGAAGACCTGTTATACCAACTAGCTATATTGTTTTTAATGTCATTGAAATGCTCTAAAGTTCTTCAAATGAGGTCTCAAGAGTTAATTGTTTTGTCTCAGTTTAGATCTTTACAATTGCTTATTACATTTTGATCGGGCACATGAAAAAAAGAGCTGTATAGATATGGCTTAATAGATGCGATAGTAGAAGTAGTAGTAGTAGTAGTAGTAGTAGTAGTAGTAGTAGTAATAATAATAATAATAATAATAATGCACGTGTCTAATGGCTGTCGTGGTAATATATAAGAAAAATGTAGCGTTTATACATTCCTTTGGATGACATTCATACGCCCAGTTTGTGAACTGATATTTAAAGATTACAGTAAATAACCGAAATTTAACCGCAATAAACAAGCAAACAGACACGGCCTGATAAACAAACAATATTACTTTTAACCATTACAATATGAGATACCCCGTTTCAGGAGTGACGAAGCGTTTCTTTTTGTCATGAAAGAGATTTAGTTTCATTGTGTCGGTTTACAGTCATAGCCATAGAGAGGATGAGAATCCAGATGGTGCTGCGACTGGTCATAATTAAGGTTTTGCCATCCACTACAGGCGGGGACGTTTGTCCATTGCCTCCAAGTTTGGTTAAAATCGATATGTTTTAAATTTTGACACTATGTAAACTTTTGAAATGTGTAAAATAAAATCCTACATATACACGTCTACACGTACACGCACACGTATACACGTACTCGCAAGAATAAATCTCTACCTCTATGCCTGTACTAACTGTCTCGTTATAGTGTTCCTCCAGGATATAGCTGGTGACTTCATTGTAAAACATTGTGAAATAAAAAGTAAAACCTAACGTGATTTACCAATCCAGGCAGTATTTTTATGTAGTCAAGAATGTTCTCTTATCAGACTAATGCGAAAGTCACGCAACAGAAGTTTGACGTAAATTGCTTAGTTCTACAAAAAACGGCATTTTTCTTGCTGAAGTTGTCATGCATGAATATTCGGTAGTAGGAAATTTATTAACTTACATTTCATGAAAAAAAGAAATTTACCTTTTGAAATTTTGCAAATGTTTACGCTGCTGATGTAAACTAACGTTTTGTAGTAATACACCAATAATTAAAATGAAAAACATTTTGATGTCTGAAATGGCTGAAACTAACATAGTTCTAGCATCATAATTCCACAGGCCTTAGTTTTGGTTTCTGATGGCCGTGCCGCGAAAAAAAATCTAAACATAAAAATACACTTTTGACGATAAAGCAAAAGGTATGTTTGAAAAGTTCACATTTCCTCCCTCGAGTTTTAAATAATCCCTTTTTTTAAAAAGAGAAATCAATGTATAAGCAATCTTAAGAAAATTGGGGATCAAAAATGAGGTTGTACCTTATAAAAAAATGTCCTTCTCATATCAACCTGAAAATAATACGTTATAGTCAGATTAAGATCATCTTATGAAAAATGACGTGGTTCTCAGCAAGCTGTTGAAAGTTTGGTATTAGGGTTCATAATGCATTTGAATTAACCTTTGAATGACAGACTATATATATTTATACTGTGTATCAACGAACTTCAAAGTTCAGTGACTTTTTTGTGACTTTTATGTACTGCTGAAGAAAGACCGTAATGATGTGTTTCAAACTGTATTTAACTACCCGTCAAGGGTGACATCCAACTAATTTACTCAAATTTTCAATTGAAAACGAACGCATCTGAAGGGGCATATCTCTAATATGATTAAAAGCTGATATAGCAATATTACGCAACTAAGTGTTGTAAACGCATTTTGATGCTGAGTACCTAAATTAAGTACGCATATGCGCGTATTAACGATATTACTGGTAATGTGATGTTGACATCAAAAAAGAAATATTTGAATGAATATTCACAGTAGGTAACAGATTACCTGGACACGCAATGTTTACCGTGAACTTGTGCGACCACTCATTGATATTGTTCTTCAAAATGCATTGGCTGGGAAAAATCCTTTCCATGCAGAACTTTTGTTCATTTAACCAAGTAAAGTAAACTTTTAAAATCAAGGAATTATTCTAGGGGGACTTTACCCATTTTTTCAACAAATGTTCTATCCAAAACATGTATCATTAGGATTTTGATCGGTGTCTTGACAGGGAAAAAAATGCAAAAACACGACATTTCGAGTGCAAAAAAAAAAATAAACGGAATATCTTGCAAGTGATATTAGACATTGCAACTTATAAACCAAGTTTTTAAAGTAAAAATTTAAATGTTCATACTTTCTTTTGTAATAACTAAATGATGAAAGCTTTACCCTATATTGAAAATGAACTGAGACAAATCTGCAGTTCTACAGCTTTAAGTACGGAATGATCAGAACATATTTGAAAAACAACTGCCACATAACACGTACGCGCACGTATTGGTACAAGAATCGTTGCAAACATAATAGCTTTTACGGCTGCACGTATTACTTAAAACGTACGCAGATTTTTTTCTACTAGAACGTGTGCACGTGCTTTTATGTGCGCACGTGTTAGTATAAAATATCTATGTCAGCTCTGTGCCACTATAATTATCCTCTCACTGTATACAGTGTTCTTTACATTTTTTCTTTTTACTATTTTCAGGGTCATATGCAGGCAACAGTGGTAAGTCAACTTCATTTCAACTACTGTAATTTGACTTTAAAGATATCCAATGTCCATCTTTAACTAAAGTGTGTTCTATCTTCAGATATTCATTTCCAACTTTACTGAATAAATACATTAATTGCATATTGGAGTTACATTCATAAATGGCATGCAGTAATAGTCGGTTGTTAAGAAACTTTAAGTTTTTTTTATGGTAACTCTAGTACACATTTACATTTCTATGCTATTTTTATCGTGGCGTATTTAAACGTGGAATTGTACCGTCTGGATTCTGTCATTCTATAAAATGAAAAGTCAGGAAAACATATTTAAATTTTCATTCTAAAATATAGCGTAAATGTCATGTTTCTGCAGGCGTGGAGTACTGGCCAGAAAGGACTGGCACATTTTGTAATCAGGAAAGGCAATCGCCGATTGACATACCATGGACACTTCAGTACCAAAACTTTGACCCCTTTGTACTGACGGGGTACAACAACATGGCGACTTACGGGCTGAAGCTAAAGAACAATGGACACACAGGTAGGTTATATACCGGGTGATGTATTGAAATGCATCATTAGCATCATACAGGGTACCATTTAAGTGAGTGCTTGGAGTGAGCGGTCGTGAACACTCGCCGTCCATTGTTCGCATGTCCACACTTTTTTTTTTCAAACGACTTTTCCTCTGTGACCGGTAGATGAAACTTTGTGTAATTACTCATGGGTTAGACCTCGGCTAAAAATTTCCATTTGTTGCACATATGGGCAACTAAAGCTAAAACGGAAAAGTCTTCAAAGTACTTATCCTAAACCGCTTATTCGAATTTGTTACATAATTTTACAGAAATTTCCCTTGGCTGTCCCTCTACAAAGACTGTTTAAGTTATTTTGAGACGAAAAGAAAAGAGCTACAGTAGTGGATGGTCAGTTTTATGTGTATGCATAATCTGGACACTTAAATACTGTGCTAATCAAAAATTGCTTGCTAGCTTTCATAGGTTTCTGGCAGCCATGTTTTGGATGATTTTCTACGAAACTTAAATGTCAGATGAGCGATTTAGGGCCATCATTACCCTCTTGTGTTAATTCCACTGTGATAAAATTACGCCATGTACCCGATGAAACGGAAAACGAAAACAAATCTCGTGATTTAAATTAAAACCTGTACTCTGAAAGCAAACATTCCAACGTTTGTTTTAGTAACGACTGTGACTATTTTTCTTTATATCTGCTTACTCAGCTCAGTAGGGAAAGTGCAAATCTTTGGATCGCAGGGTTGTGAATTCTATCCCTGGGCGAGGCGTATGTTCTCTGAGACGGCTGATAACAGACATGGTGTCTGAAATCGTTCGTCCTCAACCTGATTCATGTGAGGAAGTTGTCAGTTGCGGCAAACAGGTTGGTACTGGTACAGAATCCAGGCACACTGGTTAGGTTAACTGTCAGCCGTTACATAACTGAAGTACTGTTAAACCCCAGACAAAAAGTAATGATTTCAAGGGTATTTTTTACAATAAAGAATGAATAAGAATATCGGGACCAAATAATTTGTTCGGTTTAGAGAGGTTTCTGGATAAGAAGGGTTTGGATTAGGGAGGTTCCACAGTATATAATTACATTTGTTTATCTTTATCAGTGATGTCTATAAAATCGTCTGTAAAAGAAAGTTCTTTTAAGCTTTTATGTAAATTCATTCAAGTACTTCTTAAGAAGTTTATGATGCAAAAATACATATCCGAAATTTTACGAGGGTTTGAAAGAAAGTTTCATAAATATTAGTTTAATTAAGTTATAGTGAGTAGCACATGTATATTTCACAGTAATTATTGAAAAGTAGTGCTTCACTTCAGTAAACTGTAACTTCGCAAATTTCAGAGATGACTCTTCACATGTTAAAATATGTTAATATCAGTACAATTCACGATTTCTGGAACATTTATTTTTCATTACTATCTGTCACTTGAGCCTCATTGGTGACATTCGGCGAATAGTTGTCAATATAAGCCGTTTATCTCATAAGTCATGGGAATTTCTCGTAGCTTTTGCCAAATTATCAACTTAAATCACTCAACGTTAACGGCCGTGTCTACATGTTACGAACACACGACTGAATATTTTCAACATTACTTGCAAATGTGAAAACTGTCAGTTTCAGCTCAAATTAACACCGTGTCTGCTGCAGATAAGCCTGCTTTTTAAGAATGAACAGCCGTTTCTTTATGTTTTAAAATCTTTTCATCTACATATACCGCCTGCTTACCTCAGTAGGGTGAGCGCAGATCTACGTATCGTGGGGTCATGAGTTTGATCCCTGGACGGGTCGTATGTTCTCCGTGACGATATGATAAAAGACATTGTGTCTGAAATCATTCGTCCTTCACCTCTGATTCATGTAGGGAATTTAGAACATTAACCTTTTGTTTGAGTTGACAGCTCTGAAATATTTGGTCATAAGTTATGCCTTATGTACAATACTTTATTGATTATCGATAATCATTGTTGAATATCACTCTACTCTATTTTGCGAAGAACAGGTTTTCCTGGTACAGAATATGTTTATACTGGTACAAAACCCACGAACACTGTTTAACATTTTCTGTTTAAGCACAAATTGACATCGCGGCTGCAAGTTTAAATCAGACCTATGTGACCGGTGGTGGTCTTGACGGAAAATACATTGCCGTACAGTTACACTTTCATTGGGGTAGGAACGATGACGAAGGGTCGGAGCATACATTCAGGGGTCAAAAGCACCCACTGGAGGTAAGTTTGTTATATTTTGACGTGGGAAGGGAGATTATTGAATAATGTGTTAGAAGAAAGAATATCAGAGTTATTTCAACTGTACTTCGACGCGGACTGCGAACTTATAGTACGGGTTTTCTCAAAATATTTAAAAATTCGCAAGAAAGAAAATGTATGTGTAGTAACTTTTCTCTTCGTCCGTTATAGTATTGTTCTCTGCTAATACAATACACACGTTTGAAAATATATAGTTAGGAGCTAGCGAACACGCAATTTTCAGATGATCATATTCTATAATTGTGCCCCGGGGGCATATAGATCTCAGGTGGCAGTAACGTACCTAGGAAACAGTATGGGTCCATGAGCCAAATACAGTCAATATATTACAATTATATTGTTTTCTCAGAAAAAAAATCCTAGGTACGTTACTGCCACCTGTGATATAAATTTGGTCTTGTCCGTCCGTCCGTCCGTCATCCGTCTGAAAAAAAGTTTTTGGCGCGCCTAGATCAAGATGTATTTGATATAAATTTATAGAACCATCATGATATGAGCTTGCGCACCTCCTATTTTTCGTATGGCTCCGCCCGGTATTTCCAGAGTTATGGTCCCTGAAATAATCAAAATGCACATTTTCACCTTGAGACGTGTCTAGCTAAAAAGCATTTCATATAAATTGATAAAACCTTGCATGAATCTTTATCATGATATGAACTTGCGCACCTCTTATTTTTCCGTCTGGTTCCGACCCCTATTTCCAGATTTACGGCCCCTGAAAGTCAAAAATGCACATTTTCACCTTGTGACGCGCCTAGCTCAAAAAGTATTTCATATAAATTGATGAAACTTGCATGAGTCTTTATCATGATATAAACTTGCACACCTCTTATTTTTGTCCCCCCCCCCCCCCCCAACCCAAATGAGTGGTGGGAGCATACAGATTTGGTCTTGTCCGTGCGTCCCTGCATCCGTCCGTCCGAAGTTCGTGACGCGCCTAGCTCAAAAAGTATCTGATATAAATTGATGAAACCTTGCATGAGTCTTTATCATGATATGAACTTGCGCACCTCCTATTTTTCGTCTGCTTCCGCCCCCTATTTCTAGAGTTATGGCCCTTGAAATAGTCAAAAATGCACATTTTCACCTTGTGATACGCCTAGCTCAAAAAGTATTTGCTGTAGATTCATGAAACCTTGCATGAGTCTTAATCATGATATGAGTTGGCGCACCTCCTATTTTTCATTTGGCTCCGCTCCTATTTCCAGAGTTATGGCCCCTGAAATAGTAAAAAGTACACATTTTCACCTTGTGACGCGCCTAGCTTAAAAGGTATTTAATATGAATTGATTAAACCTTGCACGAGTCTTTATCATGATATGAACTTGCGCACCGTCTATTTTCCAACTGGGTCCGCGCCTATTTTTAGAGTTATGGCCCCTGAAATAGTCAAAAATGCACATTTTTACCTTGTGATGCATCTAACTCAAAAAGTATTTTATATAGATTGATTAAACCTTGCATGAGTCTTTATCATGATATGAAGTTGCGCACCTTCTATCTTTTTACTGCCTTCGCCCCCTATTTATAGAGTTATTGCCCCTGAAATAGTCAACAATGCACTTTTTCACCTTGTGACGCACCTAGCTCAAAAAGTATATGATATGAATGGACGAAAACTTGCATGAGTCTTTATCATGATATGAACTTGCGCACCGTCTATTTTTTGCCTGGCTTCATCCCCTATTTTTAAAGTTATTGCCCCTGAAATAGTCAAAAATGCACATTTTCACCTAATAAAGTGCCTAGCTCAAAAAGTAATTGAAGAAATTCATGAAACTTTGCTTGAGTCTTTATCATAATGTATCCTTGCATACTTGGCATTCCTTTTGAGAATTTTAGCGTTTATTACAGAGTTATGGCCCTTGAAATAGCCAAAATAGTGTTTTTTTTGTTTGTGATGCTCATAGCTCAAAACGTATATGGCCTAGAAAAATGAATCCTTTTCATAAAATGTTTGTTGAGGCTATACCCCCTTAAGACTGCAAAGATTTGAATTATTGCCCCTTATTTGTGACAAATGTGCCAATGGGGACACACCCTGTGTCCTACAGACACATTCTAGTTGGTGTTTGGCTCTATCCCCTATTTCCAAAATTATGACCACTGAAACAGTCAAAAATGCACATTTTCACCTTGTGATGTAAATTCATGAATCCTTGCATGAGTCTTTATCATTAACCAGGTTTTCAACGAAAACCTGAGTTATTAGATTGGGGTAGATGTCGGTCGGGCGGGCGGGCGGTCGGGCGGGCGGGCGGGCGGGCGGCGGCGGCGGCGGCGTCGGCGTCAAACTGGTGTTTCCGGTCAATAACTTTTGTTTCGGTAAAGATATTTGAATAAAACTTGGTATGTATGTAGCTTATATCAAGACAAAGGCTGGGATTGATTTTGGGGTTTCTGGGGTCAAGATCAAGGTCACTGTTACTTAAAATAGAAAAAGGGTTTCCGGTCAATAACTTTTGTTTCGGTAAAGATATTTGAATAAAACTTGGTATGTATGTAGCTTATATCAAGACAAAGGCTAGGATTGATTTTGGGGTTTCTGGGGTCAAGGTCAAGGTCACTGTTACTTAAAATACAAAAAGGGTTTCCGGTCAATAACTTAACTTAGGAATGAGCTATCGTGATGAAACTTGGTGTATAGAAAACTTATATAAAGTTGTAGCTTGGGATTGATTTTGGGGTTTCTGGGATCAAGGTCAAGGTCATTGTTACTAAAAATAGGGTTAGGGTTAGGTTAGGGTTAGGGTTAGCATATCTTCTACATGCATGGAGGGATTTTGATGAAAGTTGGCACAATTGTTCACCATCATGAGACGGAGTGTCATGCACAAGAACCAGGTCCCTAGGTCTAAGGTCAAGGTCACACTTAGAGGTCAAAGGATACAAGAATGAAAACTTTGTCCGGAGCATATCTTCTTCATGCATAGAGGGATTTTGATGTAACTTGGCACAATTATACACCATCATGAGACAAAGTGTCTTGCGCAGTTCCCTTCCTTAGAATTACTTCCCTTTGTTGTTACTTTAAATAGCTTATATTGTAACTTTTTCATTACTAGACCTAGGGAAAAATCGAGACCACTTTTCTGTAGTACAACATGCATGTTACATCCAATTTTGAGGTGTATTTTGACCAATCTCTACCTGGTAAGGATTTCTGTGTGGACTTACATTTTTTTTTTTTTTTTTTTTTTTTTTTTTTTTTTTTTTTTTTTTTTTAAGATTAACTTCCCTTAGTTGTTACTATAAATAACTTATATTGTAACTTTTTTATAATTGACCGTAGGGAAAAACCAAGACCACTTTTCTGTGGTACAACATAGTTGTTACTTTCTAATTTTAGGTGTATTTTAAGGTATCTCTACCTGGTAAGGAGTTTTTTTGTGGACCTAGAAAAACAAAAGAATTACAATGATTACTAAACAACCACAAAATTAAAATTACATCTGCAAATACAGGTGCTAGAGTAAAGAAATTTGCTGTGACGGGCGTATATTGTGACATTCTGGCACTCTTGTTTATTCTTATGAAAAGTGTTGAAAACCTGGTTTCGTGGCATTGCCGCGTTTCTTGTTGCACACTTCTACAGGGTTTCGGTCCTTGAACTAGCGAAAATAGTTTATTTCTTGTTTATGATGCTCATAGCTCAAAAATATAAATGGCCGTATATATGGCCTAGAATAACGAATCCTTTATTTAAAATGTTTGTTGAGGCTATATCCCCCTAAGACTGCAAACATTTGAATTATTGCACCTTAGAGACATTTCTGGCGTTACCTATCCTTGCCGCGACGGTATGATACAACTCGAACGAAACGACATGCCACTTTATGGAGCCGCGGTTCTACGATAACCTCTTCACTTGAATAAGTTTATTAAAAATTACAACTTGCCTTGCAGTAGGGATTTGAAGGTAACAGCTATTCTCTAAAAAAAAAAAAAAAAAAAAAAAAAAACAGTTTGGTTTTAATTTGTAGCCGTCCATACCATCTCTAAAATTGTTTTTTTTTCTTCGTAACAAGATAGGAAAAAATGCAATTTACAAAATATAATTGTGAAAACGAGTTCTTAACGGTCTGAATAAAATGAACGTCCGTTTATTTTCTTGTTACATAGTATAAAGACTGTATTCTCGCAGACCTACGTACGGAAAAAGTCACTGTTTTTCAGTAGTTTTTGATAATTGTTGAATGTTCCATAATTTTAAGTTTTAATGAAATACTTTGAATGATTTTGTTCAACACTTTGTCTAAAAGTGCATGAAGTTCATCCCCGTAGGAACAATAGTCAAAGTTTGCGAAAATATCCTGAATTAGTTATGTATCAGCATGTTTGAAAAAAAGGAATAGCCACTTCTTATTTTCATAAATCTTAATATCATATTTTGAAAAATGATTCAGAAATGCTCGATCTTGAGGACTAAGGTCACGAATTCCGGGATTTCTTGCCCCAGTTTTATGAAAAAACTTAAGTCGGTTTTATACTTCGTTTTCTGTAAAATTCAGAATTATTGTGTTTTTATCTATGAAATAATCATATGCGGTTCTGATATAGACGGTCAACATTGAAGACTCATTAAGGAAAAAAACAAGCATTTGAAATAACAGACTTAGCTTAGCAATTAAGTTTTTTTCATGATATTGTGGCCTGTCCTCAAAACATTTTGAATCTCAGCTAAGTTTGATACTGAAGCTTTGTCATTTATCAAAGTCGCATTTTTAAATTTTAAATTCATGATTATTTTCAAGTGACTATTCAGTACGGATGGTCTGCAGATTTGACTGAAATTAATAGTTAAATACTAAGAAAACTATCTGTCAAAGTTTCAATCGCAAACCCAGCTGAGACCGAAAATTGTTTTGTGAACATGGGGCATGGGAAGCGTCCAAGGTCAAAATTCCGATTATATTCCAAAAATATTTTATGGGCTGTTCATGCATAGCATTGTCATTGACTTAGTCAACTCCAGTGACACCATTTGAGCAATTCTGTTTAGTAATCTGATAAAAACAGCTTAGTAGTCAATACTAACTTTTTATCATTATTGACAAAACGTTTTTAGTCAAGTACCTTTTCGAACACATGCATATAGGGTATCCCTATGGTATGTGTAGATACTCGAACTCAAGGTTTATATTGGTTTAAAAATTCATTTTGTAGCCATCGTGTATATCATGATAAGGTGATGAATTCAGTGCAGTATAAAGCTGAATCTATATGGTTTGAAATGGTTAAGAATATATAATACCACGTGTGATATTTTTTTACCTCGGTGCATTAAAATGTCACGCATTTTATAATACCTGTGCGCGTTTGCTATCCAAAAAAAGTAGCATTTTAGTATTCCGAGTGCAATAATACTCCATGTTTCCATATACATTACAAGTACCAAATATTCAATTAAAAAATGTCTTGTAACATATGTTGTTGTGATCCCCTACGCATAGGCGTCGCCTGACCTAAAATAGATGAACCTCTTGCATCGCACTAGTGCAGGGGAAGTGTCTGCCTCCTCACTGGGAAGTATTTGTTCAAATCCTGTATTACAGGTTATTTTGATAGTTGAATCAACAGCCATTTCTACCTTAAACGAATACCGGCTGGAACCCCACCGTACAGATAAGTTGCAGCACTTCAAGTGAAATCTAGCTTCTTGTTTGTAAATACGGTAGGCGAAAGATTTGAATACTGTTAGATATATTAACAAAAATCGATATAAGGAAAAGGGGTAAAATCTAAAATGCTAAGAATGCTTGTAATACATCGGTAATTGTTGTACAATAAAACGGATATTAATAAATCTTTAAGACTTATAATGTTACATCATCGATGTCTTCTCAGAAGGATATTTAAGATATAAACAGTATTACTGCATAATAACTAAATATCCCCCTGTACAGTTATGCATAACTCCCGTATATACAGTTTGAGAAAATCCGCAGTCCGTTGTCCGCAGTACGCGTCAAAGTCTCATATCTATAACGGTTTAAAGATGGACTATGCTCATATTTTTATGCCCCCAGCATCTACTGATGCGGGAGGCATATAGTGATTGTCATGTCCGTCCGTTCGTTCGTTCGTCAGTCCGTCCGTTCGTTCGTTCGTACGAGGTTAACCAAATGGGACCGTTTCGTCTAGCATCAATACCCCATACTAGAATGACTTGATACTAATACAAATGTAACCTGTGACCATTCCTCATCTTCAGACATCACCTGACTTCAGTTTGACCTTGACCTCATTTGGACTTAGGTTGCTCTCTTGGTTAACCAAATGGGACCGTTTAGTCTAGCATCAATACCCCTTACAAGAATGAATTGATACTATTACAGGTGTAAACTGTGACCATTCCTCATCTTCAAACATCACCTGACCTAAGTTTGACCATGACCTTGACCTCGTTTTGGACTTAGGTGCAAAATCTATCGACAAGGATGCCACTGGGGGCATCAAGCGTTTATTGAACGCAGCTCCTTGTTGTTGTTTTTTACTTTTTTATCATAAGATATTGATTCAAATCAGGGAATCCTCGTCCAGTGTACTTCTGCTACAAATGACCATTTGTTAAGTATTCCTGTTTTCAATGGCGAATATTACGTATTCACTATTTATAAATCATTCACTGATCAGTGTGTTGTATTAAAACCTGACACACAGTCCTTTTTATAATCACAAATATGTTTAAGTATACATAGATCCTGTATATGAATGTAAATTTATCCCCCTTTTTGTACTGATAAATTGTTTTTCTACATCATTCGAATGTTAACTTTTGGTATGTATTGCTAGAAGGGAGGAATGTTGTTGGTCAATGCTTCTGTCTGTCCTTGCTTCTGTCCGTCCGTCCTTCTGTCCGTCCATCCTTCTGTTGGATTGATTTGCATATATGTTGGCATACATATTTTGTTTGCTTTTTGTCATTTCTTACAGGCCTTTCTATTAAAAATGCCTTGAAATAGTCTTTTGCAATAAATAAGTAAATATAACGTAATAAGACGAATGTTCATTTTCGGAATATAGCTAAATGATTTCAGCGGGCTTAACCACAACATAACTAGTAACTTCGTGCGACTTATATTATATAATTCAGTTACATATAGTTATTTAATATATATATAATTAATATATAATATTATTATATAATATTACTATTTTTTCAGTTACATAAGTATATATATTTTCAGTTACATATATATTTCAGTCACTATAGTTATATATATTTTCAGTTACATATAGTTATATATATTTTCAGTTACATATATATTTTCAGTTACATATAGTTACATATATTTTCAGTTACATATATTTTTTCAGTTACATATAGTTACATATATTTTCAGTTACATATAGTACACTATAAACACGAGTATGGATCTCTGTCAGAAGCTGTAAAACATGGTGACGGACTGGCAGTCCTCGGCTTCTTTTTTACGGTAATAAATTCTATATGAGTTCTATATAAATTTATACTATTTCTTTCTGTGATATTGTTGGGAGCTATTGCACCCGCACCGGTGTCGACATCACCGTTGGCTAAAGTTTTTGATAAAGTCAAATGGAGAAATAATTCCCATAACTCTGATTTGAATTTTGACAGAGGTATGCCCCTTTTTCACCTAGATTTTTTTGTTTGTTTTTAATAATGTTAGCTGTCTCTGTTACTATCAAAGCTCTTGACTTGAAATTTAAAATACACAAATGTAGTTATTTCTATCCAAGTCTACACCAGGAGAAACAATCCCGACAACTCTGATTTAAATTTTGACAGGGTTATGCTCCTTTTTAATTTAAATATTTTGGAAAAAGTTTTAAAAAATGTTTACTGGCAAAGCTCTAATTCAAAGTCAAGCACTGAGAAAAGTCAATCGTGCTGTCTTACGGACAGCTCTTGTTAACATAGAATTTTTTGGTTTAAGTTTTGTAAAGTTTTTACTGGCAAAGCTCTAATTCAGAGACAAGCACTGTTAAAAATCAAACATGCTGTTCTATGGAGAGCTCTTGTTGATACAATTTTCTTTTGATCCTGTTTCTGTGAATCAACTTAAGAGGTGTTTATAAACTGTACTGCATGGACAGTGTCACACTTAACTTAATAAAAAAGTAGCGTCAGCCAGAGCTCGGCTTGCCACTTGGCAGGAAAAAGAATTAAGTGTATCGGTTTGAAAACATGGCACATTGTGACTGTTACTTTGTATTTTTTTCTATTAACTAACCTGTACTTTGAATTATTTATTGCCTTGGCATAGATTATTGCGTTGGTGTCAACATTCTTGGTCCTATTACTTATAATTACCATTTGTATGATAACATGTGGAAAATAATTTAGAGCATCTATATTTGTAGACAAAAGATGCAAAAGACAATGAAAATCTGGCACCTCTCATAAACAGTCTCGACAGTGTTTCCTTTAAAGGTAAGACGGAGCTACGAAATAAGTGGTCCTAAAGATAGAGCATTTACTTTTTGCTTGTCACTGTCCTAAGATCGTGCAACTCTGAAATGTTTCATAATATTAAGGTATCCCTTATGAGAAAGTCAATGTTTATAAGTTTAAGTGTTTAAGAAAACTTGTCTGTTGCATTATTTTATTGATTCTCGATGATCATTGATGACTATCTCTCTAATCTCTGTTCTGAATATCCATCTCTTTAATGAATATTCATCTTCTCTTTAATGGATATTCATCTCCCTTTCATTTCTTCAATGAATATTCATTTTTTCTTTAATGAATATTCATCTCCCCTTCATCTCTCTTTAATGAATATGCATCTTCTGTTTAACGAATATTCATCTACCCTTCATCTCTTTAATGACTATCTATCTTCACTTTAATGAACATTCATATTCTCTTCATGTTCTTTTTAACAAATATCCATCTTCTCTTTAAAGAATTTCCATATTCTCTTTAATGAATATTCATCTTCTCTTTAATAAATGTCCTTCTCCTCTTTAGACATCTCTCTTTTCTTTGATGAATATCTCTTTTTTTTCTTTAACTAATATCATTGGCAAGGCTACACAAATCAAATATCAGGAGAGCTTGAAGCATTGAGCATTACGTGGATTGTAAACGGATTAAGATATCATCCTGTTTGCATTATGAAACCCTCCTCCCTGCCACAGCGGAAAAGGGAAATGTTAAAAATATTTGAACCACTGCTAAACATGAAGTAAGAGCTGCAGCTGTATATATACTGTTGTATCAGTATTAAAACTTGTTTGTCTATTTAAGATGGGAAGGTGCCGATCGGTATCGACTTTGAGGACCTAATGCCGTCCACTCATCAACATTTCTACAGATACATGGGTAGTTTGACCACCCCAGAATGTAACGAAGTTGTCGTCTGGACTGTGTTTGATACTCCCAATACTATATCTTCTGCCCAGGTAAAATGGTCAAACAGCTAGGTTTTATGATGAATTAAAACTGTAAAATTTGCTTTAACTACTTACAACGGAATCCTAGGGTGACATGTGAAACTACTATGTATTGTTTTCAAAGATATGTGCACAACATGCAGTATCTGCAACTAGATTATCTCTGTTTTAAAACGTCCATTTGTTTGGGGAAAATTTAAGTCACGTCGAATTGTATTTATTTTACTCCGTTTTAGTTCAATTTGACATAACTGCTAGAAGTTGTTGTTTACATGAAGGCGTTACCATATGTTGCAATTATAACTTAAAAATGGGTTTCGCAGAGCTTTTTGCTGAAATAACGTGTCTTTATGTCATGTCAATATAAATAACAACCATTCAGGTCACTGTTAAGTTGACATTCAGTTATCTCGAAGTAAAACGTTTTAACACATCGATTTTCTGAGTTGTTTCAACAGCATTAGTTATCTACACCAAATAAGGGGAGTGGTGGTCTAGTGATTAAGGTGTCGGGGGTCGTGGGTTTGAGACCTGCTGGGAGTCACAATCACGCCTTCTCATAAGACACCAGTACTGGCTTTTCCAGGAAGCAGCCTGTAAGAGTACGCAAGCTTAGCATGCAGTTGTCATGCACGCGACACGGTATAGATATATTTACATGCGCGCGAAACATTATATATATATTCACATGCCAGACACAATATAGATATATTCACATGCCAGACACAGTATAGATATATTCACATGCCAGACACAATATAGATATATTCACATGCCAGACACAATATAGATATATTCACATGCCAGACACAATATAGATATATTTACTTGCCAGACACAATATTGATATATTCACATGCGCGCGAAACATTATATATATATTCACATGCCAGACACAATATAGATATATTCACATGCCAGACACAATATAGATATATTCACATGCCAGACACAATATAGATATATTTACTTGCCAGACACAATATTGATATATTCACATGCGCGCGAAACATTATATTATATATTCACATGCCAGACACATATATAGATAGATATATCACATGCCAGACACAATATAGATATTATTCACATGCCAGACAAATATAGATATATTCACTTGCCAGACACATATTATGATGATTATATTCACATGCCAGACACATATAGATATATTCACTTGCCAGACACAATATAGATATATCCACATGCCCGCGACACAGTAATATTATTCTTAGATATATTCACATGCCATACGCAGTATAGATCGATTCACTTGCCAGATGCAGTATATATATATTCACTTGCCAGATGCAGTATAGATAATTATTTACTTGCCAGACACAGTATAGATATATTCACATGCCAGACACAGTATAGATATATTCACATGCCATACGCAGTATAGATATATTCACTTGCCAGATGCAGTATAGATAATTATTTACTTGCCAGACACAGTATAGATATATTCACATGCCAGATGCAGTATAGATATATTCACATGCCAGACGCAGTATAGATATGTTCACTTGCCAGACACAGTAAAGATATGACTGAAATACTGTTGAAAAACGGCGTTAAACCCAAAACAAACAAAACAAACAAACAGTATAGATATATTCACATGCCAGATGCAGTATAGATATATTCACATGCCAGACGCAGTATAGATATGTTCACTTGCCAGACACAGTATAGATATATTCAGTATAGATATATTCACATGTGCGTGACACAGTATAGATATATTCAGTATAGATATATTGAGATTATTATATTCACATGCCAGACGTAGTATAGATATATTAAGTATAGATATATTCACAAGTTCGTGACACAGTATAGATATAGTCAGTATAGATATATTAGTATTCACTTGCCAGACAAAGTATAGATATATTCACATGTGCGTGACACAGTATAGATATATTCACATGCCAGACACAGTATAGATATATTCACATGCCAGACACAGTATGGATATATTCACCTGTCAGACACAGTATAGATATACAAAAATGTATTCCCATGAGCGTGACACAGTATAGATATATTCACACGCTAGACACAGTATGGATATATTCACATGTCAGACACAGTATAGATATATTCCCATGTGCGTGACACAGTACAGATATATTCACATGCCAGTCGCAGTATAGATATATTCACTTGCCAGACACAGTATAGATATATTCACATGTGCGCGACACAGTATAGATATATTCACATGCCAGACACAGTATGGATATATTCCATGAGCGTGACACAGTATAGATTTATTCCCATGTGCGTGACACAGTATAGATATATTCACATGTCAGACACAGTATAGATATATTCCCATGAGCGTGACACAGTATAGATATATTCACATGCCAGACACAGTATAGATATATTCACATGCAAGACATATTCACATGCCAGACGCAGTATAGATATATTCACATGCAAGACGCAGTATAGATATATTCACATGCAAGACGCAGTATAGATATATTCACATGCCAGACGCAGTATAGATATGTTCACATGCCAGACGCAGTATAGATATATTCACATGCAAGACGCATTATAGACATATTCACATGCCAGACGCAGTATAGATATGTTCACTTGCCAGACGCAGTATAGATATATTCACATGCAAGACGCATTATAGACATATTCACATGCCAGACGCAGTATAGATATATTCACATGCCAGACGCAGTATAGACATATTCACATGCCAGACGCAGTATAGATATATTCACATGCCAGACGCAGTATAGACATATTCACATGCCAGACACAGTATAGATATATTCACATGCAAGACACAGTATAGACATATTCACATGCAAGACACAGTATAGATATATTCACATGCAAGACACAGTATAGATATATTCACATGCCAGAGGCAGTATAGACATATTCACATGTGCGCGACAAACTTCAGTTGCAAGGTTGAAAATAACCTCTTCAATGTGAGTATTTTAGGCCAGAAAATAGTAAAAATCTGACGAGTTTCGCATGGAGAAATTTTTCTTGATGTCATTTTAGTAAAACTCAAAAATGATATAGAGCTAATTACCAAATGTAAAATATGTCTGTCTTTGTACTAAGATTTAAGTCGTATATTTTGAAAAGTTCAAACCAAAGCGAGAATATGAATGCTTCACAACCTTATGCATTCTTGCATTTTGTCTTAATTTTCCATACTTTCAAAAACATTTTCTTGCAAGTGAACGTTCTTTGAGGCTACTGTACTTTGGGCTATTATCTCATTGAATAAAATGCAAAATTTAGCAATGAACTAGTTAACCAAATAATTTTCTCAATATTAATATTATACATATTCATATAATTTTAGCTCGCAAAGTTCCGACAACTGTATGAAAAAAAAGAGAATGAGAAAAACGAACACATTACATGGAACTACAGGCCGACACAGAAACTGTTTGGTAGAACAGTATACAAGACTTTCGAGACCGGTAAAATATTTTTTCAGTAATTAACAGCTTTAAGGTAATATGCAGAGATGTATTTCATTCGAACATTTTGAATTGGACACTATTTTTAGCTCGACAGTTTGATATTTTTTCAAGTAGTAGAGCATTTGTTTTCACCCTTTTGTTGGCGTTGACGTCCACATCACAAAAAATGTTTGCATGAAAGCCTACTTCTTTAAAACTACTCGACCAAATGCTTTCAAACATCCAACTTGACCAAATGCTTTCAAACTCCCATAATGTTTAACTTGCAAGTTTCGGTTCATGACATGCATTTTTAAAAGCAGGTTTCTCAAAAACTGCTAGGCTAAATACATTCAAACTTTATACAATGTCATGACATTTAAGACATAGGTCTAGTTTTTACTCTGTCAAAATTATGCCCCTTTTTTAAGATAGAATTTTGGTCAAAGTTCTGTAAAAAAGTTTGTCCCAGGACTTACTTGACCAAATGTTTTCAGATTTTGGTTTTAGCATACTTTGATACTATATGTCGAAAAGCTGTCAAGATCTTGTCATCCATCTCAAGTAATTTTTCTCGGTATATTCTTTAATTCATAGAGCATCGCAGTTTAGTGTCAAAACATTACCTCAGGTATACCACATGGACAATTTTTATCAGGTCATATGAATTAAGGTGTTTGAACTTTATTTAATGGCAACAAACATTGTAAACTCGACTTTTCGAAGAAAAAGTACAGCTGTTGCACATGCCTCAGCGTCTGTGTCGCCTTTGCTTAAAGTTTTTGATAAAGTCAAATCTCTGTTGCTATCAAAGCTTTTGACTTGAAACTTAAAGTAGCTATTTACTATCAAAGTCTACACCAGGAGAAAAATCCCAATAACTCTGATTTGAATTTTGAAAGAGGTATGCCCTTTTTTTGAACTTAAAGTTTTTTGGTTAAAGTTTTTGATAAAGTCAAATATCGCTTTTACTATCAAAGTTTTTGACTTGAAACTTGAAATAGTTATTTACTATCAAAGTCTACAACATGAGAAACAGTCGCCAGATGATGATGACTCTGATTTGAATTTTGACAGAGTTATGCCTCTCTTTAACATAGATTTGTTTTGTTAAAGTTTTTGATCAAAGCTTTTGACTTGACACTTGAAATACAACTTGTAGTCATTTTCTATCAATGTCTACGCGGCAGCGGGCAGGAGAAACTTCCCCTTTTTAACTTGGAATTTTTTGTTAAAATTTTATAAAGTTTTTACAGTGGCAAAGCTCTAATTCAGAGTCAATCACTGTGAAAAGTAAAGTGTGCTGTCTTATGGAAGCTCTTGTTTTTGTTGGTTTTAACATCGCACTGACAAAATTATAGGTCATATGGCGACTTTCTAGATTTGATACTGGTGGAGGAAGACCCAAGGTGCCACTTCAATCATTACTTCCATCAATCTTGAACGGGCCTAGGTATAACCACCGACTAAAATTCCTTAAGCTAGGTGAATGACTTCCAAATATAAAGTGCCCCGAGTGAGGCTCGAAGGGCAAGTGATTGGTAGTCAGTGACCCGAACCACTCAGAGGCTTCTAATAAACATTTTATTATGCTTGTCTCTGTTAAAATACGCTTACGCTAGAATTTCGTCACGTTAACATGCGGTGACGTCAAAGTGACGTGCAACCAAAAAAAGAGCGCTACAATATTTTATCTACTGTTATAGATTAAAGGCATCGCAACAAAATATTTCTTAATTGCAGTACTAGTAATTAAGAATAGTATTTATTATTTCTGTTTAATATTATAATGTGAAGTCGCTGTATGGTACTAGCGCTGCTTTAGAAATGATAGGGAAGTAGATAAATAATTGTCATGTTCGGAAACCTGTAATTTAAGTCCTCGCGCATTAAATATGTTCTCAACTATGTGTTCCATTTGCTGCAAAATATAATGAGAAGTAAAGATACCAGGACACTTTGCGGCTCCTGTTCGGAGACTTTTCATCCTGTAAGCATTTATCTGTATTTACATTTGAGCTTTTGTTTTTCAGATATTCCACCTTCCTGGCATTGGAGTTACGAGGGTGTTGAAGGTAATTACAAACACAAAATATAACATATACGTATTGTTCTTAACATTGGTTATTATACCACCAAATACAATGTAGGCCTATATGTGTCTCTAATAATTATTACAGTCATGCATGTCTGTCAATTTGTTAGACCAGACGTCTGTCCGTAATAGATGTCCACGTCATATCTTCTTAACCACAAGAAAGATTTTCGTAAGAATACCATCAGTTAGTAACACCATATAGACTACATGCAAATAACACAATTCAGGTCAATTGGTCCATGGTCAATGTCACTCTTAGAAGTCAAACATTTTGTGCCCATGCCATGTTTTAATCACTTGATGAATTTTCTTAAAACTAGCACAAATTGCCAGTATTACTGGTCTTTACTACAGGAGTTGTTAAAAAAATAATTACAACATAGGTCGCTTGTCTGTTTGCAGTCCCTTGCAGTTTGCATGGTTCGGACACGAAGGAGTATTATGTACATTTACAAAAGGGTACACCTTTATAAGGACAGGTCATTTTGAATCAGTTCCAAATTTGTTTTCAACTTTTTATTAAGGAGCAGCTTACTGGAAGAATTATTACCAAACATGCAGCGGAGACCGCCAGTCCCCTATTGACGTACCTACTGGGGATCACCTAGAACCATATGATCCCAACTTGAATCTGGAATCCCTCGAGTTCGTGAACTATGACAAGCTCATCACTGGAAAGATTTTGAACAATGGACACACCGGTACAAATCTTATGTTTTAAATAGGTTTTTGAGCTTTGTTTCAGACAGACAGATGCATTTAATTATGCACAAAAATCACTGTAGTTTTTTATACAAACATAATTATGCATTTTTGTTTTCTAAAAAGCAAATAACAACGAGTAACTGCTGTTGCTATAAATGGGATCTTTTTCCTGATGCTCTAACCCTTTGTTTATGTCACGTGTACCGAGCGTACTAATTATTAAACTGAATATATATAATTTTCCTTAAGCTTTCTGCTTTTGATTAATACAAAACGTGTATAAAGAATTTTCCTTAAGCTACCTTGCTTCTGATTTGTTTGACCAGTGATTTGTAAATGATTGTTTGAAACATAAATCAACTAAAAATCAAACAGATAATCAATTTACTATGCGGACCTTATTGTACCCAAGCTGGTTTCAAACAACCTAACTTTATGACCTTTAACCAGCTGTTTTAAACGGTACGTTTTAAACACCTTGTCACGAACCACTCGACCGAGAATGAGTATATGGATTGGAAACCCCACAAGTATGAGCATATGCTGCAAGTATGAGAGACTGACCTTTCCACAACCCACCTAGGTCGAAACCTTAAAACAAATTCAACCCAAATGTCTCAAACACCTAACAATTTTGTCTAAACTACTGTTTTAACCCTTGTCTCAAACTATGTTTTAAACCTTGTCTCAGACCTAACAAGGTTCAGCACTATAACCCTAAACCATCAGCTTATACTGCGACCCGGACCACTAAAATAATATAGCTATCAAGGGGACCCAGCAAGGATGAGCCGAAGCTGCAAATATGAGGGTGCCTCACCTAAATTATTTATTACCAAAGTCCCAGTTATAATTTTTGCTTATTTAATTATTATAAATTATTTCTCCAGTTTCTCTTCGATGTGCACTCTTTGAGCTCCCAGGACGATCTGCCCAAACTGGATGCGCAGTGTGTAATTATATGGCCGTATGACGTCACTCGCCTACGGAAATACCTCTGACTTTTACATAGACTGCTGAATACAATTTACCGAAATGCACTTAAAGCGCGAAAGGACCAATTTCCCAACATTACCCACGCCTCGGATTTTCAAGCGTCCCACTTGACTTCATTTAACATTCATTCATCTAATGTAATTTCAAAGCATATAACATAAAACAGCGGATCTGTCTCAACATTTTAAATACTCTATGATAAATTACTTAAGCTTGTTTAAGGAGATCCATACAATGTCTCCATCACCGCCATCTTTCATCTCTTCTGTTCTTGTAATCAAGTTGGATATGAGTTTGATTCTTTAACCTTCTTTTCCTTTATTATGGTTGAACATTCTGACTCCTTCACACTTTCTATTGATGGATAAAAAACATCTTTCTCAGATATGCCAGAATGTTTCAGCTTTTTATGTCTTGACAGGTAATTCATTTTGTTGAACAACCTTTGACAAATCTTACACAGATGTCTTTTCTGAGTACATTGCAATTCTTGGTCCTGAAATATTGCGGATTTACGTAGATGATCCTTAACCGATGGACATATCATATCCAGACCATGTTCTTTCATCTCCGGTAACTCTGATCTACATACTTTTGACTTACAACGAACAGTCTTACACTTAACATCTGATAAATTTTCCTCTTGAACTCGGGTATGACCTTTCCGAATATATGTTAAGCTAGACATACAACATGTCCTGTCAGCTAGTCTTAGACTACATTCCTTACCTTGTATTATTAATGTATCAGATACTGCATCAACCTGACAGTGTTGAGTTTTAAGAAAGTCTAAGCCAAGAATAGCATTTACATTAATGTTAGCAACTACAACGTTCCAAACACATTTTATGCCTTGTAGTTCAATAAAAACGTTTGTTTTTCCCTTTACATCAAGAGTTATGTTTGAAGCAGTATCGATTTTACTTCTGTATGATTTTAAAGGGTTATGCTTGGAATAGTTTAGAAGTTTGTTCCATAAAGATAATGATATGATAGAAAGAGAAGCACCTGTGTCAATTAGGCATTCAGATTGTAAACCATTAAACTTTACATCAGCAATAAGTCCCGAACCCATGGAATTATTTGACTGCCTATTGTTTCCAGGTTTATGATGTAATTTAGGGCAATTCCTTTGGATATGATTCTCAGAACCACAGTTGAAACATTCACGCTTTTCTTTCAGTTTTGGGTGAAACCTTGGTCTTTGAAAATTTTGAAAATTGCCTTTGTTTGAATTCTTATGACACAATTTGTTTTGATAATTTTCAAGAGATTTTACCGAGTTAGTCAGTTGTTCAACCGTTTTCTGCAGTGTTTTCAAACCTTCAGCAAAATAAGTTTCAGACGTCTTATCACGGTCACCTGCTGAACGGATAAAACCCTCGCTATCAAGATGTTTCCTTTCGGCTTTGTTATAAGCTTCAAGCTAAATGGCGTGTCGCACTGCCTCATTTAAATTAATTGGTCTAGCCTGTTTAACACGAATTCTCATATCTGAATTTATTAGGGCATCCATGAATTGTTCTTTTGCCAAAGTTTCTCTTACGTCATTTAGGGCTGTTGGATATGCCATGTTTGTGAGACGTTGTATGTCTTGACCAAGCTCTGGCAAAGTTTCAGTTGCTTTTTGTTGTCTTTCACGAAGTTGAACCCTATACAGCTCTGTCTGGTTTGGTGGGGCAAATCTTTCTTCTAATGATTTCGACAGTTCGTTATAATCATTTTTGTTGCCTGATAAATTACCAAAAACTCCTTGTGCCTGCCCTCTTAAACATATCGCTAGATATAAACCTTTTTCATCATACGACCAGTTGTTTAGTGTGGAACAGGCTTCAAAGTGAGCCTTGTAATCTAACCAATTCCCTGTTCCATCAAAAGTTGCAGATTTCAGCTTGGCACCACTCTGTTTCAAACTAGCTTTAGCTGGAACTGACATCTTTGGATAGAAATGTCTTGTGTTGGTGTTGAGGTGACTGGTTGTTTCGGCTTCTTTCTGTTAGTCACAAAACGATCTGGGTTTTTGATTTGATCTGTTGTGTTGAACTGAACTTTTCTACTTTGTTTAGGTGTACCCAAAGGTGACGTATCTGTACCAAACATACTGTCTGTGCTTCTTTTATGGTCTTGAAACAACTGTCTTGGCCGTGTTTTGACATCCGTTGTTTCAAGCATACTCAGCTCACGTTCAAGAAATGATATTTCTGTCTGGAGCTTACTGATTTCGTTCCTTCTTTGTACTTCCCTCAAACGTTCGTTCATATTCTCCAGCCGTCGCTCCACATCATCTGGACTGTCCATCTTTATGTGTGGGTAAGTGATATTATTCGATATCTGTTGAATCCCACCGCTGCCACCAAAAACTTCTGTCACGTGTACCGAGCGTACTAATTATTAAACTGAATATATATAATTTTCCTTAAGCTTTCTGCTTTTGATTAATATAAAACGTGTATAAAGAATTTTCCTTAAGCTAGCTTGCTTCTGATTTGTTTGACCAATGATTTGTAAATGATTGTTTGAAACATAAATCAACTAAAAATCAAACAGATAATCAATTTACTATGCGGTCCTTATTGTACCCAAGCTGGTTTCAAACAACCTAACTTTATGACCTTTAACCAGCTGTTTTAAACGGTACGTTTTAAACACCTTGTCACGAACCACTCGACCGAGAATGAGTATATGGATTGGAAACCCCACAAGTATGAGCATACGCTGCAAGTATGAGAGACTGACCTTTCCACAACCCACCTAGGTCCAAAACTTAAAACTAATTCAACCCAAATGTCTCAAACACCTAACAATTTTGTCTAAACTACTGTTTTAACCCTTGTCTCAAACTATGTTTAAGACCTTGTCTCAGACCTAACAAGGTTCAGCACTATAACCCTAAACCATCAGCTTATACTGCGACCCGGACCACTAAAATAATATAGCTATCAAGGGGACCCAGCAAGGATGAGCCGAAGCTGCCAATATGAGGGTGCCTCACCTAAATTATTTATTACCAAAGTCCCAGTTATAATTTTTGCTTATTTATTATAAATTATTTCTCCAGTTTCTCTTCGATGTGCACTCTTTGAGCTCCCAGGACGATCTGCCCAAACTGGATGCGCAGTGTGTATTTATATGGCCGTATGACGTCACTCGCCTACGGAAATACCTCTGACTTTTACATAGACTGCTGAATACAATTTACCGAAATGCACTTAAAGCGCGAAAGGACCAATTTCGCGACATTTACTTATTCCACAACGCAAGCCAATTTCCGCATTAAAGTTATTGCTCGCATTATAGTCCACATAAGACAAATAGACAATTCTACTGTATATATGATATTTATTTTGGTGAAAATTGAAATGTCCCATTATTTAATATGATATTCTTCTTCAAAGATAACTTGTAACTCTAAAGCAAATAACCTTAAGCCTGATGGCCGCAAATGATTCTGCCTTTGTGACCAGTGCAGACCAAGATCAGCTTGCATATCCATGTTTTCAAATTTTCAGTGAAGATCCCTTAAATGATAAATGGTATTGCCCAAATTGAATGATGGACAAGTCTATTTTAGAAATTTAGAAGGGTAAAGGTTAAAATTTTGCAACTTTAATTGATATAATGCTTTCCACTTTCAGTGCAAGTGAACATTGATAGGGATGACATAAAACTGAGGCACGGTGGTCTAAGTGGTGATTATATCGCTGCACAGTTCCACTTTCACTGGGGACATAACAATCAAGAGGGATCTGAACATACTCATGAAGGCAAAGCTTATCCACTTGAAGTAAGTGTGCTGTCCATTTAAAGTTAGATTGCTCTGACCTCACATTTGGACACAAGACCTGCACATTGGAAGTTAGATTGCTCTGACCTCACATTTGGACACAAGACCTGCCCATTGGAAGTTAGATTGCTCTGACCTCACATTTGGACACAAGACCTGTCCATATGAAGTTAGATTGCTCTGAACTTGCACTTGAGCACAATACCTATCCATTTGAAGTATGATTGCTCTGAACTCGCACTTGAGCACAAGACCTATCCATTTAAAGTAAGATTGTTCTGAACTCACACTTGAGCACAAGACCCACCATTTAAAGCAAGAGTGCTCTGAACTCACATTTAAGCACAAGACCTATCAGTTAAATGTAAGAGTGCTCTGAACTCACACTTGAGCTTAAGACCTATCCATTTAAAATAAGATTGCTCTGAACTCACACTTGAGCACAAGTCCTATCCATTTAAAGTAAGATTGTTCTGAACTCACACTTGAGCACAAGACCTATCCATTTAAAGTAAGATTGTTCTGAACTTTCACTTGAGCACAAGACCTATCCATTTAAAGCAAGAGCGCTCTGAACTCACACTTAAGCACAAGACCTATCAATTAAACATAAGAGTGCTCTGAACTCACACTTGAGCTTAAGACCTATCCATTTAAAGTAAGATTGCTTTGAACAATCCATTTAAAGCAAGATTGCTCTGAGCTCACACTTGAGCGCAAGGACTGTCCATTTAAAGTAAGATTGCTTTGAACTCACTTGAGCACAGACCTATCCATTTAAAGTAAGATTGCTCTGAACTCGCACTTGAGCACAAGACCTATCCATTTAAAGTAAGATTGCTCTGAACTCGCACTTGAGCACAAGACCTATCCATTTAAAATAAGATTGTTCTGAACTCGCACTTGAGCACAAGGCCTATCCATTTAAAGTAAGATTGTTTTGAACTCACACTTGAGCACAAGACCTATCAATTTAAAGTAAGATTGCTCTGAACTCGCACTTGAGCACAAGGCCTCCATTTAAAGTACAATTGCTTTGAACTCCCACTTGAGCACAAGGGATATCCATATAAAAGTATGATTGCTCTGAACTCACACTTGAGCACAAGGCCTGTCCATTTAAAGTAAAATTGCTCTGATCCCGTGGTTGAGCACAGGACCTGTCCATTTAAAGCAAGATTGTTCTGAACTCGCACTAGATTACATGACCTGTTCGTCTCGTACTTGAAAACAATGCCTACCACTTGAAGTCAGTTTGCTCATAACTTGTACTTGAAGAGAAGGTCATTCTACCTAAAGTAAGTTTGTTCTGAAAACACATATAGAGGACATGGTCTACCTGTTTGAAGAAAGTTTGATCTGAACACTCTTGAGGACAAGACCTATCAACCTTAAATAAAGTTTAATGTAAATGCACACTTGACACGTGAGGACACTTGACACATGTGAGGACACTTGATACATGTGAGGACAAGGTTTATCCAGTTAAAATAAATCAGAATATGTTCTTGAGGACAAGGCCTGACCGCTTGAAGTAAGTTTTTTATCTGAATACAGACTTGAAGACAAGACCTACCCACTTGAAGTTTGTTATGAATACATGTACACACTTGAGGGCAAGTCTTATCCACTTGAAGTTAGTTCGATCAGAACACTTACTTGAGGACAATGCCTATCCACTTGAAGTTTGTTATGAATACATGTATACAACTGAGGGCAAGTCTTATCTACTTGAAGTTAGTTCAATCAGAACACATACTTGAGGACAATGCCTATCCTTTTGAAGTAAATTTGTTCTGAAAACACACTTGAGGGCAAGGCCTATACCCACTTAAAATAAGTTTGTTCAGAACATCCACTTGAAGACAATTTTAAGGCCTTTCAACTTGATGTAAGTTTGTTCTGAATACATGCTTGAGGAGAAGGCCTATCCACTTGAAGTAAGGTTGATATAAGCCTATCACTGATAGCAAGTTCCACTTTCTGTCTAATAACATATATGTACCTCAGGACAAGAGGAACCCATTCAAAGTCAGTTTCTTTTTAGGTCTTCAGATTAAGGTATTGCATCACCCAATCTGGCTAAAACTGTTTTTGTTTATACTGTAAGAGCTATAGCTTATAATCATCAGATGAGAAGGTAGACAACCAGCCATTTAGGTCCAATTTCTCTGAATACTACAATGGCTATTATTATTAAAGTCCTGATTTTTTAAAAATTTTGCTTATCACTGTATAGCGAGCAGATAGAGCAAGAATTTTTACTCGCACTCATATCTTGTCAGAATTTATTATAGTTTTTAGCTCGGCTTTCGAAGAAAATGTAGGGCTATTGCACTCACCTGGCATCGGTGTTGGTGTCGGCGTCACCGTTGGTTAAAGTTTTTGATAAAGTCAAATATCTCTGCTACTATCAGAGCTATGGACTTGAAACTTAAAATAGTTATTTACTATTACAGTCTACACCAGGAAAAACAATCCCCATAACTCTGATTGAATTTTGACAGATTTATGCTCCTTTTTAACTTAGAATTTTTTTGTTAAAGGTTTTGATAAAGTCAAATATCTCTATTACTATCAAAGCATTTGACTTGAAACTTAAAACAGTTATTTACTATCAAAGGCTACACCAGGAGAAACAATTCCCATAACTTTGGTTTGAATTTTTACAGATATATGCCCCTTTTTAACTTAGATTATATTGGTTAAAGTTTTTGATAAAGTCACTATCACAGTCTACACCAGGAGAAACAATCCCCATAACTCTGATTGAATTTTGACAGATTTATGCTCCTTTTTAACTTAGAATTTTTTTGTTAAAGGTTTTGATAAAGTCAAATATCTCTATTACTATCAAAGCATTTGACTTGAAACTTAAAACAGTTATTTACTATCAAAGGCTACACCAGGAGAAACAATTCCATAACTTTGGTTTGAATTTTTACAGATATATGCCCCTTTTAACTTAGATTATATTGGTTAAAGTTTTTGATAAAGTCACTATCACAGTCTACACCAGGAGAAACAATCCCATAACTCTGATTGAATTTTGACAGATTTATGCTCCTTTTTAACTTAGAATTTTTTTGTTAAAGGTTTGATAAAGTCAAATATCTCTATTACTATCAAAGCGTTTGACTTGAAACTTAAAACAGTTATTTACTATCAAAGGCTACACCAGGAGAAACAATTCCCATAACTTTGGTTTGAATTTTTACAGATATATGCCCCTTTTTAACTTAGATTATATTGGTTAAAGTTTTTGATAAAGTCACTATCACAGTCTACACCAGGAGAAACAATCCCCATAACTCTGATTGAATTTTGACAGATTTATGCTCCTTTTTAACTTAGAATTTTTTTGTTAAAGGTTTTGATAAAGTCAAATATCTCTATTACTATCAAAGCATTTGACTTGAAACTTAAAACAGTTATTTACTATCAAAGGCTACACCAGGAGAAACAATTCCCATAACTTTGGTTTGAATTTTTACAGATATATGCCCCTTTTTAACTTAGATTATATTGGTTAAAGTTTTTGATAAAGTCACTATCACAGTCTACACCAGGAGAAACAATCCCCATAACTCTGATTTGAATTTTGACAGATTTATGCCCCTTTTTAACTTAAAATTTTTTTGTTAAAGTTTTTGATAAAGTCAAATATCTCTATTACAATCAAAGCATTTGACTTGAAACTTAAAGTAGTTATTTACTATCACAGTCTACACCAGGAGAAACAATCCCCATAACTCTGGTTTGAATTTTTACAGATATATGCCCATTTTAACTTAGAATATTTTGGTTAAACTTTTTGATTAAGTCACTATCACAGTCTACACCAAGAGAAACAATGCCCATAACTCTGATTTGAATTTTGACAGATTTATGCCCCTTTTTTACTTAGAATGTTTTAGTTAAAGTTTTTGATAAAGTCAAATATCTCTGTTACTATCAAAGCTTTTGACTTGAAACTTGAAACAGTTATTTACTATCAAAGTCTACACAGGGAGAAACAATCTCCATAACTTAGATTTGAATTTTGACAGAGGTATGCCTCTTTTTAACTTAGAAATTTTTGGTTAAAGTTTTATATAACGTCCAATATTTCTGTTACTATCAAAGCTATCAACTTGAAACTTAAAATAGTTATATACTATCAAAGGTTACACCATAAGAAACAATTCCCATAACTCTAATTAGAATTTTGACAGATTTATGCCCCTTTTACTGGCAAAGCTCTAATTCAGTATCAAGCACTGAGAAAAGTCAAACATGCTGTCTTGCAGAAATTTCAGGCGGCAATTATGAAACAGTGCTTGAATTGCTAAATGCCATCTATAAGGGCCATTTACCCTACATGTCCAACATTTAAAACCAATTTTCTTTCTTTCTAGGTGTCACAATATTCAAGTGATTAATTTATGGGTTTGGGATGATTACAAAAATCCTCATGGTTCACTACAGCAACTGAAATGAAATTGCTAAAAATTGCATAATTTTCTCCTGAAATGCTTCCAGCATGAGCGTGTTAAATGATACAGAAATTTAAAAATATGATTGTTTAAACTGTTAACATATACGGTTATTTTCAGATGCACATTGTCCATTATAAAGAGGAATACAGGGATTTGGCAGGAGCAGCTGTAAAGCCTGATGGATTAGCAGTTGTTGGAGTTTTTATTCAGGTAAAAACATCTCCATTCATAATATTAAAAAAATTCTACTTTTCCCATAGTAAACTTAAACAAATCTACCATTATTTGTAGGGGGCAAAATTACTAGTAATTAATTTTATAGCTGTTTCATTCTGCAAATTTAAATTGGAACAAATTAAACTTTAAGTCTTTGTGATCTTTAATTTAAAATTGACTAATCCAAAGCTGCATTCTGGTTGGAACCCCACAATACTCGTGCGATTTACAACATCTATATAGTCAATGCTCTCTTATGATAAAAGCGATCCTAGCACGAAACCCTGAAATGGACCTATATGGGCTATATCTGGGCAATTGTACCTTACATGTCCCATATGGAACCCATATTGTATTTGCCCACATCTGACCCATATACAATGTCTCTTCGATGTGGGACCCATGCCGATCCTGTTTGCAAATCCCATGTGGGCCCCATATAGAAAACAGTAAGGGGCCATATGAGTCCCATATATTTTGCTAGCTGCGATAATTATCATTATTATTGCAGGGTGGTGGCGCCATTTTGAACAACAACTATGAAACAATCGTATCTAAACTGCCTGATGTAAAATATAAGGGTAAGTACTAAATCATTGTCAGACGCATTGTTTACTATTTCTCAGCTAAAAGAAAGCTATCACATTATTTATACAATAGATCTACAACTGAAATCCTAAATAAAAATATATTCTGACAAACAAATTGGAAATTGAACTGTTTGGTAAATTTAATCTTACATTTAAAGTTCCTTTTATAGGACTGCATGAAGGGTTGTTTTGCCTTACCTGAAACAAACTAGAATCAAATCTATTAACTGTATAAATAAGCTTAGACCTAGCTCTTCAGTAAGTATTATTATGTCCAATTGAAATCCTAAAGGATTTTATCAAAAAAATGTAATTCATAATTTTCTAAATTTTTTTGTTTTATATATATTGACAGATGCAGAGGAAGCTATCAGTGGGTTCAATCTTAAGCAACTTATAAATAAAGACCTCAAACTTAACGCAACAACAGGACTCCACACGAGTTACTACCGATACTTGGGCAGTCTCACAACACCCCCTTGTTCGCCAATCGTGACTTGGTCCGTATTGAAATTCCCTGTTCAAATCAGCCAAGAGCAGGTATATATTCGTTACTTTTTAGCTCGATTATTCAAAGAATAGGAAGGGCTATTGGACTCACCAGTGCGGCCCAATTTGGTATTTTTGTATGTAAGCTGGTATCTCAGTAACCACTTGTAGGAAGGATTGAAACTTCACACTTATTCACTGTCATAAACTGACTTACACTGCACAGGCTCCATAACTCTATTTTGCTTTTTATACAAAATTATGGCCCTTTTTCGACTTGTATATTCATTCAATTGACAAAGCTGTTGAATAGTCTAGCATTGCTGTCCTACGACAGCTCTTGCTCTTCTAGAGTTATAAGATCAATTGTTCAATGCAAATTTCGTATTTTTGTCGTTTTCATCGAATGATGAGGAATCATGACCAAGTACAGCTGTATGCACAAACTCCAACACAGTGTTACTTCCCCTTATCCGTACAGATTGTTTGACAATATTCCTGCCCGGAGGTTGCTGTATGCACTGTTGAAAGGGTAATGAATATACACAATATAATTATGTATACAATATTGGCGGTTGAAGTATTATTTGCCAAAAAGTGACAGCTAGATGGGATTCACCTTAGCTACACCTTGCCTCATAAGTGTACATAATAGTAAGTAAGGGAGACAATAAAGTCAGAGTGGATTTTAGTAAAACTGATAATCAGGGAAAAAAAAAACATTGAAATTTGAACATTAATGTCCTTCAATAGTTATTTTAGAGAATTAAGGACACAAACATGTTTTAGCTCATCTGAGCATTCTGCTTAAGTGAGTTTTGTGATCACCAGTTTGTCTTCCGTCCGTTTGTTGTAACATTTTACTTAAACATCTCCTCCTGTGAAGCTGCTAGTCAGAATTACACAACTTAGTCTGTAACATCCTGGCATAGACCTCCTGTGAAGCTGCTAGTCAGAATTACACAACTTAGTCTGTAACATCCTGGCATAGACCTCCTGTGAAGCTGCTAGTCAGAATTACACAACTTAGTCTGTAACATCCTGGCATAGACCTCTCTCAAACTTTTTCCAAGGGATTAAACATGGCTGATAAACTAACAATTAGATTCTTCAGATAACCTGGATCATCTTCCAAAACTTGTCCTGTTCATGCTGTGGTCTTTTTCAAAAGTTTAGCATGTGGCCATGACACAGACCTGTGAACATATTGGATATACATGTATTAATTAATTCACCATCTACATCCTGCCACGTCCCCTCCAACACAACAAAAAAACAAAAACAAATGACTGAAAAAGCTCCCAACCTACTCACCCCCAACCAAAATAACTGAAATATCTGTTAGAGCTCCCAAAATTACTCCCACCAAAAAACAAGGCTGATCCTGCTAATATCATGTATTTTAGATTGATATAGACATTATAATGCGCATCAACTCAGCTGAGCTATATTGGGCCATCATTGCCGCTCTAGTTTGTTTTTCTTTTTAGTGTTCTTTTTTACTTGTGTCTTGATGCATGCTGCTTGATTAACTGTATTCTCACCACCAAATCCAAGATTTATACAAATATATATTTCTTTTACCAGATTGATGCATTCAGGAATGTCACCCACATTACCAGTGGCCCCGCCGGACAGCACGACTTCATCAAGAAAAACTTCAGGCCTGTACAGGACCTAGCACAAAGGAAAGTTTACCAGAGTTTCCCGGGTACAACCACAGCTGGTTCTTCTGGTATTTTACCCAGCATGCTCTCCATGATGGCCATCTTTGCGATGACTGTTCTACTATAATGAGACACTGGCATAGATTTATATTTAAAACGAATCGCTTTATGACCGGAAGTAAGAGAAACCATTTGTATTTTTATGTTATATTGTCTTGACAAGTCCTGATAAAATGAAGTAAACACCTTATTTTTCCCAAAGTTTTATGAATCAGTAAGCTGAAATTATTACTAAATATGAACTATATGAATTGTCTGTTTCATGACGTAACATACTTAGTCCGTTTTGGAATGAAGTGTTTAATTTGAACTGCGGTTATTTATATAAAATGGCTGTATGGCAAAATATATATTTTCAAGCAAGTTGAAAATATTTGAATGTCAATTGTATTGTCACAAATTGTGTTTCTATATACATTCTGTCATATTTTGACAAATTATATCAAAATAAAATCATGAATAGAAAACTCATTTTAGTGTACAGTGTTGTCATGCAAAATGAGTGCTAAATAGATCTAGGTTAAAAGTACATCATTTCTATGAATATCTTCATGATTATGTCAAGACAAGAAAATAAAATCGGGAGGAACTTGTTTAGAATGTTTTTTCTTGCCAGCATTGTAATTTTTAGCATAAAACAAGTATAATGTGTACCATATGGTTAAAGTCCAAGAAATTTCACACAAAAATGCATGCATGTATCTCTGTTTCAAGATGTGCACTTTGCTCAATATTGGTAGACTATTGATACAACGGTAGAACAAATACATCCATTAGCTGTTAAAGAATAGTATTTATATTAGGGTCAGTTGTTTTTTCTTTGTTCTTTTTTTTAAATATATATATATATATTTTTTTTTCATCTAATCAAAATTGTATGTGCTCATATATACCAAATGTATATTTTATAATATGTGTATGGGTGTGATACTTTTATGGAATGTGACATCATTCAGTGAGAAAACACGTTATGATATTTTTTTAAAGGTATACTAGACACAAATTATTTCAAAGTTGAAAATATGAGAGATACAACAGCTAGCTTCATATGTAAATATTTTAATATTACGAAGTTTATATGCGTTAACAGTACTATATATCAGATTTAAATCATTACATATACAAAAGGTGTATATGTAAACACAGTACAGTGTAACTTCCTAAAACCGAACGACTTCCGGACCAGCCTAAAAGTTTGGTATTTGGAAGTTTCCGGAATTCAGAAGTTTGGAAATTTGCAGGCAAAGCAGACGGGGTGCACTAGAGTTATCTTTTCTTACACATAGGATGAAAGAGATTATTATCTTTTAGGTAACTGTACAAGATTGTATAAAGTAATCAATTAATATATTAATGAATTAATTACAAACATTAAGGATAATCAAGTACAGTGCATTCGCGATGCTACGAATCGCAATTTAACGAAATACTGGTATACTACGAAAAGGTGTTGTGGTCCCGGCTGCTTTTCTTCTTATTTCTATGTTACAAAGTCGCGGTGTTACGAAAATGCAATTTAACGAAAAATGCGCTCCTACGAATGTATTGTTATGCCCTTAAAGCCTGTTTTCAACTTGTTTTAGTTGCGATTTTACGAATACCTGTATTGTCTAAGTTTTCACACCTTCCATAACGGCGTGAAAACACTTTAGAGTGGAAAATGTCACTATCATTTATCTGGACGTAAACAATAATTAAAGTGTGAAAACGTAGTAATTAAATTCGAAACACATACGCTGTACACTATGAGACAAGTTAGTGGTTAATTTTTTCTCCTAGAACTATCAGATCGGATGGCATACCAGTCACACTTGCTTCGATATCTATACGTCTCAAACAATCATTGCATAAAGAATATTTAAGTCCTGATCGTCTGTATAATGTCGTTTTGTTATTCTGAACTATTCAATAAAGGGTAACTGAGGGTATCGGAATATGCAATTGCGATTTGTGTTCTCGTGTAACAATGTACCCTTAAGTTTTATTCAGTGAATAAATAGTGAATGAAAAAAATTATCATTTTAGATACCAGATTCGAATAAGATTGTATAACCAAGTACATATAAATTGATATACATGTACTCATACGAAATTCAAATTTAAAACTTCCGGTACGACGTTAATATTAAGGTGCTGTGTAACGAAATTTCCTATGCTACGCTCGAACGAAAATGCAATATTACTGAAAAAACGGCCGGTCCCTTGGCTTTTCGTAGGATCGCGATTGTACTGTATGTACAGTCCAGAGTTCGTCAGATTTAAATGATGTTTATAACGCATAGTTTACTCGATGTTACTAAATCAATTAAAACATCAATCTTTCTTTCATTCAAACATTAAGCAGGTTTTTCACACTAAAGGTAATTAATTCATCACGTTTTCATAAATTGAAAACAAAGTAATCGCCAATTACTTCTTTACTTTTGCATCAAATGATCACTGTTATTATAATGTGTGTCAAAATAAACGCATGCCGCTAATAGATACACAAAAGAACATGTTGACAACTTGCCATGGATGTTTTTGGATTAACAGGTGACTCTTTTAATCCGGCAAATATTTTGTTGTTCGGTTTTCGGAAGTCAATTTAAGTGATAAAATATAAACAGTCCTACAAAAATCGTCCGGTTTTCAGAATTCAGAAGTTCCGGTTTTCAGAAGTTAAAAATATATAGAAATAAGAACAAGAAAAAATGGGACTTTAAGTTTTGTGCAGTTTTCAAAGGTTTCCGGTTTTCAGAAGGTTCGGTTTTCGGAAGTTCCACTGTATAAGTGTGCACTACCTCTGAAAATGAAAGTTTTTTTTTTAAGGTATTAGGTCACTAATAGTAATGTTTACAAAATGGCCTTTGCTTGGTATATTCTGAAAGGTAACCATGTTTTGCACTATTTTGCAAATTTTAAACAACTTTTACCGTGCTGTTTTTTATAAATTTTGAATAACTTATGGTTTCTCCTCAAGCTCAAGTAGAGACAAATTTCAAAGTGATAGCCACTATCCAAAACGTTTGCAGAGAACTCATTTTACCATTAATTTCAATCGAAGAAACATCAAGCTATTGGTAACCAATTATAAAACACAAAATAAAAATGTTAATATCATTTTTTCTATGGTGCCTCGAGTAAACGGATTTAATGAGACAAAATTCATACTTCAACATTGAAAAAATAAGGTCGAATGATGAGTTTCTGTTTTGAATTTTGCTTACTCCATTTAAAACTAACCTTAGGGAAGACGTAAAACCTACCTAAATTTCTTCCACAATATATAATCTTAGAGTGAAAGCAAAATAGAGAACTTTCACCGTGTGTAACTCAATATTTTTAAAGGTGTGTAACTCTACCCCTTCTGTTTAAGTAGTAAATTCTCTTTGAACACCAAAAAATTGCTTATAAGATTCATCTTTTTCCATTTTAGTACAAAACATCAATAATAAGTCTTGAAAGAAGTAAAAACTTACTAGTAAAAAAGGAAAATAAAGAAAAAAAAATTTGGTCCCAGTAGGCCTTGAACCTACGCCCCCTAAGAATTGCAGTAAAAGTAGGTTTATGGTAGGAATTAAATACTCTTCAAAAAGGAGGTTCTCTATTAGTGATCTAATACCTTAACAATTGACTGTTGCTGTAAGGCATTTAATTACGAATGTAGCATTACTCACATCTAATTTATATAAATTAAGTAAAATTAAATCCATTAAAGAAGATTTTCTGCATTTCAAGTAAATATCTGCAGCTGGAAGATTCTACTGGATGATGGGCATTGCATATCTTTAATCTTATATTCATGCACGTGTTTTGTGTGTAAACAGAATTACTTTTGCGAAGTAAATGTAAATAATGGTATTATGAATATTATCTTCTGTCATTTCAATGTTAATGACATTATTGTAATTGATTGATAGTGAGTTATATAATTTTCACTTTCTTTTGAATGTAATGTGAGGGTATTTTTTTCACATAGAACTAGCTCATGATAAACACGTGTATCTTTATTCATCAACTTACTGCGTTTGATGAAAAAGAATTGAAGGAAAAAAGTGACAGTTTATTTAATAAATATTCGGATTTAGTTTTTAATATCAAATAGTTAATTCAAAATTAATTCACAGTCAGTTTGTCAGTCATTCATTGAGGATTCTGAATTATAATGATATAATTTTCTTTACTCCAAAGTTTCAGATGTTGTATATGATTTGATAGATGTTTAGTGTACATATGAGCCATGCCATGGGAAAACCAACATAGTGGCTTTGCGACCAGCATGGATCCAGACCAGCCTGCGCATCCGCGCAGTCTGGTCAGGATCCATGCTGTTCGCTAACAGTTTCTCCAATTCCAATAGGCTTTAAAAGCGAACAGCATGGAGCCTGACCAGACTGCGCGGATGCACAGGCTGGTCTGGATCCATGCTGGTCGCATACCCACTATGTTGGTTTTCCCATGGCACGGCTCATATAATATTGAATTGGTTATTATATATTCGTAGTTAAACTAAATGTTTTCAAAACATCATGACATAATAAACTTCAGTATTTATCAAAGTTATTGTATTGATATTAACTACAAGAACTTTTAACATTGTATTATATATGTTCATTATTTACAATCAGTAAAAAAATCACAGAGCGACCCAGAGGGTTTAAATGGTTCTGAAGGTGTGTCTTTCAGAAAGGAACAGGCAAGATTGCTAAATGGTTCTGAAGGTGTGTCTTTCAGAAAGGAACAGGCAAGATTGCTAATTTTCTGTGAATTGCTAAAGCAAATCACATTCCATCACAATTAAACCAAATTTAAAATTATACCAGAAGGCGTATATCTGAAATGTAGTGGAATATAGTGTCTTTTTGTACATTTACGCACTGGAATTGGGTTCAAAGGAAGAATTTGAGCTTGATCTCACAAGACCTGGGTCCAGCATTTGGAAACCCGAGTTTTAGAATGCTTTGTGCCATTGTGCATTTTCACAGCTGAGTTTAAAATCAACCTATCAGATGAAAATATTTGAAAACACTTGCGGTAACTTATTTTCACATTTTTATAACTTTTCTCTTTTTCAATATTTTTCTTACCATATACTGTAGCTAAACATCATTGAAATTTCATGCCTGTACCTTTTTAGAGGGTTTGAATGAGACCTGTGTAATTTGTTCTTTAGATGCAATGAGTTACAACAGTCATTCATTCTGTTCTTGATTTGTAGTCTTATGAAGAACCATTTAAATATCAGATTTATATATACACAATACCTCAAAAATAAACACACTTGTCTGAACTATGTTGTTGTTTTACTTCTAAATATAGAGAAACTAGAAGTTGTGTGCAGGTAAATGTAGTTTATAGTTTAATGTGGGTAGTCAACTAAAGTCCCGACCTGGAATTAATGGAACAACTTATTTCCAGTCAAGCCCACGGCAGGTGTCATATTTACCTCCCCAGCATTCAGTCTAGGTCGATACTGCTGGAAACAGTATCGATTTAAGTAAATCACCTAGCACTAAACACTAAGTCTTGATATCAGCTGTGACCGGGAATCACTCCAAGATTGCTGGCATTGTAGTATAACCTGCTAACCACTGCGGCTCTAACTCACTTTTGCTAATTAAAAATTTCATTTGAAAATAAATCATGAATTGTGAAACACTGACAAGTTTTGATGTGCTAACAAAGCTTTCAAAATTAGCTAAAACTAGTGGTTTGTGACTGTGTGGACGATTGACTGCCTCTCTAGTGGTTTGTGACTGTGTGGACATTCTGACCACCTCTAATGGTTTGTGACTGTTTGGACATTCTGACTGCCTCTAGTGGTTTGTAACCATGTGGACATTCAGACTGCCTCTATAGTAGTTTGTGACTGTGTGGACATTCTGACTGCCTCTGTTACAGTGTGGACATTCTGACTGCCTCTCTAGTGGTATGTGACCGATTCTAACTGCCTCTCTATTGGTTTGTGACTGTGTGGACATTCCGACTGCCTCTAGTGGTTTGTGACTGTTGACATTCTGACTGCCTCTGTGACTGTGTGGACATTATGACTACCTCTAGTGGTTTGTGACTGTGTGAACATTATGAATGCCTCTAGTGGTTTGTGACTGTGTGGACATTCTGACTGCCTCTCTAGTGGTTTGTGACTGTGTGGACATTCTGACTGCCTCTCAAGCGGTTTGTGACTGTGTGGACATTCCAACTGCCTCTCTAGTGGTTTGTGACTGTGTGGACATTCCAACTGCCTCTCTAGTGGTTTTTGGCTGTGTGGACATTATGAATGCCTCTAGTGGTTTGTGCCTGTGTGGACATTCTGACTGCTTCTCTAGTGGTTTGTGACTGTGTGGACATTCTGACTGCCTCTCAAGTGGTTTGTGACTGTGTGGACATACTGACTGTCTCTCTAGTGGTTTGTGATTGTGTAGATTTTCCGACTGCCTCTGTGACTGTATGGACATTCCGACTGCCTCTCTAGTGGTTTGTGACTGTGTGGACACTCAAACTGTCTCTGATTATAACTGAATATACAGCAGAACCTTCCTAGGCATACCCCTGTGGTAAGCATCCACTTGTCTTAATTAGCAGCAGTTGGCTTACTTCCCAAATTGACTTTTTGTTCTTAGTTCAGGTAATCTTAATCAGCCCCTTGCTTTTAGCAGCAGGATAGTGGCAGCTTATACAAGTTTGAGGCTGTTTAACACAGGTTTGACTATATGTGTAAAATCTTACTGGGTCAGAGTGGAAAAAATACCAGTCCAGGACAGTATGTAATGTAGTGATAGTTAAACTGTTTTAGTACCGAAATCTGAAAAATATTACCTTTTTGATCCAATTTTGACACAAGTTTATATTTTCATCAAGATTAATCGACTTTTTGTTCCAAAACTTAATATAGCAATTGTACAGTATATATAGAGGGATTTCTGTAAGCAAAATCCAATGTTTACAAAGGAAGAAACATGGTTTACAAGTTAAAATTATTGCTCATACTGATCTCATTAATGCTAGGATAGACCATCACCAAACCCGGTCCGTAGCATCCTTGTGTGACCCTAACTGTGGTGAGAGACATATTGATTTACTCTGGTCTGCATGTTTATGTGTCTGTCACAAATCTTGTCCGCACTCTAAGTCAAACATTTCTTATCCGATCTTCACCAAACTTGAACAAAATGTATTTGCCAAAAAGTCCTCAGCCAAGTTTGATAACTAGCCAAATTGACCCAGGCACTTTGGAATTATGGCCCTTGAATGAACAACAAGAGATCACAGAGTGATCTTGGCGCCCACCAATGTGCCATTTTTGAGTGTTCCAAATTTCAAGACTTATTGACTAGCTCAAGGTCAAATTTCATTTCCGTACACAACACAAATCTATGCATGTGGTCCAAATTTGAAGCCTGTACCTTCAAAAATGTGAAAGTAGGTCACTAGGTCAATGTCAAGGTCAAAGTTTGTTTCAGTATACAAAACTATGCATGTGGTCCTAAATTTGAAGCCTGTAGCTACAGAAATGTGAAAGTAGGTCACCAGGTCAATCTTAAGGTCAAAGTTCATTTCGGTACACAAAACTATGCAAGTGGTCCAAATTTGAAGGCTGTAGTTTGAGAAATGTAAAAGTAGGTCACTAGGTCAAAATCCAGGTCAAATTTTACTTCGGAATACAAAACTATGCATGTGGTCAAAATTTGAAGCCTGTACCTTAAAAAATGTGAAAGTAGGTCACTAGGTCAATGTAAAGGTCAAAGTTTGTTTCAGTACACAAAACTATGCATGTGGTCCAAATTTGAAGGCTGTAGCTTGAGAAATGTAAAAGTAGGTCACTAGGTCAAAATCAAGGTCAAATTTTATTTCGGAATACAAAACTATGCATGTGGTCCAAATTTGAAGCCTGTACCTTAAAAATGTGAAAGTAGGTCACTAGGTCAATGTAAAGGTCAAAGGTCATTTCAGTACACAAAACTATGCAAGTGGTCCAAATTTGAAGGCTGTAGCTTGAGAAATGTAAAAGTAGGTCACTAGGTCAAAATCAAGGTCAAATTTTATTTCAGAATACAAAACTATGCATGTGGTCCAAATTTGAAGCCTGTACCTTCAAAAATGTGAAAGTAGGTCACTAGGTCAATGTCAAGGTCAAAGTTTTTTTCCAGTACACAAAACTATGCATGTAGTCCAAATTTGAAGGCTGTAGCTGGAGAAATGTGAAAGTAGGTCACTAGGTAAAAACCAATGTCAAATTTCATTTTGAAACACGAAACTACGCATATGGTCCAAATTTGATGCCTGTACCTTAAAAAATGTTAAAGTAGGTCAAAATAAAGGTCAAAGTTTTTTCCAGTGCACAAAATTATGCATGTGGTCCAAATTTGAAGGCTGTTGCTACAGAAATGTGAAAGAAGGTCATTAGGTCAAAATCAAGGTCAACTCATGTCAAGGTTCATCTTGCCACTCAAAAATATACATGTGGTCCAAGTTTGAATGTTGTAGTTACTGACAAGAACATTTTAAAAGCTTTTCCCTATATAAGTCTATATGAACCATGTGACCCCCGGGGCGGGGCCATATTTAACCCTAGGAGGATAATTTGAACAAAATTGGTAGAGAACCACTAGATGATGCTACATTACAAGTATCAAAGCCCTAGGCTTTGTGGTTTGGACAAGAAGATTTTCAAAGTTTTTCCCTATATAAGTCTATGTAAACCATATGACCCCCAGGGCGGGGCCATATTTGACCCTAGGGGTATAATTTGAACAAACTTAGTTGAAGACCACTAGATGATGTCACATACAAAATATCAAAGCCCTAGGCCCTGTGGTTTTGGACAAGAGGTTATTCAAAGGTTTTCCCTATATAAGTCTATATAAACCATGTGACCCCCAGGGCGGGGCCATATTTGACCCCAGAGAAATAATTTGAATCATCTTGGTAGAGGACCACTAGATGATGCTTCATACCAAATATCAAAGCCCTAGGCTCTGTGGTTTTGGACAAGAAGGTTTTCAAAGTTTTTCCCTATATAAATCTATATAAATTATAGAAATAAACAAAGGGCCATAACTCACTCATAAATTGTTGAACCAGTCTGATTTTCAGGGGGACACAACTAGGGTACCAATACATCATTCTGACAAAGTTTGGTCAAAATCCCCCTAGTAGTTTCTGAGGAGATGCGATAACGAGAAATTGTTAACGGACGGACGGACGGACCACGGACGCAGAGTGATTTTAATAGACCATCATCTGATGATGGTGGGCTAAAAATACTGATGCCAGTAATACGTGTCTTAGTGCATGGTTAACTCAGATATATAATGGAGGAGAAATGGCAGTAATCTAGATGATTAGGCAGTTGTGGGAGACATGCGCTTTGCTCAAAAGCAGCTCTAGTTTCAAATGGTTTTGCTAGGCTGCTTTAAAAGGCTGCCAGAGCAAAAATAGAAGCCTTACATAAATTTTGAGGACCCTCCTTTTGCATGTTCACCAACATGGCCAGATACAATGACTGCAGGTAACAGTTCTCCAGGTGAGCAAATAAATCTCGCTCGAGTCCCTTGTTAATTTTGTTTGCAATATTCAAATAATTAAGATTGGTCATTCAGAGCCTCCACCAGCCACACAGTCCACCAGGGAACACGCGAATGTCTAAAATTTTCTCTCATACCCTCATGGTGATGGATTCCATCAGGAATGAGGTGTAAATTAGTATAAACTAATATTAAGGATTTAACAGTTTAAGATAATGACAGGAGACAATAGTTTTGCCATGTAGGTGATAAAATAAAAACTGAAAACTGTTTCATATTTATTTCTGATATCTTCATAAAAACAGAGATGGCAAAAAAATAATATACATTTCATGATATTATGACTATCAATGTTGCAAACAAACATAAATATTTCCATTAGACACTGCCGTTGCCTTAAAAATGACATTATGATCAAAACAGAGCTTGTAAAAAAATCAACAAATAACCATTGCTCCAGTAACTACATGCCTTTGAAAAATAATGTTCTTATACTTGTTCAATAAGATAAGACAGACATTGGCAAGTATATGCTAGCAGATATCTAATACACTAATTTCTCCAGAATTAACTTCTATCTTCATTTGCATGACTACTTCAAAGCAATTCCAACTAGTTTGTAAAACAGTAAACTGATGGGCACACACAGTCAACTTTAAAATTTATTTTCAATAAACCGCTCTCATAACATAGTCTCATAGAACTCACAAACAAACACAAATCAATCACATTATATGATAAATTTATCTGGTGTTCATGTATGTTTATGCAAACCCTGCTGAATAACATGCACATCTAAGTAAGCCCTGAAGGGGCTTTATATCAAATGTGTGCATTAAACACAGGGTTTATACATGCATGGACACCTAAAAAAAGTAATCTAAATTACTCAATCCTTAAAATTCCAAGTAAACTTGTTTCACTGATTTTTCTTTTTTTCTGATTTTTCTCTGTCTGTTAATTTTTTAAAACAAATTTTTGATAAATTTTGAATTGAAACAATTTTTTTAAAAACAAATTTCTGATATATTTTTAATTGTAACCATGCTCAATGCATAGGAAATGATCTAATACAAGGCAGTCTGAAAGACAGCTAAATCCCCCACCACTGCTATGGATGACAGTGAAATGGTAAACCTTTGATTTTAGCTGTGTCCTTGACCTTGAACTGACATGGCTGACTCATGAATTCTGCACAACGTCTTGATAAGGTGATCATTTGACCCAAGTTTCATGAAAATCCTTCAAGGGGTTTAGGAGATACAGAGCTGAAACCTTTGACCTTCAGTTGTGACCTTGACCTTGAGTTGACATGGCTGACTCATGAGTTCTTGATGAGGTGATCATTCGACCCAAGTTCGATGAAAATCCTTCAAGGGGTTTAGGAGATATAGAGTGGACATCAAATGGAAGGCTCAAACCTTTGACCCTTAGTTGTGACCTTGACCTTGAGCTGGCATGGCTGACTCATAAGTTCTGCACATCGCCTTGATGAGGTGATCGTTTGACCCAAATTTGATGAAAATCCTTCAAGGGGTTTAGCAGATATAGAGCGGACACAAAATGGAAGGCTCAAACCTTTGACCTTCAGTTGTGACCTTGACCTTGAGCCGGCATGACTGACTCATGGGTTCTGCACATCGTCTTGATGAGGTGATCATTTGACCCAAATTTTATAAAAATCCTTCAAGGGGTTTAAGAGATATAGAGCGGACACAAAATGGAAGGCTCAAACCTTTGACCCTGAGTTGTGACCTTGACCTGGAGCTGGCATGGCTGACTCATGGGTTCTGCACATCGTCTTGATGAGGTGATCATTTGACCCAAGTTTTATAAAATTCCTTCAAGGGGTTTAGGAGATATAGAGCGGACACAAAATGGCAGGCTCAAACCTTTGACCTTGAGTTGTGACCTTGACCTTGAACCGACAAGGCTGACTCATGGGTTCTGCACATCGTCTTGATGAGGTGATCATTTGACCCAAGTTTGATGAAAATCCTTCAAGGGGTTTAGGAGATATGGAGCGGACACGAAAGTGTTACGGACGGAAGGACGGACAGATGGAAGGACAGACGGACGCAGACCATTCCTATAATCCCTCCGCCATGGCGGGGGGTTAAAAACTAGTGCCCACACTAATATGTTTCATTTAGAAATTAAAATTAATCATCAGTCTTGAAATATTACTACAATTAGTTTTGGCACTGAGGCTAAGCTGAAACATGCGCATGAATATGAAAAAGATAAACAAGCAATTCGCCATATTGTGAGTATCTCGGATAAACAAATCAAATTGCTTGAATATATAGATATTGGAATTGTTGCTTCATATTTACATACTTTGTTTACTTTTGTATGATATATTTACCCATCACACCTAATCTGGAATTATAATGTTTTTGATCTTACTGCCAAGTCAGTTAACTCGCATAATGGAACATATTGCTGCCGCTATCCTTTGATAATTAACGTCCTAGTTGTATAGGTTTCTAGCTTGACCATTACCCATCAGTGTTAAGTAGGAAAAAGCTTAAAAGTGATTTTTCCAAGGTGAACTATATTCGTTGACTGAGTCCAATATAGGACTAATAATAGTTACTGATGTCTTATCAGAGATCCAAAATTGGTCACACCTCAAATAAAAGAGAAAAAGCCTTGTAGCCAAAGTTTGTACACACATCTATCTTTGGACTGCTTCCTGATACACATAACACCTGAAATATCAAAATAACTTTCCTAATAATTACAACATACTATAAAGGTACTTAAAATTCAGGTAATATGATGCACCGAAAACATGCTTGAAATAAAAAAATCTAAAATTTTCAAAATACAGATCTCCATTTCATCTCAAATCAAACATTATTGAAACATATTCTGCATACGAAAAATATAGTTTTAGTAAGATTTACTGAAATTTTAGTGAGAGTAATTGAACAGATTTCAAAAAGATAAATACCTTATTTGTTGACGAGTTACTATTGATACTGACATCAAACACAGTACTGGCTGAGCATGGAACTTTCGATTTCACATCTCCATTAACAAACCAGTGATTTACACAGGCCTCACTTCCTCCAGAGATTACCTGATAACAAAACAGATCTTATAATAGCTTTTAACTTATTTCTTACCTTGTAGAAAGGAAATGAAAAAGTTGAAAATGTTCTTATAGTAGTGATATCTATACTTGTTCTGGGAGTAAACCGACCTAGAGGAAATAAAATCTTAACAAATTTGCATATTGGGGTATAACAACACTAAACAGTGGTAATCTTCTGATCAATCAGAATATTGCACGGAAACGGTTTTCAGTTTCAAAGTCATTTTGACCTTGACCTATGATTTATTGTCCCCAAAAACACTAAGTCATTACCTTTGACCTACTGACTCATGAAATAGCTACACTAATCTACAAACCCCAGGTAATCATCCTACAAAGTTTGAAGGCAATACAGCAAAGTGGTGTTTAGTGGTTGAGCTGGAACCATTGTCAGTCCTGAGGTCACTGTGAACTTGACCTTTGACCCTCAAAACTACAGGATGCACTCACTGATCACAGCAATCACCCTGAAGTTGGTGACTGATGGTAAAGTACTGAGTTTTATTCATTAGCTGTGTTTACTCTCCAGATCATTGTGAGGCAAACAATATACCCACTCTTATTTGAAACAGAGTGCCATGAAGATCATAATTTGCTCACCTGAGTATATAGCAAAAAACTATTTCATGGAAATCTAGTCAAAAATGTGATTTTTAAAGTGCAAGTCATGGTTTTCTATTATCTGACACAGTGACCTAGCTTTAAACCACAGTGACATAGTTATGAAATTGTAACATTATTACAAGATTTCATAAAGACCAGGTAGAAAACACGACCTCCAGAGTGTTACTTAGGTTTCTCTATGATCTGACATAGTGACCTAGTTATTTACCCAAGATGACCTAGAGTTAAACTTGGCCTAGATGATATAAGGATTTATGCCGATGTAAATCAGGTAGAAAATGTGTCTTCTGATGTTTTTGTTTTTGCTGAGCTTAACATCATATCATCATAATTATAGGTCATATGGCAACTTTCCAGCTTTCTGATAGTGGAGGAAGACCTCAGGTGCCCCTTTGTGTATTATTTTATCATGTGCGGGCACCTGGGTAGAACCACCGACCTTTTGTAAGCCAGCTGAATGGCTTCCTCACTTGAAGAATTCAGTTTAGGTGAGATATACAGAGTAAATCTCATAATAAATTGTACTGTGTTAACTTTTCATGAACTGAGAGCACTATTATAAAATAAGACAAAAATTATGTGCACTGTTTGATCCACTTTATACGCAACATGGTTTTTAGTGAATTGCAACTTTATTTTGCAAGATTCAGAAATAAACTACACATCATTCTAAAGGCCTTCAAGGATGCTAGTAGGACCTTTTGAATTTTTACAATATTTCTGATAATGTCAGTTTTATGGACAAAAATGTATCTCCCCCAAAATTAAGAACTTGTAGACATTTTACAAAATTTGTGCACAAAATATTTACTTCAATGCTGAAATATCCTGAAGTTTCATAACAAAACAAAGAAACAACTGGTTTTTCAAATTGTTAGTGGCTGAAGTTAACAATGGAAAATACCCCTTCAAAATTGTTTTTTGATGATTTAAAACTAATCAAGATAAAAAAAGTCAAATTACTCTAGAAAGTCTTTAAGAGTGATGTAAAATATCAATGGTATTGACATACAGTTAACTTTTAGCCTGCTGGCGGCAAGTGATTCTGCCTTTGCGACCAGTGCAGACCAAGATCAGCCTCCGTCTGTGCAGGCTGATCATGGTCTACTGTGTTCGCTATTCAGTCAGTAAATTTAAGTGAACGCCCCTTCGAATAATAAATGGTACTGCCCAAATTGAATGCTGGATCAGTCCATTTTAGAAATGTAGCAGGCTAAAGGTTAATGAAGTATCAGGGGAAAAAACCCTTGTTACAGAAAATGATCAACCTGTAGCCCCAAAATGTCTACATTTACACTTACAGTATCGTCATAGAAGTTGACAAAATTATGTGTAGCTCCTGGAGTATTAAACACAGAAACCGGGGCCAGAGATCTGAGATGCCAGGAGGATAAATGTGGTGCTCCTCCACATACCTGCAACAAACAACTTTACAGAACATCCAGTTCAAATGCGAAGAAACAGTGGTTAAAATATAATACAGAAAAGAGTTGTCTAAACTCTGGAAGAGAGTCAGTTTTGTGATCAAATGTTTGTATGTTCAGTTATGCAGTATCTACAACAGGAGAAAATCACATTGATTATACCTTTAATCAGATCAAACAGTTCTAACATTGTTTAAGTGGAAAACATTGGAACAACCTGATCTTATAAAGCTACGACTAGTACAAATTTAACGAACACAATTTTTTTAGACAAGGGCAAATAAATGAGTGACCATGGTGGCATAAATATGTCATCTCTTACTATTTTCTATTTGAAATATAGTAACTACTGTTAAATGCTGAGTATTCTCAACTGACTATCATATATTTTTACTTTGTTTTGTTGGGTTTTTAGTCAAATATCATACAGCTTTAAGTGGAGCTGAACGACCCTCAGGTGTTCCCCAACTTCCCTGAGACGTTCTTGCAGATGTTTACAAACACACCTATCTTCTGGGAGTAAGTTGCAGAACTTCCTCACAAAGAAATCTATATTTTGAATCCATAGTGAGAGGAAAGTGATCAGAGATTTGCAACCTATATCACTTCTCCACTGAGGTTCCTTATTTCATCTGAATATATGATGTACATGAAAACTGCTTTTAAAGTGCAGAATATTTATACCAGCTAGCGAAAACTAACTTCTATTTAAAGTGACAAAAAATCTTATTAAATTCATTATCTTAAAAACATTTACCAGCCAATCTTCATTATTATCACAAGCAACACACCCCACCCACTTGCCAAGGTCTGATCTCGCTGTCAGCTCATGTTTATTTGGTTCCAGTATATGTACAGCCTCGCCTCCTACTCTGCAATCTGTGTAAGTGAAATAAGATACATTAAATAAATCTTTAATTGACAATGCCGAAAAAAAAAAAAAAACAAATAAAAACATTATATCGGTAATATGCCAACTTTCTAGCCATTTAAGGTGGAGAACCAACAGAAATAGGAACCCATGTGCCCATCTGAACACTATCTAACATAACTGCATTTGAAACAATAATTAACCTTCCTCATAACAGCTACTGAATGCTTCCATATATGAAAGAATTGTGCATCCAAAACAAGAATTCAAGGCAAGTGGCTTTAAGTCAGTAACCTAACCGCTTGGCCACATAGCCCCCAGTCCCATCTACCCACACATAAACATCACACGATCTTCACTGTCCGAAGTCCAAACACCTTGCTCATCTTGGATATGCATAAATTTCATGTTTTTAACAATAAAGAATGGAATCAGTAGATGAAACCTCTCAGTCAGATTCACTACATGTAAAAAATAGTTCGAGGACAGTCAAACTTGTCATATGTGACTTTTCACGGGACCATCCATAAAAGGTCACATATGACAGGGAGTCTTTAAATTCAGGTTCACTAAGTGGCAAGGTTAATTGTTTAATATAACTACATGTATGCCATTTTGTGGATTCTATTATCTTTTATACATGTTTAAGACATAAGATACTATGTTGTCAAATAATTTATTCTATATTTAAAATATTATGTTTAAAAAATAAATACAATAAAAATATGTTGTGTTTGTATTAAATGACTATGTACAAGTAATGTATAAAAATCATGTTTTTTGGCATTGCAATATTATGTAATTTTTTGATGATCAATCGTCGGCACATCACTGGTGACTTCCACTGCAATTAACTATTGGGGTGTCATAAAATATTTGGAAGCCGCGGTCCTTCTGTTTTGATTAACACTTTCTGTTATATAAGGCCATAACTTACAAGCCATCATATACAGAAATTGTTGTTTAGAGGAAATCCGCATAAATCACATGTGACCTTCATGACCATACACATTCGAAAATATTAAGGTGTTTAATGGTTGTTATTTTTAGAATGAGGAAAGTCTTGCACACTGGCCATCTGCAAGTAGTTTTCCTAGTAATTTTCCATGACGTAGCATCGTGCATAGATAGCAAAAATCACGGGTGATTTGGGTGGCAAATTACTCGATAAATTTTAATAGTAACCACATGATGTTTTACGCAAATATTGATGACGAAATCCCATACTTTGCATTAATAAACATCCAGAATTTGTTCCTTTAGGAAAAGAATGAAAATAAAGAGATGTTTTGTTTTTTTGTTTTGGGTTTAACGCCGTTTTTCAACAGTATTTCAGTCATGTAACGGCGGGCAGTTAACCTAACCAGTGTTCCTGGGTTCTGTACCAGTACAAACCTGTTCTCCGCAAGTAACTGCCAACTTCCCCACATGAATTATCAGAGGTGGAGGCCTAATGATTTCAGACACCATGTCGTTTATCAAATAGTCACGGAGAACATACACCCCACCGAGGATCGAACTCGTGACCCCACGATCCGTAGACCAACGCTCTTACCTACTGAGCTAAGCGGGCGGGCTATAAAGAGATGTGGATATATGTTTTTGTTCAAATGGCTGATAATCGAGAATATACGTATTTATCTCCGGTAATCGATAGACACGGGTCAATTAAATATAACGATGATATATACAGCAAACTCTTTGAAGAATAAACAATTATCGCTAATTGACTACTTATACCTCCACTGGCCCCAGAGTCAAGGTTACGATGAGGTGCAAAAAACATTTTTTGCAAACCTTTAGGCTGTGAAAAATGCCAAGGGTCATTGAAACCAGCCATATAATCGTCATGGGACGCAAAAATTATGGTCGTTCGTCGCGTCAGACAGGGAGTCGTTTAATTCAGTGACTTTATACAGTAATTTAGGTTGGACGGTCTGGAACAGGGTCGTATACGACAGGAAGTCGTTTAATTCAGTGAGTCGCTATGACAAGTTTGACTGTATTAGTTAAACAAATTAGTTAAGATTACAAAATTCTTTCTTATGTTTTGATTTAAGTAAGGTTTAAGGGTTACACTGTCATAATTTTATGTCAAATGGCAAATTTCCAGCTTTTCACGGTGAAGGAAGACTGCAGGTCTCGAACCCACAATAGTGATGGTCAAATGATTATGATATATTCAACTCAAAAATACCCTGCAAACAATATCAGGATACTGGTACTATCAAAGATACAGAATTTCGGGAACCTCAAGTTCTTGAGATGTAGAAAAATATTGAACTCCAATAAAAAATGAAAGCGTCATGCTGGAGAAAATAAAAACATACATTGTATTTTGGTTGCATTTTTTTGCAGATGTGAAATGTATGTGAGTCTTACCCCAGATCCTGACAGTTCCATCTTCTGCTGCAGACACACATTCTCTACTTGAGTTCTTTATACAGACACAGTGTACATAATCTCTGTGCCCACTGAATGTACGCTGCAAGAAAAATCAAATCAAGCCTAACTACAAATGTGTACTCTGAAAAAAAGTACACTGACAAAAAGTGGCAATACTGTATACAAAAATACATAACAGCGGTTCACAACTGTAAAATGTAATTTTTACAAAATATCTACAATGGAACATAGAAAAAATCTCCCCCAAGACAAAATCCCCATGCCCCTGTTAAATTTGACTAAAGTAAACAAATGCCACCTTTATTTTTTGTTCACAGTTATCCTAATTATCAAAACAGTTCACTTAACAAGAGCTCATAGAACACAAACTGCCCCCCTTTATGCATTCAGTAATTGCACAAGGAACAGAAATTATTTGGTCACTGTACTGGGAAGTTCTACTGTTTTGGGTCAATGTTACCTTGACCTTTGACCTATTGACCTCAAAATCAATAGGGGTAATCTGCTGGTCATGATCAACCTCCCTATTAAGTTTCATGATCCTAGGCCCAAGCCTTCTCAAGTTATCGTCCAGAAATGGATTAACTGTTCTGTGTCAATGTGACCTTGACCTTTGACCTACTGACCTCAAAATCAATAGGGTCATCTGCTGGTCATGACCAACCTCCCTATCAACTTTCATGATCCTAAGCCTAAGCCTTCTTGAGTTATCATCCGAAAACCGTTTCACTGTTCCGGGTCACTGTGACCTTGACCTTTGATCTCAAAATCAATAGGGGTCATCTGCTGATCTAGATCAACCTCCCTATCAAGTTTCTTGACCCTAGGCCCAAGCCTTCTCAAGTTATCATTCAGAAATGGTTAAACTGTTTCAGGTCACTGTGACCTTGACCTTTGACCTACTGACCTCAAAATTGATAGGGTTTATCTGCTGGTCATGACCAACCTCCCTTTTAACTTTCATGGTCCTAAGCGTAAGCGCTCTTGAGTTATCATCCGGAAACCATTTCACTGTTCCGGGTCACTGTGCCCTTGACCTTTGACCTCAAATTCAATAGGGGTCATCTGCTGGTCATGACCAACCTTCCTATCAACTTTCATCATGATCCTAGGCCAAAGCTTTCTTGAGTTTAATCATCCGGAAACCGTTTAACTGTTCCGGGTCACTGTGACCTTGACCTTTGACCTACTGATTTAAAAATCAATAGGGGTCATCTGCTAATTATGACCAACCTCCCTATTAACTTTCATGATCCTAGGCCCAAGCGTTCTTCAGTTATCATCCGGAAACAGATTGGTCTACATACCGACAGACCGACCGACTGACATCTGCAAAACAATATACCCCTCCTTCTTCAAAGGGGGGCATAAAATGGACAATCATCTAAGAAACAAAAATATGCAATAAAAATCAAAGGTCACCGGTATTGAAAGAGTTATCTGCCCTTGAAAACGGCATTTTTGGGTAAAGACCTATAATTTTTATTGCATACAGTCAAACCTGTGAACAAAGACCACTCTTGGGAACAAGCAAAAGTGGTCTTTGTTCACAGGTGGTCTTTATTCGGGGGGAAGGGTCACTTCTCAGTTAGCCATTATCATGCTGATAAAAAGTATTTTCACAGCTTCTTGCTTTCTTTATGTTCTATGTATTAATTCGGCTGGTACAAACTTGCAAATTTTCAATCAAGCAGTAATTATTATGTTTGCTATAAGGTGAAAGTTGTGAAAATTTGGCGGAATTTAAGTATTTTTATGCCGGAACGGTCCAGCTTGGTCGTTATTTGGGGGCAAATATGACCCTTGGGAATGAATCAGGCCGGTCGCGGTCGCCAGGTGGTCGCTCTTGACGGCCTTTTTATGAGTATTTTTCTACAGGGGGACCAGAGACCGGTCGTTGTCGACAGGTGGTCGCTATTCACGGGTGGTTGCTAGCACAAGTTTGACTGTATTTTTGTTTCTTAGATGAATGTCCTTCAATATCCAAGGTTTGAAGACATTCTATTATAGGGAAAATTTTCGCCCCAAATTCTAACGTACGCCTTTACTTTTTTAATTATAAGCATTTTCAATTTCGACTGCACAGATGAGCGCATGGACAATGACAAAACAATAACCCTCCACCTTCGATGGTTAAAAAAATCATCAACAAAAAAAAACGTGACAACTTTATGTAATGGCATATCAATTTTCCTGGAATTTCATAGTTAACCATGGGAGTTAACTTATCTAGCATCAGTGTTGTTATACTCACAGTTTGCTCCCCTGTCTCAATGTCCCATACATATACATTGTTGTCCCCACAGCCAGCATACAGCTCTGTACTAGACTCCTGTTTATCCAGTGCTATAGAATTGATCTCTGGGTTCGTAAATACCTGCCTAGAATCACAGCAAATATTTCTAAATAAATCAAAATTAGCAATAAGAAATCTGTACCCATATTAATGCAAGTATAATGTATTATATGCCACTAATGATCAAGGTGAAAGAAAAACATATTATCAAGACTAAACAGAATGGATTCCCAGCTACCAATCTAGCTTTAACCATAAAGAAAATCTAAACACACTGTCAGATAAACCTTTGCATTACAGATACATGTACTACTGGTAATGTATTGTCTATACAGGGGACTACTTTTTCGTTGATTTTGCGGCATGGTATTTGACTGATAATTTAGTAAGGAACGAGTAGTTTTCAGCTTTCGGTAAGCAAAGAATGCTTCTTTAAGGGTGAAACCTTTACCCTGTTTGGCAGCATATATCAATTCATTGAATTTGCTTGTTACACGTATGGAAAGTAAATGACAGATGTTGTAAAAATCATTACAGGACTATACTCACATCTGAGGTACTTTTAACGTCCAAACAATCTTGGCAGTCTGCAATTTAAGAAAAGATGGTTTTAAATACACTTCCAGATCATCAAGAAGTGAACCATTATTTAAACAGCAATGTTTACAGTTTTCTTGGTAACTTTGTAAGAAAAACAGACTTGATGATTCAGCCAAATATGGAGTTGTCTTTCCCTCAAAAACCTTTAAGATTAGATACACATGACATATACTTACAATGTACTGATTTACCTAAAGTTCATATTTACCTTATCAAGTATTTCTGACCACTTCCATGCACAAATATCTCCATTTCCTGCACTAAGAAAACACAAAAAGCATCTCAGGAACAACTTATAGAACAGTTTAATAAATGATTAACCTGTTTAAGCAATGCAATCTGACTGAAAAAGATGACCAAAAACTGATTGTTGCCTATTAAATACTTTTATTACATACTTTTTAGTGAATTACTGAAACAGAACAGTGAAATATACCAGGTAATATCACAGTGAAAAATATACTGGATATACTTTTTGGCATCTGTGTATATCTGGACTGTGCAGAATGTTATTTTTAGTATTTTCATTACTTGCTCCATGACAATGCTTGTCATAACTTACTTAACTCTTAAGTTTTACCAAGATCCTTTATGCGTAGTAACTTTTTTTCTGAACTCTTTTGTTATAAAATCTCTTACCTGATGAGTAGAGATTCGGTAGACACAAGACTGTATATGGCTCCCTCATTACACGCTGAAAAAAAAATGCATGTTTATTACAATTAATGAACAATGATAAAATAGCATTAAGTTACTGGCAGTACAAAATTTCAGTAAAATTTTCAGCATTTCAATATAATTATACATGTACATGTATGTTGCAAAGTCTTAATTGTGGAACTAGCTCTCTTATTATAACAAGAGCTCGTAGAACATGAAATGCCCCCCATTGATGCATTCAGTAACTGCAGAAGGAACAGAAATTATTTGGTCACTGTGCACTGGATGTTTGAGGTACTGACCTCAAAATTGATATGAGTCATCTGCTGGTCATGATCAATCTCCCTATTAAGTTTCGTGATCCTAGGCCCAAGCGCTCTAGTTATCGTACGGAAACAGTTCAACTGTTTCGGATCACTGTGGCCTTGACCTCTGACCTACTAAACTCAAAATCAATAGGGGTCATTTCCCGGTCATGACCAACCTCCCTATTAACTTTCATGATCCTAGGCCCAAGCGTTCTTGAGTTATCATCTGGAAACTGATTGGTCTACGGACCGACGAATGACATCTGCTAAACAATAATATCTACATTAATATCTTTAAATTTTAAAATCCACCAAGTTCCACTACAAAGTTAATGGCAAGTGTGGTAAAATGTTTCGACAGCATTCGAGGTTAAGGCAACCAGAACCAAAGTAATAAGAAATTTACAAACACATTTTACTTCAATATTAAGCCAGATACAGGGTTAACTTTACCTTTAAAGCTGTAAATTGGTCTTCTTGTATCTTCATCAGCATTTGGTGCAAGTGCCGCTACCAAGCTGTAAATTATTTCACAAAAATATTCACCATGAAGAAAATCAAAGCATGCCTAATAAAATGCTATTCACTTCAATTATTTTCATTTTTGTTTAAGTAAAACTCCTTATTTAGATTTATGTACTTTAAAATTCTAAAGACTTTTGATCTCCGATTACAGCCGCTCTCATAAAGTAGAGCAAGCCACTATGATGCTTGGCGTAGCTGTTTGGTTGCAACCTGTAAGAAAGTTCAAAGTATAAGATAGAGGCTTTGGAGAGAAATCAGTATTAAGAGAGTGTAGCCTCTATCTGCTTTAGTGTTTTAAATTGTATTATACCAGATTTATACAGCACACTTTTCATTACAAACATGTTCAAATGAGTTTTACCGTAATATAAAGGTAACCTGACTCAGGACACCAACAATTATCCTTTTTAAGTACTGGTACAGACATGGTGATCAAACCAGAGAAAAATTTTAGATACTGGCATGTCTGGCTAACTTAGTCCAGCTGTTTTAGAATAGACAGCCTGGTTCTGTAACAGGCTGGGTGAACACACGAAGCACATTTTCCAGGAAGACCCAGGACTGGCCTCTTAGTTGGGTGGTAGACACTCAAGAGCATCCCAGAAAATTCCAGTGCCTGGACTGTGATTTGAACCCCAGGCCTCTGCACTGGCAGTCAAACATGTTACCACTGGACCACATGGCCAGTTTGCCTACTTTTTCAATGCAGCTCTATCTAGGTAAGGCTAGGTAAACAGGAAGGTTTGAAAATGTCTGGCATGTGACCGGTTGAAAAAAGTAGGGTAAGCACTAAATATTGCACCAGCCACATGCAACTTTCTTAGCGAAATGTTACAGACTGCCAGACACCTGCCTATCATTTTTAGTTTTGTGATCTTTCCGATCATGTATAAAGCAACATATTTCAGTAGCTACCAACAAACAACTCAACATATTTTTAAACGATTGCATTGTCATGGCTAAATGATCAAAAATGTGATTTACATGCTTAAACATATTCTAATAGATAGATATGTTAGACTTTTCAATGAAAATCCTTTATTGGGGAAATCACCTTAAGCATAAAATTGACATTTTGGCAACATGAAAAATGATTAGGTAAAGGAAAATTTTCGCTTTAATGTTATTGTTAAACCTGACCTACATTGTATATTTGGCAATATAACCAGAAACCTAAAGCCACTTTCATTAAGTTTAGTCTATCCATATTATTGAAGCTCAAGTGTAGCAAAAGCTTGAGGTTTATTTGGATCACTCAGGTCCACTTCCTAGTCTAACCAGTACCGGAATCATATGAGATGAGGTCGTGACCCCACTGTGACTCTAGTGAGACTTCAACCATGTGACATTTGGGTTGAGTTGCTGATACATATGTACCTGAACTGTTGTAATGATATCACTCTTCTTTTTCTTTTACATTCAATGTGTAAATCTGCATTCATTTACCTGTAAACGGCAATGTGTCCAAAGTTGCTGGCAGCTACAAGATACTTTCCACATGGAGAGAAGCATTGAGCAAACACTGTTGTGTGTAAAAGTCTTCTCTTGGACAATAAACTATCCTGAAATACAGAAAATAAGAGCAGAGTTGTCTCCCTCTATTTACTGTTTGATCCAGATTTTTTCCATGAATGTCTTCTGTACTACACAAGTTATACATCATTTCATAAGTCTCCACATGTGACAGCAGGTTAAATTTGAATTTTGACAATACAATGAATCATTGAACTTTTGCAGGGAAAAAAAACCCAGAAACTTTTCAGACAAAAATCCCCGTGTATCAAAATTGTTGACTTTTGCAAACATCTATTACATTACCCTAAATAAGGTATCCTGAAAGTTTTTTGTATTTAGCAAAAAATAAGTGATTTCAAATTTTTTTGGAAGGCCTAAAATGGCTAAAATTGGCCATCCATTGTACCCAATTAAAACTGCTTCAATTATATACATGTAGCTTCCGTTTTAGATGTCTGGTAACCAGACATCTATTCTGTAGACCCTGAGGTGCCTAGAACCATTTTTTTCTTTAAAAAGATGCAAATTTTAACGTAAAAAAAGTAATATATTAAGAAATGATCATTAAGGTTGTTCAAATAAATAAAATCATGTATGATGCATAAAATCTATCAACTGACCTTTCTACCTTTAGTTTGAATATTTCATTTCAATTTCAACGCACAGAACAGAACAAAATAATTGAAACAACCTATATTGAGGAGATAAAAATTTGTTGCAATTAGAGTAATTGTGTTATTTTCTGTTTATCTTTTTAACAATTCTTTTATTATAAATCGTAATAGACTTTGATGTTTGTATTGACAATATTCTGGCATCAGTGTAGAAGGTACTTGTATATCACTTAGGAAGATTACACAATGTAGAATAGTGAATTGTCAAAAAAGATGTTAACATGCTGCAAACATACCCACTTGTGGTTGATAGAAATATATTACTACTTGTGGTAAGACTTAAAGTTAGAAAATTTATTTATGAAATATAATAATAATTATATTGGTATATGCCTGAATAAGCATGATGCATTTTATAAAGCAGTTGCTTTAGTTTGAAACCTTGAAATGTTGCCTTGAAATAATTCAGAGCACCTAAAAATGAAAATGATGCTTAAAATTTTGCAACTGAATCAGAATATCTAATAGGATATGTAACAAGAGCTGTCACAGGAGACAGCGTGCTCGACTATTTCGATGCTGGATAGTGAAACTGGGCACATCTGAGAAAACTGGTGCTGTCACTGGAGTGTTTATTAATTCCAATGGTGGGTGAAGATATTGCACAATAGCCTGAGTCTGTGTCAAAAATATTAAGTAATAAGAGAAGTACAGATAAAGTGTATCAAAACACTATACAAGTACAGCCTAAGCAAAAAGGGGGCATAATTAATTAAATATTGGTGCAAGAGTTATGCATCTTGTATCATATGATGTGGGTAATGATGTGGAACAACTACTTCCAGTTTGAATCAGATGCATTTCATAATAACTGAGATATAGTGAAAATGCATCAAAATGAACTTTTAATTCTAAGTAAAAGGGGGCATAATTCATGAAAAATTGGTGCCAGAGTTATGCACCTTGTGTTAAATGGTGTGGGTGATGATGTTGAACAACTATTTTAAGTTTGAATCAAATCCATTCAGTAATAACAGAGATAAAGTGAAAGTGCATCAAAACTTTAACCTGAAATTCTTAGTAAAAAGGGGGAATTATTCATGAAAAATTGGTGTCAGAGATATGCACCTTGTGCCAAATGGTGTGGGTGATGATGTTGAACAACTATTTTAAATTTGAATCAAATCCATTCAGTAATAACAGTGATAGAGTGAAAGTGCATCAAAACTTTAACCTGAAATTCTAAGTAAAAAGGGGGAATAATTCATGAAAAATTGGTGCCAGAGTTATGCACCTTGTGTCATATGGCGTGGGTGATGATGTTGAACAACGAATTTAAGTTTGAATCAAATCCATTCAGTAATAACTGAGACAGAGTGAAAGTGCATCAAAACTTTAACCTGAAATTCTAAGTTTGTTTGTTTTGGGTTTAACGCCGTTTTTCAACAGTATTTCAGTCATGTAACGGCGGGCAGTTAACCTAACCAGTGTTCCTGGGTTCTGTACCAGTACAAACCTGTTCTCCGCAAGTAACTGCCAACTTCCCAACATGAATTATCAGAGGTGGAGGACTAATGATTTCAGACACAATGTAGTTTATCAAATAGTCACGGAGAACATACGCCCCGCCCGAGGATCGAAATCGCGACCCCGCGATCCGTAGACCAACCCTCTTACCTACTGAGCTAAGCGGTGAAATTCTAAGTAAAAAGGGGGAATAATTCATAAAAAATTTGTGCTAGAGTTATGCATCTTGTGTCATATGATGTGGGTGATGATGTTAAACAAGTATTTTAAGTTTGAATCAAATCTATTCAGTAATAACAGAGATAGAGTAAAAGTGCATCAAAACTTTAACCTTAAAAACTAAGTGAAAAGGGGAGATAAATCATGAAATATTGGTGCCAGAGTTATGGCCCTTATGTCAGATGATGTTGGTGATGATGAGGAATAACTATTTCAAGTTTGAATCAAATCCATCAAGTAATTACAGAGATAAAGTGAAAGTGCATCAAAACTTTAACCTGAAATTCTTAGTAAAAAGGGGGAATAATTCATGAAAAATTGGTGCCAGAGTTATGCACCTTGTGCCAAATGGTGTGGGTGATGATGCTGAACAACTATTTTAAGTTAATGGCAATTTTAGCAGAGCTACTGTTACCTCCTACAGTTTTGCATGAAAGTTAAATGTGTGAGTAAGAAAACAAACTATTCTTAATCTAATGTATACTGTTGAGTTGAAAATTCATGACATTTGATGGAATTTGTAATGTTCAGATAGGACTTCACATTATCACATAGAACTAAATGGTGTCAATAGATGCAAGCAGTTTACAGATGATTCAAGAGTCCTGCTTATTTTTTTTTTTTGACTGAATGTAAATCAGTCCTTGATAAAATAAATAAGTGCCAAATAATTTTTTTTAATTTGTAGGAAAAACGGTAAATACACAAATTTCAATGTGAAAACGAATCTCATCACACAACTGAATTTATTTATATATACCTAATTTTATACTCTTTTGGTATCAGGGTTCCCCCACTGGCCCAAAGGTTTTTTTAAACCAGTTTTAGATTTTTAATTTATTTATCGTGAATTTTTCAAATATTGTATGTGATGTGCTAATTTATCCGGTGTTTTGTTTTCATGTCAGGTTCTTGTGTTTTATGTACAGAAAGTAACTTTTAATTACGTAATATTATTTTGGGATCCAAACTGAAAGGCGTGGAGAAGATTATGTTCCTCTTCTCCCCAGTCTTTCACATACATTGCAACTATCTCAAAAAGTCTAAAAGAATCACTGACCAGAATTTTACACAGGGAAAAACTATTGACTATTAAATTGAGAATTAAAATTTACAGAAAACTATGTAAATATTTGAATTCATATGTGTATAAATTCATTTGTTGTCCACAAATTTCAAGTTTGTTACACAGTGTTACTGAATGTAACGGCGTAGCTTCGTAATTATTCGCACCTGCAATTGTTTTTTTAGAGTAATTGGACAAGCGCCATTCATAATAAGACTTCAAACTCCATTTATTTTAATTGATCTTTGATACTCTTTCACACTTTACCATAGTGTCAATAAAGAACAATTATCACAATTATCAACTGGACTGTCAAATTGATTTTTTTAAAACAAGGTAATAAACGGGCCGCTTTTATAGACAGGCGGTACATGATAGTGACACATGCGATGCTGGTGATTTCTGAATTTTTTTTTTTAAATTTCTATCTATAATTGAAGATGACTAAATTAAAGCCCTTGCGAAAATGTCTTTTTTTCTGTTTACGTGAAATTTAATGCCAGCAAATTTAAATGATTTCACAGTATATAAACAAGAGTGCAAGACTGTCACAAAATTCGCCCGTCTAAATATTCAGTTACGTATCATAAAGGTAATAATGTTGATGTTGTATGCCTTGTTAACCCCAAAAAAGAGTAAGAAGGAATCAAGGCATTTGTGAGGTTCCATGTGGGATGAAATTGACAATCGGATCAAAACTGTTTGAATGGACGACACTAATTTCGCAGATTTCGAGTAATTCAAGGGCCATTATCCAAGAGTGCCTGGGGCGATTTGGCTGGTTATCAAACTTGTCGGAGATACTTCGAATTTAGCCACTCCTGGATTATGGCCCTTGAATTACTCGAAAAACTGCAAATTTAGCCTTGTTCGCTCTCTAAGTCGAACAGTTTTCATCCGATCTTCACCAACTTGGTAACAATGTTTGTGGGCATAATATCTCCGATAAGTTTGATAACCAGCCAAATCGCCCTAGGCACTAATAATCCAGGAGTGGCTTGGGCGATTTGGCTGGTTATCGAACTTGGCTGAGATATTATGCCCACAAACATTGTCAGCAAGTTTGGTGAAGATCGGATGAAAACTGTTTGACTCGAGAGAGCGGACAAGGCTAAATTTCGCAGTTTTTCAAGTAATTTGAGAGCCATAATCCAAGAGTGCCTGGGCTGATTTGGCTGGTTATCAAACTTGGCCGAGATATTATAACCACAAATATTGTTAGCAAGTTTGGTGAAGATTGGATGAAAACTGTTCGACTGTGAGCGGACAAGGCTAAATTTCGCAGTTTTTCGAGTAATTCAAGGGCCATAATCCAAGAGTGCCTGGGGCGATTTGGCTGGTTATCAAACTTGGCCAAGATATTATGCCCACAAACATTGTCAGCAACTTCGGTGAAGATCGGATGAAAACTGTTCGACTTAAAGAGAGCGGACATGCTTTTTTTTTGTTTTTTTTTTCGAACATGCAAATAATGTTTTTATCCAGAACACATTTGGCTATTTTACTGCTGCTATATTTATTTTCACTGTGATGAACACTGGATTAATTTAACCGATAATTAATTTAAAATAAGGTGTATATTTTATGTCTATTTTGTCTGATACTGTTCATAATTATACTGAAAGCTACAGTCAGTCGACGATTTTTTCCTTTATCTATCTATCTATAAATACTGCATGACACCCTTGCAAGTATTTTATGCAGGTGCGCGTCAGTGCATAAGAGTTTAAAAGCAGGAATGTACAGGAGAATTAAAGTAATACATAAAGTATTTGTGAGAATTTGAGAAAAAGCTGATAGTGCTAATAAAAAGGCGAAATGTACAGTAAAAGGATTAAAAACAGCCTGGTCACTCAGAAGTCCTGGCCCAGTTTGGTTACCCCTTGCCTAAACTGGTCCAGGGTAGGTGCTTGAGCAATGTCAGCCAGCAAAGAATTCCAGAGAATGATGGTAGCCGGGTAGAAAGAGAACTTGTAATAATTACAGGGTGTTTGAATTTGCCGGAAAGATTGGGAATGCATGTGTCTAGTGAGCCGGGTAGGAGGTAAAATATAAGATGGCATTGGCACTGCAACCAGTCCATGGACAATCTTGTAAAACATCAGTAGCCTGGCATCATTTCTTCTGTTTGCAAGGGAACGCCACCCCAATTGCTTAACATGTGTGTGACACTGCTGTAATTTGAATAGTCACTGGGCCATTATTTTTTTATTTTTTGGTTTACGAACCGCCAGGATGACACATGGTCGTAGGAGGAGGGAAAAAAATAAAATTAAAAAACAGAATCAGAATTTTTTTTTTCGGTAGGAAACGGACCTTTGAAAGGAATATGGGTAAATTCTACATAACATCACACAGGCTGCATGTTATAATCTTCTTTCCCACTTTTGATGCTTTTTCCTGCAAATATACCTGTGACCTTGCTTATATTTGATTAAAAATGAGCCTTGGGGCTTGTCATAGCAGCTTGAGAAAAAAATTTGTCTTGGTATTTCTGTGAAATTACATTAATATACAGCTGGGCAGGTAGCTGTATCATTTTTCTTGAAAGGACTGTACTATACATATAAACTGCACATATTCTCACAAACTAAATGATTGGAGACATAGAAGTCATTTGTTGAACACGGACTGAATTAATACCTTCTGTTAAAACAACAGATGGAAGAATCTAATATTCCCCTATTTGAAGAACACTGTCACCATGGATATATGATTTTACACTCAGCAGCTTTCAAGCATCTTGGCTGTTTATGGGCCCAGTCTGAGACTTAGGGGTACAGCCTACACTGCACTGTGCCTAATAAGCAATTATCTTTTTAAGTGTTAGGAATAGGAAGTGTCTAGCCATCTGGTAAACAGACACCTAGCCTATGTCTGTTAACTGGAAGCCTTGCCTTTCCTCATATGGTTTTCTTGGTATTTGTTAATTTATTTTATGAATAGGCCTAATGTAACACAACAGTTCATCTTTGCAATGATCTTTGAAAATTCTGTCAGTCAGTAGTTGTCTTGCCACATCTACATTGCAAAAGACAGTAATTACATCTATAATCAACATTAATCAGATGTTAATATATAACGTACAATAATTTCATTAAAAATACCTAATTCATAACTTATAAACAAAATAGGTTACTGGACGCCAAAAAGCTGTACAGGCTAGACGTTTGCTTACCGGGACTTACAATTACACAGTTTTAATGTCCCCTGTACCAGTTTATATCACCAAACAAAAGTACTGTCATCATTGTATATTTAAATGATATTTTTCGGGAAAAAATGCTTTCAAGTTCGCGTAATAAGCGGTGCATAGAATCACCGTAATAAGCATTGCGCTATTGGAACGACAGTTACCATAAACTTAGTTGTATACTAAATACAGACTGCATTTCACCGACAATTGGCCATTTTTTCAGGAAAGCACTACGTCGCAACTTTGAATGTTCTTGCATTTTCATTAAAATTACTTCAAAACTTTGGAAATAATACAGCCTGGGCGCAGCCATTTTTAAACGTTTCGTAAATTGCGTAACAAGCATGTTGATTGGGCGCAGTATATATCGGAAATTTTAATTGGACGTTTACGTCATGCATAAGATATGAAGTTTAAAAATAGAATTATAGGAATTCCTAATGTTAATTTGACTCTTTCGCCGTGACGGATATTTGAAGAATGAGACTTTTTTTTCTTTTTGGAATACGCGATGCATTTTTTCTTCTGCAAGCTTTCATGTCATAGCGGAGGAAATAAAAAAATCACGTTTTTTCAGTTTTATTTTTTTTCTGAAAACACGTTTTTTTGAGCGGCGGTTCCGTAAACCGAAAGATCAAAAATAAAAGGCCCTGGTGACCCATCGAGCGGCCCTGCATTGGACCATCTCGATTTTATGTATGTTGAGCTGTGTATGTGGACTCCACACTGAGCTGCAGTACTCTAGTTGTGGTCTAACAAGGGTTTTGTAGGCAATTAAATTCCCTAATATTTTGCTGTTTGGAGGGAATATTGCGCTTAATGAAGTTAAGTGTTTGACCAGCTGTTGGGTGACCTGGTTTATGTGTTTGTTCCAGTTCAGATCTGAAGTGATGCTAACACCAAGGTATTTTGCATCACTCACGGTTTCTAGTGTCTGCCCATGTAGTGTGTAAGTGGATTTGTAAGGGTGTTTAGACTTGGAAATATTAATCACTGTACATTTGGATGGATTGAATTCCATGTCCCATGTGTGTTCCCATTTTTGTAACCTGGTTAAGTCCTCTTGCAGAGTGTGTTGTTGTGTAACATTGTTGACTGTGATATAAACAGCAGTATCATCAGCAAATAACCGGACCTGTGAAACAGTATTTTCAGGCAGGTCGTTTATGTAAATGCAGTTAAACTTCAAGACCTGACATAACATGGAAAACAAAAAATTTCAAATATTATTAAAAATGAATGTAAAACGTGACTATATGTTATCATTTAGGGCTAGAAAACCTATCAAATTAGGTAATAAGGATTTACATCGCGAATATACATGACAAATAACATTTTCGAAAGAATTATCGCCAGTGATTCAACTACACATTACCTACGTTTAAAATTAGAAAAAATGATCATTTTAAGTTCTACTTTTTGTAAGAAAATGTAAAATAGTGCATTTTAAACGTGTTTTCTCACTTGTTCTTTCATTTTTTTGCCGGCGGTTTAATCGTAAGAAAAAAATATTGTAACTTTTAGTAAAATGCATAAAAGGTGGTTGTAACGCAGACAATTATTACACGCGACAACATTTCAATTTTTGGTGAAATAATCAATTTTGGAATAATGGAGCAGGAAAATTCCGTACCAGCATTTGCTGTAACAGCAGCAGTGGGAGCTGTGGTTTTGCTGATTATGCTTTTTTGTACAATGAGTCGAAAATCGACGGAAAAGGAACAAGGTTTTTTTTTTTTACTTTCTGTTTCCGACAGAAATTATCAACAGGTCCAGGAATAGTCAAAATAATTCGCCGTTTATTAGATTGTTTTATTTTGTGACGTGCAGTCAAAACTTGGCGGCCAGTGTAAACACCCTGGGACACTCCGGAATATCTTTATTTTTATAGAAAGCTTTGAATTTATTTGTTTTTATAATTTGCAGCTTTATCATATTAATAATAAAAGCAATAAATTGAGCATAAGTAGCAAATTCATAACACGAACCCTAGGATGCCCGATTCTTCTTCGCGATTACAGTGATGAACTGCATACACCGGGACACCTTAAGAAAGCTTGCAAATACTTATTTTGTTATTTAGATGTATTTATTTCTGAAATAAATAAAACATAAATTTAGGAATATTATAAGTAGGCTATACTGTTCATAAAGCATACCCCGGGATGCCTGTTTCGTCACTATTATACAGTATGCAATTCTCGGATGAATCAGGCGTCCCTGGTTTCGTGTTATGAGTCTGCTACTTAGGATACACCTATATTCACGCTCAATTTATTGCTAAATATGGAAAAAAAAACATGCAATAAAATTAACAGTTAAATTAAAGCTTTCTTTGAAAATAAAGGTAACCCGGGGTGTTTACCCCGACCCAAAACTTGGAAGGACCAAAATAATGGAGGATTAATCACAGTACAGGCCTCGACCTTAACTTTTTTCAGCAGTTGCCAGCAGGTCCACCAACTGCTAAAATCTAGTAGACCTGCTCAGACTTTAGTGGACCTCCAATTCTATCACATAAATTGTGATGTTGTTGTCGTCATAACTTCATATGACTCAAAGAAACAGGACTTATTTCTAAAATAATTAAAAATGGAAGACTGTAGCAAAGAACTAAAAATATTTATTTTTATAGCTCTTTGACTGTAGCAATCTGTTATCCCGAAAATAATTATTTTGAAAAGTGTCCCAAAATATGGACACAATAATCATCATCCTCCCGACCCGTGTTGAAAGTGAAAAAAGAAAACATCAACAATTAATTATCGGTAATTATTCTGATGATAAACTAAGTAATTGGCCTTGTTTTCATATTCAATTAACACCCCCTCAAAGAGCTAAAAGAAGTGTGTCGGTTATTTGTGGCATCTGAAGCGGAGATCAAAGCGGTATAGTTTCCCCGAGATTGTCATGGCATTACGTCATGTTTTCGCGCCATGTGACACATTACTGTCTGATCGTATTCTCGATTCCTTTAATTGTTGAGAAGAAATCAGTGAAAAAGTTTTTTCTTTAATTTTTTAAAAGCGAATGTGCAATATCCCGAATAAACTGACATGTAAATGTGTCAAACCGTGAACGATGATAGTGGATGTCCTACCTCTGTGACCTATTTGCCCTCAAGAAATTTACATTATTGTTTCAGAAGAATATCTAACAAAGTGTTGTGTCAAAACATACATGTACAAAGAATCATTTAAAACTTATTAAAAATCGCAACGACATCATACTGCTTTATTTTATACCACATTTCTATTTACGTTCATTAGGTCACGTAAGCTATTCTGCCGCGCTAACAGAAATCTGTTTGCCAAAAATCGTTTTACTCCATGTATTTAAATTGCTGCCGCTTTTTCATTATTTAAGATTTTTTAATTGTGTTTTTTGTACTTTCTGGTCAAAAGTCTGAATTTTATTACCATAGTATGTACCGTATATTTACTTTAAGAAAGAAATAAATAATCAAGATCGCGCTGTTTGAAATTTTACAAAACATTATATGAAAATTTGATCATTTTTAAAAAATTTTGCCTACATTCCTGTCGGTATCTTATCAAAATTGTTATAGAATTCAAACTGTATTAGTTCTCAAGCGGTGTTGAAAATTTAAAGCGATTATATTAAAAAATGAATGCACCACGCGCGTTTATTGTGTCAAAAGTAACCGCGATGTAAATTAGACATTACGATAGGGCGCACGTGCTTGTGGAATGGAAAATTACCAGCATGACGTTTTGATATTTTTACGATTCGCGGGTAAATTCTAGTCAATCCAGGTAATTTTGCCTGATGTAATTTCTCAATTTGGTGAAGTTACCACGTAAAAACCACTCGCCCGATCGGTGGAGTAGTCCATTCGTGCTCTCCTGACTTTAACTCGCCAATGCTTATAACGGTAGAATGCCGTACTTAAGGCAAAATCAACTTTCGTTTTGTGAATTCGCCGATATGGGTACGATTTTCCCTCCTATTTTTTTACTTTTAAGGGTTTTATTTTATTTGCAGACCGTGACTGAAAATTGGTTGACCGTCGGTCTACCCAACTTTTCATAGTTAGTGGACCTGCCGATATTTTGGTTGAGTCGGTCCAGCGGTCCACCGCTAAGGTCGAGGCCTGCAGTACACAGTCCTGTAAAGTTATTGGTTTTATCGCTTGCTCATATAGGAGCGGAAAAATGTGCAGCCGATACAGGACTCGAACCTGCGACCTTCTGCTTGCAGGTCAGATGCTCTACCAACTGAGCTAATCAGACAACCGATATCATAGAGCAGGGCTTTTTTTCCCTATGAATCTACCTCCTGTAAAAGGAGGTAATCCCAATGCCAAAAAGTATGTTTTTTTCCCAAAGTTGAATTTAAAATTTCCAAATGAATATACCTTCTAGGGTTTTTGCTGTTTTAAGATAGTTTTGCTAATATGTATGTATATTTAGGTAAATTATAATACTGTTGAACAATTACTGAAATGCAGTTCATTAATATTTCACACAAAAACACATTTATGTAGATTTTGGTAATTTGCAAATTGTCCCAATTAAGATAATTTCCGAGAGCATTTTCCCAATTCCAACGGTGTTGGTGGCAATCCCAAATTGATGGAAAAAAGGCCTGTAGAGGTCAGCATTTACAGTCAGAAGTGACTCCTGACCTTATTATGGAAGAAGAAGATCATAGACAAATTATATACATTATATACACACTGCTACATTCCTCTCTCCTGTTTTTCAAAGACAAACTCAGATTCTTTTGACTATCCCAGCCATTGTTTCACCCTAGCTCTAAGATTCCAAGGCTAGTCACCACACTCATGGTACCAGTGTAATAGGAGTGGGAAAAAGTGCAGCCCGATACAGGACTCGAACCTGCGACCTTCTGCTTGCAAATCGGATGCTGTACCGAGGTAATTGGACAGTCGATATCATAGATTAATTATATACATTATATACACACTGCTACACTCATATGATATAAAAATTTGCCATGTAGACGTGGTATACTTTGTATACCAAGAAAGTATACCAGTTACCAGGATATACATATTACTGCGAATGTCCTGTTTTGACACTTAACAGCTTGAAAAGTGTTTTACATTTTTTCTCAATATTTATGCTCAGTGGGCTTAGATTTTTAGAAAAACTATTTTTGAAAATTAGAGTGTATTTCTTTTTATTTCACACAGATCCCAAATTAAGGAATTTAGCTAAGTGGCTGGTCGTTATGGTTTAAGGGAAAGGCAATGTTGTTTTTATGTTAATTCGGTCTGCTAGAACTTCTTATTTCATTTAAAGAAGTAAAAGAATTTTCAAAATCGGGTTAAAAATGAGAAAGTTATCGGCATTTAAATACAATGTATCAGGCCAGGAGTTTTAGCAGAGATCTTCAAAGTTTTCCAAATAGACAAATAGGAAAAACCAGCCCCACCCCCTTACGATCAATTTTTTTAACAAAACAGAATACTTTGATGAAGGAAACTAGTAGCTGGTTGCTCAAGAAATATTGCTGTGAAATTATTTTTAGCTCTAGTGGCCCCTTAAATAGACAACATATCGCAGCATAAGTCAATGAATAATGCTTAGACTATACTGCCTATCTGTTTAACAGTTTTCAAAATGAAGAGTGCCTCTATCAAATGACAACTGTAATGGTGGGCAAAATATTACAGACAGCGGTACACATTTGAAACTTGTGTGTATACTCTTCTCCAAATGGTGTTGCATGTTGTTTTTTTGTCAGGTCAAAAATCAAAGAAAAATTGATAAAAAATATATAAACGGTAGGTATGTGGCAATTGATTTAATAACTTACAGTAAAACAGATTTCTGGTTATAGGTGATTGTCTCTTGTCTCATAAACCATTTGGATAGGAAAATAGTTTCTTAGTGTTGTTACTTGTTTCAAAATTATTCAATCCAGCTGTGAATGTCAGGTGAGCGATCTAGGACCATCATGGCCCTCTTGCTTAATTTGTTGGAATCCTTGTGAAATAAATCATTTCATAATTGTAGAAGAAGAGGAAGAAAAGAGTGAAACTAAAACAACAAACAAACATGAGAAACAGCCCAGCAAGAAGTCGAAGCCTGCGGGTAAGAGCCGTTTGAAGACCCAGCAGTCAGTGTTCACCCACAAATGGCTTGCTAGTTCACTCAAGGGACATGGTGCACGTATCTTAGATATGGACTTCAGTCCAAATGGGAAATATGTCATCACTGTTGCTGAAGGTAAATAAATAAATGTGTTTTGCTTAAATGTTAAAAATTGTGCTTAAGTACCCCTTAAGACAGTTAATGGCACTGTTCAAATTAAAAGATAGACAAGTTCATAATAGAAATTGAGCAGGGTAAGGGTTAATTTACCAGAACGGTTCTGAGGGACTAGTTTCAGTTATAAATAAGTTTGTAGAGGGACACCAAATGACCTATGATTGTGTTGGTGTGACTTTTAACCTCTGGATAAAGGATTTGACCGGATCCTTTAGTTATTTTTCAGACTCTGCTTCTAGTCATGTCAAAAACAAAATTGTTGCTGTATATATACCATGATCTTTTATAAATACCAAGAAGTTATCATAGTGTCAGCAATTGCTTTCAAGTCAACAGGATGATTCTTAATTAAACTCACTAAACAACTGAGTTTCATTGTAAACAAAAGAGTTGATATTGTAAACTGCTATATTTATCACCTGTGAACTCAAAAGGTATACGGTTATTGAATTCTTTAAAATGATGTATTACTGTTGCATTTTACTGTTTCCTTATTTACAGATCGCTCTATTCTTCTGTGGTCTACAAAGGAATTTGAACAGAAAGAACACAAGTATGTGTAACTTATTATGTTCTTCCCACTAGACCAGGTTTTAGAGAACTCTTAACTAAATTGTCAGCAGGATACTCAATTAAGCTGAGGGGCTACTAGTTTTGCTAACAGGATACACAATTAAGCTGAGGGGTTACTAGTTTTGCTAACAGGAAACACAATTAAGCTGAGGGGTTACTAGTTTTGCTAACAGGATACAAAATTAAGCTGAGGGGTTACTAGTTTTGCTAACAGGAAACACAATTAAGCTGAGGGATTACTAGTTTTGCTAACAGCTTACATAATTTTGCAAGATGACATAGCAGCAGAAATACAGATTAAAATTGTACAAATAAATAAATTTATTATAAATTCTAGTTTAAAAATATTATGCTATTAAAAATGTTTATGTGTAAAATATGCTTGCATAATTACGAAATATAATGCAAATCTTATTTTGTGATATATGTAAATTACAGGTCAATCAGGGGTAATGTTGACCTTGATCATGCAACAAGAGTCAAGTACAGTCCTGATTCCAAGTAAGTACACACAACCGTTGATACCTGACTCATTCAGACAGGATATACCGGTAATGGAAAACTTCTAAATAACACAAATTAGAAAACTGACATATAAACTTAAATGAGATGATGCATTAAAAATTTGGTAAAGTTCAAATAAACCATGCTCAGATGATTAGATTTCAGGTTATAAGAACAAGGTTCTCTTTACTAGTTGGCGACCCAGATTCGGACAATTTTACAACATTTTCAGCTGTCATATTTTCATATTTAATGCAAAATCCATGAAATGTTACCTCAATCAAGTTCAGTTCTTTGGTGCCACAAAACGCGAATTTGTTTTTATCTAAAAGTAATCTGAACACGTCACAAAGGCCTGAAAGAGGGTGCATAAATTTAATGTTTTTAGCGTGTTGCAGGACCCAGAAATCGGACAGTAGGAAAACGCTAAATATCGTCATTTCTGTCTTGCAGAATCACTTTTAGGTCGGTGTTAATGATCGATTAAAAGACATGTTCACCTTGATTACATTCAACTATTAATGTTTGATTTAAGGCTGTCGAGAGTTAAAAAAATTCAGTTGGCCTATATACGATACACTTTTAGCTCACCTGTCACGTAGTGACAGGATGAGCTTTTGTGATCGCCCTTCATCCGTCATCCGTTTGTCACGATAGAGACAACATTTTGCAATCAACTTTAATCAAACTTGCACACAACCTGTATTGGCATAATATCTCGGTTCCTTTCGAAAACTGGCCAGATCCCATCATGGGTTTCAGAGTTATGGCCCCTTAAAGGGCCAAAATTTGCTATTTTTTGCTTGTGAACACAATAGAGACTTTTTGCAATCAACCTTAATCAAACTTGCACACAACTTGTATTGGCATAATATCTCGGTTCCTTTAGAAAACTGGCCAGATTCCTTCATGGGTTCCAGAGTTATGGCCCCTTGAAGATCCAAAATTTGCTTTTTTGGCTTTTGCAGCCATATAGTGACTTCATTTATGGTTTGATTTGATACAAACTTGCAAAATATCTTCAACAAAAATAAATCTTGGATTCCATGATGATTCTGTCAGATCCAATCTTAGGTTCTGGAGTTATTTTATATCTGATTACCTCCCCTGATTTTAATCAAAATGGATTTATATCAGTAAGTACTTATAGGACTCATTTGAAATTTCATTATTGTCATTAGTTGGACTCAGACAATCAGGGCAAATAACTATGGACTGATTTTATGTCAAATTACCGCCCTTTATTTCAAATTAAAATTGGTATATCTCTGTAACTAATGAAGAGTATGATCTGAAATTTCATTTATGCCATCAGATTGACTTGGACAATCAGTGAAGATACATATTGACTGAAATTATGACAAATTACCTCCCTTTATTTTTTATGCAAATGAATATACCTAGCAGCTTCTAATGAGATTGGTTTGAAACGTTATTTCTGTCTTCCATGGTAAGAAATTTCTACTTTTACTTACTTTTCTAATATATTGTTGTAAAGGCTCTGTACTCTGTATCTTCTACATGCATATACCAATGCATGATTACCGCCCCTGATTTTAATAAAAATAAGATTTATCTCAGTAAGTATTTATATGACTCATTTGAAATTTCATTATTGTCATGACAATCAGAATAGATAACTATGGACTGATTTTATGTCAAATTACCTCCCTTTGTTTCAAATTAAAATGGGTGTATCTCAGAAACCTATGAAGATACTGATTTGAAATGTCATTTATGCCATCAGATGGACTCGGACAATCAGGGTAGATAACTTTTGACTGAATTTATGACAAATTACCTCCCTTTATTTTATGTAAATGAATGTTCCTCAGCAGCATCTAATGAGATTGGTTTTAAATGTTATTTAAGTCTTCCAGGGTAAGGAATAGTCATGTTAGTACAAAAATGCAGCATTTGAGCCTAGGTATGGAGATTGGCCCTGACTAGTATGTGACCCATAGGTCAAAAGGGACTGTTTCAAGAAAATATTTATCTTGATGATGTTTAATGTGTATGCCAATGTGATCTATGTCAAAACTTGATCTTGTCATCAAGAGCAATGGTACTCGGGTGAGCGATATAGGGCCATCACGGCCCTCTTGTTTAAATAAAGCTCATTATCTTCTTGAAAATTTTATTTAAGCCTGGCACTGTCTACCCATTTTGATCATTTTAAAACGCAATTTGCTCATCTGCATTTAGCAGATTGTAGTTGAGTACCCCTTGAATAATGTAGGGGCCTCAAAACAAGTATGCGCATGCGCACTGAAAGCACATTCAACTTCCCCCAGCGAGAGCTGTCAAAACATTCCGTGAACAAAGGTAAATATTCCAATATTGCAAGTTTTACTAACCGATATGCAATTGTTGCAGTGGATGTTGCACATAATGCAAGCATCTGTGTACTTGTCAACAAATGATCAAAAAGAATGCTGAAATAAGCGTTTACGCGACTGTCTGGGTTTCTGGGTCGTCCGAAGTTCTGGGTCGCCAACCAGTAGCCTTGTATGGCCTACATAATTTGGAAAATTTTCATCAGATATTTTCCTCAATAATGAATAAATTGTGAACTGTTGCATGCAGTTTGATAAAAGATTACTTCTTGATGAATAGAGACCTGGAATTTACTCCATTTATATACTTAGTTTTTAGACCAATTTGAAGCAAAAGTGAAGCATCTTTTCAAATATTCTAGATGGCATTGCTGTACGGAGAGCCCATATATGTGTGATTTATAATTCTGATATGCCCGCTTAGCTCTGTAGGGAGAGCGTTGGTCTACAGATTGCTGGGTCGCAAGTTCGATCCCCGGGTGGGGCGTATGTTCTCCGTGACGATTTGATAAAAGACATTGTGTCTGAAATCATTTGTCATCCACCTCTAATAATTCATGTGGGGAAGTTGGCAGTTACTTGCAGAGAACAGGTTTGTACTGGTACAGAATCCAGGAACACTGGTTAGGTTAACTGCCCGCCGTTACATAACTGAAATACTGTTGAAAAATGGCGTTGAACCCAAAACAAACAAATGACATACAATGTTTGTTTTTAACACTAGACTAAAAATAATGTTCTTAATCCCCCGCCGTGGCAGAGGGATTATAGGAATGGTCTTACATAATTGAAATACTGTTGAAAAATGGCGTTGAACCCAAAACAAACAAATGACATACCATGTTTGTTTTTAACACTAGACTAAAAATAATGTTGTTAATCCCCCGCCGTGGCGGAGGGATTATAGGAATGGTCTGCGTCCGTCCTTCCTTCCGTCCGTAACAAAATCGTGTCAGGTCCATATCTCCTAATTCCCTTGAAGGATTTTCATGAAACTTGGGTCAAATGATCACCTCATCAAGACGATGTGCAGAACCCATGAGTAAGCCTTGTCGGTTCAAGGTCAAGGTCACAACTCAAGGTCAAAGGTTTGAGCCTGCCATTTTGTGTCCGCTCTGTATCTCATGAACCCCTTGAAGGAATTTTATAAAACTTGGTTCAAATGATCACCTCATCAAGACGATGTGCAAAACCTATGAATCAGCCATGCCGGCTTAAGGACAAGGTCACAACTTAGGGTCAAAGATTTTGAGCCTTCCATTTTGTGTCCGCTCTATATCTTCTAAACTCCTTGAAGGATTTTCATGAAACTTGGGTCAAATGATCACTTCATCAAGATGATGTGCAGAACCTATGGGTCAGCCTTGTCGGCTCAAGTTCAAGGTCACAACTCAAGGTCAAAGGTTTGAGCCTTCCATTTTGTGTCCGCTCTATATCTCCTAAACCCCTTGAAAGAATTTTATCAAACTTGGGTCAAATGATCACCTCATCAAGACGATGTGCAGAACCCATGAGTCAGTCATGCCAGCTCAAGGTCAAGGTCACAACTTAGGGTCAAAGGTTTGAGCCTTCCATTTTGTGTCCGCTCTATATCTCCTAAACTCCTTGAAGGATTTTCATGAAACTTGGGTCAAATGATCACTTCATCAAGATGATGTGCAGAACCTATGGGTCAGCCTTGTCGGCTCAAGCTCAAGGTCAAAGGTTTGAGCCTTCCATTTTGTGTCTGCTCTATATCTCCTAAACCCCTTGAAAGAATTTTATCAAACTTGGGTCAAATGATCACCTCATCAAGACGATGTGCAGAACCCATGAGTCAGTCATGCCGGCTCAAGGTCAAGGTCACAACTTAGGGTCAAAGGTTTGAGCCTTCCATTTTGTGTCCGCTCTATATCTCCTAAACTCCTTGAAGAATTTTCATCAAACTTGGGTCAAACGATCACCTCATCAAGGCGATGTGCAGAACTAATGAGTCAGCCATGTCGGCTCAAGGTCAAGGTCACAACTGAAGGTCAAAGGTTTGAGCCTTCCATTTTGTGTCCGCTAAACCCCTTGAAGGAATTTTATAAAACTTGGGTAAAATGATTACCTCATCAAAATGATGTGCAGAAATTATGAGTCAACCATGCCAGCTCAAGGTCAGGGTCACAACTAGGGGTCGAAGGTCTGTGCCTTCCATTTTGTGTCCACACTGTATCTCCTAAACCCCTTGAAGGATTTTCATCAAACTTGGGTCAAATGATCACCTCATCAAGAACTCATGAGTCAGCCATGTCAACTCAAGGTCAAGGTCACAACTGAAGGTCAAAGGTTTCAGCTCTGTATCTCCTAAACCCCTTGAAGGATTTTCATGAAACTTGGGTCAAATGATCACCTCGTCAAGACGTTGTGCAGAATTCATGAGTCAGCCATGTCAGTTCAAGGTCAAGGTCACAGCTAAAATCAAAGGTTTACCCTTTCACTATCCATAGCAGTGGCGGGGGATTTAGCTGTCTTTCAGACTGCCTTGTTGTTACACGTACCTGCTTCTGGCAATCAAGATTGAAGAAAAAAACCAACCATTATTATTTCATCTACAATTTTAAATATTAATTAGTGTTGAAATAATACATAGCAGATGTTATTTTAACACTCTGAATCGGTTATACACCACACTGAATCATTCATTTGAGCTCCACTCATGAAATAAGTGTGCAGGATATATAACCTCATAACCTTGTTTAAGAAGCGGAGGTCTAGTGGTTCAGGCGTTGGTTGCTCAGCCTGGATGTCATGGTTTTGAGCCCCATCAAGATCAAAACGTTGCCTTGTCTTATGACACCTGTCTCATCTCCAGAAAGCAGACTACAGAGTGACTACAGAGTGATTCAAATAAGCTTCAAGCTTCCATCAAAGTCATCTAAAATGATAGTATAAACTAAACTCACTGTTCAATCCTCCTTTATATTATTTCTGATATAAAAAAGTAATAAATGGACAGTGAGCTGTCAGCCTGTTTGAATTAGTTATACTGTTTATTGCAGGGCATTTGTAGTTAGTCTTGGGAATGCAAATACTGTTAGAGTGTTTAGAATTGGGAAGAAAGATGACGGAAGCCCCGGTAATATTACCGGGGCATTAGACTTTCCACAGGTTTGTTCTATTTCATTATAAAAGTATGACAACATGGTTCATAATACATGTAATATTGCAGTTTATTATACGCCTAAAGGGACGTATTATGTTATACCCCGGTGTCCGTCTGTCCGAGCCCACGAATGAATATTTGTTGGGTACTGAGAACAATAGGCAACGGTAAATTCTATTCATGCCATAGTGTTTATTGGGTATTTTTTGTCGCTTGTTGGGTACTTTTTAACAAAAGAAATACCCAATAAAGGTCCATCCGTAGGAACGTCTGTCCGTACATTAGCAATTTCGTGTCCACTCTGTAACTCTTGAACCCCTTGAATAATTTCAAAGAAACTTGACACAAATGTTCACCACACTGAGATGATATGCAGAGAGCATGCTTTGGATGTCTCGCTTCAAGGTCAAGGTCACGCTTAGGGGTCAAAGGTCATATCCAGTTTGTTTTGTGTAACTCTTGAACTGCTTGAAGGATTTCAAAGAAACTTGGCACAAATGTTCACCACACCGAGACAACGTGCAGAGCGCATGTTTTGGATGACTCGCTTCAAGCTCAAGGTCGCACTTAGGGGTCAAAGGTCATATATGACTGCTTTGTGTATATTGCTCTGCATTGCAGTGCTCTTGTTTTTATTTGACAGATCCCTTTTTTGTTCACTTACAATAAAAACATTTTTAATTACTTCCTTTTTATGTTACTATAAATAGCTTATTTTGAAACTTTTTTATTATTGGCCGTAGGGAAAAAACAAGACCACTTTTCTGTGGTACAACATGGATGGTACCTCTAATTTTTAGGTATATTTTAGGTATTTTGACATACCTGTACCTGGTAAGGATTTTTTTGTGGACTTAGATTTTTTTTGGAATTTCTTCCCTTTGTTGTTCCTGTCCTTTGGGCTTCAACAGTCAAGTTCTTTAAATTTTGCTCCCATCCTCTGACATAACCCTTCGGGCGTATATTGCTCGCTTGGCGGAGCTCTTGTTCATTAAGTTAAGGCCTAGTTGTCTTCAGTTTTTGGAAGTACACTTTCATCACTTAAATTTTTATCAAGAGGAAGTTGTAAAAGAATTTTTTGCTGAAATTAAAGCATACAAAGAGCCTTAATTAGTGTTGGAGATATAACAGGGACAAAGCATCTACCTCATATTGAACCATTATTGTGTCTGAGGTTATAAAACTGAGTTTTGTCCTGGTTGGAATTCTACATTAATGTAGTTTATACAAACTAATGGCTATGTATCAGCTATGCTGAAATTGCACATGAGGAATACTTAATCAAACATAAATTTGCATTTGTTGTTTTTAGGTCTACTACCTTGATAACACATATTTCTTGTCAGTATCAGAACTTGAACCTTTCCTGTTTCTATATCATTTAATTCATTTTGGCTGCCTGCCTGATTAGATCTGTAGGTGAAGCATATGACTAAAGACGAGTGGGTTAGAGTTTGATGCAAAGGTGAGGCAGTGTTCTTCATAGTAGACAGGTGTGCAATACCCACCTCAGATTCACAGTAGATAGTTGTTGATTACATGCAGAGGACAAGTTATGGTTAGTCCTGGCAGAAAATTTATATACACTTGATTTGGGTTTACTACATGTCATTACAAAAACTAAACAGTGTTGAAAATGATTAATTGTATGAAAGCCATACTTAACAATCATATCACTTGCAGTGTCTGTAACTTGTCAAATAATCATTTTTTTTGTACTTGACAGAAACATAAGGCAGAGATTATCAATGTGGGTATAGCCAGCAATGGAAAATACATTATGACTTGCTCGTCAGATACCACTATGGTAGTGTGGTCTATAAAAGGTATGTCTAATCACCTAATGAACTTTTAAGCTACACCTGTCTGGTTAATGCAATATTTTGGAGTATCTTGTAAATGCAGATTTTCTTGTATTAATGCCCTTCAAAGAAGAGGGAATATATAAATGTTTTACTAATTGTCAGTTGGTAGTTGGTCAGAAAACCATTTGGTTTCCAAGAAGTAACTAGAGAACACTTGGACATACAGTACTCCATCTTCATAGGATAATTGCCTGTGGTCGGTAAATATCCCCTATTGTTTTTGGGGATCAGTAGGTCACATTGACTTTGAAGCTGAAAATGGTTTCCAAAAATAGCTACATAGTGCTTTTGACTTCTTCCTTCAAACTTAATAGGAAGATTGTGTATGGTCAGGTAGATGATCCCTATTGTTTTGGGGTTCAGTATGTCAAAGTTCAGTGACCTTGAGACTGAAAACAGTTTTTGCTCTATAATTCAAGAGCACTTTCACCTACAGTGGTCAATCTTCAAAGGATGATTGCCTTCAGTCAACAGACGATCCCTAATATTTTGATGGGTCAAGGTCACATTGACCTCAAGACTGTAAAAGGTTTCTACTCAGTAACTAAAGAACTCTTTGGCCTACTACTTTTGGACTTAATGTGATGATTGCTTATACTTAGTACATGACCCCTAATGTTTTCTAGATCAGTAGGTCAAAGGTGAAGGTCACAGTGACTTCTAGACTGATAATTTCTGGAGCACCATAAGGTTTACCACTCAAATGTTTCATAGGATGATTAGCTGTGGTCAGGAGATAAACCCTATTGATTTTGTGATCAGTACCTTAAGGTCAAGCTCCCTGTGACCTTGGAAACAGTGTCTGATTAATTTCTGGAGAAAACTTTGGGTTACACAGGGTTCGCACAGGTCTGGAAAAGTCATGGAAAACGAGATTTGTCTGGAAAAGTCAGGGAAAATTGAATTTTTTCATTTTGTCATGGAAATGTCATGGAAAATTTAAAAATCGTCATGGAAAGTAGGAAAGTGATCTGGAATAAGTCTGTATGTGCATAAAACGATTACATCTGTTTTAATTTATTATCAGAAAAATCCAGATTTAAACACGTAATCGAACAATCAGTAATTTACGTCAATATTGGGGTCGAATCTGGTTGGATACGAAATGACCGTTAAGTTTACTATTGCACCGTTTCCGGTTTATTTTCGTTGTACTTTTAAAAACGAAACTAAGCGTGAAATAGCTAAAAATAGTAAAATATGAGTCAGAAAAGAAGTTGCCGATACAACACTAACTGGGAAAGGAATGAACAGTACAAAGCATGGTTAAAGCCTTTCAAGTTGGATAACAGGAAAGCCTTATGCACCGTCTGTGACAAACTTATTGATCTGTCAAATATGGGTGAAACTGCAATAAAATTGCACATGAAAGGTGGAAAACACGTTGCAAGCATTGAACTCCGTGATTAAACGACAAAAACATGTGACACATTAAAATTTTTTTTCAAACCTGTGGAAACAAAATGCGAGGAAACTGTCATGTCTGATATGTGTATTCCCCCACCCACTCGAGAACAATGTCCAAGACAAAGTGCCAGTGGGATAGACTCCTTTGTGTCTAAGGAGGATGTAACAAGGGCTGAAATATTTTGGACACTGAAACTAATAACATCACATCAATCATACAAATCTTCTGCTGACAGTGACAAAAAAAGAGTAAACAGCTGTTTGAACTTGAACTTTACTCTTGAAAAAGAAAAAAAAAAACAAACAACTGAAGTCTTATTTTGCAAATAGTTTGAAATAAAAGTCTTTGTATGCCAATAAAATAAGTGTATCATTGCATTTATTTCGAGTTTCGTATGTTTGGATTGCGTCATGGAAAGCCAGGCAATGTCATGGAAAAGTCATGGAAAAGTCATGGAATTCTTGTATCCAAGATCTGTATGAACCCTGGTTACAGCCTTCAAATTTCAAAGGATATTGCTTGTAGTCAGTAGATGACTGCTGTTGTTTTTTAGGTCAATAGATTTAAGGGTAAGATCACAGCATACAAAATACATACTAGTTGTCTCTGACAAGCCAAATTTATGAAGATAAACTCTTTCATGGATAAATGCCCTTCAGTTAGTTAACTGTTACTTTAGTAAAGGTTGTAGTAGCATCATTATTTATTTCACATTCCAAGATTTAAAAAACATTTTAAGATTTTATTGAACTTAACTAATGGTTAGTAAATTTTGTAAGGATAATAGTAAAAGACATGTATAAATACTATAATTTACATAAAAAGTTAAAAACCATTCAGCAAGGCTTGTCATCAGTGAGTCTGATAACCATTCTTCTCACTATTCTACTTCTGAAATTATAAAGTCTCTTCACTGGCTTCCAATAATGGTTAGAATTACGTTTAAGATACTAGTTCTTGTGTTTCGAATTGTTCAGGGAACAGCTCAGTCTTATTTGAAAGAATTATTCAATTATGTTAAGAGTAAATGTCTACTAAGATCATCTGATGTGACATATTTCATAGAAACAGAACCGAAATTGCTGACAGATGGATTGCTACTTCTGGACCAAAATGGTGGAATGCTCTTTCATAAAGTTTAAAACTACCAGTATTACAAATGGAAATAGTTTCAGAAAAAACTTAAAACATATCTTGTTAATAAGTTTTATAACTAATTTGACTTGATGTCGTTGTTGTACCTAGGACTTGGACTTTGGATGTAATAATGAACTGTATGAAGTGCAGGAGAATACCGTACGATACATTTTTGCGCTATACAAATGTATTTGTTAATAGTATTAATTTCAGATGAGAAAAGCATTTTGAAATGCACAAAATAGTACATGGATGGAATGGAGAGAATTTTCCTTTCTACTGTTTGTTTGTCGTTTTAGGTGAAGTACTTAGTGAAATAAATACCAATAATATGAATAATTCATACGGGGCAGTATCACCTTGTGGCCGGTTTGTTGCCTCATCAGGTATGTTGTTGTCTTTTCTTGTGTTGTTCTTTGTTACATTAAATGTGTTTTAGAAACACTTCAAAAAGGCATGTTAAAATATTCACCATTTCTTGTAATGTAAAGGAAGATGTATAAGTTTGGTAGAATTATTTCACTATTTGAACATGGTCCTTGTGGCATTGAGATATTATTTGTGATATGGATTGGGTAAGATGGATAAAATTGGAGTTAAAACCATTGAAAAGACATAAAATAAAACCAGAGCTTTATCACTTGATATTCCCAAAAAGTTTGGGAGGTGTGTTTTACAAGAACTTGAGATTTTCAGTCTTCTGTTCTATGCTGTAGGTTTCAGAGGTGAAAGTTTACAAAAACTAGAGATTTTCAGTCTTTGAATTCTATATGACAGGTTCCATCCCAGATGTGATGGTTTACAAAAACTGGAGATGTACAGAGTTGTGTTTTATGTTACAGGTTTCACACCAGATGTAAAGGTCTGGGAGGTATGTTTTACAAAAACTGGAGATTTTCAGGAAGTGAGACGAGCGTTTGAATTAAAAGGTCATTCTGCTGGCGTATATTGCTTCGCATTTAATAATGATTCTACCAGGTAATATTTTACATAAAATGCTGTTCATGAATAATACATTTTATTTCTTATCTACCACTATGTGGTTTTACTAAAGTATGTACATTATCAAATACTGGTATCATGCATGTTGAAAGTAAAGGAAGGAATTTCAAATCTGTTTTAGGGGCCTCCGTGGCCAAGTGGTTAAGGATGCAGACTTTGAATCACTAGCCCCTCAATGATGTGGGTTCGAACCATACTTGGGGCGTTGCATTCTTCATGTGAGGAAGCCATCCAGCTGGCTTACAGAGGGTGGGTGGTTCTACTCGGGTATCCACCTATGATGAAATAATGCACGGAGGGGCACCTGTGATCTTCCTCCACCATCAAAGCTGGAAAGTTGCCATTTGACCTATAATTGTGTTGGAGCAATGTTAAACCCAACAAAACAAACAAATATCCGCAGTTTCCTCATTTTCCAAACAATAACATGCTTCTTTGTTTATAATATTCTTCAATGTGTTTTTAATGAGAGCTTAATATTTCTAGAATTTTTATGCCCTATCCCATTCAACTTCTCCAAAGAAGAGGGTTATATTGTTTTGCTCATGGTCTGTCAGTCTATCTGTTGGTCTATCCATCTACAAGTCAGTAGACCATTTGGTTTCTGCTCAGTAACTAAAGAATATTTTGTAATACATAGAGTACGGTGATTGTGTTTGGTCAGCAGATGTCCCCTTCCATTTTGAGGTTCAGCTAGCCAAAGGTCAGGATCACAGTGACCTTGGTACTTTAAACTGTTTTTGTTCAATAATTAAAGCCTGCTTTGGTGAAGTAATCAAGGGATGATTTACTGTGGTCAGTAGATGACTCCTGTTGGTTTCGGGCAAGGTCAATGATCAGAGTCACAGTTACCTCAAGACTAAAAATCAAGACTTTCTCTCAATAATACACAAACTGTTTGTTCTACTGCCTTCAAACTTATATGATAATGGCCTGTTGTCAATAGATTTGTAGACCTGTATTATTTTAGGGGTCAAAGGTCAAGGTCAAAGTGACCTTGAAATTAAAAACAGTTACAGTCTGGTAACTAAAAAGCTCTGGCATTCAGTCCAGGATGATTGTCCGTTGTCAGAAGATGACCCATATCATGTTAGGTGTCTGTAGGTCAAAGATAAAGGTCATAGTGATAATGAGAGTGAAATTGAAACAAACTGTCATGGGGGCAAACATGTTTTACAAAAAAAAAAACCTTGTTATATTTCGTAATTCTTTATTTTAAGGGAACAGTGGTGTGCTTTTGAAAATCATTTCAGTGGTTCAGATGGCTAGATGATTTCGCCTTCCCTGTTAAATGCTTTTATTATTGCCTTAGATGTTTTCATTGCCTTAATGCTTTTATTGCCTTAACGAATGCCAGAATTTGCTAATGATAGAAATGGATTTTCTATTCAGAATGGCATCTGCATCAAAAGATGGCACATGGAAATACTGGGATACAAACAGTAAGTGTTGTCTATTTTTAGCTCACCTGTCACAATGTGACAAGGTGAGCTATTGTGACCGCTTGCTGTCCATCGTCAGTTGTGCGTCGTCCGCTCACAATTTCTAAAAAAATCTTCTTCTTGAAAACCACTGGGCAGAATTACACCAAACTTCACAGGAATGATCCTTGGGTGGCCCCCTTTCAAAATTTTTCAAAGACTTGAATTCCATGCAGAACTCTGGTTGCCATGGCAAGCGAAAGGAAAAACTTTAAAAATCATCTTGTCCAAAACCACAGGGCCTAGGGCTTTGATATCTGGTGTGTAGCATCATCGAGTGGTCCTCTACCGAAATTTTTCAAATTATCCCCATAGGGTCAAATATGGCCTGCCCCGGGGGTCTCATGGTTTATATAGACTTATATAGGCAAAACTTTGAAAATCTTCTTGTACAAAACCACATGGCCTAGGGCATTGATATTTGGTATGTGACATCATCTAGTGGCCCTCTACCAAGACTTTTTTAAATTATCTCCCTAGGGTCAAATATGGCCCCGCCCTGGGGGTCACATGGTTTATATAGACTTATTTAGGCAAAACTTTGAAAATCTTCTTGTACAAAACCACATGATCTAGGGCTTTGATATTTGGTATGTAGCATCATCTAGTGGTCCTCTACCAAGATTGTTCAAATTATCCCCCTAGGGTTAAATATGGCACTGCCCCGGGGGTCCCAAGTTTTACATAGACTTATATAGGAAAAAAAGTTTAAAAATCTTCTTGTCTGAAACCACAATACTTAGACCTTTGATATTTGGTTTGTAGCATTGTCTTATGGTCCTCAACCAAAATTGTTCAAATTGTACCCCTTGGGTGAAAAGCATTCTCATCCATCAGAGGTTCGGCAAAATCCCGAGACGAACCTCTGATTTATTTCCATCGTTTACTTGGTGAGCATGCGCATTCGTAATTACTATCGGGAGTGGTTTCAGCCAATCATTGTTCGCCATTATTTGGAACTCCGAATTGAAACTTCAAAAAATATGTAAACAAGATACTTGCTTACGATGGATAAAGGCTGTATTCCATGATTGCGATAAATAAAGATTTATTCCTGTAATTCGACGTTAAGAGATTTACATCAAGAAATAATAATATTCTTCGTAAATGGACATCGTATTCCCTCGATAATACGGAAAGGACGCGGTCACGCATTTCACGGACGATTTTGATTGGTTCGCTACGATTTGTCGCGAAACGACGCTGATTGGCTGAAACGTTTTACCTGTATTGTAACCAAACCATAAATATCGGCGAAATGTGCCAGAGGTTCATCCGGGGAACCACGGTAGACCTCTGGTATGCGAGAATGGGTGAAAAGAGGCCCTGCCCTGGGGGTCCCAAGTTTTATATACCGGGGTCACTTAGTTATGTGAGTCATATAGGAAAAATACTTAAAAAATCATCTGATCCTATTTCCAAGACTGTTTAATTATAATTACCTGATGACCCCAAGTAATATGATTTCACTTGACTGTGACCTTGACCTACTGACCTACTTTCTTGTTAGCTCACCAGAGCCAAAGGCTCAGGGTGAGCTATTAGGATCAGTCACTGTCCGGCGTCCGTCTTCCGTAAACTTTTACTTTAAAAAACATCTCCTCATAAACCGCTAGGCCAATTTCATCCATACTTCACAGGAATGTTCCTTGGGTGAAGCTCTACAAAAATTTTTCAAAGAATTGAATTCCATGCAGAACTCTGGTTGCCATGGCAACAGAAAGGAAAAACTTTAAAAATCTTCTTCTAAAAAACCAGAAGCCCTAGAGCTTAGATATTTGTTGTGAAGCATTGCCTAGTGAACCTCTACCAAGTTTATTCAAATCATGACCCCGGGGTCAAAATTGACCCTGCCCCAGGGGTCACTTGATTTTACATAGGAAAATCTTTAAAAAATCTTCTTCTCAAAAACCAGAAGCCCTAGAGCTTAGATATTTGACATGTAGCATTGCCTAGTGGACCTCTACTACAATTGTTCAAATCATGACCCCAGGGTCAAAACTGACCCTGTCCCAGGGGTCACTTTATTTTACATAGGAAAATCTTCAAAAAAATTCTAAAAATAAACCAGAAGGCCTAGAGCTTAGATACTTCACATGTAGCATTGCCTAGTGGACCTCTACAAAATTTGTTCAAATCATGCCCCCCGGGGTCAAAATTGAGCCTGCCCCAGGGGTCACTTGATTTTACATAGGAAAATCTTCAAAAAATTTCTAAAAATAAACCAGAAGGCCTAGATCTTAGATATTTTAAGTGTTGCATTGCTTAGTGGACCGCTACAAAATTTGTTCAAATCAAGACCCCCGGGGTCAAATTGACCCTGCCCCATTGGGTTACTTGATTGTACATAGGAAAATCTGCAAAAAATTTCTAAAAATACACCAGAAGGCCTAGAGTTTAGATATTTCACATGTTGCATTGCCTAATGGACCTCTACAAAAAAATTTCAAATCATGACCCCCCGGGTCAAATTCACCCCGCCCCATTGGGTTACTTGATTGTACATAGAAAAATCTTCTAAAAATAAACCAGAAGGCCTTGAGCTTAGATATTTGACATGTAACATAGCCTAATGGACCTCTACAAAATTTGTTCAAATCATGACCCCCCAGGGTCAAAATTGACCCCGCCCCAGGGGTCACTTGATTTTACATAGGAAAATCTTCAAAAATTTTCCAAAAATAAACCAGAAGGCCTAGAGCTTAGATATTTCACATGTAGCATTGCCTAGTGGACCTCCACAAAATTTATTTAAATCATGACCCCCGGGTCAAAATTGACCCCGCCTCAGGGGTCACTTGATTTTACATAGGAAAATCTTCAAAAAATTTCTAAAAATAAACCAGAAGGCCTAGGTCTTAGATATTTGACATGTAGCATTGCCTAGTAGACTTCTACAAAATTTGTTCAAATCATGACCCCCGGGGTGAAATTGACCCCGCCCCATTGGGTTACTTGATTGTACATAGAAAAGTCTTCAAAATTTTCTAAAAATAAACCAGAAGGCCTAGAGCTTAGATATTTGACATGTAGCATTGCCTAGTGGACCTGTACAAAAGTTGTTCAAATCTTGACCCCCCCCCCCCCCCAAGGGTCAAATTGACCCAGCCCCAGGATTTACTTGATTGTACATAGGGAAATCTTCATAAATTTGCTAAAAATAAACCAGAAGGCCTAGATATTTGATATGTTACATTGCCTAGTAGACTTCTACAGACTTTATTCAAATCATGACCCCCGGGGTAAAATTGGCCCCACCCCAGCGGTTACTTGATTGTAAATCAGAAAATCTTCCAAAAAATTTCTAAAAATCATCAGTTTGACATTTGAAACATGTAGCTCATATTACTCTGGTGAGCGATCCAGGGTCATCATGACCCTCTTGTTTTTTAGCTCACCTGTCACATAGTGACAGGGTGAGCTTTTGTGATCGCCCTTCGTCCGTCCGTCCACAATTTCTTGTGAACAAGATAGAGACAACATTTTGCAAGCAATTTTGATCAAACTTGTACAAAACATGTATTGGCATGATATCTCAATTCCTTTCAAAAACTGGCCAGATCCCATCATGGGTTCTAGAGTTATTGCCCCTTAAAGGGCCAGAATTTGCTATTTTTGTGCATCAACAATTTCTTGTCTGCATGGTAGTGGTTTCATTTATGATTTTATTTTAACCAAACTTGCACACAACTTGTATCACCATAAGATCTTGGATCCTTTCTTGAACCGGCCAGATCCCATTATGGGTTCCAGAGTTATGGCCCCTGAAGGGCCAAAATTAGCTATTTTGACCTTGTCTGCACAATAGCAGCTTCATTTATGATTTGATTTTTACCAAACTTGCACACTTACACTTGGTATCCACCGGTGAACGAAGATTTTGGTTGCATCCTCTTTTACTTGAACTTTGGCCAGATTCCTTCATGGGTTCAGTGTTCCAGAGTTATGGCCCCTGAAAAGGCCAAAATAAGCTATTTTGACCTTGTCTGCACAATAGCAGCATCATTTATGATGTGAATTTAATTAAACTTACAGAAAACTTGTGTCACCATAAGATCTCAGTTCCTTTCTTGAACCGACCAGATCCCATCATGTGTTCCAGAGTTATGGCCCCTAAAAGGGCCAAAATTAGTTTTTTTGACCTTGTCTGCACAATAGCAGCTTCATTTATGATTTGATTTTAATCAAACTTGCACAAATCTTGTGTCACCATAAGATCTCGGTTCCTTTCTGGAACTGACCAGATCCCGCAACAGGTTCCAGAGTTATGGCCCCTGAAAGGGCCAAAATTAGCTTTTTTGACCTTGTCTGCACAATAGCAGCTTCATTTATGATTTGATTTTAACCAAACTTGCACACAACTTATTTTGAACCAAGATGTTGGTTCCTTTCTTGAAATGGTTAGATTCCTTTATGGGTTCGAGAGTTATGGCCCCTGATAGGGCCAGAATTAGCTATTTTGACCTTGTCTGCACAATAGCAGCTTCATTTTTGATTTGAATTTAATCAAACTTGCACAGAACTTGTGTCACCATAAGGTCTTGGTTCCTTTCTTGAACCGGCCAGATCCCCTAATGGGTTCCAGAGTTACGGCCCCTGAAAGGGCCAGAATTAGCTATTTTGACCTTTTCGGCTTAATAGCAGCTTCATTTAATATTTGATTTTAACCAAACTTGCACACAACTTGTATCATCATAAGATCTTGATTCCTTTTTATACGCCCGAAGGGACATATGTTATCGCCTCGGTGTCTGTCAGTCTGTATGTCTGTTGGTTAGCAATTTCCCTTCTGCTCTGTAACTGTTGAACCCGTTGAAGGATTTCAAAGAAACCTGACACAAATGTTCACCTCATCGAAACAATGTGCAGAGCGCATTTGGATGGCTCACTTCAAGGTCAAGGTCACACTTAGGGGTCAAAGGTCATATGACTTCTTTTATGTGTATATTGCTCTGCATTTGCGTCGATTTCAGTGCTCTTGGTTATCTTATATTTGGCAGATCCTTCTTTTGTTGACCTGCAATAATTTTTTTTCAGTTACTTCCCTTTTATGTTACTATAAATAGCTTATTAAGTAATTTCATTATTATTGGCTGTAGGTAAAAAACCGAGACCACTTTTCTGTGGTACAACATGGATGGTACCTCCAATTTTTAGGTGTATTTTGACATATCTGTACCTTGTAAGAATTTTTCATTTCTTTTTGGTTAAATTTTACCCTTTGTTGTTCCTGTCCTTTGGACTTAGATATTTTTTCTGAGGACTTAGATTTACTTTTAATTTCTTCCCTTTGTTGTTCCTGTCCTTTGGGCTTCATCTGTCAAAATTTTGCTCAATGTAATCCTTTGGGCATAAAACTACTGGCCTGATTTAAAAATAATTTTATTTGAAGTAACTTTAAGAAAATTTCAACTATATTTTCTCATAATTCTTTTGATTGATCTGGATTATGATTCTTTGATCTTCTTGTCCTTAAGTGCAATGATAACAGGTGAGCGATATAGGGTCATTTTGGCCCTCTTGTTAAGATACAGCCTTGAAATTTTGATGACATACACAGTTTTGCACACAAATCGTAAAACTGAATTTCTTTGACCATGAATGTGACCTACTGACTTTCTTAATATTTTATCATCAGTTTGACATTTGAAACTTGTAGCTCATATTACTCAGGTGAGCGATCCAGGGTCATCATGACCCTCTTGTTAGCTTATATCCTTGGTTTAACACTGACAGTTAACAGTATGTCAGCTATATACAGTTGTCAGTTAACCTAACAAGTGTCCAGGATTCATTACCACTCCAGTATTAACCTGTTTTTCTGAAAGTAATTGACAACTTCTCCACATGCATCAGAGCTGTAGAATGAGTAACAGACACATTGTCTACAGTCACCCCAGAGTACATACTCTACAACCTGGGCCTGTAACTTTAACTACCTGTTAGATTAACCACTAGTTAAATTTTGATTCAAAATAATAGTCTTAGTGGGAAACACTAGTTTGGTGTTTTGATTTGGTTTTTGACATTTTAGTGTTCATAATACTAAGTCTTCTAAAATGTTGAAATAAAACCCTAAAATTTAATTGACAATTGCAAATCTTTTTCTTTTCCTATTTAACTGACAGTACTTAGACAGTAGAAAGGGAATTCTGGACATAAGCACTGCGTTATTACAGTAGTAAAATAGATATTGGAACATGGGTAATGAAATGAAAAGTACCTACTTGAGCCAGTGTTAGACTGGCAGAATTGCAGGATTTTACATGTATATTTAAAGAAATATTACATTAAACAAAACTGATGAAGTAGCCAAGTAGCTAATATATCAATAGAGCAAATTTAGGGTCTCGTAAGAGGTCTGGGTTTTAAACATAGTTACTTTTTGAAAGCTTAAAAAACTATCTGAAAATGTAAAATACTTTGTATTAAGGGTAAGTCAATGTTCCCCTACTAAGTTTGTTTAAGACAGGTCCCTGGGATCAGATTGGAGGCTGCCACTAAGAGGTCGGTGTTACTTACTTAAAATTGTCCATCCGGAGTACCTCAGATCTTCTCTCAGTCTGGAGCAGTTTGGTGGAAATAGATGAAACTAGGCATTGATGAGGCATGGATTGTCCTCTTCCAGTGATTTGGCTCAGCTACATATCGAGGGGGTTAGAGTGCAAGTGGTCTAATTACACATGGATAAGAAGCACTTAGAACAGTTTAGCTCTAACCTTGAGATACAGAAACTTCTGAAATTCATATAAATCTTTCACATTTAATATTCAGTATCCATTCCCTATGTTTTGTTTGTGGGAGATAACTCCAGACGCTTTCAAAATTATATCTTATACTCACTGTTTTCTCCTCAGAATCTAAGATGGATTTTCGCTGAGATAGTAAGTGTGAAATTAAGGAAAGACAGAAAAGTTTGTCTAGTGGGTAGCTGGAATACACAGTAACTTGTACTCTAAAAATGTGTTTTGTCTGGTCCTTTTTTCTTGATTGAATGCTATATTTATTAAACATAAATAAAAGAATTCTGTGTAAATTTAAAAATCTTCCATGTTATCTTAAGTTGTTTCCTGGTTTCTATTTTCAGTTCGATATGATATGAATCAGGATCCATATTTATTATTCACGGGGAAGTTAGCGTTGTCAGGGTCGTGTCTTGTATCGTTATCACCAGATGGTAGAACTGTTGCCATAGCTCAAGAAACATCTATATATGTGTGCAACTCTTCAGGGAATGATGAAGAACTCATTGAGAACATTCACTCAGGTATTTTTTTCCTTTTATGTAGGGGTTAGATTTTGCTCGATATATATCAACAAGCCTTCTTCTCATTTTCATATGTATTCTCCTGAACTACTAGTTCTTGTTCATGTAGAATTATATCAAATTCTAATTTCACCCAGGTAAGTGATGCTGGGCCCCTCATTGACAGCCAAGTATTAAAACATGTTCTGGAAAGTCTTGAAACAATCTTATTGCTTACTCCTTGTCAGACATTCTGTTATTATATTCGTATTAAGTGAATGCTTAATTTGAAAAAGCATGTTTCCAAACATGTTTATTTGATTTAATTGTTTTAAGAGAATGAAAGTTTTATTGGTAGAATTACATTGATTAATTGTTCATTTTAATTGTTTAATACTGTTCATGAATGTTTAACAAGTCTTTAACAATGTATTGGAAAGAAAAGCATTACATTTTCAGTATGGGTTGAGTGTTTTCTTCCTATCATGAGAGGATGTATACCAATGATGAACATGGTTTTTATTTCAGAACCGCCAGCACAGATTGGTTTTGACAACTCAGGAAAGTATTTGCTAAGTGCTGGTGACAAACATGTCCATGTCTTACATAATATCACAGGTATATTGAATCATTGTTTCACAAAAGCAAATTAGACTGCCGATTTCAGACATCTTAGCTCAATACAGTGTTGCTAGTGCACCTTTTAAGCATGTGGGGAAGTTGTTTGCAATTTCAAGAAAGTAAACACAGGTTTAGTATTCAGGAACACTGAGAAAATTAACAGATTGTGGTTACGTCACAAAATAATTCCTGAAAAATGGCTTTCAATTTGTATCAGATAAAATTTGTACTGAGGTGTAACAAAGCAAATGAATTTATTGTAAGGATCTCACAGAGACAAACAAAATGATGCCAAAATCTCAATACAGCCAAAAATTGAGTTACTGGTTTGTAGAATTAAGGCGACCATATTGAAGAAATAGGTGTTGATACTACTGTATTTCTGCAACTTGAAACAGACATAACTGATTTTCTATATTATGTGTTCAGGTTATAAAGCGACTATAGAAGAGCTGATTGGTTTAGAGAAGAAGGCCAGCGGTCAGGCAATGAAGGAAAGGATAAGGTCTCAAATCAGAGATGCCAAGTAAGTACTGTGAAGTCTTCATAATTGTTTTGCCAGTAGTTCCCCTATATCAGAGTACGGAGATTGTTTATTTTGTTGTTGACTCAGAAATATAGAAAAGAGTGTACTTACAATCTCATAGTCATGATCATGTCAGATTTCATATACTTGGCCCACTAAGATACCATCTTAATATCACTCCGCACAAAAAACAAACCCCAGTTTGCAGTGGGCAAGACTTGCGACAGGTTTATTAAGAAGGCAGATTTCATTTACATGTATGCAGTTCAGATAAACGCTTGTTTAATAACAACATACATTTGCATTTAAACAACATAAAACTCTCCCTATTCATACATATTTAAGTGTATTCATCCTTTTTACTCTAATAACTCTTACGTGTCATACATGCTACGATCAAATTAATCAGAAATACTTTGACGGCTACTGTAAACAGACTAAAACAGTTTAAAACAGTACTGATACTTCAGTGTTATAAACAGAATACTATCCCACTTGAAAAATTTGATTGTATTTTCATCTCTGGAATACTGGCCGCACACGAAAAACTCCCTAAGAGCCCACACATTAAATAAAAATGATATATTATACCAGAGTTTAGCTTAGGAAGAAACGTGTCACCGTGGCTACAATAAAAATTGTATTGCACGAAATCAAAATGATTTCTCAGAATATTCCTCCGATAATTGGATACCAGATCTAACCCAAGCATGTATATGTTAATAATAAATTTATACATAATAGTTACATAAAAAACTTCAAATTTGAATAGCAAAGTAAATGTTCAACCTGTCAGAGTGAAGTCTAGCCTAGAACTAAATAACACCTGCTAATCCATCAAATATCTGCCAAATATCACATGACTCAACTGCATGACTGATTCGCGCCAAATATTCTTTCCCACAAATATTTGTGCTACTCTATGTTAAGACATTCGTTCTGTGCTATACTGCGAAACGCACAGAACTGTCAGTTATCAAACAACTCCCACCATCTATTCTTTACAAGTTAGTATTTCTAAAAAACTTCAGGAATTCTACAGAAAATTACATAGAGTTACTTATTTTATCAACAAACTTCTACAGATAACACCAGCATTACGTAATTTCTTTGAGACCTGATTGATATAGAACTATAAATCTGAGCTACTGTGAAGGTTGCCTGTGGGAAATGAGGTCCTCTGCAAGAAATGAAGGTTGTCTTTGGGAAGTAAGGGTTGTCTGTGGGAAATGAGGGTTGCCTGCCGGAAATAAAGGTCATCTGTAGGAAATGAAGATTGTCTTTGGGAAGTGAGGGTTTCCTGTGGGAAATGAGGATCTTTTGCAAGAAATGAGGGTTGTCTTTAGGAAGTGAGGATTTCCTGTGGGAAATTAGGATCATCTGCAAGAAATCATGGCTATTGTCCACAAGTGTACATCAAGTTTTGCCAGTATCACTGACCTCTGTTTTTTTTTCTTTGGTATACTCCGCAGAATTATTGAGTGACCATTTAGAAAAATTGGTATATTCAAATTATTAGTACTAGATAAATGATATGGAAAACAATTACCAAATGCGATATTGTTAGAAGTGATCTGTTGCAAATGCGCTTAATATGCCTTAAGGTAGTTCTGCACGTTTGGATCGAAATTTTTTCTGCAATGTAGAATTTGATTAAACTCTAATTTTTCAAAACTTCAGAATATACATAGAAAATTCAGTAAATAAAAAATATATGGTCGTTTGCTTGATTTTCTGCTAGACTGATTTGAAAAATTTGGACCTCGCGCAATATTTCATAATGGGAGTCTATGGGAAAATCATAACTTTCATAACATTTTTCTCGAATAGAATTTTTTCTACAATGTAGATTTTGATGAAACTTCTCACAGTTGTTAATAATCACATGACCTATAATTTGGTGAAATAAAATTTATAGGTCCGTGTGCTTATTTTTGAGATATTTGACCATGATTAAAGGGAACCGGACATTTCACGTTAATTTTAAGACATTATTTTGAATTTGTTAACGTCCAGTATGTTTTAATATCATATTTTGACTTTAGAAATGTAGAAACATTGCCATTGTAATAAATTTACTCACAGGTTTCAATTAATTTATAAAATGATTTTCATTTCCGTACGCCGAATCCAGGCTTTGTTCAACGTTTTCCGGATAAATGACGTTACGCCATCACTTTCGGTTTTTCAAACGTGCAGAACTACCTTAAGACAGTGTCATAATGTTACAATTTTCAAAACCCTGGCTATAAATTATTTTGAGGCGTATGTGTTACATAAAATCATTTTAAAAAGAACCTGTATTTTCAGAGCTGCCTTAGAGCGAATTCAGGGAGAGACGTTAAATGGCCATGCTAAAGTCCAGTAATACACAGACATTCCTGACATACATGTATACAGTATTCACGGTGTAACGAGTACATGAAGACAACACTCCAGTCAACTGTTTGTGACAGTTTCTGCTCCAACATCTTTATTCAGATATATAAGAGAGGTTGAAATATCATCCTGTAGTACTTCAATAGTTTGTTGTGTATAATTATAACATTGTCAAGATGACATTATTCAGGATATTGCTGTTTCTGGTATTCAGTTGTTCAGTTAAATTTTTCAGCAGTTTTTGTCGAACTAGTTTGAAATCATTCAGTTAAAGTAATGTGAAGAGTAGTTTTTAACACACCTTTTCTGGTTTCAGTTATTTTCTAGGTGGTATGTATATATGAACATACATGGAAGTTTCAACCTCTTTTTTTTATATAACAAATGATTAAATTCACAAAAAGAGTATAAACTTTAAAAAGTTTGCATTTTCTCACAGACTAAAGTTTTCCTAAACTTCAGAATGTTAGATATGGCTTTAAAGTGTGAATGATAGTGCTGTTGTTCTTACAAGTTACATGTTAAGTAATTGAGTGATGTTAAAGTTGTATTAAACCCTCAAACTGGTGTTGGTAATATGTATAAAAATGTGTTCATTCCTGTGCATTAAAACATTTCACAAATATGTAAATTTTATGAAGGCTTTATGGTAAGCAGCCTTACTTTTAGTGTTAAAGGCACTGACCTCCAGATTTTTGGCCAGAAATGATCTTTCTTTAAAATTGAAGTTTTGTTATATTATGTGAACATTGAGTTTTTTTGTTTCTTAACCATCTTAGAGTGCCAGATCAGGAAAGTAAAGATGCCCCAGTCAGGATTCGTACACGGGCTTCTGTGTTAATAAAAACTTTCCATCGTTCTTGACCTATACTTTATGGAGGAATAGGTATTTAATAATTGTTAAATATAAATATTTCTGATGTAGGCAGTTTACCTCGAGTAACCTGTTATGAACGCTTTGCAATTTTCAATGTAAAAATTAATAAAAACAACTAATTCTTGTGTGTTTCCATAACATATAGTTTGTCAGTTATTAAGTTTTGAAGGTTTCTTAAGAAATACAGCACTAATTTCCTTATCTCTAAAAGTGTCTTTGTTGTTGTATGATCTGGAGGCCAGTGCCTTTAAGAAGTCATGAAATGGAGAGTAGCATGATGCACATTAAAGATACCCAGTGCTCATCGTTCAGTAAAATATTTTATTTGTGGAATCTTCAGATGTAGACAGTCCATCTCAAAGGTAGAATTTAATTCTACCAAGTTAAATATATATGAACAAATTGTGTACGTAGAACTACATACATAATTATATGTTATGCAGTAGCAGTCCATTGTTTAAAAAACTTTCTGGGTTTTTTTTTTAGCGGTAATACACATTTATACTGAGTTATCTACTGTGTTATCGATACATGTGTTAAGTGTGTACTGTTGTCAACAAAATGCATAGTACTGTTAATACGCATAAACTTGTTAATATTGGTTAACATAATCTATATGTAGTATTTTTCTTTTTTTTGAATATGAAATTTTTGTTTAGTATACCTTTAATATTCACGAATATTTCAAATTTGAAGTAAGCAAAAATAAAAACCAATGCCAACATTACCCTATGTACAGTCACTGGCTGATAGGTATTTCTCTTACAAGTTACTGATTGCTATTTTGTTTCATGTTCAATAAAGTTTTTTGTTTTAATGTCACTTTGAGAATGGATTTCAAAGGTATGGTATTGGGGACAAGTTGTTGTCAGAAAAAATACTCTACCAGATAATTATATTGGTAAGAAGTGTAGGGGAATTTTCAGTTAGTTTTGGGTATGTATTGTTCGGATGAACTTTTATTTTATGTAAAGTTTACAATTTTTATACAGAACATTTTTGTTGTGTTTGAGACACATTCTACTAGTTTTACTATTCAGCCATACCAAAGTCCCTCTGACTTGTGAGTCTATTAACTTGCAAGTCTGTGAATATTTGCTTGATTGAAACCAACCTAGCAAGTTCTTGCAACTATATGTATATGCAATCAAAGTATTATTATGTGCAGGTTTCTCAATAAAGTTAAAATAACTTTTAAGCAAGAAAGACAGTCTCCTCAACCTAAAGCCAGTTCTTCATTTAAGTGTGATATGAATGATCAGTGGGGAATAATTTTATCTATCCTTTTTAGCTCACCTGTCACATAGTGACAAGATGAGCTTTTGTGATCACGCAGCGTCCGTCGTCCGTCCGTGCGTGCGTCCGTCCGTAAACTTTTGCTTGTGACCACTCTAGAGGTCACATTTTTTGTGGGAACTTTATGAAAGTTGGTCAGAATGTTCATCTTGATGATATCTAGGTCAAGTTCGAAACCGGGTCACGTGCCATCAAAAACTAGGTCAGTAGGTCTAAAAATAGAAAAACCTTGTGACCTCTGTAGAGGCCATATATTTCACAAGATCTTCATGAAAATTGGTCAGAATGTTCACCTTGATGATATCTAGGAGAAGTTTGAAACTGGGTCACGTGCCTTCATAAACTAGGTCAGTAGGTCTAAAAATAGAAAAACCTTGTGACCTTTCTAGAGGCCATATATTTCACAAGATCTTCATGAAAATTGGTCAGAACGTTCACCTTGATGATATCTAGGTCAAGTTCGAAACTGGGTCATGTGCCATCAAAAACTAGGTCAGTAGGTCAAATAATAGAAAAACCTTGTGACCTCTCTAAAGGCCATATTTTTCATGGGATCTGTATGAAAGTTGGTCTGAATGTTCATCTTGATGATATCAAGGTCAAGTTTGAAACTGGGTCACGTGCGGTCAAAAACTAGGTCAGTAGGTCTAAAAATAGAAAAACCTTGTGACCTCTCTAGAGGCCATATATTTCATGAGATCTTCATAAAAATTGGTCAGAATGTTCACCTTGATGATATCTAGGGTAAGTTCGAAAGTGGGTCATGTGCCGTCAAAAACTAAGTCAGTAGGTTAAATAATAGAAAAACCTTGTGACCTCTCTAGAGGCTATATTTTTCATGGGATCTGTATGAAAGTTGGTCTGAATGTTCATCTTGATGATATCTAGGTCAAGTTCGAAAGTGGGTCAGGTGCTATCAAAAACTAGGTCAGTAGGTCAAATAATAGAAAAACCTTGTGACCTCTCTAAAGGCCATATTTTTCATGGGATCTGTATGAAAGTTGGTCTGAATGTTCATCTTGATTATATCTAGGTCAAGTTCGAAACAGGGTCATGTGCGGTCAAAAACTAGGTCAGTAGATCTAAAAATAGAAAAACCTTGTGACCTCTCTAGAGGCCATATTTGTGAATGGATCTTCATGAAAATTGGTCAGAATGTTCATCTTGATGATATCTAGGTCAAGTTCGAAAGTGGGTCACGTGCCTTCAAAAAGTAGGTCAGTATGTCTAATAATGAAAAAACGTTGTGACCTCTCTAGAGGCCATATTTTTCATGGGATCTGTATGAAAGTTGGTCTGAATGTTTATCAACTGGGTCATGCGGGAAGAGGTGAGCGATTCAGGACCATCATGGTCCTCTTGTTTAATTTTTTGTCTACAGTGTGACTCTACTAGTATGAAAGACAGACATTCTGTACCGTCTGGAGTCTAGAAAATACCCATACTGGCTTGATAAGACAAGAGGACCATGATGGTCCTGAATCGCTCACCTCTTCCCACATGACCCAGTTTTGAGTATGACGTCATTATTTGACATAGTGACCTAGTTTTTGAGCTCATGTGACCCAGTTTTGAACTTGACCTAGATATTATCAAGATAAAAATTCTGACCAATTTTCATGAAGATCCATTGAAAATTATGGTCTCTACAGAGGTCACAAGGTTTTTCTATTATTTGACCTATTGACCTAGTTTTCCAAGGTACGTGACCCTGTTTTGAACTTTATCTAGATATCATCAAGGTGAACATTCTCACTAATTTTCATGAAGATCTCATGAAAAATATGGCCTCTAGAGAGGTCACAAGGTTTTCCTATTTTTATACCTACTGGCCTAGTTTTTGACCGCACGTGACCCAGGTTCGAAACTGAACTAGATATCATCAAGGTGAACAATCAGATCAATTTTCATGAAGATCCATTGAAAAATATGGCCTCTAGAGAGGTCAAAAGGTTTTTCTATATTTAGACCTACTGACCTAGTTTTTGACCGCAGTTGACCCAGTTTCAAACTTGACCTAGATATCATCAAGATGAACATTCAGACCAACTTTCATACAGATCCCATGAAAAGTATGGCCTCTAGAGAGGTCACAACGTTTTTTTATTATTTGACCTACTGACCTAGTTTTTTAAGGGACGTGACCCAGTTTCAAACTTGACCTAGATATCATCAAGGTGAACATTCTGACCAATTTTAATGGAGATCCATTCACAAGTATGGCCTCTAGAGAGGTCACAAGGTTTTTCTATTTTTAGACCTGCTGACCTAGTTTTTGTCCGCACATGACCCTGTTTCGTACTTGACCTAGATATCATCAAGATGAACATTCAGACCAATTTTCATACAGATCCCATGAAAAATATGGCCTTTAGAGAGGTCACAAGGTTTTTCTATTATTTGACCTACTGACCTAGTTTTTGAAGGCACGTAATCCACTTTCGAACTTGACCTAGATATCATCAAGATGAACATTCAGACCAACTTTCATACAGATCCCATGAAAAATATGGCCTCTAGAGAGGTCACAAGGTTTTTCTATTATCTGACCTACTGACCTAGTTTTTGAAGGCACGTGACCCAGTTTCGAACTTGACCTAGATATCATCAATGTGAACATTCTGACCAATTTTCATGAAGATCTTGTGAAATATATGGCCTCTAGAGAGGTCACAAGGTTTTTCTATTATTTGACCTACTGACCTAGTTTTTGAAGGCACGCGACCCAGTTTCAAACTTGACCTAGATATCATCAAGGTGAACATTCTGACCAATTTTCATGAAGCTCTTGTGAAATATATGGCCTCTAGAGAGGTCACAAGGATTTTCTATTTTTAGACCTACTGACCTAGTTTTTGAAGGCACGTGACCCAGTTTCGAACTTGACCTAGATATCATTAAGATGAACATTCTGACCAACTTTCATAAAGATCCAATGAAAAATGTGACCTCTAGAGTGGTCACAAGCAAAAGTTTACGGACGGACGCACGCACGCACGGACGCACGGACGACGGACACCGCACGATCACAAAAGCTCACCTTGTCACTTTGTGACAGGTGAGCTAAAAAAACAGACAGGATTATATAGGAACCTTCAGGCTTTCTTCACACTTCTGTTTCCTTCTTACAGTCCTGTAAACTCCGAGAGTACAATATTATCAAGGTTCTTGCATAAGAAAGTTAATACTTATACAGAATCAAGGATTTCTTGTATGTCTACTTGTCAATATATACATGCAACTGAAATACCTTCAACAGTGAAGGATTCTCATTAGTTCTATTTATAGGCAATTATTTGCAGATAGGAAACTATTTTTGACATTACCATTTCTCATTTTGTCAAAAGTTCATTTTTCTTTTTTTGTTCAAATATATTTCTAAGTTCTTTTGTTCAGACTGATGTTATTTTATTATTCCAAATAGTTTTAAATATGAATATTAAATAGCTGCCAAATAGGTGAGTTTTGTTTCTCAACTATAAACGAGCTTTTCGCCTTTCTTTAAGGGAGATGGAAATTTTGATATGTTTATTAAAACAAGCACTGTGAAAGACAGTAAAGAGTAAATTGTGTTTGTTTTTATTTTATGCTATGGTAGGCATTTATCTGTAGGTGCAGACCTAATAGAATATAAACATTTTTGTATGTAAGTAAGTACTATATTGAAAATACCTATATTTCAGTTACAATACAAGTACCAAAATACACCAGTCTTCACAATTTGGATTGCGATTTTCTCAAGTTTTGGAAGCCAGCAACATTGGCAAGTGCTGCTTGGCCATTGGTCAGTTTCAAATAAAAGAAGTCCTCTGAAACTGCTAATCAGATGCTACAGTTTGGAGACTGGGCCTCTAACTCGGGGGTCCTGGTATTGCATATTTCCCTTCCTTGCTGTTAATACTTCTTGGAACTTCGGGAAAATATTTAATTCACAATGGGTATAGTTCACCGCTTTTTAAGGATAGCAGATATTAATCTAGTTTTATGACTGAAAAATTGTTGAAAAAGATGCTAACCCCCCCCCACACTATCCAAAGAAGGTAGAGCAGAATGTCTACAATTTGAGAGGTTGCCAGTTTGATTCCCAGGGACAGTTTGTTGTGTGTGATATTTTACAGAAGATTGTGTTCCCCAAGGTAAAAATGGTCCCCATATCTTATTCAAAAAGGGAAGTTGTCAGCGCTAGACCAAGTCAGTACTAGTATAGGAACCAGGAACACTGTAAGCCTGTTTCTCGTCGATTCGAGCTTTCTCATCGATTCGAGCCCTTGTGTTTTAGTAAAATTCATGCTCATGTAGCATGTTCTTCCATCAGAAACTTGTGTCATTTACATTTTAAAATGCCTTGGAAAATGTTAGTCATGAAACCACTGAAAAATTGATTAAATACCTATTTTAAATTTTTGCATCAAAAATTACTTATTTCAAAAGGAAATTACACAGTGGGTAATATTGTGAGCCCAAATTTCAAATTAAAAGCACCCTGAGCATATTTTGACTGTTGTTACGAGTGAACAAGAAGTCAATCTTGATAGAAATTTGCTTTATGGAAATAGAATATGCAAACATAAACATTTAATGACCTTCCAAACAGAGGGCTCGAATCGATGAGAAAGTTTTAAAATGATGTGGAGTTTCACCTCCTTCAGTCTCGTGCAAAAAAGTACATATAAAAGATGATAACATTGTAATTCTTATTGCCCATTGTTAAATGCAAATATTTTTGTAACAAAAAACAAAAATTATTTAATTGAACAGGTTTACAAAAATTTGCACACCTCTAAAAGATTTAAGAGGCTCGAATTAAGGAGAAAGCAGCATACTGCAGACCACAGTTACATAACTGATAAACTATTGCAAAACAGTTCAAGTCTTGCCATCCCAGTTATCTCATTATAAAGAGCATTTAACTGATAACATTAGGGTCTAGTTTAATCCCTCGGCAAGTTTGATGTTCAACAGGACAATTTGACAAAAACTCCAGTGGGAGATTAGTTTTTCGTTCTCTGATTCATTTGTGGAAGTTGTCACATAGAAAAACAAGATGGCCCTAGGTCGTTCACCCGAGTAACACACCATAACAAAGATGTTTTACCTAGTAATTTCATGGAGACAAATATTCTGACCAATTTTCATTAAGATTAGACAAAAAAAACGTGGTCTCGAGTGTAAACAAGCTTTTCCTTTGAATTGACCTGGTGACCTAGTTTTTGACCCCACATGACCCAGATTCGAACTTGACCTAGAGATCATCAAGACAAACATTCTGACAAAATTTCATAACAATTGAGTCACAACTATGGCCTCTAGAGTGTTCACTAGCTTTTCCTTTGATTCGACCGGGTGATCTAGTTTTTGACCCTATATGACCCGGGTTTGAACTTGACCTAAAGGTCATCAAGACAAACATTCTGACCAATTCTCAGGAGTTTCAAACTTAATTGTGGTCTCTAGAGTGTTAACAAGATTTTCCTTTGATCTGGCCAGGTGACCCGGTTTTTGACCCCTCATGACCGAGTTTCAAACTTGACCTAGAGATCATCAAGACAAACATTCTGACGAAGTTTCATAAAGATTTAGTCAAAACTGTGGCCTCTGAGTTTTCACAAGCTTTTCGTTTGATTTGACCGGGTGACCTAGTTTTTGACCCCACATGACCCAGATTCAAACTTGACCTAGAGAACATCAAGACAAACATTCTGACTAAGCTTCATAAAGATTGAGTCACAAAATGTGGCATCTAGAATGTTCACAAGCTTTTCCTATAATCTAACCTACTGACCTAGTTTTTGACCCCACATGACCCAGTTTCAATCTTGTCCTAGAGATCATCAAAACAAACATTCTGACCAAGTTTCATAAAGATTGTGTCACAGCAGTTTACTGTGGCCTATATATAGAGTGTCCACACGGCAAATGTTGACAGACGCCGGACAATGACTGGTCACAATACCTCACCTTGAGCACTTTGTGCTCAGGTGAGCTATAAATAGTACAGTTGAAAACTTTGCACACACATCCAGGATGTTGGAAAAATAACTTCAGGCACTAATCTGTCCCAGGGAATCAAACTTGAAATCTCATTTCATAGCTGTGTGCTTATTGCAAGGGCAGCCTCTGAAGAAATGTAAAAAAACAACAAAGAACATAATTTACAACACTGACTTTATTTTATTACCCTGAATACTGTTTACAATTGTCATACTAGAGGTCTTGTATATAATGCTGGTAATACATCAGTATATTTAAAACAAGAGCTGTCTCCACAGGATGACACATGCCCCCGATGGCACTTTGAATGAATAGTTATGGCCGATGTTAGAGTTTAGGACCTTTGACCTACGGAGCTGGGTCTTGCGCACGACACGTCGTCTTACTGTGTCACACATTCATGCGTAGTTATTTTAAAATCCATGCATGAATGACAATGATATGGACCGGACACACCCATCAATGCACTATCATGAAAAATGACCTTTAATGTCTAAGTGTGACCTTGACCTTTGAGCTACGGACATGGGTCTTACCCGCGACACGTCGTCTTACTGTGGTACACATTCATGCCAAGTTATTTGAAAATCCATCCATCGATGACAAAGATATGGACCGGACACACCCATCAATGCACTATCCTTTAACGTCTAAGTGTGACCTTGACCTTTGAGCTACGGACCTGGGTCTTGCGTGCGACACGTCGTCTTACTGTGCTACACATTCATGCCAAGTTATTTGAAAATCCATCCATCGATGACAAAGATATGAACCGTACACGCCCATCAATGCACTATCCTTTTATGTCTAACTGTGACCTTGACCTTTGACCTACGGACCTGGGTCTTGCGCGCGACACGTCGTCTTACTGTGGTACACATTCATGCCAAGTTATTTGAAAATCCATCCATCGATGACAAAGATATGGACCGGACACGAAAATTGCGGACAGACCGACAGACGGTTCAAAAACTATATGCCTCCCTTCGGGGGCATAAAAACAAACTTTTCAACAAGCTAAAATTTAAACAATATTCATATTGAAACCATAAAAATGAACATGCTGCAGCATCGTCAGTTGAAATGGTACTCAAAATTCACTATAAAGAATGATAATAGAAATGACCTGAAGATCTGTAACAATTTGGATACCAGTAAAACATTTAATGTTACAAATCTGAATGTAAATGATAACTTATTGCCCTACATATACATAGTTCTTTGTGCTTTTGCAAATTTGAAAATAGTTCCCCATTAAGGGACATACCTAATCTAATATTTAGTACATGATTTAATAAAAAAAAACATGTTTACAAATATCCTGTTTAAAAAGCATATAAAATTTAAGTTGTTTCCCAAGCAGACCTAAATTGATATTCCCCGTTTAGTGGGGATCCAGTCTCACCTTGATCTAATAATTATTCTATGTCAACATAAAATCAGTTTGAACATATAGTTTCTTAGTAAATGTAAGACAAAATATGTAAACATCTATGAAATACGAAGATTTTGTAGCAAAAAAAGAACAGGACAACTTCACAAATACTTTAACCAGGATAAATCAATTCTTATATATAACATTTTGTTCTTAAACTACTTTGCTAAAAATGTGCTTATCAACATGCATATGAATCATTTTCGAAGCAAAAGCTATCATTTCCTACTTTGCGCTAAGCTAGTAATAAGTATCAAAATTTCAATGAAATTACAATTATAGTGCCAAAAAATGTGTGTAAGATTACTTTCAGTTTCCCCGTTTTGCTCTTTGCTCATAAACTGAATGAGAAACCTTTATAAAGGCTATAAAAACATTATATATATCACCAAAAATATTCATATTTTGTGAACTGCAAAATAAATGAAAAAGTATATGAATGCATAATAATTATTTATTACAGTAAATCAACGTGGTTTCTTGGGTACTTGTGATACATTCGGTGGTAATCTTGGCCCTGAAACATATACAGCAAAAGAAATAAGCAGCTGTAGTACTGTCGTGTTACACAAATAATAAATATTCCTACCAGGTATTTATCTATGCACCAATATGACACCAGTTAGAAGGAACAATGAACTAACTGATGGTTAAAATATTGGGGAGAAGTTATTTTATTTATTGAAATGCCAATTTTCAACATCAATTGAAAATTTTATTTCTTTATAGTGATGTCTGATACAGTACACATAAAATTATGTCAAAATTTCAGCATATATATGATGGATCTGAATTTGTCTTATCAGATGAAACATTTTCTGATATCATACAATATGTATGTATTTGGCCACTATATCATAGTCCCATACGTTTTCCCCACAGTTATCTAATTATAACTGGGGATTATATATTTATCAATGGCTCTAAAAGTAGGGCTATTTGCAAGCGGAAGTTTTAACTTCATGGAAGCATTTCAGAAGTCGTAAAAACAACATGTATTAAAATCAAGACTTTGTTTTAACACGCAGTTTTAGATGTTGTATATAAGCACTAAACATTGGATTTGTAAACTGGTTTTCATAATTTAAAGGTCCATTACTAACGGAAAGTGAGTAGGCAATTTTTTTCATAGCCAGTGCATAGACTTCTGCAAGACACTAAATAATGAAGATTGGCAGGTCAAAATTTACAGAAGGTCTTTGGAACTCAAAGAAATGTATGTGTATTATGTTGAAATTTCAATGAATCGACAGAATGACCCCCCAGGTCTTTTTAACCTGCTTCATACTTCATAGAAAAATAATTGTACATATACTGCGATTTATTTCGAATTTCTACATACCAACTTTCATTTTCCAATAAAATGAAATAGTTTCTGTGCTTTTTAAAAGAAATTAAAATGTTCACTTTCCTTAGTATTGGACCTTTAAAACTTTAGGTTCTATCTCTTGCAACTAAAACTTTCAAATGTTACTAGGAAAAATGAGTTCTTGTGAACAAGCATGTTTTATCAAACTTTAATATATTGTTTAGCTGTTTCCAATTTCCAATGTATCAAACTTATCATTATTTGTGACCTTGAACCTGTGTCTTATATACCTAATCCTGCCTTGCTGAATGGTTTGTAAAGTTAGTATAAACTGCCTCTATGTACAGCAGTGTTAACGTTTTAACCACCTTTGCTCTAGGTGAGATAGGATCTTAAAACATGGAAAAATTATGTTTACACTGACATCAAATGTTTTACGTACGGCATATTACTCTTAAATGACAGCTTAGATCAAATGCAGCAAATTCTCTATAGAACCCAGAAAAGGCTTGCATTCAAGATAAGGTAGCGAGACTAACACAAAGGGTAAAATCTAAAATCCTTTACTAATCATTATAATGTCTTGTCTTTGTGACAAAATGTACCATAATTACCAGTTTAGTTTTTGCATGGCCACCATCCCAGCTGATGGAATGCAAGTGAAACAGATCCTCCAAGTAAGACTAGTGTTGCGAGATGACCAAATCCTCCCCAACGTCTCTTCTCTGGATCTTATATATAGAAAACAGAAAGACTTTTCACAATAGTTCAAAAGCCAAAGTTTTATACTGTTTTCATCCTCACAAATTGCTAATATTTAAAACATTACATTGTACTGCCTAGTGAATGATGTTCCATCACAATTTCTAAGGAAAATTGTCAATATTTTAAAAGACTAAAACACATCTGGTTACCAATGCCTAAAATTGTTTAGGGTAATGCATAAAAAATTAGTAGGTAGGGTTAAAGTAGTCTTATTTTTAACAACATATCAGAAATATTATTGTTACATTAGTCAGAAACTAGAATCGATTGTTATAGAAACCACAGGTGCTAGACACATAATCAAATATTTTACTTAATGGGCCTATATATGTATATAAGAGATTCACTTATATACATTATATAGGCCCATTAAGTAAAATATTTGATTATGTGTCTAGCACCTGTGATAGAAACCACTGATACTCCCTTCTTGCTTACTTACTAAAATTTTGCTACAAAATCGAAAAAAGCTGATGGGTATTGGCTAAGTATATTTAGGTTACCCTAACAATTTAAGGCCTCACACTGAATTTTTTATTTTCACATGCCATTAAAAATATTATACTTAAATGTATATGTTCTGATAATATTTTGTAACATTAAATATGATAGGACTTCTGATAGAAAACGCTGAACAATTTGATTATATGCAAAGATAATGGCAAAAATCATACAAATCGAAAATTACATAATGTTTATGAGGCAAATAAAATATTTTCCACAAAACTTGTCTTTTAGTAATAAATCTTGCAATAATCTACTATGAATAATATTATGTGTAATATAAAAGGATAACAATGTTATATGGAAAAAATAGTTACTTACCACCAGTATAGTAACCCAAGGCATACGCTACTCTACCCACTAAGCCAAAAACACCTGCTGCCGCTGAACATTTCTAACAGGGTGAAAAGATATATAATTTTATATAAATTTACATGTATATGCACTCTAAACAGGAAAGGTATAGGATAGACTTTACAAATACCAACAAGAGCAGTGTGAGACACAGCCATATCCCTCACCACTGTGATTATAGTGGAATAGGGGGTTTAAAACAGTAATTCAAGTTCTGGTTTTGTCAAATGTCTAAATAGATCTTATGCATAACTCTATGGTTAGGAAAGCAATACTTTCAATATTGCACATTTCCTCACATACAGTCTGAACCGTTATTAAACAATGATTTAAGTAATATTTTCTACTATGTTATTCAATATATAAACCTTTGACAAACATATGAGAAAACAGTTATTGAAAATAGGATTTAACAGGAAATTAATGAGTTTCATTTTCAAAACAGACAACATGGAAGCCATATTATAAACAAAGACATGGACCTTTAAGGAAGTTCAAATTAAGGTTTTGCACATTCAGTCATTACCATCTACTGAATAATACAACTAAGCACTTCATCTCCTTGCCATCTATCATTATATAAAGTTTCATTATACTTTCTTCAGTAGTTTTAAGGGTATTGTCCAGACAACAGAAAATTATGTACAACTCCATATATTAATGCTTGTGTCAACGAAATCACTTCATTGGTTTTACAATTATTGTCTGACAAAAATGTAAAGTTCGAAAAAATGTGAAACTTAAACTAGATGTGTGTCCATAGGACAAAGGTGCCCCCCTCCTGCCACTGTAACATGGTTTTATTACTCAGGTTAAATAATTTTCAAGATGTCTGCAACACAAACTTAAGAACCTTATGTGTATTTTTCACTTAGTTAGCCCTAACTCTGGCCTAGCTGAGTAAAATCCTAAAGAGAACACTTCACAGGCATTAAAACAATCCTCTAATGTTTTATAATTCTAGGTCAAGTACATTTTAACATAATGTTTCACAAACTTTTTTTTTTGAGTAAGTCTCGACAAGAAGTCTGGTCTTGTGTAATGAAAAATCTCAAAAACAATAAGTCAGGGGTCATAACTCCTACAATACTGAATGAATCCAGACACAAACCCCAGGTGCACAACTGCACATGCTGACCAACATTCCTGTAAACTTTGGTGACTCTAGGTCGAATACTTTTGGAGCTACGCACGACAAAACACTAAAATGACCAATTTTTACAAAGTCAGAGGCCATAACTCCTACACAACAGGATAAATCCGGACGCGAAACCCCAGGTGCACAACTACACATGCTTACCAACATTCCTGTAAAGTTTTGTGACTTTAGGTCAAATACTTTTGGAGCTAGGCGCGACACAACACTAAAATGACCAATTTTTACAAAGTCAGAGGCCATAACTCCTACAATACTGAATGAATCCGGACGCGAAATCCCAGGTGCACAACTACACATGCTGACCAACATTCCTGTAAAGTTTTGTGACTCTACGTCAAATACTTTCGGAGCTAGGCGCGACACAACACTAAAATGACCAATTTTTACAAAGTCAGAGGCCATAACTCCTACAAAACTGAATAAATCCAGACGCGAAACCCCAGGTGTACAACTACACATGCTGACCAACATTCCTGTAAAGTTTTGTGACTTTAGGTCAAATACTTTTGGAGCTAGGCGCAACACAACACTAAAATGACCAATTTTTACAAAGTCAGGGGCCATAACTCCTACATGACTGAATGAATCCGGACGCAAAACCCCAGGTGCACAACTACACATGCTGACCAACATTCCTGTAAAGTTTTGTGGCTCTAGGTCAAATACTTTTGGAGCTAGACACGACACAACATTTTCAGAAGGACGGACGGAGGAGGGACGGATGGACAAGAGCAAACCTATATGCCCCTACCACTCATGGGGGAGGGGGGGCAGAAAAATAATACTTTCCTCATATACTTAATATTTTTATGTAAAAGGAATTAATTTACACATGCATACACATTCATGTATTTGAATTTTAATCCCCACTTATTTTAGTTTAAAAATACATGTAGTTTGCTTTGCTGTGTTTCTTGATATCACACTGGCCATAGTTTTCGCAGAAGCGGTGGTTCCAACTGCGGCGGTGGAGGATTAGTCGCAGAAGCGGTGGAGAAATATGGCCGACTGACTACATTTATGCTGTCATCGGTACGTTTTCTAATGACCTTTTCACGTTTGACTGAAAACAACCAGTGAGACAGGAGCCCACATTGTGTACTCTTCCAACCAAAAACACTTGTCCAGTGCAATTCTTTGTCATTAATTCATTAATGTAAACACTTAGTTCGCACACTGGGGGGGGGGGGGGTATTCTGTAACATATGTGACAGTTTTCAGAGGAGAATGGAGTTTTTGTCTTTCATTTATTGTAACATTTCTTTCTGCTTGTCTGTTGTTAGTACTCTGTTTCTCCATTTATATTTCAATGTTAACTTTGCCTTAGAATCATCAAGATAAAACATTACTGAAGATAAGGCCATGAATGTGGCGTATGACGTTAACAGGCTTTTCCTTTGATTTGACCTGGTGACCTAGTTTTTAAACCCACATGACAAAGTTTCGAACTTGACCTTGAGATTATTAAGATAAAAATTCCATGCACTGTGAGTGTGCCTAATCACGTGATCGTGCTACGTCATTTTGAGCTCAAAAGTGAAAGTAGAAAGGTAAACAAACATTGAAAATCAGGGCGTAAGTTTTTTAATCTATATATTGTGTTTATATCATGCACATGATTCGAAACCTATTTGAAAGTGATATCCCCGGCAGGGCTCCGGAAATTTTGAGAACTCAATCGGTCCAAAACGAAAATCCTGACATCGGCACTACCCCACCCACCGCATTACCAATATACCATATTTGTAGAATGTGATAATAAGCATGTCATGCATTAAAACTGAGTTACCGGTCAACACGAGTTACTATACAATGAAGACAGTTATTCAGTGTTAAGTGTGTTCGTTACTTTGTTTAAATTTCGATGTTTTTCCGAGAAAATACTTGCAAGGATAAAATTACCGAGGCATACACCGTGTATCTAACTAGTCTAAAGGCTGATCACTACCAAATAGAATGTAAGCCTCCGCAGGTCTAGTCACAAGTAGTCCAAATATAAATAGTACTAATCTTTTTTCCTTTCCTACTGCATTTTCTCGGCAGCAACGTGCTTACTTTTACCCTACCGCGTTTCAGTATGTATCACTTTGCATTCTAATGAAATCGGCATGTTCCTATCGCATGCTAGATAAAAATGGCGGCGTAAGAATTTAATGTCACGAAAAGAGAAATTGAAAGAAGCGAAAAGTAGTAAATTCAGCGGGTTGTATTTAACAAACTGTAGTTTTCTTATATAAAAGTTAACACCCCCTTTTCTTTTTGATTTCTAAAGAAGCGATCTAGTTCTTTATGGGAATATAAGTCTCTGAAAATCTGATATGCTAGAAAATGTCGAAACACCGTTATGAAGTGAGTAGATTTTAATATGAAATAAAAAACAGCTGGATTTAGTGGTGTTCAGCCTAAAAGCCAACGCACGTGACTTCGGTACCGTATACATGGCAGATAATTTGTGACGTTTCCTCATTCTTTGACGAATTTTATAAAATACAATGCGTCAAATTGAATTACACAACACATATTCTCTCCTATACATCCTCAGTATTTTAAGAATACTCTGCCGCGGACCGAATGTGTACGCTGAAATCGAATTCCCCGCATGTGTAGTATCATTTTGTCACGCGGGTTGGCCACGGATATTTCATTTCACTGACGTTGTACTTCAATAAGCAACTACATTTTATTAAGTTATATGTTCTCTTCCTATGTAAACAAAATTTCGTTTTTTTTAAAGACCGATTTGATAAACAGTGCCACTCTGGTTTTCTTTACACCCTATCATTCGTGTTTGTCAGTCCATTTTTTTTTTCTTTCTTTTTTTTTGTACAGTCGGGTTGCAAAGACGATTTTCTGCACTTGTCCAGAACTTGTCAACTGGAGCCCCAACAAATGTATCATGTAATTTTTACAAACAAGTAATTATAAAAATTATATAGGTTTCCTGTGTGATGTCTCATTAAATGCAGTGACCATTTGTTTTTTACCCGTGATCAAACATAGCCTTTTGAAATAAACCATCCGTCGGATTCTAAATAAAAGAAGTGGATCCCCGTCGAAAGGATTTGGATCCAGTCAGAAACATCTGGAAACCAGTCAAAAATGTTTAATTCATTGCAGTCGGCTGTCTGCAAACATTAAAGGATGTGCCGCACGAGCACTGATTGCGTCACGTGCTAATTACGGACCGATTATCAAGGTGACAATCAGACCGTTTGACACGTTTATTGATTATCTGAGGGTGCGACCAACAATTTCCTGCTTGGCAGTTGATCGTGTATTGAGATTTCAGACCGAAATTTATACTTTTCTCCATTTTTACGGGACCGACTTTTTTCGTTTTTTCACTTCACGAATCGGTCTGAAAAGTCAAAAATCGGTCCAAAACCGACAAACCGGCAAATTTCCGAAGCCCTGATCCCCGGTACTATGATTTCCCCACCAAAAGCTTTTCGTTTTAATGCTATACCTGTTCAACTGACTTGCACACTGAGCGCATACTGTCGAAAGTGGTTGAACAGGACTTAAAATGAGGTTTTGGCGGGACAATTGTAGTACCGTGGGTAGCACTTTCAAATAGGTTTCGAATGATGTACATGATATTAACACAATATACTGAATAATAAAACTTACGCCCTGATTTATAATTTTTGTTTAAGTTTCCACTTTCACTTTCGGTCTCAAAATGATGTAGCGCGATCATGTGATTGGGCACACATATGCAAGTTTGTATCAAATCCAAGCATAAATGAAACTTTATATGGCTGAGAGGGCCAGAATAGAAAATTTGCCCCTTTCAGGGGTAGTATCTCTTGAACATATGATGGAATCTAGCTGGTTTCCAATAGGAACCGAGATCTTATTGTGACTTAATTTGTGTGTAAGTGTGGTAAAAGTCGCAAGTAAAATGTCACTGCTATCATGTTCATAAGGTTAACATTTTGGCTCCTTCAGGGATTAAAATCTGTTGAAAAACAAGGTCTCTACCGTGATCAAAAGAAATTGTGGACGGACGAAGGGCAATCAAATAATCTCATCTTGTCACTAAGAAAAATCTAAACTTTTTCCTCGACACTTTCAGATTCTGTGGTAAAAATCTAAAAATAAAAGGATATTGTTGAAGAAGAGGTAAATTAGCCTACAGCTGCCTACTTGTAAAAAGTCTTAACTCCAGTAACACAGCTGCTCAATGGAATTTTGTTAAGGTATGCAATGTCATATTTATTCTAAACTTTCAGTTTCTGTTGCTATCTAATGTCAAAGTGATTTCATGGCCCTACCAAATCAAATTCTGGGAAAATGCTGTTTACTCCAATTTAAAGTCAATAGCGAACATTAAAGAAACGAGATCCACCGTAATGCGTTGCAACTGTACCCACGGCACACTGCATTGGAATGGTTTTTGGTCGATCATTTTGTATGCTTGAAATGAAAAATCATCGACTACGAAGAAAAAGCTTTTGCTTGACAGTGTCAAACTTACATTTTGATGCAAACGTGCTCAGGGATCGTTTTGTACAAGATTTTACCATTTCTGATAGAAATTCTACAAAAACGGCAGTCCCTCGTCAAACTGTACAGAAGTGTTTACATTAATGACAAAGAACTGCACTGAACAAGTGTTTGTGGCTGGAAGAATACACGTGCGCTCCTGTCTCACTGGTTGTTTTGAGTCAAACGTGAAACACTCTTTAGAAAAAGCGTAAATATAGTCAGTCAGCCATATTTCTCTTGATATGAACTTAATGTGGATTAACTCTAGCAACACATTTATAAACTTATGAAAACTCCTCAGAAAAGGTTGTTCACTAGCAACAAAACAGAATTATTCCATACTGTCAAAAAGTCTTCAGAGTCGGCTGTTTTGACCAATTTTGTTCAGTCAAAAGACAAGGCTATTTTTGTGCCCATGAATTGACACTTCTGACTGAATCCCAACACTTCTAAATAGACATCATTTCTGGACTTAACTTCAGAGCTTACAACTTTGTTAATACTTTCCAAGTTGCTTTGAAAATGAGCCACATGTGCATGTTTGTACACATATTACGTTGGGCACAGAAGGGTATTTGGGTAGAACCACCAGCGTTCTATAGCCCAACACTGTGACTGTATTTATGATCATTATAATCATGTTATGTTAAGTCAGTTACAACATGTACTCACTGGGTACTGAAGTCCACTTGTCATGAGTAAAAACAGGAAGAAGGAGCTGCCTTCCACACTGAAAATAAATGTAAACATCAGTGCCTAGCATGTAAAATAATGTCTAAACTTCAAACTCGAGACACTGTACTGAAAGTGTAAATGGTTTTATCGCATAGTGCGGCAGTTTTCCTTTGATCTTTGCAGTATGTTAAACATGGTAACACACATTATTACTACAAAATCTGTGCTGAAATTTACAAAACTGTTACGATATATATCAACACAGAAATCTCAATAGAGTTTCATTAGAAAAAAAACTGTTGCGATATATATCAGCACAGTAAAACTGTTCCGATATATATCGCAACACTTTTTCTCTGTTGAGGTCCTATCAAGGGAGTAAAAAAATTTCCTTTCAAAGAAAAGATGACTTTAGCTCCAATTTACAGTTCACAGAGAAAGAATTGTCACAAACACCTACATTTATAAAGTAAAAGAATAAATAAACTAGAATATTTCAAAAACTTGATAGTTATTGCCAAGTTCAGAAATACATGAAATATATGAAATTCTGAGATTTCTCAAATGTTTCTTTTTCTTTGATTTTTTTTACAAACAAAACAACAAGTTTTACAATATGTCTGGCCAATGAAATGCAAACATTTAAAACCAATGCAGAAATCTGTTGGGTACTTTTATCTGGGGAACATTTTTTTCTAAAACAGAAGTTTTAGTGTTTCAGTCAGCGAGGCGCAGAAAGGGAATCAAAAGAATAAAAATAATAATAAACAAATTTAAATGAAAATAATATACTCTATAATTTTTAATGATAAACTGTGCGATAAAACAGTTATAATATGTAATGCTCTTGTGTTACCAGGATATATCAGAGCTAGGGGTACAATGAGGGTATTTTTCTCTTCACATATCTGTGCAGAGAAAAATACCCTCATTGTACCCCTAGCTCTGATATATCCTGGTAACACACTCTCACACATACTATAACTATTACTTATCTAGAGAAGTGTGAACGTTGGTTCATATGCTGCTTATACATGTAAATGGACGAGAAGGCGAGATAAAATTGCATATCTCCTGTTAAAATAACATAATTTTATTTGGTTAATTGCCATATCAGAAAGTAGGATATAAACCTGAATGCCACACATTATCATACTTTCTTTACCGATTTCATGGGGCGTTTTAACAGGACAGAAAATTGAGAAATTAAAGCGCTCATGCACTAGCTGTTATTACTATTAAATTTTACATATGCAAGTCCCATGTTAAAGCTTAGACGTATTACTGCCCCAAAATGGATAATTCAGAAGGAAATGATGTCAACATGATCAAACATCGCTAACATTCCCTCGTATTTCATGAACATTTAATAATGTTGGAAAATATATTCCTTTTTTTTTTGTTTTTACACATTTCGTGCTACCTGAACAGCGTTACCGCATGTTCTTTTCATGTTAAAACATTATGCAGAATCCCTCGGGATACGTTGGTAATTCCTCGCCCTGACGGGCTCAGGCACCAACTAATCCCTCAAAATTCTGCAGATGTTATAATATGAAACTAACATGCGTTATCCCTATATTATCAACAAGAGGACCATGATGGTCCTGAATCGCTCACCTCTTCCCACATGACCCAGTTGATAAACATTCAGACCAACTTTCATACAGATCCCACGAAAAATATGGCCTCCAGAGAGGTCACAACGTTTTTTCATTATTTGACCTACTGACCTGCTTTTTGAAGGCACGTGACCCACTTTCGAACTTGATCTAGATATCATCAAGATGAACATTCTGACCAATTTTCATGAAGATCCATTCATAAATATGGCCTCTAGAGATGTCACAAGGTTTTTCTATTTTTAGACCTACTGACCTAGTTTTTGACCGCACATGACCCTGTTTCGAACTTGACCTAGATATCATCAAGATGAACATTCAGACCAACTTTCATACAGATCCCATGAAAAATATGGCCTTTAGAGAGGTCACAAGGTTTTTCTATTATTTGACCTACTGACCTAGTTTTTGATGGCATGTGACCCACTTTCGAACTTGACCTAGATATCATCAAGATGAGCATTCAGACCAACTTTCATACAGATCCCATGAAAAATATAGCCTCTAGAGAGGTCACAAGGTTTTTCTATTATTTGACCTACTGACCTAGTTTTTGAGGGCACGTAACCCACTTTCGAACTTGACCTAGATATCATCAAGGTGAACATTCTGACCAATTTTCATGAAGATCTCATGAAATATATGGCCTCTAGAGTGGTCACAAGGTTTTTCTATTTTTAGACCTACTGACCTAGTTTTTGACCGCACGTGACCCAGTTTCGAACTTGACCTAGATATCATCAAGATGAACATTCAGACCAACTTTCATACAGATCCCATGAAAAATATGGCCTTTAGAGAGGTCACAAGGTTTTTCTATTATTTGACCTACTGACCTAGTTTTTGATGGCACGTGACCCAGTTTCGAACTTGACCTAGATATCATCAAGGTGAACGTTCTGACCAATTTTCATGAAGATCTTGTGAAATATATGGCCTCTAGAGAGGTCACAAGGTTTTTCTATTTTTAGACCTACTGACCTAGTTTTTGATGGCACGTGACCCAGTTTCAAACTTGACCTAGATATCATCAAGGTGAACATTCTGGCCAATTTTCATGAAGATCTTGTGAAATATATGGCCTCTAGAGAGGTCACAAGGTTTTTCTATTTTTAGACCTACTGACCTAGTTTTTGACGGCACTTGACCCAGTTTCGAACTTGACCTAGATATCATCAAGATGAACATTCTGACCAACTTTCATAAAGATCCCACAAAAAATGTGACCTCTAGAGTGGTCACAAGCAAAAGTTTACGGACGGACGCACGGACGACGGACGACGCGTGATCACAAAAGCTCACCTTGTCACTATGTGACAGGTGAGCTAAAAACATGATGACATGGAAATCAGCTGAACCAATGGATGCTCCCGAGAGTTTAGTCATGTAGCTTGCTTTAAAGATGTGCCTAGTGTGAATTGATTCTGCAATTTCAATTGATGTAGATACCGGTATTTCATGCCCCCAGTTCATGATAGTATGTCCCTTTTTGGAATACAGTCTGGCTTTAAAAGCCATAATACTCAATATTCTACATATGTTATATCACAGTCCTGTTTCTCTTACGATCTTTGAAGGAGTGTCTCATGACAGGTTTTCTTTTTGGTTTTTACTTCCTTAAATGTGCACCTGTCTTGATTTCTTAGATCAATGTTACAGAAGAAGTATATGAATAGCAAATGGATCACTTGAGCATCACAATAGGGCTTACACCTGGTTATAGCATGATAGGTCATCCAAAATAAACATTAAGGTGCCATTACCCATTTAACAGGACAAATCTGACCATATATAAAACTAACCCTGGCACTACACATTTGTACAAAGTTTGGTTGAAGTCCTATTTGTAATTTCAGAGAGGTAGCCTGGACAAACTTGTCTAGCAAATGGACAGATGGATGGACAGACTAACAGACAAGACGGCATCAATATATCTCCCAACATACATGGCAAAAATGACGACAACGGCTATCACTCAGCAATAAATAATTTGATAGGGACATTCTTGTTGGTATTGGAGCCTCTTGTTTAGTTTTAACAAATATAGCCCAGGCAAGGGTGTTGGAATGGATGCACAGTCCCACTGGATGAAGCAGTGACTAAAATCCTCCCAAAAATTCCACATGTAATATTCCATGACTTATCTACATATAAGATCAATAAAACCTTTTCCATGAACATAAAACGTAACAAAAATTTTCCCACTGCATATTCATGAATATCTTTGGCATGAAAGTATTTGGTCTGATAAAAAAAACTTACGTGTTTTGATGCACTCTCTGGATGCAGTTGAAGATATGATTTGGCTCAGGATGGTACATCTGTGGGATCTAAAATACACAGAGTACATAACATTACATAATATCATACAAGTAGTGTCACTGTGTCCGTGGTGCAATTATTTTTATTATATGTTCTAAAAATAAAATAACCTAAATTTCATTGGTCGAAACCGCTCATCTTTCAAAATATGTTTCCTGTTTAATGGTTGGTGGGTTTTCCCCATGAAACATAACTTTCTAACAAGAGCACCGCCTTGCGGGTGCTGACGCTCATCTGATTTTTTTTGTATAATAGAAATATTGTCCTACCCATGATTTTCTAAGTCTAAAAAGGGCCATCATTCTTGCAAAAAGCAGGATAGAGTTATGTTTCTTGATGTACAGTGTCCACTTATGATGGTGAAAAACTGTTGCAAGTTTTAAAGCAATAGCTTTGATAGTTTATGAGAAAAGTTGACTTAAACATAATATTCAACCAAGAAAATGATTTTTCTAAGTCCAAAAGGGGCAATAATTATTGCAAAAAGCAGGATGGAGTTATGTTGCTTGCTGTACAGGGTCAGCTTATGATGGTGAACAACAGTTGCAAGTTTTAAAGCAATAGCTTTGATGGTTTAAGAGAAAAAGTTGACCTAAACATAAAACTTAACCAAGAAATCTGATATTTTCTAAGTCCAAAAGGGGCCATCATTCTTGCAAAAAGCAGGATGGAGTTATGTTTCTTGCTGTACAGGGTCAGCTTATGATGGTGAACAAGTGTTGCAAGTTTTAAAGCAATAGCTTTGATAGTTTAGGATAAAAGTTGACCTAAACATAAAATTTAACCAAGAAAACTGATTTTCTAAGTCCAAAAGGGGCAATAATTCTTGCAAAAAGCAAGATGGAGTTATGTTTCTTGATGTACAGGGTCTGCTTATGATGGTGAACAAGTATTCCAAGTTTCAAAGCAATAGCTTTGATAGTGTAGGAGAAAAGTTGACCTAAACATAAAACTTAACCAAGAAATCTGATATTTTCTAAGTACAAAAGAGGCCATAAATCTTGCAAAATGCAAGATGGAGTTATGTTTCTTGCTATACAGGGTCAGCTTATGATGGTGAACAAGTATTCCAAGTTTCAAAGCAATAGCTTTGATAGTTTAGGAGAAAAGCTGACCTAAACATAAAACTTAACCAAGCAACGCCGACGCAGACGCCGACGCCGACGCCGACACCGACGCCGACGCCGACAACCGCTCAAGTGATGACAATAACTCATCATTTTTTTTCAAAAAATCAGATGAGCTAAAAATAGACTGGAAGTTACATTAAGTATGTTGAAACAAATATTTGTTACTTATTCATAAACCTGAACCCAGTTAATAAAACATCGCCTCGGTCAATACTGCACTCTTCCGGTGAATATCACATCATATCCAATGGCTCAAGAGTCAATAACTATATATTAATCATTATGAAAATTATATGTATGCTCATTCAAACCTAATTACACAATAAGTATTATGTCTAGGATTGTTTCATTATAAAGCAATGTAGATCCAAGGTACACCACCTACAAAATATCGCCAAATGCGAAAAAAAAGTTTGTTTTGTAAACAGAAAAACAAAGAAACAAAGACAGTCAACAATTAGCCTCAGTCAAAGTTATGATATTATAACGAATGATGATGTAAAGTAACGTCTCTCTGCCGTCTGCCGATAAATATTTAGAGATGTCATCACAGGTTAAAATTTGTGAAGTAGTGAAAAAGCAGATTTCCCAACGTCAATGGGTTTAACGTTACCAGTAGAAGTTGTTATAGATCTCAATAAGTATGCAAAATTGTTTTATATATTTTTCATAGATCAAGTACTTGAATATAAAACAATGTCTTCTATCAAACTATACCTTGCTCAGTGATTGACTTCACAATGTCAAAAACAAAAGAAATATATGCAAAATCTCTGTAAATCCAAGCAGTAAGGGTTTGGGTCATTTTTAAAGAGTATATCAGTGATGCAACAGCGGGCTGTTAACCAAACCAGTCTTCCTCCATGGATTCAGGACTAGTACTAATCCATTCCCTGCTTCACTTGAATAAGAGGTGAGGACAAATGATTTCCTTATCAAATAGTCATGGAGCATATGGCTCACCTGGGGAGTGCAGTCCAATGACCCATAGATCTGTGCTCTCCCTATAGAGATAAGTTGGCAGGCTCTTCACATATACTAAATGCTTATACAAAAATATATAATGTACATACACTGTAGTTGAAAGGGATGACATTTTATCTACCTTGTATGATTATGATCTAGCTATAAAATATGATTGATAGTAAGTGTTGGAAGATTATATGAAATATCAAGTGTACCAGTAATCACTATATATACTGTGATAAGAGGTAATCAATCTACTGAAAAATGTAGACATGTAGGCATTATATACCCAGATAAAACTTAGACAAGTTTCAGCTGATTCATATATGTGAAAATCAGAAGAATTTGGCTAATGTCACAAAATTTTGATTTTAAGAAAGTTTTTCTTTCAATGCAATAGATAGTGACCATGTTACTGAAATAAAACAAGAGGGCCAAGATGGCCATAAGTCGCTCACCTGAGTAACAAATAATAACAGTGTAAACATGTTTTACCTAGTGATTTCATGGAGACAAATATTCTGACCAATTTTCATTAAGATTGGACCAAAAAACGTGGCCTCTTGTGTGTAAACAAGTTTATTCTTTGATTTGACCCGGTGATCTAGTTTTTGACCCTACATGACCCAGATAAAAATTTAGGATATTTCATGCACACAAACATTCTGACCAAGTTTCATGCACATCAAATGAACAAGAGTGTTACCAAGCTTTTCTTTTGATTTGAACGGGTGATCTAGTTTTTGACCCCATATGACCCAGTTTCGATATTAGCCTAAGAATCATCAAGATAAATATTCTGACCAAGTTTCATGAAAATAGAGTCATAAATGTGGCCTCAAGAGTGTTAACAGGCTTTTCCTTTGATCTGACTGGGTGACCTAGTTTTTGACCCCATATGACCCAGTTTCGAATCTGGCCTAGAAATCATCAAGATAAACATTCAGACCAAGTTTCATGAAGATAGGGTCATAAATGTGGCCTCTAGGTTGTTAACAAGCTTTTCCTTTGTTTTGACCTGATGACCTAGTTTTTGACCCGGCATAACCCAGTTTCAATCCAGGCCTAGAAATCATCAAGATAATCATTCTGTGCAAGTTTGTATCAAATCAAGGCATAAATGAAACCTCTAAATGGCTGAAAGGGCCAAACAAGAAAATTTTGCCCCTTTCAGGGGCAGTAACTCCAGAACCCATGATGGAATCTAGCCGGTTTTCAAAAGGAACTGAGATCTTATTGTGACTTAAGTTGTATGTGAGTGTGGTTAAAATCAAATATAAAATGTCTCTTCTATCCTGTTCACAAGGTAAAAATTAACACATTTTGGCTCTTTCAGGGACCGTAACTCCGGAACCTATGATTGGATCTGATAGATTTGTCATGGAATCCAAGATTTATTGTTGTTGAAGATATTTTGCAAGTTTGTATCAAATCAAACCATAAATGAAGTCTTTATATGGCTGCAAAAGCCAAAATAGCAAATTTTGGCCCTTTAAGGGGCCATAACTCTGGAACCCATGATGGGATCTAGCCAGTTTTCGAAAGGAACCAAGATATTATGCCAATACAAGTTGTGTGCAAGTTTGATTAAAGTTGATTGCAAAATGTGGTCCCTATCATGTTCACAAGCCCAAAATGGCAAATTTTGGCCCTTTAAAGGGCCATAACTCTGGAACCCATGATGGGATCTGGCCAGTTTTCGAAGTTTTCAAAGGAAATCGAGATATTATGCCATTACAAGTTGTGTGCAAGTTTGATTAAAATTGATTGAAAAATGCGGTCTCTATCGTGTTCACAAGCAAAAGAATAGCAAATTTTGGCCCTTTAAGGCGCCATAACTCTGGAACCCATGATGGGATCTGGCCAGTTTTCAAAAGGAACCAAGATATTATGCCAATACAAGTTGTGTGCAAGTGTGATTAAAGTTGATTGCAAAATGTGGTCTCTATCATGTTCATAAGCCAAAAATAGCAAATTCTGGCCCTTTAAAGGGCCATAACTCTGGAACCCATGACGGATCTGGCCAGTTTTCGAAAGGAACCGAGATATTATGCCATTACAAGTTGTGTGCAAGTTTGATTAAAATTGATTGAAACATGCAGTCTCTATTGTGTTCACAAGAAATTGTGAACGGACGACGGACGGACGGATGGACGACGGACAAAATGCGATCACAAAAGCTCATCCTGTCACTATGTGACAGGTGAGCTAAAATAAATAGCAACAGAAATGCGATGCCTCACCTTCACTTCGTACTGTTTTCTGGCCTTGCCTACATTCATTGCCATCCATATGTTCAAAACTACACTGCCAACTCCAGTCAATACAACATAACCGTAATCCTCTGGCAAACTTTCAACGAACTTTGACATGCCAGCCATTGTCACAGATAAGCTGAAAAGGAGTTTTTCATGTGAACAGAAACCAGAGTACTGTCATTTTAGAAAACATTGCAAATAAAAAAATATTAAGATTTTCAAGCTGCGATTTTGAGGCCAAATGTAATTTCATCAATTTTCATACCCACAATCTGTACATGTATAATTTGAAAAGTCTAAATTTATATTCTGTAAACATACCACTTTCTTTGACCCAATTCTGATAATCTGTGAAAGTTTAGGGGCTCCTGGCTCATTCCCCATAAATCGGATTGCTTATTTTATGATCTGGTATTTTATAGTTTTTTTTTAACTGCAGACATTACCGAACACAAATATGGGGCATTTCCAAACATTCTGATATCAGTGTTATGCATTTTAGAGTTCTTTATTTTAAATCTTTTCAGACATACATAATGTGAACAACTTATAAGTACATTATTCATTTGATATACTTCATTTGATACTAAACAAACATAAAATCAACCAAACCATGCAGCACAGTATGCGCCGTATACAGTGCATACGCATACCTGGATTTTATTGTTCCTTCTCAAGGGAAGGAACACTTATGGTGAACGTGTCACACTTGACTGAGCAGGTACTGGATACAAGGGTATCATCAAAGGCATCCGAATTCCAGTAGGGTGCCGCCATCTTGGACTCATGCATATTCATTACAAATAGCCTCTTTGCCAGGGTGTATTTACGCATCTTTAAGCCAATCTTTAGACTAAAGTTTAGTGAAATACAACTACGTAATAACAGGTCTTCAAGAAACAATAATATAGTTAAAATCATATAACTCCTAAATCTAACTTGTCATAATGAAGAATGGAGATTATTTAAATGAGTACGCATCATCTAAAAATAGACTCCCGTCAAAAATATCGTCTGCTATTATTCTGCTTGGTTTCATTTTCTTCTAGCTTAACTTCTACGGTCCCAGACGGCCGTATTTCGTTCTGGAGCTGGAAGTATCAATCATGCGATGCAATTAAGCAAGGCGTTTGGGAGCACTTTTCTGTCCATGTATTGCTATGTGAAACTTTAAATTTACAAAGAGGCTAACATACGGCCAAATTCCGATCTGTGCCACTCCACTAGGGAAGATTCCCGAAATTTTGATAGAATGATGGTCTTTATTATTTATTGTCCGCTGATACAATATTTAAGTAGAAGGTGTTTGATTAGTATTAGATCTATAAGTTAAAATATATGTTTGTGCGAAATAACTTTAAATGTTTTTAAATAGATCTAGATAAGAATGCACGTAAACTAACAAAGCATATTTTTCATTATTGTTTTATTAAACATCTGTAACAGGATGCTAAAAACAGATCCCTTAAAAAGAATATTTAATATGCGCTAGAAGGAACCTTTTGGTAAGCTAAATCTTGTAAATGACTTGAACATCGATTATTCATTTTGAAAGCATTCCCGAATTATGTACAGGTGCGTCACTCTCCATGTGTTCATCGCTATTATTAGACATTTGCGAATTAAGACGATCAATTTTTTTCAAGGGGACCGTCTCAACATGATAATTTTAATTTATGTTTGGTAGGAAAACATTACTATAATGATGGTAAGGTCTGTTTAATAATGTCACCGAACAGGATAAGATTTGGATTTGTCTTTCCTTCCGTCTGTTTACCAGAGAAATGTTTTGTTATACGTATCGCAAAAAGTAATCTAGCGTCATAACACTTTCCTGAAATGTTCTCTAGCTAATATTATAATTTTAATTGCGCATCTGCGACAAAGTTGAAAAGATGAGCTTGTCTGATCGCAATTTATCCGTATTCCATCGTCGTCGTCGTCCGACATGAAAAAATCTAAACTGGGTCAGCTGGGATCAAAATGTAGGTCAGTAGGTAAATCATTGTGAAAACTGTAGAAAACGTAATAGCTTGCGTCTCCATTCCTCTGTTGTTATTATTATTATTATACCAGATTTATATAGCGCCCTTTTCATGATCAATTTCACGTTCAAAGGCGCTTTACATACGCGCTTTATTATACGCCCAAGGGGACGTATTTTAGGATACCACAAGTGTTCATCTGGCCGTCTGTCAGTCTGTGTGTCCGTCTGTCCGTTAGTAATTTCGTGTCGACTCCACTCTGTAACTCGTGAACCCCTCACAGGATCTTAAACAAACTTGATACAAATGTTCTCCACATCAAGACGACGTGCAGAGCATTTGTATCAAGTGGTTCGCTTTAAGGTCAAGGTCACACTAAGGCGTCCAGGTCATATGACTTTGTTTCGTGTCCGCTCTGTAACTCTTGATCTGTTTAAGGGATTTTAAAGAAACTTTACACAAATGTCCACCACATCGAGACGACAAGCAGTTCGCATGTTTTGGATGTCTAGCTACAAGGTCAATGTCAAACTTTGGGGCCAAAGGTTATATAACTTTGTTTTGAGTGCGATGTGTAACTCTTGAACTGCTTGAAGGATTTTAAAGAAACTTGGCACAAATGTTCACCACATTGAGACGACGTGCAGATCGCATGGCTCGCTTCAATACTTTTGGCGATATGTGTAGCATAACTTCTCTCTGATGGACAGAAACACAGAACAAGAGCTGTCCTTATGACAGCGCGCTCGACTTTTCTCAGTGCTTGACTCTGAATTAAAGCTTTCCCAATAAAAATATTCAAAGTTCAAACGGGACATAACTCTGTCAAAATTCAAAGCAGAGTAATGGGGATTGTTTCTTCACGTGTAGACTTTGATAGTAAAAAAGTGTTTTAAATTTTCAAGTCAGAACCTTTAATAGTAACAGAGATATTTGATTTCATCAAAAATTTAACAAATAATACTAAGTGACAAGGGGGCATGATTTTGTCAAATTTCAAATCAGAGTTATGGCTAACTTATGGGGATAGTTTTTCCTGGTGTAGACTTCGATAGTATATAGCTAATTTAAGTCTTAAGACAAAAGCTTTGATAGTAACAGAGATATTTGACTTTATCAAAAACCAAAAATTCTAAGTTAAAAATGGGCATAATTTTATCAAAATTCAAATCAGAGTTATGGGGATTGTTTCTCCGGGTGAAGCCTTTGATGGTAAATAAGTATTTAAAGTTTCAAGTCAATAGCTTTGATAGTAACAGAAATATTTGACTTTATCAAAAGTTTTAACCGAAAATTCTAAATCAAAAAGGGGCATAATTTTGTCAAAATTCAAATCAGAGTTATAGGGATTGTTTCTTCTGGTATAGACTCCGATAGTCAATAACTATTTAAAGTTTCAAGTCAACAGCTTTGACAGTAACAGAGATATTTGACTTTATAAAAAAACTTTAACCAAAAGTTCTAAATCAAAAAGGGGCATAATTTTGTCAAAATTCAAATCAGAGTAATAAAGACTGTTTTTCCTGGTGTAGACTTCGATAGTAAATAACTATTTTAAGTTGCATATCTATAGCTTTGACAGTAACAGAGATATTTGACTTGATCAAAAACTTTAACCAGATTTTCTAAGTTAAAAAGGGGCATAATTCTATCAAAAATCAAACAGAGTTATGAAGATTATTTTCCCTGGTGAAGACTTTGATAGTAAATAACTAGTTTAAGTTTCAAATCAATAACTTTGATAGTAACAGAGATATTTGATTTTATAAAAAACTTTAAACAAAAATTCTAAATCAAAAATGGGCATAATTTTGTCAAAATTCAAACCAGAGTAATGAAGATAGTTTTTCCTGGTGTAGACCAAAGAAGATTTTTTATAGCTCTTTGTGTAGACTTCGATAGTAAATAACTATTTTAAGTTTCAGGTCAATAGCTTTGATAATAAAACTGAGGTATTTGACTTTATCAAAAACTTTAACCAGATATTATTAGTTAAAAGGGGGCATAATGCTATCAAAATTCAAATCAGAGTTATGAGGATTATTTCTCCTGGGGTAGACTTTGATAGTAAATAACTATTATAAGTTTCAAGTCATTAGCTTTGATAGTAACAGAGATATTTGACTTTATCAAAAACTTCAACCAACGGCGACGCCGACGTCGGAACGAGTGCAATAGCTCTTCTTTTTCTTCGAAAAGTCGAGATAAAAACAGGCACATCCGAATTTTTATCACCTACCGCATACTGATGATATAATAACCCAAACCCTATTTTCTTTATAAACTCTTTTTCCTACCGCGCATAATATAATCTAATTATGTTGAGACGGCCCCCTTGAAAAATCTATCGTCTTAGGTGTCCACAGTCTACGTAGACTTAATTCGCAAATGTCTATTAGTTAAAACATCGTGCAGACATTTCGGACTGGCACATAGAATTGATGACTGCTAGTATTGCATTTGCACATGCTAATCTGACAAAAAAGAAGTACCTGGGTTATGGGTATAAGGGTGTAAAGAAAGTTCGTCCCGGTTAAACAAATGGCAATATTATTTTACCGAGATGTTAAAACAGGAAGGTTCATAACATTCACTTAAAGATTACCAATGATCGTTTTGGGTTTTACTATTGGACGTAAAAATATTGTTTGTTTCCAGTATCCTGACCTATCCTAAATGTTTGGCCCGACCCTAAATGTTTTTATGGCCTTGGATAATTTTTTTTTAACTTTAACAAAAAGTTGCAAAACTGCATTTTTTATGCTTTAAACATTGTCAGTGATGTTAGAAATCAACTTTCTGATGCTCTAAAAGCATATTTCCCTTACTTGTATTCATTTTTTGACACAAAAATAATTTGCAAAAATTCCCACTTAATAAAAAAAAACATACCTACCTTAATTTTTTTTGAGCATGTTACCACAAACAAACAATTTTTTTAGGCCTTAAATAAGTTGAGATGAAAACTGCATTTTTCACTAAAATGTATGGGAGTAGGCCACTTCCATACTTAATAGTACACATATTTTGTAATATATTTAGAAGTTATTTGTTCAGTTATACAATATAGTAGTTGAATTTGTACTGTGCAAATAATAATTCAGATCTGACATAAAATGTCTGTGTTAGAATCAATGAAAGAAGAAACGCTTGTTTATTTTCAAAAGTTGAAAATTTCTGAACTTAGTAAATAGAACGATATGTTTTTTTCTCCAATAAGAAAATCTGAAATTAACCAAATTACTTCAACGTATTAGCATTTAATACGACAGAAAACTATACAAGGTCTTAGTTTCCATGTTTTTGATATGATGATTCACTTTTCTATTTGGAACGAAATTTCCTTGCACACTATATATTATATATTGTGCGTTTATTCGACCTGACGGGGCCGAGTTAATCTCTGACTTATGCAAATAATTAATCTCAAAAAACGAGCAAAATAGGTAGAGCAATATAATTGTTTAATTCCGAAATCATTCGGTAACCGACGACTAAAATTCAACGGTCACGGAATAACAAGAAAAAGATATCCTGCACAATAATGCAGCGGATGGACTGTCGGGAAACCCCGCCCCGCCAGTTCGATTTAAACGCTATTTAAATAGCACGTATCATTACGTCACTCTCAATGCGCTCATCCCTATTATCAGTGACAAAGCATTCATGGTACAAAGAAGAATTGCATTTGCCCTTTTCTAATCACATAAAAAATGAATGGCCAGTGAGGCAAAATTTGTTTATATTTAAAGCACTGAAATGAAACAGTTTTAATGTTTGGTACTTTTGACCATATGATCTATTTCTAAAGGACATGATTTATGTTTAATGTTGTAACTCTCTTTTGCAATGTACATAGTCATGATAGTGATATATATTAATTAACCCATGCATAAAATATTTCTAATGTAAATGTAACGTTCTATTCTATTTGAAAATAGTGGAAATAAAGAATATCTATCTATCTATCTATCTATCTATCTGTATAAAATTAAATACGAGACTTTTCCCAGTATTTTTAGTAAAAAGGAAAAATGCTCATGTCATGAAATGTTTTATCTAACAATTAATGAAATGAGACAGTTTAAATATGAACATCTGCATCATTTAAAAGTACACGAGAATCGTCTGACTTTGAATAAATAGAGACAAAAGTTAAAAATTAAAGAAATAAACGGGTTGCATATATTTCAAGCTACTTCAAGTAATGAGTGAAGCTGCACGACAAACTTTTCAAACTTATTTTCCACGATGTTATCTGATAATGATATTAAGAAATTGTACTTTCTTAACAATCACTGTTTTACACTGACAGAAAATGACAAAAGATAAAGAAGGATTCTGATGAATTAATTTTGTATTTATAAACTTTTACACCGACAATTATCTTGGAAGTTAATATAAATATGTAGAAAAATATATAATGTTTTTGAACACTCATTCTGACAGATACTGGTTGTTTATTGTTTGATACAGCTTAAATACAATTTAAATGTTATCAATAGTCACTTCAAACTGTCGACTGAAACCAATGTACTCTAATACACAACTGTCAACAAGTGGCTTCGTTGTATTATCTCTGGTGAAATTGTCACCGAGATCGACCTCGCAACATTTTTATTGGCCCGAGTTGGCTCACATTCTGATGAGCTTTTGTTTCAACTAAACAAAAAACGTTTTTGCAATACTATAGTAGTCGCAACTTGACCACGATGGTTGACCTTAGGCTGATTATTCATATCGATTATTTCATTATCGAAATCAAGGGTGCTTAGGGTAGCCGTGTATTTTTATATGGAATTTGTTTGTATACAGTGCAGTATCAACGTATATATACTTACATTAAAAAAATCAGTTAAAACCTTTCAATACAATAATTTTACACAAATTTATATTTCCTTTTTCTCGTGCAGCTCGTTTTTTTCTCGTGCAGCTCGTTTTTTACGTACACTCCTTTTCAATAATAGGCTGTGCCTCATTATGTATTATAATGCAAATGTCAACCATCGGGGTCAAGTTGCGTCCACTATATAATGTCAGTCAAATTCCCATTCCACTATCCGAAATCTCTGTACCATGAATGTTCGTTACAAGATATAATAGCGACATTTATTCAGGAATGTGCAATAATTACTTCCTTAATATTATTTATGAATATTAACGAGATTCTAGATACAAATAAATATGCCACAAGAAAAATGTAAATCTTACCTGACTTCTAACTTCTGAATCCGAAAGTGGAAAAACCTGTTTCAAACCCTACTGTAATACTTTAAAACCTGATAATATTGTGTGAAACCAACCGCTTTCTGAAGGCTATAAATACCAATTACCACTCGGCTATAAATATCAATTACCACCCCGAGGGTTCAATGCAATAAGGGCGTATCTACATATAATAATCATATGTAGATACGCCCTTATTGCGTTGAACCCTCGACCCGTAAATTCAAGTGTATTGGTCACTCCATTAAAAAAAGAAAGAAATAATCTGTAACGGAAGTGAAATGCGGAACGGAAATATCGTCTGCATCTATTGATTAAAGTATAAATCCCGCACGATATCTCAAACGGTAAACATGTTTGATGATCATTAAAACGTTTCAATACAGAAACTATGTTTGTATAACATACTTATATCATTACAACCTTTTTGAGTTCACCATAACAAACAAACAATAATATAAAAGTAAAGTTTCTTGTTTAACGTGGGTTGATGCTAGTCGACGAAAGTCATGGAACAACTTACTTCCAGCGAGCCCACGGCAGGCGTCATATTTACCTCCCCCCTCCCCGCAGCATCCAGTTTAGGCCAATACTGCTGGGAAAGTATTTCACCCAGCACTGAACACTAGTCAGTACACGGAATCGAACCCGAACCGCTGGCGTTGTAGTCCAACCTGCTAACATATAAATATAAGGAAGTGTCTAGGGGTACGGATCCGTACCTCTAGAATCTGATTCTAGAGGTACGGATCCGTACCTCTAGACAAGCCTGTTAGGGGTTTTCTAGGGGTACGGACTTCCTTTTTCTAGAGATTTAGGGTTATTGTTGAAAATGAAATAACAACAAAGTCTTAACCAGTCTTCACTTAAAACTTGGATCTAATTGGTTTACAGATACCAGCGTTCGTCCGATTGTTTACCTTCTCCAGGGTCTTTTTGAGTGACCCTGCCTTCTCTTTCGAAACCTAAATAACCGAGGAATTCCAAATGAATACACTGTTCTGTGCCGATAGGAATTAGTTTGTTGTCAAATAAACTGTTGATAACAGCTAGATTAATGAATGAATCTATCCCTTAAATGAATTCTATTTGAAATTCAGCAAATAAATAAATTAGGCATACTAATATGCACCAATCATTTTTGTTATTTAACAATGTACATTGTTGCATAATGATAATCGGCACGGAACTTTAATAATCAATTAAGCGACATAAAGTAAAAAAAACTGTTTGTGAAAACGTCCCATGTATCTCGTAACGGCAACCAAATGTGTGAAAAACGTAAATACACTAAGGGCTAATTATCAATTAAAAATAGTTTCCCCCCAACATACTTAGAATTATTTTGTTTAATCTTTATATCTTTTTTTTTTCTGCCAGTTCGAAACTTCGTGATTTATTTGGTGTTTCTCGGTTATTTACGTTCCGAAAGAAAATGTAACAAATCGGATGAATGTTGTTATCTGTAAACCATTTAGATCCAAGTTTAAGGTGAATTCTGATGAAATGTTATTTGTTATTTCATTTTCAACAAAATTTGAAATGTAAATGACCTTTAATCTCTAGAAAAACGGAGGTCCGTACCCCTAGAAAACCCCTAACAGGCTTGTCTAGAGGTACGGATCCGTACCTCTAGAATCAGATTCTAGAGGTACGGATCCGTACCCCTAGACACTTCCTAAATATAAACATGATGTCGTTTAAATTATCGTGCGGGAGTAGTACAAAGAGCGTGACTCACGATAGAGCGTGACTAACCTCATCATTTTGTTTGTTTTGTTGGATTGACACAATTTATGTCATATGGCGACGGTCTAACCGACAAGATTCTGAGCTTTTGTGATCGCCCTGTGTCCGTCGTCGTCCGTCCGTCCGTCGTCAACAATTTGACTGTTGACACTCTAGAGGTCACATATTTGGTCCAATCTTAATGAAACTTGGTCAGAACGTTACCCTCAATAAAATCTTGGAAGAGTTCGATATTGGGCCATCTGGGGTCAAAAACTAGGTCATGAGATCTAATCAAAGGAAAAGCTTGTTAGCACTCTAGAGGTCACAATTTTGGTCCAATCTTAATTAAACTTAATCAGATGTTACTCTCAATAAAATCTTGGACGAGTTCGATATTTGGTCATCTTTGGTCAAAAACTAGGTCACCAGGTCAAATCTAAGGAAACACTTGTTAACACTCTACAGGCCAAATTTATGATTGTATCTTCATGAAACTTGGTCAGAATGTTAATCTGGATGATCCTTAGGTCAAGCTCGAATCTGGGTCAGGTGGGGTAAGAAACTAGGTCACCAGGTCAAATCAAAGGAAAAACTTGTTAACACTCTAGAGGCCACATTTATGATTGTATTTTCATGAAACTTAGTCAGAATGTTAACCTTGATGATCTTTAGTTAAAGTTGGAATCTGAGTTATGTGGGACCAAAAACTAGGTCACCAGGTCAAATCTAAAGAAAAGCTAAAGGCCATATGTATGGCCATAACTTGATGGAACTTGGTCAGAATGTTAAACTGGATGATCTTTAGGTCAAGTTCTAATCTGGGTCAGGTGGGGTCAAAAACTAGGTCACCAGATCAAATCAAAGGAAAAGCTACTTAACACTCAGGTGGGGTAAGAAACTAGGTCACCAGGTCAAATCAAAGGAAAAACTTGTTAACACTCAAGAGGCCACATTTATGATTGTATTTTCATGAAACTTAGTCAGAATGTTAACCTTGATGATCTTTAGGTCAAGTTGGAATCTGAGTTATGCGGGACCAAAAACTAGGTCACCAGGTCAAATCTAAGGAAAAGCTAGTTAACATTCTAAAGGCCATATGTATGGCCATAACTTAATGAAACTTGGTCAGAATGTTAAACTGGATGATCTTTAGGTCAAGTTCTAATCTGGGTCAGGTGGGGTCAAAAACTAGGTCACCAGATCAAATCAAAGGAAAAGCTACTTAACACTCTAGAGGCCAAATTTATGACTGTTATCTTATGAAACTTGGTCAGAATGTTAATCTTGATGATCTTTAAGTCAGGTTCAAATCTAGGTCAAGTGAAGTTAGAAACTAGGTCACCAGGTCAAATCAAAGGTAAAGCTTGTTAAAACTCTAGAGGCCACATTTAGGTATATATCTTGATGAAACTTGGTCAGAATGGTAACCCTGATGATCTTTAGGTCAAGTTTAAATCTGGGTCAGGTTGGGTCAAAAACGAGGTCAGCAGGTCAAATCAAAGGAAAAGCTTGTTAACACTCAAGAGGCCACATTTATGACTGTATCTTCATGGAACTTGGTCAGAATGTTAACCTTGATAATTTTTAGGTCAGGTTCGAATCTGGGTCATGTGGGGGTCAAAAACTAAGTCACCACCTCAAATCAAAGATAAAGCTTCTTAACAATCTAGAGGTCAAATTTATGAATGTATCTTCATGAAACTTGGTCAGAATGTTAATCTTGATGATCTTTAGGCCAAGTTGGAATCTGGGTCATATGGGGCCAAAAACTAGGTCACCAGGTCAAAGGAAAAGCTAGTGAACCCTAGGGACCACATTTATGACCATATCAGGTCAGAATGTTAATCTAATGATCTTAAGGTTAAGTTCCAATCTGGATCAGGTGGGGTCAAAAACTAATCACCAGGTCAAATCAAAAGTATCTAGAAGCCACATTTATGACTGTATCATCATGAAGCAAGGCCATAATGTTACTCTTAATGATCTTTAGGTCAAGTTCGAATCTGGGTCATGTGGGGTCAAAAACTAGGTCACATTACAGGAAAAGCTACTTAACACTCTAGAGGCCACATTTATGACCATATCTTAATTAAACTTGGTCAGAATGTTAATCTTGATGATCTTTAGGTCAAGTTCGAATCTGGGACATGTGGGCTCAAAAAGTAGGTCAAATTAAAGGAAAAACTAATTAACACTCTAGAGGCCACATTTATGACCATAAATTAATGAAACTTCAGAATGTTAATCTTGATGATCTTTAGGTCAATAGGTCAGGTGAGCGATACAGGGCCTTCATGGCCCTCTTGTTTACTAATAATATCTAGCCAATAGCATTATATCGCTAATCTATTAATGTTAATTGTTTTGTACATACAACCATCTATATGTAAGTTTGGTAGTCTATATCCATCTAACCATTCCTCCAGCCATTACAGAAGAAATTTCAAGCACTTAAGAACTACTACATGAAAGTGTCTACGTCCCTGTGTAAAGGGCTAGCCAGATATGGAAGATAAATAGACACCATAATAAATAGAAAAGAAATGCGGGACCAAGATACGGACATCGAATTTAACCCATCCAGGACCTCTCAAGTACCAACAAAATACTCCCTTCATGGCACATTGTTGAATCGACCACATCAGCCATATACCTGGACATGGATATTTCAAATGAACTTTCATGGGACGGTAAAATCAACAGGTGAACTAAGAAGGCAAAATAAACTCTTGAATTGAATTCCTTTAGTAAATTAGGAACCAATTAAGACCATGGCTTACCAGCCCATAGTCAATATGTATCCGAAGGCTCAAACTGAACAATTAGAATCATTCCAAAGAAGATCTGCATGCTCAACCTTTAGCCTGCTGGCGGTAAGTAATTCTGCCTTTGCGACCAGTGCAGACCAAAATCAGCAGATCATGGTCTGCAATGTTCGCTATTCAGTCAGTAAGTTTTCAGTGAACATCCCTTTGAATCATAATTACAAGCACTTAAAAACTACAACACGATAGTGTCTACGTCCCTGTAAAGGTCTAGCCAGAAATGGAAGATAAATAGACACCATAATAAATAGAAAAGAAATGCGAAAGAAATAGAAATCCACTGCCTCAAGGAGTATCTAACAGTTCATTAGCCAAAAAGTTTGCTGACTTTTTCATGGCAAAAATCTCAACAAGAGCTGTCCGTAAGACAGCCAAGCTCGACTATTCGAAATATTGTCACAGAAGCAGGAAATTATTACCCAAAATGTTAAATATCAAAAGAGTTTTAAGTTCGAAAGGGGACATAATTTGACCAAAATACATATCAGAGTTATGGGACTTGATGTTATCAACTAGTTTTATAACCCCGAAGAAACATGTTAAGTTTCAATTCAATATCTGCATTAGTTTTGGGGATAGTAACTTGCATGTTAAACTTTAACCAGAATTTTCTAAGTCCAAAAGGGGGCATAATTTGCTCAAAATACATGTTAAGAGTTATGGAACTTGACCCAGTGAGGTTGGTAATTGACCTAGAAAAAGAATAAATAAGTTTCAAAACTATATGCCTTTTGGTAATAGCTGTATGTACTTGCATGCAAAACTTTAATCAGGATTTTCTAAGTCCAAAAGGGGGCATAATTTGCCCAAAATACATGTCAGAGTTATGGGACTTGGTGCTATCAACTAGTTTTATAACCCCGAAGACACATGTGAAGTTTCAATTTAATATCTGTAGTAGTTTTGGAGATAGTTACTTGCATGTAAAACTTTAACCAGAATTTTCTAAGTCCAAAAGGGGGTATAATTTGCCCAAAATACATGTCAGAGTTATGGGACTTGGTGCTATCAACTAGTTTTATAACCCCGAAGACACATGTGAAGTTTCAATTTAATATCTGTAGTAGTTTTGGAGATAGTTACTTGCATGTAAAACTTTAACCAGAATTTTCTAAGTCCAAAAGGGGGTATAATTTGCCCAAAATACGTGTCAGAGTTATGGGACTTGACCCAGTGAGGTAGGTAATTGACCTAGAAAAAGAAAAAATAAGTTTCAAATCTATATGCCTTTTAGTAATAGCTGTATGTACTTGCACGCAAAACTTTAACCAGAATTTTCTAAGTCCAAAAGGGGGCATAACTTGGCCAAAATACAAGTCGGAGTTATGGGGCTTGACCCAGTGAGGTAGGTAATTGATCTAGAAAAAGAAAAAATAAGTTTCAAATCTATATGCCTTTTAGTAATAGCTGTATGTACTTGCACGCAAAACTTTAACCAGAATTTTCTAAGTCCAAAAGGGGGCATAATTTGGCCAAAATGAAGGTCAGAGTTATGGGACTTGGTGCTATCAACTAGTTTTATAACCCCGAAGACACATGTGAAGTTTCAATTCAATATCTGCATTAGTTTTGGAGATAGTAACTTGCATGTAAAACTTTAACCAAAATTTTCTAAGTCCAAAAGGGGGCATAATTTGCTCAAAATACATGTCAGAGTTATGGGACTTGACCCAGAGAGGTTGGTAATTGACCTAGAAAAAGAATAAATAAGTTTCAAAGCTATATGCCTTTAAATGATAGCTGTATGTACTTGCATGCAAAAACTTAACCAAGGTGTGACGCCGACGCCGACGCCGACGCCAGGGTGAGTAGAATAGCTAAAAATACGTCAGTCCCTAAGTGAATACCAAAACTTAATTTGAACCTCAAGGATATACAAAATTTAAAGAAAACTGAATTGACTCAAGATGAAGTGAAATATCTCATCAATGAATTGACTACTACGTCTTCAGAGTTAGATATTTTGCCAACACGTATTCTGAAATCACATGTAGATGAACTTCTCTCTAGTATCACTAAAATTGGTGAATCTCTCATTACAACAAGGTGTTTTCCCTGTGAAATACAAACAAGCAGTTGTTAGACCTCTGCTAAACTAGAAATGTGCACATGTCCATGGGACACAGATGCACCCACTAAATGACATTAAAATGACAATTTTTTCCTAGGTCAGGGGCCATAACTCCTACAATACTGATGAATCCGGATGCGAAACCCCAGGTGCACAACTGCACATGCTGACCAACATTCCTGTAAACTTTGGTGACTCTAGGTCAAATACTTTTGGAGCTATGCGCAACACAACATTAAAATGACCAATTTTTAACTAAGTCAGGGGCCATAACTCCTACACGACTGAAGGAATCTGGACACGAAATCCCAGGTGCACAACTGTATATGCTGACCAACATTCCTGTAAACTTTGGTGACTCTAGGTCAAATACTTTCGGAGCTACGCACGACACAACATTAAAATGACCAAATTTTAAGTAAGTCAGGGGCCATAACTCCTATACGACTGAATTAATCCAGATGCGAAACCCCAGGTGCACAACTGCACATGCTGACCAACATTCCTGTAAACTTTGGTGACTCTAGGATAAATACTTTTGGAGCTACGCGCAACACAACATTAAAATGACCAATTTTTAACTAAGTCAGGGGCCATAACTCCTACACGACTGAATGAATCCGGACGCGAAACCCCAGGTGCACAACTACACATGCTGACCAACATTCCTGTAGAGATTTGTGACTCTACGTCAAATACTTTTGGAGCTAGGCGCGACACAACACTAAATGACCAATTTTTACATGACTGAATGAATCCGGAAGCGAAACCCCAAGTGCACAACTACACAATCATGCTGACCAACATTCCTGTAAAGTTTTGTGACTACGTCAAATTCTTTTGGAGCTAGGCCCGACAAAACATTCTCGGAAGGACGGACGGACGGACAAGGGCAAATCTATATGCACCCCCCCCCCAAAAGTGGAGGCATAAAAAAGCCGGTCTTGAACTAGAGCTTTCCAATTATCACCCTGTGAGTAATTTATCATTTCTATCAAAACTTATTGAGAAAGCTATTCTTTACAGATTAAACAAACATGTAAATCAAAACAGTCTTTTGCCTAAGAACCAGCCTGCATATAGGAAATACCATTCCTGTGAATCTGCGCTACTTCGGCTCGTCAATGATCTTCTAAGTGGTATGGAGAAAAAGGAAGTCATGGCCCTTATTGCGATTGACTTAAGTGCGGCATTTGACACTGTCGACCACGACATTCTTCTAGATGTCCTTTAAAGCACAATATGGCGTCTGTGATACAGCTCTTCAATGGATAGACTCCTATTTAAGGCCTCGTACTTGTAAGATTAATATCAACAATGTATATATATCAGATCTTGAATGCAGTGTGCCCCAGGGCAGTTGCTTTGGTCCTTGGCTGTATCTCACCTATGCTGGAACTCTTTTTGATGTCATTTTCAAAATCCATATCAGTCGACGGTTTTGCTGATAATCATATAGCAAATAAAAGCTTTCGTCCTACATCTGTTTCCGTAGAATCACAAGCGATTGGAGACCTTGAAAGGTGCGCAGTTATAATCAATGACTGGAAACTGGAACCAAACTGAAAATGAACACTTCCAAAACTGAATTTATTACGTTTGGTAGCAGACCTCAAATGAACAAATTTTTTACAAATTCCATTAACATTGCTGGTGATGATGTCAAACGTGAAAGCACAATTAGATATCCCGGTGCATTTCTTGACGAAACCTTTAACTTTAATGATCATGTAAATCGCAAATGTCGTACAGCCATATTGAATTACCTATGAATTAAGAACATCAGAAAATACTTAACAAAAGCAGCCACTGAAATTTTAGTTTTGTCTCTAGTTATTTCACATCTGGATTATTGCAATGTCATACTGTATGGTGTAGCTAACTGTGAGGTGCGTAAGATGCAACGTATTCAAACCATGTGTGCAAAACTTGTCCTTAACAGAAGGAAATTTGACAGTTCTAAACAAGCATTGTATCACTTACATTGGTTGCCAGTGAAAGCAAGAATTGAGTTCAAGATACTTTCTTTCATGTATAGCTGTCACACTGGCAGAGCACCTCTGTATTTAGCAGAATTGCTTACAGAGTATATTCCTAGTAGACAAGGTTTGAGATCGTCTGAAAATTCTGAATGTCGTTGTGTTGTTCCATACAACAAGTGCAAAACATTCAATGATAGAAGTTTCTGTACTATTGGTCCAAAAACTTTGGAATGAACTGCCGTTAGAACTACGCAAAAATAAATCACTTGACACATTCAAAAAAAATCTTAAGACACTACATTTCAGAGATTTCGCGGCATTGTTTTAAATTTTTTGATAACTGTTTATCATGCGAAAACAGCAGGTGATAGTTCTTAAATTTTTGTAAATTAAAGGTTTTACATTTCAACATTTATATTTCCAAGGTTTGTTTAATAAACGCACTTGTTGGTAAGGCTCTATGGGTAGTATTTCTTTCTTAAAAAGTATATGATGGCACCATTAACCGGTGGGTGGGGAGGTTGAACCTCTATATGCAGCTCGTCTGGGCGTACCAGATGCTTTAAGCACTGGGGTAAAATGGCCTCAAGGGGAGGGGTGCGGTCATGATTGTATGTTATAATAAGGCTGTTATTATTATTATTGTCATTAATAATATTGTTATAATAACTATTGTTATTATTATGTACAATGCCATTGAATATATCATTGTATAAAATTAGGCATTTAATCAAATTATTCAGTTCCAGTTTTACAAGTGGTACTGCCCAAATTGAATAATGGACCAGTCCATTTTAGAAATTTAGCAGGGTTAAGGTTAAGACGTAAATCCAGTGTCAGTCAAAGAATCAGTGACAGTGCGCTCTCCAGTATGTGTAAGATAACTCACGGACTAGTCACCATTCCCAAAGTGCAGTCTCTGAATAAACATAAAGAAACAACAGAGAGGGTGATTTACAACAATAAAGACTTTATTCACTTATTCTGAATACTGTTATATTAGAACCAATGTTGTACTGTACTCGAGACAAAGTGTATACAATACTGGTGTTACGCCAGTACTAGTATATTAAAAAAAATCAACAAACTAGAATTAATGAAACCACTAAAATAAAGACGCTACAGCATCGTTGTCTGAAATGATCCTAAAAAAAACAACTATGAAGAATAATAACAGAAATGACCTGAAGATCTGTCCAATGAATTGAATACCAGAAAAATATTTACTTTTAAAAACTAGAATGCAAATGATAACTTATTGCAGCCTTACATATACATAGTTCTATATGCTTGTGCAAATTTGAAAATAAGTTCCACATTAAGGGATATACCTGATCTAATGATTAATATATGGTTAAATAAAGAAGATGTTTACAAATATCTAGTTGTTTTGTCAAGAAACCTAAATTAAGTCTCCCTGTTTGGTGATCCAGAATTAAGTCTCAACTTATCCAATAATCATTCTATTTCAACATAAAATCAGTTTAACACATAGTTTATTGGTAAATTTATGACAAAATATGTAAACATCTATCAAATAAAAGGACTTTGTAGCAAAAAAGAACAGGAAAACTTCACATAGACTTCGAACATGACAAATCAATTCTTATATATAATCGATTTTTTTTCTAAACTATTGTGCTTAGAATGTGTTTTTCAACTTGTACATAGAACATTTTCGAAGCAAAAGGGATTATTCCCCCTTTAAATTTGCACTAACCTAGAAATAAGTATCAAAACTTTAATGAAATTACATTTGTAGTCTAAATAATAAATACCCCCCAAAATAAACTTAAAGTGATTTTCAGTATTCCTGTTTTGCTCTGTGCTCATACACTGAATCAGAAACCTTCTTAAAGGCTATAAAAACATCACATATCACAACAAAATGAACTACACAATATTAAAAGGAAAGAGTATTGAATACACCTATTTAATATGATATATTAACATGGTTTCTGGTCTCTCGTGACTGAATGGGTACTTGTGATAAATTTGGTGGAATCCTTGGCCCTGAAATATATACAGCAAAAGCAATTAGCAACTGTAATACGGTAATGTTAGAGATTCTAAGTTATATATATATATATAGTAGTAGAGACAATTTATACGAACTAAATCACCACCACAATATACCTACAGCAAAGTGCCTGACAGTACAAACGAACACGCACATGCCACAGCAAGTCCACTAACCCAATAAGATTAGTTTCGATGCTGCTTTATATATGAGCCCGAATTGTACTACACACATGTATTGGTTCAACATTTGTATATATATACTCAAATCTCTGTCTCACAAATCAGTAATGACATTTTAGTCTTTATAACTGATTGGGACCAGAGAAGCTATATTTGCTCTCTCTGAAAGTTAACTGGATCTCGATATATTGAATATATATATAGATAATTTGCATTAAGGGATATAATTATATTCAGAACAGTTGACTTCCCAATACGTGAGATCCGCTAGGATACAAGTTCACATTATAAATTATTATATAGTAGAGACAACTTATACGAACTAAATCACCACCACAATATACCAGACCAATTACAGCAAAGCACCTAGCAGTACAAACGAACACGCACATGCCACAGCAAGTCCACTAACCCAATAAGATTAGTTTCGATGCTGCTTTATATACGAGCCCGAATTGTACTACACATTCGTACTGGTTCAACATTTGCATATATATACTCAAATCTCTGTTTTCATGTCAAAAAGTGTTTTACAGCATCTTATTTGCATCAATCCTGTATATAGACTAAACAACTCATTTCCAAACGATTTCTTTCCGCATTTCGCCTAAAATTGCAAGCATTTTTATCAAACTACAGTGTTTTATTTAGCTGTTTCCTACTAAAAATGTGTTGTGCTGAATGCTTTTTTTTGTAAAGTTCGTATATAATGTACAGCATAGGTGAAGGATTTGACAACCTTTGCTGTTCACAACTGTTGCCAGGTGAGATTGGCATGGGGAAATTATGATTAGACTGACATCACATGTTTTACTTACAGCACATTTCTCTTAACATACCAAACGTTTTACCAAATGCAGAACCTAGAAAAGGCTTGCATTCAAGATAAGGTAGAGGGACCAACAGACATAGCTACAGGGTAAATTATACAAGGCAGTCTGAAAAACAGCTACATCCCCCACTGCTGTTTTGGATAGTGAAAGGGTTGATCGTATTAGGGGGAAGCACTGACATTGTTCAAGTATATTTTATAGTCCATGTATGACGACATCAATGAATTTGTTCCAAGTGAAATGCAGCCAAGTCATATTAAAATCCTTCAAGGGGATTAGGAGACAAAATGGAAGGCTCAAACCTTTGACCTTGAGTTCTGACCTTGACGTTAAACCCACATGGCTAACTCATATGTTCTGCAAGCCCGCCCGCTTAGCTCAGTAGGGAGAGCATTGGTCTACGGATTGCAGGGTCGTGAGTTCGATCACCTGGCAGGGTGTCATGTTCTCCGTGACGATTTGATAAAAGACATTGTGTCTGAAATCATTCGTCCTCCACCTCTGATAATTCATGTAGGGAAGTTGGCAGTTACTTGTGGAGAACAAGTTTGTACTGGTACAGAATCCAGGAACACTGGTAAGGCTAACTGCCCGCCGTTACCTGACTGAAATACTGTTGAACAAGAGCTGTCACTAATGGGGACAAATGCCCCCGCAGCGCCTTGACCTTTGACCTGGTGACCTTGACCTTTGACCTGGTGACCCAAAAGTCAATAGGGGTCGTGTACTCAATAAGTACTATTTGCATGTGAAGTCTGAAGGTCCTGGATGCAGTGGTTCGCGAGTAAAGTCCCTTCATGCAAAAAGTTAACATTGGCCCCTGTGACCTTGACCTTTGACCTGGTGACCCAAAAGTCAGTAGGGGTCGTGTACTCAATAAGTACTATCAGCATGTGAAGTTTGAAGGTCCTGGACGCAGTGGTTCGCGAGTAAAAGCCTTCATGCAAAAAGTTAACATTTGCCCCTGTGACCTTGACCTTTGACCTGGTGACCCAAAAGTCAGTAGGGGTCGTGTACTCAATAAGTACTATTAGCAGGTGAAGTTTAAAGGTCCTGGGTGCAGTGGTTCGAGAGTAAAGTGCCTTCATGCAAAAAGTTAACATTGGCCCCTGTGACCTTGACCTTTGATCTGGTGGCCCAAAAGTCAGTAGGGGTCGTGTACTCAGTAAGTACTATCAGAAGGTGAAGTTTGAAGGTCATGGGTGCAGTGGTTCGCAAGTAAAGTGCCTTCATGCAAAAAGTTAACATTGGCCCCCGTGACCTTTGACCTGGTGACCCAAAGTCGGTAGAGGTCGTGTACTCAATAAATACTATCAGCAAGTGAAGTTTGAAGGTCCTGGGTGCAGTGGTTCGCGCAGTGGTAACACTGGCCCCTGTGACCTTGACCTTTGACCTGGTGACCCCAAGGTCATTAGAGATCGTGTACTCAATAAGTACTATCAGCATGTGAAGTTTGAAGGTCCTGGGTGCAGTGGTTCGCGAGTAAAGTGCCTTCATGCAAAAGGTTAACATTGGCCCCTTTGTCCTTGACCTTTGACCTGGTGACCCCAAAGTCAGTAGAGGTCGTGTACTCAATAAGTACTATCAGCACGTGAAGTTTGAAGGTCCTGGGTGCAGTGGTTCGCGAGTAAAGTGCCTTCATGCAAAAAGTAAACGTTGTGACGAACAAACAAACAAACAAACGAACGAACTAACGGACAGACAGTTGAAAACTAATATGCCTCCCTTCGGGGGCATAAAAATGGCGTTAAACCCAAAACAAACAAACATATGCTCTGTACATCTCTTGATGACCCAAGTTTCATGAAAATCCTTCAAGGGGCTTAGAAGATATAGAGTGGACACAAAAAGAGAGACTCAAATCTATGACCTTGAGTTGTGACCTTGATCTTGAGCTGACTCATGAGTTCTGCACATTGTCTTGAGGTGATCATTTGACCAGTTTCATGAAAATCCTTCAAAGGGTTTAGGAGATACAGAGCGAACACAAAATGGAAGGCTCAAACCTTTGACCTTGAGTTGTGACTTTGACCCTAAGCCGACATGGCTGACTCATGAGTTCTGCACATACGTCTTGATGAGGTGATCATTTGACTCAAGTTTCATGAAAGTCCTTTAAGGGGTTGGAGTTATATGGAGTGGACACAAATGTTACAGACAGACAGAATGACAGAAGGATCGGCGGAGACCATTCCTATAACACCCCACCACTCTTGGCAGGGAATTAAAAATCCCCTACTAAGGGGACTGATAATGTCTTATCTTAGGGACAAAATATACAATATTTACCTGTCTATTTTTTGCAAGGCCACCATCCCAGCTGATGGAATGCCAGTGAAACAACTCCTCCAAGTAAGACTAGTTCAGAGATATGACCAAATCCTCCCCATCTTCTCTTCTCTGGATCTTATACATATAAAAAAACCCAGATAAACAACAGTTCAAATACAGAGGATAAAAACTGCTTTTGTACTCACAAATTGCCAATACTTATACATTTTGTATATGTATTGCCTGGTGGAGGATGTCTTGTAAAAACTTGAAAAGAACATTTGTCAATCTTTAAGGCTAACAAGAGCTCATAGAACATGAAATGCACCTCCTTCCCCCTTTGATGCATTCAGTAACTGCACAAGAATTAAAAACTAGAAAATGCTTTTGTAAAAAAGCGCATGTCTCCCCCAATGCAAAGTCCTATAGGCAAGAAGTAAATAGGGGTCAGGAGCGAAAGTCAAAGAGACACTGATGGTTGGCTGCAATAGGGATCATCTACTTGGCATGTCCAGTCATCCCGCTAAATTTCAACACTCTTGGCCTAGTGGTTCTCAAGTCACTGTTCAGGCTCCTGTGACCTTGACCTTTGATCAAGTGACCTCGAAATAAATAGGGGTCATCTACTCTGCATGTCCAATCATCCTATTAAGTTTGTAGGTCAAGTGGTTCTCAAGTTATTTCCAAAAATGATTTTACATGAACAGGCCACTGTGACCTTGACCTTTAATAGACTGACCCCAAAATCAATAGGGGTCATCTACTCTGCATGTTCAATCATCCTATGAAGTTTCAACATTCTGGGTCAAGTGGTTCTGAAGTTACTGACCAGAAATGGTTTTCAATGTTCAGGCCCCTGTGACCTTGACCTTTCACAGAGTGACCCCAAAATCGTTAGGGGTCATCTACTCTGCATGACTAATCATCCTGTTAAGTTTCAACATTCTGGGTCAAGTGGTTCTGAAGTTACTGACCGGAAATGGTTCTCAATGTTCAGGCCCCTGTGTCCTTGACCTTTAATGGAGTGACCCCAAAATCAATAGGGGTCATTTACTTTGCATGTACAATCATCCTATGAAGTTTCAACATTCTGGGTCAAGTGGTTCTCTAGTTATTGATCGGAAATGGTTTTCCATGTTCAGGCCCCTGTGACATTGACCTTTGATGGAGTGACCCCAAAATCAATAGGGGTCATCTACTCTTTATGACCAATCATCCTATGAAGTTTCAACATTCTGGGTCAAGTGGTTCTCTAGTTATTAATCGGAAGTGGTTTTCAATGTTCAGGCCCCTGTGACCTTGACCTTTGACGGAGTGACCCCAAAATCAATAGGGGTCATCTACTCTTCATGACCAATCATCCTATGAAGTTTCAACATTCTGGGTCAAGTGGTTCTCTAGTTATTGATCGGAAATGGTTTTCAATGTTCAGGCCCCTGTGACCTTGACCTTTGACGGAGTGACCCCAAAATCAATAGGGGTCATCTACTCTTCATGACCAATCATCCTATGAAGTTTCAACGTTCTGGGTCAAGTGGTTCTCTAGTTATTGATCGGAAATGGTTTTCAATGTTCAGGCCCCTGTGACCTTGACCTTTGACGGAGTGACCCCAAAATCAATAGGGGTCATCTACTCTTCATGACCAATCATCCTATGAAGTTTCAACATTCTGGGTCAAGTGGTTCTCTTGTTATTGATCGGAAATGGTTTTCAATGTTCAGGCCCCTGTGACCTTGACCTTTGACGGAGTGACCCCAAAAACAATAGGGGTCGTCTACTCCAGCAGCCCTACAATCCTATGAAGTTTGAAGGTTCTAGGTCAAATGGTTCTCCAGTTATTGCTCAGAAATGAAGTGTGACGTACGGACGGACGGAAGGACGGACGGACGGACAGACGGACGGACGGACAGGGCAAAAACAATATGTCTCCTGGGGAGACATAATAATTATTCTTGAGTTATCATCTGGAAACCATTGACCTTTGACCTACTGACCTCAAAATCGATAGGGCTCATCTGCTTGTTATGATCAACCTCTCTATCAGATTTCATGGTCCTAGACCCAAGCGTTCTTCAGTTATCATGTGAAAACCGTTTAACTGTTATGGGTCACTGTGACCTTGACCTTTGACCTACTGGTCTCAAATCAATAGGGGTCACCTGCAGGTCATGACTAACTTCCCTATCAACTTTCATGATCCTAAGCCCAAGCATTCTTGAGTTATCATCCGGAAACCATTTAACTGTTCCAGGTCACTGTGACCTTGACCTTTGACCTACTGGTCTCAAATCAATAGGGGTCACCTGCAGGTCATGACTAACTTCCCTATCAACTTTCATGATCCTAGGCCCAAGCATACTTGAGTTATCATCCAGAAACCATTTAACAGTTCTAGGTCACTAATACATTGACCTTTGACCTACTGATCTCAAAATCCATAGAGGTCATCTGCTGGTGGCCATGACCAACCTCCCTATCAACTTTCATGATCCTAAGCCCAACCATTTAACTGTTCCAGGTCACTGTGACCTTGACCTTTGACCTACTGATCTTAAAATCAATAGGGGTCATCTCCTTGTTATGACCAACCTCCCTATCAACTTTCATGATCCTAGGCCCAAGCGTTCTTGAGTTATCATCCGGAAATGGATTGGTCTACATATTGACCGAAAGCTGCAAAACAATGTACCCCTCCTTTGAAGGAAAAAATGGAAAAAATACTCTTTAAAGGTCTAAAAAAAGTCTAAGATCACATCTGATATCAGATTAAGGAGTTTAAAATGCCTTAAAATTGTTCAGAGTAATGCCCCAAAATTTTGTGATAAGGGTAGGTAGTCTTTTAATTTCATTTTTAATAAAACACCGGACATGTTATTGTTACATTGGTCAGAAACTCATCAAAAACTAACATTAAAACTCCCCTCCTGCTAACATAATTATGAAAATCTTCCTACAAAACTGGAAAAACACATTCTCTAAGGCTGGGGGGTTTAGCTAAGTACTGTCAGGTTACCCTTAATATTTTTAGGCCTTATACTGGATATTTCTTTAATTCAATACTCGTTCATTCGAATAATATATATGTTGTGATGATTATTTGGAAACAACTTCTGACAGATAATGTTGAACATTATAATTAAAAGCAAAAATAACAGCAAAAATCATTCTAATGTATGTAATGTTTTTCAGGCAAATGCAATATTTTCAAGGAAACTTGCCATTTTAATACAAAATCTTGGTATTTAAAATAAATGGAAAACTACTGTTAATTATATTATGTGTAATATAAAAGTATAACAGTGCTATAGGGAGGAGAGTTACTTACCACCAGTGTAGTAACCCAAGGCATAAGCTATTCTAGCCACTAAGCACACAGCACCTGCCGCCGCCGAACATTTCTAACAGGGGGGAAAAAGGAAAGGAATATATATCAACATGTACTATAAACAGGTTAGGTAAGGGATTGTCCTTACCATTTACCAACAAGAGCAGTCTGAGAGACAGACATATCCCCAGGCTTTCAAGCACTATTTGGCAAAAAATTAGGGCTATTTTATCATCAAGAGGGTCATTGACCCAAAAGCGCTCACCTGTGTACAAGACTTCAAGGTTTCTTCTATGTTAGCCTATATTATATACATGTCACACACACACTTCAGAACCTAGGGCAATAATTTGAACAATTATGGTAGACATTACAAATCTGATAACACACGCCATATATCAAGGCTCTAGCTATTATTGATTCAGAGAAGAAAAGTGACCACGCCCCCTGGCAGCCATGTTTTTTTGACGAATCAAAATAATTTGAACAATCTTGGTAGAGGGTCACACAAGGACCATTTTTATAAATTTATTCTAAAATCTGGCAAGCAGTTTCACTCAAGAAGATTTTTAACGTTTCCATTATATACATATAGGGAAAAGTGACCACGCCCTCTGGCGGCCATGTTTTTTGACGAATCGAAATAATTTGAACAAACTAGTTAGAGGGTCACACATTAACCATTTGTGTAAAATTATTCTAAAATTGTGCAAGCAGTTTCATACAAGAAGATTTTTTAAGTTTACACTATATACACACAGGGAAAAGTGACCACGCCCTCTAGCAGCCATGTTTTTTGACGCATCGGTACAATTTGACCAATCTTGGTAGAGGGTGACATAAGGACCATTTGTGTGAAATTATTTCAAAATCGGTTTAGGAGGAGATGTTGATTGAAGTTTTTTCTATTTTTATCTCTAGCAGCCCCTATGTGCAACCAAGCGGAACCGTTCGAACAATTTTGGTTGAGGACTACCCAAGGAATGATGGCCAAGTTTCATCAAAATCCATTCATTGGTTTTGGAGGAGATGTCGTTTAAACACAAATGTTGACGCCGGACGGATGACTTGATGTACACACGGACGCACGCTGGACACAGCGTGATCACAATAGCTCACCATGAGCATTGCTCAGATGAGCTGAAAATGAGGGCTTTTTTTAGCAATTTGGCCCTTTCTGAGTGCTCTTTTTTAGGAATTTTCGTGTTACTTGAAAGCCTGTATCCCTCACCACTGTGCTTATTGTGGATCATGGTTAAAGTTCCAGAAGGCTCTTAATTTTGTTAAAAAGATATAAAACAAAGCTCTCTAAATTCATCTTGTGTATATCTATAGATGGTTAGAAAAGCAATACTTCCAATATTGCACATGACCTTATTCACAGTAAGCATTGAATTCAGTAAAATATTTTCTACTATGTTATTCAATATTCAAACCTTTGACAAATATATTTTTTTTTGATTTTTTTTTTTTTGGATTTAACGTCGCACCGACACATGATAGGTCATATGGCGACTTTCCAGCTTTAATGGTGGAGGAAGACCCCAGGTGCCCCTTCGTGCATTATTTCATCATGAGCGGGTACCTGGGTAGAACTGCCGACCTTCCGTAAGCCAGCTGGATGGCTTCCTCACATGAAGAATTTAACGCCGCGAGTATATACAGAGCTCTAAACTGATATATTTTTTTTGTTATGTGGAAACCTGCCAGGACACCAATGAAGAGTTACTTCTGACCACCAATGAGTCAGCCAAACAATATCTTTCATTAAGTATGATTATGGTAACAGAGGTGTGACTTCATACTTGTACATTGTTTTTTTTTGTAAGGACTGATGAACAAAGTGGGAGCAGTATCCACAGTTCAGCGTATACATTCAAAATACAATGTATGCTTGTAAAACCAAAACTTGAGGTGAAACTCTTCATAAATTTATCAGAAAACAATTAGCATGCATTTGATATTATGATGTGGATTTAATATATGTATGCATACACATTCCTGTATTTGAATGTGAACACTCTAATTTTAATTTAAAAATACAAGTAGTTTGTTTTGCCGTGTTTAATATAATCCCTTGATCCAACAACTGCAATATAATCAGTTACAAACTGGCTATAGGTTTCATCATTCTTATTTCTTCATATGAACCCTAATTAGTTCCTGGCAGATTTGAATTTCAAATGACAACTCGGGGTTAGCTACATTAGCAAATCTATTGATTTATAGGAATATGCTGATCACCCCTATGTTGTGAATTCTCAATCAGGAATGTGCACTGGGTATGGAAAAAATCCAGTGTGTTATTGGTAACACACTTAAGTACCTCCGGTATAGTAGCCTTTTGCATAAATTATTCTTCCAAGAAGGTATGCCAGTCCTGCAACTGCTGAAGTTTTCTACAAATATTATTTTGCTCGGTTTTACATCATTTCCTTCACAAAAGTTATCCTTATAATTTTGCGAGCTAATTAACAGTGACCTGCTGAGCAACCATGCAATCAACGAAGCATGTATAATGATTCAGAACTTGATTAACAAGATGTTTCACTGTCGGGGAATTATACCCCTTACAGCTAAATCAAGTCTTACAGTACCCATTCCATTGATAACATTGCCATTTCATTTATTAACATATTTAATTATAACAACACATTTATAAACTTATGAAAAATCCTGAGACAAGGTTGTTCACTAGCAACAAAATAGAATAATTCCATTTTGCCAAAAACTCTTCGGAGTTGGCTGTTTTTGGCCAGTTTTAGCTCAACAATTCAAAAGTTAGCTCTCGAAAAATTATAAAAAGGTAGAGCTATTGGACTCACTCATTCATTTGCATCTGCGTCCATGCCAGCGTCCCACTTTGGTAAAGTTTTTGTATTTAAGCTGGTATCACTGTAACCACTTGTGGGAATGGATTGAAACTTCACACACTTATTCACTGTGAGGAACTGACTTACAATGCACAGGTTCCATAACAGTTACGTTTTTTTTTTTTACAAAATTATGCCCCTTTTCCGACATAGCAATTTTCGGCTAAGTTTTTGTACATAAGCTGGTATCTCAGAATCCACAAATGGGAATGGATTGAAACTTCACATGCTTGTTCACTGTAATGATCTGACATGCACTACACTACTCTTGCAATTTTACAAAATTATGCCCTTCTTCGACTTAATAAGTTTTTGTATGAAAGCTGGTATCTCAGTACCCACTAATGGGAATAGATTGAAACTTCACTCACATGTCCACCTCGATATCTGACATGCACTGTACAGGATCCGTAACTCTCTTTCACAGTTTTACAGAACTATGCCTCTTTTCTGACATTTATTTAGTTGACAAGACTGTTGAAAAGTCGAGCATGGTCGTCCCACAGCTCTTGTTATTAAATCAAATAATTAGTAATCAAAGATCACACTATTCTTGTGCCAATGAATTGTCACTTAACTTTTGACTGATTTCAAACACTTTTAGATAGGCATAATTTTTGGACTTAACTTCAGAGCTTACAGCTTAGTTAAAACAACTAGTGTCGCTTTGCAAAAAAACAATGAATGAAAGATGCCTGTAAATATAATTTCAGTTATAGATGGACATTTGGGTATAGCCACCATAGTTCTGTAGCCAAGCTCAGTGACTGCTTATGATCATTATAATCTATGTAATGTTACGTAGATACATTGTATAACATGTACTCACTGGGTACTGAAGTCCACTTGTCAACAGTAAAAACATGAAGGTAGAGCTGCCTTCCAGACTGAAAATAAATATATATATCAGTGCACAACATGTAAAATACGACTTCAAAATTGAGACAGTGTACTGGAAGTTTAAATGGTGTTATCTGCTGAACCGTACACTGCTGCAGATACGTTGGTTCATACGCTGTTAAAAATGTCATATCTTCTGTAGAAAGATCATTATTTGTTTAACTGCCCTGTCAGAAAGTAAGATATAAATTTCTAGTTCCTATACCTCGTAATAATTTTTATGATATCATTGCCTCCCTGCATTACTATACTTATCATATATATATATATATACTCAATTTTTGTAGTATTTGTAGTAGTTTTTAGCCAGTGCTTTAGCAACTGGCTATAGCTCTAAATCAACTACCAAGTTTCAACCTCACGTCGTTTAAGTTTTCCTTCTTTTTCTATGTGACAGCATCACATATAAAAAAATAGTTTCATACTTATTTTTTATAATGCTGGTATTGTGTTAGTGTATAAGCAACTGAGGACTACTGCTTTAAATATGGTCAGCGGTCAGGGCTCCAGATAAGATGCATGTTAGCATAAATTACGCTTTGAAATAAGGCATATACGCATGTGCGATCATTTTTAAGCGTATAAAAACGTATAAGAAATTACAGAAACTCCTGCAATGACTTTCTACTAGCGTAAACAAAATCTGAATCATCTGAAGGCTTTACGTAACAAAGCACGGTCAGCATTAATTCTCCCACAAAGAACGTACACACGCATTGAATGGTACTTTATAAGTTAAACTATATTATACACCCAATGCATTTGTAAATCAAGTAGTTGGGAAACAATATTGATGGTATGGTAGTGTAAAGCAGTGTCGATTTAAAATATCAACCTCTGGTGTGAAGTAAACAACAAAATATCTCTTTCTACGATTGTAAAAAGTGAACCAACACTCTACGCATCTTTAAACCAACAAGAACGATCATTGAAACATATTTAAAGCTATACTGAGTATTCTATTAAGCCAAAGTAAGCCAAGGGAGAACAAAAAGCAAAAACTTGAATGCTGAATTGAAACTGAACTGCAAACAAATTCATGGGTGTTACACCAAGTTAATAAATATGTTACAAAACTGTTTTCTTTTTTTTTTTTCACATTTACAAATTTTCAGGAGTAAAATTACTCCTAGTAAATTTCAGATTTTACCATTTCACTCATTCACAAAAATTATGAGTTAATACTCATAGGCCAAAAAAATTATCTGGAGCCCTCAGCGGTGTTAGAAATCAATTTACTGATGGTCTAAAGGCATTACCCCCTTATTTGTACTTATTTTTTGACAGAAAAATAATTTCAGAAAAGTCTCACTTGTAAAAAAAAAATAAAAAAAAATAAATAAAAAATTCCGACCTACCTACCCTATTTTTGAGCATGTTACTGGAAACAAAGATTTTTTTTTAGGCCTAATGAAATTATACACAAACAGAACAATATCATAGGAATGAAAGTATTTGTTCTGATAGAAAAACTTACGTGTTTTGATGTGCTCTCTGAATGCAGTTGAAAACATGATTTGGCTCAGGGTGGTACAACTGTGGGTACTAAAATACAGAGAGTACAAGACATTATAATATCAAATACGAGGGCTGATCCAGAAGTAATGTCAATGTATCCATGGTGCAAATAATCATATTATTATGAAAATTATATTATAAATAGGGCTGTCTCATTTTAAATATTTGGAGATTCAAAGTATACCACCTTAACCATTACACAACACACGGTAAAATGTTTGGTTCATAAACAGTAAAACTAAGAAACAAAGACAGTCATCAATTAACCTTAAAAAACATGCAAAGTCATAACAATAATATTATAACAAGGTGAAATAACGTCTTTCTACCATCTGCCCATGAAACGTAAGTGATGTCATCACATGTTAAAGTTTGTGAAGTAATGACAATGCTTGTCGTTGCTTAGTGACAAAAATGCCGATTTCTGATGGCCAAAAATGTCAGTGACATTCAACATTTGCCAAAACCATGTTTTCAATCGAAGTTGTTCTCAGTAATTATTACTAATATGCAAAACAATTTTATGATCTTTTTTTGAGACAAAATTACAAACAGATCAAGGTACTCGGACACAATTTTCTTTTGTTTTCTTTTCATTACACATCTTTATATGGCCCTCCCTAGTGACATTACTTTTGGATCAAACCTCATACAAAGTTTCAACAGCAACAATTTATTCCAAAAGTTTCATAATATTATGTCAATTTGATTTCTGTTTTGTGTTTAGCACCATTTTTATTTTAACCCTTATGCTGCTAAATTTCTATAATGAACCTGTCCATCTTCCAATTTTGACAGTACCATTAACTGTTAAAAGGGGTGCTTACCAAAAAGAAACTGACTGAATAGTGAACAGTGCAGATAATTATCAGACTGCACAGACGTGCAGGCTGATCATGATCTACACTGGTCGCAAAGGCAGAAACGATCGTGCCCAGCATGGTAAGGGTCGCAAAGACAGAAACGAGCGTGCCCAACATGGTAAGGATCGCAAAGGCAGGAACGATCATGCCCAGCATGGTAAGGGTTGCAAAGGCAGAAACGATCGTGCCCAGCATGGTAAGGGTTCATAAGTGGGTTTAGGTCCATTTTTTAAACTGTACATCAGTTATGTAATGGCACATAGTTAACATAACCATGCTCCTTAATTCTGAATCAGTACTCGCCTGTTCTCAGAGGTGGAGGACCAGTACTTGCCTGTTCTCAGAGGTGGAGGATCAGTACTTGCCTGTTCTCAGAGGTGGAGGACAAATGATTTCTAACAGAATGTCTTCTATCAATCTATCATGGAAAACTAATACCTTGAGATTGAACTTAAGAAGTCAAAATCCATAGATCTATCCAAAATCTCTACTGAGCAAAGCAGGGTGGGTTTAGGGCCGTTTTTAAGAGTATTTCAGTGATGTAACAGCGGACAGATAACTTAACTAGTGTTCCTGGATTCTGACCAGTACTAATCCGCTCCCGGCAAGTAACTACTAAATTCTCTTGAATCAGAGGTGGAGGTCAAATGATTTCAGAGTTCAGACACAGTGTCTTCTTATCAAATCATGGAGAACATATTCCTCACCTGAGCATCAAACTTGCAACCCAGTCAATGACCCATACATCTGTGCTTTCCATACAAAGCTAACTTATCATAATATCAAATGCTAATATAATGTACACTAGATGAAACTTATTTATCTAAAATAATCTACTCCCATATGATTATGAACCAGCGATAAATTTTTTTCAAGATATAATGTGAAACCAATTCACTTCACTCTGTAATAAGAGGTAATCAATCTACAGGAAAATGTAGATAAAATTTAGACAAGTTTCAGCTGATTCACATATGATCATGAAATCAGAAGAATTCACCTGTTGTCAAAACTTTTGATATTATGAAGCCTCTTTAACAATGAATTAGATAATATTATTAATCCTTACCCTTCTAAATTTCTATAATGAACTTGTCCATCTTTCAGTTTGGACAGTACCATTAACTGTTAAAAGGTGTGCTTACCAAAAACGATACTGACTGAATGGTGAACAGTGCAGATCATGATCAGACTGCATGGATGTACACTGGTCGCAAAAGCAGAACCAATTGTGTCCAGCATGATTAGGGTTAATCATGTAACATAAATAAAAACTTTTAAATATTTAATCATTGACATGAAAACAGAAATGCAATGTCTCACCTTCACTTCATACTGTTTTCTGGCTTTGCCCACATTGATTGCCATCCACATGTTGACAAATATACTGCCAACTCCAGTCAATACAACATAGCCATAATTCTCTGGCAAACTTTCAACAAACTTTGACATTCCAGCCATTGTCACAGATCAGCTGAAAAAAAAAGTGAACAGAAACCTGAGTACTGTCATTGTAGAAAATACTGCCAATCAACAAATATTCATAAATACAGAAGACTCTTGGTAACATAGATGTGTGTGTTCTTTAAGAATTCTGATATGGCTGCCAGTATACAGATGAAGCGTGAAATGGGGGTGGGTTCAGGTGGGAATAAAGACGCCATACTACATTGTGTGATGGACATCGTCTGATCCTCTGAATTAAGCTTTGGCACTTGACAAACTTCAACAACTGTTTCTGTAAATGAATGCTATACTTAGTGGAGTTGGATCATTCTGGAGATGTAAATTATAGTAGTGTGGGTGGGGGGGGGGGGGGGGGGGGAGAATTTGTAACTGGCACAGTCAAGCAGTATTAGTCTTGTCAGGAAACTGGCTATCCAAGATTGAATGCTACCCTGTCCAACTGACTCTATAGTCATCTATCTACTGTCTGAAACAGTAATTACCACCCTATCTTAGGCCTAGACTCAAGTCTAGAAGAACAGTGTCTAACAGTTGATTTTTGTTGATGCCTTTAAGCTTTAGAAGTCACTGGTGGTAAAATAAGGCGGGTGTCACAGTCACAAGAACATTTCTTTTGTTAATAATTATGTTCAGTTGATTGATATTTTATATTTCAAATATTCCATACAACTTCTGTAGGATAATTACAACCAGATGTTGTGACTCCTGTTTTGAGACATTTATACTTGGTAAATTAGACCATAAGGAGAGTATTTTTTATTTGTGGTAGGTAAGAATATTACTTTTGTATAAACATTCTGAAATAGCTAAATGTGCGCAGGGCTTAATAAACACCTTTTCTATTTAACCAAATCATGACTTAATAATAATTACTTACATTTCAGAATATTACAAGGCAGCAATTAAATAATTCAAATAGAACCATTTACAGACTAAAGTGTTCATTCAGTTTTCATCATTCAACAACCGGTATTATTTCTTTTATCACAATGCATTGGGACCAAACAGGAATTATTTCAGTTGTCAGTTCATTATCAATGGTCAGTAAACAGTGTTTTTTTTCCAGGCCAAGCAAAAGATTCCCATTACCTTTTCTTGTAAAACTGTATTTATGAAACCTTAAACATTTTGAAACACAAGGCTTTATGCTAAATGCATTCATGACCGAATTTCTCTTAAAGTAACATGTTAGTAAAAATTACCACTTTTTTAACAATTCCCAAAGACATTTTACGACACATTTTTCCCAATTGTAAAGACCTCATTTCAGTTCCCAAATCATTGGGAAAAATCAGTGGTAAATGTTCATGTTAATTCAGTGTGGATTACTTCCTGAAGAGGTTATAGTAGTCAGTCTTTTTTTTCAAGGTATGCATTTACTTACTTTAATAATTTTGCCATCTAGACACAGCTGTTACATTTTTAAAGCTGAAAACATCTTGATTTTTGAAGCTGACTCTGAAAGACTGGAGAGAAGCTATACCACCCCATACATCACATGTTACATAACCACTGGATATGGGTTGTTTTGGTCATTTGGAAAGAGTGTACCACAGTTACAAGATGCCAATTTTCATGAGAAAAAACACCAGGTATGCAGACTAACTCTCTTAAATGTTCCTGCAATATCCCAATAAAAGCATACACCTGAAAATCTTATCTCATTACTTCACAAGTCTGGTATCTTTCCTCTTGAAAGAAGCAGACCAGCTCTGAAAAGACAGTACGAGCAATTGTATTTATATTCAGTGAAACTGTCAAACAGTGAAACAACTGGAAATGAAACATCAAACGATGAAATAACTCAAACAACTGAAAAGGAAATTAATAACATTAGTTTTCTTGACAAAAGAAAAATAACCAAAGTTGCTGAAAGTGAAAACAGAAGAAGATATCAACCTTAACAGCACTGCAACGTGATGTCACCTTTATACCAGTCATTACCTAAGAATTCTGGTCATCGGGTATTCCCCTTGACTCTGACACTGAAACTATTTTACAAGGTTCACTAATCAACCATATCTTCCAAAATAGTTGCTATGGTAATCAATATATATGTACTATTATGTACTGTATTCCTAGTGTATAAGCAGTGATTTTTTTTAAACTGTGAATGGGTTTGGTACCAGAAATATTGTGAAAATTAGCGTTGCTTTTCTCAAAATTTCTATTTCCCCCCCCCCCCCCTCCCTTTTAATTGAAGATTGACCCAAAAACCAAGCATCTATTCTCTGACAGCCTTTAGGCATTGTTTTTAACATTTTTTGATGTAATATTTACTGTTTCGCAACATCGCGATCGCTTATCATCCAGACACTGATTGCGAAATATTTCGTCTTCAACTGTTTCAGTACACTTTCCATACGCCCCCTGATATACTGTGTTATTCAATGGAGTGTATGAAAAAACTGTAGAACGAAACCAACTGATTCATACCCAATTTGTATCTAAACGCACTATGAATTAACATTTCGTACCCAAACGCACGATGAATAAACATTCAAGGGTCGATAATATAGTGTGATGAAGGTAACAAATCTTGATAAATGAAACGCTTTTCTTTGCAAAAAAACGGTAACAAACTTCTTTAAAGTTTTTCAATGCTTCTTTTTTTTTACGTTTTCTACTACTTTTAGAGATTTTCACACCAATTTGCAATCGTATTTTTCTCATGATTAAAGAATTATTTATATTAAATTAATTCTGCTCATTTCCTGTCACTTATTGTATTTAAAATGACAAGAAAAAATACGAGAGCAAACTTTAGAAATCATCTCCCAGAGCTCCAGATAAGCTTTTGGTGCAAATGGGTATTTACCCATCGCTTTTTGTCTGAATTGGGTATTCGAAATTTGAACTGGGTAAAAATAATATCATTACCCAGCCTTTTCAGAAGTAATTAGGTATTTGCTAAAACCAATTTGATATTTTACCAATCTCGCACTAACAATTCAGTATTTTTTTGCTTACAGTATACAATCATGGTATATATCATTGAACAGGATTGACTAAGTAGCTAAGTACTTTAATGGCGCCCTTCAATGTTTAATACAAAAATGTATTTAAAATTGTAATGAATGTTCCATACTGTTGTTTTCTTTTAATGAAGTCGGAGATCAGTTCATCTACAATAATGGCACAAGACCACAGTTATTTGCCCTTGGTTGACCACAATACGGAAGTGGTTACGTGGAAAATAGTTCTCTGTTTGATGGTGAATATTGGTGAATTTTTGAGTGAAAGACCTGCAATAAATGGCATGATTTAATAGAGGAGATACGAAATAGTAGGTACATGTACAATTTGACAGAATGAGAATGTCAGAATATGCATAACATGACTTCTTGATAGGGCCTGTTTTGCCTGTTTGCGGCCATCTAGAGAGTGTTCTTCATACGCATGTGATTTGGTTCAAAATGGTGGAAAAAAGAGCCGGTCAACCCCATGTTTACTGTGGCTGGAATTTTTTCTCTTGAATAGTTCTGTTGAGTTCAGGTATTTCTGGATTGGAATGCATGCAAAATTGCAATAGTGTCCAGTGCCTATATACTGGTACTGATGATAAACCCGAACAGAAAATGAGGTTTTTTACCTGTAACTTTTTTATTTCTGCAAATTGTAAACAGTGGTTGGTATCAAAATAAAGCTTTTTAAACATTTGCTGAAAACTTAACATAATTCGAATTTATATTTAGTAAGCAAACTCACACGAAGTGAGGCCCTGAAAGGGGTTTGTAAAATGGGGACTGTATGAACGTTGACTGATGATAAATTCAAACACTTTGTCATTTACAAAATTTTCTTCGTATTATTATATTGAAACTTTCCCCAAAAAGCTGCAACAGTCATTCCTGATCAAGTAATGAAAAGTTACCAAATGTCAGACCTTCATGTTTCGACAGTAAGCATGTGCAAAAAACACCCTCTTCCCCAGTAATTTTAGATAAATATTTTTATACAAATAAATATAAGTCATTTATTTATACAGAATATTTACCAATTTTGTTTTTGTTTACATCAGTTGGTGTTGTAAGTGGAAACTATTAGATGTTGTGTTCAATTTTATAAATAACCGATTGCAATCGAATATTTTCAAGGTGGTCGACTTTATCATCTGTCCGGGTTTATCATCAGTACCAGTAGAACATATAGTAAAAATAACTGTGGTCTTAGGCCATATCCCGAACGATGTGGTCACCACAATATGCAGCATTCTCCAAAAAGATATCATCCAGTATTGGTAACACTACATCGTCACAAACAGATAACTGTCATTGCTGAATAGCAAAATATCCCACTAATTAGTTTGTGCTGCAACAATGTTTGTTCTTCAACTCTTTTACATTTTATCGGCGTAAAATTGTTTACAAAGTATCCAAATAACACCGATCAGCCGACTGAATGGTCCTGTGATTTTTCCGATAAATTGCAACCTGTGCTGCGGTAACGTATAACCAGTCAGTCAAATCTAGCGTTAGTCTCGTACCCGTTCTAGTAATAAGGAAAATGCGATATGCAAGCTATTTTTTATGAATTGGGTATTATGAATTGTACTTGTGTTTCATTACGCACACTGTATGAATTCAATTGGGTTTTCTGCAATTTTAATTGCGCAAATACGCAGCTTATCTGGAGCTCTGATCTCCCATTTTGAAAGAAAAAATATAGTATACTGGGTATACCAATTACCGGGATATACATATTACCGCGAATGTCCCATTTTGACACTTAACATGAAAAGTGCTTTATATTTTTTCTCTCATTATTCATGCTCAATGTGCTTAGATTTTTAGCAAAACTATTTTTGAAAATTGGAGTGTCTTTCTCTTTATTTCACAATGATCCTAGAAAATAAGGAATTTAACTAATTGACTGGTCATTATAGTTAAACTTTGCAATTTTTCTCCGCAATTTTTTCAATGAAGTTGCTTATTTCTGCCATATCTGTTTCATATTTAGTTTGGCCTATTGTAAAATAGAACTGCTTTCTTTGTCTTAGATCAATTTAACAACTTCTTTAGATTGAAAGTTGAAATTCACGGTAATAGGTATATGCCAGAAAATGCTAAAATTGCCCACCTCTGTTCTTTAAATGACAATAGTGGAACTTTTACCTGGTGTTTTGATGATTTGTTTGCCAAAAGTCTAAAGCTAAAATATAAATTAATTAAACAGAATAAAATTTATCCTTTCATACATCCGTTTTGTTATAAATAGAGTACACTGAATATAAGACTCACGGTAATTGGTATACCCAGTATATATGCTATAAGTACCGTTCTCAGTATCTATTTTAATTACTGGACCCTTAAACAGTCCTTACTAGTCTAAATAATGAGACCTTGGGTAGACCGATTTTACACTTTGATATTTAATGTTGTCTACCTAGGGATATCGACAAGTCAAAAAAAATTAAAATGTAACGTACGATATTCAACTCTCGAGTACAATTATTTGGACTAAGTCCTGTACTAGACAAGCTTACTGTTGCTGAGCACCTGCTTTTTAATTTCTGACTTTTGCAGCCACCACAGTTTGACCGTCACAATATAATCCGACACATACAGTTTGTTTTATATTGTGACGGTCAAAATGTGGTGGCTGCAAATGTCAGAAATAAAAAAGCAGCCACTCAGCAAGCTTGTCTAGCGTGGGATTAGTTCTACTACATTACATGTCCCTTCTTCATTAAAATTATTTAAATTAACAAGATTCAATTAATATGCCATGAAAATATATAAGCAAGACCAAAGTAATGATACTTTAACTATATAAAAACCTTTATACTGAAACCGAAAGTGGAAATATCTCAAACTGTCAAACTTACCTTGTACAGTACCGTATTTATGTATAAACAGATAATTCTGTGAAAAAACAACCGCTTTCTGATAAATGTTTCTAAGCTTTTACATATCAATTACTTACCACCTGAATCTTATGAAATGTAAACGTGTATTTCAAATGTTCCAAGGTCACTCCTTGCAAAACAATGAAATAATCTGTAACGGAAGTGAAATGCCGGGTCACGTTTAACTCCTATAAACGAATGCAATGCAAAGGCACTGTCGTCTACTGTGCCATGAGATAGCTAGGTAGCTATTGTGAAACTTTAAAAAAATCTATCTATCTTGACTAATTGAAGTTTTCTGAAAAGTTTATCTCGTTAATCGACAGTTTCCTGGAAAAATTATTCCGATAATTTAATTTACATTATATAACATCTCGATACTTTTTGCGTTTACAAGTGCCCACGTTGGTAATTATAGGTTAATATCTATTTTCTATTACTGTTTAACTTTATCAAAGAGCTATAGAATACTTCTTTGACATTATTCAGTATTATTTAAAGATGCGCAGTCAGTGCAGGAAAAGGTTTTCCTTCTAAAGTATTGACAGTGAGATGCCAAGACTGAAAAAAGTTAATTTTAAGTGTTAGATGTGTACAGACAACATACAGGATACAAATTTTATTTAAAGTCGGTGTATGCATATATAGACAAGTAATAAGATTAAAAACACACTTTGCTACAACTAATTGGACTTATGTTGGCATACTGCCTGCTTGAAAGAAAACTATCAGATGGCTCGAGGTTGTTCCATAAGACCAGAGTACTTGGAAAAAAGGAAAATTGTAATAACTGGAAAGTGTATGGATTTTTCCATAGGCCATGGTGTGTGTGTGTGTGTGTGTGTGTCTCCTGGAATTTTCAAAATATGTTAGGACAGGAATAGATCTACATCTACAAAATCTTGACCCTGCTACAATTATCAATTTTGCATGTTTGTCTGTTCTCCAAAGATCTCAAACCGAGACTCGGAATTGCTCTTCTTTGTATCATTTCTTTTTTTTTTTTATTGATATTAAGCTACGTGTAAGGTGACCAGACTTAGGATGAGTATTCTACCTGAGTTTTATATGCTTGTATTGCATGTTTATTTCATGAGATGTTAAGAACCTGGCATTTACTTGAGTTGAAGTGTACTTCCCTTTTACTTTCCCATTTCTACATGTTGTAACTTATTACAATCAGTTGTGTTATTGATAGTAAGATAAACAGTTGTATCAGCAGCAAAAAATCGGACCTGGGATTTTACATGATCAGGTAAGTCATTAATATAAAGAAGAAAGAGGAGAGGCCCAAGGAAAGACCCATGGGACACACCAGATGTCACAGGAACTTCAACAGGTTTCTCGCCCTCGAGAATAACCAACTGGGTTCTGCCTATTAAGAAAGAGCGAATCCAGTTAAGAGTGCAGCCTCTGATACCATGCTCATGGAGTTTGTAAAGTAGTTTAGCGTGACTAACTTCGTCAAAAGCCTTGCTAAAATCAAACAGAATAAGGTCTGCCTGCTGGCCTGCAAGGGATCCGACTATATGTCATTAACTATGATATGTATAAGCTAGATACATATCTCGACACTTTCAAAAATAATCTTGATATTTCGAAATTTTTGAAAAAGTTGTCTAAATAACGTAAAATTTCCTTGAAATGTAATTTATTGCGATAATGTTTTCAGGGAAAATAAAAAACGATTAACTTTGCTGGAAATTTTAGAATATTTTCGTGATAGCTACCTATTTCGTGACAGTTCCTAGCACTGACACGAAATTTAGCGCTAAAACATTTACAGGTTATAAAAAATATCAAGAAAATATCATTTATTCTTGCAATATTTTCAGAAAAATGCACATATTTCCTGGAAAGTTTAAGAATGTTATAGCGATAGCTACTTAACTATCTCGTGGCAGAAAATGCCACCATAAAATGCGTGACACCTCTATATCAGATTCATTAATTGGACATCATAGTTAATGCAAAGGTGATTATATAATATCTGGTCAACAACATTACATTGCTATTTTATTAATGCTTATTGTTATGTACATACAACTGTACATACAACTGACAATTAATAAATTTTGTATCAATCTACCCAATCCAGCAAAATGAGCACATAAACCCACACTGGACATTGACACACCACAGATAGAAAAGAAACGCAGGACCATGACTGATAAAATGACACCGCCTGAAAACTATCAGAGATGTATCAAGACATCAGTGCAAACGGCCAACAGAAGCACTTGATCAATGCCAGACCCAATTAGGCTGATGGTCCCGATCATGAAGAGTTAGCCATTGCTTCTAACATCAATGAAAGAATGCTAGATTGATGTAACGCCGACTTTTAAGAAGGCATGCAGGTCAAATTCAGGTAATTAAAAACCTTTAATTCTTACAGGTGTTTTATGCAAAACTCTTGATCACATAGTTATTTCATTAATCATGAAACATTTTACTAACCTAGGCGTTTCATATCACCTCCAACACGGTTTTCGCGAAAAAAAAAAAAAGATCCTGTGTGACCCAGTTTATAATGTAAGTGAATAGTCTTCATCTATCTACCTACAACCACAGGTGGCAGTAACGTACCTAGGATACAGTATGGGTCCATTAGCCATATGTACTTAAATTTACTACAATTATAATGTTTTCTTAGGAAAAAAATGACAAAAAGCCATTTTGAAAAAAAAATTGCACCTGTGACAATGAGCCATGAGAAAGATAGGTAAGAACAGTTTGACATGTGCATTGCTTCCAGGTCCGTATATTTTTTTCAAAACAATATTTCCTTATCAATGATTGGCCGTCTATTGGGCAAAAGATTAATCTTTCAGAAAAACCTTACTTCAAAGCCCAGTTCCAAACCGTTTACGCATCACGAGCGAGCAACGGCGCACGAAACGGGAGTGTTTTCTCTATTTGAGTAAATCCCACACATTTTTCGCACCGAAGTCTCTCCCCTAAAACACACTAAGCACAACGTGCCAGTTTAAAATAACGTTATTACTGTTCAGAACAGGTTAAACGCAAACTAACAAGACCGAAAATCAGGTTCAATCCTACTTTGGTACTTACAAATTACTTACAAATTCTAATGGACCCATACTGTATCCTAGGTACGTTACAGCCACCTGTGCCAACAACAAGAAACAAACTTAAATTTTGTTAAAGCTTTTGATGAGATTAGTCATGCCCAAAAATCCATAATTATGGGATACTCATAAAGTGACATAAGTGTTCACACTCTTAAGGTGAAATACAATCGATAAAATGTGAGTTACCAGTGGTACAAACTTACTGACACATGAATTTTGCAAGATATCCTGATAAATTATCAAACATAGTCTATTGTGAAGAAGGGAGTTAACCGCTATTATAATGTAGCGTGAAACAGGAGCGTGCCTTATTCCTAATATCTAAATATGTATAATAATAATTTTTCTTGGGCTACTTTGCCTAATGATTTTAACTTTTCAAATATATAAATTTTCCTCAGGTTTCCTAACCTTATGATTGGCTTATATTCTAAGAAATGATTTTCAATCTCAAAACAACTGAACAATTTAAATCACAAAATATGAAATAGTTCAAACTCTCAAAATATTTTCAACTCTCAAACAACTCTTCGTTCGAATGCTTATTTAAGGAATCTTAAATAGATCTCCTCTATTTAAGAACTCTAAATATATTTATATATAATATATCTCTATATATATATTCTAAACACTTTCATACATTTGCCCATGAGGTTTTACTGGAACAGTAAAATATTTTTAATGCCAGATATCTGAGATTTCTGTGCATCAGTAAATATAAGTACTGCTCCGATCCGACACTTACATGGACAACAAGCAGACTGACTCTACAGCATTGAACAGATCTATTTATACCCCAGTCATATCCCGCAGCAAATAATTCGACTATTCTGATTGGCTAAAATTCTCAATCATACCCCGCAACAAATATTAAAGCTATTCTGATTGGTTAAAACTCTCAGCCTTCATAATTCATAGAGCGCCTTCTAACTCAATATACTTTTATAAGCATCTAACGTCTAAGACCGATTCCCGCATTCAAAACAACAAATACTTCATAAATGCATTCCAGAAAACATATATCAATTCATACCGTTTAAATAACTTATTCTAAATGCAAGATCACAAAATACGTACAGTAAATACACAGCTTTATCAATGTAATGTACCGTGTTTTTCTTTCTAACGGGTAGAGACGGCAAATGGCGGAGAAGCAGATAAGGGAAGTAACTATGTTACGACTCCTATATAAAAGTATTGGGTAAGTATCCGTCACATTACCCACGCCTCCGTCTACATGCGTCCCGCATGTTTCAAAACACTTTGATTAACCACTGTATAGGAAAAATATCAACAACAACTGACATTTAACAGATTTTTAAAATACACATTTCTTCATGAGTGAACAATTAAAAATAACAACTGAACAACATCTCCAAGTCTCTCTTACTGTTAGAAACATCTTTGTTTCTTATTTTCTTAGCTCCTCTATTTCAATTTCAAATACACATTTTCCCTCTGACGTTTTCTTCTTCAACGATAATGTTTCTAGGTTCAATCTTTATATCTTCTGGTATATAATCACCTAAGTTTATGGTTTCTTCTCTTTCATACTTTCTTCCTTTAACTTTTTCAAAACTCTGAAAAACTTTCTTTGAACCATATTTCACAGACATATCTTGCACTGCAGTATTGTCTTGCTCAATAGCCATTTCACACTCTATGTTAATCTTATTAACATTCTTCTCAACGTTAGGAAGGTTAGTTTGCTTATCTACTGGTAGTCTTTTCTCAGGCTTAATAGTATTGTCAAATTTTTGCTTCTTATACATCTCCTTGGATTTCTCCATCAGTGGAAAAGCTTTTCGTTTCGGCACGAATATCTTTGGCTTTGTTCCTAGTCTCTCAAGACGTCCCTTCATAATATCTTTAGCTTCAGACTGCTTCTGTGTTTCCAATTCTTTGTTCATTAGGGCTTTGTCTTCTATTTCTGACTGTTCCTTGATTTCGGACTTTGCACCTATTACATTAACTTCACTTTCACTTAAACTGCTTCCATCACTATCATCACTTTCCTGACTGTTTTCACCCTTGCTCTCCTTTTCATCCCTTTCCGTATCTTCATCATCTTGAATACTGATGTCTGGGTCTACGTCCCAATCACTTTCGTCTTCACTTGTATCTACACTTATTGTTTGAGCTGCATTTTCACTTTTCTTCTCAAATGTAGCTTTTTCTTCTACTTTCTTATGATACTTCTTCCTATGAATTTTCAGATAGGAAATTTTCTTGAAAGTGACACCGCACACTGCACATGGTATTCTGATATTCTCTGTATCCTTTTCAGGCACTTCTTTTCTTTTGGTCGTTTTGGTGTTTGGCATTTTAGATCTGAAAATAGAACGTATATAGTCATTTAACCATGCAGGTTTCTTTCTCTCTCTACCATATCTACTCTTATCTGGTATAACTTCTTCTAAACTTTCATCATCTGATATTCTGTTATTCTGATCTGAGTCTATCTGAAATGAATCTGACATTACTGGGCTATCATCAAATGTCATCTGTTTTGGCGCCTTTCGCATCCTGTTAGCATGGATAACCTGAAATGTGCTTAATTTACCACAATTGACTTTATATAATACATCTGAAACTACTTCTGCTACTATATATGGACCTCTCCAAAATGATGTTAGTTTCGAAGAACAGCCTACTTTTTTAACAGGAAAATATACAAAAACTTTATCACCAACAGTAAATTTGTCAAAAGATAATTTTGTATCATGAAAAATCTTTTGTCGTTTCATAGCTTTTTCAGTAGTTTGTCTAACTAAATTGTGAGCTGATTCTAAATTTTCTTGCAATTCCCAAACCCACTGTGATGCTGGTATTTTCTTAATGCTAGGGGCATTTCAAACGCTAAATCTAAAGGAGTACTTAATTCTCGACCTAACATTAACATATTTGGTGTCATTCCTGTAGTTTCGTGTTCAGTCGACCTGTAGGCCATCATAACATAGGGAAGAAGTTCATCCCAGTTTCTATGATGTTCTTCAACATACATACTCAACATTGTAGCCAAAGTTTTGTTAAACCTTTCCACCATTCCATCAGATTGAGCATGATATGGTGTCGTTCTGGTTTTCTTAATTTGCAATAAAGAACACATTTCTTTGAAAAGTTTACTTTCAAATTGAGAACCTTGATCTGAATGAATGGTATTTGGGATACCAAACCTAGTAATTACATTTTCAATTAAAATCTTAGCAACTGTTCGAGCTTCCATATTTGCCATCGGAAAACATTCCGTCCATTTTGTAAAATAATCTGCAATTACTAAAATATATTTGTTTCCTGACTCAGTTTGGGGAAGTTCACCTAGTATGTCAATAGCAATTCTTTCAAACGGATAACCACTTCTTACAATTTGCATAGGAGCTTTTCTTGTTTGTGTGGGTCCTTTCCGTTTAAGACATGCTTCACAACTCGATACGTAACCTCTGACATCATTTTGAAGCCCTGGCCAGTAAAATCTGTGTCTTATTTTACTCAAAGTTTTTCGAATACCCAAGTGTCCAGAAGCTTTTATATCATGTAAATATTTTAAAACTGTTTGTCTCAACTTAAGCGGTACTATTGCTTGCCAATACACAACATCAGTACCTAAAACATCCCATTTCCTAACTATCAAATTATCTCTAATGGCTAATCTAGACCACTGACCCCATAATGATTTCACAAAATAATTTTGACTTAAAATGTCCTTATATTCTGGTCTATTTCCCTTAACTAACCACGCCTTTACAATCTGGATATTGTCATCTGCTTCCTGTGCACTTTGTAAATCTATATCGGTGCAATTTTCAGATTTCTGATCACATGAATTGACCATGAAAGCTTTTTCTTTAAATTCAGGGTGATTATCAATGCCACATTGTCTACAAGGTATTCTACTTAAACTATCGGCATTTTTGTGAAGTCTACCTGGTCTATGCTCAATTGTCATATCATATGCTGACAAAATCTCTAACCACCGGGCAACTTGACCTTCGGGGTTTTTAAAATTCATCAGCCAACGGAGTGAACCATGATCAGTTCTTATAAGCAATTTCTGGCCATATAAATAATGTCTAAAATATTTCACGAAATAAACCAAAGCCAACAGCTCTTTCCTGGTAACACAATATTTACGTTCAGCTTTACTCAAAGTTCTGCTGGCATAAGCTACAACACGTTCTGAATTATTCACCTTTTGTGAAAGAACTGCTCCAATAGCAAAATTACTAGCATCTACATCTAAGATGAATGGCTTTGTAAAATCAGGATGTGCTAAAATCGGAGCTTGAACTAGCATTTGCTTTAAAGTCGTGAACGATTTTTCGCATTCCTGATTCCATAAAAATGACTGATGTTTTTCTGTTAACTTAAACAAAGGTTTTGCGATTTCAGAAAAGTTCAAAATAAATTTTCTATAACATCCACAAAGACCTAAGAAAGATCTAATTTCGTGAACATTAGTTGGTGTTGGCCACGTTTTTATGCTCTCAATTTTCTTTGGGTCTGTTCTTATTCCAGAAGCCGATACGATATGTCCTAAAAATTCGACCTCTTTAGCAAATAGAAAACATTTTTTCGGTTTAAGTTTTAGATTTGCTTCATTTAATCGTTCAAAAACTGTCTCTAAATTTTTGACCATTTCCTCGAATGTTTTGCCGAAAACAATTATATCGTCTAAATAGATTAAACAAATTTGCCAATGTAAGCCTGCTAGAACAGTTTCCATAAGCCTTTCAAAGGTTGCAGGCGCGTTACATAATCCAAATGCCATGACCTTAAATTCAAATAAACCGAACCTTGTTGAAAATGCTGTTTTCTTTTGGTCTTCTTTTTCTACTTCTACTTGCCAGTAGCCCGAAGATAGATCTAGACTACTGAACCATTGTGCATTAGCTAACTGATCGAGAGATTCGTCTACTCTAGGAAGTGGATATGCATCTTTAATCGTAAGATCATTGACTTTTCTATAATCAATACAAAAGCGATGTGTACCGTCTTTCTTTTTAACCATTACCACACCACTTGACCATGGGCTTGATGAAGGTTCAATTATATTTCTGTCCAACATATCTTTAATTTGTTTTTCAATTTCCTTGTTCAAGTGTTCTGGAACTCTACGCAATGGTTGTTTAACTGGTCTAGCATCTCCAGTTGGAATTTGATGTCTTACAATACCAGTTCTACCTATATCAGTTTCTGACTCAGAGAAGATATTTGAATACTTAATCAACAATTTAGCTACCTGTTTTCTTTGTATTTCAGTAAGACCTGTAGTAGATCTTGCATAAAGATCTTTCAAATGTTCAGGTATTTTGGAAGGAACATTACATTTCTTTGACGTGGAACTAACACTAGAAACAGGACTTAAAGTTGCTAAATTTGTTCCAGGATATAAAGTTTGTTCTTCATGCGAAAGGTTCATTATCCTAAGTGGAACAGTACTATTTCCACGTACTAAAGATTTTGCGATCAGCCTATTATCATAGGTGTGTTGGTTCTCCATAGGTTCTACAATATATAGGCCATGTTTATGTATCATTTCAGGATTCGAAACTTTTCCCTCAATGATTGTTTCGGACCTTGGTGGAACAACCGATTTTTCTTTAACAAGAATTCTGTAACACCCTATGTTTCCCTGACAGCTTAATTTACATGTTTTGCCTTGAAGCAGCATTGTCTCGTCTAACACATTTACAACTACATTATGAGTTTTCATAAAATCAAGTCCTAAGACAATATCAAGATCAATATCTGAGATAACAACGTTAGCAAGACATTTACATTTATTTATCTCAATATTAATTTCTGTTTTACCTTTTGTATTCAAAGGTGAACCTGATGCAGTCAAAATGTCATGCTCAAATATTTCTAAATCTTTATTATGTTCAAGCATCTCAAAGAACTGTGTTGAAACCATAGTTAGAGTTGCTCCTGTGTCAATTAAACAATTTGCCTCTCTTCCGTTAACTATTCCAGTAACATACAACCCGGAACCTTGTTTTGAATTCGAAGAACTATTCCTAGAAGATGAATTAAAGTTATGTTTCGATTTTGGTCCTACTGAATTTTTGTCATTATTTTGTCGCCTTTTCGGACAATAATACTGAGTGTGACCTTCTTCACCACTGTTAAAACATGTAAACCTATTGTTAGGTTTTCTATTCTGATTCGAAAATGTCCTAGATGTGTCTGTATTCTTAGGCATGTTTGTTTTGTCTTTATAGTTATATTTCCCTTCAAGAAAGCTATCTGATCTTCTTGACCTATTTTTGTTTTGAAATGTATCAAACTTAGTCTTCAGTTCTTCAACTGATTTGGCCAACATCTCTATTGTTCTGTTTTGCTTTCTTATTTCATTTTGTTCTGATGAATTAAAACTTCTTACATATCCCTGGCCTTCTAGACGTTTGCGCTCAGCCTTATTAAATGCTTCGAGCTCTACTGCATGGCGTACTGCATCATTTAGATTTATAGGCCTAGCTTGTTTTATTCTTAAACGCATTTCTGAATTCGAAAGCGAATCAATAAATTGTTCTTTTGCTAAGGTCTCTTTTACATCTCCAGGGGCTGAAGGGTATGCTAAATTAGTCAAACGTCTTATTTCTTGAGCCATTTCAGATAAAGTTTCTGTGGCTTTCTGTCGTCTTTCCCTAAGTTGCGCTCGGTATAGCTCAGTCTGGTTCGGGGGTGCAAACCTTTCTTGAAGTGCATTTACTAAATCAGTATAACTACTACTAGACTTTCCTAAATTTCCAAATACACCCTGAGCTTGCCCTCTTAACGATACAGCGAGATACAAACCTTTCTGTTCATCTGACCAATTATTTATTTTTGAACAAGCCTCAAAATGTGCTTTATAGTCTATCCAAGACCCTGTACCATCATATGTCGCTGGTTTCATTAATACAGAAGGCTTACTTTGAATAAATTTAACACTAGATTCTGCAAATGTATCTGAACTTGTAGATTTATCACTACTAGATATATTTCTATTATGATCCGAAAGTTCGTTTTCAGATTTATTTTTGTTTGAACTTGAAACTGTATCTTTAGTCTTAACGGACATTTCAGACTTCTTATCACTGCTTATTTGATCTGAGCTTTCCTTTGGTTTTGAAAATATTTTTCTCCTAGCTTCTGCATTTTCATTTTGTGATTCATTTCTTAACCCTAAATAAGGTATCTCAAACTTTGGCGTTGAATGTTTAACATTCGGGTCATAACCAGGTGAAACGGTCGAATGTTGCCCTTGACTCAAAATTTCACGTGTTATACTAGGTATCTTTGGCAACTGCCGTTTTGGTTTTGAGTATATAGGGATACTAGTCATATCATATTTAGCATTCTCCAGGCCTGAAGCCTGAAACTCGGCCAACTGTCTTTCTAACAGTTCAATTTCATACTTCATTCTTAAACTCTCATTCTCTTTCTGTAACCTATCTATCTTTTCAAAATAGAAAGAAAAATCTTCCGTATCCCTTGCCTCGGCCATAACTCAAAAATATGTGTGTATTTAAGCTTTAAAATACGTAGGTAAGTGATAAAGATATATTTATCAATGATATCCCACCGCTGCCACCAATTTTGTAGCGTGAAACAGGAGCGTGCCTTATTCCTAATATCTAAATATGTATAATAATAATTTTTCTTGGGCTACTTTGCCTAATGATTTTAACTTTTCAAATATATAAATTTTCCTCAGGTTTCCTAACCTTATGATTGGCTTATATTCTAAGAAATGATTTTCAATCTCAAAACAACTGAACAATTTAAATCACAAAATATGAAATAGTTCAAACTCTCAAAATATTTTCAACTCTCAAACAACTCTTCGTTCGAATGCTTATTTAAGGAATCTTAAATAGATCTCCTCTATTTAAGAACTCTAAATATATTTCTATATAATATATCTCTATATATATATTCTAAACACTTTCATACATTTGCCCATGAGGTTTTACTGGAACAGTAAAATATTTTTAATGCCAGATATCTGAGATTTCTGTGCATCAGTAAATATAAGTACTGCTCCGATCCGACACTTACATGGACAACAAGCAGACTGACTCTACAGCATTGAACAGATCTATTTATACCCCAGTCATATCCCGCAGCAAATAATTCGACTATTCTGATTGGCTAAAATTCTCAATCATACCCCGCAACAAATATTAAAGCTATTCTGATTGGTTAAAACTCTCAGCCTTCATAATTCATAGAGCGCCTTCTAACTCAATATACTTTTATAAGCATCTAACGTCTAAGACCGATTCCCGCATTCAAAACAACAAATACTTCATAAATGCATTCCAGAAAACGTATATCAATTCATACCGTTTAAATAACTTATTCTAAATGCAAGATCACAAAATACGTACAGTAAATACACAGCTTTATCAATGTAATGTACCGTGTTTTTCTTTCTAACGGGTAGAGACGGCAAATGGCGGAGAAGCAGATAAGGGAAGTAACTATGTTACGACTCCTATATAAAAGTATTGGGTAAGTATCCGTCACAATAATACTCTCAAAATAATTGATAAAGTCGACGTTCTTCTTGACATTTTACCAATTTCTAACTTTTATTTTCACTCACTTTGTCATTATTAGGTGTCATATATACATTCCATGCAAAACTTGGTGGAAAAAAAAACATGTGGAAAAATTCATCCTATTGGCTAGTAGCTTTAAAAAGCGTCATAGAAAAAAAGCTCCAGTCAGCATAGAGTGTTAGGTGGCCATTTGGCTCCGTTGTGTAGATGTCTGCGAATATTTCAAATGAACTTTCATGGGGCGAGAACATCAACAGGTCAACCAAGAAGGTATACCTAACTCTTAAATTCCTTTGAAGAAATGTTAAAGTAAAAGTCCACGGCTTACCAGACCCTAGATCGGCCACAACTGGAATATGTATCCGAAGACAGGTCTCCCCAAACTCTAATTGATCAATTAGAATGATGTGTAAGATAACTCACGAACTAGCCGCCATCACCATCCAAAGTTACAACACATTTAGGAGAGCCTCCAGGCGAGCCCATCTGCTGAGCTACAGGTTAAACCCAGCCAAGACTGGTTACTTCAACTTCTTATATTTCTCACGGACTGTTTATCATTGGAACAGTTTCCAACTTGATATTCTTGAATAATTCAATTTGGCCGACATTAACCATCCATCGTCTTATAATAAACACGTCAAAAACAAAGTCAAGATACGAAGTTTCCGTTCCACGTCTGCTTATATTATTTGATTATTCAAAACATTCCAGCTTTTAAGCTATGTGGCATGCATAGTTTCACCGTACAATGACAACATTTACACTTGTACCTACCATTTACAGAAGCCATGGTAAGCGCATGTTTCCAAACCGATCACTGTTTGTTCTATAATTAGTCGAAACGAGATTTTTCTGAACTAAAAAAAACTTACATTTTGTTCAAAACAGTTACAGGCAAAGAGTTACGAACAGACTTGTAAATACAGGAAAAAATATAAACAACGCAAGAAAAATGTTTATATAACAATTACATTAATTCAATGTCAGTCTCGCCGATTCACGATGTGTTTGCACTTGCATATGCTGCTCACCGATTCGATAAAAGTCTCTTGGTGATAGAAGTCCACGAGTCACACACAACAAGCCATCACCAGACTTATTATTATACTTTATAGAACTAAGAATATGATGAATCTGTTCTAACTGTTCCGCCATAATTATTTAAACTTTAGGCCATCACAAACAATACTCTTATGTCATTTATATTAACTGTTCATATATATATATAATAATTTCCAAGGAATTAACAGCAGCAGACTTCTGTGTTTTTCAGTTATCTTAATTCTTCACTGCAAGCGCTTTCAATTGTACACATATCTTCAGGCAGTTTACATTTTGAAATTTTGAATCTCTCGTTTCTTTCTTCAGCTGCTTCGGTGGCCGAGCGGTTATGGTCGCTTGCTTCGAACCACTTGCCCCATACCTCTGTGGGTTCGAGCCCAGCTTTGGTTGTCATGTGAGGAAACCATGCAGCTTACTTATGGAATGTCAATGAAGTTCCCCCAAATGCTAGCTCGTGTCTGAACTAATGCCTGGGAGAGTACCTAGGTTTTTCTCCCACCACTTAATTACGGAAGACATATTTACAATCCAGTAAAAAGTGTAAACACTGTATCTTGATTGTTTGATGCATGTTGTTGTCATATATGCATGTAAGTTCAACGGGCTTAAAATAGGATTACTTACAGAAATGTGGCCTCATTCAGGTATCAGTGATATTGGATCAAGTTCCAAATACACTAATGCCATTGATTTAGATAGATCCGAAAGTTCAGCATTCCGGGTTTGTAATTTTTTGGAATTCATTCTTTTCCACTGATATATCTGTCACGGTATAGAAATTGAATATTAAAACGGGGAGAAAATGTGTAGGCGGCCGGATAGCTCAGTCGGTAGGGCATCAGAACGGTATTCCGAGGCCCCGGGTTCGAGTCCCGGTCTGGCTGCACATTTTTCTCACTCTGTGACCATGGAGCTTTCATAAAAAGAATTGTTTCATATATTTTTCCAGATCTGGTCTCGACATTTCCTTCGTTTTAATAACTGGTAATGTAGTTGTAAATTATTCGTCCCTTTTAGGGTCGAAATGCATGTACCAAGTAGGTTTTGCTGCAATTAGACTACTATGAGATGTTGCCTTAATAAACCAGTGAAAACAATTTCTATAGTCACCTTTCAACACCTTTTTTTCTAGTTCTAAAAATGTCAACAGATCTGAAACAGACTGGTATAAAATAGACTGATATCAAACCTTAATTATATAAAGACTTACACAAAGAAGTTTTTTTTGTTCTTCAACATTTTGTAATTTGAAAAACAAATATTTCAGGCGTTTCTTGGCAATTTTTGCCACAATTTTCATGAAAGGAAACCCCGATTACATTTGAATGTTTTTGTAAGTACTCAAAAAAAAAGATCAAACGTTATATAAATTTAATTCACATCCGCCAATTTTATACGAAAGGTTGAACTTCCGTACGTGCAACTTTTCCAAGACCCTTGTAAGTGATCAGAACTAATGCATCACATCACACAAATCCACACTGACAACATTTCAGGTTACGTAAACAGAGTGACCAACCCACGTGACATAACAGTATCGTAGACACGAGGAAGTCGCTCGAACGTTTAATTTATCTTTTAGTTTACTTTAATTGACTGATTTTGATGAAATAGAAAGCGTCGAAGACAGGAAAACGAGTGATTTCCTCGACACAAAATGTCTGCCAGTATGGGGCGCCGTTTTACTATTTTATAGGCATTTTTTGATTATCAAAAAATCATTTCTTGATATCAAAAATTCGATTTCTTGATATCAGAAGAAAATCATTTCTTGATATCAAAAAATCAGTCACATTTTTTGATACCAGAAAATCGATTTCTTGATATCAAGAATTCATTTTCTGATATCAAGAAATCGATTTTCTGTTATAAAAATTCGAGTTTTTGATATCAGGAATTCATTTTCTGATATCAAGAAATGCTGTCCATTTTTGATATCAGGAAATGATTTTTTGATATAAAAATGTGTTATTTCTTGATATCAAGAAATCGAATTCTTGATATCAATAAATGATTTTCTGATATCAAAACATTGACTTCTTGACATCAAGAAATAAATTTTTTGATGTCAAAAAATCAAGCCTATTTTTGATATCAAAAATTCGGCACTTCCCGATCTAAATATAGATGAATTGAATAGGATCATATAGAATTGTATAATCCCCGCTATGGAACGCCTAGACTGTCTTGACACGATGATTGTTACTTAATCATGTGTTTTTCCCAATATATTCGGTACAAATTATAATCTTTCTTGTAGATAAAACAGTTTGTTATCTACATTTACTAGTTTGTCCGGTACATTTCTTAGTTTGTGTTGTGCATTCTCCAGTTTGTGCTGCACAATTGATAGTTCGTCATGTGCATTTTCAAATATATTCGGTACAAATTATTATTTGTCTTGTAGATTAAACAATTTATTATGTACATTTACTTGTTTGTCCGGTACGTTTCTTAGTTTGTGTTGTGCATTCACTAGTTTGTGCTGTCCAATAGGTAGTTCGTCATGTGCTTTTCTTAATATGTTCGGTACCAATCATAATTTGTTGTGTAGATAAAACAATTTGTTATGTACATTAACTAGTTTGCCCGGTACATTTCTTAGTTTGTGTTGTGCATTTACTAGTTTGTGCTGTCCAATTGATTGCTTAAAATTTCTTGATATCAAAAAATAATTCTTGATATCAAAAATTCGAATTTTTGATATCAAGAAATCATTTCTTGATATCAAAAAATGACTAGAAAATAGTAAAACGGCGCCCCATATGCCAGACATTCTAAATACTTTCCTCAAACACTCTGCTCAAATGTTCTTTTTTACCTTGACTAAATGTTTAGGTAACGTGCACAATGAGATTTGGGTGTAGTGTTCGAAGAAAGTATTGAAAATGTGTGCTGAGGTCAGCACTCTTCGACGCTTTTTTCATAAAGTGATAAAAAATTATAAGCAAAAACGTTACATGAATCTAGTTATTTTTCACGTATGTGCGGTAACAAAAAGTCACATGGGTTAGCCACCCTAGTAAAGCACATGCATTTTGTATTTTAGTATAGTCTAGTGCGTGTACAGATTATACAGCATGAAAACAAACATGTCTGATAACACGGTAATTCGATAACTGAATATGAGAGACTTGAAAATTTATACACAGCACTTAAGAATATATAATACACTATTTGTTTGTGCATATGCCTTTGTTGGATTACAGCCTTACATATCAGTTCATCTGCAGTTAAAATGAGCACAGAACCAGTCTTTTTTTTCAAAACATTTTAGCAATTAATCTCAGAGGAGTTTTTTACTGCCTAAAAGTGATGTATCCATTTCTGCTTTTAGAACCTGCCAGTAAGCCTAATACTGCAGATAGGAGTGATAGCACAGCAGACATTATAGCAATGTAAAATCCTGCACTGAAAATAGCCGCGTGTACTTTGTTTTCCACTCCATACACAATGACTGCTGACACGATAACCAAACCTGTAAAAAATGCGACTGAATATGAAACAAATAACATACAAGTCTATCAACCAACATGAACATATTATTTTAAAACAACAACAACACGTAGTCTATAAGAAGATGCTTTGGGCGCATAGACTGCAACCAAGTAAAGCAAATAGCAGACCCGGTGTACTATGGGAGCGAAATCGTGAAAATGCCGCTTTGAATACATTTTTAACGGCCAATGTTGTAGCATTGATAATAATAGGCTGTTTGAACGTTTTTATATCACATGAAATAACAATTTTAGTTAATTAAAAGTTATACCTCCAGTTAGTGAAGACAATGCGAACGTTACACATACTCTCCTTCCGTATTCGCCGTAGTGGAAAATGCACCCACTTATCATTGTTAGGAATTGAACAAGTACCCCAATGGCCATTAAATACTGTACAACGTGAAACCATTCTTTCACTGAAAAGTATTCAACATCATTTTATTTCTCAAATTCTCATTGGGTTACAGTCATGACATAAGGGACCGCAGTTCTGTATACGCTGAACAAAGGTTGTTCCAAAACTCTAAGTTTAATTTTCAGTATTCACTTTATTCATAATTCAATGTTTCGACTAATTCTCGACATGGTTAAAGATTATAAACTTGTTATACTAAAATTATGAATATTTTAGGGTTTTTTCTGCACATAGAATCTATTTGTTAGGTCAAACCTCAGCTATTTTTCAGCTCTTGCAGTACCTCCTTTATTGCTTGGCTGAGACAATTTCATTAAAATGTCATCATATTCCATTGCATCAGTTCCCTTGTTGTCTGGTATAATGAACAATGAAGCCTTATTTTTCATGGGTTGAAGTTTCAAAAAATTCAACTGATAGGCCAAGTTTACATTTGTATGCATTAATTTAACAATGTAATAGCTTGTGGGTTTCTTCCAGCTGTACTCAACACTGTCCCATGGTGCCCAATTGCATGTGTCCCATCGTGCCCAAACCCCACCAACCATACTGCTTCACTGGGATTAAACATTTTGTGAAATTATCAATCAATGTGTGCTTTATAAATAGTGTTATAGAAATGATTTTAAAGAGTTCACTGCAGAACGTTATGAGACAATATTAGTGATATGTTTTTATTTCACTCAGAGTAGTAAAAAAAAGAAAAAAAAACTTCACTGAAGTTTTATTTTAAATCCTCCCACCTTCGAACTCCGTATAGAAAAACAGCTTGAGAAAGGAAAGATTTTTGCGATTCAGATAGATTAGTTTATTTTTCAGGGAAAGTTACATCTGATGTCCCATGGTGCCCATGTCCCGTGGTGCCCCGGTCTCCCGTACTTTGCCGGAAATGATTGACGTTAACGTATGATATCATTTAAGAGAAATACCATGTTTAACGTTCCTGCAGTCAAATCTGGTTGTATACACCGTACAGTTTCTCCAGAGACCTCCGTGATATACCACACCATCAAGTTCTACACTTGTCCAGTACGGCAAAATTGTACTGAACAAACCCAGCATGAAAGCGAAGACACTGGCACACAATCCAGCCGTTGGGGATACCCTCATTCCGACAAGCTGCGACGGAAAAATTCGTAAGAAGCATAAATTTCAATAAAATAGTACAAACATTGTCAGGTTAAGGTATCCAGTCCTGTATTTTTTTTCTGAAAAGTACACATACTATGTTTATGTTTACGCACACCCTGTTCACGGGTAGGCTTACTTTATTTTGTGATATGTCGTATCTATCTGTGTTACAGTTACGTAAAAAAAATCTTGATCAAAAAGTACATAAATGGTTTGCTTGAGCTCGAAGTCTTTTTATGCCTGCATATTTATTGTAACGCAAGGAAAATTAAACAATCGTCAGAACATTAAATATTTTGGTCACTGTTCAGGTTCTACTTTCCGATCTTCGACGTTGTTCATTATCTGTCGGGACGCATCGTGCAATCGACGGAAGCGTGGATAATAATAGACGAGACGTTACATTTTGTTAGTATGATTTATACACTTTCCATGAGAGGTGGAATACACGTTGTAATGAGAACGGCCGTATTCTTTTTTTCACTTCTTTTTATATTTTTTCTTTGCTTCTTGTTTTACTTCTAAAATTTTCCAATGATACGGGAAAATAAAGAATATATTGTCAAAAGTTGTTTAAATTTTTTTTTATGATGGATCTGCTGTGTATGTATTGTGCCTATTGGGAAGTAAAAACATATTATTAAAAAGAATGATTTAAAGGAATTACTATCAATATTTAATCACAGCTGACAAAATACAGCGCTTACCGTGATCAAAAAATGTTGGAACACTTCATACTTGTTATCAACAAGCTATTTTCTAGACAAATCATCCGTATTCTACATACAGGCGAAAACCCTAACGTACAACGTACAACAGTTCGGGCAACGTATGGTTCTCTCTAAATAACTGTATTGTTTGTTATTTCATCATAAAAGGACACTGTTTAGTTCCGATCTTATAGAATCGTTTCTGTATACTAAATTGATATGTTAGGAAAGAGTTATTTTAAATAAGCATACTATTTATACAAATTCTTCGAGACAAAGATTTCTTTAGATTCTCTTTCTTTACCTTTTCTTAAAATAATGTAATTATCCGGATTACTTTAAATTAGTATTTATAGCATGTCTACAATTATAAGAATTTAATACAAACGATTTGGAAGCTACTATCATCCATTTATTTCAGGTAGCTGTAGCTTTCATGTATAATCAGAGTATCACAGTGTAAAGAAAATAAGGTGGGGAAACAGCTTCTAAAATAAAGTGAAGACACCAGTGAAAAGCAAACTGATTAAAATATTATATGTCATCAAACTGTATTTAAACCTCCATAAATAGTTACTCCTGCACCAAAACCAATACGAAAAGAAAACCTCACAGGCCAATGTATTAGAAGGGAAGGGGTTTTGATACAAGCTTTTAGCTTACTTCTCAATCCTATCACATTAATATATGTCTGTATGATACATATTTGGAAAATAAATATTGTTTAAACCAACGTATTAGAAGAACGTGCTATCATTGATGAAATTTCAGATAAAGTGCTAAGAGCACCATCATAACAAACTGACCTAGGGTAATGGAACACATTCATGTATTAATCAACGAACAATGTTAAGAGGAGATGAAACTATTTACTACTGGTTATTTTGTGAACACAATGTGATCTATTTAGTACCACGAAGCAGTTGTGAGGTAAGAACGACTCTTGTAGTAGAAATTGGGCTTGAAAATGCGTAGAGATCCACACAAATCTTTTAACTGTTACAATACATATATACTTTGAGAAAAGCAGATTTAATCTAGTCTGTCTATATTTTCACAAATTTTGTGTCTTTATTTCCTTACGTTAAGATACGAAACAAGTTTTTTCTTATTTAATTTTACACGAGGAAGAAATAAACATACAAAACACCTATACAAAACATACCACTTCAAACCTATACGAAATAAAACGTCTTTTAACTTCTGTAGAATATCGTAAATAATTTACTTACTAAAGTGAATTACATGCATATCAAGCTTAAGTGGACGAAAAATTTACAACAAATATCATAGAAAATGATAATACATACCTTGTTACACTGTATTCCATACAAAACATAGATTTATGTAACTTATTACTCATCTATTATGATACTAGGAAGTTAATGATACAATGTTAGCATTAACAATACTTCCATAAATATTTCTTAATCATGATATCCCAGACCAAACCAAATTTGTTGTTTTCCCCGTCCTATGAATTAAACTGAAATGGAAATAACAACTATGATAAACGATGTTACATATTCTCCATATTCGATTTTGGCATGCTCCGTACTTTTTTTCCGGAAGCTATGTGCGCGTGAGCTGCATTTACGTCTGAAGAATGCCGAATGCCTAACGATTACCTCAAGTGTTTGGTTCGGAGTAGGCTCTCCTTTTCAAGAGCATCCCAGATCGAGCCACTATTAAACAAAAATATAGCCCGCCCGCTTAACTCAATAGGGAGAGCGCAGATGTACGGATCTCCGGGTCGTGAGTTCGATCCTCGGGCGGGCCGTATGTTCTCCATGACGGTGTGATGAAAGACATTGTGTATATTAAGTGTATGTTATGGTAAAAGACATTCATATCCATATACTTGCAGATATTCCAACATTAAACTGCTGTTCTTGTCACTTTTCGGGGGGTGTTTTCACTGGAGCCAGACCAGAAAGAAAATGCCTCTGTACATGTTATACCCTACCCCTAGGTATTCTGTAAGAACCATGGTCATGAAGGGGAAAATATACTTACCCGTTTCAATCACGCATTTCATACCTAAAACACGCAGTTCTGTAAATGTGTACTAAGGATATCAAAATCTTCTATTGAGTACCGGTCACATTTCTTCAATACATCTTATCTTAGAAAAACAACGCGTAGTTGATAGTTATTTTAACGTTACACAAAAAACCTTGCTTGAACTTCCCTGTTGAAGCCCTAACGGGCTCGGGTACCAACCAAACTCTCAGGATTCTGCAGATGTTATAACACGAAAAAACATGCGTTGTCCCTACTAAAATTGACAAAAATGATGAATACAAATCCAAGATTTATCTACTGTTATAATGACCCTTTTATTATATACCTCCGCACGGCATTTTGTTTGTTGTTTTGATATCTAACTAAATCAAAGCGACTGCAGGTCTTTTTTTGCGCTATTTATAGAACTGTTACATACGGAATGAAAGTAGTCCGGCAACATACAATACAAAAGGTAAAATACGGAATCTTTTCTTGCCTGTTCGTATTTAGGCTACTTGTGAAATACAAGTCGTATGTTTGACAGAATTTCTTTAGGTATATACGGTATACAGCTAATAATTATACAACTTTTAATATTAAATCCGAATCTACAAAAGAAATTTGCTATTTTTTAGTGAAAAGTCTGGTGAGTAGTAAAGGCTGATGATATGGCACCGGTGCTATATCACTTCCAATACGGTGCCATATCATCATGCCGTGCCATAGGCCCCATTGTGAACCAGGAATGATATGGCACTGGTGCCATATCACTTCCAATACGGTGCCATATCATCATGTTATGCCATAGCCCCCATTGTGAGTCAGGAAATTTATGGCACCCTATGGGAATATAACATAGGGTGCCATATCACCATTCAGGGTGCCATATCACCATTTAGGGTACCATAATTATTAATAGCAATAGACAATAAGAGGAAGGTACTTTCTTTCGTAAAAGAAATGGAGTGGCCCTGAACCAGGGTATCAGATCACCATCCAGGGTACCAGAGGTCCCTCTAATCTATGTTTTAGTCAAATGATCAGGGTGCTAGATTTCCATTTAGGTGCCAGAGAACCATCCTGGAGGGTGCCAGATGATCCGGGTGCCATATCACCAGCACGTACGTTGCCAGGTGCCATATCACCATCCAGGGTACCATTCACCATTTAGGGTGCCAGATCATCATTTAGGGTACTATAAAGATTTAGATCTACCAGTAGACAATAAGAGAAAGTACTTTTCTTCGTAAAAGAGTAATGGAGTGGTGACCTTCGTGTAGGGAAATTTTCAGAAAATCTAGCGTCCTAGTTCTTGACGTGCGGTTTTCGGAAAATGATAGCTAAAAATAGCGCTGGATATTCTAGTAGCCTAAAAAAGCAACACTTGAAGCTAAATATTTTTTCTGTAAAAATGTAGCTGTAAGTAGTTGATATCACTCAGTACAAACGTTTAACAAAACCGCTGTTGTGATCCCTGTGTGTTGAGAAAAGATCAGAATCACCTGTATACACATATAAACTGAAAATTCTGGCAAATTTATTAAAAAACAAGGTCTCAAAATTTCAATGTAACATAGAACAAGAAATTCTTGTACTAAATCAATAAACAATTTGGCTATAATATTTGCTCATTTTCTGTCCGTTTCCAGTCCTGTTCCATTTATGTACTTTGTCTCTTATTGGAATCTCAGCTTAGGTGATGGTAACTCGAAATTTTAGCAAGATTTATAAGCATATTTTTTCAGACAGCTTAATATATGACCCGTGTAATAATAACCCCCTTTGAGTATTCAATTCCTATGACTTAATTTTTTCAGGGGCATAGGTTCAAGCCTAATTTGGGCCATTTTCCCCCTTATATTCCTTTTTCTAAAGATATGTTATTGATTAATTGTACAAAAATGAAAATAAAATCATTTGATAAGTAATTTCTTGCTGTTCAAAATGATTTTACCTCTGATACAGAAGGGGCAAGGTTTGACATCTTTACAAATACTGGGTTACCTGCGGAAAATATTCTCTATTGCCTTTGCTCTTTAGATTGCATATTGTGAAAGAAATGTAGGTAGGTTTACTTCTGCCCCCAAGGTTATTTTGAACGAAGTGGACAAAATGTAAAACAGTCCCAAAAGACTCGGCCTTATTTTTTCAATGTTGGAATTATAATTCTGTCTCATTAAAATCTTTTAGGCCTACTTGAGGCACCCTAGAAATGATATTCACAGTTTTATTTCTTGTTTTATAATTGTTTACCAATAGTTTGATGTTTCTTTTACCAAAATTAAGTAACGTTTTGGACGGTGGTCATCATTTTGAAATTTGTTTCTACTCGAGCTTGATTAGATCTATACAAAATTTATAATAAACAAGAGTTGTCTCCATAGGATGACACATGCCCCCGATGGCACTTTGAATGAATAGTTATGGCCGATGTTAGAGTTTAGGACCTTTGACCTACGGAGCTGGGTCTTGCACGCGACACGTCGTCTTACTGTGTCACACATTCATGCGTAGTTATTTTAAAATCCATGCATGAATGACAAAGATATGGACCGGACACGCCCATCAATGCACTATCATGAAAAATGACCTTTAACGTCTAAGTGTGACCTTGACCTTTGAGCTACGGACCTGGGTCTTGCGTGCGACACGTCGTCTTACTGTGGTACACATTCATGCCAAGTTATTTGAAAATCCATCCATGGATGACAAAGATATGGACCGGACACGCCCATCAATGCACTATCCTTTAATGTCTAATTGTGACCTTGACCTTTGAGCTACGGACCTGGGTCTTGCGCGCGACACGTCGTCTTACTGTGGTACACATTCATGCCAAGTTATTTAAAAATCCATCCATGGATGAGAATGATATGGACCGGACACGCCCATCAATGCACTATCCTTTAATGTCTAAGTGTGACCTTGACCTTTGAGCTACGGACCTGGGTCTTGCGCGCGACACGTCGTCTTACTGTGGTACACATTCATGCCAAGTTATTTGAAAATCCGTCCATCGATGAGAAAGATATGGACCGGACACGCCCATCAATGCACTATCCTTTAATGTCTAAGTGTGACCTTGACCTTTGAGCTACGGATCTGGGTCTTGCGCGCGACACGTCGTCTTACTGTGGTACACATTCATGCCAAGTTATTTGAAAATCCATCCATCGATGACAAAGATATGGATCGGACACGAAAATTGCAAACAGACCGACAGACTGACAGACGGACAGACGGTTCAAAAACTATATGCCTCCCTTCGGGGGCATAAAAACGACACGATAAAAGTTGTTTAAATTTTGCATACAAGTTTCTCACTGGATATAGTATATTGCTGTAACATTGTTTAGAACATTTGAAATATCCGCCATTAGGTTGGTCATACCTTAAGTTTTATGAAGATATATGGTCGTCAGTGCATCGACAACATAAGAGGCTTGGAATTTTGACCGATCTGACAGCACTTGCGAGAAATGCTTACATGTTAGGAAGGGTGAAAACAGAATTTGAATGTGCTGTAGTGTCCTGCTACAACCTTATCAAACAGAAAATGGCGCGTGCCTTCTAATATGTATAAGTTTTCGTGAAAGAGTGTACTTACATATAGACGATTGGAGAAGGGGTGGTACTTTTTCACATGAAAAAACGTTGGACATTTTTAAATGAACCAGAAGATCGTATTGATAAAGCTTAGTGTTTACTTAATTAAAGCAGTTTAAAATATGACTTGCTAACATGCGTGGATGCCAGTCATTTTATGACAATCCGTTATCACACTAAAGAATATTTAAGGAATAGACTCCGACCGACTTGATCATTCTGACTTCAACATTTTAAGCAACAAATCATTCATAAGTGTTGAATGAAAATGGTATTAGCAACAGAAAAAGTTATGTTATTACTTAAGACAAACGGATACAATGAAAACATTAGGGTACAGAGGACATGATATTCTTTAACGGAAGAGAAAGCCCTTTCAGCGACATGCACAAATCAAGTTTTACTGAGAACAGGGTGACTTCTGTATGCAGTGAGTAGTGTTTTCAATTTACAAAAATGATGCAATGTTAAGAAAGAGATCATGCTTTGTGCCTCATGAATTCAACGACTCTTTATTCATGAGATGAAACGTTTGGGAAATATAAAATCAATGAATCTTAATGTGAAACAATGGGATCAACAGTCTACAGAAGTGCTTTTCTAAGCAAATTGGTTTAAATTCACACAGAATGAAAATCTAATAAATCTTCTTCTAGCCACGGGGTCTAAAATCCTTGAAGAGGTCAACCCCCGAGATCATATTTGGAAAATTGTAATGAACATGTGAAATTCAAATGCAAAGCATCTTAAGAGGTAGAATGGAGGAAATAGATTTGGATCCATCCTAATGGATATAAGGAATAGGCTCCGACAGACTAAAACATTCTGACTTCGCATTCTAACCATGAAGGTGGAAAATAACTAGGCAGTATTCCTGGTACAATGGTAAATTTTTTAAAGTGATATAAAAGATATATGTAAAGTACATCACAATATATCGATAAGAAAAGCGCATTACAGTAAAGTACATCTAGGGTTTTCGTCAGACACTCGGATAGAATTATTCACAACCTAATTCAAGAACAGGACGGACTTAAGCATGGATTTCTCCATCTTCCACGCTGGCGATGATTACATGGACATGTTTTCTGAAAGCATAGAATTGTCTCCGCGTAAAGTACAAAGACATAAAAATAACAAAGACAGACTTGAATATAAATCTCTCTATAAGGATGTACATGCTCCGAAAATATATAAGTAAATATCATCCTAACATTAAACGTGAGTGATGTGAACTGAACATTGTTATTGTTTTTGTTGTAAACATTGTTTTGTTGTCAATATTGTTTGTGTCAGTATAAATAAACATGTAAAACAGAATATGTTGTCATTATTATTGAAACCATCATGGAAGAAAGTAGTTTACTTTTTCAACATCCTTGCAATATTTTCATCTCTGGACCAAGTGGGTCTGGTAAAACACAATTTGTCAAACAAATGATTGAGTTTAAAACGGATGTGTTTCAAACTGTACCACAACAAGTGGTGTGGTGTTACAAAGAATGGCAGTCTACCTACGCTATGTTGCAAGAAAGAGAAGGATCTTATATCAAGTTTGTCAATGGCATCCCAGACGACGACGAGGAGATTGTCAGCGATACCAGTATTCCTCATTTGGTGGTGTTTGACGACATGCTCAGCGATAAAGATGAAGAAAAAATCAAACTTTGGTTTACAAGAAAGGGACATCATTGTAATACCAGTGTGATTTATATCACCCAGAACTTGTTCAACAATCCAAAGCAAGCAGAACAATGAGTCTGAATGCGCATTACATGATTCTGTTTCAAAATACTAGAGAAAAAGGACACATCAAAGTATTGGCAAGTCAAATTCAGTTGCCACATTTACTCCAAGCCTACCGAGATGCCATTTCAGTCCCTCACGGATATTTAGTGATTGATTTTCATCCAAGAACTCCCGAGTCCTACAGACTGAGAACAGATATCTTTCATCGCTTGGTGACTGGAGGAAATCGAGGACCTGTTGTGTACACGGGACTAGTCTAAAAGAAGAAATCATAGGAAGAAGGTATTCACTTCAAGACAATTCGTCATGGATTATGCACCAAAATCTGTCATCAGAGCCTTGGAATCGCTCAGCCAGGAGAAAAATCTTAATAAAAGACATCAGTTATTACAAGCAGGTCTGCATGAAATGATCAAATGGTTTTCGTTAGCAGCCAAGATCATCATAAAAAAAAAAGATTCAACTGTCTAAACAGACTTTGAATTTCATGAACAGAAATCAACAAGAGATTCAACAGTTAGCAGACGCCAATGTGGATGCCGAAACCAAATGTAAATGGATACTGAAACCAGGAGGCAGTGGATTTCTTGGAGGTGTTATGATTCGAAGTCTACTTCGTTGGGACGGTCAAAAGACTTTGAGAAAATTTGACAAAGATGTCCAGAAAAGATCTGTCAAAACGCCAGCAGTCAAGAAACGCAAAAAGAGACGTGTCAAATCACCAGCAAAGAAAAGCAAATCACCGTTGAAAGTCAAAATACGAGTCAAGAAATCGGGCAAGACCACAGAGAGAACACTTCTAGCACCCATTAGAAAACCCGATGATCGGTTTGTGACTATAAGACGAAGATCTTCACCAAGACAACACTCGCCTTTGAGACCAGTCAGAAGTGTCTCTGAAGTGATTGATCAGACAACAGTCAGATCTGCTCTCTCACCCATCAGTATCATGTCTGGATTTCAAACTCCAAGACCCATGAAATCGAGATCCAAGAGTACCACCCCACCCTCTGTTCTTAATACTCCTAAGTCAAGATTTGATAAAGTGGTGGTGATTCAACATGATGGTTTAACCCGACTCCAAACGGTAAATGGACTGAAAGCAAATTAACACCGGGAGAAACTTAGTTCTCGCCTCCGTCCCGAAACTTAACCCCAAGATCGTGTTTGTCCAGTACTTTGTCTCGAACTCCATCTTGGACAAGCTTACCTTCTTTCTCATTTACAGGGTATCCAAGTGGAATGTTGGCCCATTTTCACCACTGAATCAACAAGTATCTACGCGTGTTTGTTGTTGGGACAGCCATAAATATGGCAAAACATAAAACACCGTTGATCAAGAAACATGGGGCAATGATGTTAGCATTAGGCAAGACACAACCTCAGTTTAGGAAAAAGCTAATTAAGGAAACCCCTAAAGATCTAATCAACTGTGTGGCAGAGTGCTGCCAAAATGTTTTAAAAGGGAATGCATCTCTATTAGAGGCTCAGAAGCGCCAGTTGCATCCAAAGCGTCAACAACTTCGGGACTTGGCAAACAAAAAGATTCCGATCCAGAATAAAAAACAAATTTTAAATCAGAAAGGAGGATTTCCGCCACTGTTAGCTTTATCGTTAGCGCCTGTGCTCAGCAACACTGTCGGAAAATTGATAGATAAAATATGAAGAAGATGGCCATTGTTCCTTTTAAAATGCTGGATGAGATGAATCGCTGGAAAAAAAAGAGCAACAGCAACGTCCAAGATGACCACAAAACCCGAACATCACACAAACATCAGAGTTACAGAAAGACACGGGGTCTGTACTTTATTGAGATGATTTGTCTGAAAGTGAAAAAGCTCAGTTATACGGGCAAACGTTACAAATATTTCAAATGGTTCATAAAAAGGCAGTGCAACCGTCATCAAAATTTCAACAGCAACAACAACAGCAAACTGTACAAACAGAGAAGAAGCCTGAGACTTTGCACGATCGAGTTATAGACAGTGTGCCCGTAACCATGCGTCGTAAAGCCGAACTTTTTCTTCAAATGTTGGAAGACCATCCGATCATGAGTTGGAATGCTCAAGGAAATTTAGAAGTCAACGGAAAACCTATTCCCGGATCTAACCTGATTGATTTAGTCAATGATGTCCTCCGACAACGCAAAAGATCCAACCCAAGAGGATGGCAAGAATTTTCTCGAGGTCTGAGAGAATTTAATGTACCTCAGGAATATGTTGGCAACAGACAGCGCTGGTTATGGATGCAGAGAGACAGTTCCGAGGGTGAAGAGGATAGGGATGAATGTTTTGAGACCAGTTCCTACTTACCACCAACACCACATAAGTCTATAAAACGTGAACCCAGAGCTTCATCGTCCCAGTCGTGGGTTGTTCCAATTTATAATAAAACAGGTCAAACTTTGATTCAAGCATTTGAGACTATTTTAAAAACCTTCAGGCCGATCCCCAAAGTCCTTGCAAACTGACAAAGGGTCTGAATTCAAAAATAAAGACTTTCAGAAGTTCATTAAGTCCCAACATATTCATTTTTTCACCACAGAAAATCCTGAAACTAAAGCAAGCATTTTTGAAAGATTTCAAAGAAGTTGGAAAAGTCGCATGTGGAAGTATTTCACACGTTAAAAAAGGCGACGTTACATTGATATTTTAGATGATTTGGTCCATGCCTACACTCATAATTTTCATCGGAGTATTCAAACAACATCCGGATCGGTCACTAAAAAACAGAACCTGAAGTATCACAACACATGTATGGATCGAAAACAAAATCAAAACCAATCTCGGTCAAAGTGGGTGATTTAGTTCGCATCAACAAAAAAAAAAGCGAACTTTTGACAAAGGGCATCTCCCAAACTGGACCAAAGAATAATTCAAGGTCATTCACATCCGCCGTTCTTTGCCACCAACTGTTCAGTTAGAAGATTTGGATGGGGAAAAAATTGAAGGATCCTTTTATTTGTCTGAAATTCAGACTATAAAAGACAAAGATATTTACGAAATTGAATCAATCCTTGCTCGTCGCACAAAGAAAGTAGGTGGAAAAAAGATCAAAGAAATTAAAGTTCACTGGGAAGGTTATCCAAAGAATTCCAGAAAGTCATTTGGTATAAAAGACACTACATTTTGGCAGGATGTCTCAGTCAGATTCGGCTAGCTTGGAGGTGACATACAATACTACGACGCTTTGTAAAACTCGAGAGCCAAAAAATCTTCTCACTTATATGTCACAAATTTTTGCCATTTATGTTGTGTTAGTGGTTTCCATCATTCAACTCTGTCTGAAATCTAAAGATAGGATTTGGTTAATTCTGCACAGTAGCACACTTGGTTATATTTTACCCACCCGAGGTTTAAAATTCATAAAGCAGTCTACGTTGCAAAACCTAGCTGTTGGTCACCAGCGATGAATTCGTTTTACATAACGGTGCTCAGTGACAGCTCTAAGGGCATGTTTTCTAACAATACCCAGAGTGAATTCAGGACAAAATTACCCAAACCCATTCATGTCAATAAAGATGATTATGAAATGGCTTTGGTCGAGCCCATCATTCCTTCTCAAATTGTCAATGTGACAAAGGAGGAATCTCAATTTCAAACTGTTACAATGCATCACAAACTTGGCAAGGAATTTAGTAAATTTCCTTCGGACAGGTGTAAGAAAATCAATGATCAGTACACGTTTCATTGATGTATCAAATCTGGGGTGTATTCTTCTCCGGAGCATCTCATTACTGAAATCGGCAATGCTATTCAAAAAGAACTTGAAGACAGTTTCCATAAATTGTCCATAGTGTTTCATATTGGTTATTCCAAACCAAATAGACGTATCAAATTCAATTCTAATACATCGCATGTGGGTATACATTTCCATCCTAGTTTATTACTTAAGCTAGAGGGAGAAAGTCAACATATGGGAGATGTTTATCCAGAGGATGAAAATCCTTTTCCTTACGGTGTGGATTTGAGTGTCGGCACCAATCATTTATTCATTTATTCTGATCTTGCAGATTTTATTTTTCGTGGAGGTATTGAGGCACCAATCCTTCGTTTGGTTCCATTTGAACCGAGCAAGAGATATTCAAATCATGATCACGAAGAGTTTGTCAATTTGCATTATGTCCCAATCTCCAAATCCAGTTTTGATGAAATAGGTATAAATATAAGGGGTGACACTGGACAAACCGTTCAGTTTGTTGGTGGTAAGTCTATGGCGAAGTTGCATTCTCGAAAGAAATCACGACTTAACTTATGAACACAATGTATCCCGTGTATCGTGGTGTTCCTCGCCAATACGGTCATGGACTTGGGTCTATCTTTAAATCAGCTATGCAAACAACATCTCCTTTTGTAAAACCCATGGTTAAATTAGCAATTAAGGTCCTCAAACATGAAGGTCTGGGTGCAGTCAAAGATATCATGTTAGGAAATAATCCAAAACAGGTGTTAAAAGTCTCGTGGAGGAAAGGCATTAAAGTCTGTTGGAAAAGCAACAGCTTTATCCTTGGGAGAATCTTTGATCAAAACTATAAAAGGTTCAAAACCAAAGTCTCGTAGTCAGTCTCCATCTAAACCTCGTCGAAGAAAGAAGTTGAGACGTAGTCACAGAAGGTTCAGACATTCTAGACCTCTTGATATATTCGACTGAAAATATATGATACAACACGGTTCTTGCGAGTGTAGCAAAACAGAACTTGATGTTTATGCTGTACCTCCAACCATGTCAGCCATGCAAGATGGACAATGGACGGAACATTACCCGATTTCGGCTTTGAATAATTCAGCGCCCATCGAATTTATCATTCCTCCACAAACGGAAAAATGGACTGATTTGAATCAGTCCTATTTGTACATCAAATTCAAAGTGCTCAAGGCTGATGGAACAGACCTGGAGGCTGCCGCTGAAACTTTTGTGGTCAATATCGTTTCCCACAGTATGTTCAGTAGCATTGATCTGTATTTGAACAATAAACTGATTTCGAGCAACTCGCATACCTATCCGTACAGAGCCTACATTGAAAATCTTCTGTCCTACAACAAAGAATGTAAAGACACACAACTGCGGGCGTTTGAACTTTGGGATAAAGATACAGCTACTCATATGCAGGATAATACACGAGGTGGAAATAATGATGGATGGAAATGTCGCAGAACTCGTATTGTCGAAAGCAAATCCTGTGAACTCATTGGAAGATTACATCTGGATTTATTTCTACAAGAGAAATATTTCCCCAATGGAATTGAAATACGCCTCAAGTTGAACAGAGCCTCCATCAACTTCTGTCTCATGGTCACCGCCGAAGGAAAAGCTGATATCCAGCAAGTGGGATTCAACGTGAGAACGGTTGAATTGCTTCCTGTGGTGGCCAACGATTTGAATCAGGCCAATAGTCAGCATAACATGAAGATCCCGATACGACGCGCTGTAGTGAAAACATTCACGATCCCCGATGGACAGATATCTAAAATTGATGATCACTTGTTTCTTGTACAACTTCTAAAACGACTCATCATTGGTATGGTGAGAAATGCAGATGAATGGAGACCACCGTACCAATCCATTTGATTTCAGACATTTCCATTTGTCTAAACTAGAGGTCAGTATCGACGGGAAAACCATTCACAACAAAGCCTTCCAACCAGATTTTGAAATTGGAAAATGTTTGCGATCCTACATGTCACTCTACCAGGCAACAGGAGCTTTTGGACTCAACAGGTCGATATGATTGACTACGACAGAATACAAAAGTGGCTACACTCTCTGGGGATTTGATCTCACCGCAGATCAAGGTTGCGAGGAAGGTCAACTTCACCCTATAAAAACAGGGAACCTGAGGAGAGATCTTCAGTTTGCACAACAACTTCCTAGCGTCATGAACGTGATAGTGTACGCAGAATTTGACAATCAAACTGAAATCAACGGGCTGAGAGAAGTCGTCACAGATTATTAAACATGGATGGTCATGCCTATGCCAGATAACTCAGAGAAGATGCTGAGAAAGTGAAATATAACGAACGGATATTTAAAAGAAAACTGAAGAATATGCGAGACACCATAAACGAATGTGTTGTGGAAGAACTTCAAACACTCATCTTCGATGAAGTACATAAGAACTGTTATGGATGTATTGTGGATCATCCCAGTCAGTTACAGCATAAACTGTGTTTGTTCACATCTACAGACGAGTGGGTGGAGTTGTACATTTAAAAAGCTCTCAATCAACTGAATCTCTAGAATGTAATGGAAAATGGTATCTAAAACTAGAGCTCATGGACGTGAATGGCAGTGAGAAAGTACAAGCCCTGCATATGAGGGTAGAAATAAGGGACAAGTTAGCCCGTCATCAATCAGATCCACGGGAAAGCTGGATGAGTATATGGGCAGATCGAGTGAAAGACGCCTGGAATCATGAATACCCATGAACTTCAATACATCTTGGATAAATCGTTTATATTGAGAACACTCAATGGAGAAGTGTGTCCCAAGGATCATCTACCGAAGCAGAAACCCTGTCATGTGAAAGCTTACATAGTGAACACACATGACTCGGATAAACCTGGAGAACATTGGGTGGCTATTTACTTCAGAGAATATACAGTCATCTACTTTGACTCTTATGGATTACCACCCTTAGAGGAAGCTATTCGACCCTTCTTAGACAACAATACACGAAGCTGGACTAGGAACAACATACGACTTCAAAGTGGAAGCAGTGCCATATGTGGTGTTTACTGCATATTTGCTTTGGACGCTTTAGCCAGAGGATATGATTTAGAGACTATATTGACTATCAAATTTCGTTTAGAGCCAAGATATTGGCATCTCAATAACAAAGATGTAGGAAGTTGGTTTAAACAATTCTATGGACACTTGTATGCAAAAGCTAGATCACTAGCTAAAACTGAACATTGTCAGTGTTGTACAGCAGATCAATCAGATAAACTTGCTTTAGCTTTGTTTAAATTGTATGTGTTAGACCATGATTATTTGTACCCTTAATGTTCTTTGTTAATACAGTTACTTGTTAAATACACACAAAATATTCTTGTTTTGTTATTTTTTCCCTATCTAGGGGTAGTCGTAAAGGTGCCATAAAACTCATCCCTCAAAATGACCAGAGGTCCTGGTCTTTTTTCATCTTAGCCATGTAAATGTTGGTCCTCCATGTAAGATCAAATCTCATTGGCTAATATATTGATTCTTTATCCGGTCCGCGCGATCCCTATATAAGCAAATACATTGGCCTACATTCCATCATTCGTTCACAATAGAGTCCATTGCCGAGCAAATTGAGGAGCTGCAACAACTCGAAGCCAGAGCTGCTGTTCTTCAGAACAGTATCCTCAATACGCTTAGGAGGGAAGAAGAGAGGTGGAGGGTCACCCAGCGAAGAACGAACGAGGCGTTAAGGATCATCCGATCCTTAAGAGATAGAGAACAGTGGAGACGGGCAGAAAGGCAGAGAATGGAGGAGAGATACATGGGTCGGCGCTACGTCAGGGTTGTAAGAGCTCACCCCTATGTCCAAAGGGCCTCTGCTGATAGCACCATACAAAGGACCCCTGCTGATAGCACCACTGAGTAGAAATGCTACTCAAATACACAACGGCACTTTTCAGGGCCACTCCCTTTCTTTTACGAAAGAAAGTACCTTTTCTCTTACTGTCTACTGGTAAATTTTTATAGTACCCTAAATAGTGATCTGGCACCCTATGTTAAATTCCCATAGGGTGCCATAAATTTCCTGACTCACAATGGGGGCTATGGCATAACATGATGATATGGCACCGTATTGGAAGCGATATGGCACCGGTGCCATATCATTCCTGGTTCACAACGGGGCCTATGGCACAGCATGATGATATGACACCGTATTGGAGGCGATATAGCACCGGTGCCATATCATCAGCCTTTACTACTCTGGTGGTAACGTAAAAGAATATTTTTTGTATCGTGCACAAATCTTTGCTATCCTTAGATTTGACTTTCATGCGCGCGATTTCATGTCACGGTTCTGTCATACATAGACAATATTTCTAAGACAGTATGTCGATATTGACATACTCAACACTAACAATATTCCACGTGACAATTAGAGGCATGATGAATGGAAAGACATAATGGATCATTTGCTAATTGTTTCGTTCAAAACAAAGCTTCATATTTGCAATTGTTCGTCGTACTACTGCTATGAAACTGCTATATATGTCTTTAGTCTAATAAACATGTGATGAGTCATCGATGTTTGTACACGTCTATTCCCTTCTCATAAGGACGTTGTGAACTGTGGGGACAGGGTGTATTTGACCCGTTGATGCTCTCGACATTTGAATATATTCGATCTGTTCCAACAGGATTATTCAGACAATATAGGCTGTTGACGTTTTATATATATATTAATTCCGCTATAGCAAAGAAACTTGGACCCCTTGACGTTTGTGCAAATCTTATCTGAGCCCGTGTAGTTTGCACATATATGACCTATTCCAATTAGGGGAGTTGGAAGCCCCTGACTTTGATAACTGAATAATCTGCTGGACACCTTTAAAGTTTAAAATCAGCTTAAATACGAATTCAGAAACCCATTGGCGTTTGTGCTTAAAGGTCCATTACTAAGGGAAAATGAGTTGGCAATTTATTTCATAGCCAGTGCATAGACTTCTGCAAGACACTAAATAATGAAGATTGGCAGGTCAAAATTTACAGAAGGTCTTTGGAACTCAAAGAAATGTATGTGTATTATGTTGAAATTTCAATGAATCGACAGAATGACCCCCCAGGTCTTTTTAACTTTCTTCATACTTCATAGAAAAATAATTGTACATATACTGCGATTTATTTTGAATTTCAACATACCAACTTTCATTTTCCAATAAAATGAAATAGTTTCTGTGCTTTTTAAAAGAAATTAAAATGTTTACTTTCCTTAGTATTGGACCTTTAATGTATAAGAATGGTCACATATTAGTGTTAAGTATGTTATATTCGAATATAAAGATACTATTACATAATTGATCTGTTGTTCATAAGAATACTGGGAGCCCGCATTGACGTTTGTAAATATATGCAAAAAGCAAGCACTATGTAACTTTATTGATGAATAATAATGATTTGTGGTGCAAAGAATACAAGGTGACTTTTTTACTCAAGGATACTATGGGACATTGCCCCAATCTACTTATCAAGTATATATAATGGAAACCATTGACGTTTGTAAATATGTAATATTCCTAATCGTGTGCCAGGAGACATAACCACTGTTAACTGAAATACTCTTTTGTTCCACGTTTTCTCTGAAACTATTTAGCCATGGATACAGGGTCACAATGCCTAACTACATATATTACCAACGATGCTGAAAGCCCTTAGTGTTTGTAAATATATAATATGTTGTATACTCTTCGTGTTCTTGACGTCTGTATGTTATATTTCCAAACATAAATGAACTTTACGAAGGGCCTGCATTCAGTAGGAGCCTTTGACTTCTGAACATATCTATTTTACGAAGAGGGCTGGGTGACTTTACCACTAAATCTGTTCTTCCAAGATAGCTGTTATATAATAACAGGATACTGGGAAAATTTTCCATTTATACGATATATATTGTACCAAGTATAGTAGGAGACATTTCTTGTGCACATCTAAACATGTTTAGAAAGGTAACTGGGGTCTTTGCCTCCATTACTTCTATCGTGCCAAGGCTGACGCGTGCACATACAAAATCTTAGAATGTATCTTATTTTGCATTGACACCAGATGCTACAATAGATTACTAATGGAACGTATTGTTCGTATATTCAACCAGTATAAAGCTCTATCCATCACAGGCTTGTTAGCGGATAGGAAAATAAGCTCTGACACTGGTTTCTATAGGATACACTTTGACCTCTTTATCCAAGTTGCATGGTATATATAAGTGATTTCCCTACTTGGTACCCATGGCGAGGTACCCATGACGAACAGAAGTGTTAATTTTGTTAACTAAAGAGAAATTATGTTAGCCTTGCATCCTACCGTGTAATCAGCGCTTTCACCTAGTCTGAATCTCTGACTTTGGGCTTGTTCGATAACTTTAGGAATCTGATCGGGATTCATTGTCATTTTGACGTGTTGACAGCGGACGGGATATATCATTCTATATTACATGGCAATCGAGCTAACCGGACGGAATATCTATATTACATGGCAATCGAGCTAAACGGACGATATCTATATTATTATTATTATTATTATTATTATTATTATTATTATACCAGATTTATATAGCGCCCTTTTCATGATCAATTTCACGTTCAAAGGCGCTTTACATAGTTCAAATGCAGCCACACAGGGCGCATAATTCATCCTCTACTAGTACAGACACAGAGCGATCTGACCAGAGGGACAGAGTGAGACAAAGCCCCCACGACAGAGAGATCAGAAATCAGATACAGGCTTGTCCGGCTAACTTAGCCTAGTTCGTTGCGAATAGACAACCTGGTTCTTTAACGTGCCCAGTATATAGCACTGATACACGCAAGGATTGCCTGGCTTCCTGACCAGTACACCTCTAGTTGGGTGGGAAACACTGAAAAGCGTTTCTGAAAATTCCCGAGTAGCTGCCGGGGATCGAACCTCCGACCTCAGGATTGGAAGGCCAGTGTGCAAACCACTGAGCTATCCGTCCACCACCATGTTACATATTACATGGCAATCGAGCTAACCGGACGGAATATCTATATTACATGGAAATCGAGCTAAACGGACGGAATATCTATATTACATGGCAATAGAGCTAAACGGACGATATCTGTATTACATGGCAATCGAGCTAAGCGGACGGGATATCTATATTACATGGCAAACGAGCTTAGCGGACGGGATATCTAAATTACATGGCAATCGAGCTAAGCGGACGGGATATCTATATTACATGGCAATCGAGCTACCCGAACGAGGTATCTATATTACATGGCAATCGAGCTAAGCGGACGGGGTATATTTATAAAATGGCAATCGAGCTAAGCGGACGGGGTATCTACATTACATGGCAGTCGAGCTTAGTGGACGGGATATCTATATTATATGGCAATTGAGCTAAGCGGACGGGATATCTATATTACATGGCAATCGAGCTAAACGGACGGGATATCTATAAACGGACGGGATATCTATATTACATGGCAATCGAGCTAAACGTACGGGATATCTATATTACATGGCAATCGAGCTAAACGGACGATATCTATATTACATGGCAATCAAGCTAACCGGACGGAATATCTATATTACGTGGCAATTGAGCTAAACGGACAGGCAATCGAGCTAAGCGGACGGGATATCTATATTAAATGGCAATCGAGCTAAGTGGACGGGACAGCTATATTACATGGCAATCGAGCTAACCGGACGAGACATCTATATTACATGGCAGTCGAGCTAACCGGGCGGAAGATCTATATTACATGGCAATCGAGCTAACCGGACGAGATATCTATATTTCATGGCAATCGAGCTAAACGGACGGGAAATCTATATAACATGGCAATCGAGCTAAACGGACGAGATATCTATATTACATTGCAAACGAGCTAAGCGGACGGGACATCTGTATTACATGGCAATCGAGCTTCTGTATTACATGGCAAACGAGCTAACGGACGAGATATCTATCTTACATGGCAAACGAGCTAACCGGACGGGACATCTATCTTACACGGCAATCGAGCTAAGCTGACGGAACATCTATATTACATGGCAATCGAGCTAAACAGACGGGACATCTATATTACATGGCAATCGAGCTAAACGGACGGGACATCTATATTACATGGCAATCGAGCCAACCGGACGAGGTATCTATATTAAATGGCAATCGAGCTAACCGGACGAGATATCTATATTAAATGGCAATCGAGCTAACCGGACGGGATATCTATATTACATGGCAATCGAGCTAACCGGACGGGACATCTATCTTACATGGCAATTGAGCTAACCGGACGAGATATCTATATTACATGGCAAACGAGCTAACCGGACGAGATATTTATATTACATGGCAAACGAGCTAAGCGGACGGGATATCTATATAACATGGCATTCGAGCTAAACGGATGGGATATCTATATTACATGGCAATCAAGCTAAACGGACGAGATATCTATATTATATGGCAATCAAGCTAAGCATGGAAAAAAACGTAACAACAATTTTATCTAAAGAAATAATCTATTTTCGTGTACATATATATTATAAATTTGGTGTATAACAAAGAGATGATTCCCCTATAGAACTCTTTTAAAAGTGCCTATAGTAACAGAAAAATACGGCAGCGCAACAATATTTCAATAAAAATAACGTTTGTTGCACAAAGTAGTTGGCATTTTGCATGTTTCTCATATACCTGTATATGTACATAACTTTAAAATTTCTAATCTCTAAAATTAAATAACAAAACAATACACTGATTTGAAAACAGAAAGCCAGTGATAGATAAAGTGAACAGTGTATAACAATTATACTTTGCAATGTTCAAGGCTTATTGTATTTGATTTTCGAAATGTAAGACAAAAGCTGTTACCTGCTGTGTTACACATACAGTAAATATTCGATTGCAAAATATAAGTAATAAAGCTTTATGTTGTGACATGCTGATTTTATCATATCAAAACTTTGTAACTTTTAAATTTCTACAATCTTTTTAAATTTCATTCAACAAAATCAAAGGTGGGGATTTTGTCCGCCTTGGTTAAATTGACCAGGAGGATTTTGTCGGGAATGGGTTTTGGGAGGAGAGGACGGGGGAAATTGGGTTTTGTCGGGATGAGTGGGGTAAGAGAGCGGTGGAAAATAGGATTTTGTCGGGATGAGTGGGGTAAGAGGGCGGTGGGAAATTGGATTTTTTCGGGATGAATGGGGTAAGAGGGCGGTGGGAAATTGGATTATGTCGGGATGAGTGGGGTAAGAGGGCGGTGGGAAATATGATTTTGTCAGGTGAAGGGGGAGGGGGATGGCAGTGGGAAGGGATGGATAACGGATGGCGGGGGAGGGGATTTTCATATGCAGAGTAGAAGTAAATGCTGTGACAATTATTGATATGCATTAATGAATAAATGTATAAAACTCGTGTATACTTTCTGAAGGAAAAAAAAGTCAAATTCGAAATGAGTATTGTATGAAGTTATTTCAGTGAATTGCTGACTGTGTAAATCACAATAGCATGAACAAGTCATGTGACACAGTGGAGTCAAATTATTTATGTATAAAACATATATGCCAGTTCTGCACGTATTACAGTTTACGTGTTCTTGATGTGCCATCACAGATTAACCAGGTAATTACGTTACAGATAAATAATAGATATATTTCAGTTCAACTATAACGTACAACTATAATCTACAATATCAATAATACGTGTATATCATGTATATTCATTATAAAGAGTATGCATCTATCCGTGTAACACAAATTTATTGCAGGTCGTCTTACCCATACAACATTCAAGAAGAGTTATCCTTCGTGGAATTTCAATGTCCGTGTCTATATTAACAAACAGATGTTTTCCTCGGAGTTTCTTCAAACTGTATTGCACGAACTTGTCTTTTAAAACCACATGTTTCAAATATTCCGTGTTTCAAAATAGTCCCAATGTAACATGCATTTATATTTACTCTGGACTGAGATGTATATAAATCATTAAGAGTTGTGTCCCCTTGACTTTTTTACTGTATGTAGTTTGGAATGATTTTCGCGTAATGAGTTTAATTTCTAAAGGCAGTCATTCATTACATCCATTCAAATATACATTTTATTCAAATGTTAATATATGATTTAACCTAGATAATTTATCACCCGTGCAAATATATTATGCATTTATCAAAAACGTTTTTCGTATACCATTTCTTTCATAAATCATATAATACTAAAAGTGTAGATAAAAGCGTTAAAAAGCATAAAAAGTAAAAAAAAAAAGAAAAAGAAAAAAAAAAAGAAAAAGAAAATACATACGCATTGTGTAGAAGTTAAAATCTCGAAACGGTCTTAAGATATTCAAGAATAAAGCATTTTCTCAAATTTCGTTAAAATTTGGCAGAGTTAAATGTACCGCATGTTTACAATGTTAACTGCTGACGGACCCTCTTCTATACTCTCTCCCGTAAGTGTAGGAGCTCGGCCCTTTTGTATGGCGAAATTCCTCATTAATCCGTCGGCTAAATCCTCTTTCATTCATAAACTGCTTCTGTCTGAAGTCCCGTGGTTGACCATAAATTCTATATCCGCCGCTGTCAGCATTATAATCCCACCCAGAGCGATAGCGATCCTCGCCAGTCTCGGACCAAGCGTAACGACGGAGGCCACGTGTCTGCGTAGGTGACGTAGTTACCACGTATGATCCGCGTACATTTGGAGGCTTCTGTTGGTAGTGATAGTTGTATACAGAAGGATATCGTCTAGTTTCAGACACTCCGTAGGTTTTCCTCAGCACGGGTTTTTCGACCACTATAGTCTGTTGCCTCGGGGGTGGAGGCTCGGGAGCGTCAATATAGACAGGCTTCTCGACAATAATAGGCTTAGGTACTGGAGGCGGTGGACGTGGCCTAAACACTGGTTTTTCAACAACTATCTTTTGAGGTTCTACCTTTGGCCACGGAGGCGGGTCACAGTAGACTAATTTCTCGATAATGATTGGTTTTGGAGGCGGTGGGGGCGGACCCGGATCTCTCATGACAAGTTTTTCGACGATGATTCGCTGAGGCTCTTGTTGCGGCCAAACCATCGGCTTCATTTCCACAGGCTTCTCTATTATAATTGGTTTAGGCGGAGGTGGGCACGGACCTGGAGGTGAAATAATTGGCTTTTCAACTATAATCTTTTGAGGCTCTTGCTTCGGGAAGGGAGGTGGGTCAATGAAGACCTCTCTCTTCTCAATTATTGGTGTAGGAGGTCTCGGTGCCGGCTTTGGTGGATTGAAACAGGGTGTCTCAATCACAATTTTGTGTGGTTTTTGTTCAGGGTACTCCGGTGGATCTATATAGCATTTTCTTTCTTCTATTATTGGTTCCGGTGGAGGAGGCGGGGGTCCGAAGTCCCTCAAAATCGGTTTGTCTACCACTATCTTTTGCGGAAGCTGTTCTGGCCATGGTGGGGGTTCAAGATAAACGGGAACCTCTTGAATTTGCGGCGGAGGCGGGGGAGGCGGTTCAGGCCAATCCTTCACTACCGGCTTATCAACAACGATCACTTGGGGCTTCTGTTCAGGTGGTGGAGGTGGCTCAATGATCACTTCAGTCTCAATCACTTTTGGTTTGGGTGGATCAGGCCATTGCATTTCCCTGAAAACTGGTTTATCAACGTAAATCACTTGCTGATCTATTTTCGGAGGCGGGGGAGGGTCGATAAAAACTTCTCGTTCAATGATTTTAGGTGGTGGGATTTCCACTTTTTGCGGCCGATTTATTATTGGTTTATCAACAATAATCGTCTGCTGAGGGGGTGGTGTTGGTGCTCTCATATGTTCAACGCTTGATTTGACGAAAACCGTCTCCGAATGTTGTGTTGGCGGCGGTGTTGGGACTCGAACCTCACCAGCTTTGACGTAATAAGTATTGCCCTCTAAAGTAACGTTTGCGTCATTGTAGTTTCTCGATACACGGTTTACGCGTCTCAGTGAAGTGTTATCTACGGTTGTTTGGTAAGTTTTAGTATCTGCATTATATTGCCTTGTGTCATAGTCCTCTTGGTACATATAGATTTTTCTGGTGTCAGCTCTTCTCTCAGCGTTTGCCTGTGTCAGTCTTAAAGTGCGATCAAACTCGGTAGACCTATCAATGAAGAATTTCATGGCGCCTGTTTCGTTGAATCCCCTGGTAAATGCCGTATGCGCTGTTTGTGTAGCATTGACAAGGTGGAGAGCGTCACGAGTAGAATTACAGATAAATGAGTAACACTGTTGTTCGCCGTCAAGGCTACGTCGCATTACCGTTGCGAAGATTGCGGGGTGTTCCGAATCGGGCTCAGTCGCCGTGACAACGGAATGCACAGGTATAAATTTCATGTTTGAGGAATCAGCGGCATCGTCGACACAGCGTACAGCAGCACAGATTGACAGCGTGCGAATCGGCAGGCTAAATTCTGGTTCAGCGTCGTTCGAGTATTGTACGTACAATTCATTTGGCGTCACTGTGACCGTGACGTCATAACCTTCGACAGACGAAACATTACCTCTGTATCTGAAAAGATATTCATAGAAATGGTGTTTCGCAGAAGCTTTAATTATTTATAGGTACCAAGTCCAAAAATCCATTTAGAAACCTAAGACTTCCAAATATTTACTTAACTGTATATTATACTGGGTCACACAACACAAGGTGAATTAATCAAGAAAGGTTCTAATTTATACAACCAATATGGTAGGTGCCAGTGATTGCTAACAGTTTTACCTGCTCAACATGCTATACTATAAAAAGGTTCTAAGTCGCTTGGCTGTTAAGTTATAACGCGCTTATTCACTGCAAAAATTAATTTCTTTGAAAGGTCAATGAACGATCTGTAACCTACACACAAGGATCATGCTATGCAAACGGATTCCGTAACTTGTGTTCATCATTTTCGTATGTCCTTCATCTACCATGCAGCTTAGTTTTAAACATGTTCAGGAGATCTTGTCTGAGGAAATCCTATTTCATATTAAATGAACACCATGCATAATGATGTCTGAAATGTTTCATAAGAAACATACCGTTCTTTAAGAGGCTCCTGGAGGGCTTCCACTCCTCTGTGTTCTTTGCTCGGTGCGCCACAACCGATGTAGAACACTTTGCATTGATACATAACGTTTCTTTTCTCTACCACCATTGTGAGCGTTTGCAGACGTAGGCCAGTTGTAGTTTGTTATTCGGCGTGAGTTTTTCTTTTTTGTGGCTGAAAAAAATAAATGCGTGAATAATTATACTTCAATGAAAATTATTTTCCTTTTGGTGCGGTTTAATGCAAATGAAGAAAAGATCAAATATTTTTTAACAAGAGAAATATGATATGGCACATACACACTAACTTTAATAGTTGGGGATGGTCTTCAGGTGGTGCTCATCCAAACATTATTACAGACAGAGGAGAGGTTGCGTGTCATCAGCCTAAATACACTTTCTGGACGGCTACCTCTCGTAAGGCAGCTAAATATTACTCAACGTGCATGATAACGTTATTCTAACTCTTTCTAGAATACCAGACAAGAAATACAAAAGAAACTAGAAATGTGTCCATGGGACACAGATGCCCCACTACATGACAAAGGAGACAGATCAAACGCGAAACCCCAGGTGCACAACTGCACATGCTGACCAACATTCCTGTAAACTTTGGTGACTCTATGTCAAATACTTTTGGAGCTACGCGAGACACAACATTAAAATAACCAATTTTTAACTAAGTCAGGGGCCATAACTCCTACACAACTGAATGAATCCGGACGCGAAACCCCAGGTGCACAACTGCACATGCTGACAAACATTCCTGTAAACTTTGGTGACTCTCGGTCAAATACTTTTGGAGCTACGCGCGACACAACATTAAAATGACCAATTTTTAACTAAGTCAGGGGCCATAACTCCTACACGACTGAATGAATCCGGACGCAAAACCCCAGGTACACAACTACACATGCTGACCAACATTCCTGTACAGTTTTGTGACTCTAACTCAAATACTTTTGGAGCTAGGCGCGACACAACACTAAAATGACCATTTTTTACAAAGTCTGAGGCCATATACATAACTCCTACACGACTAAATGAATCCGGACGCGAAACCCCAGGTGCACAACTACACATGCTGGCCAACAGTCCTGTAACGTTTTGTGACTCAAATACTTTTGGAGCTAGGCGCGACACAACATTCTCGGAAGGACGGACGGACGGACGAACAAGAGCAAATCTATATATGGGGGCATAAAAAGATGTGTGTCGATAGAATATTGGTATACGCGTTTCCTGTCTCTGTACATGGTTTTATCACCTTTTAAATTAAATATTTTTCGTGTTGTTGTTTTTTCAATGTCATTTTTTCGGCACCTAAAATCCTTATTTAGCATGCGACAGCAGGATAAAGTTTTTGACAGAATGCTACAAATGCATATTAAAGCTTTTTTTAGAGTAAAACATGATACTACCGAGAAAGTGCAGGTAAAAAGAAAGAAAGATTACGACACTCAATATATAGATAAGCCTACTTTAACCTGCGGAGGTAAACATTTGATTTAGTAGCGATTAGTCTAAAGCATCTTTCAGGTGATCCAAATATAGAGCGTATTGTATTTAAAGACCCACCACAGAATAACTTTATTCTACTGTGTTTATATGATAGTAGTTACACATGATTTGCATAAAAATAAGAAAGTATTTACTCCGACACGTGTGAGGCTAAGGATTGGATTTTTATTATTTATTTTATTTTTATTGTATATAACATTTTGAATAAATACATGTAGCACAGTCATTTATGTACGCATATTTCGTAACATTTAGACAACAATTTGCTTCAACGGTGTAAGATATCACTAAAACAGATTAATTGAGGAAAGTGTTAAATGATTAACTGATAAAGTTGTGAAAATACAATAGCTCATTCAGGGGCCTATAATATCAGAGTGATTTTCATGAAGTTAAAGTGAAGAAAAAATGTAGGTAACTAGGTTGTGGTGGGTGTTTAAACTCTATACCATTTCATTTGCTTTCAATGCACATCATGTTTGAAAACATCTTAACAATAGGTAGTTTTTAAGATGTTTATCAAAAACCTCCTAAAATATCTTTATAATGAATACATCTTATTAAAAGCCAGCCCTCTGGCAAATCCTGCATGTTGATAGCCATTCAAGTGTATCATCTAAATTAATTCATGATCAGACTGTATGTTACAATATACATATGATATGTATCGGTAACTTATTGCAAATTGATTTCTATCCAGTTTACATTAAAATCATGACTATTTATTGAGTAAAATATATACTTTTGTCAATTATCTATTGATATTAAGTACGCAACCAATCGGATGTGTGAAAGGTCTAAAGTCATTACTTCTTTTAGAACATTTGTTTTAATATTCCATAAGATAGTCCTGTCGTAGGGCGTTGATATAAGATAAGGCACTGCCTCAGTCAAGAATCGATCCGACTTCAACTCATCCCACAATATTTTAAAAGAACTGTCTAATGACGGCACGGATTTTTCATGTCGACAGTAAATATCTTATTTGGTATATCACGTTATCGTAGAGGGATCAATCCCGATTTTCGCGCAGGATCGATTTCCTATCAATTTAAAGGTACAGTTTGAAATAGAAACAACACTGCTCAATATTTTTACTGATGTGCAAGATGTTGCGGTTCTGACAAGTTATGTGGACGTTTATTAGGCCAAGGAAAAAGCGTATTCTTTAAAAAAAAACCGGAGTCAGACGCTCTGTGCACGTGTCGGAAGTACACATTTTTAAATCGATAATATATATTTTATTTGGTATATCGCATGTTACCGTAGCGGGATCGATAGGATCGATTCCCTATTAAATTTATACATATGTTTGAAAAATATATGTTTTGGTTTGGAAAGCACGTTAAGAGAATCAAAATCTACAAGCACTGTCTGCTAATATCTAAAATTACTGAAATCAATAATTGCTTGTATAATCCTGTGACATGGACATCGACTGCCAACTTTTTATTAGAATGACACATTTTTAGAGGTAAAAATAAAGTCCCTCAAATGAGTTAAGGAAATGTTGCCACTGCTGTAAATTGAATACAAGAATGAAACCTTAAGGAGACTGAGGGTAGTTTTTCTGTATTATTTCTATGTTATGTTAATGACTTCGCATAAATCAGAATCTTACAAAATATAGTCAGCTCAAATAATTATTGAATTTTCCTATAATTCATATGACACTGAACCTCCGCAAAATATATTCCTAAGGTAAAAAAGAAAACAAAAAAAAAAAAAAACAAAAAAAAAAAAAAAAAAAAAAACAAGTCCTCTTAAAATGTGTTCACTGTCTCAAGGAGTGGTCATTTGTATAATATATCTGGGACGCCACTGAAGTGGTTTACAATTTTAATTCTTTTTTTTTAGTTATATCAGTTATAACTTCTTTCTTATTTCTCGATGTCAGGAGTATATATTTTATCCAAATATTGCGTACATGCACAAAGACATTCAGTTGGTTCAACCGCCTGTTATAACGATTCATGTAACTATGGATTCACTGAGAAATAGTGTAGGGTAAAATCATTACGCCTATGGTATCATTCATAATACAATCTACCATACAAAAATTGTCCATGTGCTCAGTTCTTTCAATTTGTTTACTTAGAAGAAAATGATGCTCATACATTTTGAAACATTTTATTTTTCCCATGTTTATTCATAAAATATATATGTAAATTTGAATAATTTTGAAAATCCATTAAGTGCTTTATCATTACTTACTGATTATTTATTTCTTCACTTTGTTAAATATATTGTTTACATTTGATTTTATTTCAAAATATTCAAATCATTTGAGTTACAAAGGTTCGCACAAAAGGAATCAAGCCCTCCTAATTATAATGAGAAACACTCATAGTAACAGCTAGTAAGTTTCTTACAGAATACAAAGATAATTATTGTCAAAGTTGCAAAAAGGTGTGCCTACTGCTTATGCAATTAAAATTCATTGGTTAATGTTAATTCCGTAATGACAAACGCAAATTTCCGTGCAAATACCCAGTCCTTATATGCTATTTCGGCATCCTTCGGTCATAACAGAAAACGATTTTTTATAACAACCGGAGAATACCGAAATCGCAAACGGAGAATACCGAAATCGCAACCAGAGAATACCGAAATCGCAACCAGAGAATACCGAAATAGCATACAGAGAATACCAAAATCGCAACCTCAGAATACCGAAATCGCATACGGAGAATACCGAAATCGCAACCGGAAAATACCAAAATAGCAACCAGAGAATACCGAAATCGCATACAGAGAATACCAAAATCGCAACCTCAGAATACCGAAATCGCATACGGAGAATACCGAAATCGCAACCGGAAAATACCAAAATCGCAACCAGAGAATACCGAAATCGCATACGGAGAATACCAAAATCGCAACCGGAGAATACCGAAATCGCAACCGGAGAATACCGAAATCGCATACGGTGAATACCGAAATCGCATACAGGGAATACCGAAATCGCGTACGGGGAATGCGTTATAGAACAGAAACTACCGATTGTCATTACTATAACATTACGTTAAGTTCACTGATATCTAGCCAGGTTCTTTATTACAAAACACTTGCATTATCTGTGATCACAAACAAATATCCTATGAGTTTGAAAGTCACTGGTCGAAGCGACTAGAAAGAATTTTAGGTGACTTTGCTCTTTGTCTTCGTTCTGAACATTTGAATAATAGGGTTGTCTAATCACAGGCAGTTATCCTAAGAAGTTTGACAACTGTAGGATCAAACGTTATCCAGTTATTGATCTGAAAACATTTACAGTCTCAAGAGCACTTTGACCTTGACCTCAGACCAAATAACCTTGGCCTGAACCGAATAGCCTTGACCTCAGACCGAATGACCTTTACCTCAGACCGAATGACCACAAAAACACTAGGTATCATTTACAGACCACGGGCAGTTATCCTGTGCAGTTTGACCAGTATATAATAAACCGTACTATTGATATCGACTGCAAACCAAATTGACTACTGACGGACGGACGGACGGATGGGCTGTAAGAGCGACCGACAAATACATCCCTTCATTTTAAATGGGGTCATGAAATGTTTGTATGTGCAAGAGTTCCAACATCAAATTTTGGTTCTCTTCAGTCACGTGCGAATTTCTCAAAATTAAGCGTATACTGACCTATCCATGTTGTGTGGCAATAACTATAGTAGAAAATAGGCAAGTATAAAAATGTGGGATTACTGAAACCTAATAGGCCTACGGTTCGATCAGCGTGTCAGTTAAACATAAAACAGAGGTCAAGAGTTATATATTCTGCGACAAACAGCAGTTGTATGGCGGGCCGGTGAGAGAACATTATGACTTTACTTATGACCTCAAATTGCACCATGGTTTCTGTAAATGGGCATGCAAGAATACAAATAAACAAGGCCATTTTGTGGTTTATCGGTTTGTTCGGGACGGTCTTGAGTTCAGATGCTCGGGAATGGAACCAGGCGGGCGGTAACGTCTGGCCCAAGCTGTTATATATCCGAGCATCTGAAAGATGAATCGTGGTAAATCAGACGATCAAGCAAGCGAACGTCTTGATTATTTAATAAATGTACATAAAGTATATTATAATTGTGATGGTAATTTTGCACAGAAGTTTTTTTTTTTATTTTACTGTGTCGCTAACATAATATATTTTTTCATACTTATTTACAGACTTCATTGGCTAGATCCTACTGAATCATTTTCTTTCCTAACAATCCGAAAATCTTTCTTAATTTCTAGAAAAAGCAGACGTAACTCTGTCGTAACTTCACGACTCATTATAGTAATATCCGGTTAATAAACACCTACGCCTGAACTACTTTTAAAAAAGCACACCCCTTTTACGTCAGCCTAATTACAGTACATCAGATAACTTTAACCTTCTACTGTAAGACACCTCACTGAATACAAATTGAAATAATTTTATTTATGAAATTTACCTAGAGTATAACCGGTTTTGAGCACCTGTATAATCTAAAATTAATTATTGTAGCTAAATCTGATAAACGGTCCTCTTTTTCATTCAGTCACACTTTCAGGCTGCATTTGATTTATTAATTATACTGAAAGTCACTTGGACAATATGAATACCGCAAAGAAAGAAAATGCTAAGTCATCTGCATCACACCCTTCATTACAGGAATATTGTCTATCATTGATAACATCAGGGAAGGGGCATAATGCTTTGAGTGTTCCTGTCAAAGTAATGTATATTGTTGGATGTCGGTGATGATGTGGAACAACAATTTCAAGTATGAATTAAAGCCATTTAGTAACATAATAAAGTGAAGGTGCATCAAAACCGTAGCTTGACATTGTCAGGAAATTTGCACAAAGTCAGCTTATGATGGTGAACAAGTGTTGAAAGTTTTAAAGCAATAGCTTTGATAGTTTAGGAGAAAAGCTGACCTAAACATAAAACTTCACAAGGCAACGCCAACGCCGATCAAGTGGTGACAATAACTCATCATTATTTTCTCTCGAAAAATCAGATGAGCTAAAAAGGGAGCATAATTCATGACATACTGGTGCCGGATTTATGACCTTAGTGTCGTATGATATATTTATGGTGTGATGAGGACTAACTATTTTTAAAAAATCTGAAGCAAATTCATCAAGTAATAAAAGAGATAAACAGAAAGTGCATCAAAACTTTTAACCTAGTAGTGGACGCTAAACGGACGCGGACGCTGAGGCTGACGCTGACACGGATGCCGACCCGTACGCCGATGCCGCGTTTAGCAGGAAAGCTCTGCATATACTTCGTATAAACGAGCTAAAACGCTTTATTTTTACTGTACTTTGAAGCCTGCATGGTCAGCTTACTTTGTATGATAATGTTACGATAATGTCTAACTTCAGTGTATCATCTTCATAATGGAAGTAACATCCATGCATATCCTTGTAACATATTTGTTACATCTATATAACACTACTAAAGACGTATTTCGGGTACTATTTTATGGCACAAAATGTCCAAAGAAAGGAAGAATTTAAATTGCATACCGTGCAAATAAAAATGACTTTTTACTATTTTCTGGTTGTTAACACTTATGAAAGCAGCAATTGAAATAGGACAGCAAATAATTTACTATCTTTGTGTCTGACACAGACTGGAGGGAATAAAACTACCGACCCGAGTCTGAATTTTTGAAAACAATTTACAAAAAACAGCAGAGATTTCAAAAGAAATTGTAAGGTTTTATGACAATATAAATGCTATTGAAATGATAGTTTTCAGCGAATGTAATGCAGGGGATGAGACGCTGTTTTGCTTAAAACATGTAACACATTTACTGTATACTGAGTATTATCCCAAAAAAATTACAGACACACACCATAATTATAGACAATTAAGGTAACCGACGGCAATCTACTTGAAAATCCAGATGAACAATTAGGTAAAAGATTTAATTTCAATTTAAAGCTGTAAACCATTGTTACAATAAAATAGTATTCTTTCGTTAGATAATGAAGCTAACTATTATAGATTTTAACAATATTCTCCCAATATCAAAATAACACCAGACTTATTGTTGTTTGTCTCGCATATTTATATACAAATTACTATAAAAACACGTTAATATTTATTAATCCCCCGCCACGAGTGATGAAAGTGTTATAGGAATGGTCTCCTTCCGCCCGTCCGTCCGTCCGTAACATTTCCTGTCTGCTCTGTATCTGCTAAACCCCTTGAAGGATTTTCATGAAACTTGGGTCAGATGATCACCTCATCAAGACGATGTGCAGAACCCATTGGTCAGGCATGTCGGCTCAAGGTTAAGGTCACAACTCAAGGTCAAAGGTTTGAGCCTTTCATTTGGTGTCCGCTCTGTATCTCCTAAACCCCTTGATGGATAATCATGGAACTTGGACCAAATCATCACCTCATCAAGACAATGTACAAAATCCATGAGTAAGCCAGGTCGGCTCGAGGTCAAGGTCACAACTTAAGGTCAAAAGTTTGAACCTTCCATTTCGTGTCCGCTCTATATCTCCTAAACCCCTTGAACGATAATCATGGAACTTAAGTCAAATGATCACCTCATCAAGACGATATGCAGAACTTATGAGTCAGCCATCTTGGCTCAATCAAGGTCAAGGTCACAACTCGAGGTCAAAGATTTGAGCCTTCAATTTTGTGTCCGCTCTATATCTCCTAACCCCTTGAAGGATTTTCATGAAACTTGGGTCAAAAGATCACCTCATCAAGACAATATGCAGAACGTATGAGTCAGCCATGTCGACTTAAGATCAAGGTCACAAGTCAAGGTCAAATGTTTGAGCCTTCCATTTTGTGTCCGTTCTGTATCTCCTAAACCCCTTGAAGGATTTTCATGAAACTTGGTTAAAAAAAATCGCCTCATCAAGACGATGTGCTGAACTCATGAGTCAGCCATGTCGGTTCAAGGTCAAGGTCACAACTCAGGGTAAAATGTTTGAGCCTTCCATTTTGTGTCCGCTCTATATCTCCTAAACCGCTTGAAGGAATTTCAATAGAAACTTGGGTTAAATGATCACATCATCAAGACAATGTGCAGAACTCACGAGTTAGCCATGTCGGCTTAAGGTCAATGCCACAACTCAGGGTCAAATGTTTGGTCAGTTGATCACCTCATCAAGACGATGTGCAGAACTAAAGAGTCAGCCATGTTGGCTAAAGGTGAAGGTCACAACTCAAGGTCAAATGTTTCAGCCATCCGTTTTATATCTGCTCTGTATCTCCTAAACCCCTTGAAGGATTTTAATATGACTTAGCTGTAATATTCCCCTTGTCGAGACAATTTGAGAATTCAAAATTCACCCCTTTCAGCTTAAGGTCAAGGTCACAGCTCGAATGTTTAATGGTTCCACCCAATACCATCAACCCTTTCATTATCCATAACAGTGGCGGGGGATATAGCTGTCTTTCAGACTGCATTGTTTTGAACTGCTACAAAAAGACTGGCGGTAACACGTATAATAGTGTGACATGACTTATTTGTGTCATTTTACTACATCTACATACATAAGTCCGACAATATAAACCAGTCTCAGAGTACCAACACCTGATTGACATTCTCATAGCATACAGGACAAGGTTCACTTAACCTACACAATTTGGAAAAATTTCAAATTAATGATAACTGAAAATGTACATTGTTTGCTACCAGAATGTTTATCTTCTATAATTAGCTTTTGAAACGTATCACTGAATACAGCTGAAATCGTAGATTTTTGATAAAATGGGCATTTTCGCTATATTAAGTTCACGAAGGAGTGTTTTTAAATTATGTGAGGACAGTCAAGGACCATAAAAATATTTTCGATGAAATCATGGTCATCATTTGTTTGTGGCCGACAGCTGGGCCTATATTGAAAATTTCTTATTCGTAGAAACTGAAGGTAATGTTAAAATTATTTTCATTTATGTCAGACATTTTCTTCGATAATCAAACATTTTAAAACATTGGATGCAGTTTTGAAAATATTATAGTTCTTGGTGAAAGAACACTTGGAATTTTATAAATTAAAAAACTTTCAGTTTTTAGGCCATTTTAGACAAAGGTGAAACTTCTCCATTGAAACAAGCCAATGACACTGTTGCATACCGTGACTAGATTCCCAACTCAATTTATAACCTTGGGAACTACACAGCATACACCATCAGCAACAACAAAACAAAGAAACAAGAACATATACTCTGCAGCTATGGTAAGAGTGGAAAACCGACACGGCTTGAATAATTTGACTAACGAAATATATTTTTTTTGATATTCTGACTACCGCAATAAGAGCATGAATAAACTAAAAATCGAAATTAAGGTCTGAATAATCTGACTATCAAAATAAAGGTCTTAATAATCCAGCTATCGAAATAAAGGTCTATATAATCTGGTTATCGAAATAAAGGTTTAAACAATCTCACTATCGAAATTAAGGTCTGAATAATCTGAGTATCGAAATAAAGGTCTCAAAAGGGCCTGAATAATCTGGCTACTAGTATTAAACGAATTCTTCCCGAGATGGTCAATTATCTGAGGAAGTACAGTCAAATAGTATCTTAATTCAAATGGAAGGACACTTCTTTACATCATTCAAATTTTAATTTGATGTTTTGAGCCTTGAACTTTTTGATCACATAATCGTTTAAAGTATATGGTTTTAAGAACCGATATCCCGTATCATCTGTGTTCTTTTCTAAACGAAAATAAGTAAATCCAATAAAATGCTATGTTTCTATACAATATGATGTAAAACTCCTTTTTGTTGAAGTTTTAAGCGGTTATGATGCACGAGTAGTTTATCAAAGATGATCAAATTATTTATCATCTAAACTACATTAACGAAACGACACATTCCTTACGATCATTGAATTTAAGACATTGAAATGCTCGTAAACAATATTGCAATGGCGAGTCCTTGAATGTATCACAGCTACATTATGCAAAGATGTCGTGTACAGTAATGAGACAAAATACAACTTTATCATGTGGCTATATTAAGAAAGATTTCGCTTTTTTATATGCTGCCTGTCTCAACAAATGAAATCATCTTCATATAATTGAATCGGCAAACATAAGCAGAAGGAAAGTTTTGTGTCTGGTCTTTTAAAACGTTGTCGACGTGATAAGAGTGTGGCACCGTTAAATGTCGCAACACCGCTAAATGTCGAAACCACCTTTAAATGTCGCAAGGTTGACGTTAAATGTCGCAACCACCGCTAAATGTCGCAAAATCATCTGCCGCTAAATGTCGCACCTTTAACGTTAAATGTCGTAAAAAATGCCCACCGTTATATGTCGCAACACCAACGCTAAATGTTGCAAAGCACTAAAATTATTTCAGGACTACGTAAGTCTATGTTTAGCTCATTAGACATTAACCTCGCGCGTCGTGCCGCGCGTCGTATTGTCGCGCGTTGTATCGCATGTCTTGCGTCGACCTAGAAGAATTTCATTACATCATTACACAACAGGCTGGAATCCAGAAATAGTTGACTGGATATGTGTGTGTGTTGAGGGGGGATGGGGGGGGGGGGGGGCACCAGTTTAGGACAAAGGCGTCAACGGCGAGGTGCGGCAGGTACGGGAGGGGGCCTCTGTCCGTATTGAGGTGGGTGGGGGAGTTTACTATGTACAGGTATGACATGTTGGCCGTGGTGCATTTTTAGTCTAATTTTTAAGGTATTGGAGATGTACTCCCCATCATTTTAAGGGGGTTATGGTTAGGCTGTCCCCCTGAAACATTTGAAATACAGGTATGAAATGCTTGGCTCTAGTGCATTTTTTTTGTTATAAGCTTGATGTTTGGGAGGGGTTACCCCTGTCATTTTAGAGGGGATGGGGTCAGGGGGGCTCTCCCCCTGGGAAATTTTGAAATACAGGTATAAAATTGTGGCCTCTAGTGCATTTTTACCTTAATTTTAAGGTACTGGAAGGGTACTCCCCTCATTTTAGGGGTGGGGGGGGGGGGGGGGGGTCAGGGGGTTCTCCTCCTGAGAAATTTTGAAAAATAGATATGAAATGTTAGCCTCTGGTGCGTTTTGGGTCTAAACTTTGAGAAAATATTATTTCAATATAGTTGGGTGCAACTTTGATGAGTATAGGTCACTTTTCAGCCAACTGTGGGGTGATAGGGGATCGACCCGGGTCATGATCCGGGCCTATTACACAAAATGATGCTCAACAGTGCGACGCTCGACACACGATACGACGGGCGACAATACGACGCGACCGTGATCGTGACATCAATGTCAAGCGTCGTGTGGCATTGTCATGTGTCGTGTCATACTGTCACGCTTCGTGTCACATTGGCGTGTTTCGTGAGCATGACATCTTATCACGAGTTCACGACATCAATCTCGATTGCACGACAATTCTTTTCGAGAGCACGACTGCTTATCTCGAGTTTGCGGCTTGTTATCTCGATCACACGTAATCTTATCTCGAGCGCTCGACATCTTATTTCGAGCTCGCGACTCCTTATTTCGATCGCACGACATCTTATTTCGATTGCTCGTGGTCAGTGAAAAAAACAACATAAGTGTGCGTCCTATACATACCACCGTGCTTTACTAAAATATAACATTTGTTTTAGACAGTTGCCGACAACTTACCTTCACGGTACCAAATAGAAGAAGAGATAACAAGAGGATCGCAATGTGGAGCAATATACGACCGAAGCTATGACCTTTTACCCCTAAGTGTGACCTTGACCTTGAAGCGAGCCATCAAAAACATGCACTCTGCACGTTGTCTCGATGTGATGAACATTTGTGTCAAATTTCTTCAAAATCCGTTAAGCAGTTCAAGAATTACAGTACGAACAAGAAACAAAGTCATATGACCTTTGACCCCTAAGTGTGACCTTGACCTTGAAGCGAGCCATCCAAAACATGCACTCTGCACGTCCACGATGTGGTGAACATTCGTGTCAACTTTCTTCGAGAGTTAGAGCGGACACGAAATTGCTAACGGACGGACAGGCGGACGGACGGACGGACACCGGTGTCATAACATAATTGACCTCTTCGGGCATATAAAAAGCAAGTGGCTTCTATCAAACATATAGGCTAAACTAGCCCAGCCCAGCCGAATCTGTTTCATTTCAGTAAAAGCTGCTACAAAATATATTTTTGTAATATCAAAATGTAAGATATATGCGACATTAAAAGGATCGAACCCCGATAGATTGAAAGACATCCCATCGGCCCAGGGGCGTACCTGGACGATTTTGAACTGTACGCCAGATAGACGACCAGCATAACTATGAGCCAAACAGAGATGATGCGAGTATAGGGTAGGAGAGAGAGAGAGTCTCGATTGGATTGTGAAAGGGTATTCTAGTTTTTGTTGTTATCGTTTTTGAAATCATCGCAATGTTTTATTTTCATGCATGACAGTTTTGTTTTATAAATGCGTCTACCAATAAATTGCGAATGTATCCGATTTTATCAAATAACCATTGATATATCTTTCTCACACGAAAGTAAACTTTTCCTAGAAAATGTAAACCACATCTAATTTTTGCAAACGAAAATTCAAACTGCGTAAATTGCTTGAGTATTTCGGTATCCTGATCTAGATTGAATTGCACATCGATATTGACGTTATATTAAGCGCTTTTTGTTCTCCCTTTGCATGCTTGAATACCAATGTTTTACTCATTGCCCACAGTGTTCTTTTTGCCATCACTGTCTGTTTGTGTGCGTGCGTGCATGTGTGCGTCTGTGTTTCTATTTAAGGCGTGCCTATTTGGCGATGTGTGGCTCTGGCTGTATTTGCCGTGCCTTATGCTTGCAAAGAATATACCCTTACCTTTTCCAAGATAATTACAGGAACAAATAAATCTATTTCAAAAACGAATATGATAAATCTCATGCAGATGATATTGTTAAACGAAGAACTTGAAACAGCCGCCTAACTCCCTTTAGGCTTTAAATTTTATTGCATTTTTTCCACACTTTTTCATTTCCCCGGTGTCGAATTTAATTGTACGCACAGGCGTATCGGCGTATGCCCAGGTACGCCTCTGATCGCAGTTTGATGAACATGCGAGTAATGTGAGCTGCACCGATCTTGTTAAGCCAGTTCGTATAAAGGAGTGCACACGAGAGACTTAAACCTGTCCGTGTCACTTATTATATACCCGCAGTCAGTTAAACTAAACAGTGTTACTGTGTTTTGTACCAGTATAGCTGTAGAAAACGAAGATTTTCTATTAATCAATCATGTGTTCTATTTCTTTGTTGGAGGTTTACATTTAAAGTCATAAGGCGACTATCCAGCTTCAATGGCGGAGGAAGATCCTATGTGTCCCTCTGTACATTATTTCATGTAAGAGAGGGCATTTTCATTATTTGTTTTACTTTTAGTTTCTTAAAATTGTCTGGCTTATTCCCCCTGCCCACATTATCCTCCTTTCTCCGCCACCCCACCCCACACATAAACCCCCTCCCTCTCCCTCTTCAAAAATGTAAATATATTTTCTATTAATTGCCTTGGTATTTGTGTCTTAGATTTCTGTGTCATCATTCACCCCGTTCCCCATCGATACCCAACGCCGACAAACACTGCCATTATCAAATCGTATTTAGTTAGTAGAAACTTCAAAATATTTTTGTTCTAAAACACTAGCCCTATTACAAAATAATTTCACAGATATTTTTATCGCGCGATTGTTCAAGCAAGGTGTGAAACTCAGGTGAGCGATCTAGGGCCACGAAGGCCCTCTTGTTTCAATACGTAACAGCACTCTTTTTAATGATCTTAGGTCTACGTTATAACACTGTCATTTTTTTACGTTTGATTATGATTATGTTGTAGAACACACATTGGCTATTAGTATTATAAGTATGGAACCAATGCTAGTTGAAACTACTTTGTCAAATTCAGTGACAACAAGTACATATTTTTGTATTCTAGTTTGATGATTTTGTTTGGTAATCATTTTGTCCATTTCTACACTGAACGTTATGATAAAGTGGGGGTTTAGAACATCATTAAAATTTACAATTTTGATATTCAATGTCAAGATGGTTTTACTATTATTGTTATTATTATTATACCAGATTTATATAGCGCCCTTTTCATGATAAACACGTTCAAAGACGCTTTACATATAGCAAACGCAGCCACAAATGGCGCGAAATTCATCCTCTACTAGTACAGACACAGAACGATCTGACCAGAGGGACAGAGTGAGATAAAGCCCCCAGAACAGATAGAGAGAAATCCTTTTAGATACAGATTTGTCCTGCTGACTTAGCCTAGCTCTTTGCGAATAGACAGTCTGGTTCTTTAACGTGCCCGGTGTATAGCACCGATACACGTGAAGCCGTCTTTCCTGGGAAGAACCAGTACAGGCCTCTAAGTTAGGTGGGATCTCAGAAATTTCCAGTGCCTGGACCGGGAATATAGTATACCATACAATGTACAGTGACTTGTGTGGAAAATGAGCTCTAGAACAATGTTCACCTGTTTCAAGTTCCACAACAGATACAATTTACAACCAACAAAACTAAATATTCAATAACAAAATCTGTTTTCACAGTAATGTGAAATTTCATTCCGGCGTGTTGGTGTTAATTCTATGAAGTTTTGGACGTTATAGCGTCATGTTCCCAAATAGGCACGCTTGACGTCAGAGCTCTGACGGCGTTATTTAGCAGAGTTTGAAGAGCACTGAAGATTCAAGCATCTGATTAGTTGTTTCTAAGCACATTTTTTTTTCTATCAGCCAAAGGCAATGTTACATTTAAACTATAGTTTATTGTGTTATATGTTCTATTAATAGACTAAATTCCATACTTTTCTTTAAATGTAACAATAAACGTTTATTGATGTTTGTTTTGTTTTATCACTGTGAAAATAGAACTGAATTTCTATCGCGTTGAATCTTAAAGTTACATTAAACACATTAAAAATAACCACCGCCATATTTGTATAATCTTTTGCATCTTAAAAATACAAACTACTTTTTCAGATATATGCCACCTGTCCAAACCACAACGTACGGTAAACATCAGGAGCTAGTTGTTCAAAACTTTAACCGGCTGTTAAACTAACCGCTGGTTAAATTTTGATTCAAAACACTAGTCTTGGTGGGAAACACTAATATGATGTTTTGATTTTATTGTAAAGAATTTTCAAATTTCATAATTCTTAACTCATACATTTGTTTTTCTAAGTCTTCTAAAATGTCGAAAACTAACCCTAAAAGTTAATCAACCGTTAGCTTAATCCCCTGTTAAAGTTTCGAACAACTGGCCCGTGGCGCTCAGGCGTGATATGATATGGTTTTATTCATTTTACTACCATATCCCATTTTTTAAAGGTCACAAATTCACACAAAAGTTTTTTAGAAAACAAATGAACACCATTCATTAGAATGCAGAGGCGTACATTTATGTTTAATACTAGAAAATATTTACATGTCAAATAAATATATAATGATCTTTTTCAATAGGGTACGACAACAACGTTATTTTTTTCCTGAAAACGTCTATTGCTGGTTTGTAAATTTTACACATTTTTATGTATTTTAGTTACCAAAAATGGGTCGTAGACGTAAAATTAGTCAATTCATTTGACATATGTTGTAATTGCATGGTTACCAACATACTGATCGGACGGAACACTAACCCTTACCCTGCTGAATTTCTATAATGAACTGGTCCATATTTCAATTTGGACAGTACCATTAAATGTCAAAAGGAGTGCTTACCTAAAAGATAATGACTGAACGGCGAACAGTGCAGATCATGATCAGACTGCACGGATGCGCAGGCAGATCATGATCTACACTGGTCGCAAAGGCAGAATCAATCGTGTCCAGCATGATAAGGGCTAAATTTTAAGACTGTATTCTCTGTATTTTTTTAGATATAGCAAAATAACAAATAGCGGGTAATCTGTTTTGTCAATTATATTTCGTTTTGCTCTAGTTCATGTTTTGCTTATTTCTATTCTTACGGCATAACTTTTACCTTACATGATATATTACAGCTTGTAATGCCTTACTACTACTGAATGTGTGTACCTTAAATATGTCTCATCGTTTATAATTATAAAATTCGACCTGCCTGTTAGGCCATCAAGGTAATGGCTTAACATTGCGAAGGTAATTTCTTCCTTATGTTCATTTTATGATGCCCCTCTATGAGGACAACTTGCAATATTATTGCAATTGCTAAAAGGGCAAGTTTTTTTTACCAAAATCATGTTTATATTTGGATAAAAATATTAATATTCTTTCTTCTACATGCAGGTTGTGTGATATGAATGGCCGTTGCGACATGCTTTTTTTGCCAAATGTTTAATGCCATATATCTAATGCCAAAATGCCTAAGGTAATAGAAATTGTCAAATGCAAAATACGGAACAAAATGTTATATTGCTAGAGCTTGTTTCACCCAAAAGCTCCAAATATTGTAGTGCTACTGAAATGGATGAATATATCTATCCGTGCAATCTTTTTCAAGTTTAGAAGCTTTTCTAAATCTTTCATTTTATAGCCCTGAATGTTTGGTCGTCTATTTGTATAACCCGTGGGATATACACGTTAAAAGAATATGAGTGCTATGGTCAGAAAGAAACCAAATACCTTAAATAAAGAATAGGGTAACTAGCCGCTCTGCAAAAAGGCCAGGACCGGGGCTTGACGACTGTACATTGCTTAGAAGGATATTACACAGTCGAATCGTTGTCTGAGTAATATTGCCAAACAGTTGATCTTTCTGATAGTGGTATAAGCCTCTTTAAATGTCATAAATGATCTCGGAATTTCTCCTGATGAAGAGGAAAGAGCTTGTTTTGCTTTAGATGTAATATTGTTTATATGAACTGATCCATTTAGATCTTTAGAAATTGTCACCTCTTGTATAAAGCCGCAGTGATGCTGTGTTGGCTGTATGGGAAAATCTAAGGATTTTCCTTTTTCCAAGTTATTCGCAAAACCTCAAGCTTATCAGGGTTGAAATGCATAGACCAGTCATATTCTAGAGCATGCAGATCATTTTTTATTCATCATTTGACATTTTGCATTTGACATTTTACCAATAAGTATTAGGCACTATTTGGAAACTAGCATTATTTGACATTTAACATTTGGAAACTATAGCATTGTGGAAGCTAGCATTATTTGATATTTAAAATTTGGAAACTAGCATTATTTGACGTTTAACATTTGGAAACTAGCATTATTTGACGTTAAACATTTGGAAACTAGCATTATTTGATATTTAAAATTTGGAAACTAGCATGATTTGACGTTTAACATTTGGAAACTAGCATTATTTGTTATTTAACATTTGGAAACTAATGCATCATTTGACATTTAGCATTGGGAAACTAGCATTCTATAGTTTGAAACTGTTCTTAACGACTGTCCACTTTGTTCTGCTGTATGGGCTGAAGTTCTATATGTATAAAACTTTTTAGAATAAAATAAATGGAAGCCAAATTCGACATTACAACTGTCTGCATTCTCTCAGTGTGGTTTTTTCTATTTGATGGTATAATAACTCCAAAGTAAAAGTATTAAACTTAAATTTTAGAACAAAGTTAGAATATGTGACAGATATAGGGTTTACAGGAGGATTAGAAGGTATCATATGTGAACATTGGGGGTCGATTCAAATCAATTTGAAGAAATCAACCTTATATCGCTTTAAATCGATTTAAAGTTATGTAATCCGTTTCAAATCATTCACGCTTGAGAATGCATGGATAAACATTAAAGAATATCAACATTGCCATCTTGATGTAACCTTTGTAAAACGGGACATCTACATTTTTGGATTTGTAGATAGATATCAGTATTTTTATTATAGAAAATGTATAACTCTGGTTATTTCTTTTTACGACTGAATTCACAAGCGTGGTCGTTTTTATTGCGAAACAAGCTCCACACTTCACTTTGGCTTTTTAGAACTTGCATTTGATGTAGGCTTATTTAAACTGTAAAATATAATTGAAAATTTTTCATTTAGATTAGAAAGGGAAATGGGTGACTCACACACGTTGACAACACAAGGAGGAACTGACACCCTTGCTCACGTTCAACTCCCAGCGGCATGGTAGTTTTATAAGGAAACATGACTGTATTAAGTAAATGATTAACTTTAACCCATTAACTACAAAGCATCAGCAGTAAGGCTTGGAGGGATTATTGAAAGAAAAAAATCCTTTAACAGCCAAGGTTTCAAGTAAGTCAATCATTTCTGAACACTACTGTAAATAGGTCTATATCCAAATCACTTACGCCAATTAAAGCGGAGTATACGAGAATTTCCAGAATCAGTCTATAAGCTGATCACTACCAAATAGAATGTAAGCCTCCGCAGGTCTAGTCACAAGTAGTCCAAATATAAATAGTACTAATCTTTTTTCCTTTCCTAGTGCATTTTCTCGGCAGCAATGTGCTTACTTTTACCCTACCGCGTTTCAGTATGTATCACTTTGCATTCTAATGAAATCGACATGTTCCTATCGCATGCTAGATAAAAATTGCGGCGTAAGAATTTAATGTCACGAAAAGAGAAATTGAAAGAAGCGAAAAGTAAATTCAGCGGGTTGTATTTAACGAACTGTAGTTTTCTTATATAAAAGTTAACACCCCCTTTTCTTTTTGTTTTTCTAAAGTAGCGGTCTAGTTCTTTATGGGAATATAAGTGTCTGAAAATCTGATATGCTAGAAAATGTCGAAACATCGTTATGAAGTGAGTGGATTTTATATGAAATAAAGAACAGCTGGATTTAGTGGTGTTCAGCCTATACCCGTTTCTTATAGGCAGCAAGATCGATTGACGTCTATAATGCGAAACAATTCGTTCTAATATCAGACGATAAGTGGAAATTGAGTGGGAAAATTTTGAAAGCTTCTAACTTAAAGGAAAGCCACCGAGAGAGCATACATCTGGCAACAGAAGTACCCATAAATACACTAAAATATAATAACAGAAAACAATACCTCGGATTTACGAAACCCGGGTTTCTTCCGTTTGATGACGTAGATTATCGAGATGGTGAGGAAAGTCGCCTGCTGTATTTACCAGACGATGGACACTGATCACTTGTCCAGTACTTCCGCTTTCATTTATCTAGAAACTGTTCACATATTTTATTCACATACTTTACGCCATCTTGTCGAAAGTCATCTAACTATCTACCTCCCAACATTCACTAAAGCGTTCCACGCGAATGCTCGATTCGCCTGATTCACACAATGAATAAAAATTGATAAACACCCAACATTTATCGTCTGTAACAGCTAACCGGTTTTTGTTATGTCGTCTGCACAACGAAGAGAGACTGAATTTCACTTCTGAAAGTTTAATGACTGAGTTTGACGCTATATGGCAATGGGTAACCATTAAAATTGCTAGCATTTGAAAGCATGTTTAAGTGAAGTTATCGTATGTCAAGGAAGCTGGGAGGAGACGGTACAAGAATGTATATTTAGAGAGTAAAATGTATCATACGGGTGACCAGTAGAGCTTTACTAATTCAATGTATTCTAAATATATCTTTTAACAGTAACATAAAACACCCACTCATGGGTCACGGCATTCAAACAATGTTATACACTTACAATAAGGTTAAAGGTACCAACAGTTTTTTCACATTGGCTAATGCGAGACATCGCATATGGCAGCATATTAACGTGTGACGCCGCGTTAATAGGCTTACTTGTGAAAATACTTCCACCGTTACGAAGGCTAAAGAACAAATTTATACCATTTATAACTTTAGGTGCGAATATAAAAAAATAAATATTAATAGAGTCTTTTCGGTCAAGAACCCATTTATTTCCCTCTAATATTCCTGTTGCACTATGGAAACTTTTGGGAAAAAAATGTCAAAAATACAGTAATACAGTAATATCAGCCGGAGATAAACGGAATCGTGGATTAGATGGATGTTCTGAAAACTCCGGCATCGATAAATGCTTGAAGCTTAGCAGCGATAAACGCTTGATGCTTCGCATCGATAAGCGCTTGAAGCTTCGCAGCGATAAACGCTTGAAGCTAAGCATCGATAAACGCTTGAAGCTTAGCCTCGATAAACGCTTGAAGCTTAGTAATGTCAAGGCTGCATCTAAAAGCTTGCTTCGTAACCCCACTTTCACTAACATTCTCAAGTCAAAGCAAATTTATTTTGAATTGTTTTAAAACGTTTACAAAAAGACATTCAAAATGTGTTCACACCATTACTTTCCCATGACTTTCTCCGAGTTTAACGTGCATTATTAAATTGAAAGCGTGCATTTTTCGTAGTTTCGACAAATTTCATTAAAACAATTTCGAACAAAGAAATTTTTGATTAAAGAACGTTAGTGAAACCAGGATCATGTTCTTTTATATACCAAAATATTTTTAAAGGCGGAAAATACAACCAAACAATGCATTTGATCTGAACTAGTGTATGTTATTATAATACATGTACACATTGTTTATACACAGCCCAAAGAAAGAATTCAAGTATGTAATATGTAACATGTATATCATATATTAATAATACTAAATATCAAAAATAATTTTGCAAAATATATCAAAAAAGACAATGCACCTGTCTCAAACAGCACTTACAAACTGTCCAATGTATATATATATATATATATATATATATATATATATATATATATATTGGGCACATAGTAAAGATAGGACTATAAGTATAACAGAATAAACTATTAAATGCATATATCTTTCAGTAACATTTCAGAAAATATTTACAATAGTTCAAAGTACAAACATCTGATATGTGAATCTCGATCACTGATCTGCGATCACTTGCGTTAGCAATATCAAACTTTGATGATATACCTGTATAGGCTAAAAATTTGTTTTTCTATCTAATCAGTTAAAGCTCGATGGTGATCAATTATTTTTTCAAGAAAAATGTATATAGACGAAATAAAGAGTTCCTTCCTGTGGTCTTTGAAATTCTAGTCATGAGAAAGTACATGTATAATAAAAATATGTTACGCTTGAAAAGCACGAGGTAATTCATGCAAAATGAATCACCGCAAGATTATCACCGACATCCAACGATCAAAGGCTACACCTTACCTTTTGTCAACCGTCAATACAAATTTTCTTATTTAATACATTTATGAGCGTGTGAAACAGTTTGAGCATAGCGTGTAATCATAGGAAAGATGAATAACATGCCCCTATCATTACGTTGTCAAAATGTTCGAAGTGTAAGCTGACATACTGCATGATTTCCTCTAGGTTTCTTTCGATTTATTTTTACTTTACCTCAGTCCTCTAATAGTAACCTGTCTTTGCACCTCAAGGACACAGTTATTACTAAAGAGTGATTTTTTTCAAACGAGTTAGCTGAACGTATCGCATCTACAGTTATCAACATTGATCCATTTTGACAAAGTCTTAAACTTGAAAATGAATTTTCAGAACCTTAATCATACTAACAAAAAGTTAACTGCTCACTGAACTACGGCGGTCGTCCATCCGGTTCACCCTGTAGGAGTTGCGATCAACTGTGTGTCTCAAGTCAGCGCTCACACGCCGTCCGAAGCTTCGCTCATTCATAAACTGTTTGGACCGGAAGTCACGTGGCTGCCCAAATATTCTGTAACCACCCCCGTCGCTGTTGTATTCCATTCGTGATCTTGACCGGCCTTCTCCCGCATCTGACCAAGCGTACCTACGAAGACCCTCCACTCGCTGCGGCTCCGAGCGGACAACGTACGAGGACCGGACATTTGCAGGCTGTCTGTACTGGACTTGTTGATACCCATATGTAGCAGGCACACGTCGGGCTTCGGTCATACTATAAGCAGTCCGTAAAACTGGTTTTTCCACGACAACTTTTTGTGGTTCTGGGAGTGGCGCCACAGGTTGGTCGATATAGACAGGCTTTTCAATGATGATTGGTTTCGGCGTAGGTGGTGGTGGGCGTGGCCTAAACACAGGCTTCTCTACAACAATCCTTTGTGGTTCAACTTTTGGCCATGGTGGAGGGTCTATGTAGACTATTTTCTCAATGATGATTGGTTTGGGAGGAGGTGGGGGCGGACCAGGGTCCCTCATGATTGGTTTCTCGACGATGATGCGCTGTGGTTCTTGTTGCTGGTATTTCGGAGGTTCAATATGTACGGGTTTCTCGATGATGATAGGTTCTGGTGGAAGTGGTGGCGGGCCTGGGTCCTGTATAATTGGTTTCTCCACAACAATCCTCTGTGGCTCCTGTCGCGGATATGCTGGTGGATCTATATAGACCTTTTTCTCTTCAATAATAGGCGCAGGAGGTGGAGGGGCAGGTTTTGGAGGGTTGAAACATGGTTTTTCAACAATAATTCTGTGAGGCTGTTGTTCAGGGAATTCAGGTGGATCAATGTAAACAGCTCTCTCCTCTATAATTGGAGCAGGTGCAGGAGGTGGTGGGCCAGGTTCTTTCACAATTGGCTTATCCACGATAATTCTCTGAGGCGCCCTCTCGGGCCATTTTGGTGGCTCAATGTACACTAAGTTCTCTTCTATAATTGGCGGAGGAGGAGTAGGTTGCCTTGGCCATTCTTTCAAAACTGGTTTATCAACAACGATTTTCTGCGGTTCTTGTCTTGGTGGCGGCGGAGGATCAATAACAACTGGTCTTTCAACTACTTCCGGCTTTGGGGGTGCTGGCCATTTCATTTCCTTAAACACCGGTTTATCGACGTATATGACCTGTTGTTGAACCTTTGGCGGCGGAGGTGGATCAATGTAAACAGGACGCTCAATGACCTTCGGCGGAGGAATCTTAGCCACAGGGGCTGGGTTGATGATTGGTTTATCAACAATGATCGTCTGCCGTGGAACAGGTGTAGGGGCTTTAATATGCTCTACGTTTGACTTCACGAGGATCGTCTCCGCGTTACGGTGTACCGGCGAAGGCGGGGCGCGCAAAGTGTTTGTTCTCACAAACACCGTGTCTGTTTTTTGTGCTTGAACTGGTGTTGGTGGTGGGATAGTTACATCTCCAGCCTTTACGTAGTATGTTGTATCTGTTCCGTTTGTGACAATGTTTGCGTCATTATAAACCCTAGAAACGCTGCCAACCCGTTTTGTGGAGGCGTTGTTAACCGAGGTGACGTATGTTGTAGACTCCGTGTTATAGTCGTCCGGGTTAAATGGGAAAACGTCCTCTTCCTGTTGCAGGTTTATTGATCGGCTCTCGGACTTTCTCCCTGTACTGATCTGTGAAACATATCTACTGCTGTTTGATCTTGCACTCACTCCCCCCGAGTTTATGCCAGAAACATGTATCGTACGGTCGAACTCAGATGACTGTTCATTGAAGAACTTGAGGGCCCCTGTTGGACTGTATCCTCGCCTCAGGGCAGTGTGTGCAGTTTGCGTAGCGTTCACAAGGTGCAAGGCGTCACGCGCTGATTCACATACAAATGCATAACAAAGTAATGGTTCACCGGTTCTGGTCCGCATGGAGGTCGAAAAGATGGCTGGATGTTCGGAGTCCGGCTCATTTGCCGAGATGACTGAATGAACTGGTATGAACTTCATGTTTGATGTGTCTGTGAAGCTCTCCACACAGCGAACCGCGGCACACATGGATAATGTTGAAATGGGCAGAGTAATCTCCGGTGCGCTGCCGTCCGTGAACTGTACATCAACAACATCCGGCATGATTGTGATCTTGACGGGAGAACCTTCCATGTCGGACACATTACCACGGTATCTGAAATAAAAGACCAAAAATCTCAGATTTATCAAATTCCAACAAACAGGTTAGTTCAAAGACACACTTATAGTCTAGTTCTATTTTTACATTTTGTATATAACACGCGTTTGTTAAGCGTGTGCACAAGAATATTGCTTCTGTGTAAGATCTGCAAGAGATTATAGTGAAAAGCATCAACATTTAACTGAAATTCTAAGTAAAAAGGGACATAAGTCACTAAATATGTGTGCCAGAATTACGGGTCTAGTGTCATATGATGAGGACGACGATGTAGAAGAACCATATTAAGTTTGAATCAAAGTCATTAAGTAATGACACAGATGCAGTGAAAGCACACCAACATTAACCTGCAATTCTAGTAAAAATGGGGCATAATTCATGAAATATTGGTGCCAGAGTTATGGCCCTTGTGTCATATGATGTATGTTCTGAATACAACTATTTAAATTTGAATCAAATCTATTTGGTAATAACTGATAAAGAGTGACAGTGCATCAAAACTTTAACCTGAAATTTTATGTAAAAAGGGGGCATAATTCATGAAATATTGGTGCCAGAGATATGACCCTTGTGTCATATGATAAGGGTGATGATGTCGAACAACTGTTTTAAGTTTGAATCAAATCCATTTAGTAATAACTGAGATGAGGTGAAAGTTCACCAAAACTTTAACCTGAATTTCTAAGTTAAAAGGGGGCATAATTCATGAAAAACTGGTGCCAGACTTTGTGTCATATGATGTGGGTGATGATGCGGAACAACTATTCTAAGTTTGAATAAAATCAATTTAGAAATAACTGTGATAGAGTGAAAGTGCAGTTAAACCTGAAATTCTAAGTAACAGGGGTAATAATTCATAACATATTGGTATGAGAGTTAAGGCCTTTATGCCAGATGATGTGGGTGATGATGAGGAATAAACTATTTCAAGTTTGAAGCAAATCAATCAAGTAATTAAAGAGATAAGGAGAACAAGAGGGTCATGAACCTTAAATCGCTCACCTGAGTACCACTGCTCTTAATGATAAGATCAAGTTTTGACACAGATCACATAGGCATACACATTAAATAGCATCAGGATAAATATTTCTTGTAACAGTCCCTTTTGACCTATGGGTCACATACTAGTCAGGGCCAATCTCCATACCAAGTTGGAGGGTCCTAGGCTCAAATGCTGCATTTTTGCACTAGCTTGACTATTCCGTACCCTGGAAGACCTAAATAACATTTAAAACCAATCTCATTAGATGCTGCTGAGGTATATTTATTTACATAAAATAAAGGGAGGTAATTTGTCATAAATTCAGTCAAAAGTTAACTACCCTGATTTTCCGAGTCCATCTGATGGCATAAGTGACATTTCAAATCAGTATCTTCATTGGTTACTGAGATACACCCATTTTAATTTGAAACAAGAGCCATGTCAGACATGGCTAATCCCCCCACCGGGCATATCATAATTGAAGGATGTGGTCCGCATCAGGGGTTTTAAGATGTGGAAGAAAGAATAAGTCAGTAGTGAGGTGGTTTACTGCTAAATTTTATTAATTTTCATGAAGAGTATAACTATGATGTTTTTCTATATGGCTACTGTAAAAAGAAGGAATGGAAAGCTAACAGGGAACAAGAGTGCCAGAATGTCACAATATATGCCCGTCAAAGCAAATTTCTTTACTCTAGCAGCTGTATTTGCAAATGGAATGCTAATTTTGTGGTTGTTTAGTAATCATTGTAAGTCTTTTGTTTTTTAAAGTCCACAAAAAAACTCCTTACTAGGTAGAGATACCTTATATATAATAAAATTAATAAAATACACCTAAAACTGGAAAGTAACATCTATGCTGTACCACAGAAAAGTGGTCTTGTTTTTTCCCTAGGGTCAATTATAAAAATGTTACAATATAAGTTATTTATAGTAACAACTAAGGGAAGTTAATCTTAAAAAAAAAAAAAAAAAAAAAAAAAAAAAAAAAAAACTGCAAGTCCACACAAAAATCTTTATCAGGAAGAGACTGGTCAAAATACACCTCAAAATTGGATTTAGCATGTTTGTTGTACTACAGAAAAGTGGTCTCGATTTTTCCCTACGACTAGTAATGAAAAAGTTACAATAAAAGCTATTTAAAGTAACAACAAAGGGAAGTAATTCTAAAGAAGGGAACTGCGCATGACACTTCGTCTCATGATGGTGTATAATTGTGCCAAGTTACATCAAAATCCCTCCATGCATGAAGAAGAAATGCTTCGGACAAAGTCATTCTTGTATCTGACCTTTGGCCTCTAAGTGTGACCTTGACCTTAGGCCTAGTGACCTGGATCTTGCGCATGACCTCCGTCTCGTGGTGGTAAACATTTGTGCCAAGTTATATCAAAATCCCTCAATGCATGAAGAAGAAATGCTCCGGACAAGGTTTTTATTCTTGTATCATTTGACCTCTAAGTGTGACCTTGACCTTAGACCTAGGGACCTAGTTCTTGCGTATGACACTCCGCATCGTGGTGGTAAACATTTGTGCCAAGATATATCAAAATCCCTCCATGCATGAAGAAGATATGCTCCGGACAAATTTCTTTAAGAAAATATGATAAAGGGGAATAACTCAAAAAATAGGCAAGGCAGAGTTATTGTTCTTGCACACTGCACTTCCTCCCAATGTGTTCTATCAGTGTATGAAGTTTGAAGAAAATCCCTCCAGTACTTTTGGAGTTATGCTCCGGACAAAATTTTTTAAGAAAATAAGATAAAGAGGAATAACTCAAAAAATAGACAAGGTAGAGTTATTGTTCTTGCACACTGCACTTCCTCCCAATGTGTTCTATCAGTGTATGAAGTTTGAAGAAAATCCCTCAAGTACTTTTGGAGTTATGCTCCGGACAAATATCGTTGCGGACGCACGGACGGAGAGCATTTCTAATATCCCCTTCACCTTTGGTGGGGGGATAAACAAAGGGAGTTGACATAAAATCAGTCCATAGTTATCTACCCTGATTGTCTCAGTCCAACTAATGACAATAATGAAATTTCAAATGAGTCCTATAAATACTTACTGAGATAAATCCATTTTGATTAAAATCAGGGGAGGTAATCATGCATTGGTATATGCATGTAGAAGATACATAGTACAAGCCTTTACAACAATATATTAGAAAAGTAAGTAAAAGTAGAAATTTCTTACCATGGAAGACATAAATAAAGTTTCAAACCAATCTAATTAGAAGCTACTAGGTATATTCATTTACATAAAAAACAAAGGGAGGTAATTTGTCATAAATTCAGTCAATATGTATCTTCATTGATTGTCCAAGTCCATCTGATGGCATAAATGAAATTTCAGATCAGTATCTTCATTAGTTACGGAGATATACCCATTTTAATTTGAAATAAAGGGAGGTAATTTGACATGAAATTAGTCCATAGTTATCTACCCTGATTGTCTGAGTCCAACTAATGACAATAATGAAATTTCAAATGAGTCCTATAAGTATTTACTGATATAAATCCATTTTGATTAAAATCATATGTTGTTGGATTTAACGTCGCACCGAAACATGATAGGTCATATGGCGACTTTCCAGCTTTAATGGTGGAGGAAGACCCCAGGTGCCCCTCCGTGCATTATTTCATCACGAGCGGGCACCAAGTAGAACCACCGACCTTCCGTAAGCCAGCTGGATGGCTTCCTTACATGAAGAATTCAACGCCCCGAGTGAGGCTCGAACCCACATAGATGAGAGGCAAGTGATTTGAAGTCAGCGACCTTAACCACTCGGCCACGGAGGCCCCTTTGATTAAAATCAGGGGAGGTAATTAGATATAAAATAACTCCAGAACCTATGACTGGATCTGACAGATTCATCATGGAAACCAAGATTTATTGTTGTTGAAGATATTTTGCAAGTTTGTATCAAATCAAACCATAAATGAAGTATCTATATGGCTGCAAAAGTCAAAATAGCAAATTTTGGACCTTTAAGGGGCCATAACTCTGGAACCCATGATGGGATCTGGCCAGTTTTCGAAAGGAACCGAGATATTATGCCAATACAAGTTGTGTGAAAGTTTGATTAAAGTTGATAGCAAAATGTTGTCTCTATCGTGTTCACAAGCAAAAATAGCGGATTTTGGACATTTAAGGCGCCATAACTCTGAAATCCATTAAGGGATCTAGCCAGTTTTCGAAAGGAACCGAGATATTATGTCAATACAAGTTGCATGCAAGTTTGATTAAAGTTGACTGCAAAATGTTGTCTCTATCGTGTTCACAAGCCAAAAAAATAGCAAATTTTGGCCCTTTAAGGGGCCATAACTTTGGAACCCATGATGGGATCTGGCCAGTTTTCAAAAGGAACCGAAATATTATGCCCATACAAGTTGAGTGCAAGTCTGATTAAAATCAAATACAAAATGTGGTCTCTATCATGTTTACACGGAAATTGTGGACGGACGGACGACGGACGGACGGACGGATGGACGAAGGGCGATCACAAAAGCTCACCTTGTCACTACGTGACAGGTGAGCTAAAAAAGAGCAAGTTCATCAAAGACGACGACGCCGACGCCGGGGCGAGTAGGATAACTCTCCATATACTTCGTATAGTCGAGCTAAAATATAAAATACTAGTGGTTAGTATTTGGGCTTGAAAGTTATCCATGGACAACTTGTACATCCGCCGATGTGGTCATACAATGGTGAACGAACTTCCATGAAAAGCGGCGTATGATCCCCAGATAAAATAATGGACCAGCACTTAACGAGGAAACAATGCAAAGAACTAAACAAACTAGAATTGAGACAGGGGTTCCTAGGTTATGGCGCCTGCATAAAGAAACTGTCAAAAGAGAAACTTAGCTGTCAAAAGACAAAATTATAAAGCAGACACCATATCCAAACGGTGGTTAAACAATGCCAAAAGCTACGAAATGAAGCAGTACCATAAACACAAATTAAATGTCGTGCTGGACGATCTAAAAAGATCAAAATATAACATCTACTTATAAGAATAACCCTTACGTGGAGTCTGCTTATCATAGAAGCAGTATATTAGACGAATACATTGTAGTTAAAAACTGAGAAGCTTGCCATAAAACAATCTGACCAAAGTGACCTTGGTGACCTTGGTGACCTGACTCTAAACCATAATATGTTTATCCCTTACTCAGACCACTACCTGAATAAAATTTGATAAAAATAGGGGCTGATACTGAGAACTTAACAACATATGTAACCTGAAAGCATCGACTGCCCTCCTCTATCTTTGAATACCAGAGATAATCATTGACTTAAAATGAACATGTATGGCAAACAAAATGCTGAACTAAGTATTAATTAAGGTAATAAACCCACTGATGGTCACCCTGACAGACCGCAAGCCAAACTCGATCTGCAGTCTGCAGGTCCTTATTACAATCACGTTTTATTAAACATCATCTCTTTATCTACATGCATGGCGAAAAAAGTTCCGAACTCATTTCCATAAACAAAACTATTTGAACATATATGAGTATATATAAGCGAAGAATGACAACCCTGCGGAAATCATTTTCGCTGTTAGGATGCAGTTATCCCACTTTACGCAGGGGCTACCAATGTAATAAATATCTCACTAGTTTAAAACTTTTAAATGTCGTCTTTTGATGTGTTTGCAATAATGGCAGAGTAATTGCCGTCTAGATCATATGGCGACTTTCGAGCTTTTGGTGTTGGATGAAGACTCCGGATGCCTTTCAGTGCATTTTTTTCATCAGAAGTGGGCACCTGGGTAGAACCATCGACATCCCGTAAGCCAGCTGTTTGGCTTTCTCGCATGAAGAATTCAACGCCACGAGTGAGGCTCGAACCCACATCGGCGAGGGGGACGTTATTTGAAGTCAGTGATCTTAACCACTCGGCCATTTGAAATAATGACTAGGCGTCTAGTAACCGGACCAGGAGTTAAACTTTGCGTCCAGTGGTCCTGAAGCAAATTGTATCATGATTTCTCTAAAAATTACCATGTGTGGTCTTTACTAGAGTTATTCCCTTCTTTATTCTACAAATGGCGTCAATCGAACAGAAAAGCTCCACGCAGTGGTTACTTTCCCTTGCGTTCATTATTTGATGTACCGTAAGGGGAAGTAATCGCTGCGGGGAGTTTGTCGTTTGTATAACTGCGTCAAAAAGAATGTGTGCAACACTTCTTCAAGTTTGGTGAGCTATTTAAGCTGTTGAACTCTTCCTTTGTATGCCTCTATTCTTTATTCCATAAACATTAAATATAACATGTAGGTAACACCGCTTTGCTGAGATATGTACATGATTCATCAGGGTGACCACCCCGTCGACATTTGAATATGGTACACGCAGAAAAAAGTCTATAGCTCTATGTAACTAAACCAGTTATAATAAAATTTTCATCTTAAACACTTGAGATAACGTAATCTTTCATTTAAAAGACACTTTGGGTTTGAACCAAATAATTTCCAATGACCAGACGAGGGGGTTCAAGCCCCTAGAAAGAACTTTTTATCTGACATTATATAGATCTATTTTTCTTATATCTCGACGGATTTATATAAAATAAAGAGCATTGAAGACAACAAAATGAGTGTTTTGTCCTCACAAAATGTCTGCTATCAGTTCTCAGTACTTTTCCCAAACACTTAGCCCATCTGGGAAAGTGTGTACGTTAACTACAAAGTCCACGAAAAGCATTTGGGCGAAGTGTTTGAGATAAGTACTGAGAACTGATTGCAGACGCTTTGTGCGGAGAAAAACCTTTAGTGTGCTGTCATCGACGTTGTCGTGAAAGCATTTGAACATTCTACCAAGCTCCTCACAGCAGTTACATTGTCTTGCGCTCATTATAACCGCTGCATTCACAACAGACCACGTGAAAGTCACAGGACACTGCAAAACAGCACAGACGCCAAACAAATTCCGGTAGCCTGTTTCATTTGTCAAACGTCCAATAGATATTTTTGACAAAATTTACTTCCATTTTTATGTGCGCGAATATTACCATCTATAGATGCGAATAATGCAATTAAAAAAAAACCAAATCTGGTTTAACAACTCGTGACTGCAGTGAATAATGTACCGTAAGGGGAAGTAATCGCTGCGGGGAGTTTGACATTCTACGAAAAAAACAATTTGATATCACTGTACCTTTCTCGCAGTGGACTTTGAATAGCTTCAACACCCTTCTTATCTGGATCCGGCAGTCCATTCCCGATGTAGAATGCCTGACATTGATACATCACGTTGCTACTGATCACAACCATTTTGTTTGCTAGGATTTCACGTCTTGGGTATACTTCGTGCCGCTAATTTCTCTGGTACCTGCAATAAATATATTACTTTGTTAGTTAAAATACCAACTAAATTTGCAATCACGCTGGTATCAGAAACGTAAGATCCAACGCTGAAATTTCACGCTTACATCAAAAACAAGTACTCAATGGTAATCGACTGAATTATACTTCCTGTCTATAAGGCAAGAGTAAAAACTTAGACAGATGAGAAAAACTAGAATGTGTCTGTAGGACACAGGGTGTGCCCCCACTGGTACATTTGTCACAAATAAGGGGAAATCATTCAAATGTTTGCAGTCTTAATGGGGTATAGCCTCAAAAAATATATGAAATGGATTCATTATTCTATACCATATACTTTTTGAGCTATGAGCATCACAAACAAAAAATCCACTATTTTGGCTATTTCAAGGGCCATAACTCTGTAATAAACGCTACAATTCTCAAGAAGAATGCCAAGTGTGCAAGGTCACATTATGATAAAGACTCAAGCAAGGTTTCATGAATTTACATTAAATACTTTTTGAGTGAGGCACATAATTAGGTGAAAATGTGCATTTTTTGACTATTTCAGGGGCCATAACTCTGAAAATAGGGAGCGGACCCAGATGAAAAATAGGAGGTGCGCAAGTCCATATCATGATAAAGATTCATGCAAAGTTTCATCAATTTATATCAAATACTTTTTGAGCTAGGCGTGTCACAAGGTGGAAATGTGCATTTTTGACTATTTCAGGGGCCATAACTCTAGAAATAGGGTGCGGACCCAGATGAAAAATAGGAGGCGCGCAAGTTCATATCATGATTAAGACTCAAGCAAGGTTTCATGAATCTATATCAAATACTTCTTGAGCCAGGCGTGTCACAAGGTGAAAATGTGCATTTTTGACTATTTCAGGGGCCATAACTCTAAAAATAGGGGGCGGAGCCAGACGAAAAATAGGAGGTGCGCATGTTCATACCATGATAAAGACTCATGCAAGGTTTCATCAATTTATATCCAATACTTTTTGAGCTAGGCGTGTCACAAGGTGAAAATGTGCATTTTTTACTATTTCAGGGGCCATAACTCTAAAAGGGGGCGGAGTCAGACGAAAAATAAAAGGTTCGCAAGTTCATATCATGAAAAAGACTCATGCAAGGTTTCACTAATTTATATCAAATACTTTTGAGCTAGGCGTGTCACGAACTTCGGACGGACGCACAGACGTAAGGACGGACGGACGGACGCACGGACGGACAAGAGCAAATCTATATGCCACCACCACTCATGGGGGGAGGGGGGGGAGGGCATAAAAACCCCTCTAAACCTTAGTTATAAGAGAAGTTTCGATTGCCACACACATAGGCGCGCACACAATTCGTCTAAGATAAACATTTACAAATGCTATAGCGTTGAAACGTCAATGCAGACTATAAAATCTTTTCGCGGGAGCATGCCCAGACCCTCCCCACACACACATACACTTTTAAGGTACTTTAGATGTTCTGCCGAAACGAAATTTAGTTCTCTACCTAATCCCTTTTTAGCTAGATTTATAATTTTTGACACGCCCCATACGACCATTAACACCCGTATATGGTGTCATATTGCGACTTGCTAGATTTACAGTGAAAGGGGCACACCCAGTATGCTATTCAGGCGAATAATTTAGGTATGGGCGGATATCTGTGTGGAATCACCACCATTTCAAGGCGATCTGGACCAATACGGCACAGGAGAACCACCGAGCTCAGGGCAACTCCAAAGTGAAGAAGTCTGTCCTTATCAGGGTCTTTACAGAAAACACAACTTTCGCACCCAAACCAGTCCTTAGGTAAGTATGATTTTTCGATATCACGTTTTAAAGACGTGATCTGTGATAGCCAGTTCTTGCACTTACAAGAGATTTAAAGACTGCAGCAAAATGAAAAATATTTTGGGTTTCAACAAAACTTGCTGACCATACTAACTCCCACGTACCTATAATTGCCTCGACCTCGGTTAAATATGTTTTTACAACGACCTTGGAAGCATTCACCGATGATAATTAGAAAAGGAATGTTTAAAGAGGATTAAATTCTTTCATGGATTTAACAATAGTTGTAAACGTTTCAAAATAGAATGTTCAACATACAAGCATGTTGTCATTATTTGGTATAGTTGGAGAAAATCGTTAAAGAAAATATAGGTAATTGGGCCCGCCCACTTGTCAGTAAAATATCAGATATTTATCTATGGGTGACCCAGACATTTGCAAGGTAATGTATATTAAGTTTACGAAATATCAGGTTCACGAAATTTTTATATGCATTAAGCAATGTAACTGAATTTGTATAACACAAAAAAGTAATAGAGGGTGTGTTGCTTCAATCCCTTCAAAATATATCTAAATTAAAATATATGAATCCTTTATACTACAGTGCAGTCTTTTCTAAAGGTCCATAGGTGGTCTGGGGAAAATTATACTGAAATCGTTTAGAAATACTTTAAGAAATGGTTTGTTTTCTTTGGTTTTCACTCCCCCTTGAAACAATTTCATGTCATATGGCAACATTCCATTTTTGGATGATGGAGGATATAACAACTGGCTTTCCGTGCACAAGTTCGGGTATTGACATGCACCTGGTTAGAACCAGCACATTGCCCAGGCGAGGTTTCGAATCCAAACCGGTGAAGGACAAGTGATTTGAAGCCGACAACCGTGTAGATAACTCTAGATTGTACTGCATTTTATTGTACTTTTAAGATTTTTTCAAGGAACAATAGTATATGACAGAATTTTGGAAAAGCACTTCGATAGTACAGTATGCAACATATGCAGGTATATATACATAAAGGCATTATCTTGTAACGTCCGTATGTGTAGTTCCAGACATGCAGTTGAAGTTTGGCTTGTTAACGCAATTTGTATTCCATTTTTTGATCATTATATACGAAACAAAATTTGTAAAATGATTTATTGCGAACTATTACGTTTGGCGAAATACATGTATATACCTAACGGTATATATATTAAACCAAGAGCACTGCCTGCGGATGCTATCGCTCGTCTGCAAGTGCTGGACAATATGTAATACAAGAGTTATAGTTATTGGCCCTCCTACTCAAAGCTATAGTAGGTATTCAAGAAACAAAAAACAACCAAGAAATACTCATTTTTTTAAGTACAAAAATTGCCATAGTCCTGACAAAATGCAAGTTAGAGTTATGGTTCCTGGTTCACTTAACATCTAATGATGATAGATAAGTGTGCAAAATTTCAAAGCTGTAGCTCTTATATTTTTAGGGAAAAGTGGACCTTAACAAAAATTTTAACCAAGAAAATCAAATTTTCTAAGTACAAAAGGGCCATAATTCTGACAAAATGCATATCAGAGTTATGGTTCTTGGTCTACATAATTATCTAATGGTGATAAACAAGTGTGCAAAGTTTTAAAGATGTAGCTCTAATATATAGTTTTTCTTAGAAAAGGTGGACCTAAACAAAGATTCTAACCTTCGCCGACGATCAACTAATTTTTGGCTTGGGAAGATAGCTTTATTTTGCTTTCATATAGTTTTGAATTTTACAAGGAAGTTTAAATTGTCAATTAAAAGTACATAACTTTGTTTAAATCTGTATTTACATAAAGAGGTACACAAGCACATTGTTAAACAAGAGCTGTCATAGGAGGCAGCCCACTCGACTATTTCGATGCTGGATAGTGAAACTGGGCAAATCTGAGGAAACTGGAGTTGTCACTGGAGTGTTTAATGACTCCAATGGTGGATGAAGATATTGCGCAATAGCTTGTGTCTGTGTCAAAAATATTAAGTAATAAGAGAGGTAAAGATAAAGTATATCAAAACACTATTTAAGTATAATTCTAAGCAAAAAGGGGGCATAATTCATAAAATATTGGTGCAAGAGTTATGCACCTTGTGTCATATGATGTGGATGATGATGTGGAACAACTACTTCAAGTTTGAATCAAATCCATTTCGTAATAACTGAGATATAGTGAAAATGCTTCAAAATTAACCAAAAATTCTAAGTAAAAGGCGGCCTAATTCATGAAAAATTGGTGCCAGAGTTATGCATCTTGCGTCACATGATGTGGGTGATAAGATGGAACAACTATTTTAAGTTTGAATCAAATCCATTTAGTAATAACTTAGACAGCGTGAAAGGGTATCAAAACTTTAACCTGAAATTCTAAGTAAAAAGGGGAGGGTGGGTGGATATTGGTGCAAGAGTTATGGTCCTTGTGTCATATGATGTGACTGATGATGTTGAACAACTATTTTAAGTTTGAATTAAATCCATTTAGTAATAACTGAGATATAGTGAAAGTGCATCAAAATTTTAACCTGAAATAATAAGTAAAAGGGGGAATAATTCATTAAATATTGGTACTAGAGTTATGGGCCTTGTGTCATATGATGTGGGGGATGATGTGGAACACCTACTTTCAGTTTGAATCAAATCCATTTAGGAATAACTGAGATAGAATGAAAGTGCATCAAAACTTTAACCTGAAATTCTAACTAAAAAGGGGAGATAATTCATGAAATATTGGTGTGAGAGTTAAGGCTCTTATGTCGTATGATGTGGGTGATGATGTGGGTGATGATGAATAATAACTATTTCAAGTTTAAAGAAAATCCATCAAGTAATTACAGAGATAAGGAGAAAAAACAGAAAGTGTAAAAAAAACTTTAACCAAGGTGGGGACGCGGAAAGACGCCGACGACGGCGCCGGGATGAGTAGGGTAGCTTTCCATATACTTCGTATAGTCGAGCTAAAAATGCAAAACAGAGTCCACAATCACCAGTTTTCATCTGTTCATATATACATCGATATAAACAGTGATAAACGGATACACTTTCAAATGTTTTAGCAAAACAACAGTTCTAATATGAAATTGAAACCAACTTTAAATCCTCAAGACACAACCATCTGATCAATGTCACTTATATAATCAGCAATAATCAACAAAATCAGTACATTTGATATTAGCAATAAATTCCCTACCTTGGAATGATCCGTTTCCGTAAGCACCAGCACGCCCTACTGCTCCCGTCCTTACTGAACGACAGGCTCTACTCTGTAAAAATATAACTCCTAGAATCTTTCAGCAACCTCCTTTTCCTACACCATCTTGTCTGAAAAGTATAACGACCCAAATGAATTTCAACAACTAATTTAGCCGTCCACTCGACCGCTTACTGGCCAAATCTCACGGTGAATGAACACAAAACCGGCTTAATATTGCTCGACGTGTCCAACAATAGAGAGAAATTCTAACGATCACAATCGGGCATTATAGAATAACACTGTTATGTATGAACTACCCGAGGTCATCCATTCATAGATATTTATATATATATGTACACAGCGTATCATCATATCTGAATCGCTTTATTTAATTTTCTTCTGCAAAAGTAGAATTTAGAAATTAAAAAATCGATAGAACACGAAATGCGAGAAAGATTTATAATACTTCACAACTTCAATGCGAAGTTTTGAAAAAGAAACATTTAAGAAACTTAAAGGGACTGGAGGTATACATTCAAAAGTAAATGGAAATTTGATCCATGTGTCACGTTATTACACAATACAACTATAAAACCTAAATTCTGATTTGAAAACAGCAAAAACTGACACCTATACGAACAAACTCCCGGCTCGATTACGCCTGTAACTACGGGGTTCCGAAAGAGACACCATGATATCCTTGCGCCGAACATGGCGATAAATAGATACCAAAATAGTGAAAATAGATACCATGACTAGTAGTGAAAAATGAAAAACAGATACAACGATAGTGAAAATAGATACCATGATATTGAAAAACAGATAGTAAAATATAGATTCTGCGATCTAAAAACTGTGCACATTTCCGGTAAAACACGGAAATATGATGTCACGTCGATATATTATTTTGCGACAATTAGGCGCCGAGAAAGAGTGCTACCGCATTTGATCTATTACTTGATATAAACGAAATTGTATAACAGACCGGTGTTTTAATTCACACACTGTATCTATTATTAGGCGAGTAGAAGAACTCACTAGACATCTACGCACACCTAAGTTATTCTCCACATACCCTCCCCCGCCCCTGCCATCTGTTTGCCAATATTTGTAACATTATAACACGTTCTGAGCATAGGTGGCGATCATTAAAAACTTTTTTTTACAATTTCAGTATGTTTTTAAAATGCATTTTTTTTTTTGCAATCAATGCTCTTTAAAAGGAAAGATTGACATCTGTGAAACTGACCCTGGGTACCAAAATTAATAAGCTTACGACTACATGTCTGATTACACCAATCAGGAAGTGACTACACGGTGTTACATGTGAAGTAGTCCAAAGTGTAGTTCCATGCTGTTGGTGAAATCTGGTATTATGAATATTTTGAGAATGTGGCAAATATATTTTTGGTTTAGTTATATAGCTTATTGTATTGAGAAAAGATCTGTGTTATGCTATAGTCAAACGACACCATGGATACCACTGAAACACTTCTGAATGCCCCTAGGGTCAGACACAAAAGCTTAGTTGGGGCCCGCACCCTACCGCATACGACAAGTTTTGTAATCGAATCAGAACCCCTGATACCTATTTAACTACTGAATGATTTAAACTTAAAGCGAAGACATCTACCCACACATCCAAATAATTTCAATTTTGACACTTTCACGCTTCCATAGAAACAATAATTATTGCTGACAGTTAACATTTTTCGCCATCGTGCGAACAGGGTTTGTACCAGTTTTCGTGCAAGTGCAGATATACGTAAATATGAAAAAAAGGGTTAAATTTGCAAGAGTATTTTAGTGTGAATTTGTGTAGAAAATTGTACCGCTCTATGGTGGTTGATTATATGTGGTAGGATCATACACCAAAATGGGTATGGCCACCTTCAGCATCGAGGACTGCCTGGCATCGTTGGCGCATAGATTCGACAAGTGTCTTTCGTGACTTCGGCCTATGGAATGTTGTTCTACTCCTGAAGTAAGATTGACGTTCGACGGTGGAATAGGGCGGCGTCAAACACGCTGGTCCGAATTATCCCACAGGCGTTCATTTGGATTCAGATCTGGGCTTTTGGCGGGCCAGTCTTTAATAAATGCAATGCTATCCGTCCTGAGGAAATTCAGAGTATCTCTAGCTGTATGGCTTGTGGCATTATCCTGTTGAAATAGTGTTACTGGCATTATTTTGAAACAGTGGGATGACGTGCCTCGCAAATATCTCATCTCGGTAGCGTCGGCCATTCAAATTCCCACCGATCACGACGAGAAGTATGCGATATCCACGTGCAATCCCCGCCAAGGCGAAGACGGAACCTCCACCCCAAAAACGATCTCGTTCAAGTACACAACAGTCGGCATAACGTTTATCTCTTCTATGGTATATAGAACCCTGCCATTACTTCGATGAATGGAAAACCTTGATTCATAGGAGAAGAGAACGCTATTTTATTGTTGCCTTAACCGGCGGTGGTAGGTACGGGACCAATTAACACGATTAACAGGTGACGTCGCGTCATAACACAGTCAATGTAAGGACGACGTCAACGGTAGATTACCCTCGCCCAGACGATTGCGTACAGTGTGGTTAGATATTCGGTTGTTATGTGTACCAGAGGTGTTAGCAGCAGTGGCAGTTTGGAAACGATTGCATAGGTGGTTATTCATGATATAGCGGTCTTGCCCAGGCGTCGTGACGCGCGGACGCCCACTACGTGGTAAATCTTTCGTACGCCCTGTTGCTTGAAAACGTTGTCTAAGGTTTCGAATAACACGGCTAGAACTGTCAACAACCCTAGCAACCTCTTTCGTCGCCACACCAGCATTAGGCATGCCAATGGCACTTTCACGTAAATTTGGTGTAATTCTAGGCATATCTAAAAGAAAGAAAACAATAAATTTCATTTTTTTCAACATCTTTTTCTTATTGACAGCAAAGTCTATCAAACCAGACTGAAAGGTTTGATTTGATAAACACGGATTATACTGGTCCCTGCATGCACCGGTTGGGACCTGTACCAATACGATCATGTATGGTACTGGTATATGTATTGGTCACAGGACCGGCTGGGACCTGTACCAATACGATCATGTATGGTACCGGTATATGTATTGGTCACAGGACCGGCTGGGACCTGTACCAATACGATCATGTATGGTACATGTATTGGTCACAGGACCGGCTGGGACCTGTACCAATACGATCATGTATGGTACCGGTACATGTATTGGTCACAGGACCGGCTGGGACCTGTACCAATACGATCATGTATGGTACCGGTACATGTATTGGTCACAGGACCGGCTGGGACCTGTACCAATACGATCATGTATGGTACCGGTACATGTATTGGTCACAGGACCGGCTGGGACCTGTACCAATACGATCATGTATGGTATATGTATTGGTCACAGGACCGGCTGGGACCTGTACCAATACGATCATGTATGGTACCGGTATATGTATTGGTCACTGGACCGGCTTGGACCTGTACCAATACGATCATGTATGGTACCGGTATATGTATTGGTCACTGGACCGGCTGGGACCTGTACCAATACGATCATGTATGGTACCGGTATATGTATTGGTCACAGGACCGGCTGGGACCTTTACCAATACGATCATGTATGGTACCGGTATATGTATTGGTCACAGGACCGGCTGGGACCTGTACCAATACGATCATGTATGGTACCGGTACATGTATTGGTCACAGGACCCGCTGGGACCTGTACCAATACGATCATGTATGGTACCGGTACATGTATTGGTCACAGGACCGCTGGGATCTGTACCAATACGATCATGTATGGTACCGGTACATGTATATGTATTGGTCACAGGACCGGCTGGGACCTGTACCAATACGATCATGTATGGTACCGGTACATGTATTGGTCACAGGACCGCTGGGATCTGTACCAATACGATCATGTACGGTACCGGTATATGTATTGGTCACAGGACCGGCTGGGACCTGTACCAATACGATCATGTATGGTACATGTATTGGTCACAGGACCGGCTGGGACCTGTACCAATACGATCATGTATGGTACCGGTACATGTATTGGTCACTGGACCGGCTGGGACCTGTACCAATACGATCATGTATGGTACCGGTATATGTATTGGTCACAGGACCGGCTGGGACCTGTACCAATACGATCATGTATGGTACATGTATTGGTCACAGGACCGGCTGGGACCTGTACCAATACGATCATGTATGGTACCGGTATATGTATTGGTCACTGGACCGGCTGGGACCTGTACCAATACGATCATGTATGGTACCGGTATATGTATTGGTCACAGGACCGTGGGCCTTCAATACGATCATGTAGGTACCTGTATGTCACAGACGCTGGACTGTATCACGATCATGTATGGTACCGGTATATGTATTGGTCACTGGACCGGCTGGGACCTGTACCAATACGATCATGTATGGTACCGGTATATGTATTGGTCACAGGACCGGCTGGGACCTGTACCAATACGATCATGTATGGTACATGTATTGGTCGCAGGACCGGCTGGGACCTGTACCAATACGATCATGTATGGTACATGTATTGGTCACATGACCGGCTTGGACCTGTACCAATACGATCATGTATGGTACCGGTATATGTATTGGTCACTGGACCGGCTGGGACCTGTACCAATACGATCATGTATGGTACCGGTATATGTATTGGTCACTGGACCGGCTGGGACCTGTACCAATACGATCATGTATGGTACATGTATTGGTCACAGGACCGGCTGGGACCTGTACCAATACGATCATGTATGGTACCGGTACATGTATTGGTCACTGGACCGGCTGGGACCTGTACCAATACGATCATGTATGGTACCGGTACATGTATTGGTCACTGGACCGGCTGGGACCTGTACCAATACGATCATGTATGGTACCGGTATATGTATTGGTCACTGGAACGGCTGGGACCTGTACCAATACGATCATGTATGGTACCGGTATATGTATTGGTCACGGCTGGGACCTGTACCAATACGATCATGTATGGTACCGGTACATGTATTGGTCACAGGACCGGCTGGGACCTGTACCAATACGATCATGTATGGTACTGGTATAATGTATGGTACCGGTATATGTATTGGTCACAGGACCGGCTGGGACCTGTACCAATACGATCATGTATGGTACTGGTATAATGTATGGTACCGGTATATGTATTGGTCACAGGACCGGCTGGGACCTGTACCAATACGATCATGTATGGTACTGGTATATGTATTGGTAACAGGACCGGCATAATCAAGTTTGAGCTCTATCTACTTGACTACCTGAAGATAAAAGGGAACATGAGCTTCTGGTTTCTATGGAGATGAGAAACAATATTATTGTTGTTTTTCTAGATTCTGTCTGTGCCATTTTACATTGATCAGTTTTATTTTACTAGCAGAAGGCATCGTGACATTTATGTGACACAGAATGATATGATAAGAGCAAAACGAGACAGTATTGTAGCTGACTAAATGCTGCGAAGTCATCCGAATCAAACAACCTCATCAAACCATTCAAGGGAGGTAAAAGGCTTTATTTTCTTTCTAAATGTTATATTTTGTTTCTCCCCCTTCTATCTGTTCAACAGTATGCCCCTTCTGTAACTGCTGTTCGCTTCGCTGAACAGGTTTCTTCTAATACTTGTAAAATTATAACACGTTTAATGTTCTTGACTACACTACTAGAAACACTACAACTTCTCCACTTCAAACAGATCAACTTCTCCACTTCAAGCAAGGCAACTTCTCCTCTTCAAAAACTGCAACTTCTCCCTCCACTTCAAACAGGAAATCTTCACCACTTCAAATAGTGTAACTTCTCCACTTGAAACATTGTAACTTCTCCACCTGTTGCTGTACAACTTCTCCACTTGAAACTGTACCACCTCCCCACTTGAAACGGTGTAACTTCGCCCCAACCCTTGAAACAGTGCTACTTCTAAAGTTGAATCGGTAAACTTCCCCACTAGAACTGCACCGCTATCGACTTCAGTCTGAGTTGTTACCGACAAATTGACAGTCTTAGTGGTTACTGTTGACGACGTCAGTCTTGGAGAATACTGCCGGCGACTTCAGTCTTAGTTGTTACCGTCATCGACGTCAGACTTTGTGATAACTAACGACGACTTTAATCTTAGTGGTTACCGTCATGTCAGTCATAGAGGTTACCGTCGACGACGTTAGTCTTAGTGATGATCGTCAGTAATCACAAGCGAGGTGGTCTGAACTGTTATATATGGAAGCTACCCAACATGCGTATGGAAGGTCAAGGGCTCTACAAGACTTATAGTTAGAGACCGACCCCAATAGCCAACAGCTAAAACATTTTAGGAAGACATTGTATATATACTTTTTGAAAAGATTTTGTAGTGATTTCAGTAAGTATCTTCATTTTCTGTGTTCTATTCCTTACTCGACTTTTGAAAAGGGAATAGGGAACCGGTTTCTTATTCCTTATTCGTTTTTTTTGATATCACTTGTGTTATGACCTAACGTGTTCATTTTATGGTGTGGAACGTTTTCAATCGCGAGTAAGGATTATTTTCTCTCTGCTTTTACCAAGTGTGCCCCGAATAGTAAATAAGGAACTAGTTCCTTATTCCTTATTTGAAAAAGGAATAAGGAATCAGCCCACTCGTCATCTAACAGTTTATTAATAGTAATACGTTCTCCTTGCTTGGTGCAACCGTTTTGATATATTTCTTAATATCAATTGGTTTATGCCATTATAAGTTTGGGGAATCAGTTTTCATCGGGAGTATTACGCTACAATAATCTGAAATAAAAGGGTCTTTGACGACATTATGAAAACAATCTGAAAGACAGTTTCGCCCGACTTCTGTTACCTCAAAAAAAAAAAAAAAAGGTGGGGGGGGGGGGGGGGGGGGGGGGGGGAAGAGAAACGTAACGGTCCACAAATCGGGACTGGCACCTGTCACGTAAGTGAATTTACAATATGTATGCAGTCGTTTTTTTTCCTCTTTGAAATAAATGTCTGATTGTCTGATTCACCATGTCCTACTGAGTACATTTTGTGGATATACTAATTACCTGAATGCTATTAAAACTTACACCGGGTTCTAAACAAATAAAGCATTTTGTATTATTTCTGTTACAGAATAGATGAATCAAACTGTATGTTGAAATGAGCCGCTCCCTTTTTATTCGTCAACTGAATAAATTACATTTCCCATTAAAATGACACGCAATACTTTTACGTCTTGAGAAATTACTTTATAATTTCCATGTGTAGATGTCTAGGGTAGAAATGATGGGTTTTTCAATAAACCAATCGAAGCATTTATCGATTTTTAATCGATACCCGGTCAAATGAACAAACATGTAAATCAAACATTCCGACAGGTTTAATTGTGTCGCCTGCATGCGGTGTTTTCTTTTGTTATCGTTTGATTTTGTTTGTACCCAGATTAATAAATTTATTACACCTATATCTAGCAAGCAAACAAGATAAACATTTACGTACGTTTTCAATATCATTATTGATAGTTAAATGTAAATAGTTGACATAAAAGTGTTACAACGGGATATAAAATGTAGGTATGTATACTTTTTTCTCATCGTAATTTTGTGTAGATAAAGCGACTTGCACGACATTTCTTTGTTGTTAAATCGGTAGAAAAGAATGTCTTGGATCCATTTCAGAATTCTCTCCCTGGAGTGTAACACCGTAGATTTTTAATGAATAGAAACATAATAGAGACAGCACCACATCTTTTTTGTAAATTTCAAAAAAGTCTCAAAGCACTTAAAATTAGATTTCTTTCTTCTTTGATACTGAGTTAAAAGATTTAAAAGAAATATTTCATATTTCGTACCTAGTTTGGAGATATCCAAATGGAGAATTATTAGCAAGTTTTGAACTTTTTGAAAGGAAGGTAATAAAAAATAAATGACATTTTAAAATGTTAAAGAGTTCTGGTTCAACTAGTATATAAACAGATAAATTAATTTGAAGTTATTTATGTTCCTATAACTTCAAAATCGTACGGGCAGCACATTTTTTCTTCCCCGTACTATTTTATCAAAGGTATTATATCCGTTTAGTGTAGTAAAAATAAAACTTTATTTCAGTAGTTCTCGTATACCTCATGTATCTAGTCGAACGGAAGAGAACAGAATAGAACATTCGTTTTATTTCGACTTGTACATAATACATCATCAAGTTCAAAATACAACTCTATATATACATAATTTGAAGAGTTTATTTTTATCAGTGCACTTTAGCAATTCAATAAGTTTATATATATCTGGTCTGTTTATATAAAAAATAAGATTCAATATCTATAACATGTAAGAATATTTTCTTCTTAGATCCGCCATATTTATAATTATGTAAATTTATAAAATTGTCTTTAAATCTTAGAATTTCACTTTTGCAACGGTAATTATTGTCGTAACCAGCTCATCCTCTGATAATTAGTGTATACTAATATGGGTTTTAGTATATTTGTTTTGTAACTTTTGAATATCGTGACCTATTGAATCTGTGTTTTGTAATGTATGTTATCTAACAATGTACATGTTATACAAAATAATAAAGAATATGTTCTGTTCTGTTCAATATTAACAAAACGTGGAACTACCATACTTTCCTCTTAGTTATGAAGGTGTCATTCTTACGGTGTTCCGTTTGGACAATCGTGACTTTTTATTGAATCCTAAACCGCGATGTACGATGATACGATGGTGATAATGCGATGATGCGATGGCACGATGATGAAACAAGGATGGTACGATGGTGAAAACGCGATGACACGATGATGAAATCGCGATGATGCCATCGGTGATGGTACGATGGTGAAATGTCGATGTAATATCGCGTTTTTCATCATCGTACCATCGCGTTTTCACCATCGTATCATCGTACCATCGCGTTTTCATCATCGTAGCATCGCGTTTTCACTATCGTGCCATCGCGTTTTCATCATCGTACCATCGCGTTATCACCATCGTACCATCGCATTTTCACCATCGCCTTCCGGTGGTCATGCGCAGTGGTACAGTATATGTGTCAGTAAAATACAGGCTTGATACAATCTCATTTTCACATTGCACTAAGTACCTTTTACATCTTAACAAGAGTAAGCTGAGTTTGAATAATACCATGTGACTATTACACCCAGCTTCTTATTTACTTTCATGCATACATAAAATACAAAGGACGTGGCCTTGAAGATTTTACAGTTTAAATGCACTGAACATTTTGTAAAACATTTTGCAAAACAGCAGAATATAAATGGTAAATTTCTTCTCATAAAATACATTGAGATACACTCATCTATTGTTGACAAAAATACAAGTGCACGGAACTACGCATTTCTAACCGGAAGGCGATGGTACGATGGTGAAAACGCGATGGTACGATGGTGAAAACGCAATGGTACGATGGTGAAACCACGATGGTACGATGGTGATAACGCGATGGCACGATGGTGAAAACGCGATGGTACGATGGTGAAAACGCGATGGTACGATGGTGAAACCACGATGGTACGATGATGATAACGCGATGACACGATGGTGAAAACATCGCGCGATGGTACGATGGTGAAAACGCTATGACACGATGGTACGATGATGAAAACGCGATGGCACGATGGTGCGATGGTGAAAACACGATGGTACGATGATGAAAACGCGTTATTACATCGACATTTCACCATCGTAGCATCGCACCATCGCGATTTCATTATCGTGCCATCGCGTTTTCACCATCGTACTATCGTTGTTTCATCATCGCGCCATCGGGCCATTGCGTTTTCGTCATCGTACCATCGTGCATCGCGGTTAAGTATTAAATAAAAAGTCACGATTGTCCAAACGGAACACCGTACATTCTAGAAAGAAAAAAGATACAGATTTACAAGATATACGTTTAAACAAAAAAAAGAAGAGATAAAGTGCGTTTGAATTGACGACTTCCGTTTGGAAACCGACATCAGACACAACACTAATGCATGTAACTATTAAATATACATATAATTCAAATTTACCATTAATTAAACAATGTATTCTATATCTTCTAATAATGCCTTTGTACAAGTCAATGTAGAATATTGATGGTAATAAATTTAAACAAACATGATTTGTACGGCTAAGTTTAAACTTAAAAAAACTTACACATAAAGACTTCAGACTGTATCGGAAGGTAACCAATTTTCTCCTCAACAAAGTGACTTCTAAAAAAAGCTGTTTATAAAAACGTCTATATCACATGTTAATGTTAAGCAGGCACGCAAACATCGAAATTACTATATATAGATTAGCTATGTAACACGAACGATAGGTCATTAATTGAGAATTAAAATAATAGTAGATAAATTGATAGATATCTTTTATTCCACCATAAGAATTAAGATAATTGTGTTCTATTTAATAACGTTCCCAAAGGCTCAGTGCATTGTTTACATGTAACTTTTTTTATGAGAAACTGAGTTGAAGTGGCTTGCAGATGAAAGTGTTCTACGTTCCAGGATGGCCAATCAACGTGACTTTTTTGTTTTAAGGACGTAGGCAACAATAAATTACGTAAAGAGTTGTCTCGATTTAGACTGTGTTCGCATTCCTTAGAAATTGAGGTTGGTAGATACTGTGGTTTAGATAAACAAAATAGACTAAAAGTAAATTGTGTTCGCAGAGCTTTGTTGAAAATGAATTTCATTTCCTGTTATGTTGTCCAGTATACAGAGATTTAAGAATTCTTCATAAGATACCATCAGCGTTTCCAACTGCTGACAAATTTGTTTGAGTTATGTTAAATTCTAATAAAAAGCAAGTATTAAATCTATGTAAATTCTTCTTTTAAGCCTTAGAGCAGACTTGTTACAAAACACTTGATATGTTAACTACATGATGTAACGTATGGAATTTCTTTGTTAATGCTCTAGAACTATAATATATGGTACGAATTGTATGTTTGCCATATTCATAATTGTATATTGCCAAAGGCAGACAACTGCCGATTTGCAAATAAACTTGACTTGACTTGACTTGACTTGACTAGTATCGTACACACGAGGAAAATCGTTCGATTCTACGTATTTGCTAATAATTTCTTTATTATTTAACTGTTGTTTTTTTTTAATAAAATAAAGTGTCGAAGACAGGAAAATGGGAGTATTTCCTCGCCATAAAGCGTCTTCTAGACATTCTTGATACTTATTTCATTACATCAAAACAATTTTTCGTTTAAACGAAATTTTAATTCGTTATGACCAAATAAGATTACACTTTAAACGCAATAAAATTACGTTAAAACGATATCATTTTCGTAATAATAAATTAATTAAGTTATAACTATGCCCCCCAAATTAAGATTTTTTTCGTTTTATTGCCAGCCAGCCTACGGAGCCACTGAAGATCTCTCAGTTTGCTCTAATTATGGTCCCTGTAGTCTATTATTTGTTCGATCAAAGGGGTTTATTCTTATTAAACTGACATCTAATGATCTTTATTTAGTTTTTACTTCAAACATGAATTAGTTGTCATGTACTATGTCTCTTCCTTTATTTGAGGTCTCAGTAGGGGCCAAGGGTTTTGTCAAGCGCAAGATTTAGGTCCACACCTCCGAGGTCAAGGTCATAGGAAATTTCACTTGGGTTAGGGTTAACCCGTTGCGTCTCAGCTCTATATCTTAAATGATTAATGGGCTTCCAATGAAATTTTAGACAAATGTTAAGCGTAATAAGACATTATGTAAAGAACAATTCAGGTCCGTACCTTAAAGGTCAAGGTCACAAATAAGGGCAGTTGAGCTATGATTGGAGTAACAAGTATAACATGTATGACCCATGCATATGTCACATACATGATATTTTAATGAGCATGTTTATGTATTGCCAAAAATGTTATTGTAACCATAACCCAAATGTCCGTGCCTTTGACCTTAACATTGGAGGTACGGACCTGAATGTCGGACGGACCTGAATGTCGGGCGCTACACAAAGTTTAAAAGTTATACCTGACTGTAAACTAAATTATAACCAATTGCCTTTATGCGAGTATATGACCCTGGAGGTAGGCGCGCGACACAACCTTCTCACCATGTGTTTAGCATTTGTATAAAGTTCCGTCTTAATCCCTGGGATCTTTTACAGCTTTGAAATATTATATATTTATTATATAATAATTTATATTTATAAATATATTATAATATATTATACATGTTGTAAATGAATTGTGATTAATAAAAATTGTTTAAACCAATCGTTTACATGTTATAGTTGTGATATGGAAAATAAAAACGAGTTACCTAACGTAATAAGGGTTTATTATTACTGAATAAGATTTCATTACTAGTTTCTGTAAGAAGATCCTTTGGAAATAAAGAACGCAACCAAGTAAAATAATAGCAGACTTAGTTTCATTGGGTCTGTTGATGGAACGTAATGGTAAGTGCAACACTATCACGGCTCTAGTACCGACTGAAGCGGAACTCTATTAACATAGACATTGAGTGGGCTCATTATCCCAATCAAAAATAACAAGCCGAAATCAGTGTAATGCTGGCGAGTAGGCTTGTTCCTTATTCTTTTTGCACATATATAACAAGGGACCGGTTGCTTATATACTAAATATAAAAGCTATGAGAAAATGATTCGTACTTCCGGTTAAAAACTTTTCACATGTAAGATCATATGAACATATAAGATCATATGAACATTAAGATCATATGAACATGTAAATCATATGAACATATAAGATAAGGAACACGAAACTGATTCCCTTTTTCAAAAGTCAAATAAAGAACAGAAAAATCCGAAAATTCAAGCAGGAATAGAACAATCCGAAAATTAACAATTGCCTGTTTAAAACATGCCAGAAGTCAATGTTCATTCTCCTCAAGATAATGATGTCATATATCTTGAATGTCAGTTTCTAAATTTGAACTTCTGTAAAAAGGAATAGGGAACCAGTTTCTTATTCGGTGTTCCGATCTTACATGTTCGTGTTGTGATTGTACATGTTAATAGTGTTCATCCGGAAGTAAGGATAAATTTCTCATTGTTTTTACAAAGTAATCTACGAATAGAGAATAAGCGATCAGTTCCTTATTCCAGTTTTTGAGAAAAAGAAATAAGAAATTAGTTTACTTGACACCAGTTTCCAGCATTACAATGATAACTTCGGCTGGTCATTAATAATTGTAATTTGAGCCGCGCCATGAGAAAACCAACATAGTGTGTTTGCGACCAGCATGGATCCAGACCAGCCTGCGTATCCGCGCAGTCTGGTCAGGATCCATGTTGATCGCTAACAGTTTCTCTAATTGCAATAGGCTTTGAAACCGAACAGTATGGATCCTGACCAGATTGCGCGGATGTGCAGGCTGGTCTGGATCCATGCTGTTCGGTTTCAAAGCCACTATGTTGGTTTTCTCATGGCGCGGCTCATTTAGTAATAAATAACTTACAATTTATAATGAAATAGATACAGAAAAAAGCATAGTTTGGACACATTATAACTGGCCTGGCCGCAAGACATGCAGTACATGTATTTGACAATCTAAACTTCCTGTCCTTTTAGTGACCTGTCACTTGGCTAGGAAATGAAAGATTTTGTGGTATTTAACTTTTAACGGGACAAGTCTATTTAAATGCATATTTTATTGACACATTCCTATATGTCATTCAGCTGTTGGTGTTCCTTATCCAGTATTTCGACCTTACATGTTCATATGATCTTACATGTTCAAGTTATTAGGTGAAAAGTTTTGTTTGAAACAGGGAGTAAGGATCATTTCTTTTAGCTTCTATATTTAGTATTCCCCGAAATGGGAATAAGCAACCAGTCCCTTGTTATATATTAAAAAAAGAAAAAGAATAAGGAAACAGCCTACTCTTTATCACGACTAAATCACATGAAAATCAACGCTGGTCACAAGTTCTTTTTAATAAATGAGTCCCCTTTTTCTCGTAAATTTAAGCACCGTGTTTACTTTGGCTCTAAATAAAAATGGCGGCGTAAGAATTGAATGAATTCAGTTGGTCGTAATTAATGGATGTGGACGCTAACACTGCATTTTCTTTTTCTTCTTTAATAGTAGTAATACTGCAAGTTCTTTATGGGATATAGTCTTTGAAAATCTGATATCTTATAAAATGTAGGAAAACAAGGTTATAAGTAAGATTTATATGTAAAATAAAGAACAGGCTGATGTTGCACGCGACACACATTTTCAAAACAAAAAATATTAAAAGATGATCACACATTATTATAAAAAGCTATTGTTTCGAAGTAAATGTATTTGTCAAGGAACCTAATGATCCACTCTCAGACTGTCCGTGTCCTATTTAGTGCGATCAGTTTGGATTCCATTTGCACTGTTTCAGAAAAAAAAAAAACATATAAAAACTAACAGCATAAATACTTTTTCGGGTGTCGCAAATATTGTGCTTATAAACAGAAGTTTTCACTGCTACACAAACAACGTTTGATTTCTAGAAGTAATTCATTCGTTCTGGTGTTTTGAAGTTGACAAGTGAGTTTATGAAGATTTTAGTAGGATTGATGCTAAAGAAGATTACAACAACAACTGTTTCTACCTTTAACATTTTCCAGACTGACACCTGATGATGTAAGATGCAACAATCTGTTGTAACGATATTTCTCATTGGCTTCGTGGTATGTGTGACATCACGTCATGTGATAAGAGAAGCACCTGTTCCGAAGTACACCGGAATCCGGATAATAGACGGGTTGTGTATGAATGTTCGGACAGACAGACTGGTGTACAGATACAAGAATGATTCGTATGTCTACATAGCCTTTGATATACTGAAAACCGGAATGGTTGACGTGTTTTCATGGACAATCGTAAGCAGTAAGTTATTTCCATACTTCAACGATAATGTTTAGAGAAATGTGTGTTCTTGCTATTGTTTGCTTGATAATTTGGACTAAAAACTTTTATTTAAAAGCATCTTTTTCATAGAATATTTGTGAAATTTTCTTCAGTTAATTAGAAAAATGAAATTAGACATTCCGCTGAAAAAGCAGTCACATGCCGTAAATATATTCATTTGAAATCGCGAAATTGTGCGGCAAAACTAATATATTTGTCTTGATTATGGATACAGATATATATGTATTTTATTATAATGAAATTTGAAAAACAAAAGATCAAAACTTTAACGAAAAGAGGGATTTTATTGTTTTGCAAAGTTTTCGACCTGAACGATTGCTTTAAGATATCTAAGCTGGCTACGGGTCTCAAAACTGTCAAAAATAGCAGTTTGGTCACAAGTTTGCATGAACTTATTTGTTTTAGTGAACAACTATTTCATGTGAACCCATTTCATGCAAATGTATATTCACATTTTCAGCTACAAAGGGGACGTTTATTTCGTCAAAAATGAAGAAAGAAAAGGTGTTTGCCTTAGATTTTAGAAAAGATGTGAACAGGGATCACGTGATAGCTGCAACAAACAAACGTAAGTGAACAACATTGTCACTCCGAGTTACGGTATACTCCGAGTTACGGTATGACAATTTGGACTGAAAGTTTTCAGTTAAAGGCATCTTTTCATGAAATATGTGTGAAATTTTCCCCAGTTAATCAAAGGAAAATTAAAGTAGGCATTTGACGCTGTAGATCGAACGCGCATTGGTCCAGTGGTAACACTGTCTCCCGAACTGAAGATTCGTGAGTTCGATTGCCCGTCCCTCCAACTAAAATTACAAAGACGGGATAAGAATCCGATGTATAAACCAGTGAAGGGTCTGGAATTGGAGTATATCCGTGTGTTACACTGTCCTCCAAACAAAATTACATAATGTCAGCCATATGGGGTTCAGGGCCCACGCTGTCGTTCGCCACTCGAGCCATTTGGCGAATCTGCGATGAAAGTGGCGAAGAAAAATCGCGAGTGGCGAAAATGAAAAAAATGTTCGTAATTTGGACCGCCATTTTGTTTCAGACGTTCTAAATCGTAACCTCCGAGAAATTATGTTAACAAACAGTTGACTGGTTCCGATAATTTTACCTTATAAAATTAACTTATTTCGGGATAATACTACCCAGTCTGCGTTTACTTTCCATATAACAATGTGTAATAAACATCTTGACACGCGAGAAGATGCAATTTGCAATCAATTAGCAACCGATTATCGGGTTAAAATAATCTTTTTGTTTTGTTGTCATTACGGCAGATTAAATGATTGATGCCTTTAATTTCTATGGATCAAATAATTAATAAATAAATCGGCAAAATAATGAATGGTTTGATGAATTTTTTAACGTTGTCGCCACCGTCAGACAGTATCTTAGTCACAGGCACGGGTCCAGTATATTTTTTGTTTAATATAAAAATCCTTTTTTTTCACACAAATATACTTTTTATATGTTAGTCAAATGAAAAAAAAAAACGATGACAAAAAATCCGGTCACAATATTATACACGACACTGTGACCGGATTTTTGTCATCATTTTTTTTTTTCATTTGATTAACATATAGAAAGCATGTATTTGTGTGAAAAAAGGTTGTTTTTTTTATACTAATCAAAAAAAAAAAAAAAAAAAAAAATACACTGGACCCGTGTCTGTCATCTTAGTAAGTAATTAGTAAAGGTGTTTGCCAAGTTTTTTGAATGTCTTTAAAAGTTAGGAATGGATTGGAAATGTAATCCTGTATCTGGGTAGATTTCTAGGAAGCACAGAGCACCAAAAACACAGCCCCCGTGCCATGCATTTACATAGTAGGCCCGCAACAAAAAGAAGCTGTAATGGAAAAATATTTCAGACAGGTTGCTTCAAACATCCAACAACATTTTAAAATACAAAACTTGCTTTAGAGGTATACCCACTTTCATTCAAATGTCCCCCTATATAGCTAGAATATCACCATTTGCTTATGGGAAGTAACAAAAATTTTCAACGCGCCGCAGGAAGGGAAACCTCTCCAGCACCCTCCCTACCGTTCCCGAGAAAAAAGGTGGCTCCAACTTTTTTCAGCCCAGTGTGGGCCCTGGGGTTCCGACAATAAACAGATATTCCAAAATATAAACGTGACACTGTTAAAATGTTTCCACTGTAATTTGATTTAATATATTTAGTACTGAAATTCTTTTCTTAAGGCGTGAAGCTTCATTCAAAAAACATTTTTTTTTTTTGACAGAAAGGGACGTTTTTGGTGTAATACGCAAATACTCATTGTTATTTCCCTTTTTGTTTTCAAAAGTCTTTTCATTAAACATATCAATTTCAGGTCACCAGAGGCGCTTTGAGCACCGAATGGAACGCAAAATGAAACACTGTCGCAAAATAACGGAGAGAAAAAAGAAGCATTGCAAACTGACATCGATACATTCTGTATTTAGCCGAATGGAAATGAAGCACGTGACATTTGGTACAAAACCTGAAGATTGTAAAACTTAAAGAGCTGGAGTTCTAAAACTTGCAAACCAGTTTCAAGTGCATATTTGATATTGCAACATTGTGACATGAGTTGTTCGTTGCAAAAATAATTGTGTCTTACCAAATCAGAAAAATATCTGCTTCTTCAAGTTTTTATTGTAGCGAGTTTTATATAACAATCATATTATACTGATACTAACTTTGAAATATATAGTGTTTATAAAACAAACTGTGTTACCGATCTTTTTGACGTAATGTTTTTTCTTCTTCTAAAAAGCAGTATAATAAACTTATATTCATTAAAGAAAATAGAGTTCATGAGTTTATTTATTACTCATCATTTACATCTGACAGTCAGGATACATATTTTCTTTAATACATAAGAATTTATAATATTTCTTTAAACTGACATTTTGTTTCGAGTGATAACGTTTCATATTTTACGTGTACCGTCGAGGTGGGTGCTGTTAGGGTCATGGCGCTATTTCAAACTAACGCCATTTGTAACGTTTATCTTACTCATTTCAGATTTATAAAACAAGAGTACATACGTCATTTTTAAAAATTTACATCTTAATGATCAGTGATGGAATTCCGAACAAGAGCGAATGCAATGGCGTATAAATTTAGAAATTTTGCTTTAGCTAATTAGTGGTGCATTTAAATGACGCAAACTTGAAGCCTACGACAGACTTGCAACTCCTAGATCATTATATGCGAATATTTTAAGATACACGTAAATATAACCCGCAAAGAATGATTTGATCTTGACGATATCCTTGTTTTTATTTCTAATATATCAGATACACGTAGACACAAACATTTCTGATAGACATTAAAATGCTAAAACAGAAAGACCTCCGACTGGAAACTTTTTGTACCTCCCTCGAATTCCTCGTCAGTTCTGCAATAGTTGTTTGAAATACTACAAAACAGTGCACATGTTCGGAACAACAGAAATACTAACTTTTAGAGCTGTTGACACAGAAATTATTACTCTCAATGGTTCCGAAAGATGTTTTTAGTGCGCTGAGGTCAATTTAGCTAACCGATACTTTAATAATGGATAAACTAACTGTAACGTATGTGACATATACCATGTAATGATAATAACAGTCCTCGCAGCATCTCGGCATCAACTGCCCTACCGCTGGACAAAAGCTGTAATTTCAAAGCTGAACTGTATAAGCTGATAAACCCTCCCTGTTAAAATTTTAAGCCTGATTCCGCTTTAATCAAGGTTGACAAACTCCCTCCCGAGATTTTGAACATGTATGACTTCAGTTGTTGTACAGAATTGTTATCATTTCTCGGTGGAGCGTTGTCTTACCTGATAAGGATGTACGAGCGTTTTTTTTCAGGATATCCGCCATTTTGAAAAATGTTTCTTCAAATATTGCTTTCCAACAAAAGTTTTGCCGAAAATTAATGCTAAATCATTAAAATATGGCTAATAAAATACCATTTAAGCAAATAGATTCTGGTTTTTGCGAAAAAAAAATTTCACCCTTATTTTTGGCTGGCATTTGTATAAAATTGACGTAAGTTTTACAACGGGGTAGGGGTAGGTAATTTCAAATATCTATGAAAGTAGATCAGGTTTGGTTTTGATATTTTCCTGACTGATATATATAATGATAAGCTATAATTGAAATAAACATTTTCAAGGTATTACTTTATTTTATCTAGAAAATATAAATTAAATAAAAAAGAACACAAAATATCAAAATTCACCAGTTTTAGACAGTTTTTTCTTAATAAATCTCTTAGATGCACGGTGACCCCTACTTTTTTCTTTCCATTTTAAAGCATTTTTGTGTGTCATTAAAGCTGCAAATCATTTTTAAAATCTTACCATCAGATTTTTTTTTTGTAGATCTAAATACATTTTTTTCATTGAAAATAAAGTGGGTGGGGTAATCATGTCAACATATAAAAATGAAAGAGATTTGTTAGTGACATTTATGCTTATATAATACTGACATCACCTTGTATTCATATTAACCTGTAAGACAGGAAATCCCTATAACATTAGATGGAATATTATATGTTTTATAAAGTACCACCATTTTTTCAATTTTACAAAATTTCAGAAATGCTTAAACAGTGGGTGTAGAAAATGCACTATAAAATTAAAACGAGTTCGGTGACCTATGTTTTTTCTTCTCTTGTTTGTCTTGAAAACTACGGTTCTTCAAGCTCCCAGAGTATGAAAACATTCTTAACGTTAGAAAAAATTCGATCGTACATCCTTAATTAAATGTGCAGGATGTTTGTTCACTTCAACAAAACTCATCGAAGGAACTTTGACTAGGATGTTTTTTTTTGTGGCTCCCGAGTGCCATTTAACCGACACATTATTGTGAACCTAGCTTTAAGCTGGCTATACATTTTCTTACAAGCAAAGTGACTCTTTAAGTAAAACATGCCGCAATCGATTTTAGTGTTTAGTAATAGTTTGCCGTACTCTTTGATACTCTTGTTTCACAGTTGTAAACAAATCTTGCAATAAAATTGTAAACAAATACATGTGAACAAATTAGGTTACATATTTCAAGTTTTTATTTTATTTTGAATGTACTTTAAATTCGATTGACAAAGTCTTAATGCAGCATAGTGGTTAAAACTTTGTGGTAGCCATTCTTCTACTTTGTATGTAGAAAGGAAGAGAAATTAAAACCAAGTTTAAAAATAAATAACGCACAAACATAAATTACATAATCCTATAAATATTGATGGCAAAGCATTGAATCCATTTGTAACGTGTCCTCGCCAGTCTATTTCTTTCTCAAAAACGAATACATAAGATTTTCAAGAGATCATTGAGCATAAAGCCATTTTGCATATTTGTAGTTGGTCACTCCTTTTATGACGTCATCAGCATAGAGATAACACTGTCATTACTCCGTTATGATTGGACAGCGGCAGATTGTCTAAAGTGGCGTCGTCTGGAGTAACCACTCTCAAGCTTTTTACGACTTGGTGGCCTCTGTGGAAAATATGATCAACTACCGTGTGAAGAACTCCCTGTGATGACTTCGTGTAAATGTTTTCGTGTGGCCAACATATTGTACATTGTTTAACCGGCGTGACGTCAAAATATTTCGCCAAGTGACAGAATTCTTGGGGTAGATCCTGATTAATTAAGGGACCAAATGTATCACCGATGTTAAAGTCACCTGCCAAAACCATGGGGTACGAATTGCCAAATTGTTTAATCAATTCATTTCTTTCAGATCGACCTTGCTCTAAATACGAAGAAAAGTGACCTTTTCTTGACAATTCCATTTCCGAATAAAATGGAAAACTATGAGTCGTATGTGTGCAGACTACTTTTCCAAGATCTTGTGTGTCAGCTTCAATATATCCCCTTTCTATAAACTCCTTCGTGAATGGATGGAAGTCCGTATATTTCGCGTTGTGGAGTGGTCGCTTTGACAGCAATAATAGCCCCGGAGCGTTTACTGTTCGCATGTTGATGGCAGGCAGCCCAGTACCAACACATTTTTGGAACACGGTTGAAATGTCTTGCCAGCTGGCTGTCATGCATCCAACACAATCCTGCGACAACGTTTCATACAGATGATAACAGTTGAAATTGATACACGTATATGTTTGGGCCTGACTTAACCGTCTTCTCAAACACTTATTCTTCCTTACACAATTTGTAAACTGGTTGATAGCGTGGTAATTACACGGTGGCATGGAAGGGCCATCTTGACAAGGTAGATTTCCACTGAGTTTTCCAGGTACATGAAGCTTGCTATGTGAAAAGGTATACTGGTCTGAAAGTTCCGTTACGATTCTTTCAACATCCTGTCCGATCCAAACTTCCTGCAAGCAGACGACATCAGCATCCAAGCGTCTAAGTTCATTTATTATGGCTTCCCGGCGCAGTAATCTGTTGTTAGGAAGTCCACTTGAGAGCGGATGGTCAAGAAGAGCTGCATTGTACGTAATGACCTTCCTAACCGGGCACTGGTCGAAATGAGCATCTGTCTGTAGGCATTTTAAGGATACGATTACGAAAAGTCCAAAAATGAAAGTAGAAAATCTCATGCTGGTTATGGCCTCCTCTTGCCTCTGAACGAAAAGCCAGCTGTTTTCCTGAAAATATTATTTTATGGTTACAAGTGAACTGGCAAAACTTTGTTTACACGTCACTTATGTGTTATAAATTAATGATAACCGAAAAAATCAGGACATTTCTTTTTGCACAAGGAGGACGATACTTGGTCAAATTCCCATACTTCTCTGCCACTTATATAAACTTTCTGCCTTTAAAACATGTTTAAACTATATATATACATATAGTACTGTGTGCCTTGCCACATTTATTCATAATTTCTTTTAGACATTGCATACATTGTCTTGGTCTCTTATGTCCCTGGCAGTTAGTAACGGTTGAAGCAGTGTAGCTACTTGTGTTTCTCAATTTTTTAATATAAATCATGCATAATTATTTTTGAAACACAAAAGAATACAGTCCTTCTGTGGTGGGTCTTTAATCGAACTATAACTTATTTATAGACATATTTAGACTATAGGTAAATGTACTTTATCAACATCAACCAGACATTAGTTTATGGCTGATATGAAGTTTTAAGATACTCTATGTAATGAAAACTGAATATTGAAGAAACGATTATTCTAATGGCATATTATGTAAGAAACTTGTACATGTAACATTAAATTGCGCATTTAACTTTTCATTCTTAAAGACCCACCACAACCTAGTGACCTACGTTTACTCCTACAAAAACTTCATGAAAATTATTCTGATAATACAGGTAATATACAGCTATAGGCATACAGACACTAAATAACCTGGGCACCTATGAAAAAATGGTAGTCGCATAATGGCGGATTCAAATAGTTCTCAGTTTTTTTTTTTGCTGTAAGAAGGATTTTTCCTTGAAATCATTGCTATATATTGGTTGAAATCATATTGCATACCTATACTTGACATACTGGTAGCATTTGCATGTTGAAAAAAGACTCCAGACTGATTTAACATGTGAAATTTATTCATACACCCCTACCCTAAATTGTGATTGTCATTTCAGTGTAAAAATTACGGTGTGTCCGTTTGAGGTTACAACACACTAAATAGTTGTTGTTTTTTATTCTATATAAAACTGACCTATTTCCAATGGCCGCAGCACACATCAAGATCCATTTTAAATGTCTTTAACCTACATTTTCTTGAAGAATATTGTCAGTGCTAAATAAAAATCAGAAGAAAAGTGGGGGTCATGTTTGATGCAAGAAAAATAATTTCAGTCAAGCACACAAACTGCAAAATCAGCTAAAAATGAGACCCCAAATTATACTGGTGGTGTATGATCTAGGTTTCCATGAACAATTTTGTCATGTTGTTATTTCATTATGAAAATGCTACCTACATAACATGTCAAGCATAGATTTGTCATGTGATTTTAGCAAAAAAATTGCAAAGAAAATAAGGAAAAAAGCTCTACAGAGCAAAAAAAAAAAAAAAATGAGGACTATTTGTATCCGCCATTATGCGATACCCTTTTTTTTCGCGCCATTTTTCTATTTAGTGTCTGTATGCCTTTGACCAGAAATATTTTTCTTGCATCAAACATGACCCCTACTTTTCTTTGAATATTTTTACAGTATAAATGTTGCTCTACAAGAAAATGTAAGGTAAAGAAATTTAAAATGGGTCTAGGTGTGTATTGCAGCATTGTGAAAACTTGTCATTTTATATAGAATATATACGATGCTGGCTATTTAGTGTGTTATAACCTATACCTCAAATTATCAGGTGGACAACTTAGGCCCTTCCTGATAAATGTGTTTTTAGAACTTCGTCTTTAAACTTCAGCCAATCTCTTTTCACAAAGAAGTATAAAATACATATTTTTTTTATAGCTCTTTGTTTTTTATCATAGTTTTAAAAACATAGATGAATATCTTACACTGTAGATGGGAAATGTGACCAAAATATAACTAATGACACTGATAACTGTGCATATTGCTACATAAATTCAATAAAATGTTAAGACATTAAACACATTGTCTTGGCCTTATATATGTCACTGTCAATTAGTATCTAAATTCTTGTGCGTCTCAATTATTTTCATGCAACTGGTGTATAATTACCATCATGGAAATACAAAAGAATACAGTTATTCTTTGGCGCGTGTTTAAATCAAATTCTGCAGTTTTCCAATATTTTTGAACAGCTAAACCCTATTCTTTACATTTAATTGCCACATATTTATTTTTTTTATATCTTGTAATGTATATATTTGATAGAATCAATAGTTCTGCGTGGTTATATGCGCTGCATAGGTTTATCCACTTACGGCGTTTTAAAATCTTTATTAAAATACTCACGTTTTAATCCATTTTAGACACGGACACTGGTAATCCTATCCTACCCACAGACGGTACCCCGAGTCCTACACTCCACACCAAAGGACTAATTTGATAGTCAGTCTATTTTTCGCAAAAATCATTCAAGGAAGTAACCGCATATGTAATGTTACAATTTGACTGGACAACCAGAGATCCCGCAAAGAATGACATTTTTTCAACCGCGGGCTAATTTAGTTATAACAAGTAGACAATTTGTACTAAATTAACACCTTCAACTCTCGTACTCAATTTAAAATGTTCGTAAAAGTTTAAATTAGGTCAAATCTGATTGAAACATTTGCTTCAGGTCTAATGCTGTCTGCACGCAACAACACTATATATGTTACTTAATTTGTATTCGCAATATTTAACCTTAATTTGTTTACAATATTTGTTTACCTTTATTAATAATAAACCTATAATTTTGAAACTTGATATATTTGTGTCTTCTATCTTAACATTGGCCATATTTTGATTTTCATTTTTATTTTACAGTTTCAAAGATGTTTTAGAGTACAACTTATTCTCACATTTTCTGTTCATCGTCCTGTTAAAATGTATTTTAACTTAGTTCTGATAGTTTTAGTATAAACATATTTATTCGCAGAAAATAAAGTACAAACACTAATGCATATGTCATACTTTGATCAAAGCAACACAGGAAAGGATAAGAATGGAAAACAAGTCTTATAGAATTCTTCCCCTTCGCGCACAAAATGAGCCTGTGCGGAAATATCGAGCTTAGTATTTTTAAAAAAAGAAAATAAAAGTTCTGATATATATTTCATAATTCAAGATAATATTTAAAACCTTCTTTGCTTAGACACAATAACTAGTTCACATAAGACGAAAATATACATACACCGTCACAAGCAGCAATAGAAAAAAGAAAAAAAGAAGAAAAAAATAATGAGTCGGTTTTTACTTCTGACAACAAAATGTCCATCCCATAAAGTCAGACGAACCATTGGCACAATAAATGTAAACGATTAATGAAATAAATAAAAAATGTATACTAAAATTTAACTTGATAAACAAAATGGAAAAAGGAAAACAAAAAATAAATAAGAAGGAAATAATTTTCGAAATACAAAAGGGCAAAAAAGTTGATCAGAATGTCCTTATAAAATTATTTCTGTAAAAAATATAACAAATAGAGATAGAAATACGGCACTTTATGTGTTATTAAAAAAACTTTTTTTAAATAATGCACATTTTCATTCTTTGTGATTTATTGATGATAACAGATTTCAATGTATAGGGTAAAATGATTCATGTTAATTTCGCATGAGCTACATTTATAAATAATATGGGCGTTTAACTGATCTTCTGAGTATTGATAACATGTGACGAGACATGCGAGTCGCGACGGGTTCTTGCACAGCGAGTGTGTGAAAACAGAACAGAACAGAACAGAACAGAACAGAACAGAACATATATTTTATTTTTAGGATTTGAACTTTACAGCTCCTCATCCATAACATGAACATATAAACTAATGTCAAGGTCAGAACTAAACAATTATACAGTTTTTTTTTCAAGCATAAAACATGTATAAGTACATAGATATTTATGTGGTTACGCCTCTTATAATGAGGGTATATAATAATTATAGATAGAACATGACAACTACGAACTCAGTATTACACGATCGAACTATGCATCAAATGTAGCTGATTAGTGTTTAGTAAATCATACATTGCAGCCCCAGCTACATCCTGGAACAAGTCCGATCCGAACATAATCGCAAAGAAAAGCAACAAAGCGATTATTACAAACTCGTGAAATGCATATATACTTACTAGTCGTATAGTAACAAATAACACTGCATGTAAATTTCATAAAAGCAACAGTTGCAAATTCCATTCCTACGGGTAAGTGTATTGAGCTAATTTTCAATGCACATCGGACGAAAACATGTCATTGTTTTTTAGCACAGTGTAATCTTGTGAATTAACTAATGACAATAATTGTGAAAATCGGTCTAATTTAAACATTTAGACAAATAAAGTTCGAATAACTTTGTATTTTATCGCATAACCAAATAACATAGGAATTCATCCTCTATATCACCTTTATAAAATAACGGCAATCTTGATTACGTTTATTCTGTTTGACCATACCTTCCTTCTCAATTCTTAGGCTATGTGCACTGAGTCTTAACTTTGTAAAATCTTTCGATCTTTTTGCACAGTTGATCAAATAAATCATAGCCAAAAACTGTTTAAGGTACTTTATACAAAACAATACACTGTTTTTTTCCAAATTATTTCTCCAATCTAACAAAACAGTCAATAACACGTTGTTTGAAATATGCTAGAAAACCTTTATGTTCAACTAAACTAGGATTTTCCCAAACATAGCCAAAGCCATGTTTATACAGTAAAGATTTTACATTGGACGCCCAATTCTTCTTGTTATTTTCGCAGTCTTTTAAAGAAGTAAGATAACATGTTCTTAAAATACAATTGTGAAAACACTTGGAACCACTGCCGTACTATTGCACGATTTTTAGAGGCAACTTATAGGGTCTGAACTTTTGATCAGGTATAAAAGTTTCAGCACATTGTCGAAGAATAGAAAGTGCGAGATATGGCCGAAATAGGTTAGAAAGAAATGAACGAATTTGTCAGATATGTGAAAATGGTAGTATAGAAGATGAGTATCATTTTATTTTTATTTGTGATAAGTGTAAAGGTATAAGAAAGACTCGTTAACCGCAATATTCTATAAGAAGACCTAGTATGTTTAAATTCGTTGAAATGTTGACATGTAATAAGAGAAAGATGTTATACAATTTGTGTACATACGTTGAAAAAACTTTTGTAGTGTGTGAAAATGTTTAAGATATATACAAATGTAGTAAGTGAGAATATTTATATAAAATATGGATTCAGTTTGTTTATACTAGTATATCATCCTCTATTATTAATAACTATATATTTGGACCTTGTATTGTATTAGTAATTATGTTTATGGATGAAAAACTGTAAAGTTTAAATCCTAAATAAAATGTTCTGTTCTGTTCTGTTCTGTTCTGTTCATCTTTATACTTCGGTGTAGATGTGAAGTTCTATCTCACGCCATGCAACCTGTTCTACGTTGGTAGGAAAACATGACACGCAACGAGGCACGCAATGAGAACAAGGCAGTATGAAAAACAGCTAAAACCCCACCACTGTTACTGATAGTGAAAGGGTAAACCTTTGACCTTGATATGTGACCTTGACCTTGAATTGACATTGATGACTCATGAATTCTGAACATCGTCTTGATGAGGTGATTATTTGACTCAAGTTTCATGAAAATCCTTCAAGGGGTTTAGATGATACAGAGCTCAAACATTTAACCTTGAGTTGTGACCTTGAGATTGAGTTGACATTGCTGACTCATGAGTTCTTGATTAGGTGAAAATTTGCCCCAAGTTTGATGAAAATCCTTCAAGGGGTTTAGGAGATAAAGAGTGGAAACAAAATGGAAGGCTTAAATCTTTGACCCTCAGTTGTGATCTTGACCTTGAGCCGACATGGCTGACTTATAAGTTCTGCACATTGTCTTGATGAGGTGATCGTTTGACCCATGTTTCATATGAATCCTTCAAAGGGATTAGGAGATACAGAGCGGACACAAAATGGAAGACTCAAACCGTTGACCCGAAGTTATGACATTGACCTTAAGCCAACATGGCTGACTTATAAATTCGATGAGGTGATCATTTGGCCTAAGTTTCATAAAAATCCTCCAAGGGGTTTAGGAGATACAGAGCGGATACAAGTTCAGCACAAAGTCTTGATGAGATGATCATTTGACCCAAGTTTTATAAAATTCCTTCTAGGGGTTTAAGAGATACAAAGCGGAAACGAAATGGAAGGCTTAAACCTTTAACCTTGAGTTGTGACCTTGACCTTGGGCTGACATGGCTGTCTCATAAGTTCTGCACATCGTTTTGATGAGGTGATCATTTGACCCAAGTTTCTTGAAAATCCTTTAAAGGGTTTAAGAGATAATGGGCGGACACGACAGTGTTACGGACGGAAGGACGGGCGGACGGCCGGAGACCATTCCTATAACCCCCACCACTCGTGGCGGGGGATTAAAATATCCTGGACATTTTTTGATTTTTATCAAACTAACAACAGACATCTCTATTGTAGTTTGATTCCGACATTTGAGAATTCAATTTATCAACTCGTCTGCCGATTAGGGAAATCGACATGATTTACTTTGCCTTTTCTAGGTAAGAACCACTATCGCACTGAATAACATTACCTATTTTATACATATATATGTTTTTCTAAATAACGGGCCGTTCCATTATTTAACGTACAAAATCATCGCTGACCTCAAAAACGAACTATAGTAGACATCACATACAACTGTATATTTTCGACTGATTTTATTTGCTTGTTCTTAAAACCATAACGAAAATAAATCAACAATTAATTTTAACAAGGATGTTGTGGTCTCTGAGCTAGTAACGATCCGTATAATCTAATATTGGTAAATATTATTTCACAGCAATTATCGAAAAATAACATCTAATGATTTGACAATGACGTGTTGCGACCATTAATGGTACGGACCTCGGCTTTTATCGATGTCAAAACAACAGACACGCGCACCTGTTAAACTGGAATAGAACGTGCTATACCATTGATTCTTTCATTAGTTAGTTCAAATTAAAATCGTTCAGAACGATTACGACGTAAGGTGTATAATACTTATTGCTGTTTTTTCTATCGCGAATCATACTGGAATTATAATGACAGACTTACTAAAGGAATACGAAACAATTAAGAAATAAATTGCTAAATAACAGAATAAATTGCTTTCAAGTAAAGTTTATATTTAGAATATTCTGTATCAAGAATATATTTTTTTAAGTGCTATGTAGTCAAATACCAACTGTGACAGTATTTGAAACGGAATAGTATGTTGATTAAGGTATGTAACAGCGTCATTAATAATATATATATAAGTATACATAAATATGTTAAAACCAGTTGGAGCCAAGAACAATGGCCGTTAATTGCAACTATAAATGATTCTCAAAATGGACAAAAAGGACGATCCTAAACTGAAAATTACCGACATCGTCGGCAATTTAGTTAAAGCCGATCAGAGCCATGTTAAATCAAGTCCCGTTAATAAACCTGCAGAGCGCATGGACGACGATGACGTCATAATATTAAACGTCGGAGGGATTCGACACGAGACCCGTATAGCAACCTTGTTAAAAAAGCCAGAGACTCGATTATATTCCGTCGGAGAAACTGCCAAAGCGAGCGGGAAAAAAGAGTTTTATTTCGATAGAAATCCACAAATATTTCCATGCATTTTAAACTATTACCGAATAGGAAAGTTACACATGCCGACGGATGTATGCGGTCCGGCGGCTAAAGCAGAACTAGATTACTGGGAGCTCGAGGACAAGGACATTGAGGAATGTTGTTGGGTTAATTACATCAGTTACGAGGAGACTATGGAAATGTTGGAGAAATTTCAGGCGGATGAAAGAGACAAATTTCATCCTGTTTATGTCTCTCCAGAGGCTTCCTTTCTTGCCAAAGTAAAGCCGAGACTCTGGCGTGGACTTCAGGACCCATACAGTTCAAAACCGGCTCTGGTACGTGTTCACAACTTTTCGGTTTACTGTGCACATCCGCCCGTACAAAATTCTGTTTACTTCTGTAATTTGAATTTAAGCTTTACGCGACTGTACATTTAAAGATTAGATTTACCTAGCTTTGCACACTTTTCGAACCAATAAAAAAATAAGCTTTATCCGACTTTGCACACTTTTCGAACGATTTCAATATAAGGTTTACCCGAATTTGCACACTTTTCGAACGATTTTAAAATAGGCTTTACCCGAATTTCAGTACTAGATCATATAACTTATCAGGCAAGTTTAGGCAAATTATAATGTCAGAATTATATTAATTTTCAATTCATTTTGAATAAAAATGCCACGGAGCGTTTGGTAATCGCATATTTTATAATTTATATCTCAGTTGGTAACAGGTATATTTTTGAAAGCGAAAACATGCGGCTGCTTTTACACGATTAACTGGAATATTTAAAAAATATCAAGTTAAAAAAGAAAAAAAACTAAAAGAATAAAAAAACCAAATAAACACGAAAACAAAACAAAACAAAAAAAAGAAAGAACAACAATTATAAGAAAACGAATCGCTGGAATTCTCTCGTTAAGTTAAGGTAATTATAAGTATTTAGTATTAAGAAACTAAATTGATTAAAGTAAAAGATGAAAACCTACTATAGAACTAGAAGTTTTTTTCAAGATTCTATGTTTATGTTTTTTTTTTTTAATTTGTTCATGGTTTTACCAATGAAAGTATATTCAACTCGTTATCAATTAAACATATTCAATTTACGTAAAATTTCATGGAAACAAAAAGATAAGTAAATGCTTATTTATAAAATAGTTTATTCCTAAAGCAAACCAAACACAAAAAATTTAGTACGAGTGTTTAAATGACCAAGTAAAAATTCGTCTTTTAATCTTACATGAAAAATCATAATATACGAATACTGAACGCCGTTTTTAAAATAGAACTTCAAAATTAAGAAACATTGCTCTGTTACAAAAAATATATTATCTTTTATAATTTAAGCATAAGTGAAACGTTTGTCTAGTGTATACATATTTGACTTATATACTGTACATTGTCATAAACATTTATACATCTATTAGAATGAAGGGCCAGTACAACACGTTTTAACATTAATGCGTTAAAAATTTCTCTGTAAAACGCCGTTTTACACAGAAAAGAGAAATATTTGTCCGATATGGCTGATACACTGCTATCTTCATCAAACAATTTCAAGTAAACAATTTGTGTCACTATTGTTATCAACTACTTCAATACAGGATGCAAAGTATTTCTAAATGTCAATCTATTTTAAAATACAGGGAATTATTCATGTACCTTATATTAAGTGCGCAGCATAGCATATTCATGTATGTTTGAACTTTCTTAAAAAAAAAAAATAATTTTAACTATTGTCAGAATATGCAGCAGGATGGAGACTCGAACCCAAGCGTTGATACACGGTTGTGATGCTGCTCTAACAGGCCAACACAACCTTCCTCTTGTGCACAGTTCAAAATTGCTGAAATCAGTTTATCAAATAGTTCTACAGAATGAGAAACACTAATATTAACAATTTTGTAAAGATAATTTCTTAGTTTCTTGTAGTGTCATGCAAAGTGCTCACACTTAAGCTATGAACAAACTATACTTTGTCTAGGTGCAATAGAAGCCATGAAACAGCGTTTATCAAAGTTAGTATCATATTTAGTGGACTTGTCGTACACCTCTGAAAGGTTTTACTAAATTTCCATACAGAAGTGCGTAGTACCCCACCGACAACCCAAAATGATATACATGTTGTAAGATAAGATATAAAGATGGTTTATCGGGAGGGTATTATGTAAAATCATTATCAACCTTTTCTAGGAATACATGTATATGTATTTCTTGAATATCAAAGAACAACGTTACCTAAAATGTTTAAACTGATTTCCCAGGAGTGCGAAGTGCTGTAGCTTTCATTCACTAAGATAAGGCAAATGCCAAAACAGGTTTAAGGCCATACAGAATACATCTTAATGTAATGCATCAGGTTGCAAGGCAATTCTTGTCAAAGCCGTAGACCAAGTTATAACAGTTCCCATGAAATAGTTTTCACTTTTTATGGAAACTAGAAATCCGTAAATATTTTCATTCATCGCCAAAATTAAAATACAATTTAAAATCAAAACCTTTTTGTTACTATTTGTTGCTATGAAAAAATAAGAACGTTCACCCACGCGTCATGTAAAATCATTTACATTGTAATGTATTTCGCAGCTGAAAAAGAACTAAATTAATCAGTCCTTTCGAGATGAATTAGACGCAGCGACATTCATTACTTGGGTATTAAATATTCACCGGGTGTTATTCTGAATACAGAATAAATCCGATACGGGTTGTATATAGGAGTTTGGATTCTATTATGTCTTCTAGGGTATACTTTCACACTCTACGGGACATAAACACAGAAATGTAAAAGTTTTATTGTTGTAATATTGATGCCATTATACCCGCTTGTAAAACAGGTTTCTACATAGATTTGCAAGGAATTGCATATAACAGTTTTATGGGACTCACATTACATTTAAGAATTCATTATGCATTCAGGAAATCTAAATATGATAGATTGATATGTATTTGGCATAAAAACACTGTATAGATGGCATTCTTTCTATGACAAACTTCAAACAGATACAGCGACTGGTCCTAACATTTTCTTAAAGGTACACGGTCAGTACAGTAAGGATAGTAGTGTTGGTGTAGGGACCAAGTTTCCTTGACCAATTTTGTTTAACATAATGATCACAAACATAGATCTGCCATGGGATTTCAGGAAGATACCGCAATGATGTTATGGAAAAATGCTCTACAGTGTAAAATAACCTGTGAACTTACTATGAATCCGTCATTTGGCTATTTACCCTCATACCTTCATAGAATACACAGTAAAGCGGAATATAATCATGTCGTTGTGCAGAGTTTCGTGCTGTTAAAAGACAATGTAGATTTTCTATCGATTAAAAGAGCGGTGGTAATACTGCCTGACTACTAATCAAGGGTTCGTGAGTTCGAGCCCCGGTCCTCCAACTAAAAATTACTAACACTGGGATATGAGGCCTATGCATGGGTGCTTTACATCTGACACGCTAAAGAACCAGGGAAGCTGCTGGAATTGGAGCGTCTTCTGTATCTTGCACTATCCTCCGACTAACATTACTAACAGCCTTTTGGAGGAGTCGCCCATATGGGTTACCGGTGGCGACTATAAATAAGCTCAAATACAAACAATCTATCGATTATAAAATGCAGCGCTATTGAAGAATTAATTTATGCATTTGTCAGTTGAAAAGCAATGGCAATTTTAATTGATTAACGATTAAGTGAACATGCCTCAGGGCGGTGGTTTACACAAATATAACAATCAAATCCATTTTCAAATCAAGCTGGGACATCGTTTTAAAATTCTAACTGAGATGTTGAAGAAGAGTTCGAGATGAACATTAGAACATTAAAAAAATTAACAGATGACAATGAAAAGAAATCATGATAAGTTTCCATCTTTATTTAAGTCTCATTCACATAATGCATAAAATATTACATACAAATCGACAATTATATATAATGGATGTGACCCTTCTAATCAGAAGTATATGAGACTATATTATATAATTAAAATTCACAAATATATACATTTCCAGTACATTTTGAATCATACACTGTACACGAATGGAACAAGTATGTATATTACAAGATAAACCCAAGACGTAGTCGCTAATCTTGACAAAACATTACGTAAGAATCAGAGATATAAAATGTGACAAGTCAATACATATGTATTGGCACAATTGCGCGTAACTATAAAACGGTCTAAAATATCTGTTATCATTTCGATCAGATCGAATATGAACTGATTAGCAACTATGTCTTAGACGATGATAAAATGAATTTGTATCCGAACAAAAACATTTTAGCATTACTTACAAATGAATAAAAGTCTACGTTGTAAAATATTGTGGCAGGTTTTGGCACAAAAACGAATCATTTCAGGTTTGGAAAATAGAAACAACGGTTTATCTAATTTTGATAGTGTTACAAAAGTATCATCCACATTTCTTGCTTTCTCAGACAGATCAGTATGTCTCATATCTTCATAGATATGACAGTCAAGTAATACATGGCTCTCGTCTTCAATACTGTCACAGAAAGGACACTTCCGGTCATGTACTCCCAAGTCTTCATAACGCCCAGTTTCTATATGGATCGGCGCCATACCACAACGGAACTTGCTAATCAAGGGGCAGGACGTGACGTGGTTGCACACTTGGTTCAAGCGAGCGAAATGGTCGCAAACTTACAAAATGGCGGATATTTTCTGAAATCATCGCGTGTTCGCTTGCTTTTTTTATCAGGTAAGTGGGTTTCTACGGTACTTTGAACTCTATGAATATGTGCATGCATCAGTTCTATGTCTACGTCACACTCGGTTTTGCGTTTCAGGGTTGTAGATTTTAAATTCTCGAAGTTACTGAAGTTATAAAATAGTCATGTCCATGTTTTGAAATTTGAATTGTGTCGTTTCTTGCCGTTTTTAACACTCTAATGATTAAACTAGCCTGTTTTTGGACCCTTAAACGAGACAAAACAACTAATTGTGAAGAATTCTGTAAACGTTTGGTTCTGCATGTTTTCGGGATAGTGCTATACCCAAATAAATCTTGTTCAAGCTCTTTTTTGTTGCAAACTTGTACTTCAAGCAATTTCTGTTGCAAACTTTTTCTGAAAAGGTAGTGTCCATCTTCATTTGTATCAGAGAATGTTTGTTGTGCAACTCGTGTACATTTCTTTTCTTTTTACATTTTTATAGCATCAAATAGCCCTTTGATGTTTTAATATAACTGTTGATGAAAAAAACCTTATCATGTTTTCATGAAACCTGATAGGATTAGGATTAGTGTTCATACATAATTTTAACATCTTCCCTGTTTGTAGATTCAGCTGTCTAGATTGCAAGCAGAAAACAAACTTTCGGAGACTATTGTGTATAGAAGCATTTTGTCTTTTGGATCTTGTCCATCTATACACACTATACAGATAACGACTTTAACATGCAGTTGTTTTCTTTCAGATCTTTTCAGGTCTAAATGCTATGATCATCAGACGCTATTATGACCCGAGAGCATGAACATGAATCTTCATTAGTTGAACAAACTACGCTAACACGTATATCAGAAATGACCGTTAGGTAAGTGTTACTGGTATCAAAGACAATTTATGAAATTTTGTAAGCCTATTTTTATTTTCTATTCCTTTTCTGAACCAACAATTTTAGCAACCTGAAGTCAGATACATTTTTGCGTAATATTATAGTACACACAAGCAATGTTGGTTACCAATCAGTAATGAAAAGTAAATTAATTGCAGTGCCATAATACAGAAGACATATAAGTATTGCTACAGAATGAATGGCAAGGACCAACATAAATGCCGTTTACTTGCAAAATTTATCTTAATTGTTAGAAACAAAACAAAAGTGAAACAGTGTATAATGTTGAATTTTCCGTTCTTTATATTGTATATTGTTAATTTTGCATTTACATTGCAATATATTACACAAATTACCAGTGTTACTTTTTATTGCAGAGATCACGAGTTTAACCGAGGGAAAGGAAGCATACCAAAGTATGGAACATTAAGAAAATTGAATGATATACCAAGGGGTGTTCGGCCAGTTAAGTCACTTTACAGAGTTGATGAGTCCACTAAGACTATATTTTGAGCGAACTCACAAATTAAAATACAGCGCAACAGTTACGCTGTATACAGTGGGTTGAAATACATTGATAAACTATAACAAGAAAATGTTCGGCTGCGATTAAATCCGTCTTCTCTGAAAATAAACAAACATAATTATGATGTTTTCTGTTGATTGCCACCACAAATTTAAATGCCAAATCTACTGTTTTCAATTTTGTCTTAATAAAATTGCTTGTGTCCAAGATTACATCTTTTTGGATACCGTGCAACTTGGATTTTGCCTTTCCCGAAGTTGTTTGTGGTATGTCTGTCTGTTTAAAACCATTCAATTTTCCAACCAGAAACTATAAACGACAAAATTAAGCACGTGACAAAATGATAAGAATTACATTCATGTTTCAGCAGATGTTACACTGTAACATAGATGAGATAAACATTTTATTTCAGTTTTACTCTCATCGTACATCGTCCATGTGTTTTAGTGTTAGTATCGAATTATTTATTGTTTTGATACACAGTAGTATGACTTATAAGATATTCAAAGACGACTATTTATGTTTCAGAAACAAAATATGAACTATGCCGCATGTCCGTAAAGGGGTATTTTACATGTATCTTATCACCAATACTCAAAAGCCTTGTTTCGTATTATGATCATGTTATATCGACACAAGATTGCGCAGGTGGATAAACAACTATTATAACTTCTAATGAGCTCAAAACATTTTGCATCATAATCATATCTTAAGACTGGGATATATTTTTGTACAATTAATCTAAAAATGTAACATAAAGCGTTACGACATTTATGTCATTATGTTATTACATCACTGTTGTATATAAATGTGTTGTGTTTTTTTTTTCTATCAAAACTACCTGTACTAATATTTAACGAAAAACAGTTTTTATGAACAAATCATATATCCTGGTAGTTTGTTGTTTCATGTGACGACAAATGCGTTGAATCAAAGACCGTGAACGGGGTTTCTTTTCGCAAATACCACATTCCAGAGGAGAATTCCCATCGCTGTCGCAGTCTTGCGTTTTTACCTGAAAAATAAATTGAACAAGTAAATACAATACTGTAGATTTCAGATCGATTGAAATCAAAAATAAGTTTGCTATATATTAGTTCGATTATAATATTTCTTTTATGTAAAATATCTTTAACAAATTTGCTGTCAATTATAAATACAGGTCAATGGAGATGGGAACTTAGAATCTGGACTAAGAATTGAGACGAGAACTTGTCAGATTATCCGGTTTGCATTAAGTAATTTCTTTGGCAAGTGCACACCATAGCAAAACCGGCTACATCGTATTATTTCACTGATCTTCCAAAATCACAAAAAGCTATAAATAAGTCTCTGTTTTGTGCCCAAAAGTCGTTATACGTGATTAGAAATAGGAATCTGAAATTTAGCGCTATCTGTTGCAACTTTGAGGAAATTTATGATTTGCCTCTTCAACCAGTTGCACAATAAACATTCACTGAGAGTTGGACATTTTTTTAGAAAAAAGTTTGCAACAGAAATTGCTTGAAGTACAAGTTTGCAACAAAAAAGAGCTTGAACAAGATTTATTTGGGTATAGCACTATCCCGAAAACATGCAGAGCCAAACGTTTACAGAATTTTTCACAATTAGTTGTTTTGTCTCGTTTAAGGGTCCAAAAACAGGCTAGTTTAATCATTAGAGTGTTAAAAATGGCAAGAAACGACACAGTTCAAATTTCAAAACATGGACATGACCATTTTATAACTTCAATAACTTCGAGAATTTAAAATCTACAACCTTGAAACGCAAAACCGAGTGTGACGTAGACATAGAACTGATGCATGCACATATTCATAGAGTTCAAAGTACCGTTGAAACCCACTTACCTGATAAAAAAGCAAGCGAACACGCGATGATTTCAGAAAATATCCGCCATTTTGTAAGTTTGCGACCATTTCGCTCACTTGAACCAAGTGTGCAACCACTTCACGTCCTGCTCCTTGCTAATGCGGCACGGTGACGCGGAGACATGATAAGGCGACAAAAGCTACGATACATTTCTGTCCCGTATTCGGTTTTAAAAAGCCGATATGTATTCAACTTATTTGCGTCCCGACCTGAAGGACCTGTTACACTATTTACCGACTCAATCCAAGAAGATTTAAATTTATCCATCAACAGTAATTCAATTCTGTTTACTAAAGTTTGCTTTGGAATCACATTTGTGATAGTACAGTACTTATGTAAACCAATTTTATTAAGCATATCATAAAAGTTATAGAACCAATTTCAACAAGAGCTTGTTGCTCTGGTTGAGGCCCAAAGTGCTATTCGTTTATTGAGCCTTGTATCCGGCATCAAAGTGATTCTTGCCAAATAAAGAGAAATGGATTTTCACTTTCTTACATCTGGGGTAACGATAACCCCAGATAGCAGAGCCATACCTTATGGTCGGCCAAACAGTTGTGTCAAACAGATGCGTAAAACATTATATGGAAGGCCACCTACAGCTTTAAATTTGGCAATGAGAAGACTTAGTGCTCGACTTGCACGCTGGGCAACAATCTTTTAATCTTAGTATTACACTAATCGTTAAGTGAGTTTATAAGACACTGTAAATCTGTTTTACTTTTAGCCAACATAACAATATCATCTGCATATAACATTACACAACCTTTCTCAGAACCAACTTCTATTCCAAGATCAAAAGATTTTAAATATATGACCAAGTTATTTATGTGCAAATTTAGGGGTGATAAAATACAACCCTGACGTAAACCAGAACTTACAGTGAACCAGTCTGTGTGTCTAGAGTTTACTCTTACACAAGAATATACAGATGAATAGAGTGATTGTACTGCTCTCAACATATAACCTTTAATACCAATATCATACATTTTTTTCCATAAAAGATCACGATTTATATAGTCCTATAAATGCACAAAATGCCGATTGCTTATGTTTATTTCAAGTCTCAATGATCTTTGTCTGTATTGATAACGTTTATAAACAGGTTTTTGCCCAGCTTGCAAGAAAACACAAGGTTATCTTTTCCCTAGTCCAACTCGAGACGTAATTATCCCTTCCAGATATTACGTCAAAGTTTGAAACCCAGCCACGTCTGAAAACCGGCGTAATCATTAGTGATTCCTAACACAACATAAATTGTATGCTCAAGACTAAAAGAAACGAGTAAAGTCTTTAAATTTGTTGTAGGTAATAGGTTTTTTTTTTGCCAACAGATAAGATGTTTAGCTTGTTACGCAAAAAAAAAAAACTGTAGAAAAAACAGCTATAAAATAAATGTATGAACGGCATTTAGCGCAGTGCAAAGTCGTGCTCGATTTGTCCGCTGACTATTCGGGGATATGATTTCGGCTTTCACCATCTTAGTTTCGTGTCTTCACAATCGTGATTTCGACATTTACCATCTTAGTTTCGTGTCTTCACAATCGTGATTTTGACTTTCACTATCTTAGTTTCGTGTCTTCACCATCGTGATTTCGACTTTCACCACCGTAGTTTCGACATTCATCATCGTAGTTTCGTGATTTCGACTTTCAAGGTATAGGGTTCAGAAATAAAAATTTCGATGGCCCAAATGGAACACCATATGAATTACATCTTAATAGCCGTTGCTTGACTATCTATGGACGGACAGTCAGGGGAGGTAACTAGAGTTACGGATTGGGACAGATGTGTTATGGACACATTACAAATATCACACCAGGCATCAACTTTACGATTTTTGTTCTTAATTATCCCTAGAATTCAGGTCACATAACTGGCAAATTGATCTGTTCTATCTTTATTTCATGAACTCCGCTAGATCTACATAAGTTTTAATGCGTACACGAAGATTGTATCAAATATTGAAGTTGACATAATCATGTGTAATAGGTTAATAGTTGAGCAAAGTATTATACGAGAGTTCTGTGACATTTAAAATGTAACTGATCATACAAACTTCCAATTGCCACTAGCTCTTCTTATCTTAGATCCTCATGTAGTTAACTGCATCAAAGTTCACAAGCTGAGAAAACCAGCAGCATCTGAAAAACAGAGTTAATTGAGCCGAAAAAAATGATCCTGGGTAAACTATTTGAAATAAAAAATGAAGACAGCTAAAACTTTATTGCAGGATTTGGTGACACGCTAATTTTACCTCTTATTGTTGAAAAAACATGCATAAGTACTACAGACGGGTTTGAAGAGCCATTTAACAGATATGAGAAGAAATTTTTATTAAAAAAAAAATCACAAAGAACGTCCTGGGGATTTGTTTTTTCAGCTTCTGAAGCGAAGATTATCAATAGAAATATGACTGTTTCAATTTAATCTAATCTTTCATAATAATATGTTTGAACGAAACATAAACATACGGTATCAATTCGAACTCTGAACACTAACCAAAGTAGAAACAAACGTAAACAAATAAAATTTGAATGAAAAAAAGAAAATAAACATTTTCTGCGCATTGAATGTGTTAAGTGATATCACAAGTTTCTTAGATAAAGTAACAGAAAAATAAATTAAAAAAAATATTGCTGACCCATAGCATATTAATTTGACATTTTTTACAGGTATACAAACTATATTTTGATAGGTTTATTTTGTTTCTATAAGGAATGTTTAATCTTTAAGCCTTTTTCTATTTTAGAATACTTTATCTTTTATTTTATTATAGCAGAGCTACCGGCGCCGCGAAGCGGCGCCGACAGCGTCGCATTACGGTTAGACGTGTGAAAAAGAAAATGAATAGAGAGATTTAACTGTTTATACTATCGAGTTGAAATTCGTGGTACTTTTTGGCATCGGTGTTGTTCGGATTTTTTCATGTGTACTATGTACATAGTAATTAATCAGTAAAGACGTCAGTAGACGCTTACTGTTTACGGTTGACAAAAGCGTCTCGCTTACTGCTTTGAATATAGAATAAAAATGTAAATGAGCGTTTGATAATAAGAAATTAGTGCTAAATACATTTTCTAAGAAGAAAAAAGAAATAAAATACAATAATTTCATTTTGAAACGACTTTCGTCACGCTGCCATTACTGAACTTCATTATATATACTTATGTTTGTCCCAATGACGTCATAACTCCACAGTGGTGTAGTAGTTAGCGCGTTCGCGTTGAAATGCAGAGGTCGTGAGTTCGAATCTCACCTGAACCAGACTTTTTTTAATTCCTTTTTTATTTCAGTTCTTTTTTGTATTATTATAAGTTTTGAAAATATTGTATAGCTAAAGTCATTCATGTGAAATTTAACAAGTGTTTAGTTTTGATGTCAGGTTCCAATGCAGTGCTTGTGCAGTAGTCAGTTGACATAACTTTAAAAAAAATAGCTTTGAGTCATAATATACAGGCATTGAACTGTGAAAAGCAAATAATGCTCTTCTCCCCGTTCACATATATTTCGTCCGTTAGCTTTAAAATCACTAACCAGAGTTTATAAAAATAAAAATAAAACTATTGGCGATGAATTATCAATAAACATCAAAAAGGTTCTTACTGCCATCCCTATTCTCTAGTGCTAAAAGATTAACCATAAAAACGCCATAGATTGTGAACTTAAAAGTTCTGTAAATAAACTGTAGGTGTTTTCGAGAATTTCGGCAAACACTGTTTTTCTCTAGGTAAAATTCTGATCATTAACTTTTAAAAATTGCTAGTCTTTTGGGTTTAAAACAAGCAGTCATGTAAATTATTGTAATTTTCCCATACCAGGCGTCTTTTATAGCAGTTTTTTTTACCAGAAGTTGGACACATTCTTCCATCCAAAAAGAATCAAAATTTGACAATAATGACATTTAAAAGAATTACAATAGTCATTTCCAGGATTACGTAAATTCTAATTTCTATTAACTTTGGAACTGGAACATTAACTTTTTACATTAAGTCCTCATTGCCAAACATTTACACGCAAAGAGACAGAATTCCTTTGGCTGTTGGTGTAATGAGATTCTGTTAGGTTTGAAATTTTCAAGATTCAAGCTTTTCAATTTGAAGGAGTTATCATTTGTGACTGGTTTCCAGTATGATAATAATTTATGTAAATTTTTTGATGCAGTACGTTTTAAGAAGAATAGCAGAAATTATTCAATTACGTTTTTTTTCTTTATCTTGGTGCCGATTTAAATCTATATCGAACTTTCTTTTGATTATATATAGAATATCTTTCAAGTTTTCCCATGTCAAGAATTAATCTTGATGCAGTCTAATACATGCATTCAGAAATCATGAATTATCATTAATACTTATAATTTTAATAGATCTAATAGAACATAAACTTCCAAAACGAATCCATAATTCCACATAATTCCAACAACATTCCTTTAATTTTTAAGGGCACTGGTGATTTTTCAAGGGAGCTCTGCCTTTTAGGTAGCACCTAATTTCATATTAGAATAAAATATATATGTGTTCCAACCGACAAAAATATTACAGACCGTTTTCAGAGGATACCTTTTTATTCACCGGGAGCGAGGAAAAGACGGTTATTCATTGTACACATTAAAGTGTTTTATGTTTACTTTGTCGTTTATTGTGACTTTCTGAAAACATATTTACTAATATCTTCTGTTAATAAAAACCGTACATAATGATGGTGTTACATTTCCTGTGCGTCCATATTAAATATTCGCTTCTGAAAATGGATGTCAGATATCTAAACTATTTCTTTATACTTCCTATGAAATTATCTGTGTCCCTTTTCAACGGCAACCCTCTATTCAGTTTATAGTGATTATGTAATTTGTCAGAAATATAAGATGGTAAACGCAGTCATTTATTGTTCCCATACCTTTAAAGGGAGATAAAACTTGTGTTTTATCACAAGATTTTGGATAACTGAGCCTTGAACCCTGAAGCTTCTCTTCAGGACAATTATGTATCGGTGAAAAACGTAGTCAACAATACAATATAAATTATGATGCACTCTCAATCGTTCCATATATCATTAGACAAAATCAAAGCAAAAAAAAAACACAAAAAAAAAAAAAACACAAAAAAAAAGAAAAACAAACAACAACAACGACATAAGCATATGTGTGGATGTATACATAAAAATATGTACAAAACTAAGTGGACATGCAGTCACTAACACAAATAATGAAAATCAAAGAAAGTACGAATAATGAAGATCGCTGTTATGCAAATAACGAAGATTAGGGACAAACGAATAACGAAGACTAGTGAAAAACTAATAATGTTACTGAAGATATCATTTTGAATAAAAATATAATAACTGTCAAAAATACTGTATCTTTTCAGGAAGTACGCGATATAACGGGTTGTATTATGAGTGTTTTATAAGCAGATCACGTTGCAAAACAGAATTGTGCTTGCAGGTGGTTTACCGAACAAGAAAACCGATCCACAGACAAAAAAAAATCGTTTTTCAATGCCACTGCTCTTATTCTTGCACACTGCACAAATATGTCAGTAAAGTGTCTGCAGTCTAATTTAACAAATCGATGTCAGATATGCATTTACGCAAGCTGAATAAGCTGTTTCGTTTATTTTAAAATACGCCCAGCAAATAACATTTGGAAAAAAATCATATCCTTAAACGAAGACATTATACACAACTGTGTTAGTAAACATTTTGGCCATTGGTACTTGTTTGTTTAATGTGAGAATATCGCGGAGAGCGGTCCGGTTGTATCTGTTACGCAAAAGGCATATCGTAGAACTTGATCATACCTGCTCCATCTCTTACATTAGAAAACATCTTGTTACGTACAGGAAGGTTAATACAGTATATTTAGGCAGTTGCATGATTTATTAAATGACCCTGGTAATTTGAATTATATCTTGTAGTTTAAAGTCTTAAGAGTGGTTAAAGTTCAGTAGAAAAACAGAGATCCGAAACTGTACCTTGCAGCAGAGTATACCCAAGGTTTCATTGCAGTTTTCTGACATTTGGGTTATATTGAAAAAGAAACTGCTGTATGACACATGGTCATCATAAAATATAAGAAAATGCGGTTAGATCATAATGACGCACACGTAGACTATAGATCAAGGAAGTTTACTAATTTAGAAGTGATAACAGGTATGTAGCAAGAATAAAAAACCATAGGAAATGTGTAAGGATCATAATTTTGTTTGTAGGGGATTTTCAAAACTTTACCAAATTTGTATTTTTACACGTTAGTTGAATGCATGTACACTAATAAGGTGAAGTTTCTCTTTAATATATCTATATGAGAGGCTCCCTTTTGAATGTAAAATTTAGTGTCCTTTTATACGTTACATACGCATGGTAACGTTATATGTTGTGACATACTGAAACTGAAACTGAATAATTTGATTAAACGCTTATTTTTATACAATGATATATTCAATGCCGTTGTACATAATAATAATAATAATAATAATAATAATAATAATTATAACAATATCAATAATGACAATAATGATAATAACATCCTTGTTGTAACAAACAGTCGTGACTGCACACCTGCCCTTGAGGTCATTTTACCCCTATTGCGAATACCAGTGCTTAAAGCATCTGGTACGCCCAGACGAGCAGCATATAGAGGTTCAAACCCCCCGGTTAATGGTGCCATCATATACTATTTAAGAAAGAAATACTACACACTACCCTACCCATAGAGCCTTACCAACAAGTGCGTTTATGAAACAAACATTGGAAATAGAAATGTTGAAATGTAAAACCTTTTACAAAAATTTAAGAACTATCACCTGCCGTTTTCGCATGATAAACAGTTATCAAAAATTTAAAACAATGCCGCGAAATCTCTGAAATACAGTGTCTTAAGATTTTTTTTAATGTGTCAAGTGATTTACTTTTGCGTAGTTTTAACGGCAGTTCATTCCAAAGTTTTGGGCCAATAGTACAGAAATTTCTATCATTAAATGTTTTGCACTTGTATAGAACAACATAACGACATTCAGAATTTTCAGCCGATCTCAAACATTGTCTACAAGGAATATACTCTGTAAGCAATCCTGTTAAATACAGAGGTCCTCTGCCAGTGTGACAGCTATACATGAAAGAAAGTATCTTGAACTCAATTCTTGCTTTCACCTGGCAATCAATGTAAGTGATACAATGCTTGTTTAGAACTGTCAAATTTCCTCCTGTTAAGGACAAGTTTTGCGCACATGTTTTGAATACGTTGCATCTTACGCACCTCACAGTTAGCTACACCATACAGTATGACATTGCAATAATCCATATGTGAAAAACTAGCGACAAAACTAAAATTTCAGTGGCTGCTTTTGTTAAGTATTTTCTGATGTTCTTAATTCGTAGGTAATTCAACATGGCTGTACGACATTTGCGATTTACATGATTTTTAAAGTTCAAGGTTTCGTCAAGAAATGCACCGAGATATCTAATTGTGCTTTCACGTTTGACATCATCACCAGCAATGTTAATGATATTTATAAAACATTTGTTCAACTGAGGTCTGCTACCAAACATAATAAATTCAGTTCTGGAAGTGTTCATTTTCAGTTTGTTTCTATTCATCCAATTATTGAATATAACTGCGCACCTTTAAAGGTCTCCGATCTGTTGTAATTCTACGGAAACAAATGTACATACATTATACTATGCAATTTATACGAAAATAAGTTTAATGCGTGCACTGTCAATGGTTTGTGTCTGAGAACTTAATTTATGCATAAATTGAGCATTAATAAACAACCTAAAGGACTAGTTTTACACTTGTCAAATGATCATGAATAATTTGTAATGACGTACTTCCGGGATACAATTGCTAGAACATTTTAAATGAACAATAAATTATAGGCAGGGTTATATTTTTATCCCTCTTAATTTTTAACGCATTTAGTACAGGAAAATATAATATTATTGTTCATAGTAAAAACAAATGCATTATTCTAATTCAGTGACAAATCTTGCGGCATTGTTAATGTTGGATTTCCAAGAGCTTATCTCCGATGTCTTTCACTTTTCCACCAATGACCGCTTTTGTATCTTGCACAATTTACTTACTTACTTACTTAATTTATTGATACAAAACTTAACCCGAAGTTTCAGAACTAATTTTGGGTGTGTATCTATCCAGAAATAAGGCAACAATCAGTAGGAAAAATGTTATAAGAAGTTCGCTGTTATTTGCAGTCTACATTATATTAACTTTTAGGAATATAGATCTCGTTAATTGTATTGAGCGGCATTCAAGATGTATTGATCTAAAACCAATTTAAAGCACCGATCTGGAATAATTGGCTTATCAAACATCACCTTATATTCAAGACAAATACAGATAAATATTTGTTGTATATCTAATCGATGAAAATATTTTTGACGTCATTCTTCAATTAAATTTAGTAAAATAAATACTTCATAATTATTGTTTTCCAAAGTTAAGTTCACCAGCAATGGTTTGAACAAATAATATCTAAGAAGAGAATTGAAAGTATGAGCAAAACTTCCTCCACAACTGCATGCTATTAATCATTCGATAATATGAAATTGGTTAAGAGCTATCACCTTACCGAAATAGATATTCTTACATTACTGTAAAGACTATGTAGGTTGTGAAAGAAGGAGGTAAACAGATAAACCACCTAAACAATCCTGTCACTCTTATTCCGAGTATTAAGAAAGCAATCCACTAACTCCTTGGGTGGAGTTTAGCAGCTAACCAGGTGCAATAATACATGTAACGGTTATAACGTTCAGTAGGCTATACGCCACGATATCGAACGGTTGCTGCAGATTTGTGTAAAAACATTGGTGTTAAAAGAGACTTTTATGGAAAAAAACTAGGCGTATAACCTATGTTCAATTGTATTCAGCTCGTTCACATCATTTGCAAAAACTGAAAATAAAAATCACGATTCACGAATTAACAGCACGCAAATTTACTTGTTTAACTTTATGTATGATTTTCTACTGTTAACATGTCCAGATCTAGTAAAACATGTCCAGATCTAGTAAAAAATACTTTTGCAAGAATGTTCACGAATATTCACGAATTATTAGCCTCTGACAATTTTACTGGATGTTATTAGGCAAAAGTTTACCAAAACAGGAGTAACTAAGATATTAAAAGAGCTTGACGGAAAAGATTAATATTTTATTTTTTTCCAGGAAAATTTATTGAATATAAATGGAAAACAATGGCTAGGCAACAGAAAACCGTTGCTGGTATTTAAGATGTAGTCTTACAATTGGAGCATTCTTACGTCAATAAATGGACAAGCATTGATCAGAATTTGCAAACAAAGTGAATGACCCTCGATCTAGCAGTTTCCTGCCAGGACACGATGTAAAAAGTAACAATGTAAATTTTCTATCGATTATAGCATTTGAAATGCCACACTACTAAAGAATTAATTAATTTAATTGCAATTTCAAAAGGCAGTTTTAATTGATTTAACGATTCTGTTAGCATGCTTCGAGCAGTGCTCGTACAAATTATCAACGAAATCTGTTTTAAAATTAGGCACACTTTGAAAGTTATAGACAAATAAAATTGTTCATTTTATGTAGAACTATGACCATTGTTATTGTGAAAACAAAGTGTTCGAGATGTAACAATGGTTGTTAACTAATAAGGAAATTTGAGACGTGGAGTTTCACAGATACAAGGCTAATATTTACAAACAGGTCGCCATAAATAGCAGTTGCACATGATCTCAGAACATTGTTCCGCGGTCACATTACAAAAAACACGTAAAGTATCATTTTAATGATATTTGTTCGGATAAGTTATCCAGTATTCAGATCACAGTGCTGATAAATTGATCTCTCCTATGTTAATTTCATTAAAGCCTCTTATTGCGTATACGAAGATAATATCGAATATTGAAGTCACATAATTAGTTCTAATACAGTTAGAGATGTTGGTTTAAATAATATTTATTTTTCAAATGAATTACATGCAATTCATACAATATACACACTACAAAGTTATAGCTATACAATATAACATAACAAATTTCAAAAGGTGTTAATGATTGCTCACAGAATTGAGGAGAAAGCTTGGAGCTTATACTAATGCCTCGCTTCTGAAGGTCGTATAATGCTGCACTTACGGTGTTCAAACATTTCAGTTATATAGGTTTAAACCTACGTGAAACAAAATATAAATATGTAAAGTGAAGGTTGATAATAAGAAATAAATGAAAACTTGGAATGAATAGCTTAGCAAGCATGAGCAGCATACGTACAATGATAATAGTTGCAATGATATCAGGTATCGCATATGTAATGTTAGTTAAATAGAAAAGAGTGGAAGAGGAAAGATGTAGAGAAAGAGAACGGAGGGTCAAGTTCCAGGTAGAAGCAAGTGTGGGTTCAGTGATTGAAACGTTGGGTTTGAGTGATGTAGTCATGTACATGTTGAAATATAATCGTGTTTGTGTTGTTGTCAAGAGTGTCATTTCCAAAAAGTAGAATATTTGTAGTGATTGGTGTCATGTTTGCTAGTTTGTTTAAAAGGGCAGTTCTTTGATTTGTATATAGAGGACAGGACAGAAGAAAGTGGTTTGTATCCTCGATGACTCCACAATCGCATAAAGGGCTATCAATGATGTTTTTAGAGAAAAGGAGTTGTTTAAGAGAGCTACAGTGCATGCGATATCTTGCATGTTGTATTGAGGCTTCTCTATTTCCAGAATAGTAGAAGTTATGAACATTTGGATTGTCTTTATTAATAGCATGTTTGAAGGCTGATATTGATGGTGAGTTTTTTATATTGTCAGATAGGGAATTCCAAGAGGTAATTGTAGATGGTAAGAAGGAGTTTGCGAAGAGTTGACTGTTACAGGAGATGTTTCTTATGTCTTCAGAGTTACGTAGACATTACGAGTTAGAGATGTTGTAACTTGTAAGTGTGATCTTTAATTTAACAGAAAATTTGTAAAATTTTGAAATATGCCCCAATAAAGCATTAAAGAGACAAACGATAAGTGCGCTAAATAGAAATAAGAAAGGTCAGTTTCAGCGCAATAACTTTTTTCTTGTGATATATCAGAACTTCATTTGACAGAGCAGAAGTAGTATAAACATCAAAAAGCCGGTTGCTGACACAATTATTACAAAAAACTTGGTCTTTGTATACGCATATATTTAACAGGCATACAGAAATGTAGCTCATTTGATATCTATTCTATTCACTTTGAATGTATTAATTCTAACATCGGTTCCTTTTGGAATATTCTACCATTTTCAGGCAAAGTGTTTCAATAATGGACGGAAAATATGAAGCAATCGCTTTTAAATTTGTAACAAAAGAAACACAAAGATATTTTTAGATTATTCTCAGGGGAGATCTAGAGAGGAAAAACACATTTAAACAATGTACACACTAATGTGTTTCGTGTTTACTCTGTCGTTTAATATTTCCCCTCTTTATTGCTACTTTAGCAAAGGCATATTTACTTACTTTTTCTGCTAATAGAAACCGTATACAATATCCGTGCTTAAGTTCGAGTGTGTCATATTAAATATCCGATCAGACGTATTTTATAGTGCAAATAGAATAAAACCATTTGACAAGAAATATAAAAAGTTTCTCTGCATATCTAATTTGAAATTCGCGTTGAAAGAATATTGTCCCCCTTAAAGATTGGCACGATCAAGATCACTTTTTTTTTTCATTTTACGCTTACCCCAATTTATATTCTATAGGATCATGTAATATATCACAAAGTGCAATCAGACATCTTTAATCCACCGTTATATATAATGTAGAAAAATAATCAAGTCTATTTTTGGTATAAGTGAACTCTATAGAAATCTGATCTAATAAGACTGCCGCTAAAATAAAAGACGTATGTTCATTTCCTTTAAAAGGGAAATTAAAACTATTTTGAGACTGTCCTTGTAAATATAGGAAGACGTTTATTTAACCTTTAGCATGCTAGGTAAATTGTCGTCTGCTGCAAATGTCGTCTGCTAAAATTGTTAAGTTCATTCAATTTGCTCCAAAATTGGAAGAAATATTGTCAGAGTAGCAAACAGCTTGGAACCTGATCAGACGCCGATTTAATCGGCGTCTGATCTGGTTCCAAGCTGTTTGCAAAGGCTGTAAAATTCGCCTGCAGCAGGCTAAAGGTTAAGCTTCCTGCTTAGTCTAGTCCCTCATGCACTTTGCCATACGAGCTATTTATAACCTGAAAGTCGCAGAGAAGTTGGAATTGTAGCGGCTCCCAGCGAGCATTTTTACAGCAAAGAAACGAAAAAAACTAACAGGGACTAAGGTTGGGTGAATATGGAGGATGCGGCCATTGTTTGACTCGCTTGTCCTGTAATTGTTGCTGTAAGATATTGCTCTTGTGTGCAGATGCATTGTTATGAATGAGACATATACCCCGTTAACCAGTTTGTTGTAGTGTTTCTAACTTATATTACAAACGTGTCTCCGTAAATCTTTCTAGTGATGTGCTGGGTGCACTGGTATTTGCAAAACAGAGTCTTTGGAATTGAAGAAAAGTGTGTAAAGATAAAAGATCTTTACACTTTTCTGGTTTTGCGATAACTGGTCTTTCTTGCCCTATCCAAAGTCACTGCTTTTTGTTTACCCGCCTGTTAGGTTCGAAGTATCGTCACCTGTGAGAAGTTCAATTTAGAAATTGTGTGTAACATTGCACCTATTTGGCTTTTAGCTCTATGGTCAAAAGGTAGGGTACCCACATTGCACATGCCTACAATAACTTAAAGTGTTTTGTCAGAATTTCATGCACATTTTTCGATGAAATGCCCACTGATGCAGCTATATGGGAAAAGGCTACTACAGCTCTGTTATTTGAGGATACTGGCGTTTAGAGGCGCCCTGCACGACTGTAGATTCTCCATTGTTAAATACCTTTACCCGCCTGTAAACTGTGGATTTGGATGGGAAAATATCAACGTTAATGAAATTTTGTAACGGGGTGAAATGGCACACATCAGTCATGACTTACACATCTGCGAAGGATCTGTGGTGTATTCATGATTTCACATGTCACAATTTTGAAGTACGTAAAAATTTCATTATGTTACAATCGTAGAAATCATTGCATGACATTGTGTCTGAAATATCGATGTTTTGAAATAATGAATTGCATGATAACCTACGTAAGGTTTTGTTTTGTGTGTATAAAGACCTCGTAGAAATTAAGATGTACATACAGCGTTAATGTTTTGATTAAAAAAGCTGTTGAAATTTAACATTCTATAAAATTATAAACGTTCAAGAATGATTTTAAACAGTATCTTTTTTTTTATTTTTACTTTCCTTTTAATGTGGTTTCTAAGCGCCTCTCTCTGTTGATTTCTAAATGCTGACTTCTTTAAGCGGGGTTTTGTGTCGTTTTTATGCCCCCGATGTAATAGTGTCACATCGCAAATCACGTTAACTTGAAATTAATGAGTTTTTTTCATCTCAGTTCACGTAAGTATTCAGGTGACATGTCTGTTGTAATTTATTTCTGAAATCCATTACATGGTTAAAAATAGAGCTATAAACAAAGTTCATTTCATCAAAGATTTTGTATTAAAAGCTTTTTAATAGGCTAGGCCAGTGATACTATTTCTTCGTTGATCGACTTTTATGAATGGTCCAAAAAAACAATTTACAATGTTATAACGTATCACTTAAGCTAAGTAAACGTAAAATAACTAAACATACGAAAATAAACAAAGATCTCATGAAGCAAATTTATTTATAGAACGGAACGAAAAAAGGGAAACATTTTGGGAAGAATGACGTCACTGATTGTGACATCTTTGGTTTTTATGTATAGAAGTTGAAGTCAGAATAGGATTGAAATACATGTCGTAACATGAACCAAAAAACGACAAAAGTCATTGAAAAATACCACTTCAAAAGAACCTAGTCACCCACACGCATACAGACAGTGCACAGACACTTATTTACGTTTCCTTGGATAAAGTCATCTACAGTAAACGTATACCTTCTAGAGGTCACAGTGCCCATTTGACTATTGTTTACATACGCCATGCCCAAATTGCCCAGAGAAATGGAACGTTTGCGATCCTCTCAGCAACCGTTAGTTGACGAGTTGGCATCAGGTAGAGATATATAATTATTTGACACTTAGTCAAATGAATTGGTATAAAAAGATTAGTTGTACATTTAGTTATGTAGTTACCATCTGGCACTTACCCTAATATACATACACAGTCCGTGGTCTTGTTAAAGCCCTGCCCAGCGGCTATCCAAATTCTAATGCAACCCATGATTACAATAGGTAACAGTTAACGGCCACGCGCCACACTTTAGCACGCAAAATTATTTTCAGCCAATATTCTTGTGATGTTTATCAGGCATTAACTTAATTGACAGCATTCAAGATTTATTGATAAAATTCCAATACAATTATCGATCTAGAATAATCGGTATTAGAATCAAACAACATTTTTTCTTAGATAATAAAGAAGTATGTTTCTCCAATATAAGGTAAAGGCAAATTAACTTAGTTCTTGAGCAACTTCCTTATTATTCCAGAAAGAACGGGCACGGACTAAAGTAGAGCCGCGGTAATTTTTGAGAGTAAAAAGATAAGTCTATCACAAATTTGTAATAGAGTTACAACAATAATATCAAGAAACATAATCATTGACTGATACCTAAGAACTATGTTGGTAGTATGAACAGTAAAGAATTTGTAAAATTATATGCCTGTAACATTGTTTAAAAAAAATTATTTTGTAAGAAAAATGTGACAAATACTGTTTATTCTTATTCATTAGAGGTTCGTCTCAATCGCGAGTTCAGCCAGGGAACCATGTTAAAGCTCTGATGAGTTAGGATACAAAGTAACTTCACCGAATCTTTTCTCAACTACTATTGTTATGACATACCCCTTACCGGAGTGAATAATTTAATATTGCTTTAAGAAATTCATCTCTTGGTGAAAAGTGTAGTATTTCGCGAATCAATTTGTCCCGTCTTGTGTGTTTTAAGATAGAACAGGAAAGCGCATCCCTATATCAACTCAGGCATGTAACCATATAAAACACATATATGAATACAATTGCTGTTTGACATATAATGATAGAACAGTATTTTCAACAAAGGTTTAGTTCAAGCCGGAACTTTTAATTTCGTCTTTTTACTGAAATAGAACTCTACTTACAATAGTATACATTTGTGGAAAGGACATACTCTCTAAATTATTAAACCTTTGATGTAAAGACTTAAATTTAATCTTGTTTTACTAGCTATCTGTAATCGATGCTGTCAAAGCATAATCCATTTAAATACTGCAAGAACAATATGTTTCTTCGGCCTTTATATTCAGTGGTATTTTAACTGACAAAGATTTATACGAAAACAAGAAATATCTTTAAAACAGAAAAACGGCGCGTTTATATTAAAGACATTATTCAGAAAACAAAGTGGTACTTATAAATACATGTTCTTCTTGTCAACCCTGTGCATAAAACTGTGATAGTTACTCTCAGGATTTATCCCGGGGTATTTGAGCCCCACTTCTTCAGTTGTGTCTTTAGCATAAAGGCAGTTGAATAGTCATAACACTACCTAGACCAAGAAATTTGTGTTTTTGCTTCTTTGCCTAGCTCTATCGATTCGACAATATATGTATTTAGATATTTTCGCGGAATTCTAATAATAAATAAGCCACGCCCGCCTTTAATCCCCTGTATGAGTTGTAAACTTGTGTTAATTCAGAACTTTAAAAAAGAGGAAATAGCTTGCATGTGAACCAAACAATATTTTACATATGAAAATAGGAACCTGGAATCCCTTGGAATCCCACGTTTCGACTAATCAGTACAGGCATAACATGTGACTTTTTTTACCGCCTTTCCCGCGCGTTTTTTTTTCATAGATGATAAGTTGTTGGTTTCATTGGCTTAAAGATGTTTTTCACAATTATTTCTAGCGGACAGAATTTTCTATAACTTTGCATATTTATAGATTGATGTATGACAAGTTAAAATAAAAAATAAAAATGATAGGTACCCGTGCTTCTTTTTTCAATATTCAAAGTTTACTAAGAACACCAAGTCGGTATTTTTGTCTGAAGAAACAATACATACATGTCATAATAAAACTACTGCAAACAACTATTTACTTAAAATTTTACTCTGATGTTACTGTTTATGCATCACAATTAATGAAACCATTATAACTATGCAGAAAATGTCAACATATAGATATATTAACTCAGAAAAATTACTTTTGACAGATGTCGAAAGTATCTGAAACTGAGAAAAACACGAAGTATTTCTTAATGATATGAAAAATCTAGCGGACAGAATTTTGCCAAATTTTATATTATGTAAGCTAGAACTAAGACAAAAAATTCTAAACCAAAAAAAATGATATCAACCCGTGCTTGTTTTCAAGAAAAATTAAAAAATATTCACTCCACCCACAAAAGTATTTTTTCATTACCCCACCCACCTAAAAATTATGAACACTTTTTTTTTCTTACACAACGAATTGCACAATGTTATAATCAGTTTCATAACCAGTTTTCTTACTCACATGCGGAATAATGCACCTTTAAGGTCGCATGTCTCTAGGTCAAATACTTTTTGAGATACGTGATACACAAGCTTTCACATGCCATTTACGTATATATTTGACCACGTCAAGGGACATAAATCTGTTTTTACTGAGTGAAACCTCAAATAAAAGCACTGGTGCACAACTTCGCATGCTGAATTTAATTCTTGTATGGTTTCATGACTCTTGGCGCATATACTTTTGAGGTACATGCGACACAAATGTTTAGACTCTTATGACATTTTGACTGTCAAGCGCCGTAACTCTGGTCTTACTACGTGAAATGCGGGATGGGGCACAAAATGTATAACAACATTTTTAGCAGGTCACATTTGAACTTGAAGGAGATAGATCATGTGAAGATTTTCTGGAATTTTATGTGACTTGGAGTCGGCTGCATCATTACTGGACGAAATATTTTACTTTGGATGTCCACAATGTATTTGATTCGAGCACTTCCAACGGCTACTCTTCCAATAAAACACTATCACTTTTAAAAGTAAAACATGCACGACCTATATTGTCAGTACATACGATATTTTTTGCGTGAGTGCGCTGTATAACCGACAATTATGCACTTTCGGCGGCGAATCCTGAACTTTACAGTGGTTATCGCTTGCTGCGCGATTGAGATGCGCACAAAATATTGTGATGAACTCCTTTAAGTTGCTTATTCAGTGTACCGAAAAAGACAAAGTATAGTTCATTTTCAGAACAGCATATATGATAGGTCAAAGAAGTACTGAAAACAACAAGAAGTAAAGCCCAACAGGAAACAAAGATTATAAAACACCCCATGTGGAAATATAGGGGCACGTGTAAGACATATACACGTGCAAACTGACATGTATATATAAACGAAAATGCGCGCAATAATATGAATAAGGAAATTATTATTAAGATTACATGAAACAGGGGTTGAGATGTCAGGCAGGTTTTACTGAACATTCTGTAAATAGTTTTCTACATGTCGTTGCTTGGATTGATGAAATTCTTCAGGGACGTAAACAAGACTTAGTAACTGTTGACAACATTGCAAATTAAAGTTGTAAAAAACGTTTGTCGTTTGTTTCTTATAGTCTGAGAGATAAATATTACCTTAGAACAAAACTACAAATAGAAACAGTTAAGCCTCGAAGCAAATTGCAGTGTCTTTCGACCAGAGAGTGGCACACGTGTTTGGCATGTGCGAGCTTGCGCAAAACTGAGCGTACATGGATAGATCAAAAACCGATCAACCGGCAAAAAGTTGTTTTTGTGACACTGTACTTATTCCTGGACAATTTCCAGGTGATGAGAAATGTCATTCTGTCGACATCTACGTAGCCACGACAACCAGACCTTATTAGCACATGATATATTACATCTATTAAGAAAGCGGATGTAAACACTCAAAAGGGTATCAATTTTCTGAATAAAAATAGCATAAATTGTATTTCGATAATTGGTTCCGATCGCACATGTTTACCTTATATAGAGAAAAATTGTACATATAGCTAACAAAGACCGGAATATTTAGAGTTGATGATGAAGGTACTTTGTTGAACATTGGCTATGCAAGGCAATGGTGCAGGTTGATAAAATATTAGTAGACACAACCTTTTTATTACGTTACGGCCGCGGAAAGGATATCAAGAAGTAAAACAGTTGATAACAGTAATCAACTAGATCCAAAAAATACCAGTTAATTGAAATAGTATTCAGGTTTCATTGTTCATGGGTATCATTCTAAACACTTTAAGGCAAATGATCTTGACTTCCCGGCAGTCATATCCATGATGACAAATGCCCCAATCTGAGGGAAAGTGTTAGACTAGCCACTAGACTGATAATAATATATTTCTACATTTTTCATTTTTTTAATTTCATAGAGACAAAAGCCAGTCTATTTTAGAGATTTTCACAGAGGACTGATGTTGAAATCAGATATTGGACATAGAATATAGACTGGCTTAGTTCACTACATTTAATCATAAAAATGTAAAAAAAAAGATATATCATAGTCTAGGAGCTAGTCTAGGAAAGTGTTTACTTATATTTTTTAACTCAAAGGTCAAACAACCTTGAAATATTTGAATTAAATTGGCATATATTAAAAAATGTTGTAAGTCGATGCTGCCGATTACTGCGTTGCTTTAACAGATTGTTTAACCTTATTCATTTTTCATGGCTTTGTTTCATTCTGAAAGAACAAAAATATATGGTTTTGAATAAATCCATGCTTCTAATTCAATTATGCCTATTGTCACATTAATTTAAGAGGTCACGTTTAAAAATGACATTGGAAAATTCTATAAATAATTGCATACCCAAGTGCTTTCAGCTAAGCTATTGAAAATATGTTATTAATTTATTGATAGAAACTATAACTCGGATACCAGTTATTAATAGAGTCACAACTGTCACCAAGTAAGGCGAGTGGTAATAATTGTCCGTTCATGATTGTTTATAATCTTATACGAAGTCCGCCTATGCCAATATTATGAAGTTCATTTGCCACGTTAATGAAGCGCCTTTATAATTGATTGATTTGAAACCTTTTAAAAATATCGAACTGGAATAATCGGTTTTAGTTCCAGTTCATATATCAAATAACATACGGATTGGAGGCAAATACAGATGTATAGTTCCCGCATATTTTACTGAAGGCAAACTGACTAGCCACGTAGCAACTGCCTTTGAAATCAGATAAGAAGCTGTAAATCATGTTTTGTTTCGTCACAGTTACGCTAACCTCACTTCCGTCATTAAGGACGCCGTATCTGTGGTAATACGTCTGGGACAAACGTAAAATAAATCTAAGGGATTCACTTTTTCTTATATCCGAAATGTTTTTGTTATTGTTGTTATTATGAGCAGTCATAGTAAAAAAAATAAGATAAATAAGATTGTAATGATTTTAAAAAGATCTTTATAAAAGGACAGAACTAGAGAAAGCAATCTATATTTGAAATACTCAGAGCAGACATGTTACCAGGTGAGAGAAAATAAATACATGGTTAAGTAAACACAATTGTACTTTATATTTACTGTGTCGTTAATAATTTGCTCTTTATTATCAGTTTAGAAAAAAATATTTTGTTTAAATAGAAACTATACATTATCATGGTGTTTCAGTTTGAGTGAAAGTCAACATTAGATAATCCAAAGAGCTATAAAAATATGTATTTTTAGTTCTTTGGATAATCGCTACAGAAGACAGATAGACAGACTGACAGACAGGTAGTTAGAACCGTTCCTGTTTGCGGCTACTAATACTAAAACTATGCGCACACACAGACCTGTGTGCTCAAGTCGAATTTAAGCTTGCAGAATTGTTTGTTGTTAGTTTTCTTCAAGCGTTGTATACTAATGTATTAAGCTTCAAATTAAAACTGATCTTCTTAAAAATGCTCTGAATAAATCTTTAAAACAAGCACATAATATTTATTTAGTAAATATATTTTACTGTTTACCTTTAAAGTCAATGACGTAAAAATGAATGTTTTGTTGGCCTACCGTATTGTCTTTATTTAACTAACTTTTACACCATAAATTACTTTTGTATTTATATTTATTTATTTGTAAATGATTGGGAAAGGCAATGCAAATATTCTAAAGGAAACCAATTCTCAGTAATTAGAATTAAGGTCGCTTGTTTACTGAGAAATGATGTCATTTCAAATGATCATCAACATCACTGTTTTTCATTAACTTGCAACAAGTAATGCATTATGATCTTGGTCGTTGCCAGGTGACTCTCTGTAGCCATGATGACATTTCCGGTCTTCTTAAGTAGACCAAGAATAAGAGCAGTGTCGCGTGGAAACACGTCTTTGCCGTCTCATTTGTTTCTTGTTTTTCAGAAATAAAAGGTACTTGTATCAGATATTATGCTTGCAATAACATGTTTAACACATACACAATGCGCTGATCTGGAACAAACTTTCTACAAACGACAGTTTTCAAAGAGATTTTTGTGTACAACAATTGTAAATAAAGTCCTTAATATATACTCTATCTGTTGTCGACATGCAATAGTAGAAATATTTTTCTGTTGATGATGGTAACGAACTTTAGTTCTTCAAACAATCGTTTACGAATATTTTGCACAGGTTTCGGGCTTAACTAACTAGTATATAATTATTAGAACTTCATCCCATAATCTTTTGATAGAAACTGGAAGATACAATAATACTCCGCGAGAACAGAGACTCTGTAGATCGTGTAATATGAATACCATAGAAAACGAGTACCATTTTTTATTAGTATGCACGATGCTCCGTGACTTAAGAAGCAAATATTTTAAGAAATATTATTGCCACTGGCCAAGTATCATTAAATTTGAAAAAATGATGTCATCAAAATAAAAAAATGTTATCTTATACTTAGCGAAGTATATATATTTAATTTTTGCAGCAAAGAACCGTATTTCTTAATCCCCTATCTACATTCAGTTTGCAGAGTATATGTAATGTGATGTACAATATACGCTATTGTTAATTTGTCAATTCTACAATTGTTAGTTATAAAAATTATAACGCCCTTCCGATATTATTTTTTTGTAAAACTTATCTCACTTATTTAATTTGTGCATTTTCGAGAATTGTTACCGTAACCTGCTACAGTTCTCTCCCAATTATATTTCTATTAAATATGTTTATCATTGAACATTAATTTTGTGTAGGCTATAAGCATATGTGTTATGCTGAATAAACTTTTGTATTGTATTGTATTGTATTGTATTGTATTGTATATAAAACGGTCATTATGCGGTTATGAAGTAAACATTTTTTTAAAAATCATTTTCGTAAAATGTCACGTGCAAAATCATAGGCCATAGTTTTTGGACGCTCATAAATTAGGCATTTTCGGTTTCATTTAAACACAAAGATTGATCTGGCCTAAAGTTTGTCGCTGAGGTGATAATTGCATCGCAGAATGACAACATATAAAACTGACCAGATTATTCGCTTAATACAATAAGTATAATTGTATGTATTATTCAGAATCAAATTGATTCAATCTATATGTACATAATTCAATGTAGAACTAGCTAAATATTGGAACGTAGCAAAGTCATTGCAAACAACTTTGATCTCACAATAATAATCGCAATTGTCAAAAACTCTAGTGGGTATTTAATGTGTATCATTATGAATTTATTCAACAAGTTTAATACATTTAATGAGGAAAGGTACAAATGTTATATTTGTTTTATAACATGTTAGGTTCTCCTATTGGAAATTTAAAGATAATAGTGCGATCAATTCGTAACAGAAAATGCCAAAATACTTCAGAAAATGGGAAAAGCACCAAAATTGGCACAGCTATTTATTAAAGCATTAAAAACATTTTTTTCATGGGACCCATTTGATATCTGTCAAGATGGCCGATATGGCGGCCATTTTCCAAAATGGCCGCCAAAACGCAATATTTACGTTAGAAGACTCTAATGAAAGGTCATTATATTTACATTCACCCCCAAAATGCACTAAATATAAATGTATATAATAAAATAAATCCTAAATTTGCATCAAATCCAAAAATAACAATTCAAATGATAATAGTTTCTTTCTGTTTCCATGGTAACGGCAAAAATCTAACCTTTAAAACTTAGTTTAATATTATCATTGTGTAGTTTTCATATTTTTAAGAATAGAATATTTTGTTTTAATATATGTAATTTATATTATTTCACTTGAATTCCCTCCACAGCAGCATGTTGAAACATTATTGTTATTCCCTTACCAGTATTTAGCCATGGGCTTATGGGTTGCCCCTGAAATGCATGTAAATCGTCAGCCAGCAGAGTGGGATACTGAAATAACTTTGAAAGCACAGCAGAATTTTTCATGATTGTGGTACATGATAGATGGCAATGCAGAGAATGTCAATGTCTTTAATTTTGTTCCTATGGCAACAAATGTTGTTGCTATGGCAACAAATAGTGCACGAATAGTCACAAAGTGTCATCCTGCATTTCTTCAAAACAAGGAGAGATTGTTCTTGAGAAATTTTACATAGACAGAGGGACAAATTGAGAACATGCTTGTTATCTTATTTTCTCCTCTTGTCATCATTTTGTCCGTCTGTATGTCGGTCCATCATTTGCAAATGGCGGATTCTTCAATAATTTTAAAAAATTGCAAATTCTAAAGATTTTCTTTATGAAACCTTGTTTATAGATGGTAAGTAATATGGAAAATGTGAAGTAAATTAAACTTAGTTGCTATATAAAATTGTAGTTTCTTTGACACCAAGTACGAAAACTACCCCTTTCATTTGGGGACTTCAAAATGCAAGAATGATTTATAGCCACGGGCTAGTAGGATCAAATGAAACAATGTTCGTTATTATGCACCCGCAGTCACAATGTCTGCGTAATAAATTGCTAACTGTGTAACAAAGAAGAGTAAGGCTGAAAAAATATAAAAGTTTTTTTGTCATGGACAACACTTAGAAACTTTCTGTGAAAAAATTTTACTCTGAACAGTGAGCTGAAATCTGAAATAAGGTACATGTCAGTTACTCTTGTCAGTACACACAACACGAGATTGTCGACAACTTTAGTTTAACTTGCATAAGGCAGTGCAGAGCATTTCAGCACGTTTGACAAATTACGTCTTCCTCGACAGACTTTATCGAGGTTGCAAATGCACCTGAGGAGCTATTGGTACGAGACTCGGGTACTTGAGACAAAAACTATTGAAAAGGTTCCAATATATCAAAGATCTCTCTGGTCAGCCTTATTTATCTTGACTAAGAATTTTAGGAAAGTGATGGAACACCCGACACCCATATGTGCCCGACCTAATGGGCAACCTTTTTTAGTATGTTCAAGAGGTGTAGCAGACGATGCAGGAATGCACATTATAGCCCTAATCTATATGTGAACAAATGGTTGATCAAGCTACTTGACATGTTTTGCTGTAAAAAAGATTTATCGAAAGCCTCCATTTATACCCCAAAATACAATACGAACAGTTTGTTTGTGGGAAGATGTAGAAAATGCATTTAAAAGCTTGATTCACCAGTAAGCGCAAAGCTGTACTGGTTAGTTTTGTTTGACAAGACAGTGTTTTCTTACATTAGACTGCTTTACTGGAAGTACAACTGGTAATAGATATATTTGCGTCTTAAACTAAAATTTAAATTGTTTTAAAAATTTGGGTGTTTCGAATGTACCGTGCTCATTAGAAAAATCCTCAAGTACCACTTTTAATTTTATTTGATTTCAGTAAAATGTCCGAAATAGATATTAGAGCACATTTTTCTTGTAGAAAGATAGATCTGCTCTTAATTTATACCCCCGTTACACTCGCCATTCCCACTACGTCCGTAAAACTAGCAGGACGCAATAAGAAATGTACAATGTAAAGAAATTTCAGTAGACTCCGATAAGAACATGATAATTATGGTCTCCATGAGTGTAGAGAACGCGGTCGAATTTTGGACATGTTCAAAACAAATGTAGTGAGAACGCTGTCTAATCAGGAAGCTGGAAGGACGTAGTAATGATGTAACTAAAACCTAGTAGACATAGTACAAACGTGGTGCGGACGGGAAAGGGTGTATGGTGCGCTCACTGCGCTGTCCCTTGGGTTTTTCATTGCGTTCTTGCTACGTCAATGGATTCTTACTACAACTTATATACGCTTGTGTGCTATGACCATGCTAACGTGCATGCCACATTGTATATACCGCATAAGTTATTAATACGTTTTTTCGGTTCTTAACACATCTATGTCACGTTTGCAGCACTTCTCACCATGATTGGTTCAGATTCTAAAATTGAGTATAATACTGGATCCAATTCCAATCACTTTGTTTTCAATCAGCAATGGGTATCGAACAAACATCAGGGAAATTGCCACATTATCATGGACTCACAGCACTGTCAGCTTGTAGTGGACTTTGGAAACCTCCGTATATCCTTCACACTGCTTTTGCTTATTCCACCGCAGTCTCTCCATAAGACTGCTCTTTTTTCTTTATTGGGGCGTTGGGGGGGGGTGTGGGTCGTCGTTTATTGTAATTTATGATTGTTGAGTGTAGATGCGGACACAATTATGTCAATATAACTTGCAGAAGGAATGAAAAAAAATAAGAGGCGCATGGCGTAGTATTTATAAGTAGTCGACGAATGCAGTGAAAAAGGGGATAAGCAATGGTTAAAGCATGGTAAGCGAGAGGTGCAATCTGACTGATCGTACTAAGAATGTAGTAAAAACACTGGACAGAAGAAGCGTGTGGGAAGAAAATTAGGTGAACGTGTTAGACGGGCCCTGAGAACCTGGCAAGGATATTAAAAGCGCGCAGTATGAACTTTAGAACTGCACATTTTTCGAGTTTGATCCCCGTCCCCACAGCGTCAAAATTTCAAGAAGCATATAATCTTCATGGTCTTTGCCTGAGAGTGATCAGGGCATTAGTGACTGTACATTATATGCTTATGACATTAAACTATAAAACCATTGTTATGGCACAATGTGCTACAATTTGACAAAAAAAAGAATATTACCCGGAACATGCAAAAGTAAATTTGATTACCCTGATCAACCGGCAATGACTTTTTCCCCAAAAAAATCATGATGATCTGACAGGCCAGGAATGTTTACATGGTCTATCACACTAACATAATTAATGAATTATATAGTTTTATAAGTGTCATTAGTTCTCTTAGTGTAAATAAATTGAAATGAATAAAGCAACACTTACAAATTCTGAGTCACGAAAACTAATGACAAAGTGAACACATGTCATTTATTCATTAAAACACATTACAGACTAAAACTCGTTTGCTCAAACTCTGATAATTCGAACACCATTCTTCCCAAATTTAAACTATCGTCAGGTCCAAACAAATTCCTTTATAATATTTTTTTCGATCACTCAATAATACATACTACCGATAATTCGAATAAATTTAGTCCCGGGCCTGGGTGGGTTCCAGTTTTCCGAAGTTCGAATGTATTTATAATTAATTAATTTACAATTGTGTAAAGTTCTGCACAGACTGTTGCCATTTTTAAAAAAATTCTTGATATGCCAGTTACCATTATATACTTAATTTTGATTCATATAAATGCATTATGACTTTTCTTCTGCTTAATAGCACATTTTATCCAAGGGAGACAACTTTTTTCATTTTTGTTGGAAGAGCGGTATTCTTGTTAATATAATATGTTTGGATTTATTCAGGCAGGTGGTTTTAGCTTATTATATTGATGACTGTAAGTGTCAACAGAAATTTTATATATGATATAATAATGTATTTTTGAAAATATATACATATATGGCGGCCATCTTGGATTTTTCGGCCATATTGGATTTTCCGGAGTGGGTCTCATGCTCATTTTTAGTATTTTGCCCTAAAGTAGTTATGTACCAAGTTTCATGCTTTTCCCATTTTCTGAAGTATTTTTACACCATTTTACTGTACTATAAAGTCTGTCTTTATCTTTCTTTACCTATTGCAGACAAAGTCAGATGGACCAACGTCTCCTTTACTAAAATGACGTCAACATCAAATTGTAATTACGCTAGTGTATTTCCAAACATTATGTCAGGGAACTTATTTTTGATAAGTGACCGTGCTTTATCTCTAAAACAACAAAAATTCAACTGATAATTCAAATAATTTAATCACAAAATGTATAAATTCGCCGATGAATTTGGTAGAAAAGACAAAGATAGCGTATGTACTGTAGTATGGTTAGTAAGTGTTATCAAATGAGTGCATTGCACAAAAATGAAAACACGAGTAAAGTAGAAATGATGGCAATCACATTAGGAAATTTTTTTCCCTGTTAGTTTTGAAAATCTTTTTTTTCGAGCACATTAAAGGGCATATAAGTCTCATTCAGTCAGACACAGTTGAAATAAAATACAGTCTGTTTCAAAATTGATATAAATAAAAGCTTCTCTTAGCAACTTACTGTTTTCCTCCAGTGGCTTTACTGGTTCAGAATAAGCGTCGACTATTTTCGTTGGTTTAGACATTAGAAACCATGTGTCGCCAGGAAATCAGTTGGGCGCTATCGTCGCATTTTAATGTACTGTAAGCGTTTTCAGACAGATTAAGCATGTTTTATTCAATTGTTCTTTTATACATACAGATTTAGCATGTTTGCAGTTTCATGTTTCAGTTTGGTTACATTTCACTCGGAACATGCATAATGCATTATAAATGAGCCGCACCTTGAGAAAACCAACATAGTGGGTTTGGGACTAGCATGGATCCAGACCAGCCTGCGCATCTGCGCAGTCTGGTCAGGATTCATGCTGTTCGCAAATGCACAATGTTGGTTTTCTCATGGTACGGCTCAAATATTGAAGATAACAGCGCTGATTTGTTACTATGTAATTCAGTATTTACACAGAAGACAACATGATCGCTGCTGTCCTTTTTAAAAACTGTTGAGCTTAAAATAGAATATTAAAGGCCACGTTAATTGTGAAATAAACGTTTACGTCTAATTAAGACTAAACTTGTCTAACATGCTTTGAAAACTTCAGTATTTTGCTTTCTATTAACATCATTTCGACTTTGAACATTTTGACTTGTTTGAATATTTAGAGACTTTTAACTGTCTAAAGGGAGTAAGTCGACTTTTAATTTCTAATAAGGATATAGGCCTAACTATGGTAAAGGAACCAGCGTGGGAGCCAGCTGGTCTATCGCGTAATGGCGGATAGATTTTTGAACACTAATTTTTCACTTGGCATGGCAACAGAGGTCTAGATAAAGCTAGTTTCTGTTTAATTTTCATAGTGGATGTATTTTTGACATTCTTGTAAGAAAAATGGGAGAGGAGGTTGTATTTGGTGAAGTGAAACTCAATTCTAGTACGAGTAGTACTTCCAGGTTGAAGCAGTGTGATCTTGATGTGATTTTATAGTAAGCAAATGTGACAGGAGAAATCTCTTATTTTTCTCTTCATTTTATATAAGTTTTATCATAACTCTTTAAAATGAGTTAAGGATTTGTTCTCTGAAATGGGTCTAGCTATGTTTGGTAGCTCTTTAAAAATGTTAGTTTTATATAGAATATAAAGGGACTATTGTTTAGTGTTGTGTGACCTATATAGACGCTTGCCTGTCTAATAGGGTCCATTTGACTCTTATCTTCTCATACGGATATTTGACGTTTAACTGTCGAAAAGGGATGTTTTGACGTTTAACTGTTTAAAGGGGGGTATTTTGACTTTAAACTGTCTAATATGGATACTTTGACTTTTATTTCTGCTGTTATGTTGCTTGGTTGCGTTCTATGCTTTTAAAGGATCTTTTGACAGATTTCTTAACTGTCTTGTAGGAATACTTTGACTTAAAACTGTCTGATAGGCATAGTTCCACTTTAGTGTTCCTAACGTGGATAGTTATACTGTCAGTTAGCGGGTTAATTCAGAAAATGTGACAAGCTATATGATATTTTATCTGGACATTTTGTTTTGATGAATGACTTTAGTTAGTTGTCACGTATTTTTACTTTGTATAAGCTGGATATTTCTTTTTGTTTTTGAAAGCGGTTTTACCTGGTTAATTTATCTATTTCTTAACCTTTCTAATCTGAATAATTTATCGTCTTATCTAGTGAGAGTGTCTTTGTATAATATCTAATGTGGATATTTCGTCTTTCTAAGCAATCTGATCTGGGTACTTAATCATGTTTGTCATGGGCGGTGCCCCACAGTGATGTTTTTTCTTGCTTGTCATTTTTTTATCTGTGTATGTTAGTTGTATGTGTGTGTTTGTCTTTTGCAGGTGCGTGTCTGCTATGTTGTAGGAATACTTTGTTTAAGGACCATTGCTTTCTCTTTTTAATATTCATCCTTGCTCCACCTTCCCTCAACATCCGACCCTTTTATCTACCCCTTACCACCCAACCCCCATTTTCTGTAGTTTGCATATATTTATAATGTACCTGTTGTTGGATTTTTGGAGCAACCCGTCTACAATATTTTTCCGTTACAGCTTCTTTTGTTGTGGCCCTGCTTCGCGATGCATGGCTCTATGGCTGTGCTTTGGGTGTTCTGTGCTTCCAGGAAATCTACCATTACCTTTTATCTTTTATTGTTATTGTCACTGCAACATTCAATCTTAATTTCATTGTAACGTCCCAGTGGACGATCTTCTTGCCGGATGTATGCGACACACATTGAAACTTAGCTTCTTCAAAGATCAATTCTCCGTAACTTCAGAACGGAAATTCACAGAGAAAGCGTACTGATTTGTATGGTATGAAATGTGTACACTGACATTCATATGATCCTACCAACTGAGCCGTGTTACTTTTATCATCGACATGCGTGAAAGAAAGCGCTAATGAATTTTCAATGGAATATTCAATTAGATGTTCTACATGCTGTTTTATATTTTTCTATAGTATAAAAATAGAATTATTGTTATGATGCCATGAAGTATTTTTAAGCTAAGGTTAAGTTGTAATTGAGCATTGAATACCGTATGTACTTTATGCATGCAATTATTAGTCGAAGGACATTTCAATTGTTGTCAATGAAAATATTTTAAACAATTTTAGCGACACAATTAATGTAAGTGAAAAGAATTTAAATGGTAAATGCATAAAATGATCTTGTCGCGTCCTTTTAAGTGGCAATTCATTGCTTCATTTAGAAATTCAAGGTTATTTCTTTCTTTTGTTAAAATTACTTTGGCATACTTTGTTCTTAGTTCATTTAGTAATATCAAACTCTCTAGTAGTTACAATATGTTAGCTAAATCAGTTATCATGACATTTAAAGATACTTTTTATTACACTAACGATTTAAATGTCGAAGTTCATAAACTTTTATAATTATTGTTTTGCTCAAACTATGCTTTTTTCACTGTGAACACTAACGTTTTGTGGACTCATATGGAATGAAATCCTGTATTACTGTACATTATTTGGTAATTTTGTACACAGCTATGGTATTTTAGGGACTAGCTATGGTATTTTAGGGACTTTACAATTTTTTATTTCAATATCACACAAGTGCCAATGAATTCAGTTGTTTCACTTAACGCTTTCAGGCGTATTTATTTGTTACTGCAACGTTTTAAAGTTATTTAAAAAAAATCAATGAAAGTTTTTACTATACTGTTAAAAAATGCACGAAATTTAGAATTATAATAGTTACAAGAATTAAAGACAGTAACGCCACAGTAATTGTGAAATTAAGTTCAGTTACGAAGCAGCTCTATTGTGACAGTAAACATGATAAATTTACTAATATTTAAACTAAGCATGAACAACTGGTATCATGTCAGTGATAACTACGTCCTGAGTTGATTCTGAAATAGTTTCGTGCTTGTTCAGAATTTCCCTTTAATCAACACTTTAATTACCTTTTCAAGACACGCCCGTTCCGTGTCACGATTTCTGAAAAGAATTTAGGTCAGAAGTTAATTCAGCTGTCAGAACTTATTGGGAAAGCTGTTCTTTACAGATTAAAAAACATGAAACATGTAAATCAAAACAGACTTTTGCCTAATAGGAATCAGTCATCACTCCTGTGAATCAGCGCTGCTTCACGACCCTTATTGACTTAAGTGCGGCATTTGACACTGTCGGCCACGGCATTCTGCTAGATGGTGTCTGTGAAACAGCTATTCAATGGATAGACTACTTAAGGCCTCGTGCTTGTAAGGTTAATGTCAACAATACATATTCACCAGACCGCCAGCTTGAATGCAATTGTGCTACAAAGCAGTTGCCTTTGTCATTGGCTGTATTTCACCTATACCGGAACTCTTTTTGATGTCATTCCCAAAGCCATATCAGTCTACGGGGACCTCAAACGATGCGCAGTTACAATCAATGGCTTGATGAATAGAAACAAATTAAAAATGAACGATTCGAAAACTGAATTTATTATATTTGGTAGCAGACCTCAATTGAGCAAATGTTTTACAAATTCGATTAACATTGCTGGTGGTGAAATCAAACTGAAAGCACAACTAATTATCTTGGTGCATTTCTTGATGAAAACCCGAACTTTAAAGATCATGTAAATCGCAAATGTCGTACAGCCATGTTGAATTACCTACGGATTAAGAACATATAAAAATATATAACCAAAGCAGCCACTGAAATTTTAGTTTGTCTCTAGTAATTTCACATCTGGAGTATTGCAATGTCATACTGTATGGTGTAACCAACAATGAAATGCATAAGATGCAACGTATTCAAACTTGTGTGCAAAACTTGTGCTTAACAGGAGGAAATTTGACAGTTCCACACAAGCATTGGATGGCCGAGTCAGTTATTATTCTTTTTTGGTTGCATTCTATGCTTCCAATGGGATCATTTTACAGATTTGATTAACTATCACAACAGCAATCTTTAAGTGCCATGTGACGGCTGTAAAAAGTCTCCCCCGTACTTAGATTCAGAGTTGTTACATTTTCTGGTCCTTTGGGATCATGGAGTCCATTCAATAGATGTGTAATAGAGTTCCGCTTAAGCCGGTGCTAGGGGGCGTGAGTGGTGTTGCACATTTTATTACCTCTCATGAACAGATTCAGCTGTTATTCATTTTTTGTTGCATTGTATGCTTCCAAGGGATCTTTTTACAGATTTTATTACATTGGTAGCCGGTGAAAGCAAGGACTGAGTTTAAGATTCTTTCTTTCATGTAAAGTCACATTGGTAGAGCACCTATGTATTTAACAGAACTACTTACAGAGACTGTTCCTAGTAGACAATGTTTGATATCGTCAGAAAATTCTGAATGTCGTTATATTGTTCCATACAAAAAGTGTAAGAAGTTTCTGTACTATTGGTTCAAAACTGTGGAATCAACTCCCGTTAAGCATTACGCAAAAGTAAATCACTTAATACAAAAAAAAATATCTTAAGACACTGACTGTATTTTAGAGACTTCATGACATTGTTTTAATTTGTTTGATAACTGTTTTATATGCGATAACAGTAGGCGTTAGTGTTTGATTTATGTGAGGTTTTACATTTCATCATTAATATTTCAAGGTTTGTTAAATTAAATGTACAACGCCATTGAATATGTCATTGTACAGAAATAGGCGTTAAATCAAATTAATCAGTTTAAGTTTCAGTTTCAACTATGCCGGGAAAATATTTTTTCATTAATATTACCAAACAAAATCTGTATGCTACAAATAAACGGTAATTAATTAAGTAATCATGTCTACATTTTAGATTAAAATGTTGTAAATCAAACAACTGTTGACATTAGCAGGACCAACGCAGAAACAGTGTTTTTCTCATGCCACATAAATTTGTGCAAAGTCTAGGCTTAATGTATTTTGCTTATCTTTCATACGACCACCAAAGACATCCAATTTGAATAAAGATCTTTTCAAGCCATTGGCTAAATAATCATTTTATCATTGCTAATACCATCAAATGGAAATTTAGATAAAGTTTCGTTCAGTGAAAAGATCCGCTACATTTGTTCATCACAGGTTTCGAAATTTAATCAACATTTGTCATAAGCGATAGTAAGAAAGCACGCGGCAAGAGAGTGCTTTTAGAGCTGACTCTAAGCATACACTATGGACCATACTGATCTGAGTTGAATGAACTTACAGATGTATAACGTTTCAGTATGCAATAATTGATTATTAAATACATTTTTATTTAAGGCTGAATCGTGCTTTAGGTTTCTATCTAGATGTATCCCAACTACGAAATTTCATTCTCTTATACATAATACGTCAATGGGAGAAATATGAAAAAAAGTGTCGATAATTGAACATAGACGAGACTGTTTTTGCTGTGTATGGACATATATTTTCAAAACTAAAAGTATCTACAATTTAAAAAAGAGCACCGCAATGCGGAGCAATATACGTCCAAACATATGACCTTTGACCCCTAAGTGTGACCTTGACGTTAAAGCGAGCCATCCGAAACATGCGCTCTGCATGTTGTCTTGATATGGTGAAAATGTGTGCCAAGTTTCTTTAAAATCCTTCAAGCAGTTCAAGAGTTACTGAGCGGACATGAAACAAAGTCATATGACATTTGACCCTTAAGTGTGACATTGACCTTGAAGCGATCCATCGAAAATATGCGATCTGCACGTCGTCTCGATTTGGAGAACATTTGTGTCAAGTTTCTTTGAAACCCTTCAAGGGGTTCAAGAATTACATTAGCGCAAAAATGCCATGGTTTGTCAGATGTTGTTGTTTATCTAAAAAGTAGTCACCTAGATAGATTGACAGTTGTAGAAAATCATGACATCATAAATGACGATGTTTCTGACACCTTAGTTTGATCATATACACCGGTAATTAACAATAACTTGTACGATATATATTCAACCAAGATCAACAGAACATCTACACGACCCCTGTTCTTAATTGAATTCTTGAACACATTAAGCCTTTGACGTCATTACAATTTAATTACATGAATAATTAATTTAATATTTTCATTTGAAACGCCGCCAGTTATATAGACTGGACATACCACACACTGGTTATCGATCGTGGCTCTGTTCATTCTTTTTCTTACAAACGTCGTTAAGTATTCATTACCTTACTCCGGCCGAGAAATAATAAAGTACATTTCTCAAGCCTTTGTCATATACACTGCCAGTACCTCACCAATATAGAACACATGTTTACTGGACTAATAAGACATTAAAAAATTAGTTTTAAGAATATTAATTTATGATGCCGTATAATAAAACTACTTGTCGGTCAGAAGTCAAAACAATATCGCTGTCCGTCATTCGGACCTTAGGCAATAGTTTTAACTATTGACCGGGAGGCCAAGGTGTATAATATTGGATCCATGTCAAAGGACATTTTGATTACTCATTTACATCTATATAGACTTCACCAACTAAAACTGTGTAAAACTCTTCCATTCAAATCAAATATTACAACCCCACATGAAAGGACACAAGCAGCGTGGCAACGTTATAACAGTATTCATAGTCTGAGTCCTCTGACCATCTGTGCTAACAGTAAATGTCTTTATATTTATTGTAATGCAATGGCAAAACATGTTGCCAAAGGAACAAGCCGTGACTTATGACTTCAATCTCAAAGTTCGAATATTCTGGTGGTCGCTGTAACTTCTAACATTTATTAGTAACAGTAACTTATAATACTCGACTTAGTCTCGTAATCTAAGACCAAATCAAATGACAACTGACAATCACGTAAAAGCTTGAAAAATGAAAGCTAAACCTCTGCTAATGTCACAAGAGCTACTTCTATACAAACGTCATTAAAATATCGCCGAATATAAACCACCGTTTCAGAGACCAACACTACAAAAACCTGCTTAGTGGAGTTTCGTTTTTGAAAGCCATAACAAAGTCCTTACTTTAAATATCAAATAAACCATAATTAGATCATATTGTGCTCACAGTGTACGCTAAACTTAGGCCATAAACTGACTTTCAGAATAAAATATCCGATATGATAATATCTTAAGAACTTCATTTATCTGGCCCTTATTGCTAAATATAATATTACCACCTTATTACATACTCGTTTCTATTTCCTGTTAAGTTACACTGGTACCGGAAACGTCAATATTTTTCCATACACTGACGCCTGATTTTCATATCGGGTGCGTGACGTAATTCAGTGTGTGTTGTTGCACTATTTTTTTCTATCTAGTTCAGTATTGTCAATCCTATTCAGGCTATTGAACATAATTATGATATTTACATAATATTTATACATGTAGATGCGTATGTAATAAAAAGGTTATTATCTTTGCATCGGGAAATATGCACTCGTTCTTCAGCGGAAGAATATTGCGCTCCTGAAGTCGCGCAATATTTCCACTGAAGAACTCGTGCATATTTCCCGATACAAAGCTAATTACCTATAAATATCAGTGTTATGATAGTTTATATTCAATTAACGTTTTTCATTATCAATTAAAAATCTCTAATGAATAAACGTAACATCTAAAACACCTATTGCGATGTTACTGTCACGCACTTGTTTTAAACATCTGAAAAAAATACTGTATACTCTCTAGGTCATAGCCAGGCATGTAAATGTATGACTTTTTAGCCCACCATCATCAGATGGTGGGCTATTCAAATCACTCTGCGTCCGTGGTCCGTCCGTCCATCCGTTAACAATTTCTCATTATCGCATCTCCTCAGAAACTACTGGGGTGGAGGGGGATTCTGACCAAACTTTGTCAGAATAATGTATTGGTACCCTAGTTGTGTCCCCCTTAAAATCAGACTGGTTCAACAATTTTTGAGTGAGTTATGGCCCTTTGTTTTTTTTTTATAATTTACATAGATTTATATAGGGAAAAACTTTGAAAATCGTCTTGTGCAAAACCACAGAGCCTAGGGCTTTGATATTTGGTATGAAGCATTATCTAGTGGTCCTCTACCAAGATGATTCAAACTATTTCCCTGGGGTCAAATATGGCCCCGTCCCGGGGGTCACATTGTTCATATAGACTTATATAGAGAAAAACTTTGAAAAACCTCTTGTCAAAAACCACAGGGCTTAGGGCTTTGATATTTTGTATGTGACATCATCTAGTGGTCTTCTACTAAGATTGTTCAAATTATCCCCCCTGGGGGTCACATGGTTTACATAGACTTATATAGGGAAAAACTTTGAAAATCTTCTTGTCAAAACCCTAATGCTTTGATATTTGTAATCTAGCATCATCTAGTGGTTCTCTACCAAGTTTGTTCAAATTATCCCCCTAGGGTCAAATATGGCCCCGCCCCGGGGGTTACATGGTTCATATAGACTTATATAGGGAAAAGCTTTTAAAATCTTCTTGTCAATAACCTACAACATTCAAATTTGGACCACCTGTATAGTTTTGAGGGGTAAGATGAACCTTGACATGAGTTGACCTTGATTTTGACCTAGTGACATACTTTCACATTTCTGTAGCTACAGCCTTCAAATTTGGACCACATGCATAGTTTTGTGCACCGGAAAAAACTTTGACCTTGACATTGACCTAGTGACCTACTTTCACATTTCTGAAGGTACAGGCTTCAAATTTGGACCACATGCATAGTTTTGTGTTCCGAAATGAAATTTTACCTTGATTTTGACCTAGTGACCTACTTTCACATTTCTCAAGCTACAGCCTTAAAATTTGGATCACATGCTTAATTTTGTGTACCGAAATGAACTTTGATCTTGAGATTGACCTAGTGACCTACTTTCACATTTCTCAAGCTACAGCTTTCAAATTTGGATCACATGCATGGACCACATGCACAGTGTTGTGTACTGAAATGAAATTTGACCTTGATTTTGACCTTGGGCTAGTCTTGAAATTTGGAACATTCAAAAATGGCTCATTGGCGGGCGCCAAGATCACTCTGTGATCTCTTGCTTACATTAATTTTATTTCTCTTGAAAATCATAACATGAGGTATTCCTTGGTGTATAATGCCGTATCAAGGTATCAAAATTATATCTCATAATTGCAAAATATTATATCATGATCATTGTTAAAGTTACACAACTTTGTTCTAGAACATTTTATTGTACAATTTTTACTGTACTGCATATACTTCAGGCACATGTAACGTCCTTATACGCATTTATGAGTTCGGCACTTTCGCGTTTCTGTAGAATCGACATTTTTTTACAATCATGTTAACAGGGCCTGAGTCAGTAAACAAACTTGCACCTGTCCGATCTGGAAAAAAGTTATAACGGCTATTTAGACCAAACCAATGCAGGTAAATTACAAAATAGTGGTAAAAACTGTACATTGTATTTCACTTGACGTTTCAAAGTGGGTATGGACAATATTTCATCTGATCTGTTTAAGTAATAGTTGCTTTGGTCAGTATTGGTCTATTATTTGAAACTTTGAAACTGTTTTATTTGATTAAACGCCTATTTTTACGTAAAACATATTCAATGGCGTTTTACAAACATAAAAAATTACGTTTAAAAATTAAGACATTTTAAAGATGTATGAAATAAATGAGCATAAATATCATTGTGAATAAACTATTTAGTAAGTATTAAACAAAAGATCAGGCATCAGATAAAATTAATAAAATATTAGAATATTAAGATACAGTAAGAAAGCTGTTTTGTTAGTAAGTAAGTAGATGCGAGTTGTTGTGACATGTCCATAAGTTATTACAAACAACTGTATGTTTGTATTTGGGATAAAATTGTTCATACTCAAATTAATTTACACAATTTAAATCATCCAGTTCATGTTACCACAGTATCTTATCAGTAAGCAGACTGTTATCCTATATAAGGGTATGATGTGTCTTGCAAAGAAAAAGTGGCGGTGTGGTGGCAAATATTTGTGCAAAATAAAAGGTTCTCATTTTACGTTCCTGAAAATTATTGAACAAGAAAATAGAATGACACATGCCAGGTTCATGGTTAGATGTGTTGATATTAAGTAACAGCAGAGCCTTGTGTATATCATTCCGGCTTTGATCGTTCTAACTGCACACCCACTTTTGAAACGAAATTGTATATTTTTTAATATAAAGAGTATGTGTAGTGGGTCGGGGTTAGAAATCAAGGCAGTATAGGATAACAGTCTGCTTACTGTGAAACCACACATAAAATAACTCATTGCGCATGTGCAATCGATCACTCAATAGTTTCAATAAATATCATGAGAATGTAAAGCATTTGTACAGACGGCTTATTGTAACAAAGTTTCAAAATGTCTTCATGATCTGACGTATATTACCTAGGAGATATTTGAAATATAAAAGGGTCTAGCTGGAAAAGTACTTAAGTATTTGTAAAGTAACTGTAATTTATGAATAACATAATATGAATATACATAACACAAAATTTTATTGCAGTTATTATTACTATTGTCAAGCTACTTCATAAAACCCCGAACACCAGTGCTTTATTGTATTCAAAATTTAACTGCTCGTGAAGCGAAAAAAGCAATTAAATTAGTGGGGTTTAAATAGAGAATATTACTATTCAAGGTCTTGAATCGGAAATAAATGTGTTGTCGAAAACGTTGATGCGTAGCATAAACAATCTCAATCTTCCATTTCAGCAGTTGCAGTTTATATATTATTGCACGAACACGACTGAAAAAACAATATCATTATTTCCTTTCCTTTACAATTATATGATTACAATAATTATCTAATGGAACGATATCATATTCACAAACTCAATATGTTTTGTTTCTACTTTCAGATTTATGCCGTGATTTCATTGATTGTGGTCCTGGTATCGATAACCGTATTCGTAATAGAGACTCTACCATACTTTGGTTCTGTTTTCGTACATGCTTCCGATTCCACACGGAATGTCACGAGCGACGATCTTCGGAAAGAACTGGAAATCTTCACAAATGTTTCGCCAAATGATTGTCTTCTTATAATTGATAACGCTTGCAACATATTTTTCTTTATTGAATTCGTTATTAAACTTTTTGCCTCACCTGACAAAAGGAAATTTTTCAAAAGTCCTTTAGTGATAACGGAATTGTTATGTTTGGTTCCATATTATATTGGAATATTTATAGTTGTGGCTCATCCGGATCCAGTCAGAGTTTTCGATTTCATCCGGGTGCTTTTCGCTACTAGAGTTTTACGGATATTTCGAATTTTTGTATTAATGAAACATTTTCTAGCTCTAAAGATTCTCATATATACAATAAGAGCCAGCAAAAAGGAATTATTTTTACTTTTGATAGTTCTTATAATAGGAGTAGTGATATTCGCATGTCTTGAATATTACATGGAAATATTTTCAAACGCGGATGATCTAGAGTTAGAGCACATACCTTTAGCATTCTGGTGGGCTCTAATCACCATGACAACCGTAGGGTATGGTGACGTTGTTCCAAAATCAGGGCTTGGATACGTCATTGGAGGATTTTGTGCAATAAGTGGTGTTCTAGTTATTGCCTTATCTGTACCTGTCATCGTCAATAATTTTACGGTTTATTACACGCATGCGCAGTCTAGAGAAAAATTGAAACTGCGCCGGAAGAAATTTGAGCAGACTGAAAAATGGCAAAGATTAAAGGCTGGATTGAAAAGCAAATTAAAAAGCGGTGCATTGAACGGTATGTTAAATGGAATCAAGAAACGAAATGCACGTGCCGTGACGCCAACGGATACAAAGGCGCCGCCTAAAATTCCTCTTCTGAAATTAGGGGGCGGTACTAAATCCGATTCTGAAAAACCTTCAAATAAGACAGATTCAGAAGAAGATAAACATTGTCCCAGTACGGTACGAGACATTGTGCTGGAAGATGTTAGCGAGACTGTGATTGGAAATTCAAGTGCTTCTGATGAAGGAATATCTGTGATAGAGACTGAGAGTGTAATACCAAATGGTAATGCTACTGCATTAAATAACGATCGGAAGGAAACACTGAAAATTCCACAAAAGACTCAAGTGCGATCAAAGTTTTTTGGTGGTACCATAAATGGTCCAAAATTTTTAAGAAATGGCAATAGGTTAAAAAAGGACGAAAGTAAAGACTTAGAAATGTTGACTCCGAATTCCAAAGCGCCAAAGAAACCTTCATTTAGAGTATAACGAAACGAAAAAAATATATATATTCTCACATGCCAAAATAAAAAGTTACCAGTGACAAGAAAAAACTGAATGTTTAGAATACATTTGAGCATGTCAGTGTTAATGGCTACATGATATTTCCTGATCATTTGACGGCGATATGAGCATGCGTTATTTCCGGATTGAAGCGTGGCAAACTCTCAGTTCATGAATATTTTATTTCACAGCTATTAGAGCATTCTAATTTATATGACACGGTTGTCTTGGTGCATATGAAAACAGTGTAAGTTGACAAAGCCAAAGAAAGACTGTCCCGCTGTATTGAATCTAATACAGAGCTGGTATTGACAATTGCGGTCATTTATTTGCCATAAGTAACATGGAATGAAAAGGTATAACCAAGATTTTGTCCTCCATATCCATTCATTAGAACCACTGGCCTCAAAAAGCGGGATCGTTAAAGAATTTATGGCACAACAGAAACAGAAAGGTTTTAATCGTTAATAAAATTAGTTTGTAAACGGGGACTACTGTAATAAATGAAATGGGTATAACACAGAATGAATCATATATTGTCTGATATAGCACAGAACAATTTTACAATATCTGAAATTATACATTTTATGAATGGCTTGCCAGGCAGTAGTCAGATCTGTTGCCTGAGGTCCGAAGGACTGAGAACAATAGGTTTAACTACAAGTAGTGACCAGCAAGTCATTCAGTAAGTGTTACATTAAGTGACATCAGAAATAAATTTTCATATATCTGCCTTCAAATTTTGATTTTGGCCAAATGTAATCTTGGTTCTATGTCTATTACAACTACAGGTCATCAACACATCCAAGATTTTTTTTTCGATCTTTATATACTGTTATTACCAGTTAAATACAAATAAACATTGTCAGCATCATTCTTTCAACAAATACAATTCTTTAACTTCTAATCTGACAGATACCAAAACCTTCAGCTCTGAAAATAAACATATTAAACATATCCTAATACAATTACCAAATATCTTATTTGAACAAATATAGTAATTAATTAGAACAAATATGGCATTTTATCAAACCTCCTATATCATATGCATTCAAATCTATTCATTCAATTAATACATATATTTCATAAAACAGTAAAACATATCAAATTCATAGTATAGTGGTCTGAAACCTTAAAAAATACATGTAGATAAAACAGCTCATCAACACATTTTAAATGAACACATCAAGGGACATTTTTATCAATTACTGATCTGATGGGATCAAACCCTTTCTGCAAATACACACCACACACCCGTCTGTCAGTGCTCCGGTTACTGTCACTTCTCTACAAAATAAAAGTCTTTGCAAATCCATATATTTCTAAAATTAATAGTGTGATGTCATAATGTCGCGCGTGACTTGTACGGGAAAATTGGTTAAATTCAGTTCTAATATGCTCGTCTCTGTAAAAACACTCTTACGCCAGAATGACGTCATGTTAACGTGCGGTGACGTCAAAGTTTTTGTTGCGGCAAAGAAAGAACACTTCTATATTTTATCCAGTGTTTGAGATTAAGGGCATATTAGTATCGAAATACTTTATAGCACAAGTGTGCTTTAACACTATTTGTACACTCGGGTGGTAATACGTCGTTCAAATAATTTCACTGCGCCCTCGTGAAATTATTACGCCCGACGCATAACACCCATCGTGCATAAATAGTGTTAAAGCACTCTTTTGCTATAAATTATTTTTTAATTAAAGCCACAGCAACAGATTTCGAACTGTAACAATATTTACAATAATGCACAGAGAACACTTTGTACGAGCACGAAAGACCAAAATAACACCAGTTATGAAATATTTACTAAATTATCTCCCCTGAATATTAAAACCCATCATCAAGCACCTCATTAATAACTGCTTAAGACAGGAGCTGTTGTCGTATTATGTCAAAGTTCTAAATTAATATTAGCAGAACCTACAGAAATTACAAGTTTGTATCTTTTGTATACCTTGTAGGGCAAAATAATCAAATACTTTTTCTGTGTTGAAATTTTACTCTTTATTTTGAATTTTCGGACACTTGTCCTTTTTCAAGAATATGGAAATATTTTTCTGACTAAGTAATATCCATGTAACATTTATATCACAGGAAATGAATAATGTTGACGTCCTGTCACTAAGACAACGTCACGTCACATCCTGTGTAAGACGTGACGTCGTTTCCCGCAAAAAGGGCAAGGTGTCAACATCATACATAACCAGAGAGCAAAACACAATACTAAGTGCAGCAAGATATACAAAATAATAATAATAATAAATAAATAAATAATAATAAAAAAAAAATATATATATATAATAAATAAAAACAGCAAGATAACTGTCCAATTCATTTTAAACCCCTAAAAGTTAAAATATACAGGATGTCTATACGCAGTCAGTTTGAAAACACTAGAAATGCATGCATTGTCATTTAAGTGAAAGGACCCTCCATAGTTTTTAGAATTACACAAGTTAAGTTAAAGAATCCAAGGGTCACTACTGATGACTATTAACGACTTTACTGAATGCATTTTAAATATTAAGTTTTACGTTACATCCCTGGGGTGTCTTCGTGCCTAGCCTCTTTATCCATTCCTCTTCTACCATCTGTCTGTAAATGCGTCCTTCGTTAAACACGTTAAGGTACATTGCTATTCTGCTTTGATGTCTGTAAATTATATCCATCTGTTCCCAAGAAAGAAGGTATTGATGCATGTAGGATAGGTCTCAACAAAAGATCAAACATGCTTGTCCCAACTGAAGATGTGGTAAAAATGATAGAAGTCGTCCTCAACAACAATAATTTCAACCTTGGTGGTAAACACTATATACAGAAAAAAGGTATTGCTATTGGATCCAAGTTAGGAAAAAATTTTGCATGTTCATACATGAGAATCTGGGATGAGAAACTTATGAACTTTCACCAGCAACCCCTTTTCTACAAGAGATTTATAGACGATGGATTTGGTTTATGGACTGGCGGAGAGGAAAGTCTGAGAAATTTTGCGAGGCATGCAAATATTATACACAAAGATATTCAAGTTGAACTGAGATATAGCCCAGCTAAAATAGAATTTCTAGATACATGGGTAATACTTGAGAATGGAAAAGTTTACACCAGCCTGTATAAGAAGCCCACTGATAAACAATTATATTTGCACAAAAGCTCCAATCACCCACCAAATACAAAATCAGGGTTGGCGTATGGCTTAGGTCTTAGGCTTAAGAGAATCTGTGAAAAAGAGCAAGATTACCAGAAACACAGAACTGAACTTAAACAACAACTTCGCAGAAGAGGATATAGTGGTAAAGAAGTAGAACGGCAACTGACAAAAGTAGATACTTTAGACAGAGAAGACCTATTACAAAAGCAGACTAAAAAAGGAAAAGACAAACGTGTACCACTAGTATTAACATATACCAAGCAGCTCCCTAATATCCACTCAATTGTTAGGAAACATATGAACATTTTATATAGATCTGAGAAGATGATGGAAGTGTTCCAATCTCCACCCATTATTGCCTACAGAAGAGACAAAAATATATGTGACATCCTAGTGCACGGGAAAACAAACAAGGCTTTAAAGCAGTCAGTTAACCTATGTAAATGTAGAATATGTTTGTCTCTCCACATGGAGAAGTCTGGTCCACTGACAAAAACAGCAGCTACAATACAGCCTCAGTTCCAAAATGTACTGACAGAAACTTAATATATGCTCTGGTCTGCTCACGGTGTGACATGACAGTTTATGTAGGAGAGACAGAAAGATCCCTGAAAGAACGCACAGAAGAACATCTTAGAGATGTCCGTCAACAAGCAGATAAACCAATTATGAGGCATTTCGAGGGTCATACAGCAGAAGATGTAAAGGTTGCAGTACTTCAAAAGGTGTTTAACGAAGGACGCATTTACAGACAGATGGTAGAAGAGGAATGGATAAAGAGGCTAGGCACGAAGACACCCCAGGGATGTAACGTAAAACTTAATATTTAAAATGCATTCAGTAAAGTCGTTAATAGTCATCAGTAGTGACCCTTGGATTCTTTAACTTAACTTGTGTAATTCTAAAAACTATGGAGGGTCCTTTCACTTAAATGACAATGCATGCATTTCTAGTGTTTTCAAACTGACTGCGTATAGACATCCTGTATATTTTAACTTTTAGGGGTTTAAAATGAATTGGACAGTTATCTTGCTGTTTTTATTTATTATATATATATATATTTTTTTTTTATTATTATTATTTATTTATTTATTATTATTATTATTTTGTATATCTTGCTGCACTTAGTATTGTGTTTTGCTCTCTGGTTATGTATGATGTTGACACCTTGCCCTTTTTGCGGGAAACGACGTCACGTCTTACACAGGATGTGACGTGACGTTGTCTTAGTGACAGGACGTCAACATTATTCATTTCCTGTGATATAAATGTTACATGGATATTACTTAGTCAGAAAAATATTTCCATATTCTTGAAAAAGGACAAGTGTCCGAAAATTCGAAATAAAGAGTAAAATTTCAACACAGATTTGTACTATACTTCCCTTCGGAAGATTTACAGACATATTGCAAATACTTTTTGTTATGTTTTCTAACTTTGAAAATTTATGGGACTATCTATGGCTTTAACTTTTTGAAGTACCTGCGTGTCCGCACCATCTTTGAAGGGTAATTGTTAAGTACATACAGATCATGTGTTAACTGAATTGTATAATAACCACTTTGCTCACCAGAGGTATAAAAACAACAAAATAGATAAATTAGAAAAATACACATTTCTGTATTTGTTGTTTATTATATATATAGCAAAGATACAATGGTCTACAAGTTTCCAAGTTTTTTGACAGTCATCGTCCAGCCACAGATAGAATGAGACAGGTTTTAAACATGTGGTAGAACTACTTGTTTCTTACATTATCCGCTCGTTGACGTCTACGTAGAGCTACAGAAACTGGTGTTTGGTTTACGTTTAGAGTCACAGCGTCACAATAAAAAACATTTCCACTTTTTGATGGTGAAGGAAGATCCCGGGGGCATAATCTGGTTGCAGTGGTGACTGGAAAAGAGTGAAAAGTGTAAGAAATAGAGGACTGAGTTAGGATAAATGTTTAAACGAGAAACACATTTATATACCACAATGCTGCTTCAAAAGCAAGCACAAGCAGATACGATGACCCAAGCTGGAATGTCATACAAAGACTTGTTGTTTGTTATGAATATAATTATTTAAAAATATGAAGACTTACATTCATTCAGACAGATAGATGCGCATGCGGCTTTGCTATTCGGATATTCGTGACATTTCCAACGATGATTACTGATGACTTTCCATATAAGTTCTATATTTTTATTGATCATGAGCATGTTCTGTTCTATTGAAAAAAAAAACAAACTTCCTGATAATAAGAAGTTACGGGAAATCTTTATGGTCTTTGTTTCATGATTTCAAGAATAAAGGAAAAGTGATACTAATATTGCGATTAGTGATTCAATTGCCTGACTTCAGAAAACTACCTGCAAATTGCACTCGAATAATCGACTTTTGTCGCAAAGAAAGTCGAAAAAGACCTATATACCTGTCAAAACCCTCATGTCCCTCCTGAGTTTGAAATAATTCCACGCAAATTGTCTTTATGTAAACTTCTACACAGATTATTCAAATTATTCTGATTCGTCAAAAAAAAAAAAAAAAAAAAAAAAAAAAAAAAAGACATGGCATAGTCACCTCTTACCCTATACGTATTTAGTGGAAACTTAAAAAGAGCTTCTTGTATGAAACTGCTGCCCCGATGTTCTAAATAATTTTACACAAATGATCCTTGCGTGACTTTCTACCAAAATTGTTCAAATTAATTTGATTTGTCATTAAACATTGCCCCTATGAATTCACATCATTATTTCCTACATGTTTTCCAGATGCTGTATTAGATTATGTATCATTGCATACACATCTAACTCTGTACTTTTACCATTACGTTATACAAGCACATTTGAAGACTTTTACACAGGCGGGCGCTTTAGAGTCAACTATCTTCTTGTCTGTCAAGTTCTGTTGCCATGTTAAGAACCTGTAGTTTTTTAATATTAGCACATAATTTTGTGAATCAAAATTATTATGCCGTAAAAACAAGTACATGTATTTTCAATCGCATGTCGCACTTTGTTCGTGAGCCTTTGAACTATTGATAAAATAGTCAATATACCACACATGCTCCACAATTATCATCCATCTCACAGACTGCGCAATCAAAATGTAACTATTTCTTGATTGTTACCAGTTCATTTAGTTCGAGCTTCTTTTAGGCGTTTTATTAATAGTAAGCTCCAAATTTGTTTTTTCACACTTTGAATTGAGCTATATTTGGTGCCAATAGGACACATGTACGTTTTTTTTAAACGGCGAACGTTTTTCGCAGCGAAATTACAATGTCCTTTCTAGTTTGGAATTCTTTTCTGGAACGATTTTTTGCAAAGTGTCAAAAAGTCCATATTTTCTTCAAACGGGGCATAACGGAGCTTTTCGACTGTTCCTACCGGTACAATATAAAACTTCAAAGTACATGAACAAAGCATAACCTAAAGCATACTATTGCTCTTCTTTATTCTATATTAAAACCTTCCAATGGCTGCAACATAAAAATGTCTGTAACTTACATCTCTGGTACTGAATGAAAATCAAAACGTCACCGTTGTTGACACACCGGCTTCCAGGACAATTTGCAAACTATGATATTCGCTGTTAAAGATATGATGGCACTAAAGGTAAACTTACTCTTTTATATAGAATAGATTCCCGCGAAATTTTAATTTCTTTTGAGTAGTGAATAGTTTCTTTGCAATATTTTTTAAAAGTTTGCTTTGAGGCTTTCATATTAGCTTTAAAGTGTGGCTCGAGTGGTAAAAACAACAGATTAACAGGCGTCCAATGCTGGAATATTTAAAATATAATAAAAGGTCCGCCAGTGACATCGGGTTAAACGATTATTTAAAGGTTATTTTCGTCTCTGTTTTTCTCACACTAAGTAAATTAACTAGCTCTCACGATTTATTGATGTAAATAATAAAGCCTAGTAAAGTACTGATCACGAATAAACTATGATGGGTATAATATTATATTCTCTTTAGGTACCTTTTACCCTTTTTGTATTTTCCGGTTTAGAGATTAAAGATAACTTTCCAAAATGTATAAGTATATATACAAATTAAAAAATTACACCAAAAAACATAATGTTTTAAAAAATTTAGTCAGTAAATTAAATAGCATCAATCATTATACTTCACTTTAGTCATTCCTTTGGAAAAATATAATTGGTTATTTTACAGATATCAATTAAATCAGGCTGAGTTATCGGCATTTCAGTCTAACTGATCTAATAAAAAAGAATGATTAAATTTTATTGATTGACCCCTCTACAATTAGTCGCTACGCATTTCTATTTGATGGTATGATGACTAATAAAAAGTGAAGGCTCTGTGATACTTTCACATAATTCATATAAAAAGTACAATTTTGTATAGAAACTTGCTTAGTCGTGCCCTTAAAAGTTCTGATTTCAGACAAACTGCTGGGTACATTGGTTTACTAATATGCCAGACTGACCCTATTAACACATTTTATAAAATCTGGTATTTTGTCACTTAAATTATGTTTGAGTCTATCTCAACTTGGAGTTTTATTTACACTTTATGGTTTAACGTGTTGAGAATAAGGTCATTTCCTTTGCATATGTTACTGACCGTTCCACAGCGCTGCTCCTGTGTTCAATTTGTATATGTCTTGTTTATTTCTTGTATGTTGGCAGTGTTACCTTCCTCAGTTTTGCGCCTTTTCTCCTTTTTACTGTGAGTTAGATTAGTAGATACCCAGCGTATACTGGTTTAAGCTCTGAACTGATAATTTTGTCACCGGCCATTCCTCAGCTTTGGCCCACTTAATGCCTTTGTTTCTTTGTTTGTTTTGGCCTCCGTGTGTGTGCTTGTGTGCGTGCGCGCGCGTGTGTGTTTTTGTGCGTGTGTGTGTTCGTGTGGGCACACGCGAGCGCGCGTGTGTGTTCATGCCCTTGCGTGTGTGCGTGCGCGAGCGTGTGTGTTTGTGTGCGTGCGTGAGTGTGTGTGTGTTTGAATTGTGTGCGTTCATGTTCACTATGCTGTGGTCTAGGGAGGCTGGGTTTCTTGAACGCGACTTTCCCCATTAAATATTCATCCTTGCTTTCCCCCTTCCCCAAACATACCCTACAGACATCCCTCTCTACCCCGTTTCCATTTAAATATTGCATATAATTAAAATGTACTTGTCATCTGAGTTTTGAAGTCACCCTTCTGCTACATCTTTCAATTACAGTTCTTTATATTCATGAAAATAATGGCTTCAGAATGGCCCCAACATTTTAGTAGAGGCAGGGTAGGGGGCACTTAGATTTATGCCTGTCTGTACATCTGTCCGATCCCACATTTGCATACTTAGGTGGCTATGGGAACAATAGGTAACTGTACTTTTCCTTTGATGTCATTCATTCAGTAAGGCTTTTATGTGGCTATTTTTCTTTTACATGGCTAAAAGAACAATAGAGAGAACAAAAGAGTAACCACATAAATACCCATTTGTAGGAACGTCCATTCGGATGTCCATTTGTTCGTCCAATTTTTATCGTGCATAACTAAAAAAGTATTTGACTTAGGGTCTTGACACTTTATAGGATATTTATTCAGTATGAGAAGTTGTGCACCTGGAGTTTTTAGGACTTTATTCACTAAGGCAGGGGTCATAGACATTTGACCTTCACAAAACTGCATGCAGGGCCTAAACGTTTGTGTCGCAAGAGATATGAAAACTTACAGGAACATTATTCAGCATGTGAAGTTGACAACTAGGGTTTTGTTTGGTGTTTTATTCCGTTTTGCAAGAGTTATGGCAATAACAGTAAAAATATGCCTTCATGGGTTAAATGTTTGTGTCGCAATCGCATGTATTTCAAAAGCATTTTACCTAGAGTCATGAAACTTTACAGGATTGTGGTTCATCGTGTGAAGTTATGCACAATGGAGATTCACTCGACAAGACCACAATAATATCCTTTCATTTAATGAAATGTATACATAAATGGCTTAAAAGTTTCTGTCGCATGTATCTAAAAATATTTTTCCTGGAGTAATGAGACCATATAGGATTTTTTTCAATACCTTCAATTGGTGATTTTATTCTGCAAGACCATGGTTATGACCCTTAATTTTTTAAAAATATACGGTGAAGTCATTTAATTTCGTGGGCATGAAATTTCTTGGATTTTGTTAAAATGGCAATTTCGTAGGGATATAAATTCTTGGATTTCAACTTTTGAACTGAAAATGAATGGGGATTTTACTTGTTCGTTGGGGTTAAATTTCGTGGATTGACTCAACCACGAAATCCACGAAAATTAGTCCCCCACGAATATTAATGATTTCACAGTACATTAAAGGCCTATCTGTGTCGCATGTATTTTGAAAAGTATGTGACCAGGAGCTACGAAATTATATATGAAAGTTGTTAAGCATGTGAAGTTTTGCACCTGGTGTTTTTACTAAGAATTCCCTTATTCCCCGCTCCTCCTACCTCCATCCCAACTCCTCCTACCCACAAACATTTATATGATACTCTCAGCTACTTTTGTCTTGTGGTTTTTAGTCAGGTTTCTACTATATTTTTCCGTTTCCTTTTTGTTGTTGGCCTACTTTGCGATGCATGGCTCTATGGTTGTGTTTGAGTGCTCTGTGCTTCCCGGAAATCTACCCTTATCTTTTATCTTTAGTAGTATCAGACCCACACTGAAGCCTCACACCCTACCCCTAAGATATTAGTCTTGCATTATCAACAAGTAACACATAACCGTATAGTGACAGGAAGTGGGGGCACCATAGTCCTACAGATACACATTTAAAGTTGAAGAGTATAGCTGGCGTGATTTTTTTATCTTGTATAAAGAGATGCATATACGTACAGAGTTGAATTCTCATGTTTTTCCTGGTAAATTGGTATTTACATTGCGTGAATTAGGATTGATAGAACTTGAGATTGACCAAAGCTAGTTGATGCCAATGCCAATTTGAGTTTTAGTAAACGTTGTTTTGTAAAGTCTAGCGTTTCTCACAAGAATAGTAAGAGCCTGTCTCGCTTAAAAGTGTGGTATTCTGATATTTTCTTTATAATTAACACGCTGTGCACACGTTTGACAGGCGCTTTATAAAGCTTTACTGGAACAACATGAAAAAGGAACATACCGATCAGACGGCAAAACATGTTTCCATGGCAATGTGCTTTTTTGACATTATTTGAGATGGTCAGAAATGTCATTTTGTCCACATTCAAGTAACAAGTACTGCCAGTCCATATAAGCGTGGTGAATTGCATTCTTTAATGAAGCAGACATGTAAACACTCAAGTGCATCTCCATTTACTGATAGTTCTTTATCCCTAGCAGTTTGTATATTGACAAAACTTTCTACTGCACAGACCATGGTCATTTAAAACTTTGTATTGTTTTACTGCTGACGATGACTGAATGTTAAAGGAGAGGGTTTGGGGAATTATATAAACACTGATTGCTTTCAAGTAGAGTTACCTTATTATTAGTCAATTACTGTAATCAATATGAAGTTATCTAATTATTGGTATCTAATATAATTTACACATGTAAACTTTGCATTGTCTTGACGAGAGAAAGGAAAAATACTCTGTACTTTATGTACGTATTAACTTGATCACATTCAAATACAGACAACAAAATACCCGGTACTTGAGCTGTTAGATTCTAAAAATAAAATTAATGCTTTTACAATCGTTTAAACGAGAATAAAAATATCTTTCATGTTACATATTCACCATTTAATACGTATCTGCTAGATACGCAAACGGTCCATTCTTAACTGTAAAAATCAGGGTATACAAATACGTGCTTGGATATAGATGTTATTTTCCTATAATGTTCTATCATTTCCATCTAATGCACCAGTTTGCTCTTTATGAACAAATATCAAGAATGTAAACATTGTTGGCACGGGGTACAACTGTTCTGTTTATGAAGTACTGCCGTAGAATTTTATTAAAATCCTCCGAATTTAATACCTCAGTGCAAACTAGATATATCTGTCTGGTGCTGAGAAAAAGAATATCAAAGACGCTCTGTTTGGGGAAAAATGATACAAAAGTAGTTTACACGCTGCTAACATTTAACAATGCCATGAAGTTACACGATTACAGTGTAGTAACCAGACCTGAAAAAACGTTGCATATTTCATTATGAACTTTTCATTATCAGATCTAGGCTAGACTTTTCATGGACCTTCGTAGAACATAATGACAAAATGTCAATAGGTTCAATTAATGTTATTTTAATTACTTTGGAAAACATCAACATGATATAACCTTATACTACGGACCAGAGTACAAAGCCTTGTTCTTGTAAAGCAGTAAGACATGTTTAACCTGGTTCTACTTTATCCTATTCAATTATAGTACCTTTGACATTTAAATTGTTATAAGTAAAGAGATCAATAAATGCACGCACCGCCAGAGCGTTGATTATTAATTACCTCCAGCTAAGCTGCTGTTCACCTATGTCTATCAATTTCTATCTATTAAAACATATTAGACATTTACGGATTAAGTCTACGTGGACTGTGGACACCTAAGGCGATAGATTTTTCAAGGGGACCGTCTCAACATAGCTTAATTATATTATGCGCGATATGAAAAAGTGTTTATAAAGGTAATAGGGTTTGAGTTATTATATCATCACTATGCGGTAGGTGATATAAATTTGGATGTGCCTGATTTTAGCTCGACTTTTCGAAGAAAAAGTAGAGCTATTGCACTCTCTCCGGCGTCGGCGTCGGCGTCGGTGTCTCCGTTGGGTTAAAATTTTTGATAAAGTCAAATATCTCTGTTACTGTCAAAGCTATTGACTTGAAACTTAAAATACTTATTTACTATCAAAGTCTACACAAGGAAGAACAATCCCCGTAACTCTGATTGAATTTTTACAGAATTATGCCCCTTTTTAATTTAGCATTTTTAGGTTATAGTTTTTGATAAAGTCAAATATCTCTGTTACTATCAAAGCTATTGACTTGAAACTTATAATATTTATTTACTATCGAAGTCTACACCAAGAGAAATAATCTCCGTAACTCTGATTGAATTTTGATAGAATTATGCCCCTTTTAACTTAGAATTTTTGATTAAAGTTTGTGATAAAGTCAAATATCTCTGTTATTATCAAAGCTATTGACTTGAAACTTAAAATAGTTATTTACTATCGAAGTCTACACAAGGAAAATCAATCCCCATAACTCTGATTTGGCAAGAAATTATAACTCTATGTGGTCACACCTTTGAATTATCTCCCTTTTGACACTTCTTGACCGGATGATAAACTAAATAAGTATTGAAGATACCAAGTCGTAACTTTATACAATGTTAGACCTCATTGAAAGGAAGTGCAGTGACAAGGAACCATAACTGTAGTTGGTCCCATTTTTAATAATCTCCATTTTTAAACCTTCTTTGGGGCATAACTCGAATACTATGCAAGATAGATTTCATACTTTACAAACTGATAGAAGTCAGTGAGAAGGAGTGTAGGGACAAGGAATCATAATCTAGGTCGTCCCATTTTTTAATTATCTACCTTTTTTGAAAACTTTATACTTACTCTAGATGTCACATTTTCTTTATGAAATTTAATCCAAAGACAGAACATTTCTCTTTTTAAATGTATAAAAAATTAAAATACAGTTATCTGGGATATAAAAGTCGGTCGATAGGTCATATCATAGAAATACCTTTTCAACAGTCTGAAGGCCTAGTTTCTACGTACATGTCTGTGCATCCCTTGTGTGTAGAAGAAAACATAACGGATTGAGTGTATAAACTGAAAACTGTCAACAAGAAATGAATTTCATTTAATTCATTTTTATGCCATAATACAGTATAAATCGGAAGATTTTTTATTTTGGTTATTTTCCTATCTTCGGTTCATTTATCTAGTAAAAAAGCTGTCCATCTCTTCGTCCATCTACTACTGACAAATTAAAAAAATAAAGTTATACGAATACAAAGTCTTTAACGCGGATAATACAGAAATAACAAGTGCTCCGCCAAGCGGGGCAATATACGCCCGAAGGATTATATCAGGGGATGGGAGTAAAATTTAAAGAACTTTACTGTTGAAGCCCAAACGAAAAGGACGACAAAGGGAAGAAATTCCCCGAAAAGCTCTAAGTCCACTAAAATCATTACCAGGTACAGATATGTCAAAATACACCTTAACTTTGCAGGTACCATCAATGTTGTACCACAGAAAAGTGGTATCGGTTTTTTCCCTACGGCCAATAATAAAAATGTTACAAAATAACCTATTTATAGTAACAAAAAAAAGGGAAGTAATTCAATAAAAAAATAGTGTTAGTGAACAAAAAGTGGGTATGCCAAATAAAACCAAGAGCACCGCAATGCAAAGCAACATAAACACAAAACAAAGTCATGTGACCATTGACCCCTAAGTGTGACCTTGACCTTGAAGCGAGCCATGCGCTCTGCACGTCGCCTCAATGTGGTGAACATTTGTGCCAAGTTTCTTTAAAATCCTTCAAGCAGTTCAACAGTTACACATCGCACTCGAAACAAAGTTATATGACTTTTGACCCCTTAATGTGACCTTGACCTTGTATCTAGCCTTCTAAAACGTGCGCTCTGCACGTCACGGCGACTCGATGTGGTGGACATTTGTGCAATCCCTCATACAGATCAAGAGTTACAGAGCGGACACGAAACAAAGTCATATGACCTTGACCCCTAAGTGTGACCTTGACCTTAAAGCAAACCACCTGATACAGGCACTCTGCACGTCCTCTTGATGTGGATAACATTTGTTTCAAGTTTGTTTAAAATCCTTCAAGGAGCGGAGTCGACACGAAATTGTTAACGGACAGACGGACAGACAGACAAACAGACAGACGGATAGACAGCCAGATGAACACCTGTGGTATCCCAAAATACGTCCCTTCGGGCGTATAATAACAACAAAGGAATGGAGAGTCAGACGCAAGATATTACGTTTTCTACAGTTTTCACAATGTTTTACCTGCTGACCTACATTTTGATCCCAACTGACCCAGTTTAGATTTTTTCATGTTGGACGACGACGACGATGGAATACGGATACATTACGATCAGACTAGCACATCTTTTCAACTTTGTCGCAGATCTACGCGCAACTTATAATATTGAAGAACATTTCAGGAAAGTGTTATGACGCTAGATCAAATACTTCTTGCGATATGTATAACAAAACATTTCTCTGGCGAACAGACGGACGGACAGACAAATCCAAATATTATCCTGTGCAGTGACATATTAAGCCAGACCTTACCATCATTATAGAAATGTTTTCCTACCAAACACAAATTAAAATTATCATGTTGAGACGGTCCCCTTGAAAAATCGATCGTCCTAGGTGTTCACAGTCCACGTAGACTTAATCCGTAAATGTCTATTAATTACTTGGAACAAACTTTTTCTGGGAAACGAGATTTAAATAGAGTCAAAACTGACTACACTACGGTTGTTCCATTAAATAAGGCGAATAGCAAGTTTTCAAAGTTTAATAATTGACCATTGATGGAATACGAATTCCACTTAGGCCATTATTACTTCACTTACATTCCTTCTGAAGTACATACCGCCGGATTAGTAAACTTTTCATCTGAAATGTTTTAAAATATTGACCAGGAATAACAGTTTTTAAAAAAATTCAAATAACGCAATATACGAAGGCACACACAGTTTGTCTTTCCCAAATGTTTTACAAAAGGCAATTTAGCACTACGTCTGTTATTATGTTCGACGAGCTACTGATATAATAATGTTGTCTCTATACACATGCTTATAATTCCGTGGTTAAGAGGTATATCATTATATTTTCAATTGAGCTTATTTACAATGTGTCCATGTCGTAACTGTTATGTATGATTATGAAAAACACCCACCTAATGGAAAGTAATTTTATTTATATCATCTTGTAATATTGGAGCATCGTGCCAGTTTATGAGTGAGGCCAAAGTTCGCTCCAATAAACCGGTTTAAGCTCATTGCCAATGTTTGTTCAATGGTGACGCTTCAATGCTTGTTCGTTTACTCGTTTGTTTTGTCCCTTCGATTCTCTACGCCTTTTTACATTGATTATAACCTGGTACTCTTCTTCAATAATTCATCAAAATACACAGAAATTATACGGAATGAATTTTCTTAGAGAGTTGTTCTTCATATTTGTTTTGTTTGCTTAATATGTTAATTTTGATACAGAATGACATGTAACAGAAGTTTCATTACTATCAAATCAAATGACGATTTTTATGATGTTTGTTTCTGTGGAGATTAATTTTCATTAATACTTTATTCCAGTCAGTATCAATTTAATCATTTGCTAATAGTTACTATCAGTTACATAAATTATCATATTCCTAACGTTGCCATAGTTACACAGTTACCATAGTTACACACGAACCCCTCCCCCTCCCCCCCGCAGAGATAGGCTTATTTTTAATTTGTTACGTAATAAATTGATTATGAATACACTAAAGTACTCAGGCAACTGTTGATACTTTTCTAACTTGCGCTTGACGAAGGAACTGTTAAAGGCTTTTTGAAAGAAAATGCTGAAAACTATGGAATTTCTAATTTTAAAATAATAGCATCGTTAAATAGTAATATTTTTCGTCTATAGTTATTACACTGAGTACACGTGCACTAATGATTTTTCACTTTATAAAAGTTCATATTTACCAAATAAAAACAGTAGGAATACCCTTTAAAATTCATTCCAGAAAGTCATTGAGAACTCATCTGTTTGTAAATGACACGAATTTTTTACTTTTATTGACAATAAAGAAGCAATCCGTTATTTTAAGATTAGTTTGTAAACTACATTAAGTATATTTATGTTCTCTTAAGAAATAAATACTGTTAATTTTGGTGGGTATTGTCTTGCTTAAAATAACGCCTCACTGCTTATCCACACCTGTATTTGTACTTATAGTCGTATCATTTCAAATACTAGTCTGACAAGTTTTAATCCCCCGGGTTTTTTATGGGCAAATTTAGTGCAGTGACAAGTAAATCCGTAGTGGACAGATCGTTTACAAAAATTCACAGGAGAAGAATACGGCGGAAAACTGCAGCGCTACTGTTTTTGAGAATTCATAATTCATATGAGTATACATTATATATTTTCTTTAGATGTCTGCCCTTATAATTTTGATTGATGAACTTTCTGTTTATACGGCATTCGAATATGTCCTCTGGAAAGGAATGGAAACACGTATTTTGTCGTACAGCCAGCAAGATATTGGTTATTTGGTAATATTCAATCACTGACTGAATCAGTCTGAAGTGAATATTAGTTTAAAAAATAAACATGCATAGTGAGCTGACAAACACTCACAGGTCAAATATGGGTGTGGTCGAGCGTTTTTTGTTTGCATGTACATGCGCTTGAAAAATGCAGTACACAAGTTCCTGTACATTATTCTCGGTCATAATTATTTATGGACTTAAATCATATGTACAATATGCAAGTACTGGTTTCACCCGAGGTGTATTGAGGTTTATGCATTTCTAACGTACATTGTTAAGAATACTCTTGTTGCGGAAATATTTTGTAACATGATTTAGTAACGTTGGGATGAATCAAAGAATTTTGCTTTGTAGCCTAATATAATTTCAAAAATTTACAAACTATTACGTCATTAAATCAAAAAGAAATATACATATGGTTGTTTCTTTACCAATTGTCAAAATTATACTTTAAATACCTTGCTTCAAATGATAAAAAGCATGCTGTATATTCTAGTTACAGCTTAACAGATCCGATGAGAAAGGAGCGACATACAATTAATTGGTTCTATGCCGTTTTCAACAGTATTTCAGTTATGCAATGGCGGTCAGATGGTTGAAGCGTTCGTAGAGACTGCATAGAGGAAAATTGACGCAGTTCTGGCCTGTACGCTTTGATGCGGATAATCCATTACGTCAACAACTGCAACACCAGCATTAACACACGATCAATTTCTTGTATAAAGTGCTGCAGAAAACTAATGCCGTCAACCGGCTATTCTCCTAGAGACTTCAAACAGTTTAGCTGTAAAAGCGGCGTGACATGGTTGGGGTCGGCAACTATTGCGGCACCTTGTGTTGAAAGGTAACTGCTGTACCTGGTTGTTTCTGTTAGATCCGTTTTATCTAGGTTCAATGCATGTATTACTTAATTGCCTGCATGTAAAAGAATAAGTTATAAAAATGCATTGATATGGAAAATGAAATATCAAGAAATACCGAAAAATAGGTGTAAAACCGATTTGAATCAGTTATGAGAATAATGATAATAATAATAATAATAATAATAATAATAATAATAACAGTAATGATATGAAAAATAATTTCGATAATATGAATAATATGAAAACAAAGAAGACGTCACAGGAAATTGTTCAAGCATATCCTGTTTATGACGTAACAAATCAGTGGCAGTAAGACTCTTCTAGTTGAAAGTCTTTAGACTATTGGTTTCCTATTCGTCCGTCCGTCCGTCCGTTCGTCTGTCTGATGTTCGTTCAAAATAAATAGATAATACATTTTAACTGAAACCTCTGAAGGTATTTTAACGAAACTTGGCATGGTAATATGGAACTTAAAGAGATTATGCATGCCATTCCAATACTACGTCAAAACGTTACTGTGCAGTCGTGCCTTTGGTAATTTAAACTGATTTCATTTCATAAAACGTGGTACACGGATGGGTGTTACCGTTGAATCATGAACATAATTCATTTTCTCTGCATTTGAGCGTTCGTACGTCCGTCATTTTCATGATATCTAATTTGATAATGGACATTTAGGAGAAGATAAAAGTTATTTTATACTTCTAATTAAATGTTGTTTTTTTCGTCCGTCTGTCCGCGTATATAACGGTCAGTTGCAACAGACGGATATAGATAAATCTTCCTAAGTAAAGCAAAATATTTTTCGTTCTACCTAGCACATACTTACAGGGCTCTATAGAAATTATGCCACTGCTTCCTTTGTCTGTCCGTTTGTACGTACATCTGTCAGTTATGTAACAATTTTAAGGGCAAAAGGTTTCATGATGACCCTGGCTTATAGTAATCGAACTATTGGATAATATGTACATATATACATGTACCTGAATGACATTGTAACGTTAACAGATATACAATATGTGTAATATGCAGCGAGTTTCATAGATTTTGATACATCTTAAAAATTTAGGTACTACAGTAAAAGATGTTTTCTAGCTCTAGACTTAAACTGTTTGTCAATGATATGCTGTACCTATTAAGTAACGTGTACTTAAAATTCACTGCATATCCCGTTTTGGCGAATTTTATTTTCATAAAATGTTGAGTGGCCCTCAATACACGTAATGTGCATTTCGGTATGGCATATTGTAAATCTTACTAGTATTAAAATCTAAAATGCATTACATTCGTTGAAATATATAGTTATCATCTCATGTCATAGAGATCGCTGAGAGCGTCTTTGCCTCGTTTCTCATTAGTGCGATTTACTAGAACCTACGATTTCCTATTAGGTCTGGTATATTCTGCGCTTATTTTTATAATTTTTTTCTGCACCTTCGCGCTGCTATGTTGCTTCCATGCATTTTAGCTGGAGCTTTGTCCTTCATATTCCCTCATCAATTTCCTATATACCATGCTATATATTTACAATATGCCATAATTTTCATTTAAAAATTTATAATAAAGTCACGGCCTTATCCCACATAATCTTGTTTTGTTTTTTGTTACATTACTTGGTAATTTACCCTTGTCTTAAGAAGCGATGAACTCCATTATGCAGTCGGACCCGTACTGTAGACAACCTCCAAAAACATATAACCTGCTTACTAAAGTCACACTTTACCTGTCTTGAAAAATTCAGGTTTTCACAAATACCAGCATTTTCAGTCCCCAAGGGAGGTTTTGCAGTCGGGTTTGACCGTATATATATATATATATAAATACCCTAGCACCCACCAATAAATTAAATGTAATTGAAGACAAATAAACATCAGTAAAGGCACTCGAAAAAATATCACACCAGATATGCTCATACCATCATTATAAACAGAGTATGAAATGAAAATAAATTTAAACATACCCAAATTCGATTCAGTTTTCAGAACGGTTATGAATGAATTGAAGTTCCTTTATGTTCTCGAAAGTTCTATTGTTTTTATTGGATATAACAGATCAAACAGACGGGAGGATTTTAATCGACGAAAGAATGATATGATGTCATTACCTTTAAATGTTTTAAAAGATAACAAGAGGGCCAATATGGCCCTAGATCGCTCACCTGAGAAGCACACCATAACAGTCTAAACATGTTTGACCTAGTGATTTCATGGAAACAAACATTCTGGCCAATATGAATTAAGATTGGACCAAAAATGTGATCTCTTGAGTTTAAACAAGTATTTTCTTAGATATGACTTAGTGACCTAGATGACCCATATTCGAACTTGACCTAGATAGATTTTATCTAGGCATTTATCCTGACCAAATTTCATGAAAATCAATCGAAAAATACAGTCTCTATTGCATACACAAGGTTTTTCTTTAATTTGACCTATGACCTACTTTTTGATCCCAGATGACCCATACTCAAACTCGAGCTAGATTTCATAAAGGCAATCATCCTGACATAATTTTATGACGATCAACCGAAAAAGAATACAGCCTCTATCACATAAACAAGGTTTTTCTTTGATTTGACCTAGTGACCTAATTTTTGAACCCAGATGGCCCATATTCAAACTTGACCTAGATTTTATCAAGGCTATCATTCCGACTAAATTTCATGAAGATTAATTGAAAAATACAGCCTCTATCTCATACACAAGGTTCTTCCTTGATTTAACCTAGTGACCTAGTTTTTGAACCAAGGTGATCCATTTTTAAAATCGGCCTAGATTTCATCAAGATAATCATTCTGACCAATATTCATGAAGATCAATTGAAAAATACAGCCTCTATAGCATACACAATGTGTTTCTTTGATTTGATCTAGTGACCTAGTTTTTGACCCCAGATGACCCATTTTTAAACTCAGCCTAGATTTCATCAAGGTAATCATTCTGACCAATATTCATGAAGATCTATTGAAAAATACAGCCTCTATAGCATACACAAGGTTTTTGCTTGATTTGACCTAGTGACATAGTTTTTGACCCCAGATAACCCATTTTCGAACTTGGCCTAGATTTCATCAAGGTTATCATTCTGACCAATATTCATGAAGATTAATTGAAAAATACAGCCTCTATCGCATACACAAGGTTTTTCCTTGATTTGACCTTGTGACCTAGTTTTTGACCCCAGATGACCCATTTTCAAATTCAGCCTAGATTTCATCAAGGTAATCATTCTGACCAAATCTCATGAAGATCAGTTGACAAATACAGTCTCTATCGCATACACAAGCTAAATTTTGACGGACGACAGACAGACGACAGACGACGGACGCCGGACATCGAGCGATCAGAAAAACTCACCTACTGCAGGGACGCAATCTATCTAAAAAAGCAACAGGGGTATTGTAATGAAATACAAAGTTAAACACAATTGCGCCTTATATTTCCTTTTGTCGTTGAAATATTTCCTCTTTATGATTAATTTGCAAGAGTTATAATTACTAGAGCGATGATCGGCAAATAATTCTTCGCATGAAAAAATTTTTTTCTGGACTTTTATGTATCCAGCTTTATATGCATTAACACGCCTTAACACTTTTACTTTTACGAATACCCTAGATGGAATGAAATCGTTCTTGGTATATACAAATGTAGTATATATAATATACAGAACAATATTCCCTTTTATTACATGCTTCTGTGAATTATCAAAATATTAGAGCGAAGTATATAAGTGGCATTTTCATAGTGAAAATATCAAATCTTTTTTCATTGTTATGAAACTATGAAATGGGTAAATTCAGTCAAAACATGAAATAAAAAAAAAGAAAATTTGTTTGTTTTACAGGTAAGATCAAGATATATTTTACTCATGAACACCATATCTTACATTTTCACTATCAGCTATGCTACTCATTTCAATATTTCATCTGGTGTTCACTTATGAAAGATATTTCAATCTTACACTGAAACAAATAAATATTCTCTATATATTTGAGCCCGGTAACTGCATTCAGTATAAATTATTAGCGGTGGCTGTTACCACTAAAATTATGTCCACAGGTTGGAGAATACAAATAGAAGCAGTTACATAATGTTACTTGCAAAATGAGCATATAAAATATCTATTACAACTGACGCTAAAAATGTCATTTCTCAGAGTTTTAACGTGTTATTTACGTATTAAGTTTTACCATCAAAAGTGCATTCGCTTCAAATGGTTTTGAACTAGTTTAGTAAGCAATTACATAATGTTACTTTCTCCGTTTGTGCATCGAAATAAATATGAAAGAAAAAATTCCTTCAAACTTTAGCTTACTTTGTACATACTTATATTCCTTCATCTTTAAATGACTGCGATTGACATAATAAGACAGAAATCCAGTAATCAAAATAGAAAAAGGGTTGCATATTGGCTGGAAAATGGGACCCTTTTGAGTGCTTGCTGTCACCACTATCTTTTTATTGTTACGGTATTAATCATATTCTTAATCGTTGTCTCGTGTATCGTGTAGACAGGCTGCCATTTCCGACCATTTCAGGTTGTCACGGAAATGTGTCTTTGTCGCATAATTGGTATCTTGGTTTTTGTACCTACTATTAGGCTTTGCAATTATATGTTTAATGCGTCCACAGTGCGCTAAACTAGAACAAACACTTAACGAAACGATACTGCACAAAGAGATTTGCATTTGAAACAATAGTAAATCAAGGTACTTTATATCATGTACTCGTATCACGCTATGCAATAATCTTGATATTTTGTCGTTGGTGGCAACCTTTAGTTCGCAAAACAAATCAATTTATACCATCACATTTGTTGCACTTATTATTCAAAATAACGTTAATCTGTATGTAAATAATTCAGCAATGTAATAATTCAATAATTTGCCAATAGATCACATGCAAGACATAAGCATGTACTTATTCACAAAGAGCGTGCGAAGCGTACAATTTCTGTGGATACTGATCTACCTATAGATGCATTTAGTGTTTGAAATTATTTTTTGTCCAGTGGCATTGCAGTATTTTTCAAATTATCGGTGTTATTGATTTTACTCGCTCTGACGTCATCCGCGATTCTCTATGAAACTAGGGGCCTTACAATGTTCAGATGGTCTAATTCAAATGTTACGCAGATTGGGAAAATAGCTAAATCGTAAACACAAACGTTTAGACAGAAATTAAAACGCTTTCCTACTTTTAATGAAAAATCGTAACAATAAAAAAAAAAAAAAAAAAAAAAAAAAAGAAAACAAACCAACTGAATGTCTACTTACGTGCCAATAGATCTAATTAAATTCCAAGAGAATAATCTCAGTCGGACAACTGCAAATGAAAAACTGTTGCTGTAGTCCAAAATGACCACAACGGAAAAGTTGCACCCGAAAAAAGAATCATGTTTAGTGTTACCTTCACAGCGCAACAGTTACAGAAACTATATAATTTTAAAAAGTAAAACAGGTCAACTAAACTGTTAAAGTAAACCCTGGGATAGAAAATACTAAGGTCCCTACTGGGGCTCGAACCCCGGACCTTGTGATCCGTAGGCGGACACTCTAACCACGTCGCTAATGGGTTAACCCAACAGCAAGGCTGTTGGAAGTTGCCTATAAACCTACTATCACCACACTTCACACCAGCTCTCCAGAATGATACTCCATGCACACCGCATGAGTCCGTCAAACGCTTCTGACACTATTAAAGTAAACCCTGGGAGAGAAAATACCAAGGTCCCTACTGGGGCTTGAACCCGACCTCGTGATCCGTAGGCGGACACTCTAACCACGCCGCTAAAGGGTTAACCCAACAGCAAGGCTGTTGGAAGTGTCCTATAAACCTACTATCACTACACTGTCAACTGTTAAAGAGTCTGCAATGTTTATACTTCAAAGATCATTTACTTCCCGTCATATTTAATAATGAATAGATTCTTTACACAGTTAGGAACATTAATCACTAACGCATCATTCATGTAATCGTTAAGTGGCACAACTGGTTGATCCATTTCCGGCATCTCGGAGACTTTTTCGGACTTCACGACGGGAACTTTATCATTGCCGTCGGCACGGTTACTGGTAATAGTAACTGGTTGATCCATTTCCGGCATCTCGGAGACTTTTTCGGACTTCACGACGGGAACTTTATCATTGCCGTCGGCACGGTTACTGGTAATAGTAACTGGCTGATCCATTTCCGGCATCTCAGAGACTTTTTCGGACTTCAAGACGGGAACTTTATCATTGCCGTCGGCGCGGTTACTGGTAATTCAATTTCAGTTTTTTAATATCCGGCTCCATATCATTCAAAATCAAGCAGATCGAAGCACACCTCCATGTCCTTCCCGTTTTCATTCATAATTATTGCAGTATTCGGTACTGAAAATGGCACGGTTCCTAGTTATTACATCAGCTGTTCTACATGTATAACTAGATTGAATAAAGCTACTATCGCCTTGGAAGATAGATGAGCGGGACTCTTAACTGGACACTTTTACTCTACCAGGTAATCAGGTATACAGCGCGTGTGTCTGTAGGCGGAGCTTAAATTTGTAAACAAAAAATAATTTCAAACACCAAACAGGTTAGTATTTATTAGTAAGCATTTATCAAATTAAAATGGTCTGGCGCGGCGCAATTGGTCGCGCGACCTATTTAATTAAAATTTTGATAAATGCTTACTAATAAACACTAACCTATACTAAATACGTTGTACACCAAAATCTTCAGCCACTATACTTCTTTCATACTGGTGTTTTGTTGATGTAGATTTGGTTTTGCCGCTGATCATTCCAAGGCGGTGTCCAACTGTGTTCCTTTATATGTTCGTTTTGTCCAAGTATGTTTGTGTGAGTACATGTGCATGTCCGCGTACTGGGTTAACGTTTGGGGAGAATGCGTTTTTTGAATGTGTCTTTCCCTGTTAAGATATTTACCCTGGTTTTATTTTTGACGAAACCAATCTGACAATCTCGCCTAATCACGAGATTTAAGTCTGGAATAAAATGATGTCATTTTATTAAAATTTATTTTCGTCTGTGTCTGTTGAAGCATCACGACAAAGTTCCTAAAGGAATATCAACGTTAGTGGCAAACATCCCCTGTAAACAAAATGTCACAGCAGTGCATGTATGCTAGTCTGTGTTCAGACCCTATGTTTTGTTCACAGGAGATACCTCCTGAGGCTATTTAAATTTTGTATAAATTTGTCCCTTTTCTTATCAAAACATAGATAATCAGATCCAGAATATATAGGTAAATCAAAGAACTATAAAATACATAGAATGGCAACTGGCTATAATCTCGCGTGATCTCGTGTCAGAGCGTGAATCGGCGTTATCTTAGTAAAACAAACATCGGCGAGCATGGAGTTACAATTTGTACCTTTAAAACTACATTTAGAATACATATTACCTTCTAAAATAACATTAGTTTAACGTGAAATAGTCTTAAGACACAAAGTACACGTTTCTTGCCATCAAAAGAAGCGTTGTCATACGGTGATAATAAATTTACCGATGAATAATTGCTTTCGCATACAAAATGGCGCGTGGAAAAAGGGCCACTTCCGGTAAACGAGATCTCATTCAGTTATCACGGGATGTTGGCGAGATTTGCTCTATATGCTTTTCAAGTTACCGATCTATTTATTTTTATAGCTCTTTGATAGCTCTTTGGGTAAATGATTAAAAGATAAAAAAATATCTAGTCGATAGCAAGACTACTATGTATGCTGAAATACACACACAATTTAACCACTCTAACAAAGTATAACATTAACACCATAATGATAAAAACAATTGATAAACACAGTTACGGACACTTTCACTGAACGGTCAATGGCAACAATTGGATTGGGGTGTTTAAACCTGATAACCATCACACAACCCTCAAAGATTCCTGATCTCCATGGTGTTCCAGATGTGCAGGAAAGTGTACATAAAAGTTATACCCGCCCTGTGAATCTCTTACATGCTGACAGTTTTACATTTTTTATCTTTCTGTCTTCTCTTTATAGTTGAGTTTACCAGTTTTTACCAAGAATCTTGAGTCATATAATGATATACTTGTATATAATATAAATTGCTTTGCATGAGACCATTTCGCCTTTCAGTCATATCGAGTCTACTATTTAATACTTGGTTGCGTTCTGTGCTTCCAATAATCTTCTTTAGATTTTATTATTTTCTTACATAGTCTAGACATTTCTGTATCTAACTATGTAATCTCCGTAATTCGTCTTTGTTTACTGCTTTCCAGACCTTCTTTCATGTAATGTACTTTGTACTATTTTTGGCGCCTGAAACTTGACTCAGATTACTATATCAAATATATATATTTTCTCAATATTATTAGTTTGGTTATCTATAACTGTATCAGATATAACCTTTTGTTTGGCTATACGAAGGACTACAATATGTTATAATTAAAACAACTTACTTTGTTGGAAATTAAATATGAATTTTAAAGGCTATCTTCAATATGGAAAATAGCTATTGTCAAATCGATAAAACATCACATTATGTAACCGATGGGAAATATTGGTTGAGTGCACTTTATGCTGAACCAGGTTTGTCTTTGAAATTCAAATCATAAGAGAAACATAAAAAAGATAACTTAATTAAAACGATGACACGGTTTATGGATCACTTGAATAGCCACTAAATTATCCACATTTCTTCAAGTGTGCTAAACTAATTGCTGCTGGTTACTGAGGGCATAGCCGACGCTTTCCAATAAAACATCAATAGCTATGTCGTCCTTGAATTTTTTATAAAACTGCCAATTTATGTTCACTTATATCAGACAGTCATTAAGGTAGACTAGCCACTAGACTGATAATAACTATATTTCTATACTTTTCCCTTTTTTGACAAAGTCAATTTCATAGAGACAAAAGCCAGTCTATTTTAGAGATTTTCACACAGGACTGATGTTGAAATTATGATATTGGACATAGAATATAGACTGGCTCAGTTCACTACATTCAATCATAAAAATGTAAAAAGATATATCATAGTCTAGGAGCTAGTCTATCATTAAGGATAATGAAACTTTTTCTGGTTTTGAGCTAAACATAAATACTGAAAAAAAACTTTGCCGTAATAATATCTTATGTGAATCTTTGTAACCATTTCATAGCAGAGTACAGGTAGTTTCTTGACTAAGAAGCAAAAATAACAGGAAATGAAAGAATTTAATGCCCCACCTTACACAACGCGAGTCACTAACAATGCACCAGTTAACGTATGGAAACGTTACATCGTAGGCAAGTTAGACCACTTGTATTTATATAACACAGCTTATGAAGCAGCTTGCCTTAGCAACAAAATATTTTCCCCCGATTTAACATTATAAGCATCTCGTATGGCTAGTCGATAATTCGTATTTTTTTTTCATTGTCTCCAAAACACCATTCAGCATCGCTGATCTACAAAGGCTAACTTTGTTGAACATGAATTGTTAATTGCCACTGTTACATATTAATACAATAGTTTTCAATAAAAAAAGTCAGCGGAGCTTAGTGTATTTTAATGATCTCACTTTCATAAAAAGGATATTATGGTAACATCTCGCTCAGGTAGATTTCAGTAGGACATGAATAATGCATTACACCAGTCAAAAGATTGTTAATCTCAGAAATCAATGTTTATTTAAAAGACAAAGTGATCGCCTCATTGCATGTTATGATTTCATTTTTGTAATCGGTCGCACTCACAACAGAAGGTTAAGAGCACTTTTGTAAATAAAAAAAGTAAAGGTTGAGTTTCAAGAAGTACAGAACACACCAAACACGGGCGGATCAGACATAGCAAAATAAGCTCGTCACAAAAAGAACTTGTAATGGAAAGATAAAGCTTTGAAAGCAAGTGGGACGGCTAAATTTGACTTTCAGAATTTGTTGATATTTCAGGCACTTTCAAATGGTATCATTTGAAATAATGTTGTTTTCTATCTAGACGTTTGTCTTTAAACTATATTATTCAAAAGATGCCGACCTTCAACAAATCAAGGACGTAATCGACATTATATATTTCGACGTTAACCATCTTATCAGGATTATTTTAATGCTATGTCATTCTTCAATGTCTCTGAATTAGGACAAATTGATTTAGTAACTCTTCAGCCAGTTTAGTATATATCAGTAAATTTGATATTGATTTTTGAAGCATACAAATTCACTATTAGAATACTCGATAGTCTAGTGGTAGAGCGTCCGCTTCGAGTGCGGGAAGGTCGTGGGTTCGATCCCCGGTCGCGTCATACCAAAGACGTGAAAAGTGGTACCAGTAGTTCCCTTGTTTGGCGCTCAGCATTAAAAGGGAAACTGATTACTCTTCTCTCAAACCCTCGTGACGATGGATTCCATCAGGAATGAGGTGTCGAGAGTGATTTATATAAGACGTAGAACTTCTTTCAAAATTGACCTAAATTGAATTATATATAAACTATTAGAAGACTATTTAAGTTTCACCGACAATAAGATTCTAGTGTTGTCATTGGTTAACAGGTGGTCACGTGGTGACACCCTATATTCTTGTAGTAAATTCAAGCCGATCTATATAATATATAGGGAATAGATAAGTGGTCGATAAAACAAATCAAATTTAGGGTTTGTTAGTGACCCTACACGGAATATGTGGGCTCTTTATGATAAATATGGGGACTTGGTCTCGGCCCCCATTCATCATCATCCAAACCCCACATATCTCCATGGAAGGTCACTAGCAAATTGATTTTCTTGTCCTTTATTATCTATATAAATGTACTCTCATAACCGTAGTCTTCATACGCACGTGATTTGGTTCAAGATGGTGGAAAAGGAGCCGGTCAACCCAATGTGTATTGTGGAGTGCATGCAGTTTTAAAGGGTTTGAAATGCAGGCAAAATTGCGAAAGAGCAAGCCAGCAACTTAAAACAAAATGTCCGTTCGCTTATGATGAGTGATCAGTCCAAATGTGGCTTACAAAAACCATAGTGCCCTACTAGGCCACGGCCACCTTTAACGAAAGACACGCAAAGAACCAATATATCACAAGTAGAATATTGCATAATTCGCATCTCCCAATTTGCAGAAACGAGCTAAACTTTTGGTAACTTAGCCAGTTGAGCACTTAGAAGCTTGCGTATTTGAAATGAATGACATTATGAAATTTTAACTCTAAAAATATTCCAGGGGCTGGATACATAGAGGATTTTTGTTTGTGAGAAAATTTCAAATATTTTCACGAGCGCGTAGGTGAGATATATTCCATATTCACGAAAAACAAACAAATTTTCTTTTTATTTTATGCTTAATTATGTTGAGGTATGCATTTTGCAACAAATTTTAGTCCTAGCGCGGGAAACAGACGTGCGTAAACGAACATGACGGACGGCAGACGTGTTGTGACGTTAAAGTCGCACACTACATAAAGTTCCATTTTATTTTACTTCTTGCTGCATAACGTTACGAAATTCGCATTAAGTAAAATGATTTTAATCGAGAAATAATCTATAAAAAACAAAATGCGGCTGCAATGTTCATCCTTATTTAAGTAAATAATTTAAATTCATACTCAATGTACAAGTACTTCGGCAAAGCTATATATTACAGTGAGTGATATGGATTATAGGATTATATCTCACTGATAAAACACAGTATTTCATCAGTTAGCATAAAATAAATGTTTATATTCATTTTTAGGCAAAATGATTCAGGTTGCTTCTTTATTGGTAATAATGAATGATGACAAAATTTGCATCGGGACTATGTGGACACTTCAGGTCTGTAATATTGATGTAGAACTACAAACATTAATAAACCCTTTTTAATGGCATATCACTTTCTCTCTCATAAAAAGAGATAAGAGAGCCACTGTCTAGTTTTTTAAGCTATATACTTGTCTCCATACGATTGAAAAACGGAAACGCATAGAGAAACAGCACTGGTTGCGAACGTAGTCGGGTTTCCAATTAAAACGGATCATTGACAAGTTTTCAAGATAATGTCTAATGGACTAGCACTGTGATTTTCGTTGAATGAAGCATGATATTATTTTCCAATATGAAAACAGAGTGAGGACAGCTTTAGTTTTTAATTAACTTTTGATGCAGATACGGCATTGATTACCGAGCGAATTCCCGCGGTTTATACAAAATCAATTTAATATCTATCATTCTGTGATATTGACCATTCACGTGTCAAAGAATGACTGAAAATTCATGACAATATTTACTTACATTCACTTTCCACAAACATTTTATTATCATGTGGTGTAATCAGATGAAACTATATTCGCTATTTGAAAGTTTACTAAAAATGGAAATTCACATTGTGTTAACATTGACTGGTTGAAATAAGTAAATTAGGGCGATAACATTGCTACTCTTTATAGATTTTCACTGTTTTTGTACCATTTGTAGAAGTCCAAGTTAAAGTATTTATCACATTATAAGACGTCGTGGGAATGAAATAAAGCTATTACATAAATTTGATAATACACTAGTGTAATAAAGCTTTGAGGTTGACGTCGTTTTAAGTATAGCAGACGTTGGTCGAATTTACTTGGTCTATAATAGGTAAAGAAAGAGGAAATTGTGATGTTTTAGCAGGAAAAGCTTACATGTGATAAAAAGAATATTACATTTGTGTCTTTCCACATTGAATTTATCAAACTCGTTGAATGAAATCGATAAGATGCTCTTATTTTATTCAATTCATTTAAAAAATTCAATATGAAAAGACACTCATGTAATATCCTCTATTAAAGTAACTTTGATCTATAATTTACTGATACAAGTGCGATAAAAATAGCATGTTATATACGGGTTAGTGTCTTGGTTTTAAGGTGGCTCATAAATATTTCATCTTTAAAATAATACTTTGGAAGTTTGATATACGTATTGCAAAGACATTAGCGTTATAACAGACTCAAATTATTGCAAATGCTTGGCTCAAATAATCGTCATGACATTTAAAATAAAAAAGGCTTATTACTCTATTGCAATCAACCTAATTGAAAAGTGTCGGAGTTCACTAGCTGTTATAATTAGTGTTTCGCTCAAAGTCTGATTTATTTTTCTCTGATGATTAATGTTTTCCGTTCTCATTATACGAAATGACCCATTAAAGTGCTATTTATAATTTGATAACATCATGGTCAAACAATTCGGGTAAATAGCATTTTTACACAATCATTTTAAAAGATATATGGCCCGTCATATATCGACAACTTTGTCCGTCTGTCGGACCGTCCGTCTGCCCGGGTCTTGACACCGTCGAGTCATGAATATAATTTTGTTATCCTTATTATGATTGTATTCAAACTAAGAACACAAGAACGTATCATTACACTGCAGAATGCAGTACACATACACAATCTTTCATCCTATCTTCAAGGTAAAAGTAGGATGAGGTTTGGGCACTCTTATTTTGATTTTATCTAAACGTGATATTAACATATATCACAACATTGTAGACATGGTAGGGTGCAGTGAGTAGAGCCTGTTTTTTTTTTACATCTTCAATATGTTAGAAGGGTTTTAAGCTACGGCAGTATTGTTCAGATACGTTCTTGTTAGGGTTATATTGCTTTTTACTGGTATTCTTATTTCATTTGAATTTGGCATACGTGCATCTTACAGCAATGTGGAGTGTCGTGCACAGATTTTAGAACGTTATCTTCATTGTCAACGTCAAAAGGAGCCAAAATGGTATTAAAACATTGCTTTTTTTCTCCGGATTATAACGTTGTTACCATCGACCCAAAGGTATTTAAATTTAGTGCAACTATATACCTCAGTAATGTGGTGTGCAGTGAACAGACTCCATTGACCTATGTTCGGGGTCGAGATCAAAACAGGTCAAAATGGTCTTAAATAGTAGCACTTGTTTTTCTGAGCCAATACGTGTTTTATCTTTATCCCGTGTTTGAATTTAGTGTCAATATTGCGGTATAAGAAGCCTAGAATTCATTTTTTCAATTTTAAGGGCTCGGAAGGATCAAATATGTATTTTAGTTTATTTTTATTACTCATGTCCGTTCTTATCTTTATTCTGGAGTCTTTATCATTATCCTTTAGTGTCTCTGTGTGTGGAGGTAGTGTGAAGAGGGAATGGTGAGATCCGATTTCCACTTTAAGAGTCGTAGTCACGAGGGGTAAAATTGGGTTTTGAAAATGACCTTTCCGATAGGGGGTATATTTTGTACTCACTGTCTTTAACTGCATTGCAATATATTTATACAGAATGGTTTTCAGTGAGTTCGGATGATCTAGTTTTGAACAAATATTGCCTAAACTACAATAAATCCCGTTGCATTCATTCTTCATTTATATACTTAAGTTGGTTCTTAATACGCATTATTTTTTATCAATTATATCAAATCAAATATAACATGCTAATAATACACATATTTCGAGAATGTTAAAAAAGTGAGATTTTCAAAATAAATCTTGCAGTTTCATTGCAGGTAAATTGAATAGAATGTAGGTGTCATATAGTTTCAATATTTTCTTTTTAATATTACAAAAACAACGTATAAGATTCTTTGTGTCGAATATACGTTTTAAAGACCTTAATATACTTGCTAACTTGCCGTCAATCAGGAATGCAACATTGTTAAGGTCAGTCAAGACAGACATATCATATGGATTTCAGTGTGGAAACAATGTTTTATCATATAGTATACTTATATATTCTACAAAGCATACTTTTCTTGTCTTTTACCTATCTTTTACAAGGTCGCCAAAACGATCCAATTATGGAAGACCTTTTCAAGCTATTGGCTAAATAATCACTTTATCACCTCATTGCTAATATCATTAGATAGTGATTTAGAACACATTCCCGTGAGTCTGCGTGGATAATGACATGATTGGCTAGTTAAGAAAAGATGAAAGGTTCATCGCAGTTTTTTGTAATCGTTGCAACGCTAAATTGAAAACTTCAGAAAGCAATTTGATTATTGAACGAAACCAGAAAGCAATTAGATTATTGTACGAAACCACATAACATCATAAATAACTCACCGTTTGATCCTACTAACCAATAACGAGGACACTTTATAATTTACTTTACATCATTCTAAAACTTACTGATGTTAGCAGTATGGTATTTTTTAATATTTAACTTTAATAATCTCTCCTTTATGGCTAACACTAACAATACTGTTTCCTTTGTCAAAGTCGGGCACACCCTAATATCAAAATATAGTTTAGAAACGTTATCAAATTTTTCATGTTTTGTCCTAACTTAGATGTCTTGAATTTTTTATATCACCCAATTCACAAATAAGGTCATTTTTTTGAAAGCTCTATGTCAAAATAGCCATGAAATATACTCCATTAAAATACTTTTTAACTACAAAACCAGAATATATCAACATATTTTGAAAATTTGAAAAGTTCCAACTGTCACTGAATATGGTTTATCTATTGTCTTGTATTTATATAGACGTTAGAAATCCTTTATTACGAAAACCTGCATAAAACATTAAAGTGCAGTTTCGTATAAATAACATTGGTGTAATATTATCCAGACTGGCTCTCTCCCCGAGATTACACGCGCAATCTGACGTCATTCAGAGAACAAACATTAACAGATTGCGTCGTTTAAAAAAGGCTTTCAAAATTGGACAGCGAAATTTCATACAGATGAGTGCGATGAGGCTCCATGATGCTTTTCTCATAAATCCTACAGAACGGACGGAGGGAGTGGAATTTGTCTTGCAGCCTGCTTAGTCTACCCTTAAAGTTAGGCTCTTGGTGCTCTGACTTCAGACAAGGTGTTGAGTACATTGGTGTAATTATACCTTAGATTGACCCTATTTATATGTTGAAAATAGGGTTAGTGCGCAAGGATGGCATGCCCTAAACCCGTTTAAATCCCACGTTTCCATTATGTAGGTTACTGACCGTCCCAAGACGATGCCCTTATTTGTTGTTTGTCCTTTTCGTATTTTATTTTACGTATATTGTCTTGTTTGCTGATGGTGTTTCTTTCCTCTTCCTCCTTGTATTTACGTCCCGTTCTTTAACTATTAGTGAGGTTAGGTGCCCATAATATTTTGGGCCGCCAGCCTTTCCTGGGCGGTGCCCCACTATGTTGATTTTTCCTGCTCCTTGTCTTTTTTGTTTTCTCTCTCTACATGCGTACGTAAGTAGAGAAAGCCCCGCCCCAAGATATTGGGGCTATATTAAGAAATACTGATGTCAAACCATTCTGAAATCTGGCAAACGGTTAATAGAAGACTTTCAAAGTTATCCACATAGTCGTATAGGGACAACTAACCCCGCCCCTGGCGGCCATAGTTTTTAACGAAACGGAATAATTTGAAGGACTTCAGTAGAGGATCACGTAAGGAACATTTCTGTGAAACTATGATGAAACCGAGTCAGCACTTAAGAGGTGCAGAATTGAACGTTGCGGGGAAAACTAGCCACGTCCTAGGGACCATGTGTCTTTTTAAGAACTATTGAAGGAATTTAGTAGAGAGACATCAAAGAAACATTGCTGTGACATTATTTTGAAATCGGGCCAATAGTTTCAGAGAGAAAGATTTCCAAAGATTTCCATATAGCAATTATGGAGAAAGCACCGTCCCCTGCCAGCTGTATTTTTCCTGCCGCAGGCCGATATTGATTTCACCTTTAATGCCTGTAAATATCTGGGGTAAAGGTAATTTAACAGCTAATTAAAACTGTACATTTTGATTGGTGGATGAAAATTTTCACAGGTTTTCGAATAGATAGTATTTTATTAAGGGATGTGCAAGTGCTCTGAGTTGTATTGTTAGAGTGTATAATCCGTTGCAAGACTCCTGTGGAAATAGCTTACGTCATAAACCTGAATCCCATCGGTAGTGAAACTGCGGCAGAGTTCAACTACAAACCTACCAACTCTGCGACTTTGATACGGAGTGATCTCCCGTAAACAATTTACAGTCAACCCGTCCCCTAGACAACTCGTCCCCCAGTCAACTCGTTTCCATTTTGGTCATTTCGTATCCCTTGACGATTTCAAATTTGTCATTTCGTCCCCCACTTTTCGGCCCCTCCTTCTTTTTTAGTCTTATTTTTTTGTCACAGATTCCTAGATAATGATTAATATAATTATGATGTAAAATATGTGTTCTGTAAAATATGTTCTACATAAAAAACATGAAACTTTTACTTTAAAATCTACATTTTATGCACGTTTCGTAGCTTAAAGTGTGCGTTGACTAATTCGGTCGTGTATCTTTGTTTTAAAGATACTTCTTGTTTAAGAAATAGATTTGTTTAAAGGAGTTTGGTAGAGGGTAACATTGCTGTGGAACCATTTCAAAATCGGGTCAGGGATTTCTGAGGAGAGGACTGGTTTTCGTTTATGTTGCTCTGGTAACCAGAATTCTGCATGCATGGTCTATATTTGAAGGAATCTGAAAAGAAGCCTCCTGTGAAAAATTCCTTTGAAAGGTGGTTGATATTGGCGTTGTGGTTCAGTAGAGGATGATGTTTAAAGAAGTTGTGGACAGCGAAAGACGGTCGAGGGACATCCAACAATTGATGGTGCGCTAAAATTCAGAGATAGTCATAAAACCATTTCTATACAACTGGAATAGATAGATATTTGAAAGAAAACATAAGCTGAATTTTCGACATATCATATCTTCTGTTTTTATAACTTTGCAAAGCTTTTGATTTTAGATGACACAAGTAAAACTTGAAAATTTTATTTCAGTTAATGTTTGTCAAATACAATATATTAGAGAAATAATTAGTGTCGACTGCATGCCTTTTAATCATGTCACTAAAATGTTGTTATTTTCAGAATTGAATAACAATTTCATTGTAAAATATTACGTACAACTTGGATAAAAAGATGGCAAGGACCTCAGCAATATTTTCAGATGCACAAAAATTTGGAACTATTTCATACGAAAACACTATATTGACTTCATGACAATCACCATTAAAGAACTTTCAGCAGTATTATGTTTTAAGAATCTAAATTAAATTTTCTTTTCTTTTGGAAAGTGTCACTGGTAAAGTGTTTCCAAGTATGCAAATAAAAACTCTTACAAAGAAAGAAAACGTAAACATAATATGCTGATCAAGGACACGTACTCAAGATGGGACTAAGGGATAAATTCCTTGTACTTAATATATTTAACCAAGTCTAACAGAATATTTACTCGACCATATTCCTATTATTAACCTTAAACACATTGAACTGTTTTTCACCTTAAAGATTGACGTCAATACAGCTTAATTTCATGAATTATTAATTCAATATTTTCAGCAAAAGTGCCGCCAGTTATACGGTAGATATCTAGATTTCATTCTTTTATTTACAAAGGACGTACAATTGATCACTGTCTTATTCCAACCGGCAAATATTCCATTTCAGTACTCAGTCTAGGGTCAAGATATTTGTTAAAGACTTGGGACTACCATTACCATTATTATTTTTAAAAGAAGAATGCATGTCAAAAAGCACCAGTCTATAGTGTTTACTTTTTATTTATTTAAAGTTTAGCCAGATTCAGAAGAAATCTTCCTTGGAAGTAATTGTCAATTTTAACCCTTATCATGCTGGACACGACTGATTCTGCCTTTGCGACCAGTGTAGATCATGATCAGCCTGTACATCCATGCAGTGTGATCAAGATCTGCACTGTTCGCCATTCAGTCAGTATCTTTTTGGTATGCACTCCTTTTGACAGATAATGGTACTGTCCAAATTAAAAGATGGACCAGTTCATTATAGAAATTCAGCAAGGTAAGGGTTAAAAGCAGAGAGGCTATCGTAACTCCAACTGAGCTAACCTTTGTTGAATTTAGTTTTCAAACATGGTCATATCGGCAAAATAGATTTTTCTAGGAACTCTGGTATTCTGTGACCGGTTATTTACAGATTTACTTTGGGAAATCAATGTTTCGCTCACACCGTTCCTTCGACTTCTATTTTAAAAATCGGATCAATGCTTCGAGGAGGTATTAGAACTGTACCGAAGGCTAATAGACTGTGTAACTTAAGATGGGAAAGGAAAAATTAAAATATACAGGATTGGGTACAAACATTTGCGCGTCAACGTAAATTCTAATATTTATCAATAACTGGTAACAATTACTTTTAATATTTGACCTAGTTTCGTATTTAATGGACCCGATTTATGCCACTTCAAAGGACGTTTGATATCACGAACTAATGAAACAAGAGTTACTGTTAGTCGAATTTCGAAATTATTAATGAATACGATCTCAAAAATGTTACACCACCGAATAAGTTTTTTAAGATAATTAACCGTCGGCATGTTAGACGAGGATTACAAGAAACAAAAGATTACAGGGGAAGAAATGTCTAGCCAAAAGTGAAACTTTTCACAGTAGTTGAAACGTATATTATAAAAGAATGGTTAACTAAGGAGGTAGCACATTTTAGTGTGTATGACATCCTTTAGAAACCAGTTGTTATTTTTAAAAAACGTCATCTTAATTTGCATATTTCGATAGTACATTAAATTTTAGACCTAAAGAATGATATTTCTTTCTTTCTAGCTGGCAAAAGTACAGCAATTACATTTTCAGAGTTAATTACACAGAAATACAATTCAAATAAACACCTTATCATAAACGAAGTCCGCAAGTTTGTTTTACCTTGATATAAAACTAAATGGCTGCCACTTTGATCAGCCATTAATATTAAGTCTCTCGATTCTAGGCCGGTATTTTTAACAGTCTGTCTGCTTATAAGCCTGAATTACACTTAGCAAACAGAGTACACCTCGGATCAATTGCTTTTCGCTTTAAGTAAAAGAAACAAAATATCAAAACAACAAAGTCCATAGTTCCATGACAAAATCGTCATGTCAATAATCTTTCTCCGTAATACAGGTATGTTTGTCGTGTGTATAAACTGGTCGCAAATTATTTATTAAAGTGAAAGAATAATTCATAAATAATTCATCTGTCCGATTTACTCGATATAATCGTGTAGTTACCATTGTAAAATTGAATCGCAGTTGAGCAAAATAAAAAAGGCCATATAAGATGAACACTCAATTATTTGCATCGCGTGCTCCATGAACTTTCATATATGAACCTACGAGTATGTTCACGCCTACATTCCATATTACAATAGAAGCCAGAGATCATTGTTTCACTTTTTCACATGGAGTGTTGTCATGATGCATTTAAAATAAGTTCGGGGATATATTAGATTGTTTCTAAAACATGAGCATACTATCTTATGATTTCTAAATTTCTGTTTCTGCTTTAAATGGTTTAAGAACCAGACAAATAGTAAGTGTCTTACTTCCATGCCAAACATCTAAACATCTTTCTCCGCGTTTCTCGTATCTGCTTGCAGCGTGTTTCTCCGCGTTTCTCGTATCTACTTGCAGCGTGTATAAACTAAAGGCAGATTAATTGTTAGATTCAAATATTCTTACATGAAAGAAAAATAATTTAAAAACTAATCTGTCTGAATCACTCAATATACTGAGGCAGTTACTATTGCAGAATTGAATCTATAATATTCGAAGTTTCGTTACAACATGCTTACAGAGTAGCTTCTTTACTGCTCAAGAAAATATCAGTGTGCATGTAGCTTTTTAAATCGGTATCCGTTTCTTGGATGATAGTTTTCGTAATAAGCCTGTTGAAAGATAGAAATATTATCTGCTCAAGTTTATTGTTATTACCCGACAATTTGATAAATAATTCTACCTTTTAGAGAAAATTGCAGGGTCACTTTTCATGTTTATAAAATAGACAACTTCCTGACAATTTATGAAAATATTATATTCACACTACATGATGTTTCTTTTCAGGTAATTATACTTCCATCTTACAACTATAGTTCAAACATTTGAGTGAAAATACAATCAATGTGAGAGTTTACATTTTTGTTTTACAAACAAGATCAATGATAGGATAGTTTTCATTCAGGTATTTGGTTTCTTATCGATTTAAAATCTGTAATGAATGATTGTAACATCTGAAATATTTATTGCGTTTTATTGTCACTTGCTCGTATCAAGTATCACGCTTAGAAATTTATTTTTGGGTTATGCTCATTAGGGAATCGTTTGGGATAATGGCGAGGTTCTGGATGCATTCAGCAGAGCGTATGCGAACTATAAACTGCGCAAGTAATATATAACTGCGACAAAGGGGTTCAACTGATTGATGTGTAGCATTATGGCTATATGGAAAAACTATTTAAACATAATAATATAAGATAAGCAGCTTTGTAAATGGACTCCAATAGATATGTGACAAATTATGAAAAATTAAGCCGCAGACCTATATATTTTAGAAGGCCATACAATTTAAATAAAATGTATATCTACAATTATGAAAAGTTTCTTAAAAGTCTTCATTAGGGAACTCTTTCTATACAAGACAATGCCACCAGATTTGCGATTCTGCTGTAGAGGTCTGCTGCGAAATTGACCGGAGGACTAGAGTAACAATAATCTGTCACTGGTTGTAGATACAAATGGGAATATCCGGTTCAATGGTACATGTTTTAGCGGTAACGAGGCTCTGCATACAGGTTTTACAAGTTATAGAATAAATAAAACAAAACGAAATAATTTCTTTGCAGCACTCTTTCTTGTGGTAAACAGAAGTGACGTCATGACCTTCCATTGACACAAGAACAACTTTTCGGTTTAGTTTTATCACTTGTAGCATAACGTTATGTTTTTGTTTGTAAAATAACAGATTTGAATCGAGAAATACACTATAGGGAACGAAGAGAAACTATCAAGGCATTTGAATTTTATCACATTTTGATATAAATATATATTCAATGCACGAATAATTAGTTCATGTAACAGAAGAGTTCTGCCGACTTGGGTCAAATCACAGGAATTTCCAAATCCATCTAACAAAAAATTAAGCACATGGTCTTATCGTATTAGTGGCTGAATTTAGTTCAGATAAAATGAGACTTTGAAATACTATGGTTACTAAAGTAGAGCAAAATTTGTTTGAAACATGCAGAACTACCTTTACACAAGGATACAGTGAAAGGAAGATGTCAATACTATGGACTTTTTACAATTATCCGATGACAGTGATTATCTAATGGAAAGTATGATATTCACACACTCAATACTGCCCTTTCTAATTTCAGATTCATGCCGTTGTTCCATTGATTGTAATACAAGTATCGATAACCGTATTCGTAACAGAGACTATCATACTTTGGTACTGCTTTCGCACGTGCTTCCAATTCAACACAAAATAAAAGAAACGATGATTTTCCTAAAGCACTGTCTTCCAATTATAGCTGACGCATGCAATATTTTTCTTCACTGAATTTGTTATTAAACATTTTTGCCATACCAGATAAAAAGTAAATTTTTCAAACTACTTCAGAAACAACTATATTATGAAGGAATCTTTATAGCATATTATAAAGGTATCTTTATATCATATTATAAAGGAATCTATATAGCGTTTTCGTTTTCAGTCAGTTACTTCTCGCAACTAAAGTCTTAAGAATATATATTTATTTTGAGTTAAGGTTTAGCAGTATATCACCAAATCACAGAAATGTTTAGTAAAGGAACCAATTTACCTGTCTAATACATGTTTTACCTTACTGTCCTGTACCACTGGATACTTAAAGCATTCTCAAAAGTTCCCCCGCCTTTATAAAAGAATTTCATTTGTAAAGAAATAAAAGCAAAAAATTGTTCAAATCGATGTTTAACCTAGTTATGTGAAGTTTAAGCACTGGGATATTGTTGCAATAGCATCAAAACAAAGACATGTTTAAAGGCATTGAATTGTCCAGAAGTACGGCCCCTTCATGCAGTCTCTTTCCAGAATTGCAAATTGATGATGCTTTTGTAGATATATATATATATATGTTTTATATGCTGTTTGATTTTCATGTAAAACAACTCTTTCTTTCTATGATTTGGTGATGTTCGATTTTTTTTCCCAAAACCTGAACCTAACTCTTAATGTAATATTTTCTAGCCTTATGATATATACTATTAGAGCCCAAATAAAGAAATATGTTTACGTTTGATATTTCTTATAAAGAAGTAGTGAACAGATGTGCATATCTTAAAGGTAGTTAATCACACTTGAGCAACATTTTATGACATGTTTCAGTTTTTGAATATTATGTTTGAGATTCATCTAAAGAAGAAGACCCATTACATAGTGTTCGATGACTATTAGAAATGCATGTTTTAATAATTTTCATTTTGATATAAGATAATGTTATTTTAAAAGCCAACTCAATATAAATTCTAGTTTTACATTTCCATTTGATAGATTTTGAAATATTTCAACTGTCTGAAGAGGCAAGTTTTAGAGCAGTGTGTTGCTTCAGAATTTATCCTTGTTTTCCAAATATCTTGTTTGCGCAAATTGACAAATTTAATATAATAGTTCTATTATATTCATATGATTCCTTATGCAACTTATGCAACATATGTCTATTAAATTTATGCTTTTGCTAAATAATGTTGTTATAATGTACAAATAATAAACGAAATGGATCGATATGTTGATATTGATTGTTTAGATAAGCCTTTTGACGTACAAGAAGTAAGCAAAACCATATCTTCTTTAAGTAGGAATAAATCTCCAGGGTGTGATCTTGTTGTTGCAGATTTTTATAGATGCCAAACAATTTGTAACACCATATATGGTTAAATTTTTTAATAAAATTTATCATGATGGAATATAGTTTAATAGTTTTATTTTTCAAAGTTCCATAAGGCAAAATAGCCCATGAGGAAGAACAAAACATAATACATGGCAGGACAGTGTTTAACAAATGCATACAATGATATGATTCATCGGAGAAGGTATACAATAAATTGCATATGAATTACAAACATATCAATCATTTAAGAACACATGATGATACAAAATAATGATTTCATTAAAGTAATATGAATTAGTGCTTAACAGAACTTACTAGTGTCACATTTTGAATATTACACATTTTACAGAATCTTGTCATTTTACATATATATTTGTTTTGTAAATAGTGGATACATGTCTTAGCCTTTGACTAATACATATGTTTTAATTATTGTTTTATACTATGTGGGTAAATGTAGTACCGGTAGCATTCGATCAATAGATATGTTATATCCTGTATGCTTATACAAACACATATATACACATTTTCAATCATATTCACATCATATGTATACTATATATACACAATATGAATGTTGACCTTGCCGAAACGAAACACAAGCTCAACATATCAAATAAACTGTAAATTATAGTTTTATGGTACTATTACGTTAAACAAAATACACTGCAAAAAAGAATTAAACTATGATTCTTATGGCAGTTTGCCTTAAGAAAATACCAATTAAAATGACTATAAATGAGAGGTTAGAATATTAGTTTAAAGCGTACAGTATACCGTGTCTAGGCGTACATATAGCAGTTATGTTCATTTACTAAATTAATTAAATCATTTATTTATCTATACATACTACAGAACGAAATACATACGTCTGTAACAAAAGAGAGTATCTAATATTAAGAAACATGAACATTATTTTCGTTGACAGCAACTGGGTATAACCTTTCTTTTCTTAAAGCAAAAGCTTTGTTCACAAAATTCCCTAACTTTCGTATTATGCAAACATTTTCAGAATTTAACAGTTCAATAAATTTTGGCATATTTGGTCTTTACCAGTAATACATGGGAATAAAACGTTTTCTTAGACTATTATATACTTTACATTCCAATACAAAATGGTATTCATCTTCTAAAACATCACAAGAAAAACATTTCATTTCATTAAGAGGTGTACTGTTTGGCTTAGTCCATCTGCCAGTTTCAATATGCAGTCTGTGAGAAGAAACTCTTAACTTAGTAAAATCTGTACAAAAACGTTTGATGTTTAAACAATTGAGATATGGTTGAAACTTAAAAATAGCAATATGTCTGTAGAATATAGCCCTGCTTGAATTGTCTAACCTACTTGACCAATTTTGTACAAATTGATCTTTTAATCTTTGTTTTACGTGACATAAGAACAGGTTAGTGTTACCAACACTTTGCATAAACCATGCATCATAAAAACCTAACGTACATAAAAGATTTTTTACTAGTGAACACCAGTTTGTTTTATTTGGGTAATTTTCACAATCATTTTTCAATAAATTATACACTTTGTTAACAAATTTGTTCTCATTTGTATGCAATATTTTTACCCAGTATTTTATGATGTTATAATAACGCATTGACTGGAAAGATAATCTACCGAGTTCACCATATATGAAATCGTTTTGAGTAGTTTTCTTAACACATAATATGCGTTTGCAAAATTGCATGTGAACTCTTTCAATTGCATTGCCATGTATAGAACCCCAAACTTCACTGCTGTAGTTAAGAATAGGACTTACTAGCTTACCAAAAAAATCCAACCTATGAGAAGTAGAAATATTTACAAATCTATAAAGATATTTGTTCATTTTAAATATGGCTTATATTGCTTGGCCTGCAATTGTATTTTGTGCTTCTGCAAAAGATCCGCCTGTAGTAAAAACGATACCCAAATATGTAAATTTAGTAACAATATCAATAATCTGCTTTATAATAAAAATTCATATCTCTAGGTAATCTTCCCCCTTTTCTAAATATCATGGTTTTAGTTTTAGACGTATTCACGGTAAGCTTCCATCTATCACAATAATCTGATAGAACATTTAAACCAATTTGCAATTTATCTCTGCTATTTGCAAAAATAACAATATCATCGGCATACATAATCAAAAACATGTTAAGCATATTTACATCAATGCCTTCAATTTCACTTTTAATATATTGATCTTCTATGTCATTTAGAAACATTGAAAAGAGAAAGGGAGATAAGCATTCACCTTGTTTTACACCAAGTATACATTCATATTCATCACTTAATTTGTTACAATATTTTACTCTTGCTTCACTGTTGAGTACATAGATCGTATTATATTCAAAATTTTGCCATGTACACCTAATTTTATCCTCTTAAAACCATAAATTATCACGCACAATGTAGTCAAAAGCTTTAGTAAAATAAATGAATGCACAGAAAAGTTGTCGGCCTTGGTTAAGCATGTGAGTAATAAGGCCATGCAATACAAAAATATTATCAGCAGTCCCCATATTCGGTCTAAACCCTGCTTGCGCTTCTACATATACACCATATATTTCAGCCCAATGAGACAATCTATTATTTAGAATGCGGGTGAAAAGTTTACCCAATACACTTAGTAATGTTATGCCTCTGTAGTTATTTACGTCATTAATGCTGCCCTTTTTATGTAATGGAATATATCCCATATCATGCACAAAAGGAATAATTGTCCCACTGGATAAATCTGATCCTTCTAATTATAGAGGAATATCACTGATAAGTACAATGGCTAAGATGTTTTCACTGTTATTAAGAAACAGATTGAATAAATGGTGTGAGGATGTTTTTACTGATACGTAATTTGGTTTTCGAAATAGCAGAACTACTTCTGATTGTGTTTTATTCTACATAGTATTATACAAAAGATTATTTCTATGAAAAGATCATTGTTCTGTGCTTTTATAGATTATTACAGTTAATAGGAATATCCTGTGGTTTAAATCATTTGAAATATGTATCAGTAGTAAAATGGTTAGAATGCTTCAGTCTATATACTAACATGTATCAGCTTGTGTTAAGGTTTTTTTTAAAAATGCTTCGGATTTTTTCGAGGTTTCGCTTGGCTTAACACAAGGGGAACCACTATACTCTCGCCAATGCTTTTTATACTCTTCGTAAATGATGTCACAACAAACCTACATTATAACTCATTAACAGAACACGACTTGCATCAACTTTCTATTTATTTGTTGTTGTTTGCAGATGATATGGTACTATTTACTACTGACCAGAACAGTCTTCAGGCACAGCTAGATAGCTTGTATGTTTACTCCATTAAATGGGGACTCAAGATAAATATTGATAAATCGAAAATAAAGATGTATTTTTAGAAAAGGAAGACAAAATATTAAGAATCAAGGGCACATTAATAATACACCAGTGGAAACTGTGAACTCTTTTTGCTATCTTGGTGTGAAATTTTATTGTAATTGAGCGTTATCTGAAGCTATTAAAGCACTGTCTATTAAAGCACTGTCTGATCAAGCACTTAAAGCTGATAATGGTTTATATTCTCTATTTTCTAGGCTAAAAGTTGATGTTAAGACTAAATTAACACTCATCGATCCTATGGCTGAACCAATTCTATTATATTGTACTGAAGTATGGGGCGTATACGATACAAGTTGCAAAGATATAATACATATGAAATTTTGTAAAAAAAAATACTCGGGGTAAAAGTGCAAACCCCAAATATGGTAGTGTTGGGGGAACTTGGAAGGTATCCTCTCTCATTACTTTGCAAAGAGAGAGTTTTAAAATACTGGTTGAAACTTGTAAATAATCCTGATTCTGTCATGACTGATATTTTTAAGACCAGTGTAACAATGTCAATTCTCCCAGATGTACAAACTGGTCCAGATATGTTAAAACTCTTTTAAAACAACTAGGATATAGATATTTATGGAACCATAAGTCGCCAAATATAAACTATTTTCCAATGCTGCAAAAAAGGTTAAGGTATTAGACTCCTAATAGTAATGTTTAAAAAATGGCATTTGCTTGGTATATTCTTAAAGTTGATCGTGTTTCGCACTGTGTTGCAATTTTTAAACAACGTTTACCGTGCCGTTTTTAATAAATTTTGTGTTATTTATGGTATTTCCTTAAGCTCAAGTAGAGACAAATTTCAAAGTGATGGCCTTTATCCAAAACGTTTGCAGAGGATTCATTTTACCATTATTTTTTATAAAAGAAACATCAAACTATTGGTAAACAATTATAAAACTTAAAATAAAACTGTCAGTATCATTTTTTCTAGGGTGCCTCAAGTAAATGGATTTAATGAGACAGAATTCAAACTCCAACATTGAAAAACTAAGGTCAAATCCTGCGGGTCTATTTTGAAATTTGCTCACTCCATTCAAAACTAACCTTGATGCGGAAGTAAAACCTACCTATATTTCTTCCACAATATGTAATCTAAAGAATGAAGGCAAAATAGAGAACTTTTACCGCATGTATTTTTAAAGATGTCTAACTCTACCCCTTCTGTTTCAAAGGTAAATTCGCTTTGAACAGCAAGAAATCGCTTATCAAATGATTTTTTTTTCTATTTTTGTACAATAAATCAATAAAAAGTCTTGAAAGAAGTAAAAACTTAGAAAAAAAAGGAAAATAAGGGAAAAAAACTTTGGTCCCAGTGGGGCTTGAACCTACGCCTCCCTGAAAATTGCAGTCAAAGTAGGTTTATGGTAGGAATTGAATACTCTTCAAAAAGGAGGTACTCTATTATGGGCCTAATACCTTAAGAGACCAACTCATACAGGAATGGCATGGTAGTATAGGCATGATAGTATAACAAACATGCCAAAACTAGAATATTATTCAAGATTTAAAACGCTGTTTATGTTTGAACTGTATCTCACTAATGTAGATAATGACTACTTAAGAAAATTATTCAGTTATTTTAGAATGTCTTCACATTGCTTAGCTATCGAAACTGGAAGGTATAATGGTATAGTTCGGGATCAAAGAATATGTCAAAATTGTAATTTAAATATAATAGAATCTGAGTATCATGAGTTATTGACTGGTCCTAAATATAAAAACTTAAGTTCAAAATATCTGCCAAAAATAACGTAGCCAAATCTGAAAATGTTTGACAATTTGTTGTCATCTGCTAAGAAAAAAGTCCAATTGAATATATGTATTAAGAATTCAGCAAACACTAATTAGTGTAAATAATCAGGTGTTAAATTTCGATCAAATCCGCTTACTGACCACTTACTGACCAAAGTCTGAGTAACCACTTTTAATAAAATATGAAAATATTTTCAGATCTAGTGTTAGAGCACTTATCTTTAGCATTCTAGTAAGGTACTATCATTAGGGGACATCGTGCAGTAAGTGATATCCTATTGGTATCTAGTTGTATTGTCTTATATGTACCCGTCTTAGTCAATAACTTAACGGTTAATTACACAATTTGAAGTGTAGAAAAAACTTAAAATATGCCGGAAGAAATCTGAGCAGACTAAAAATGGCAAAGATTTAAATCTGCACTGAAATGCAAATGAAAAGTAATACGTCGACTGTTATTTTGAAATGGAAGTGACAAACGATATGCGCTTGTAATAATGCCAACAAAGTCCCCATCTAAAATGTCGTTTCAGACATAAGGATGCGGGACTAAAAAACAAGGATTAATATTTAACAGGGAAAGCCACGTTAAAAAAGGAGCCCTCTTCAAATCGCAACCAAGCACGCGACAGAAACCAAGTTCTATAAGATCTGCAAATCAGACAGATCAATTAAGATGATAGTAAGGCAGATGACATTGTGACAGTGTGCTTGCAGATGTAAGTGAGGCTGTTTCATTTACAGCTGTTTGTACATTCTAATTTATGTCGCAGAATAATGTTGATGTAATTGAAAATATTAAAAATTGATGGATCCAAAAACGAATGCTTCGGTGATAGATTGATAGATATATTAAAGCTAACGCAGAACTGGTATTCACATTAGCGATGTTTTATTTGCTGTTAAAGTGGCATGATACAATGTGAACTCGGTACTTCTCCTAACTCACTTGCACAACATTGATATACATATCATATAAATTAGTAATATAATTATATCATATTGTCTAGTGCAAAGGTCGTTTGAAATTGTACAATATGATAGACTAACGCAAACTTTACATTTAAGAATAATGTTTTATTTTCAAGTAAACTCCAACATTGATTTCGTATCTTCATGCACTGAGGACTTTTTTCGAAATATACATCGAGTCAGAATGAACACTGATTTTTCCATTGTTTTTTTATCCGGTGCCGATGAAATTTTTCCTTTACCTAAATTTTTCGTATTACTGATTATGGACCCCTAATTTGTCCCTCAACATCCTTTTTTAGGCTGGCTTTGCGCCTAAGGACTCATTATTATCTTCCAGGCAGGTATCAATCTTATACATGAACCATTTTGCTTACAGAAGTATGCGACTGTACTCAAAATTAGAGACTATAACTTGGGTCAAACTGCTTCTTATTTAAAATCTTATCAAAGAGACTTACATATAGCCATTTCCTGTGTACTTTGGCAAATTAGTCAAAACAGAATGGTCATCTTTATCGTGCATATTAGTTTTGAATTACAAAAGTATACAAAAATATTTAGAAAAAAAAAAAAGAAATTATTTTTGGTTTACTCTGAAAATAAATATTTTTGCTTTCAAGTTCGACTTTCATAGAAGGCAAAAAAAAATCTTGGCTTCAAATTAAATCTCCCAGAAGTACAAAATGTATATAGCTGTTCTGGATATATAACAGTACCTGATCTTTGTTTTAGTAGTTGCGGCACGTAGTAATCGGACTGTCCGTCTGTAATTGAAAAACGCTTCTGCACAGGAACCTCAAATTTGGCAGCAGGCTGGTTGTGACAAATTACAACTATTGATCTTTAGGTCGGTTGCTCAAAGGTCAAGGTCTATGACATTGAGCTAGGTTTTTGATCGGTAACTGAACAACGTTTTGACCTACAGGATGATTACCTGTGGACCTAAGATGACCTTTATTCATTTGGGGTTTAAAGGTCTAGCTCACGGTGATCAAGACTGAAAATGGTTTCCACACAATAACGCAAGAACGTTATGGTTCACTACCTTCAATCTTTATAGGATGATTGCATGTGACCAGTAGATGACTTCTATTGTTTTTTTTTTTTGGGGGGGGGGGGGGGGGGTCAACAAGTCAACGGTTAAGGTCAAAATGTGGTCTACAGTCAACATACATCATAAGATAACTGCCTGTGGTCAATAAATAACACTTATTATTTTAGGGGTCAGTAGGTTCAAGGATAAGGTCCTATAGTGATCTCTGGACTGGAAATAGGATAAGTCATCACGAGAAGGCATATGTGCTTTACAAACAGTTCTTGTTTTTTCTACAAGAAAATTACTTTGCCGTTTAATATATTTCCAACTGAAAAATATATTTACTCATATAATATCTGTTATCAGAATTCATTAATTACGTGGAATTATGGTCCATATTTTGGAGAAATACATATAGCCGCTTTTCAGCAAAATATTTGACATAAAAGACTAAAAATAACTTATTGTATTCTAATTCCTGCATACGTAGTGATTCGTTTTATAAATAGAACATTCATACATTTTGAATGTATAATGATATACTTAAGATGGAAAAGGCGATACGTCAATGTACTGCAAACAAAACATTAAGAACCAAGTTTATGTTAACATTAGTCTAAGATGGAATGAATTTTTTTTTCTGGTTGTAGTAATGATATATAACAAACTAAAGCTTTCATCTATCTTTAAGAGGTTTATGTTCGGTTCTGTGTATTTACTGTCGCAGGTGCTTCTAGATATTAGTCCTTTCAAAATCATATCCAGTTGTAATTTCTGAAATAGCTTAATCTTTTCCAAACACAAGGTAACTATTTTTTTTCAATAGGTTAATCTTGCGTAACTTGAAGCAGTTTTTAAATTATCTAATCTCTTGTAATTGCCATTCTTGTGAGGTAATTTTCATGATGAAACTGTTCCGGACTTGTTTCACTTTTTTACAATTTAATTGACTCCTTGAGGTCAGAATACACCGCCATAGAAATGATGTGCCATACCAGGGACGGATTTTTTATTTAGTGGGGAACGATGTCAAGGTTTTAGATTTATCTCAAATTTTGGAGGGGAAACTTGTATGCGACCTAGTAGCTCAATCGATAGGGCATCGAAACAACATCTTAGAGATTGTGCCCGTGATCAGGGTGATCAAATCCAAAGAGGGCTGGCCATTTTATCCACTCTGTAACATATCAATAACATTTGCACTTGCCTGATATTATTCATTATTTAGCTTCTCTTAGCATTTTTTAGAAACTTTTGTCTCTAACGAGTTGAATGCGTGTAACTGTTTTCGTGAAAAGGTATCTTTCAGATATCAAAGGCTACGCCAAAAGCGTTGTTAAAACAATAAGATGAACATTTGTTTCAGAAGAGGTTTTACAAAGTTTCAGTTTTTATCATGTTTCAGTTTCATATAGTAACTATTTTTATTACAATTCGTTCCAACAATTATGCAAAGGATATTTTTAAACCTTTAACAACGAGCGCCTGATCTAATAGCTTACATGTGTTATGTTTGTCTGATAGTTGTTGCTCTGTTACTAAGGAAATCAATGTCAATACAACAGACAATTTAATTGCTTCATTTCGTGTTGAGAAATTCCATTCCAAAAACATGGTTGGGCTTGATACAGACAGTTAATGTTCACATGCGGTCAGAAAAGCAAATGGACTTTTATCTATTAGCTTATCTTGGTATTTCGGCTATCTTGTATCTAAACTGTTATTTTCGATCGATAAACAATTTTAAATGTTAAAGCAAATTTCATAATTTGAATCTAAAACACTTCAAGTTAATAAAAAAAGTGGAAAACAGAGGTAAATATAAATAATGAAATGAAAACATTGCATGTTTGATTGAGCCTGTTCATGGACGGTAGTGAAAATGTAGGCCACCGTCCACGCCCTCTAGCCCTGGGTTAAGCAGAACTAAACATTCACACATGTTACAAATACCGAAATAAAATTTAGAGACACTCACATGTGTATGCAATAAGACTTTTCAATAAAAAGGACAGAAATATGATAGGCATTGTCCCTCTCCAAGGTGAAAGGCAGCCCCGTCCCTCTAAAAAAAACCTTACAAGCAGTGTATGTGTGGATATGTACGTACTAAATATATTGACACAAGGCAACATTCATTTCTGAAGGCAGCAAGGAGGATAAAAAAACACATAACGGAATACTGACAGTGTTTTTGTGTGTTTTTATTGCGTTTAGAGCCATACTGAATCAATTTGAATCATACGGCGGTTATTGTTTTGGAGTACGGCCCAAGTAACTCTCCGGGCATTATTTTAGGTATTGACATATATCTGTGTAGAATCAAAGACCATTTCATAAGGTAACTTTATGGCTTCCTCACAGGCAGGAGGAATTCTACTCCCAAAGAGAAGTTTTGAATCCACATCGGTGACGGGCCAGTGACCTTAACTACTCAGACACGGATGTTCAAACAGACAGTTGGTAACTCATTGGGAAGTGAGTAGCAAGAACACCACTTGGGAGTTTAGCCATATAACAGTTCTAATAAACACAAGTATTAATTAATGCCATATTCTAAAGTTACATGGCAGTGTAACTAAACAATCATTGCCAGTTCTGTAGTAAAAATATCCCCGACAGTGTACATGGATGGACAACATTTCTGACGTCCCATCCATATGTTGGCATTATGCTGACAATATCTGTCATACCGATAATAGTACATTTACAATTTATTACACGGTTAGAACAATACATTTTTAATTACAAACATGTATTACAATTTCAACAAATCGAGTAATGCTATCATTTAGTTTATACTAATTTGTTTTAGCTCGATTGTGAGGAAAGCTTCAAGCTTATTGGAACCACTTTCGAGTCATTTGATACCCTAACCCTAACCCATTTGGTTTTCAAGTGCGCTAAAATATCAACATAGCTGGCTCACATTGCAGTATAATTTAATGCTATGTTGAGTTTTACTCTATAACACATACTTCGATAAGGTTTCTCTAGTTGCATTTGCTGTATTACAATGGTTTTCATCACTGATTACATACGTATTAATATTGTAAGTTTCAGTCACCTAGAGCAATGCTACTTTTATGCATCCCTCAAGGAAATATATATCTGAATGTCAGTTAAATAGATTTTACGATGAAGAAACAAGACTTACTACTGCCCTAGGTCCAACACTATCAATCGTGCATATGACAATTATACACGTTTGGAAACATATTATCTTAGTGAAGCCTTGCATTCGTACGGACAAATGTTTGACACGATGTTATACCAGCAAACACTGTAAATATTTATCAGTTGATTCTGTATAAAATTTAAAAGTTAGAAAAAAGCATCAAAAGTAGAGTCATTTCATGTTTCTTGTATACATCTCAAATAGATTAAAAGCCAGTCAGTTTATTCATAATAAAACTGATCCTACCATATTGTAAATGTGCCTTTTATAAAATACAGAAATTGTAATTTTAATACCTTTTAAAAATACTAAAATAAAGAAGTGGAAACCCACAAGTCGCCCATCACGACATAAACGAAAATGTTACAGGCTCGGTTTGATTGAGCCTGTTCATGGACGGTAGTGAAAGTTCACACCCTCTAGCCACGGGTTGAGCAGAACTCAACATTTACAAATGTTAGAAGTACCAGAATACAATTTAGAGACATCCGCAGATGTATTCACACGGCGGTGCACATGGAACCTTCAATGATGCACAAAGTGCAGTTCCATGAAAGCGGCGTATGGTCCCCAGATAAAATAATGGCTGTGCCCTAAACGAGAAAACAATGGGCAGAACTAAATAAACTCGAATATAGAGCGGGGATCTGTGGCTATGGAGCCTGCATATCATAGAAACAGCCAAAAGACAAAATTTAAAAGCAGGCACCATATTCAGACTTCTCTGCCATGTATCAAAATTTTAAACGACTCGACGTATTAAAAATAACTGATGATTCAAACGTTACCTAGTAGTCTAAGAATGGGTCGACTTTGTATGTGTAAACAATAAAGCCGTTGAGGCAGCTTCCCATAGTAACTGGTAATAACATATGGGGGATTATAAGCATCTCAGATTACGAGTTCAAAACTTACACTTTCATTGTTTCGAATTGACTGTTCAAAAGTCTGGATAATTTTCAATATAAATTCAGCAGAGCGTTAGAAATTTTACACTTCCCTGTGTAATGAAAAAGGGATATTTTTACATTGCGCTGGGATTCTATTCAAAAGGGTTTGCAATAATGCATTAGAAATGTTATCATACACCAAAGGACTTTGGTCCGATAAATCATTAATTGTTTAAAAGTTAACGTGATTACCTCAATGAATGCCATAGTGTCATTTTAACCTGTCGCACTGTCGAAACAAAAGGCAGTCAAAATGCACGGTTGAAACATTTCTTTTGTTCACCTGTCAGTGGTAAAATAAGCCTAACCGACTGTCAAGGATGGTCACGAATGGACAAAAAAATATCCCATCTGATTCAGCCACATTACATAATCTGGAGTTTTAAGTTGGTCTTGTAATCTGAAAACAAAAAACTTAATATCATCTTAACAAACTGGAATCCTAACTAATAAGAAATCACTTTTCACAAATCAAACGACAGTTTTGATTTAATGGAGGAATTGTTAACATAACGGAAATAAGTATTTACAGATAAAACGACCTTATTGCAGTTTTGTGATACAGATGTGATATTTTCATGTATTTTGCCAATTAGTTTTGACATGAGCATAGAGACGCATTCTAGCATAAAACTGCTGTTCTTGTCACTTTTCGGGGGTGTTTTAACAGAGAGATTCTCGCGCTCGCGTGCTGTTATAACACCTTTTTATATATGCGCGTTCCGTGGCAAAGCGTAAACGTCATTCGGCCCCAAAACGGATAATTCAAAACGAAATGATGTCAACGTAAAAAACAACACAGACATTCCCGCGCATTTCATGGAAATTTATTGACGTTGAGTGACATTGTATTCTTTTATCAGTTTTTACGCGTTTTATGCTAGAATAGCGTTAGCGCATGTTCATTTCGTGTTATAACATTTGCAGAATCCCTCGGGATACGTTGGTACACTCGCCCTAACGGGCTCGAGCACCAACCAATGTGTTAACCCGTTGTGCATCTTGTTTTCCAGTTACGGACAGTTGCATGACTATCTATTAAAATTATTTTGTAAAGGAACTGAAAAGTGTTATATCTCTATATGCCACGTTTATAGGTATGCAATAGGATCGTTTTGTTTCATTAGGACATTTCGACTTAATAAACACGTGCTCAGTCTTCAATATATAGCCTTGTTTATTTCATATCAGAAGACGACGATCATTATGACGAATGAGGCATAAAATGAAACTTTGTGTCTTAAAGATTTATTTTCCTTAGGAGTGTTTATATCTTCAAAACGGAAATGCATAGAGAAACCGGTCTGGTACAGAACGGAGCCGGATATTTTATTACATTGAAATGGGACATTGACATGTTTGCAAGACAGGTTTAATGGACTGTTGTTTCGTCAGCATCCTGTATTTTACCAATACTGGAAAAGAGTGAAGAATTTATATTGTAGATATTATTAGTTACACTGCTTGGTGGTGACAGGATACGGGATATACGCTGTCGAGGAAATCCATATCAGGCGAGAGCGAAGCTCGAGCCTGATATGGATTTTCGGGACAGCGTATATCCCGTATCCTGTCACCAACAAGCAGTCTAACGATTTTATCTTGCCGACTACCCTTCACTTACATGCTATACAGTAATCAACACATTTTGTAAATTAACAAAGCTACTTACAGTGCAGACTGGAATCCTATTACAAATCATTTGTTTGGTCATCATTAGTTGATTTACACCAGCCATAAAATGCACAATGACCTGTGTTTTGGTTAAATCACAAAACACAAAAGCTCATTTACACAGGTTATGAACTGGTTTAGATCAGAAACACTAAAAAACTCCTTGGTCCATTCCTTCGAAAGTTACCGGACATCACGATGTCATAAATGTCTTGATACCACGGCTTTCATCCGGTTTCCTGTTAAATCATTTATCTTGCACGTAGATTAAATGATCCTACAACAAACTGCTGAGTAACAAATTTGTCAATTCCTTTATTTCACGATGATTTAACTATTTAACTTCCAAAACAAGATTTCAACGTCCCTTATCCCATACAGAGTTATTCCGCTTTTACGGCTAATTTTGTCAAACGTCATGAGCCTCAACTTAGATATAGAATGAAATCGGCAAGAAAACACTAAATTATACTCGGAAACGATACTATCGTTGGAGCTAATAAATAATCTGACTTGATTCAATTACGCCAGCAGTGTGGCAGCCATTTTATTTTGGTCAAAATTCATATCTGAAATATACTAGCAGGATATGGAATATATCCTGTCTCCACGTGACGTCCATTGACCAATAGAAATGCAAGAAACTTGTAGGAGGCGAGATAAAAACAGATTCCCGCTGTTCTTATAAAATCTGGCTAATGTCAATGACCCTTCGCGTATTAAAGACCAAAAGTACATATTGTTATATTGTATTCACGTCATGATAAAACATTCGCACGTCAACCATAATTATATAACAAAGTCCCATGACGAAAACCTTTTAATGTCTTCTGAGTAAGAAAGTTGAATTTAAAGAAAAACAACATACTTTTAATGTAAATCATGGATGTAACATCCTAGTAAATATGCTGACGTAAGTGAAACAAAAATGTCTTCAAATGTACACATGAAATTTGACAAAAAGACTAAATAAAAACATAGCCTAACCGACTTGTGCTAACATGAAACGTTATAATCTGCTGTAGCATAAAACTGCTGTTCTTGTCACTTTTCGCTAGTTTTCAGGGGTGTTTAAACAGGAGAGAAAACGTGTGTTAACAGAAAGATGCTGTTAAAACGCCTTTTTATATATGCGCATACCGTGGGAAAGCGTAAACGCATTACGGCCCCGAGACGGATATTTCAAAAAGAGATGACGTCAACGTGAAAAATCATCGCAGACATTCCCGCGCATTTCATGGAAATTCAATGACGTTGCGGGGTAATATATTCGTTTATTAGTTTTTACACGTTTATGCTAGAACAGCGTTAGCGCATGTTCATTTCGTGATATAACATCTTCGGATTCCCTCCCTTCGCAATACCGGGCTCGGGCACCAACCAATTCCTCGGGATTCTGCAAATGTTATAACATGAAAATAACATGCGTTATCCCTACATTCTTGCATGATTTAAATGTTTAAAATTTAAAATTATAGAGCATATACAAAATTATACATCGAAGGAAAAATATAATTTTATTGCTTTCTGTGTGCAGGAAATTCTCTATGGGACACTTTATAACTATTCCAGACAGTAGAATGTACACAGACAATAATGTATTTTATATTTACTTTGCAGTATAACACTTCTCATATTTGATGTCAATAATATCTTCAGTTAGTGATAAATTATGCATATTGCTTCTACAGTCTAAGTATGCACAAATTGAATATTCGCTTTTGAAATGTGTCTGGTCTATAAAAGTGTATAGCATCAAAGTAAACAATATTCACAGCGGAAGAAAAGTACTTTAAATATCCACCACAACCTTGTGGCCTACTTTTTCCTCTCACAAGAATTTCGTGCAAATCATTCTGATAATAATGGTAAAATACAATTATTCTACAAAACGGCAAGTGAACAATTTTGGCCCTCCCTGAATTAATGTGTGTTCACAACTTCATCTGCAAAAAGATTTAGTCAATCTCTTTTCAGTAAAGTTTTAAAAACATAGAATAATAGCTTAAACTGTAAAAACAAAGTATGGTTCAAACTCACTTTAATACATCAAGTATTGTATATACTACTACATTAATTTAATAATATATTGAAACATTTAACCAATTGTCTTGGCCGTATATATGTCACTGTCAATTTGTAACTTTCTCTTTTTTCATGCAAAACATTTTTAATTACCATCATGGAATACAAAAGAACACGGTTATTTTGTGGCGCGTCTTAAAGGTGTAAGAAAAATTTAAAAATCACCATGGCTGAACCGATGGTGTAACGGTAACACGTTTGACTTTCCGAGCTCAAATCCTGGTACGGCCACTGGAAGTTAAGGTGCCCTTGTGTATCTCCCACCCAACTAAGAGGCCAGCACTGGTTCTTGAATCGCTTTATTCCGTGTATTATATATAAATAGAGCTTTATTGAGAAGTTTAAGGCTATTTCGCTAAACTCAATGTTAATCAATAAAAATAATTAAAGATCTTTTTATCTGGAGAACTACCACCCCCTTGAGTGTTTACTTTTTCTGCTTCCTACATCATTTTACCATAAGGAGTACCAATCATTATTACGGAGACAAAGACGACTCTTTCCGCTCAAATTTCCCCAAAGAATAAGGACACGGAAACATGTTTTCTATAACTTATCATTAATCTTGTTCGTTCTAGATAATATGCACGCACTTGCAGATAAGCACTTACGCTGGTCTTTGTGATATCTTGCAGTGTTCGGTATATTAGTTTGAAATGACAATAAACTTCATGTATTAACCTTTTGAACTGGCACCAAACCTATCAAGTGTGTTGGTGGCAGCAAATCGTCAATATTGCCAAACATTGAATAACGTAAAATCGCACGAGCCATAATTTTGCTCTTTATCTTTTCTTTGTAGCGGGAAGCGAAAGAACAACATAATTATAAATGTGAAAACTTCGTTTTGGCGGGGATGACATGACGATTCGTTGTTTAGTTTTCGTCTCGTTTTGTTGGTCCCACCACAATGACATCACGATAGGTTTAGTGCATCGTACCGACGTATACATAAGCTTTGTTCTTTCGTTCTATCGTAATAAACGTATTTTACTTATTTTGCGAGGGCGAGAGAACGTAGCATCAAAGCAACGAAAAAAGGGTCCCGGCAAAATATCATTCTTTCAGAAGCAAACAAAAAAGACACAACAGAAAAATAGAAATGATATCGTTCTGATGGTGTGGCACAGGCGAAAGAAAGACAGAATGAAATTGACACACTTTCGCCAATATACCTCTTAAAGTTTAAGATGCTTAAATAACCACCCATAATTGCCTTGACCCTCCTCTGAAATATGGGAGACATTTACTTGCCACGTGGAAACATACGAACTTCGTATATAAATTATTCACGAAGTTGTCAAAATTACGTACATTCATTTTTATATATTTCTGACACGATAAATATAGGCCCAATCTTAGTGAAATACGATAAAGAGCTTATAATTGTTGTTAATTATCAAAGAGTAAAATGGAGCACAGCTATAACAGAGAAACATTAGGAGACTTAGGGAGCTAGACTCCAGCTTTTCTTTACACTTGAAGTTTGGTTGTAATATGAACATTAGAACACGAGTTTTTGTTGCTAAGCTTTTTTTTTAAAACGCTAAGTCAAGAAAAAAATGTGTCAGAGTATGGAATTGAACCCGGCTTCCCTCAGTTATAAAACGTTTCCTATCATCTTGGCACGTACACCACGGAGGAATATTTGTACTTAATGACCGTTTACATAAATATTCGTATGGGTAATTAAGGCAGATTACCTTTGGTACTCTGCAACAAACACAAAAATATAAAAACAGCTAATTCTCAAATTTTTCAATTACATATAATCTGTAAATAATATTTAGTTTCAAAGCCTTGTAAGAAATATAGCAATAACTTCCTAATATCTTAACTTGTTGTCATACGATCTGGAGGGCAGCTCCTTTAATCTGCCGTAGTTACCACTTCTGTCATGGCTTTAATGGACATACTTCATTTCTCAATGATGTATTTATAAAAGCGTAGACTCAAGTCAGCTCCTCTTAACTTTGTTTTATCTTTTTATTGTTTAACTGGGTTACAATATTAGCGTCGATAATGTTCGTCGCAGGAAATCCTCTGTTGGATGCTATCGTCGGATTTTAATACATTCATTGAAAGGGTTTGTTTTGCTACGTTTTTGTTGGGAAATGCATGGAGTATAACAAAAAGGAATGCTGAGGTGTTGGCAAATAAATCAACGTAAATACAAGGGACAAAGCAATAGCTTCCGAGCGTATTTTGTTACTGTCGAACTGAAAATAGTAGGTTAAAAACAAACGTTTTATTCTAATTTTGGCAAAACATGTTAAATATGACATTTTTTATTTTCATCTCAGAAAACATTGAAATTTAGGTTTCTAGTAACCAGATATTTTGCCGTTAAATTCTCTTCTCTGGATAGTAATACGACCATCTCTCTTCTTTGGACATTTCGTCTTTTTACGTTTTTTTTTTACGTCTGGAAATTTCAACACTACTTTTTTTCTAGTGCCGGCGTTTCATATGACTTTATCTTGATATTTCGTATTCTAATTTCTTTTAAATCTGGACATATTGTATACAATGTTGCATATTGTGTTCACTCGTGATAGATATTTAAATCTTGCATTAAAAACAAACGAATATCCTTTCTATATTTTATTTCAATAAATGTACCCATTTATAAACATTCTCAGTAATTTATATTCGTTGACTGATGGCCAGTTGTTGGAATATGTAGTTTTGCAAATTAAGACCGTGTAAGTTACAACAGCGTTTAAGAAATCCAAAAGTTTTTAGTTTCTTGATTTACTTTGACGTTAAGGTCGTGGACCGGTAATAACACTCGTAAATTTCCGTATGATTACGTACTCCCATAAGGCAATTCGGTATTCTCCGGGCGTAATGTAGCTGAACGCGCTAATTAATGCCGAAATCTCCTATAGAGATTACTTAATTTGCCATTACGGGTCCACTACCTTATTATATTAATAAAAGCAAGAATCTTTTACCGTACTGGAATTGTAAGTATATTATGATATTTTCATGAAGTTAAAAACTGGTACAGTATATTCCTAAAGTGTAGTATCTTGGAAAACGTGACTTATCTGCCTCTGAAGTGAAGGGGACGAAAGATTATAGTGAATTTGATTATATGCTCAATATAAGCACTGAAGATACTTTAAAAACAAAATTGGAAGCAAAAAACGTTCAGTTGGAATAAATATTTTTATATCAAATAGAAGAGAATTGATGTATTCTGTCATAACAGCTAAAATATTCAAAAAAATGTAAAGAAATATTTGTAGTTAACAATTGAAAATAGTTTCCCAATATAATCTGTTGTTCGAAGTTTTTTTCAGTCGTAAAACCAATATTGGTATGCCAGTACAAGACCATAAAGAAAAGGCGTTATTTCATCTTCCATTGTGCAGCGGTCCCATTTGCTCAATATTTCAGTTTCAGGTACAACGCATTCAGTAGAAGAAAATGATATGAACTTCAAACAATTTAAAGCACTGCAAACAAAATAAACAAAGTCTACATGTAGAGATATAACTAAAAACTTTAAAGATAAAAAAATATTAAATAAAGTCTTGAAACAGATTTGCAAGCCCTTAAAGTAACAAAAATAAATTTGACAAATGTGATATTTGTGAAAGTTATGTTTATATCAATAACTGAAGTTTTAGCTATGATCACAAAGAATGACAACTCTTGCCTTAGGCTGTTACTTTAATACGAAGTTAAAATAGAAACATGTACAGTTAAAAAGAACAGAACACAGCTTTTATTATAGTTAAACGTCATACATATAAATTAAAGCAAATACAACTGAAACGACTATTTATAAAGTTAAAACACCTCACGCACTGATTAAAGCACCACATATACAGTTCAGTTTTAAGTGCAAAGTATTGATGAATAAGCACTTCACCTATACACTATACAGATATATGTACAGCAAAAAGTGCTATATTAACGTCAGGAGACAGCTAGGGCGTTCCATATCATTAAGCACTTTGATCACATGTACCTATATATAAATTCGTAATCAAGGAAATATGCCATAAAGCACCTACAGCATGTGTAAATATTAAAATCAATAATACAGGAACCTGTAAGAAAGCACTTTGAAAACAACTAACAATATTACATTTACAATAAAGGAACCATAATACAAAGCACTTTGATCTTATCTATCTATACATTCTCAATAAAAGACTCATGTCAGACAACACTTTGATCACATGTATGTATATAACTTCACACAAAATGATCAATGTCAGAAATCACTTTGATCACAGGTACCTCAATTTCACAATAATGAGCCAATGTCATAAACCGTTATCATTACATCTATATAAATTCAAAATAACATGTTAGAAAGCATTTTGATCACATGTATCGATATAAATTCAGAGTAAATGACACATGTCAGACAACACAACAACTTACCTATACCAGAAAGCATTTTATCACATGCATCTATATTATTTAATAACAAAAGGTCTGTGACAAAACACATTGGTCCTTTATGTATAGACAGCACTATTTGAACTGATCCATTTTATACCGGCTCTTAATTTCAATTTGCATTTGCGTTCCTTGGTAGCGTCAAAGCCAATTCGAATGTCATTGAAAAAATACAAAGCAGCGTGACAATTTTTGACAAATTAATCATAGAAATTGCCACCAAAGTTATCGGACCAGCTTCCCATTTCTGTTGTGCTAACAAGGCGCATGTAACGTTTCCAAAACCCCTTCTCTACATATTTTGTTTCCAAACATGATCATATCTATACAATAATAGTTTTTTCTGGACTTTGATATCCTATAACCGGTTATTCACAGATTAACTTAGGGGAATAAATTCATTCACATCGTTCCTTAATTTCATTTTCTAAGATCAAGTCAATTCTCCGAGGAGGTATTTGAACTGTATTGAAAGCATATTGACTGAAGTAATTAATATACGTAATAGAAGACGAGAAAGGAAAAACATATTGTACTATGCAGCACTGTGCACAAACATAAAGATATTGAAATAGTTCCGTCAAAGTAATTTTTAACAGTTATTAATAACTGGCAATATTGGCATATTGTATTTGACTTAACTTCGAATTTCTGTGCAAACAATAAATGATAATTACGGAAAAGTCTGAAAACTGAAACATTCCCGTCTGTTAATGGCAACAGTTATTGTTATGCAAACACCATTATTTCCAAGTCTCAGATGTCAAATTTCAAAAACTGTAAGTGTATACAATGTCAGATTGACACGCAAAAACGTTTTGATACTACCGACCATATTACCACAATGATATAAATTAAAACGCGTTGGCTCTCACACGCGGTCACTGACAATAAGGAAGCCGTATAATTAATTATTGATTAAAAGCGTTAATTTACAGTATTTCTGGAAAATTGTTTTATTAGAAAATGGCATAAATAGATCTTGGAATACGCTTGGGGGTTCTTTATATCTCGGCTAATTTTCTGAAACAAGAGAAGATTGTCAGGGCAGAGCCGATATTAATGTAAACTTTTAGGTTCATCCAATTTCTTTGACTTATGTCATTTGATAATGTAATTCGAAATTTAAAGGTATGAGTAATTTTATCAAAATACGTTTATACTGAAGACTGTTTGCGAAACTGTCATAAATAAGCTTGCTTTTGACAGTGGTTTAGGTTGGTTGGTTTTGAAATCAGTCGAAAACATCAAGTGTTCTGCCTCATGTTATTTCTTCATCGGTAAAATTGTTTTCTTAACTTAATCAGGCTTATTATATTCAAGCAGCAATGTCTCATATAACTTATAATTATGGAAGGCACCTAATTCTCTCTACTGTAGTATAACATAATGAACTGATATCTTTCAATGATATATAAGCAATATTGTACTATATATACAATATGTCATAACAAAACACTTGGATTAAAATTTGCATATATAAAAACGTACAGTTGTTTTCATATGGAATTTTTTGGCCGATTATAAAATGTTATCATATAACTTATTTATAGTGACAACAAAGGAAAATAAATCCTAAAAAGATCTATATAATACAAGTCCAGAAGAAACTCTTTACCAGGTAGAGATATGTCAAAATACACCTAAAAATTGGATGTACCACAGAAAAGTGATCTTGAGGTTTCCCTACGACCAGTAATAAAAAAAATTACAATATAATCTATTTATAGTAAAACAAATAGACGTAATTCTAAAAACAAGGGTGCCTCATGGTGGTGAACATTTGTGCCAAATTACATCAAAATCTCTCCATGCATGAAGAAGAAATGCTCCGGACAAAGTCATTCTTGAATTTGACCTTTCACCTCTAAGTATGGCCTTGACCTTAGACCTAGGGACCTGGTTCTTGCGCATGACCATCCGTCTCATGGTGGCGACCATTGTTGATAAGTTACATCAAAATCCCTGCATGCATTAAGAAGAAATACTCCAGACAAAGTCATTCTTGTATCTGACCTTTGGCCTCTAAGTGTGACCTTGACCTTAGATTTAGGGACCTGGTTCTTGCGTATAACACCCTGTCTCATAGTGGTGTCATTTGTAATATTAAAATCCCTTTAAGGATTGTTGAGTTAAAGACTGGACAGGAAAACGCCCTTTTGGCCTTTGACTTCCAAATGTGACCTTGACCTTGCTGCTAAGGCCCGGGTTTTGCGCATGACATGTTGTTTCGTCCAGGGGAATATTTGTGAAAACTGATATCTAAATGCATGACAAAGTCATAGACCGGACAGGGAAAAATCATATTAACCTTTGATCTCTAAGTGTGGCCTTGGCCTGTAAGGTAGGGCTCTGGATGTTGCGCACGACACCTCGTCTGATCAAGGGAACATTTATGCTAAGTAATATTGAATTCCCTTGATGAATGACAGAGTTTTTGACAGGACCGGACAGGAAAAATACCCTATTGGCGTTTGACCACCATTTGTGACCTTGACCTTTGAGCTAGGGATCTGGGTTTTGCGCATGACACGATGTCCCATCATGGGAACATTTGTGCCAAGTAGTATTAAAATCCCTTCATGGATGGTAGAGTTATGGACCGGACAGGAAGAAAGCCCTGTTGACATTTGACCTCCAAATGTGACATTGATCTTTAAGCCAGGGGTCCGGGATTTGCGCTTGACACGTTGCCTCATCATGGGGAACATTTGTGCCAAGTGATATTTCCTCCTAATCTTTCTTGTAATTTATTTAAGGATGTTGATACAAGCAGTTCCTCATTTTTATTAAACAAATAGTCATCGATTAAAAAAGTGGAATAAATACTATCAATACTAATTTACGAACAGGTAAATTATATTCAGCTTATTAAAAATTCATTAGTAACCGTTTATAGTTTGCAATGTAATTATAACCAAAGTAACATACTCGTAAACATATAACTCATCAGTAGCATTTCCCCCTTGTGATTCAAATTTATCGATGATCCCGGTATTGCCATATTTATAACTGCTAATTAGCACAAACGGTGCACGATCTACATTAAGTTATATGCGGCACATGAATCAGAATTGTATTAAGATAATATTTTTAAATATACAGATATTTCATCATATATAAAATACAAAATGTCCAATAAAGAACAATGATCTCACCGGTAGCCTAATGTTAACGTGTCAGCTTCGAGTGTTGTAGGTCATGGATTCGCTCCTGGACCGCGTCATACCAAAGACGTGAAAACATTGTACAAAAGTTTCGCATGGTTACCGGTTTCCTAAAAGCTACCAAAATTGTGCCCCTTCCCCTTTAACTTAGATTTTTTTCGTTATATATTTGCACGTAAGTAGGTTTATTAGACTTGACCATACTCAGTAAAATTAGCGGAACATGGTTGACAAATGGTGAAGTTATAAATGACTCGAATAGAAGTCAGGATCTAAAATGAAGAAAATATTCAAACGTTTAATAAAAGTAATAACCTACAAATATAACAAGGAACGCAATGTCACAGTTCGGGGTTTTGCATCCTTTTGTTAGAAAGACTGTAGAGAAATTCATGTATAGTAACTTTTGTAAATTACTATGATCCAAAATTATCTGCAGTCAAATACACTGCAAGTTGTCAAATGGACAACAAAAAATGATTGTAATTGGCAGATGTCTACATTTATTTAGTCAAATGGGCCGCATGGAGTCAAATGGGCTACTAAGTCTATGTTACTCAGATATTTTGTTCGTATTGGTGTAGTCGAGTAGACTATTCGGTGAAATCAGATGGACTACTTTGTATAGTAAGATGGACTTCTTTGTATGAACTATATGTAATAATATGGACTACTTTATTTATTCGATGGGCTATTTTTATTGTATGGTTAAACACAGAATGACTGTCATACAGTTGTAAAATTTTACAAGAAGACATTGTTGTAGATACAATATATCTCGTGGAAGTTGATCTTTACATGCTCTAGTATATCTATTTCATATGCTGCTACATCATTACAGACATGCCGTCCCGAGGAAGCTGCTAAAACCAAATGAGGACCAAACCAAATTGAGCAGGTTACAGAAGCTAACACATCCAATCTATCAGGAAAAGATTTGAACACAATTATAACAAATGTTGTTCCTGCTATCACACAAGGTGTGTTGCAGGTCTTAAAAGACTTGAAGGTACTACCGCATATGACAATACTCGGAACCACTTCGGTGAAGAACAGATACCTTTGCAATCCACACAAAGCCCTTCAACATCTGCTCCAATACCAATTTTGGTAGCTACGGGTATGAATAAAAATTCTGTCACATTTTTGTTTTGTTTTGGGTTTAACGCCGTTTTACAAATGTAGTGCAGTCATGTAACGGCGGGCAGTTAACCTTACCAGTGTTCCTGGATTCTGTACCAGTACAAACCTGTTCTCCGCAAGTAACTGCCAACTTCCCCACATGAATTATCAGAGGTGGAGGACGAATAATTTCAGACGCAATGTCTTTCATCAAATCGTCACGGAGAACATAGGCCCCGCCCGATGATCGAACTCGCGACCCAGCGATCCGTAAATCAATGCTCTCCCTACTGAGCTAAGCGGGCGGGCTTGTCACATTTTTGTGTCCCCTTGTCTTGGTATTGATGAATAAATCAAAGCTAAGTTTGTATCAGATCAATGTGTGGAGTTAGACTCCATATTAGATAAAGGTGATTGTCAATATCAGTCGAAAATGGCAGCGGAGAAACCTTGTTCAAAATAGTTTTTAAATCTTCGACCAGTATAAAAACGCTGGATCAATGGTCCAATGCATTTCATATTTTTACAAGTGTTTACACAGACAGACACCCAATATCTGCTCCTGCTTTAATGAAACATTGCGACACTGTTCATAAACTTGCAAAGCAATCGGGGGATTCCGCTTCCAATTTTTACGAAAGTTGCATTGGACACCTTCCAGAATAGGAGAAAGGCTACATTAAAAGAATTACAATCCCTTATAGGACTGCTCTCGTATGCTTGTTCTGTTTTTACCCCAGGTCGTACCTTCTTTCGCCGTTTAATAGATTTAACTCTGGGTTCATAGGAGACGGCTTAAAAAAGAAGCTAGGGCTGATTTGAAAGCATGGTCAATTTTTGTAGAACATATTAATGGTAAATCCCTGTTTTGTCTGATAGATGGGTAGGTTCAACTGCACTGTGTCTGTACACAGATTCGTCTTACATAGGCTTTGGGGGTTACTTAGGAAATAATTGGTTTGCCAATGAATTGCCAAAGACATGGCATAACTTACACATTTCTCTCAAAGAGCTGTTCCCAATTGTGTTAGTATTGGAGTTTTGTGCACCTAAAATGCAAAACAAATGTATCAACTTTTTTCTGACAATAGCAGTTGTAGGCTTGGTAAATAAACAAACATCTCGAGACCCAAATATTATGTGCCTGATCTGAAGATTAGTATTACAATGTTTGAAAGATAACATTTTGTTTAAAGCCACGCATCTTCCTGGTGTTACTAATGTATTGGCTGATAAACTCTCGACTACAGATAGACGATTTTCTGCAAATGTGCAACACTTTAGTAAGCTGTTAATAAATAAATGATACACTCACTTTCTTCGGATGGGGTTATTGCTAATAACTTAATAAATGAAATACATTTATTATGATTTTGCAATATATGACATAAAGGTTAGATCCCCATCTTTGATGATGCACATTAACTGTTAATAGTTGTCTTCTCTTGATAAAACTAATCACCTATCACATATTATGTATGATGCTGTAACAGAACCATTAATTGTTTACTGTGTTTTCAAATTCGTCATTTAGATATTAAATGATATATTTCAATCAAAGATATTGGTTTTTTTTATTTACTACACCATCAAACAGAGCTCAGACGTTGGTTATATAGAGCTAATGCTACGGAGCTTGTATAAAAATATATTTTGTATTCTATGATTGGAAGCCTAAAAAAATAATATTCATGCACAAGACTCAACAGGTGTTATTCCCATTTAGTAAATTTTAAAGCCCTGCTCCGCGGCTATTCAAATTCTATTGTATGCAACCAATGATTACAATAGGTAACAGTTAACGACCACGCGCCACACTTTAGCACGCACAACCACAGGTATTTTATATAGAATTTTATATAAAATAGACTCTATTTTGACAGGCGTCTGACACTGTTCATAGTCAGGATTTTCATGCTTTTTCAATGACAATTTAAGGTTAAAAGGTAGGACTGGAGCAGGTCTTTAAAGCCAAAATAAATCGTCATTACAGTCAACTGAAATATTTTGTGCCTGTGGAGAGGGGAAAATAATATGGATGCTAAGAAATAATATGAGACATAAGAGATAAGTTTTGTATGAGAAATGCAAATAAAAAGTTACATTTTTTTGCTAGGACAAGACTCGACAGGTGTTATTCCCATTTAGTGAACTCTAAAGCCCAAAATAATTTTTAATTCAATCAAAAAGTTACATAGTTTTGCTAGGAAGAAGGTCGGGGAGGCGGACGTTAGATGGATGTAAAATAAAACCAATGTAAACAGGCTGGTCACATTGCTTTTATTGCCCGATTTGGCTCAATTTTGTGAATAGAAGTGAGGAATTATGTCATGCTCCTATAGAATGACAAAAAATACTATTCATGAAAGTTCTAACTTTTTTACTTTTTGTGTCCTTCCAATATATCATAGGACAGTTTTTGAAAAAGAAAATGATCTTGAATAATGCGCAGGCTCGATCACAAATTTACCCTCTTTGCCAAATCAATTGTTGAAAATGGTTGAAACTTTCATGTCCCCCAAGTATGTTATTGGTGTCCCTAACGCATCCGTTTGTCCGTAAATAGAACTAGTGCATCTTGTGGTAACTTTAAAAGTACGAAATATGTTTCATGAAACTGGATGCATGGAGAGAGGGGAAATATTACGAGAATACTGTTATGGGGCATATATTGAAATTATTAACATATCAAACCGTCTTACAGTATATCATCAAAAACTGTAGATTACCATTGTCAGCCTTCATATATTGCATAAAATAAATCACTTCAAGGTAGATCTATCATTTTACATTGCATTATATACAGATAATGGAAGTAAAAATTTGAATACCGCTGGCTGCTGTTTACAGATTTAAAGTGGTGATATACTATGAACATTTGCACTCAATCCAGAGACTTAAACTGAGAACTTTTGACACTCCTCCGTATTTTAGCAGTGTCTTTATACTGCTAAAGAAAATCATGAAATATCTCGAACATGTAGAAGATAACATGAAATTTAAACAAAATTGAGAGTGAAGGTGATATCATTCCATGCGTTTTACGACCTGAACAAACTAAGTCACAAAAACACACAAAAATTTAATGTTTCTAACGGAAGCAGACAAACGGTTTAAGTTTGCTATATATATATATATTTTCGGTAACATTAACATTAGTGTTTTTGTACCCAGTAGATATGATATTTGACTGAATATTAATTGTCAAAAGTGTGAATCTGTTTCAAGTGCCTTCTAATTATGTAAAAAGAATGTCCATTAAAGCTACTGTGTATATGATTCATAATTATGTTTGTAAATGGATGAGGCTCTAATAAACAATAGATATATCAACAAGCAACTGAATGAAAGCATTTTATCATTAGGTCTTCGCACGCACTTAATATACGGTCAGATCCAATCACAGATATGATGCTATTAAATACAATCTCTACCATATACATCTGAATCTCATCCAATCTTAACAAGTTTTTCAATTAAGCCTAATTGGTGACTTAGCGGAAAGCATAATGTCTTCTACTGAAATTGGGATGAGATAAATACGTATTTGAAAAATGAACCCAGTATTATTAATGGTTTCGTAGAAAATGGATAAGACAATGATTTGACTCAGAAATGAAATCGTGACGACGCTAATAGAATATATATTGTCAATTAATTGGGACAATTAAGTGTTTCATCATCCAATTATTTATATTTGTTCCTGCAAGAAGGAAGCTACATACGTTGATACGAGTTTTATTGGTATAGATTTAACTCCTTTTGAATGAGACATGTAAACGCATCAGTCAGTATTGCCATAAATCCACAAATATCATTTAACTTTTTATCTAAAAGTTTTAAACTGGCCTTGTTTTCCTCACCAACACGACACAAGTCGTCTTCTAAAGCACCGTGATGAACAAATGCCATGTCGGAAACGAATTGTCTTTGCCTCAGGTTCTTGCAGAGGAGTCACGACCTGTGCATAAAAATTAGAAAATGATAATCAGTTATTAATGAAATATAGGTACTTTTAAACATAGACAACAGACATTTTCCATTTATAAACTGCATAATTAATCATAAGGATGAAAATGCGCTGCTTCCTCTTAACCGGAATACAGCTGTCTTTATACATCAGAACATACTAACCCACGAAATATCACACTATTCATGGAAACATTTTAATTGGAAAAAAAGGTTCAGGACCAATCTATCATTTCTACTTAACATGGATTTGTTTTTAATTAGTTCAATATAATGTGTTTTTGTGTGATAAGAAATGTCTGCGGTAAAAAGCTTATCAGGTGACAGACTTTGGGTTCTCTTTTAAATAGTCTGAGGTAGGAAATCATTTTTGCTTGATGGCGTCACAGTTTGTCTCAATGTTGAAAAATGACGGAACAGCTTTGAATTGCTAACTGCAATGTCAACGTATCTTATGTACCTTATAAATCTTTACTGTAAAATAGTCCCTACTCACACGACCTATCTGGCTTTTGTGCCTACTTCTATTGGTTCATAAGAGGTTATTTAACTGAGCATAGGAATCTAGTCTACATTGTAGAAGAAATATCTATCTACACGCATACACGTACGCACACTCGTACACTCGGACATGTACATGCGTGTACACAGGCTCGATACATGCTCGATATTCTACGTTTGTAAAAGTTGTAACGGCTGAGGATGAGCTTATTAGTTTGGATGTACGTAAGTATTGTTTTAAAACATAATACACAGTCGTTAGCTAGATCCGAACCAAATGTTTGTTATAAGCTTCTTTCAAGAAATGTCGAGAATTACGTGCAAAAGGTGATTGTTTTCTATACCAATATCACGTAACTCGATTTTTATCCAGAACCGCCCCTGCATATACATAGCTATACACGTTCTCAGCTCTCTTGAGCACGAAGTGCTCGTGGTGAGCTCTAAGGATCGCTGACTGTCCGTCCGTTTGTCGCGTAATTCACTTATTCTTTACAGAACATCTCTGAAAACGCAATCCTAATTTTAACCATTATTCACAGTAAAGTTCATTTTGTGGTTTCCTTTCAGATTCCATAAAACACTAGGCCATCCACTGATAACTTTTTATCAGAAACTTTCGGCCCGATTTAGAAACATTTCACAGAAATATTCTTTTTGCGACCATCAACCACTTTCCTTCAAAATATAAACTGACCTATGAGTATCATGTCTGTGAAATGCATCACATAAGACAAGCCGTTCTGGATGATTGGCTGCAATATAAAATTAAGTATACATTTAGAGTATAATAATTGCAATAACACATCAAAAATATTGAATAACACAAAGCTATAATCTTATACACTTGACTAGCACAACTAATTTTTAAAGGTCAATTTTAAAGATGCACATAAAGTTGTAGTTTTAGAAAACGGCTGAAAACAATTTATGATAATTTTGGTTATATACTATAAAATTATTAAATATCATACAAATATGAGACTATCTGCTATGGAACGACAATCACGTTATTTTGTTTTGGTTTTCTTGTCCGTTTCTTCCCTAGAAATGTTTTTCGTTAGTTTGCAAATTGTATACATTTGAATGTATTTTCCTGACTTTCCAAAATTTGCAAAACTGGTTAAAATCGTAAAATGTGTTAATTTGTACGATGTCATTGTTAGCTTTTGTCGAAATGATATCAACAGTTTATTATTTTATGCTAAATGCTAAATTTCTAGAAATAATTTAAATTATTTTTAAGATATTGACAAAATAACAAATGGCAGGCTAGCTGTTTTGTTCAGTATACAATCGATACGGTCTGAAACAGTGCCTCATCAATCTTAACAAACCGCTATTTTGCATGAATAATGGTCCGTTTTCTAATTAAGCCTAATTGGTGATGAATGTCTTCTGTTCCAGTGAACTAGATGTACTGTGATGAGAGTAAAACAAAATCTTAATATTTGTTTGATGACTGAAATCAGTATTAATACTAATAGACTGAACCTTTACGTCCCACAATTAGATTGTGATTGATTGCGAAGCAGTAAAACTATCGGAGCCAGTATTAGAAATTCTAATATGACCAGGCAATGCTTAAATCATCACAACGAAATTATGTTGACGTCACGTCGACGTGATACTTAGCGCCATGTATGCATCGAGAAATAGCGCTTTCAAATTTGATCTAATATTTTACTTAAGGAGGTAGGTTACCTTCATATTTGTATGTGCGCATGTCCAACCGGAAGCTAACGTGACGATTTACGACGACGTTTACGACAAACTAAATGTGTTTGTATATTCATTCTTCTGAAAACAAATCATGAACCTGTTTTCTATCTGATGCTTTATGGTTTAATAATTCAGAAATAATGAATAAATTGCCGCAGAAACGCTTCAAAACAATGTTGCCTTAAAATGACGTCACTGACGTCATGACGTTACGTGTCAGTTACCGCGCAAAATTAATAGTTTTTATCTTGAAAGTACGTAATTCTGTGCATTTTTTTTTATTTTAACTATTTTCAAATAACCATTATTTGCTGAAATATTTTTATGAGTCTTTTGCTCTGAATAAAAATCAATATTTTGCTTCTTTTTTGTAGTTATATTGAAATGTTATGCGGAACGTAAGAAAATGGATGATGGTAACCAATGTTATTTGGAATATAGTTGGGTGAAAGGTTACTTGTTACGGCCATTTTCAAATAAAAAATCTAGCAGTTTGATTTGTAATACCTATTTTTCAGGTTCCGTTGATAATTTGTTACTTATATACTAAAACTAAGATCTAAAATTGTTCAAATTTCGGTAGAAAAATGTGATTTCTTGAATTGAATTGATGTTACCATGGAAACGAAGCCCGTGACCTATGTATCTAAATGTAAAATTTAGAAGCGTTGACACTGGTCTATTTAAGAAACACAGCTTCGGCCTTTTATTTTCATTTCAACAATATCCATGAGAATAATAGCAGCATACTGAACGATTTTTCCATGAAAAATGCCAGACGAGGGGTACTGCTGTAAGTATTCTAAGCTGTGAAATTTGTTTTAATAAATGCAAATAACACGAAAATATAACTTACGTTAGAAATAATATGATTTATAGCTACATTAACTAGAAAGTTAATCTTATTCAATATTTTTTTATAAGAAACTACAACAAAAAGCAAGATATAAGCTATTTTAAACATCTCTGTTGCCATGGTTACTTTAAACTTTAAGAAAAATAGGGTACCATGTAAAGTGCTTGGCATTTTGCTAATAATATTACCCAAATATTCCATGATGGTCATTAAAAGAATGGCACTGAAGCCGTCGAAAACCCCTATTTTTATACATAGTTGTTTAAAAATGAGAGAAAATGCGTTACCATGGAAACACGAGCCCCGCGACATATACATTTTAAGCTTTTATTAGAAAGATAACGTGCATACTAGTAAAATTATCAATTATGCAGACTTCAACGGATATCAATGAAACTAAAATACACTGAAAAGTGTTAAATATCCGTATTTTCCTTCTTCTTTCAATATGAAATACCTTTGGAGGGTCATGTTCTTCAAACCTGGATAAAAATTGAACTTGAAGGGACAGAGACAAACGAAATTGAGATTGTAGCAGTTAAAACTTCATATTACACGAAATACAAAAATGTGCTGCGGTTCAACTAATTTGAATTTACCCTTGTAACAAGGTAACCTACCTCCTTAAAAACACGTTTAAAACGAAATGTCGAATAGCACAACTGTCTTGATTGATTTACACTTGGTAATTCACTGTGCAGAATAATTCGCCATCATTTGCGCTTTAACTGAACTATTTCGCAAGACGTATTACCATTTACGGTCCAGGCGTGTATAAACAAAAGAGCATGACGACCTACCATTTGGCGTCATACATCCGCGAAGAAAGAGTTCTATTACATTTGAACTAATTTTTAAGATAAAAGACATATTAGAATCGTAATAATTTATTGCAAATCCGTGTTTTAACACAATTTATACACTCTGGCGGTTATACTTACTACGAAATAATTACGCTCGACGTATAACCGCCCATAGTGTATAAATAGTGTTAAACACTGTTTTGCCATAAATAATTTCTTAAACACAATTGTTAACACATATGCTTTTAAACGACCTGATTAAAAAGTTATTTTATACGTTGCATTGTCTCTCCACCAATGATTTAATCTATTGTACAGCCATGCCCATCTCTCAGAAAGATTTTTTTTCACACACCTTTGTTACCCAAAAGTCTGCCCAACATATAATATACTCTGAAATAATCTGATGTTATTCACTAGTGTATGCTGAAAAAGTTTAATAAGGACGCTTTCACACAAACCAACCTTATTTTTAACAAGTCAGCTGTTAATCTTATATTATCACGCCATAAGTCGGTTTCTGAAAACCCCGACTGGTAACTATCAAATCGATTACAGTTCGAATGAAGAAGTTTCTTTTCCATTGATACTTGTAGTGGTCACGGCCCTTTCTTGGTAAATGGGCAAATATCCAACATAAAATATGTGTTTTAAAATAAGTATATTTCATAGCTCATGTTCGCTGACCCGAGTTTCACCGCTTGCTTGCGCAGTTTTGAAGAGTGTCACTCAAGGAAAACATCTGTAAAAGTTGTTTGAAATGGGGCTAGGTTTTTTTTTAACTATAAGATTTTTAAGCTTCCATTAAACAATTATAAATCGGGTTGTGCGTACGTGCATGTTTGTGTGTGTGCATACGTGCGCGTGCGGGTGCAGGGGATTGGGGACAGATACTAAGATACAGCACTAATAAAACATGTGAGCAGTATTGTAGATAAGTCAGTTAAAAGTCATGTTGTGCTCATTGTGAGCTTTTAGGATCGTTGAATGTCTGTCCTTCCGTCCGTTCGTTGTCTGCCTTCCAAAATTTGTTGAATAATCCTCTCGTAAACCACCAAGATAATTTCGACCAAACTTTAAAGGAATGTTCATTGGGTAAGTGTTTTACTGGTTGAAAAAGATCTTTTAATCGTATACCTGAATAAAACGGCTGATATTTCGCAAACAAACAGAATTCTTTCCTCGCACAAAGGGATTCGAAGCTGTACAAAGCTAGATCGAGAGCAAATGATTCTCATCTCAGGAAACAGTGTCCATAATCCAAATATTTTTTTTGCAAAGGCAAAGGCGTCCGACCAATCTATTAAGTGTTGTAGAAAATAGGCATGAGAGAAAACACAAATATTTGTTAAATGCCACTTTAAACTATTTCTGTAAAACCATATGGATAAACGTTTTACCTGCCTAAATGTAAATGGATGTTTTTGATTGGATGCATTTTTGTATCTTACTAAGTCATTTTCAGACGAGTATCTTCAATTTAATTAGTCGAATTGATATTGCCATGGTCAATTTTTTTAGCTTGTGTGGTTTTATAAGTATAAACATCCCAAGAAGAAATACGCGTCCAGAGATTTGAAAGTAACAATAAAGTCTCTCAACACGACCGCTCATATTCTATTTCGATAGGCGCTATCAACTAATAATGCCCAGACGTTCCCCTGAATTGCACAAAGCACCGTTAATTAAAATTGCAAAATGTAGATAAAACTATCTGCAATTTCAGACAGAGAAAATCTATGTATTTTGTAAAGAAATGTTACCCTTCAAGCTCACTAGTTGACATTTCACGCAAAAGTCTTTGATCATTAAGAACAACAATAAGATAAACAAATAAAATTTGCCTTTGATTTCTCCCTTGTATAATCAAAAACAAACTGGATATTAAAATTTCTATTAAAAAGTTTATCTCAGCTACAATACTATAAAAGACTGAGATAAAACCTTATAATTAAATTCGATTTCCAGTTAATATAAGCTTATAGAAGCTAATATCACGTTTTCTTTCTTCTTAAATGATACACCTTGCCATAGTAACAACTAATCAACATTCTTTGATTCTCGCAAACAGTAATGATTTCGTGAACTCACCATCTTAGTAAAGAATAATTTGCAGAAAACCAATCAATATATCCTTAGCATATGAAGTTGCAGGTCTGAATTTATAATATAATTACCCTTATGAAACTTAAGAAAATATGAACTTGAACGACTCCTTTTAGAACGCTAATAACAGCTATCTGTAAATCGTTTTAACGTTGAACAGGAAAGAGCTTAAATATGTACATATCTATCACAGAATGTGACATTATTTCATAATCTCAATATATTTTGTTAGTCTAAAGGTTATCTAGTCCTATGAAAATGCATTGTCAATGTCACAAAACAACTGATGCACGCAATGGTGAATATACCTTTGTACAAAATTGACTGTTTGAAAGATTTGTGCTAAATAGATTCCCGTTTGCTAACAAAGAAAAGTCTTTGAATTGCAAAACGTCAATATATTTGTGTTAAATCCAAAAATGGAAAATTTAAAATATCTTCATTTTTGTAAAAAATGTTCTAACTTGTTTGACCGCATTTGGTTTTTCCTTGTTAAAAACTACTTATGACATATGTAAATCTGTTTGTACCGCTTATGCTACCTTGAATACACTATCATTATCTTTGATTATACTGAAGCTTTCAGGCGATGTAGATTTAAAACCTTGACCAAATACTGCTAATCTATATTGATGATTCATTGTTTACTGTAAAGCCTATTTTTGTTTGTTTCTTTTGGGTTTAATGCCGTTTTTCAACAGTATTTCAACTATGTAAGGGCGAACAGTTAACCTAACCAGTGTTCCTAGATTTTGTACCAGTATAAACCTGTTCTCCGCAAGTAACTGCCAACTTCCCCACATGAATCAGAGATGGAGGAACAATGACTTCAGACACATTGTCTTTCACAAATCGTCGTGGAGAACATACGCCCCGCCCGGGGATCAAACTCACGACTCCTAGATCCGTAGATCTGCGCTCTCCCTACTGAACTAAGCGGGCGGGCTCTGTAAAGCCTGTTCTAGTGCTGAGAGATAATAGATGTAAATAAGTTATTATATTCCATGGTTTTCAGAAGGTTCAATCTCAAATACTGGGTGTTAACATTATTTTAATGTCGGGATTGTAATCGGTTTTGCCATAACCTTCTTTTTTTCTCGATGATACGTGAAAGTGCTGGAACCTTCCAGGATGTTTTAAATAGCAGCTGTTTAAGGATTGGTATAACCTAAATAAAATCTTTTAGACAACTTTTCCCAGCAAAGTATTACCAACTTGCATATTTAACATTTAGTTGGTTTACATTAACTTTGTGGATTTAAAAATAAATGATATACTTCTGATATACTAAATTCAGTTTGGATTCTGTTAATATTAGTTGGATTTAAATTTGACCAGGACAGGCTTTTGACTATACTTGAATATTAGAACTTGACTTTACAGTTAGTTAACATTTTCAAGATATTTATATCGTTACTTTTCAAAATAAACTTTATTATTGTTAATAGTTGCTGGTTTGCTTTTATGTTACCTTTTGTATTTTAAGTAACAAGCAATTGTTACCCTTAGACGTAATACAAAATGTAATTATACCTATCAGAAATAAACACGCGCCTTAGCAAAATTATGTCAAAATGACTTAAGGTGTACGGAAAAGATAATTTACAATTAATTCATGTGGTTTTATTGTTTACGCTGCATCAAAGAAGAATTCTTTTCGATTGTACATACATACGCATCATTATAGACAGACGTAAGAGATAAGCAACAGATACTGGCAATGCTTGGAAAAAAAGTATTTCTGATAAAGATAATTTGATAGGTGACGTATAGAAGATCTATTTAATGTAGAGAACCACAAGTTAAGGATACATTTACTGTATATATTATGTGTATTACTATATAAACAGAACCTACAAATCAGTCATCTACGCTTACAGGTCACCCATTTCATTTACCCTGGAATTTACTACACAAGTAATGAAATAAGCGACTTGTATGGAACATATCTTTATATCAAATCTCACTTTCATCAAATGGCTTCGTACATGTGTAAAGTCCGGAACTACAAACGTGATTTTAATAATTTCTCTGATAAATTGACCCTTTTCGCAAAAAAGGGTCTTGTACTATAAGAATGTAGTTTATAAACTACAGAAAATGCGATGTCGAACGACTTCCGTTACAGCTTAATCGATTTCGATCAAAACGTCTTCTAATAGGAAAAGTGTGCCGAGATAGTTATTAGATAAATATAGTACGTTTATGAATGAAAATACGGCGACCGAAATGAACTCAGTGTTTAGTACAGATGAATTACAAGGCTAAAAACATCAAAGGATTTCTTTCAGAAACAGCAAAGACCCAATAGGTATAGCCCTGTTTCAAGAACGAGTTTATTGATCCAACTATAGTATCATTTTGAAGATAAAAAGCGTTTCTTTCACTTTGAATAGCAAACATTCAAACGTAAGACTTGCCATCGGCAAAGTCTGGTAAAATGCAGGCTCCTCATATCACGACATGGTGCATGTAAAGAATCGGACCTCTGAAATTCCCCTCTTTTACTGACAATATATTTCGTTGGAAGTGGAATGCAATAGGTACAGCTTCATCCAATGAAATCCCATTGAACAATCCTAGTTAATCCATCGAGAACAAACGAAGGTATTGGGGCGAAGCTCGAGCACGGTTGCTGGGCCTGTATAAAATTTTACAGCTGTAAGATACCTGTATTTTTGTTCAAAATTACAGTCATGATTATCTCAGGAACGGACTTCTGTGAAAGGAATCATTTTAAGTAGAGTCGTTTGAATAACAGTACCACACTTTAGATGTCTGTTAAATAACAGTACCACACTTTAGATGTCTGTTAAAGCGGAGTTGATACTGACTCTTTACGAAGATATGGTCAATTATTAGGCATGAGTTGGCAGGACAACGACGTAAGTATTTTCTTTTCATTAGATGATTAGTGGTAATCTTAACAAATCCGGCGAAAAATCACTTGCTTTTCTCCTGTTGTTACGCAGAAGAACATGCTATTAAATGCTTTTAATATCAGAATATTCTAGCCTGGCCTGAATAACTAGCAATACATTACCCTTATTAGAAAATAAGTGGAAATAAGCATGATATTGTTTCTAACAGTTACCAAGAAAAAGCACCTTACCTCGACCGTTTCTAAGATATATGAAATGATTCTTAACTTATTGAACAACAATGTGGATCTCAGAAACAGCTTGGGTGCACAATCTCACAATCTTCACTAACAACCCTGGACGTTTACAATCCATAGGCTGGGCATTCTTTCTTACGTGTTTGAAGTGAAGCCCGAACACCGTGACTTTCACCACCATAGTAAGAACACAGTTCAGTTTTCTTATCAACTTTCTTGTTTGCGATCTAATTTGCATTCTTGTTACGGCGATAAGTGCTGGCTGCTTCACCGCACTGACTGTCAAGTAGTTTCGAAGCTGACCCTTTGCCAGCCTCCTTCGCTTAGATAAACTTAAAAACTTCCTCGAGCTTCATCTCTTTGTTATTGTCGCCTAATGCAGCTGCATTTCAGAATATACAGTCCACTAGTTAGCACATCCCGTAAGAAAGCATCAGTGTAGTTCACATCATTTGTGCAACCAGAGCACTTAATTGTGAATTTGCAGACACTAGCCTGTCCACGTATTCTAGCACCAAATGAACGGAAGTCTCATCACGATCCTGAGTCCTGTTGCTGAGGGTGACACGAACCACCATTGTGTTTTCTTCTCTCAAAGCAAGAGTCCGGATAGCTTTCAGTACATCATCTTCTGAACTGTCGACAATTGAACCATCAGCTGATCGGTTAAGATCACTACGTAATGGTATCATCATAACATTCAAGAAGTTGGATAAAAAGTTCTTTTCACGCATTTTTGCAGCGTCCTTGTAATCTTTCCATCGAGACAGAAAGTATTTCCATTCTTCATTCGTATCTGCAGTCGGCAGCGTTGGTCTTTTGACTTTTTCTACATTATTTGTCGTGATAGGCGGTGTGTTTTGCACCATTGCATACGAGGAGTGTTCGAAAAGTATTGTACGCTACTTCCACGAGGAATTTCACGTCGATGTTTATACACCTGATTACGCGATAACTGTGGCTTTTATTTACTTATATCGGAACAACCCATAACAATGAAATAGATGAATCAGGTGGGCACATTATATGATAAATAATAATATACCGCAAAGCAGATGTAAGTAGCGGCGTGGTCTAGTGGTTAACACGTATGATTTGTAAGCCTAAGGTGCTGGTTCGAATACAGGACGGGCTGCATTTTTATATTTTTTCCAGCATGTTTAACCCGGAGAAGGAATACAGATAAAACTTTTTGTATCATGATTTTCATGTGCACTTATACTGAATACTTACTGACATTTTTCAGAGGATCTAATATTAGAATAGATATTGAATCTATTAACATTGCAAAATGAATAAAGAAAACTCTTGCAAGGAAAATGAAACCAGACTTGCGAACGTTAAAAACAGTATGAAGGTTAATAAAATGTTATGTACATATCAGTAACATATTTATAACGATTCATACAAAGGGCTCGAACCTACACCATACAAACATAAAAATAATAGAGGTCCGACATCACGGCCTGTAAACACTGGCTCGTCCTCTTTAAGGAGATGAATTGAAAAAAGAGCCAATGATACTTCCGAGGAGGCGCTAATGACCGGAACTTTATGCAGAATGTAAACAAAGAAGAAGGGTGAGTAGATTGTTTCCTTTCTCAGATAAATGTAAGGCCCTATTTCAAAAAATAGCCAATGTAGTTCCACTCAGAAATGATTATACTTTTTATATATGCAGGCCATTTTGCAAGGTAAATGCATTCCTTGACGTGAGAACTTTTGAAAGTTGGAAAATGGGGCAAGTTCGAACCAACAGTGGAGATTTACCCATATATTTCGTCCCAATTTACACATATAAGAGTAAATATACATTGTACCAATTTTTCCCATAATGGTATGTTAAATCTGTATTATTTATGTGTTTTAACGGCGGGTTTTACCCCTCTATGCTCAATTTTGGCTAAGAGGAGGAGCCAAAGCCTTGGAGGAGGCGCAAAAGTCCAGAGTCGGAGCCACTGACCAGTTCATTTCCTAGGTGATGAACACTCGTATAAAGCGTTTTCGTTCTCGCAATGTAATATCTATTCCGTTTTAATGTTTATAATTTGATGCTTGAAATTGTATTATACTACCCAAATGCACATAATCTACCTAAAATAACAAGAGCTGTCCATAAGACAGCCCACTCGACTTTTCTCAGTACTTGACTCTGAATTAGAGCTTTGCCAGTAAAACTTTATAAAACTTAAAACTCTAAGTTAAAAAGGGGCATAACTCTGTCAAAATTCAATCAGAGTTATAGAGATTGTTTCTCCTGATGTAGACTTTGATAGTAAATAACTGTTTTAAGTTTCAAGTCAATAGCTTTGATAGTAACAGAGATATTTGACTTTATAAAAAAACAATTTCAAACGGCGACGCCGACTCCGACTGCGACGTGAACACAATATCGTTTTGACGATTTAAGCATTGCTGGTCATGTTAGAATGTACACTTTATTTATAAAACTCCCTCGATATTTTTGCTTAATTGTTTTTTTTTTATCTTTTCAATATATTTATGTCTTTTCTAATTCATTTAGAAACAATTTTTTAAAGAGTTATTTGAAAGCATAAATAAAATCGAGAAAGGCAGCGATACTATATAATGTAAATATAAGAAATGATTTTTTTTTTCGATATTCCGCAGAATAGGATCGGCAAATCAGTGAATCGCGCTAGCTGGAAATTAAGTATCAACATACATGTTTCCTTACAAACGTTATTTAAGTAAAATTAGAAAACTGTATTTATAATTCTGTAACTGTAAGCTCAGTAACGGTCAATACCCTTTCTTACTACGTAGCATTAATTAAAAACAAATCTGACATCAAATATTGCCTCAACAGATGGCAACTCCCAGTACTAAATAATAACTAATTAATATGACTTTGACTGCAGAACGACGATTGACAAACGGACAAGGATAAGACAAAAGCTATATGATACATGCGGTTCGACAGGGGAATAAATATATAACGTTTTCAGTTTCTTTGTTATCGTTAGAACATCTGGGAGAGGTATTTTGAGTGTTAGCATTTTCATATACGTATATGTAAGCGAATTAAGCAATTTACAAGTAAACAATTATATTCATTTAGCATTTGTAAGTACCAAGTGAAGCACATATTGCAATTGCATTTCAAGACTATCACAAAGTTAACACTAACTATTAAAAAATCCAAAATGCGTTGGACATGAAAACCGTTGTGCATTAGGAAATGTCCCTTTCACAGAAAATATCATAATTATACAACTTATAACGCCACGATAGCCCATCATTAGATAAGTGCAAAAGAAAAGAGAAGTGCAAATATCTCGTAATACATTCTAAGGAAATGAATAGGATGTTGTTAAAACATCATCCATCAGATGTTTGTCACAATCCAAGGAAATCATGATAAAGATCTGGTATGTGAGAATTGATGACACATTAAAAAAAACTAAATTTCAAAGTGCTTTGGCTCCCACTTCGGTTCTTAGCGCCTCCTCTGCGGCGTTGGCTCCTCCACATGGTGATAAATGCACGTGTACGGGATAAACACGCTAGTAAACCACGTAAGTCATGCAGTAGTAAGATATGCTTTTCAGCAAGGTTGATGCAGGGACTATAAAATCTTAAAATTGTGTAAATTAGGGTGAAATATATGGGAAAATGTCCACTTTTGGTTTGGACTTACTGTATTTTCATACTTTCAAAAGTTCTCACGTCAAGGAATGCATTTACCTTGCAAAATGGCCTGCATATATAAAAAGTATAATCATTTCTGAGTGGAACTACATTGGCTATTTTTTGAAATAGGGCCTTACTTTTATCGGAGAAAGGAAACAATCAACTCACCCTTCTTCTTTGTTTACATTCTGCATGAAGTTCCGGTCATTAGCGCCTCCTCGGAAGTATCATTGGCTATTTTTTCAACTCATCTCCTCAAAGAGGACGAGCCAGTGTTTACAGGCCGTGGACATACTATCCACTAGACTACAAATCTGTTTTGGAACAATGCATCGTATTTAGAGTAAAGAATACTACAATATACAACTTAACACCACTTATCGGATAATACACCTGCTTTACCTGTTTTTGGATTTTTTTCCAAGTACCGTTAAAATAAAATTATCGCGATCCATTAATACCTCTATTCAATATTTACACAATGGTTTATACTAGTATATGTATCCATTCCATAACCGTTTTACCGAGTTGTCGCTTTTTCAATTTGGACAGTCGTGAAAACGAATAACAAATACTAAAGAAATTCGGTCATGTATAAAAGTTCTCAGTAAACTCGGTTGTTCTTTGAAAGAGCTTTTTGCCGAAATAACCCGAGTTTATGGGTCTAGTGAGGTGTCTTATGAAACGGTTCGCAGGTGGAAAAAGAAATTTGATTGTGGTGTAGAGTCTGTTAAAAATGCCCCAAAATCAAGTGTGATAAAAATGTTTTTAAAAAATACAGAAATTCTTCAAAATGATGCTCGATATACTGTCCGCGATATTGCACGCAAATCTTGAAAGTTAAAAAGATTTCTGCTAGGTGGGTACCCCATTTTTTGACTGACGACCAAAAAAGGCTACGTGTTGAAACTGCCAAACGATTACTAAAAATGTTCCCAAAATACGACAAAAAAATTTTTGCAAATGTTGTTCCAGGTGATGAAACCTGGGTGCATTATTTTAATGGGAACAAAATATGGACCACCAAACATAGCCAAAGGCCAGTGATTGCAAAACGCATTTTGAGTGCACAGGAAGTTTTGTATGCCATATTCTTCTCCAGCGAACGTATAGCAGTACAGATTCCAGTAAAAAGGGGTAGAAGTGTGACTAGTAGTGTGACGTTATCTTGAAAAAGTTAAAGAAGTACTACAAGGAACATTGCCCAGGCACAGGTTTCAAACATGTTCGACTGTTGCATAACAATGCTCCTGCGCACACCTCTAGTACAGTAACACAGTTTTTGAAGTCGGAGAGAGTTAATGTGCTACCATATCCACCTTATTCCCCAGATCTGGCGCCATGCGACTTCTTTCTGTTTCCAGGACTGATAAACTTCCTTTCTATTCGTAGATTTCGATCGCGACCAGCTCTCGGTTTTGCTGTCCTGGGTAGTATACCAAAATCAGCCTACCGTGAGGATCCATAGACTAAAATATGCATTTCTCACTACGGGGAATATTTTGAGGGTATGAAATGACAACATGCACGTTAATTTCCAGCGGTTTCCAACGTTTCAGACCACAACAAACATTACCTTTCGAACACCTCGTAAGTTGTTAGCATTGCTGCAACAATCGGAGCTTCGAGATCACCCGTTTCAAATGAGAAATTTAACTTTCACCATTGTGTGGGTTTTATATTGTCCCTTCAATGCTGTTGAGGACCATCGTACTTCAGCTGGATATTCTCATCATAAATGAGTAGGAACACTAGGGGATACTGTTTTCAGACATCTTTATTAACATCTAAAATGATGGAGGTCTGAAAATAGCACTATTATTTTAAAAGAAAGATTAAATAAATACGTGTAGTGTTTATTATATAGTGTGTATTATATAATATCCTCTGTTAACCTTTTTTATATTTTCACAAGGTTAGGGATGCAACTATAACAAGAGCTGTCACAGGAGACAGCGCGCTCGACTATTTCGATGCTGGATAGTGAAACTGGGCACATCTGAGGAAACTAGAGCTGTCACTGGAGTGTTTAATGACTCCAATTGTGGATGAAGATATTGCACAATAGCCTGAGTGTATGTCAAAAATATCAACTTAAAGTAATAAGAAAGGTAAAGATAAAATGTATCAAAACACTATATAAGTATATCCTAAGCAAAAAGGGGAATAATTCATTAAATATTGGTGCCAGAGTTATGCACCTTGCGTCATATGGTGTGGGTGATGATGTTGAACAACTATTTTAAGTTTGAATCAAATCCATTCAGTAATAACAGAGACAGAGTGAAAGTGCATCAAAACTTTAACCTAAAATTCTAAGTAAAAAGGGGAAATAATTCATGACAAATTGGCCCTAGAGTTATGCACCTTGTGTCATATGATAAGGGTAATGATGCTGAACAATTGTTTAAGTTTGAATCAGATCCATTCAGTAATAACAGAGATAGTGTGAAAGTGCATAAAACTTTAACCTGAAATTCTAAGTAAAAAGAGGAATAATTCATGAAAAATTGTGCCAGAGTTATACATCTTGTGTCATATGATGTGGGTGATGATGCTGAACAACTATTTTAAGTTTGAATCAAATCCATTCAGTAATAACAGAGGTAGAGTGAAAGTGCACCAAAACTTTAACCTGAAATTCTAAGTAAAAAGGGGAAATAATTCATGAAAAAATGGTGCCAGAGTTATGCACCTTGTGTCATATGATGTGGATGATGATGTTGAACAACTATTTTAAGTTTGAATGAAATCCATTCAGTAATAACAGAGATAGAGTGAAAGTGCACCAAAACTTTAACCTGAAAATCTAGTGAAAAGAGTGGATAATTCATGAAATATTGGTGCCAGAGTTATGGCCATTATGTCAGATGATGCGGATGATCTATCTATCTTCCGTAACCGTCGAACCCCTTGCGGGGACGTAGATGTTTATGTACGTAGATGTGTAGATGATGATGAGGAATAAGTATTTCAAGTTTGAATCAAATCCATCAAGTAATTACAGAGATAAGTTGAAAAAAGAGAAAGTGTAAAAAAAAACCTTAACCAAGGTGGGGACGCGGAAAGACGCCGACGCCGACGCCGACGCCGGGTCGAGTAGGATAGCTCTCCTTATACAAGATACAAGATACAAGATACAAATTTTATTTAAAGTCGATGTTAATATACAGACAACATTAGCTATGTATAGCTATTGACCGACATAAATAACAACAGTATATTTAATTACATAGTAAAGATGTGCCTATTAAAAGAGTTACAACATTAGCAAATCATATAAATAGTACATGAGTTATACATACAAACTGGTTAAACCTGAAATACATCTGTTAATCTTGGCCTAGGCCTAAAAGCTAATTAAAAGCAAATAGACGGTAAAACACAGAACTGAAAAAGAACACTAATGCGTTTTTAGAAAATGGTTTAAGACATCTACCACATCAAATCAGATTTGTTATAGACTGATTAACAGCTGTATTTCAGAAGTCAATAAAAGAAACTTTCTATTTAAGAGCAGACAAAACATGCTACAGACTAAAAAATAAAGCAAAACACTGAGCAACTAAAACGTGCATAATTAAATACAAGCAATCAGCACATGAATAATACTGAGTAAACTAAACACAACATATTTGACAGAGGGCGGAAAAAGCAAGAGTGAACATAACAGAAATTATATTAGAGCAACAAGAACAAAGCAAACAGCACATGCATAATACTAAGCACACTAGAAAAAAAAACATATTGGTTGAAAGAGGGCGGGAAAAGCAGAACTGAAAAATAACAAAAATAATTTAATTAGAGTAACAAGAGCATCTACAATTCTGCCCGTCCCACGAGCTAATCAGACTCCGGGACTGATTTAGCCCCGTAACATCTCTGAAATGTTGGGGTAATGAGTTCCAGAGTTTGGGTTCCGCGGAACGGAAAGATTTGAGACCATATCTTGTGCTTCTTACCTGTGGGATTTCAGCAGTGTTGGTGTATCTAAAAGAATAAGAATTACTTTTATTTTAACTAAATCATGAAGATAAGATGGTGACTGCTTGTTTATTATCTTGAAAGTTTCTATAGCCATATATCTTAGCCGTCTAATTTTTAAAGTTGGGAGTTGGGATTTACTTAATAGCTCCTCATAATCTGAATGATAATCGTTGTAGATGAATCTTAAGGCCCTTTTCTGAATGTTTTCTATCTTTTTGGTATTTACTTTCCCACAGAAATGCCATGTTAAAGGAGAAAATTTGAAATTTGATAGAATAAAAGAATAATATAAATTTAGTTTTCCTAATTTACATAGATGCCTACCAATACGTTTTAAAACATTTAATTGTCTGGAAGCTTTCTTACAAATATTTGAAATATCAGTCTCAAAGTTTAACCTAAAATCAATAGTAACACCTAACAGAGTTACTTCATCATCACAGTTTATTTTATTTCCAGCCAAATCGAAAGTAATATTACATTTCTTAGTTTTAGGTCCTATAGCTACTGCCTGAAATTTGTCTGGATTGGCTTGCGTTTTATTATCTGAAAACCATTTTATCAAAGATGTGCTGTCACGCTCTAAGGTGGATTTAACTGTGTCTATGTCATGATTTGCAAAGGATAACGTATTATCATCAGCATAATTATAAGGTTGACTATCTTGAACAAAATGAAATATGTCGTTAAGGAAGATATTAAAAAGCACAGGACCTAATATTGAGCCTTGAGGAACCCCTTTATATATTTCTTGAAAATCACTTTTGACCTGACCTAATTTGATACACGTTTTCGTTCACTTAGATAACTAACAATCAAGTTCAAAGAATTATCAGATACACCATAGCTTTTTTAATTTAAGAATAAGTAAATCGTGTGGTAAACAGGCAAAAGCTTAGGAAATGTCCATTAAAACTGATGCTATATATTTATTATCATCAAGTGCATGTTTCCAGTCCTCAATTAGCCTGAGTAGGGTTGTCTGACAGCCATAACCTGATCTAAATGCTGAGAGATAAGTATTGAAATGTTGGTCAAAAAACTGGGATAACTGTGTATTTATTGCTCTTTCGAAGATTTTTGATATAGCAGGTAGAATACTGACTGGACGGTAATTTCCTTTGTCTAAAGTACTCTTTTTCTTATGTAAAGGTGTCACTTGTGCTATTTTTAAATTATTTGGGAAAATTGATGTTTCAAAGGACTTATTTACCATAGAGGTAATATGGCTTGAGACAGTTTCCTTTGTAAACGTTGCCCAAAACATTTCCTTTGATAATTTAAGCAACTTAGGGAGATACCATCAATGCCAGTGGCTTTTTTTATACTTAATTTATCTATTTGTTTATCTACAAAAGAAGGTTCAACTGAGTGGAAGCAAAATTCTGACTGAACATTATTATTTGATTTTATTGCTGTTATACTAGGGTGTTTTTCATCTACTGGTATTGTATCATTTCCCCACACAATGAAATATTTATTCATGGATTTTCTCCTGATGCTAGTTACCAAGTTTCTCTGTTTTTTAAAGTTTTCCTAGTTTTTCGATGTTTTGTGTTTATTATATTTATTTAATAACATCCTCTTTTTGTAAATTGCATTTTTTAACGTTTTGTTCATAAAAGGAGACGGTCTTTGTATTACTCTCTTCTTTTTTATGGGAGCATGTAAGTTTGCAGTTTTCATAAAAATATCACTGAACTCACTGTACATTTTATTTACATCCGCTTGAGAAGTATCTAATTTTAAAAGATTGGCTTTAAGATCAGAATTAAAATTTTCTTCGTTAAAATGCTTAAAACTTCTGTAGGAACAAAATACGTTTTTTTGACTTTTGGATCTCCTGTTTGAATTGTATACCAATAAAATTATGGCAGTCACTTAGTCCGCAGTCAAAGTTACAAAAATTACCTAAAAGAGTTTTACTGTTTGTCAATATAACATTAATGAGAGTAGGATTAGCTTTGTTTGAAAAACAAGTAGGTTCTGAGATGATGTTCACCAAGTCAAAAATGTCACAAGAGATTTTTAGAGTCTGACATAATTCATCTATTGACATGTTGTAGTTAAGATCACCTATAACCATTACATTATCATATTTACAAAAAGCTTTATCTAAGGTATTATCAAAATTTTCCTGAAAAACTGAATTTAACATAGATGGTGGTTTATATATACCAAAAATTAACCATTTAGTTTTATCAAAATTTACCTCTACACAGACAGATTCTATTTCCTTAAATTCTAAAGTATGTTTCTTTTCACCTCCAATATCTGATCTCAAGTATGCAATGAATCCACCTCCATTCACATTTCTGTCAGCCCTCCACATGTGGTACTTGTCAACTGAAAATTGAGAGTCAGGAAAAGAATCATCAATTTTTGTTTCGGATATAAAAAGAGGATCTACTAAATTTTCATGTAATATTTCTTGTACACTATAAAATTTATTTCTAAGACTATTAATATTCAGATAACCACATGTAAAACGTCTTGGAAATTGTTTTAATTCTCAAGTTTGTAAGCGGTTCATAGTTGTTGATATTTCCATCGGCGTCAGTGGAATTAAACGAATCATCTATGGAATAGAATGATTGTTCAAAAAAGCTATCGGTGAAATGAAATTTGCTGCACTGATTGCATAGCCAGGGGTTGTCACTGTTGCAAAGTTGTTTGTATTCAGTTGTTGTTTTATTAGCACATTTAATGTGCCACCAATAATAGCATGCTTCACAGAACACTCCTCTGTGGTTCTTGGCGACAGGTTTATAACATCCTCCACACGGATATCTCACAGGCCCTGGATTTGTTGATATGTCTCCAGAGAGCAGAATAATGTAAATTATTTCTAAACTTCGTATAGTTGAGCTAAAGATGACACACTAGAGGAAATTCTTCAAAACAACCATGTTTCTACATCAATGTGGCCTTCCAATAATGCAACATTATGCTGATAAATATTCAAGACTCCTGCATGTATATACCTAAATCAATATTCCACTGTCTATTGTGAATATTTTAATATAATTATAGTTAACTGTGCGTTTTGTGATATTCACCTTGGAAATAACACTGATTGATCCAACACTGGCCTTAAAAATTGCATTTAATTTATCTTTTGTAATTTATTTATGACTGCTTATTGCCTGGCAGTTCAGTGTGTTTAATTTTCTCTTTGCCTCTGCACAATTATTGAATTTTGTAACATGATTTGAATCTATTTTGTTACAATCCTACTTTTACACTACCGTAAACTACGGAGCAGGCGTTCCATAGTGCAACTGTTCAAGGGAGATAATCGTGGGATGTCAACAAACTGAAATTCATGGAATTTTCTTTCGTTTTTGAAGAAAGAAAAGTTCGTGACTTATACTATAAGGTAGTGCAACAGAGTGAACATTTCTTTGTTTGTTTGTAAAATGATTTAGTTACATTTTGTGTATATTTGAACTTAGACAATATATGTTCTTTTGTCATATATTTTCGCGAGGTGAAATGTTTACGTAGTATGAACATTTCCTTAATATTATAAGGAATAAGGTCAGTAATTCGGTAAAATGTGCTTTCATGTGTAACAGCTTGAAAATACTTCAGGCCTGACCGGTAATCGAACCCGGGACCTCTCACACCAAAGGCGGACACCACGTCGCTATAATAAGGAAATGTCTAGGGGTACGGATCCGTACCTCTAGACAAGCCTGTTAGGGGTTTTCTAGGGATACGGACCACCTTTTTCTAGAGATTTAGGGTTATTTATATCTTAAATTTTGTTGAAAATGAAATAACAACTAAGTCTTAACCAGTCTTCACTTAAAACTTGGATCTAATTGGTTTACAGATACCAGCGTTCATCAGATTGTTTACCTTCTCTTTCAAAACCTAAATAACCGAGGAACTCCAAATGAATACACTCCCTTAATTGAATTCTATTTGAAATTCAGCAAATAAATAAATAAATAAATAAATTAGGTATAATAATATGCACCAGTTTATTTTGTTATTTAACAATGTACATTGTTGTATAATGATAATCGGCACGGAACTGATTGTTTAATAATCAATTAAGCGACATTAAGTAAGAGAAACTGTTTGTGAAAACGTCCCATGTATCTCGTAACGGCTACCAAATGTGTGAAAAACATAACTACACTAAGGGCTAATTATCAGTTAAAATAGTTTTTTCCCCAACATACTTAAAATTATTTTGTTTAATCTTTAAATATCTTTTTTTTTCTGCCAGTTCGAAACTTCGTGATTTATTTGGTGTTCCTCGGTTATTTACGTTCCGAAAGAAAATGTAAAAAATCGGATGAATGTTGTTATCTGTAAACCATTTAGATCCAAGTTTAAGGTGAATTCTGATCAAATGATATTTGTTATTTCATTTTCTGCTAGAAATAGCTTTAAAACCAGTGAGAATTGTTCAATGAATGTCGATATCAAATATAAACTAGTTATTATCCCATTCAAATGGTTTATTAGACAAAAGACAATCACAAAGATCAGAGATCTATGCAGTTTCAGTTTCAATACATGTTGCGAATTTCTGCGATAATTGATTTCTAAATTTGTCTTATGTTACGATGATCCTCACGAGTGAAACATTCAGGAACACAGGTGCCAGACACATAACCGAATATTTTACTTTATAGACATATATATATATATATATATATATATATATATATATATATATATATATATATATATATATATATATATATATATATATATATATATATATATATATATATATATATATATATATATATATATATATATATAGGCCTATTAAGTAAAATATTCGGTTATGTGTCTGGCACCTGTGTTCAGGAATGATTTATTGCAAAATACTGCTGCATTTATTGAAAATGTGACTGCAAAGGTCTTGGTTTTGTGTTATTGTCTTACATCTTATAAACCATTTGGATGCGATTATGACTATTTTGCATTTGATAAATTTTGATTTTGTCATATTTTGCATTATTGTTATTGGTTTTATAGCTACTTTTAGCTATATATTTAACTAAAAGTAATTTGTGACTTTTTTGGGACCTGATAAAAGCTAGCTCTATAGCAAAGAAGTATTTATAAGTGCACCCTTATACACTACCCTACTACATACAACTCCTCCATTTTAGAATTCGTCCTCGAATTCCAGGAGTTTGAAACTTTGTGGGACGTTCCAAGGTGTCCATTCATATATACTTGTGAGTTATTTACGTTGGGCGCCAAATGTAACAGCCTGAAAATACTTCAGGCCTGACCGGGAATAGAACACGGGACCTCTCACACCTAAGGCGGACACTCTACCACGTCGCTATAAAAGCTAGCTCTATAGCAAGGAAGTATAAATGCAACCTTATACAGTATACCCTACTACACATGTATGGTAAAAAGAAGTCTTAAGTAAATAGATCCTATTTTTTATTTTTGTACAATTTCATGTAGAAATTTATGGTAGTGTAGTAAAATATCGGAGAGATGTAATAATTACATTGTAATTAATACATTGTACGTTAGTTCAAATAATAGGACGTTTCGGGACAGCGTGATAACTTTTGACTGTGGCTGTCTCTGTCACGTCCAGACTTATTCTGCATATTTCTGTTAGGAAATCCACAATGAAATCCATTGGGAACGTTTTCTGGTACATATTGTTTATGTTGTATTTTGTTTCTGCAATTTAGTGTCATCGGATTCGGCTGTATGCTGTTTATTGAAACAGGTGTCAGGGTAGATATCTCCTCGCACCTGTCGCATATGATCATATTTCCAAAGATTTAAGTCTCTTATTTAAAAATATGAATTAAATTCAACCCATTTAAAGTTTTTAAAGTGTAAGTGTGACTCTGTCCAGTGTATTATGACTTTTTTTGGATTTTTTAATGTCTTCGTTTTCCTAACAGTAAAATGCAGATATGGGTAAGGCTTAGAAGGATGACAACTAAAAAATATCAGATCATAAAATAAGTCATCCCGATAAGCCAAGTGAGTAAGGCTAATTGTACATGTACCAGAAAACGTTCCCAACGGATTTCACTGGGGATTTCCTAACAGAAATATGCAGAATAAGTTAAGACATGATGGGACATGGACAGTCAAAAGTTATCACACAGTCCCGAAACATCCTGTTATTTAGACTATGAAGAACTAAGGCATCAACATCTTATCAGTTTCTAGCCTGAGGCATCAACTGAACCTTCTATCAGTTTCTGGCCTGAGGCATCAACTGAACCTTCTATCAGTTTCTAGCCTGAGGCTGCAGGCATCAACTGAACCTTCTATCAGTTTCTAGCCTGAGGCATCAACTGAACCTTCTATCAGTTTCTAGCCTGAGGCATCAACTGAACTTTCTATCAGTTTCTAGCCTGAGGCTGCAGGCATCAACTGAACCTTCTATCAGTTTCTAGCCTGAGGCATCAACTGAACCTTCTATCAGTTTCTAGCCTGAGGCATCAACTGAACCTTCGATCAGTTTCTAGCCTGAGGCATCAACTGAACCTTCTATCAGTTTCTAGCCTGAGGCTGCAGGCATCAACTGAACCTTCTATCAGTTTCTAGCCTGAGGCATCAACTGAACCTTCTATCAGTTTCTAGCCTGAGGCATCAACTGAACCTTCTATCAGTTTCTAGCCTGAGGCTGCAGGCATCAACTGAGCCTTCTATCAGTTTCTAGCCTGAGGCTGCAGGCATCAACTGAACCTTCTATCAGTTTCTAGCCTGAGGCATCAACTGAACCTTCTATCAGTTTCTAGCCTGAGGCATCAACTGAACCTTCTATCAGTTTCTAGCCTGAGGCATCAACTGAACCTTCTATCAGTTTCTAGCCTGAGGCTGCAGGCATCAACTGAACCTTCTATCAGTTTCTAGCCTGAGGCATCAACTGAACCTTCTATCAGTTTCTAGCCTGAGGCATCAACTGAACCTTCTATCAGTTTCTAGCCTGAGGCATCAACTGAACCTTCTATCAGGTTCTAGCCTGAGGCTGCAGGCATCAACTGAACCTTCTATCAGTTTCTAGCCTGAGGCATCAACTGAACCTTCTATCAGTTTCTAGCCTGAGGCATCAACTGAACCTTCTATCAGTTTCTAGCCAGAGGCATCAACTGAACCTTCTATCAGGTTCTAGCCTGAGGCTGCAGGCATCAACTGAACCTTCTATCAGTTTCTAGCCTGAGGCATCAACTGAACCTTCTATCAGGTTCTAGCCTGAGGCTGCAGGCATCAACTGAACCTTCTATCAGTTTCTAGCCTGAGGCATCAGCTCAACCTTTATCAGTTTCTAGCCTGAGGCATCAACTGAACCTTCTATCAGTTTCTAGCCTGAGGCATCAGCTCAACCTTTATCAGTTTCTAGCCTCATCCAAATGCATGAGTCTTTCAAACATTCTTGTTGCCATTTTATGAAAATACCTCAGTCTCTACTGAGGATCAAATCCAGGACCTTGTGATCTGTAGGCAGACACTCTTATCACGTTGCTAAAGCATTAACCCAATAGCAAGGCTGTTGGAAGTGGTCTATATACCTACAACCACTACAGTAGCTAAACAATTTCAACTTCAGAGATGTTTATATGCTGTTCTTCTTCTTTTCATTTTATAGTGATGCCTAAGATAAGATTTTATAAGATAATCTTTATTTAGCGTTGGTTATAACAAACATGTCAGCATTAGCTAATACAAGCTATTTTCCGACATATTAACATAATTATCCTATAACAATACAAACAAACAAGCTAAAAGGATAAGAAAAGCACATGGTTAAAGCTAAGATGCATAAAATTAATGATAAAGTGTTAACATTAAAGCACATACAGGCTGGTTCAGTATAAGAAAAATATGAAAATAACAAACTGCAAAAACTCCTAAAAATTCAATATAAATATAAAATATAAGCAGATGATAAAAGTTGATGTAAAATTTACAAACATGCTAAGAAAGAGGGATAAAACCAGATTGCACTACTAATCATAATCAATGGTTAAAACAAAATAAAGTTAATGGGAAGTTAATCAAAAACACATGTGAGTGCTTTCTAATAGAGATACAGTTGTGACACCCTGTTATATCTAAGTAACTAAAAGTAAGGGATATGTCTGCATCAGCAGCAGCTATTCTGATGCAAGGATATACATGTATAATAAATGACAGAAAGATAAAGAGATAAAATAAAAGATATTTACCTAATGGCAAACAGCACAGTAATGTGAGAAATTTTGCAAAACCTAATATTAAAATAGCCTGTAATATGTACATGATTTGTTGTGCAACAGAAAAGATAGTAATTAATGTTAAAAATAAACTTTAAAGCAAAGCATGGTAGTTTTTTATGGAGCAGTCTATTCAGCCACTACTGACAAATGCTGAAACTGAGTCAGCACTGACTGCTTTCTGTGAGAGTATCCCACACAGAGAAGATGTATGGGTAAAAAAGGAGACCCACGTGGATGAGGAATCGGCACTCCAGATAATTTTTCAGACCAATGAGTATGTACTCATCATATTTCTTGCCAGTGAGTAAAATGATAAAATCTGAAAGGGACTAGGAGTAATTTTACTCCTGAAAGTTTTTGTTATTGAGAAAAAGCTAGAAGTCAGTTTTATAACGGATTTATTACCTGTAACACAAATACGTTGGTTTGCAGTTACATAGTGGACTGGACAGAAAATGAGACATATCTAATTCAATATACAGGGGATCTACAGAATGGAAAGCGATCCACGGATAGAGTTCTAAATCCAATCCGTGTAGATTTACACAGAAACAGACACTTGCTTTGGCTTTACACAAACTACTAAATCCAATACATTATTTGATATAACTTTATCAATGTTTTAGAGACCATTTTCTATTGGTTTGTTGTTATTTTTTTCTATTCTATGACAGTGACATTTTGTTGTTTTCTTCTCTCTGGAAATTGATAATAGTATTAACCAACACCACCTTAAAATACACTACCGTACCAAACCTATATATAAACGGAAATGCTAAATCAACAGTGGGAATATTTGAGAGGCTGTAAGCATGCTCGCACATTTGCTGTATTACATAAAACATACAGACGATTCAGTTTTACACCTGACTATACGAAGTCTGAAGAGCTATCCTACTCTACTTGGCGTTGTTGTCTTTCCGTGTCCCCACCTTGATTAAAGTTTTTGCACTTTCTCTCATTCCTCATCATCACCCACATCATATGGCACAAGGGTCATAACTCTGGCACCAATATTTCATGAATTAGCCCCCCCCCCTTTTTACTTAGAATTTCAGGTTAAAGCTTTGGTGCACTTTCATTTTATTCAGTTATTACTAAATGGATTTGATTCAAACTTAAAATAGTTGTTCCATATCATCACCCACAACATATGACACAAGGTTCATAACTCTGGCACCAATTTTTCATGAATTATGCACCCTTTTTAGATTTTACTTAGAATTTTATGTTAATTTTGATGCATTTTCACTATATCGCTTGTTATTTCGGAAGAGATTTGATTCAAACTTAAAATAATTGTTCATCGTCATTGCCTACATCATTTGACTGAAGAAACATAACTGTGACATTCTGTATTTCGTGAGTTATCCCCATTTTTATACGCCCATCTCTGGAAGAGCAGGGCGTATTTTGTAAACAACCGTGGCGGATGGCGTCCAAAAGCCTGTCTGCTCTCTAAGTCGAACAGTTTTCATCCGATCTTCACCAAACTTGCTGACAATGTTTGTGGGCATAATATCTCGGCCAAGAACAATAACCATCCAAATCGCCCAAGGCACTCTTGGATTATGGCCCTTGAATTACTTGAAAAACTGCCAATATAGCCTTGTCCCCTCTCTAAGTCCAACAGTTTTCATCAGGACTTCAATAAACTTGCTTACAATGTTTGTGGGCATAATATCTCAGCCAAGTTCGATAACTACCCAAATCGCTCCAGCACTCTTGGATTATGGCCCTTGAATTTACGTAACTGAATATTTAGATGGGCGTATTTTGTGGCAGCTCTGGCACTTTTGTTACTTAAAATTTCAGGTTACACAATGTAGTTTTTATGCACTTTCACTTTATCTCTGTTATTACCAAACAGATGTAAATGAGATGTGAAACCAAAATTTGTAGTCCTGTTTGGTGCCATATAACCTATACTGTGTTGGTGCGCCGTAAAACCCAAATAATAAATAATTACCAAACAGATTTGATTCAAACTTTAAAGAGTTGTACCACATCATCATCCACATCATATGACACAAAGACAATAACTCTTTCTCCATATTTTTTTAATTATCCCCCTTTTTTGCTTAAAATTTCAGGTTAACGTTTTGATGCACTTTCACTTTATCTCTGATATTACCAAATAGATTTGATTCAAACTTAAAATAGTTATACCACATCATCATTCATCACCCACATCATATAACACAGGTTTGATAATGCTGGCACCAATCGGTTCAGAGTTATGCCCTCGTTTTACTAATAGAATTTCCGGTTCAAGTTGCAATGCACTTTTGCTGTATCTCCAGTATTACCAAATAGATTTGATTAAATTTAAAACATAGTTGTTCCGAAAAAGCTGCATAATATGACACATGGTGTATTACTTTTGCAGATTCTGAAGTTTTCCATGAATTATGTTCCTTTTATACTGATTTAATGTTTTGAGACGTAAGCTATTGTCCAATATCTTCATCCACATTTGAGTCATTAAACAGTCCAGTGACAGCTCCAGCTTCCTCAGAAACTGATGTGCCCAGTTTCACTATCCAGAATCGCAATAGTCGAGCGCGCTGTCTCCTGTGACAGCTCTTGTTATTTAAACTGGTAAAAAGTCATTGCATGCATTTCTGTAATTTCATATACATTTTTGCTTTATAATATCTGATGTATTAAGGTGGTGATTTGCTAGCATAAATTCTCTGTTTACCTACATGCATGCCCTGTTTTGTGACCAGACTGGACTGGACCACGGGACCCACCCCAGACCAAGCCACATACCTTAGTCACCTACCTATGCAAAGATATTATTGGGAAAAAATACTTTGAATATAATTTTGAAAAATTTAAGCGGCCTATACATACCTCTGGATCTTAAACTGTACTTAGTCTTGATACTGTAGGGTTCTCATATCAGGTGGTCTCAGTAGCTCAATTGGTAGAGTGTTGGCACGGTAAGCCGAAGGTCCGAGTTTCGAGTCCCGGTTGAGGCTGCACATTTTTCCTGAGACTGTTACATTTGGAGGTTCTACTGAGATGTTCACCCTTGGAGCCCATGTGGGGTGAAGCAGTTTGGCTGGGGTGTGCATCTGAATTCGGTTAACAGTCTGCGACAGACAATAATTTGGCCAGGAGTGCCAATGTTTCTCGATAAGAGGGAAGATGTGTCGCCCGTTCTCATATCGGGTGGCCTCGGTAGCTCAATTGGTGGAGCATTGGCACAGCATAAACCGAAGGTTCGAGGTTCGAGTCCCTGTCGAGGCTGCACATTTTTCCTGAGACTGTTACAATACTATTATTATCAGTATGTTAGATGTAATTTACAAAAAATGTCTGCTTTCGCCTGTTGCAACATTTTTTTTTCAAAATACAGTTGAACACTTAAACTGCATGAGGCTCCTGGAATGAGACAAGCTAAATGCCTTTTAAACAGTGCAAAAATAGAAATTATGTACGCATTGATAAAACTGACTGGGGACCACACTTATTGCTCAAGTGAGCCCTGCTGCACACGAGAAACAGACAGCCATGCTTCAAGATTAATGCTATGCTCTGTGGAGTTTATTATTCTAAATTAAAGGTAATTGAAAACTCACCTGCACAAGCATTTTGGTGTAAGAACATCATAAAAACAGGTCATTTCAAGTTTAGTTTAAGGCAGTTGATAAAGTGTAGTTTATACTAGTTTAATGTAACCTTGAAGATATATAATTCTGATAAAAAAAGTTCCTCCTGAAGAGGCAACTGGTAATTTTTTTAATACTTAGTTTGGTGACCAGAATCAGATCTGCAGTATTAGGTTGGTGGTTTTGGAGCTCAACCTCGGACTCAACCAGTTGCAAAGTGGCTCTCAGTAAGGTCTAGGCACGGAGCTCAACCTTGGACTCAACCAGTTGCAAAGTGGCACTCAGTAAGGTCTAGGCACAGAGCTCAACCTTGGACTCAACCAGTTGCAAAGTGGCACTCAGTAAGGTCTAGGCACGGAGCTCAACCTTGGACTCAACCAGTTGCAAAGTGGCACTCAGTAAGGTCTAGGCACGGAGCTCAACCTTGGACTCAACCAGTTGCAAAGTGGCACTCAATAAGGTCTAGGCACGGAGCTCAGCCTTGGACTCAACCAGTTGCAAAGTGGCACTCAATAAGGTCTAGGCACAGAGCTCAGCCTTGGACTCAACCAGTTGCAAAGTGGCACTCAATAAGGTCTAGGCAGCGATAGGTATTGTGTAGAATTTATGGTGTAACATTCTATTGTTACCGTAAGTTTTTGACACCTGTAGGTATAGTGTAGAACTTACAGAGTAACATTCTATTGTTAGTTTTTGTATGTAAGTTGATACCTGTGTACCCACTAATGGGAAGGGATTGAAACTTCATGCACTTATTTGTCAGTTGTGATGTACTGTCATGCATTACAGTTTCCATAACTCTGTTTTGCATTTTTACAAAATTATGCTCCTTTTTGACATAATTATATTCATTTAATTAACAAGGTAATTCAAGTGACAAGACTGTTGAACAGTTGAGCATTACTGTACTCAGACAGCTCTTGTTATACAAGACATCAATGGAATCACATTTTTATCTCAATTTTGCAAATTAATGATACAATTTGATTTTTTGGTTAATTATTAAACTAAAATATGTTTAGTTTCTCATGGACTAATAAAACTTGACACTAAAATGCTATATTTAAGCAGTCAAAGTATTATACATTTAGCTAGCACTCATGTTTACAGAAGTATGATAAAAATTATTTAAACATCTCAAGGTGTCTAGCTTAAAAAGAAAGATGTTTGCCGACATATTCGAAATATTTTTTTTTCTTTGTAACAGACCCTTTTGATCTCTTCATTTATCATCCAGGGTCATACAATGCACTAGATTAAGGACATTTGTGGGAGTTGTAACTGCACTACTTTTTGTACAGTTGCTGATCTTTTACTTACTGATTCTCCTTTCATGTTAAATATGAAGTTGATTAATTGCGGACGGCATCTAACAATTCTAGTTAATTGTTTCAGCAGGTAAAGCATTTAAAGAAAGCCGGTTTATATGTAATGGAAAGGAGAATGCAATGAAAAATGGAGATATCAGTTTACTAGTAAGAAGATGGGAAAATAAGAAAAGGGCGGTATTTGGTTGTTACTGTTTACTTTTTTTAAGATGTTACTTTTTGTTAGATGCATGTTATAGTTACACTTTAATTTGATGTTATATATTTATGAAAATCGTATTTCTAGAAATGGGTTAATTTCTGTAAAAATCAGTCCAAGTCTGAGTAATGTCACTAAATAACTCCATGATACCCTTGATTTTAATGTTTTCATTGTGTTGTGTGTGATGTAAGCCACTTATACAGTAAAAAAGAAAAGAGGTGGCTGTAATAAAAAAAAGGTATGATAAAAGTGTGCAATTTTTGTTACATTTTTAGTATATTACATGAAAATTTTTTCGGAAATAAAAAATAACATTTCATGTAAATTGGAATTTATAAGGTTATTTCTGTCAGTTATGTAATATCATGTATACAGAAGTAACTATTTAAGCATTTGTCAGTAAATTTACTTTGTCATGAAATTTAGTTCATACTTTAGTAACTTTACTCTCCTATTTGAATACCAATGTCTAAGTGGTCATTCACTTATGCTGTCTGTATTTCAAAAACAAACATGGTGGCATTACCTAATGATCGTTGAAATTCACAGACTAAATATTGAAGTAAACATGTGTAAAATTTTGAAAAAAAAATGTCTGTAGAAACAAATAATTGGAAATGTCCTTGAGTGCATTCCACCCAGTTAAAGAGATCATTGTTTGTCATTACCAGGAAAAAGGGCTGCACAGGGATTGGTGCTTCACACACAGCATTCTCAAGAACATAGGGGTCCTTTTGCGGTGAGACCAATCATTTGTAATTGAACTTGTCTCTCCAACCTGTCAGAAAACTGCTAGTAATACCCAAAGCCTGAAAGGGAAAGTTAAGCACTGTTAGTTTTAGACATATCCCAAAAAATAATTTTGTGAAAAAGAAAATGGATGACCAGGCTACCTACTTAACAGTAGTCTATGACAGCAAACAGAAGAGATGATAGGATTGGCCTTGAGTTACAGTATGTTAGGGGGATTATCATGCCTGCATCATTCTACTGATCATGCTTCAAATCTAGGATTGTTAGAACTTGATTTTGTTTATTTATACAGCCTGTTGAAAAAGTTTTCTACTACTGATAAACCATATCAGCCAGGGGAATATTCGATCCTGACCTGATACACCATCCCTTACATTGCTGCAAGAAATTAGTGTGTTGTTATTCACAGAAATATGTGGGATATTGATGGGTATTTATTATCTATTATTAGTTTTATTCATTGATAGTTGATGTATGAGCACTTACAGTGTCTTTTGATATTTCAGTTTGATTATAATGTTTTGGCATCTAGTTTAAGGCTGATGTCTCGTTAAATATTTGCTTGGAATGAACATGAATTGAAATTTTGTTTGTATGTGGAAAGTACTATTTAGATTTTTTCCCAGATTGTGATTGTGCAGGAAGATCATGTGTTATTATTTTGCTTGGAATTATTAAATGTACAGGGTTCTTACAGTAAAACTATCGAAAGTTGTATCTAAATTTAATACCCATAATATATATATCAACAAGCTGACTTGCTCAAGTGAGGAACATTGTACCAGATAATGTTTGTGGCATAAGGTGTGTAGCAATGTTTATATGCAGTTAACAGCTTGGATTTGGCTTGTAGCTGTTTTATGACACATCATTTCACAATGGCCCTTTACCCATATTGTTGCACTTGCACTATATGGCCATTGTTGCACTAGATGTGCTATTTAGCCATTGTTGCACTAGATGTGCTATTTAGCCATTGTTGCACTAGATGTGCTATTTAGCCATTGTTGCACTGGATGTGCTATTTGGCTATTGTTGCACTAGACCATTGTTGCACTAGATGTGCCATTATGGTCAGAATGCCACTGCAGCTTAATAATTTGTGTTAGAGGGAAAGTTTAGTAACTCGTGATTTATGGAATATTAATGAATTTCAGCACCTCCATAAATTTACTTGTGCCGGATGTGTCTAAAGAAACAGTTTATACTGTTAACCCTTATCATGCAGGACACGATTGATTCTACCTTTGCGACCAGTGCAGACCATGATCAGCCTGCACATCTGTGCAGTACATTCAGTCAGTATCTTTCCTTGCACCCCATTTTAACAGTTAATGGTACCGTCAAAATTGCAAGACGACAAGTTCATTATAGAAATTTAGCAGGGTAAGGGTTTTAAAAAAAACCATAAAAGTCTTTGGCTTACCTGATTTAATTTTTCTGTTTTCAGAAAGCCACAGTATGAGGCTCAGTGATATATGTAGGCAAACAGAAGTACAGCAGGTGGTGATTGATCATCAGTTTGTGATGGTGACAGTGTATTCTTAGACTTCAGTCTTTATAATGATTACATTGTCATTTATAACTGAGATGTTGGATACCTGATATTATTGGGAAAATTCTGGTGACTGAATTTATTAAAGCTTAGAAGTCAGGAGATTTCGAGAAGGTAACTACATTTCTTAGTTTTAAGGTTGAAAATTTTGTAAAGCTGTTTGTTATAAAGCCTGTTTAAACTTATTATACTGGGGGCCTCCAAGGGTAAGGTCCCGGACTTGATTTACTGCCCATCACATATGTTCAAAATTGTGCTTGAGGCATAGAGTTCTTCCTGTGAGGTAGCCATTCAGCTGGCTTCCAGAAAGTCGTGGCTCAACCCAGTTGCCTGTCTGTGATGAAGTAATGCCTAAAGGGGCACCTAGAATGTTTATCCATTGTTTAAAAGCTGGAAAAATTGCCATAATTGACTTAAACATGTTAAATTGTGTTGATATGATGTTAAACCAAACAAAAACAAACAAAAGAGACAAATTTGATTATCCTGGTTTTAGATTCTGTATATTGTTATGAATTGTGCCACAGTGATACAAAAATTGTCTCAAGATTTGTAGTACGCACACATGTAACATAAAGGCAGTGTGAGATGAAAATACAAGTCAGTGAGTGAACACTTCATGTAATAATTATTTAGCCAGAATTTTCAAAGTTGAAAACCTGTTTACTGGCTTGACTGTATTGCATGGTGTGGTTTTCATAGTTATTCAGTATTCTCAGACCTTGCATCAGTTTCAGGTAAAAAGTACTGGTAAATGTTTCTTATTTTTGATGATATTTGAATTCCAGTGGTATTCCTTTGAACATTCATGTAAATTTCTTAGCTACAGGAACTTAAAATGACAAATATTCATGCATATTTTTTTTTCATTAACATAATATTATTTTATGCAGTCAGTGAAAATATCTGAGTTATTATATGAGCCGTGCCATGGGAAAACCAACATAGTGGCTTTGCGACCAGCATGGATCCAGACCATCCTGCGCATCCGCGCAGTCTGATCAGGATCCATGCTGTTCGCTTTCAAAGTCTATTGCAATTAGAGAAACTGTAAGCGACCAGCTTGGATCCTGACCAGACTGCGCGGATATGCAGGCTGGTCTGGGTCCATGCTGGTCGCAAAGCCATTATGTTGGTTTTCTCATGGCGGGGCTCATATAATAAACTTGTGATGAATTAATACATAAACTGTAGTTTGTACCCTGCTAAATTTCTAAAATGGACTGGTCCATCATTCAATTTGGGCAGTACCATTTATTATTCAAAGGGGTGTTCAACACTGAAAATTTACCAACTTAATAGCAAAACAGTGGAGACCAAGATCAGCCTGCACAGAGGTACAGGCTGTTCTTGGTCCGCGCTGGTTGCAAAGGCAGAATCACCTACCATCAGGCTATTTAAAGGTTAAAGATACTAACCAAAGTTTGAATAAAATCTTAATGAGAAATAGTATATCCCAAACAGTGGTTTCTCCTTGCATAAAATCATTGTTTGGAGTTCCTATATGAAGGAATTTAATTTTATAATGAGAATGCTGCCCAATTGATACAATAATACAGATCTGAAAAACAAATGATGATTTTATTCATGAGAAAATCACTGTTTGAGATATGTTAATTTGATTCTATCATGATTGTAAGATTTATTAGGGACATCCTTGACCACGTCTGCCAAGTATATGCCTGTTTTTATGTGCTTTTCAAGCATGCTGCTTTGGCATCTGACACTATGACATGATAATTGTGACATTATAGTTATTTTATTGCTTATAACATAAAGTCAGTCTTTTTTGTATGAAAGGAAAATAAATTGGGTTGTGTTAGAATAAATGTTTTTAATGTTTATCTAAAAACATATGATAAAAGCAAGTTTGAAATTATAAAAACAAGTTTAAAATTATAAAACATTAGTTTAAAAATTACAACGTTTCCTAGTTTGTAAACATCACAGTTCAGGCTATTAAGTTAATAGTAACATACCCAAATATATTACCGTGACATTACATACCTGGGTCTTATCTCTTTTATAGGCTTGAATGAAAACACAGACACTTGAGGTTCGGACCTCCACACACCCCATTCTCTTACGCCCCTGGTTAAGTTTAGCCAATATATTTTAGCATTTTACCATGTATTGAGCATAGGTGACGATCATAAAAAGCATTTTGTAACATTTCAGCGTGTTTTTAAAAAATGCATTTTTACCATCAATGCTCTCAATACTAGAAGATATGCAACTTCTCACGAACAATGGGAACACTTGCTTGCGCTGGACCCTCGCTTTGTGTAGTGCATGTCATAAACCGGGAACCAAAATTGTTACTCTTATGGCTATGTTAAACCAGATCATCACTTCTTTATGTAAACAAACCTCGTGTAACACGTGGTGAAGCGATAATCCGGTTATAATGCAGTCGAAGCAGTATCAATTTTCACCCCCTGGTACCGGCGCCCCCAAGTACAGGTGGCACTCACACATACAGCGCTTGATAAGCAATTTTGGAGGAGCGGTGGTGTAAGTATTTCTTATTGTATCTCCGGTAATTCAAAACTTTTTGTAAAATGATAGATATCTGAGCCCTGGTGAATAATTGATGACTATGTTCCGTGAGTGTCACAACATTTCATCTTGAAATAAACAAAATACGGCGAGTTAAACGTGACTCAAAAATGTCAAATGTCAAATGTTTAACTGGCTATTGTTTCTCTAGTGTTCGTGAGTGTCTGTGAATGAAAACAGAGATGTGGCTTTCATTATGAACTAATATAAATAATCTATATAAATTAATTTTACACCAAAACTAAAGGATAATATGTGAAATTAATTTATCTTTCTTGCTGTTAAGGCATCGCCTACAGTGGCGGCCATTTGACTCAAAATTTTACATGCAAATTTTCATAAAAAAAAAAGATGACTAAGTGGTAACAATAAAGTCAATAAATTTGTCATAATTATGTTTTAAATATCTATGTGAACATATGCAAGTAAAAGGATGTGCATTTCACTACCTGTATTATGCCTTAAAATTTGATATTTTTCTATGACAGAATTTTGCAATTTTACGTGCAGTCAAACTCAATATATATTCAAAACATTCCAAAGATAATTACAGCCAATTGTAAAGCAGACCGTGAAGAATAAAGTCTTCAGAAATTATTTTGAAATTTTACCTGATTACTGAATTATACACAAAAATCCCAACACCATCAATTTATCCAATTTGTGTTATCTGTTCACACATAATTTACATGTATATAAACAGCTGATATTATAGGATTATGTATAGGTTTACCTGGCTACCTGTGGTCAGTAATGCATGTACAAACAACATTTTAAATTGAATTTACATGGGGTTGACTTTTTGTGTCTAATGCAGTAACCAGGAACAATTTCGGCAAAAATCCATTTATAAGAGTTTGCAGTATACATATTGTACTACGAAATTAACTAAATTTTGTCTTTGTAATATTTTTTATATTGGAGTTTGACTGCACATAAAATTTCAATATTTTGGGGTAAACTTTCGGTCTGAACGAGACTCAAACATTTTACAAGCAGCATATGTACTATAAATCATCATATGCTTCTTATGTTGATGATAATTTGACCAGCTGTTTAGGCTTTTGTGCAATTTTCAAGAGAAAAATACTCGGCCTGAAAATATGAACTGATACTGAGTTGTGACTGTGGCGATGCCTTAAGGTAGTTCTGCACGTTTGGATCGACATTATTTCTACAATGTATAATTTGATTAAACTCAGATTTTTGAAAACTTCAGAATATACTTAGAAAATTCAGCAAATAAAAAAGATCGGGTCGTGTGCTTGATTTTTTGCTTGACTGATACGAAAAATTTGGAGCTTGCGCAATATTTCAAAATGGGAGTCTGTGGGAAAATCATAAATTTCATAACATGTTCGCGAATACACATTTTTCAACAATGTAGATTTTGATGAAACTTCTCACAGTAGTAAATAAACTCAAAGTCCATAATTTGGTGAACTCGATTGTATAAGTTTGTGTGCTTATTTTTGAGATATTTTACCATGATTAAAGTGAACTTGACATTTCACGCTAATTTTAAGACAATATTTTGAATTTTTTAACATTTCATATGTTTAAATATCATATTTTGACTTTAGAAATATAGCAACAGTGCCATTGTAATAGATTTACTCACAGGTTTTGATTAATTCATAAAATGATTTTCATTTCTGTACGCCTAATCCAAGCTTATTCTACGTTTTCTGTTATGAAAACAGAGACACGTTATCACGAAGCAGCATTTTCATAACTTTTGTGCCCTTCTATTGCAGTTCATACATTTAATGAATATCATAATTTTCAATAGAATGAATGGGGAGAATGTAAATATTATATGTTGAATGACCCTTGTATAATTAATGTATCTTTTTTACTGACAGTTTCAGATTTTACAATGATCCGGCTGGTTGTATTGTGTATCGGTCTATGTACAGTGGGTGGGGTAACAGAATACTTGCCTCTGAAACATGTACATCATGACAATGCTGCCATGGAACAATTTCTGAAATCGGTGAACTCAACATTCCCGGACCTAACATACCTGTACAGTATAGGAAAGTCTGTTAACAGTAAGATTTGCAAAAATATTCTAGACACAGAATTCTATTTAAGTTTTCAAAATTAATTTTAATTGAAGCAAGTGCCTTGAAACTTAAATTAAGTGAGCTTGTTATTAGCTTAATGTCATTTTTATACACCTGTTTTGAAAAAACAGATATATTACAATGTGATGGCATGTGTGTCCTTCCGTTTGTCCATCTGTCTGTCTGTCGTATTCATGTCTGAAGCATGACTCAATAACCTTTCAAGGCATTCTCTTTAAACTTGGCATATTGGTACATGGCAGTGGGAATATGCAGAGCACAAGAACCAGGTTGGTTGGTCAAAGGTCAAGGTGGCAAATGGAGCTCAAATGTCAATTTGCCCATCATATTTTGTGCCCAGAGCATAACTTAATCATTCAAAGTATTGACATCAATATTATCACTTATGTAGGTGGCAATGAGATGATGTGCAGAATGCATGAAGAAGCAGTAATCAGTTTTCAGAGCTTCTCGGCCTAGAGTTGCCTACCCAACTTTCAAAACCTCACACAAAAGTCTGTAACCACACACCTGAAATAAAGATATTGCAACATTAACATGACTGTATGTCTATCGTTACAAACCATCCGCAATACATTTCTAATATCTAGTTTTCTGTTTACAATACCTGAATTTTGTGCTCTCCTGGTCGCGGAAACTGATGACGAAAAAAGCTAAATTTGCCAATTTTCAAATCGCTGCTGAAAATTCCCTGCAAATAATAGCCCTAACTGCTACATGGTTTAATACTCCGGTAACACTGTAAAATCTGAAAATAAGCTCAAATATATGTGCCATCCATACCGTTTTTAGCTCACCTGAGCAATGCTCAGGTGAGTTTTTCTGATCGCTCGATGTCCGGCGCCCGTTGTCCGTCGTCTGTCGTCCGTCGTCTGTCAACATTTAGCTTGTGTATGCGATAGAGGCTGTATTTTTCAATTAATCTTCATGAATATTGGTCAGAATGATAACCTTGATGAAATCTAGGCCGAGTTCAAAAATGGGTCATCTCGGGTCAAAACTAGGTCACTAGGTCAAATCAAAGAAAAACCTTGTGTATGCGATAGAGGCTGTATTTTTCAATTAATTTTCATGAATATTGGTCAGAATGATAACCTTGATAAAATCTAGGCCGAGTTCGAAAATGGGTCATCTCGGGTCAAAAACTAGGTCACTAGGTCAAATCAAAGAAAAACCTTGTGTATGCGATAGAGGCTGTATTTTTCAATTATTCTTCATGAATATTGGTCAGAATGATAACCTTGATTAAATCTAGGCTGAGTTCGAAAATGGGTCATCTCGGGTTAAAAACTAGGTCACTAGGTCAAATCAAAGAAAAACCTTGTGTATGCAATAGAGGCTGTATTTTTCAATTGATCTTCATGAATATTGGTCAGAATGATTGCCTTGATGAAATCTAGGCCAAGTTCGAAAATGGGTCATCTCGGATCAAAAACTAGGTCACTAGGTCAAATCAGAGAAAAACCTTGTGTATGCGATAGAGGCGGTATTTTTCAATTGATCTTCATGAATTTTGGTCAGAATGATAACTTTGATGAAATCTAGGCTGAGTTCGAAAATGGGTCATCTCGGGTCAAAAACTAGGTCACTAGGTCAAATTAAGGAAAAACCTTGTGTATGCGATAGAGGCTGTATTTTTCAATTGATCTTCATGAATATTGGTCAGAATGATTGCCTTGATGAAATCTAGGCCGAGTTCGAAAATAGGTCATCTCTGGTCAAAAACTAGGTCACTAGGTCAAATCAGAGAAAAACGTTGTGTATGTGATAGAGGCGGTATTTTTCTATTGATCTTCATGAATTTTGGTCAGAATGATTACCTTGATGAAATCTAGGCTGAATTCGAAAATGGGTCATCTGGGGTCAAAAACTAGGTCACTAGGTCAAATTAAGGAAAAACCTTGTGTATGCGATAGAGGCTGTATTTTTCAACTGATCTTCATAATTTAGCCAGAATAATTACCTTGATAAAATCTAGGCGGAGTTCGAAAATGGGTCATCTGGGGTCAGAAACTAGGTCACTAGGTCAAATCGAAGAAAAACATTGTGTATGCAATAGAGGATGTAGTTTTCAATTGATCTTCATGAAATTTGGTCAGAGTGATTGCCTTGATGAAATCTAGGTCGAGTTTGAATATGGGTTATCTGAGGTCAAAAACTAGGTCACTAGGTCAAATTAAAGAAAAATCTTGTGTATGCGATAGAGACTGTTTTTTTCAAATGATTTTTATGAAATTTGGTCAGGAATATTGCCTTAATGAAATCTAGGTCGAATCTGAATATGGGTCATCTGAGGTCAAAAACAAGGTCACTTGGTCAAATCAAAGACAAAAGTTGTGTATGTGATAGAGGCTGTATTTTTCAATTGATCTTCATGAATTTTGGTCAGAATGATTGCCTTGATAAAATCTAGGTCGAGTTTGAACATGGGTCATCTAGGGTCAAAAACTAGGCCATATCTAAGAAAATGCTTGTTTTATCGCAAGAGACCAATTTTTTGGTCCAATCTTAATGAAAATTGGTCAGAATATTTGTTTCCATGAAATCACTAGGTCAAACATGTTTTACACTGTTATGGTGTGTTTCTTAGGTGAACGACCTAGGGCCATCTTGGCCCTCTTGTTTCACTATTCAAGTTTTCCTGAGGCCCCTGCTAAAATGACAACTCCACTTTAAGCTAGCTCAGCGGAGGCATGTATTCACATCTGCAAGACTTAGTCATTACGTCATAATTTCAAGATCAAGGCTACTCAACTAATTTTCTTTAAATAAGTGAAACTCAATTCTAGCCACTGAAACTTCAATTCTAGCAATTATTATTATTTTAAAGAATGCACTTCAATCCATAAATTGCCTCTTATTTGTAAATTGGACTCTGGCTTATTCGACACTAACAACTGAAAACTGTTTACTGCCTCCTGAATCTGATCTGTAGGTCAAAAGTCAAGGTCACAGCATTATAAAATCTGTCTAATTTTGTGTGCAGAACATAACTTGATAACCATTCAAGACACTTAACTTCAAATTTGACAGGATATAGGTAGTTTGCGATGAGATGATGTACACAGTTTATGAATGAAATGTCAAAGGATAAGGTCACAAATTTAGTTCAGATTTGTCCTTTGTATTTATGTTCCTAGCACAATTTCAAAACTATTCAAGATACTGGCTTAAAGCTTGTAATATAATTATGTGGATGGTGATGAGGTGATTTCATTGTTTTGTGCCTTAGTATTCCATTACCCCGCTTCCACCCACTGCCACATTACATACCCCTCCCTTCCCTCTGCCCCACACAAACACCCAAGACAAATTTTTTCTTTAAGTTTTACTTCCTCCTCTGATCTAGTTTGTTGGGTGTATATTGCGTTTAACATAGTGATGGAGCTGTCCACTTAGTGCTCTGCATATTGGTGGACTTGGCTGCTTTGTGCTTTACATGTTCATAGAGCTGACTATTTTATACATTTACATATTGGTAGAGATGACGACATTGTGCTCTAGCTATTGACAGAGCTGACCACTTCAGGCTCCACATATTTGTTAAGGTGACCATGCAGGCAATCAAGACTACTGAGTCTCATGTAATGTTTTATTTGCATATTTGTAATCTAGTCTTTAGTATTCTAGTTAAGATAGGGAATATTACAACATATATATTTTTTTTGGTAAAAGTTGGTTATTTGATTTATGTGAAGAAAATTTTTCAGGCCAAGAACTTTGGGTGATTGCACTAGGGAAAAATATAAGCAGCTATGTTGAATTACGTCCAAGTGTGAAATATATTGGAAATATGCATGGCAATGAGGTTTGTACAAAATAAGATTTTGCTTTTTCTTCCAACACCCCTGTTTTTCCATATTTTAGTTCTTTCTAGAAACATTTGGTTACTAGCCTTAACCATAAAATTTCCTGCCCATGAAATTAAATGATTCCACAGTAAAACATTTATAAAGTATGATACTCATCTGTCACTGTATGACCACAAATTGTGTTTACCAACAAAAACAGAAACAATATGAATTATTTTCTCTGTGATTATAAAGGTTGTGAGTAGAGAAGTTCTTCTTCACCTGATAGAACTGTTCATCAAAGGATATGATACAAATTCTACCATAAGAAACTTTCTCGATTCAACAGTTGTGCATATTATGCCAAGTATGAACCCTGATGGATACGATATATCAACCGAGGGTGATTGTACAGGATATATTGGAAGGTATACAATGTACATGCTTTTTATTGAGTAGTAATTATCTCCCCTTCTAAAACTTGTGTGTTTGTTTCATGGTTCGCACAGGCCATGAAAAGTCCTTGAATTTGATGCCTACTCCTTGAAAACTACTTGAATTTTGTAACTGTCAGAAACTACTTGAAAACTACTTGAATTTAGGAAAAAACTTACAAAAGATGGCAAATAGTTCTTAAATTCGTCGGGTGCGAAGTGAAAACGGACAAACATTATAAACGGACCAAAATAAACTAAAAAAACGACAAAAAAAAACCAACCGTTACCGCCATTAGGGCCTGCCACGGAGTTGGCGATAGTACAGTACGGTACTGTACTTTACGGGTTTTATGCTCTTTCAAGTAATTTTTACACTGTGTAATTTATCCGCGATGAGTTGAAGGAAGAAAAACACGAGTTTTAAAAAGTACAATTATGTCTTTTCGCAAAAGTGGCTTACTGATGACAATTATAAACATTGGGAAATTCAAAGGCCAAAAACAAAAATGCCTTTGTGTTTTTTGTGACAAGATAATCGACATCGCTGCTATGGGAGAAAATGCATTAAAATCACAATTTCCAAAAAGCGAAAAACATAAAAACAGCTCTGCCATGAGAAGTTCGACTGAAAAAATTGATGCTTTTTTCGCTCCTAAGCATGTAAGAGAGTCAACACAGGATATAAATAATAACGACTTGACAATACCGCGCCCGCGCCCGCCCCCACCTACTGTGAAAACTGTGCCAAAATCACTGAACACTTACTTGACAAAAGATATATGCCCTTTTCCTGTATCTTCGTGCCCCCTACGTATTACCCCATTTAAATCCCAAAATTAGGCAAAATACATTCAAAAATGTATATATGATATTGAAGATAAACCTTTCATCTTGATCATGCAAACTTTTTTGTTTGGATATCCTAAACAGTCATTGTGAAATATTAAGATGTTTCCACCATGTGTGCAACCTAAGTCATGGCTGCCATTTTCCTATATCATCGTGCCACTTGTGTTATTTGGGTCGCTTATGTCATTCAAGCATGGAAATTTTCCCCTTCGATGAAATTAGGTTAGGAGAATTGGCAATGACCTTGGAATGAAACTGTCATAAGTTTTGGAAATGATAATTTGGATATTTTAAAAATAATTGCATTGTACTTGGTTTCTTTGTAAGCAGCTACACATTTTTAATGATAGATATTTAATTAATGTGGATTAAAGGCAAACTACATGTTTTTTATGCATTTTGCCTTCTTTGTTTACGAAATACCATGTGTTTATTATGTTAACACAATTTAGTGACGTCAGAGCTTTTGCAAGAACTAGGAGCGCGTGTAAATGACAGAGGCACGAAGATATAGGAAGGCACGAAGATACAGGAATTGGGGATAACATTGGATTTAAATTGGTTATTTCATGTCTCAGCAACAGTGACATTGCGCCCATTTTAGTCCTTGAAAATGGAGGAAAACTACTTGAAAACTCCTTGAAAACTACTTGAATTTTTTTGGGGAAGGTCTTTATGAACCATGTGTTTGTTTGTTTTGGGTTTGATGCCATTCTTCAACAGTATTTCAGTTATGTAACATTGGGCAGTTAACCTAAGAAGTGTTCCTAGATTCTGTACCAGTACAAACCTGTTCTACGAGTAACTGCCAACTTCCCCACTTGAAAAACTTGATGGTAACACCTTGAAATATATATTTGATGGTTTGATCATGATAATTATATATTGAACCGTACAAGTACTGAATACTTTGATACTCATTATACCCCACCAAACATGTTCTGGGGTTGGGCTATATAGGGGTCAGTTTTGTCGCATCGCGAAATCAATTATCTCAGTTATTACTAAATGGATTTGATTCAAACTTAAAATAGGTGTTCCACCTTATCACCCGCATCATGTGACACAAGGTGCATAACTCTGACACCAATTTTTCATGAATTATGTACCCTTTTACTTAGAATTTAAGGTTAATTTTGATGTATTTTCACTAAATCTCAGTTATAACTAAATGGATTTGATTCAAACTTAAAATAGATGTTCCACCTTATCACCCACATCATGTGACACAAGATGCATAACTCTGACACCAATTTTTCATGAATTATGCGCCCTTTTACTTTAATTTAAGATTAATTTTGATGCATTTTCACTATACACTGGGACCCCGTTATAACGCTGTCATTGGGGTCCAAGGTTTGAGACCCGCGGATTTAGCGGGGTTAAATTTATAATGCGGGTTGAATGTATCAGCGGTAAATGCAATACCCCACCCAACGGTAATGTATTTTGGACCCTGTTTTATGTTAATAAGAAATAAGAATCGTATAACCGGGACGTTTATTTACCTTAAATGCTACTGAAAAATACATTAAAAGAATTATAATGCTGTGTCATCTTCTCATTTTGTCGTGATTCTAAAAGAAAGTTAGAATTGTTTATCCCGGAAGTAAACATGTATAACGCTGTGTGAGGAGTGCGCGGTCATGAGAATTACATACGCAATGCAATTGCACTTGGGGTTTATGTAACTAAAAGAGAAAAAACCGCGGACAGTCTTAAAAAATTTAATTTTGAATACATGAAGAAAATCGATAAATAAGATAGAAAATTGTTAAATTGCAGTTGTTAATATACGATATTAAAAAGGGGGAACATTCTCAATATGGCTTTCAGTGCATCGAATCTTCGCAAATTCCGATGAACTTAGAATGATGATTATGAAAAACGGCTGCATTTTATTACAAAACTGGGCCTGTTGTTCAATTTTTTATTCACTCAAGTGTTCATGTCATCCGCTAATTGGTGCAAACTAAAACGGTTTGATAGTTGACTGACCGATGTTATACACTTGTTAATGCAAACAATCTAATTTTGACACGGTACCGATTGCCTAATTGTCACATGTCTTCATGTATTCAAACTTTAACAAAGGCGATACGCAAACAAGTAAGCCAGCAAACAGTGATTTTTGACACAGTTGTCATGGCAAAGGTGTTAAAGTACAATGTACAGGTACATGTAGTTTTAATGCTGGTTATGATCAAATTAAATAACATCTGCGGACTCGGAATTTTCTGGGGTAAAAAATTTTTTTTTTTTTTTTTTTTACCCAGGAAAATTCCGGAGCCAAGAACCTACCGCGTTATAACGAATACCGCGGTATATCGAGTAGCGTTATAACGGGTTTCGAGTGTATATCAGTCTGATTGGCTTAGAGCCAAAGGGAAGTAACGTTTTTTTAACTTTTGTGCTGAGTTACTCCCCTTAAATTTCAAGAATTAGTCTATTTTTAGAAATTCTATTTTTAGATTTTCAATATTTTAGGTAATTTTTTACTTTTTAGCTCACCTGAGCCAAAGATTCATGGTGAGCTTTTGTGACCGCTCAATGTTCGTCGTCCGTCATCCTTCGTCCGTCCGTCAACATTTTCTAAAAAGACCTTCTTCTTGAAAACCACTGGACAGAATTACATCCTAACTTCACAGGAATGATCCTTGGGTGGTCCCCTTTCAAAATTATTCAAAGAATATAATTCCATGCAGAACTCTGGTTGCCATGGCAACCAAAAGGAAAAACTTTAAAAATCTTCTTGTCCAAAACCACAAGGTGTAGAGCCTTGATATTTGGCATGTGACATCACCTAATGGTCCTCTATGAAGCTTGTTCAAATTATGCCCCTGGGATGAAAAGAGGCCCCGCCCCGGGGGTCCCAAGTTTTACATAGACTTATATGGGAAAAAAGTTTAAAAATCTTCTTGACTAAAACCACAAGACCTAGGCCTTTGATATTTGGTATGTAGCATTGCCTTGAGGTCCTCTACCAACATTGTTCAAATTATAACCCTGGGGTGAAAAGAGGCCCTGCCCTGGGGGTCCAAAATTTAACATAGACATATAGGGAAAAAATCTTGTCTGAAAGTTCAAGGCCTAGGCCTTTGATATTTGGTATGTAGCATTGCCTAGTAGATGTCTAGCAAGATTATTCAAAGTATTCCCTTGGGGTGAAAAGAGGCCCTGCCCTGGGGGTCACTTGTTACATGAGTTATATAGGAATAAATACTTAAAAAATATCAGATCATATTTTCTAGACTGTTTAATTATAATAACCTGATGACCCCACCTGACTGTGACCTTGACCTTCTGACCTACTTTCTTGTTTTTTAAGATACAGCCTTGAAATTTGGATGACATGTACAGTTTTGCACACCGATCTTAAAACTGACTTTCAGCGACCATGAATATGACCTACTGACCTACTTTCTAATATTTTAGCATTAATTTGCCATTTTAAACATGTGGCTCATATTACTCAGGTGAGCGATTCAGGATCATCATGACCATCTTGTTTATTATTAGTCCTATGTAAAAAGTAAATACATTTTTCTGTGGTAACGTGTCGGTTAGACACCTTTTAGCTCACCTGTCACGACCGCTTGATGTCCGTCGTCAGTTGTGCGTCGTCCGTCAACAATTTCTAAAAAAATCTTCTTGAAAACCACTTGGCAGAATTACACCGAACTTCACAGGAATGATCCTTGGGTGGCCCACTTTCAGAATTGTTCAAAGAATTGAATTCCATGCAGAACTCTGGTTGCCGTGGCAACCGAAAGGAAAAAACTTAAAAAGTCTTCTTGTCCAAAACCACAGGGCCTAGGGCTTTGATATCTGGTGTGTAGCATCATCTAGTGGTCCTCTACCAAAATTGTTCAAATTATCCCCCTAGGGTCAAATATGGCCCCGCCCTGGGGGTCACATGGTTTATATAGACTTATATAGGGAAAACTTCATCAGTTTGACATTTGAAACATGTAGCTCATATTACTCAGGTGAGCTATCCAGGGTCATCATGACCCTCTTGTTTGTATTTACTTTTAGTGTATCTCTAAAATTAGAGATTTTTATATTTACCTCATCCCTCATCCTGGGCACATATATTAGTATTACTTATATGTGCCGCGGAAGCCCAGGATGAAGTACTCCAAAGACGAGTAAATGTTTTTTTTAAGTATTAAGTTTTTCTTATGGTTTTATATTATTCTTAGTATTTTTAAAATTTCTTATGGTTGTCATTGTGACAAGACCGTATTTTGGGGGTATAAGTCACTCTTGTGAAAGTTCTAGTTGTGTACTTACAGTTTAACCAGTCTAAACATCCAATGAGCTACCAGAGATTTTCAAATTTTGATTCACTTACTGATTTATTATGCCAGGTTACATGGAACCTTAAGTAAATGAATCCATTAAATAGATCATTTATTTGGCATATATAGCAGTTGCTAGTCACTAGTCTTAAATAAGTAATAGATAACTTATTAATCTTCTAATCTCTTGACTTATTGCTTTCACTTACTGTAAAACTTAATTTTATTACAAAGTCAATAAATGATCTCTTAACTAATAATTTGACAAAACTGCTAACCTTCCCATCAGTATATTGGCATTGACTTGTTTTTTCCCTCTGCTGTACTGCGAAAAGATGAATAAGTTTTAACTATATTCTGTAAGACTTATATACACTTAGATCTACTGTATAAGTGAGTAAAATAATTTTCAACTTTGTCGTAACAACTATGATATATTTAAGACTTAAAAAATGCAAATTAATATGAGCCGCGCCATGGGAAAACCAACATAGTGGCTTTGCGACCAGCATGGATCCAGACCAGCCTGCGCATCCACGCAGTCTGGTCAGGATCCATGCTGTTCGCTTTCAAAGACTATTATTATTAGAGAAACCATTAGCGAACAGCATGGATCCTGACCAGACTGCGCGGATGCGCAGGCTGGTCTGGATCCATGCTGGTCGCAAAGCCACTATGTTGGTTTTCTAATTGGCTCATATGTTTTACCATAGCCTAGCAGCACAGTTAACATATCCTGGTATTAATGTATTACATTATATTCTTTATAGATACAATCAATTTGGAATTGACCTGAATCGAAACTTTCCTGACCTTTGGCATGATGCCCACCAGAAGCCTATTGCCATGGAAACTCAGGCTGTCATAGACTGGTTGCCTCAGTACAATTTTGTTTTGTCAGCCAATCTTCATGGTGGAGCAATGGTGGCAAATTACCCATTTGACAAGTATTTAGATCGTAAGTTCAGAATTGTAATTTTTTTTATGTTTTGAGTTATCTTGCTGCATTTAAGCATATAGGGGGCTTTGTGGCCAAGTGATGAAGATTGCTGTCTTTGAAATACTTGCTCCATAGTGCTGTGGGTTTGAACCTTGCCTGGGTTGTATTTAGTATTGAGAGGGTCTTTGTGACTATAAGTGGTAACGGTTACAGACTTTGAATTTCTTGCTCTTCACAGCTATGGATTTAAACCTAGCTTGGGATGTTTACCACCTCAGTAGCCTAGTGGTAGAGCACCCATTTCTAGTGCTGAGGTTGGAATGTTTACCACCTCAGTAGCCTAGTGGTAGAGCATCCATTTCTAGTGCTGAGGTTGGAATGTTTACCACCTCAGTAGCCTAGTGGTAGAGCATCCATTTCTAGTGCTGAGGTTGGAATGTTTACCACCTCAGTAGCCTAGTGGTAGAGCACCCATTTCTAGTGCAGAGGTTGGAATGTTTACCACCTTAGTAGCCTAGTGGTAGAGCACCCATTTCTAGTGCGGAGAGGTCGGAATGTTTACCACCTCAGTAGCCTAGTGGTAGGGCATCCATTTTGAGTGCAGAGGTTGGGATGTTTACCACCTTAGTAGCCTAGTGGTAGAGCATCCATTTCGAGTGTGGAGGTCGGAATGTTTACCACCTCAGTAACCTAGTGGTAGAGCACCCATTTCTAGTGCTGAGGTCAGAATGTTTACCACCTCAGTAACCTAGTGGTAGAACACCCATTTCTAGTGCTGAGGTTGGAATGTTTACCACCTCAGTAGCCTAGTGGTAGAGCACCCATTTCGAGTGCAGAGGTCGGCATGTTTACCACCGTAGAAGCTAGTGGTCGAGCACCCATTTCTAGTGCTGAGGTTGGAATGTTTACCACCTCAGTAACCTAGTGGTAGAGCACCCATTTCTAGTGCTGAGGTTGGAATGTTTACCACCTCAGTAACCTAGTGGTAGAGCACCCATTTCTAGCGCTGAGGTTGGAATGTTTACCACCTCAGTAACCTAGTGGTAGAGCACCCATTTCGAGTGCAGAGGTCGGCATGTTTACCACCTCAGTAGCCTAGTGGTAGAGCACCCATTTCTAGTGCTGAGGTTGGAACGTTTACCACCTCAGTAACCTAGTGGTAGAGCACCCATTTCTAGTGCTGAGGTTGGAATGTTTACCACCTCAATAGCCTAGTGGTAGAGCACCCATTTCGAGTGCAGAGGTCGGCATGTTTACCACCGTAGTAGCTAGTGGTAGAGCACCCATTTCTAGTGCTGAGGTTGGAATGTTTACCACCTCAGTCGCCTAGTGGTAGGGCATCCATTTCGAGTGTGGAGGTCGGAATGTTTACCACCACAGTAGCCTAGTGGTAGAGCATCCATTTCGAGTGCAGAGGTCGGGATGTTTACCACCTCAGTAGTCATTGGTAGAGCATCCATTTCGAGTGTGGAGGTCGGAATGTTTACCACCACAGTAGCCTAGTGGTAGATCATCCATTTCGAGTGCGGAGGTCAGGATGTTAACCACCTCAGTAGCCTAATGGTAGAGCATCCGTTTTGAGTGTGGAGGTTGGAATGTTTACCACCACAGTAGCCTAGTGGTAGAGCACCCATTACTAGTGCTGAGGTTGGAATGTTTACCACCTCAATAGCCTAGTGGTAGAGCATCCATTTCGAGGGCGGAAGTCGGGATGTTTACCACCTCAGTAGCCTGGTGGAAGAGCATCCATTTCGAGTGCGGAGGTTGGAATGTTTACCACCTCAGTAGCTTAGTGGTTGAACACCTATTTCTAGTGCTGAGGTTGGAATGTTTACCACCTCAGTAGCCTAGTGGTAGAGCTCCCATTTCGAGTGTGGAGGTGGGCATGTTTACCACCTCAGTAGCTAGTGGTAGAGCATTCATTTCGAGTGTGGAGGCCGGGATGTTTACCACCTCAGTTACCTAGTGGTAGAGCATCCATTTCGAGTGCAGAGGTTGGAATGTTTACCGCCTCAGTAGCCTATTGGTAGAGCACCCATTTCGAGTGCGGAGGTCGGGATGTTTACCGCCTCAGTAGCCTAGTGGTAGAACATCCATTTCGAGTGCGGAGGTCGGGATGTTTACCACCTCAGTAGCCTAGTGGTAGAGCACCCATTTCGAGTGCGTAGGTCGGGATGTTTACCACCTCAGTGGCCTAGTGGTAGAGCATCCCTTTCGAGTGTGGAGGTCGGAATGTTTACCACCTCAGTAGCCTAGTGGTAGAGCATCCATTTCGAGTGCGGAGGTCGGAATGTTTACCACCTCAGTAGCCTAGTGGTAGAGCACCCATTTCGAGTGCTGAAGTTTGAATGTTTACCACCTCAGTAGCCTAGTGTTAGAGCACCCATTTCGAGTGCGGAGGTCGGGATGTTTACCACCTCAGTAGCCTAGTGGTCGAGCATCCATTTCGAGTGGGGAGGTCGGGATGTTTACCACCTCAGTAGCCTAGTGGTAGAGCATCCATTTCGAGTGTGGAGGTCGGGATGTTCACCACCTCAGTAGCCTAGTGGTAGAGCATCTATTTCGAGTGTTGAGGTTGGGATGTTTACCACCTCAGTAGCTAGTGGTAGAGCACCCTTGAGTGCGGAGGTTGGGATGTTTACCACCTCAGTAGCTTGGCCGTAGAGCACCCATTTCAAGTGCGGAGGTTGGAATGTTTACCACCTCAGTTGCCTAGTGGAAGATAATCCATTTGGAGTGCGGAGGACAGGATGTATATAATCTCAGTAGCCTAGTGGTAGGGCATCCATTTCGAGTGCAGAGGTCGGGATGTTTACCACCTCAGTAGCCTAGTGGTAGAGCATCCATTTCGAGTGCGGAGGTCGGGATGTTTACCACCACAGTAGCCTAATGGTAGAGCATCCATTTCAAGTGCGGAGGTTGGGATGTTTTCCACTACAATAGCTAGTGGTAGAGCATCCATTCCGAGTGCGGAGGTCATGGGCTTGCTGCCTTTCCACATGATACCAAAGATACAAAAATTGGTACTAGTAGCTTACTCACTTGGTGCTCAGCATTAAAAGAATAATTCTAGCACTGGACATATAGGTGTCAATATTAATGTGACCGTAACCAGTGAGGCAGCACTATAAAGTTGGGCAGTATGGTCACTGCTACTCTTAAACACAGTTTTCTAAATGACGGAATAATTGTTGAAAAAGATGCTTAACCCAAACACACATGCTTAAGATGTAGACATTTTACACCTACTTCTAACTTATTGTTTAATATAAGTAGCTGAAACTTGTTTGTATTACAGCAAACAGACGTGCAGGCACAGGTCCCTCAAAATGTCCAGATGATGACACATTTAAATTTTTGGCCTTGACTTACTCAAAGTCACATGTTACCATGGCGTTAAACCAAGGAACAGAATGTATAGAGGACTACTTTCCAGATGGTATAACAAATGGAGCTGCTTGGTATTCTGTATCAGGTATGTAATGCATTTAATTATATGCTACCATAGATACACATTTATAATGTGCAGTTTTATAATAACAAGTCTAGGGGACTTCTTATACACGGGTTTAACCCTTATTATGCTGGACACGACTGATTGTGCCTTTGAGACCAGTTTAGATCATGATCAGCCTGCACATCCATGCAGGTTGTTTAGGCTGTTGTATCCAGATGTTGAAAAGTTACCTGACATTTATTGTGACTTCCTAATACTGGTAGAAAGAAACCTATTATTGGTGAGAAACTATTGTACAGGTATAAATACAATGAGTGAATGTTATTAGCTCACCTGAGCACAAAGTGCTCAAAGGTGAGCTTTTGTGATCGCCTGGTGTTCGTTGTCAGTCGTCCGTCTGTCCGTCGTCCATCCGTCGTCAACAACTTGGCTGTAAACACTCTAGAGGTCACAGTTTTGGCCTAATCTTAATGAAACTTGGTCAGAATGTTACCCTCAATAAAATCTTGGACGAGTTCGATATTGGGTCATCTGGGGTCAAAAACTAGGTCACCAGGTCAAATAAAAGGAAAAGCTTGTTAACACTCTAGAGGTCACAATTTTTGCCCAATGTAAATGAAACTTGGTCAGAATGTTAATCTCAATAAAATCTTAGATGAGTTTGATATTGGGTCATCTGGGGTCAAAAACTAGGTCACCAGGTCAAATCAAAGGAAAAGCTTGTTAACACTCTAGAGGTCAAAATTTTGGCCCAATCTTAAGGAAACTTGGTCAGAATGTTATTCTCAATAAAATTTTGGACAAGTTTGATATTGGGTCATCTGGGGTCAAAAACTAGGTCACCAGGTCAAATCAAAGGAAAAGCTTGTTAATGTGCTAGAGGTCACAATTTTGGCTCAATCTTATTGAAACTTGGTCAGAATGTTACCCTCAATAAAATCTTGGATGAGTTTGATATTGGGTCATCTGGGGTTAAAAACTAGGTCACCAGGTCAAATCAAAGGAAAAGCTTGTTAACATTGTATAGGTCACATTTATAACTGTATCATCATGAAACTTGGTCAGAATGTTAATCTTGATGATCTCGAGGTCCATTTTAATTCTGTGTCATGTAGGGTCAAAAACTAAGTCACTAGGTCAAATCAAAGGAAAAGCTAGTTAACATTCTAGAGGCCACATTTATGACCATATCTTAATGAAACTTGGTCAGAATGTTAATCTTGATGATCCATAGGTCAGGTTCGAATCTGGGTCAGGTGGGTTCAAAAACTAGGTCACCAGGTTAAGTCAAAGGAAAATCTTGTTAACACTCTAGAGGTCACAATTTTGGCCCAATCTTAATGAAACTTGGTCAGAATGTTACCCTCAATAAAATCTTGGACAAGATTGATATTGGGTCATCTGGGGTCTAAAACTAGGTCACTAGGTCAAATCAGTGGAAAAGCTTGTTAACACTGTAGTGGCCACATTTATGACCATATCTTAATAAAACTTGGTCAGAATGTTAATCTTGATGATCCATAGGTCAGATTCGAATCTGGGTCAGGTGGGGTCAAAAACTAGGTCACCAGGTTAAATCAAAGGAAAATCTTGTTAACACTCTAGAGGTCACAATTTGGCCTAATCTTAATGAAACTTGGTCAGAATGTTACCCTCAATAAAATCTTGGATGAGATTGATATTGGGTCATCTGGGGTCAAAAACTAGGTCACTAGGTCAAATCAAAGGGAAAGCTTGTTAACACTGTAGTGGCCACATTTATGATCATATCTTAATGAAACTTGGTCAGAATGTTAATCTTGATGATCTATAGGTCAAGTTTAAATCTGGGTCAGGTGGGTTTAAAAACTAGGTCGCTAGGTCAATCAAAGGAAAAGCTTGTTAACACTTTAGAGGCCACATTTATGACTGTATCTTCATGAAACTTAATCAGAATGTTAATCTTGATGATCTTTAGGTCAAGTATGAATCTGGGTCATGTGGGGGCAAAAACTAGGTCACCGGGTCAAATCAGCGGAAAAGCTAGTTTACACTTTAGAGGCTACAATTATGACCATATCTTAATGAAACTTGGTTAGAATGTTGATCTTGATGATCTTTAGGTCAATAGGTCAGGTGAGCGATACAGGGCCTTCATGGCCCTCTTGTTTTTGTGTGTTTAGATTGGTAAAAACCATACTGAGATTTCTTGCAAATCATCCAAGAATCACAAGCATGATTCAGGGATTTACCAAAAGTGCCAGGGTGGTTTCTGTTCATCTAAACGGTAAAGAAATAACACTCAATCCTTAAGTAAACTAACTCCATGTATGATATAAATATTGTATTTTTGCAGGTGGGATGCAGGACTACAACTATGTGAAACATGGTATATTTGAACTGACTCTGGAAATCTCCTGTTGTAAGTTCCCAAATACATCAGAACTGGAGTACTTCTGGATAGATAATAGAGATGCTCTCGTTAATTTACTGATGGAGGTACACAGAGGTAAGAAGGCAGATGGAATGTGTCTCATGGCAGATTTGAAATAGCTATTCTAAGACTTCTGTTTCTGTCATTATGCCCCATAAAATGGGGGTGGGGGCATATAGTGTTGCCCCTGTCCGCGTGTGTATTTGTTTGTGTGTGTGTTTGTTTGTGTGTTCGAGAAAGGGTGGTGTTCGTGTCCGGGCCATAACTTTGACATGCATGGTCCGATTTCAGAATTTGACACAAATGATCAGCATGGATAGACAATGTGTCATGCGCAAAACCATTTCACTAGCTCAAAGGTCAAAGTCACAGTCCTTGGTCGAACCTAGCCAATTTTCACCACATTTATACTGATAATGTGGTCTTCGTGTCTGGTCCATAACTTTTACATGCATGGTCCGATTTCAGAATAATTTGACACAAATGATAAGCATGGATAGACAATGTGTCGTACGCAAATATCTTTTGACAGATCAAAGGTCACGGTCACAGGCACAGAGATTATTACCATAATTATCCTCTAGGGAATAAATAAGCCTAATTTGATAAAACTTTGAACCAGTATTGGTGGAAAGGAAACATGGCTAGTTTTTCAATTTTGGCATCTGGTACTAGCTGGAGTTAACAAAGTTGGAATTGTGAAATGAAAAATCAAAAAATATTTTTATTGAGGTCACACAATGCTTGTTAATGTCAAAACATATCAATTCTCTTTCTCTGTAGTGATGACACATTTTTTTACAGCATTTGCAGAATTCCTAGGCATCAGACACCAACATATCATGCGGGACTCTGCAGATGCTATAACAGAAAGTTATTTAAAAAAAGATCAACAATTTAGGGAAAAGTGACCACACACTCTGGTGGCTATGTTTTTGATTCAGTCAGAATAATTTGAAAAGTCTTGATATAGGATCACACGAAATATGATTGAATGTCAGTGTTATTTGGTCATTTCCTTTCAAACTATTTAGTATGATGTGTTATAAGGTCTTAATATGCTTACCATACTTAGCCATGGAATGGTAAGGTATGTTAACACTGTGTAAAAACCTTATGTGAAATTGTTCAATGCCTGATTTTAAAGTAGTTCTACACAAATGGTCCTTGTGTGACTCCCTATCAAAATTTGTTCATATTTTTCCGATTCATTAAATTAAAATCATGGGCGCCAGAAAGTGGAAACTAAAAACATTTTCTTGATTGAAACTGCTGGTCAGATTTTAAAATAGTTTCACACAAATGGTCCTTGCGTGACCCTCTTATCAAGTTTGTACATATTATACCGATTGAATAAAAAACATTGCAGTCAGAGGGCTTGGTCACTTTTAATATATGTATATTGTGGAAACTTAAAAAATCTGCTTGTATGAAACTGCTGGCTGGATTTTCAAATAATTTCACACAAAATGGTCTTTTTGAGACCTTTTACCAAGATTATTCAAATAATTTTGTCATAAAACATGGTTGTCAGAGGGAGTTGTCACTTTTTCACTATTTGTATATATTAGAAACGTTAAAAATGTTCTTGCCAGAAACAGTAAGCCCAGTTTTGAAATAATTTTACACAAATGTTTCTAAATTGACCTGTTACAAAGATTGTACAAATTATCTGTTTCGTCAAAAAGAACAAAAAAAAAAAAAAACACTGGCTATTGAGGTGTGTGGTAACTTTTCCTTGTATATTATATGTGTAATGGAAAAATCTTCTTGTTTGATATTGTCATATCACATCATTCCCCTTACTTAACTTTAGGTAGTGTTAACATTTATTTTTTTTTTGAAAAAGAGAAAGACCCATCTAGTTTCAGTGTACATTTATTTAATGTTTTTCAGGGGTAAAAGGGATTGTGTATGATGAAAATAACAACCCAGTAGAAGGTGCTGAACTTATAATTAAAGGGAGAGAAGCTGTACCCTTCATGTCGAGGATTCATGGAGAATATTATCGTATTCTCATGCCTGGTTCATACACACTAATGGTAAATATTGTACATTTTAAAGCAACACTAACAACACTTTTGAATTTAAGGATAACATGGTGTAATAGCCATATTTCATATCTTGTAACTGGATGGTAATATTTAAACGAAATTTGGTCACTTTAAAGACTTTCAAAATTAAAAATGTTTCACCGAGAGATTTTTCAAATTTTGTCATTTTTTGGGGAGATAATCGGTATTGAAGTTAACATTGATGCCTATGGGAAATATATAATTTCTTTGATTATGAGAATCTGAACTTGGATTTCGAGAAACTTTTGCGGTAGAAAGCTGCATTATATGATTCTGATACAAATATCAAAAAGAAATCTAAAATTCCCCGTAGGAGAAAGGGAGAAAATCATTTTTTCTAGTTTTCAGGGGAGATAATTCATGAAAACCCAAAATTATCAGGGGAGGTAATGTACAGAAAATTTTTGATAACATCTGTCACTATATATCTTGTCAATTATGCACCTTTTTTCTATCGTTTGACATTTTTAAAGCTTACATTATCAAGTTGTATGTATGCTTTGGTGAAATTGTGGCCTATTACACCATGATATCCTTAAAAGTAGAATAGTATATATTTCAAATGCTTTAAATAACAGTATTTTTATGCTCCCTAAAGGGGAAGCATATAGTAGAGGCTTAGTATGTCTGTCCATTCTGCATTTCTTGTTCAACAACAGTATACTATAGTTCAATTCTTATCCGGAGTATTTCTCAGCAACCACTGGTTTGAGTTTAGTGAAACTTAATAGAATGCTTCACTCTTAAGCAAGGATGCGCATGTTATCTGTTCTGGTTGGTTGAATTTTCACCCAGTTATTGCCCATTGATTATTCAACAATAGTATATATTAAGAAAGCATATTTTCTTCATTATCTGTTGGAATGAGTTTTCAGTAGATTCCACATTTATTCTCTTAATATGCAAATTTTGGGGAGCATCAATTGGTTTTATCAATATTTCTTGATTTGTCAGTTGATAATGAGCAGCCTGAAAAAAATGTTTGCAGATGGTAAAAACGTTTATTACATAGAAATAGATCCCTATTAAAAATATATGTGTTATGGTCTTTGGTAAATTGTACATTTTCCCCTTTGTTATGTTTATCTGTTATTTCAGTAAAACTCCATAATTCTTTATTTTCATTTGATAGATATTAGGGCATTTTAACAATAGAAATAAAAAGGCAGCGTTTGGAGCTTCGGAACAACAAAGATAGACAAAATGGAAGCAATAATAATATTACTTATTTCCATTTCTGATGAGTTGCTTCTAAATATAGAAAAGTGTCTGGTTTATAAAAGTGTATATTAACTTCAAAGTAAACAATATTCACAACGGAAGAAAAGTACTTTAAAGACCCACCACAACCTAGTGGCCTACTTTCTTCTCTCACATGAATTTATAATAATGGTAAAATACAGCTATTCTACAAGACTGCAAGTGGACAATTTAGGCTCTCCCTGAATTAATGTACGTTCACAACTTCATCTGCAGAAGGATTCAGTCAATTATTTTCAGTAAAGTTTTAAAGGCACTGACCTCCAAATTTGGCTGAAAAATAATCTTTCTTTCAAATTGAAGTTTGGTCATATTATAAACATTAGAATATGAAGTTTTGTTTCTAAAATATTTTAAAAATCCCAAATCAAGAAAAAAAGATGACCATGTCGAACCCTGGACTGCCGCAGCAATAAAGACATTTTCCCGTCGTAACAATAGCGCTATAATTGAAGTAGTGAATAATAACTTCAAAATATAGATATTTATAATCAAGAAAGTTTACCTGGAGTAAAAGCATGACAAAAGCTTTTCGATTTTCATCGTTAAATGTACTAAGAAACAACAAATTCTCATGTTATTCCATAACATAAAGTTTGTCAGTAATTAAGTTTTAAAGCCTTCTTAAGAAATAGAGCATTTATTTCAAGATAACTAAAAAAATATTTTTATACGCCCGAAGGGACGTATTATGTTATTCCCCCGGTGTCCGTCTGTCTCTCTGGGCAACTGAAAAGAAAGAGAGGGCCATCTAACGGTAAAGAGAACAAAAGAGAATAATAACTTCAATCCGTTAACAATAGATTAAAGGGCCGGGGCCCCCTATTCAAACAAAAGAAAACAACAAAAGAAACGGCCCTCTCTTTCATTTTGGCCGTCCGTCCATTAGCAATTTCGTGTCCGCTCTGTAACACTTGAACCCTTGAAGGATATCAAAGAAACTTGACACAAATGTTCACCACACCAAGACGACATGCAGAGCGCTTGTTTTGGATGTCTCGCTTCAAGGTCAAGGTCACACTTAGGGGGCAAAGGTCATATCAGTGTGTTTCGTGTCCGCTCTGTAAGTCCTGAACTGTGTGAAGGATTTCAAAGAAACTTTACACAAATGTTCACCACACTGAGACAAAATGCAGAGCACATGTTTCGAATGACTCGCTTCAAGGTCAAGGTCACACTTAGGGGTCAAAAGTCATATATGTCTTTGTTTTATGTATATTGCTCTGCATTGCAGTACTCTTGTTTTTAGCTCACCTGAGCACAAAGTGCTCAAAGGTGAACTTTAGTGGTCCCCCTGTGTCCGTCATCATCTGTCCGTCGTCAACAATTTGACTGTTAACAATTTTAGCCCAATCTTAATGAAACTTGGTCAGAATTTTACCCTCAATAAAATCTTGGACGAGTTCGATATTGGGTCATCTGGGGTCAAAAACAAGGTCACCAGGTCAAATCAAAGGAAAAGCTTGTTAACACTCTAGAGGTCACAATTTTGGCCCAATCTTGATGAAACTTGGTCAGAATGTTACCCTTAATAAAATCTTGAACGAGTTTGATATTGGGTCATCTGGGTCAAAAACTAGGTCACCAGGTCAAATCAAAGGAAAAGCTTGCTAACACTCCAGAGGTTACATTTTTATCCCAATCTTAATGAAACTTGGTCAGAATGTTACCCTTGATGAAATCTTGGACGCGTTCGATATTGGGTCATCTGGGGTCAAAAACTAGGTCCCCGGGTCAAATCAAAGGAAAAGCTTGTTAACACTGTAGAGGCTGCATTTATGACTGTATCTTCATGAAACTTGGTCAGAATGCTAATATTGATGATCGTAAGTTCCAGTTTGAATCTGGGTCATGTAGGATCAAAAACTAGGTCACCGGGTCAAATCAAAGGAAAAGCTAGTTTACACTGTAGAGGCCACATTTATGACCATATCTTAATGAAACTTGGTCAAAATGTTAATGTTGATGATCTGTAGGTCAAGTTCAAATCTGGGTTAGGTGGGGTCAAAAACAAGGTCACCAGGTCAAATCAAAGGGAAAGCTTGTTAACACTCTAGAGGCCATATTTATGACTGTATCTTCATGAAACTTAGTCAGAATGTTAAACTTGATGATCTTTAGGTCAGGTTCGAATCTGGGTCATGTCGGGTGAAAAACTAGGTCACGGAGTCAAATCAAAGGAATAGCTAGTTAACACTTTAGAGGCCACATTTATGACCATATCATAATGAAACTTGGTCAGAATGTGAATCTTGATGATCTTTAGGTCAATGGGTCAGGTGAGCGATACAGGGCCTTCATGGCCCGCTTGTTATTTGACAGATCCCTTTTTTGTTCACTTACAATAATTTTTTTTGAATTACTTCCCTTTTATGTTACTATAAATAGCTTATTTTGAAACTTTTTTATTATTGGACGTAGGGAAAAACCGATACCACTTTTCTGTGGTACAACATGGATGGTACCTCCAATTTTTAGGTGTATTTTGACATACCTGTACCTGGTAAGGATATTTTTTGTGAACTTTTTTTTTTGGAATTTCTTCCCTTTGTTGTTCCTTTCCTGTGGACTTAGAAGTTTTTTTGGAATTTCTTCCCTTTGTTGTTCCTGTCCTTTGAGCTTCAACAGTCAAGTTCTTTAAATTTTGCATCCATCCTCTGATGAAACCCTTAGGGCCTATATTGCCCCGCTAGGCGGCGCTCTTGTTTTTTGTTGTCGAACGATCTGGAAGCCAGTCACTTTAAATTTATACTTACACTTGAACAGTTTCTCCTGTTTGGGCAACCAGGTTAGAAAAATCAAACTTAAAACCTAAATGAATCCTAACATGTATGAAGAGCTCAGTGTATTTAAAGAAGAAAAGGTTTTCAGTCTTGAACAAATCCATTGCATGATCAAAATAAGTTTGACTATCTTTGAAAGACTTATATTAAATACAAAAACCTGCAGAATATGTGTGACAGTTTAAGTAAAAAAGTGTATTTTTTATAAATAAATGGCCCCAAACCCTGCCTGATATACTTTTAACATTTTCAAAACTCTTTCAGGTGTACTTAAAGACAGCAAAATACATTTTTCATAACAAACAAATTTTGAAGCATGACACACTAAAGTCTTCCTTGCTTAAATACTGGTAATATTCATCCTCAATTGCTACAGGGATAGAGGACCTACAGAGTTTCTAGATGTACATGTGTCATGTTCCCGTGATTGGCTGGCACAAAGTCATACTAGGAAGCTGTACACAAATGTTCCTGAAATTCTGAAGTAAATTTTACTTTTGACAGCTTAAAATATATAGGATAATTATTACATGAGTATCTTTTCATATTTAATTTATTAAACAAGTTGAATAAAATAATAAAATGCGAGGCTCTGCCGAGCATTTTATCAATTCGATTCAAAGAGTATAATAAATTCAATGTGGACAGTCACAAATGTAATATTCGTTTTATCACATCTTAGCCTTTCCTCTCCAAACATCAAAAATTCTACTTTCTTTTACTGTATAACAAGTCAATTTGACCAACGTCTCCTATACTATAAATGACGTTGATGTCAAAGCTTTATTACACTAGCATATTATAATTTTTATTTAATGACTTGATTACACTCCGCGACGTCAAACGTGTGATAAAATTATATATTTCAGGTAAAATACAAAGATTACATCGCAGTCAGCAAGACGTTTACAGTAAGGGAAGGAGAAGTTACTCACCTTGATGTTGTTCTAGGAAAGAGGGAGATAAGTGGTGCTAGCAGTATAGTTGCAATGGGTTACTTCCCTTGGACTATACCATTGATATTTAGTGTGATAACAGCGTTATGGTCTTGATGTATACCTAGTCATTACATATCAAGTCATTTTTTGTCATATGATTTTCTATTGACTGTTCATATTTCTTCAGGTGTATTAATGATGATTCATTCTTTCTAAAAGAATTTCTTGATTAAATGTTGTATTATCTGATTGAGAAATGACTGGTATAAATTCATGTCATAAAAAAGAGAAATGAAGAAATTATTGCATTGTATTTGGTATGGATAAGTCTAAATAACTACTGTAAATCACTTACAATATGAGAGTAAATGACAGACTCTGATTCTTCAGTTATCCAGCCAAGACCTGAATTCACACTGATAAAAAATCACAAAAATTGAATGATTTTTTTTTTAAAAATGCACTTTCCACAGTTCATTTATAACAGATACTTTTAACCAGTTTAATAATTATGCAAAAGAAATTTATTTTAACATTTAAAAATTAGCCTGTTGTTTTAGTCTACCATGTTAACATTTTTATCAGAGATTTTAGGAAAGTTAAAGTTTCTGCATTGATTGGTCTGATATACAATATTCGTTAAACAAACTTTTATACTACTAGTATTCAAATATAATTTTAAATTCTGTGTATTTTTGGCATCATGTTGAACAAAGGTTCACAGTGAGCTTTGGAATAGATGGCTAGTCTGGCTTTGATCGTTTGAGCAATTTTAATGTTACCACCTAAGAGGTAACAATTTTGGCCCAGTCTGAATGAAACTTAGTTAGAAAGTTTTCCTCAATAAAATTTTGGAAAGTGGAGAATGAAGATTCTGGGTTATCTAGGGACAAAAAGCAGGTCACTAGGTCAAATTATAGGGAACTCTTTTTAAACACTTTAGAAGCCAAATTTTCTACCTGATGTAGATCATTTCTAGCTGAGTTTTATGAAATCTTTGTTTATATGAAATGTGTGGCAGTCTCTGGTGGTTCACCTCAATTTGAACACTGGGACACTAGGCCAAATCTCGGTAAAACCATGAACATCATTATTTTTTACTGAATCTTGATAAAATTTCTCTAGTCTGTGTACACAGGTGATTGAATTATATTGACCCTTGTGTTTATTGTATATATTTTCATAGTGACTATCAGTGGTGAATTAGCAGGTTCTTATCTTTGTGTGAAACAGAGCTGTTTATGAAAGTTGTGAAAAGTTTATTATTTCAGTCATATACCAGGGTGCTATGTTGTTCATAGCATGACAGTTCAGTGCATTACCAGTGTGGATACTAAATATGTTTTAACAGCAACATTGTCTAATTTTCAAGAAGGGAATATTGTTTTACTGTAGCTATAATGAAGAGTCTATGAACATGTATTTAGTTTGCAGATACATTTTCATTTCAGTGCCAGTTTATTGATAATGTAAGATTTGAGTGCCATTTTACAGACATTGTACGAGTGTAGTACATTTGAGTGCAGTGTACAGATATTGTCATATTTGAGTGCCAGTGTACACATATTGTTTGTACACATATTGTAACATTTGAGTGCCAGTGTACACATATTGTTTGTACACATATTGTAACATTTGAGTGCCAGTGTACACATACTGTTTGTACACATATTGTAACATTTGAGTGCCAGTGTACACATATTGTTTATACACATATTGTAACATTTGAGTGCTAGTGTATATTGTTATACACATATTGTAACATTTGAGTGCCAATGTACACATATTGTTTTTACACATATTGTAACATTTGAGTGCCAGTCTACACATTGTTTGTACACATATTGTAACATTTGAATGCCAATGTACACATATTGTTTATACACATATTGTAACATTTGAGTGCCAGTGTACACATATTGTTTATACACATATTGTAACATTTGAGTGCCAGTGTACACATATTGTAACTTTTGAGTGCCAGTTTACACATTTTGTAACATTTGAGTGCCAGTTTACACATTTTGTTACATTTGAGTGCCATTGTACTGATATTGTAATATTTTGATGCCAGAGTATTGATATTGCACAAATCTTTTGCAGTGTAACATTTTCTATATATAGCATGATATTGTACAGTAAAATTTGGTTACTTCAAACTCAGATATAAAAAAAACAACTTGGATATAAGGAACAAAGTTTTATTTCTGAATTTTAGCTTGCTTTGCTTCAAATAAAATCTATGGATACAGAGAACTCCATAAAAGTGAAAACTCAGTTCTAAAGATCTTGTTATTGGATATGAAGGCAGTAATTCATGTAGAAAAGTAACTGGTTTTAAGGAACACCACATGCAGAAATAAATCCTGGTGGTTAGGAATTTACAAGACTTCTTGCTTTCAACAAGTTCAGTAAATGTTCTGGGAATTCCTGATAGCAGGACAACACAGTTTTCATATGCCTTGGCTTTTTCTTTAAAGTCCTGGATATTCCTGGCTTTTCCAGTCTACCTTTATTTAAGTCCTGACTTTTTCTGACTGTGTCCTGACTTATAAAGTTGACCAGGATATCCCAGGATTTCCTGACCAAGGGGATTTATCTCAGCATGGGGGTACTCTTGGATTTGCTGTTTTAATCATTTAAATGGTGTGACTTCTTTCACAATTAGATCAAAATAAATGAAATTTAACATGCATGTAAGAAAAATAAGAATGAAACATTTTATTTCATAAATTTATTTTGACTACAAAGTGTGTATCAAATACCAGAACATAGTTATAGTGACACTTCTTTTTAGCTCATCTGATTTTTTGAAAAAAAATGATGAGTTATTGTCATCACTTGAGCGGTTGTCGGCGTCGGCGTCGGCGTCGGCGTTGCCTGGTTAAGTTTTATGTTTAGGTCAGCTTTTCTCCTAAACTATCAAAGCTATTGCTTTGAAACTTGGAATACTTGTTCACCATCATAAGCTGACCCTGTATAGCAAGAAACATAACTCCATCTTGCTTTTTGCAAGATTTATGGCCCCTTTTGTACTTAGAAAATATCAGATTTCTTGGTTAAGTTTTATGTTTAGGTCAACTTTTCTCCTAAACTATCAAAGCTATTGCTTTGAAACTTGGAATACTTGTTCACCATCATAAGCAGACCCTGTACATCAAGAAACATAACTCCATCTTGCTTTTTGCAAGATTTATTGCCCTTTTGGACTTAGAAAATCAGTTTTCTTGGTTAAGTTTTATGTTTAGGTCAGCTTTTATCCTAAACTATCAATGCTATTGCTTTAAAACTTGCAACACTTGTTCACCATCATAAGTTGACCCTGTATAGCAAGAAACATAACTCCGTCCTGCTTTTTGCAAGATTTATGGCCCCTTTTGGACTTAGAAAATATCAGATTTCTCGGTTAAGTTTTATGTTTAAGTCAACTTTTTCTCTTAAACTATCAAAGCTATTGCTTTGAAACTTGCAACACTTGTTCACCATCATAAGCTGACCCTGTACAGCAAGAAACATAACTCCATCCTGCTTTTTGCAATAATTATTGCCCCTTTTGGACTTAGAAAATCATTTTCTTGGTTGAGTATTATGTTTAAGTCAACTTTTCTCATAAACTATCAAAGCTATTGCTTTAAAACTTGCAACAGTTTTTCACCATCATAAGTGGACACTGTACATCAAGAAACATAACTCTATCCTGCTTTTTGCAAGAATGATGGCCCTTTTTAGACTTAGAAAATCATGGGTAGGACAATATTTCTATTACACAAAAAAAATCAGATGAGCGTCAGCACCCGCAAGGCGGTGCTCTTGTTTATACCCCCCTTGAACACCCGTGGTTGGCGGGCGGCGTCCAAAGCATGTCTGCTCTCTAAATCGACAGTTTTCATCGGATCTTCGCCAAAATTGCTTACAATGTTTGTGGGCATAATATCTCGGCCAAGTTCGATAACCAGCCGAATCGCCCCAGGCACTCTTGGATTATGGCCCTTGAATTACTCGAAAAATAGCGAATTTCGCCCTGTCGCTCTCTCGAAGAGTTTTCTTCGGATCTTCACCGAACTTGCTTACAATGTTTGTAGGCATAATATCTCGGCCAAGTGTGATAACCAGCAAAATTGCCTCAGGTACTCCTGGATTGTGGCCCTAGAATTACTCGAAAAACAGCGAATTTAGCCTTGTCCGCTCTCTAAGTCAAACAGTTTTCATCCGATCTTCGCCAAACTTTATGACAATGTTTGTGGGCATAATATCTTGGCCAAGTTTGATAACCAGCCAAATCACCCCAGGCACTCTTGGATTATGGCTCTTGAATTGAAAAACAGCGAATTTAGCCTTGTTCGCTCTCTAAGTTGAACAGTTTTCATCCGATTTACACCAAACTTTGAAAAATTGTTGAAAAAGACGTTAAACCTGAACACACACACACCAAACTTGATGAAAATGTTTTTTGCATAATATCAGCCAAGTTCAATAAATAACCAAATTGTCCCAGACATTCTTGGATTACAGCCCTTGTTTTCATCCGATCTTCACCAAACTTGCTGACAATGTTTGTGGGCATAATATCTGGACCAAGTTCGATAACCAGCCAAATCGCCTCAGGCACTCTTAGATTATGCCTCTTGAATTAGGCCAACTTTGATGACGAGCTTATTTTGTGAAAGTCTAGCACTCTTGTTCTTCTTATGGCCAATAATGTAATTCCTAAAACAATGACATGTCATGTCAGAACGTCTACTGTTGTAATTAACAAGAATGTTTGAAAAAGAATTTTCTTTGAGTGAAGGAGCATACAAGTGAATATCATACAAATTATATGAGTAGTAAAACAGAAATATTCAATTTAAAACATCTGATATAATGAAATGGGAAACAACCATTTATACTTACCAAAGATGAACTAAATTAGTATGCAACTTTAAATGTGTCAACCAGAGTTATAACATACTGTTGGCTATATGAATACCAAAAAAAAAACAGTTTTAAGGAACTCATTTTCATTGTCCTGCTAAGTTCACTATATCCAAGTTTTACTGTATGTACAGTATATGAGCCGTGCCATGAGAAAATTAACATAGTGGGTATGCGACCAGCATGGATCCAGACCAGCCTGCGCATCCGCGCAGTCTGGTCAGGCTCCATGCTGTTCGCTTTTAAAGCCTATTGGAATTGGAGAAACTGTTAGCGAACAGCATGGATCCTGACCAGACTGCGCGGACGCGCAGGCTGGTCTGGATCCATGCTGGTCGCATACCCACTATGTTGGTTTTCCCATGGCGCGGCTCATATGTATTATTGAAAGATTTCAGGCCATTAGATTATGCTGCATACTCACACAGAAGATATATTACTGTCATGTTTTATAACCAGTAATTTCTAGAATATTAATTCTGAAATTAAGGCCTTTGAATTATTTAACATTTAAAGAATATCAGTGTGAGCCAGATTACTACAGTATATTTTCACAGAAGGAAGTGGCTATTCTTACGGTCCCATAGGAATAGCCTCGCAGTCAATTCTTACGGGAGAGCCGTAAGAATAGTCAAAAGCCCGCATGTGTCTATTCCTACCGTTCTCCCTACGAAATATGAAAAGTGTGCAGGTGGTTATTCCTAGGTTATTATAACATATGGCAGTTTTTTGTTACAGATCGACTGAATTCATTCGAGTGATATAATTTCACCCAACCTCTTTACTTTTCTGCTAAGGAAATCCAGAGAAGACAAAAAAAGGGAAGTGATTTCCCCTAGTATAACGCATTTTATTACATTTTATTACTTCCATTTGTTACATAAACAAATAATTTTAATACAACGAATTTATCGTAAGTGTAAAATATACTTATTTAACTGAAATTTGTCTTCTAAATAAATCAGAAAACGATCGTTGGTTGTACAGATTTAGATGTAAATACATACGATATTAATATTGAAATACTAAAAAATACTGACCAAGTGTTTTCAGCTAAACCAGTTTGAGAATCATTGATCTATGTTTCGTGTATATACATGCAAATTTTTCATAATAATACAAATCTCTTACCACTCTAAACATGTTTATTGCCCTTTAATTGATTTAATGTGATTACATGTCATTTCTGAAATCGGTTGAAAATATATCAGTTGAGTGACTTCAGTACAATGTATTGTAATACAAAACTGCCATAGGAATAACCATCTGCGGGTTTTTCACTACCTGCAAGCTATTCCTACGGGTCCGTAAGAATAGCCACTTTCTTCACAGAAAGTGTATATGTATAAAGACTAGCCATGTTTAATATCCATCCTGATCAGATTAGTATCTTAGTGGGCCTCTTTGGCTGAGTGGATAAGGTTGCTTACTTCAGGTCAGTTTCCTTTTGGGTTCGAAAGTTGCTTGAAGTGTAGAATCCTCCATCCAGCTGGCTTATGTAGGGTTGGTAGTTCTACATATGAACCCAACAATGCATGATATAATAACGGCAGGGACACTTGGGGTCGACCTACAAATGTTTCAGTGTTATATTTAACCCAACAAAAAATCAAATGCAGTATATTGATATTATAGCATTCAGATGTCAGTATGGTGATATTGTAACAATTTAGTGCCTCGTGTACTGATATTTTAATATTTTAGTGCCACCTTGCTTGTATTTTCACACATTGTGGAGTCAGTACACTGATATTTTTATGTTCAGTTTGTAATTTTATAGCAGACATTTCTGTAACCTTAATTATGTTTATAATGAACTTTGTAGAAAAAATAAAATTGATCAAGCTTCAAGACTTATTTTACTGTTTTGCTACTTTTGCCATATTTCAGTGAAATTCCCTACTTGCCATTTTCATATGTATGTAAGCCATTGGAACATTTGCATTTTGTAAGGGACAACACAATTCAAGGTAATATCAATCTTCAGCAGAAAAAATGAAATTAAATATATTGTTTCAGATATGTGATCTAATTCAGGCAAAAACAGTTGTTCAGCACCAGTATCAATATCAATCTTTTTAGGACATTTTTGTAAGCAAAAGGTACTGTATTTTACATGCATTTTTCCATCAAATCAGTCTTTTTTTTTACTCGCTTAATCTACATGTAGTGTAAAGTTCAAGGTCACAGTGACTTTGAGCTGAAAATTGGTTCCCCATCAATTGTTGGAGAACTATTTGGTCTACAGTTGTCAAACTTTGTATGATGACTGTCTTTTTTCCTTTTCTCAGTAGATGACTCTTATATTTTAGGGGTTCTGTATGTGTAAGGTGAAGGTCACATTGACCTTGAGACTCCGTAGCTAGGGAACACTCTGGTATTCAATTGCCAAACTTCTTAGGATGATTTCCTTTGGTCAATAGATGAGCCGTTTTGTTTTGGGGTCAGTAGGCAAAGCTCAAGGTTATAGATACCTTGATACTGAAAATGGTTTCAGCTTAATAACTGAAGATTATTATGGGACTACTGGGTAGTCATTAGCTGATCCCTAATGTGTTTTGGATCAGTAGGTCAAAAGTCAGAAGCAACAAGGATACTGAGAATGAAAACGGTTTCCGCATAATATCCAAAGAACAGTTTGGTGTACAGTTGTCCAACTTTATAGGATGAATACGTGTGGTCAGTATATGACCTCTGTAGCTTTTAGGGTCATCTCGTCTAAATGTATGCGCGTGGAGTTATTTTTATTTTTGCTAAAGGGGAGTCAATTTTTAGCACTTTCGAACGATTTAAAAATACCTGGGCTTTAGCACGACAGGACAAGGATGCCACTGGGGGCATCAAGAGTTTATTGAACGCAGCTCCTAGTTCTTATTACTAAAAAACCTGCATGTTTCTTTGGCAACTAGATCTACCTATTTTGACTTAAATCAATATCAGTATTTTAATATCCTTTGCACTAAATGTAGATCTATATTCCTTAACACATGTTTTCTGCCAAAATTGTGAAGCATACTAGACTATTATTAAATTGTTTTGACAATGCAATCCTGATGCCTATCCTTGCAACATATTTCTTCATTTCCTAAGCATTTTGAAATATTCGGAATGTCAAAAGCTTAGCAGTAATGTAAAACATTGTCATCCGTGACAGCTTTCATGTAGCAGATGTGACTCCTAGGTTCTCTTGACCTATTGTGCCCATAATATAGTTCCTTAGATAATGCACTAAGTAATGTTTGCCATTTACTTTACCCTACCCTTGTAACCTAGCTCCCAATTTAGGCAAGTGTGTCTATAGTATATTTATCTGTCATGTTGGTTATGATGTTTGTTACCAGACTTGATTTGTGAGTGTTCTATGTTTGTCATGGTGAAATGAAAATACAGTAAAAGTTTAGTGCTGTTTCTTTTTGTTGGAGCGAAAATACCACACATTGTCGAAATTAGGTTGTAAATTTCCAGCATGAGTTCCTACTGACGACCTTCATAATTATAGAACCTGCCAGGGATTCAGTGAGAAACTTGAAACTTGAATGGTATTCTTTAAAAGTATTTATGTTGATAGAAAGTGGGGGGGGGGGGGGGGGGGGGGGGGCAATAAACCAAAGAGTAGCACTTGCATTTTAGCAAAACTGGACAGAAACCTTTTTAAGCGGTCTAAAACTGGTTGTGCTGGGATATGATGTATCAAATGGTGTGACATAGTTCGATATGGGAGATCATCAGACATAGATCAAATATATGAATACGACGTGAAGAATACTGCACATAGAACTGTTTATAAGAGACAGAATTTTCTTTTTAAACATAATCTGCTTAAATAAGTGAAAAATCATCTTTCTTAGACATATATGCATGTGGTTCTGGGACGATCTGTATGAAAAGAATTGGAACCACTGCCTTACACTTGCAGGATCGTAAGAGACGACTAATAGGGTCTTAACACTTGGTTTTGCTGTAACTCTGTGATTCCAGCAGGTATGCAAATTTTGATTACATACCTCATGTTTTTATTTCGATGTAAATTTTATGAGATGTGAAACCAAAATTTGTAGTCCTGTTTGGCGCCATATAACCTATACTGTGTTGGTGCGCCGTAAAACCCAAATAAATAAATAAATAAAAAAAAACAGAATTAAATCACTAGCTTTAAAGTCAGAACACGTCACATTCTAAACAGACCTTATGCAATGTTACGAACTTATGTACATTATCCTGTCACTTGCAGTATTTTCGACCCGATATCAGGGTACCGTATATCTTTTTTGATATACCGTCTGTTGACACGTGACCTTATGATCGATATTGTTGTCATAAGAAATTTTGCATTGAAACCATCACCATTGTGTTGGAAATGTCCGAACTAAGAAAATGAGTGGTCAAATAATGAGTTTTTATTCAAAAACGAAGAAGTTATTGAGATTTTTATTTGTAACTACATTACTGTGTCGGTGATTACGTCATTACGAACCTGATAACGTCCGGGGCCGAGCCAGATAAACTTTCTCCATCTTAGGCACTAACCTATTATTCTATTTATCTTGTCATTACTTCATTTTCCGATATTTGGCAATTTATTTTACAAAAATAAGTGTGCGACAACCGTTTTAATGACGTCATATTTGGAATGACGTCACTTATATAATGACGTAATCACCGACATTTTAGAAGTAGGCTACAGTTATGATAGCTGATTGAAAATTATGTTGTGACAGCTATTTTTGCCAAAATTTGACGAGTTATCACACGTTACTGAAATTGCCATAAACCTTTAGAAATTGTTGGTATAAACTAAAACCTTGTATTTAGGTTGTTTGTACATTTCAAATGAAACTGGCACAATCTTAGAGAAAAGTTTTTCTTATAGGCATACAGGCACTTAATAAGAAAATGGTCAAAAATCGTAGTCGCATAGTGACGGATTCACATAGTCCTCATGTTTTGCTCTTTCTTATTTTATTTGCAATATTTGCTGAAATCAAATGATAGATCTATGCTTGACATGTAGGTAGCATTTTCATAATAAAATAATAACAATGCAGAATGTGTCATGTTGACTTAGATCACCCACTACCACTATAGGGATCTCATTGTTTAGCTAATTTTGCAGTTTGTGCTGACTGAAAATATTTTTTCTGCATCAAGCATGACCCCTGCTTTCTTTTTTCATTTTATTCAGTATTGACAATATTCTGCAAGAAAATATAAGTTACAGACATTTAAAATAGGTCCTGACGTGCACTGCAGTCATATTTAACATAAATTGTTAAATCCAACAACAAACTAAATCTGTTACCACTTTCAGTAGAGTAAATACGGCAATAAGACAGTGACCCGGTCAATCCATTATGATTCGATGTGTGAATTTGTTGCGCATAATTAGAATGGGGTTTGTTTTCACATATTAACCGTGCATTTGAAGATAACGATAATATTTGGTTGTTTACATTTAAATTTGCTGATATATGTCTATCTGGTCGACTGAATGTACATATGTTATGTTCTTCAAGAATGCAGGAAACAAAGGAATCAATCAATCATCCTTGTGTTTAGTATTATGTAATCTATGGAACGCGTTCAGTCAGAGAGTCGCCTCAATTGAGAAAGAATAGTTTAACGTCAGAGGTTATTTCTAAGGTCACGGAGTTTAATTGGCCAGCTTGTAATTACAACAGCTTTCGATATCAGTAGCTCAGTCACGTGTCACTTACCGAATTAAGATATTCCTTCTTAAGAGAAGGAACAATAACACACCAAGTAGCTGTTCGTCTTTATACTATATAAAATTGACATATTGACATATTTCCAATGGCTGCAGCACACATCAGGACCAAATTAGAATGTCTGTAACTTACATTTTCTTGAAGAATATTATCAGTGCTGAATAAAAAATCAAAAGAAAAGCGGGGGTTATGTTTGATGCAAGAGAAATATTTTCAGTCAAACATACACATTCCAGATTAGCTGAAACTGAGAAAATATAAGGAAAGTAGCTCTACAGAGCAAAAAAAAAAAAGGTAGAAAAAGGCTGAGGACTGTTTGAATCTACCATATTTTTCGTGCCATATCCTATTTAATGAAAAAGAAAATTAAATTTCTATACGGATTTAGTCTAGAAGATATTCGTGTTTTATAATATTTTCTGTATTTTACATATCCCAATTGACCAAATACATGTTTTAACTATGGAAATGATTTCATTGGAAAGGTGATAAACATATTTTCACTTAACATATTGTGAAAAATATCATAATTCATCTTTCGCTCTATAGTGGCTCAGTATTCGCAATTTTTCCATTTCGTCTTATTCTGCCTTCCGACCCAACACCATTTATAGCTTTCATTGTGGTTAGCACATTCATGCCAAGGTTGACAGCAATATTCCCAATTCCTGTTAAAGTCTGTGTAACACCAATGGATTTTGGCGCCATGTAACCCACATTCATGGCCAGGGATGCATTTTCTGCCTTTAACAGATATCATCGAACTTCTCTCTGAACAATACGCCCAGTCTTTGGCGTCATTTGTGTTGCACCATGCATAATCTGTATTTTGCTCGAACCCGCATTTTTTGTGGCAACAATAGTCCCAGTTATTACTCCAGTCGATGTAGCACCATTTGTAGTTCTGACCATTATAGTCGCAGGAATTATCTTGCCTGCACCTGGACCCAGTTGCAGTGAGAGTCCTTTCAGTGGATGAAACAACAACATACTTGTCAATATAGTTGATCATTCCTGTAGTATCAAGTGTTGAGTTCCTTTCTGTAACGTTTTCTGTACCGTTACCTTTAGGACTATTAGCTGGTTTTCGTGTCAGCGTATTTTCAAGCACACTTCCACTTGTAGAATTCACAGACACTAAACGATCGGCTATATCTGATCGGCTGGCTGCAACTTTTGAATGGTCTGCGGTAAGAATAGGCGTCATGCCTGTGCTGGCAAACAAATCTCGCGTTTTTTGAATGTCAACGCGTTTCAAAAATAGTCCTAAAACAGCATCAGCAACATTCCAGAATTTCAAAGATATCGGTACATTTCCGTTTAAGAGGTTTATTGCAGAATTAAGTACATCAGTTTGAGACGATGGAACTGCCCATTGTCTAGTCCTACTCATGCTCTCAAGGTCCTTTGCTATTTGACGTTCAACAGGAACAGCCAACTTTGCTCTTGCCTTCTTTGAGTTCTCTGACAGAGATAAGCAGTCGTCAACAAAAATTTTAAAAGTGTCATTTCCAAGAATTAGAGCAAGTCGTACTTCTAAATCTACAACATTGTACGGAATGACGTATGATTCTGGTACATTTTCACCGTAATAACTAAAGGAAAAACCTTTATCCTTATCTTCTGGTTTTACAGCATCTGATGAGTCACAACAACCAGCTGTCCACATTATACTGGGAACAGTAACTCTGTCATAGTCTCTGTGCCGATCGCCTTCCGTGTCATCTATTAAGGACGGTATCCTTTCAGAACCAGGTAAAGCACCAGTTACAAAGTACCTGCAGAGTACAAGAAACGTTCAATTTCATACTGGTTTGGAGAAGCCAAACATAAATAAAGAAACTACAATTTAAAATATGATTTAAGAAGCATCTGAACTAAAGCAACGAAAACATTTCTATTCAACTTTAAATGTAAAGATTGAACTTCTGTTTCGGAATGGCACAAGCTTATCTTTACACAGAAAACTGGTACCTTCCTCTCAAGACTGGATACTGCACCTTTCAATATATAAATACATGATTTGAATGAAAAGAGACGCATTTTCATGGCAGAATTAGTTATAATTCACATGAAACAGGGAATCGTAAGACGAACATCATAGTGCCGGGAGTTTCAGCTAAATCAAACAACAGTGTATTTGCACAAAGAATGAGCTTGATTTGTTTCGGCATGGGCTAAACCGTTTAATATAGTCTGTAGTACCGGCTAATGGTTTTGGCATCTTATTTTACCTTATATTTGCTTTAATTAAAATTGCTATCTTGATAAATGACTACCTTAAAAATACAACCACCACCTTTAACATTTAAGGTCAAATACTTCTAGTAAATGCTAATAAATCATGTTTCGACAAAATCAATCTCTCATAACACTTTTAAAAACACGAAAGTTTCAACCATGACATACCTTTAAATGTATTCAAGGATTTACAGAACTTAAAGAATATGCTATATATAAACTTGATTGAACTTTATATCCTGTATGAAATTTTGTAATCATTTTTTCACATCTTTCATTTTGTCATTAATTCTTTGCAATGGAATCTATCTTATAATGCGACTGGGGGAATCCTTCATAATGTCCTCGGGTTGTGGTGATGAGTGGTACACGTCCGTTTGAACGTTCGGACATGGCGACTTTATGTTAACATTCTATTTGGAGTATTTGAATATCAATTTTCTGCGAGCTAGTTTATTCATTTCATTATAATACAGCTTAATGTTTTGTGATTCATGGATGCTAGATACAATGGCTGCCAACCTACACGCAAATTAACAAATCTATGGTGTGTCTGCAGGATAAAAAGGTAACAGAACCAGCCTGATGTTAGCAGTAGAGCAGCAACAGCAGTTTTACTGCTGTTACTGTTATAACACAATAGCAGCAATCGCTGTTACTGTTAGACAGTTATAGCAGTAAGAGCAGTAGCCGGAGATTTTAAGAGAAACGTAATGAAATCTGCTTTTGCAATTGATCTCTTATGTGCCGACGATAATCCTTCAAATCTGTTTGAAATAGTATTATATTACTCCAGAAAACTATTTGGCACATTTTCCTTCAACTTCTGTTGTTTAATTGTGATCTTGTAACTTTACAGCAGTTTAAGCTCTCGTTGTGTCATGCATTTCCGCAACTTGCTATTGTTCACCATAGTTTATGGGACGCATCCTCTAAATCAATATTTCCTAGCCACTAGTATTAAATCCATGTTGGTTTTTATTCTTCCAGAAATTGTTGCTTTCCTTATATTTTTATGATTCTAATCTGGCCTCGAATCGATGTTGACGTTCTTATTTTTCGGAGCAGCTGCTAAGCAACCGTTCAAAGGCAGGCTACTCAAATCTCGTACTTTGTTCTAGATTTTTAACATGTTCACCCTAGAAAACTCCGGGAAACGCTTTTGTGGAGTGATTTGTACATGACTGCTTTCCTTTATGTATATTTCATTATACACTTTTGAGCCTTGCACTTCGCAGTGCACACTTACAAAAATGGGCTCGAATTGTTGTTAATGCTGTCATTAACAGCTTTTAGGAGGCCTTCAGGATGCACAGAACCAAGCTAATATATCGCTAGTAAATATATGTCCAAACATAATAGATATTTATTCAAAAGAAGGCGTCATATCGAAACTCGAACATGTTTTGGTATTTAGATATTGCTGTATTCTGCACCGGAACGATTGACTCGAACAAAATCTTAGTTTTGTGTTTTGCACCAAAAACGATGGACTGGTCAAAACGCGTGCTTAGACTAAATGAGATGCAGTCTAAGATCAGTTTTAGCAATTCGTATGTATTATGTGCCGATAAAGAACGGTCTTATCTGTTTAAAATCGTAATTTTTGTCGATCGTCATATAATAAGAAAATTGGATCAAAGACTTGATACTGTTGATACACACACTGTTTAGGGGCGTTCTATATTTCTTCGAACCACATCAATAGTTTGTTAGGATAATTGTTCAATATATAGAACATATTGCTCTACCGCCGGATTTTCATAATGGTCTCGGCATACTTCAAAACCTGGTCACTTTATGAAATATGAAAACAATTCTAGTGCTCATTTACTGCTATATTCTGCATTCATAAGAAAGTAAGGGGACTTTAAATCATGTTCTACTATTTAATAAAACGCATTTTTATACTTGGCATATCCTTATCTAAAGAAGCATAATATCTCAATATGTTCTAGGTATTTGGTTAAGTAGAAATGTTTTATTAAATAGCTACATATGATTTTGATATCATTGAAATGCTCTAAAGTACTGACAATGCCGTTTTGCAGAAAACTAGATTGCTGTGAACCTGTTTTCACCTAAATATACTATTCTTAAATATTTCAATATTTTTCAAGAATAAAAAGCCTTGAGACTTATTTTGGTTCATAGCTTTACATACTTTTCACATATGAGAGCTTGCTGAAGCTAATTACACTTCGCGATATAAATTGGCTAATGGACATTTGCGGATTAAATCGAAGTGGACTGTGGACACTTAGGACGATTGATATTTCAAGGGGACCATCTGAAAATAGCTATTATTATATTATGCATCTGAGATAAAATGGTCAAGTTGAGCTATTGTGCTCATTCAGTGTCCGTCATCCGTTGTCATCGTCTGACGTAAACACTTTCGCCTTGAACACCCCTGATATTTCAGTTATGGCCCAATCTTATTGCGATTTGTCTTAAAGGTGATTAATCAGAGTTTGGTTAAATAATAGATTTGGTTTTATTTTCTTTTTGACGAGTTTCCAGTTTGAGCAAAAAATAAAAATATCAGTCGCTAAGTAGTGATGTTCAAACAAAACATACTTTAGTTATTATAAAGTCAATTTTGATGACATTTTTAAAGTTTTTCACCTACAAAATATAAATACTTGTTTGTTTGTTTTGTTGGGTTTAACGTTGCACCGACACATTTATAGGTCATTGTTATAATTGTTTGAAGTCAAGTCAAAGTCAAGTCAAGTGAAAAACCTTTTATTTCACTCATTTCATGAATACATGAATAAATGAGGTGAGATTTTTTAACAATATACTGGAGGCTCATAAGAAAATAATAGTACAACTCAACTCTAACAAAATATGATGAGTTTTCACAATAACGGCTTTCATATCTATATGTCATTTGTCAGTATTACAATATAATAAATAAATATATAAATAAATAAATGATGCCCCCATTCGGGCACCGGAGAGTCATAAAATGTACCGAGATGAAAATACAAAATATCATTTATCTTAGCTGTGACAATATAATTTTAACAAATTTGCACTATTTTAAAAACTCTTTTTTTATTTCCAGTATTTATAAGTTGTTCCAATTTAAATACATTCGGATTTCTGAAGAAATATGGTTTAATAAATTTTTTTCGTTCATTTGGAAACAGGTTACACTCGAAAAGATAATGAAACTCGTCTCCTAACTTATTTTCACAGTTGTTGCATGTTCTTTGGTTTAATGATAATCTTGTCCAATTTCCTGTTTCTACAGGTAACCTATGGTTTCTCGTGCGAAATTTTATGACAGAATGCAATAGAGACTTTGGGGTATTGGACAGATATTTTTCTTGACCAAATGAAGTTTTGAATAATCTACAGAATGTGCTATCGCTAGAATTTTCAACTAACGAGTACCATGCGTTTATAAATAAATTCTTTAGTTTGTATTTAACTGCCATTTTAAGCCATTTGCTATTTGTGAATGTTTGTTGATGCCATATATTATTAAAACCGCACTTAATTAAAACAGATTGAACAGCATACAGCCACGGACATTTTTTCTTAAAAGATTCATGGTTATAATTTCTGCTAATAGCGTACATATTTTCATAGATAATGGAGGAGAGTTTGGTTGGAAAATTATCATTTTCATTGTTGACAATTCTTGACCAGAAAGATATAATTGTTTCTTCTATATCGATATTTATAGGCATGCAACCTGTCTCGCCATATACCAAGTAACCCGGTGTTGACCTTTAAGTTTAAGAACGTACTTTAGAAATTTCAATTGTACTCGTTCGATTACTTCATTATTTCCTGTTCCCCAAATTTCAGCTCCATATAATAATAATAAAATAATAACTTTACCGTATTGAGTGATAGTGATAAACTGGTACATCTCGTTAACAATTATCCTCGTAAAGTTGCAAAATTTATTGTTAAAAGCTACTTAAGGAGGAGAAAAGCAATATATAACACCAGATAAATTAAAACCAAATAATATGAATAGAAAATTTACTTATTTTTCAGTTTATTTATTTATATGTATTTCTGTATATTTGCATTTACTTTCAAGATACGGTGATAAGTGCTTTTTATTACTATGTTGTAGTAGGGGTGATATTTAAATTATTGATTATCTTTCTTTAAAGTTTCAGAAAAATGCTCATTTCATGTGACATTACGCATGTTCTTTGTATTACATTGATTGGTGACTTATAGGCCCATTGGGCCGGGTGTGTTTAACTGTTAAATATTGTATGTTATTATGTTTATATGCTCACACAGGTCACGTTAATAAACAAATTTCTTATCTTATCTTATCTTATAATAAAATAGGCTTGATTGTTTTATTAAATAAGCCAAATTGAAGATCTACTGGGAGATCAAGGCGATGTGAATTTCTAATCAAACTGTACATAGCTCGTGTTGCTTGAGATGCAATATGAGATTTACACGTATTAAAAGAGCCATTTCTGCTAAACAAAATACCTAGATATTTATATTCATTTACTATTTCCATACGTTCATTTTAAAAAAGAAAATTACAGTTGGGTTGACGTCCTCTAGAGAAAATTATTATTTTAGACTTTGAAGTATTTACTGTCAGTTTCCACTGGTCACAATATTGGGCATAAAGGTCTAAAGCTTTCTGCAGGCCTGTTTCTGATTCTGATAATATAACAGTGTCATCAGCATAGAGTAATATAAAAATCTTTAAAACGTCATGAAGTGCACCGTTTTGATAGCTTGGAATAGTAACACCGCTTTCAAAGTTATTTTGAAGAAAGAAATCGTTGAGATCATTTAGATATAATGAAAACAAAAGAGGTGACAGGTTCTCTCCTTGTCGAACGCCGACATTGCATGTAAAAAATTGCGAACATTCAGAATTTGCTCTAACGCACGATTTTATGTTTTGGTACATATTTTGGATTAATTTCAAACATTTACCGTTAATATTAAGATTCAAAAGTTTTGCCAAAGTCCGTTTCGCCATAAAGTATCAAACGCTTGTTTAAGATCAATAAAGGCACAGAACAATTTTCCCCTGTAAGTACTTTGGTACTGAATTAAATGATGGAGTATTAACATGTTATCAGATGTTGAAATGTTTTCCTAAATCCTGCTTGGCAGTTGTGAAAACAATTATTTTCTTCTATATATTTAGTCAATCTGTTATTAATTACACACGTAAACAATTGCCCAAGCAGCTAAGAAGTGTAATAGGTCGGTAATTTTCTGGCTTTAAAATATCACTTTTGTTTTTGTAAATGGGATTTATAACACCAACAGTCCACGATTCTGGAATAACTCCACTATTAAAAACAAGATTAAAAAGATTCAAATATATACCTTTCATGATGTGATATGTAGACTTAATATGTTCGTTTACAATTTTATCCACTCCACTCGCTTTATTTTTTTTAATGATTTTATTGCAAAATCTATTTCATTTTCTGTAATTTGGAATATTTATGTTGTTATTCAATTGTTCATTTGGTACAATATCATTAATGCCTTCCTCGATATTACGGGAAAAATTTATATTTTTGAAATAATTATACAATCTGAAATATTTGCTTCGGGTTTACTATTTTGATTTTTCTCATTTATAACTTTCCAATATTTCCTAGGATCACAGTTTTTAAGTTTGCGTCATTTCTCATATCTCTTTTATGGGATTTGTCACGATAAAATTTCATAGTTTTCTTATATTTCTTACTTTGTATTTTGAGATTACTTCTATTATTTTCAGTTTTCCTTAATTTATATAAATACTTAGCCCTATGGAAGTCCCTTCTAGACTTTTTACATTGTAACCCAAACCAGTCAGACGTTTTATTGCCATTTTTGTTACTATGTGAATTATGATAACCAAAAGACTCCTGCGAACATTTTAAAAACAGTTCAGATATTGATGTTACAACATCACCCGCTGTTTCTTGGTTAAATGAATTATGTTGTTCTAGCTCCTGTAATTTATTTCGATTTTTTTGCACTTCAAGTCTATCAATGTTTTGAACGAAATTATTCAATTTTGCATTAAAAAATAGATTTCGAGACATAATTTTGAATTGATTTAACCTTGAATATTGGTGTTACAAACCTACTTTTAAATATCTTGAGGCAGAATATAGCAGAAACTTATGACCAAATTACGTTAAAATGTCTCAATTAGGAATCTTTGGACGTAAATCGCCAGCATATTGAAATTCCGTCGGCAATATAAAATGAACAATTTATTGAACCAAACATCTAAGCAATCGTCAACGTAGTTTGAACTCTGCTGGACAGTTTTGAATCCCAGCAGTAACAAGGATTCTAGCCCATTTTCGGACACTTTGACCTAAAGTGACAAAATCTTGGCTCGAAAACATCGTTTATTTATTTTTACTATTTGTTTAGAATAGAGTAGATGTAAGCACAAAAGCATTCTCTTTTTGCGTTATGAGGCTTTCTTTGGACATATGCAGTCCTGAAAATCCGCCGTAAGTGTAAGTACCAATTTTTGGACATACAGCAATATATCCATATGGATCAATGCATCCCAAAAAACTCCTGAACGCTGTGAATTACAACAGTAACAAAGATTGGAGCCAAAATGCGAAATCATTTCGAACATATTTCACTGTATGTACATATTGCGTAAATTGCTAAAACATAGTGTACCTTATAGATTCGAATGATGACCTAAGGTTACCGAATCTTGACTCGAGTTCATCGTTTCGGTGCAGCAGTATCTAAACAACATGTTCCAGTTTCGTAATTAGGCCTTTTTGGACGTATGCCGTCAGCATCCAGAAAATCTGTCGGCAATTGTATATACAATTTTGGGCAAACATACCAGCAATATATCAACATGGTTCAATGCATCTAGAAGCCCTCTTGTACACTGAATTAAAGCAGTATCAAGAATTCCAGCCCATTTTTGGACATCTGAAAATTACCATTTTAAATAGATTTGACCGTTCTTCGTCGGCTAATAATGCATAAAATGCTAAAACTGTTTCTATAAAATATATTTTTTGTCACGGGTCTGTCACGGGTTTTGCTGTTTGTATTGTTTTAGCTTAAACTTAAACTCATGGGCAATTTATATCACGACATATGCCAGTTCTAATGATGCCATTACGTGACGACGTCAAATTTAATGGCAATAACGTCACGTGATTGTCTTAGTAACGTCGTCAGCCAAAATGGATGGAAAATAGATGTCCTTATCTACGGAACAAATTCTCCATTTAATATGGTCCGAACAGCCGATATCGGCGCTACCGTTCAGGCCAAAAGGTGGGGAAACATGGATTTTCAAAGGAGAAGGCTTAAAAAAACAGGATTGGAGAGCCGATGGACATCGTTGGGTGAACCAAGGAACTGTGGGCAATACTGAACTTAGAATATCCCGTGATGCCTTATATAACCTTCATGCGCTGGCCAGAGATACAAGTAATCAATTCATTCAGGTAATAAATACTTACCCAAATTTAGATGTTATCTGTGGACACAAGTTAATGTTTGAAGAACTTGAAAGGGAACTATATCTCGACAATGAAAATCAGTGTCTCAGCTATGACACAACATTTCAGCTCGGAGACTTTTACGTAGCTACGTTGATATTTAGACATATTCTTTTTAAAGAAATGCCTTGCATGCCAGCCCTCTTTATGCTGCACGACCGTAAGTTTCAAAAACATCACGAATTATTGTTCGCCTTTTTCAAAGAAAATGTACGACTTCCCAAAACACTTTTTGCTTGTGTGACTGACGGTGAACAAGGCATTATGAATGCTATGTCGTGCGTTCCGACTCTAGTCGATGTGAGGTGCTGGAACCATATTTTGAATGATATCGGAAGGTGGCTGACGGAGCAAGGGTTCTCGAATGCGGAAGTAAATGCTTACAAAGACCATATTCGTTTCATATTTGGGAGAGATTCAAGAGAGGAAAGTATGGCGGCATTTATGGAATTGAATAAAGCCTGGGACGCGCATTTCCAAGAATATTTTGAAGAAAGAATTTTACCTCAGTTGGGAAAAGTTTCAAAATGGGCTATAGAAAAAATTACAAGGTATGACCCATACAGTGGCTTAAGAAGGATACCCCACCAAAGAAGTCTGACAAAATTTTGTTAAAATTCATGGACTGTGCTTTTCAGGAAAACGGTAATGACTGTGATTTGTTATTGTTAATAAAAATGTCAATAATTACGATTTTGTGGTCAATGTTTAACCAAATATAAAGAAGCCAATCATCGGAAGCATACGAAACGTTCCGGAAATTACCGAGTCATGTCCGTCCATTGTTATACGGGGCGTTCCGTAGTTTGCCGAATACAATCCTATTTCTAAAAATAGATAGCGTCACGGTGTTTAGTCCATCACGGAAAATTCAATGTGTCACGGATATTAGGTGTTTGTCACGTATTTATGTCGTCACGGGCATCAAGGAATTCAAAATTGTCACGGGTTTTAGGTGTTCCCTTCTATAGTATTGATCACGCAGTCCCCGGCAAAGACGAGCAAGGTAAGCAAACCTTGGCTTGAGTCCAACGTTTTAGTGCATAATACATAAGTAACCGAGCACGCAAACACGTTAAATTTTTGTTATGAGGTCTAATTTGGAGGTGCGCGTCCGGCTTCCTAAAACTCCATTGGCAATGTAATATATATTATTTTTAGACATACATACCAGCAATATATTGACATGGTTCAATGAATGTTCAAGCCCTCAGGAATGTTATTAAGCAGAAATAAAGATCTGAGCATGTTTCGTGTCACATGAAAAATTACCAAAATTACATTTTTCCTCGCCACAGAGTGCTTTACGTTCTTAAAAAGATTCCATGATATATATCATACAGTCCTCGACGATGGCTTCAGTGGACCAAATGTTCGCTCGAATTCATCGTTATGATGCAGAATACAGTAGTAACTGCACCCAAACCTGTTTAAATTGCACAATGAGGCCCTCTTTGAACGTATGCCGCCGACATCCTGAAACTCCGACGGCAATGTAACATCTACATTTTGAGCAACAATACCAGAAATACATCGACGTGGTTCAGTTCATTCTCAAACCCTCCTTACATAGAGAATATCAGCACTAACGCGCTACTAAATACTATTTAAACAGGTTTACAAGTTTATCTTATTTTCATCAAGAAGGTCTAAGACCCATATGGCATAAACAACAATATAGACAAATATGGCGACAAATGTTCAAATGATATTTTCATAAAACAAATATATATCTAATGTCCACATAATTTCTTTAACACCTCATACATTTATTTTCCAAATTTACAACACAAAAAGTTATATCCTTTGTAATGTTATTAGCTCGTCTGAATTTTGAAAACTCAGGTATTGCCGTCACTTGATCGTCGGCGTCGGCCTTGGTTAAAATTTTTGTTTAGGTTCACCTTTTTTCAAACACTGTATGAGCTACAGCTTTGAAACTTTGCACACTTGTTTGCCATTATAAGGGAAATATGTAGGCAAAGAACCATAACTCTGATATGCATTTTATCAGAATTATGGCTCTTTTTGTAATTAGAAAATTTGAGTTTCTTGGTTAAAATATTTCTTTAGGTCCACCTTTTCTCAATAACTATAAGAGCTACAATTTTGCAACTTTGCACAAGTGTTTATCGTCATAAGGAGACTACGTAGACCAAGACCCATAACTTCAATATGCATTTTATCAGAATTGTGGCCCTTTTTGTACTTAGAAAATTTGAGTTTATTTGTTTTTTTTTTGTTTTTTTTTTTTGTTTAGGTCACCTTGTCTTAAAAACTATAAAAGAAACAGCTTTGAAACTTTGCACACTTGTTTATCATCATTAGAGATACGAAAACGCTACAAACATGCTTGAATATATTTTGTACTACAAAAAGCACACATCTCTATACTCTATACCCATTGTTTTCAAATTTCATCAGCACAACAGACCGTAAAAGTGTCGAGATGTGTAGGTGTTAAACATTTCAATGTGATTCTTTTTGTTTTGTTGTACAAAATATATTCAAGCATATGTTTGTGCGTTTTCATATCTCGTCAGTGTATTGTCAAGCACTTGCAGACGAGCGAAGGCCCCCGTAGGCGGTGCTCTTGTATTTTAGACGCTATAGAAGTAAGCCCTATTTTATGTACTGATCTTGAACCGAAAATTCGAAATAGCAAGATCCGATCTATAGAGCTTTAAAGGAAAATTGTATTATGTACAAATCGACTGCAATCGTATTAAAGTCTACACACTGTTACTTTTTGTCCGAAAACGAAATAACAAAATGCGATACGTGGATTTAGAAATGTCATCCCACTTTAGATAATAAAGAAAAAAAAGAGCATAATGCTTTACATAAAAATTCGGTTTGCATAATATGCAATTACTGTTAGTGTAACTGTATTAATTTAAATTATAAATTGAAATGTAAGTCTATCCATTTAGCATGTAAAAGAAGTTCATACACGCAAAAGTACATATTTCTTAACACCTTTCATCAAACAACTTAATGTACAAAACATACCTTAAAATTGATTTCGCTAAAGAATTCATTTGTCCTAACAGTAAAAGCGTTTTCAAAGCGCATGCTTAATTTTCATGACACTTTTATTTTCTGTATTCATTAAATCAAAGAATTTATTCATATACGGCCGCCTGTAATAATATGGTATGTATTATTTACTTAATTCATTATAGAATACATTCTAAAACAAAGTGAAACTCTTCTTCTAACTTGGTACATACGTTACATTTTGAGGCGTACTAACAGGTCTGGTCCATCGACCAGTTTCAATAAAAAGTCTATGTGATGATAAACGTAAGCGTGACAAGTGCACACGAAGTGCCATCCAGATAGCATATGGAAGGCTGATGGTTCTAACCAGGTGCCTGCTCGTGATAAATAATGCACGGAGGGACACCTTGGGTCTTCCGCCACAATCAAGCTGGAAAGTCACCATATCACCTAAGCTTGTGTCGGTGCGACGTTAAACCATGAAGAAAGCAAAACAAACCATAAACATCTTTATCAGTATTAAAACAGAATTGAAACGTTTTTCGTGGGCACATAAGACATTTTAAAATTGCAAAAAAAAAAAAGAAAAAAGATTTTATAATGTATCTCGTAAAGTCTGAGACTACTTTTGTAACTGCTATAACTTTCCAGCAATAATAGCAGTAATAGCGCTTTTAATACTGCTGTTACTGCTATAACTTCTCAAAAGCAATACTGCTGTTACTCTATAACTTCCAGCAGTATTACCGCTCTACTGCTAACTTCACACCGGTGATAAGAGATCTGTTTAATTTCTGAAATAACTTGTAAAACAGAATAAAATGTAGGGATAAATAAAGGATTTACTGTTATTTGCATCGCTGCAAATTTACATACCTTTTAGCGCCTTCGAAACTGCATAATTCTTGCATAACATTTTTTGATATTTCCTCCATGTCCTTCCACATCTGTTGATTAAAGCAAGGGTCCTGAGGAACAGCGTTTGTAAGTGTGAATGTGGCAGTGCGACTGTCATCACACTGATAAAAATTTGGATTCAGGTGGCCTCTATCAAAGTTGGTATTTGGATAATCTTTGTTTATCGCTTGCACTCTCTTGTGTGTGTCTTCAAAGGTACCCTCGGTATTCATTTCCGCTGGAAAATTTGCTCCAGAGAGCTGGAAATTTGTCAAAAATATCACGTACTGTGGTTGTTTGTTTTGCATGTATTACTTACAAATAAAATATAAGTAGAAAAATATTTTGCAGTGACATTCCGGTACTGACCAGAGGCGAAAATCCAACATTCTTTTCAACGGCATTCAAATTAAATATTTAGAAAACCTTTCCCATCTATATTCATTAGGTAAAAAGTACTTCCCCATTTAGAATTCATTTTTAGAAAACCTTTACCAGTTAAATTTTATATTTATAAAACCTCTACCATTTAAACTTAATAGAAAAAAATACTTTCCATTTGAAATATAATATAAAAATATTTCCAATTGAATTTAATAATTAAACATCTCCCAATTTAATTTTTTTTTAATCCTTCTCATTTGAATTAAATATTTAGAAATAATCTAATGTATTTCACCGAAATAGTTTAATACTGTTAACTTTCCTTTGAATCCTTTCGTTCAAATATTCAAAGCAGATATTGCAGTACTCAAAGAAAGTAAGAATGCATTTTGAACTTTGCTTTATTTGCCTACATTGGTTTAGACGGACCAATGTTTATTAAGTTGTCTGTTGGCTGATTCTGACAGTATATACAAAATGTGTTACCTGTGGTTCGATATACCACCGACTTCTTCTGTTTGGTTGAGCTTGGCTGCAAGTAAAATGTTCCAGTGTATATGCCGAGTAGAATGGCATTCTCAACTCAGAACTGTATAACGTGGCAAAATGATAGTTGGTCATATGTCGTTGGCATATTGCGTTAATTGTGCGGCCCCAAATGCCTCGCGGTGGAACACCTTTGTAGAAAAATAATCTGCACGAGCTAAAGGTAATGTCAACAACTGTACTGTTAGTAAAACTCACAAAAACAAGTAAAATAAATCCTAAATGAAGGCACAAGCCACTGTTTTTATAAATTACACGTATTCTTTGTGTTGTATTTTCCATATTTCTAACACATATCCCGAGCAAAATGTACACCTTTCAGGAACAGTTCTGCTGAAATATAATTTGAAGTTCATATTAGTGTTGTTATATTTTCTAGTCATTTGGGATCATGGAGTCCATTCAACATACACTCAACAAAATTCCTAATCGGTCAGTTTTTATTGTATTACTATTTTGTTAATAATGCAAGTATTTATACGAAATTTCACATACCGACATTTAAATAGGTACTGCTGCTAATTATTGATTTATTTTTTGACCGAATCACCACCAGATTAACCGCTTTAGGCGTTTTGGCCAATAAAGCATATTTTGCACGTGCATGGCATGTGCACCAATATGCACGTGTTAATGAACACTTTTGGCATTACTGACGAAAGTCCTACTAGAAAAACACATATCATCGTTAAATTGACACTAGAGCAACGCGCCCGGGCTGTCGGAATTATACAACAAAATTCAAAATCGGTCATTTCAATGAATTGTACTTTGGTTGAATTTCGAAAAAAGAGCGCGGATGGTAGATAACCAACGATGAAAGTTCTTGTTAACGGAAATAAGGTTACAAATGGAAATAACCATCAAAGTAACAGTTACAAACAAATAACATCAAAATTCTATTGAAATTGTAAAAACAATAACACACGTGCCGTAAATGTGTCCCAGATAGCAACATTCCGACAGCTCGATTCCATTGCTCTTGTGTCAATTTCACCATAATATGTGTTTTTTTCTAGTTGGACTTTCGTCAGTAATGCCAAAATGGTAAACGAACATGTGCATATTGGTGCACATGCACTGCACGTGCAAAATATCCAATATTAGGCAAAATGCCTAGTGCGGTTTCTTTGGCCAAGAGTCACCAAAAATAAATTAATAATTAGCTGCAGTACCTATTCAGATGTCGGCATGTGAAATTTCGTGTAAATACCTGCATTATTGACAAAATAGTAATACAAATATAAACTGACCGATTAGGAATTTTGTTGAGTGTATATGTAATAGAGTTCCGCTTAAGTCGGTGCTACGGGGCGTGAGAGGTGTTGCACATTTTATTACCTCTCATCAACAGACTCAATCAAACCGAGTCTGCTATTATTCTTCTCGGTTGCATTCTCTGCTTCCAAAAGATCCTTTTACAAATTTTATTAAACGAGTTGTGCAATATACATGGAAACATTACATAAGTTACAAAGTCCAAATAGGATTATGGAACCTACATTGAACAAAACAGATAACCAGTATTTTTGTTGTTTTGCCAATATCTTTAAAAATATTGAAATAACTTTTTTTTTGTAATAAACATACATATCTAAAATATCTTGTTGATAACATGCCAACATTTCAACAATTTCAAATAATGCCATTAAATATATTTACGCATTTTATGACTTCAATTCATTTTTGAAAGTCACAAAAATAAACAAAACTGTCTGGAATTTATAAAATTAGCGGAAGAAAATGACAATAAAATCAAAATAATACATTTTTACCGTTCTACCGATAAAGTCTCTTTAATATCTGCAAAATATTATAAAAAAGACAATAATCTTCACCTTGACATCCTTATAAATGGTATTCACTTATTTTCTAAAACAACCCTAGAGCCAGGTATTCCCATCTACACGTACAGCCAGTGATCGAATCTTTTTTTTGCATACCATATTCAAGAAATAATAGTAAAAATTAAACGAACGACTTTCTTTTTAGAACTGTATCCTGATAGCAGCGTATTTAAACAAATCGCGGAAAATCAACGTCCGTAAACAGGAAAGACGTCATGACGTCTCCAAGGTCTTGTTTCATAACTTGCAGCGTAACGTTGTGTATTTTTTTAAAAAAAAAATAACTTTTTTAATCGAGAAATACACTATAAGGAACAAAGAGGACCTATCAAGGTTTTTGATTTTATTCCGAGTTAAGAAATAAAATACAAATTTCTACATAGATATGTATATATTTTATGTTTTTCGGTGGTTTATCGAAATATAACGGTGAATTATATCCTGATAAACTCACTGGCCACTCAGTGAAAATTATCAAATCTGATACCCGGATTAACGTCAACAAGTTTATCGAGCGTACTGAAAGCCGGAAACAATATGACGATGACATCGTTAAAATGACGTCATCTTTGCGATGCTTCCTGATAAAATTTCCCGCAGATTTCGACATTTTATTGAAATAAACACAACAAAAGTAGAGTTTTAGACATAAAATAAACAGAAAAAACTTCGTAATACGTCATTTACAGTACGTGAGTCATCTAATGCCCCGGGATGTAAGATGGAGTTTTCCAGAGCCGGTGAAATCACCAGAAATCCCCGTCTGGTATGCAAGAAAGTTCTGTACGTTTAATAAACGAGAAGTAATGGCGTAATGTTATTAACCAAAAAAAACGTAGGGTAAAGTCCGCATTCGGCGTATGGAAACAAATATAATTTTATGAATTAAGGAGATAGAATACCTTGGTACCAGGGTAAATTCAAATAAGTGGAACCGTAGAAAGGTATTGTATATTATAAGAAGAAGGAAAATACGGATATTCAACACTTTTTAATGTATTTCAGTTTCATTGTTATCCGTAGAAGTATGCGTAGTTGATAATTTTACTAGTATAGCTTTCTAATATAAGATTAAAATGTATATGTCGCGGGGCTCGTGTTTCCATGGTAACGCATTTCCTCTCATTTGTAAACAAGTATAAATAATGACGAGTTTTTCGACAGCTTCAGTACCAGTCTGTTATTGACCAACATGAAATATCAGGGTATTATAACTAGTAGAATACCAACCACATTCCATGGTATCCTATTTATCTTAACATTTAATGTAACCATGGCAACAGAGATGTTTTGAATATCTAAAATCTTGCTCTTTTTATCGTAATTTCTTCGAAGCATATTAAATAAGATAATCTTTTTCGTTTAATGTAGCTTCAAAACATTTTATTTCTAAAGTAAGTAATATAGGAATTTATGTTCTCTTGAGAAATAAATCTATGTTATTTTTCAGTAGGTACGCAAAAGCTATAATTTCTGCTTCTGTTACTCTAATCCAGTCCATATAATATAACGTCCTCGATTAATCGATTTCACATACGAGCAGTTCACGGGTTTGGTCATTTTGATCAATTTTATATTTCAAACCGGTTCATTCCTTCACAAATAATTAACCAGCAAGTCGACGAAGTGTATAAAAATACCCACCCTCCTCACCCTAACATTTTCTTGAAAAACATTCTGCTGCCGTGTTATATATTTTTCAGCGCCAGTACACCAGGTCATGCCACATACTGCCACGCCGGTATACAGTGCCTTTTATGGATAAAGACAATTATTCCTTCCAAGAAGTCAAAAATTCGCCACCAAGTATATGAAGGCTTCAATATAGATTGTTTTAGATATTGCTCATGCATATGAAAGTGTTTCATCTACGAAATTTAGCGGTTTTTTTCAGTTTATATAAGTATTTATCTGAATATTTAATTTGTCTACATGTTACGACCTGTATCATGTCCAATTTTCATTTAATACCAGAAAAACGAATGTTATAGATAAGGAAGTCGGTGGAGACACCTTTCTGTTTGCAGCATTTGGATATCACTACTCCCCCCCCCTCTCCAAATTAAAATAAATAACTAAAAGATGAGGGTAAAAAAGATATATAAATAGGAGTTAGGGGTTAGGCAGCCGGCTCGCAGTTTCCCGACTTCCCTTTGAAATAGTCCTGTTAACAAAATGAAATAGATTCAGCGAATATCTTAAGGCTGTGTAACAAAAGAAACTGTTTGTTTTTATTCAGTAAAGAAACTATTTTATTTTGCAGAATATGATAATTATGTTGTATCATGTAAACACGCGGGCAACAGCGGTCTTGTTTATTTTGCTGCAAAATATCATCTTCTTAAGAACAAAAAATATCATTTTACAGACTTAAGTTTTAATTGTTAGTCGTGACTTTTGTTCCCATCGTGGCTGATATATTGCTGCATAAACATGGCAAAACTATGGTATCAATTTGACAGTTTTATTCTAATTATATATTCTCTTGCACTTGCACTGGATTCATATTTTTGTTTCCTTTAAATCCATTATCATGATGTTGAGAATTCGTTGAGCATCTTAACCTCGTATTTCGGCAGCTGGATTTGCTAGCACAATTTGCAATTTTGCATTCTCCTTCCATTGTCTAGTACATGTGTGCTTATCATAAATTTAGAGCTTCAGCATCATAGCGTTGCCTATTTTGTTTCTATGCAATTTGGCTAGAAATCTATCATTTCATGCTTCATTTCATGATACTTCTATCTCATACAATATGCCATGATATTTCATTAATTTTCTGTAATGATATTATAATAATAAAAGTCACGGCCTTATCCCATTCAATCAGCATTTGTTATTTATTGTCAATAGTCAGAAGCGGCAGGTTGCTCTTACTGATATATGGTTAAAATCTAGGTCAGTTCTCGTCATGGTTTAAACAACATGTCTCTCAGAGTGCGGGCGAGTCTGTCACTTCTCAGTATATTCATGCCCTACTGATAAAATAAGTTCGTGTTATTTGCATTTATTTAAATAAATGTCAAAGCTTTAAGTACTTACAGCAGTACCCCACGTCTGACATTTTTATGAAAAAGTCATTGTGCTTGCAATTATTTTTCTCATGGATAGTGTTGAAATACAGATAAAAAGCTGAAACTGTGTTCCTTAGATAGACCACGGGATTCGTTTCCATGGTTACATTAATTTAATGCAAGAAATCACCATTTTGTACCTAAATTTTAACAATTTTAGAGCATAGTTTTAGCGTATAGATACCAAACTATCAATAGAAACGGAAAAATAGGTATGCTCAATTTTCATTTAAAAATGGCCGTTATAAGTAACCTTATGTGACCGGACCGAATTTTGGACGGAATTTAGTCCGACCCGACGTATCTCGGACATTAGAAATTCGGATGGTGTTCATCGTTTATCGTTCGAACTGTTTTGTGTAGTGGACGTTTCTGATTGTTGATGTTGATCTTTCCGCGGGTTTTCATTGGTGAGTAGGAATTTGTCTCACTTTTAGAGGGAAGTCTGAAGTGAACAGATGTTCAGTTCTTTTTCTGTACTTTTAACAGTTTTTTTTATCTAAGGTCTGCAATATTGGTATGTATTCACTTATTTCTTGGTTTCGTTGTATTCTTTCGTTGTAATAAGAGAACCATGTGTAATTCATTTCTTTCGGAAATTATGCTAGAACGATATTTTTCAATGTATTCAGTTTTCACGTACATGATAGAATTGAAATGGCGGCATTGAGGTTTTATTAACGACTTGGTGAATATGTTGGAATTAACATTTCACATTTCTATATCTTCTTCACTCTTAATTTACAGACCTACTTACAGTCGCTTTCACAGTCAGAGTCAGTATCAGTGTGTGAGACAGCCAGTACCTCATATTGGTAAGTTCAATGTCATCAAATATAATAATTGATTGATTACATGTTTATCTTGTTTTAAGATGAATTCAGCTATTGTACTGTATAGTACGGATGCAGGTTTTAGTGTTAAAGACCACTAGACACTTTCTAAGCCATATGATACGTCTAAGTTAGTCGCGATTGTATTAACTGTATGTTAAGCTGTCCGAATAGGTATATAATCTCATATGATTGTTAATATTGTATCTTTTCAGATTGTCGATTTGATCGAATTGTTCAGTCTGGTGTATTTTGCTACTTTTATGTACAGTATAGAAGATATAATACAAGATGTCGAGTAACCCATGACCGGCTTGGTTGATTCTTTACCTCCAGTAGTTTTCTATAGTTGGGCTAAAAACACCAAGTTAACACTTACACCCAGCTATATTCCAAATAACAAGAGTTACCATCAGCCATTTTCTTACATTCCGCGTAACATTTCAATATAAATACATAAAAGCCACAAAATATTGATTATTATTCAGAGCGAAAGGCTCATAAAATATTTCTTCAAATAATGGTTGTTTAAAAATAGTTCAAATAAAACAATTGCTCAATACTACGTACTTCCAAGGTAAAAGCTATTAATTTTGCGAGGTGAATGACATGTAACGTCATGACACCGATGACGTCATTTTAAGGCAACAATGTTTTGTAGGTTTCTGCGGTAATTTATTCATTATTTAGGCATTTTTTAAGAAATAATTTATAGCAAAAGAGTGTTTTAACACTATTTATACTCGATGGGCGGTTATACGTCGGGCGTAATAATTTCACGATTGCGCAGCCCGAGTGAAATTATTTGTACAACGTATTACCGCCCAAGTGTGTAAATAGTGTTAAAACACGCTTTTGCTATGAATAATTTCAATTCTAATATACCCTTAAGTTAAAACAGTAGATAAAATATAGTAGCGCTCTTTCTTTGTCGCATCAAAACCTTTGACGTCACCGCACGTTAACGTGAAGTCATTCTAGCGTAAGTGTGTTTTAACAGAGACAGGCATATTAGAATAAACCATATAGCATCATATCAGAGCATACATCTATTAACGACAGCGAGAAGTTTCATCTACAATTAAGAAAAATTCTACTCCAAAACATATTATAAAAACTGTGATTTTTCCACAGACTCCCATTGCTATGTCAATTGTTTTGCATTGCTGTATAGATCTATTTTGATATTTTGGATTTAGTGTTGTTGTAATATCAACTGTTCTTTTTGTCCTTTCCCAAATTAAAGGCACCGACTTTCAGATTTTGACTAAATTTGGTTATATTATGAGCATTAGAATATAAGTTTTTGTCTCTTCTCTTAAAAATGCCAATCAAGAAAAAAGATGTTCGAGGCGGGAATCGAACCCAGGTCGTCACTTTCCCAAAGTCGTAACGAATACACGACGCAGTAATATGTAATTAACCACTGTTAAGTATAGATATTTATTACTAAGGCTTTTTTACCTCGAGTAAAGTTTACAGTGTAAAAATTAGTAAAAACAACTAATTCTCCATATTTTATAGTCTTTCAGTAAGTTTTACCATCAAATAAGATTTCACATTCGTACTTTATCTGCATATGTTACACGACCATGTTGCTAACGCATCTTTGTATTTGTGTAAATATTTCTTAATTGAGAAGAATTCATATAAGTTTTTATAAACTTGTTTTCTAATCCATTCATGTACAAAATTCATGTTTATTGTTATTTGTGTAGTTTTTTTAAATAAATACTGTTTAAACTAATGAAGTTTCAAAACTTTCAATAATTTCCTGATACCTAAATATTTCCCCTTTTTTTGTTTTCTAACGATATGGAGGCAAGTGCCTTTAACGTTTAGTTTAGATTTTTCAGAAACTAGAAAATAACTACCGACACACCACCCTCACCACTGTCTTGTATTGAGCATCAGTCATCAGGATTTCAAGTGTATGTTTTCTTTGGTTGTTAAAGTTACAAGACAAGGGCGAGTGGTATCTTCCAAGTGTTGCGTCTTGCACTGGACTACAAACAGTACAACATCTGATAACTCTGAAACTTCATTCATCTTTTGGAAAGGGTCTATCAACTATAACCTTGCTAATCACTTACCTATCAATATGCTTTAAAGTAATACACATTTCAAGAAGTAAGTAATTATTGCCTGTGACATGAGTCAGGGATCGCTTTAACGGCACGAAACTGTTTCTTAAATATATATTGCACCTTTTCCAAAAATATAATACCTACAAGAACATCTCCTGTACAAGAACATCAGACAATTTTACCAGAATTTTGATTAAGGAGGTAGGTTATCTTAAGTTTTGTATGTGCGCATGCCCAACCAGAAGCTAACGTTGGGATTTACGATAACGTTTACGACAAATTAAATGTGTTTGTATATACATTCTTCTGAAACAAATAATCATAAGCTTTTGTCTGATCTGCTACTTAACTGTAAATAATTCTGAAATAATGAATTAATTACCTCAGAAACGCTACAAAACATTGTTGCGCTAGAATGACGTCATCGATGTCATGTCGATATGTGTCAGTTACCGCGCAAATCTATAGCTTTTATCTTGAAAGTACGCAATTCTGGGCATTTTACATTATATGAGCTATTCTTAAAAGAGTCATTTTTGCTGAAATATTTTTATGAGTCATTTGCTTTGATTGCGGCTTTTATGTAGATCTGCATATATTCTTGCATAAAAACTACTTTTTTCACTGGATCCGCCCATGTATTAACGGGAGAAAAATCGTGTGCAAACAAGGCAATTCACGTGCTGTTAATACCCGATTTTTATTTTTGAAATGCTTTCCCAGGGACACATATAATTCTGCACATATTGACATCTGGTATCTGCGTCTTTTTTCTTTCATATAAAACCTCTTCTTGAAGCATTAAAAATGTAATCTAAACCATAGAATGTTTTACTGTATCAGTAACTAACGCCAAATGCGCTGTCCCTAACATTGTTCGTACTCGTTTCTTCCCTTGTTTACTCCCCTTTTGAACTCTGCGTCAATTCAGATTTTGTAGACAACCGTGAAGGTTAAAGAATCGCGTATTTACCTGTGCGATTCTTTGTTTTTAGGTATCATATTTATGATTTTGGTAAGTATCAGTCAGTATGCTTTTATCTAATTTCTCAAAGAATTTATATAAACAGCTTGGAAACTTGACACTACAGTCGTACTCATCCGTACTCCAACTGCGTGTCCGTACTCAATATAACTCGAATGTAAAGTTATTATTCTTGAAATTGTGATCGAGTCCACCAAATTGTGAAATGATATGAACAATTATTCGTAATTTCATGTTTGTAATAATGAGAGGTCAAAAAAATCGCTTAAAAACCTTCAGGATGTGCTTTTGATAGTGTTGTTTATTTCCGGGCCCTGGATACGGATATTTAAAACATGTTTACCGTTTCCAAGAACAATTGGAATGGTAAATAAAAATGTACCGGAATCGTCAAGTCATCACATATGAAAACAATAGATAAATCGTCGTGAAATATATTTTTATGCAAGAATAGCGACAATACACGTTTGTTTTGTGTATTAACGTCTGCAGAAGCCCTTGGGATATGTTTGTGACCTCAACCTTCGGTCTCGGTCACAAACAATCCCGCGGGCTTCTGCAGACGTTAATACTCGAAAAAACGTGTATTATCCCTACATTGAAATGTCATGCGGAATATAAGAAAATGGTTGACGGTTACTGATGTTATTTGGAATATTGCTTTAGTGCAAGGTTACTTATTCCGGTCATTTTCGGATAAAAGTTTGGCAGGTTGATTTGTTATGCCTATTTTTCCGTTTCCATTGATAATTTGGTTCTTCTATACTAAAAATGTGCTCTAAAATATTTCATATTTCAATAAACAATATTGATATCTTGAACTAAATTGATTTTTCAATGGAAACAAACCCCGCGGCCTATATATCTAAACATAAAATTTAACGGCGTTGACACTGGTCTATGAAAGGGACACAGTTTCAGCTTTGAATCTGTATTTCAACACCATCCATGAGAATAATAATTGCAAACACAATGACTTTTGCATAAAACAGTGAGTTGCGGAGAACTGCTGCAAGTATATTAAGCTCTTTGATACATGCAAATGAAACAAAAATATTACTTACTTTGAAAATAAAATGTCTTGAATCTATATTAAAAGAGAATGATAAATTTATCCTATATTTTTCTAAGAAATTACGATCAAAAGCAAGGCGTAACATATCTTAAACATCTCTGTTGCCTTGGTTACCTTAAAAGTTAAGATAAATAGAATACAATGTAAAGTGCTAGCTATCCTGCTAATAAAATTCCCGTTATATTCCATTCTAGTCATAAAGAGAATGGACACTGAAGCCGTCGAGAGAGCGGTTATCATACATAACTGTTTAAAAATGAGAGAAAATGCGTTACCATGGAAACACGAGCCCCGCAACATTTACATTTTAAGGTTGTATTAGTAAGCCAACGCGCATTTTAATAAAATTATAAATTACATAGACTTACTACGGATAACAGTCAAAAACGAAATACACTAAAAAGTGATAAATAACCGCCTTTTTCTTCTTCTTTCAATACGATATCACGTTGAAGGGTCGGGATAAAAACTGTATTTGAAGCGTAAATGATAAAAATATTGAGATTGTAGCACCTGAAACGTTAAATTACAAGAAGACGGTTCAATTAATTTGAATTTACCGTCGTGACAAGGTATACTACCTCCTTAAGGGACGCATGATGCACACGCACATACACACGCACGCTAACATATGCATGCACACACACTATTAAATTATTATCAATTATTTGAAGAATTTGAAGAATTGATAACAATTTGAAGAACAAGGCAAATGGCATTAATTGTGTTACTCTAAGAAACAAAGATTTCACTCCGAATTCGCTGTTTATGAATATTACATGCTAACCTTATTACTCCAGAAAGATATCAAATAACTGTCTGCTATTCCCAGGCTGCACCCCGCATATACTATGACACTTTACTAGTCCTGAATATATAGAACACACTTTTCCCCCCGAAATAACCAAAGCTAAACATGACAAAAATGTTAAATTTAAGTCATGCCTTTATTAAAACCTACAATTATTTCACAGCTTATATAGGCAACAGTTGTGTATTTGCTTACGAAATTTATAATGTCTATCAATCTTAAGAGAGGAGGTCGATCCATTGTTTTTATCATAAATGACAGATAGTACTTCCTTAAGAGAAAAAACAAAGATAACTTATTATGCGGCGACTTGATAGTTTATTTTGCTTAACCTATGAAAATGAATGTAGGGATTACGCATGTTTTCTATTGTTATAACATCTTCAGAATCCCGAGGGATTTGTTTGTGCCCGAGCCCGGTAGATGTTATAACAAAAACATGCGCTAACGCTATTCTAGCAGAAAACTCGTAAAATGAATGAAATTACTTGAACGACGTATTACCGTGCGAGTGTATAAATAGTGTTAAAACACGGTTTTGCTATAAATTATTTCGATTCTAATATGGCCTCAATCTAAAACAGTAGATAAAATATAGTAGCGCTCTTTTTTTGGTCGCAACAAAAACATTGACCTCACCGCACGTTAACGTGACGTCATTCTAGCGTAAGAGTGTTTTAACAGAGAAAAGTATATTAGAATTGTTAATAAACTCCTAATAAGCATAACATTTCATACTTTCGAATGTATGCTCTAGTCCCACTGACAAAGCTATGCACAGTATTATTTCAATATAATGAAGTAGAAATTTTGATCAATAGTTTTTAAATTGAGAGGTAATTCATTCCAGAGTTTAGGTCCAACAGTACCAAAACGTTAGTCGCTGAACGTTTTGCGCTTGTTGAAAGGAACAACGAAACACCCAGTAACGGAATTTGAAGAACGCAAGTTCCTTTTCTGTGTTTGTTTTATGAGAAGTTCTGAAAGATATTCCGGAGAATTTCCGACTGAACAATTACTAGTATACATGTAGGTGAGCATTTTGAATGTGATTCTGGCTTTGATGGGTAGCCAGTGAAGATCATAGAGCGCTTGCTTGGAACTGTCATGTTTTCTTCGATTTAGGACAAGTTTTGCACATGTTCTGAATTCGTTGCATTTTGTTTACCTCGCTTTGAGCAATACCATACAGAATGGCATTGCAATAATCTAAATGGGATATCACCAATGATAGCACAAGAGTTTCGGCAACCTCTTTGGTAAGATATTTCCGGATACATTTTATTCTGAAGTAGTTGAGCATTGCTGTTCTTACACTTTCGTTTTACCTGCTCTTTTAGATTCAAGTTTTCATCCATGTATGCACATAGATATCGAATAAATCTCACTGATTTCACTTCATCACCTACAATGCATAGTTTGTCAGTTGCACACTTAGGGAGCTGTTGCCTACTACCAAACATGATGAACTCGGTTTTGGTAGTGTTCATTTTGAGCTTATTTTCATTCATCCAGTTGTTGATTGTTATAGCACATTGTTCAAGTTCTTGTATTGCCTGGGATTCGACTGTTGGAGACGATGGTTTATCCGGAAAGCCGTAAATCGATGGCGGAATAACATCAAACGGTGTCCCCGCATATGTCAAATAGAGCCACGGTCCTAAGCAACTCCCTTGTGGAACGCTACAATGTAATTGGCGTGGAAAGGACATGGCTGAATTGTCACTTACACGGCAATTTCTGGGGCGCAGATAGGAATCAACCCAGCTCAGTGCTGTTCCACAAACGCCATACTGCTTGTTCAACACATCAACGAGAATGTCATGGTCTACAGTATCAAAAGCGGCACTGAGATCGATGGCAATTAGCGCCGTAACTTCTTTCTTCTCCATAGCATCAAGTAAATCATTTACTAGACGTAACAATGCTGATTCGAAAGAATGGTTTTTGCTGTAAGCAGACTGGTTTTTGGGTAGAAGATTGTGTTTGTTTACATGATCGTTGAGCCTGAACAGAGCTGCTTTTTCAATTAGTTTTGACAAAAACGAGAGCTTACTAACAGGCCTGTAGGTAGCAAATTCAAGTTTGAGTCCCACTTTCTTTAACAAAGGTCTTACAATTGCCTGTTTCCATTTTGGAAAAATGCCGTCACGCAACGACAAATTTACAAATTTGGTAACAACAGGCAATAGTTCATTTAAGTACGATTTAGCACTTTTGTTGGTAGAATATCAAGTTCACATATTTCGTCTGTAGTTGGTTTATAAGTTTTCTAACTTCTTCCTCACTCAAATCTTTAAGACTGTCAAAACAAGGAATATCTTTTTCGCATGGTTAAAAATTATCGAAATGTTTCAACGATTCTCGAATTTTTTCGATTTTGTTCATTTGTCTTGAGCAGTCAATCAGCTTCGAATTTTGTTTTTTATTCTTATTTCTACTTACATTAAAAAGCCATGTACCTCAAGCAGTCAAAATGTGTCCCTACCTTGACTGGCTGATTAATACAGGTTTGATTGTAAATTTAGCTATTCTATTATACCAACAAGTAAATGAATTAAGAATGAATAAAAAAGAGAAAGCATATTAATTTAAGTTAACACGTGTTTTGAGATATTGCAATACTTGACGAATTTCAAGGATTAAATACAGTTGCGCGTATAGATGTCACAGAACATTTCATATACACATAACAGCTGATTTTATATCAAATATCGATAGAAAAGGATTTCTGTAACAATGGTTACTCATATTTTGTTTGTACAAGTTGTCTTGATTATTTTTAGCAAATGCTACTAGTACAATAGTCTCTGTCACCATTTACAGAAGTGTCTATTAATAGAATAAAGTAATTTAACGCTACTGGTATAAAAGAACATATCCATGGTTACACGACGAATGGTTGGATGACGAGTAAAGTACCAGTGTAACTGAGGGCGAATAGGTGCGAGCTGGCTTAGGTGCGAAAAAAAGAAGAAGAATTACTCCCCTTTGCGACGTATATAAAACGTGTTTGTAACAAGAAATATCTTTAAAAATGATGGTCGGCGAATTGTAATAAGGAAAGAAGTTTATGAATTTTTCATCTAACATTCATCTTTCATCTAACATTTTTCAAATTGCAAAACTAAACACCGCACTTTAACAATTTAAATGGTTCTCTTTTAATTTTTCGCAAAGGTTTCGTAGGGTTGCAATTTTGTTTCGTTTATCCTTAGACGAATAATTACAGCAAAGGGGTCAAATGTCCCAGCTAAACAAAGTTGGCTTCGGGCCTAATAAAGATGCTACAAATCAAGTTTGATTAGAATACATAAGAAAAAAATCAATTAAAGGATTTTTTTATTTATTTCTAAAATAGGCCAACTGATCCCGCTTTAACAAATGCATATTTGCTATTCATGAATCTTTGGACAATGACATCACACCTATAAAAAAGTGAAGGTCAAGCAAAACATACAATTGTAATTATTTCAATATTTCTGTTTCATAAGCAAAGTTTGACCGTAGTCATATCACATAGATAAACTGTATGCAGCGTACCTTCCTTTCAGTGTAATGAGATTCAGTCATTATATAGCATATATATAATAAAACAGATTTCAACTGAGTTCATAATTTGCATACCATACTATAGAAAAATGTTCATATATAATAAATCAGTTAAATAACTTATAATAAATATATCAAAGCAAACAAGTACTCGTTTTAATATGCAATCTGAATAAGTCACAAAGCAAGAAACCTTTTCATATACAGACGACAATTGTAACAAGGAAAATCTTTTTAAAAGCACTTCTCTACATAAAAGACTCTTATCACACCCTTATTCATGTGATAAGCAACCCGTATTCAGCTCTTTCTTTAATTTGATATATGTTGGTATTTGAACAGGTTTTTATCATATTTATTAAACTTACTTATCATTTTGAGATATATCAATATTCTTGCTAAATATACTGAGCCAAAATTAGCTTTAAAACTGTGAACAGCGTCGTTTAGGATAAACGCTTTGTCTACATTTCACTCAGCGTAGCACAATCAACAGAGTGAAAGAAATTGACACTCTCGTCCAATCAGGCAGAGTGTTGCATAAATCTTCCATTTCGATAAATTATCTATAATGCGTTATCAAGTAGTTTGATTTGCAAACTGAAGTCACGTGGCATAGGTAACGAAAACGAATTTAGACGGCGTCGCCGAAAAACGAGGGAAAACTAAATTGCGAAAAAGGTTCCGAGTTGCGTGTTGTGGCCTAAAAGAGGTACAATATCATCTACTCTTCTCATAAGTAACAGTCCTCTGCTTCGTGCTGCGTATTTTAGTTAAAGCAAGTACCTGCATTTTGTCATTTCGGATAAAATTGAAAGCATCCTTGATGTCATTTATATACACACTGAATGTATGTCATATCCATATATCAACATGACTGCAATAATGCCATCGTAGAAGTTACTGTACTTAAGGTTGTTTGTGTATTTAATTGATAGGATTGAATATTTTTGTATAATTTCAGTTCGACGTAGATTACTGTATTGTCAGTCAGTAATAAATTTGACAGAAAATTTTCAGTAGCACGAGTTCTGAGTCTGATCTTTTCTCATCCATCAATTTTACACAATCGTTACAACCAGTTTGATGTCGATAAATACGTCAGTTTTTGTACTCTTTTATTAATGGTTGTAACTGCTGAACATGAGCTTACCTCAGAACCCTTCTCTCTTAATGCCAGTTTGTTAAGTTCAGTCCGTTGTTTTCCTCGTTTAAGGCAGTCTGGTACCATAAGCCGCTTTTCATGAAACTACACTCCGTGTATCAATGAAGGTTCCATGTACACCGTCACATGAACTATTCTGCGGATATCTCTAAATTGTAGTTCTAAACTTTTAACATGTTCAAATGCTGAGTTCTGCTAATATTTTTATATGTTCAAATGTCGAGTTCTGCTCAATTCGTCGCTAAAGGGCTTGGAGGGTAGCTTGAATTTCCACTTCCGTCCATGAACAGGCTCAATCAAAACGAGCCTGCATTAGTTTCATTTTTGCCGTGTTGAGCGACCTGTAGAGTATCCACTTTTAGTTTTATCATTACGCAGTCGGTAAACATTATTTTGAAGGGAAATAAAACATTTAGTCATCAAAACCCCACAAGCATCTCTGGTACAGCCGATTTTGAAAAAAAAAACATATTTTTTATCAGCTCAACGATAAAGGGTTTGAATACAGATTAATAAATTATTGGAAATAAATTACTTTTGTTTACATATTCGAAGAAATTTTTATAATATAATTGATTAATTAGATACCTCAGTCTTTGTAACAGCGCACAAATACGAAATCGTTTTTTTTTGTGTGTTTTTTCAATAAGAAATAGCCTTTATGTCTAGAAACGAATATTTTCATTGTAGCTCAGTTTAGTACACGGTTCTTTTCATATCTCTGTTGCAATTGGAGAAGTTTCAGAACCAGAAGTCTGAAATTTTAGATTCAGCATTTATACAAAATTCTATTGACAAAAAACTAATGTCGCTTTCAGACGATATAGATTAAAACTGGAACAGAAATTAACTAAATCGCGAAAAACAAAACAACGTTAAAACTGTTCAGGTGTCTAATAAACAAATATTTTTAAGCATTTGTTTAGCCTGAAATTTATACATGTCATAAGCATGAACTTTAATTTAATCTCTTGTTTCTCATATCTTCCTTTACGTGGGTTTATACTAAAAAAGTAAACATTTCCTATACGGGGAACATTTAGTATGACAAGTACTAGTCATTTGGTCTGTCCGTCCTTCATGCCTTTGATGAATGATCTCATCTGTAGTTTTGCCTTGCGAGGAATCCATCCGGCTTTCGGAAGGTAGGGCGATAGATGGTTCCACCCATGTATTCGCCCAACGTATATAAACACTATTCGCACATATCTAGTAAATGATTAAATATTGTTTCTTTCAATAACACAGGAAAAATGTGACGTTTTCACATTTAATTATATTAATTACAACTACATATAAAAGCTCTCGTTTGCTTGATAATGTGTTTGTAATTAAGTGTGCTAAAATAGGATAGAAACTAATTGTTTTTAAATGTTCTCATTTTTAAACAACACCAATTTTGTCTTTAGTCCGACACCTAAACCTCGAATCAAGCGGAAATAATATATTGTAAAGTTATATGAACTAGACCATTAGTAAATGCCAATTTATAACCTAGATGGCTGCCATCGGTCTAAATATGACAAATAATTAACGTCAAATTGCCTCAGCAGGCAGCTTCTTGTGAACACGGAGAACAATTAAGGTGTTTGCCATACTTTTATAAAATAACATCTTATAGTTATCTGTGAAGAATATTACGGGTTTTTTATACCGCAGGTAAAGTTTTTTTTTAATTCATAAATCGTTTAAATGTTCTACAGTTGCTCAACAAATATTTGTTTGTTTAAATTGCATTCTAACAAAGAAACTATGATTTCCCCTTCACAAGGAAAATTCTTCCTTTATTGCTAGAATTCCATGCAAATTTGGTCCTGTTAAGCAAGTAAACAAAATAATAGCAGACTCGGTTTGATTGGGTCTGTTCATGAGAGGTAATGGAAAGTGCAACACCCCTCATGCCCCCTAGCAACGGCTTAAGCGGAAATTTATTACACATCCATTGAATGGACTCCATGGTCCCAAAGGACCAGAAAATATAACAACACTGAATCCAAATACGAAGAGACCTTTTACAGCCGCCACACGGTACTTAAAGATTGCTGTTGTGATAGTTAATAAAATATGTAAAAAGATCCTTTGGAAGCATAGAATGCAACCAAGCAAAATAATAGCAAACTCGGTTTAATTGAGTCTGTATATGAGAAGTAATGGAAAGTGTAATACTCCTCATGCTTATGCGGAACTCTATTACATTTCTATTGAATGGACTCCATGATTCCAAAGGACCAGAAAATATAACAACACTGAATCCAAGTACGGACCGACTTTTTACAGCCGCCACACGGTACTTAAAGATTGCTTTTGTGATAGTTAATAAAAAAAAGCTTTATATATTTGAATATTTCATTAACAGAATATTTCCGAAGCCGTTGTTTTCATTACCTTCCTGTATGGCTTTGACTATATGATTTCAGTACAAGATTGAAATCAGTGCTTTTCTAACAATGTAATCATGCATGTCCCCTGTTTGGACAACTGTTTATTCTGTTAACATAAAATTAAAAGCATTTTGGAACTTTAAATGATTGAGAAATTAATTTCTTAGTTTTTCTTTTACAACTTTTGATCAATTAATGGATTTCTACTTTTTGCCCGACCCTCATATAGTCGTACTACAGGCTGGAATGTCTCAATACTTTTGTAAGACTGATGTTTAACAATACAATAATTTTCTCTCTTTCTTTTTACATTGAGGGAAAGAGTAATTTTATTACATTTATTGGTATATAAACTATAAAATAACAAAACAGATATATACTCAATCACGTTATTTAAAGCAGTATAATTTTTATGACGTCATTTTTTTATAAAAACTTATTCTCATTTTTTCCTATATGAAACATTGTCGTTACTCATAATTAAGTTATTAAGTATGACTAATCGGATAAAAAGCCATCAGAAACATATTAGTATAAATTGATGGAAATGTAGTCAGTGCAAAGACATACACATCAAAAGACGGTGAAAGACTTGTTTTAAAACCAGGCCAGGCGTAAAAGTTTCCTCTGGGTTCATATATGGAGTCGTTGGTTTTTGTTAGTAGGCCATACATTTTATTAACCAGTTATCAAAACAACAGTCTGAAATTGGAAAAAGTGAAGGATGTTTCAGAAATAAAATGATAAATTCTTCAAGCATGGAAAGATTCACGAATTCGCCCAGATTTCACCAATCGCGGTCAAAACGTATTGTATTGTATTTGTTTTTGTATTTGTATTTGTATTTGTATTTGTATTGTATTGTATTGTATTGTATTGTATTGTATTGTATTTGCATTTGTATTGCATTTGTGTTGTATTGTATTGTATTGTATTGTATTGTATTGTATTGTATTGTATTGTTCTGTATTGTTCTGTATTGTATTGTATTGTATTGTACTGTATTGCCTTGCGTTGCGTTGCGATGTGTTGCGTTGTGTTGTATTGATAAATATAAACATGCTTTTAGTTAAATGAAACATTATTACCAAGTAGATAATTAGCAATGTGCTTTGCGTTTACGTTCAAAATGATCAACAATGAAATAAATAATTAACAGTTGACTACTTCTGCTTACTGTCTGGAATAAATTAATTAGAAAACGGTTTAAAAAGAACAATAAAGTACTAAAATGTATTTTATAGCATATTTATGTTAATTAGTATAAGGTATATTTCATTAAGGATAACGTGCCAGTTGGGTAAGTCGATGAAGCAGTTTTGTGTGTTATATAACGCCAGTGAACCGTAAATGACACATTATCCGAAATGTGTACTTACTAACAGATAATCTTTTGAACTTTTTAGCCGTGCAATCTGCTTATATGACACATAATTCTAAATGTATACTTGCTTTCACCAGGCGGAAATAACTCTTGTTTACAGTGTCCTGTGACTTTGGAACATGGTGGGGGTAAGAGTGAGGATAGGTGCACCATAAACCGCTTTAAGCTCCCCAGTGGTGGTTTTGCCACTGACCCTTCCAAGGCAGTGTCCAGCCCCTTTATTTGTTCGTTTTGTCCTAGTGTGTTACCTTTGTGTGAGAGTGTGTGTTAATCGTGTGCGCGTCCGAGTGCTGGATTAACATTTGGGGAAGCTGTGTTTTTGGAACGTGGCTTTCCCTTTAGGATATTTATCCTTTTTTTTTAGAAATTCATCTGGTGGGGGTAACATTTATTTACACTGTCGAGGTAAGTGTGAAGTTAGGTGCAACATAAACCGATTTAAGCTCCCCAGCTGACCGTTCCAAGGCGGTGTCCCACTATGTTCATTGTTCTTGTGTGCGCGTCCGCGTACTGGGTTAACACCTGGGCAGGCTGCCTTTTTTTTGGACCGTGGCTTTCCCTGATATATCTATCCTTGTATATTTTTACTTTTTTTTAAGAGCAGACCACTTTCAGAAATATAGCCGTGCAATCTGCTCAAACGACACATTATTTTAAATGTGTACTTACTGACAGACCACTTTCAGAACTATAGCCGTGCAATCTGCTCAAACGACACATTCTTTTAAATGTGAACCTACTGACAGACCACTTTCAGAACTATAGCCGTGCAATCTGCTCAAACGACACATTCTTTTAAATGTGTACTTACTGTCAGATCACTTTCAGAACTATAGCCGTGCAATATGCTCAAACGACACATTATTTTAAATGTGTACTTACTGACAGACCACTCCCAGAACTATAGCCGTGCAATCTGCTCAAACGACACATTATATGAAATGTGTACTCACTGACAGACCACTTTCAGAACTATAGCCGTGCAATCTGCTCAAACGACACATTATTTTAAATGTGTACTCACTGACAGACCACTTTCAGAACTATTGCCGTGCAATCTGCTCAAATGACACTTTATTTTAAATGTGTACTTACTGGCAGACCACTTTCAGAACTATAGCCGTGCAATCTGCTCAACGACACATTATTTTTAAATGTTTACTTATTAACAGATCACTTTCAGAACTATAGCCGTGCAATCTGCTCAAAACATATATTATTCTAAATGTGTACATACTGTCAGATCAGTTTCAGAACTATAGCCGTGCAATCTGCTCCAATGTCACATTATTCTAAATGTGTACTTACTGTCAGATCACTTTCAGAACTATAGCCGTGCAATCTGCTCAAACGACACATTATTCTAAATGTATACTTACTGTCAGATCACTTTCAGAACTATAGCCGTGCAATCTGCTCCAATGTCACATTATTCTAAATGTGTACTTACTGTCAGATCACTTTCAGAACTATTACTATGCGATCTGGTCAAACGAAACAATATTTTAAATGTGTACTTACTGAGGACCACTTTCAGAACTATAGCCGTGCAATCTGCTCAAACCACACATACAACAGCACAGACACTCATGTACTCAACTACGATCAACTGAATAACATAGAAAAACGAACAAGCAACACATAAGAAAACAGTAGGGCACCGTTATAGACGGTGAAAAGTCGCGCAATCAGCTCAAACGACACATTATTCTAAATGTATACTTACTGACAGATCACTTTCAGAACTATAGTCGTGCAATCTGCTCCAACGACACATTATTTTAAATGTGTACTTATTAACAGATCACTTTCAGAACTGTAGCTGTGCAATCTGCTGAAATGACATATTATTCTAAATATATACTTACTGACAGATCACTTTCAGAACTATAGCCGTGCAATCTGCTCAAACGACACATTATTCTAAATGTGTACTCACTGACAGATCACTTTCAGAACTATAGCCGTGCAATCTGCTCAAACGACACATTATTCTAAATGTGTACTCACTGACAGATCACTTTCAGAACTATAGTCATACAATCTGCTAAAACGACACATTATTCTAAATGTGTAATTACTGTCAGATCACTTTCAGAACTGTAGCCGTCCAATCTGCTCAAACGAAACATTATTCTAAATATGTACTTACTGTCAGATCACTTTCAGAATTATAGCCGTGAAAGTTGCTCAGACGACACATTATTCCAAATGTGTAATTATTGTCAGATCACTTTCAGAATTATAGCCGTGCAATCTGCACAGACGAAAAATTATTTTAAATGTGCACTTACTTACAGATCACTTTCATATCTATAGCCGTGCAATCTGCTCAAACCATACATTATTCTAAATGTGTACCTATTAACAGATCACTTTCAAAAATATAGCCGTGCAATCTGCTTCAATGTCACATTATTCTAAATATGTAATTCCTGTCAGATTACTTTCAGAATTATAGCCGTGCAATCTGCTTAAATGAATCATTATTTTAAATGTGTACTTATTAACAGATCACTTTCAGAACTATTGCCGTGCAATCTGCTCAAACGACACATTATTCTAAATGTGTACTTACTAACAGATCACTTTCAGAACTATAGCCGTGCAATCTGCTCAAACGACACATTATTCTAAATGTGTACTTACTAACAGATCACTTTCAGATATAGCCGTGCAATCTGTTCAAACGACCCATTATTCTAAATGTGTACTTACTGTGAGAACACTTTCAGAACTATAGCCGTGCAATCTGCTCAAACGACACATTTTTCTAAATGCGTTATTATTGTAAATGTGTACGTATTACCAAATCACTTTCAGAACTATTGCCGTGCAATCAGCTCAAACAAGACATTATTCTAAATATATACTTACTGTCAGATCACTTTCAGAACTATAGCCGTGCAGTCTGCTCAAACGACACTATATTCTAAATGTGTACTTACTTTCAGATCACTTTCAGAACTCTAGCCGTGCAATCTGCTCAAACGACACATTATTCTAAATGTGTAATTACTGACAGATCACTTTCAGAACTATAGCCGTGCAATCTGCTCAAACGACACATTATTCTAAATGTATACTTACTGACAGATCACTTTCAGAACTATAGCCGTGCAATCTGCTCAAACGACACATTATTCTAAATGTGTACTTACTGACAGATCACTTTCAGAACTATAGCCGTGCAATCTGCTCCAATGACATAGTATTCTAAATGTGTACTTATTAACCGATCACTTTCAGAACTCTAGCCGTGCAATCTGCTCAAACGACACATTATTCTAAATGTGTACTTACTGACAGTTCACTTTCAGAACTATAGCCGTGCAATCTGCTCAAACGACACATTATTCTAAATGTGTAATTACTGACACATCACTTTCAGAACTATAGCCGTGCAATCTGCTCAAACGACACATTATTCTAAATGTATACTTACTGACAGATCACTTTCAGAACTATAGCCGTGCAATCTGCTCAAATGACACATTATTCTAAATGTGTACTTACTGAAATTTTCAGAACTTAGCCGTGCAATCTGCTCCAAATGACACATTATTCTAAATGTGTACTTACTGTACGATCACTTTCAGAACTATAGCGTGCAATCTGCTCAAACGACACATTATTCTAAATGTGTACTTACTGACAATCACTTTCAGAACTTAGCCGTGCAATCTGCTCAATACACACTTATTCTAAATGTGTAATTACTGATAGATCACTTTCAGAACTATAGCCGTGCAATCTGCTCCAATGACACATTATTCTAAATGTGTACTTATTAACAGATCACTTTCAGAACTATAGCCGTGCAATCTGCTCCAATGACACATTATTCTAAATGTGTACTTACTGACAGTTCACTTTCAGAACTCTAGCCGTGCAATCTGCTCAAACGACACATTATTCTAAATGTGTAATTACTGATAGATCACTTTCAGAACTATAGCGTGCAATCTACTCAAACGACACATTATTCTAAATGTATACTTACTGACAATCACTTCAGAACTAATCCGTGCAATCTGCTCAATGACACATTATTCTAAATGTTACTTACTGACAATCACTTTCAGAACTATAGCCGTGCAATCTGCCAAATGACACATTATTCTAAATGTACTTATGACGATCACTTTTAGAACTATAGCCGTGCAATCTGCTGAAACGACACATTATTCTAAATGTATACTTACTGACAGATCACTTTCAGAACTATAGCCGTGCAATCTGCTCCAATGACACATTATTCTAAATGTGTACTTATTAATAGATTATTTTCAGAACTATAGCCTGCAATCTGCTCCAATGACACATTATTCTAAATGTGTACTTATTAACAGATCACTTTTAGAACTATAGCCGTGCAATCTTCTCCAATGACATAGTATTCTAAATGTGTACTTATTAACCGATCACTTTCAGAACTTTAGCCGTGCAATCTGCTCAAATGACACATTATTCTAAATGTATACTTACTGACGATCACTTTCAGAACTTACCGTGCAATCTGCTCAATGACACATTATTCTAATGTTATCTTACTGACAGATCACTTTCAGAACTATAGCCTGCAATCTGCTCAAATGACACATTATTCTAAATGTATACTTATGACAGATCACTTCAGAACTTAGCCGTGCAATCTGCTCAATGACACATTATTCTAAATGTATACTATTTGCTGCAATCTGCCAAAACACATTATTCAAATGTATACTTACTGACAGATCACTTTCAGAACTCTAGCCGTGCAATCTGCTCCAATGACACATTATTCTAAATGTGTACTTATTAACAGATCACTTTCAGAACTGTAGCCTTGCAGTCTGCTTCAATGACACATTATTCTAAATGTATACTTATTAACAGATCGCTTTCAGAACTGTAGCCATGCAATCTGCTCCAATGACACATCATTCTAAATGTGTACTTATTAACAGATCGCTTTCAGAACTATAGCCTTGCAATCTGCTTCAGTGACACATTATTCTAAATGTATACTTACTGACAGATCACTTCTAGAACTGTAGCCGTGCAATCTGCTTCAATGACACATTATTCTAAATGTTACTTTTACAATCATTTAAGAACTGTGCCTTCAATCTGCTAGTGAACATTATTCAAATGTATACTTACTGACATGATCACTTCTAGAACTGTAGCCGTGCAATCTGCTTCAATGACACATTATTCTAAATGTATACTTGTTATCAGATCAGTTTCAGAACTATAGCCGTGCAAACATACAATATTATTAAGATAGTTATGGAATTATATGATTTCATTGTATAATATTATGTTAATTTTACATGAAAATAAATGTGTTTTTTTTTTCATCTGCGAACACAAAAATTTAGATTTTCCTCTTGATAATGTTGCCTTTGGTGTTAACTAAGTAAATGATATTGAGTTTAAACAGTTGTGCGAAAAATGTATCTTTGTCAGAAACAATGTTGAATTTACAATGCTAACAAACCAAAATTGTCAAATTATTCTAATCATGAGAAGAGAGCCTCAAAAGTTATTAATGTGAATTTTACAGGTTTCAACTATAAACAGTGGCCATAGCGTTGAAATTTTTAATTGCAAAAATAAGGTTTATTAATTGCACTTTTTACGCAAATTGTTTTTTTCTTTTCCTTATAATCTTGGCTAATGACTAACAGAAATGCTGGCTCAAATTACAATTTTTATCTTCCATCGTCTTTGTTCATGGCAGAATCTAACAGAATAATCGTAGAGTAGATGATATTTCGTTTACTTTGATAAAAAACAGAGAAGGTTGAGAAAACGAAGTACACGAATTTGCGATATTAAGAGATCATATTTTACGTTCATTTGAAGCGCAGTTAGTAATATTACCACACATAATTTTGACATATCTCTACGATACTAGAATCGACGCAATCCTACTACATTATTATAACTACAGAACAACCCTCAGTTTGCGCCAAGAAATTGACAATTCATTTAACTGTATTATACTTGGCGGTCTGGGCTAAAAAAACAAACACAAACTATATTGCAGCACTGCAATTCTATATATTGTTGTCAATGTAATTTGTGTAGAATACCAGTACTAACAAAATGACAGACAAATGGGTTAACGTGGTTTTTAGGAGCTTCAATGCAGAGAATTAATTACAAGCTAGAACAAAGTTTCCTTGAAAATGCAACTAAAACGCTCGTATGTTGAAATACAAGACAATTCCCCTAGTTTCACTTGAAAAGGAATATTACATTGTTGTGAAAAGTCAGCAAATCATATGATTAACTTTAAACGCTTCCTGAAAGAAATTGGTCGTAAGACGAGTGTGTCCTATTTGAACTGACCTGTCCGTCAGAGGCCATTTCGCATACGGAAGGCTGTTATTTTCAGGATGATTGCCACTAAGAACAAATGCATTTGAAAGTATAGTATAAGGTACAATGGATGTTTACGGAAGACAAGTGCAAGTTTACAGCAAACGTAACATTAACATCTAGCGTACGAACTTTTGGAACAGCCTTTACCACGAGCCAAAGAGAAGGAAAATGCATTTACCTTGGTTATAGAAAAGGCGGATTGGGGTAGATTATTCATGAGAAAATCTAAGCACGTGAACATATTGTTCTGTACGGTGGTGCTTATCAGTTCTTGCATAGGTAACGCTAATTGTTCCATGATCTACATACTGATATGAAATATTAAAGACGTGTTCGTTAGAAATCTATGGAATAAGTGGTATTAAACATAGAGTGATCAGGATTTTATGAAATTAAACAGGTAGAATAAAACTTCATTTATTTAGTTTTATTTTCATGATATTTAGTTTTTTTCTGTATACATATAATTCGTGTTTAAGGTAAGAACTAACTGCAGACACAAAAAAAAAAACCACAAAAAAAACAATGTAAAACATTTTTAATCATTTTTGACAACAGAATGAAATATTACTGGTTCAGAAGTAGATTAACAATTGCAAGATGCTGCAATATCAAAGGAATCTACACATTGCCTCTAAACTGTCATAAATTGACCACAATAGGAAACATTAGCGAAAAATGTGGTTAAATACTTTTTATTTCACTTAAAACTAACCAGTATTTGCACTGAAAGACGGTTTAAGAAATATGTATAACGGTCATATACGTTAAAACAGTTATACGTTTGTCTGTTATGGCTGTTGTTATTTTGTGTAAATTTAGTGGTTGTATTTTTGTAATGATAAATGAGCACCATGAATCTTTTGGCATATAAATTAATATGTTTTATACCTGCTTGAAAATTTATCTTGTTTAATAAATGTGCATCTTAGAAATGAACAGACTGTCGGAAACTAGAATTAACATAAATGCATTTTATTTATAGTTTGTATTGAAGTGCATAGACAACACGTTAGAGTGTATGATAGTTTGAGTACATTTGATAAAGATTTCATCATGATATTTCTTAAAACTTACTATCTCTAATTTTACCTTTACGCAGTGGAACCATAAAACAAAGTAATGTTAAGTTACTCATTTGTTTTATTTATACTTGATTTACGTCTCAATGAATTATTATAGTTTTAATAAAAACTAAATTATTTCTTTACTTTTAATTTTATATCAGCCACATAGACAAAGTACCTATTTCGATTGAAAAAAAATATCTAAAATCTGTGGTCATTCTTACAAATAGTTATACCTAAAGGATGTAATCCCTATTGGGATTGAATTGTTGAATTAGTGGGATTAAAGTGGGATAAATGGAATTCAGGTGGGATTAAAGTGGGATGAGCTTATCATACTGTATACAAGTTGTCAGATACTTGCATGCACGAGTGTCATATCAGTGTATACATGTAGTTAGATTCAATGTTGGATTATATTTGGTCAATGTTACGATGTACAAATGTCACACCAGTGTATGAGTATATATTAAAGTACATAGTATAACCCTTTAGCGACGTTGTTAGTTTGTCTGCCTACATATCACGAGGTCCGGGATTCGATCCACATTAGGGACCCCGGTATTTTCTTTACTGGGTTAGCTGGTGTCAGAGGTCTTTGACGGAATCAATCGGCGGACATTGACGGGCATTCTAGAAGGCTAGTACACTCTGACAAGTAAATGAGAAGTATAGTTATACTAAGTTTATAGGCCACTTCAATCAGCCGTGCTAATGGGTTACCTCTTTAGCGACGTGGTTAGGGTGGATCACAAGGACTGGGGTTGGATCCTTGCTAAGGACCTTGGTATTTTCTTCCATAGGTCTACTTTAGTGTAATACCGGTGTATAGTTATATTTAATGTAGTGTTATATTTTGTACTTGTTACGTTGTACAAGTGTCATACCTGTATATGGTTATATTCAATTTTAATTGATGCATTGATCCATCATTGTACAAGTGTCATCCCGGAATGTAGTTTGTATTTTTTGCAAAAATCATCCGTCAAATTATAACCAAACTGCAATTATAAATGTTTAAAATGAAACGATAAGGTTGAAAGGTATAATATTTAAATGTCTTTATGTGTGTCATTTTCAAATTAATCGAATAAATGAATCATGCACGTTAAACGTTTAGATGAGTCTTATACTCCATAATAATTTTATATGTAATAATTGTTCAGCACTTCTATAATTTATTCTTTATTTCTTTAAATAGCCTTAAAACGTGTATGTTTCTAACTTCCACAGAGTTTCGGAATATATAGTCAAATCATAAGTACACTTGTATCTAGCATTTGATGTATATTTGATTTCTTTTTCGCATCGTAAATAATGTTTCTGTAAGTCAATTAAAATGGAAGGTAAGTTTGCCAAAATCTTGTTTAAGTAAATATGTAGGTAAGTGTTTGCCAAACGTTGCAACGTCATTGACATACAAGACAAAGAATAAGTTAAATAAAGCGACTGCAATTATTCAAACACTTTAGTCACACTTTCATTATTTTTTGTAGATTGTCTAAATACAAAAAGTTTGTAAATTCTTGCGACAATGGCAAATTATTTTATACTGAGGGGTCATTACGGTAAAAATAAATAATTGATTGTAATCGTGTGACCAAAATGAATAACTGATGTTTATATGTACTGGGACATGGTAAGACCTTAAAAAACACTTTATCCGATTAGTACTGTTGAATACTGTCTTGACTTCGCCTGTTGTAAATGATTTTCACCGTTTTGTTCTTGGCAAAACTGAAATATAAAGATGGAAATAATCATGAACACTTGTAATTTCAAATATAATGTACAGAAAAGAGTAAGTTTCAAACTACACATTTCTATAATGGGGAGTTACTCGTGATCTGATATGTTTAAAACGTTAAAACTTAATTGCCTGGCATGAACCCCTAATTGCCTGGCATGAACCCCGTACCGTGATGATGAGGTAACAAACGTCTGCGTACTTTGTCATGCCAGCCAGGGCATTAATTCTGCTCCTTCCTGGTATGTACAGGTGCATTAAATCTGATTAGCAGGTGAACGGATTTAAAATGTTTCTAGACTGGAAGGTATTAGATCACTAACACTTATACTTTCCTCAAAATACGCCAGAAACAAATATGTTGAGAAATCATCAAAAGTAATACAACATCCTTTTTTCAGATCTTTGTCGTAAAATCTTTAAAATAAGTACAAAGATCATCTATTATAGTTATGCAATATAATATGGTATACAATTAAAAGATGTTAGCTCTACAATGCATCATATTCATAACTTTAGTACTCAATTACTTTTCTGATATTGTACAGACGTTGTAAACCACGTTATTATCAAAGTCGACATCTTGAGGTTTACACTTCGAAATGTTTTAAATGGTTCTTGGTAAGTTCTAAAAACAAGGATACATATCAAACAGGAAATGAGACGTTTCAAAAACGCAGCCTCCCTAAAACAAAACTTACAGCACGCAGACTGTGCACACTGCCAACACACTCACTCGCATACACAAAAAACACGCGAGGACAAAACGAATAAATGAAGGAATACAGTGGGGCACCGCCTTGGAACGGTCAGCGGCAAAACCACCACTGGGGAGCTTAAAACGGTTTATGGTGCGCATATCATTCTTACAATTGCAATTTTATAACTTTGGCCAAATTCCCAACTTTATAGTGTTGCCTCACCGGAATATCAGGCCGTAGGCACGTGACATGATACCCCACCCAGTCACATTATAATGACACTGGGCTGACCAGTCATAGTACTATTCTCTAAATGATGAGTGACTAGTGAGGAAATGCTAGTACCATTTTTACGTCTTTGGTATGACGCGACCAGGGATCGATCCTAGACCTCCCGCACTCGAAGCGGGCGCTCTAACGCTGTGCTACTGAGGCGATATTATCAATAATATACTCTCGAATTTAGTTGACTGACAAACCAAGCGAAGAAATTAAGGTCCGAAATGTTTCGAGTGCATATGTACTGCATTATCAGGGATAACAAAACAAATAATATTTTGTTGATAAAGTTATGAAGTTGATACTTGTATTGATTTTAAGTCTCCCATTTACTATCTATATATAAACTGCTATTTATTACAAGTTGCTTTGCGGCTATATATGTAGAACTATAGTCATATACTAATGTCCTTATCACCGGACTAAGGCCCATATTTTATAAAGTTTAACCGATTTCAACAGAGCTTACAACCCTACATCACTATAGTTAGAAGTAAATACCGTAATTGTTAATCGTTATTAAGACATTCTCTAAATAGATACATGCACTTTTTTCTAAATGTTTTACTATTGAAATAAAAGGACAACATAGACGTTAGAAGCTAGGGGTATGAAATAAGAATAAAGAATTAAGAAGCCCCTCCCCGGCTTCGTAGGTCGTATTGTGTTAAAGCTGTCCATAGGCATATTTTGCTTAGTAGGTTTTAACAAAGAACGAGGTTTCTGGTACAACAAGCACTTACAGTCCTGCTGTGTATGCATGATGTCTCTAACGTACATCGCTGAATTATAATTAACACACTATTTATATATCAAAATAGTTTAACGGCGTATTTCTGGTTTGGAAACTTGACATAATGTATGATGTCAGGAAACCACACGCAGATTTCAAACCAACAGGAATATATGTGGTTTACGAGCCAACTTTTATACCGTGCAAATTCACTATTCCATTTTTAAAGACGGTTTCACGAGTTACTCTTCAAACACCTAGAAGCGAAATATTTGATTATATTTAACTGAAATGTTGCAATATCATAAAATTAAAAGTTTATGTAGCCAGTGGTCCAGCACAACCATAAATCAACTCCGAAATAGATACCGTATTGAAATAGATACCGCAGTTGTACTTCATGTACCCATCAACAAAATATACATTTTACATGAAATGAACTATCTTTGATTAGTTTGATTAGATAATTTTTAAATCAGATTCAAAAATGTAATTTAACTTACTATTTTTATTATCATTGTGGTTGAATACGTGTTGCAACCTCCACACTCGTCAAAATGTTTGTTTTTTATTTGAAATTAATGATATTGTTTTAATTAATGGGCCTAATTATTTTACATCTTTTATTAATACAATTAGGAACAGATTATAACTCAATTGATACGAGTATGCAAACATTGGATGTTCCCCGTTCCCCGAATGTTCGAATTATCAATCCTCGTACAACGGTTACTGCCACAATTAACACACACGTTTTCGATAAATTTTCCTTCTTTACGCCTATAACGTTAATGCATTTCATTTAACAGTAGTAGGAGTATATGGACCGTTGATATGTTGATGTGTTAACATGAGTTCGTTTTCCTTTAAACCGGTTCAAGTTGCATCGATTATTTTACGATACGTTCCAAATGCATTTTGCATATACTTCAAGCAGTTACATGTAATTATTTTGCCAGCTTTTGAATGCAGTGTTCAATGTACAAAAATTATCTTCTCTACTATCTGATAAACAGCCACGTGTTGTTCATGCTATTTTGAAGGTATGCGCTCGTAAATACATTTTGCAGATTTTTGTACTCACTCTTCATGGCTTAGGGGTATATAAATGCACTTTGAATTGGTAAAATAATGCAAATGTTGTAATGTATTCAGTAGTTTGCTTTTTTCTTGTTATTTCTTATCCAAGGCGGACATAGATATATTAGCAAAACGTTCTTCTTTTATAGTTTACTGAATTTTTCATCATTCAAAATGTCAGAAAAATCAGCCAAAGGCATTAATAGTTACACAACCTGAACGTATTAATGTGAGATCGCAGTAATCATTAACGATCGTTAATCAAACTTGTCAGAATGATTTATCACGATAATCAACACTTAAAACTGCTAATCTAATTTTAAGAAGTCATTTAGACTATTATCCCTTCTCCAAAATATATGCAAAACATAACAAAATCCTTTCTTTAAAATTTAGAGAACTTTTCACAACGGTGAAACAAAATTGCCTCATAATTTATTCATTCTTGCTGAACATGTATCTGAAAGCACATATATGAAGACAGCTGAAGTATCAACAACAGCAATAATATATCCCCCTCGCAAAATAATTCTATCATAATGCGTTTGAACAGTAAAAACAGAAAATTTTCAAAACATTTTCATCAGTGAAGCAACAATCGCAACAACAGCAAAAACGAAAATGAAACAGGAGTACAGTTGAAAAAGAAGTCCTAAGTTGTAGTTATCGAACATAAAGCCCCATTGCATGTTTTCCTTTTAAAAAGATTTACTGTCTAGATAATTTTTTATTTCTTTAAGGATTACCTGTATAATACACCACATCAATTCATTAATCGTTTGTAAAGGTATACATCACAGGGTGGCTGTTCTAGCAATCAGTTGTTTTATCGAAGGAATGATCAGACATGTTGATCTGCAACAAAAAGAAGCACCATTTGTAAGTTTTATGGGAAACCAATCTAATAGCTTCCTCACGTAATTTCTTTTGCATGGTAAGTGCCTAAGGCATTACCTTACAATAAATAACTTATTATCAAAAACATTAAAGTCAAATTGAAGTCAGGCCCTCCGGATACTTTCCTCAGATAATAATGACTGTGGAATCAATGTGTTTTTGTTCTGAGATAGAAGCGGTGGTTTGAATTTCTGATTAAGAGGTTGAAATTGAACTTCTGTCGATGGAATTAATCATATTTCATCCGAAAGTTTTATTTACTGGCTTAGAGCGAGTTACTTGTACAGGGGCATTGATCAACACTGTTCTGGTTCCCGTTATCACATTTAAGGTAACTGTGGTCCCGTCAGGAACATACTTTTAGAAATACATGACTTATAATTGATTTACATAAGAATGATTTTCGTTGTTTTTATTCACACTGTTCGTGGTGTCTAAATAACTCAACTTTGATAATGATAATGGTGTTACAAGAATGACTCGTGTCCATGTTTCTTCCGTCGTAAATGTTGGACCACAAAAGTTTGATAAAAGTATTTTCTAACTCCCAAATCCCTTAGAAATCTTCTGCACCTGATCACGGTTATAAAGTACTCTATTAGCGAAAAGTAATAATAAAATGATTTTCCAAGAAAATTCACTTAATCCTCACACACACACACGCGCACGCAGGTTTATACGCTGCTGCCCATCCACTCTCTTCTGAAACCTCAAGTTTCATAGAACTTGAATATCTGAGTTGGTTATTGCCCTTGTATCAATATATCTTGTTAATGAAAAGATCAGTAGACTTCTCCTCGTGAAACAGTTACGATTATTAAAAACTTGATTTTGTACTTGTAAACCAAGGAAGAAGCTTACGTAAATGAACCAAACATTGTTTAAGATTAAAGCAAAAGAGAAAACACTTTTGATATAGATTCTGATGTTAAGAACCAAATCAATTTAAAAGTCATACCACACTCTTAAGTCAAAGTATAACAGGCCATTCATAAAGCATTCTTGCCTGTGTAACTGATATTAAAAAGAAATAAAATAAAAGTACCCCTAATTTGATACCTGATGATCACTACATCAGACATTCTTACTTTCATTTACAGTAGTGTTAATTGGAAAGGAATGTCTCTTTACATGCATGTAGAATTTATTCGAAACTTTTTTTCTAAACTCTTACACTGACAGAATTGTTTCTAGTCGGATTATTATAATAAGGCGGTACATCTGTTTGAAGATTCAGAAAATGACAGATTACTAGTGTAGCGATTTCCGCATTTATGACGTCATCTTCACACTTCAGACATAATATTCAGTTAAACACGTCGCCCTAAAGTTAAGATAACCAAGGCTAGGGAAACACCTTTTTACGCTGACCTCTAACTTTGGAACATGATGGGGGTAATGAGTGAGGATAAGGACTTGTGTACAGTTAAATGCAGTTTAAACTCAGAGAGAGTTTTGTCAGACAGTAGCCCACTATGTTCAAAATGTTCTCGACTGTCCGAATATATGCGTTACTGCAGAACTTGTTTGTTTTATGGTAGATCTTCCTACTGCATTTTTGTCGTCGTTTTTTCGTCACGCATATGAAATAAAATACAAGTTTGAACAATGTTTCTGTTCGGCTGAACGGGACTGAACTGTTTTGATTTCTGTCTTCTGGCCTCTTTCGTCGGGCCCTTAAGGGTATTTCTCTTGATGCTCCGTCTTCTGCAAAGTTTTGATTCTTAGGGCTTGCTTTTTATATAATTATACAGCAGCATTGTTGTGTTTTACATGCCATGCCTTTTTGCTTCCATTGCGCGTGTTACAGATTCACCTGGCGGGGATTACTTTTATTTACACTGCCCCGTGTCGTTGGAACAATGTGAGGGTAAGAGTGAGGTTGAGTGTGCACCATGAACCGGCTTAAGCTCCCAAGTGGTGTTTTTGCCACTGACCGTTCCAAGGCGATGCCCCACTGTGTTCCGTTATTTGTTCGCTTTGTCCTCGTGTTTTAGCTTTGTATGCGAGTGTGTATGTGGCGATAGTGTGCACATCTGCGTGCTATGAGCTTCGTTTTGGGGAGGCTGTGTTTTTGGAACATGGCATTCCCTGTCTGATATTTATCCTTGTTGTTTATGTACGAGTACAAAGTGGGGAAATAGAATATGGGAAGTTTAACTGAGTAAAGATATCTCTTGTATTATTAGTTTTAAAAGTTAAAACAAGGTCACGTGGCAATTTTACAATAGTAATTTTTAATCAACACTCTCGTGCAATCTCCAGACTTTGTAGGAAATCATTATACTTCTCTCAACCCGAGTAAAACTTATAATTGTGTAAAGCTTACGATAAAAGTATTGAACTTAAATAAAAATCATGAGTGTCGATATTATAGACGTAGCTTATAGTATTGTTGTTCTAAGAAAATAGAGAAAAGTGGAAACTTCACAGGCCGCTCAACACGACAAAAACGAAAATGTTGCAGGCTCGGTTTGATTGAGCCTGTTCATGGACGGTAGTGGAAATGCATACTACCGTCCACGCCCTCTAGCCCCGGGTTGAGCAGAACTTAACAACTCCAACTTTCATTATTGATGTGTATACAGCCAACAATCGGATGCGATTCAAAGGGTTACAACTGTGTTCAACAATATCTGAATCTAACACTTTAATTCAAGAACGGCAAATAATCATGTTTCCATAACGTTATTCCTCGCAAATAAAAACGGAAGTAATTTTGCTCGGCCACCTGTAGATGCGAAATGTGAATTTAACAATGACGGCGCAAAAGGGAAGCTTAGTTTTTAAACTCTTTAAAAGTCTGGAACTTTAAACGTTAATGAATAAGGTGTCTGACCAAGAAAGGATATACACAGATGATAATTTAAGTGCAATTTTTCTAATTTTGTCCGCAGTGACACTAAAATCGTCATACACGTATGAACAGTTATTGTGTAGTTCTTATAGAAAGTATATAAAGTTTATTTTCGTATAAACAGCATTGGTCATGTAATAACAAGGGCGGCCCTTTCGCGAGATCGAACAAGCGGTCGGACGTTGTCAAAATAGTGTCCTTTGAAAAAGAAATACTTAAAATTTTGCGATCAAAATTTCACCCCCCCCCCATATTATAACAGCTAAAACTCGTTTTTCTCGATACAATCTTGCGATTTTTGCTTGTATTTAATGCTATTTTAAATAAAAATCAGAACTGTATTTTTAATGAAAGGTGAAATAAAATTTTACATGGGTAGGTCCTTTTTGATTGTTCTATCTATTTATTGTAAAGATCGCTTATAAAAGATTTTTTTTATATGATTTTCTTATATTTGTGTCTATGTATCTGTATCAATGTAAATTTTAAAGATAAGGAGTGAATGCTTTTCGTATGCATTTATATGCGTATAAACCACATTGGGACTTCTGGAAAATTATCACAGTATCACTATCAATGTGGTTTACAAACGTATGAACGCACAAGAAATAACCTTCAATTCTTTACTAAGCAGGAAATGGCATGTTTTGTTTTATTATCAAATAAATTACAAAATAAAATATAAAGATTGGCAGATAAGTACGTTTTATTGGTTTTTGTTATCATGTTAAGTTTTCTCTATATCTTTCGCATGTGTCCCTGGAATCTGTTGATTACCCATGTTCATGTGTTTCAGGCTTTGCATTTATAACAATTGATTATTTCAGACAAAAGGATAAAAGAATTCGTATTACAATTTCTTTTTTTTTTTGCCTCACACGTTAAAAAAAAGACTATAAAATATTAGCAGGTTCACTTAACTTTTTGTTGTTTTGTACTTTGGTGAAAATGCTTACGAAAAGCATTATTTCCTCCGTATGTATGGATGTTTAACCTCGTGTTATTTTTCTAACAATCGGATATCAGACTTAAATCTTTTAATTTATTTCATTTTCAAGGAGACCATTTTTTTTTTACAATTTATCCGGTGCCAAGACGATATCAGTAAACATTCCTTGAGAAAATGTACTTGTGCATTGCAGTTCTCTATGATACAAATCAGTGATGGTAAATAAAAAAAATTCATATAGAACGGAAATAATGAATGTATAGGTAAATCACCCTTGATTCGACGCTTCTGTAAATTTGCAAATGCATTTTATAGTATGAACTTCCAGGAAAACTAGGACGATGACGTCATATGTATCAGCAACTACCGCTGTCGTGTAATTCCCACTAACTGACAGCATGGTTTGATACAGCAGGTTCGAATTTATTAGATATATTTCAGGTGTTACTGTGTGTTGGTTTGATATAGACTGCTACATCCAGCATACTCACAGCATGACATCATTATTTCTTATCTTATAGTAATGAATTAAATCTTGGAATGCACATACAACACAAACTGGATGGAATTTTCAGTTACACAACAACTCATTTCTACCTCCACGGAATGCAGTAAACAAGGCAACGTACTTAGTACCATCGTACTATGCAAGGGACGTTTAGCTGGACGACTGAATTATCATTGCATGTTATTCATGAAAAAATATATATTACGTTCATATCTACAAATGTATATAACAAGCGTCTAGTTTTTGTTTGTCTTATTTTGAATGTTATGTTTTGTTTGTTTGTTTGTTTGTTTGGATGGATGGATGGATGGATGGATGGATGCATCCGCATCTTTGTAGGTATATATGAACATACGTTTTTCTATCTGTCTGTCTGTCTTTCTGTATGTATGTGTTTATGTCAAAAAATTGTATGCCTTGTGCATATTTTTGAAAGATATTGTAGCTTGCCAAAGGTATTTTGCAATGCGTAATTAACAGAAAACGAATGAAATGAAATAGCTGACCTGAGTATGATTGCTACTAATAACAGTTGAAACAGATATGACATTTTGATATACAGTAATTTACTTTTAAATATATTTCTGTACCTTTCATTCGTACTATGATTTACAGAATAATGATCGTTAATTGAATGTTTATGGTGTTTAATACATGTATGTTCTCATTTGCGTTTCTAGCTATTTATGAGAGAGCTGTTACAGCGCTTAAGTTACTATAATGTGCAGGTATTTTCACTTACATATGAATGTTGAACAAAACCTCAATTCTTATGAAGCTTAAATAATCATAAAATAAATTAAAACTGCAGTAGCTTACAATCGAATGTTAATAATGTTGATCAGATAAATATTTATGATATATTTATAATTACAATTTCAGATATAGACACTTTCTGATGATATAGGATATGTTTAACAAGCTTACCGTTAAACCTTTACGCCAACGCAATTGAATAGGATTATGCTAGCTATTGTAATGATAATAACAGTGTTCAGGTATTTTCTGTTTTAGATAAATAATCAACAACTGATCTTAACTATGATAATTATTATTTTTATGTTACTTGTAAAATGTTGTTCTCATTTAACTACATGTTATTTTGAACATAGCTGCTACTGCCCTCTACGGCCGTATGGTCCAGGATGGACTAGCTCCTAGACTGAGATATATCTTATTTTACATTTTTATGATTAAGTGAGGTGAACGGAGCCAGTCTATATCCTATGTCCAATATCATAATAACATCATTCCTCTAAGAAAGTCTCTAAAATTGACTGGCTTTTGACTTTACAATATTGAATTGAACAAACAAAAAGAAAATAATAAAGGAAAAAAATGCAGAAATATACAGTACACATGTACTCACATATATACTATGAATGTTATGTATGACATTGTTGTTCTGGACATTATTTATTTAATCCTTACACTGCTAAATTTCTATAATGAACGTGTCCATCTTTCAATTTGGACAGTGCCATGAACTGTTAAAAGGGGTGCTTACCAAAAAGATACTGACTGAATAGCGAACAGTGCAGACCATGATCAAACTGCTGATCTTGTTATGCACTGATCGCAAAGGCAGAATCACTTGCCGCCAGCAGGCTAAGGATTCAACATCAGTTTGCAATACAAGAAGCGAACTGACCTTGCTTTCCGACAGATATTTTATATCATAAAGCCCCTGCGTCATAAGTGTAACGTCATCTCATAGGTGAGCTACATGCATTGTTCAAAGTGCGGTACCACGTTCGGTTAAAGACCCGACTTGAAACGGACCAGTTTAGCTGGGAATGTTCTGGGAAAAATGTGTAAATATAATTAATACGTGTTCTGGCAATGGAACAGATGTTATGTCGTGACACAAATGTTCATCATTTCTATAATACAAAAAGAAAAAGTGTTATGTTTCAGAAATCAAACTTTAGCTATACTTCTTACTAAAGGGAGTCGTTATGGATGGCAGTAGAAGAGTATGTAGATGACGACCATAAACGTTTTGGTATCCAAAATGACTGTACTGTAATGGAGTTTAATGAGAAATACAGAAGTAACAAATTACAATATAATTTACAGAGTAAAATAATTCATACTGCCATCTATACATTGTTTTATGAATGCTGTTAAATATATGTTTCATTTTATCAAATATTCAATAGGATATGTTTCGGAATAGGTGGTTCAAATAGTAGTACTATTGCCAATCCTGAAATAAGTCTCTTTGTTTGACTTTGATCACTAAAACGGTGCATATTCAGAATTTTGTTTGGTAAAAAGACTTGAACCTACCGTTTTACATTGCAAAAGAAAGTTTTGTCAGTCACACCATACTACTTCATAGAAATGGGAAGACAGTTTTCTCATCATATTGCTTTAATTTGTTATTGATTAACCAATATCATTATAACATGCATTTACAAACATATTACACTTTTAGCAAAAAGTCCAGCGGTAAGGCAAGAAGAGCCTTTAAAAATTTGTTTACGAGGTTTCAACATTTTCTGTCACTATTCACGATGTCTGATAGTCAATCTGCAAATATGCTATACAATCATATGTTTTAGCGAGACTGAGAGTGAGCTATGTTTAATATAAGAATTGGTTGGCGAGGTAGAATATTTGTGATACGTTACTATTTTCATGATATATACTTTGAGTAAAACTTTTATCCTGTCACCTCATATTAAACGGGTTTCAAGATAACAAAATATTTTCAATGAATTTCATAAAAACAAATGGGTTTACCATACCCTGAAAACATTAATGTATAACACGTGTTATTAACAAAATTACAGACTTCAGAAGAGAGCCACCCAAAAACATAAAACCATGCAAAATATTACTATAATAGAGCCAGTTTAATTACATATTTTGGCATTTGTTTGCAACGTACGGATGTGATACAGCAAAATGAATGAAAATAGGCAGTACCCAATCGAACAGAATCAAACGCAAGTCTTAATTACTCGGGATAGTTAATGAAAGGTAAAACAGGTGTTTTCTCTGTAGTTTTCAGGCGGTTATAGTATTAATGCATTACCGTCCGATTGAAAATTCCAACAGCTATAATAAATTAAATCTTAAGTAAATGATTATTTAAAAACTACAAATAAAATTCGTTTAGTAACAATTTAGTTTTCATAGAAAAAAAGTTAAATTGTACTAGCAGTTTTTATGTATATCAAACATGATTTCATATGCTAGTAGTAAAAGGGGCGTAATTTGAATTTTTACATTGTGTGATGCTTCCGTAAGATCTTCATGTAATGTTTAAATGAAATATTAAGTTTTCTCTATAATACCAGGCCCCGTGTTCACAAAACATTTTCAGTCTCAGCTGAGTTTGATAATGAAACTTTATTTGTCATTTATATCTAAATAGCATGATCAAAACTAAATTTTAAGTTAATAACGATTTTCAAACGATTTTTCAGTAATGATGGTCAGTCTCAGTTAGAATTTAACCTAGAAGTTTTAGTAAAATTGATATTAAAATTTCAAACTCAAACTCAGCTGAGACCGAAAAACGTTTTGTGAACACGGGGCCAGATTTTCTAAATATTACACTCCTACTGCAGGTTTGATTTATACTACAGACATAATTATTATGACTTTAGGAAAAGAAGCAGTTTGTTTTATACAAGGAGCGAAAACTCTTACCAATAATACGAAATTAGACTACAAGTGCCAATGTTGCCGTCTCCAGGTAAACGATGATAATAAAAATATGTAAAAATGTATTTACAAACAAATATTTGCAAGTTAAAGGTGACTAAGAAATTTTATCAAGTGTTTACGGCACATAAATAAAAGCACACGAATATCTATTTTCACGAATACAAGCAGCGAAAATTGCGAAAAAATTATCTCTGCTAATATTTACGAGTGTATAGCTAATATAAGTTAGCAATGGTATCAGCTTATTACGTAATTCATCTTATTGTATCCCCTCAGTTCTGATCGTCATTGTTTTGTCATCTGTTCAAAATATAGCCAAAGTACCTATGTAGTTTATGAGTTTGCGGTTCAAGCGTCAGATGCATAATGTCCTGTCCTTGGTGTTCAGCAATGCTTAGTTTGAAAAGCAGCAGTTTAATTCTTTTTTAGATGCACAATTTCGTTGTTCTTGTTTAGTTGAGATAAACCATAAAATAAACTGATACCGCCGTGCTATATACTGATGGGCTGTATCGCTCTTGTCGATTGTAGAAAGAATGTGTTCCCACTCACTGTCTTGACGTTGTAGGAATACTGCGTTTAAGGAACGTGGCTTTCCCTGCTGAATATTCGTCCTTGCTCCACCTTCACCCAACACCCGACCCTTTTATTTACCCCTTACCACCCCACCCCCATGTTTCTGTATTTTTCATATATATTATTATGTACTTGTTGTTGGATTTTTGAAGCAACCCCGTCTACAATATTATTCCGTTACAGCATCATCTTTTTGTTGTGGGCCTACTTTGCGATGCTCGGCTCTATGGCTGTGTTTGGGGTGCTCTGTGTTTCCGGGAAATCTACCCTTACATTTTATCTTTTGTGATAAGAACATAACAGTCATTATATGTTTGAAAGATTCTGACTACGAAAGAGGCAAAGTAATATTCATGTTCCTCTGTTTGTGGGGAATTAAGAATAACTAGCTATAAGTGCTACTGTAATTGCTTTTGAAACTGTTAGCCAATTTAAAGTTTTCAAGTACAAAATTAAGATTCAGTTAAGATGCTAAAATGAACTTTTCGTTTTTTGCTCACAAAAACATCTAAGATGACTTGATATGACTTAATATCTAGCACCTTTCCGCAATAATATTAATACTTCAAAGCAATTAGTAATACATTTTAAATCTTTACCACTTAGGCAGGTGCATCTATCAATAAGCATTGATTTACTTTTGATTACTTTTGAGTTCAAAGATTCTAGACCAACATCAATGATAAGTAGTTTATCATCGATAAGCAGTTTATTATTGATACCGAAGTCGTTCGAAGTGGCATCAAGCTATTCAAAGATTTATTAACACAAAAATGACATTATTTTAAAAACTCGAGGTAATGGGAAATAGTTTTGAAAAAGAGATGCTTTTCACAAATTTGATATCTAAAACATTTTAACAGTATGACAAGCACTAATACAACCATCTGTTTTATTTTATGTTTTATCTATTTATTGATTTCAACAAGAAAAGGAAAAGTAAGTTACGACGAGACAATTGTACACTTAGACAATATACCGATCGTCTGTTGTTGATTGATTTTAAGCGAAAACTAATATGCCATTTCTAGAGTGGTTTTTTTTTCAGGAATTTCAGAACAAAGAATTACTCAATAGTCTCTTTTCAGAGTTTTGGCTATTGCAGCTTTCTGTAACATGTTCTATGCTTATTAAAATAGAATCAAATAGTTTTCCTAAACCTTTTCTTTCCTGGCTACTTTTTCAATCTGATTGAATATAAGTACAACGTAGAAGTATATGAATAAGTACATAGGACAATCATTTTCCCGCATCTTATTACCTCCACTACTGAATTCTGTAGGTTTTTGTGTTAATTATGATAATATTCGGACACTCATTGTTTCGCTGTACAAACATTATTATACGTTTATTACCAACAACAATAATAACATAACTGCATTCCAAAGTCAGTCTTTAGCATGGAATAAACTACGCAGCAGTTACAGTATACATGCTCCGAAATCATTTCCAGACATGTTCAGATTAGGGGCATTTATGATAACTTTTACAGCACTTTGATAAAAGTTATTATGTGGTAGCTTTGGAATCTACATAATATTTATATGACTGTCTCTCCCAATAATACTTTGTAATTGAGCTATAATCAACGTTATTTTACAACGAAACGACCATAACTTTTTATATTTCTTTATACTATATTCTAAGGGTAACAGTCGTTTTCGCAATGTGGCAAAAATTAATAGTGTAACATAATTTCAGCAACTTTATGGTTCTTAAGGTTTGCTTTTTATATAATTATACAGGAGCATTGCCATGCCTTTTGCTTCCATTGCGTATGTTAGAGATTCACCTGGCGGGGATTACTTTTATTCATACTGTCCCGTGATTTTTGTAATGGTGGGGGTAAGAGTGAAGTTGGGTGCTCACCATAAACCGGTTTAAACTCCCCAGTGGTGTTTCGGCCATTGACCGTTCCAAGGCCATATTTGTTCGTTTTTTCCTCGTGTGTTTGCTTTGTATGCGAGTATGTGTGTTGGTAATGTGCACGTTGCGTGCTGTGGGTTTTCGTTTTTGGGAGGCTGCATTTTGGAACATGGCATTCCCTGTTTGATATTTGACCTTATTTTTTATAATTACATATTTTCTATAAACACAAAACAAAACTGAATCAACTAAGCATTACTGGGTATTTATCATCACATACCTTGAGACATGCCTATTCGGTTAAACAGTGCATCAGGGGCCTTTGTCTTGATTTTGTCTATTCAAAGTGAACCTTACTGTTCCGTCACCAGTCCCTTCAGATTTAACTTTCATTATGTAAGTATTGGAATAAGATATTTTCATTGAGTTTTATGTTATGATATGGTACACTTATTTCATTTTAAGTGCGTACAATATGACAATATATCGACCTGGAAGAACGACATCAAACGAGAGACAGTCAATACTCCTATGGACAGAAACTAACAATTAACAGTAACAATTCTTTAATTATTAGACAACAATTCAAAGATAAGTTCAGAGAAGGATTAGAAAAATCTAAACATTTGCAGACATTCGTGACTGGATAGAGGAGTTCAAAATTTCAAGCTTATTATCTTGGGTAGTAAAAAAAAACAATTTGTTCGTATAATTTATGTACATATTTATAAAATATGTTTACAATATTTATTTTTGGTCATATAAAAAACTTCAAGTTTGAAAGTTTTCTAACTGCTATCCCTGGAGACTTTTTGAATCATATGTAGCTTGTCTTTGGTTCCTTCGAAAGAAGTATTTTAAGGAAACACTGTAACAAAATTGATACATCTAATAGAAGAAAACAGCCGATAGCGTAACATCTATTTTGTTTACGTAAACTGCAGTGCACTTTTAATGTTTTACATGCTTCATACGAATTAACATACTCATAGTTTTCAGAACGTTTATTAGGTTAGAACTTCAACGGTTTTTGTCAATTTTCTGTCGTTAATTAAATTAGATAAAGTGGCGTCAATAAAAACAGATGTAGTGTAAAATGTATTTGCATCCATTTATTTGAAAATATAAATGATTCTATCATATTCATAAAAATACTTAAAATAGAGAGCGTAATCATGATGATGAGCATGACGTCGAAAGGAGTTTTATTAAAACATGAACTTACCAAACAATGATAATGTTTTTTTTTACGTGTAATGCCAGGCAACTGTTTCTAGATTTGATATGTTCACATAGTACCATGCTATGTATTAAACACTGAATAGATCGAAAACGGAACCAAACCAATTGTTTCAATACTACTTAAATAATCTGCAAGGACAATGCAATGAGGCATTGCACTATAGTACCATTTGCATAGTAACATCGATAATTTTGTTGTTTTCTTCCTGTTTAGAGATCTTTTTTTTTGCATTCTGCAGAAAAAAGATCTTTCTAATATTTCGTCTACCTGTTTTTGTTGTAATAATTGCACTTTTATCACTTGCAATTACTATAATGATTATTTCTGCAATCAAAATAATTACACTACAATAATAACATATTATAGATAAAAACACCAGTAATAAAATGTATATATATGAGTATAGTATGAAAATTATTTTGTTTGTCGTTTTACATGAATGAGCTAATTTAGATAACATTAAAAGGCTAGTAATGATTTGGAAGCCTTTAAAAAAAGTTTGACAAGTGGAAAAAAACTTAATGTAAACTGTATAAAATGTCCAATTACAAAACACTCGGTTAGTAGATTATCTTGCATACCATATGCTTTGCTGTTTTATTGGGTTTAAAGTCACAACGACCAATGTAGGTAGAATGGTGACATTTTCAGCTTTCATTTTTTGGGGGAAGACCACAGGTGCCCATCTGACGATTTATTGAGGCATTAGAAGGCAGAACTACCGGCATTCTGCAAGGCTGCTGGGATTGCTTAATTACATGAAGAATTTTACACCTTAGTCGACGTTCCATCCTAATTGGTGATTGACAAGTGATTCTGACTCGACGACCTTAACCATTCGGCTACGGAGGTCCCTCCACCATATGCTTTGATCAGATGCCTTTTCTAAGATATATAGTATATAAGAGCTGGCATCCGAAATCGGAGCATTTGGTGTTTGCTTTCCAGTTAATCTGTGTGATTGCTTTATTTTGTCTAAATCATTGAACTGTAAATAGAAAGTGGTTTTTAACTACTGAAGTGCCTTTTTGTACTGAATGAAATTCCAGTTGTAACTTTGCGAAAACAAGCACACTTTCTAAATAATCTTTCACATCTATACAAACTAATGCGTAAGAAACATTTCGACAATTACTGTGTTTTCCTCTTGATGAAATTACTTCCAGTTGAGAGAAAATAACTTCCACGTGTACGGATCAGAGAAATGGGCGGAATGCTTCGGAGTAATTCACAATATTCCGCATGTATGAAACACACTTAGAGAAAAATCTCGTTTCGAAAGTGTCAGTCATTTATAATTGTCGGCCAGCTATTTCTTCCGAGATACCTGTTTTGTTGTTCTCATTATGTGTGATTTACACAAGAACACTTAAGTCTGATCTTCTGCTTGTTACATGTATGCGAGAAAAGAATTCGATACAAACGACATATTAGAAAGAAAGCTTCCATTTACACTAGAAAAAAAACATGTCATGTGGAGTGCTGTATGGTGATTCTTTAACGTGACTTTCAAGATAAATTGTCTTTCTTCTTAATTTGATACATTTTTCATAAAATAATTAAAAAAAAATGACCATGCTAGTTAAAAGTAAAATACTCTGCGTACATAATGTCTCGGTAGACTGATGTTTAAAAGAAAATGAAATAATCTATACAAATTTAACACGCCAGTGATGGTGTACATACTGACTAATCATTAATGCTAATGAATTGATACGTCATGTGAACTGGTTTATATAAACATGAACATGTGATATGATTACCTTATCAGGCATGATAGTAATAAATTATGTACATGTTATGTACAAAGTTGATATGGTCATGCTAGTTAATTGGTAAACTCGCTTTAAATAATTTCGTTTCTTATGATCTTTTCAACTGGCATGTTGTCCGAAATGGTCAGTACTTTTAGTTAGCGTAACGATATTGCAGAAACGTGAACTCCAAAAGCTTGATAACTCGTCGGAAGACCAACACATAAATAAGAATTTTAAACTTTGACAGACACTTCGAAATGCACATACATGTAGTTTCACCTGAAATAATAAATGCACTTATAATCAATAACCACACTTTTTTTAACTAATAAGAAGGCACATACTCTGACAAGTACAATCAAATAATAAAATTGTACGGCATTTCAATGTCTTAAGATTAAAGCGCAATTAAAACAATAAAGATTACTTTCGACTAATGAAATAACACAGTAAGCATAAAGTTTGCATTGATATACATTCGCATCTGCTCCAATCTTTAATGTTTGTCAGTTTGTTTCTTGAGTAGCATCATTGGTGGCAATGCTTATGTTATGCTTATTATTATTTCTATCGTTAAAACAACAGTATCTTTTAACGTTACCTCGAATTGTTAGTGTATGGGGTGGTGGGAGTGCGCTAAATGATTCATTTCTGTCTTAATTATCTATTTTCTTAATGCCCTCAATTATATGATCAGTATTACATTTAGTTAGAGCTATAACGGGAACACGGCATGACGCCATTTTATTCACAAATAAAATCCTGTCAAAATAACAAGCGTGGATTCGTAAACACAATCATTGCCATCATGTCCAATGAGTGCAAAGTATGACTCTTCAGAGAAACAATAAGAAGGACGGTTGATATAGCAAAGTTTGAACTAGTACAGTATTGTTGCAATGGTCATAAACGTACCTGAGCCATAAGCCCTAGCGTATGGAAGGGATGAACTTGAGAAGTAAGCATAAAACATGTTTAAGGTTGTTATGAAAGCAGTTGTGGAATTCTATGACTTACCGTCTATAATGTACGAAATATGATTCATATTATGGATGTTTGGAAGAATAGGACGAAACTAAATAAATTAAATGATAGCAGACATGGTTTGAATGAGTTTTTTCGTGGAAGGAAATGTAATATGCAACACCTCGTCGGCTTAACCTGACTTCTTTATACAAATAACTTGAAGGACTCTATGATCACATATAGGACCAGAAAAATGTAGCAACACTGAGCAGCGGCCAATTGTCAGTGATGTGGTTTGTCTGAAGAAAAACAATAGTAGAATTACGTTTACTTGCTGTACACTCTTACCAAAGTGCTTTTAACAGGTCTGCATACGGCTTAACGAATAAATAGTGTTTTTACAATTTCTTTTCTTCTAACAATTTGAATGGAATGTTTTCTTGCAGGCACACCAACTCGTAGTTTTATATAAACATGTACGCTTAGTGCAGCTGTAATTGTTTCTTTCATGTTTAAATTACGCAAAAGTGTACTACACTTACAAATTTGCAGCTTCAAGGATCATGCATATCAATTAACACATACCTCACACAAACCTTTCAGATGTCTTTATTAAATTACCATTTTGTCTATTTCTCAATTATCTCATTATATTGCACGTGTATCTTTGGGAAGGGCGTTTTACTTCTGCCTCCACTTTAGCGTTTTCGTTATATGTACACCTGCAACGCTTTTGAAAACCCAATGCATCAATCTAAATGATATATATATTCTTTAAAGCACACATATTCGACAATATTTTGTTTTACCTGAACCAAACCTATATTGGCATCACTTTATCCGTCCGTAATTGTAGTTTGACAATATAATTCCATTCTTTTGCATGTGTCGCAACATTATTGTTTTCGGTAGATATCTTTGAAATAAGAGAATGGTTTACATAAGCTTATGGGCTCATACAGCATATTTACATATAAAGTCCCATAGCTCATGATGTTTTTACAAAATTGTCCAATTTCAAAATTTTAATATTAACGGCAATAACTTAAGACTCCATTGGGACTTTACTGTAACACTAATTAGTAAAATATGCCAGTAAATGAGAAGAGAATGAAGACCAGATGAACTTCTCTCAAGAATATACATATTATATTTATTATATTTACACATTTTCATGTATCTAATGTTTAATTTGAACAATTAATTTCAAAAAAGAGTTTGTTTTCATTACATTACTTGAGGGTTTGATTTGAACTTGGCGCTTATTTTCTAACATCTTGTTGTCTAAATTGGGTACATGTCACATACACATAAGAAAAGAGAGTTACTGAAGTAATGTTTAGATTGAACTGGAACTTAAGTAATTCAATGGGTCAGGATCAACTGAAGAAGTGAGACTGAGATAAAATATTAGATATCATGACGTTTAACGTATAACTTGAATATAACGTATAATTTAAATATATAGCAAAGAACAAAGGCCTTAGATATTGCAACACGTGCTAGAGTTGCATAGACTGTATTTGCAATTTCAACACGTCGTCGTCCTGTTAAATACTAGGACAAATGCAATATGGCATGCACTGCTTGACACGCAGTTGTACCTACTAACTGATATTAATTGGAACAGGATAAACATATAAAATGATAGAGAAATAATTAAACATTTGTAAAGTGATAGTTCCTGTGCATGGGCCCGACAGGTTTCCTGTTAACTGATGTACTTGTCTGAAAAACATATCTTGTTAAGCAGATAAAGTGACGATTTACACAAATAAGCTGGCAAACTTTGCTAATTCAGAGCATTTTAACGTGTCATTCGTAAATGTTATCCGGTGCATATTGCAGGGTCTAGGAAATAGATTTACATGTACAAAAGTAAAGGGAAAACACGTTTTGTTATATGGGTAGTCTCGTATCTTCAGCATGTGGTTATATTAAACTCATCGGTATGATAGTCATTTTCTACGCCATTGCTTAAACATACTACATTTTGCACTGTGCTACTATTTATCCCTTAGTTCTGTCAATTATCATTTGGGCTCAAACAACCAAAAACAAGCGATGTTGTATTATTTGTAAACGAAACAGAGTAATTGTATTACCATGTATAATTCAAGTTCTTCATTTTAAAAAATAACTAAAATCTCTCTTTTTATTCTATTTTAGAAAATCAAAAGGAAGGATTTTGCCAACAGAGTAACAGATTGGCAGTTTAGTGATAATAACAATTTAGTACATTGACTGTAATACTAAAATGGAATCGTGTCACCGGATGGCAAATGGATAGCAAGTCTCAGATTGCATAACTGAAACAATGACAAAGAAGGAGAAACGGAAAAAACAAAAACAAGAAAAGAAGAAAGAAACAGAAGAGAAGGATGTCTCAAATGAAACAAACAAAACTAATGCTAGTGGGAAAAGTAATAGTCGCAGTAGATCAAGAGGCCGTCGATCGTTGTCTTCAATCTTCCGAAAGTCTAATTCCAGAGCAGAAAGCAACGACACGTCTACACTTTTACAAAGTGGAGATGCAAGTTTATTTACAGAGACTGAACAAGTAATCAATCCACGCATCAACCCACGTGGTCACTTACAACGTATGACTGTACGCGAAGCATTAGTTTATGATCGTCATCGAGGCAGATCACCTAATCGTAGAACTAAAAAATTAGAAAAGAAAATTTTAGAAAATGAGGCCCGTTTATCAAGCGGTAACCTTTCTATTTCTCTTCCACATCTTCTTGATCAATTTCCAGAGGACCAATCTGAAGAACCCGCAAAGCCATCAACGTCTTATGAAGCACGAGGCGGGTCTACATTACCACGTGTTAAGAAAAGACGTGGTCAGTCAGATGGTAGAGATGCTCAAGAATTCAGGCAAAGTGATTTTCAAGGCTCAAACATTTCCAGTATACATGATAAACCTATTCAAATTCTCCCGTTAGATAAACGAAAATATCTAATTAACAAAAATGCTGATGGAACACATAATGTTGAAACAAGTATTGATTACGACATACGAAACGATACAAACAAAACGCATTCCAATAGAAAAGAACTTCAAATTCCTGACGAACAATCCGACATTGAAAAGAGAAGGCACGACACATATAATACATTTCTTTCTCTGCGAGAAAAGAAACATACACTATCACAAGTACACATCCCTACAGAAAACCAAAGTGATGACATGAAAAATACAAAACCGGTTCAAAATACGGTAAATAGTTCACAATCAACCCCTTACAGTTCAAATTCACAAACAACGGAAACGTGTAATCTGACAAGTAAATTTGAAAATGAAAAAACTTATAATAACCTTCAAGATACCAAAGACGCTATTGAGTCTCCAGAACATGCCAACACAATCAATGCACATAAACAAGCTTCTATCATTCCCGTCAATGACATCTCACCGCATAAAGGTGAAAAGACGAAACGATCGTCTTATGTCTCACCCAGGCGTTTCAGTCGATCGTCAAGGACAAGTGTGACTTCAAATAGATCTGATACAAGCAACCGTTCATTATCTTCTGAACATAAACCACAACAAAAGCCTACCGAACCCATAATAGGTCCAGTAAAGTATCATAGACATTTTAGCAGAGAAATTAGCAAATCAAAAGTTCCAAGGGAAGACAAAGGCGAAGAGACTAAATACCTTCAACAGATGGTTGACGCAAGCACAAGTATGGAGGAACTACCTTTTACATCTGTAATAGCGGAGAACACTAATAATTTAGATATTTCTAATATTATAGGTACTGAAGACAATGGGAATGCCTTAAATAACTCAGTAAGTGAACCAAATAATGTTGTTACAGAAATGCACACTAAAGATGAAATTAATCAAAGCTTGGAGAACGAGAACACAATATTCAAACAAGAGTGTTTGACCGAGCTTTCTGTTGAAGAACCTATTGAAGATATAAATAAGGTATCATCCCTACAACGCGAAGTTATAGTTATTGATAACGAATCAGAAAAGAACATTCAAACCCATGACCACGAAAGCATGTTTAGACCTATAAAATCTGATAGTGATTTGTATGTACATCGAGGTCCTATCGAAAATGATAGCAAAATTCATAAATCACACCACGTAGGTTTTGAAATAGGCGAGATTGAGGTACTTTCGACGGATATTCTGATAGAAAATGGACAAAATTCAGAGAATAATACAGATCTTAACGTAGATACTAGAAAAGTAAAACATGAAAAAGAAGATACGGACAACAAAAAAGAAACCGAACATGATAAAATGGAAAAAGAATGTAAAAAGTCTTGGTCAGGGAAAAGCAAAAAGGAAAAACGAAAATCTAAAAAGAAAAAGGAAAAACTTAGGAAGGAAAGTGGGTGCAGCAATAAATCGATTGAATCTGCTGAAAGTAAAAATTTACAAATAAACGAAAAAGTCATTACCACTGAGTCATTATCTAAAATTGACAACGATGATGAGAAAATTCTTACTCAAAATTCTAAAGGTAAAAAACGAAAAAGCATCCTGAAAAGACGATCCAAGGATAAGGGAACTAAATCAATAAAAGATGCAGTTAAGCCTATAACAAGGACAGCATCTTTAAGTCAGTTTATCGACAAGTGCGAATCCGCAGAAAGAAGGAAAAGTGTATCACTTTGCGACAAACGATCAAGGTCTATGGACGATATCACTAAAAACACTAATATTGAAAACAAGGCATGTGAGCCAAAGGAAAAGGAAGAACCACCAAAACCTATTCCTAAAGATAGTAAAAGTGCGGATGCAAAAGATGTTAAGCAACCAAAACTTTCTATTGCGGCAATTGTTGCCATAAGAGCTAAAATATCTCGTATGAAAAGAGCAAAACAAGAACAAGCTAAGGCCAAAGTGCTTCAGGCAACTGATGAATCTGACTTAAAGATAGAAGATGTGTCCCATACAGGAGAGGATACCGATATGAGCGTGGCAAAAGTGTTTTATGAAAATGAGATAAACACTAGCCTTGGGAAGTCTGATACTTCTCTTTCACTCATTGAAGATGCGGACAAAGAGGTAAAAGATCTTGTTTACGACAAACGAATACAGTTTGCTCCTTTCTGCGACGATACAATATCAGAAGAAGAAATGATAAAACAGCGTCAACGAAACACAAGGTTAACTTCAAGACGAGAAAGTAAAGTCAGACAACGGCAAAAGAAAGTAATAAATTGTTGTAAGAAAGGTATTGCCTTCCTGTTTTCACATATAGGATTATGTTCACTTGTCGTGGGTTACTGTATTTTAGGAGGAATAATATTCAAAGCCTTAGAAGGCGAAAACGAAATAGAACAAAAGAAAGAAATAAAAGAGCTGCGGCAAAATTTTACAGAGAAAATTTATAGGCTTGCTTTTGAAACAACATTGACAAAAGGCAATCGAGACATCTTTATGATTGAAGTGAATGCGATATTAAAGAACTTTTCTGTAATGATACATAAACAGACAAAAGAAGCAGGTTGGGATGGTAAAGAGGTGAAAATGACTGTAAATACAGACGGAGAAGAATCGGTTGAACCTGAACCCGAGCAGTGGTCTTATCCGAGCTCACTTCTGTATGCCATTACAGTTATGACAACTATAGGTAAGAATGTATAATAAGTATTTCTAAATAAGGTGAAAATATATCATTATACCTTATAAATATTATGTCAGTTCGTAGTACTTCATCGTCAGCTGACGCATTACAGAGAGAACTACATAAGCATATTACCTGCGATTTCCAAACAGTTTAAAATCATATCTTTCATTTAATATAGTTCTGTACGTTTGATAAACCGGAAGTGATGGCGTAACATTATTTATCCGGATAACGTAGAATAGAGCCTGGATTCAGCGTATGGAAAGGAAAATCATTTTATGAATAAATGGCAACCGGTGAGTAAATGTGTTACAACTGCAACGTTACAATCTTTCTAAAGTTATAATATGATACTAAAACATCTAACATGTTAAATAATGTCCCCAAAAAATCTTAAAATCTTAAAATTTTAATCATGGGCAAATATCTCAAAAACAAGCACAAGGATTTATACATTTCATTTCACCATATTATAGGCCATATGTTTATTTACGACTGTGAAAAGTTTCACTAAAATCTACATTTTAGAAAAAAAATGTTGGCGAAAATGTTATCAAACTTATGATTTTCCCATAGACTCCCATTATGAACATGATGAAAATTTGTGTGAGGTCCACATTTTTCAAATCACTCTGACAAACATGCAGAACTACCTTAATAACATCGACATTTAGTGTATTTTTAAGTGAAGAGATGTTGAAATTATTTCGCAGAAGTATTCTTTGTGCATGTTTTAAACATATTCATATAAATGTATAATTTTGAATATTAATCAAACTTCATTTGATCAGTGTCTACACAATAAAACGTTTCAAACTATGCATTCTAAAGCTTGGGCATTATCGGGTATAACTGTGGTAAAGCTCTTTTCAAGTTTTCTCTTGTAAATAAGAAACAATTTATAGCAAAAGAGTGTTTTAACACTATTTATGCACGATGGGCGGTTATACGTCGGGCGTAATTATTTCACGAGGGCACATTTGTACGACGTTTTACCGCCCGAGTGTATAAATAGTGTTAAAACTCGGTTTTGCTATAAGTAATTTCGATTCTAATATGCCCTTAATCTAGAACAGTAGACAGAATATTGTAGCGCTCTTTCTTGGTCGCAACAGAAACAAGCATATTAGAGTGAAGATTCGAATATGCCTTTCTCTGTCTTAACACTCTTACGCTAGAATGACGTCACGTTAACGTGCGGTAACGTCAATGCTTTCGTTGCGACCAAGAAAGAGCGCTACTATATTCGATCTACTGTTTTAGATTAAGGGCATATTAGAATCGAAATAATTTATACCAAAACGGTATTTTAACACTGTTTATACACACGGGCAGTAATACGTCGTACCAATAATTTCATGCCCGTCGTATAACCGCCCACCGTGCATAAATAATTGTTAAAACACTATTTTGCAATAAATTATTTCTTAATTAAAGACGCGGATTTCAGTTACGTTTCTGTTACAGCGTTTACAAAGTGTTGGAATTAAAATTGTATATTTCACGACACATTGTTAACAGATGGAAGTTAAACCTATGCGTCCATCCTTCTAGTAGACGTAGTTTAGTATATACCAAAGTGATTCATCCTAAAATTTGTTTATCTTCCCAAAACTCAAACAAAAATAATTATGAACTTAAGTGCAATCTCATAGGTATTTAATAAACAACTGCGACATAACAGTGCTCTATCATCGAAAAGGTTGTTTAATAATAATTATAATGTATAAATGATGCTTTTAAAGAGTATTGCTTTATGTTTGAAAAAAAGAAGAAGAGAAAAATGACGTCAGCAATGTCTTTGAAGCAAACTAAATATACAGGATCTCTTAGATTATACAAAGAGTGTTTTTTACATGTATTTAATCCGTAGAAAGGCGTTAAACGTTTATGTAGATGATTAGTTTTCTTTACTGTTAATGATCGTGTAAAAATTCTCATGGCATGTTCGAAATGTCTGTTCTAGAGCCAGACTACTTTTAAAAAAACCCAAAAACATTAAAGGTTTTATCTAGTGTGTTGATACGTATTTTTGTCGTGTACTTAAAAAAACTGACCATAGTGAATTCTTACGATTGGGTGGAAATCAACACTCACTCTAAATAATAAATCTGAATCCATGTTCTATTATAAGAATATCCGCTTGTCTAGTCGTCCAGCAGAATAATAATTATAGGTCATTAGATTTGTATCGAGAAATATGCATGAGTTATGCAGCGGAAATATTGCGCGACTTTAGGAGCGCATTATTATCTCGCGAAAGAACGAGTGCATATTTCTGGATGTGCATCTAATAATCTTTTTATTACATACGCATTTTCACTTAAAATTGTTATATAAATGATACAGATTTGCTTTTAAGTCTGAGTGAAATTGAAGATATCGTCGAAAAAGAACTTTTATACGCGACAGCATACATGACACTGACGTCACACACCCGATATGAAATTTGAACGTCAGTATGGAAAATTATTTACGTTTCAGGATCATTGAAACATAACGGAGTTATTAAATGAGTATGTAATAATTTACGCTATTCTAAAACATGGCTAACATGCGATAAACAAGCACATTTTCAGTTATAACTATGCAAAAGTAACTTCAAATAACAGCAAATTAAAGTCTAAAAGTTAAGTCTCAGTAGATGGCTACATAAGATTATGTTTACTCAGAACGTTAACAAGTGCTTTATCCCATAATTTGTTTTTAATCCTGCAATTTATATTTCCTCTGTTAAACGTTAGAGATACCTATTTAAAAAATAATATAACGGAATAGACGATTAACTCTTTAAGATCTTTACCAGGCAGGATATTCACAAACATCATAAAGCATGATCCTTTTCATCATCAATTGATTTTGTTAAGTCTTATTTGTAGACTTTATGTGTGGGTTTAGTAGAAGAAGTACTTACAAATTGAACCATTTTCCGAAGTATGATTTGTCTTACTCAGTTTTAAAATATCACCTTTTACCTGAGTACTTTGTTTACTACTCACCAAAGCAATAGTTTCTAAAACCACAAATGGCTGTAAGCCATAAACCTCGTAGTGCAAAAGAACAACAATTATACACTGTAATCTACTAATATGATGGTGTTTGGTGGCACCAAGCTGTGCTGTACCTAATAGTCTGTGGTATCAGTCATTGCACTTCGCTTCCATTTTGACCTTTGTTGAACTTCGTAGACATTTTTACTAGCACATTGATCTATATACATAATTGTTTAGTATTTTTCTTTTGTAGAATGCACTCTATTCAGTCATAATTTGGTAAATTCAATGTACAACTTGGATCATGAAGTATACCAGTCATCATTGATATAACACACAATAGTTAATATGCAAAAACTGATTTCTTGTAAATAAGATTGCTTAAAGATGATGCGACCACTTTTCATGAAATGGGTCCAGACATTTTACTATTTCTTACCTAAAGATAGAAGATCACCTTTTTGTCACAAAGAAACTCGCTCCGCTTGTATCAGTTTATTTAAAGTTCAAGACGTTTCCTAAGCCTGTCTGTAAAGCTAACAAGAAAATTCAATGAATTATCCCCGCCTTGAATGAAAGTATTCCATTTTGAAAGATAAAACAATAAATGGACAATGTCTCCGGTTACAGAAGAGACCTGACGAATTAGCACAAGCGCTACATCACTACTGTGATCTACGTTTTCATTACGTTTCATGAAGATCTACCGATGGGATACTTTATTTTGTGGAATTTATAATTTTTTGAACGATTAAAGGGCAATAACTCTGCAGTGATTGAAGAGACCTTGACGGAAGATGTGAAAGCACCACCTCCCTAAAGTGATCTTATTTGTATTGAATTTATTTTGTTATGCTGGAAGTTATGGACCATAAAAACTATTAAAGGCAATAACTTTGAAGTCACTGAAATGATCCTGACAAAAGTTATGAGTGCACCAACGCCCTGTAGTTATCTACAGTTGCTCAAAGTTTAATGAAGATCCATCCATAGGTTATTTAGATACAGTAAAAAATCCCTATTTTTACCAAATCAAGGGAAAATTCTCTGCTTTTACCGAGTCAATGGTGATAATACTATATCTGACCAAAAGTCATGCACTTATTATAAACTATTTGAGGTCTGGTGATTCTAGCTAAAATACTTTTTGAAAAATAAGTATTTTCAATTTCGGACGGACGGAAGCATGCACGAACGCATAGACGGACGTTCCTACATATGGGTATTTATGTGGCTACTCTTTTGTTCCACGTAAAAGAAAATTAGCCACATAAAAGCCTTACGGAATGAATGACATCAAAGAAAAAGAAAGTTACCTGTTATTCCTAAAACAAGGATGAATATCCAACATGGAAAGCCACGCACTAAAAACGCAGCCTCCTAAGCCATCTAAGTATGCAAATGTGTGCTCGGACGAACAGCAGGGCGGACAATACCAAATCTTTGTCCCCCACATTTGGGCGGGGATATTAAGCTTACGTTTTTTTCTACATAAAGTATATGAATAGATATTAGTTTAGTCTGTTTTATTGCACATAATTTATACTGGAAGTATGGCTTCATTAGCTTTATGATACTCAACATTCTCCAGAATATTTTAGTCAGTGGTTTTCCTATCAAAGTGACGATTCTGTGATTATTAACTATATGTAATTGCAGCATCTCCCTGGTTTTGCTTAATAAATTTGACTTGTTGTATTTTTGGATAAACATATTATTTGGACTTGCTGCTCCTGTTATGACTTAGTAATCTCCTTGTACGTGGTGCTCCTCTTTAATCAGCTGTGGTATTTATTGTTAACTTGCTGTGCTCCTTGGACCTTCTCTGCCTCGTAGATTTCCTTCGACTTGTAGCGTTTCATAAACTTGCTGTGCTTCTCGGACTTGTTGCGTTTCTTAACCTTTCTGTGTTTGATAGACTTCCTGCGCGTCTTACTTTCAATGGCTGTTAGACTTGTCGCGCTTCTTTGACTGCATATAGCTGTTGAATTTGCTGCGTTTCTTCGACTTTGTATGACTGATAGACTATCTTTTCTTCCAGGAAGCACGCATCTTGTAAGACTTGTTCTTATCATGAAGACCTTCTCCAACTAAGAATTACTTGTGACAACACTACTTTTTCTTGAGTTTGTATCTATATGATGTGCGAATGAAATAAAAAGACGATAATATAACGTCAAATTAACAAAATAAACAATAGTCGCCGATGTCTAAGTTAGCTATTTTGACGAGCAGATTACCACTAACGCCTAATGAAATGTCTGCATTGAAATGTCTTTACTTGCAAACGCGTAGTAGGTGTTTAGTGCCGCGAAGTCAAATGTTTTCTGCTAAATTGCTGATATATTTTTTTACCCTATTTCTTGACTATGCTTCCATTCTTAGCCTCCTGGAAGTCGCCTACCAGCATTATTAAAGCATTTGGAAAACAGTTAATCGCAGCGCAACAAACACATGTGATTCATCCTTAACAAGTACTTATTTTTTTCTAGAACGAATATGTCTATAAACCATCGCAGTCATTTTAATAATATTCTGTTAAAGCCATCGAGTTTAATTACGCATGTATTATTTTCTTGTTTACACCTTGCTGTAGTAAAAATGTGATTTGTAGACAAATTACAGCAATAAAAAGTCTGGGTTTTGAAACCAACTTGGCAGTTCATGAATCGTGCTTGTCTATCTGAGGCTAAAATTACAACTAGTGTGTTAAGCTTCCTTTTGTTTTTAAGCATGGAAGAGCAGCTTGTGTAATTCATTAACCTTTAACTGTCGGGAAATGCCTAGTAAATGCCAATCATGGTGAAATGCTAGAAATGCATGTTGAGATTGGATTGACAGTTGACCGATATTTAGCTCACTGTTGCACTTTAGCTGCGTTCCCAAAATAAATAATGTTGACTGAATCTTGCTTGTTTGTTAAAATATCGTGTTAGTTTGAATGGCGTAAAATGCATATCTGCTGAGAAAAGTATCCTGAACTGATTCTGGAGTATTGTCTGCCTGGATACTTTGCTTCGAATCTGAGCATAGACAAAATGGCTATTGTAAACTTTGTATGTTTCTAATGTTATGGCAAATTTTACTAAAATTCGCTGGTGAACAGAATTTGAACAACTTGTTTGGTAACGATTGTCCCTGTATTAACCCGTTTGTTCGTCTTAACCTCAAACAGCTCCCCGTTAACATGGACTAACCATGTCCCCTCGCTAAAAAAAGCTCAAAAAATAAGAAATTAAAAATCAATAAAACGAAAATGTCTACATAATTAAACTATACTTACGCATGTGTACGTTAATAATTATGCTTTTAGCGCTTTATCTAGTAGGTTTTTTTTTGTATTTGAAAACAGATAGTAGAAATAAGAATTATGAAAGCACATTTGTAGCAAGCAACGTATTTCCCTCCTTTTTATTAATATTTTCCCGTCAACTCAAATCTTTACGACCCTGCAGACTTCAAGTTTAAGCTGGTCATATCAATACAGAATGAGGTTAATATTCATGAAGAAAACGGAGCAAAAAAAAAAACCTGTCTAGTGTTCTACTTATTACTCAAATTGTTTTAACATTCTTTCGGAATGTAGATAATGGTAAAATAAACATTTTTATTGTTCTAAGCTATGTGGTTGTAGATGCCGGTTGCGTTCTTCTAGACATATACTAGCAGACGACCCTGTGCAACAATCCATAATATGATATTTCAAAAATGTCTTAATAATATTCATTATTTTACGAGAAATAATCGGTTAAGCATGAAGAACAACATGCCGTAAATGTATTACTACTTACATTCCTGTTTAACTTTTCTGTGTAATTTCTGTATTATTATCTTATTCAATGATTATGCAATCTCAAAGAGAACGTGAGTTTTTGTCCTGTTTCCAGTTTTAACGGTTCCTTATGTATAAAAAATATATGAACAATTTCTGTTATGTAAAGGAATAAGAACTGAGAGAAATCAACATATTTCAGAGTTTAAACATTAAAGAAAAGCTAAAAGGTGTTAAGAGAATATGCAATACAATTATTTTATTGAATTATAAAGTTTTTAATTTACGAAGGTCAGAGCGCAGGACTCATTACATGTATATAAAGAAGTATATGTACTTCTTTCGTTTTCATCCTATAGCTTAGTCGTCTGTCTAACCTTTTTCACAATTTTAGACTCAAGATGCAATGCTTGTTCATTTCTATGTAAGTAAGAAATGAAACTGGTTTTTATATGTTCATGCGAAATGAACGACAGTAATAGGATCGGCTAATCGGCAAGCGATTCATGTTTAATTTGCCGATCCAGTTCTCTCGATCATTTCACATGAACACCGGAAAAACAGTTTCATTTCTTACATTATATTTCCTTTCCATTTGTAAGCCAGATTATAGTATAAATTGCACACATGTTATTGCATTTAACTTTAAAATCAGGTTCCCGGCCATTCTGTTCACCAGACGGAACAATTGCGACATCATCTATACGCGGACGTCGTCAAAACAGCGACCCGTTATCACTAAACAGCGTTGACGTAACTTTCGCACCTTTCCTTTTGCTTTTCATACGAAATGAACGTCATAATTTTCAATGGAAAAGAACAGGGGGAATGTAAATAATTAAAATCGCATTTTACAAATTTCCAGACTTACTAAATAAATGCATCATAACAGTGGGGATGGGGATAAACTACCACTTGGTTTATATGTTAGGCTATGTTCGGATGTGACAAGGTAACTTGCGTTATTTATTCATATAAATAAGGTATGCTGGCCAAAAGCCAGAAACCATGTTACAGAGTAAACATCTAAAGCCAAAAACAACACTACAAAGTAAACACCAAAAGACAGAAAAAACTAATTCTTGCAGATTATAGTATAACAACATTTTCCACGGCTTCTTAAACAAACTCGTACTGTATTGTAAATACCTCTACGATATTATTATAGCTATAGTAAAAATGAAGAAGAAGACCAAAAATTATTTTCTTACGGGTTATTTACCAGCCGGAGAAATATGGAATTATCATTACCTCTGTTTAACTGTTGGTGATAGAGAGAAATGATTAGCGGCAACCGCCACTGCTCTTTTCTTCTGATGAAAAATGCAAATACTTGCATTCATTGGCAAATTTCAGCAAAATCACAGACAGTTTGTCTGAGTACTGATGTCATGGCAACCGAGTAAATACACTCTAAATAATGTATCAATATACTACAAACGAAATTAATAACTGATTTTGTAGGGAAGTATCCTACCTTTAAAGACAAAAATCTAAAAGAAATGGACATGTCGGCGTATTATTTTAGGCTCCACGTTGGGCCTTGTATACCTTTTGGAAAAAGCAGGTTTTCCATGAATCACATATTTGGTGCATGTAAGAAAATGCATTTTCTTGGAATGGATAAAAATACAACTTTAAGATTACATGTAATCACAGCCTTCTGTACCTTTTCATTTCAGGTTGCCACTGAAAACCATGAAATAAAACTAAAGGCTAAAACAACCCCACTCCTGACTATTTCATTTTTTTCATAATTTCATTTTTAAAAGGACATGTTAGTCAAGCGCAGATAATAAATGGACCAAAGCTATTGATTTTGGTTTTAAATATCGAGGTTATAGCAAAACGAAGAAAAACAATGTCGACATGAGTACAAGTTAAAACCAACGAAACAAAGCACAATGATTGCCAAAAACTCGTAGAGTAATTCTAGAGCCGATTCGAACAAACAAAGAACTAAAACCTAATAACTGAATGACAAAATCTTCCTTTGCCAAAAAATACACATTCCGGTGAATTCATCCAAGCAATAAAGATAATTAAAATTCATTTACAGAATAAATACACTCTTGGAATTCTAATTCATAATTGATTTTTCTATAATATTACAAATATTTTTTATAAGTTTGGAATGATTAATACTTTACTCCATATCCACATCTGCAGTTCTTAATAATACTTTAGGTGGCTCCAAATTACCTGTATTAAATACCTGTGAAGAATGCGAAGGCGGTGTATTGAGACAGTATCCAAAATGTTTATATTGAAATTTTTAACAGACTAAGATTACTTATTTATTAATAATGCCGAACAGATGGATGTATAAATTATCAGAAAAACGTTCAAGGTTATTAATTTTAATAATCAATAAGGTCTTATAACGTGCCATGTTTTTTCTTGCACAACGTATTTGCTTCTCCGGTGTTTAAAACCCATCTGTGACACGACTCTCGATTGTAAAAGACGTCTAAGATTCGTGCACTGATTGCACCTTTTTATAAAATAAACTATTATAAGAAAAAGTACAACAAAGAAATTATTTCTTTTCGCTTTATTCACTGTTTAAGTAATACCACATGCAAGAAAAATAATCTACGACTGACAGGGCCTCAGTACGGCAAGAACAGTCACCTACGAACCGGGTATTTTATTACTCCATCTGCATCTACAAATTACCATTCCACAGGCAAAAGCTATATGCAAAAACTGTATTAGGTAAATTCAGTATTAAAGATTAATATGATAATTCATAAATAGGCATTGGGCATCGCGAGTGTAAGCTTAATGTTCAAGCGTGACTTTGGATAAACATTTGATTTTAATTAGTTTAACCGACCGAACAGCATGCAAAGCTCCTAAATTTCATAAAGTATACCTTGATCGATGAAACATATTTACAGGTTTATTGTTATAAAGTTTTATCCATACATACAAAGTAAGTAAGAATGTATAATGGCATATACCTAGCGCATGGAATGCTTCCCCTACTATCGTGTATACTTGTATTATCCATTATCACTTGACAGAACCGAAATTGCGTTTGTGTGAATAAATATGTCTCTAATTAAGCAATGTAAATGTTATTTATCTTAATGTACTACTGATAAGCAAAATGGCTTTTTGTGTGATACTTGGTGCATTGTTCTTGAACTCAAAGTGTAACACTTTTAAGACATGTTAATCTTCTTATATATTTACAATGAAAAAAAAATACTTAGAGCACTAAATATTATAAACATATTAAGGTTTTAAATACTACAGACAGTGGTTTAGAACTAAATCAAAATAAATTACCGATAAATGATTATATGTTTGCTCATTATATACATATTTGCTGTAACTTATCCATAATTTCTGGTGATTTCTTTCATATTTTTCTTTACATATTTGTTTCGCTTTACTCCGATATAGTGTTTTTAGTTATAGTAATAAATATATTTACTTAAAGTTTCCAAAACACTTATTAATGGGAGTAAACCGATAAAATATATATATATCGTGAAAGTTAGCAAGCTATTAACTGTTACAACCGATCGTAGGCCGTCTATAATAAGAATTTCACAGCTAAGAACTAGAATTTGAATCAGGGGCTAATATACCACTTTACATTGGCAATATACTTTAACAAAACTGACAGAGCTTTATATTATACAGCGTTGTGAAGATGCGAAGCAGAGTACAGTACACAATCTGATTTCTATTTAGATATGTTACAGTAATCAAACACCGGGTGTTTAAAATGCATTTCCCAGCTGTAATATATTTACTAAATGGAAAATGGAATCTATAAATTGATTGTAATGATGCATTATATTTGCTTCTGTTTCACTACTCTAATTATTATATCATTTCCAACAATTATGTTTGTTATGCAAATGCATTTTGTATCTACATATGATTGCATTATATATCTGTGCATTTACAACACGAATAACACTTGATGAGAATTTGATGATAATGTGCATTTCATGATGTGATGTCTGTTTAAGATAAATTATGATTAATAGTTTCTATTGCACAGTGTTGTTCACCTTGATCGTATTTCATACTTTAATTGCATAATGTGGTTCTACCCAGGTGCCCGCTCGTGATGAAATAATTTACGAAGGGGCACCTGAGGTCTTCCTCCACCATCAAAGCATAGGGCCTAAATTGAGTCGTAGCGACGTTAAATCCAACAAAATACATAAAGTAATTATTTTCTTAATGGTCTAGTTCATCATTCTTGATCCGCCGATCCACCGTAATGGCTAACAGACGTTTGAAATGATTACTTCAATTAAAGATATTCGTGCACTTATATTTCCCTAAAGGATTTGTCTGTAAACAAAAACGTTAAAGCACACGCAGTCACAGGATGATTATCAGAAGTAATGAATTAAACATTACAACAAAGCATAATTAGGCATTTGAATGACTCATATGAGATATAAACATATTGAAGTGTGGGACTTCTAAATGTTAATTACTTTCAACATAATAAAATTATGAAGTCGTCATACAAATAATTAATTCTATACGGAAATAAGGAATGCACCTCTTAGTTCTTCAGTAGAGTCTGAAGAGACCTTACCAAGGTCTTTCATGTCGCGAAAAAATATCACAATGTAAATTAATTAGAGAACTAATTAATTAATTAACTAAGAACACCAAACATTAATAACATTCAGCAAACTATTTCGAACGATATTTTTGATTCGCTTCATACTCCAACAGACAATTTACTTATGGAACAGTTTCTAGTTTAGTTCTTAAAACTGGTATAGCTGGAACGGTATTGTCCTCACAAAACAGTTTTTTTAATGTTTTGCCGTTCAGTAATCAAAATTCTAATACGCTTGTTTCTGTTAAAACACGCTTACGCTTAAATGACATCACATTAACGTGCGATGACGTCAATGCTTTTGTTTGCGACCAAGAAAGAGCGCTACTGTATTTTACTAGGGCATATTAGATCGGAATAATGTATAGAAAAATCGTGTTTTACTTAAATTAATATACTCAAAATCGGTTATACGTCGGCTGAATAATTCACTCGGGCTACGCCCTCGTGAAATTATTCCGCGGACGTTGACCTCTTTTAGTAAAATAATAACGTTAAAACACGGGTTTTCTGTACATTATTTCTTAATTATTACATGACTCCTTACATATGTTTGTACTGTATGTCTGGTCTATATTGAACATATGTTTACTGGGCTGCTAAGCGAAAAAGTAATTAATTTGAAAACTGTAAAATAGTGTCTGAATTCATGTAATGAAACATTTTAAACTGAGGGCTATAGTTTTGACTATCAACCGAAAAGCCACTCAATTCGTGTATACTATAAGTCAAAAGCTTTGACAAATGACCGGCAACTTTTCGATAAATGTTACTTTTTGACTGGAAAGCTATTTAAAAAGTGCTTTTTACATGGTATCGGAGAAAGGTACACATTTTATTAAAATTTTGAAATCAGTACAGGGAACTTGTGTTGATTGCAGATCGTTCACATCACATTACAGACTACTTAATTCTATAAACTAATATCCTTTTATGCGGTACGCTTATTATCACCAGACTTGCAATGTGCATATAACAGCCAGATCTAATATAAAGTTATGCTATATAATACTAAATAACCAAGTGCACTGAGTATAAACAACGTGTCGGTGGTTAATCAATTACAAATAGTCTGCTAACTATATATTGTACGTTACTTAGTATCAATACACCCTGGCTGCCAGAGTGTAGTCTGTTTTGTTATATAAACCCACCACCTACTGGAAGACTAATTAATGCTAAAATACAATATAATACAAATGCGAACTGTAGTACATATAAACCGAGACATAATCTACTTATCTAACAACGCCTAATTACAAGGTTTATTATCATAATTGTCATTTTGTAGTTTATTCACCAAGTTGTCTATAATCTTTGGAATAATGTTTAAGTTTATTATCGAATGTTATAACTTTTTTCTCATCAGCACAATCTTGAAAGCTAGCTAGCTACATATAATCAGAACTAAGTACGTCATGTCACTATTTTTAACATCATAAAGTAGTCCCCGATGAATCATACAGGTGTAAAGAGGAATACTACCTGCTGTAACCACGTTTCTAACCGTAACGCTCCACCCAAGCACTGTACAGGTCTTCTCTTCAATTACAGACAGTTTTGTACATCTGCGAAGTGCATCTGTGTGAAAAAAGCCTGCGTAGAGATATTTCAACTTACGCCAGGTGATTGTCTATCAAGTGCAATGGAGCTGGTGTACAGGACTGTGCGACTAATCAGTTCTGATTATTATATTAATGCAAAAATGTAACAATTATGCAGAAATCTTACTGAAAATACTGCCAGATCCAGATCCAGCAAGGTCATGACTCAGTCAAGCCGAGTCTGCTATTATTCTATGCTTCCAAAGGATCTTTTAACAGAGTTTATTTACTTGGGCAGAAGTTTGGGTGGTTTTTATTCGGGGGTGGATGGGGGAGGGGGTGTCTTACCTAAGAAATTTAAGAAAGATTTGTACGAAATGGTGGTCTTGTGCACGTTGTGTCTAAAATTTGAGTACCGAAGTATCATTAACCTAAACGCGGAAAAATAGTGCTGTTCAACTTTTAAGGTAGGTACGGGAGTGGATACACCCCTCCTGAAAACGGGGTCAGTGGATCTCCCCTTTAGTTTAAACATATTTTATTTCGAACATATGTGCATACCACAATTTACAATTTACAATATTGATATCATACATGCTGAAAAAGGATTAGATCCGAAAGCTAAACTTATAAAGGTCTTCCCCTTTGCAATGTAATATATGTATATATATATGAAATGGTGGCCTATGATGTATTTTTCGGGTCTGAACTTAGATGAGTGATAACCCTTCAAAACGTCAAAAGAAATGTAACTATTTGTAATTATACAAAATAAATTGGTAAGGTGAAGGTAATTTCGTGTTGTCGTCTGTTAACAAAGATTATTGAATAATTTTTTCTGTTTACAAACAGTACAGAAATCAGCCCTTTCCCTGCTTAGATTATTGGAATGTTCCGTGTTTGATTGTACAGATTTCAGAAGTTACCGAAATATAAAGAATAAATAGATTATATGTGATTTAGTGTATTGTGACCAATCTTTTGTATCAAGTATTTATGATCGTTATCAGTCTGTCTAGACTTATGCAAGGCTGTAAAGAAACTTGGTACTGCTATGTTATTTTAAACAAACTGCTTTATTATTGTACGAGTAAGCACACTGCTATGTTATTTTAAGCACATTGGTATATTATTTTAAGCTCATAACTATATTTAATATTTTACTGAGATGTAAAAGACAATACGAAAGATACGCACTGGTCACTGAAGTATTACATACGAGTAGGTTTTTTCGTTTTAGTATTGGATAAGTTTACTGTGACATTTAATACAAATTTGCCCTTATTTATACTTATTTTTGTTTTGTAGAAAATGGAATTTTCACTTCATATTTAGGAATATGCAACTTATTTGCTTCATCCCACATTATTGCAATTGAATTTGTATTATATACAGATAATAATTCAGGATCTGACATAAATATAGAATAAATTGTATTTTCTCCAATACGATTTTTTTTGTAGCAGCAAAACAATAACGTTTCAGCATTTATTAATGTGACTAAAAAACTATAATTCTTTCATGTTCCTTATTTTCCTACACTGATTTACCTTTCAGGTGGAATTTACCTTTCAGGTGGAATGAACTTTCTTTACACCCTTTATATATCATTTCGAGATCACTTAGCTAAAGGCTCATTATGTCTTTGTTAATAATTTGGCTGCCACCTTTTTATAATGAACATTAAAATCTATTAATGCTTTGTTAAATGCTGTTTTCAGTAATTGTTACCTCTAATATTTGACAAAGGTCTGAATATTGATTTACATAGTATAAAGTTTGAATATTTGGACAGCTGTTTAATATAATATTTAAAGCCTCATGGAATGTTAAATGTAAGCAATAAAATGTAGGTATAAGCAATGACATAAAATGTGTTATGTTTTGTTCATTTATGAAATATCACCAACCACTGGTATGTAGATACATTGTTATAACATTTTTAACATGTGAAAAAGATTATGTTTTATACATTACGTCTCTCTAAAACAGACTGAATGTATGTAAATATAAACAAGAACACTTTTAATGAAAGTCATCAAAAACGTCTTATTGTAAAAAAATTGGAATCAATTTCGGTTTTCGTATTTGTTATAATATACAGTTCTGCCACTAAATATTTTTTTTTGTCATTTCTAATTCAATATTTAAGAATCCCGAACAAGTGAATTCATGTGTACAGCAATCAGATGAAATGCCAAACATTGTACAGCATCCTAGTAACAGGAGGGAATGGACGCAACAATATAAGGCAAATAAATTACTATAGAAATATAGCGGATCACCACAATTAGTGTGACAATGCTTAAGTATAAGATTAATGTAAAATAGAAGCATTTTCTAAGGTGGATAGTTATAATCACAATGTGTATACTTCCAAAATAGAAAGAGCGGGGCTGTCCTGACCAACTAATTTGACCGTTTAAACAAGAAATACATTTGGAACTTATGGATATACACAGGGGTACGTACACGATACTAGATCTGTAAGGATTATCATTGCCGATTGCTTAAGGTCACCGACTTCAAGTCACTTGCCCCTAGCCGAAGTGGGTTTAAGCCTCACTCAGGGTGTAGAATTCTTCACACGAGGAAGCCATGCAGTTGGCTTGTGGAAGATTATTTGATCTAATTAGGTGCCCGTCCGTGATGAAATAATGCATTGGGGGGCACCTGGGGTCGTCTTCCTTCACACAACAAAAACAAAACAAAATCATTTTGACTGTATTATATTCTAAATATACCAGATAGTCGAAAGAGACCAAATGCACCATTATGTTCCTCTGTGGAAAATGGTGTGCTTGATAAGTCTTGTCGCATCATTCGTCAGTATTTAAATAAGGAAACTGTTCAGAGTGTTATATAAACATTGGTGTTCTAGTTTTTCCGCCGGTTACTGAGATATTCCATGTCCAAAGAGATTGATTAAACGCACAAATACTTATTTTCCTGAGCTATATTTTAGAAAATAGAATTTTCTATACTCAGTATTTCTTATAAATATATTTCTGTTATATATTGAATATATTTCTTGTGTTTCTGAAGGAACTAAAATTCTAAAGCGGTACCACTTTCTGGTCAATTACGTGTACAGTGTATAGTTTTCAGCATTTCACCCATGGCTGTTGTGACTTCGCGTCTATAATTAGCTTGAGTTCACTGGCATCCTATAATGAGGGAAATATGTTTGTTTTAATTAACGTTTCTATTACCGACAGTAAGTAGGAACAATTGTTCTCTTTTTTGCAGATATCTATAAAATCTGAAGTGTATTTATCGTGTGTGTTCTACAACTCCTCATATTTTCTGACAGTAGCAGCTTTACTATCATCTTCCATAAAAAAGCAAATTGAAGAAATTAACGTATGAAATACTTTACCACTGAAATTTATCAAAGTTCATCTATCTAACTTTATGACATTATGGGAAAGAAATGATAAGTCGCGTTATAAAAGAAAAGAAAAGTGATCCAACAGAAAACCATATTACATATCACATGATCCATACATAAATCGTCGGTCCATAGTTTGCACTATCGACCAGTCTGTAGTGCAACACTAAATTATGCTAGGTTTTAGTTAAAACATGAAAAATGAATAAGAAAGTTTATTTCTTATATCGTGTAATAAAATACTTCTTGTATAGCTTGCCGGACAATAGTCAAAAGTATATGAACCTCGGTCCTTCGAACTACTTTCAATATTTTAGCTACTAACGGGCAAGCCATTTGATAAGTCTAAATGCGTAATGATAATAATTACGTTCAATAAAAAATACGATAGAAAACTGATCAATGAAAATTATGATTAAATTATGATGAGACATTCAAGACAGGTATAGTTGTTTTATAATACCAGAACATGACCACTGTATATCATTTAAAGTAAATTATAAAATAAAGCACGTGTAGTAAATAAAAACTTACTACTTTTCAGCATGTTCACAAGTACTTAAATAGGTAGTTCTATACTAGGACTGTACTTTTATGAGTAAAAGGTTTGGTACTTCCGTGGAATGCATTAACCTGCTAGTCCCGTTCTATCCGCTTTCTTTTAAAGCGGCAGAGCTCCAAATCAAGCATCAATATTAGAATATTTAATACACATGTAAAGAGATTGCACGCATAGTATTCCGGTTGTAAAATTATGCAAGGCAAGGTGTTTCATTTGTCAAAACTTGGTCACCTTTTCACTAGGGGTAACATTTATATATCAATAAACATTTTTCATTTTTATGCGTAGGTAATAGAATAAGTGTAAAAGTTCAAATTTCAGTGTCTAATAAGTATGATATTTTAGTACTGCTCATTGTTTCTTTTAGCATGGATAAAATTGGAACGTACGATAAAGACTATACACTTGATTTTATACACAAGTCTTGCGTAAATATATCATTGAAGGGTCCATGTACACCTCCGTATGAACATATGTGCAAATGTTGATTTCTGCTAAACCAGGGGCTAAAGAGCATGAACGGTAACATGCATTTCTACTAATGTATAATCTTATCTGATGCCTGATCTTTTTTTTAATGCTTACTAAATAGTTTATTCACAATGATATTTATGCTCATTTATGTCATATGTCATTTAAAATATCTTAATTATTGTCGTATTTTTATGTATTTGTAAAACGCCATTGAATATGCTTTGCGTAAAAATAGGCGTTTAATCAAATAAAACAGTTTCAGCTTCTACTACCGTCCATGAACAGACGCAATCATACCGGGACTACTACGTTTTCATTTTTATCGTGTTAGGCGACCTGTGGGGCTCCCTGTTTCCTAGGTACAATATATAGCCGTTCCATAATAAATACAGCAACATTGCTGTTATACTGCATTATGTTAATGCATTATGTAATATATTGCATTATGTTAATGCATTATGTATTGTACATAAATGTACATAAATACAAAAATGTAAGTATTTTATGCTAAAGTTGTGCGAATCATTTAAAGAGTTTATTTTTTCATCTATTTGTGTGTTAGTAATATTCAGTGGGAAGTGTGCTTATTACTGTTTCGTGAGCTATACTTATGTTTTATTATCTATTTGTACTATGTAATATATTTACTTGGAGAACACTTGAATTAATGTACGGGATTTACGGGATATACTGCAGCTCTAGTCATTAATACATGTATTAATATTCCCTTCTGCATTTTTACCATCAACTATGAAAACATACTTTGCAGTAAAGCCAGTTGTAAAAAGTTGTCCAGATCAAGTGTTTGTATGTTGCTTTCTATAAGAGTTGTATAAATATGTAAATATACTTGAACACAAATCAATTTTTAACTATATAATCAAAAACTTTTCAAGCGTTCTGATACATTGTTTGATAAAGGTCATGAGTTGTCTATTTAGAGACGCAAACTTCACAGTTAAGAAATGGTGACTGTATTGTACATTCTAGTCGTTCATTCACGTCGTAAGAGGGCCCCATGGAAGATTAGCTTTGCTAAATGGGTTACCCTCTATAAATAAAGAATTTACTTACTTACTTACTTACTTACTTACTTACTGTATGTATGTATGTATGTATGTATGTATCAATAAACAGTTCTATAGAACTTCAAACATTCATCAGATCTTTTCAATACTCCCCTCGCACCAACGGAAAAAAACATGTTCGCCCGTAAATGTCATTACTGCAAGTATTAATTAATTATCCTGTCACTAAAGTATAAAATTATCGATGCACTTTGACAGATACTACATTCATTGGCGACACACGTTTTCATAGTTTATATTTTATTTTGATATCATTTGCGACCAGTACAGATATTTCTTTTGAGGTACTAGTATATTCAAATTTCGAAAAGCCCCAATCTAAGTTCTTATCAAAACAAAAAACACCTGACATATTTCATTCTCTTCTCAAAGAAAGTGGAACAAAATTGAAACATAGTATTGTTCTGATATTTCATTTTATTTAGAATAAAAATAACATTAATGCATTTTATTTACTACATATTCTAAATGAAATCTTTGAACATAACCTTTTGGAAGTAGAGAAAAGTAAAAACTTCACAGGTCGCTCAACACGACAAAAACGAAAATGTTGCAGGCTCGGTTTGATTGAGCCTATTCATGGACGGTAGCGGGAATGCATGCCACCGTCCACGCCCTCTAGCCCCGGGTTGAGCAGAACTCAACATTTACACATGCTAAAAGTACAAAAGCAATTTAGAGACATCCGCAGATGTATTCAAACAGCGGTGAACATGGAACCTGTTAAGAATGCGGTCAGAAAGCATAATAGCACACCCAGTTGGATTGAGTATGTTGTCTGTTCATGAGAGATAATGAAATGAACAACACTCCTCACGCCGCTACCCACCACAAGCACTGACTTGAGCGGAGTTCTAGTGCAGTAAAAATAAATGTACTAAATTGTCGCAAATGGCCAGAAAATGTAAAATCAGACACTTAAAAGGAAGGCTTAAGAAAGCAGTGTTTTTTTTTCGCTCAATGGAAAAGTCTGGTCATAAATGTATCTTGTATTATATTAGTTATTGAAATAATGATAATTGAAGTAAATGATTCATTAAAATGCCATGACATGTAAAACTTTATTTTTAGACTTCAGTCAAGTACTTTTGAATTCCTGCCTCCTGACGGAACACATTAGACAGGTGGTTAACGTTTGCAATATTTTCACATGTACACAGTTATTAAAACGCGAGTGTATTAACCAGATTCTGTAAATACAAATAGTGGCAAACAAACATTTGGTTTCGTACCTTTAACTTTAATTTGATAAAAATCAAACTAGAACTGTCAGAGGAGTGTCGAATAATACCCCCACAATACGACATTGTCACAGAATTATGGCAAATTTAAGCTGGAAAGAGGCCATAACTATGTCCAAAATTGGTGGTTTGTAGCCAAAGTCAACCTTGACCTGTATTTTATGATGTTACACCTCTGTACCAAATATTATTTAAATCTGTCAAGCCTTTCCTGAGTTATTGTCCGGAAACCATGAGTTTGGCAAATTTTAAGTTAGAAAGGGGCCATAACTACGTCAGAAATGGTGGTTTGTAGCCGAAGTCGAACTTGACCTGTATTGTATGATGTTACACCTGTGTACCAAATATTATTGAAATCTGTCAGGCCTTTAAGGAGTTATTGTCCGGAAGCCATGAAAACCAACGGACCGACCGACAGACCGACCGACAAGCTCACTCCTATATACCCCAAACTTCGTTTGTGGGATTATAATGACAGTCGTGGGCAATATCTTTCGTTTACAGTATATACAGATATTATTAAGAGCATAGCTAGTGTTTTAGGTCTATCTGCGTGATAGATTGAGAGACTCCTCAGTGCCTTGTTTTTTATATGTGAACATTGGTACAGACAGTTCTTATCATTGTATATATCACCAGTATCTAGGGTTTGTAGCGTATTTAATTAATGAAAGTACAAACTATAATAAGCTATAATCAGTCAGCAAAACAGACCATTAAACGTGTAAGCAACTTCAAATGAGTCTATCATTTGAAAGTGATACAGTGTGTGCAAACTAACATGTCGAGTTATGACGTCTGTCGTTTTAATTGGAAATGGCTAATAGGTGACTATACAGTCAAAAGCCACTTCATTTTATACTTTTTCCGAGTAATATTATTAATGACACTGTAAATAATTGTATGATAATTACAGAATACGTTTGACAGGTACATATGCGCTCACTATAAATTTGTTCATCAAAGATACAAATTGATACGATTATCGGTTAAAGTCTGTTTATGTTATTACACTTCAATTATCTTGTTTCATAAATGGCACATTACGTGTCGGGAGGAGATTAGAAGGTTTTTCCAATCTGGAAATAACATTTATCCTATCTGTTAGATCGTAACAGTCTGGGTTTGTTATATGAATTTTGATTATCACAAACGTTTGATAGATTAACTAAACAATACATGTGCTCAGACTTGTGTATTGCCAACAAGAAATTTCTTTGCCATTGACTGGTAAGGATATAATTATTCTAAGAATGCAAAAAGGTTGGTGGTTCGAATATACAATTTATCAAACAGATTCATATATAGGAAATTACACGATCTAAGGTCCAGCACTAAATTTATTGGACGAGATGAACAAAATTAGGCTTGCCTCTTCTGAGCATAAAGTTTTATATTAAACAAGTTCGTTAACTTCAGCTCTAAACCTTATACTCAAGAAAACATTGTCGTCGGTAAGCAACGTGGAGTTTAATTTGCCTGCGTAACATTAAGCGTAAAATGAGCCCAATATCAACGTAAAAAATATTAATATCATGAATAAAACATTGATAAATGGAAGTTATACTATATAATATTTATATAGCACATTTTTTCATTATAACGCGTTCAAATTAGCTTTCCAAACACGGACCGCAACTCCGCAAAATTCATACCATATTATTATAGGCACGGAGTGATGTGACAAATCTCAGTGAGCGAGAAAGGAGAAAGAGAGAGAGAGAGAGAGAGAGAGAGAGAGAGAGAGTTGTGGAGGAATTCTATTCGATTGTCCGACACATGTAAGTTTAGCTTTGAATTTTGAATTGACAACCTGTTTCTTTACCCAGCCAGGTTCATAAAACCGATACACGCGTAGATCGCCTTCCTGGGAAAATCAGAGATGACCTCAGATGGTGCTCTCAGAAATTTCCCGTGTTTTGAACACTTTTCGGACCCTAAACATCTGAATTGGCAATCAAGTGTGTTGCACTTGACCCCGGGCCACCTGTTATATGTTTTGTTGCCGGTACGAATAACATTTCGGTGTCATAGCAAGTTCGATTTTGGTTCAGTTCTGTCGCCACAAATCCAACTACATTTGTACTTTCATCATCTTCAGTGTTTTATTTATATTTTGACTGAGGTATGTTGTATAAGTAAATACTACTAGCCCTATTATGAGAAGACTTTGTGTTTTCACTGCCTTTCAGCGTTTTTAAGCAATAATAATGAAGTAAAGCGATAAAATAAATCTCCCGATATGTAATCGCAATACTCCTCTTTACGAAGAAGCCTTTAAATGTTACTGATTGACATTAAGATAGTTCTGCACGTTCGGATCAAAACATTTTTTCAATGTAGAATATGATTAAACCCTGATTTTTCAAAGGAACGTGGCATTCTTGTTTTTTTTTCAGTATATACTTAGAAAATTCGGCAAATAAAAAAAAAGTCGTCTGCTTGATTCTTTGCTAGACTGATTTGAAAAATGCGGACCTCAAAAAAGTTTTCATAATGGAAATCTCTGGCAAAATCACAATTTTGATAACATTTTCGCGAATAGATTTTTTTTCTTCAATGTAGATTTTAATTTAACTTTTCACAGTCGTTATTAAAAATATGGCCTATCATATGGTGAAACAAAATGTATAGGTCCGTGTGCTTTATGAGATATTTGACCATGATTTAAAAGATCCGCGCATTTTAAGCTGATTTTAAGACATTTTTCGGAATTACTTAACATGTTAGATGATTTAATATCATAATATTATAACCTTAGAAAGATAGTTACGTTGCTGTTGTAATACAGTTACTCAACGGTTGCCATTAATCAATACAATGATTTGCAATTCCGTACGCCGAATCCAGGCTTTATACTACGTTATCCGGATAAATGACGTTACGCCATCACTTCCGCAGAACTATATTAACAGGTCTCACACCAGTAAATATTATTCCCTATATATTCGATATAAAACTGACATTTTTAAAGAGCTACCAAACATAGCTAGACTCATTTCAGAGAACAAATCCTTACCTCATTTTAAAGAGTTATGATAAAACTGATATAAAATGAAGAGAAAAGTAGGGGTCATGTATCTTCTAAGAGAGATTCCTCTTGTCACATATGCTTACTGTAAAATCACATCAAAATTACACTGCTGTGACCTGGAAGTACAACTCATACTAAAAGAGTTTCACTTCACAAAATACAACCTCCTCTCCCATTTTTTCTACCAAAATGTAAAAAATACATCCACAATAAAATTTAAACAGAAACCAGCTTTAATATAGACCTCTGTGGCCATGCCAAGTGAAACATTAGTATTCAAAATCATGTCCGCCATTACGCGACTACACCAGATGGCTCCCACACTGGTTCCTTTACTATTATTAGGCCTATAAGAAAAACTAGTTTTCTGTAATAATCTCAGTTTCATTTGTGTAGTACTAGTATTATATATGAATGAAAAAATACCAAGTTTCAGCTTGATTAGTTTTTAAGCTTTTATGACATTTTCAGTAACGTGTGTCTTTGCGTCAGTTTTCCTCCATAATTGTTGTCGCGATATAATTGTTAGTCACTTCTTCTAATCTGAGCTTGCTTTTGCCCTCTTTTATATATTTTTACTATAATTTGCAAGCAAATTACACACTAACACTTTGAAATATACCAAATGTGTAGATGTGCATCTAAAAAAACACACCACAAAAAAACCCAGAGGAAATGTGATTTTTTGTCAATTTTTGTAGCAACATTTCAATGAAATGCTCCTTTTTTTTACAGATATCTGGACAAACCTCAATTTTTGCCCACATTTTTATAGGTCACACACCAGTACTATTCCCTATATATTCTTTTTTAAAGAGCTACCAAACATATCTAGACCCATTTCAGAGGAGAACGAATCCTTACCTCATATTAAACAGTTATCTTTATAAAACTGATATAAAAAGGAGAGAAAAGTAGGGGTCATTTATCTTCTAAGAGAGATTCCTCTTGTCACATATGCTTACTGTAAAATCACATCAAAATCACACGTCTGTGACCTGGAAGTACTACTCATACTAAAATTGAGTTTTTCTTCACCAAATATAACCTCCTCTCCCATTTTTTCTACCAAAATGTCAAAAATACATCCAAAATGAAATCTAAAGAGAAACCAGCTTTAAATTAGGCTTCTGTGGCTATGCCAAAATAGTGTTCAAAAACCTGCCCGCAATTACGCGACTAGACAAGATTGCTCCCACTGTGTTCCTTTATTTGTTTGTTTTGTCCTTGTGTGTTTGCTTTGTGTGCGTGCTTGCGAGTGTGTGTGCGTGTGTTGATCGTGTACGCGTTTGGGGAGGCTGCGTTTTTAGAACGTTGCTTTCCCTGTTGGATGTTCTTCCTTGTTTTTCCCACACTGGTTCCTTCACTATAGTTAGGCCTAAACTCGAAATATATAGGCGAAGTTACATAATTAGACAAAACAAATAAATAAATTTACACAGCGGGGCACCACCTTGGAACGGTATTTTTCAGCACCAGTACAGAGTACTTCTATAATACCGTCTATTCTTGTAACACTATTTTGTTCGGTTGTATATTTGCACTAGTAGCAAAAACAGTCATAAATAAAACAAAATCATAAAAATAGGGATGCTGCCAGCAACTATCGTTAGATTACAGTTAAGTAGACAAGTCATTATAAATTAATCAGCAATTCCTATAAAGCAGATAGCACTTTTCTAAGTATTTTCTGTGATGCAATACTGATAAAATTAATACATCAAATTGAAACTGTATATGAAAACACTTAATTAAAACAGCAATCTAGGAAGTTTAGAAGACGAGAATTTCTGGCATAACAATAGTCGGATATGTAACATATGCACGGTATCTCTACTGTGTGCATTATGTAATTTAAAAATTACTACTCCTGACACAATTCCAAGTTGCATTTTCTGTTAAAACTGAAAATTGGTTTTTGGTTTTAAAAATGATTTTGTGGATTTTCGGTGGGTTTAAGTTGTCTGTGTAGCCTTTCGTGCATAACCTAATGGTCAAAACTGGCTGGCCTATTCTGTTTGAATAGTAACCCTGCTTAGGTCCAAACAAACAAAACTTTGCTAGAAATTCAAGCTATGGATCATCATATTTACTTAGATGTCTTGTTAGTCCATAATTTGGTCCAAAAGCAGGTTTTGTCAACGTTCTGCCTCTAACTGGATTACACTGCCAAGTGTAGGAGTATGATTTTATCATTTACTAAGAACAACATTTTGTCCAACACGACAGGCTTCCCTTCCAATTTCGTTTCTGTCTTTTTCTGTGATAGCTTTATAACGACAGTAATTGGCCATGTCTGTCAGAGATATCATCTTCTGAAATGACATGCAAGTGAAAACCACAACATTGTTAACAGCTGTTTTCTATTTTGGTTGCCTTCTTATTTCTATACACGCCACTAACATACTGTTAAAACTGACATTTATCTTTTCAATCTGATTGAATGAATGGAATGGTTTAAGATCCATAAATTGTGAAAGTTTGGAATGTTTAAAACAGTACTATTTCAAATTTTATCTTATACTGATTACAGAAGACGAACAAGCGATTTTGTTTACAAATTAATGTCAATTTACGTTTTATCATTATTTTGATTTTGAATAGTGTATGTATTTTTAAACAAACTAGTTATTCATTCGTTTAAAGCTTTAGATACACAAAATGAAATAGAAAAACAAGGACAAAACTCCATCATGAAACCTTTCCAATAAAAACTCAAAGCGCCCAGCAGTACAAAGGACCGTGCATATTCCACAATACGTCCACTAAACAAGTAAGATTAGTTTCAATGTGGCTTTGTATACAAACCCGATTGTACTACACGTTGGTACTGGTTCAACAGCTGCATATATACTGAAATCTCTGTTACCATTCTCACAAAGCATCAGTGAAATGTTAGTCTATTTTAGGTGATTGAAGCCAAAGAAGCCATTATTCTCTTTCTGGAAGTAGCACCTTTACTGGATCACAAGTTTATAGAGATAGTTTGCATTGTGGGATACATTTTAATTTTGAATAATTGACTTTCTAATACGTGAGATATATATATATATAGTCACAGGGCGAGTGGTTTATATAACGAACCTTTATCCGTAAACATTGCAGCACATAACGTAGATCTTAGTTATATAATACAATGAAATTTACTTTGTTTCATTTCATTTCGAATTTCAGACTACTTATCATTACTTGCTTTTAAGATCACACAATCAGTCATATGTCTGTATTGCGTTCCTTCAGTATTCCAACCGTTCTGAATACCCGTGGATGGGATAAAACCTATATAGAAACTTATCCTTTTATAGGTTTGCTACGGAAATATTTTATGAATTTGTCGTAATAGTCGGTATATACTGCGGTTTGTAAAACAACAGGTTGATGAATTCGAGATTTTATACCCAAGATTGTTTCAAATTCAACATATTTCAGTTCAGTTCACTTACACAGAATGCACAGTGTAACTATCGATATACGAATATGGCGGAATTCGTGTGTTTGTGAAGAAACTCAATCTCATTCCGGAACCTTATAGTGGCTTTAACCTTTGTCCTACTAAATTTCTAAAATTGACTTATCTATCAGTCAATTTGGGCAGTACCATTTATTGTTCCAGGGGGTGTTCACTGAAAATTAAGTGACTAAATAAATGGACGTGCGGGCTCATCTTGGTCTGTACTGGTCGCAAAGGCAGAATCACTTGCCGTCAGCAGGCTCAAAGTTTAGCATTTGTTTACTTCTGTATATATATGAGACGTAATTGATCACTTTACTCAAAACAGCTACAGAACTTGAGGCTGTCAAAGTTGCTTACTGACAATAACAATTAAATGATGAATTTCTTCACAGCATACCATCTTAATTACATTAGGCTGATCCCCATGTGTTCTTCATGTTAAAAAAATGTAACGTCCTTGAAGTGAACATTTGTTTTGTGGATTGTTGAGCAATTCGGCAAATTACTTGTTATAGCGATGTTTGTTAGATAGGAGCTAAAATAAGTATACAGAATCCAAAGTATTTCGTTCCTTGTTTCAGAGAGGTAGTCCTTTTCCTGTTGGATCTTCGTTCAGGCAGAACATTCTTTTGGCATTTCAGTGGCATTTCAGTGTCAGTTCCCGTCAAGTGTTTCATTAAACAAACCGACAATGTTTGGTTTCTTATAATTACATTTTGGCAAATAGCACTGTGTTTGTTGCATGATAACAAGCTTTGATTTCATCAATCCATTGCTGTCAGTGAAACCAGAAAGTCTAGTAATTTTAGTTAATACTTGATAATATGGAACAGGCATATTCGAAATCTTTCTCTTGCATGTCGGAACGAATTGCCAATTTCTTTATAAACATACTAATATACTAAATAAACATTTATATAAACCAAATTACACACATTTGTGAAGACATTTCAGGCGCCAAATCTTGATTTTCTGCAAATGAATACATACACAAGTTTCAATCTGAACAATTTTTCCCGAGCGTTTCGGATGTTTTTTGATCTATACATTGACTTAAGATGTAAGCACTCGTGAATTTATGGTTTAAGTTGCAGTACTTCTGAAATACTGCAGAATGCAACATAACAATTAAATAGCAATTTCAATGACAATAGGTAAGAGTAGATTTCTCGGAAGCACAGAGCACCACAAACACAACCTCGGAGCCACACATTTGCAAAGTAGGCCCACAAAAAAAAGAAGCTGTAACGGAAAAATATTAAAGACGAGTTGCTTCAAAAATCCTACAAGTACATTTTAATCTTATACAAAATATAGAAAGGGGGAGGAAGGGGTATGGGGGTAGAAAGGGGGAGGTTTGAAGGGGAAAGCGGAACAAGGATGAATATTCAAAAGGGAATGCTACGTTCCTTAATCACAGTTACCCTTCAGCGTAAACCACAGCAGCGCAGACACTTACGTACAAAAGACAAACACACACACATAACTAACTTACATAGATAAACAAACAGACAAGTAAGACACAACAACACTGTAGGGCACCGCCCAAGACACACAGACGCACAAGCACACACACACACACACACACACACACACACACACACACACACACACACAGGCATGAAAAAACAACAATCAGGCATTGCCTAAGGATTCCGGCAGCAAATTAAGGTGGGCACGATAACTTACTCATAGTAAAAGGAGAGGGGATGCCAAACGAAGGGAGCGCAAATGCAAGGGGAAATGATGGGAGGGGGCGATAGGGGAAAATGGAAAGAACTGCAATGCTGTTATATAGAATATCGGTATGAGAAATAGCTCGAATACGAAATAAACTTGGTATGTTGCGGGATTAGGCGGGGGCCTGGGTGCGCAATATATTAATACATGAGTAGTAATTATGAATATTCTATATAATAGAATATAAAGTGGAATAGATAATATAAAAGCAAGACACTGATGTAAAACCATGCAAAAAATAAAACAGACACACATACCCTATATTATATACAGTTATAACGACTTTGGTCGAGGTTTACAAACCTGAAAAAAAATTGAAATGTTTCATTACCCTCACTACCCAGCACGCTATTATCTTATTTGGTTGTGTTTCAGACTTCCAACGGGTAGTAACATATTAGATTGTATTAACTATCACAACAGCAGTATTAAGTGCCGTGTAGAGACTCTAAAAGCCGTGCCGTACTTGGAATAATTGTTCCTAATTCTTTTGGTCCTTTGTGGTCATACTGGCCTTTTCATGTATCTACATAATTCCGTTTAAGCGTGTGGTAGCGGGTTTGAAAGGTGTTACACATTTCATAAGCTCTCTTTAACAGATTCGGTCAAACTGTAACACTATTATCTGGCTTGGTTGCGTTCCATGTTTGCAATGTTGCAGCTACTGTTATATGACATTTTATGCAATAATTTACTTGAAAATTCAACATTGCTGTAATTATATGTAATATTTTATTATATGCTTTGCACCTTGAAATCAAATACAAGGGGAACATTTATAATTGCACATTACAAGTGGCCATTTCTGATAACGTTACTGATAAGAGGATTTATTTTCTTTCGAAGCACGCATTCTTAGCTCGAAATGGAGAGCACAGATCTACTGGTCTTAAGGTCGTGAGTTCGATCTCTGAGAGAAGCAAATATACTCCGTGAGAATTTAATTAAAGAAATTCAGTCGTCCTCTACCTCTGATTCATGTTGAAAAGTTGGCAGTTACTTCAGAAGAAGAGCTTTGTACTGGTACAGAATCCAGGAACACTGGTTAGGAAACTGAAATACTATTGAAACACAGATTATTTTCGTTCGGATATTTTAGTAGAAAAATATTCAATATCATATTTTTTTTCCTGTTGAATAAAATCCTGCTATTATCATAATTTGTTTACATCAGTATTCTTCTGACTTAGTGGAAGTTGACACAAACATACAAATCAAGCATTCCAATATATTCGTAACACATTTTTGCAATTGTTTTGCATGATATCTTTGTGTGTGTGTGTGGGGGGGGGGGGGGGGGGGGAATTATTTGAAAATCTTGGAAACGATTTAATTGTTTGTATTTTCTAAAAAGCCCATATCCTTTACTGTATGTTCTTTGGAGAGCTATATTGCAAATAGTACTTGCTTGCGATCAACTGTTTAACCATCTGTTACTTCTAGTGCGTTCTATTGTATGCATGCAATTAAGGAAGAAAGCAGAAAATTTGTAGAAGGCTAAACTCAGAAATAGAATATGATGTTCTTATATCCTCCCCCACGTACCAACATGGAAACAGCACCTGTTTTTAATATCTTTCTACTTGGATTCTACAGAAAACAGGCATGTTTTAATAGTTTTGTTGATATGAAAGCTAACGGTAAATGATTAGAAAAGACGATATTGGGAACATACACAGGGATAGAACTAGGTAAACAGAACATGACATGTAAAATTCTCATGTAATAGCGGAATGTCAAAAGCTGATATAAAGAGAGGATGAGCTTCATTTAATACGACAATGCCATATTTCTGGTAACTAATTGCTCATGGCATAGTAACGCCCGTTTTAACATGAAATTAGTTGTCGACGTGCTACGCATTCAAAACTTTATAGCACCTTTAATAAAAGCATTCTCAAAATCTTAGATATTCCGGTTTAAGCTCCCCAGTGGTGGATTTTCCACTGACCGTTCCAAGGCGGTGCCTCACTGTGTTCCTTTATTTGTTTGTTGTCATTGTTTGTTGCTGTTTGTGTGTGTGTATGTATGTGTGTGCGTGTGTGTGTGTGGTGTGCGTGTTTGTATGCTGGGTTTGCGTTTGGGGAGTCTGCGGTTTTAGAACGTGGCTTTCCCTGTTGGATATTCTTCCTTGTTTTTCTTTACCTAAAGTGACACCTATTATTTATGAGCAGATCACGTGAATGTATCACACTCATTTACTAAAATAACACTGTAGAATATATATGTTATTGTAACATTACGGATTATGTCTAGAGAAAGTAGCCATACATTAGTTAGCGTTGTTTTATGATTTCCCACAGGTAATTCCCACACATGTTGTTTCTTATATATTATTGTGTGCATAGATACTTTGGCACATTTATATCTAATATTTGTACGTCATATACGATCTATCATTGATAATTGAACAATAATGGCATATAAAGGGCGTGCAATATTCTTTTGTTAAACGTTCCAGACTCAGTCAAATGCTGTAAAAAGTACGTCATACCGTAATAAAAAGGTATGTCCAATTTGTGTACCAGTGACACAAAGTGTAATTGCATGAACTTGTATGAGTCAAGTTCAGTGACCTATTTTCTTTTAACATGTACTGTATAATTATACAATTTAAAGATAAACAAAAGAACTCTGGTTGTCACTGTTATCCGCTTTTTTATATTTTATTTATTAAAAGTTATAATTGTGAAGGAATTTATTTATGATTTGTTTTATCAAAAAATCGTACATTTTCATCTTGTATATGTTTTTTGCAAGTGCCGTAACGGGTACTCTAAAAGAACCAAATGCAAATGTATGTATTTCTTGACGCACTCCGAACATCAAATTTTATAGCATTGCGCGTGTTTCTGCATTGTGTTGACAGTAATTTTGATGTAAAGAAAATGAGTTAGCATAAAAAAGACTAAAGAAGCTGTTTGCCAATACACAAAATAAGCTTTGATAAAAGCCAAATTGACGTACGACAGTATTAACTTATACATTACCTAAGTGGTATAGTATTACGATGAAATCTGGAATGTATAACATAGAATCTAGTGATAAATTATTCTTCCTAAATTAGACCATGTCTTGGCTGCTTGTTTGCACATTAATTCAGTCTTCTGCTAAAAACTTGGCTATAATGGTCAGGATTTCGTATTACCGAAAGCAAAAACGAATTATTGCATAGATTAACAAAATTCCTCAATGGACTGAAATAGAAGATAAAAGAAGTGAAAACATGCAGTTATCTCCGAGATTATAAAGACATGTGACTAGAAACATATGTTATCTTAGACCTGTTACAACAATTCCTACGGTTTTGCAGAAGCATTAACGTTTCTGCATGCTATTAGTATTAACCGAAATCAAGTATAATGTAAGAAGAATGCTTTGAAATATTTATTACATAGTGCTTACAGAGTCGTTTTGTCGATGCAAGGTACCCAACCTGTGATTTAACAGATATATATGCGTGTGACACCGGTTTAACAGCTATATATATATATATATATGCATGTGACACTGGTTTAACAGATATATATGCGTGTGACACTAGTTTAAAACGGAATCCTCCTATCATTTATGTCATTTGTTTTAAAAGTAATTTATTTAATGAATATTATTATTTGTTTGAAAAAAAAAAATGAAAATGTGTATATATTTGTGCTGTAAACCTATCAAAAATATTTAAAACATGAAAGAGAGAATTCAAAATGTGGCTGTTGTGACGGTGGAACCTATGAATAGTCCGAAGCTCTAACCGCTCGACCGCGTAGTCAATGGCAATCGAAGAGAAGTCTTCTGTTTTGGACGGAATACAATTTACCTCCCTTGAACTGTCAAATAATAGACATAGTACCGATAACTGATGGTTCTGAATGTTTATCCTATTATATGAATCAAAACCAGATATAGCCGTGATGGTTCTGAATGTTCTGTCATGTTACGTGTTTCAATACCAGTAGTCCTGAATGTTATATGATGTTACATGTTTCGATACTTGACATAGGTCTGATGGTTCTAAATATTTTGTCATGTTACGTGTTTCAATACCAGTAGTCCTGAATGTTATATGATGTTACATGTTTCGATACTTGACATAGGTCTGATAGTTCTAAATGTTTTATCATGTTACGTGTTTCAATACCAGAAGTTCTGAATGTTATATGATGTTACATGTTTCCATACCTGACATAGGTCTGATGGTTCTAAATGTTTTATCATGTTACGTGTTTAAATACCAGAAGTTCTGAATGTTATATGATGTCACATGTTTCCATACTTGACATAAGGCTGATGGTTCTGAATGAGTTATCATGTCACGGGTTTCAATACAAGACAAGGTTGTGATGGTTCTGAATGCTTTTTCTTTGACGTGTTTCAATACCACACATAGGTTTGATGGTTTTGAATAATTTATCAAGTTACATGTTTCAATACCAGTCAAAGATATTTCATCATGTAATGGGCTTTGATACCAGACACAGAGGTGATAGTTCCAAATGTTTTACAATATAACGTTTTCGCAATATCATACATAGTTTTGATTGTCATATAAGTGAATGGCTTTGCCTTATCTGGACAAAACTTTCAAAACATGAAAGCTGCTTGACCACAGTTTGGGTGAAATTTTTCAACATGTTCTTTTCAACCAAGTTTGACATAGAATGTATATATGACACTGAAAAATGTTAAAGTGGGTGACATTAAATGTAAGATATTGGTAAAAATGCAAGAAGAATGTAAATTTTCTGCAACATTTCAAAACCGTTGCAACGGTTTATTACCTTCTGCACAATATGTGTGGTTATTTACAAGAATATATTGCCAAAATCTTATGTCAATAAGTTTGTATCAGTAGTCACTTTCAGAGTGCTCACTTTTCATGGATTTTTGAGAAAACAATATTGTTCGCCTAAATTGTGTGGGCTAGCCTCTTTGATAAAGAATATTAAAACCTTCATAGTAAGCGTTACATTTTGAAACATAGCATGTTGCAATTAATTTTTTAAGAAAAGCCATGAAGACTACAGGCAGTTGTAAAGAAAGATACTGTTCGTCTGCTCTTTAATCTGTGCACGTTTGATGGCTGGTATATATCAGTGGCTGACTTCGTCATACAGTAGTGATAATAGCAACAACTGACACAAATAAAGAAAACTTGAGTGAAGGAAGTTCCATCCGTTATTAAGTATGTCAGGCATCGTTTACGTAGTAGGGTTAATACAATATACTTCGAAACTCGTATAAGATAAGGAAGGATTTATGCCAATATTGCGTTCAATCCTCGAACTATTGTTCTTAGTTGCTATGTTTGTTTGATAGTAGTTAATAACTGATATGATGAAGAACATTGGTGACATGATATCACAAAACATCGTTCTATATTCTGATGACTCAGTTGTTCACATTTAAAGACATAAGTAACTGTCAACATTTTTCGCAGTGTTTTCAGTAGGGGAAATCAACATACATCTGGCGTTACTTTACTTTCCGTAATTAACAAAAAATCAAACAATCAAACAAACAAAATGTTATACACTTTGTTTCATTAGTATCTAAGAATGTTCATATCAATCAAAAATGAAACAAAATTAAAAAAAAAAAGAATAATTAAAATACATTAAGTTACTAGTATCGATAAACATGTCGATGCGTATGGGCGAATCAAGCTTTAGTGCTGCATAGCTTACGTTAAAGAAAGATTTGAAATTGTTTTCTAAATAATATCTTTTATTACTCAGTTGGATCTGGAAAGCATTCTAGAAGCCAATGTCTAGACTAGCACGCATATGGTACTTGTAAGTCACTAACTAAGCTGACATTATCAGAACGTTTGGTCCAGACACATTTGTCAATACAGATTTACGCATACCTTGAATGTGTCTGCATGTCTTGCCAATAATGAAGTTAAATCTAAAATAAAGAATCACTCGTTTGTGATTCTCAACTCGTAAATAAAATGCTACCAGAGCACCGATATGACATAAATCATATTTGCATTTACCACATGTTCGTCATGTGTGTGATCTCGGTCTTTGTATTACAGGAACGTTTCAAAGAGACCTGTTTGGTTATTTCGCACGTATTGCGTGTCTTGTCACAAGTACAACAATTACACTCTAAAATCAATACAACTTGTGTTAAGAGACCATATATGGGAAGGGCAAAGCGTGGTCTCTTAACACAAATGGTCTCTTAATACAACATAATTTGTTCTTTAACATCACATAAATGAAAAGAAAATGTGGTCTCTTACCGCAAGTGATCTCATAACAAGCGTGATATCTCGAGCAAGCTTGACCAAATGTGTTGAAATGTTCTAAAATATCATTCATTACATGTGTATATATTATATATATTTGTGATATATTAGCTGTATTTGTGTTCTCTGAAATATAGCATATTGTGCCTGTTAATGAAATTGTGCTGAAAATGTTTATAGGATAACGTTGTCAAATACAAATATAATATATCCAAAATAGAAATATAATTGACGGTCACATTCTCTGAAGAGAAGACATGCTTGAAACTTTTAAAATACAACGATTTCATATAATAAATACATGACAGATTATGATAGAAATACCACATAGATACTGTAGATTTTGTATTTCCATATGTAAAGAGACAGTTGTATGAAGACAATAAATAAACTCAAATATAATTATTTTAGGAAAGAGCATTTAAGCCTATAGCATAGTAGATTGGAGTAACGATTATCTAACGATATGCAAGTTTAATTCGTGCTACATTTATTGTATTTATATCTAACGAAATCTCTAATATGCTTGTTTCTGTTAAAATGTGTTAAGATGACATCACGTTAACGTGCGATGACTCAGTGTATTTGTTGCGACCAAAAGGAGCGCAACTATATTTTATCTACTGTGATTAAGGGCATACAAATGTTTTAGAATCGAAATAATGTATAGCAAAATCGTGTTTTATTTAAATTAATACTCTCAAAATCGGTTATACGTCGCGAAAATAATTCACTCGGGCTACGTCCTCGTGAAATTATTCCGCGAACGTATAACCTCTTTCCGTGTATTAATAACGTTAAAACACGGTTTTCTCTACTTCATTTCTTAATTATGTAAAACACCTTTGGTTTTTTATGAGTTTTGTATTGTTACAAGTTTTTACCAGTCTTTTTTTATAATTTCTTTTCAGGGTACGGTCACGTAGCGCCGAAGACAGACGAAGGTCGAATTATGACTATAGCTTATGCAGTATTAGGAATTCCATTGACACTTCTGTGCCTCACAAATATTGGTGACCTCATGGCACATGGATTCAGATCGCTTTATGGCAAGGTCTGCTGTGGTTTGTGTTGCATATTATTCCGCCCTCGCAGACGCCGCCGTTTGGATCCAGAAAAGGGGCTTTCAGGGGCCGAAGAACGCATGATAATGCAAGAGAATGAAAAATCAGGAGAAGTAGTACATGTACCTACCTCCGTGTGTCTGTTACTTATGTCATCATATATCATGCTTGGAACTTTGTTATTCGCGGAATGGGAAAAATGGGATTTGGTGACAGGGACTTACTTTTGTTTTATTACTCTAAGTACTATTGGATTTGGAGATGTTGTGCCAGGAATGAGCCAAACAGACTGGGATCAGCAGGAAAAATTAGTGTCTTGTGCTTTATACCTGGTATTTGGCTTGTCTTTAATCGCGATGTGCTTCAATTTAGTACAAGAAGATGTGAAAGCTAAATGTAAATGGCTCGGTATGAAACTTGGAATTATAGATAAGCCTGTCAGTTCCGTGTAAATCGTTCATAGTTCTATTTTATCTCTTTATTTACCACACACTTTGTTTTTAGAAGAAAGCATGTGATATGAATTATAAATTAATTATGGTGGATATAATGCATAAATGCGCGCACGTGTACCATGTTATGTTACATAGCAATGAGGAATTTCTCATGGAAAACATTCTTTCATTTAAATTCCTGAGCTTAAAATCTAATCACTCTCGTTAATGCTCACTTGTGCAATAATGGTAATAATGTGAAAGATTTATGATGTTATGTTTTATGAATAGATGTGAACCCTACTCAGTTAATTCTGTATTTGAAATGCATGATCAGAAAAAAAGTGCTAGGTCGACTCATGGTAACATAATCCGAAAGCGTTCTTTTGAAGTGGACTCGTATTGTCTATCGGCCATTTGCATTAAATTGCGTATTCCTCGTACTCATTTTGGATATTGAAAATAATGTACTCGTATGAGCTTATTATATACTGCCGAAGAGCGGCGAAATAGCAAATGAGTAGAAATAATTATTATTACGAGTGCTGCTGCAAGGAAAAGAAAACAAACGGTATCAGACAGTTGACTTTTTACAAATATATCACTGTGATCTTTAGCTAACCAACATTATACATGTAGTATTGAAGTTCATTCAAGGGGGTATCCTTGGCTCTGCAAGATTATTTTCATCGATATAATTAACCACAATAACGGATGTATATTAGTTAAAACATACATACAATGGCGACATGCATAAAACTGACATAGCTCTGTGTTCACAGAAATATAAAGAATTTATCAAGGATTGTGTTTACTATTTCAGTGTTTCAGGCAGGAAAACTTTGATATTTTGATAACCCAAAATGTGATAAACGTTACTAGGACCCTTCAGGGTAGATAATGATCACACTGCCTTATTACATATAGAAATAGGATTTTTTCATGTCTTTAGACTTTGCTTTTATGAATAAGATAAGCATAAACTAGTTTTGAACGTATTCAGCGTAAAATTATAAATTTTAGATTGGTTGCGATTTTAACTTTTTTCTGTATGCGGATACCCATATTTAACAATAAGCGCCAGTCTGTCTTGTCCGGTAATATAATTCAAATCCTACTAAGAAAATCTATACTTTGAACATGAAAATATGCTTTTAAAGGTACTGATGAACCTGTTAGGATTTTTTTTAAATAGCTTTCTGATTTCTTTTTGAAATAGAATAGGAAATTGAAAACTTTTTATGATTTAATACACGCAACATCAATACTGTTACTGACGTTAAAGTCACTGCCGCATTTGATCCACTTTATGCTACTGACTGGACGATATTATCAGAAAATTCAAAATAGATAGCCAGTTAGATCTTATACAATCTGCATATAATTTGAATCAAGCTATAATATACATATCTTAAGCTGATGTAAATGTGTCCTTTCTAAGTTCGAAAAAAGATGAAATGAAGCAAACAAGGTTTAGGAAAAGGCAGTCAAATCAGTTTGTAACTGGTAAGAAGGTTTAAATATGATACTGTATTGAACATTCTTTACATGACTGCGATGCTCATTCAAAGGACAAATATCCCCCAAGAATAGCCACAACAACAAAACCCTTTAGATGAGAATGTATAGATAAATGATAGACTTTTACACGTAAATAGATAAAGGACAAACGTTAGACAAGCAAATACAAATTAATCAAATAAAGGAACACAGTAGGGCACCGCCTAAAACGGTTATTTATATACAGTCAATTGTCACAGATCATAATGAAAATATCAGATGTAGGACTATAATTTCACCTTAGGCAAAAGTACTAGCAGAAAGTAATTGGTATTAATTGCCTTAATTCCGTTCTTAATTGCATGCATGTTTTATTATTTGTATTGTTACGCATTAGTATGCATGCTTAATTATTTGTATTATTACGCATAACACGAAACCTTGTTTGTTTCAATTCGTTAGCTATATTGTGCCATTCAAGTTGCAAATTATATTGTTGAGAGAGAGTGTATAATTGTAACGACAGTGAAACTAGGTTAAGATCCAGCTGATCATTGGAGTTATAAATGACTGGGACAAACGGCTCCATTGTCCTCTATATTAATTTCGCTAAAACATGTTACAGAAGTACTAATGTATAGTTGAATAAAACGTTTTTGTCTTGATTAATATAAAATTTATCATAAACATGTGTCTTGATATGCAGGTCCATATTATCCTATTCCATTACATCATCCATGCTTTATATGTGACAATATCTATTCATTTGGTCAACAATTCAGGTAATATAAAATCATATAGTAGTGTTGATGATTTATAGTAGCGTATAGCGATTCATAAAGCAAGGCCTGTCTATTTCCATGTAGAAAGTACGAACAAAATATAGAAAAACAAGTTTATTTTCTTTACATTCATAGCTACAATAATAAAACTTGTCTGATTATTACTAAACATATACTATTACCGGGAAGAATTACAGCTTTAGCCTTTACCCTGGTAAATTTCTAAAATGGACTGGTCCATCATTCAATTTGGGCAGTACCATTTATTATTCGAAGGGGTGTTCAGGGAAAAATTACTGACTGAATAGCGACCAGTGCAGACCGAGATGAGCCTGCATGTACAGGTTCATCCATACAGGCTGATCTTGGTCCGCACTGGTCACTAAGGTAGAATCACTTGCACTGGTCACTAAGGTAGAATCACTTGCCGCCAGCTGGCTAAAGGTTAAAGCATGTTTGGTCTGCACTGGTCACTAAGGTAGAATCACTTGCCGCCAGCTGGCTAAAGGTTAAAACATGTTTGGTCTGCACTGGTCGCTAAGGTAGAATCACTTGCCGTCAGCTGGCTAAAGGTTAAAGTATGTTTGGTCTGCACTGGTCGCTAAGGTAGAATCACTTGCCGTCAGCTGGCTAAAGGTTAAAGCATGTTTATCGCTAAAGATAATCAAGCAAAGCATGCCTTGTATATACATAGGGGTAATGTGCACATGTTTAAATTGCCTACACAATTTGGAAAATGCTAAATCTCTGTTAACTGAAAATTTTGATTATTGTTTATCTTCTAGAATGTATTTATGTTTTGAAACAGAAGTATCTATTTCTTTTTGAACTCATGCCACTTAATATTGCTGAAATTACAGATTTTTGATTTTTGTCGACAGCTGTGTACTTATTAAACATGTCAAATTTAGTTTAAAAATTGATTAAAATTGAAGGTTGCCAACACTCGTAATGTTACAAATGTTTTTTCAGTACGTGAAATGTTATCTCTTATAGTCAATGAATTACAAAATATTGTATGCAGTTGAATAAACAGTAGCTGTTCTTGGGTGAAGGAAACGTATTATTTACTCCAATTAAAGACTTTTAGTTTCTAGGCAATGTTGGAGCAAAAGTGAACCTTCACCTTTAAGAACAGATTACTGCAATAATGGAAAATGAACTATCCAAAATAAATGTAAATATCTATCATATATCATAGTATTGTACAGTGTAATAAATGTATGATTAAAATGTAAATATTGCAACGAGTATCCAAAAACAAACCTATGAGTATTACATGTTTCTAGATATTTGACAGAGTTCTCTGTCCTTGATTACTTTGTTAAAGCTGTATTGCATCAATGGTTGTTACTTATGTTCAAAACTGTTACGTTTATGTTTAGTTATTTCCCCGAAAATATTCATAAAATTTCGTCTCATAGTGTTTTTTGTTATTTCTCTTCCACACAATGTAGCCATAATTATTTTCACACAATTATACCATATTTTCTTTATATTTCCTTTCCATACAACGTACCATTCTCACAATGTCGCCATATTTCGTTGCCACACAGTGTCGCCATATTTGCCTTTGAACAATGCCGTCATATACATATATCTTTTTTCACACAATGTCTCCATATTTCATTTCCACACAATTCCGTAAATGTTTATCATTGATTTAAACATTCCTGGCCATATATGTGTCCAGACATGCTAACGCATTGACCGACTAGCGTAAAGAAATAGATTTATGCGTTGCCGTCGTGTGCTGACTCGTTTAACGCCTGTAGAAAAGTGGTGGAAATGTCCCCGTCAAAGAAACAAACACTACAAAATGAAATCATAAAGCTCAATATCTTCCTAATTAATCCCCAACGGTTATGATCTTAATTATCTTCAAGAAGTAAGTATTTATTTTTTTAAATGCAGATGTTAACATGGACATTTACAGAAGTTGTCAGAATTTACTTTGTGTACCTTTTGCGAATGGTTGTTACTTTTAGAAAAATATTCTGATTCAAAATGACCGTCCCGACAAGAGACATTTACCTAATAATTTTGTTTACATCCAATACGCGCTGATCATAACTGTGTCACTACATTAGAATTTCAGTTTATTCATGTACAGCCTTCGGCGAAAAGGTCATTTAGTCCAACAATTGCGTTGATAAATTCGATGAATTATGATTTCAAACGATAATGATATTGTGACTAGAGACGTAATAATTACAGGAAGATTGCCGAAGGATCAAAGTCTATGCAAGGCACAAATATGCCTTAAATTGCCTTAAATTGATTAAGTGTTGTTTATATATCAGAAACTTTATGATTATGTTGTCTGTTCAATTATATAATAGACTTCTATCTAAGCCTGTGCTACGGGGAGGATTGTTGTACTCTTAACTCTCTTGAAAATAACCTTCTACTTTTGTGTTTGATTTAGTTTACTGCTAAGGAACTCATAACAGAGTTATCAAAATATCACAGCAGCAGTCTTTCTGTGTTGTTTCACGGTCGTAAAGGATTCTCCGTGCTGTTCAGCATGACATTTTTCTGATCCATTGAATGTTGTTTAATAGTATAGTTTGAATAATATAATGATCATGTACCTACACCAGGTGTCGGATTCCTAAGGCAGTAGAAAACTCGAGACATGCATGTGTTTCGAATCGATTTGGCACCGATGTCACACACACACACACACACACACACACACACACACACACAAATAGAAAAGTCACAAACTAGTTTCGCCGTGAATGGCTCATCAGTGTATCTAAATATATAACAATATATATATAACAATATATATATATAGTAAGCTACATTTGAACACAAACAACAAAACATATGTATTCACGTCATCAAGTTTTTTCCTTACGTTTATAATAAAATATTTAGAGACATTTTTACAGACAAAGATTAAGGTAGTTATGCATCTTTGACAACCTGGATGCAATGGCGTATCGTAATTTTTCCGGATAATAAAAGTATAAGCTCGCGTCGGCATTCGGAAACGAAAGTCACCTTATAACTTAATGACAAACCGTGAGTAATCAGCTAAACTATCTGTAAAGTAAAAATATGATATTTAAAAGTTTGACCCGTTAAATAATATGACAGCAGTACTGGTTTTTCCAGGAAGCGGACGATTCGAGAGTGGTTACAATAAGCTTGAAGCTTTCATCACAATCGAGCTTAAACGAATTAGTAAAAACTAAACTAAATAATGTGTTAAACTCAGATCTCTTTAATAATTGGCATAAATATTATATAAAAACAAGCACACAGGCCTATACATTTTATTCTACCATATGTTCAGTTCTGTTGATCTTTACAGTCCGCTGAAGGCCAACCTCCGGTATATGGAATTGTTGCATATTTGTAGTTACACGAAGAAATCCTTCACCTATACCATTGATTGCACCAACACTTTTATAGAAAAATAGAGGATTATGCATAGTGTAGCCCAAATGTTTTTAGCGACCGTGAAAAGTTTCTATAAAATCAACTTTGTAGAAATATATTCCTGAACATTTTATTAAAACCGATTTTCTCAAAAACTCCTATAAAGAAAATGTTCGTGGTGTCAAAATTTTTCATATCCGTATATAAAACATTAGTCACACGACCCTTATCCGTTTATCTGCCGAATATTCTAAGTATATTCTTAAAATTTGAAAACTCAGGATTAAGTCAAATTCTACATTGTGAAGAAATGATTCAAACGTGCAGTACTAACTATAGTAAACAAATTACACTTACTGGCTTCCCATATTCGTTGTTTGAATGGCCGGACTCGTCGTAGAATAATTTATTTCTTCTCTAAATAATGTTGAGTGTATAATAGATAGAAAATAGCAATCGTGTAGGACTACATGTAGTTCTGAATTTGGTCAAAATAATATTTTTCATGTACATCTATATGGACAACTCCGTTTGTTGCACGTCTTTCTTTCATTTGTTTATTGAAGAAGATAATTCAAAAGCAATTAATATTCTACTGTATATATATACACGATTCTAATGTAAAAATAGTTTCTTTGTGCATTAACCTAATGTTCATAATTTTGTTACAAAACTGAAATTATATATGATATATCATCAAAGACAATAGATATGTCACTCTGTTTAGTATTGGGAATGGTTCAATCGTCCCTCCGTCTGTCTGTTAAAAGAAAGTCAAACATATCTTATAAATTATCATTTTCTTCAACTCCTTTCATACAGATTGAGAACAGTATCATTAACGTACGGATCTCATTTCATTAAGGTACGGATCTCATAACATTAACGTACGGATCTCATTTCATTAAAATGCGGATGCAAGTTTTTTCAACGTTACGGTATATTTTTTACTGAAAACACAGAAAAACTGCACAAGGTGCGGTAATTAATTACAAATGAAAGTACGTTTAAAGTACACCGGATTCATTTAATCAGTGTGTACTTATAAATTTAATACTTTAATCACTTAAACTGTTTTGCCAGCTGTGTGATTCATATCTGTTCAAGTAAAAGTATAAATATTGTAAAAAAATCCTCTTCAGTGATTCAGATCTATCTCACCTGTGCATTTGTTATCGAGGATTAAAAGGGAACTCTTTGTCAAGAAAACTTTTTTTACGTTTTACTTGGTTTTCACAGTCAGCCGTACCTGCATATGTTACTGAACTCGTTTTGTTATAAGTATTTGTTCAGGTCAATACATAGTTTCAAATACATGAGAATGTGAGAACTAATCGATATGGAAAGAGATATGTACATGTAGCTAATATTTGACAATTAACGAATTATTGAGTTGAAGTGTGGGGGAAACATATTTCAGTATATTTAATGTATTTTCTGCGAACAGAAATTAACAACACTTAAAACTTTGTTTTGCGTTTGACTTTCAGTATAGAAGAGTATTGATGTTATAATGCCGAAAGATATAAAACTCATAGGTGGTATCACAGTACAAATATATTAAAAAGGTGTTTTCGACCATTCTTCTTGCAAAATTCCCAACGACCTCCGAAACGCATACCATGAATTTACATGACGCTATCAAAGTTTATTGGTACAGTTCAAAACGTTTATACTAATTTATTTTAGGTCGATTGTGAAGCAAGTTCTACAACTTATATTAATCACTCTCGACGGAATCCATCGCCACGAAGGTATGAGAGAAGAGGCCAGTTTCTCTTTTAATGCTGAGCGCCAAGCAAGGGAGCTACTGGTACCATTTTTCACGTCTTTGGTATGACGCGACCGGGGATCGACCCTTCGACCTCCCGCACTCGAAGTGGATGCTCTACCACTAGGCTATCGCTTTATCGATGATATCGAATGAGTGTAGCTTTACACATGATAATAGGTTCCAAGGAAGCTCACTATGAAATCCTTATATAAAATAATGAAAGTGCGAGTGTTGTATTCATTTATTTTTTTTTGTATATGTTTACTGTATTTTGTTCTGTTATGTTATCGAAGAGAATGAACATGATCAATGAAACTATTTCGTTTTAATTCTGTATTTCTATTTCAAGTGCAATAACGTGAATAAGTTGAAAATAAAACACAGAATGCTTCACGTTTTATTGCACTGACAGATTCAAGTGTACACTTGACCTCGGGCAAATAGTGTTGAATATTGACTGGCGTACCATTCAGTAAGTGTTTTATTACATTATGTCAGAAATAAATTTTCATAACTTGTTTCTCGTTTAGAATTCAGTCCAAGAAAAATGCAATGTGTTACTATAAACCGAAAAAAACAACACATATTAAGCTAGAATATAATTGAATTGTCAAATAATAAAAGCAAATACTGGAGGATTTGCCAATCAAAATTATTGGCCGAGGTCCAAAGAGCCAAGGGTAATATCATTCTTGTAAAACTAACCTATATAATACCTAAAATACTACCAAAACATCTTCCATGAGAAGCGTATATTCAAAAATATTGACTCATAAATTGGTAAATTATTATAAAAATAAAACTGATATTATCAAGAGATCGTAGTCATTATTTTTTCAAATGCGTATCATTTCCAAAATTTAATCCTCCGTTGGCAAACTTCTCTAAATCGACAAAGCAGGCTTATGAAATAGAAGCTTCCCATGATGTATGTTCGGAAAATGTACATATATATGGTGGCTGATTTTTGGAAATTTCGTTGGCAAGTGCGCGGTTTTTATTGCACAATCGCCATAATGAAATTTTGAAAGTGGTATGTGCGCCTGCGCGACAAAACGAAACTAACGAAACATCCTGGCGTTCATCGCCAAGGCGAGACAATTTTAGTTTCATTATGGCGCGTTGGCGCGTACGCCATGACGACAAAACGAAATGTGCTACATAAACCGCGCGCACGCCAACACGACATAACGCACGGCTAGTACAGGTACATCGTTGCGAATACAGGAGATTGTTATACCCCCATCACACGCAGCCACGTTCCCACTACGTGCTAAAAAACTGACAGGACGCAGTAAGAAGTTGTACAACGTAGAAGGAACGCAGTAGACACCGATAAGGACGTGATATGGGCTCCATGGTCGTGGAGGACGCGGTCGAATTTTGGACAAGCTCAAATTAAACAAACGTAGTGAGGACGTGATCGAATCAGGACGCAGTAATAACTTAATAAGGACATACCGTAGTTACGACGGCATTGACGTAGTAACGACGTTACTAAAACCGACCGGACGGGAAAGATTGCATGGCGTTCTCATTGCGTTGTCACTTGGTTGTCACTGCATTCTTGTTACGTCAATGGAGTTCTCACTACGACCCCTCCACGTTTGTGCTATTACCATGGTACATCCGTGTGACGCTGAAGAAGACCGCATTAGGTTGTTAATACGTTCTTTCGTTGCTTAACACGTCTATGGCACGTTTGCAGCAGGCTCTCACCGCGTCTATGTCAGGTTCTGAGAATTGAGTATTGATACTGGATGCAATTCCCCCATCACTTCATTTTCAACCAGAATGGATATGAAGCACATAATCTGGAATTACTTTAGCAGCACTCTCTGCTACAAGGACAACAGGCTTTACTTGACGCACAAGTAGACTTCTGGACCTTCGTGTATCCTTCATGCTGCCGTTGCTTTTTCCACCACGACCTCTCTTAGACTGCTCTGATTTCTTCGGCGGCCTAGTTGTTTATTGTATTTGATTGTTGTTGAGTGTAGATGCAGGCACAATAAAATTTGCAGAATCAATGAAAAAGCGCGGCGCGTGGTGCAGGATTTATAAGGAGTCGACAAACGCAATAAGAACCTCATAAGCGCGTGGTAAGCACGTGGTGCAATCTGACTGGTCGTAGTAAGAACATAGTAAGGAGTAATTAAGGACGCATTGGATGTGTGATGCGCGTGGTAAGAAATTAGTGGGGACGTGTTAGACACAGTGAGAACCTGGCAGGGACGTTGTAAGGGCGTAGTATGAACTTGAGAAATGCACATTTTTCGAGTATGACCCCTCCCTACCGCGTTCATCGAAAGATTTAGGACGCAGTACGGTCTTCAAGGCCCATGGTCTTCGTCTGAGTGTGATGGGCATTAATATATACATTATATTTTTATTTCAGTAGTTGTCCTTGTGAAACAAAATAGGTAGTACTTTTTGAGGATTTCAGTACGTCACTTATCAATCCAGGAATGTTTTATTTTTAACGATAAGACGGTAAGTGCAAATTCTGCATGGGCGCAATACATCATGATAGTATAACTAACTCTGTATATTGATAAGAGATTCATTATATAAGAAAAATAATCTGTTCTGAAAAACATCACCCTCTGAAAATGCTTAATGAAAATGGTCTAGATCTTTTCTCAAAACAATAAGCAAAAATCTAAGCAAAAATGTCACTGTCACATCCTCATATGTCTCATTATACCAGATTTCATCAACAGCATGGAATTACATTTTGGACTGCTTCACATGTAACACTAGTAGTCACTCCTGTTTGGTGTAATCAGTCTGGTTACACTATACCAATTCAGTTCTTTCTTTATTTCATATAAACAATGAAATCTTAAGACCTCATTTTTAGTACTTTAGAGCATTTTAATGATATGAAAATCATATATGGTCATTTAGTATAACATGTCTTCTTATAAAAATAATTAAACTATTGACAAGTTATGTTACATATAAAAAAATCAATATGTTCTGAAAAACATCATTCTCTGAAAATGCTCCCATGAAATTAGCCGTTTAGCAATTACGCGTATGTTGACATTTTCTCTATGAAGAAAACTAAAACCTGGAAATTCACAATGAAAATGGTCTAGATCTTTTCTCAAAACAATAAGCAATAAAACTAAGCCAAAACTATCACTGCCACATTATCATATGACTCATTATACCAGATTTCATCAACAGTATGAAACTACATTTTGGACTACTTCACATGTAACGCTGAGTAGTCACTTCTGTTTGGTGTAATCAGTCCTGTATAGTGGTCGAACACGTCTGCTCACACAAACAAAGTAAATGAGTCATTCGTGATTCCGTATTTATCAACGTCCTGTTATATCTTTTATTGACATTTGTTTGACAATCACCATATCTTTGGCTTCGGTATTGCATGTAATTGCTAACTGCATACTTCTCCGTCTATAAAACACTTGCTAAAGTCCAATATAATGAACCATTACAATACCATTGACAAGGAATCCATGCAGTGCGGGTTTCCAAATGGCAATGAGACACATAAAACGTAGATTACATAAAATGCAATGTTGGCAATTTAGTGCCAAAAACTTGCAAAAGCATGAATAGATAACACACATTGTACATTCAAATACAAACTATAATCGTAAACGGCGAATAAAACAATGACAACTATTCCTTTTTATGAATATACAGTTATTAATGCAGTATAATACAATTATGATATCTAAAGTTAAAAAAACATCCGCCTATCATAAATCATTTATTTGCAATCAACCTGTCTTATATATCAATAAAATAGCAGGTTTTTGATACGTAAAAATACTGTTATATTCATATGTTTTGGCAGTTTTCATTAACTACATTATCAATGGTATAAGAACTTGTGTTTCGAGGATAGAGACTTTTCATGAATCCTTTATCTTGTTGTGTGCAACATTTACCCTGACTGTGGCGTGTATTTATAGGAAAAAAAAAACACTGCGACTGTCTGTCATTGACACTTTCTAATTAGCAAGAACATTTCAGCATTTTTAGGTATGGGCTTAGTTGATTAACTATAAATATTTACAGAAAAAAAGCACAGTAATTATGTTTTGGAGTAGTTTTGATTTTAATGAAATATTGTTAACTGTCATTTCTGTTATGTTATGTAATAATATATAATCACATTTAATCACAGCACATTAATTCAATGGTAGCGTTTGTAATAGACAATGCCATGGTGAATTATTATCTTAAGCCAAATATTGATGGCAAAACCTTTGTTCTATTAAATGAAAAATAAAACATTAAATGTTTTAAGGCAACAAGAGCATGAGCAAGCTATATGTTGTGAAAAGCAAGCAAAATACATTCCCAGTACATTGTTTAACATATTACATATACACAATTAAGTGGAATACTATTCTTCAGCACGTATGGTTTTGTTTTTCAAAACTAAAACTCATGCTTCAGTTCATTACTTGTTTGAAGTTAAATGAATGACAATTACAAGCATTTTTTGGTAAACGGAAGTCGTTAGACAATAGTATGCATTGCACTTAGGACAAAATACTATTGACAAAACAGCCTTGTCTGATGAACAATGAACACGTTTTTTGAAACGAACATGGACATTTAAATGATAAAAGTAAACATGAATATAAAACATTTTTATACAAATAGAACCCAGCTGTGAACAAAATAGTCAAACTTTATATTGAATGTCTTCATCATCAATATCATCATCACCACTATAATCATTATTATCATTATTGCACAACTACTACTACCCAAAAACCAGCCCTAATACTATTACGTCAGGCACTACCGCTACAACTACGAGTGTACTACTACTTTTAAAACTACGACAACTACTACAGCTTAGTACTGCTGTTGCTGCAACTTCTACTACTCCTGCCGCTACTCCTGCCGCTACTGCTGCTGCTACTTCTGCTAGCGCAACTGCTGCTGCTGCTACTCCTGCCGCTGCTACTGTTGCTGCTGCTGCTACCGCTACTGTTGCTGCTGCTCCTGCCGCTGCTGTGCTGCTGCTCCTGCCACTGCTGTGCTGCTGCTTTTAATATATTCATGACGTTATATACAGGTATTTGCTTTGTCATGATGGATAAGAAAAAAACGCATAAATATATATAAGATGAAAGAAAAGAAAACATGAAGTAATTTCTAAGATTCTTATATTACAAAAGAGCATGAACATATGTTTCCTAAATCTGTTGCAATATGCTTAACCTTTTGCAAAGGTCTTGGCGTCTTTGTTTGATTTAACCTCAACACAGGATCAAATATAAATGAATCAAATCATACTTTGAAACGTGTTTTTATCAGGTAAACAGCCATTGAATAAGAACTACTTGTGTTGGATGCGGCAGAAATATGTACAATATCTATATTATTATATATAATACATATCAGTTTATTTCATTTTTTCAATTTTGCTTTAAAGTAAGATCAGAATTGCGTTGAAAAATATCACACAACTAACCTATTAAAACATATTCATATAAACATCATACAAGATCAGGAAAGTAAAAGGCCATAAACAGATTCTATTATTACAAATATGTGTTCTTCTATTACTTTCAACGCTAGTAATACCGGATTCCGTTTTCATTAAAACTTGTACTATCGGCGTTCCATGAATTTTGACTGAAATATCTATATCAAACTTATTTGAAACAATATCTTAAAGCAATATAAACAAATATTCTTTTGTCATACTAGAATGCATTAACGCATAACATTTTTATTAAACCCTAAACCTTTAAAGTTCCAAAAGGTTAAAAACAGATTAAACAGCTGTCAGAATAAATGGTTTGCATACCTACATGGTTACAATGCACTACATTAAATACTGCACATGAAACTTTTACAGTTAGAGACAACAAGGGAGGTAATCAAAAATAATAGATTCAATAAAACTTTCTACTAAGTTCACCAATATTTAAATCTTTGACAAGTATTAGAGAAAACAATTACTGGAAATAGGTTGTAAAAAGAAATTAATATATTTTATGCTCAAAATGGAAAATGGCAGCCACAGTTTAAACAAAGGCATTATGAGCCTTTAATGTTACCTTTGACAACAATGAAAAGTAGGTTAGCTTTGTATTGTTTATGTTAAAAAAAATGTCGTATCTATCATATAACAATGTATTTCGACTGTCAAAACATACCATTATTTGTACCCTGACATATACCAAGGTTGTTTTGATAGAAATTATAATTATGTAACGTTTTTGGGATACCAGATCCAATGTTATGGTGCCTCTTTCTGACAGTAGTATACACACCTGACAATACAAATCATGAACACTTAGTTATTAAAACATATCCACCTCTTATTTTTACATCCTAATTATATATTATAAGGCATTTATTGATATTACTAAGCATTGTAAACTTATAAACAAATAACTTAAAGACCCATCTTGTAACCTAGTGACCTACTTTTTCCTCCCACAAAAACTTCGTGCAATACTGGTATAAAAAAGCTATTCTACAAGGCTACAAGATGACAGGTAGACAATTTAGGCTCCCTCACTGAATAAATGTATTTTTCCAACTTCATCAACAAACTTATTCAGTCATTTTCTTTTCTTTATAGCTTTAAAACATAGAATTATAACCGTCTTACACTGTAGAAACAAAGTATTCTCTAAACTCATCTTAATCTTTCAACAAATGTTCATACTACTACATTAATTAGATACTATGCTTAGACGTTGAACAGATTGTCTCGACCTTATTTATTATGTCACTGTCAATTTGTAACAAGATGCTTGTTATTTATCAATTTTTCCATGCATGGAAATACAAAAGAATACAGTTATTCATTTATTGGTGCGTCTTTAAAATACAGATTGCAAGTGCTCAGCCAAGACCACGAATGAATGTGCACGTATCAATACTAATGCGGTCTCAAATTTTGACATTTGTTCATCGGGCTGGCACACATGTGTCCCTAAACCTGGTACAAGCTGTTACAAGATGTGTTAGGTCTTGCAAAGGTATTTGCGTCTTTAAAAGGTTTAAGTACAACACAGGGTTTGCTGGAATGTAGAAAGAATGCTTTGAAACATACTTTCGGCTGTTCTCTTCTTTCTCATATTCTCAATTAAATACAATTTAAACAGCTGTTTACCAAGAATTATATGTTTGTTTATCTGATTCCATGAACACAAATTAAAATTACGCCCAGTGTGGCCATTTCATGCATACGAAATTTTTGGATTTAACTTAAGAAATATTTGAAATAAAATCTATAAGAAGATCGTTTGGAGGCATAGAATGTAACCAAGCCAAATAATAGCAGATTCGGTTTGACGGAGTCTGTTTATGAATGGTAATCCCCCACCCCTCCCCAGCACGGGTTTCAGCGGAATTCTGTTGTTATAAAACTGTATGTACTCCATGCCCCCAAAGGACCAGGAAATGGTAATTAATAAAATCTACGAAAAGCGTAGTATACAACCACGCAAAATAACTCAGTTTGCTTATCGCTGTCCATGAGAGGTAACGAAATGGCCGGCACCCCTCACGCCCTCTACCAGCGGCTTATCATTATTATAATTATCATTATTATTAGTAGAACTAGTTTTATCATCATTATACCAGATTCATATAGCGCCTTTTCCACGGCGAGTGGCGCTACATATAGCAAAAGCGGATATCTTACGCGGAAGTCTATTACAGTAAAAACGAATGTACTCCATAAACCTAAAGGACCAGAAAATATACCTACACAGTGTCAAATTACGGGGAAATTGTTTACAGTCTTAAATGTGTATGTTATCTTGAAAAAGAAGTTGGGCTATGTGTTTTAGAAAATAACTGATAACTGATGGCGGACGCTTTATGCAGAGGAAAGACTTCATTTTGCTATCTTCGACGAACTTGATCTGATGAAAATCTGCCAAAAATACAGACAAAGTCTTACCTGAATCAGGACGTTTTCACCATGTGTAAGGTATTCAAAAGTCACTCGGGTTGGCCGCCCTGTAGATGAAGGAGGGAAATGATCGATATTATTTATACATCACTTAGTTCAGACACCAGCATTTAGTTCAGACACGGTTTGAAAACGGATCTTGTTATTATAAAAGTTAGATCTATGAAATAACACAGTACAGAAATGTCAGAAATTATTCGCATAGGCCAAATGTTTACGTTTCTATCATGTATTGGTCCTTGTAAAGTGATGTTTACAGCAATTTAGTTGCTCATAAAGAAGGTTATGAAATTAGAATGTTGATTGACTATTCCGGACGTTTGTAAGATTCAGTAACATTTGTTACATACATCTTACATTATACAAAGTTTCACTATATCACAGGTAAAAAGGATTATTATTGAAACGTCAATGTAACAATGTAGCCAGGGGATGAAAGATCTGAAGAGATTTTGAAGAAGAAAACTTTAGATATTTTGTTAAAAAGACATGTTATTTGAACAATAAGAAAATGGCAAGTCATCAAAGTAGACAAAACATTTGAATATTTAAACAAAGTGTGTTAATTCTACTCCTTAGAACATTTTGTTTTGTTTTTAATTTGTTCTGAAGTGTAGTTTACATAAAAAGTATTTTTCATTCGTTTTTGTTTTGGTCCTCTATCCTAGTCAAAGCTGCTTGTCCGAGGTTCGTTGGCAGTTCTTCAATAAGTGTTCACATTAAATGCTGAATTCAAAGAAATGTGTTACTATGAGGACAAACATCAGCGAAAGCCAAAGCTACCTCTCTGAAAACAAAAAGCATAAATGCAAAGCCGTTTCTTTGCATTTTATCTTACTGAAGAACTTATCATGAAGATCAATGACAATAATTTAACAGGAGGCATTCTGCATTACTTCAAAACCTTTGTATAGTTGACAGAAAATGTCAGCTATTTCTAACAATAATAGTAACTACCTTCAAAGCTGTGCTGATGCTTATTTCAGGAGACATTTATACTCCGCAATAATCAAAAGCAGGTTCAAAAGTTGTCATAAATGTGTTGAATCCTGCACCACATTAATTTGTACTTCTAAATCGGTTTGTCTTATATTCATGGACGCTCTGGACCAAAAATAATAAAAGTTAAAGCAAGTATGATTTATATTCATATTTGCTGACTCAAAGGATTTAAAATTACCAAGACAACACATTCTTACTAGTCTCGATTTGATGTCTTCGTCAGAAATAATAACATACAATACAAATGATGTCACGTCAGTTTTGACGCCAACGTCAACGTGACAAAACACGAAAATAAAGAATATATATATATTTGTATTATTTTATATATAGGCAGGGATCATAAAGATACGGCAGGTATTTATCGAAATAAGTATATATCCTCGATACAAAGTAGAGAAAAAATAAAACCCAACATATCTACATGACAATTTGAAAATATACACGTGAAGCGTATGCGAGAAATAATGAAAATAATAGTAATATTAATAATGATAATAGTTTAAAAGCAAACCACATATACATAATTAAAATAATGGAAATATGAGCATATATATAATATATTTTACCACAAAGATGATAATATTATTTAAAAACAAGAGTATTAATTGAAAAACAAAATCTATATAATAATAACATCTAAGTTGGTATATATAAATTTTACAAATTAATTCACACATTGAACAGAACGCTGGTGTTCATTCCAGATTGATGCACGGTATTTACCCGGCGAATCCAGGAAGTTTCACGCAATAGTCTATCCCTATCATTATCAACAATGTCAAATGGTAAAAAGCTGATATCATCAACATTGTGATCAGTTTTGTTGAAATGTGTAGATATATAAAATATATATTTTTATTTATTTATAAACACATTCTATGTCATATTATAAAAAGTCTCCCCGTACTTGCATTCAGTGTTGCTATGTTTTCTAGTCATTTGGATTCATGGAGTCTGAATAATGTCTATTTAAAAGAATTCCGCATAAAAGCCCGTGCTAGAGGGCGTGAGTGGTGTTACACATTTTATTAACTCTGATGAACGCACTCGATCAAACCGAGTTTACTATTATTTTGCTTGGTTGTATGCTTTGCTTCAAAAAGATCTTGTTATATACGTGTATTTTATTTCTTACCGTCATAAAAGTTAACATTTGAGAAAACTACATCTCCCAATTTCAAACACCAAAATACCATAACAATTATTTGCCTTTTTTCGCTTCGTTGTTCTGTTACAAAGTTACAAAATAACTTATCTTAGAAATAAATAACATTCTCTTTGCCAAATACAATGAAAATGAGGTATCTAATATTTTTTTGAAAGTCAAGAAGAAATATTTAATTCCTATTTCAATATGCATTTAAAGTTTATTTTCGCATGGAAGTTAGATACATTTCAAAATAATTGAAGTATGCTATGACAATTATGTGCAGGTTAAACAGCATTTCTTTTTTAATCAATCATTCTTTCATAATAAACGCGGTGAGAATAAGTATTGATGTCATATAATATTTGCTCGTCTTGCTGAAAATTCACTTTTTCAATAAAAAGGTTTTTCGTTCATTTCTCTTTACATGTGAGACAAAGGCATGTATATTACATACCACCTTAGAAAAACGTAAGTGTGGTAATCAGAACTTTTTAGATTATCTGATGGGATAAAAATTTCTCAACTAATTCGGGTTTCCAGTGTGTGCGGTCATGCAGAGGATTTCAATGAACGTTATCAATAAATTACAAATAAGCTTCTTCAGCAAGGCTACCGTTATTATAAATTACGTAAATACTTTGCTAAATTTTTCTATCGTAATTCAGATTTGGTTTCAAAATTCAATAGTAATTTAAAGACACTTCTGCTAGGAGCTATTTCAAAATTCGATTTTTATGAGGATGTTGTTTACAAATTTCGTAAGATTTTGGGTCATGGCAATGTTCCAGTTGTATTTATTAAGTAGTTATAAGACAATTTATTTAAAGAGGTTATGACTCAACTGTTTTGAGACACATCGCTCTGTCCTGTGACTTTGAAAATGGTGGTTGGTTAGGTGAGGTAAGGTGCACCATAAATCGGTTTAATCTTCCGAGTGGTATTTTTACCACTGACCGTTCCAAGACGGTGCCCATCTTTATTTCATCATTTGTGCATTTTGTCCTCGTGTGTGTTTTTGTGTGCGTGCGTGCGTGTATGTGGTGTGTGTGTGTTTGGTTATTTGCACATCCACCTGCTGGGTTTCAGTTTGAGGTGGGGGCTGCGTTTTTGGAACGTAGCTTTCTCTGTTGGATGTTTATCCTTGTTTTTAACATATCGTATTCAGTATTGACTTTCCTACAAACAAAATAAGTTTGATAGGGCATTTGACATTGTATATCTCAACTCATTTGGACAATACCATCTATTTTGAAATATCATTTTGTGACTTATGTAATCTTGCGAGAAAATTGAAACGTTGTAATGCCAGGGATAACGAATATCAATATCTCAGACATAGGAAATAGGAGAAGAGAAATTGAAAAACTTAGTCAAATAATAAATGATTACTACAAATAATAAGTCTGTTGATTTAATAGTAATTACGATTTCATATTTTACGCATATGTTCAAGATTACCGTATTTGTTTGAATAAGCATCTGAGTTGTCAAAATTATAAAATCTTGTTTTACGAAATACACTCGAGAGTTTGAAAAACAAAGACAAATATCAAACTTTGAAACCATGGGCAACGCTGCAAGAGACAACAAGACGACGAGAACCATCCCCCGTCATCTTGGAATTTAGTAAATTAATAATTCGAAGGAAAATGCAACAATCGTGTAATAAGTGTTGGATAACTCATAGTTTGATTAAACACACGGCTCCTACGTATGGTCGTCTAGTATACATATTTTGCAAAATAAGAAAAGTGCAGAATTGTCCATTGCCTTATAAGCTAAATGTAATTACCGATTGATTTCATGAGACGCGTATTAAAATATCGGTTTCATTTGAAGACAGAAACTTTTTTAAATGAATCAACTGCTATCGTATCAGTTTTCTCTGATTAAATCCTAAGTGTTGTTATGCTACAAAGGTTTCAGATAACGCCTTAAAGAATGAATGAAACATTTTGATAAACGTCAAGTTTTTGTTGTTCTACTGAATTCTTATCAACACAAATTATTCATCCATGTTGTTCTTTACGTTTGTATTGCATTTTTATTTGCCTATGGCATGATGTTTTGTCTGTAAAAACCCTTCGTAAGAAGATGGTGCCAAATGTATATACCATTAACCCTTTTTTCTGAACCCATTGCCAAGAAATCAATGTATTGCACTGAGTGTTGGAAAAGATTCTTTCGAAAAGGGTAGAAAAACTGTTATATTTCAGCCGACTCAATAACGATGGACACCTCAAGAGTTATGTCAATTTGGATGCAGGCAGGCAGACCAGTTACGGACTTTAAAACGGATGGTGTTCTGAATTTAGTTGTTTAACACATTTTTCAATGAAATACAAACAATTTACAAATAACTTTAAGTACATCCATTTAAGTTTTTAGTATAACATTTACGCTCAAGTCTCCCTTACCGCATATTTTCTGTTTTATAACCCTGTACTCTTCGCAAATTATATACCATTTTCCTGTTATATCCCAGTCACTGAGCCTATAATTTATCAATTGATATGCAATGATCGAGATCATTTGTAAATGCTTGATTGCTCACACCATCGATATTCTATTTGCATAAAATTATTCCTTTACTTTGAATTGCCTTTGTTTCATCCTAGTATGTTTACCTAATTAGTTACAGACATCATTTATAAGTTATAGTCTTTATTTAATTGTTGTTTATTGTATTATAATTAGCAATTCTAGCAATACACTTAGATCATCTATATGTGTACATGTTTAGTTCGAATTTCAATGTTCTTTTTAGTAACGTGTAAATACCTTGCGGCACTTGATGTTATTGCAAAAATACATACTTTTACTTTAAATAAGTAATAAACTTTAATCTTTGTTAACTACGTTTTCAGCGATTTGTGTTGTGCACAAAATGACTCACAGGACATAATGTTGGACAGAAGGGCAGATCTAGCACTGGGTCATAAATCAAACACCCTTCCTCAGTAAGTAAACACATTCTATTGCATAGGTCAATCTCTCGGGTTCAATATTATACATACCAAAATTTATGACAAGAGGGATGATTTTAATTTTAGTATTGTAAATTTTTCCCATTTGGATGGGGATTTACATCAGGCTACATCCTATGGGGTATATATTTCTCAATTAATTCGGTTTGCCAGAGCGTGTAGTCATGTCAAGCATTTCAATGAACGTAATCAATATATTACAAGTAAACTTCTTCAGCAAGGCTACCGTTATTACAAACTGCGTAAATAATTTGCTAAATTTTACTATCGCAATTCTGATTTAGTGTTAAAATTCAGTAAGATCTTGGGTCATGGTAATTTTCCAAATGTATTTGGTAAAATTATAAAACGTTTTATTAAAAGAGGCTACGACCCAACTGTTTTGAGACATACCCGTTTACAGTTGGACACAACGCTTCCCTCTTTGATTGTGTCTGACGGAAGAGGGGGAGGACTCTATGATAAGCAGTTTTTAAATCCTACCAGGACTGAACTGTTTTGATATCTGTCTTCTGGCCTGTTTCGTCGGGCCCTTAAGGGTGTTTCTCTTGTTGCTCTGTCTTCTGAAAAGGCATTGAGTACATACGTTTTTGGTTCTTAAGGTTTGCTTTTTATATATTTATACACGAGCATTTTTGTGGTTTACATGCCATGCCTTTTCGTTTCCATTACGTGTGTTAGAGATTCACCTGGAGGGGATTAATTTTATTTACACTGCCCCGTGTCTTTGGAACATGGTAGGGGTAGAGTGAGGTTGGGTGCGCACCATAAACCGGTTTAAGCTCCCCAGTGGTGTTTTTGCCACTGACCGTTCTAAGGCGGTGCCCCACTGTGTTCCTTTGTTTGTTCGTTTTGTCCTCATGTGTTTACTTTGTGTGCGCGCGTGTGCGTGTGTGTTTGTGTGTGTGTGAGTGTGTGTTTGTGGTGTTCACGTTTGCGTGCTGTGGGTTTCGTTTTGGGGAGGCTGCGTTTTTGGTACGTGGCATTCCCTGTTTGATACTTGTCTTTGTTTTCTAACGTATTGAATTTCCAGTCATGGTTTGTTAGTGGAAATTTACATTAGAGAGACATCTATAACATTAAAAATGGAAACCATAAATACAAAAATAATCACGAAAAAGGTATTATCTACTAAAGAGAACGTGTATATGGTAGTTAAATGGATGATATTAGTCTGTAACAAGAAATGACAGAGTATAAGGCTGATGTTGTTGAAGACGAAAGAAAAGCACTGTAAAGATTGCCAATTTGCACGATTTTTATCTCTTCTGTTTCAATCAACACGGTAGTTTGTTCTCTTTAAATAGTGAGTTCTCAATAAATTTCAAGCACCTTTTGATGACTTTAGTTATTGTGTTGTTATATTTTCTGATTCTTTGGGATCATGGAGTCCATTCAACATGTGTGTAATAGAGTTCCGCTTAAGCCGGTGCTAGGAGGCGTGAGAGGTGTTGCACATTTCATTACCTCTCGTGAACAGACTCAATCAAACCGAGTCTGCTATTATTCTTCTTGGTTGCATTCTTTGCTTCCAAAGGATCTTTTTACAGATTTTATTATTACTATAATGTCATATTAAGTGTCTACGAAGTAAGCGAAAATGGGGATAAAATATTCAGAAGCAATATATTCTTGAAAGTGAAATACCTTGCTAATAATTCAAATACCACACCTCAGTATTTTCTCAGAAATCTTTTGTACTTTTATCTGTTTCTCGACTAATTATATACATGACATATTTTATTAATGTTAGCGTAAAGACCAGGTACTGTTTTAGGCATCTTGAAACGTTTGTTGGAACTGCCTAACGTATCTGAGGATGAGGTTAGAAAATACATTTATCAACATTCTTAGTATGAATTATCTACAGACACAAAATGTAATATATTATACATCGCGAATGTCTGTTTTTTGAAGGTCTAGGCAGGCCGATGAGGGTTAAAACCTAATTATTTCTGTAGAAAAGCAATGGAATATGTAATTCGTGTATAACAGGTTTATCCTATTCATTCTGGCAGACGGCATCGATCTAATGTCGCATTTGTTCCTGGAATGCTTGATCACATCTGCTTTTTTCATGGAAGCATTCCTTATTTACGTTTCTAAAATGTAAATTTATGTTAAAAGTGGCCAGTTGGAGGAGGTTGGGGGTTTACAAAAGACTGTTAAACATTTCTGATTGAAATCTCACACTATGTAATATTATAATATTATTAATCAAGCGATTTCATATTGGCCTTGTTATTTGTCCAAGGGTTGTCGTATTGTATACGACTGCACGATGACAAATAACTAGGCCAATATGAAATCGCTTGATTAATGATAATTGTATTATTCAACTTTTAAGCATTGCCGGTAACACCATAAGAGCTTTTGAATTACCTTACGGCAGTTACACATGTTGAAGATCTAAATATGTGTTTTAAGCATTATTATTTTTGCCAGTAAAACAGAATGGGTTGTAAGCAGGTATGTGTGAATACTTTTGATATATATGCCTCGACATCAGCAATAACTGGAACTTGCCGTATAATTTTATTTTCTCTAGTGAGTATCTTACCATTTGAGCTGTGATAGAAACGGGGATTAGGAACAACCGCTTTAAATGTCATTTCTTTGTGGGTTGAAGGCAACGAGACACAAAATTGTACACATGTGTTGATCAAGATAATACAACCAACCGATCACATAATATACACCCCCATGCTTCATTTTATTCTTCTCCGAAATTGTTTGCAGTTTACAACTGACATTTGAGTTCGCGACTAATATTATTTATCCACTTTCAAGCATGTGAATCGCTATTATTATTGCACAAATAATCCTTACTATCTAAATGTTTGTTTAAGATAAATCTCTTCCTTTCAGTTAATCTGAGTTTCACATATTTTCTCAGTATTTATTTTATGTTTTTCGGTGGTTTATCGAAATATAACGGTGAATTATATCCTGATAAACTCACTGCCCACTCAGTGAAAATTATCAAATCTGATACCCGGATTAACGTCAAAAAGTTTACCGAGCGTACTGAAAGCCGGAAACAATATGACGATGGCGTCGTTAAAATGACGTCATCTTTGCGATGCTTCCTGATAAAATTTCCCGCAATTTCGACATTTTATTGAAATAAACACAACAAAAGTAGAGTTTTAGACATAAAATAAACAGTAAAATTGTTGGTATCGATGTAATATCACGGAAATTTCACTCGTGAACACCAAAAGTTGTTATTATCACTTTTGGTGCCCACTCGGTGAAATTATAACGTGATATTACACCGAAACCAACAATTATCCTCTATATATTCACTTGAAAATGGTCAGAAGTTCTGACAGGAACTTGTTTGTATACAATAACGAGTAAGCGGGAAGTATCGTTATAATCTACAAAATCGTACATTGACATCGTACGTCCGCTCAGTCTTACTTGGTTATTACATGAACATGTTAGATAATATTTTTGTCAAAAATGTGAAAACTATTGTAATGTATAATTTCTATGTAAAACAAAATGGCGTCATTCAAAAATCTAACGGAAGTGACTTTTCTGTATTGGCCTTCTCTTTTGATCCAATCAGAATGCTTAAATTCCGTATTGGCCCTGTTTCCTCGTATTTAACCTGCTTTTCTCATATTGGCTCAGTTATGCTTTGTATTAGCTCTACATGTTTCATATGATGTGCGCAATTGATCTAATACAGTGTGCAATATTGTAAAGTTGAATAATAAACCGTTTTATCAGAAAAGGGAGCACATAAAAAATCATTAAGCTTTCGATCAGTTAAAAACAATTTATTAATTGATATATGTAGATCTTAATGTTTTGGCATTGATTGTTCATGGCTTTTTACGACATGAAAGAAAATGTACCTGTTTTCAACAAATGGTCAAACAGTGACGGGGGAAGGTTGGATAATCGTTAATTGGTAGGTAAGGTCGACGGAGTTGGCTCCCTTTCAAATAACATGCACTATAGAAATACTGAAGATTCCCATAATGCTACTTAACAGAAAAGGGAGGTAGCACATAAAAAACATTAAGCTTTCGATCAGTTAAAAACAATTTATCAATTGATATATGTAGATCTTAATGTTTTGGCATTGATTATTCATGGCTTTTTTACCACATGAAAGAATTGTAAAATAGTTTGTCATTCCGGACAATCGGAAATAATGACATGTAAGAAATCCGGAAAAATCGGAAATAATATAGAAAACATTTGTAGTTTGTATAAATTCCGAAAAATCGGAAATATTATGCAATATGAATATTTATTCCGGAATTATCGGAAATAATGTATTGATATAATTGTTTGCTCCGGAAATTCGGAAACATGTTGAAAAGAAACAAAAATTACACTCCGGATATCGGAAGTATAATATTTTATTCACATCTACTATGAATTGAAAAACAGACAAAGTGCTGACAAATGCCCATTATTTAGAGTTAATATCCCTGCTTCAATTTAACACTGAAATAAAGCTATAGAAAAATTCCAGTCTGCAACAACACGGAATGTCTTGAAGTGTCCACTATGAAACAGGATCAGCACAAATTGTCCAAATAGCCATGACGTTTAGAGTGTATCAAGTTTTTTCATCATGTACATATCGTCAGAATGAAAGCTGAAAATAGATATTAAACAGCAGCAGAAAGAAGTATATGATACAAGGAGAGGGTGGGTGGGTTTACAAATAAACTTTTCAACCAAACAAAAAATATTCCAGGATATTTGGAAACAAGATCATGAAATAAGGTTTTTAAATACCTAACAATAAAAGATAAACGTGTCTGGCCAATATCGTTTCCAGCGCAGTGAATAACAATAATATTTGGTAAAGGATGGGGAGTTGTAATTAAGCCGTTTAACCTGAGACAAATGTGTTCAATTTTCATTCCGGGCTGGAAATCCCAAAGAATGGAGCCGCCTATACACTCTAAGCCTAGATGTACACCGTCCGGTCTGTGCTGAGACCTTCAAAATGCATCTCTGATCAATGAGGAGCCAGTCACCCAGACTTTGAAGTGATCTAAAAAAGGTCTTATTGACTTCTATAATGAATGGATTAAATACTAATATTCATGTCTGGAATGTTTAAACGTATGTAACTTTTGTATGCATTTGATTTCCAACGACCTAAAGCTTTGATTTCATCATCCGATCGGCCTAAACTATGCAAATATGTTGCTCCGCCAATTCGAAAGCTATGTGATTCGAAGTAAGTGATAGGCCTTCCCGAAAACTCTAAAACTTCTTTAAGGATCTGATTAAACTGGTAGGATGTAACACGGGAGCCATCGAAATGGCAAAGAAATAATCCTTGGAAGAGTGGTCTGCATAACAAATAACTTTGTAAGGCATCATGAAGAAATCTGTTTCTTTGTGAAAACTGAATGACCATTTCGGCACCCTTACCTAGTTGGTCAGTTTTTGAACCGCGAAGTAACAGCCTCACATTGGAAGGCGTTACTTTAACATCATTGAATTGTAGGGCATAATTGTTAGTTGATTTGTTTGGTAACGATATTTCACTTACTCTTAATAAAGCACTAAATGCTAGTGAATATGCAACTGAAAACAAGCACGCTTCATAACGAGATGAACATACATGAATCAAATTTGGCAAAAAATTTTGCGAAAGCATAGGAAGGGTAATAGGTAATCTATTGTCGTTAGCCTTTGGAGCCTAGTCAGACCTGTAAGCATGCGCTTAACAATAAATGATTCAGTTTGATCAGTAAAACTATCAATGTTATTGTAGTAACTGATTGCCGCAATATGACAATTGACAGTTTTAAATGAGTAACTATTCTGAGACATAAAAGCTATGTATTCAACGATGTGATCTAAAGGCGGGGGCTAAATTCATTCATAAAACATTTTTGATCTAAAATGTTCAAATGATGCTTTGCCGCTATTGTAGACTTTGTGGGTATTTTCCGAAAGAGAAGCCTGGATGAGAATGTTTTTTTCAGGTTGAAAATATGTAGAAATGTTTCTGGGATTTGCGTAGGAATTCTGGATGCCTGGTCCGGAAGAAGACTCCATAGGCGGGTCCACTGAAATCGACTTATAGCATCAGATATTTGATTAACTTTTCCAGATATGTGTACAGATTTAACCTGTATATTGTTCAGAAGGAGAGATACAGTTAACTGGCGGATCAAAAACATAACTCTATTATTTCGGGATGATTTTTTGTAAATATCTACCACTGAATTATTGTCTGACCTCAGTGTTATTTTCTTCCCTTGTAAATGAGTCCCCCAAGTGAAAAATGCTAAGATAATAGGGATCAATTCTAAGTAAGTGATATCTTTGAAGATAATATCATCCCAATGAGATGGCCACTGAAAATATAACCAGCTTCCTTGAAAATATGCCCCACATCCTATAGATCTTGAACCTGCTGCGTCTGTAAATAATTCCAATGTATCACTGGAAAACCACTGAAGGTCACTGAATATGGTATGTCCATTGAACTGATCAATAAAAATAAGCCAGACTTTTAAGTCTTCTTTCATTCCCAAAGATATCCTATTTAAAAGGTTTTTAACTCGAGACATAGCCTCATAAAACCTACAGTTGAAAGCCCTTCCTAGCGAACAAAATTAAGAGACCAACTATGGACTGTAGTTTTTTAAGTGTCAGTTTTTTAGAATGAAAGGTTTCTGTCAATAGAATCTTATCTGTCTCAATTTTGTCTTTCGGAATTTTTATTGTTCCTTCAATTGTGTCAATAAGAGCGGGCTGATCGGACGGTGACGAAACCATGCATAACAACCACAGTTCCGCATCAATGGTGGCCAATCTGAGGCCGGATTACTAGCTTTACGGATGCGAAACTGTTGGTCGTAAGAGACCCAGCCTGTTGGATGCCTTTTTGAGGCTAAACTTATTGTATGCATATAATGCAGTAAAGACTTAGACTGGGGAGGATGACGATCAATATATATGTTAAAATATATCAGAAATAAATCAGTCCATTTTTCATTGGAAATTACTTTTTCTTTACTTGTTTTTGGTTTGAATCCAAGAAGACCATTATTTAACGAATGATTTCTTGTTCCGACTCGGGCTGTTTGAACGATAACAGAGCTAAATTTATAAATTCACCATTCCATATTTTTTGCTTTAACTGATTTGAAACATGTAACGATATATCGTTACAAACAGAGTTAAAACATTACCAGGCTGAGGCAATGGCGGCATCTGTTGTGGAATGGCTTGAAGAAGTGCAGGCTGCATGTCATTTGGTTCCAACGGCTGTTGGGGGATGTCATGTAGATTAAGATGAGGTGGTTGGGGTTGAGGGATGTCTTCTTGCAGATGAGGTAACATGTTTTGACGTGTGAGATGTTGTGGTGGTAGATTAAGGTTTTGTGGAATTTGTGGTGGTTGCTGTGGAAGTGGTAGTGGTGGCTGCATCTGTGGAACTGGCAAAGGTACGGGTGGTATCTGGGGCACCACCTGGGGATCTGGCCTCTGCCGCATATAATGTACTTGATTTCGGAGTGCTCTCCCACGACCACGTCTCGCTCGAGGCATGATGTCAGTCAACATGAAAGGAAAATTATACCTATCGTACATACTGGAAATAAATTTAAAGCATTATAGGGAACATTCTTGAAAATTGAAAAATAAAATTCAAATTATACAAATTAAGGATGTAGGAGCGAATTTTTTCTAACGGTCAGAATTTTTTCATGCTCTGTGAGTTTGAAGAACATTAGTTTCTAAGACAAACAAGAGAAGAAAAAACACAGGTCACCGAACTCGTTTTATTTTTATAGGGCATTTTCTTCTCCCAGTGTTTGAGCATTTCTGAAATTTTGTAAAACTGTAAAAATGGTGGTATGTTATGAAACATATAATATCTCATTTAATGTTAAAGGGATTTCATGTCTTACATGTTAATATGAATAAAAGGTGATATCAGTATTATATAAGCATAAATGTCACGAACAAATCTCTTTCATTTTTACATGTTGACATAATTACCCCACCCACTTTATTTTCAATGCAAAAAATGTATTTAGATCTACAAAAAAAATTCTGACGTAAAGATTTTCAAAATATTTTGCAGCTTTAATGACACACAAACATGCTTCAAAATGGAAAGAAAAAAAATGGGGTCACCGTGCATCTAAGAGATTTATTAAGAAAAAACTGTTAAAAACTGGTGAATTTTGATATTTTTTGTTCTTTTTGTTTTAATCTATATTTTCTAGATAAAATAAAGTGCTATATTAAAGAGTTTTATTTCAATTATAGCTTATTGTTATATGTATCATTCAGGAAAGTATCAAAACCAAACCTGATCTACTTTCATAGATATTTGAAATTACCTACCCCTACCCCATTGTAAATCTTACGTCAAATTTAGGCAAATGCCAGACAAAAATAAGGGTGAAAAACAATTTTCCGCAAAAGTAGAATCTATTTTGTTAAATGGTATATTATTAGCCATATTTTAATTATTAAACGTTAATTTTTTGCAAAACTTTTGTTAGAAAGCAATATTCGAAGAAACATTTTTCAAAATGGCGGATATTCTGAATAAACGCTCGTACATCCTTAATATAACCTGCAAATTAGTAAATGCGGTAAAAAACAAGGGTACGTGTTGTAAAGTCTACTAGTCCGTAGAAATTTGGAAATTTAATGAGTATCATATAGAAAGCCAATATTACACTCAAAAATTGGATAATGACATATCAATATTACAACGATCAATCCGAACAATTTAATAAATAATATATATGTAGATTTTGTAATATCGTATAATATATAAATATAAACATATAAAAACAGATAATTTGCCGGTGTAATGAAGTATTTCGACCCCCATAGAATAACGACCCCCCGGTCATTATTCTATAGAAAATGTGACTCCTTTCCTGTAAAATATTGACTCCCCTTATAAAAAACTGACTCCCTTTGAAAACTCTATAGAATAACGACCCCCCGGTCATTATTCTATAGAAAAACTGACCCCTCCAAGTAAAATACTGACTCCCTAAAGATGACTCCCTTCGAATCTCATAGAATAACGACCCCGGTTATTATTCTATAGAAAAAGTGACTCCTTCCATGTAAAATACTCACTGCCGTAATTACTACATTCGAACTCTCATACAATATCGATTCCCGGACATTATTCTATTTAAAAAAGTTACTCTTTCCGTGTAAAATACCGGCTCCTAAAGACTTTCGACGATAATATCTATTAAAAAGTGATCCCCACCAAACCTAACGGACAATTTTACTAGATCTACAACTCTAATACCCTCCATTGCCAATAGTTAACATTTTGATTGATTGTACTACTGCTACTGGTGATGCTACTTCTATTGCTATTACTATATGTTCTTCTTCTTCTTCTACTACTACTACTACAACTGCTACTACTGATACTACTATACCTGCTTCCACTAATACGTCTTGTACATCTACCTCTTCTTCTCCTGCTGCTGTTGTTGCTGTCACTTATTCCTCTGCTGCTGCTGCTGCTGCTGCTGCTACTGCAACTGCCACTACCACTGCCACTACTACTACTACTACTATTACTACTACTACTACTACTTTCTATTGTTGCCGCTACCGTACTTTACTGCCACTGCTAAGTATTGCAACTTCTATTAATACTAAGTTCTATGCTAGCAGTTTCTTGTGCAGTTTTCTTCTGAAGAATTACTTCATACCGAAGTTTGCAGGGATTATTGACATTGGTGTGTTTTGTGAACATGTTGTGAATTGTTATTTTCCTGAAAAAATGTATACACCAAGATACAGCGTCTAGAAATAGAATCCCTTTTCCCGTTGCGGAATGCTCTGATTTCTGTGTCAATCTGGGGCTAATGGTCAAACGGAAGGACGGACAGACGGACGGACGGACGGACGGACAAGGGCAAATCTATATGCCCCCCTCCCCCGAGTGGAGGCATAAAATGCAGCAATTAGGCCTTAGATACAGGAGTTATCACTAAATTTGACCAAATGACCGGGGTCTTTTTTTATGGGAGTCAATATTCTTCGTGAGGTTCAGTTTACTTCACGTGGGGGAGTCATAGTACTATGATCTGGAGGTCATAATACTATGACCGGGGGGTCACTTTTTCTATAGAATAATGACCGTTGGGTCATTATTCTATGGGGGTCGAAATACTTCATTACAGCGGCACGAATTCGGTACAATGACCAGACAAAGCCTGTATATAAACATTTGACTGCACGCCAGCAAGGCATAATGGCAAGTCAACATTATTGTGATCATTCCGGATAATCGGAAACAATTCATATATTATATATTTGTATCCCCGGAAGGAAGTTCGGAAGTATTATATACAAACATATAATTGCAGACAAAATTTTTGACTGGCACCAATTCGGTACAATGGCCAGACAAAGCCCACATTAGGCAAATACAAATAGTCTGAAGCCCACCAAACAGGGCATAATTATGGATAAAATTTTTTGACTGGCACCAATACGGTACAGTGGCCAGACAAAGCCCATTAGGCAAATACAAATATTCTAAAGCCCACGAAACAGGGCATAATTATGGATATATTTTTTTTTTTGACTGGCTATAATTCGGTACAATGGCCAGACAAAGCATGTCAAATAAAAATCCAGACAAAGCACGGCAAATACATATATAATTAAATTAATTAGACAACAACTTGTTGTTTGGCTCGTTAGCATTCATATAGTCAAAATAATTCGACACTCAGATTAATTTAAGTTTGTGACTGGCAATCAAAACGTCAAAACTTTGAATAGACCAAAACATAAATCACAGTACACATTCATATAAAGCGCTGGGTTTTATAGCGCGCGCGCGCGCGTGGTACAGCACATACACAGTTAAACTCATCAGAAAATTCGTAATTTTGGATATTATTTGATACATTTTTACATAAAACAATGAGGAAACGAATCTCCTTTCGATAAATACAAGTTTAAGTGGAAATTCTGAACAATTTGTGAAACAATCGGCATTTAAACCCATAGCATGCAAACAGTCGGCAGCGATGAAAATTTCATCGGAAATTGCCTCCCCCATTTTGGTCTTTCGAGTGACGATAGCGAGAGGGGACACTGTCTATATGAATAAATTATCTTAATATTACCCAGGATCATGAAAAATTAGTTGGATTCATCAATCTGCAAAGGTATGCCGAACTTCAGTTAAGGAAACGAATCCCTTCTCGATAAATACAAGTTTAAGTGGAAATTCTGAACAATTTGTGAAACAATCGGCATTTAAACGCTACTTTTTCCTAACATTCAACTTTAGATTAGCTAATGCAACTAGACGTGAAAAAACCTATAAATCCACTTTATAGTTCATATTATCATATAATGGCAAACTTATTCATATATAATCTCAAACTATCGTGTCAGCTGATTTAATCCTATCTGATCTTTTAGATAAAAAACAAATTGTAATGTGCCAAGAAAATTGATACGCTACATGTGCATCAGTGATAAAAACAAGCAAGGTTGATAACAGCTATGCTATATCATTTTCACTTTTGTTTTTGCATATTCTCGATGCATCTGAGGTAGCAATCAGTAATATATCATGATACTATCCATATATTTATTCAATATTTTGACCTATTTCTTAACTTTAAACTCTTGCTAATTGAAACAATATAGATAGAATTGTCAACAATAACGTGTACAGAGGATATCGAAAAGAAATAAATAAATAACCTACAAAACTAATATATATCCAGAATTCCTTCTAACTATATAGAAATAAAAATATTGCATATTTTAACATCTGAAATTAAAGAATATTAAGCAGCTGAAGTAAAAGAAATCACTTCAGAAAGATGGCATGGTATATTACATCCTTAATGTCAAAAGTTTAGAATGGCATTGTTTACTTCATCTGTAATGTAAACAGCTCATGATGACAGGATGGTATGATGTACCATCTTTTATTGTTAAACTTTTGTGATGACATAAATACTAGTTCCTTTATGTCAAACTTTCGTGAAGACAATATAAACTTCTTCATTAATATCAGTGTTTCAAAAAATTGAATTGTGTATTCTTTACTTAAAACTTAACAAGTTAAAGCATAGCAAAAGTTCCTTCTACAGCATATCTATTTAAATATATAATGATCATCTTGTAAAATTTTGGTTGCAATATCTGTTTTAAATATTGGTCTTCAGTGAATGGAACCCCAGGATTGGACGCAAGGACAAGACCAAATTTAATACCGAGTGGTTGGGGCACAAAAAGTGAAATCCAGGATATTCAGGACACAAAGTATAAAGACATTTTAATGACTGCAATAGATATGTCTGTAAGGCAAAATAAGTTTTGCTCAGATTTCAAGGTACTGTAGATAACAAGAGGGCTATGTGAAGTAGAGGTATAATACGGCAATTCTACTCCTTTGCCTATCAGCTAGCTTTTATGTCGACGTGGTAGAGTGTTCGCTTAGAGAACACAAGGTCTAGAGTTCAAATCCATGTCAGGTCAAGGCGAGTTTTGGAATTTGTTTGTTATCATTCAAAACGAGTACAAGTGATCCAAATTCCATTGCTATAGCTTCAGATACAGAAAGTAGGTCAGAAGGTCATGGTAAAGGTCAGTGAATGTCAGACTCACTTGAAGAACCTTCATACTAAGTTTGAGAGTCCTAGACCCAAGCTATGCAGAGTTATAAGGGGTTTTTGTACTAAAGGCCAAGGTGACCTTGACCTTTGCCCGCAAGATCATGTACGGGTCAGGACCAACCTCTCTACTAAGTTTGAAGGTCCTAGCCCCAAGCATTGCCGAGTTATCAAGCATTTTGGTACTAAAGGTCATGGTGACCTTGACCATGACCTGTGCCCACAGGGTCATCTACATCCCTACAAAGTTTGAGGGTCGTAGCCATAAGCATTGCAGAGTTATAAGCGTTTTTGGTACTAAAGGTTACAGTGACTTTGACGTTGGACTTCAAGGTCATCTACTCTTCAGGTCCACTCCCGCCCCCCCCACACCACTCTTATCAGTTGGAGAGTCCTAGGCCCAAGCAATGCCGAGTATTTTTTAAAGTTATTTCCAATATAAGTCTATGTATGGGACCGTCGGGCAGGGCCTCTCTTCACCCCTGAGGCATAATTTGAACAAACTTGGTAGAGGACATCTAGGCAATGCTTCATACTAAATATCAAAGGCATAAGCCTTGTGTTTTCAGACAAGAAGATTTTTAAAGTTTTCAGTTAAAGTTTCTATTTTAGCTTCTTTGACCTAGTTGTGCAATGGACAGGCACTTAGCTATCTGTTTGAAAAGTTAAAATTTCGCACTCTAAACGGATACTCTACCACTGAGTTACTGAGGCCGTCGTCTAGATATCAGGTTACTGGAACTCTTACCACTATTTTATTGACATATATTCGCTTTATTTTCTTCTGTTTTACATCCTAATGTAGTGATTTGATACGCTAACAGTCTACGTCCTCGCACACAACAAACTTAGTGGTCATTGATCAAGTAATTCATGGCTGTAATTTTGTAGTATCTGTCCTAAATCTCGTGAGTGTGACATCCAGACATTCGATGCGTGAATGTGTTGCGCACAATAAGAGGGTCGCAACGGGATTTGTTTTCACATATTGACCATGCATTCGAAGGTAACGACGTATGTTAACCTTTGTGACAAATAAGATGTTTGGCATGTTTCAGTAACGCTCCTATTCCATCCTCTACGCGTTCAGCCAGAGAGTCAATTAGGAAAGAATACTTTTAACGTCAGGGGTTATATCTAAAGTCACGGAGTTTGATTACCCAGCTTGTAATGACAACAGTTATCGAGGTCAGTTGCTCTGTCAAGTGTGACTTACCAAGAGAAGGAACAATTACCGTATGATCTTTCAATCGGGAAAGATGTTTGCCTGGTAGTAATAAATAACTGTTTTTCATTAACAAGCTAACACAAGTTATTTATGATTGGTTAACCTCCATACGCCCATGGTTCAAAAGTTCAAATGAACAGGATGATGCCTTGTCTTTTACTTTGAAGCGGCATACCATTTTTATGAAAAGGAATTATCCATGAGTAAGAATCTATAGTTAAATTCAAACTCATCCTGTCGGATAACTGCATGATAAACTTAAAAACACAAAAAAGACATGCTTACAGTACTGCAAACCTACACCAAGTTCTTAAATTTACACTTGTAATAGAGCTGTATTGATTTATCTGACGCGTTGATTATGTACAGTATCTATATCAGGCACGTTGAATACTTAAACCTTATTATGGTGCGCACCTAATTTCACCCTTAAGTCCCATTATGTTCTAAAGTTACAGATCAGGGTAAATTAAAATTATCCCCACCGGGTAAATCAATAACACACACAATGTCAACAGATGACATGGCTAAAAATCGCATGTACCAAGTGCCTTTATGGAAGAAAGGTTGAAAGTAGAAACATCATTCAAGGCCCGACGAAACAGACCAGGAACTAAATATCAAATCTGCTCAAACTACCTATCGTAGTGTCCTCCACCTTATAAAAGAGAAAAGAGTTTCTTCCAACACCCCAAAACAAGTTTCAAAACTTTACTAGTTCAGTACACGAAAAGTCAAACTTTTGCACTATTTATTACCATTCACTTTATAATATATAATAAAAATACTCATTCAAATCGAGTCTGCTATTATTCTTTTTTGGTTGCATTCTATGCTTTCAATTGATCTATTTACAGATTTTATTCTATCATGGAAACTTTGACTGCGCAAATAATACATTAATAAGAGTGCATCAGAGTTCAGGGTATAAATACATAAATGCCATGATACGCATTTTCGTTCAAATTAAAATCCTGTTCCAGAGAACAATCTTTCATTAAAATTCCTGAGCTTTAAATGCATTTCAAGTGAATAACATGCACAGTAAAATGTAAATGATGCAAGTAAGTTTCGCATGTGATCGAGTTGGGAATTTCGGCAGTTGTTTCATGAAAAGGTATTGATTTCATCCGACACTGTATTTGTATCAGATGTGAGTTTGTTACATGTCCATATTTGTCTACAATCTGATACAAAAGCAGGGTTATTGCACTGTTCAAAATGACGTATTTAAAAACACTTCCAGTTCTTATGTTTAATAAACGACATTTGTTTATTATGACACAAAATATTCCGAATAAAGTACCAGTGCAGTGTGAGGAAATGTTACGATACACCGATTATGCACTATTGTACATTGTACTGGAATAAGCAGATGCACCATTTCTGCCTTAAAACATGAAAAAGGAAAACCGGAAGTTGATAAAATAAACTGATCGCGTCCATTAAATTGGGAACGTCGGTTCGAGATATGTACCAAAGCTCGGTAGAAACTTGGGCAATTCTCATTTTAATTGGATTTCCCTCTCTACAACTTACGTAGATGGTAGATACACTGTTTGTGTTTTCTGAATTTCAAATGGTAATAATGAACAGGTGAAAATGTGTAATCTCCGCATCAAAAGTTTTTGACTCTTACCACTCTCGTTATAGCATAAAGGGCAGCGGTTGTGCGATCGAATCATCATCATACGTGACACCGTTCATATAATGAAGCTTGTACGATATTACGATATTAGTACATATTATGTTAATTTGATTAAAATCAAGCATTGAGAACACATGGCAACGTCATATAAATATAGTTGCAACAGAATGCCTCAATATCATTGGTGGTGATTTTAAATACGTTGAGTTTCTTTCTGGACATGTTAACTACACGTTATCCGGTTAAATTCCATTTGGAACTGCTTTTACTTGTCTACAGAAGTAAGCATTGGGTTAGGAAATACATTTATCACCATTCTCATTAGGGATTATCGACAGATACGAAATGCAGTAGTTATCATTTTTCTTTTCGTGTGGATCTTGGCAGGATGACGAGAGTACAATTCTTACTATTTCTGTTGTAAGGCAATGAAATATGTACTTCATGTATATAGTTATTTGCAAAACAAACGTATTGGAAATTGAAAACAATGCTGGCGGCCATTGATATAAACCAAGTGTAGCATTTGATTTTGGTATGCTTAATCATATTGAGTATTTCATAAAAACTTTCCTTATTTCAGTTTTAACACTATCATCTAAGGTGTGATGTAGAAAACCTTAGATATTGACAAGAGAAGCTGTTATTAAACAGATATCATAATTGGATAACTTGTGTGTGAAACTGTTTTGTACCACTCCCCAACCTCCATATTGTAGACGGTGGGCACTTACAGATGTCCTTGTCGGCTCGACAAAAAATTACATAGAGTCATCAGACCTCACAGAATTATTATTCACAACGTGAAGTTGTACTCTTGTTTTAATTTGGATTTCACACTATCGGACCAGTTATGACCCTTGACGTAGTCGATAGTATACATCAAAAGGGCCTAAAAGTTTGTGTCATGTATTTGACCTAGGATTATGAAACATTTCAGGAATATTATTCAGTATGTGAAATTATGCACTTTTAGGAGATTTCACTCAGTCAGACCAGAGTTATGGCCCTTGCCTTAGTGAAAAATACACATAAAGTGCTGAAAAGTTTTGTTGCATGTGAATATTTCATGAAAAGCGGCGTATGGTCACCAGATAATATTGATAATTATATTACTAGTTGTTTCAGAAATATAAGAAGGAAAATTTCCATTGTGGAATATGTGAATTTTTGTTTTGCTTTATAGGCAGTAACAAATGTTTTACATGTAAGTCTATCCGAAAGAGTGAAAAGTAATTTTGTGATTTAGTGAAATTTTATTAGCGGTCCTTATCAGCTTACAATAAATTCGACATTTCAAATTACATCCTGCGGTAAAATAGCACACGGTTGCCTCATGAATCAAATATATGTCTATTATGGATAATGAACCCTGTTATCAAAATTGAATATAAAATGTAGTTTATATGCGTTTGCAACTGCTGACAAAGAAAACAATAGCCATTAAAATATAAATTATTTGTTATAATTTGGAGCAGAAAGTGAAATTGATACACCGTTATCAGACTTTTTCATTTTTATTAATGAAACACGTGCAACGTTGAAATGCATTTATACAGTGTTCCTGGCAGACAGTAACATTGGTATTTTTATCAAATAGATATGATTAATACAGGTTAGAGTTTTGACAAGCTACAATGCGGCTCGCTTAGTTCTTTCTATGGGATGAAAGACAGAAACGGAAGCCACATGGTTCCTTTCCGACTCACTGAACACTTTTTCTTCAATTATTTTTCTCTGTTTCATTAGAGAATTTTGGCGGCTGATTATGGAGTTAAATATCTGCTTTTGTTGCTCACTTTTTAAATTTGTAATGAAAGGAGAAAGCCCTGTGCGTGCTGTCTTTGAAACGTTCGGAACGTTTTAGCTAGTTTTCACAGTCTCGCCGAGGTGAGCCGGCATTAGCTGACACGAAGGATTTATATAATTAAGATTTGTGTTTGTTAGTTTTATCTGATAAAATGATTCCTAAGTTTTATTCAGTATCTATTGCTATGCTTGGGGCATTCGAAGTTAAAATGCTAATGTTTTCGGGAACGTCTGATGTCCTGCATTTATTTAAGCATTTTAACAACCATATAAACTGATAGTGCCTAGAACTCACTGTATAATTTGTGTTTTCCTTCCATCTACAATTACAGTAAAGTGACAGTTATATCTCAATTTTGAAAAAAGCGATAAAAATCTTTGAATTACATACCTTTAATTATATGTATATATATATATTCTATTTCTATAGTCACTTGCTATCTTCTCTGTATATCCTGACGAAACAATAAAAAGCTTGCATAACAGGTGTCTCTGCTTTTGATCCTGTCAATTTGGTGCAGATTTAAGATGCAATAAAATGTCTCTGCTACTTGAATGTTTTAGAACAGCACTTGAAACAGGAACTTGCATTAAAAACAAAGTATTCAATTCTTTTACACATTCGTTCAGTGGTAGTTTTCTGTATTTGATTCATGGAATGACAAGAACGTGACAGAAACTGAAACTGTCATTAAACGTTAAATAGCTAGAATATTTAATAATAATAGATACAGCTTAATAGAAAACATACAGAAATATGAAAGTTGATCCATGTTGTAACCTATATGAAAAGGAGGTATAGGGTATATTATATAGACTTGCTCCGATTCTTGTCATGTAGTTATGTAAGAAATAATATATCTCATTTAGCGATTTGTCGCTGAATAAAATCATTGTTTGGAGTTCAGATGCAAAGGAATTATATCACGAGGGAGCAGCAATAGTACGCTTCTGAACGACAAACAATGGTTTTATTATTCCGTAATATGAAATACTGGAATTGTATGACCTGGCCTTATCTGTGTAGGATTTAGAGTCATGTCGACAGAATTTAAGTCGCGTGGCGACTTTTCGGGCTTTTGGTGGTAATGGAAGACCATGTATGGGCGGTCACCTGTGTAGAACCACTGACCTTGCGGAAGCCAGCTTGATGGCTTCCTGGCGGTCACCTGTGTAGAACCACTGACCTTGAGGCTTCCTAATATGACGAATTCTATATCACAAGCGCGATTTCGAACCAATATCGGTGAGGGCGGCAAGTGATCTCGGTGAGGGCGGCAAGTGATCCATGTCATCCACCTTAACAATGTGACCAAGGAAGTCCTTGGACTTATTTCTGACTTAAATACAACTGACATTGGAGGCAAGAAAGCCCACTTGAATTGACAAATAATTTCTAATAGCTTGATTCTAGCCATTAGTTTCATTTGAGTGCTGAGAGGTAAAGTCAAAATGTTGATTGCTTGGTATGAACCTTTGGATTATTGATAACCCTGTCTAATCATTATATTTTATATATTGTTTATTTACCAAAAATAGGCATTTTGAGCAGTATGAATGTGAGTATTACATCATTATTATTATATCCGTTAGAATAAAACTGAAGTATAAAAGTACATTTGTATATGCATTTTCATTGAATTTAATTGTTTAGAGGAACATTATTTCATTTAAATTCCTGAGCTTAAAACAATTCAATAGCATATAAATGATTCAAATAAATTTCGCATGTGAACGATTTGTGAATTATTTCTGTTTTATTTTGCAGAGTTTACACCTGCGTCAACAGCTATTTTATTTAAAATAAGATTATCAGCTGGTACAATGTATGCCGTTATTCTGCTGCAATCAGGCCACAATAAAAACAGTATTACTCTGGTTAAACGTATCACAAAGTTTCGTAAGCATATTTTTGATATTCCCTTCGTGTTAACATTTGAGTTCGGCGTTGACCACAGATAGTAAGCCATGTGTTATATAAAAAAAAACGTTCGGATAATATCAAACCAGTACTAGCGGTTAATTTAAGGAATAAAATATTACAAGAATTTCTACTACTTGGTTAGAGGTATGATAAGTGTCTGTTTAATGCTAGAACGTGCCTCGTAATAATGCTTGAATTTGTTCCCTTACACTGGTATTTTGTTTCTGTCAATTTGTATATGCATGATGGGCGGTTATAAGTCAGGCGTAATAATTTCACGAGGACGCAGCCCTCGTGAAATTATTTGTACGACGTATTACCGCCCGAGTGTATAAATTGTGTTAAAACACGGTTTTGCTATGAATTATTTCGATTCTAATATGCCCTTAATCTAAAACAGTAGATAAAAATATAGCGCTCTTTCTTGGTCGCAACGAAAACATTGACGTCATCGCACGTTAACGTGACGTCATTGTAGCGTAAGAGTGTTTTAACAGAGAAAAGAATATCAGAATAGTATATATATGGGCCGTTTCATGAGAAAACCTTTATTAGTGGCATGATATAGTTAATGTATAATAAATAGTTTTAAGTACCTGTTTTTCTTTCTGTCCATGCAAAAACTACAACTAGTTTTAAGTACCTGTTTTTCTTTCTGTCCATGCAAAAACTACAACAAGTATATTGTTATTCAGTTATCTGAGGCATTTAAATTATATCAAAATGTTATTTTAGTTATATCCCTTAACGACCCACTACAGCCTAGTGACCTACTTTTTCCTCCCACATGAACTTCGTGAAATTCATTCTGATAATACTGGTATAGTACCGCTATCTAATATTCAGTCATTTTCTTTTTAGTATGATTTCAAAAACAAAGATAAATTACTATGTTACGCTGTAGGAGCTGAGTGTGGTCTAAACTCAACTTAATACATGAAGTAAGACTGTTACATTCATTCAACAAAATGTTTAGACATTAAACACATTGTCTTGGCACTGTCATATAATTACCATCACGGAAATACAAAAGAATACAGTTATTCTGAGGCGCGTCTTTAATGCAAAATATCCTCTATAAGTTCAATGTATCATTGGGATCGGGTTAACTTTCGGAGAGAGAAAATATAGCTTTTTTGGTCCTGATCAGTTAAAAACAGATTAGAATATATATGCAAATGTTGAACCAGTACGAATGTGTAGTACAATTCGGGTGTATATATAAAGCAGCATCGAAACTAATATTATTGGGTTAGTGGACTTGTTTTGTAATGTGCACATTCGTTTGTTCTGCTAGGCGCTTTGCCGTTATTGATGTGGTATATTGTGTGGTGATCAGTTCGTACAGATTATCTGTACTGATATTTATACGAACTAAATCACCACCACAATATACCAGACCAATTACGGCGAAGCGTCTAGCAGTACAAACGAACACGCACCTGCCACAGCAAGTCCACTAACCCAATAAGATTAGTTTCGATGCTGCTTTTATACGAGCCCGAATTTTACTACAAATTTGTACTGGTTCAACATTTGCACTCAAATCTCTGTTTTCATGTCTCACAAATCAGTAGTGACATTTTAGTCTTTTTAACTGATTGGGACCAGAGAAGCTATATTTCCTCTCTCTGGAAGTTAACTGGATCTCGATACATTCAATATATAGAGATAGTTTGCATTAAGGGATATAATTAAATTCAGAACAGTTGACTTTCTCATACGTGAGATCCGCTAGGATACAAGTTCGCATTATAAATTATTATATAATAGAGAAAAGTTATACGAACTAAATCACCACCACAATATACCAGACCAATTACGGCAAAGCGCCTAGCAGTACAAACGAACACGCACCTGCCACAGCAAGTCCACTAACCCAATAAGATTAGTTTCGATGCTGCTTTATATACTAGCCCGAATTGTACTACACATTCGTACTGGTTCAACATTTGCACATATATACATATATACACAAATCTCTGCTTATATATATATATATATATATATATATATATATATATATATATATATAAAATAGTTTGATTTTGACGTTTGAGAGTTCAATGTATAGACACGTATATTGAATGATTTACATTGCCTTTTTTAGGTAAGAACCACTATCGAACTGAATAACATTACCTAATCAACGGACCGTTCCACTATTAAAAGTACAAAAACATCGTTGACCTCAAAACTGAACTATACATATATGTGTATATAAATATATATAGGTAATACAATATGTTTAAATCAACGCATGAAATATCTTGTCGAATGCTGTGACGTAGGACACAGTATTGGTGCTAACCATTTTTTTCAATGCAATGCTACTTTGCAATAAAGTGTCACATTAAAGACTGCAAAACACGTATTTTAATTGATATTAAAAGGTTTGAAATAAGAGACATGTCACATATGTTATTATAGTCGCACTGCAAAAATAAGCAACTTTTATATTTGATTTAAGACATCCATTACGGTAGGTGTAATAAAAAGGAGTTCTAGGAGTGTTTATACACTGCTCTCAGTTGCGGACAAATCGATATCGAATATAACGGGATTCCACGTCTGAAAACCGTTAAATGTGCAGGTGTGGAAATTTCGAGAAGGCGTATGATGTTATTTTTATTACAATATTTTTATTATCTACTGTTTGCATGCTTCTTCAGAAACTGATTTCTCTGGAGAAGACAACTAATTTTGTTTTGTTTCACTGTTCATGATACACAACTACTTCTTAGCTGAATAGGGCGAGCGCCGATCTACGGATCGCGGGGTCGTGAGTTCGATCCTTGAGGGCGTATGTTTTCCGTGACGATTTGATAAAAAGACATTGTGTCTGAAATCATTCGTCCTCCATCTCTGATTCATGTGGGGAAGTGGGCGGTTACTTGCGTAGAATAGATTTGTACTGGTACAGATTCTACTTCGTCTGGTCTTAGTTATAAAGAAAGTAAACTTCATGAAGTATATTCTAAAATCTAATAAGACATTTTGCTAGCTTCGCTCTCAATGAATATTATAGTATTTAACATATCATTCTGCCTTCCAGCCAAGGTAAGTTGAAATAAAAATGTTATAATCTTGTTTCAATTAAAGGATATCCTAGAATATTCAACAAAAAGTACGTTCACTTCGCTCGTAATAACTACAAAAATATATTCTGTTTCATATCTTACATATTCAGACAGTACTGTTGTAATCGGTTTTAATTCAAGCAAGAATATCCTTAAACCTCCAATAAAATATGTATTGCTTCTCGTGCAGTAATTATGTTGACCATTCAAACACATGTATCTAAACTGTGCCCAGATAAGATACCTGACCTTGCTTAATCGTGTTGTCCAGTGTTTATAGAAAACACCCTCGAGATTGATCGAAATACGTATACATTTGCGTAGTCGTGTACATTTTCGATTTACCCCGAAAAGGTCTATTACCAGCAATGTCTTTAAACATGACAGATTTTTTTTAAGATTTTATTTTATAACCACAAGTAGGTCATCGACCCATGTGGCAAACACATACATATACATATATGGCGACAGTAATGGGTAGTTGATATTATATATATATATATTTATATATTGATACATAATGATTGTTTAACAATGAAAACAGACAGAGACTAGCATCATTATGTAACACCTTTTAATCTTTTAATCACATGTTTGACGTCGCGGAAGTGTAATAGAGCCATTATTTAAAAATGATAAAACACTAGTGTAATAAAGCCTTGACGTCGACGTCCTTTATAGTAAAGAAGACGTTAGTCAAATTAACTTGATTATATAGTAAAAGAAAGTAAATTTTTTGATGTTTCGATAGCAAAAGCTAACATGTGATTAAAAGAATATTACATCCGTGACCTTCCACATTGACTCCATCAAACTTCCTGAATAAAATTATCAAAATGCTCGGCAGAGCCTCGCGTTTTATTATCTTATTCAACCCGTTTAACAAACGCAATATGAAAACACACCCATGCAATATCCTCTATATAACAATATGAACCTTTATTTTTATTAACCTCTATCATCCCACAAATCGGACAGTACTTTATTTATGTTAAATTGCTACAGTAACAGCATGATAATGCAACAATGGTGATATAACAATATTAAATATATAATGTAAATAAACAAACACAACACCTGCAATCAAACATAGCTCAGAGATGCACATTTATTGAGACTAAATATACATTAACTGAAACACTCTTCATTCAGAAACGTAACTGAGAGAACTACAAGCATAAGAAGTCTTACCTGCGCCACGATACACGCTAATTTATAGATTTTTGGCATATTTTCATATCATTCTTTTATCTAAACATACATTAATAAAGTATCTTACAAATCACTTTTAAATAACTTTAGTATTTAAATCATAAGTTTTATCATTTTATTCAAATGTATCTTGTTTTATTATGTTATGCAATGCAGAAATCTACAAAAATCACTGATAAATGTAAATTTAAAGTGTTATTCGTTTAGGCGGCGTATACCACTCGATGAAATTACGGTCCCAGAATCTTTAAGGTTTTCTGTTACATGTATTCATTTTTAATACCTATAAAGTTTATAAACAGTTTGGAAAGGTATCATTAATCTGTAAACAGACCAACAAGACTGATCATGGAGTTTTACTACAAAAGGGAACAAAAAGCCTTACCCTTCAGCAATTTTTAACAAGGGTCACAGCTAAGGTAGCCCCTATAGCAAAAAGCGACGCTGCAATTTTGCTCTATTCCCTGCTGTCAAGGAAATTTAAGATATAATCTGTTTCAATCTTATAACCTATTTTTGTATGGTTAAGTACCTATAACCATCTGTCACCATACATATCATACATATAATACACCTTAAACCGATGCTTGTGGGGAACGTACGGGCTTTTTTGCACTTAAGGAGGTAGGTTACCTTGTTACCAGGGTAAATTCAAATTAGTTGAACCGCAGTGATTTTTTGTATTTCGTGTAATTTAATGTTTTAACTGATACAATCTCAGTTCCGTTTATCTCTATCCCTTCAAGTACAATTTTATCCAGGTTTGAAGTACATGACCCTCTTAAGGTATTTTATATAGAAAGAAGAAGGAAAATACGGATATTTAACACTTTTCAGTGTATTTTGGTTTCAATGTTATCCGTAGAAGTCTGCATAATTAATAGTTTTACTAGTATGCGCATTAGCTTTCTAATAAAAGCTTAAAATGTATATGTCGCGGGGCTCGTGTTTCCATGGTAACGCATTTTCTCTCATTTTTCAACAATTATGTATGAAAACGGGTTTTTCGACGGCTTCAGTGCCATTCTGTTATTGACCAACATGGAATATTTGGGTAATATGATTAGCAAAAGAACAAGAACTTTACATGGTACTATGTTTTTCTTAAATTTGAGAGTAACCATGGCAACAGAGATGTTTAAAATAGCTTATATGTTGCTTTTTATTGTAATTTCTTATAAAAAATATATTATATAAAATTATCTTTCTTGTTAATGTAGCTTTAAAACATCTTATTTCTAACGTTAGTAATATTTTCGTATGAATTGCAGTTAATTTAACAAATTTCACAGCTTAAAATACTTACAGCAGTCCCCTTCGTCTGACATATTTATTGAAAAATCGTTCTGCATGCTGCTATTATTCTCATGGATATTGTTGAAATGAAAATAAAAAGCCGAAGCTGTGTTTCTTAAATAGACCAGTGTCAACGCTTTTGAATTTTACAATTAGACATATAGGTCACGGGCTTCGTTTCCATGGTAACATCAATTTAATTCAAGACAACATAATTTTATACTGAAATTTGAACAAATTTAGAGCTTAGTTTTAGTATTTAAGTAACAAATTATCAACGGAAACTTGGAAATAGGTATAACAAATCAAACTGTCCATTTTTTATTTGTAAATGACCGTAATAAGTTACCTTTCAGCCAACTATATTCCCAATCACATCAGTTACCATCGTCCATTTTCTTACATTCCGCATAACATTTCAATATAATTACATAAAAGAAGCAAAATATTGATCATTTTTCAGAGCAAAAGACTAATAAAAAGTATTTCAGCAAATAATGGCTGTTTAAAAACAGTTCAAATAAAGTAAAAGCACAGAATAACGTACTTTCAAAATAAAAGCTATTAATTTTGCGCGGTAACTGACATGTAACGTCATGACGTCAATGACGTCATTTTAAGGGCAACAATGTTTTGAAGCGTTTCTGCGGCAATTCATTCATTACTTCTGCATTATCAAACCACTAAACATAAGATCGGAGGCAGGTTCAAGATTTATTTCCAGAAGAATGGATATACAAACACATTTAGTTTGTCGTAAACGTCGTCGTAAATCGTCACGTTAGCTTCCGGTTGGACATGCGCACTTACAAAAATTAAGGTAACCTACCTCCTTAACATCACTTCCCGTGAAGTGACGCATCGATCCGAGTCAAAAATAATTTTTCTTGGTTGAGTTATATTATCAATTTTATTATGGTGAAAATATCAAACTTTTTCTCTTGTAACAAGCTTGAAAACTATAATTGATACATTAGTACTTTTTTATTGTTAAGATTTAACCATAATAAAAATACTATAATGTAGGCGCTTTGCCGTAACTGGTCTGGTATATTGTGTTGGTGATTAGTTCGTATAAATTCTCTATGCTTGTATAGTAATGTATAATGCGAACTTGTATCAGCATAGATCTCACGTATTGGAAAGTTAACTGTTATGAATCTAAATATATATTTCTCAATTAATGCAAACTATCTCTACAGATTCAGTGTATTCTAACTTTGTAAGCAAAAGAAAAGACTAAAATGTCACTGCTGACTTGTGAGGCATGATATCAGAGATTTGTGTATGTATGCAAATGATGAACCAGTACGAATGTGTAATACAATTCGGATATGTATAAAAGCAGCATCGAAACTAATCCTATTGGGTTAGTGGACTTTTCCATGAAATACTGTTTGTACTGCTGGGCGCTTTGCCGTAATTGGTCTGGTATATTATGGTGCTGGTTAGTTCGTATAAATTCTCTTTACAGATATAATTATATATAATGCGAACTTGTATCCTCACGGATCACATGTATGGGGAAGTTAACTATTCTGAATCTAATTATATACCTCAATGCAAACTATCTCTATAGATAAAATGTATTCTCGAGATCCAGTTAACTTTCAAACAGAGACGATATAGCTTCTCTGGACCTAATCCATAACAATCACTAAAATGTAACTGCTGATTCGTGAGACATAATAACGGAGATTTGAGTGTAAATGCAAATGTTTAACCAGTACGAATGTGCAGTACATTTCGGGTGTGAATATAAAGCAGCATGAAAATTAATCTTATTGGGTAAGTAGACTTTCTGTGAAATATGCACACTCGTTTGTACTGCTAGGCGTGGTGGTGAATAGTTCGTATAAATTCTCTCTACTTATACATACATATATAGACGCTTATTGTCCCAAGACAAATTTACTATTGCTATGAAAAGTTATAACATATATCGTGAGTGCATATGTTGCAAGTATGGAGAGGCATTTAGTTACCATGAAATCATCTAAATGTGGCATTAAATATCATCCTGTTTTTAACAGTTCTAAGACAAAACTTTGATTTTCTTGCCAATCTTTGTAAATTCAGACTCCTAATGAAACATTATAGATTAAATGAGCGTTAGTTAAGTTGTTTGCCTGTGTGTCTAATGTGGATTAAACTAAATTTTCTAACATAATTGCAGTTTAAAATTAGACCCAGTTTATTTAAAATGTTTTATATTCAGTAAAAGTCGACTTGTGCAAGTAACCATACGCTTGCACTAAGGTTCAATGTACACCGCCGGATGTGCGGATGTCTCTCGATTGAACTAAGTACATGTAACATATGCAAATGGTGAGTTCTGCTCAACGTGGGGCTGGAGGTTGTTTCAGGTAGCAATCATTTTCTCTACCGTCCATGAACAGACTAAAGAAAACCAAAAATATCAAGAAAGACTAATACACTGAACAAAATGTAGACAGAAAAAAATGTTCTTGGCATCATAGCAGACAAAGTTTAATTACTCAAGATGCAAATTGAAATATCACAGGAGTCTGCATTTACAAAGACTGGCCAGAAAATCAAAGTTTTGTCTTAGAACTGTTAAACAAACACCATATTAACGGTGCATTGTGTTTGTGTTGCTGCTAATGGCATGCTCTCCATTTCTAAAAGCTCTTCAACATGCGTCATTCTAAAAGCAAGTGCAGTTACTCCTTTAGAATGTGTAGTATAAAGATAAATCTTCCACATATTTTATTGTCTAATATCAAACCACCGATTAAGAGACATGCTAATTCCTTCCATGGTTCAAGGTCAGACATAGCTTGTATAATATCTAGATTGAAAAGCCCCTTTTCTCCAGTGATTTTTTATTTTTGATCGAAACGTTCGTGCTGTCACATATAGAAAACACACATTAATTTGAACTATGGTGTCCGAAGAGCAATGGCGTTTGCTACATTTCAATTTTAGCCATATTTTTGTTTTATTTCGATTTGCTAAACTTTTCCTTTATTTTATAAAAATATGCAATATTCGACATCAGGATAATCAACAGCCATATTTCTGTGAAATAATATAAATAGAATGTGCCAGAGTCAGAAAAAAATATGCTTCTTATTCACCTTTTTCTATCAAGCCTCTTTGGAGAATCTGACTTCACTTGGGGAGACAGAAATAAAAATCCAGAAGATCCTTATGGAGCTTAGAACGCAACCAAGAAAAATGACATCAGACATATTTTCATTGTGTCTTTCATGAGAGGTTATGAACAGTGCAAAACCTCTCACGCCCTCTAGCGCCGGCTTAAGTAGAATGTTATTTTAGCAAAATAGAATAGACGGACTATACAAATATATCAACACTGAGACCACGTACGGAAAACCATTTTACAGCCGTCACACGGCACTTAAGCACTACTGTTGTGATAAATAATAACATCTATAAGAAGACCCATTGGAAGCATAGAATGCCACCAAGCAAAATACTAACAGACTCTGTTTGATTGAGCTTGTTAATGAAAGTTATTTAAATGTGCAATACCTCTCACGTCCCTGTCAGCTGCTAAAGCGGGAGTCTATTACAGTAAAACTGAATGCGTTTCATAATTAAATGAAAGTATAACAACTCTCTGAATCCAAAATCTATATCTTATATAATGGCAAATTGGTATTCTACGTTACTAATGAATGAATGAAACTGTTTCTTTGTTACAAAGTATTTTTAGAAAAAATACAATTACCTTTTCGATTTTCAAAAGATATCTCATATTTCATGTTCAATATGAAATTATTAGCAAGTAGTAATAGTAGTATATAAACAGCATATGCATTTGAGATTGATCTGTTCTGTCTTGCCTTGTAGTTATAAATGTATACTAATTAAATCGCTAACTTTGGAATTGGTAGAATGATAATAACTACAAAGAGGAGACTAAAACTACTTCATTCAAAGAGAACTGTACGTAACAAAATGATTTCAAAATAAACAGGACAAAATTAAGACTAAATAAAAATCTGCTACATTGATTAAAAATGCACGTCTTGCTTTTAAAATCAGACAGCCTCTTAGATTATTATCGATGTAGGTATCATTATCGAGGTCAAAATCTCGAAATTCCATGCCCTCAAAATTAATTGATTTCACAGTAAACTAATGGGATTTAGTTTATTTGTGGCAAACTACTGCTGTGATTTCTAGTTATTGTTACACAATTCAATATAAACTTTTAAAATATATCACAGTCAGAGTTCCTATATAAAATTCCTCAAAATATTTTTAACTCATCTAAGTATTAACTTAAAACAACCTCTGAAATTTTGCTAACAATTTGCAGCTTTCAAAGATTTGCTGAGTACTTTATTAAAATTCACTATGATGCAAAGCTGTGTAATTGTTAGTAAGCGTGAAGGAACTGTTATCTCGCCTCCTACAAGTTTCTTGCATTTCTATTGGTCAATAGACGTCATGTGAAGACAGGATATAGTCCATATTCTGCAATACATTTCAGATATGAATTTTGATTAAAACAAAATGGCTGCCACATCACTGGCGTAATTGGATCAAGTAAGATTATTAATTAGCTCCAGCTCCGAGAGTAAATTTAGTGTTTTCTTGGCATCGTGAAATCTGATGATTTTCGAAAGACTGAAACAAAGTTTTTTGTGTGTTTCGGATCAAAAACAGTTCATACCCTGTGTAAATGAGCTTTTGTGTTTTGTGATTTCAGACAAATTACAGTTCATTGTGCATTTTATGTCTGGTGTTAATCAACTATAAACAAAACATGATGACCAAACAAATGATTGCAGGATTTTCAGTGTGCACTGTAAGTAGATTTATTAATTAAAAAAATGTTTCGATTGTAGAATGGAAGTAAAGGGAAGTCGGCAAGATAAAATCGTTACACTGCTTGTTGGTGACAGGATACGGGATATAAGCTGTCTCGAAAATCCATATCAGGCTCATATGGATTTCCTCGACAGCGTATATCCCGTATTCTGTCACCAACAAACAGTATAACTAATAATATTTACTTTGTTGTTACGATCTTAGGTCTATTAAATACATGCAATCCTTAATATTATATTGAATTTCATAAAACTTTCTTCTTAGATTTTGCAATCAATTCTTTTCATGATAACCGAAGCGCAGGAAGTTCGTTTTATTATGTTTTATCGTCAAAGTTTATCTGCCAATGTAAACATTTAAATAGGAAACAAATAGTTTTTGTTAAGAACACACACACCGAGATTCAAACGAATCAAAATAATTACGTAACTTAGGACGCTCATCTGTTCGAATATGATAAGACTACACAAAAATAATGTTTATGTTGGAGTATTAGATGTTTTCAATTTATTCCAGAATTTGGAAATTGTGCATTTGTATTTACAAAGTGTATATTCCCGTTTTGTTTATTGCATGTTTTTTTTTGCAAATACATCTGGTATAATCGTAAATACTTCTGTATTTGATGAAACCAAAGTGACTTTTATCGTTAACAGTTTAATCTTACCTAGACACATGCGTAAAAGAATTCGGCGTTAGAGGGCGTGGGGGCGTGGGGTCCTAACTGGTAAACAAAAACGTTCTGCAAACTGAAGCTTAGAAAAAACGCAATAGCGTTAAAAGAGTTAAAAAGGATATACTAGGTAAATAACTCATTGTAAAGTTCCGTGAAATACCTTAGATGTACAAGCATAAAATTTGCTTTAACTCCGAAAACAACACTCTAATTTAGGTTACTTTGTACGTTAAATTCGTAACCTTCCGGTATTTGGTAATGATCATACACCGTGCTTAAGGTCTCGGGGAGTGGTTATTAGAAATGCTGCATGGTAAATATAAAACTAATGATCTAGAACAATTTTTCCTCTGTAAAAGTCGGTCCAAATTATGATTCTGAAAGGAAGAAAATATTTTATATTCAAGTTGTTTGGTACCAACGAAGTTTTATTACGATTCCTCACTTAATAATACCAACAGTAATTGCTGGGACTTTTTTGTACCCAAAGTGACTGAATTTAACAATGGAAATATCCTATCATGATCGTGTTTTATAATAATAATTACATCTAATCACGATATTAGTTCGTATTACCAGTCTCTGAGATATAAGGTAAATGATAGTTTATGTTATCAAACAGACACCAAAGGACAACCTTATTTCAGGAAACGTAAATGATAATGTTTTTGTTTTTTTTTTTGTTTTTATTGTTAAATAAAACGTATTCTGAACTACATAAAATCGGTGATTGTCGTCAGAAGGAAACGTGATATTTAGCTATATCAGCATGCCTTTTTGGGCGTTTCCGATTTCGAACGTGTTTTGTGACGCAAATTTATCATTCGCTTTAACGATAGTTTTTATAAAAACTAATGGTTTCGAGCGAGCGCAGCAGTACATTCGTTCATAAATCATCCCTTCGATTTGATTTTATATTGATAACAAATTTCATTTACCCATACTGAATAGTAAAGGATGAACCCTGCCCTAGACTTAGCTTCTAGGGAACGAATTGATAGCAGTATCAGCATATTGAACATTGATTTAGTGAGAGTCTGGAATGAAGGTAGTACATATTTGGATACATATATCAGAGCATGCGCGAGGAAACATTTTAGCATTATTATTCACGTGCCGATAGAACACAGTCGTATACATATCGTGTAAAAGGCTTGATTTAATGATTTGAACATAATTTTGATGGAACAAATAACAGTCTGGGGAAATTATCAATTTTATGCATACTTATCTCACCACACAAGTTGTATATTTCGGGAATATTAGAGAAAATACTTACTGCAGATATCCCATAAGGCGGAACAAATAACCAAATGTAATACCAGTTCCTAATTTGGTTTCGAAAACAGACATTATACATGTATATTCCTTTATTAACAATTTAAATTAAAGATTAAATAGTTACTTTATTCAATTGGCAAATTTGAACGGTAATAGTGATGTACATTGTCTGAATATCTGAGGAGCAGTAGGTTTTGCTAAATTTCAAAATTCAAAAATATATATTGTATCATGTATAAAATGTGTTACATGTAATTAAATAATAAACAAAGCATTTACATAAAAAATATAACATCAAATATTCTAAATCAGATTAAATCTGTCATAGGCAGCCATGTTTCATGTTCACATTTCCTAATCGTTTGCTTAAATATTATATATCAAACTGCATATAGCCTTTATGAAAAACTACTCCAAATAAACTCTTTTAGACCGTGACATGTACATGTATACTAGTACTTCAAATGCCGTTTTGGAAGACATCATCTATTGATAATCAGGTATTCTAACAAGTTAGAGTAACTGTCCCAAGATATAGCCACTGAATATTCCTATTTAGAATCTGAATATCTAAAGTATCTAATATGTAATGCTGCATATTCATACATCCTGCAGTAGTAATTATTGTAATAAATGGAACATTTACCTACCTTGAATAAACACATAAACTTGTCACGTTTGTTCTGCTTTGTTTGGGTCCGTAACTTTGAGATAGTTGTATCATGTTTGAACCAACGTTTATTATCCCACCAGCATGTGTGGTAGCAAAAACATAACAAAAAGGAGAAAAGAAAACATTAAAGCAAGTAAACAGTTGTTTATACAAAACGTCAAATATATCTTCCATCATTCCCCATCATGTCGTATTTTTTATTATCTACATTAGTGTGTTCCATCCTAAATAATCCTAATGTGGCGGGGTAATGATTAAGGCAGAGGATAACGAAATAATTTCTATCAAAATTGACCAAGACAAACACGACTGAATGTTTAATACTTCATTCGCTCCTTTTCAGTGAAAAAGAAAGTAACCTATCAGTGACGTGTGTTGTTGATTTCGAATGTTATCTGTGCAATCTGTTATGAAATCAGTTAAATTAAACAACGTTAGTTGTACTATGACCTGTTGCAATTTATATATACTTTATATTCACTTTTGAGTTCAGACTCAAACGTCCGAACTATGAATCGTAGTTTAAAAGTCAATATACCAAACGAAGCGACTACTTTTATTCCACCATGCTAATTATAATAGTTATGCTGAATTACATTCATTGCAATAGTTCTGTGACAATTTGGTGTATACTTTACTCCCCCACTGTTCAAACCCGCGTTTTTATCATAGAATATACAATGCGTGATGAAGTTCTTCGTTGAACTTGACTAGTCATTTTAGAATAACAGCAGTCTAAGAGAAATTCAAATTTCCCGCCAGTGTGAAAAGAAGCAAACGTTACGACTTCACACATTCGGTCATAACCACATTCTATATATATATATATATATATATATATATATATATATATATATATATATATATATATATATAGTGTAGCAAGACCTTAGGTTTACGGAGCGAGGGATCGTGAATTCGATCCTCCACGGAAAAGACTAATGGGTGCGCACCATAAACAGGTTTAAGCTCCCCAGTGGTGGTTTTGCCACTGGTGCCCCACTGTACTCCTTTATTTGTTCGTTTTGTCCTAGAGTATCTGCTTTGTGTGAGGGTATGTGTTTGTGTGTTTGCTTTATGTGAGTGTGTGTGTATGTGTGTGTGTGTGTGTTGGTCGTGTGCTCGTCTGCGTGCTTGATTAATGGTTGGGGAGGCTGCGTTTTTTGAAACGTGGATTTCCCTGATTGATGTTTATCCTTGTTTTTTTTGTGTTCTCCGTTATGTTTTACCACAAGACATTATATCTGAAACCATTCGTCCTCAACCTCTGATTCATATGGAGAAGTTGCCATTTACTTATAGAGAACAGGTTAGTACTCGTATAGAATTCAGGAGCACTGTTTGTGTTAACTGTTCGCCATTACATAATTGAGATACTGTTGAAAAGCGGCGGTTAACTCTAAATAAACAAACAAACACACTGATAATTACAGCTATAAAGAGTTCCGTTTGAAACATAAAACCCAACCAAGCGAAACATACCAGACTTGGATTGATTGTAACTGTTCAAGTTGTGAAATATGCAGTATCCCCAGACTTTATTATATTTGATTGGCTTGTCATAATAGATTGTCCCCCTTGAAAATTATCCGATTATAGGCAAATAAATAATATTTTCCAAAGCATGATAATTTATTAACACATATGTAGGTATTCTTTACATTGTAAACAATATAATAGTATAATTATAAGTGTAATAGGGCAAATGCTTCTTGCTTCCATCTAACTTCAAAGTGTGTCAAGAAAGAAAAAAAAACTTGCGGATTTCTTAAAGTACCGTGTTAATCTACGGAACTGCATATACCAACAACTTACGTACGATTCAATATAGTCTTTTGAAATGATAACGTTCATAATGGTCTCATTCGTCAAAAAATAGAAAAAATTACAATACAGAATAGAACAGAGCTTTGGTTTTTCACCAAACTGTTAATGAGAACAATACGAATCAACATAAATTACATTATTTTTGACTGAAAGCTAAATATTTTTGGAATATTGAAACATTCGACGACAGGAGAAAGACTACGTGAAAGAATAATTTTCTTATGAAATAGTGTAATTTGCAAGTAAGGCGCTCATTGAAAGCTGGTGAGAGGGGGAGAGAATGTGTACATCTATTTAAACAAAAGTCACAGTATGGTTTCCACGATGTGCAAAGAAAGGGTGAAATTAACAGACGCGCAATATAATGTCTATTTTTTAGAAATGAAATCCAAGCTTGAAAAAAAATGTATAAAAAACAAACATTTATAATATCATGCTTTCCATGGGTTTGCACGGTAGGATTATCTCTTTAGTACGACCTACATTTTTTTGTCAAGGTTTTGTTCGTGGAAAGCATGCAAAATAGCCGCCTTTACAGCTAAAGACTTTAGTTTGCAAGATAATATTAGTTACACTCGAGGCTCGAGCCTGATATGGATTTTCGAGACAGCGTATATCCCGTATCCTGTCACCAACAAGCAGTGTAACGATTTTATCTTGCCGACTACCCTTTACTTACATGCTATAATCTCATATTTTGTAAATTAACAAAACGGCAGCCATTTTTTAAAATCAAAATTCATATCTGAAATGTACTAGCAGGATATGGAATATATCATGTCTCCACGTGACGTCTATTGACCAACAGAAATGCAAGAAACTTGTAGCAGGCAAGATAAATTTGATTTCATGATTGAATTGTATAATATGAAGAAACACATATCTGAATGGCATATTTGATTTATGTATATCATTTATTAAGTAACTTAGACACTATAAATAAGTAGACAGGGTGAATCAGAGCTTTTTTTTTTAAATGAATTCGGATTTCAATGATATACATACACCAGTGCTGATAAGAAAAATCAGAAACTTCATAATTAAATAGATTCTTTTCTTTCATTGTTTTTTATGGAAAACCTAGGATCAAGGCCAGTAAATAAAACATGTGTGTGCGTGTTTTAGTAACATGTATGTTTATTAAGTTTGTTAGTTGCTCCGTTTTTTGTGTTTTTTTTTTTGTTTGTTTGCTATTGCCTGTCAAATACAGTATTGCTTAGTTTATTACTTTATTTTATCATGTTTAAAGAGTAAACTTCTAGGCATGAAAGTTAAATAAAAGTACGGTTATATTGTTGCTTTTTATTGAGTAACATGCGAGCTTAATTTCCTTGTATTACCTAAAGCAAAATTTTAGATCAATGCAAAATCCATGACAAAGAATTATTCACTTGGGTCGTGAATGACACGACTTTAGCTAATGTAAAGGGAGACAATCCAGTTTGAAGGAAATTGCTTTAACACAGTCAATAAATTAAGGGAGAGAATTTTTGCAAATTCTCGTTAAAAGCTGACCGTGCATTCTCATTAGTATCCCTAGAATTGTTTTAGGTAGAGCTCTATTGCAGTTTGATTAAATTAATTTCATGATCGCAAAGGAGCTGCTATAACACTACTGTTCGAAGTTTTTGTTAATCAGGAGGAAAGTTCAAGAAATATTTTAAACAGATTCAATATTGTTTGGCACGCGCTGTACAATTACTATCCTTGCCATTTATCAACACTTTCAGTTTAATTCCCCCTGCGCAGTTTAAACGTCATAATCCGTTGTCATCTACCATTATTTCATGTTTCATGACATTCTTTTCAGTAATTTAAAAGTAATTGTCTGGACAACAGAAAATTAGGTGCTAAGATGAGGCTAATTCAAATATCATTAAGATAAACTAATTTGGTTCTTTTGCTCATTTTTTCATGTTGTATGATAAAGTAAATCCGGAAGAATAGAAAAAGTAAAATTCTGTTATATATTCTGACTTCATCAGTCTTGGCTCTTATTTGAGAAGAAAAGGGACATAATTATACAAAATTTGAATAGCCTCAAGAATTATCTCCTGTGAACAAAACACAGGGTCTGAACACAGACTACTTTGATTGAACCACTTTCGAAAATAGCTTAGCTCAGTATTAGCTAATGTAAAACTGGTGTTTAACAAAGAGGCTTAATTATCTTATCATAAAAACAAAGACAAATATCAAACAGGGAATACTTGTGTAGTTTTGGTACAGGCTCTCATATATGCTAATTTATTTTGTATAGCAGAGTTGTCTATGTGTTCCTTTTATTTAAATCATGTACCAACAGCATAGGTGGTTTAAAGATCAGCATGATTGCCTTCCAAGCAATCGATCCCGGTTTGATTCCCGGCCGATGCATATCTTTGTGCATTTTTTATTCGTAAGATTTTTATGCCCCGTTCAAAGAAGCGGATGTATATTGCTTTGCACCTGTCGGTCACGTCGGTCGATCCGTCCGGCTGTTGGTAGAGTGAACAATATCCGCCAAATAACTTGAAAACCACTTAACCCAGAACATTCAAACTTGGTAGTATGACTAAGCTTATCAAGTAAATGACCCCTGCAGTTATTGATGTCAGCAGGACAAAGGTCAATTTCACATGGGCTTGAACCCTGGAAATGTTTTCCGCCCAGTAATTTGAAAACGACTTAATCCAGAACAGTCAAACCTGGGAGCATGGTTTGACATATCAAGTATATAAGCCCTACAGTTTTTGGCGTCAATAGGTCAAAGATCAAAGTCAAAGAGGTAGGAACATTTAAAATAGTACATGTGCTCACTCGGAATCATCTGCTCTGTTATGCACTGTGCTGTATGAAACATATTTAAATGTGTTGTGGTAACAATTTCGAAACTAGCTTAGCTTAGTATTAGCTAATGTAAAACGAGAGTTTAACAAAGAGGCAAAGATTATCTCATTTATCTGATCTTAAAACTTGTGTAGTTTCAGTACAGGCTCTCATATAAGCTAATTTATTTTGTATAGCAGAGTTGTCTATGTGTTCCTTTTATTTAAATCATGTACCAACAGCATCGGTGGTGTAAAGGTCAGCATGGTTGCCTTCCAAGCAATCGATCCCGGTTCGATTCCCGGCCGATGCACATCTTTGTGCATTTTTTATTCGTAAGATTTTTATGCCCCGTTCAAAGAAGCGGATGTATATTGCTTTGTACCTGTCGTCACGTCGGTCGATCCATCTGTTTGTTCGTCTGTCGGTAAAGTGAACAATTTCCGCTCAATAACTTGAGAACCACTTGACCGAGAACATTCAAACTTGGTAGTATGACTAAGCTTATCAAGTAGATGATCACTATAGTTATTGATGTCAGTATGGCTAAGGTCAAGGGCACAAGGGCTTGAACCCTTAAAACGGTTTCCGCCTAGTAACTTGAGAGTCACTTAATCTAGAATAGTCAAACCTGGTAGCATGGTTGGGCATATCAAGTAGAAAAGGTCCTATAGTTTTTGGCGTCAATAAGTTAAAGGTCAAGGTCACAGGGGTAGGAACCATTAAAACAGTGTTTTGAGAAGAAAATGGACATAATTATACAAAACTTGCATAGTCCCAGGAGTTATCTCCTGTGAACAAAACACAGGGTCTGAACAGAGACTACTCCCAACCCTTCCTCGCGTTTTGGTGGAGGAGGATCAAAATCGACAAGTGAACGAAAACGGGTTTAAATTTTTTTATGATACATTTTTAAATCCCTCGTGTCTAATTCCAAATTGTGTCTTATAATATGAGCATAATTTTGAATATTCACTAGAATTATACGTTTATATACGATTCCTACATTCGATCATTATAATAGAGCAATCTTTTCTCGTCATTTTTAACAAGTCTTGTCCTATGTCATTTTCAAAATTTACTCAATTTCTAGCCTAACCCTTACGCCATTTCCACATTAAAGAAAGTTGCCCCTTGTGATAGCGTTAACAGTAATATAAGTCAGAAAGTTCCGTAGGATGACGGTGGCAGGGCGAAACTGTTCTGGCAGATTGCTGTACTTGCACGGATCTAGCAGAAGCGTCTAATGGTCTTAGCTTTTCGAAGTGATGGGTCAGTGGTTGTATCAACACGGTTATTCCTTAGGAGTTGCGTCCAGCTTATACGGTTTCCAGCTTTAGTTCGGGGAGCATACATGTATTGGTAACGCTGCTGGTTCGGGAGAACAAAAATAATCTTCACAATCCCTAAAGCTCTCCGTTTGACCATTTCAAGGTGGTTGATATGGCTTTCGGGGTTAGGGTGTCAGTCCAATGAGACATTCTTTACAAATGGATGGATGTAAAATTCATAATAATTTTATTATAAACATCTGTATTATGAATGATGCTTTCTTTTCTACGATCGTATCATACATGTAATTTTTCAGGGGTAATAAGTACTATTTCTCTCCTTTAATTAATTTGCTTGAAAATTATAGGTGTTGGTTAGTTTTAATTTGTTTTTTTTACTTTTTTGTTTGAATGATAAACAAACATCTCGAAGTAGAATATATTTTTGGAAACACATCCGGATCCAGCTATTAACTATCGAGATCAGTAAATTGTCCTATGAAAGTTATCTTTCACTGGCTTTACTGGCTTTTACTTTCCAGAGTAGCACCACTTATTTCCAAATAAATATTGGTTTTCTGCGTAAAACGTAAGTATGAAAACAAATTCAGTATGAAATGAAGATATACCGCTAGAAAGTAATAACAGATGTAATTTGAATTTTTATGTACTATCTCAACTACGTAGATCCACAAAATTGCATTAAGGTGAACAAATATAAATGTAGAAAATTATGCCATAACATTTAATTTAATGACATATGGATTTATTTTTGTCTTCAATTATCTCATCATTGAATGATTCTACATATTCAAAGAAATAATAAAGAACAGATAGTTTTTCTTGTCTTATTATCAAAGTTTATCTGGCAATGTAATCATTTATAAAAGAAATTTACTTGTTATGAATACGCACATCTAGATTCCATTGAACCAAAAGATATTTAGTTAGTTGATGCAGTTGTCTGTTTCATCTATCAGATTACAATTGGAATAGGCAGTTTTCATATTAATGTTAGAGTAATTAGATCCAGAATTCAAACAATGTTGAATCGTGCTCATTTACATTGTTTAATTCTATTTCTTGCTTCATGTGGATACACATCATTTTTATGGAAATATTTAAAGTCATAACAGAGTGTATGATTATTTAAACGGAAAAAAATCTAAATTGATTGGATTTGAATCCATATCGTAAGATTACAAGTTACAAAGACATAAAACGTTCAGTTTTAATAAACTTATTTGATTGATGCATTACTATGGTTGACTCGTTATGAATTTAGCGATTCTCACATACTGGTACATTTTTTGTATTGCCATTATGTTTATATATTGTTTATAACCTAGTAAAATGCAGAACAAAGCAGCCATAAACACGCTGGACTCCTGGAACAGGAAAATTCTGGACCAAAGCCTAAATCTGTTGAGCGCAGTAAATAAATTATGCTGCAACATGACAGACCTTTTTCTCGCCATAGACTATTTCATCATTTCTACCTCACATGTCGCATGAAATGCATCGCAGATAGATAAATATGAGTTTTGTGCTAAATCAACCGATTTATGTTCTTTCATGTAGGAATGGGATCAAAATTAATCCTTGAACATGTTTCATGTGATAGGTCTAAAACTATGTTAATATGAATAATTTTATGTTGACTTTATTCAACAAATGTTAATATGTCTGTGTGTTTTCATAGGTCTTTAAAGCAGGGCATAAAGAAAGGAAGAATTTGGTGATGTTGTGCCAAACATTTCTGATAGGTCTAAAACTATGTTAATATGAATAATGTTATGTTGACTTTATTCAACAAATGTTAATATGTCTGTGTGTTTTCATAGGTCTTTAAAGCAGGGCATAAAGAAAGGAAGAATTTGGTGATGTTGTGCCAAACATTTCTGAGCATCGATTAGAAAGCATGATTATGCCAGTAGACACATTTTCGTGAACGTCTTATTGACACAAATGCAAACCATTTGTATTGCAAAGACAATATGAAAACAGCACATTAACCTAACCTGAATACAGCAGACATGAAGCAACAACATTCTCAGAGCAGATGATCATGTATTCAGCGATAAAGGTAATGTATGCATAAATTTTGTTTGTTTTGGGTTTAACGCCGTTTTTCAACAGTATTTCAGTCATGTAACGGCGGGCAGTTAACCTAACCAGTGTTCTTGGATTCTGTACCAGTACAAACTGATTTCCGCAAGTAACTGCCAACTTCCCCACATGAATATCATAGGTTGAGGACGAATGATTATCGCACAGTATTATGGCCTTTTGAAATGTAAACAAACAAAAGAATAACAAAAGTTTAAGTCTATATGCAACTTTCCCAATGTAAATTAAAATATCACAGGTGAGTTTCAGAAAACATTACACCATTAAAGCACTACGGGATGGTTTTATAAATTTTATGACAATCTTATACTTCACTTTAAAAACATTGCCCGGCCTTAATTCCCCTTATTGATAAATTTAAGATACTGCGGCAGATTTTAAACGAAAATGAGAACAAATCAATGAATAAGAAACCGTAGAAGAACAAACTTACGTAAAGTATGTAATGCATGATAAAAAGAAAGTATTTGGACTGGTGCAAGAGTCTAACACTACAAAATGATCACAATTCCATCCACTCATCTCCTGTGCCAGCAAGCCAGCTATTAATTAAAGTTTTTATAATCCTAATTTGTGTTTTAAACGAGACTGCTAGGCCTACTGTTTGTTAATTTACTTATTGCTAAAAATAGGAACGCCATAATATTGTGCAGTACTTATAGTACTTTTACACCACTCTTGTTTGCAATTTAAAAGCCGCGATTTAGATTCCATGGTAAGATGATCACTATACGTGAATATTTACAGAATATGATACCTTGGAAGAGAGATACTTGTCACTCACGTCTGATTCTGATTTATGTAGAGAAATTGTAATTATTTTCGGAGGAAAGTCATAAAACAAAATGACGTTCCATCTTTAGATGGCTTGCTTTTGTACACCTCTGTATCCTAAACAGGATACTTGCTTGTTTGACGTATACAAACTAATAATGTGTATTTTTGTGACTTTTCAACAATGAGAAGAAATGGATAAATAACGAAATGTGTTGTTTGGGAAAATCCATTTCTTAGATGACAAAGCGGGTTAAATGACTAAATTCATAATTTTAACATGTCCAAAACATTGCGGAATGATACTAATTTCACTTGGGTAATGATTACATTTTACTCGGACTTCATCACAGACTCCATGTGTAAAATCTCAAACTTTAAACTAAAATAAAGGTATTAAATCCATATAATATTTCAATGAAACTTCAAAGTTTTGTTGTTTGTAGAATATGGGGCATGTGCATTGAAAAATCTTAATTTGATTTTTAAAATAGTGTATATTTATTTCTAAAGTCACTATATGTTCATTGTAAATATACTTCGTTATACCCAAGTGGAAACTGGCAGGTACTCGAAAATGCAGCTCTCTGATTAGTCAGTTATGACCCCTGGTGTACGGTGATGTTATGATAAAGTTATGAATTATCAAAATACCGACTAGGTATTTTCGCCATAATTTTGTAAATATCCATTGTTTTACATGAAGTAGTGAATTGTATTAAGAAAATTAATATATTATAATTAATATAAATATATATTTCACAATTGTTGTCCAATGTATTTGCTACTTATGAAAATATGTACAAGTGTGCAAGACTAGTCACCCTAGTAACGAATTTCACATTAGCTGTGGACAATAGTGATTGAGATCAAATGTACATCTCCTCTATATATTAACACACTAAATAATTGTACAATAAATAAGAGAATATAACAAGTTGCATATTATCACTTACCTATTGATCATAAAGCGAACTTCTTTATTTACTTACTCACTTTCTGATTTACATGTACAAAGTATGGCTTCAACCAATCGGCATTATTAGTTATGTTATCGTGGTTCAAATAAAAATTTTAATTTGTTAGAAAATTTCGGACGACAGTTGACAAATCACATGGAAAAAAGTGGCAAAACTTTCTGTAAAATAATTTAATTGAAGTATTTTGAGTAAAAAATGATACAACAACTTCGCAATATTCCTTTTCTGTACTGTGGAATTCATTATCTTTAACAGAAAACGTAAGGTTTGTTTCTTATAATTTATCTGTTTATGTCACTTTAGCTAAACGAAATAAATATATTTTGAAAAGTTTCAACTAATAAAAGTATGTTTTGGCACCACATTTACATTTATTCATTTGTCGTACTTATTTCTTTTTAGGTTGGTAAATTTACAAATTTACAAATCAAAAAGTCAGTTTTCTATACAAGTGTGTGTTTCACGGAAGCACGGGTTCACTCAAACAGTAATTCATACAGTCTTCAAAAATGTCAATAAGAATTAGTTTTCGAACGCACTCATGGTACTTTACTTGAAAAAGAAGTTTATATTACTTGTGGCGTTGATGTAAATTTACAATATAGTCCTGTGCATATGATAAGCATAGTACTTTGTTTTTCAAATAAAAAGATTAAACAATTGATTAATTTTAAAACAAAGGTGGATAAGACGTGTGTTTTTATTCTTTTCTACATCATATATCTACATGTTTTACATTCTTGATGGTATAAAATTTTAAAATCAAAAGTATAGTAAGATAATTTATCATGTAACTCCGTTCTCATTCTGAGCTTTTAAATATCTGTAAATATCTGTATATATTACTTTTGAAATCTCTTTACTTTATCACCACCTTCAACAATATCACTTTATATTTTGCTCGACTGAATAACATGTGTGTCAATAGGAAACAAATGCCACCCCCACCCCCATTCCTGTCACTGTACATTGTTTCATGATTCTATGTGAACTATTTTTAAGATATATGCACCACAAACTTTTAAGCACCTAATGTGTATTTTTCACTATGGAAAGGACCATAACTCTGCCCTAGCTGAGCGACACCCAAAACACCCGATTCCCAGCTTTACATGCTATATAATAATCCTTTAATGTTTTATGACTCAAGGTAAAGTGCATTTTGAGATACATGTATATGGGATACAAACTTGTATTTTCTGACTTAGTCAAGGGCCATAACTCTGGTCTTGCAAAATGGAATAGAAAAGAAAAACGCAGGTACACAAACAAAATGACATGCTACATTGTTTCATGACTTTAGCTGAAATAATATTTACGATATATGCAACACATGCATACTATGCAACTTTTAGGTACAGTCGAGACTGTTTTAAGAGACCGACTTTGGGAAGCAGCAAAAAAGGTTACATATGACAGGGAGTCTCTTAAAACAGTCTCACTTAACTGGATGACGTTGGTTTTATACATTTTTCCAGTTAAAGTACATGTATATCGGATACTTATATATAGGCCTCTTTTAAGGTAGGAGTGAAAAATGAATAAATACTATTTCTTTAATTGCATATTGACAAAATATAAATTTCAAATAATTTGCATCATCAGTATGATGTTGATCTCATGATCAGGCGAGAAAATAAAGGGGAGCAGTAAAATATAAATGTTCCATTAGAACTATTTTACACACTGAGGCTTATGGTATTTATATTTTTGTGTATTAATTGTCCATTGACATTTATCCGTTTATTGACTGCATCTTTAATCCGTGTTTTCTTCGTCGTCTCCTAATAAATACCGCCATCTTTTTGTTTCACCAGGAACATTGTTAATTTATGCACCGACTCCGAATTCTTCAGCGACTTTATACGCTGGTTTTCCCCAATCGAGCAATTCAAGTGCCTTAACACGCTGTTCTAATTTCAAAACAGTCCTTTTATATGTTTTTTTTTCATCGGCCATTTTTTGTAAACAAGTAAGTTCTCGTCACAAACAACTTCACGCGAGATAACGAACGGTAACTCTATCGTGTAAAATCTTGTGAGGGAGCGTCTCAAAGTCGCTGAAAACGGTCTGATAATCGGGAGCCTGATTTCACAGTCGCTTGTCGCGTAATGCAGGGGGTTGCTTAATTCAGACTCTTTTAATATTAAATTGCGTCCGGAGCATAAAATAGGGTCCCATATGACAGGGTGTCGCTAAATTCAGGAGGTCGTTAAGGCAGTCTCGACTGTACTTTGTGCGTATCTTTCACAGAGTCAGTGACCATAACTCTCTTCTGGTTGAGTGAAATCCAAAACAAAACACCAGATGCGCAACTTCACATGCTATGTAACAATCCTCTAATGTTTTATTTAATACTAATACTTTTTGAGATACATGTGACTCAAACTTGTATGCCCTTTATGTATATTTTGACAATCAAGTTCCAAAACTCTGATCTGACTGACAGAAATCCGTAACAAAATTCCACTAGCACAAATGCAAATGCTAAGTAATATTACAATGATGTTTCATGACCCTAGGTCAAATACTTTTTGAGATGTGTGCGACACAAACTTATATGCCCATTTATGCATATTTGTGACTAAGTCAAGGGGCATGACTCTGGTCTGGCTGTGTGATACCTCTGGCTAAAACTGAGGTGCAGAATTTCACGTGCTGAATAAAATTCCTGTAATATTTCTTAATCCTGCTTCAAATACTTTTTGAGATACATGCGACACAAACTTGGGCCCTTTTTAGCTTTATTCTTCTGAAATATTCACGCGACTAACGGAAGGGATCATCAATCATAAATGCGTCACTTTTTCGTACTTCATCTACATGTACGTACAGACATATTCTTTCCTTCAACCACATGGTTCTAACATACTGAGTAAGTAACTTACGATTCAACTCTAATAAAAATGTACATAGAAATACTATTTTACACCATTAAATAACATAAATATAAAATGATAGACTTGTGTTGCAATTTGAAACAATCCTATGATAAAAGAAGACCTGTTATTCCAGAAAATCAATGAAATATTCTGTATACAAACTTTTTAGTGCTTTCCTGAATTATCCACTTACCTATGGTGTTAATATTTATGCTATCGACTTTCCTCTCCAATTTTAAAAACTCCTTAAGATGTATGAATTTAAATGTTATTACCCCGCTCTGAAATTGTAATTGACAAAGAATGCATTCTAAGAGACCCACTTATTGGCCGCAATACAAGTTGATATAAATAAATTAGTATAGAAAAATGAGTATTGCAGTGTTACAGTGCCAAACACGTTCAGAGCATGCACCAAACAACATTTCGGTGTTATCTTTTGCATGTCGATACAAAAATAATTATAAACGCACTGTTGATAAAATGGAAAAAAACTGTTTATCTTATGACTAAAACAGAATTATAATATAGCAATTTTGCCACACCCTACTCTAATTAAACATCATATCACATTATTTAAGACAATTAATACTGAAACACCAATTCTACGGCTCGTACATTTTATCAACAAAGAGTTAACGCCATTTAATTTTTTCACTAGTTAAAAATTCTTGAGTTGCGCTATCCTGGGGTAGCTCCATTCATGGTTTGTGCTATTCGGGGTAGCTTTATTGGTAAGTTGCGCTTTTCGGGGGTAATTCTGTTCGCGAGTTTCGCTAATAAGGGGTAGCTCTGCGCGAAAAAATATCTAAAGGTTTATAAGTGGATAGTATTTCATTTCACCAAATTATACATTAAAGGAAATGATTAGGTCCAAGAACTACTCGTTTTGTGTGCAATTGTTGATTTAAACGGTGAAATCGTGCTTTCACACGTTGAAAAACAGACACTGAATTGTTTTAGCATGGCCTTTTCAGAAGAGCAGTAGTTTTCACTCAATTTCTATGCTTAACTATATTTTAGTTTGATTAGATGTGAAAGGTAATCTCTTCATTTATGCATAAAAATAAACAGTAACTCTTTATGTTTCGTATTTATACATATATCAGCTTTAAACAAACTTTGTAAACAAAGTACCAGAACAGACAGATATTTTCTTTTAAATATCACAACACTTGGTGTTTATTATTTATTTTCAGTATTTATTATAAACATTACTGTATATGATATACTGTATATGATATGTTTTAGCATAACTGTGTAGTTTACACATTGGTTTTGATTATATTAGGCTTAATTTAAACGTGACCGCGGAATTCATACCAACTACACAAACCGTCATTCATTTATTATCTTTCCTCTTTCATTTTTGTTTTCAATACATCCAATGTGTTTGTCGCAGAACTTTATATTGATTAGTAAACGTTCTAATGTTTACAATACGTGGTTACCAAAGAAAATTCCGGTACATGTACATGCACATATCTCAGAAAGCGTAATATGACGTATTTAAGCAAGTGCAAGAAAGTGACAGTGTGAGCTAGAAAATGAATTTATCTTTCGCTTGCATTCCGAAGAGTGGTTTTCTCTTCTTCTTGACTGTAACTTAAGTATTGTCATGTTTATGGAAACTGGAAAAGATTATACGTCTAGCCGTTTTGTTGTAATGGCACATGATAACAAACTGCATGCGATAACCACAGCTACACAAAATGATTATATTTGAATTGTTCATAACACTGACAATAGTCAAATCATATTTATGCATGGTGGTAGGGTAACTGTCTTTCTTAGAGTACACTATGTTGTTCAGAGGACGCTGTTCTTAGAAAATGAAACCTTCATAATACTCAATAATTTCTAGAACTGAGATTCCGTCTATGATCACAAACGAGCTAAGCAGAAAACATAAATGATATGTACACCTATACTTAATTCCACTTTTTCTTGTAATTTTTTTTTTGTGGTGGGGGGATTCAAACCCATGTGTTGGGTGGAGAGTTACGGACACATTTTCTTTTATTTCAATAGATATTTCTACTTCGTCAAAACATCCAGTACTAGTGAAATGTACAAATAAGTTCCATATTTATAATTCCTACCGCGGTAAAGATCAGACAGTAAGTATATTTTTTGGAGACCGATTTTCTTCGTGACTAATTGAGCAACTGCTTTATCATCAAGAATTGTAACATAAACTAAATTCATGCTATATATACTTACTCGCTGCAGGATATTATTGTAGTCATAAATGACACGCGTTTCTATCTTGAGCAAACACACAAGCCTGTTTATAACATTTAAATACTTTTCTGGCTAGCTTTGCCTGGGTTTGTCATTTAGAGATAATTTTATCATACCTGAACCAAAGTTTATTGTCCCATAAATATTTGTGGTACCAAATAAACTATAAAACAAGTAAATACTTTTTATACAAAACGTCAAATATAGATTCCAGAGTTCTTTATGATGTCGTAGATTTCTTGAACCTCTTTGTTACTCGTCTCTGTCCTGATCTGATTTATCAATATCAATTATTATTCCTTGACTGATGAATTTGGAAGAGTAATGATACAGACAAAGAGATGAATAAAATGATTTCTGTCAAAGAAAGCTGTACATTACTAAACGATTTTCAAAATGATATGGATTTATATAGCCAACAATTCTGTTCAAGTGAAAAAGAACATAAACTTATTTTACATATTGTAGTTCACTGATTATTTACGCCAAGTGTATTTGATATGGGCTTTTAAAATATTTTGCACTCTATCAATAAATGCATATTTAGGGTAAGTATTCCTGTCACTTCTTGTATTTTTTGACGTAGAATTCAAATATAAAACAATGATATATGGTAAATATGTCAGTGCTTGCGTCAGAAATGTAAGTACAAGTAAATATTAGAAGTGTTAACTTTTTCTACACATTTTATTGTAAGCATTGTCCTATATTCTTTGAACGCCCGTCCATAACAGAAACCAAATTTACATAAATCAAGATAAAGGTATCATGTAATAATCCCCACTAACTGATTTCGTCCTTTCCTCTTCGCTTTACCGATTTTTAGAAGGCAGCAATTTTCTATATCTGCGGTAGGAATCATATTACTTAGTTCAGGTTTAACTTCACACAAAATGTTTTGCACAGTTTACGAGATATCAATGAATTATGATATTAAATGATAACGAAACGTTTCAAAAGTATTTACTCGTTTTATCGGAAGGGGACATTTTTGCAATTTAATTCTATATTTTTGTACGGACAAGTACTCAGCAATAAGCAATAAGATCTATATAGAGTTGTTACCTAAAAAATTCAAATTGATCTTCACATGTATTTTTCAATGTGAAATGATAGGTAAGTACACCAATTTACTAAATATATTGATGTTTTTCTTCCTCTCTATGTAAAAATAGAAATAATTTATATTTAAAAATGACCTTCTAAAAATATAAAAATATTTGAAGCAAAATTAACAACTCTTGTATTGACAATTTTTCATTGATTTGGGGATTTAACCGATTGTGGTCTATATCAAAAGTCTCCATTTATAGCTAAAAATTCAAAAGAGTAAAGCGTAAGTTTAGTTTGCTTTCAACACTTTGAAAGAGCCTATACTTAACTTTCTTTTGTCTTTTAGTAGACCAACCAAGAGTCTTAAACTCCTGAAAAACATCTGAGTGAAAGAGAATGACATGCAGTGTATCATAGGCTTACCAAAAATTGATCTGAAAGAAGTTGTTAAAGATTTTATAATGTAAACAAACCCCTACACAATTTTACCATCAATATTTGCCACTCATGAATGCACTCAATTCAGGTGATAATTGTTGATAAAAATGCAAATGAAAGGTCCCAACAAGACCTGTTTTCAAGTTGTGTGAACAGTTTAAGTCGTAAATTATTGAGAATATCTGAAGTTACTCGCTTACTTTGTTTACCACCTTGTAACGTAGTGGACCTGTATTGTCATGGTACGTATTCTCCATATGCATTTTTAGCATTTTTCATTTTTTTATGGAAAACAATGACCGTGTTAAGCTACAGTTACTTCCAGAGAATGTCGAATAATTGTAGCTTACATATACATAATAACACGGAAATTGCGGAGAGCCAAAAGTTAAATCTCCGAGGTAACGTTTCCTAATGTAGTAAAATTTCTTGAACGGAATTTATGCATTATTTTATTTTGATGCACTACTAAACTTTCTAGCAGGGCATCAGCATAACTTATAAAATTGTTGTCAGTGTAACCCATGAGAAAAGGGTGCAGGTTGTATATCGAATACAAAGATTTAAACATGTATGGGTCATGTTTTGCATGCCTGATCAGTTGTTGGGAAAAGGACCTAATATTTTATTTAATTTTTCCTTCACTTTTGACCAATGTTTTATGTTAGCTTCAGTTAGCTTCAGTTTATTGGTCAATATAGAGATTTTCCCCTTAAATATTCTTGGGTAGGTACCATCTCTAAACTGCAGAATTAACCGTACAGACATACTGGAAGAGTATCATACCTTTCAAAAATGTCTGTTACAAAAATAAAATGAAGACGAAAATACGTTTTTGACATCAAACCAGAAACCTAATACCTCAGGATGTAAGTTGAGACATCGTACCAGCCTGCTGTGAAAAAAAAGATATAATATGCCCGAAAATCAAAGTTGTGTTCTGTCTGCGAGTCTTTAAGAATCCATTAGCTTATCAACAACTTATTGAATAACTACTGTTGAACAATCATTACACCTGTGGTGTTTCGTGTTTATATTGCTGTTTTATTTATTTACGATATATCTCTCCCAACACTAAATGTTCTTCATCATCGTTAATTTAAGAAACCCTTTATGAAATTACAATAGACAAGAAATGAAGTCCTTCAGAGTCATTGATTGGGAGATAAAAAATGTAACACAATTAAATGTAGAATATTATGCATTGCAGTGTTAAAATGATAAACACTTTAGAGTTAAAACTAAAAAATACTTCGGCATAATCTTTTAACATGCCAGTAAAACATCATTGTTTGTAGCGTTTTGTTTTGCATTTTTCTAAAAATAGATTATTAGATTAATAAAATAGCAGCAGTGCACACCTTAAAACATATCTAATGTTTATATCATATTACGCGAGAAAAACTATGTAAATCTCCTAATCATGCAACTACTATGCAAAGTACCTGATATCACTTGCCTGATATTTTATTTTGATATCAGGCCATTGACCTGATATCAAAATTAAGCTCCTCACATACTGACGGACTAGTTTTTACATCAAAATCCTTCAAGATTGAATTTTATTACAGAGCCCAGTTTTGATGTTGCACAACTTTTTTCTAAATAGATTCTGTAATCTCAACAAATTTCCCTGAATATATCTGTCTCTACATTTTACACATAGACAATAGCTCACTGAATGACATCACACTGTAACTTTCATCATGGCATCACAATCTTTACATGCATCGATTCTTGGAAAGCTTTACAATACACTTGACAATGTATACTTATTCTTGGTTTATGCCTAATTTAAGGCATGCACATTTTATTAAGTATTAGCAAAAGTATTTGTGTTAATTATTATTCTTGGATCAGTTAATTATAATTCTTGGATCAGTGTAAATTTAGTGATTTTTAAAATTTTAAAATCTTTTACCTGAGTCTGGAACTGGAAGTGAAATTTTCAGCGCTTTGGACATGTAGTTGTCCGAGTCAAATGTTTAATAATGTGGAAATAAAGCATGTTCTGGTTTATTCAAGAGGATGATTTTTGATTTTTACGCAGGTGAGAGTTTATTTCATTGTTATTTTTACAAGAATATCAGAAAGTCAGAAAACTTGTCGAACTCCACAACCCTTAATATTTAACTCGAGCCTGTTTTAAGTGTATTTAAAAGCATGTACTATTGCGCCGAAGAGGTTGATTAATGTTGAACTAATCTGAATGCAGCAAAATGTTCTAGTTTATATTTATAATGACTGTGGTCCTGTATACACATGATTTGCTATCTTTCTTATTAATTATTATTCTTGTTCCCTAAAATCAATTCTGTATGAACGAAGTTCATATAGCTTTTCCTTCTTATCATCAACATTTTTATCTAGCAATGTAGTCATTTATAAAGAAAAAATATCTATATTCATTATGGATACATATTATATACCGAGATTGCAAAGAATCGAACAATCTGCAACGCAGCCGTTTTATGTTTCAAATATGACAAAGTTAGATAAAGTTCAAATTCATTCTTGATGTGCTCAATCTATGTTAGAGTTAAAAAAAAGTGGAGCCATATTCACAAATTCTTACATTTGCAATGTTAAGTGTTGCTTTATTTCTTCCGTCACTTTTAACGTTCTCAGTTTTGTTTTGTATACACACGTTCATATATCAGTATGTTTAAAGGTTTCAAGCACACCAGCCTCTGCTTTCTTTGTTTGTTTTACTTGCGTTGTTTGTTTTCTTTCACTCGTTACAATTGTTAGGTGTCACTGGTCCGAACGTCAGATTATCATTATAGTTAACGCATACGTGTATTTATATGCAAGTATTCTACTCCTTTGAATTATCCCGACAATATGTCGTTTATTACCAAATACAAGCATCTGTACGTTACTTATAGTGATTTAACATTAATATACAATATGATTAAAATCATCTCCTAATATTGATACGCATTGGATCTGAGGACATATATGTGAATATAGCAGAAGTTAGATTTTTTTTTTAATCTGACACCACAATGTGCGGGTTAGCCGCTTTATCCATAAAGCTTTATATTCAACCATTGATAAGAACGTGTTCCTCTGTGGTGGCAGGAAATTTGCGGCACCCACTTGGGTGTGACTTTGTTTTGATTTCACATTTTTTAAGGTAGTTTAGAAACAAAATCTCATGTTCTTATGTTCATAACATGACGAAACTTTTATTCTAAAGAAAACCCGCTCGCTTAGCTCAGTAGGTACAGCGTTGGGCTACGGATCGAAGGGTCGCGAGTTCGATCCCCGGGCAGGGCATATGTTCTCCGTGACGATTTGATAAAAGACATTGTGTCTGAAATCATTCGTCCTACACTTCTGATAATTCATGTGGGGAAGTTGGCAGTCACTTGCGGGAGAACAGGTTTGTACTGGAACAGAATTCAGGAACACTGGTTAGGTTTACTGCCCGCCGTTCCATGAAAAACGGCGTTAAACCCAAAACAAAACAAACAAACAAAATATTCTAAAGTAACAATATTTTAGCCAAAATCCGAGTCGAGTCCCCTGATGAAACGAGTCGTCTGATTCGTTCAAATTAAAATAGATTGGTGGAAATAAAAATAACAATATTGGAAATCCGATTTTAGAGAAAGATGAGTTTGAACAGGCTCTCATCAACAGGCTCTCATCAGATCTAACTTTTAAGAAGAGAACTTTAGTCAGCATTAATATAAATCTATTCTTCATATTTACATGTACCTGTGGAATGTTGAAATTTATATCTAGATTATTTCCTTATCAATTCACTTAAGTATACATCATATTCATCTATGGGTCACTGAAATTTAAAGCTAGATTACATTCTTATTAATTTACTGAGTAAGTTAAGCTTTTATTTTTACTTTATATTTATCTGTGGACAACAGAAATCTAAAACTAAATTATATCCTTATCATTTCACTGAATAAATCAAGCTTTATGTACACTTTATATTGTATCTGTGGGCTACCGTATTATAAAGCTAGATATTATCCTTCAGTTCACTGTACAAATACGTATTTATCTTTGGAAATCTTAAGGAGGTAAGTTACTTTAATATTTATATTTGCGCATGCCCAACCGGAAGCTAACTTGACGATTTACGACTACGTTTACAACAAACTAAATGTGTTTGTATACCAGTTCTTCTGAAAAAAACATGAACCTGTCTCCGATCTGATGATTAATGGTTTAATAATGCAGAAATACTGAATTAATTGTCGCAGAAACGCTTCAAAACATTGTTGCCTTAAAATGACGTCATTGACGTGATAACGTTACGTGTCAGTTACCGCTTTTATTTTGAAAGTACGTACCTCTGTGCATTTTCTTTATTTGGACTATTTTTTAACAGCCATTACTTGCTGAAATATTTTTCATGAGTCATGCGCTCCGAATAATGATCAATGTTTGCTTCTTTTATGTTGTGATATTGAAATATGTTATGCGGAATGTCAGAAAATGGATGATGGTAAGTAATGTTATTGAGAATATAGTTTTGTGAAAGGTTATTTATTATTACGTGTTAAATATCCGTATTTTCCGTCTTCTTTCAACATGAAATACCTTTGAAGGGTCATGTACTTCAAACCTAGATGAAAATTGTACTTGAAAGGACAGAGATAAACAAAATTGAGATTGTAGCAGTTAAAACATTAAATTACACAAAATATAAAAAATCGTTGCGGTACAGCTAATTTGAATTTACAAGGTAACCTACCTCCTTAGTATGATTGTGTTCTTATGAATGCACTTTATTTGTTATTAGTAAGTTAATAATACTTGAAAAATTAACAAGTGACTTCAATGATAAAATATAGTCATTAGATGCGTGTTTTTGTCAGTAGATTGAAATATATTTGTAGAATCTAACTCATGATGTCACAAAAACAGTACGTTTATCAAACCAAGAACGTGCAACAACTGCTTTCTCCAGCATAAATTGTTCTGCTATGTTGTAACAGTAAAGTAACCTCCTGTCTACGAGTCACTTATCAAAGTCATGTGTTGTTTGTTTTATTGAATTTCTTTCCGAATTTCCCACCCGCTGTTTGTATATTTTTATTCCCCTTTGTTAATGACATGCTTTTCTGCTTCTAAATAAGCAAGACGTCGAAATCAATTGTAAGAAACTTTTCATTAGATCACAATTAAGAAACATTCCGTACATTGAGAATAGCCATAACACATATTTGCTATATACAAAGTGGGACAGAGAGAGAGAAAAAATGCGGTGATTTTGTGCCAGACACTTCAAAGAAACGTCTAGAAAACTCGTTGGTATGAACATCTAATGCCAGTAGAAATATTATCGAAAGCGCAATATTGATAAAATTGCAAAACATTCGTATTGCAAGAACAATATGAAAAACAGTACACAAACATTGATACAGCAGGCAAAACCACCATATTATATTGAATTCAAAGATACACCTGCTGAACGTATCATATGTCACTGTAATGTTATATAATTATCATAAACCTTTTACACATTTCATTAAAACAAAAACATTTTAAAAGATCTTATACATGCTGTAGAAGATGGTGTAATTTTAGGGACAACTTTTATTTTCAATGAAGTTTTTAAAAAGCACATCAAATAAACACTGCAATTAATTTCGAAGAAACCGTAGTGCAAGATATCAAATGATAAGTTGTGAGCTTAAAACGAACTCATATATGTAAAAGTTATTTAAATGCTTCTAATTCAATGATTCTCATTAAATTTGAAATTATGATTGAAAGTGTCAGCTTGACTACTAGCAGAATTCCAATTATTTATGAAATGGCTTATTATTATTATTTTTATTATTATTACTGTTACAATTATTACTATTACTATTACTATTATTATTATAATTATTATTATTATTGTTGTTATAATTAATTACCTTATTACAACCAGATATGTTTCTAAAAATTCTGACTAGGAGTAAGCATGTATCCTTAAAGGTTAACTGGACGAAACACAATAACTGGCAAGAAAGTCATTTGTTAAGAACATGCTTCGAACGCTATAAATCACTGTTTCTAAAACTGGCCTTAGTTGCTCCGGATTCTCTATAAGCAAAGCTAATAGATTAATCAAAGTTCCAAATACGTGTCGTTATGCAAGAGAACAGAACTGTAAATATACATTTATTCTTTCAGTTCTAAAGACAAATAGGTAGGATGATATGTTTTCACAAATCTGTTGATTAAAGTACTAGCCTCGACGTTGTTCTTTGTATAACAAACACAGAATTGCGTGCGAAACATTAAGAATAATAATGCAAAAAAAGAGATTTTTTTTTTGGAGTTCATGGGAAATGAACAACAGAATAGGACCGGCAAATCCATGAATCGCGCTAGTCATGTTTAATTTGCCGTTCACTTCGCATGAACTCCGACAAAAATCATTTCTTATATTTACATCTTATATTTCCTTTCCATTTGTGAACAAGGTTATTTTATAGATTGCACCCATTTTGTTTCATTTGACATTAAACTGAGCTTCCCGACCTTTCTGTTCACAAGACGGAGCAACTGCGACGTCATCTAAGAAACGTTCTCGTTGTCTATACAAGGACGTTATCAATAAGCAGCGTTGACGTAACTTTGGGCGCCTTTCCTTTTGCTGTTCATAACAAATGAACATCAATTGGCAATGGAAAAGAGTAATGGCTAATGTAAATATCAAAATTTAAAATGTAGCAATTTCTTTTGTTTATTTACTTGGATGGGTTTCAAAATCTCACCCAAAGTATTAGTCTGTACAGCAAATGTTACGATTTACTGGCGATGGATGACACCGGGTGCCTCGCTTGATATCTTTCCACAGATGGGTTTAATGATCGACCTAGTTACATGACATAAAGACGCGATATAACTGGAATTTACAGAGGTAAGCGGCAAGTAACATTATGTCCACTCGGCCAGTAAATGCACTCAATTCGATGCACCATTACTATACCACTCGCCATACATCGCCATTACTCGCTATAATTTTACATCAGTTCTATATTATAACATTGGGTATTGTAAAATTGTACCAGAGGTCATCGTAAATATACTACTTTCTTATACTTATACACTGTTGTCGATTGTGATGTTAAAGAGACCTTAAGAAAAACCGTAAAGGCATGGTATGAAACAAGCATTCACTAATAGTTCATTGGACATTTACATCGGTCTCCAGTTAAATAATTTGCTAGAAATATCTTATTACAAGTGTCAACTACTGCTGTCCTTTGTTGTGACTGTCTTGTTACTCTTCCCTCTACATGCGAAGGTATTTCTGTTTTGTTTTCATAATTGTTTACACAGGCATTTTCATGTTATATATATTCGTATCCTTTCTTACTTTTAGGAAAGGTTTGTGGTTTTAGTTATGGCCCATGCATGCCTGAAACAAAGCCCGGTAGGGACTTGGGGTCCTCATCCGTTATATAAAGATGGAAGTGTCGCCATTTGACTGACAATTTGTCAATATGACTCTCAACCTAACAGAAACAAAATAAATGATGCACTATTTATACTATGACTTTGAATCTTTTGATTGTACATTAGAGTTTCTCATGTTCCCACATTGTATTGTCGATCCCACATAGAGTTACCCGGGTGTAATTACTCTAAGTTGCCAAATATATTAAATAAGCCTATCATGTTATCATATAACTGTTATTGATACTATTGCAACAAAGTACAAGAACCCTGATAAAGTTATTATGCGAATGCAGCTGCTGACGGTCAGAAAATTGCAAGCGAAATTGAAAATGATACATCTCTTATCAGATGATTCTATTTTCATCACGGAAAAAATGCAACGTTGAAATGCATTTACATCATTTGCTTGGCACTAAAATATTCGACTCATTTATCTAATAGATACAAATATATCAGATAAAATGTCGACAGACTGAGAGGATTTAACCATTTAAATGAATTAACTCATCTGAGTAAAAACCATTTATTGTTTATGAATATCATACATTCGTGATGTGATGATATTAAACGTTCCGAAGAGTAAGAAAGTTTCAGCGAGCATCGACCTATTAGACATTAACAATTGCTTTCTAAACAAAACAGAACAGGACGAAACAACACTTTATTCAAAGAAATACAGATACCATAAAAGGTATTTTTCAATAACATGTTCACAAAATTTGAGCAATGTATTGATGGTATTTTTGGTAAAGACCTTTCAGATTTGTCAAACTGACAAAATAACCAAAACTACGCCTCCTAGAATGTTGGGAAGATAAAGTTCTGTAATAAAAATTTCCTCTTCTGTATCTTCATGCTAGTTTCCAAAGTCATTCGGCAAAATACTCTCTTGTAACACCTCTTGTTTTACATTTGAAACTTTGGAGAGAGATACCTTCTTGTTTTATTACATCTATGTATTTTTGAAAATATATTTTTATGCTCATATCTAAAAATCAGATAGAGTTTTGCATATTTGATGTGGCTACGTTCTTGAGTAATTGGGATTGGGACATCTCAACATAAATTAATTATCTTATCTGCAGTAGGAAAAACATGCCGGTGTAACGGTAATAAGGTCTGGCATATAATGCTACGAGTATGCGGTGAAAGATGTAAATTTGGCTTTCGTCCATCAGAAACATACCGCCAAAAGCATTGAACGACCGTTATGAAAATGTTATAGGAGTTTTAGCTCAGGTTAGCACAAGTCTCAAGGTGGCCTGTTGTGGTAGCACTAAGTCCGTCGTCATCCGCCGTCGTCCGTCGTTCACAATTTCACTGTCAATACTATTGGGTTATCTTTTAATAACATCGTAAAGAAACTTAATCAGAATGTTTGTATTAACATCTCGGCAGAGTTTGAAACTGAGTCATCTTGACTCAAATACATACTAAAAAAGTTGTAAACATACTAGATGTCATGAATTTTACCTGTACGAAATCTACTAAATGTTTTCCTATATAAAAAAACCCTGCATAATCTGAGATCAAAGGCTGGATCACGAGGTTATATCATAGAAAAGGCATTTTTAATCGTAGAGGCAATATTCTGAACTGAATCTGATGAAACCGAATCAGAATTTTGCCGCCTTAATCAAATTAGGTTTGAAACCGAAAAGAAAGCGAGTTCAATAAGCCAAATAATAGAATTGTTAACTCTCGGGAGACTACATTGTTTATCTGATCTGTACAATTCCTATACAAATCTAGGTAAAGTTTGAGATTTAGCCATCTGGGGTTAAAAGGTTGTTCGATTGTTCACAAAGTTATATCAATGAAAATCATTCTAAATACTCTAGATGCCATATTTTCTATAAGATACATAATCAAAATTATTCTGTTTATAAAATGTAGAATTATTTGAAATAGGTTTATCTGGAATACAAAACTATATTAACAGGCATATTAACCAAAAACATTCTGAACACAATAGGGTCCATATGTAACTGTCTACATAAAAATGTCAGAAAGTTTGTATTTTTGTAACATCTTGGTCCAGTTTAAAAACCGGATTTTTTAGTTCAGTATTTAGGTAACTAGATTAAACTTTAGAAAATATTCTTAACACTATCGAGAAAATATTTGGTATTTGTCTGCATGAAGTTTAGTTTATATCACAAAATACTAGGTCACTATATCAAAACGTAGTAAATCTTTGTAAAATAAAAAGTGGAAAATCACAGGCCGCCCAAAACGACATATACGAAAATGTTGCAGACTCGGTTTGAACAAGGTTAGGGGTAAGGTAAGGGTCCTGTCCATGAATAGGCTCAATGAAACCGAGCCTGTAACAGTTTCGTTTATATCGTGTTGAGAAACCTGTTGTTTTCCTCTTTTTTATTTTATTATCACAGCAGCGTTGTTTGTGCCGTGTGGCTCCCCGTACCTTCAATCAGAGCTGTTATATTTTGATCTCTTCCGATCGTTCAGCACGACATTTCTTTTGTATGAGTGTACTGTTAAAATTTTCAGCTTGAACATTTCGGGCAGTTCCAATAGCTTTGGTTATTATTCATGCACCCCTTGGATATGGTGCCTACTTTTCAATTTTGTCTTTTGGCAGTTTCTGTGATATGCTGATACAACATAAATGCCGTGCAGAACCATCTGAAGAGATCGAAAAAAAAACAGCTCTGATTGAAGGTACGGAGAGAAAAGGAGAGATTTTTTACGGCCGCCATAAACAACACTGCTGTAAACCATCTAGAGACCATATTCGAGCTAACCTGTATGAAAAAAAGTCAATGTTTTTATATAAAATCTAGAGGAAGTTTGAAACTGTATTATCAGAGGTCAAATATTTGGTTAGATACTTTCTAAGAAAATCTAGATCACGTTCTATACCAAGTTGTCTACGGTTACAAAAGTTTAGTGTCTCAAATAATAAAAAACTATAGAGGCAATATATGCAATTCGGGCTCGTATATAATGCAGCATCGAAACTAATCTTATTGGGTTAGTGGACTTGCTGTGGCATGTGCGTGTTCGTTTGTTCTGCTAGGCGCTTTGCCGTAACTGGTCTGGTATATTGTGGTGGTGATTTAGTTCGTATAAATTCTCTCTACTATATAATAATTTATAATGCGAACTTGTATCCTAGCGGATCTCACGTATGGGAAAGTCAACTGTTCTGAATTTAATTATATCCCTTAATGCAAACTTTCTCTATATATTCAATGTATCCTCGAGGTCCAGTTAACTTTCAGAGAGAAAAAATATAGCTTCTCTGGTCTCAATCAGTTAAAAAGACGAAAATGTCACTTCTGATTTGTGAGACATGAAAACAGAGATTTGAGTATATATATGCAAATGTTAAACCAGTTCGAATGTGTAGTGCAATTCGGACTCGTATATAATGCAGCATCGAGACTAATCTTATTGGGTTAGTAGACTTGCTGTGGCATGTGCGTGTTCGCCTGTTCTGCTAGGCGCTTTGCCGTAATTGGTCTGGTATATTGTGGTGGTGATTTAGTTCGCATTAATTCTCCCTACTATATATATATATATATATATATATATACAGGGCCAAACAGCGATATCAAGTTAGCGACCCAGGATGATATGGCCATTTCAGTAACAGCAGAACTCACCTAAGCCACTTTGTCATAGATGCACAACTTGTAATCTTGAAAAAACAGTACAGTAACGTGTAACGACAGAAGTTCAAATACTTCTAGCGATATGTGTAATTTAAGTTTTCTCCGGCGAACAGATCTAGAGGGGTAGATAGACAAAGACAATTCTATATCCGCCACCGCAAAAAGGCGGCATAATAAGGCAGACCTCATCAGCATGGCGGGCATTATTTTCCAACCGCATGTAATATAATCAATTTATGTTGAGATGGTTCCCTTGAAATATGGATTGTCGTTGGTGGCCACAAACCAGTTTGTCTTATCTCGCAGATGCCAAGACCTATGTCCTTAGAAGGACGTGAAACTTTTAACTAGTCTAAGAACATATTTTATGGCTCAAAATAATTTATCCCCCCGCCAAAGGCGAAGGGGATATTAGAAATGCTCTCCATGCGTCCGTCCGTGCGTCCGCAACGATCTTTGTCCGGAGCATAACTCCAAAAGAACTGGAGGGATTTTCTTCAAACTTCATACACTGATAGAACACATTGGGAGGAAGTGCAGTGTGCAAGAACAATAACTCTACCTTGCCTACTTTTTGAGTTATTCCCCTTTATCATATTTTCTTAAAAAATTTTGCCCGGACCATAACTCCAAAAGTACTGGAGGGATTTCTTCAAACTTCATACACTGATAGAACACATTGGGAGGAAGTGCAGTGTGCAAGAACAATAACTCTACCTTGCCTACTTTTTGAGTTATTCTCCTTTATCATATTTTCTTAAAAAAAATTGTCCGCAGCATATCTTTTTCATGCATGGAGGGAATTTGATATGTCTTGGCACAAATGTTCACCACCACGAGGTGGAGTGTCATGCGCAAGAACCAGGTCCCTAGTTCTAAGGTCAAGGTCACACTTAGAGGTCAAAGGATACAAGAATGAAAACCTTGTACGGAGCACTTCTTCTTCATGCATAGAGGGATTTTGATATAACTTGGCACAAATGTTCACCACCACAAGACAGAGTGTCATGCGCAAGATCCAGGTCCCTAGGTCTAAGGTCAAGGTCACAGAGTCCAAAGGTCAGATACAAGAATGACTTTGTCCGAAGCATTTCTTCTTCATGCATGGAGGGATTTTGATGTAACTTGGCACAATTATACACCATCATGAGACGAAGTGTCATGCGCAGTTCCCTTCTTTAGAATTACTTCCCTTTGATGTTACTTTAAATAGCTTTTATTGTAACTTTTTCATTACTAGTCGTAGGGAAAAATCGAGACCACTTTTCAGTAGTACAACATGCATGCTACATCCAATTTTGAGGTGTATTTTGACCAGTCTCTACCTAGTAAAGATTTTTGTGTGGACTTACATTTTTTTTTTCTTTTTTTTTTTAAGATTAACTTCCATTAGTTGTTACTATAAATAACTTATGTTGTAATATTTTTATAATTGACCACAGGGGAAAAAACAAGACCACTTTTCTGTGGTACAACCTGGATGTTACTTTCAAATTTTAGGTGTATTTTAAGACATCTCTACCTGGTAAGGAGTTTTTTTCGTGGACTTAGAGAAACAAAAGACTTACAATGATTACTAAACAACCACAAAATTAAAATTCCATTTGCAAATACAGCTGCTAGAGTAAAGAAATTTGCTGTGACGGGCATATATTGTGACATTCTGGCACTCTTGTTCCCTGTTAGCTTTCCATTCCTTCTTTTTACAGTAGCCATATAGAAAAACATCATACAGCTATACTGTTCATGAAAATTAATAAAATTTAGCAGTAAACCACCTCACCACTGAATAATTCTTTCTTACACATCTTTAAAACCCCTGATGTGGACCACAGCTAAACGGTTTTTCAAAGCTTCTCCCAAAATGAATACTTTCAGACACTAACTTGCCAGGAACTTTAGCCTTCAATTATAATATGCCCGGCGGGAGGATTGGCCATGTCTAACATGGCTCTTGTTTCAACAGAGACAATAAGCAGTTTGGAAAAGGTCTTTATTCACCGTAAGTAATATTATAATTTATTTTATTTATTTTAGATCAATATATCAAAAAGCTAGAAGAGTCACAATTATAGGACCTAAATTGTCTTGATATGACTCAAAAAATTACAAACTCTGAATAAAAGGCAAACTAGCAAACCAGAAAGACCATGTAAGAATTTGTAAATACGAATCCCCTTTTTGAACTAAATTGAGCAAATCAAATATTCTAAGATTACTGTGAAATATGTTTATCACATTTGAACGTATGAAACAATAGCGGCATTATTTTGATTGAATAGAATCTCTATCGACCTCACCAATTGTATAGCATTATGTTCTTATCAGTTCATTAAATAGTTAAACAAACACATGAAAGTACTACTGTCTGCAGCATTCAACATGTTTTATTATGATAGCAACATAGCATATTGTATACGAGTCTCGATGAATCAGTACTTCATTTTTTGTTTTATTGAATTTCCACTCAAAACACTCACTGTCGTTACAATTTATCGCCTCGTTGTTAATGACAGTCATACTTTTCGACCTCTTAAGAACTTTAAAAAACACGGGCAGTTAATCTAATTAAATTTAATTAACCCTTTATTTTAGCAGAATTTACAATTATTCCTTATATGGAGAATAGTCATAACAAATACTTGATACTAAGTAGGACACAGAGGAAGAAATATTGCAACGTTTAGTGCCAAACACTTAAAAGCATCTCCAAGAAAGGAAAGCATATTAGTTAAAACATGTAATGCAGTAAAACATAATCGTATAACAATGAAATCAGCAAACGTTCAGCAACTACATCTGCAGATTATCAAATATTCAACGATAAATCTATATTACATATCAATACGACTCTAGTAGTATTACATAATTATTAAATACCACCACTTTGTTGCTGTTGTTGTTGTTTTGCCTTTCCAAAAGCTAAAGGATATCAGAAATTAACAATATGCTGTATATTTGTCAGCGATCTTATCGATGAAGACAGTGATGTCGCTGGGATTATTTCTGACATAATTACAAGTGAAATACCAACGTGGATTGACAAATAATAATTTCTAATAACTTGATTCTAGCCATTAGTTTCCTTATAGTGCTGAGAAGTAAAGGAAACATGTTGATTGCTTGGTATGAAACTTTGGAAAAATGATAACCCTGTCAAATCGTTATATCTATTAAATCTTTTTATTTATCAAAATAGGCATTTTGGACAGTATGAATGCGAGTATTACTTCAATATCCGTTAGAATTAAACAGAAGTATAAAAGTATGCATTTTCACTGAATTCAATTTCTTTTTTTAGAGAAGCATTATTTCATTTAAATTCCTGAGCGTAAGAAGCAATCAGTTCAAAAGCATGTAAGCATGCACAATAAATTTTGATTGTGAACGATTTATGAGTTATTTATGAGTCTTTCTGGTTTTTCAGATGTTACAGCTTCTTCGACTGATATTAAAAATCATCTTGTACGCTGTACAACGTAATTCCGCTGTAATCAGGCCACAACAAACAAAGTATAGCTCTGTAAAAATGTTATGTCAAAATCAAAATGGTCAAACGTATCACAGTTTTCGTAAACAAATGTTTGATAGTTCCTTCGTGGAAACATTTGAGTTCTGCGTTGATCAAAGATAGCCTGTCAAGAAATATGAAGTAATCGTCCATGTGTTATATCACACTAAACATTTCTGACAAAGAGTACTAGAAATTAATTAAAGGAATAAACTATTAATTTACAAGAATTTTTTTCTGCGTAGTAAGAGTAATGATAAGTGTCTGTTTAATGCTAGAAAGTGTTTCGTAATAATGCTTGAATTCGTTCACTAACACACACACACACACACACACACACACACACACACACACACATATATATATATATGGGCGGCGGTTACCGCCAAAATTAGTAAATATACAATCCATTCATAAACAAGTCAGTCAGTGCACTGCATTTCAACGCCGTCTAGTCTAAAACTCCATCCCGTCCAATATATTTGCATTCAACGCATTGTATTTTGAAACCATTTAATACAAAACTTCATTCCATCCATTTAAACATGGAACGATGCATTGAAAAACTTGTTGCGATGCACCGTACTATGAAATTATCCAACAAAACATGATACCATGCAGCTCAATGTGAAGCCGTTTAACCCAACATGAGTACGTGCAGTGTAAAATGAAATGGTTTATTACAACTTGACGCCGTCTAATGCATATTGAAACCGCTTTCCATGTTTAAATGGATGGAATGAAGTTTTGTATTAAATGGTTTTAAAATACAATGCGTTGAATCCAAATGGATTGGACGGGGTGGAGTTTTAGACTAGACGACGTTGAAATGCACTGACTGACTTGTTTATGAATGGATTGTATATTTACTAATTTTGGCGGTTACCGCCGCCCATACTAATATATATACATACTATATATATATATATATATAGTATGTAGTCAATTGTTTTGAATTTAGTTATCTCCCTTATTGCAAAATATCCTAATGCAGTGTATCATTGAGATCCAGTTAACCATTGGAGAGAGAAAATACAACAGCTTCTCTGGTCTCAATCAATTAAAAAGAGTAAAATGTCACTGCCGACTTTTGGGACATTATAAGAAAGATTTGAGTGTATATGCAATTGTTGAACCAGTACGAATGTGTAGTACAATTTGGGTATGTACATAAAACAGCATCGAAACTAATATTATTGGATTAGTGGACTTGTTTTGTAATGTGCGCGCTCGTTTTTACTGCTGGGCGCTTTGTTGTTATTGATCTGGTATATCGTGGTGGTGATCAGTTCGAATAGATTCATGCATTAGAATATGTTAAAATCAACGCATAAATGTTTTAATGTGATATATCTTGTTGAATGCTATGGCGTAGGATACAGTATTGGTGCTAACCATTTTATTCAATGCAATGCTTCTTTGCAATAAAGTGGCACATACAGTAATAAAGACTGAAAAAACACTTATTTTAATAGATATTAAGAGGTTTGAAATGAGAGACATTTCACAGATGTTATGGTAGTCGAAATGCAAAAATAAAATATACCTTTATATGAGTTTAGATTTAAGACATCCAATACGGTTGGTGACAACACATTAGCGAGATACTTCTTCTGAACAGGTGCAGGTGTTCAAATTTGGAGAAGGGGTAAGATGTTCTTTTTATTACAACATTTTTATTATTATTTACTGTTTCAATGTTGCTTCAGAAACTGATTTCTCCAGAGAAGAAATCTATATGTTTTGTTCATGATACACAACTACTTATTAACCAAGCCATTAGACTACTATCAAAAGAAAAAAAGAAGACTTTCGTAAATCCTATTTTCTTATTACATTGAACAAACGTTTCATATTTAAATCGGTTTACATTTTACATCGAAGTTAAACAGTTTGGCTGCACAGTAGTCTAGCTATAGTGAAGTTAAATGTTTACCAATTACTTCAAAATCTTGAAAGTAATACCGTCATCATAGTGCATATTATGACTGTTTTCATCCTGTGTTATAGCGTGTACGACGTGAGTTATATCAATGCTCAAATATCTTTATGCCTTTAGATGTTCAGATGTTATTTTTTATTGCATATTTTGAAAATATATTGTATTCACTATAATCTTAGTGCATATAAACAATCGTACACTCTTTTATAAAAAGAAGGTATCCCATCAGAGAAAATGCGAAAATGGCATAACGATTCTTTAGCAGAATCATACAATACCGTCATACAAAATCATTCCCCGAAAGCTCGCGCTATTACCGGCAATGCCTTCAAACATGTCAACACCGATAGTCAAAACATATTTCAGAGAAGTACATTCATCGAGACTAAATATACATTTTAACATACTTTATTTCACCTGATACATGTATTTATATAATTACAGCAAAAGTATACATTGATACTAAATCAATGTTCTCCTAACATTAGTTAAAGATCATTCCCTTGAAATGTTAACCACCTGTATAAAAAAATATTAAATAAATATGTTGACATGTATTACAAAAGATAAAAAGGTAAGGGCAGATTTTCAGGAAGCACAGAACACCACAAACACAACCATAGAGCCATACAATGCAAAGTAAGCTCACAACAAAAAGAAGCTTTAACTGAAAAATATTGTAGACGGGTTGCTTCAAAAATCCAACTACAAGTACATTTAGTCATATGTTAAATAAAAAATGAAAGAAATGAACCAAAGCGTGACGCAAAAGAGCGGTTGTTAAGCTCAACCCGTGGGGTCACGACCACGCCTTCTCATATGACACTAGTACTTGTTTTTCCAGGAATCGGCCTCGAGAGCGGTTCAAGTAAGTTTTAAGCTTTTATCACAGTCGAGCTAAGATAAATTAGTATAAAATAAACTGGAAAAAAAAAACACCGTAAGGACAGAACAGCTAGTTCAATGCTGATGCATTATGCTGATATTGCTATCTATTCGTTCCCTAGAAATTAAGTCAAAGGCAGGGTTCATCCTTTATTATCCAGTATAGAAAAATGAAATTTCTTATCAATGTAGAATAAAAATGAAGGAACGTTTAAAGAAAGAAAAAATACTGCTACGCTCGCAAAACATTAGATTTCATAAAAACTACGGTTAAAGTGAAAAATAAATAAAAAATATAACATTTCTGACGACATTGACTTGTTTTATATCGTTCAGAATACATGTACGTTACATTTTACTATAAAGGCAACTTCTGTTCAGTTTACGTTTCCTGTAATAAGGTTTGTTAAATTCAGTAACTTGGGGTACTAACATGTCCTAGCATTTACTGTTGGCTTTATTGAGCGGGGGATCGTTTTAAACTTCGTTGTTCTCTCACTTAGGTTTGCGAATGAAAAGTATTCAGTAAACTATGTATACAAAACGCGTACTGAATGGTAGTTTTCAGCTGCAGATGACAATTGTTTTCACGCGTATGTTCTTCTGTGATATATACACGAAGCATGTTGACCTCAGCTGGTATCAAATTCACTACTGTTGTTATCTTAGTGTCTGCAAGGTTCTTCATTTAATTTACTAGATAAGTTTATAACTTAATTAAAACAATTGTTATATTTCACAATGAATATGTTGCATAACAATATGAAATACATTTGTTTTTAAATATAAATGGAAAAGTTAATGTATTTTTTGTTTTATTGAATAAGCATACATGTACCATATCTTTCACGCTTAAAGAGAAACTGTAATACTCGTACTTCAAAACAAAATTTGCAGCATGGTGTGTTTTAGATAAATGGGCGTGCTGACATATTGGAGGGAAAGCCTAAAGTTTCTGGAAAGTGTATTTCACTACACAAAATTTACACGGAAACATGTTTTTGACATCAAATAAAAAAACAGCTTATTTCTGTTGCATGTTGAAATATCAAAGCAGTGGGATTTCACAAAAAATATGTTACGCCAAGAAATAAAAAAATAGTGTTCTGTCTACGAGCCTTTTGGGAATCATTAGTTTTTCAGCGCTTGCTTGAATCATTACTGGTGAACAATTGCCATAACTCGGATGTTTTATGTTTGTATTGCATTTTTATTTGCTAACGATGTGCTGCTACGAATCTAAATTGTTTGATCCCAAACGCTTAACTAATTTATCGTTTAAAGAAAGAAATTAATTCTGCGAGAGTCGGGAATTGACCGTAGTACATATTTTGATACATATATTAGTGCACTTCAGAGCATGCGCTTGGGAACATTTTAGCAAGTTTATTCACATACCGATAGAACACAGTCGTATACATATCGTCGTTTTAAAACTTTAATGCTTAATATAATGATTTTAACATAATTTCAATAGAACAAATAACAGTCTTGTGAAGTCTTTATTTACCTAATTTAACTTAAGCAGGGTAATTCCATGCATACTTTTCTCATCTCACAAGTTGTACATTGTCGGGAATATTAGAGAAAATACCTGTTGCAGATATCCTAAAAGGCTGAAAAAAATCGAATGTAATACGAACAATTAAAAAGCAAGATGTCTGTTCCTGTTTTGATTTCGAAATCAGACATGTTGCATGGCACGTTGCTTTTGTAACAATTTAAATTTAAAAATCCATCGTTTTATTTAATATATTGCTGTCATATGCAGAAAAGATATAATGTGAATAAACTTTTACTATATTTCAAAATATATGTTGTAGCCTGTATTAAATATGCTACATGTAATCAAATAAGAAACAAAGTAGTTATTCATAACTAAAAAGAAGACAAAATTCCTGTATCAAATAAAATTAATCACAATGTCACAAGGAACCATATTTCATGTTCACATTTCCTACATAGTTTGCTAAAATCAAACTACATTCGCCTGTATGGATAGCTACTCCAAATAAACTGTTTTAGCCCGAAACGTGTATATGTCTACTTCCGTTTTGCAAGTTTTGCTTCGTACATTGATTGCCAGGTATTCTTACTAAGATATTTCTTTAGTTAGAAGAACTGTCGGCAAACTTTGTTTCTAAATATTAAAATTTAGAAAAAAAAAGTATCTAATATATAATGCTGCATATCCGCACACTACGGAATCCTGTTGGGGCAATTTATAATGTCGCCGTCGCGTTTGTGGGGTCGACACACGAAAACGCGAAGTGTCATAGCGACATTACGAAGTGACACCCGACAATCGCAAACGACGGCGACAATCCCAAATGACAATGTCGCGATATCCACTTTGAAATGTCGCCTTACAAAAGCACGATATTTCGCGATGTCACTTCGCGTTGTCGAGCGTCATATCGCATTGTCGCTATGTCACTTCGTAATGTCGCGATGTCACTTCGCGTTCTCGTGTGTCGACCCTGCAAACGCGACGGCGACATTATCAAACGACATGCGAAAATCACAAACGACGCTCGACAACGCGAAGAGACATTTTCCAAATGTCGTATCGTATGTCGCGTGTCGCGGGTTTGGGTCAGGGTCGACGCGCGACAATTCCAAACGATACACGACACGCGAAGTGACACTAGACAATACGAAGCGACATTTTTATAATGTCGTATCGCATTGTCATGCGTCGACCGGTGTTCACTTGAATAAATACCGGCTAATCTTGGTCGCATTTTTTCGAAAAATTCATCAATTTCATTTTATTATTAAAAGCGTTAAAAGTAAGGTATCAAAGTGAAATCTCATTTAATAAGTAGTATTGCCTAATCGAATATTAAAAACAATGTTCTTCCCCGACGGGCACGCCGTCGGGAACATTTGCTGAACTTTGTCATTTTTGGCTTAAAATATTAGCAGTAAAATAAGGAAAAAGTGCTTATAAAATATTTATTTTGGGTAAATAACTGCAAATAAAAACTTGATTTGATAGAAAATGACAAACTCTGAATGTTTGTGACAGAAAAGACAACATCTGTTCGTCCGTCTGTACGTAATTAAAGATAAAAGCTGTATTTCCGTACTTTTCCGTACGGAAAATGTCCGTGTTTTTCATTAATTTCAAATAATTGTAGAATGTTCCAAACACAAGATATTTTAATGAAATAACTTTTGTAAATTAAATTCAAACATTGTCTAAACGGATATGTAACTAGTATAATTTTCCCGCCGTCGGTTTCGTCGGAGGACCGTCTCAAAATGTATCAGTTTTCGTGAAAATATGCATACTATGTACATATATTAAATAGAGGGGTGGTCCTTGTCTGAGAAGCCATATCTTCATAACCTGATGTCCGATTTTAATAAATGATACCTTGTTGCAAAGGACAAGTCAGTACCTAGAGAAAAGAGGCCACGTCAGGTTCGAACCCGGTCGGCTAGGGGTCAAGGTCATAGGTCAAATTCCGGTAATATTCTCAAAATATGAACTTGTCAGAGCAGTCAAGACGGTCCTGAAAATCCAAGCACTACCTTCGCTGAGTCCAATGACACCATTGGAGCAATTCTCACGGCTCCCCGGGTCGGGTCAGCTTAGTCTTAGCCAGCACCCTACCGCATATAACAAGTTTGATAATTTTCTGATACCTGTCCTATTTTTTAAATTATTATTATTGTAATCTATACTGAATTTCAGTTGATGATGACACTTTGTTAGATTTTGACCCTTGTTCGAGTCTCTACACATCAGGTACCTACATATACTATATACATATGAATATGTTCGTAGATGACTTGGCTTTACATTTAAGCTACTTACAAGTCCATATGATGCCATCAGAGCTCAGGACAGGTATCAGAAAATGATTTAACTTGTTATATGCGGTAGGGTGCTGGCCAAGACTAAGCTGACTCGACCCGGGGAACTGTGAGAATTGCTCCAATGGTGTCATTGGACTCAGTGAAGGTAGTGCTTGGGTTTTCAGGACCGTCTTGACTGCTCTGACAAGTTCAAATTTTGAGAATATTACCGGAATTTGACCTATGACATCGCGATATATCGTGCTTTTGAAAGGCGACATTTCAAAGTAGATATCGCGACATTGTCGTTTGGGATTGTCGCCGTCGATTGCGATTGTCGGGTGTCACTTCGTAATGTCGCTCTGTCACTTCGTGTTATCGTGTGTCGACCCCACAAACGCGACGACGACATTATAAATGGCCCCAACAGGATTCCGTAGTACACCCTAAAGTAGCAATCATGATAATACATGTTCCTGCCTTGAATAAACACATAAGTTTGTTAATGATACTCAAACACGTCTGTTTAGTACGGAATCCTGTTGGGACAATTCCAAACGATACACGACATGCGAAGTGAAATTCGACAATACGAAGCGACATTTTCATAATGTCGTATCGCATGTCGCCCGTCTACCGGTGAAAGTGTAAGATTTAGCCACTTCACCGTGTAACGGTGCAACCAACTATTTCAATTTTCTTACCCGCAGGCGACGCCATGCTATAGATCTACGTAAATTACGTCAGCGGTGAAGTGGCTAAATTTTACCTTTTCACTGGTAGAGGGGCGACATGCGATACGACATTATAAAAATGTCGCTTCGTATTGTCGAGTGTCACTTCGCGTGTCGTGTATCGTTTGGAATTGTCGCGCGTCGACCCTCACCCAAACCTGCGACACGCGACATACGAAACGACATTTGGAAAATGATGATTCGCGTTGTCGAGCGTCGTTTGTGATTATCGCATGTCGTTTGATAATGTCGCCGCCGCGTTTGCAGGGTCGACACACGAGAACGCGAAGTGACATAGCGACAATGCGATATGACGCTCGACAACGCGAAGTGACATCGCGATATATCGTGCTTTTGAAAGGCGTCATTTCAAAGTGGATATCGCGACATTGTCGTTTGTTTTGGATTGTCGCCGTCGTTTGCGATTGTCGGATGTCACTTCATAAATGTCGCAATGTCACTTCGCGTTGTCGTGTGTCGACCCCACAAACGCGACGGCGACATTATAAATGGCCCCAACAGGATTCCGTAGTTTAGAGTTACTTGCATCATACCTGAACCAACATTTATTATCCCGAAAACATTTGTGGTAAAACATAAACAATAAAACGAGTAAACAACTGTTTATACAACATGTCAAACATAGATCCCATCAATTCTTTATCATGTCGTATTTTTATTACCTACATTGATATGTACCGTGCTAAATAATACCCCAATGTGACAGCCATATGATTAAGGTATTGGGTAACAGAAATGATTTCTTTCAAAGAGTACTGAATATAGAAAGAATTACCATGACAAACAAGACTAAAAGGTCCATACTTTCATTGAAATAAGTAACGTATGTTACAGACTTCAGCTGTGTAATCGTTTATAAAAAATATGTTAACAATGTTAGATATACTGTGACATATGGCACATGTAACAAATTCACATCAGAAATAATGTTCAATATCGAACAAACAAGGTCTTTACTTGGATTTTCATCTGATTTACCACAGTTCCGAGTTTAGATGCAAAGAAATTAACTATTCAAAGATCCGAACTATAAATCATAGTTAAAAAGTCAATATACTACAAGAATGTCACTAGTTTTATTCTACAATGCTTGTCATTATAATTATGCTGAACTACATTCTGCGGCATCTTAATGTATAATTTACAGGTCCGCGCTCGTCAAACCGCTTACTTACAAACAAGTCTAGTAGTTTTATAATAACTGCAGCCTGATGGACATATATATACATATATCCATCCGCTATGTTTTATAGTGGAACAGGAGTAAATCATTAAGTAAAGACTTCGCATTTCCGGTATTTACCGTCTACTGATAATTCGGCCCGCCCACTTAGCTCAATAGGAAGAGCGCATACCTACGGATCGAGTGGTTGTGAATTCGATCCCCGAGCAAGCGTATGTTTTCCGTGACGATTTGATAATAGGCATTGTATCTGAAATCATTTGTCCTCCTTCTCTGATCCATATGAATTAGTTTTCAGATACTTGTAATAAATAAGTTGGGTTTTACGGCGAATCGACACAAAAAAAGGTCATATATCGCCGAATCAGATACTTGTGTATAACAGATAAGCACTGGTATAGAATCCAGGAACACTGGTTGGGTAAACGGCCCGTCGTTACATAACTGAAATACTGTTGAAAAACGGCGCTAACGCCAACACATCTGCTTACAATATGAGCATATTATTGAAAATCCACAAGAATCATACGTTTATCTACGATTCCTATAATTGAACTACATGATAGCGCTAAATTTGGACTCGTAACTGCAAAGACCTCGTCATTTTAAACAAGCAATGTTTTTCCAAATTTCTAGCCTTACTCTAACGACATTCCCATATTAAAATATGAATGCTGTCAAAGTTAAGTTGGCTGGCCAGAACCATTTCAAAGCCGCCCCTGATGGAAGGGTAAACAGTCGTATTCCATAGGATGATGGTGACAGGAAAAAACTGTTCTGATAGAGTGTTTACTTGCATGAATCTAGCATATTTGCATGAATCTAGCAGTAGCTTCTGATGGTCTTGGCCCCTGGAAGTGATGGTTCAATGGTTACGTCAAAACTGGTGCTCCTTAATGCTGAATAACATGGTTGTCCTTAAGGTGTTTGGATATGCTTGTAGGGTATTATAGTGTATCCCACTTAGTTCGCGCAGCATATTGGTAACACTGCTGGTCCTGGCTGGCAAGATTGATCTTCGCGAATCGGGCAGCTTTCCGTTGGACCACCTCAACTTGGATGATGTAGCTTTTTTAAAGTAAGAGGACCAGTCGAAGAAAACACGCTCTACAAAAGGACGGATGTTAAATTAATTATGAATGATGCTTTCTTTTGTACGATCGGATCATACATGTATTTTCGAGAGTAATAAATACCAGTTCTCTCTTTCAATGAATTTGCATAAAAACAGATTGCGTTGATAAAAAAAAAAATGTCTTGAAGTAGACTATATTTTGGGAAACACATTCGGATCTAGCTGTTATTTATCCAAATAAGTAAATAAGTCTATAAAAGTGATGTCTTATTGACTTTACGTTCCCGAGTAGAACCATTATTTCGGATTAAACATTGACTTTCCGCATACAAAATGACGTTTGAAAGCTAAATCATTAAATTTTGAGGTATACCACTACCAGGTTTACAACAGAAAGTAATGTCAGATGTGATTTAACTCTTTATGTACCTCTACAATAGATTCTTTATCGACGACATTGCATTATATTTAACAAATATAAATGCAGCAAAATCTCTTTATCTTTGTAAAAATCATGACATAACTTTTAATTTATTGATATACGGATGTATTTTGTCTTCAAGTATCCCAAAAGGAAATGATTTTTCTTGTTGGGGAAACAGTTAAGCGCAGATAGTTTTCCATGTCTTATTATCAAAATTTATCTGACAATATAATCATTCATAAAAGAAATTTATTTGTTATAAATACGCACAATTAGATTCTAATGAACTAAAATATGTTTAGAACGATGCGCAGTTCTGTGATTCTTCTATATGGATAAACAGTCTTCATATAAATCTTAGAATAATTAGATCCATAATTCAGCAAAAGTTGATTCGTTTTTACAAAATGTACCTTTACATTGTACGATCTATTTATTGCATCATGTTGCTGTGCTTCTGTTATGGACGTATTTAAGACAAAAAGGGGTGCATGAATTAAACAAATAAAAAGAAAAAGTCTGAAGTGGTTTGATTTGAACTAAGAACTTAAATTTCCAGTTACAGACACAGTTCAGTCATCAGTTGGTGGTGTTCCTGGGTCGTACGGTGACAGGAAAAGTATGAACATTTTATGCCCTCGATGAAAGCACAAGACTAAGTCGTCTTGTAAAAGTAATACACATGTTAATAATTAATATGGAGGCGATTATTACAACAGATGGATGTAAAAGTTTACACACAGGGTCTCATTGAACTCCTGGAATACGAAAATTATCAGCCAAGTCTGAACCCAGTAAATAAAGTATCATGCAACATAACAGATGTATTTTGCTCGCCAGTTATTACAACGGACATAGATATATTAAAAGCATACAGTCCCGTCAGCACTAGCCCAATTTACACGGAACGGCTTTTAAAACGTTAACCTAAACTAACTCTGAATAACTCCAGTTTGAAGAAGACATTTTATTAACATTCTTTTAAGGACGTAGCACTTTAAGACACACAATTACCTAAATTTCACAAAGCAGAAACGCATAAGCATGTGTTTGCATTCGGTAGGAGAACCCCACCGTGAAGATAAAATTCACATAATGAAAAAAATCGTTAAGATGAGTCTATGACCTGATACGCGGAGAATATTATAAAAATCGTATTCTCAAAATAGTTTCTTACAACGGTTGATGCCTATTAAACAGTTTTAAAATCGATACAGCATATATTGAAGCCTATCAAAGTTTATCACAAAGTTCTCAAACCTGTTTCGTTATCAGTTTTGAGAATGAGACTAAAATGACAGGAATTAAAAAAAAAATTACAAAATATATAGTTTCGTTAAATAAATTGCTCTGTTAAATTATAAATATTGTTTCATTTCATTACCTTTCATAGACAGACTTGAACAAACCGAGTCCACTGTTTTTGTATAGTTGCGTTCCGTGCTTTCAAAGGATCTTTACACATATTTTATATGCTATTGTGTGCCGGCTGTAAATCGTCTCCACGTACTTGGACGCGGTGTTATTATATTGTTGACACTTTGGGATCATAGACAACATTCAATTTTAACATATGATTTCACTTAAGCGGTTGCTGGGAGCGGAGGTGTCGAGGAGTGTTGCACATTTGAATACCTCATGAACAGACTCATTCAAACCACGATAAAGTTTGCTTGATTGTGTTCAAAAGATCTCCTTACATATGATATATACATATAATAAATGTGTACAAAAGCTAGGAGACAAATAACTCATTCGTCTCATAGACACAATCACCCATTTGAATGATGTATTCGATATGTCTATGTGTGTTGTTAAATCTCACGGTTCGTGAGTCTTGATTTTGAAAATTGCCGCCATTACGAGGGTCCTGCAAAAAGTTCTGTCATTGGGTTCTGATTTCTTAAGTGCAACGTTATAACAAAATTATTTTATTACTAACCTTCAAAGTATTCCCCCTTTACCGAAACACATTTTTGTAACCTTTTTACCCAATTGCGAAAAGCAGATAGTCATTTTTTGGTATATATTTCCTCAAACAGATAAATGGCGCTGCCAAAGGAACTTCTGGACTTTTATATATTTCCAGAAAGCATTTTCTTAAGCCTGACCATCATTTGCTTGGACGTTTCTTAATGTAAAGCTTTTTCACTTTCTTCGGTAAAGATTTCTTGAAGAATCGTTCAGTGACTGTCAGGAGTCCATCTTATACACGACAACGCCTCCTCTCACAAGTGCGATGTTGGTAAGTCTTTTTAGCTTCTGAAAAGGTGGAAATTGTAAACAATTGTAAACCATTCGCCTTATTCACCTGACCTACGTCCCTGTGACTTTTTATATTTCCAAGGTTTAAGAAAATGCCTTCTGGAATGAATAGAAGTTGAGAAGTTTTCTTGGTAGCGCCATTTATCCGTGTCTCAAACAAATACCAAACGAATACTATTTATCTGCTTTGCGCGACTGGATACGAAGCGGAATACCTTGAAGGTTAGTAATAAAAATAATTTTGATGAAACGTAGCTCTTATGAAATCAGAACCAAATGACAGAACTTTTTGCATGAACCTCGTACACATAATAACTTTTTAAAGGATTGTTATCCCCATAACTACAATTCAATTGTCAAAAAGTAGAAGAAAATTGGGATGTAAAAATATATGTGCCATTCGATTTTTTGTCGTATCGGGCATCCTGTGGAATTGCCACTTTTTCTACCTCGTTATCACAGCAGCCAGCGCGTTGTTTGTGTCGCGTGGCGGCCGTAAAATGTCATCCAGTACATTAAATCAAAGATGTTATATTTCGCACTTTTCAGATCGTCCAGCACGACTTTTATGTTGTAGTATAGGTAATGTTTAGTTTTGCAGCTTTTGAAAATTTGGTGGTTCCAATACTTTTCTTTAATATGCTGGCTCCATAACCTCGTGTATTCTTTCTTCGTTTAGTTTCTCGTTTACGGCAAGCCATTTTTTACCGTGAACAATACGCCGCTTCTCATGCAATAACACACCAATGTATCATTTAAGGTTCCATGTCCCTCACCGTACGAACACATCTGGGGATGTCTCTAAATTGTTTTTGTTACTTGTGACATGCGTAAATGTTGAGTTTTGCTCCACTTGTGGCTAGAAGGCGTGGATGGTATCATGCATTTCTACTACAGTCAATGAACAGGCTCAACCAAACCGAGCCTGCAAAATTTTCATTTTTTCCTGTTGAGCGACCTGTGGAGTTTCCACTTTTTCCATTTAATGGTGTTAGAACTTTCTTTGAATAAGACTGTGGACTTTATTCAAGAAATGTAAAGGTATTTGCGTGTTTTGAAAGGTCTTAAATGTAGTTTGACTCCTACAAAAAATGACGGAGATAGTGAAATATTTCTTGCACTTTGCATAGTCGAGTACTTAAAAGTTAAGCTCTTGGTGCTCTGACTTCAGACAAAATGTTGGGTACATCGATGTCATTATACTTTAGATTGACCTTTTCATGCTTTACTTTATACGATCTGGTATTTTGTCACTTATGTTAGAGCCTTTTTCAGCGGGGAGTGATTTTATTTACACTTGAAAATAGGGTTAGTGCGAGGTTGACATGCCGTAAACGCGTATAAATCCCTAGTTTATTTCATAAACGTTACTGACCGTTCCAGTGCGGTGTCCCTATTTTCAACCTGTTTACTTCCGTCTCGTATTTTGTATTGCATATGTTGTCTTACTTGTTGTTAGCGTTCTTGTTGTTAGCGTTTCTTTCCTCTTTCTCCTCAATACACCATCGCCCCCTCCCGACCCTTCCCCTTGCATATGCGCTCTCTTGAATTGCACCCGCTCTCCTTTTACTATGAGTAAGTTAGCGTGTCCATCATAATTTTGGCCGCCGGTCGTTCTTAGGCGGTGTCGGACTGGTGTTATTTTCCTGCTGATGTGTGTGAGTGGTTTTATGTGTCTGGGTGTGTGTGTGTTTCTTGGGTGGTGCCCCACAGTGTTGTTTTTTCTTACTTGTCTGTTTGTTTATAAGTGATGTTAGTTTGTATGTGTTTTTGTCTTTAGTAAGTCTGCGCTGCTGTGTTTTACAGTGTAGCGAGACTGTGTTTAAGGAACCTGGCTTTCTCCACACTTCGGTTCATTTCTTTAACTTTTTTTTTGTATTTTGCAAATAATTAAAATGTATTTTTGAAACAACAAGTCTAAAATATTTTCCCGATACTACATCTTTTTGTTGGGCCTACATTGCGATGCATGGCTCTATATATGTCTGTGTTTGGGGTGCTTTGTGCTTTCGGAAAATCTGCCTTTACCATTCAAAGGTCTTTAATGCAGGGCAGACAGAGAGATAGAATTATTTGTTAATTTGGTGCCAAATATTTCTGCGCATCGATTAGAAATCATAATTATACCAGTAGAAACATTATCATGAACACCGTACTGATACAGGAAAACATTTATATTGCAAAGACAATAATTATGAAAACAGCACATTAACTTGAATACGTTTCGTAGCGACCTTAGTAGAAACAAGCACGATTAATAAATAGAAATATAAACGTGCTGCCTAAACATAGTCACAACTTTTCATTTTACTCGTTGAACCTTTATATGTGTTTTTCTTTAAGATGATGAGTGCCACTTTAGAGAAAAAAATTATAAAAATATACGAGCACTATCCACATGAAGTGAACGTTTCAGTTATTTACTCGAAAGTCCCATGAATAATATAATATATAAGCATACAAATAAAAGTTCTAATATGTACACATGCATTTCTAGGGATAATGTCTCGTCACTTATTGCTGCTGACCTGTTTGTTTGCTGGGAGTTGTTATGCTGGTAACAGTACATCGGCTTTGTCACGTATACCGGATACACTACAGAAGTTGTGTCCTGGCATTAACATTTGCCATGAGAACCAGACATATCCAGCACCAGAATTCACATTTTTTACAGGATATAGGTCTTGCTGTTCTGGTAAGTTAGCAAAGATACAGATCTTGCTTTATCTTTGTAATCATACCGTTTGAACATTGAACAATTTATTCACAAGTACGTGTTGGCGCAATGTTGTTTAATGTTTATTTTATTATGTTTATATTTCATACAACGATGTAAATTTAATAACATATAGTTAGGGCAATTATTTGGTTTGGTAACCGATTTACAATACCCTTGCTACTTTCATTCTGAATCTGTCCATTTCATTACATCTTCCTTTCTCATTATCTGTCCTGCCAGGTATCTGACCATGTCATTCGGCCTTCCTGTCAAAATATCTGACCATTCCAAATGGTCTTCCTTTCTCGATTCTGTTCATTTATTTTGCATTCCTGTCTCGGTGTCTGACCATTCAAAGTTGTTTTTCGTTCTGGTATCCAAGCAGTTCATTTGCCTTCATGTTTCTGTATCTGACCACTCCATGTAATCTTACTTTCTAGGTTCCTTTCTCGCTTTTCATTCCATCTTACATTCTTTTCTGGATATGTTGACGATTTAATTTTGCATTTCTTTCTCGGTATTTAACCATTCGATGTCCCTTCCTTTCTCGGTACCTGGCCGTGTCATGTTACTTTACTTTCTCGGACCATTTCATGTTGTTTCGTTTCTGGTTATCTGAAAGTTCCATGCAACATTCATTCCCGTTATCTGGACATTCGATGTTGCATTCCTTTCTCGGTATCTGGCCATTCCGTGTAGCTTTCCTTTCTCGGGATCTTATCATTACATTTTGCACATCTTTCTCCGTATCTTAACAATTCATTTTTCTCTTTCGTCTCAATATATGAATATTACATGTTGCTTTCCCCAGCTGCTATCTGACCTTTCCATTCTCCCTCTCTACCTAGCTGACCATTCCATTTTCGCATCTTTTCCAAGTTTCTGACGTTCCATGTTGCCTTCTTTTCTAGGAATATGTTTACTTCATGTTGCCTCCCTGTCATTCCACATCCCACCTTTTGAGTATCAGACCGTTCTATGGTGCCTTCCTTTCTCGGTGTGTAACCATGTAATATTGTAGGTGGGGACCATAAACGTTTACCATGCACACGGTTGCCATGGAAACAGTGAAATCATATATAGTTCAAAAGAGCTTTTATATGGGAACATTTCTTTTTTGAAAGAGTTGGTCCTAGTCTATGAACAAAAGTCTAGGGGCTAGGGATGCTTGATAGACGTTTCTGGTCCCTATACTTATTCCCGGAATCTGACCGTTTATTGCTGTCATTCAATATTTACTTTCGATACCGGTATATGACCATTTAATGCTGTCATTCAATATTTACTTTCTTTACCGGTATATGACCATTTAATGCCATTCAATATTTTCATTTTATCCCGGTATCTGATCATTTAATGCTGTCATTTCATATTACCATCGTTTCTAGGTATCCCATCGTTTCTAGGTATCTGATCATTTTCTGTTGCCATTTAATATTAACATTCATTTCCCAGTTTACCATGTATTTTTCTTTACATGGTATGGTATCGGACAATTCGCTGTTGTAGTTTTTTCTTAGTATGTGACCATTTCATTTTGCCATCGTTTCTCGGTATCTGACCATTCTAGTTGCCTTCTTCTCTTGAAATCTGACCATGTCATATTGCCTTCCTTTATTGTTATCTGACTATTCCATGCTGTTGTGCTTTCTAGGTATCTTATCAATACATATTGCCTTCCATTCTCGGTATCAGGCCCTTCCAAATTTCTTTTTTTCTCGGTACCCGTAAATATTATTTTGCCTTCCTTTCTCCGGATATGACCACTCCATTTCACCTTCCATTCTTGGTACCCAGCCAATTCATGTTACCTTCATTTCTCGATATCTTATTATAACATGTTGCTTTCCCTCCTCGCTCTCTGACCATTCAGAAGAGTCCCTATTGTAAACATTCATTCCCTTCGATACACGCTGTGTGGTAATATATGCAATAGGGCACCGCCTAAATCGGAAAAGAGTCTGACTTCAATTTTCCCGAATCACAAACAAACGTACCTTTATGAACAATGTCCTTTTCTTCTACAAGTGTACACATCAATGAAAGATACTATTTGTTTGTTTTACGATGCACATATTCCCATATATTTTAGTGGTTAGGTTGTTTGACATGACATAAAAGCAACTCGTCGGTCCTTCCTTTGTTTATGATTTGCGAAACGTTGCGTTTCGACAAGTTGTGTAAACGCTTACTGACACAAGGAATAACGTCTTCTTCCAAAACAAATCAGAAGCTAAACGCTCAGTGCACGTGCCGGAAGGACACATTTTTATTTGATAGTATAATTTCATTGGGTGTCTCGTGTGTTACCGTAACGAGATCGGTCCCTTTTTTCGTCGCAAATCGATTAGATTGATTCTCTAAATCTTGTTTTCTCCCAATATCTAGAGCTGGACCTGGAGTCCGGCGACTATTGGAATATGGTAAAGATTTCTCATATGGCATATCGAAGTAGATTTGGGAGAAGATATGTCCTTGCAAATATCAGAAACATATCACATACATAAAATGTTTGTTTGGAAAAAAAACTGTAAATTACATAATAAGTTTTTCTTAAATACAGCCATTTGAAGTGAAAGAATATCATTATTCAAACAGATTGGTGACAATGTAAAACATCTTCTCTCTCCTCACACATATACACGCACGCACAAACTTACACACAAGGGCACAAGTCCGTCACAGGTAAGGTATAATGTCCAGAAACGAAGCCTTATCATATTTGTCTGTTTGGAATACGGTAAAGATGCTTCAAATGATCTGACGTAATTTGATGTGGGATGTACATCAGGAAAGTATTAAATATGGCTAAATGGAAAATTACTGCATACAGAACACTGAAGGGAGACTGAATCCTTCTCTTAATTGTATCTTGTTTTTATAAGACAGGAATCATTTTTCTTAAATATATGCAAGCTCAATAATATAACAAAATAGATCAATAGCTGCTGGAGCAAATGGTGTTGTTGCCGAAATAGAAAAACTGGAAATTCCACAGCTCGCGCAACACGACAAAAATGAAAATGTTGCAGGCTCGGTTTGATTTAGCCTGTTAACGGAGGGTAGTGGAATGCATACTGCCGTCCACGCCCTCTAGCCACGGGTTGAGCAGAGCTCAACATTTACACATGCTACAAGTACAAAAACAATTTAGAGACATCTTTAGATGTGTTCATATGGTGGTGCACATGGGACCTTCAATGATACACTTGCGTGTAATTCCATGAAATGCAGCATATGGTCCAAAGTTAAAATAATTGGGTTGTCCGTAACAAAAAAAAAAAAAAAAAAAAATGGGCAGAACTAAACAAACTGGGATTTAGAAAGGGGATCTGAGGTTATGAAGCCTGCATATCTGTCAGAATAATTTGTATATCTAATATATTGATAACGTAACACATAAGCACAGATAGTGCTTGACTCCCTTTTCATGTTGTCATTGCTATAATTATTGTTGAATTGCTGTAATTAATAGAATTTGGGACATTTGTCGCTGATTTGGGTTCATTATATAGATAGCTGGATCCCAGCATCACACAATATGTCATATACAAAAGTTAATGGGAACCAGATATTTGACAGAGCAAGTACTCGTTGTAAAACGTTATGTTTAAATTTGGACCAATCAGAAACAAGTTCTAAAAATAGCACGTCTGCTGGGGTATAAATAGGTAGATGAATGATAGAGAGCTCATTCGGTATCCAGCGGTTGAAGAAGACACATCGAGGATTCAACTAATAATTTATCCCAGTACCTTGATAAGGAAGTTATTGCAACTACACTGTCAGGGCGGATAAATTATTAAAAGGAAAAAAATAGAAGTTCGTAGACTAAAGAAGAGTAGCAGAATTTCGATAAGGTTTCGAGCTATAGGGCCAGCGCATAGGAATTTTACCTTAAAGGTAATTGAATGCTATAGACGATAGCATATATAGGCTGAGCATCGAGAAGCTGAGACAGAGACCCAGAGTTTGGAAATCTACTGAGATAGTAGGAGAGTTCCAGCTTATAGACGGTTCAGCATTATTGGCGAAGTACAGCCAAGGCATCGGGGATAATACCTATATGGTAGTTGAATGCTACATATGATAGCATATAGGCGCTGAGCATCCAGGAGTCAGGGCAATTATATAGAGTTTGAGAGGACAGAGGCCGAGCATCTATGCAATAGGACTCGTATGTTGTTGATTCAAAGACATTGTCTGACGGGAACTTCAACAAAAAGACTAGTCAAGTATAGAGTCTCCAGCCTATAGGAGTTTGAGCTAATCATTTTTAATTAAAGATTGTTAGTTTGAAACATTTAGTGATTTGCCTGATCCCTGAAATTGTCTAGCTCATAATAAGAAATCATTTACGAATCATTGGTACACGAATCATTTAGGCAAGGTAGCCAGAGGAAAATTCTATATATGAGATATTTGGTCTCACCAGCTCTACGTTTTAACAAAGGACAATCTACATCGTTTGTCAGCTAGTCTAAGACATAGTCACCTTAGCGATTGGACCCAAACCATTGTTCAAGATACTAAAGGCGTAGGCACTTCCCTGGGTCATATAACCAGTATCCTGACAATTTGGGGGCTCGTCCGGGATCTACATCCAAGGAGGTACAGAGACTAGTGGGTTTAACGTTCTTTTGGTGTACCAAAAACAGCTGTGACTGAGGGTAGCCTGAGCTATATATATTTTAGTTCCAGCATTAGTTCAAACGTAAGATTTTAAGATGGACTACGATAGATGGGTGGCGATGGGAGAACGATTGGGCTTTTCTGGTTCCGAGCTTAGTGATTATGTGGATAGAAAAGAAAAGGAGTATACTGAACGTGAGGAACGTATGTTGAGACGGGAAGACGAGAGACACAGACGAGATGAAGAAAGGCGGCATCATGAGGATGAACAACGGAGGTTTGAGGCTCAAGAAGCTGAGAAGAAACGATTGTTTGAGATTGAACGTTTGAGGGAAGAACGAGCTTTGAAGGAACAGGAGTTGGAAATGCTTAAAATAAAGTCTGATGCCGGAGCTCTGGGAGATGATAAAGGTGCTGAACACCATAATAGTAAGACACTGCGGCCGAGACTCCCAAAGTTCGAAGAAAGTAAAGATGATATGGATGCATACCTCGAGCGATTTGAACGGTTTGCAAAAAGCCAGGGATGGAAAGAAGAGACATGGGCTGTGAGCCTCAGCTCATTACTTACAGGAAAAGGCCTGGACGTATACACAAGCATGCCTCCAGACCATGCCAATGACTACCCAGCATTGAAGAAAGCAGTGCTGAAACGTTATCAGTTGACAGAGGAAGGTTTTAGATTGAAGTTCAGGGAATGCAAGCCAGAGCGTGGAGAAACTGTTTTTCAGTTTATGGCAAGGCTGGACAGGTATTTCAGTCGATGGACAGAAATGGCAGAAGTTGACAATACGTTTGAAATGCTGAAAGACCTTATGATCAGAGAACAGTTCATCCAAACATGTTCCACAGACCTTGCTTTGTTCTTAAAGGAAAGAGTTGCAAAATCGAGAGCTGAGATCACGCAGTTAGCAGAACAGTACATTGAAGCGCATGGTGGTACTATAACCTCAAACAGGGTTTTGAAAAATAATTCCTCATCCAATAGGCCACCACAACGTCTAAGTATGACACCTCATCTCAGCCCCAACAAAGAGAAAGGCCAGCTTTAAAAAACCTGTATGTTTTGTATGCCACAAGGAAGGTCATATAGCTAGAGAATGCAGAGACCTATCCAAGAGAAAAATAAGCGGTGCTGCTTTAGCTAATAGGGGATCCTATGAGGAAAGACAGAGAAATAGGCATGGAACGCAATATTCTACACCTATAGATTGGAGAAAGGAAGGCCAAGGCCAGAAAGACAGACAGTATGAAGACAGGAAAGTGTCAGCTTCATGCATAGCTGTGTCATTAGATGACAGAAAGGTAAAAGACAACATAGAAGATGGATGGCTTAAGTTAGGAGATGGACAATCTGTTTCGGTCATAGCAAGCACCTGTACCATTGATTCAACAACCGGTGAAAGAAACTTGGTGTTGAAGACAGGATATATAGGGGATAAAGAAGTTCAAGTTTTGAGAGATACAGGTTGTGAGTTGGCAGCTGTTAGGAAAGATTTCGTATCAGAGAATCAAATGTTAGATAAGAAGTATCTTATGGTTGCAATTGATGGACGAACAAGGATAGTTCCTTCAGCAAAGATACAAGTTGACACACCATATTATACAGGAGAAGTTGAAGTCATGGTTTTGACAACTTTGATCTGCGATTTAGTTATTGGAAATATCAAAGGGGCTTCTGATAGACCAGACATTAACTGGATTAGTAGGGATGGAAAGCAGTCTCCATCAAAAGAAAATATTGTTGCAGCTGTGGTAACGAGAGCACAGGCTGAGAAAGAAAAACAGTCAATAAAACCTTTGAAGGTCACAGAACCTAAACAGGATGAACTTAATGTCGAACGTTTAAAAAAAGCTCAGAAGGAGGACAATAACTTAGGAAAGCTGTGGACGTATGCCTCTGATAAGAAGAAAATGAAGACAAAGAGTGGTTATACATTTATGTACGAAGTCAAGAAGGATGTATTGTATAGAACCTTCGAAGAAAAGAGAGGCAGTATTATCAAAAAGATAAAGCAAATTGTAGTTCCAACTCATTTCAGAAAGAGAGTTATGTCTTTAGCTCATGAATCAATAGTTGGAGGACACCTATCAATAAGAAAGACAGTTGATAGGATACAAACAAGTTTTTACTGGCCCGGGTTAACTAGTGATGTCACAAGGTTTTGTAGGTCGTGTGATATATGTCAGAAAATGATTCCAAAAGGAAAAGTTAGAAAGGTTCCATTGGGAGATATGCCAATAATGGAGACACCATTTCATCGGGTGGCTGTGGATTTAATAGGACCTATTGCTCCTGTTTCAGAAAAAGGAAATCGGTATATTCTTACCGTGGTCGACTATGCCACAAGATATCCTGAGGCAGTTGCATTACCTAGGATTGAGACAGAACGGGTAGCTGAGGCTCTGCTAGATATATTTTCTAGAGTAGGATTTCCATCCGAAATTTGAGTGACAGAGGAAGTCAGTTTACCTCACAGCTGATGGAAGAAGTTTGTAGGCTGATCAGTCTGAAACAAATGTTCACAACTCCGTATAACCCAAAGTGCAATGGCTTTTGTGAGCGTATGAATGGTATTTTAAAGAGTATGTTGAAAAAGATGTGTCAAGAAAAACCAAAAGACTGGGATAGATATTTGTCAGCCGTATTGTTTGCATATCGAGAGGTTCCACAGGCAAGTACAGGATTCTCACCATTTGAACTTCTCTATGGCAGGACAGTCAGAGGACCTATGCAAGTACTTAAAGAACTTTGGACTGAAGCTGAAACACCAGAAACGAGAAACACATATGAGTATGTATTAGACTTACGGAATAGGCTGGAGGAAACATGTAAGATAGCTAGAGAAAGTCTTCATTCAGCACAAGAAACGTACAAACACCATTACGACAAGAGTGCCAGAAACAGAAATTTAAAAGTCGGGGATAAAGTGCTGTTACTTTTACCAACTAACCACAATAAGTTGATGCTTCAGTGGAAAGGACCTTATGAAGTAGTTGATGCGGTCAACAAAATGGATTTTAAAGTAAAAGTCGGTGACAAGATAGGACTTTACCATATCAATTTACTCAAAAAGTACGAAGAAAGACAAGATATTTTTGCAGGAAGTGTCGCCGTGATCGAGGCCGATGTTAGCACAGAGACTGGAGTAGTTGATGACGAAAATTTGCTCGACCTGGTCAGAATAGGAGGGTCAGAAACATATGAAAATGTACAAATTAATCCTCATTTGTCTGAAAGCCAAATTACTGAAATTAAGTCGCTTATAAAACAATATCAAGACATTTTTACAGAAAGTCCTGGAACGACGAATCTTGTAGAACATAAGGTCGAACTCACAACCACAGAACCTGTTAGAGTCAAACAATACCCCATACCATATGCGAAACGTAATGAGGTTAACCAAGAGGTTCAACACATGTTAAACGCTGGAATTATTGAACCTGCCACCTCTGCATACAACTCCCCTATCGTTATGGTGAAAAAGAAAGATAATACAAACAGATTTTGTATTGATTTTAGGCGGCTGAATTCTATAACTAAATTTGATACGGAGCCTATGGGAAATGATGAAGATATTCGGTCAAAACTTCATGGAGATAAATTTTTCACAAAATTAGACCTCAGCAAAGGTTACTGGCAGATTCCTGTCGAGAAGCAATCTAGGCACTTGACAGCCTTCACAACATCTGAGGGAAGTTTCCAGTTCCGAAAAATGCCATTTGGTATGATAAATTCTGGTGCTACATTTAATAAAATGATGCGAAAATTATTGATAGGATGCAAACATGCTGACAATTACGTGGACGATATTTTAGGTCACACCATAACGTGGGACACACATGTCTCAATGTTACAAAATATTTTTAAGAGGGTTAGAGATGCAAAGCTTACACTAGAACCATCAAAGTGTTTCATAGGATATGATAATATTTCATTCACTGGGCATAAGGTCGGAAATGATCAGCTAGAGATGGAAGATGATAAATTAGAGCGTATAAAGAATGCAGAAGAACCTAAGACTAAGAGACAAGTACGGAGTTTCCTTGGCCTAACTGGTTATTATAGAAAATTTATAGCATCATACTCCGAAGTTGCAGCACCACTGACTGACTTAATCAAGAAAGGGAAACCTAATACTGTAGTATGGGAAGAACAACATGCCAAAGCTTTTCTTACGTTGAAAACCTTGCTTACACAAGCACCTATTTTACGGTTACCAGACTTTTCACGACCTTTTATATTACAGTGTGATGCTTCAGATACTGGGGTTGGAGCAGCACTTCTTCAGAGGTATGAAGATGGACAATTTCCCATAGCATATGCCAGTAAGAAATTGCTCCAAAGAGAAAGGAACTATTCGGTAATTGAAAGGGAATGTTTGTCAATAGTTTTTGGTGTTAAGAAATTTCAGAAGTATTTGTACGGCAGTGAGTTCATCCTACAGACTGATCATGCCCCATTGAGTTACATACAGAAATGTAAAGTAGAAAGCTCAAGAATTATGAGATGGGCATTGTTTTTGCAGTGTTACAGATTCAAGATAGAATCTATCAAAGGAACAGAAAATGTATGTGCTGATTATTTAAGCAGACAATAATGGGTTATATACGTTAGGTGTAACAGATCTTTAAAAAAAAAAAAAACAATCAAGAAATAGTAAAAAGAAAAAGAGATGTGTTTACAAATTATTCTTCATGTTTATGAAAAACTGGAAGTATTTTCTTGAGAAGGGGGCTATTTGTCAGAATAATTTGTATATCTAATATATTGATAACGTAACACATAAGCACAGATAGTGCTTGACTCCCTTTTCATGTTGTCATTGCTATAATTATTGTTGAATTGCTGTAATTAATAGAATTTGGGACATTTGTCGCTGATTTGGGTTCATTATATAGATAGCTGGATCCCAGCATCACACAATATGTCATATACAAAAGTTAATGGGAACCAGATATTTGACAGAGCAAGTACTCGTTGTAAAACGTTATGTTTAAATTTGGACCAATCAGAAACAAGTTCTAAAAATAGCACGTCTGCTGGGGTATAAATAGGTAGATGAATGATAGAGAGCTCATTCGGTATCCAGCGGTTGAAGAAGACACATCGAGGATTCAACTAATAATTTATCCCAGTACCTTGATAAGGAAGTTATTGCAACTACACTGTCAGGGCGGATAAATTATTAAAAGGAAAAAAATAGAAGTTCGTAGACTAAAGAAGAGTAGCAGAATTTCGATAAGGTTTCGAGCTATAGGGCCAGCGCATAGGAATTTTACCTTAAAGGTAATTGAATGCTATAGACGATAGCATATATAGGCTGAGCATCGAGAAGCTGAGACAGAGACCCAGAGTTTGGAAATCTACTGAGATAGTAGGAGAGTTCCAGCTTATAGACGGTTCAGCATTATTGGCGAAGTACAGCCAAGGCATCGGGGATAATACCTATATGGTAGTTGAATGCTACATATGATAGCATATAGGCGCTGAGCATCCAGGAGTCAGGGCAATTATATAGAGTTTGAGAGGACAGAGGCCGAGCATCTATGCGATAGGACTCGTATGTTGTTGATTCCAAGACATGGTCTGACGGGAACTTCAACAAAAAGACTAGTCAAGTATAGAGTCTCCAGCCTATAGGAGTTTGAGCTAATCATTTTTAATTAAAGATTGTTAGTTTGAAACATTTAGTGATTTGCCTGATCCCTGAAATTGTCTAGCTCATAATAAGAAATCATTTACGAATCATTGGTACACGAATCATTTAGGCAAGGTAGCCAGAGGAAAATTCTATATATGAGATATTTGGTCTCACCAGCTCTACGTTTTAACAAAGGACAATCTACATCGTTTGTCAGCTAGTCTAAGACATAGTCACCTTAGCGATTGGACCCAAACCATTGTTCAAGATACTAAAGGCGTAGGCACTTCCCTGGGTCATATAACCAGTATCCTGACAATATCACAGAAACTGCCAAAAGCAGGCACGATATCTAAGGGGTAATTGTACAATATGAAAACGGGAGTATTGGAACCACCCAGGCCGAAATGCAAAGCTAAACGGTACCAATAAAACTACATTAGTGCTGAACGATCTAAAAAGATCGAAATATAAAAATCTGCTATATATACCCTTTGACTGAGCTAAAATTCATTTCCTTAGTAAAAGCGATGCTGATAATCAGTGATTCACTTCCTGTAAGCTCAGAATCAGCTATATTTCTGTTGTCTATAAATAAGTTAGCATTAAAGTCTAAACATATCCAATACAATTTTAAGAACAACTGTTCTAAGGGCGTCTGTGAAGCAGTGGTTAGCAGGTTGGACTACAATGTCAGCTGTCCGGGTTCGATTCCTGCTCGCAGCTGATATAACGACAGGTGTTCAGTGCTGGGTGATTAACTTAAATTTGTACTGGTATTTCCAGCAGTATCGGCCTAGACTGGATGCTGGGGAGGTAAATATGACACCTGTCGTGGGCTGTCCACAATAAATAAGAAACTACCCGTTTTCGGTAATGTTTTGGGATATTACAAACAGGGTATTTTCTCATGTACAATGACTTTAGTTGCTCTATCGTCATTTCTTTTATTTGGCAGCTCAAATATTGGACAAACTTTTCACGTAGATATATTTATTTACTACAGATTCGCACTGGTTTAAATATGCATATATACTCTGCTATCATGTCTCACAAAAAAGCAGTGACATTTTAGTATGTTTAACTGATTCGGACCAGAGAAGCTATATATTTTCCCTCTGAATGTTAACTGGATCTCGTGGATACAGTTATTCTTATTGAGAGAGTGTGCATTAAGGGATATAATTAAATTCAGAACATACGTGAGATCCGCGAGGATACAAGTTCGCATTATGAATTATTATAAGTAGAGAGAATTTATACAACTAATCACTACCACAATCTATTACGAGCAAGCCCGTTATTTGTTGGCACAACACTTCAATTGCTCCAGCAGCCAGTTCAAAAAGGACTGGACTTGTGTCTTGCGCAAAACAATAGGTTTCATTGAGGCAAATATTTCTGCCAAATGTAATATGACTGCTTCATGCATGTCGAAGTTACCACTTGGACTAAATCTGACATGAGCATTGATCCCAAAGCGTAATCTAGACTTTGAGATAGGGATAGAGATTTTTTCGCGCGATACTTATACTCGTATTGAAGCAACTATTTCTGCCAGCTATACAAAATTACTCTTTGAATGTCAAAAGTATTATCCGGACAAAATCGAATGACGCGTGCACTAACGTATGTGTTTTGACAACCATTTCGGGCTAAATGCAAGCGGGCTAAACGAAAACTACTGTGACATTGTTTTATTAATTGGTATGTTTCAGTACATATTAAGTTAAAACGTAATCACCTATAAGTACTATTTTCTCAATGAAACATGGTCTTTTATTTCTATTTATATAGAATGTTCGTGCAGTTCTGATTGCAACGAAAATGAAAATTGTTGCTTTCCGCACAAACCAAAAGATGGCGGACGACTAAAAGTTTCGCAGATAAAATACACTTGTCTTTATCCTGTAACACCTCAACCGCCGGATCGAGATAGACAACTTTACCAGTCTTACAGTATGATATCGTCCATTCCAGAAAAGGATCACGGAGAAAGCACATTCGTACCCAATATATCTTGTGGTGAAGAAAATATAGCTCCTTGGGGCAGTCTGTATCCTGTTTATTCTGCGGAATACAAACTACTATACAAGAATATGGCATGTGCAGCAGCAAATGGTGTGACTGATGGCATGCTTTGGGATGTTGTTCTTAACTGTGACGACTACTTTCACGGAATTACATTAGATGTTAGCAACTTTGTTCTGGGACTAGACTCCAACTTTATTCCCGACGAATGTGAAGTTGATTTCGTATACCAGGGTAACATTGAAGACATTAAATCTCTGAAATGCTATACAGATCTCGTTACAACATGTCTCGACACCCGCTTTAAGATCCCTGAGGAAGTTTATGCTTCAGAAGAGGACATAGTCGAGATGTGTACAAGTGGGCTTGTGTCGCCATTTAAAGGTGCTATGGAAACATTTGCCAACGTGTTTTGCTATATATGTAACAGTCATTATTTTCGGAAAGAGATGGCTTGTCTAAACATTGACTATGACGCGGAAAGAGGACTTAAAAGCCGTGGTTTCCTCGCGCTCCTTGATAGGAATTTTATAAGTAAAGGTCGAAAGGAAACCATCAGAGAGGCAGGAGAACTTCCAGTAGCATGCAGCATCAATGATGTATGTTTATCATTAAATCTATACATCAATCTTCTTAAGTTGATAATAAATAAATTTGATAATAAATAAAAAGCACATAGTACAATATCAGTTTTCATCAGCACCTTAAGTATGAAATCAGGACTCTTGACTTTAAAACTTGCTCTAATCTTGCATTCACATATTTTCTGTCACTCACAGAAAATTTTAGCGGTAGAAAAACACTGAAAATACGGTAACTTGAATTTTAAAACATTAAAAGTTGATACTGATGAATCCGGACCATAGAGACCGAGACTAGACTAACACTTATCATGCCGGACATGATTGAGTCTGCTTTTGCGACCAGTGTAGATCATGATCAGGCTGCACGTCCATGCAGTCTGATCAGGATCTGTGCTGTACGCCATTCAGTCAGTATCTTTTTGGTAAGCACAGTCAAATGAACTGTCCAAATTGAAAAAATGAACAAGTTCATTAGAGAAATTTAGCAGGGTAAGGGCTAACGACATCAACGTCTGACTGGCTATCAAGAGGATGACTATTGACAAGTTAGTAGTCTTAGACTAGGACTTGACTCCAAACGCAATATATACACCTGAAGAATAGTGTTCTGTCAAAGACAGAGACGACCCTTCATGTTTTGTCGGGATGAGCATGTTTTTGTTGGTCAAACTTATAATAAATTCAAATATCAACGTCAAATTCTGGATATGTTTCAAAGCTTTATTACATTAATTGAGTGTTCTGTGCTTACAGTGCTCATACATTCCAATAAGGAAATATATATTGTGGCTCTAAGACAGTGAAATTGTCATCAGATCTGCACAAGAAATCTCCAAATCACCAGCAAGATTCAATTTAATTTTGTCCCCAGTACCAGTGTCAGTAGTAATAGCAGTCACACCATTATAATTTTGTGTAGTTCCGAAGTAAACATAATCTTCCCTAGAAGATACATATTCAGTTTCAATTGTATTACCTTTACAAAACGAAGCAATTATTTGCAGTTTGAAATTGGTCTGAATGTATATGAGAAAACATAGTGCATATGGTAAACTATATGGAATATACAGGAAATAGGATATATAAAGAATATGTAGACGAATTTACATCGCTATTGGTTGCCCTGATGTTTGACCAGATGTTTTGATTTTAATGCGCATGCGCTCTTAACGTGTGGCAACAAGGTCGCTCTACAATAAGTTAATCAACATAAAATCATCATCTTACCAATTGTTTTCCCGCAATAAGGAACATTTTGATCACATTTGTTTGTACAAAATGCATTGATTAAAGATGGAAATGTTATTAATCATATCTTACCCGAGAAGTCGACTTCGTTTTCGTCAGAAAAGAACAAGCATTAGCAAGTCTAGATCCACTCACAAAACAAAAATAAAACATGTTCCTTACATTTGAAAATGTCGTTTTTTTTCTTTCAAAGGGGGTTTTCTTCACACTTCAAATAGCTGTTATATATATTTTTCTCCTACATCTACTATAAATTGTCAGCGTCTTTAAGTAATATACGGGAAATTTTTATGTAAATATTATGCAGTTGGCATGATTGAACTTAGGTCTCCTTTCTGATCATGACCATAACATTGGACTTGTTTGTAAATTCGAGGATGTCAACTAATTAGGCTGGATCATAAAAGTTACTAAAGCATAACAGATGTCTTTTATATGACATACTTTCATACACTTCGGTCATCAATACGGAATTAGTACGGTCATCAATACCGAATTAGTACGCACTCGGATTAATATATCAAGCGGTGGAGCTGTTTTGTAAATACAAAATAGGCTTATCACACGATATCAAAAAAAAAATATCTAAACAAATATCCTTTCTTTTTAATCAAGGATGTAATCTAGGACTAAAACTACAGTAAGAATTTACTTACATATTTAAGGAAAATATTTACCTTTGTCCTGCAGTAAAATACTAACTCATATTGATCAAATAGATTGAAATGTGATATAACCTTAACGTAGTTTTTATTATGCGGCCATGTATTTTGCCCTACGTAGAGTACGCATGCGCGAAATGTAATTTTCGTTGCTAAGGATCTCGCAAAGTATAAATCTATCTATAGGGAGGATTTTTTATTATTTTCGAAATGACCCATTATCAAATACATCCAACATAAATAGTTATAAAACAGTAAAGGCGGCATATTACTATACAAGCTGTCTCTCGAGCTTTGTTCATACCAGATTTATTATTCCAATTCTTGTTAAAGTGATTATTTCATTATTATCACAGGATACACTCTTAACTTCCAAATATTAAAAGATGATAACACTTGAAATGTTATAACATAAACCTAAATTACTCTGGTTTAGATGTCATACTGCTTTCTTTAATTTGTATTAAAATCAGTTTAGCAAAACGAACGCCTTCCCGTTTAAAGTTGGTGTGAGTTCCTATCACTAGTTTTCTCTTTGATTAAATTATAGAAAACGACAAACAATTCGTTAATCTAATTTTGATACAGAATATCAACAATACACTTATTTCATGCGTTACAATCTGGCAAAAAGAACCCGGACCGCGTTACAGCTCTCAACTTTTGAACTTGAACTGAAATACAGTCTTTTGGCCTCCACAGTGGTCCAAGCACAAAAAGTATATACTAGCCTATATTATTTCAAATTTCAAAATGCGATACGTCTGTCAGGATACGAGTTATATGACCAGGGAAATGCCTATGTTATCAGTATCTTGAACAATGAAATTGGTCCAATCGCTAAGCTGAGTCGAATATAGAATGTCCTTTGTTAAAACGTATAACTGGTGAGATCAAATATCTCATACATAAAATTTCCTCTGGCTACCTTGCTTAAATGATTCGTGTACCAATGATTCGTAAGTGATTTCAGTTATGAGCTAAATAATATCAGGGATCAGGCAAATCACTAAATGTTTCAGACTAACAATCTTCAATTAATAATAGCTCAAACTCCTATAGGCTGGAGACTCTATACTTGACTGGTCTTTTTGTTGAAGTTCCCGTCAGACCATGTCTTTAAATCAACAACATACGACTCCTCGGGCATAGATGCTCGGCCTCTGTCCTCTTAATTGAAGTTGCATCTCTATATGATTGCCCTATTCCTGGATGCTCAGCGCCTATATGCTATCACATGTAGCATTCAACTACCATTTAGGTATATCCCCAATGCATTGGCTGTACTTCGCCAATAACGCTGGACCGTCTATAAGCTTGAACTCTCCTACTGTCTCAGTAGATTAGCAAACTCTGAGTCTCTGTCTCAGCATTCCGATGCTTAGCCTATATTTGCTACCATCTATAGCATTCAGCTACCATTAAGGTAAAACTCCTATGCAATGGCCCTATAGCTCGGAACTTTCTTGAAATTCTGCAGCTCTTCTTTAGTCTTTTTAATAATTTATCCGCCCTGATAGGGTAGTTGCAATAACTTCCTTATCAAGGTACTGGGTTAAATTAATAGTAGAATCCTCGATGTGTCTTCTTCTATCGCTGGATATAGAATGATCTCTCTGTCATCCATCTACCTATTTATACCTTACCAGACGTGATTGGTGCTATAGAACTTGTTTCTGATTGGTCCAAATATATACATATTATTTTATAACGAGTACTTGCTGTAACAAATATCTGGTTCACTTTAACTATTGTAAATGACATAATGTGTGATGCTTGGATCCAGCTATCGACATAATGAACCCAAATCAGCCAGAAATAACCCAAATCGTATTATAAACTGCAATTCAACAATAATTGTAGCAATGATAACATAAAAAAGGAAGCAATCACTATCTATGCTTATGTATTACGTTATCAATATATGAGAATAACTTTTACAAAGTTGTATATATAATTTTCCAACCAATGTTATCAAATTTCTACCATTGAATACGCTTTAGGGAAGGACCTACCAGCAAATCGGTTTATATAAACAATAATCGCACATGTCTCGACGGCAACTTTGTTGGCCATCTAATACATGTTTGTCTGTAAAACAATATTTTAACTATAACATATAACTGAATATGTCTCGTTCTAATGTCAAATGGATGGTAAATAATTACTTGCTAAGTCCCTAAAGATTTTTGCATATATTTTTTACATGATAAAGACGTCGCATAAAAATAACGCCACTGCATAAACTTGGTATTACAACTAGACTAGACTATGTGTAATGAAGCTTTGACATTGACGCCCTTTTAAATACAGATTATCGAATCGACTTGATTTATAATAGGTAAAGAAAGAAGAATTTTGACAGTTTAGCAGGAAAAGCTAACATGTGGTATAAAGAATATATCATCCGTGGCTCTTTATATTGAATTTATAAAAAGACCGTTGACTAAAATTAATTTTGTTCAACTCGATTAATTTGTTCAATATGTAATAGCCTCTGTACAGAATGCATAAAGAACAGGATTTTATAGAATATGTAAGGAACAGGATTTAGTTCCTTTATATATATCTTATATGCTGATCAGGAAAAAATGGAGAACTTTAAAAAGAGATCTATATATTGTGAGAAGTATTTATTTCTATTTTAGAAGGAAAATTGTAGACCAGTCCATTGTCCTTCAGGTCAGCAACGTGCTCGATCCGGCGAGTGTACATATCCGCACAAACTTTGGTATGACCAAGACTACACAGTATGCATCAACCTCACAACGGACACGGCCATCAATGTAACAGATGTTTTTAAGATACAACCAGGTTCCAAGAACGAGTACTTGCCTCCTATCATATCGCCGTGGCCTAAGAACTGGTTTATTTTTGCAATATTTACTCATTACGACGTATGGAACAAAGGTTACAAATGTGCATCTTTCCAATTCATACTTAAGAGAAAATTATCAGCATCAGTACAGCCGAAACATCTCGTGCAAACTGTTAAGAAGATGGCCGCTCGAGACTGGTCCATGCAACATGGAAATTCATCAATAGTTTTCAAGTCACACATTTCACATTTGTCGTACTCAGCCTTAGAATTTGTAGAACGTGATGCAGATAGTAAGTTCTTCTTTGGAAATAATTCAAAAACAATAAGTAGAATGGTATACATTAGAGGTCGATATGCAGAGAACAAATATTACATCACAAAACTTTACTTCTGTAAACAAGTCCAACTGAATCCGCATGAAGTTATTCTAAGTTCGTACAAGAGAATGCTTTTTAACAGAATTACGAAACGCCACCTATCTGACGGTGAATTTGCACTCATATGGAGTAATTTGTACGAAGACGTATGTGCACGAATATGTATTGAAGACTCAGAAATGTACGAGATGGTCAACCACTCTGGTACAGATAGTTTTACTGAAATCTATTGTGTTCGACTCTTTGCTGTAGCCTTACTTTCGTTTGTTGTGTAATTAACGGACATAAACATATGCCATGGACACCTGCAAGGCAGGTACCACATTTGCAGGTCTTGTAATGTAATTTCTTGCATAAACTAAAGTAAAGTTAATCTACGATTAAAATGATACCTCATATTTTTATACTTACTGATACCATGCGTTTAAAACGGCTAAGATAAGTACCTAACAAATTAGCGTAATATGCTATGTAAACCAGGTTCTAGCCGTTCCTTGACCTATAATGCGGTATATAACGCTTACTTGCCTAGCAGAGAAAGAGTATATCTTATATTACTTTGTAAAGTTACTTAAGTAAAGTTTTCGACATGTAGGTGCCCGCAAAGTCCGATACTACTCTTGCCTTATAGAGCAGATATTTAATTGTACCTATATAATTAGTGATTTCAACAAAGTTAGGGTGTTCGATTCGGTCTTGTAATCTTCGTCTAAGTATGAATAACAATGGACAACTGAAGTGAGGTCTTGCACGGAAGGAGATGACAAATATAGATTTTTTCTACTCATACTGAATAAGAGAAAGATACTGACTTCGAATACAAAAACTCTCAAACAGAAAAGATGGTAAAGCAAGTATGATACATTTGTCATTTTTAGCCTTCGATTTAGCGTAACCGGGACGTGATATTAAACTATTTTATTGGAAGAACAATAAAGCAGTATATAGAAGCATAAGATATAGTATTTAGTTGTCAACAAACACTACATCTGTGATCAGTTTGAACCATACTACATTTGTGGCCAGTTTGAACCACACTACATCTGTGACGAGTTTGAACCACACTTATTATGTGACCAAATTGAACCATACTACTCATTCGACTAGTTTGAAACTTACTACGTCTGTGACAAATTTGAACAACATCATATAAGTTTCTTATTTTATGTCACACTACGTATGTGACCAAGTTGAAACACCTTAAATTTGTTGGCAATTTGAAACACACTACATCTGTGACCAATTTGAACGACACTGAGGCTGTGACAAATTTGAACTACACTCGTTGTGTAAACAATTTGAAACCACACTAAATTTATGACGAATTTTAACAACACTCCTTTTTTAAAACAATTTAAACCACACTAAATCTATGACCAATTTGAACACACTCATTTTCTGACCAATTTGAACCTTACTAAATATATGACCAATTTGAACAACGATCATTTTCTGACCAATCCGAACCACACTAAATTTATGACCAGTTTAAACTACACTCATTTTCTGACCAGTTCGAACCTCTCTGAATCTATGACTGATTTAAACCATACTTAATCTATATTCCGTTTGAACCACACTAAATCTATGACCAATTTGAACCACACTTATTTTCTGACCAATTTGAACCAGTAAATTTCTCTTGGCTTCACTTTCGGAAGATGGTTATGTGTAAGTGCAAACATTTTTACTTCATTTCATGTACACACTTCAGGTCGAACATTCAAATGACCTTTTTCCAAATACTAAAATACTGAAAAATAATTTAATGTCTCTTTGTAGCGACTAAATATGTTACAAAATAGTAGTGTTGTAAAAGAACCACTTGTATTTGAATTATTTTGTATCTTTAAAGCTGTACATTGTTATTGTTCTTTGTATAGGCTTAAATAAAGAAATAAACTAAACAAGGCCGAATATTCATTTAACGGTTTGAAAGGATAAGTGGATATCATTGATGAATCACTTTATGTTAAGGACCGACTTTGACATTTGAGATGCAATATACTATAATTAAAAAATGGTTTATGACAAGTAAAGAGCGAATCATTACACCTAAATGGTGAATCTTGACATCTTCAGGCTGATCCACGAAAACCGAAGGAAGAACATTACAACGATAAACCGAAAGCTTAAGGATACATCGTGACTATTAAAATACAAATTCCTGATTTAAGGTTTAGATGTATATCACAAAACCACAGACATTGTTGGTAAACGAACAACATCTTTACAAACAATCTTCATGTCCAATGCATGTTTCTGCACTGTCCTGCGGCGTTGGATAGTTAAAATATTCTCACAAAGTTGTCCCCTTTAAAAAGAATGCCATTTGTATCGAAATTAAAGTAAACAATCGTTTAAAACGATGTTTAACCTAGTTTTGCGAAGTTTAAGTACTTTGAAATCATTGCAAATGCATCAAAACGAACAACTGTAACAGTTTTTTAAACATGGTTTGTTTTTAAAGACGTTGAACTGTCCATAAATTTGACCCCTTCTTGCAGTCCCTTTCCGGAATTAGATAGATATATGAGCATATTGACAATCGTTTTGTTGAATCATTTACATGTTCAACTTTCACGTAAAACAACCCTTACTTTCTATGATTTGGTGATGTTTGAATTTTTTTCAAAACCTGGAACTAAACGTTAAGAACGATTCGCGACAAATACAAATTACACAGTGGTTTGCAGGTTGAAACAAAAAGTTTGTGATCTGGTTTCCCGGTCGCGGTTGATATCCCGAATAATCAAGATTGGTATTATTTACTTAAATTGCTATTCAGAGCATTATCTGCCTAGAATGGATGCCAGGGAGATAACTATGACATATTTATGGACTCTTCTTGAAAAAGATGCCCCTTCTATTCCAGGTGTGAACGAAAAGAACACAAAGGTAGATGATGATGGTGTAAATATATCCAATATACAAATAGAACTTAATCAAAGTAATTAGAAACTTCCGAATGTAATGACGAAAGATGATGGATTTTTAAGAACTCTGATCAAAGACATGATCCAGCAATTGGAAACTGAGCTTCTCAAATCTATAGATAACAAAATAGAAATCATAGAAAGTAACTTATTGGATAAAGAACAAGAGAACGACAAACTAAGAACTAACAATGGACATCTTGATAAAACAATAGAGCGTCAAAAGGAAGATAACGAAGGCTTTTGTCATACCATTGAAAGAAATAATGACAAGGTATGGAATTTCGTCGTCTAACCGTGCTTATTTTTTAATCATGACTATACAATGACCAATCATGACAACTAAAGCATTACACATGACCAATATGGGAAAATTCATAATTATTAAAGGATGAAAAATGAAGGACATCACGGGCAAATACTTTCATTTAAACAAATCATGACATTTAAAGACATTTATAGGTTGAATCATAACTATTTAAATCCGAATCGTGACAAATTAATGACAATTTGATGCTTTAAGGACTGATCATGACAATTTACGATCGAACGAATGAAAGCATTTTAAGGATTAATCAAGATACTTATAGCACAATTCATGATCATTCATTGACATATAAATAAAAAAAGCCGAGAAAGATGAAGACTGTTAAATGCCTCTGTTTAGTTGTATAACGGCGGGTGGTTAAGGTTCATTCTATCGGGAAAAGAGTGGGTCTAAATGAATTAGATTTGTAGTTTTGTTGCTAAACAAAACACATAAAAAAGTACATGTATATACCTATGGATTTGCCTTCTAATGAAGTATACGAACAGATACTCAAACTACGACTACGACTACGACTCTTTTATAAGTCGTACGATGACGAGTTTGATAACAAAATTGGTCATGTTTTTTTAAAGTGCATGCGTAGTCCATTTAAAATGTACTAATATACTGACAGGACATTATCTAGTTCCTGCCACCCTTTAAATTACACCACTGATTTTTTTAAAGGCTGACAATTTACGTTTAAAAATATACTTTAGAATTCTTCAAACGATTTGTTTTCACCGTCCTTCGTTGACATGACGGAATACATTTTAGTTGTTAAATATAACATTGCAGAATAAATTGTGTCCAATTCCCGCCAAATATTATAAAAGATAGTTCTTACTACCGTTTACTTTAAGGGAGAGTTCTTTGTCTCGAAGATCATTCTCGACAGATGTTATAGATAGAGCCAATAGCACTATTCCAATGATACAGTCAAAAAGTATTTCAAGAATATTTAACAGCTTTTTTTGCAAAGTATTCTACTACCTCAAATGAAATCTAAATCATGTGCTTCATTGAAATATCTTACTTTTTTCAAACGGTCTAATTAGTTTAATAAAAGCGTTATCGTTCAAAACTTCGTAAAAATTTCTTACTTCCAAGAATATAACGTCTTTTGACTACCAGGCTAGTCATTGGCAACCTTCAGTGAGGCAGAACTGATAATTACTGCACAAAATAAATATCGCAGCCATTTCAACAATTCAAACCTGATGGAGCTCTATTACATCAAATGAATGTTATCATTCCAATAACGGCCTTCATTTAGGGGTGTTAGCATGCCTTCAACTTAAGCTTGACTACAGACCAACAGCAAATGGTACATTTTATATCTGCTGAAGTCGTTGATAAACTTAAATGTTGTACAACTTGGCTAGACTCCTCGACCAAGTTATATGATGAAGTGCCTTTCTGCACATATTGCGCACAATTTAGTACACCTTACGATTTCCTAGAGTCAGTTGGACAGCTTCTTCACATGAAATATATTCTACATCGTAAATAGCGTTACGGATACGCGTGGTTAAATGAAGCAATTTGGGCACTCGACAGCGACCTAAAAGGCCATAAAAATTAAAGGACATGCCCGGCTCCAGAAATAGTTGATGGGTGGAGGCACCAGCGAGACACATAGCTCCGAGCGTGAGTTAGTACAGGAGGGGTTCCCTACGTTCATGTTAGCGGAGGGTGGCCTCTCCTGCATTTTTAAGTAACAGTTTAAAGATACGGGAGGGGGTATTCCCATCATTTAAGGAGGGTGTTTCCCCTGGAAAGTTTTGAAATATCGATATGAAATAGTGGCTTGTGGTGCATTTTTAGGAAAAACTTAGAGGTACAGGAGGGATTACTCCACTCATTTTAGGAGGTCAGGGTTCCCCTACTGGAAAATTTTGAAATATAGGTATGAAATGGTGACTTCTGGCGCATTTTTGTCTGAAGTATGAGGTACGGGAGGCGGTACTCCAGTCATAATTTAATTTTGTCTTTTGACAGTTCCTGTGATACGGAGGCTCCATAACCTCAGATCCCCTTCCTAAAATCCAGTTCGTTTAGTTCTGCCCATTGTTTTCTCGTTTGGGGCAAACCCATTATTTTATCTGGGGACCAAACGCCGCTCTTCATGGAATTACACGCCTCAACACGTGTATCATTGAAGGTTCCATGTTCACCGCCGTTTTAATACATCTGCGGATGTCTCTAAATTGCTTTTTGTACTTTTAGCATGTGTAAATGTTGACTTCTGCTTAAACCGGGGACTAGAGGGCGTGGACGCATTTCCACTACCGTCCATGAACAGGCTCAATCAAACCGAGCCTGCAACCTTTTCGTTTCTGTCGTGTTGAGCGACCTGTGAAATTTCCACTTTTCTCTATTTTATTTGAAATATAGAGACATGTAGGAAACTACAATGTAATTGTCATAGTCGTTAAAGAAGGTCCATAACTCCTGAAAAAATAATCGATCATAAAATTCCGAAGAACATGCACTTGTCCACTTCATGTTGTTGATGTATACCAAGTCAATTCAGTTGGATGGAAATTGTAGGACTTGAGTTCACGATGTGGTGAATAATTCTGAGGTCCAAAAGGACAAAAACTCCAGAAAATATAATTTGAAATAACAGTTCCGATACAATGCCCATTTCCCGTCCATGTTGATAATGTAAACAGAGTTTTATATCAATTTGATGGCAAATGTATGGGTTAAGTTCTTCGGCACCGGGGACATAAAAGGAGATTTTTATATATCAACACCATCCAATTTCAAATGTTTTCATAACCTAGTAAGCTGGTTTCACTAATCTAGTTTAAAGGGAGCTTCTGTACATAACACTTTTCTTTGAGCTAGAAGTCCGAGTCATACATTTTACATTTCATCTTGTTCTGATGAATATTTGTGCCACGTTATGTGAGCTGCAATACATTCATAAAATGTTACAGACAGAAAACGTTTAATTTTTGACTTCTTATTGTGACCTTGACCTTCGCATCAAAAGTACATGATAAAAGCAATAACACATTTTATGAACACATCATTAAAATGTTTCTGTAAAACAAGTACGAAAGACTTATACTGTATAAACGTAAATATGGAAGAAGTTACTCAGATACAGAGTGTTACAAACTTTCTAATATACGATTCTTGTATTTCTTAGTCTATATACAACTTTATGTCTGGCACAACAAAGACTGATCACATTCTCTAAAATAGGTTTTCAACAAGACTAGATTATTAAGTTATAATTTGTATGTAGATGCTCAGAGAATTGACAAGAAAAATATTTTATTGTGCCAGCAGATAATTAATCAAAATGCACGCTTCTAAACTTCCATATGCATTATGTCATTAACAATTGTGATAATTCTAAGTAGTTTGCAAATTAATTTAAAGCAGGTTCTTCATGTATTGACAAATAATTCCTTTTCCTAATTTTTGATATTTCTTCTCTGATTCTCCCAATTTGTGTCTGGAAATATAATTGCATATTTTGTATTTCCCATGTTGTCTTGTTAAATTTTTATGAAGAATTATGCTTAAACTAAGAAAATTGAAAAATAAATATTTTGTTATTGCAGTATTTACTGGACACATATTTTCCAGAAGAGTACATCTTTCTTAACTTTCATATGCATTATGCCATTAACGATTGTGAGACTGCAATGTATAATAAGCATAATGCATATACAGGTTCTTCATGCATGATGCATATTCTTTCTCCCTTATCCTTGATATGTATTTTCTCTGATTGTACATTCTGTATGATCCATCAAACAGTTCAGCTTTTGCTGATCAGTGCTTCAAATATTTGTGACCCTTTGGATGAGCATCTGAAAGGAGAAATTTAAGTCATTTTACACTAATATAAATTTTACAGATTCGTTTGTTCATTAAAACCACAAAGTTTAAAATACAAGCAATATGATACCAAGCAAATGCCATTTTTTAAACATTACTATTAGGGGTCCAATACCTTAAGTGGTAAAACAGTACCCCACACAAGTAACAAAGACTAAGACCTATGAATTTTAACAGATGATATATATTTGTCTACGTGTCTTCATACTTCTTCATTTTCAACTAACACTATGCACATAATCACTTTATGCTATGCTGATGATGTATATTAACTTTCGTTTGAATTGTTTGAAACGTACAAGTTTATTTGTGATATTTTAAAGTAAAGGGAATAACGCAAGAAAAAGTAGCCTGAAATGGAAGTCTTGCAATATGTACATGCCTACTTCATGTTGATAATTTTATATCGACTTACATTTCCATTGTTACACTTTATGAAAACTGCTGGAGGAGAGGAGTACATTAGAGGTACAAATATAATTGTTATATTTTAAAAAGGGGCATAACACCCCTAAAATAGCTAAAGACCCCGACATTGATGGTAATGATTATAAATTATCCTGTACCTTTTTAAAGTTTACTGTTCAAGGTCTAGCCATAGCTCCATAAGGGTGCATTGTGGGCTTTTATTCACCTTATCAACTGAAATAAAAGACCAAAATGCAAGTTTATAAATACATGTACATAAACCTTACTTTCACAATAATCTGTATTTACTTTTTAAAATTCAATTGCTGACACGGTATATTAAAAGCAATTTTGAGAAATACATAAATTTAAAATGAATTATTATAGTTTGTTTAATAAATGATAGATGCCACATTTATTTTCAAAACACTGACAAGTATCTTTATAGAAATATGTATACATATGGTAAAGTAAGTCTTCTTCTTGGTAATTATAGCTTTCATGCTCCTATTATTTCCTTGGATCAATTTACATCTTCATCTGTAATACGTACAGTATAAAAAACTATGAGTATAAAGACATTTTCTCTATGAAATCTTGACAAAACGGAATGTATTTATTTTAAAACTACTCATGTCGCTTCATTTCTTCAATTAAACAAGTTTAATCTGTAGGTCTGCAACACATGGATCAGCTGATCAAGGTACAAATGAAGTTAAAAAATTCATGCCAGCCATGAAAAATAATCATTATACCTTTTATTGAATAAATCTGGTGATATATATGTTATTGTCATTCAACTTCTATTTCTTGATATTTCAGTGCATGACCATGCTTCATTCAGACCCTTCAGCTATGCAGAGGTATCCTTTCTTTGGCTTACTAACAGACATAGTTTCTTTTCCATACAGAAATATTGTATATAAAATATTGACATTTACCTTTCCGTACTATTGGTCGCCATCAAGCATTCCTTGCTGAATAAGAAATATGCGCACAGGTTCCAACAGTTTACAAATCTAAACCATTATCTTCATGGTGCATGTTTTCGTTTATCTGAAACAAACGCAAAAAAAACAAAGACAAATATCAAACAGGGAATGCCGCGTACCAAAATCGCAGCCTCCCCAAAACGAAACCTACAGCACGCAGACGTGCACACCACAAACACACAGTAATGTAATACCATTCTGTGAAAAGTGGCGTTCGGGTAGAACAGTCATCAGTTTCAATTCGTTAAGTGAAATTGTTAAGCGACAGTTAAACATAACCTAGTAAAACAGCGCTGGAGGTCACAGAATACAATAGGACGGGATAACTAGCATGGACCCGAATGTCAGTGAACACAGAACCTTCAACGCGGTATAAAATACTGCTCATCTTGACAGAGGCTGAGAGTTTAGAACGAATAACAATCCCTGAAGGATGAAAATATAACAACATTGATTGAATGTACGGGGAGACTTTTTACGGCCGCCACACGGCACAAACAACACAGTTGTGCGCATAAAAACAAAGAAGACGAATAAAATACACGATAATTAACGTTACTTAAGCACTCTTAATGGCTTCTTTTTATAAATAGCTGACCAGCTGATTCAGCCTCACGGCCAATCATGCATGTTTTATGCAAAGGATTTCTGGCCCTCTTCTTCCTTAGAAAAGAGATTTACTGCTTTTTCAAATTATGTCTGTTTGAATGAATAAATTGTATATTTCCTTAACAAAAAAAGTACATCAACGATGTTTTGCTATGACAATGACCCATTTTGATCTATTTACTATCTATGAAACAATGCGTCAATTCTGCATCTAATGATAAACTCTGGTGACAGTGATACACGCATATGTTCTTCACCCAGGACATACGTTTAAATGGTTATGACTGGGTAAATCGTTTCCAAGTCTTGAAATACAGACCACTGATATTAACCTTCTTTTGAACTCGTTGCAAAATAATTCATGTATATATTCTTTCACTTATCGTCGTTCTTACCAGAGCAACTCGACCTGTAAAAATATGTCAACAAATGGGAGGCCTTTTGAGGGTCATTTATTTCAAACCTAGATAAAAATTGTAATTGAAGGGACAGAGATAAACGAAACTGAGATTGTAGCAGTTAAAACATTAAATTATATGAAATATAATAAAATTGCTGCTGTTTAACAAAGGACTTCGGACACTATCATATGTTTCTAGCCTACATTTTGAATGCAAAATTCTCATTAAGTATTTAAACAATATCCAAATCGTTTCGAATCACATATAAACAAATGTCTTAATAAACATATTTTATCAGAAACTGGTTTGTATCCGTTCTTATCAAGATGTTTGCTTTATTTAATCTAGGCCAGAGTATATATTTTTTTTAAATAAAATGTTTAGTTTCCGGTAAAATATGATGTCATCACTTTACGGAAGTTTCAAATATATGAATTCCAATTGAAAAAAGTGACAAATCTGTTTACTGAAGGAAAGAACGACATTTTTGCAAACAACCTGCACTTGATTTAAACTTACTTTAATTTTTTTATCTGTACACTGTTCATAATGTAAAGTTATTGATGCATTACATGTGTAAATAGGAATGCTACAGATATACATGTATAAGTGACCGGTCAGTTTTATTACATTGGGCACTTGGTTATTCAAGTACATGTACATTTCTGTATAGCTCTGTTATAAGTGATGGCAGATATTTTTGTTTGTTTGTTGTTTTTTTTTCAACAGTATTTCAATTATGTAATGGCGGGGAATTAACATAACCAGTGTTTCTTGATTCTGTACCAGTACAAACCTGTTCTCCGCAAGTAACTGCCAACTTTCCCACAAGAATCAGAGGTGGAGGACGAATGATTTCAGACACAATGTCTTTTATCAAATTGTTACGGAGAACATTTGCCTCGCCCAGGGCTCGAACTCACGACCCCGTAGATCTGTACTCTCCCTATCGAGCTAAGCGGGCGGGTTGATGGCAGATATGTGTGTGCTGTATAACTTTAATACTAAGAAAAGACAGTCTTGTTATCAAGGCGTAAGGTTCTCGCGGTGGAACAGACAATATTTGGCTAAAACATGTATTAAAAATGTATCCGAAATTATAGTTCTTTGACGAGCTTGCCTAAGGAAGCTGTATCGAAAAAAGTGGACGCAGCATGAGTCTGACTGTAACCCCACTAAAGATAATGTAGTGCAAATCAGGGCTGAAGTTGTAGGCAACACGATTTTGTAGGGCTAAAGTAGAAGCAGGCCGTTTCCACCTGAAGCTCGGCTGGACCTTTTAGTTCGTTTTCGAGTCTAGCCGTATTTGTATATGCCATTTGCATGGAAAGCGACTTTACACATCACTTTCATGGCATCACACTGAATGTGAAACAGTCACTGATATGACCCTACCAAGAAGCTACTGTTCTTGACCTATACATTACAGGCATATCAATAGCAAGCGTTTTTTTCTGTTGGATAGACTATAGTCAGGATCAGATTAACTGCTGTACACATATTGCCTCTTTGTTGTGGTGTTTAGGCCTAGTCCGCAACATGGAACAATCAACAGTTCAGTTTTCACAAAATGAATGCACGTGACATTTAGTATGTGTCTAAAAGAAATAAATATAAACGCACAGAAAAAGATACAAAACATAAAGAAATGAAAAATATATAAAAAAATAAAAAAGAAATAAAAAAAAGAACTAATAAAATAACTTGAAAACATATAACTTCCTCATCGCTAGTGGCATGCGCGTCGCGAAGAAGTCATGCAAGATTGTCCGGTGTGTTGCTATTATTGTACTGCACACACTTGCCAATCTACTGCAAAAAACAACCAGGATAAGTCAAATTCAATGAAAATTCAACCCAACTAATAATAATGATTTCACAGTATTTGCTTTTCTCACTACCATACATGTATGCATAACTTATCTATTTACACGCTTTGAAAACATTTGTATGTTATTTAAGTTAGAAACAGATGTAAACATATGTGACTATCAAATTATTCAAAATGAATATAAAAAGTATTGGTTAGTTTACATTTGGGAACACCCTGTAGTTTTATATTTTTTTTAAAAGTACTGTCCTCGCCCCCCGCACCCCCCCCCCCGCCCACCCCCGCCCAACCTTGCATCAACACATGAGTTACAGAAAATGTGTATAATTGATATCTACATATGCTGGCCAAGTATGGTTTTGATGCACGGGTGGAACAATGTTGTATAAAGAAAAATAGCTTTTAAAAATATGTATTTAACAGGGTACGTAATTCTATTTAGAGCATACATCACCGTTCTACGAAACAAATATAAAAAGAATCTCCATACTTGGATTCAGTGTTGTTATATTTTCTGGTCCTTTGGAATCAGGGAGTCGTTCAACATATGTGTAATAGAGTTCCGTTTAAGCCGATGCTAGGGGGCGTGAGAAGTGTTGCACATTTCATTACCTGTCATGAACAGACTCAAATCAAATCGAGTCTGCTATTATTAGTCTTGGTTGCATTCTTTGCTTCCAAAGGCTATTTTTACAGATTTTATTAGTTTAATTCATTGAAGAAAATGTCTACATACGCGTAATTGTTTAACATTCATTTTCATGGGAGCATTTTTAGAGGGTGTTGTTTTTTCGAACAGATTATGTTTACTATATATATAAATAACATCTCAATATTTTTTTCTATTTTTGGTAAGAAGATACGTTATACTAACTGGTTATATATGGTTATCATATCATTAAAATGCTCTGCTAAAGTACTGAAAAATGAGGTCTGCAGGCTTATTTAAAGAAGGAACTGAATTAATATAATGTAACCTAAATAGTATTGGTCAAGAACGCAGGAAACTATTTATTGCTGCGGCGGCCCGGTGTAACGGTCAGTTTTTTCCCCAGTCCCCCCAACCCCCCAACCTAGTCAATCCCCCCTCCCCCACCCCCAATTGCAACTGGTTACTCTTGATCATTCTTATTGGGGGGAAAACTAACTTGTCAATTCTTTCCCATCTCGTCATTTTTCTTAGCTAGTCAATTATTTCCCCTGTTAGTGAATTGGAACTGGTTATTCTTGGTTATTCTTAACTAGCCTGGTTTTTATTTCCGACAGTCGGTTTTCATTTAAATTTCATATAAAATAAGAAATTTTTTCATATTTTACGTAAATTAAAGAAATGACTTTAAATGAACTTATTTTAATTTCTGTTATATTTTTTTAATTGATGGCCTTTTTCCTGTTTCCATTTCTTCTAAGGTAAGGAAATTACTGCTGGTCAGTTCTTTTCCCACCTAGCCAGTACTTGACCGGTAAGGTGGGGGAAGAAATTGACCAGTCAGTTCCTTCCCCTCTAGCCAGTACTTGACCTGTCGGGTGGGGAGAATAAATTGACCGGTAAGTTCTTTCCCACCCTAGCCAGTACTTGACCTGTCGGGTGGGAATGAATTTGACCAGTCAGTTCTTTCCCCCCTAGCCGGTACTTGACCTATAAGGAGGGAGAAAAAATTGACCAGTCAGTTCTTTCCCCCCTAGCCAGTACTTGACCTGTCAGGTGGCGGAAGAAATTAACCGGTCAGTTCTTTCCCCCCAGCCAGTACTTGTTCTGTTAGGTGGGCGAAGAAATTCACTGGTCAGTTCTTTCCCCCCTAGCTAGTACTTGACCTATAAGGAGGGAGAAAAAATTGACAAGTCAGTTCTTTCCCCCTAGCCAGTACTTGACCTTTAGGGTGGGGAAATGAAATTGACCAGTCAGTTCTTTCCCCCTAGCCAGTACTTGCTCTGTTAGGTGGGGGGAAGAAATTTACCAGTCAGTTCTTCCCACCCCCAGCCAGAACGTGACCTATAAGGAGGGAGAAAAAATTGACCAGTCAGTTCTTTCCCCCCTAGCCAGTACTTGACCTGTCAGGTAGGGGAAGAAATTGACCGGTCAGTTCTTTCTCCCTAGCCAGTACTTGACCTGTCGGGTGGGGAAATCAAATTGACCAGTCAGTTCTTCGCCTTAGCCAGTACTTGCTCCGTTAGGTGGGGTGGGGGGTGAAGAAATTGACCAGTCAGTTATTTCCCCCCTAACCAGTACTTGCTCTGTTAGGTGAGGGAAGAAATTGACCAGTCAGTTCTTTCCCCCCCTAGCCAGTACTTGACTTGTCGGATGGGGAAATGAATTTGACCAAACAGTTCTTTCCCCCTAGCCTGTACTTGCTCTGTTAGGTGGGGAAAACATTGACCAGTCAGTTCTTTCCCCCCTAGCCAGTACTTCATCTGTCGGGTGGGGAGAAGAAATTGACTGATCAGTTATTTCCCCCTATCATATACTTGAACTGTCAGTTAGGGGAAGAAATTGACAAATTAGTCCTTTCCCCTCCTAAGCCGGTACTTGCTCTGTTAGGTGGGGGAAGAAATTGACTGGTCAGTTCTTTCCCCCTAGCTCGTACTTGACCTGTTTGCGGGGGGGGGGGGGGGAGAAGAAATTGACAGCTCAGTTCTTTCCCCCCTAGCGAGTACTTGATCTGTCGGATGGGGTAATGAAATTGACCATTCAGTTCTTTCCCCCTTAGCCAGTACTTGACCTGTCAGGTTGGGAAATGAAATTGACCAGTCAGTTCTTTCCCCCTAGCCAGTACTTGCTCTGTTAGGTGGGGGGAAGAAATTGACCAGTCAGTTCTTTCCCCCCAGCCAGTACGTGACCTATAAGGAGGGAGAAAAAATTGACCAGTCAGTTCTTTCCCCCCTAGCCAGTACTTGACCTGTCAGGTAGGGGAAGAAATTGACCGGTCAGTTCTTTCTCCCTTGCCAGTACTTGACCTGTCGGTTGGGGAAATGAAATTGACCAGTCAGTTCTTCGCCTTAGCCAGTACTTGCTCCGTTAGTTGAGGGGGTGAAGAAATTGACCAGTCAGTTATTTCCCCCCTAGCCAGTACATGCTCTGTTAGGTGGGGGAAGAAATTGACCGGTCAGTTCTTTCCCCCCTAGCCAGTATTTGACTTGTTGGATGGGGAAATTCATTACCCCAACCGACAGGTCAAGTACTGGCTAGGGGCAAAGAACTGACCGGTTAATATCTTCCCCCACCTGACAGGTCAAGTACTGGCTGGGGGTGGGGGGGGGAGAACTGACCAGTCAATTTCTTCCTCCACCTAACAGAGCAAGAACTGGCTAGGGGGGAAAGAACTGACACCTAACAGAGCAAGCAAGTACTGGCTAGGGAGAAGGAACTGACCAGTCAATTTCTTCGCCCACATAACAGAGCAAGTACAGGCTAGAAGGGAAAGGACTGGCTTGTCAATTTCTTCCCCCACCTAACAGAGCAAGTACCGTCTTAATAGGGGAAAGGACTAATTTGTCAATTTCTTCCCCTACCTGACAGGTCAGTATTTGATAGGGGGAAAGAACTGACCGGTCAATTTCTTCTTCCCACCCGACAGGTGAAGTACTGGCTAGGGAGGAAAGAACTGACTGGTCAATGTCTTCCCCCACCTAACAGAGCAAGTACTGGCTAGGGGCAAAGGACTGTTTGGTCAAATTCATTTCCCCATCCGACAAGTCCCTTCTAGCCTGTACTTGCTCTGTTAGGTGGGTGAAGAAATTGACTGGTCAGTTCTTTCTCCCTAGCCAGTACTTGCTCTGTTGGGGGGGGGGGGGGGAGAAGAAATTGACTGGTCAGTTCTTTCTCCCCTAGCCAGTACTTGCTCTGTTAAGTGGAGGAAGAAATTGACTGGTCAGTTCTCTCCCCCCGCAGCCAGTACTTGACCTGTCAGGTGGGGGAAGATATTAACTGGTCAGTTCTTTCCCCCTAGCCAGTTTGACCGGTCGGTTGGGGAAATGAATTTGACCAGTCAGTTCTTTCACAACCCCCACCCCCCAAACCACTACTTGACCTGTCAGGTTGGGGAAGAAACTGACCAGTCAGTTCTTTCCCCCTAGCCAGTACTTGCTTTGTCAGGTGGGGGAAGAAATTAACCGGTCAGTTCTTTCCCCCTAGCCAGTACTTGACCTATCAGGAGGGGGAAGAAATTAGCCGGTCCGTTCTTTCTCCCCTAGCCAGTACTTGACCTGTCAGGTGTGGGAAGTTCAAGTACTGGCTAGGGGGAAAGAACTGAATGGTCAATTTCTTCCCCCACATGGCAGATCAAGTACTGGCTATGGGGGAAAGAACTGACCAGTCAATTTCTTCCCCCACCTTACAGGTCAAGTATATGCTAGGGGGGAAAGAACTGACCAGTCAATTTCTTCTCCCCACCGACAGGTCAAGTACTGGCTAGGGGGGAAAAGCAGACCAGTCAATTTCTTTTCCTACCTAACATACCAAGTAATGGCTATGAGGCAAAGAACTGACCAGTCAATTTCTTCGCCAATCTAACAGAGCAAGTACTGGCTAGGTGGGAAAGAACTGACTGGTCAATTTCATTTTCCCACCCGACAGGTCAAATACTGGCTAGAAGGAAAAGAACTGACTGGTCAATTTCATTTCCCCACCCGACAGATCAAGTACTCGCTAGGGGGAAAAGAACTGACCAGTCAATTTCTTCCCCACCTGACAAGTGAATTACTGGCTAGGGGGAAAGAACTGACTGGTCAATTTCATTTCCCCACCCGACAGATCAAGTACTCACTAGGGGGGAAAGAACTGAGCGGTCAATTCCTTCTCCTCACCCCACAGGTCAAGTACGAGCTAGGGGGAAAAGAACTGACCAGTCAATGTCTTCACCCACCTGACAGGTCAAGTACTGGCTACGGGGGAAAGAACTGACTAGTCCATTTCTTCCCCCAACTGACAGGTCAAGTATATGCTAGGGGGGAAAGAACTGACTTGTCAATTTCTTCTCTCCTAAAATAGTACGTTTATCAAGACAAGAACGTGAAACAACAGCTTTCTGCTGCATAAATTGTTCTGCCCTGTCTACGTGTCACTTAGCAAGGTAATGGTTTCTTTGTTTTATTGAATTTCTTCCCGATGTCAAATATCCCACCCGTTTTTTTTATTCCCTTTTGTTAATGACATGCATTTCTGCCTGTAAAAAAGCAACACGTCGAAATCAATTGTAAGGAACCTTTTATTAGATCACAATTAAGAAACATTCCGTACATTGAGAAAAGCCTTAACACATACTTGCTATATACAAAGCGGGACAGCGAGATAGAAATAAGGCGGTGACAAACACTTCAAATAATCGTCTAGAAAGCATGTTGGTATGAACACCTGGTGCCAGTAGAAATATTATCAGAAGCGCCATATTGATAAAACGGCAAAACATTCGTATTGAAAGAACAGTAAGAAAAACAGTACATAAACCAGAAAATTGAAAAATAATTGTTGTTGCAGTTCCTACTAGACACATAATTTCTAGAAGAGTACAACTTTTATACGCATTATGTCATTAATAATTGTGAAATTTCAATGTATTTTTCAAATCAATCTAAGGCGGGTTCTTCATAAATGATGCATATTTTTCTTTCTCCCTAATCCTTGATATTTCTTTTTCTCTGGTTCTCTAAATTTGTGTCTGTAAATTTGATTGTACATTCTGTATGATCTATCAAACTATTCAGTTTTTTACCAATGCTTCAAACACTTGTTGCTGTTTGGATAAGCATCTGAAAGGAGAAAATTTAGTCATTTTTATATTAGTATAAATCTTACAGGTTTCGTTGTTCATTAAAACCACAAATTTTTGAATAAAAAAGGTAAAATGTTATATCTTAGAATTATAACAATACCAGTCTGGGTTTTTATTAACCATATCTTATTGTAACTGAATAAAAGACCAACATACACATTTATATATACATAAATCTTTCTCTTACAATTAGCTGTATTTTCTCTTTAAAATCCAATTGCTGACACGGTATATTAGAAACAAACTTGAGAATAACATAAATCTAAAATTAATTATTATTGTTTGTTCATTAATGCTAAATGTCACATTAATTTTCAAAACACTGACATCTACCTTCATAAAAATGATGTATACATATGCCAAAGTACGTCTTCTTCTTGGTAATTATAGCAATTATGGTCCCATTATTTCCTTGGATCAATTTACATCTTCATCTGAAATAATAACAGTACCTATCTTTTAAGATATAAATATATATAAAAAAAGTTGTTTAATTTCAGATTTTATATCCGTAAATGTATTCCTATTTTATACTACAGTTTGACAAATTTTTGTCTCATACCATATTGATAAACAAAGAAACTGCAAGCAGAACATGTAAGATAGATTATTTACTTTGTTACCGTTGAAATTATAATATATATAGGGAGAGAGTTTCTAAAAACGCTATTAGCTTCCTATTCAATCTTCTATGTTGATATATGTAACATTGTAACAACTGCAATTATGATGAATACATATTGTTTAAACTAAGTACAGTACATACAACTATGAGTATAAGGAAATTAACTTTACCTTAGGAATTTCTATGGAATCTTGACAAATCTGAATATATGTATTTAAAATTAAAATTACTCATGTCGCTTCACTTCTTTAATTAAACAAGTTTGTTCTGTAGGTCTACAGCACCTGGATAAGTTGATGTACAAATGTAGTTGAAAAATTCGTGTATGCCATGAAAACAAAAAGAATTATACCATTTATGAAATAAATCTTGTGTAATATATGTTATTATCATTCAACTTTTAATTGTTGATATTTTAGTGTATGACCATGCTTCATTCAGCTATGCAGAGGTATCCTTTCTTTGGCTTACTAACAGACATCGTTTATTTTTCATACAGAAATATTGTATATAAAATATTGCCATTTACCTTTCTGTACTGTTGGTCGCCATCATGCATTCCTTGCTGAATAAGAAATGGGCGCGCCGAGCACAGGTTCCAACAGTTTAGAAATCTAAACCGTTATTTCCATGGTGCAGATTTTCATTCATCTGAAACAACCACAAGACGAATAAAATACACTGTAGTTAACGTTACTTAAGCAATGGCTTTTTTATTCATAGCTGACCAGCCGATTCAGCGTCACGACTAATCATATATAATTTATGCAGAGGTTTTCCGGCCCTCTTCTTCCTTAGAAAAGAGATTAACTGCTTTTCAAATTCATTGTCAGTTTGAATGAATAAACTATGCATGTCCTAAACAAAAAGTACATCGAATATTTTGCTATGACAATGACCCATTCTGATCGATTTACAATCTATGAAACAATGCGTCAACTCTGCATCTAATGATAAATTCTGGTGACAGTGATACACGCATATGTTCTCCACGCAGGACATACTTTTAAATGGTTATGACTGGGTAAATCGTTTACAAGTGACGTTTTATTAAAAGAGGTTACTGTTTTGAGACATACCGCATGTTTAGTGTTCAACCCGTTTACAGTTGGACACTACGCTTTCCTCTTTGATTGTTTCTGACGGAAGAGGGGGAGGACTCTAAGATAAGCAATTTTTAAATCCTACCCGGACAGAACTGTTTTGATATCTGTCTTCTGGCCTGTTTCGTCGGGCCCTTAAGAGTGTTTCTCTTGTTGCTCTGTTTTCTGAAAAGGCATTGAGTACATACGTTTTTGGTTCTAAAGGTTAGCTTTTTATGTATTTATACACGAGCATTTTTTGTGTTTTACATGCCAAGCCTTTTTGTTTTCATTACGTGTGTTAGACATTCACCTGGAGGGGATTACTTTTATTTACACTGTCCCGTGTCTTTGGAACATGGTGGGGGGTAAGAGTGAGGTTTGGTGCGCACCATAAACCGGTTTAAGCTCCCCAGTGATGTTTTTGCCACTGACCGTTCCAAGGCGGTGCCCCACTGTGTTCCTTTGTTTGTTCGTTTTGTCCTTATGTGTTGGCTTTGTGTGTGCGCGTGTAGGTGTGTGTGTGTTTGTGGTGTATTGGCCTTGTGTGTGTGTGTGTGTGTGTGTGTGTATGTGTGTATGTGTGTGTGTGCGGGTGGTGTGCACGTCTGCGTGCTGTAGGTTTCGTTTTGGGGAGGCTGCGTTTTTGGTACGTGGCATTCCCTGTTTGATATTTGTCTTTGTTTTTTTTAAAAAACAGACGACTGATTATCAACCTTGCTTTGAACTCGTTGCAAAATATTTGATTTATATATTGTAGCGTGCACGGCCTAGCTCAGTATATAAAATATAGTATAAATTTTCTTATGGGCTTCCTTGCCGACTGATTGAAACAAATGATTTTTAAAATGATTGATAATGTGTAAAATAATTAATGTCAATTTAACTGATGACGAGCACACAAAATTCGTAGATAGGATCTTGCAGTATGGCGATTCACAACAAACAATGCCTGAGGTGAATACCATACATTAAGATTTTACCTAAATACCACCAGATGTCGAGTTCCTGTCGTCATGGAACTTAAACAAAACGCAATATTTTGAGTAAGAACTCAGACTATGATAGGAGGTCAAGAAGCTAATAGTATTTGGTAATGTATTATATTATTTATTTTTTAGCGATGTTATTCAGTCGGTAGCTTGGCAGATTCTGATCATTTCGTGACGCCAAATTTTGTAGCGTGCACAGCCTAGCTCAGTATATAAAATATAGTATAAATTTTGCTATGGGCTTCCTTGCCGACTGATTGAAACAAATGATTTTTAAAATGATTGGTAATGTGTAAAATAATTATTGTGAATCAATCTAGCTCAATTTAACTGATTACGAGCACTCAGAATTCGTGGATGGGATTTTGCAGTATGGCGATTACAAACAATGCCTGAGGTGAATACCATACATTAAGATTTTACCTAAATACCACCAGATGTCGAGTTCCTATCGTCATGGAACTTAAACAAAACGCAATGTTTTGAGTAAGAACTCAGACTATGACAAGAGGTCAAGAACCTAATAGTATTTGGTAATATATTATATTATTTATTTTTCAGCGATGTTATTCAGTTGGAAGCTTGGCAGATTCTGATCACTTCGTGACGCTGCCCTGGTACTTATAAGCTTTTACCCAACTGTAATTAATGAGCGCTCAATGATTATGACAAAATCATGCTCCTTAGTACAATGATCATCAAAGTGCGTAATTTGACATTTCTTTGTATTTTTTCCATAATTAACGCCTTAATATGTTGGATTTATCGTAGTAGTAGATAGAACTTTCTCTCTTCTATGTATTCATGAAAGATTAATGTTTACTTTATTAAGGCTGCTGAATTATGACGGCTCATCGGTAGATCGAAAACGTGGTGCGAATATTTTAGGTACGAATCTTAAGGTATGTGACAACTAAATCAAATCAACATAGGTATCTCGCCACAATATAAACTTCGCTACCAGAGCAACTCGACCTGTCAAAAAATGTCAACAAATGGGAGGCCTTTTGACAGCACAGTCAGGTAAACATCCGAAGAAAATAGTCCAAATTTGTTCCACTTACTTCCATATTCGAAACTGCCGTGAATCATATTCATATGCATAATGTATCGCAAGTAGTTTAAGCATACATTTCACCTGCTTTAACTGTTTTTAGCAAGGATCTCGCCAGAGACACTTGCTTAAGTTAGGCTAAATCCGAAGACACTCGATAAAAGCCTTTAGATTTGAACGGCCAAATTCCAATGAAGGAAGTAGTCCTTGGTTAACAAAAAGAAAGAACCTGTAAGCATTTGCGATATCAGATGGAAAATGGATTTGAAGTGATATTACTTATACAATAGAAATCACCCAAGAGAAATTCGCCGTTAAAATTTTGCTATTACAGATTTTAAAAAAAATGTCTTCCTACGCGAAAGCGACCTTCAACGAATGAAATCATGCTTATCACGCGTGAACTGTATGGGACAATGCTTATCGATTAATCAAATGGAATTAGACGCTTCCACTTGAATTATCTGCGCTTATCAGTTGTGTATTGTTTAAACCTTCATAGTTGTAGGTTTAACCTGTTATGTTTGTTAATTGACAACATGCAAGTCGAATTCATTGCTTAAGAGGATTAGGACAATTATTTTCTATGAGCATTCAATACCAACGTTTATATTGTGCTACATTTCTCTTATGGAAAGCCTGCCTATTTTTAGATCAGCATTCGCGCAGCGGATCATGGTATTGATACAGAAATCTGTTAGACTGTGTTACTTCCCTTGTCTTACGGACTTAATTTATTTACGGCTGAAATAGGAGTCTAAGAAATATGTATGCATGTAATTGGTTTGTCAATTGGCAGGGGCCAGTTTCGCATTTGACCCGGGTTTTTGTTAATAAAATAGGTAGATGTACTTTAAAGGCCTTTATATTCAACTGGTTATTAATGGTGTTTATAGAACTAAGGATTCCTGCGTACATGTAATTATTTTGTAAAACACATGAATAAATGCTTGAAGCGAATTTCCTAGCTCCGTGTAGGCGGCCGGGTTACCTGAGGTAACTGAAGTCAGAAAAATAGAAACAGTCATCCATCCATCCGGATTCAGCTCAAATATGCGGAAAAGTAAACGGGTATGAGACACTTTTCTTCCAACCATTATTTTTGGCGGATCACATGCTTTAAATATATATATATATGATTTAGGTCAGTCATTTGCCGATTATGCGGTACAGGTCGCTCAAGGTGTGTATTTTTGGTTATTTTTGCCTCAAAGTTTAGTGTCCTGAAACCGGAGTTTTACTCGTTTTTGTCATAGAAACAACAGAATCGGCAGGCTGAAAATATCACATGATGAAGTGTTAATATGTACAAAACATCCGTTCAACACTTTCCGGGAATTTCTCAAAATTGTAATTTTAATGATTTTTTTCGCACTGGTATCAACCATAGAGCTATAAAAATAGAAAAAAATATTTTATACTTCTTTGTATCAACGCAGATTCATGGAATTTTGAAATTTACTGTCCTTTGGCCCAATAACATAAGGCAGATCAGTGGAACAGACTACAAATGGAATAAATTGCAATTCCGACAAAAACATTTATAATCTTGCCCCTAGTGATAGAATAAATACCAAAGTAGAGTTATTGTTTTGAAATGATTATACAATTAGCCAATATTAATGATATATATATATATATATATATATATATATATATATATATATATATATATATATAGACATCATGGACTAAGGTGAGATATTGATATCTCATTCAGCTGCACTTGGCTCTGCGGAGCCCATCTCTGTTACTCACTCTGATGACGTACACTTGGCCATTGACCTGTTTATGTGAGAAAGTTGTCACGAGTCGTGACTCATACTCTACTTGTTCATACTGAAATTCTGTTAAAATCTGGCATGAAACCAACAAAACAAAGAGTGTTTTTGAATGTATCTGACTTTAATGGTGGTACTTAATAGGCTGGTATTACTGAGTGTACACATTTGTCCAACTTCAATGAGCCCTTTGCCGTCAGCACTTTCAGTGTTTTGATTTAAGTGAAGTGCCGAAGTTATGTACTCCATAGGGCCATGTGCTTAGGCCTGATCACATTACTACGCAAACACACATTTTATTTTGTCAATTACTTTGTGACAGCAACTGTTTCTAAAAAAAAAAAAAGGATTGACACATCTGACTTTTATGTGTATTGCCCTGATAATGAGATTATGGATTTTTGTCGTAAATACACATGTTTATGCCCAATCAATAATAGCATGAAAACGTCTGTATGACAAAAGGAGAAAATGAAATTTTATTTGAAATGCTCGACACTAACAAGCCTTTTCATCAAATTTATTTAAAAATTGATTGCTCGCAGGAAGTAGATATTTTATTCGGGTAAGTTTTGGTCACAATTTTAGACAGAATACTGCTTGCGTGTAGTAGCTGTCGATCTTGAAAAAACAAAACCTCATGAAAAAGTTTTTTTTTTTGTGTCTTTTATCCGGATTTTCAGGTAAAAGTTGACATTTATTTCTTCAAGATATATACTTCAAAAGAGAGCTTAATCATTTTCAAGGGGCCTTTCATTCATCAAAAAGTGTAACTCTTCTGGATATTTCGCAAATGGTTGTAAAGACAAGCACTAAAATGTCTATTGGCTATAGAATGTACCTTAAGTACTTTAAGAAATATAATAAACCCTTTAATTTGGCACAATTAACAATTATTTCTTACATACATGGAGAATAGCCATAATACATACTTGATACAAAGTAGGACACAGAGGAAGAAATGTTGCAAGAAATAACACTTCGAAGCATCTCCAAGAAAGCATATTAGTAAGAATATGTAATGCAGTAGCAACATAATCGTAAACGGCGTATTGATAACTTGACATAACAAAGTCAGTATGAAAAAACAATCAGCAAACGTTCAGCAACTACACCAGTCCTGCAGGTTATCAAATATTCAACGATAAATCTATTTTATATATCAATACGACACTAGTAGTATTACATAATTATTATATACCACTTTGTTGTTGTTGTTGTTTTGCCTTTCCAAGAGCTACATGATATCAGAAGTTACCTATATGCTGTAGATTTGAAGTCAGCGAACTTAACAATGAAGCCAATGATGTCCCTGGGATTATTTCTTACTTAATTACAAGTGTGATTAGAGGCAAGCCATACCCACGTGGATTGACAAATAATAATTTCTAATAACTTGATTCTAGCCATTAGTTTCATTTCAGTGCTGAGAAGTAAAGGTAACATGTTGATTGCTTGTTATGAAACTTCCGATTATTGATGACCCTGTCAAATCATTAATTATATCAAATCATTGTTTTATTTATCAAAATAAGTACTTTGAGCAGAATGAATGTGAGTATTGCATCATTATTATTATACCCGTTAGAATTAAACAGAAGTATAAAAGTATGTATTTTCATTGTATTTAATGTTTTTTAGGGAAGCATTATTTCATTTAAATTCCTGAGCGTAAGAAGCAATTCAGTTCAAAAGCATATAAATAATGCAAATAAATTTTGAATGTGAACGATTTATGAGTTATTTCTGGTTTTTCAGATGTTACACCTTCTTCGACTGATACTGTATTTGAAATAAATGAAAATCAGCTTATATGCTGTATAACGTAATTCTGCTGCAATCAAGCCACAATAAACAAAGTATTTTCCTGTAAAAATGTTATATCAAAATTAAAACGGTGAAACATATCACAGCTTTCGTAAACACATTTTTGATATTTCCTTCGTGTAAACATTTGAGTTCGGCGTTGATCAAAGATAGCTTGTCAAGAAATATTAAAGTGGAATTATGCGCAATTTTCAAGTAAAATTTCAGCTGAAATAGATGTGTGTGTAAAAAGGGCGGAGGAAATTATAGTTTTTAACCCAGTATACTAAACTCTTCCTGTTATCAGTACGAAATAATAAATTTCCAAATTTTCATATTTTGACTGGGGCTGTCTATATAAGAGAAGTCAAACTGCACGCAGGAGTTGCTTCCATTCAACTTCAGAAATCTCTACCTATATGTAAGGGAGGTCACTGCACAGAAGATTGAAGAAAATAACTATTGTTTCATTAGTCGGATTTATTTATTTCTAAAGCTTCAACTTCAAACACTTATGCGTCGTTATCGTTAATTTAATACATTTAAATGTACAGTGAGCAAATATTGCTTTTATAAAACATTCACCAAAACACACTATGTGCAGTTAGATGCGCATAAAAAATTATCCATGTGTTACAAGAATTTCTTCTACTTGGTTAGAGGTATGATAAGTGTCTGTTTAATGCTAGAACGTGCCTCGTAATGATGCCCTAACACACATTTGCTATTTTCTTGTTGTGAACTTGTGTATGTATTTACATATATATATTTATGGGCCGTTCCATGAGAAAACCTTTATAAGTGGCATGCTATAGTTATTGCATAATAAATAGTCCAAAGTACAGGAAAATCATTGTTTTTCTTTATGAATATGTTTTCATCTTAATTTTGATTTTTTGCCACTAATTCAGATTTTTTCATTGAACGGCCCATATCAGGGTTTCAGAAATCCCATGTCCGGAGCCCGGGGGCTACCAGAAAATTCTGTCGGGCTATTAAATGTTTTCAGAGCGTGCCCGCCGGGCTACCTTGAAACTCCATATCGCGTCGTCCGGAAATCAATAATTTAGTCTTCAAACATAAATTTAATAGTTGTCTTTAATCCCCTTGTTTATCGAGTGATACACGCTCGAGGCTTTAATTTTCTTACCACCTACTATCACAATTTGCAACTAATTAACCTTTAATCGTACCCGCAGGCAAATGTTTACACATACATGTGCACGCGAGATTTTAGACTGATCCAATAACGTCAAAGTCGCTGATCGGTATTGTTCACAACAATATGCAAACCAATCTTAAAATTACGTCATTTTACCGCCACCTGCCAAAGTGTACTTTCGATTTCGCTGACCTCAATATTTATTGAGTGATCAGAAAGAAGACATTTGATTTTGAGGCAGTTTAGTGCTTAAAGAGTGATTTGGGTATATAATATTTGCCATATATATAATAATATATATTAAATATAATATCTCATGTATGGGAAAGTCAACTGTTCTGAATTTTATGTAGGGATAATACACTTATAATATATACTTATTGATAACACACCTGCAGAAGCCCGCGGGAATGTTTGCGACCGAGACCGAAGGTCGAGGCCACGAACATATCCCAAGGGCTTCTGCAGACGTTACTACACAAAACAAATGTGTATTGCTAATCTTGCATAAAAAATATTATACGACGACATTTTTAATTACCATTCTGTTGTTCTTGGAAACAGTAAACATGTTTTAAATATCCATAACTAGGGCCCAGAAATCAACAACACTACCAAAAACACGTACTGATCGATGGTTTTAAAACGATTTTTACCTCTCGTTGTTACAAACATGACAATGATTGTTCATATAACTTAAAAATTGGTAAATCGGAGCACACTTTCAATAATAATAACTTTACATTAGAATTATTTTGAGTACGAACACATCTCGATGATTACGAACGTAGTGACAAGCTTTCAAACTTTTATGCTACAAGAAGACTTTTTATGAGAGAAACAAGACGCAGATACCAGATGTCAGTCTTCGCAAAAATACATATACGTCCCTAGGAAAGCATTTCAAAAATAAAAATCATGTTTTAACTGCACGTGAGTTGCCTTGTTTACACATGATTTTTCTCCCGTTAATATATGGGCGGCTCATTTAAAAAGTAGTTTTTATGCAAGAATGAGAAAACAGCTTCTCTTGTCCTAATCAGTTAAAAAGTCTAAGATGACACTGCAGCTTTGTGAGACATGAAAAGAGAGATTTGGGTATATAAGCAATTGTTAAACCAGTACGAATGTATAGTACAATTCGGGTATGTATATAAAACAGCATCAAAACTAATATACTTGTTTTGTAACGTCTACGCTCCTTTGTACTTCTAGGCGCTTTGCCATTATTGGTCTGGTATATGTGGTGGTGATCAGTTCGTATGGATTCTCTACATAAATATACATACGTATGTATATACTTATATATATATAGGCAATACAGTATGGTAAAATTAACGCATTAATGTTTTAATGTGAAATATCTTGTTGAATTCTATGACGTAGGACACTGTATTGGTGCTAACCATTTTATTCAATGTAATGTTATTTTGCAATAGAGTGTCATATACAGTAATAAAGACTGAAAAAAAACATTTATTTTAATAGATATTAAAACGTTTGAAATTAGAGATATTTCACAAATATTATGGTAGTCGAAATTCAAAAATAAGCAACATTTATATTAAGTTAGATTAAAAGCAGCCAAAACTGTTGGTGTTATAAAAAGGAGAACACATTCGTCATTTTATTTCGATAGCGGGATTCCACTTCTGAAAACCGTTAAAGGAGCAGGTATGCAAATTATGAGAAGGGTTAAGATGTTTTTATTACAATATTCTTATTATTATTTAGTGTTTAAATGCTGCTTCAGAAACTGATTTCTCCAGAGGAAAAATCTAATTTTGTTTTGTTTTACTGTTCATGATACACAACAACATTGTCACCTAGCAATATGATTAGAATACTATCAGAAGAAAAACCTGAAGGCTTTCGTAAATCTTATATTCTTAAAAGATTGAACAAACTTTTCATATTTAAATGAGTTTGAATCTTATACATCGAAGTTAAACAGTTTCGCTGCACAGTATCCTAGCTACAGTGGAGTTAAATGTTTACCAATTACTTCAAAAGGTTGAAAGTAATACCGAAATCATTTTACGGCTGTTTTCCGTGATCTTAGAACCCTGTTTTAAACGCTATATAGCTTCTATGGCGTGATTTATATCAATGCTCAAATATGTTTATGCCTTTAGATGTTCAGATATGATATTTGTATGGTATATGGTTATTGTGAAAATATGTTGCATTTACTAGCATCTTAATGAATTTAAACAATAGTACTCTCTTTTCTACAAAGGAGGAATCCCATCAAAAATGCAAAAATGGCTTAGCAATTCTTTGTCAGAAAAAATCATACAATACTATCATATAAAATCATTCCTCAAAAGTTTGAGCTATTACCAGCAATGTCTGTAAATATGACAACTCCCGCAATCAAAAATATTTCGAATAAGTAAACTCATCGAGACTAAATATACATTAACTGAAACACTCTTCATTCACAAACTTAATTGAGAGAACTACTAGCATAAGAAGTCTTACCTGTGCAAAGTTCGTTCAATGCATTTGAATCTAATTTTATAAATTGTTTGCCTATTTTGATATCATAACTTTATCTAAACATACATTAATAAAATACAAATGTACCTTGAAATCAGTTTCAAATAATTTTAGTATTTAAATCATAAGTATTATAGTTTTATTCATATTTATGCTGTTTTATTCTGTTATGCAATGTAGAAATCTACAAAAATCGCTGGTAAAAGTTAATTTGAATTCTAAATGTTTGATTTAATATTAGCGAAAACAGATTCGTTTGGATGGCGTATATCACTCAAGGAAATTACAGTCTATAAATCTCTCAAGGTTTTCTACGAGTAGTACATGTATTTATTTTTAATATCTATAAAGTTTATAAACTCACAGGGGTTTTGGAAGGTATTATTAATTTGAAAACAGACCAGCAAGACTGATCATGGAGCTTTTACTACAAAAGGGTACAAAAAGCCTTACCCTTCAGCAATTTCCAACAAGGGTCACAGCTAAGATAGCCCTTATAGCAAAATGCGCGGCTGCAATTTTACACTATTCCCTGCTTGAAAGGAATGTCTCAAGGAAATTAAAAAAAAATTGTTTAAATTTTATAACCATTTTGAACGGCTAAGTATATATAACCATCTGTCACAATAGATATTATTCACCTGAAACAGATGCTTGTGGAGACAGTAAGGGCTTTTTCACTTAACATCACTTCCCGTGAAGTGACGCAAGGATCCTAGTCAAAACTAATTTTGCATAGTTCAATAATATGTTTCAAAAAATTGTTAGTTAGCATTTTTTATAGTGAAAATATCAAATGTTTGTCTTGTAACAAGCTTGAAAACTAAAATTGATACATTAGTACTCCTTTAATTGTTTAGATTTAAACATAATAAAAAATTACTATACAGTAGAAGCTCCCTAATCCGAACCTCTCTAATCCGAAAACCTTTCTAAACTGAACGAATTATTTGGTCCCATTTTTTTTTTATTCATTCTCTATTGTAAAAATACCCTTGTAATCCGAAACCTCTCTACTATGAAAACCGAACAAACTTTTGCGATTTTTATATCTAATTACATTAAAATCCACCTTTCTAATCCGAACCTTAGTCAATGTATCTGATGTAAATCTTGCTCACTTTTGACATTTTTCAGTCTGTTTACAATTTTAGATGTAACAATTTATAAAGATGTCAACATCAATAGGCCCAAACACTGGTAATCAAAAGTCATGTCATTGTAAGAGTTTTGCTTTGTGGATCCATGAAATAAGCACAGATGTGACAGAAGCAAGTTCAGATAGTTTGTTTGAACAGAAATTTGTAAGAATAGACATACGTGCAATAAGTACTGTCAACGTATAGATCCTTATTAATCTGTACTTTCCTCAAAATCTTTTGTGCGATTTGTTCATTTAAACACTGAAAGTGGTACTAAGTTACATTTTCTGGGAATGTAGGAGTGGTGAAAAATTTACAAGTGATATTGAGAAGTTGAATTAAGATGAAATCTACATTACACTAATTTAAAGCAATCTACATGCTGCTTATAATTAATTTTGATAATTTTTATTAGTCTGTACACAAAAAGATAAATTAACACTTCATGTGTGACAAAGAGTATAATGTTTCATTCTAAAATAGAAACCTTTCTAATCCGAAAACACCTCTAATCCGAACGTTTTTTCTGGTCCGAGCATGTTCGGATTAGACAGGTTCCACTGTAATATATATCACTATATTTTTGTTTATATAGGTTTATAACTTTATTAGAAACAATTGTTATATTTCACAATGAATATGTTGCGCAACAATATGAAATGCATTTTTAAAATATAATAGGGTTATTATTATAGTAGCTCGATCTGGGATGCTGTATTCGGCTCGAGTGGATTTTTGCCAGATCGGATCTCACGAGGCGCGCGAGCGCCGAGTGTGATCAGACCTTGCAAAATCCGCGACAGCCGAATACAAAGTCCCCTCATGGGTGGTAAACACGCAATCCAATTCCCGCTTGGAATACGCTTAAAATGGGTTGCGCGACGTCCAGTGCTGGAGTTGCGCATCAAAATATACACTATGGAGGTAGGTAGGGTTTTGTTTTTGTAAATAATGACACATTTAAGATGTGTGAATTTCCTGCTTAATAATTTAAGAATCAGTTCTGTTATCACGAAAACTCTGCTGGATCGAACTGTCAAAAAAGTATGGAATCATGAAATATACCAATTTTCTAACTCTTGTGTCTTCTTTCTGGAAATGTGACGCTTCTAATGATCAAACACGTGTAAAACAGTCACGAAATATTACATGTACTTGAATAAAATGTTGTTTTGGGGGAAAAGATTGGCAAAAAATAACCGGGAGTGGGGTTGCGCCCCGGGAATGCAGTTGCTCGTATACATTATATAATCAAATAATTCTTTTTACATCTCAAGTTTTTTACAATGTCCTTGTTTCCTTCTTATATTATTTTTATTTTTTTAGTTTTTGGCAAAAAACTCCTTTGTAGCCAGTGTCCTTATAACAGCAGTTTACGGTCAACTACACATAAAGATAATCCATTTGAATGTTTTTGCAAAAATATACTATCAACGCAGACACTAAGTATTTGCTATTGAGGTTAAAACAATGTAACATTTGCCTCAAGGAATTTTACTTCAAAAGGTCTTAATCGACATTAGAGCAGGAAACCTGATGTTGACTTTTTGGGGTTAGCGTAGTTTTCAACTGTGTTTCGATTATGTTTGGGTGGGCAGTTAACCTAGTCAGAGATTCAGTATCCGTAGTAACCTGTTTTCCGTATGTGCCAACTTCTCCACATGAACCAGAGTTAAAGGACAAATGATTTCAGAGTCAGTGTCTTTTATCATAGCAGAGACCATAAGCCTCACCCGAGGATCGAACTCATAACCATGCTCTCCCTGTTTTTTAGCTATTTTGTATACGTGCGACCTCTGTACAACAGATTCTTTTTCGACGAAAATGCATTATATTGAAGCGAAATCTCTTTTATGTCATAACTTTTAATTTATTAATATACGGATGTATTTTTGACTTTAGTTATCCAAACACTATTTGATTTTTCTTGGAGGAAATGGTTAAGAGCAGATAGTTTTCCTTGTCTCATTATCAGAGTTTATCTATGTAATCATTTATAATAGAATTTTATCTTTTATGAATATGCACATCTAGATTCTAATGAACTAAAATAAATTGAGAAAGTGAGTGCAGTTCTTAGGTTTTTCTATAAGGATAAACAGCCTTCATATAAATCTTAGAATTATTTTAAAAATCCATAATTCAGTAAAAGTGGATTCGTATTTACAAATTCGTACATTTACATTTTTCAGTTCTAGCATCCTGTGGCTTTGCATCTATATGGACGTATTTAAGGCTAGAAGAGAGTGGATGAATTAAAGAATAAAAATCTAAACCGGTTTGATTTGTTGTTACATTGTTGCTATATTTTCTGGTCCTTTTGGATCATGGAGTCCATTCAACATATGTGTAACAGAGTTCCGCTTAAGCCGGTGAAAGGGGGCTTGAGAGTTGTTGTTGCACATTTTATTACCTCTCATGAACAGACTCAATTAAACCAAGTCTGCTATTATTCTTCTTGGTTGCATTCTGTGCTTCTAAAGGATCTTTTTACAGATTTCTTTTGTCTTAAAACACATTTCAGGTCTAATACCCCTTTTTGCCTAATGGATGCATCACATGGCTGACTTGTTCTGTATGGCGGCTGTAAAACGTCTTCACATACCTGGACTCAGTGTTATTATATTTCTTACCCTTTGCGATCATAGACAACATTCAATTTCAACGTAATATGATTCTACTTAAGCGGGTGCCGGGAGTGGGGGTGTTGGGGGGGGGGGGGGGGGGGTGGTAGGTTGTGGAAAGTCGAGGTGTGTTGCATATTTGAATACCTCTCATGAACAGACTCAATCAAACCGCGCGTGTTGTAAAATCACGGCTCGTGAGTCTTTATTTTGAAAAATGTCGCCATTAAAGATCTTTATCTCTGAATTGAATAGTACTTTTCCGGTCCGGCAGATGTAAGGAGAGAGATTTTCATCATTTCTATCCTCACATATCGCATTAATGCATCGCTGATAGTAAAACATGATCTTCTTGCTATATCATCTGGTTTATGTTGACGCTTGAATGATTTGAAAATTAAACGAAATTGGTCTAAAAATCAAGGATAAATATCAAACAGGGAATGCCATGTTCCAAAAACGCAGCCTCCCCAAAACGAAACTCACAGCACGCAGATGTGTACACTACCACTCGCATACAAAGCAAGCACACGAGGACAAAACGAACAAATAAAGGAACACAATGGAAAACGCTCTTGATATGAAACATTTGGCACAACCTCAAAATCTGTGTTTTGGTGTAGTATCTATAAATTTTCCTAGTTCAAAAGTGAAATTCTCGACCCTATCTGTCAGCCTAGTGTGAAAATAAATACTTATTCAAGCCAAATTTCGACTGACCACTTGGCATCAGCATCCCCGCGACTGTCCGTGTAGTGATGTACTTATTAAACTACGATAAAATTGTTACGAAAGAGGATTCAGATCCGGAAGACAATGCATGTGTTAACAGCTCAGTCAGTCCGAGACCACTTGAGTTTTAAACAGATACATTTTATAACGTCGGTGTATAATTTTACTTATACAGAGAAGTGCTGTTACTCATTTTCTGATTGGTCGAGTGAGGCAGAAGTGGCAACGTGCCCTGCCCTAAGACACACCACAGTGGAATTTGATGATTTTGTGTCATTTCTGAGCATCGGTTAGAAAAGATAAAAGATTAGGGTAGATTTCCCGGAAGCATATAACATCCTAAACATAATTATGCCAGTAGAAACATTATCATGAACACAGTATTAATACAACTGCAAAACATTTGTATTGCCATTAACCTGAATACAGTAGAAGTTCAGCAATAACATTCGCAAATATTCCTATGTATAAATATAAATGTATTTTATATAGCACTATTATACCACCAAGAACGTAGTTCATATGCATATATACTTTAGAAAGAATTTTTAAAAATTGCGATTGTTTAATATTTTTATTTGAGAAACAAACATGTACATTTAATGTTTGTTATATACACTGGACCATATTGTAAACACAACAAGTAATATATATATAGTTATTAACCTAGTGTAGTACAAAGAGTACCATTTGATTCTTATGAACTGACTCTCATTATAATTTTTTAAAGATTGAATGAAATGTACCCCCTAATAACTGGTAGCTTATCCTATTTATAAAGTGTTTAGTTGCGACCTCAGTAGATTAATTACGATTAAAAAATAAACATAGAAACGTGCTGCCTAGACATAGGCACAACTCTTCTAAACTTTTCGTTTTGTTAATCGAACCTTTTAAATGTCTTAAAGATAATGAATGCCATTGTACAGAAACGGAATATTGGAAATTATTTCATCATATTCACGTAAAATTCTTGCAGTAGTTGGTGGTAAGGTTTAGACCCTTATTTTCGTAGTTGTTTGTCAACTGTCGTTTAAGATTTAATTAGTCAATTGAAATTTATTTCAACCATAACAAAATATAATACCTAATGGATTACTCTGTACATGTAGGAAAGTGAGTAAGTAAATGAGTGAAGAAAAAACTTGCTAAAAGTATATGATTGGTAAATAAGAGATAATGTGTACACAATAATATGTTTTTATCCATTTTTCCATTAGTTTATTTTACATAAAGAACTATACATTTGATATCAATCTCGCTTTACGTTTCACTATTGCTCACAGTTTATGGGCAATTTATTACTATGATGACCTTTCCTTGCCCTTTAAAACATGTTTTCATAAATAGCAAATAAAAGGGACAACAAGTTTGGATTATTTATTATTACATAAATTTAACAATGGACATTTACAAAGTTACGGCGACCATATTCCAGGTCATCTTGACACTTTTAACCCGCTATGCCATTCTAAGAAAATGACTTTCTCAAAGAACATATTTTGGAGTTATGTTTCTTAATTTATTCACCTCTACTCAATTTTGAAGTTTCAAAATACACATGATTTGTTAGTATGTTTAGGATACAGACGTGTATAAAAGGGAGCTATCTAAAAGTGGCAGGGTGAAGTTATTTTGTTGTAACTGTCCTCCCCACTAGTAATACATATATCATACGTGAGTGACAAGTGTTTCAGAGGAATTGCTTTCTGTAAATATTCACGGATAGTAAACATATCACAATTGGATCTAACTCGCTACTTTGAAATTGCAAGTATTTTGTTCCTCTTTCTAAGCTTTTAAATTTCTGTAACATTGTATATTACTTTAGATATCTCTATGTTTTTATTCAGCACCTTCTATGATATTTTGCCCTTAATACTTTACACAACTTCATTAAATGCTATTAAAATAAACTTTTTATAAAAACGAACAGTTTTCTGAAGCATTCACTTGACTAACGGAAAATAAATCATACCTGTGTCTTTTTTTTCGGCGACGCCGTCTAAATTCGTTTTCGTTACCTATGCCACGTGACTTCAGTTAGCAAATCAAACTACTTGATAACGCATTATAGATAATTTATCAAAATGGAAGATTTATGCAACACTCTGCCTGATTGGACGAGAGTGTCAATTTCTTTCACTCTGTTGATTGTGCTACGCTGAGTGAAATGTAGACAAAGCGTTTACCCTAAACGACGCTGTTCACAGTTTTAAAGCTAACTTTGGCTCAGTATATTTAGCAAGAATATTGATATATCTCAAAATGATAAGTAAGTTTAATAAATATGATAAAACCTGTTCAAATACCAACATATATCAAATTAAAGAAAGAGCTGAATACGGTCTGCGTATCACATGAATAAGGGTGTGATAAGAGTCTATTATGTAGAGAAGTGCTTTTTGAAAGATTTTCCTTGTTACAATTGTCGTCTGTATATGAAAAGGTTTCTTGCTTTTGTGACTTATTCAGATTGCATATTAAAATGAGTACTTGTTTGCTTTGATATATTTGTTATAAATTATTTAACTGATTTATTATATATGAATATCTGTCTTTAGTATGGTATGCAAATATAGAACTCAGTTGAAATCTGTTTTATTATATATATGCTATATAATGACTGAATCTCATTACACTGAAATGAAGGTACGCTGCATACAGTTTATCTATGTGATATAACTACGGTCAAACTTTGCTTATGAAACAGAAATATTGAAATAATTACAATTGTATGTTTTGCTTGACCTTCACTTTTTTATAGGTGTGACGTCATTCTCCAAAGATTCATGAATAGCGAATATGCATTTGTTAAAGTGGGATCAGTTGGCCTATTTTAGAAATAAATAAAAGTAATAAATAAAAAAATCCTTTAATTGTTTTTTTCTCATGTATTCTAATCAAGCTTGATTTGTAGCATCTTTATTAGACCCGCAGCCAACTTTGTTCAGCTGGGACATTTAACCCCTTTTAGGGGCTGCTAGAGCTAAAACTAGAAATGCCTTTATACAGCGTCTCATGAACAGCTTGGTGGATCTTTGTCATACTTGGTCTGGAGCATCATTATAAGGTCATCTTCCAAATTTATTTATATAGGAACTTGGGCCCTATTAGGGACCACTATAGCTAAAAGTAGGTATGCCTTTCTTCGCATTAACCACTAAAATGTAATGGATTTTTATCAAACTCGATGTGTAACAATATCGTAAGGTCTCTTGCTGTTTTGTTACAAATGGGGATAGGGACCAATTTAGCTAAAAATATAAACACGTTTAATGACCTCTTCTCATGAACCGCTTCATGAATCTTCATCAAACTACTGCTGTAATTATTCGTCTAAGGATAAACGAAACAAAATTGCAACCCTACGAAACCTTTGCGAAAAATTAAAAGAGAACCATTTAAATTGTTAAAGTGCGGTGTTTAGTTTTGCAAAATGTTAGATGAAAGATGAATATTAGATGAAAAATTCATAAACTTCTTTCCTTATTACAATTCGCCGACCATCATTTTTAAAGATATTTCTTGTTCGCACTACATCAGTTATATTCTGTCGTTCAAGCATATGGTTTTAACATACTGTTTAAGTAACTTACGTTTCAACGCTAATGAAAATGTACACAGAGTTATTATGTTATTCTAGTAAATAGAATGAAAATAAAATGGTTGTTTTGTTGTGCAATTTGAAATAGTTTTGTCACAAAAGAAGACCTGTTATGCCAGAAAGTCAATGCAAATGCTCTTTCTATGAGATTTTCAGTGCTAGTATGAATTATTATCATACTTAATGTGTTTATGTTTGTGCTATCGACATTCCTCTCCGATTCTAAAAACTCGTTAAGATGCATGATTTCAAATGCTATTTTAATTAACCCGTTCTGAAATTGTAACTGACAAGAAATGAATTCCGAAAGACCCATTGATTGGCCGCAATACAATTAGATATAAATAAATTAGTAAAAGAAAAGATGAAAATTGCAGCGTAAAATTGCCAAACACATTCAGAGCATGCACCAGACAACATTTTGATGTACATAATCAAAAACGCACTGTTGATAATATGACAAAAAACGTGTATCTTATGACTGAAACAAATAATAGTGTAATAATGTAATTTCCCCAGAACTTTAATTATGCATAATTTATTTAAAGACGTTCGCTACAGTTTCTGTATATGAGATGGTTGACATATCTACCAACAACAGAATGTCTTCAAACTTTGGATATTGAAGGACAATCATCTAAGAAAGAAAGACATGCAGTCAAAGTCATAGGTCACCAGTGTTGAAAAAGAGTTATCTGCCCTTGAAAACGACGAATTAATAAAAACATATAAATGACATGTAAATCTTAAAATAACTCAAAGTTTTCTTGTAGTTTTTGATGAAATTAAAATCCATGGTATAGGTGAAGTAGTACGAACACATTTTTATTTACTTCAAAAATAAATGGTTCTACACCATCAAACACGCCGCATCATTTACATGTACAAACAGTTCCGTATTCATCATTCCTACTTAGGTAAATATTAGACGACAAGTAGACAGTTTGGGGAACGATATTCTACGTGACTAACTGAACCAGGAATTGTTACATAAACTAGATTCATGCTACATATCCTTACGCGCTGCAGGATATTACTGTAGTCATAGATGACGCGTTTTTCTATTTTGAATAAACACATAAACTTGTTTATAACATTGAAATAAATTTCTGTCTAGCTTTGCCTGTGTTTGTCATCCAGCGATAATTTTATCACACCTGAACCAAAGTTTTTGTCCCATAGATATTTGTTGTAACAAATAAACTATAAAACAAGTAAATAATTGTTTATATAAAACGTAAAATATAGTGTTCAGGCTTCTCCATGGTGTCGTAGCTTTCTTGAGCCTCTTTATTACGCGTTTCTGTCCTGATACAATATTTATCAATATCACATAATTTTTGTGTAATTTTAGAATTTTGCAAAATAATGACACAGGCAAAGATGTGATTGAAATGATTTCTGTCAAAGAAAGCTGTACATTTCTAAACGGTTCGCATTGATAATTCAACTATTTCATTTGCAAAATATTTAAATAAAACAAAACATACACTTCTTTTACATATTGTCGAATGCAGTTTGCTGATTATTTATGCAAAGCGTATCTGGGACAGACTTTGAACATCAGTTGTATTGTATAAGTAAATGTATATTTACGCCAAGTATCTCCTGTCAGTTCTTGTACTTACTGTCATAGAAAACAAATGTAAAACAATATTATATCGTAAATATGTCACATGTCGGGTCAGAAAGTAAAGTAATTTTAAGTAGCGTTGAGATATTCTTCACATTTTATTGTAAGCATTGTTCTGTATCCTTAGTATGACAGTCCATAACAGAAACTGAACTTACATAAATCAAGATAAATGTATTTTGTAACAATCCCCATTTCTTGATTTTCTACACAAGTTAAAAAGTAGGAAATCCTACGCCTTACTCAAACGGCAATATTCCACTGTAACTCTTGTCAGTAAAAGAAAACAAAAAATAAGAATTACATGTACCGTGAAAGCTGGCGAATATAAGTAAAAAAGAAAGGTCATCTGCAGTGTGCATTCGATTTTCTGTAAATGTGATTCTCTTCTTATTCATTTCAGATGTTAAAAGATTTGAAGTGTCATTTTTTATCAATTTTGAACAATCCGCCGGAAATTTACGTCCGCAAAGAGAAATGACGCCACGGTGTTTTCAAAGAGAACAACAATAGATAGTTCAGTTTCAGTTTTATTTGTAGCGTTTTGGTACGTACACACTTGATGACATCCGCCAAATATGTGCATGTTTTTTGTGGGTTCCTTTATAGCGCGATGCTATGACGTTTCACGCTATGACGTAATAATTGTGAATCGTTGCATAATAACATTCAATTTTCAGTCTTCCATGCTTAATAGGAAGAACAAACCGGCTCGTGTTTGAATCTGTGATAAACAACGGTTGACGTCCGTACCGGTAACAGGGCTTTATGACGTCAATCATGACGTCAAAGTTCAACATGACGTCCGGTCCATTACTACTCGTAAAAATGAGGTCCATCATGATTCCAATCAAAATATTCCAATGAGCATGTAAGAATGAAAACAATCAATGCCTTCTTGTGGTTTATCATCTAATTTACTACGATTCAGCATTCAGATTTTTAGATATATAAACACTCGGGCTAGCGCCCTTCTTGTTTAATTCCTACACATCTGAATTATCATCAATCAGGCAACGAACCACTCGAAGGCCTTGTTTATTTGATAATATTTCAAAATGTTAATATATCTATAGAACAGATATTCTGAACAAACTAGGAACTGTTCTTAACAGCAAAACAATTCTAGCAAAAAAGCTAGAATAAGAATTTATCTTGCCTCCTACAAGTTTCTTGCATTTCTATTGGTCAATAGACGTCACGTGGAGACAGGATATATTCCATATCCTGCTAGTATATTTCAGATATGAATTTTGATTAAAACAAAATGGCTGCCACACTTCTGGCGTAATTGAATAAGTCAGATTATTTATTAGCTCCAGCGATAGTATCGTTTCCGAGAGTAAATTTAGTGTTTTCTTGCCGATTTCATTCTACCTAAGTTGAGGCTCAAGAAGTTTGACAAAGTTAACCGTAAAAGCGGAATAACTCTGTATGGGATACACGGAAGTTGAAATCTCGTTTTGGATGTTAAACAGTTAAATCATCATGAAATAAAGGAATTGACGTATTTGTTACTCAGCTGTTTGTTGTAGGATCATTTAATCTACGTGCAAGATAAATGATTTAACAGGAAACGGGATGAAAGCCGAAGTATCAAAACATTTATGACATTGTGAAATCCGGTAACTTTCGAAGCAATCTGACTAAAGTACTTGATCTTCTAAACGAAGATCTGAGAACGACCCATTCACATTCGTCTTCTGTATATTTTGGATTTCCAATATTGCTATATTTATTTTCGCAAATCTATTTTTGTTTGAACCAATCAGACAACTTGTTCGAATGTCAAAGTGTAAGAAAAATTTACAGTTAATCCAGGGCTCGAACCCGGCACCTCTCGTTTACAAAGCAAGTGCCCTACCAACTGAGCTAATCGGATATCTGACATCTTTTGACATAAAAATTGTTGATATCAAAACCCAAGGCTTTTTAAAGCTTGCAGGATGTTGTAAGGTAGCTTTTGATTGGCTAGTGGAAGGGTTGTCAGAACGAGGCCATCAATAGCTCGTTGTCAGATCCTATGCGTAGCGTAATAGGAGATGTACTTTAGTCAGATTGCTTTCGAAGGGATGGAACAAGAAGTTTTTAGTGTTTCTGATCTAAACCAGTTCATAACCTGTGTAAATGAGCTTTTGTGTTTTGTGATTTAACCGAAAACACAGGTCATTGTGCATTTTATGGCTGATGTAAATCAACTATAAACAAAACGTGATGACCAAACAAATGATTGTAGGATCCCAAACAAAAAAATAGGCCCAATAAACACTGTCAATAAACGCCACTAAAACCACGATCCGCAAGCAAGTTGTTCTAATTTCACATGCAAATGAGCTAATGGGTCGCTAATTAACATAAATGTGTCATTTAACAACACGCTAATGGAGCGCACAATAGATCGCTCAATGGAACGCATAATAGATCGTATAATGGATCGCATAATAGATCGTATAATGGATCGCTTAATGGATTGCATAATGGATCGCTTAACGGAATGCATATATAATAGATTGCTTAATAGATCGCTCATTTGAATGCGTTTCATCAAACTGATACATTCCAAACTACAGGCTGTATCTAATTGAAACCATGCATTCAGTTTTGGCAAAACGTTTATGTGACTGGGTGTAGCCTGGATTTGCAGAGATATGCAGTAACTGCATGTTGAAAAGGCCTTTCTGTTAAAATTATTCAAATATTTATTTGTTACAATAATGTTAACTATACTGAATATATAATATACAAATTTAGCAATCTTTCAACATTTTCATGATAATTTGGATGCAGTTTTATACAAATCATTTGATAAATCATGCAGCTAACAGAAATTCCATCTTTGTGAAATATGGATAGACAAAGTTGTTTAATTTATTAACTAGTTTCCATAAGAGTAAGTATACAGGTCATTTGAATCAGCATTTCAAAAACTATAACGTTATATTAAATAAATCTTTGAATTCTAAGATACACTTATTTTATTGAAATCTATAAAGAATCACAATTAATGTAAACATGCATTTATTTTATACTGAATTGTAAGTACATGTATTAAGAAAATACCTTTAATTGTAAATCATAGAAAATAAATGAAATAACAACCACCATTTTCTCTTCGATAAATCCATATCCTAGCTGTCCATTCTTTACATTTATTATCTACAAAATGCACTAATTTCTGTCCCTCTATATTATACCTTAGATGAGATTACATAACATAACCATAGCAACTAGGAGATCTGCTGTAATGTTACATTGGATGGATTGAAACCATATGTTTCCTGATAAAAGAGGAGAGGCTCTGTAAAGGTAACAACTCGCTTCAAAGTCGCGATCCATGTAATGGAACATGTTCCGTTAGCGATCCATTGCAACCATTTCTTGATTGTTTCAATGGATCACTAATGGAACGCACTAACAAACACCAAAAAAAGCGGTTTTGATAGTGTTTATAAGGTGTTTTTATAGTGTTTATTAGGGAAATTTTTGTTTGGGATTCCAGTCTGCACAGTAAGTAGCTTTGTTAATTTACAAAATGTGTTGATTATAGCATATGAGTAAAGGGTAGTCGGCAAGATAAAATCGTTACACTGCTTGTTGGTGACAGGATACGGGATATACGCTGTCTCGAAAATCCATATCAGGCTCGAGCTTCGCTTCGCTCTCGCCTGATATGGATTTCCTCGACAGCGTATATCCCGTATCCTGTCACCAACAAGCAGTGTAACTAATAATACTTTTTACTACAACCCTCAATACTTAGCTCGAGTATAGAACGTGCACTATTGTGCTGAAGATGTTGCTAACTAACTTGAATGCAGCAAAAAGTTCCGGTTTATGTTTATAATGTCAGACAATAATATCTTCAATGGTCGTGTATACACATGATTTGCTTGCTTATTTTGAAGCTATTAAAAACCCTTTTCGGAGCATCAATTCAGTTAAAACAAAGTTTATATAGCTTGCCTTTATTATCATCACCATAATAATCATTTATAAAGAAAACTTATTTATATCTGTTATGGATACATATACTGAGATTGCAATGAATAACATAATCTGCAACGCAGTTGTGTTTCAAATATGATAAAGTTAAATATATTTCAGGTTAACTCTTGATGTGCTCAGTTTATATTAGACTTCAATAAAAATGGATCTGTATTCATAAATTCTTCACGTGTACAGTGTTAAATGCTGCTATTTTTCTTGCATCATTTGTTTATGTGACTTTTGATATTCTCAGTTTTGTTTTGTATACACACGTTCACATATTTCTTGACAGAACAAAATGCGAGAACCAGTAGTTTCGAAAATTTCAAGTACTCCGGTCGCTTAATTGCGTTGATTTATTATTATACCAGATTTATATAGCGCCCTTTTTATAAGGCACTTTACATAGCTCAAACGCAGCCACACAGGGCGCGAAATTCATCCTCTGCCAGTACAGACACAGAGCGATCTGACCAGAGGGACAGAGTGAGATAAAGCCCACAGAACGGATAGAGAGAAATCCATTTTAGATACAGTCCTGTCCGGCTAACTTAGCCTAGATCTTTGCGAATAGGCAGTCTGGTTCTTTAACGTGCCCAGTGTATAGCACCGATACTCGCGAAGCCGTCTTTCCTGGGAAGAACCAGTACAGGCCTCTTAGTTAGGTGGGAGACACTTAAGAGCATCTCAGAAATTTCCAGTGCTTGGACCGGGATTTGAACCCCGGACCTCTGGATTGACAGTCAAGCGTGTTACCACTAGACCACCGGCCCACCATAATACACTGATTTGTTGTTTTTTCTTTCCCTCGTTAGGATTGTTAGGTGTACAGTGGTCTGTATGTCACATTTTCATTGCGTATATAGTTAACGCATGCTTGTGTTTATATGTATGTACACTGCTCCATTGAATTATTTCGATAAAATATGCATATACGAGCATCTTTACGTTAGCTAAAGTGAATTAGCATTGATATAAATCTATTCTTCATATTTAAATGTACCTTCGGATTGTTGAAATCTACAGCTAGATTAACCTTATTAATTTACTGAATAAGTACCTTTTTATGTATACTTCGTAATTTTCTGTAGATTACTGAAATCAACATCTGAGGATATTCAAATTGTTGCATGAATAAATAAAAGATTTCGCTCGTGAAATATGTGTTTTATTTATCATACCACGATAAAAAACATATTCATGCAAAAAAATAAGTTGAATTTTCTTGTTTATTATATACAAAAATGATTATTAACGTCGTTTGTTTACATTTAGAACGAGCGACAACAACAATACATTTTCCATACAGCGGAAATTTAATCTTACGAAAAACGTTACCTTTACAGATCCGCGAAGATATTAAATATGAAAGTGTAGTTGTACGATTTCCGTACAACACGCAGTTCCCGGTAATTTCAACATTTCTTTATGGTTGTATTTTATTTTCTGGCATTTCAAACGATCTCCCGAGTAATGTCCGTTTGAGGAAGGTGCAATGCCGCGTTCTCGTACATATTCCGGTTAGAATGTACCATTGGCGGGTTCCGATTATTGTAAATTCTATATTTCGTCTTGAAATATCCGTATACATTTCTACCACTTCAAATGATACCAAAGTCACTGCCCAAGAATACTAAAACAGTTCCTGAAAACCAGTAAAAAATATAGAAAATATGTCTCGCTGCAGTAAAAATATAGAAAAATATGTTTCACTGCAGTGAAAAATAAATACAACAAAAATTAGATTATATTTCATCAATATTTCCCAATATTTCATTAGATTGTAAACAATAAAAGCTAGATTGTATTCTTACTGAATCATTATAAAAATGCTGGAAAACAAAATAAATGTTTTTTGCAGTACTTCAACCATTAAAATAGTTATCAGATGAATAAATACTTATCAGTTTGTTTGAAAAGCTTTACTATTCTAACAAGGCGTTCTAACATGGCATTCTAACATGGCAGTCAACTTCTTAGCATTAGAGTTCTCATTTACATCGTCAACTATGTTCGTGTTTAAGGTTAGCATTATTCCGGCTAATATGACATTAATATCAACGTTCATTCATGTGTGTGTGTTGTTTTTTTTTCAGTAGATAACTGAAATATATTTGTAGATTCTATGCTTTTGATGTCACTAAAACAGAACGTTTATCATGACAATAACGAGAAACAACTAGTTTCTGCATCACAAATTGTACTACTATAACAGCAAAGTGGCATTCTGTCTACGAGTCACTTATCAACGTTTTTATTGAATTTCTAACTGATGTCAAATATCCCACTCGCTGTTTATATATATATATATGTATTCCCATATTAATGAGCAAGACATCGAAATCAAATGAAAGGAACCTTTTATCAGATTAAACTTAAGAAAAAAACTCCGTGCATTGAGAATAGCCATAACACATACTTGGTATATACAAAGTGGGTCAGAAAGAAAGAAAAATGAGGTGATTTTGTGCCAAACACTTTAAAAAAACGTCTAGAAAGGTCGTTGGTATGAACATCTAATGCCAGTAGAAATATTATCGAAATAATATGGCAAAACATTCGTATTGCAAAAACAATATGAAAAACAGTACAAAAACCTTTATACAGCAGGCATGCAGCAGCAAAACCACCATATTATCGTGAATTCAAAGATATCCAAAGATATCTAAAAATTCCTCTGGTTAACATATCATACGGCACTAGTTATGTTATATAACTATCATATACATTTTATACATTTCATTAAAACTAATACATTTTATTAGAATTTATATGTGCTGTGAAAGAAGGCATAACTTCTTCATAAGAACTGTTTTAGTTTGTATAAAGTACTGGAAAAGCACACCAAACCAGCGTGCAATTAATGTCACAGAAACAGTGAAGTACCTCATTAAAGGACTAATTGTGGAATTCGAACGAACTCAGATATGAAAAAAGCTTTTAAAATGCTTCTGATTATGATTCCCATTAAATCAGGTATAAACGAGCTATTTTAAAGATTGAGAATTATTATCAATTTGAGAAAAAATATACGACCTCACATGCGCTTACCCTTCACTGTGGACATATTTTCGCAGCTGGAACATGTGTCTCCTTAAAACGAATTACTTATAAATGCCATAATTTGATTTAAAAAGTCATATAGCTAAAGTAAGGTGTTGCAGAGGCCTAACCTTTTAGTTAACTGTCTTCATATAACAATACATGAAACCCGCAATAAAGGGATGCCTCTGAAAAACTCTTCTTGTCTGGATACAGATCCAGATAGAGAAAAGTGGAAACTTCACAGGTCGCTAAACACGACGAAAACGAAAATGTTGCAGGCTCGGTTTGATTGAGCCTGTTCATGGACGGTAGTGGAAAAGCATGCTACCGTCCACGCCCTGTAGCCCCGAGTTGAGCAGAACTCAATGAACCTTCAATGATACACGTGTTGAGGCGTGTAAATCCATGAATAGCGGCGTTTGGTCCCCAGATAAAGTAAAGGGTTTCATCAAGACAAATATTTTGATCAAATTTCATGAAGATCGGGTGAAAAATTCAGTCCATGTTGCTTACACAAGGTTTTTCTTTGATTTGACCAAGTGACCTAGTGTTTGATCCAATGTGACCTATATTCATACTTGACCTAGATTTGATCGAGATAATTATTTTGACTAAATTTCATGAAGCCCAATTGTAAAATACAGCCACAACGTTTTTCTTTCATTTTCCTAGCGACCTAGTTTTTGACCCCAGATAACCCATGTTCGAACTTGACCAAGATTTCATCAAGGCAATCACTCTGATCAAATTTAATGAATATCCAGTGTAAAATGCAACCCCATTTACGTACTAAAGGTTTTTCTTTTATTTGACCAGGTGACCTGAGGTGGTTCTTTTTAACCCAGATGACCCATATTTGAACTAGACTGCATCCGCTCAAACATTCTGGTCAAATTTCATGAAGATCCAGTGTAAAATGCCGTCTCCATTGCCCTTGTATCATATGATGTGGGTGGTGATGTGGTACAAAAATTTAAAGTTTGAATCAAATCAGTTTGGTAAAAAAAAGAGAGTAAAAGTTCATAAAAACTTTAACCTGAACTGGGTCATGTTAGCTTAAAAACTAGGTCATCAGATCAAATCAAAGGAAAAGTTTGTTAACAACCTAGAGGCCGTATTTATGACTCTATTTTCGTGAAACTTGGTTTTGATATTTAACTTGATGATTCCTAGGCCTTTTCAAAATTGGATCATATTAAGTCAAAAACTAGGTCATCCGGTCAGATCAAATGTAATGCTTGTAAACACTTTTGAGGCCGCATATATGACCCTATCATCATGAAATTTGGTCAGAATGTTTATCTTGATGATTTCTAGGCCTAATTTTAAACTGGGTCATGTTGGGCCAATAACGAGGTCACACACTCAATCAAAGGGAAAGCTTGTTAACACTCTATGGGCAATATTTATGACCATACCTTCGTGAAACTTGGTAAAAATGTTTTTTATCGATGATTCTCGTGCCAAGTTAGACACTGGGTGATGTGGAGTCAAAAACTAGGTCACCACTCAGATCAAAGGAAACGCTTGTTCACACTGTAGAGGCCACACCTATGACTCTATCTTCATGAAATTTGGTCAGAATGTTTATCTTGATGATTCAAAGGCCAAGTTTAACAGGTGAGCGATATATGGTCATCATGACCGTCTTGTTTACTAAATATTCGTTGACTTTGATCAGAATGTTTGTCTTGGTAAAATCTAGGTCGTTTGAATACGGGTCATCTGGGGTTAGAAACAACGTCACCCGGTCAAAAAAAGAAGATAAGAAATACTCTGTGTGTATGCAATAGGAGCTGCATTTTTCACTGAATATTCATGAAATTCGATCAGAATGATATTGTTGAAAACATCTAGGTCAGGTTTGAATATAGGTCATCTGTCGTTAAAATCTAGGTCACCTAGTCAAATCTGACAAAAAACGTTGTGTAAGCAACTGGGGCTGCGTTTTCTAACTGGATATTCGTGGAATTGAACAGATTGTTTGTCTTGATCAAATCTAGGTCAAGTTTAAATGTAGGTCGTATGGGGTCAAGAGTTGATCACTCTGTCAACTTGGTGTGTGCAATAGGGGCTGCATTTTTATCTGATATGCATGAAAACTGGTCAGAATGTTTGTCTCCATGAAATCTCGAATTTATTTATCTGGGTTACGTCGGTTCAAAAACTAGGTCATCATGTCAAATAAAGCTTGTTTACACTCTAGGGCCACATTTTTATTTAATCTTCATTGAACTTGGCCAGAATGTTTGTTTTCACAAAGTCTTAAGAGGATTTTGAATTTGGGTTACGTGGGTTCAAACACTAGGTTACTAGGTCAAATCAAAGGAAAGGCTTATCTACACTATAGGTGTCATTCTTTTGCTCCAATCTTTACAAATCTTTGTTAGAATATTTGTCTCTATGAAATCTTGTAATGAGTTGTAATTTGGGTCTTGTGGGTCAAAAACTAGGTCACTAGGCCAAATCTTGTTAATACACTAAGGTACACATCTGTGCTCCAATGTTCATGAAACTTAGGCAGAATGTTTATTTCATGAAAAACTTGGACGAATTTGAAAAGGATGTTTACACTGTTAGGGCGTGTTTCTCAGGCGAGCGACCTAAGGCCATCTTTGCCTTCTTGTGAATGATTTATTTCTCACTGGTATCGACACAGATTTGTGAAATTTTCAAATTTACTGTCCCTTGCCCCCATTTTCGTAATATTGTCAATAGAATTTGATGTCTTATAAAGTTATCAGTTATTTTGTGATGCTATGACTTGTATATTGTGTGACATGTTATGTATAAATCAAAACAAATAAAATTAGTATGTAGACACGGCAAACACTTCTTAAGGAGATACGGGATATGCAAGATATATAGTAGTAAACTCAGCATACACTGTAGATTGAGGTACTTTTCCTAGTATAAGCAGGTATGCATAACATACATTTTTGTGGAAGATACATGGTATGCATTGCATACCTTTTCGTAGTGTAAGCAGGGTGTGCATAGTATACCTTTTTGGTAGATATATGGTATGCATTGCATACCTTTTAGTAGTGTAAGCAGGGTATGCATAGCATACCTTTTTGTGGTAGATACATGGTATGCATGGCATACATTTTCGTAGTATAAACAAGGTACCTTTTCGAAGAAGAATCAGGGTATGCATAGCATACCTTTCCGTAGTAGATACAGGTTATACATTGTATACACTGTAATAAATATAAAACTGTGATGAACACATGGAAATGCAGCTTATATGTAGACCTGTATCCAGACAAGAAGAGTTTTTCAGAGGCATCCCATTATTGCGGGTTTCATGTATTGTTATAAGAAGACAGTTAACTAAAAGGTTAGGCCTCTGCAACACCTTACTTCAGCAATATGACTATTTAAATCAAATTATGGTTATGATCCGGTAACCTTTCTTCAAGTCCGTCCCGTTACTTTGGACCACAGCATTTAACAAGGACGACTGAAAAATCCATTAGTAATTCGTTTTAAGGAGACACATGTTTCAGCTGCAAAAATGTGTCCACTGTGAAGGGTTTACACGTGTGAGGTTGGACATTTTTCCTCAAATTGATAATAATTCTCAATCTGTAAAATAGCTCGTTTATTATGGTTGAATATATCGATTTGATTGTCATTAATAGTTAAAGCAGAATTTCAATTAGTTATCAAAATGTCTTGTACAATATAATATCCAGATGTGATTCTGACTGGGACAAAGCAAGTATTCTCAAAGGATAAAAGGAGAAAATACAATAATTTGTAAGATCGTCATTTCGTTTAGACGCCTTTTATTATATATTCTAAATCACTGTTTCTTAAACTGGCTTATGATGTTCTAGATTCGCTATAAGCAAAGCTAATAGACTAATTAAAGTTCCAAGTACGCATTGTAATAAAAGACAACAGAACTGTAAATGTAGGGATAACTCATGTTTTTTCGTAATAAAACATCTGCAGAATCCCGAGGGATTGGCTGGTACCCGAGCCCGGTAGGGTTCTGAAGATGTTATAACACGAAAAGAACATGCGCTAACGCTATTCTAGCATAAAACGCGTAAAAACCTAGTAAATGATTTTATTGTCCCTCAGCGTCATTAAATTTCCATGAAATGCGAGGTAAAGTCTACGTTGGTTTTTTCACGTTGACGTCATTTCCTTTTTAATTATTCGTTTTGGGGCCGTAATACATTTACGCTTTGCCACGGAACGCGCTTATATAAAAAGTTGTATTTAGACAAAAGGGTAAAAATATATGTTTTCGCAAATCTGTTGATGTACAAGCCTAGGCGTTTTGTCTATATAGAACAAACACAGAATAAAGTATAATACAGTTAGAATGATAATGCACAAAAAATGAACAAAATTTAAAATATAGCAGCAATTTCTTTTACTTATTTTCGTTCGTGATTTTCAACGAAACTCTTTAGGCTGTACAGCAAATGGTTCATTGTAGACACCGTCTACAAACTGGCATAATCATCGACCTTTGCTAGGTAGTTACATGCCCTCTTTACATGACAAATAGTGCTCGAGATAAGGGGCAAATGCCATTATAACCACTCGGGCTCAGATGTCCCAAATAGTAAATGCACATAATTCAATGTAGGGATAATACACGTTTTTTGTGTATTAACGTCTGCAGAAGCCCGCGGGATTGTTTGTGACCGAGACCGAAGGTCGAGGTCACAAACATATCCCAAGGGCTTCTGCAGGCGTTAATACACAAAACAAACGTGTATTGTCGCTATTCTTGCATAAAAAACCTTACACGACGACTAAATGCATTGTTTTCATATGTGATGACTTGACGATTCCGGTTCATTTTTTATTTACCATTCTTGTTGTTCTTGGAAACTGTAAACATGTTTTAAATATCCATAACCGGGGCACACATAACAACAACACTACTAAAAGCGTGATTTGAAGGTTTTTGAGCATCTTATTTTTATTTTTAGTTATTACAAACGTTACATTACACATAATTTTGCAATTACTAAAAAAGTTGATAAACAGGAACAAAATTAATTTAAGAATAACAACTTTACATTCGAATTATTTTGAGTACGAACAAACAGAGTACGGATGAGTACGAAGCTAGTGACTAGCTTTCGAGGTTTATTATATGAATTCTGCGAACAATCAGGTAAAAACAAACCGACTGATACTAACAAAAATCATTGATATAATACCTAAAACCGGGCAATAGCACAAGTTACACGCGATACTTATTTATTCACAGTTATTTTCAATAACTGAACAGACGCTTTGTAAAGGCAGTAAACTCTAAGAAAAGCTAGTGCGTACATTGATGGGGGCAGTACGTTTGGGGTTGGAAACTGATACAGCTAAACATACTATGGATTACATTGTATCTATAGTGCTACAAGAAGAGGTTATTATGGAAGAAACAAGATGCAGATGCCAAATATCAGTCTGCGCAGAAATACATACATACGTCCCTGGCAAAGCATTTCAAAAATAAAAATCATGTATTAACAGCACATGAATTGCCTTGTTTGCACACGATTTTCACCCGTTTATACATGAGCGGATCCAGTGAAAAAAGTAGTTTTTATGCAAGAATGCACATTTATTATACCACTCGTCATACACCATGCTTACTCGCTCTAATTTTAAATCATTTCTACATGATAGCGTTTGGAATTGTAAAATATTGGACCAGATCTCAGGACTATACATCATAAATATAATTCTTTATTATATAATTATATACATTTTGTAAAATGAAACGGCTTGTATTTCAGAAGTAAATATGAACAGGCAGGATTGTACGTTACCGGACGACTTTCATTAATATGCATGACCTGACACAGTTCTTTAAATAACACACATAAAAACATTTCAAAGTTCCATTTTAACATCCTTAAACGTTGAAGATTTCGGTCAGTATCAAAACAACAAACAAAAAAATGTATCATTATAACAGTAGCTAGATCTTGGATTTTTTATTCGGCTCTCGTGCATATTGCAAGGTCGGATTTTGCGCGCCTCGTGGGATCCGATCTGGCAAAAATCCACTCGAGCCAAATACAATATCCCAGATTGAGCTACTATTATGATAACCCTATTTTCTTGTCCCTATAAAGCACTGTTATCGACTGCGATTTATTTAAAGGTAAAGAGTACTGTCAGAGAAACTATATTTGTCTGTTATGAAACAAGCTTTCAATTGACATTACATCGATCTCCGGAAACAGACAAACAAGTTTGTTTGACAACTACTCCGTGTCCTTAGTGGTGAATTTGTGTTAATATTCCCTCTACATGCGTATATAATATGTTTTGTTTTAATAATTATTAACACAGGCATTGTCATATATCGTGTCCTTACTTACATTAAGTTCCTAAATTACATTATATGTCCCACATAAACTTACCTACGGTCTAATAAATCTAAGCTGTCAAATATATTTCAAAGACTATTATGTTATCATTACTGATTTTGATACTATTGCAACAAAATACAAGAACCCTGATATAGTTATTATGCGAATGCAGCTGCTGACGATCGGAAGATTGCAAACGAAATTGAAAATGATGCATCTCTTATCAGATGATTCTATTTTCATCACAGAAAAAAATGCAACGTTGCAATGTATTCACATCATTTGCTTGGCATTTCAGGATTCGGTACTTTTATTTAATAGATAGAAATATATCTTAAGATCTGTTGGCATATTGAGGGGATTAAAACATTAAATGTTTGAGTAATATCCATTTAAATGAATTAAATTCATTTTGAGTAAAAACCATTTGTTGTTTATGAATATCACATATTTGTATTGCGATGACAAACATTCCGAAAAGTAAGAAAGACATCGGCCTTAAAAACTGCGTTCTAATAAAAACAAAACAGAACAGAACTAAACAACACTTTGTTCAAAGGAATACAGACAACAAAAGTAAAAAAGTATTTTGCAATATCATGATCATGTATTGGTGTTGTTTTTATATAGACCTTTCAGATTTGTCAAAAAATGCGGCCACTAGAGCTAATAAAATCAACAACGCCTCCTGGAATGTTGGGTCGATTCTGAATTAATTTCACATAATAAGTTCCTATTTGGCATAAAAAATGGTCACTAGAGCTAAAACAAGAAATATTATCATCCACCATTTCACTCTAAAGCACTGGTACGAGGTTTTAAATAGTTGCACAGACATATTTCATTGGTGACCTGATGCATTTTTGTTTGTGTGTTTAACGTCGCACCGACCGAACGGTCATGTGGCGACTTTCCGTTTTGATGGTGGAGGAAGACACCCAGATGCCCTTCCGCGCATATTTTTTCACTGGTGGACACCTGGGTAAAACCACCGATCTTCCATGAGCTATCTTCAATGATGGCTTCCACACATGAAAAAATCAACGCCCAATATGAGACTTGAACCCACATCGGTCAGGGGCAAGTGATTCAAATTCAGCGACCCTAACCACTCGGCCACGGAGGCCCCGACATGATACAACATTTGTTTAAATCCGTCGTGATTAATCAAAAATAAATTAGCTGACATCGGCGGATTAAGCTTTTCTCTATGTAGCTTTGTAATAATAACTCTAAAAATCTCCTCTTCTAATTTGAAGTCATTTGATGTTTCTTGTTATACTTGTTTAACATGTCAAACTCTGGCGATCATTACAAAACCATCATGACCCTCTTGATTTACTACATCTATGTAGTTTTTAAAATATTTATTATGCTCATAACTATAAATACAGCATAGAGAGTTTTGATATTTGATGTGGTTACGTGCTTGGAACGTGAATCTTCTTGTTTGACATTTATATATATACATAATACAATGTGCGGTAGGAAAAAGATGCCGGTAACGGTAATAAGGTCTGACATAATATGACACCACTATGCAATTGAAGATATAAATTTGTCTTTGTCTGTCCATCCATCCATAGTCGGCAGAGAAACTTTGCGTTATACATATCGCCAAAAGTATTGACCGACCGTCATGAACTTGTAAAGGAATGGTATTCAACATTTGGAGTTGAACGCCGGAAGGTTTAGCTCAGTTGAACATATAGTCCTCAAAATGAGCTGTAGTGGTAGCACTTAGTCCGTCGTCTGTCTTAGTCCTCGTCCGTCGTTCACAATTTCACTGTTGACAGTCCAGAGGCTACAATTACAGCCGTATTGTATGAAACTTAGTCAGAATGTTTGTGTTAACAAAATCTCGTCAGAGTTTGAAACTGAGTCTAATGCCTATTAGATATATGTCATGGTGTCATCGTTTGCAAGCTACTTCAATCTTTTTGTAAGGACATGTAAACAAATCAGGAATATAGACTTCAATAAGAAACTTTTAGCATTATGTGTAGTCAAACATTTTGCGTCTAGTAACCATATCATATCGACATACTGAAGGAGCATCGTAACTTTCAGGAAAATCTGTTCATTAAACAAAATGAAGACGGAAATATGTTTTTGGCATCAAAGCAGAAAAAGTAATAATTCCTGATGTAAGTTGAGATATTGAACCAGCCTGTTGTCAGAAAAAATGATATGATACGCCCGAAGATCAAAGAAGTGTTGCAAGTCTTTCGGGATCCTTTAGCTTATCGGCGACATATTGAATTACTACTGATGAAAAATAATTATTCCTGTGGTGTTTCATGTTCATATTGCGGTTTTATGTGCTAACGATACAAACTCCAAAATGTTTTACATCATCGTTAATCTAAGTTTCCCTTTGTGACATTGCAACTGACAAGAAATGAATTCCTTGAAAGTCAATGATTGGCAATTAAACACTTTTACACAAATAAATATGTTTAGAATAGTTTGCAATGTAGTGTTCAAATGACAAACACTTAAGAGTCAGCATTAAAACTACTTTGGCATAATCCGTAATACCATACAAAACAAACAATACCTTCATTGTTTACGCAAACGTTTTGAAATGGAAAATAATTTAGGGCTTTGACATTATTTCAATAGGACAAATAGCTGTCTGGAAAAGGTCTTTATTCACCTTAAGCAAGCTTATATTTCACAATCAATATATCACTTTTATATTAAAACATTCGATTGCGCTTTCAAAGTTAATATATTTCTGTATAAAATATATTTGATTGACTAGTGTAAGATCGAAATATTTTTGAACAATTTTCAGATGCAATATTTACAACGAATGAAAATTTGCCAACAAAACAAAACATTATAAAACATTTCATTTCATCTTGGCGCGCGCACCAACACGCCAAAACGAGATCTTTGTAAATGGCGCACTCGCGAACGCAACCATTTAACGTTTCATTCTGTCGCGTCGTATTTTTCATTATACAGTGTTGTTTATTTGGCGCGCGCGCCAAAAAAAACCCCACAAAGTTTCCAAATGTTGGCGCGCGAGCCAAGATGACACAACGAAATGTATCATAAAAGCCGAGCGAACGCCAACGCGACATAACAAATGTCTTTAATCAGCTACCTTACTTTATTGATGTATGTTCTTGAAATACCTTCCAACTATTTATAATTCATGTTCTTTCGCGTTCAAGTGTAGCTCCGTTACAGTAACAATTATTAGACTGAAAATTGTTTGGAACAAGTTACAAATATAATCTATCGTTAGGTTTCAATAAGCTTCTGAAACACATGAAATTAATTGAAATGCTTAATTTGGCTGTACCTGGATACAATGTGTGTATTTCTTCGGCTTATATTCAATGTAATGGTAAATGCCACATACTAAGCGGAGAGGCTTTTCCCATATGGGAAAATTAGACCCATCGATTTTGCAAAGACGTGTGCAAAGAAGGAGCCCTTTACTTTATTTAAATTCATGGAAAAAGTATTATAGGTATTTTTGCTTTGCAAACGATGTGATATTATTCAATGCATTGTCTTTCTTATGAATATTTTATTTTAAAAATGAATTTAAAAGAAAATGGTCTTTTTTGCGTATACTTTATGTCTGTCTATCTACAATTAGAAATATAGTAAAATATGGATAATTTGCTGAAATTTCTTCTCTTTAACAAAGAATACATAGATTCTTATGTGTGCTTAAAGACCTTTGCAAACGACTTAGTAATCTATATTTATTTAGCTATTGTTTCATACAAATTTCAGTTTTCTAGGTGAAGAAGAAAATGGTCTTTTTTTAAGCATTTTGCAGATGAGTATAGGTTTTATTTCCTTATCGGAAAGACTCGAACATTCCCGTATGTTTCCGTCAATTCTTGCGGAATTTAAGCTCCTTAACGGTAAAGACTGATATCTTCTCACCCGCTAAACAGAACACATGAACGGATTTATAAACTAGTGGACGCTCCATAATATGATTTGTTTACAGCAAATAGTCAATTTTAAACAGCTTGAGGATCGAAGTTCAAAATTTAAAAAAGAAACGTTGAAATTTTAGGCGGCATATTTTGGTCAAGTTAGAAGTAGAAAATCAAAATTCAAATTTTGAAAGGATGATGTTGAATTTCGCTTACATTGAATTTCGCACAGACTAGGAAATCGAAATTAAAATAAAAAGATTTCGTCGAATTTCGAGGCAGAATTGAAATTAGATCCAGCAGGATGACTGAAATTCAAATATTTTGAGGGAAGCGGTCGTCCAGTGAATAATGTGTCGGCCGCTCAACCCCAGGGGTCATGGGTTCGAGCATCCGTGAAAGGAATCACGACCATGACTTCTCATATGACACCAGTACTGGGTTTTCCCGGAAGCTGGTTGTTTAAAAGATAGTTTCACATTCAATACCAGTTTTAAATTCGATTGCTTTGAAAATTCGAGCATGCTTGAAATATAATACCGAGAATAATCTATTTAGATCTTTAACAAGGAGCTGTGTTCAATAAACGCTTGATGCCCCCGGTGGCATCCTTGTCGATACAAAGCAACCTAAGTCCAAAACGAGGTCAAGTTCAATGTCATGGTCAAACTGAGGTCAGGTGATGTCTGAAGATGGGGAATGGTCACAGGTTACAATCTACATTAGTATCAAGTCATTCTAGTAAGGGGTATTGATGCTAGACGAAACGGTCCCATTTGGTTTACCTCGTACGGATGGACGGACGGACGGACGAACGAACGAACGGATGAACAGGACAATCACTATATGCCTCCCGCATCAGTAGATGTCGGGGGCATAAAAACTTGAATTTCGATATATCCGACCTTGCACGATGTTTAATCTTTGAATCTTGAGCAGATCGCAGTTTCAGTATTATACTGAAATTCAGCTTTTCAAAATTTGAAATATGATTTTCGAGATGGCTCGGCACTAATTGCTTGCTCGATATTTGACTTTTTTCATTTCAATATCAATCTTGGAACAGACTGTTCATTCAATACGAGATCGAAATTTGACTTTTGGAATATTATAAATTTCGATTATTGAGCTGGTCCGAAATTAGAACCTATTTTGCAATTTGACGTTTTTCAATCTTAGCTTAGGATCAAAATTCGATAAGTTATGAAGTTGAATTTCGATCTTCGAGCTGTCATAAAATTCTAAGCTAGTTGGACACCGCTCACGACATAATAATAAATGTGCAGTTAATTGATTACATAAAAAAACTACTTAAAATCTTTATTTCATAATCATGTACATCAAAGAAAGTGTTATAAAAGCGAGTTTTCATCTGATTGTAAGAAAGTAGAAATTACTTTCGGAAAGTCATTGTTTGGTTTTATAATAATGTGTTTGTTGAGAATACCGTTATCAATGGTATTCTGATTAAACCACCAACAGCCATTCAGGTTTCTATTTTCTATTCTATCTTTGCAATCACTGTAAATTAGACTTAACAATATCCCTAAATCCATATGATCAAAAGTATAAATGTAACGGTACATTGGCGAAGAAGGGTTAGACATCGGCCTGAAATACGGAGTAGGCCGAAAACTAGCGAACAGTCTCGACAGCCGATTTACCTGGCCAAACGTATTATCGGTTTTTGTGGTGATTTTCACGATGGGTCTAATTTTCCCATATGCGAATCAAATTTGATTAAAGTATTATTAATTGTACTGTGGAAAAGGACCGGAAAATTCATAACTTCATACATAGTCAACAGGTTCTAGAAACAAGACTGCATCAAAAACGAGTAACGTTATAATATAAATGATATGTGCACCACCCTTAATTCAAATCTTTATTTTGATTTTGAACACATTTCATTTATTTCAATAATTAAGACACCGCATCCTGTCAATTAATTCAAAACCACTGAACAAACAACTATGCTTCGCAGTTACCTTTCCCTCACAAAACAACTTGAGACACTTTCCGAGAATGATATTCTCAGCATCTGACTGAGATGTTTCATTATTTTGGATAATTATTTTATGAAACAGCTGCTACATTATCAAATATGTAACGCTGTTTGTGTAGTTACATCCTGTAAGAGATTATTTTCCTATCTTGATTATATTTTATGACATTTGAACATACTTTATACTAGTTTTGTCTGGGTTTGTCATTTAAAAATAGTTTAATCATACCTGAACCAAAGTTTATTATTACATAGACTTTCTATTATTACATAAACTTTGGGATGAAAAAGCGTCAAATATAGACTTCAGCCTTCTTCTTGGTGTCATATTATATTATATATTTTAGAGGAACTGCGCAGGTTTTATTTAATTCGAACAATAAGGCAATATTTAAACAGTTAAATGCACGTTCAAGAATGGTACATATAACAAACTGTATGCAGATAATTCTGTATCAGACTTTCATTACTTCAGAAATAATTCATAGCTATAGACAGTTTTGTAGACTTTTGCTTTTGTGCTTTCTTCGTTATCATCGAAAACAACTTTTTGCAAAATGTATGCAGAGCAAACTAACTTTTATAATGTATTCTAACACGACCAACAAATAACCTACATACATGTAGAGTAAAATCTATCTCGGGTTATTCTGCTATATACCACTCGCGTGCTATGACGTCATCCAATCCAGGTGCGTTGCACGGTCATAAAAAGTAGTTACCATTTTTCCTAACACTGTTGATACTAGTATGTCGTGTTAGAATCGAAATAATAAGTTCCCAAGTGTAATTTATCGTAGAATAACCCGAGGTTTTGTTCTTATGCGAAACAATATATCACTCAGGCCTACGGCGTTCGTGATATATTCTTACGTATAAGAACTCAAAACTCGGGTTATTCTACGATAAACCACGTTTGGAAACTTATTATTTCTTAAATAACAAGATCATACATTTCAACTTTTTGTCCGATACACGTGTTTTCGCTTTAGGTTATCTTTGAATTTAAAGATTACCTTATTCGCAGAAATAATTTCCGTTTACCCGAAACACCGACAATTCTCCCGGTCTCAAACTCTGTCTGCTAAAATAAACATTTACAAAGGAATCTTATTTATTTATTATGGATTCTATATAATCAAATAATTTGGGAAAGCTTTTGTTTCATCCATTCAAGTGTGATAAGGAGAAACATATTTCACTTAGAATATTAGATTTGGTCAAATTAGTTCAGTAAAGTGGATTCGTATTTGCAAGTACTTACAAAATCTTTCTGGTTTGCTAATTTCCCTATTGTTTAGTGTCTGCATGGTTAAGAGTAACACCGGCACAATTTAGGTCATATGGTGACTTTGCTAGCTTGTTCAAGGTGGATGAAAACCCCAGTGGCCCCTCCGTAACTATATTGCATAACATGCGATAGAACAGCCGACCTTTCGTTACCCCACCTGCATGAAGAATTCTACAAATTTCGAACCCACATCGAGTGAGGGGTAAGTGCTTTGAAGTGAATGACTTTAACCACTAGGCCATGGTGGCCCTGGTTTGTTTTCTTATTGCATCATTTCCACTTGCATATAGAAAACTGCAATGTTATCTAATATTAACATTAACTTATTTTACATTTTATTTTTACAAGAGACTCAAATATGCGTCAGTGAGTTTGTTTGTTTGAAAGGCTTCATTAATACCATTCTAACATGACTAATAAACTAAGCTTCTCACATCATCAACATTTTTCATGTTTCTATGCAATTTTAATCGTTCCGAATGATGTGATATTAATGTTTATGCCATGCTGTCAGTAGACGACCGAATTATACTGATAGATTATGTTCTTATCAATTCACTAAAATGTTTTAACAAGAACAAGAAACAACTGCTGACTGCAGCAGACAACAGTGCCCGCCCGCTTAGCTCAGTAGGTAGAGCGTCGGTCTACGGATCGCGGGGTCGTGAGTTCGATCCTCGGGCGGGGCGTATGTTCTCCGTGACTATTTGATAAACGACATTGTGTCTGAAATCATCAGTCCTCCACCTCTGATTCATGTGGGGAAGTTGGCAGTTACTTGCGGAGAATAGGTTTGTACTGGTACAGAATCCAGGAACACTGGTTAGGTTAACTGCCCGCCGTTACATGACTGAAATACTGTTGAAAAACGGCGTTAAACCCAAAACAAACAAAACAAACAAAAGCAGCAGACAACATGTTTAACTATGACATTACAGCAAAGTAGCATTCTGTCTACTAGTCTCGATGAATCAATAGTTATTACGCCCAATCTCTTTACATTTTATTGCCTTGTTGTTAATGACAGTCATACTTTTCCACCTATTAAGAACTTTTGAGCAGTAAATACGGGCAATTAATTTAATTTACCCTTTATTTTAGCACAGTTAACAATGATTCATTACATTAGGTATAGCCATAACACATATTTGATATACGGTAGGACACAGAGGAAGATTTAGTGCCAAAAGCTTCGAAGCATCTCCAAGAAACCATACTAGTAACAACAGTTGATGCCAGTAGAAACATAATCGTAAATGGCATATTGGTAAATTGGCATAGCAAAGACAAAATAAACATATTCAGAAAACGTTTAGTAACAACATCCGCAGGTTATCAAATATTCAACGATAAATCTATTTTATATATCAATACGACACTAGTTATGTTACATAATTATCATGTACCACTTTGATTATTTTTACCTTTTCAAAAATTACATTATATCAGAACTTACCAATGCGGAAGAAGATTATACATTTTTTCTTTTTTTTAAATTTTGTACACGGTGATCTGACACAAAGCTTTATACGTCAATATTAATATATAACGTTATATAATTAACAAACTAAGAAATGTATATGTTTCGAATTCTTGAATTTCGTTCAGTCGAAAGTATAAATTTTATCACGTTGGTCAGTTGACGATGTAATTAAAATCTGAAGAAATGAGTGTGACATTCTTTTTATTATTACTATTATTACAGTTATTAATTTTGAGCATCATTGTTATCAATATTGTAATTGCTGTTATTCTTGTTATTTATTTTAAAGGTATACTAGACCCAAATTTCATTTTAGAAAATATTAATAATTACTACAAATAGCTTAAAACGAGATTAACAAGTTTAGATGAATTGACAATACTATATATTAGGCTTAAAATAGTACACACGTTCCTTTATGTTTGTCAGAAAATACATGATACTGGTATGTTAAGTACATGTATTAATTCACCAAATATATCTTCCAATGTACAGAAACTTAAAGATCTTGCTATGTGTAAATTTAAACAAGATTGGTTAACAAAAATAAATCATAATACTTGTCCTAGAAATGGTGGTAACAAACTTCGTACTTATTGCACTTTCAAATCAGAATATGTTGTAGAAAAAATACTGTTCAATGATTTTACCGCCTTCACATAGATCAGCATTTTGTAAATTTAGACTAGGTGTTGCACCTCTCAGAATAGAAACTGGGCGCTATGAAGGTCTCAGATTTGATGACAGAATTTGTCCTTTCTGTAATGATGTCGAAACTGAAATACATGTGATGATGCAATGTGAGGTATATAGTGATTTAAGAAATGCCTTGTTCAGCAATGCTTGTGGTATTGATGAAAATTTATGTCACTCACTGATAATGATAAAATTAAGTTTATATTTTCCAACCATGATGTTATAAGGGTTAGTGCCAAAACCTGCTTTAATATACTTAATAGGAGAATGTGTTTTCTTTGTAAATAATGTCCATTGTATTTTAATTATAGTACATATGTACATTATTTTTATCAGATCTGATCTGAGGTGATACTTAGTTTCTTAACACCATTTTTTCCCCTATCGCATTAGTGCATAACTTCCTTTTCAGTGTCTTAGTTCTAGAATCTTTTTATGGCAGAATTTAGTCTTGATTAGCAGTTATAGTCTGCATTTTATCATGTAGATATTAATACTCAATGATATTGTTGTAATGTATAATATGATTGAGATTATGCAGTCTCTTGTAAGGTGCCATTGATTTGTTAAACTGTTTTAATGTTTGATTTGATGTCTATTACAACTCTTTTAAGATTGGACATACATGTATTTTATTGAATGGATTTCATGTATTATATGTAAGCATGTGATGGAATAGACAATAAACTTTTATAAACCGTTATATCTGAAGAGCTAATCACAGTATAATTGTCTACTACCACTAAGAAATAGAAGTTCTTTTTATAAATCGACTACACTTTCATGAGGTGTTATTATGAATGTAGCTCTACAAACATAATTTATAGATTTAGTAATGTTAGATTTATTTGATAAGGATTTTATACATATTAAGTAAATATTCAAGGATAAAACATTTTTGTGAAGGTAAGTTGGGCACTGGATATATTTATTAAGTAAAAACTTATATACAGATTTGTTCCACATTAGTATTCAAGCTCTGCCAGTTATTAACTAGAGCAAATACAGGAAATGGCAAGCTAGAAGTTCTGTCAAGGAGTACACAGCAAATACCTTTAATCACATGTTATATATGCCAGTAGCATTTAGACAAATGAGTACACATTGATTTTTCTCTCCTGAAAACTGGAATATGATGTACTGGATTTGCTATTAGAAAAGCAAATAGATTTACTAAATTCCTCAATGGAGACAAAAAGCTGGAAATTTTCCTTAAGAGATTATAAAGAGAACTTGGTAGGATAAAAATGTTTTGCTCACTTTTGCAATACCAACCTTGACTGACGTGCTTCTCTCCTACTAGTACAACATAGAATGAAATAAAATAGTGTAAGAACGATAAAGCAATAAGATCGAAAACAATGTGTGTTGCTTGTCGAATCAATAAATTCGGCAATTCTGAATCACAACAAATATATGTTTTGTGGAAGATACATTATCTTCAATAGCGGACAAAGGTGGGTGATATAAATATATTATCAGATAATTCTATTTTTTATAACTGAAAACATGCAACGTTGCAATTTACCCGTATCAATTAAAGTATTACGTATACGTAATAACCGTTTTACTGATGACTAAAATTCATTTTGAATAAATATCAAAATCACATAGTGATGTGCATGATGATTGGATGGACGTTGGCACCGTTATACAATTCAAAATAATGCTGTTGTTTTTACACAATCACTTAAAGGTAGTAATGTGTAGCTTAGATTCAGCAATTGTTACATATATTAAAGATATATATAAACAATATTTCTTATTCAAGCTGATCAGTTGATGTAACTTTAATACGCAATCCTCTTTGTCCGCTCGCACCAGCTGCTGTGATCTTCTTCCACCATCAAATGACCTATAATTATGGCGATGTGACGTTAAATCCAGCTATATGAACGTGTGTTGGGGAAGAGGTGTGTGTGTGTGTGTGTGTGTGTGTGTGTGTGTGTGTGTGTGTGTGTGTGTGTGTGTGTGTGTGTGTGTTCGGGTTTAACGTCTTTCTCAACAATTTTTCAGTCATATGAATGACGGTGTCTACTTGTAGCAGTGAGCACAATGCCCAACTTTATAGTGCTGACTCACTGGAATATCACGCCGTAGACACATGACATGATAACCCACCCAGTCACATTATACTGACACCGGGCTGACCAGTCCTAGTACTATCCTCTAAATGCTGAGCGCCAAGCGAGGAAGCTACTAGTACCATTTTTACGTCTTTGGTATGACGCGGCCAGGGATCGAACCCACGATCTCCCGCACTCGAAGCGGACGTTCTACCACTAGACTACCGAGGCGGTATGGGGAAGAGGTAGAAGGGTGGAAGTAAGACCGCAAACATTAAAAAGCACAAATAACATGCAAATTATGTTTTCCTATTTCTAAAATTAAACTGAAAACATAAAAAGATGTAAAGTTTGCAAAGCGTTAATTCTTGCTATATATTTCTTCGCTGAATGAAATAATTCCTGCTGTATATGACTTCCCTTAACCTGCTGAAACTAAACCATAAACTCCAAGATGGGATCATTGACGAACCACATTTTATCATAATATTTTTAAATCACATTTTATTCGTGTCAAAATAATGATGCCAAAAGTTGAAAACCAAGTCTATTAGTCCTTCGAAGGCGGTTAAATCAGACTTTGGTCGACTAATGAATGTGTTTAAAACTTGATTAAGCTGTTCATGGGAGGTTGTGAAATGTTCCACATCCTTGAGTTATTGTACGTGTAAATATTTCAAACATTCAAAAAGTATATTACAGGGTAGGTCAATGACTCAAGAAAGATTTCATATTGTGAATCAGTCCGTGGGAAAATCACGGCCTAAGCGATAGTTAGTACCACTAGTCATTTTCACAGTACCCACGTTTTATGGACTTCTAAGAGAAAGAAATGCCTAAAATGCTTGAACATGTCTCTTTTATGAAAGTAAAATAAGTGCACAATTTGACTAACCAATGGCATTCATAAAACTCATTAACCTTTCTATACAATACCAATTATTTTATAGACGCAGCTGGTAAGGGAAATTTAAATGATTATAATAACCGAAATATTCCGCTGTAAAATTATAATGTGTGTTGTTTATACCCAGATCTTGAGTTTTTTATCATTACAATGGCAAGATTTGTGAATCTAATAAGAAAATGATGTAAAATATGAAAAGGTTTTTATTCTATATACCTTGGAGTCATCACGTTATGAACTATATCAAACTAGACTTAAATAGAAGCAGGCATGGCAAAATATTAAAGACTATTTTATGAAACACATATTGATAGTTAAATGAGTTCAGGGGCAATGTAGGCTCTTCTTAAAGGAGTTCATCACAATATTTTGTGCGCAGCTCAATCGCGCAGCAAGCGATATCCTTTGTAAAGTTCAGAATTCGCTGCCGAAAGTGCATAATTGTCGGATATGCAGCGCACTCGCGCAAAATATATCGTATGTACTGACAATATAGGTTGTGCATCCATATTTTACCTTTAAAAGTGATGGTGTTTTACTGGAGGAGTAGTTGTAGGAAGTGCTCGAATCGAATACATTGTGGACAGCCAATTTGAAAGTAAACTATTTCGTCCAGTAATGATGCAGCCGACTCCAAGTCAAATAAAATTCCAGAAAATCTTAACGTAGATATATCTCCTTCAAGTTCAAATGTGACTTCCTAAAAACGTTGTTATACTTTTTGTGCCCCATCCCGCATTTCACGTAGTAAGACCAGAGTTATGGCCCTTGATAGTCAAATTATACATAAAGGGTCTAAACATTTGTGTCGCATGTACCTCAAAATTATGTGCGCCAAGAGTCATGAAACCACACAAGAATTAAATTCAGCATGCCAAGTTGTGCACCAGTGCTTTTATTTGAGGTTTCACTCAATAAAAACAGATTTATGTCCCTTGACGTAGTCAAATATATACGTAAATGGGATGTGAAAGCTTGTATAGCACGTATCTCAAAAAGTATTTGACCTAGAGGCATGCAACCTTAAAGGAGCATTATTCCGCATGTGAGTAAGAATATTGGTTAAGGAACTGATAATAACATTGTGCAATTTGTTTTGTAAGAAAAAAAAAATTCATAATTTTTAGGTGGGTGGGGTAATGAAAAAATACTTTTGTGGGTGGAGTGAATATTTTTTAATTTTTCTTGAAAACAAGCACGGGTTGATATTATTTTTTTGGTTTAGATTTTTTTGTCTTAGTTCTAGCTTACACAATATAAAATATGGAAAAATTCTGTCCGCTAGATTTTTCATATCATTAAGAAATACTTCGTGTTTTTCTCAGTTTCAGATACTTTCGACATCTGTCAAGAGTAATTTTTCTGAGTTAATATATCTATATGTTGACATTTTATGCATAGTTATAGTGGTGTTATTAATTCGGATGCATAAACAGTAATATCAGAGTGAAACTTCGAATAAATAATTGTTTGCAGTAGTTTTATAATGACATGTATGTACTGTTTCTTCAGACAAAAATACCGATTTGGTGTTCTTAATAAACTTTGAATATTGAAAAAAAAAGCACGGGTACCTATTATTTTTATTTTTTATTTTAACTTGTCATACATCAATCTATAAATATGCAAAGGTACAAAAAATTCTGTCCGCTAGAAATAATTGTGAAAAACATCTTTAAATGCATTTCTTAGTTATATCATATTAAGAAAACAACTTTGTCCAGTCACTTTTAAGCTACATGTTCTCAACTTGAAAGCCACGAAGAGTTATCTGCTAGTAGCATAACAAATGAGAAAGCTAAACAGTCGGGCTTGTAAATTTGTGTATCATTAAAACTGATATTGTGCATTGTGTATTAAAAAGAGCGAAAAAATTATATTAGTACAGTTAGACGAAAACAGTTCCATATTACAGATTTGCATGGTATTAAAATGGTTACGGAATGCCACTTGCTATAATGTTATAAAAAGTTCATATCATCAGAATTAGGACCGATTGTGACCAAGTTAAAAATTCTTAAAGTTTAAGTGTTGTATGGTGATCATGCTACAATACACATGGGACACGCGTTTCTATTTTATGTCAATATCAGTTTTAAGTTAGCAAACTAAAACCTTCTCAAACCTGTATTATAAGACCGTTCTTAAACATAGAATACTTGTAGACACAACGCAATACATCCTACCTATAGTTGTTGACATATATAGTTTGCGTTTTTACTTCAAGAAGTAATTCAAGAAAATGTATAATAAAGTGCAAAGGAGAAATAATTTTATGTATGCATAGTATGTTTTATTCTCGGAGACATGTCTTCTTACTAAGTTTACAGTCATAAACTGTTTGTCTTGGGCCATTTCGATTTGCCCTTGTCTGTACGTTTGTTCGTCCGTCCGAACTTGTGTCATGCATATCTCTAAAGGTATTTGAACCAGAATAATAAAATCACACATGATTGTCATTGAGCATGTGGTGTTGTGCTTTTGGTGTTTTAATTCGGATTTCACACAGCCAGAGCAGAGTTATGACCCTTGCCTTAACCAAAATATGCATAAAAAGCGCCTAAACGTTTGTGTCGCATGTATCTAAAGCGTATTTGACCTTAGTTTGTGAAACAATATAGGAATATTATTCAGCATGTGAAGTAATGCACGTGGCGTTTTGCTTGAGTTTTATTATTTATAGCTTTTTATTCTGAATCTGACCACGACATGCTTCAGAATTAATAATGAAGGAGTTCTGTATTTAGGCCCTTTAAAGAATAAATTACGGATACGTTTGTCTTTGATAATATCAAAATTACAAGTGATGACATGGCCTGCATCTGAATAGCAAATTTTTGAGTTTTTACAATCACAATAAGTCTATGTACATCTAGGTCTGAAACAATTTTATAGTAATAGAATAAAATGTTTCTTACTGGTGTTTTATATATATAACAGACAATCGGAACTTCAGAGTTTCTGAAATATTTAGGCACAGAATCAATGACACCTTTATCCCGAAATACACTAGGTAAATCGATGAAATCAATACCTTTATTCATAAAACATATCTTAAGGAAATGTCTGTCATGGTCAGATCGATTGTCAGTACGTGGACGGAGAATGTGTTGTGTGTAACTTTGAAAAAGATATGATACAGTGTTAACAGGAGTATTATTCAGCATGTGAAGTGGTGCACTTGAGGTTTTGTTTGGGATTTATATCGGTCAGACCAGAGTTATGGCCCTGAATATAGTAAAAAATATGCATAAAGGACATACAAGTTTGTATAGCATGTATCTAGAAAAGTATTTGACTTAGAGTCATACTACATCAGAGGATTTTTATATAGCATGTGAGCATGTGGTGATTTGTATGGGTTCTAACTCATCTAGACCAAAGTTATGATCCTTGACTTTGTGATAAAACACATAGAGTGCTTTAATGCTGTTGCTGCATACATATTAGAAAATAGTTCACCTAAAGTCGTGAAATCGTGTACAGTGGCAGGAAGTAGTAACACAAGCGTCTAGTGTTAGATCTAAATCACCTATGCGGGCAAGCTCTTTGGTGACTGCATTGCTCCGCTTTTTTATGTCTTGTGTCAATACAACTTGTGCAAATTGTCTTTCCTGCTTTGTTCGGAAATGAAAATACCGTTGCTGCAATTAGAGCATATGTAGGCATTCTCTCTTTTCGGGCAATGATGTGGTTAGGATCAGACTGACGTGATACTTCCCAAGCTTTGTCAAGGTTTTGTAGAAGTCCTGCATCCCGATGTAAGATTTTGTGTCACCATCTGTTGAAAACTAACGTTCAACGAATCCCTCAAACGAAAGAGCAATGGCGATGTTGACCCTGAATGTAGCATTACAAAATAGAGTTGTACATTCAGCACGTTCACCAGGGCAGTCGAATTCAACTATTTAATTTTTAAATGCAGTTCTGTCCATCAGTTTGTTCTCTTTGTCCATTGCAAAAATGTACTTTATAGTTTTCAAGGCCATAGAAAAAGCCTGTAATGAGCTCTGGCTATGTTGTATTCTGACTCCGTGCGTGACCTGTTGAACGTACAAACTAGCGATAAGTCGATCTGGTGATGGTCATTGTTCTCTGGTGTGTTCTCAATAAAGAGAAATAACAAAATAAAGTGTATATACGTTTAATGATACGGTCTATTTCAAAATTTATAATTGAATCACAAATATAAAACAGTCATCGGAACCATTCTGCATGTTTTCTTTAAGTCTTTTCCTCGGTCATGTTATCCTCGTCCGGTTTCACAATAACGTTTTTGTCTGCGTATGGAGATTGCTTTCAGTAGGAAACCATTCGTCTAATTGTGTGGACAAACATTCCACCCGGGAAGACCCACAGGTGTATCCCTGATAGCCACAGCAAGGTTGGTATTAATGGCTTGCATTCTTTCTTTCTGTAGGGGAGTTTGTCCAATGTTCGGAGGTCAGCAGGAATCAGTATCATCAGTGTTAACCCTGTACAGATAATATACATGTACAATAATCTTTGTCGAGTTTTGTCGGATTAGAAGTTTGTTAACATTCTGGTTTACTCAGATTTTATCTTGCGGCGAAAACTGGTCCCAAATGTGTACAGTATGCTAGTATCTTGTCTTCGTAAGTGTTCTATTCTTATTCACTGTAACACATTCAAAATTTAATCGTGACCTTTTACTTTTAGCCTGTTTGCGTTGCGGCAAGTGATTCTGCCTTTGCGGCGGACATGCAGGCTGATCAGTTCGCTATTCAGTCAGTAAATTTTCAGTAAATATCCTTTCGAATAATAAATGATGCTGTCCAAATTGAATGATGGACCAATCCATTTTAAAAATTAAGCTTGTTAAAGGTTAAAGGCGCATTCAAATGAGATTTGTTAGATGGCCACTAGGCTTCATATCGTGCATTTTGTTGTGTATTTATATGAGAGACAAACACTACATTGTTTTACTTATAGCCTTTAATATATATAACGTATAAACTCAACGAGAAATAATCGTTAACTACGCACTATATGGGTAACATTATTACAATATACCTGCTGTAGCACTTTAGCTACGCCCTACAGGTGTGGTTTCATGTGTCATTCATGTGTTACATGTTACAGTGGTATCTTATCCAGATCTGCAGTGCCACTGATTTTGTCGCTGTTGGTTAAAAGGTTAACGAGGGTAGGGTAGCATTAACCAGTGGTAGTTTAAGGTATAGTATATATGCAATAATGAAAAATGCTAGAATTACAGCTATAAGCAACCGTAAAATATAACTGCGGTAATAATGGTAGTGAGTACGAAGAAGAAGAATTTTATTTAAAGAGGAATTTACGTGTAATTTACCTTTTGTGCTTGGTACAATGTATGTTTGTTTAAGGTATTATTGACAATATTCCTGTTGCCATAAGCAACATCCTGAATTCTATAAATCTCAAAGCAGTTTGTAACAAACAGTTTCAGACTATGTTGATATAATTAGCAACTATATAATTATCTTGACCAAGCTTATTATATAATCTAGCTGGAATTCGCGTTGAATGTCATTTGTAAACACAGGACATTGGGGTAAGTTGTCAGTTTTTTTCCGTCAATTCTTATCGCGTTTCTTATATTTATTTTACTGCGCTTTCAAAACAGTATATTTTCAGATTTTCATCATTGCTATTCAAAACGTCCAGAACGTATTTCATGTGGAACTTGTAATATGCAGTTCGATTACGTGAGTTCTGGCAAATTGTTATTTAACATAAGACATTCGCCATGTTTCCTGTCAGCTGAATGCTAAAAAAGACTTATATCATTAGTGTTAGAACTTATAAAAGTGTTTTATTGGCTTTTTATAGTCTTCCTTAAAATAAAGTCATTTTAAGGGCACCACTGTCTTAGCAGAAGTAGGACGGGGAAAAATATACTGTCAAGTGCACGAGTAGCTTTTAATTTTTTTTTTTTTTTTTTTTTTAAATTGCTTTAAGTATGATGTTCGTTAAACCTCGATGTGAATCTTTTCTTTTCAAAAAGACTTAAAAATTGATCTGCAATGACATAGATTTCAAGAAAACGGAAAAGTAATAGACAAAGCCAAATCAAGAAATGTAAGACTAGTAAACATAACTTTGTAAGCCACAACAAAGTTTATGTACACGGAGAAACATTTACCATTTCGAAGTCATCGTTAAATTACTTTGCATTTTAATGTTTTGTCTAATATTTAATATTAACATGGAATATCAATGTATATGTGTTTCTTTCTTGGTTAGCTAAAATATATTTGCGGAACTGTTTATGACATTTGATGGAAATGTCGCAATTTTTCATTTACAAATTATTATTACAAATTTGTATAGCAGGCGGTCGACGTAACAAGGCTAAGCCTTTTTAAAGTTGGTCGCTACGTTTTCCTCTTTGATTGTGTCAAACGACTCCATGATACGCAGTTACTGAAGCCCACTAGCACTTATTATATTTGATATTTGTCTTCTGGTCTGTCTCGTCTTGACCTTGAAGGCGTTTCCCTTGTTACTTTGCTATCTGCAAAGACATTGAGTGCTTGCGTATACGCGGCATAAGGTTTTTGTTTGCATTTGTATACAAACCGCGCATTTTGTCATTATTGCTCCATACTTGGCACGTGGCTATTCCTAGTCGACCTTTATCGTTGTTGTATAAATATACGAGCACTATTCATAGCTGTCTACACACTCATTAAGATATAAACATGAAGTGAATGTTTAAGTTATTCACTCTAAAACCCCCAAAATAATTTTATACGCATTGAAATAAAACTTCTGTTTTCCAGGGATAATGTCTCGTCACTTATTGCTGCTGACCTGTATGTTTGCTGGGAGATGTTTTGCTGGTAACAGTACATCGGTTTTGTCACGTATACCGGATACACTACAGAGGTTGTGTCCCGGCATTAACATTTGTCCTGAGAACCAGACATATCCAGCACCAGAATACACATTTTTTTCAGGATATGTGTCATGCTGTTCTGGTAAGTTAGCAAAGATACAGCTTAACAACTTATTCACAAGAACGTGTTGGTGCAATGTTGTTTAATTTTTAACGAATTGTGTTTATGTTTCATACAACGATGTAAATTTAATAATATATAGTTAGGGCAATTATTTGGTTGGATCATGTTAACCGATACCCTTGTCATTTTTACTCTGAATCTGTCCTTTTCATAATATCTTCCTTTCTCGTTATCTGCATTGCCAGGTATCTGACCATGCCCTGTTGTCTTCCTCTCAAAGTATCTGACCATTCCAAATATCTTCCTTTCTCGGTTCTGTTCATTTATTTTGTATTCCTCTCTCGGTGTCTGACCACTGCAAGTTGTCTGTCGTTCTGGTATCCGAGCAGTTTATGTTGACTTCATGTTTCGGTATCTGACGCCATGCTATCTTCCTTTCTAGGTATCATCTAGGTACCAGTTCATATTGCCTTCCTTCCTCGCTTTCAGACCATTCCATGTTACTTTCTGTTCTGGGTATGTTGATGATTTAATTTTGCATTCATTTTTTTGGTATTTAACCATTCAGTGTCGCCTTCCTTTCTCTGACCGTTTCATGTTACTTTACTTTCGCTATCCATTTCATGTAGTTTTCGTTTATGGTTTAAAAGATCAATGCTGCATTCTTACAGTTGTGTTGGTTACCTGTTACGGGAAGAGTGGAACAAATCACTCTAAATCATGTTTTAAAATACATTCAGATTCTACCCCTTCTTTCATGAATATTTTACTCGAGCCAGTCCTATACATAGTCCTAACATTAGGTTTAATAAAGGGTCATGCTTCAGTATTCCTAAAGTCAAAGGATTTGGTGAAAAGCCATTCTCCTACAATGGTTGTTTTTTGTGAAATAAAAGCCACATGATGTTAAGAATTCTGAAAGCATGCAGCAATTCAAGGTTTTAGTAAAAAAAAAAGATTCCACTTTTACATAGCTTGTAGTTACATTTGGCATTTGTATTTATACAGTGATTCCTTTACTGTGATACTAATTTTAAACTGCTGATAATTTGCTCAAGTTACCACCATTACTACAAAGTTGTTGTGTTCAATTTGGAAAGGACAACCATATAGATTATAATCAATCATATCTTGGTCAGTTTTGGTGATAAACAATACAAATGGTACAAAAATGGAGCTGAGACATTGGCCTTTTATTACCAATATTTTATGTTAATTAACTAATTTGCATATTCATGAAAATTAATGAGAATTTTACAAAATTACAAACTTAGTGAGAAATAACATTTTCTAATCTTTAAATACATAATAATGATATCATTGATTTGTTTAAACTTTAAAATATTAATTCTAACATTTTTTCTTATCTTATGTAAACATTCATTACACATTCAATGTTCCTTTTGATTTTGAAACCTATCAGTTTAGTTATACTGCTATCAGTTTCTTAATTACGAGGGGCGTTCAATAAGTAATGATACTCCGTGTGTATTTCCGTTACCGGTGGTTATTTTTGAATGCGGTTTACAGCATATTATAGGGCAATTTATTGGGAACAAAAGCCGTATGAATGATAAAAATCGGTAGATTCAAAGTAAAAATATAATCATTTGAATGAGGTGTACTCAGGTATACTGGACCATAGCAAAAATAATAATAACTTAGGTTTGTCCTGGAAATCCAGGGACTCAGAATAATAGAATAACTTGTAAAATCACAAAATTCTATCTTTTTGCTACGAGGTACAGCAATTTGTGATGAATTTGAGTTTGTTTTTAACTACTTATTGCGTTTTTCATTTTACAACACAACTAAAACATCTAAACTCGAGGTTGATTCCATCTGGTAGGAGTCTCGAGGGTGATTAATCTTAAAATAAGAACTTGTTTCGCATTCGAGAATTAAGAAATTAGTACCAACTTAACATACAAGAATTTTCTTAACGATGAACATCACACCAGACAAAATTGGAGAGGCTTATTGTACTCAACTTATCATTTTTCGATTAAAAATATACATACTCCATTTAATACTGTTATGAATCATTTTATTTTAGTTTTCAAATGTTTATGTAAAGATGATGATTTGTTTAACTGTTTAAACTAAAAACTACAGTTCTTGTTGTTGAATAGTAGAATCAAGGAATTGCATATTACATATTGCATATTACAATCTCAATATTTTGGACTTAAAATGGTCCAGTATACCTGAGTACACCTAGCGCAAATGATTATATTTTTACTTTGAATCTACCGATTTTTAACATGTTTCAAATAAATTGCTCTATAATGTGCTGAAAACCGCATTTAAAGATAACAACTGGTTACGGAACTACACACGGAGTATCATTATTTGTTAAACGCACCTCGTATGTTGTTCTTTTATTTGAAGGTTTCAGCATTGTTGTCAATGACTACGTTTTACATCAAACATGTATTGTACGTACATCCTGTTTATATATTATTCCCTGCACACACCCATACACTGGTATAGGGACACGATTTGGGGGCAGTCTTCATGGAACATTTGTTTTCCTAATGCATATTTTGTTTTCCTAATGCATATTTATCATTATTTTGTGTGTTCATAAAATCTATGCAGTCATTTATGTTAGAAGTAAAGCATTTTGTTTCTTTTGAATTTCTGAAATACATGCATTATAGTGAGATATTTGTGCACTTATTGATAAAATATTCACTGTTGAAAAGCAGCAGTGAACAAAAACTAAAAACAAGATGAAATACCAGTAGTTCAAGTAATCTTTATTTTTAAAGTAATGAATTTGCAAAAAGCTATCAAAACGTGGTAGAAAACCAAGATATTAGAAAAACATGTCAAGTTGATGGATGTAAAATGAAGAAACATGTAATTTTGTAACCTTTAGAAATATCGTTACATATCCTAAATATCAACTGAAATTGATCCCCATGCGTGATCTAGACTTTGAGATAGGGATAGAGATTTTTGCAAACTATAAAAAAAATACTCTATGAATGTCCTGACAAATGCGGGTGACGCATGCACTAACGTATGTATTTTGACAACCATTTCGAGCTCAACGCAAGCGGGCTAAACGAAACCTACTGTGGCATTGTTTTATTAATTGGTATGTTTTAGTACATGATAAAATAAAGTTAAAACCTAATCACTTATAAGTACTTTTTTCTCAATGAAACATAGACTTTATCTCTATTTAAATAGAATGTTCGTGCAGTTCTGATTGCAACGAAAATGGAAACTGTTGCTTTCCGCACATACCAAAAGATGACGGAAGACTGAAAGTTTCGCACACTTGTCTTTTCCCTGTAACACCTCAGCCGCCGAAACAAGATAGACAACTTTACCAGTCTTACAGTATGATATCGTCGATTCCAGAAAAGGATCACGGAGATAGCACAACCGTACCCAATACATCTTGTGGTGAAGAAAATGTAGCTCATTGGGGCAGTCTGTATCCTGTTTATTCTGCAGAATACAAACTACTATACAAGAATATGGCATGTGCAGCAGCAAATGGTGTGACTGATGGAATGCTTTGGGATGCCGTACTTAACTGTGACGACTACTTTCACGGAATTAAATTAGACGTTAGCAACTTTGTTCTGGGACTAGACTCCAACTATATTCCCGACGAATGTGTAGTTAATTTCGTATACCGGGGCAACATTGAAGACATTAAATCTCTGAAATGCTATACAGATGTTATTACAACATGTCTCGACTCCCACTTTAAGATCCCTGATGAAGCTTATGCTTCAGAAGAGGACATAATCGAGATGTGTACAAGCGGACTAGTGTCACCATTCAAAAGTGATTTTAAAATATTTGCCAACGTGTTCTGCTTTATATGTAACAATCATTATTTTCGGAAAGAGATGGAGTGTCCAGACATTGACTATAATGCCGGAAGAGGACCTAAAAGCCGTGGTCTCCAAGCTCTCCTTGATGGCAACTTTATGACTAAAGGTTGGAAGGAAAGCACCAGAGAGACAGGAGTATTTCCAGTAGCTTGCAGCGTCAATGATGTATGTTTATCATTTAGTCTATATTATCGTTTAGTTTTAAGTTGACAATAAATAAAAAGCACATAGTACAATATCCGTATTCATCAACACCTTAAATATGAAATCATAATTCTAACTTTAAAACTCCTTCTAATCTTGCATTTACATCTTTTCTGTCACTCACAGAATTTTAGCGGTATAAAAACGTTTTAAATATTACGGTAGATCTAACTTGAATTTTAAAACATTAGAAGTTGATGCTGATGAATCTGAACTCTAGAGTTTCGGGATTAGACTAATCCTCATCATGTTGGACATGATTGAGTCTGCCTTTGTGACCAGTGTATATGATAACCAGCCTGCACATTCGTGCAGTCTGATCATGATCTGCATTGTTCATCATTCAGTCAGTATCTCTTTGGTAAGAACCCTCTTGTCAGAGTTATTGTCCAAATTGAAAGATGAACAAGGTCGGTATAGGAATTTAGCCGGGTAAAGTCTGATAAAATCAGCGTCTGATAGCTGTCGTCTTGAGGCTGACTATTAGCAAGTTAGCAGTCTAGGACTTCACTCCTCCAAACGCAGTATATACTAATGAAGAATAGTGTCTTGTCTAACAAAAAAATGACCATACAGGTTCTGAAGTCAGAATTAGTGGCTTTTTATTTATCATACTTATGAAAAATATAAGCATCCACGTCTATTTCCGAAAATGGTTCAAAGCTTACTTACATTAATTGAGCGTTCTGTGATAATAGTATTTATGCTTATGCAATAATCAAATATATTTTGGTTCTAAGACGGTGAACTTTTATCAAATATGCACAAGAAATATCCAAAGTCCCAGCATAATTTGATTCAATAATGACATTTGTATTCGGAAAACAATGGATCATTTTAATGTGTCTTGTAGTGACGGGTAGTCTTATTTCAAAGCTATGGGACATTATAATATCTTATGGGACCAATAATTTTACTGTCAGAGAAACGTTCTATTTAAATCTAAAAGTGGATTTTATAATTTTTTTTTTTTTGCAAATGGAAACTGTTATAGGTAGAATATTCCCCCAGTGCCAGTGTCAGTAGTAATAGCAGAGACATTATTATAATTTTGATGCGATTCCGTTGTAAACATTATGTTCCCTAGAAGACATATATCCCTTTACATTTTGAGTCAGTTTAAATGGTATAACTTTTATGACACGAGGCAATTGTTTGCAGTTTAATTTGGCTGAATATATATGAGATAACATTGTGGTCTTGGCAAAATTTATTTAGATTACATACGGAATAGGATATATAAAGAATATGTAGACGGATTTACATCGCAATTGGTTTCCCGGATGTTTTGATTGTATTGCGCATGGGTTCTCAACGTGTGGCAAACCGACCGCTCTTCAATAAATAAAGAAACATTTTGATTATCCAACTAGTTGTACAGAATGTTTTGATTTAAGATAGATATGTTATCAATCATATCTTACCCGAGAAGCCGGATTTATTTTTATTTTCAAAAGGGAAGAACACTCATTTCCAAGTCTAGATCCACTCATAAAATAAAGACTTGTTCCTAACATTTGATATAATCAAGTACTTAAACTACAATTGGAATTTATTTACTTACTTTAGGAAAATACCTTATGTATATCTAATGATTTAATTTTCCTTTTTGTGTGGCCTAGCAAGGCACAGCTCGGTTTACTTTCTGTTCTGAAAAAGTCCTTATTTCATAGTTTTACACAGTATTTTATATAGACTTTTATCTTTTTTATAATCAAAGAAACGGTTAAAATGTGTACATGCATTTAGTTGAATACAGATGTCCATATAAACTGATATCTACCTGGTAACCAGCACCCTACCCACTTCGGTACACGGAGACGCTATTAGACATTATCAGATTATCATCCATTAAGAAGAGATTTAAAATAAATAGTTTCAACTTATATGGTGTTTACGCTGCATATTTTGCAAATTCAATATATTATTCATAGTGTTTTCAATTTAGGACCAGACATTGGAAGCTATTATACCACTAAATTTATCAAGTGTTCTCTGGAACAATCTGTGAAGCTAAAATGGATGTTTTGGACTTCTGTTGATAATATTCTTAACTGCTAACAGAATTGCAAAGTGTATAAACCTTTGTGACTTGACAAGTTTATTTTACTGTGATGAATAGACCAGGAATGTGATTACATTCAGCCAGCTTACAGTCTATGATAATTTTGTTACAAGCTATCAACATGTTCAGAAGAAAGAGTAAAATGCATATGTTTATGATTCAAAAAGTAGCTATAGTGTTGCTGTTTATTTGTTGTTATGTGGTGATATACATCCGTACCCTGGTCCCAAGGCTAATTTACCAGGAGAATCTACAATATTCACTTATATACTGTACAAGAAAAATATAATATGTTGATCGCTCGAGATAAGATGTTGATCGCTCAAGATAATATGTTGATCGCTCAAGATAAGATGTTGATCGCTCAAGATAATATGTTGATCGCTCGAGATAAGATGTTGATCGCTCAAGATAAGAGATAATATGTTGATCACTCGAGATAATATGTTGATCGCTCAAGATAAGATGTCGTGCGCACGAAATAAGATGTTGATCGCGCGAGATAAGATGTTGATCGCTCAAGATAATATGTTATCGCTCAAGATAAGATGTCGTGCGCACGAAATAAGATGTTGATCGTTCGAGATAAGATGTTGATCGCTCAAGATAATATGTTGATCGCTCGTGATAAGATGTTGATCGCCCGAGATAATACGTTGATCGCTCAAGATAATATGTTGATCGCTCGAGATAAGATGTTGATCGCTCAAGATAATATGTTGATCGCTCAAAATACTATGTTGATCGCTGAAGATGATATGTTGATCGCTCAAGATAAGATGTCGTGCGCACGAGATAAGATGTTGATCGCTCAAGATACTATGTTGATCGCTCAAAATAAGATGTCGTACGCACGAGATAAGATGATGACCGCTCAAGATAAGATGTCGTGCGCACGAGATAATTTAATCTTAAAAAAATTTGCCTAAACATACCACCGTGCTAAATCAAGGGGCAGGACGTGAAGTGGTTGCACACTTGGTTCAAGCGAGCGAAATGGTTGCAAACTTACAAAATGGCGGATATTTTCTGAAATCATCGCTTGTTCACCTGTTTTTTTATCAGGTAAGTGGGTTTCTATAGTATTTTGAACTCTATGGATATGTGCATGCATCAGTTCTATGTCTACGTCACACTCGGTTTTGCGTTTCAGCGTTGTAGATTTCGAATTTTCGAAGTTACTGAAGTTATAAAATGGTCATGTTCATGTTTTGATATTTGAATTGCGTCGTTTCTTGCCGTTTTTTACATTCTATTGATCAAACTAGCCTGTTTTGGGGTCCTTAAACGAGACAAAACAGCTAATCGTGAAGAATTCTACAAATGTTTGGCTCTGCATGTTTTAGGGAAAGTGCTATACCGAAATAAATCTTATTCAAGCTCTTTTTTGTTGCAAACTTGTACTTCAAGCAATTTCTGTTGCAAACTTTTTCTGAAAAAATAGTGTCCAACTAGCAGAGAATGTTTATTGTGCAACTCGTGTACATTTCTTTTCTGTTTAGGGTCGTACATTTTTTAGCATCAAATGGCCCTTTGATATTTTAATATAACTTTTGATAAAAAAGCCTTATCATGTTTTCATGAAAACTGGTAGGATTAGGGTTAGTGCTCCTACATAACTTTAACATCTTCCCTGTTTATAGATTCAGCTGTCTAGATTGCAAGCAGAAATAAAACTAAACTGTCGGAGATATTGTCTATAGGTACATTTTGTCTTTTGGATGTTGTCCAGCTATACACACTATACAGACAACGACTTTAACGTGCACTTGTTTTCTTTCAGATCTTTCCAGGTCTAGATACTATGAACATCAGACGCTATTATGACCCGAGAGAATGAACAGGAATCTTCATTAGTTGAACAAACTACGCTAACACGTACATCAGAAATAACTGTTAGGTAAGTGTTACTGGTATCAAAGACAATTTGTAAAAATTTGTAAGCCTATTCTTATTTCCTATTCCTATTCTGAACCAACAATTTTAGCAACCTAAAGTCAGATACATTTTGCGTAATATTATAGTAAACACAAGCAATGTTGGTTACCAACCAGTAATGAAAAGTAAATTAATTGCAGTGCCATAATACAGAAGACATATAAATATTGCTACAAAAATGAATGGCAAGGACAAACATTGAAATGCTGTTTACTTGCAAACTTTATTTTAATTGTTAGAAACAAAACAAAAGCGTTAAGTGCAACAGTGTATAATGTTGTATGTTCAGTTCTTTATATTATATTAATTTTGCATTACATTGCAATATACTACGCAAATACCAGTGTTACTTTTTATTGCATAGATCACGAGTTTAACCGAAGGAAAGGAAGCGTACCAAAGTATGGAACATTAAGAAAATTGAATGATATACCAAGAGATGTTCGACCAGTTAAGTCACATTACAGAGTTTACGAGTCCACTAAGACTATATTTTGAGCAACAGTTACGCTGTATACAGAGGATTGAAATTGATAAACTATAACAAGAAAATGTTCGGCTGCGATTAAATCAGTCTTTTCTGAAAATCAACAAAAATAATTATGATGTTTTTCTGTTGATTGCCACCACAAATTTAAATGCCAACTCTACTGTCCCCAATTTTGCCGTAATAAAGTTGCTTGTGTCCAAGATTACATCTTTTTGAATACCGTGCATCTGGGGTTTTGCCTTTTCCGAAGTTGTATGTGGTATTTCTTCTTTCTGTTTAAAACCATTCAATTTTCCAATCAGAAACTTTAAACGACAAAATTAAGCACGTGATAAAATGATGGGAACTACATTCATGTTTCAGCAGATGTTACACTGTAACATAGAGGAGTTAAACATTTTATCTCAGTTTTACTCTCATTGTACAGCGTCCATGTGTTTTAGTGTTAGTATCGAATTATTTATTGTTTTGATACACAGTAGTATGTCTCATAAGATATTCAAAACGACGATTTATGTTTCAGAAATAAAAAATGAACTATGCCGCATGTACGTAAAGGGGTATATTACATGTAGCTTACCACCAACACTCAATAGCCTTGTTTCGTATTATGATCATGTTATATCGACTCATGATTGCGCAGGTGGATAAACAACTACTATAACTTCTAATGAGTTCAAAACATTTTACATCATAATCATATCTTAAGACTGAGATATATTATTTTTGTACATTTAATCTAGAAATGAAACATAACGTATGCATATATGTCATTATGTTATTACACCACTGTTGTATATAAATGTGTTGTTGTTTTCTATCAAAACTACATGTGTAATATTTTACGAAAAACAGTTTTTATGAACAAATCATGTATCCTGGTACAGTGCATTCGCGATGCTACGAATCGCACTTTAACGAAATACCGGTATACTACGAAAAGGTGTTGTGGTCCCGGATGCATTCCTTCTTATTTCTATTTTACAAAGTCGCGGTTTTACGAAAATGCAATTTTACGAAAACTGCGCTCCTACGAATGTATTGTTATGCCCTTAAAGCATGTTTTCAACTGGTTTAAGTTGCGATTTTACGAATACCTGTATCGTCTAAATTTTCACACCTTCCATAACGGCGTGAAAACGATTTAGAGTGGAAAGTGTCACTATCATTTAGCTGGGCATAAACAGTAATCAAAGTGTGAAACCTTAGTAATTAAATTCGAAACACATACGCTGTACACTATAACACAAGTTAGTTGTTAATTTTTTCTCCTGTAACTATCAGATCTGATGGCATACCAGTCACACTTACTTCGATATCTATACGTCTAAAACAATCACTGCATAAAGAAAGTAAAAAAATATTTTAGTCCTGATCGTCTGTATATTGTCGTTTTATTATCCCGAACAATTCGGTAAAGGGTAGCTGAGGGTATCAGAATATGCAGTTGCGATTTTTTGTACTCGTGCAACAATGTACCCTATATATGTTTTATGCACAGTGAATAAAAAATGAAGAAAAAAAACCCGTTTTCCATTCCAGATACCATCTGAGTTCAGATTCGAATACGATTTGTAGTTAACCTAGATGTATATATAAAATTGGTATACATGTACTCCGATACGAAAATCACATGTTTAAATATCACGGTTTACGACGTGTAGATATTAAGGTGCTGTACAGCGAAAATTCCTATGCTACGCTCGAACGAAAATGCGATATTACGAAAAAAACGGCCGGTCCCTTGGCTTTTCGTAGTATCGCGATTGTAGTTTGTTGTTTCACGTGACGACAAATGACGTTGAAGCACAAACCGTGTACGGAATTTCTTTTCACAAATACCACATTCCAGAGGAGAATTCCCATCGCTGTCTCAGTCTTGCATTTTTGCCTGAAAAAAAAATTGAACAAGGAAATACAATACTGTAGATTTAAGATCGATTGAAATTAAAACACAAGTTTGCTATATATTAGTTCGATTATAATATTTCTATTATGTAAACTATCTTTAACAAATTTTCTGTCAATTATAAATACAGGTCAATGGAGATGGGAACTTAGAATTGGGACTAAGAATTGAAACGAGAACTTGCCAATTTACACGGTTTGCATTAAGTAATTTCTTGGGCAAGATACACACAAGGCTAGTGCACACCATAGCAAAACATTGACCATATTATTTCACTGATCTTCCAAACTCACAAAAAGCTAAACATAAGTCTCTGTTTTGTGCCCAAACGTCGTTATACGTGATTAGAAGTAGAATTATGAAATTTCGCCTATCTGCTGCAACTTTGAGAAAATTTATGATTTGCCTCTTCGACCAGTTGCACAATAAACATTCTCTGAGAGTTGGACACTTTTTTTCCAGAAAAAGTTTGCAACAGAAATTGCTTGAAGTACAAGTTTGCAACAAAAACTAGCTTGAACAAGATTTATTTCGGTATAGCACTATCCCTAAAACATGCAGAGCCAAACGTTTATAGAGTTCTTCACAACTAGTTTTTTTGTCTCGTTTAAGGGCCCCAAAACAGGCTAGTTTGATCGATAGAATGTAAAAACGGCAAGAAACGACGCAATTCAAATATCAAAACATGAACATGACCATTTTATAACTTCAATAACTTCGAGAATTCGAAATCTACGATGCTGCAACGCAAAACCGAGTGTGATGCAGACATAGAACTGATGCATGCACATATCCATAGAGTTCAAAATACTATAGAAACCCACTTACCTGATAAAAAACAAGTGAACACGCGATGATTTCAGAAAATATCCGCCATTTTGTAAGTTTGCAACCATTTCGCTCGCTTGAACCAAGTGTGCAACCACTTCACGTCCTGCCCCTTGTAAATGAGACTTTTTAAAAACTCTATTGTTGATAATGAAAATGATTCTAAGTCTTTATGGAATACACTCAAGGAATTAGTTATGCCATCTAAAAAAGGTAAAAGTTCCTCTGGAAATATTGGGTTGAATATTGATGGCGACATTGTTATTGATAAGCTTAATGTTGCAAACCATTTAAATACTTTTTGTACCCCCGACAACAAAGTTGTAAGGGGGGTATACTGGTTTCAGGTTGTCTGTCTGTCTGTCCGTCTGGTCGTCTGTCCGTAGACGCAATCTTGTGCGCACCATCTCTCCTTATCCCCTTGACAGAATTTAATGGAACTTCACAAAAGTGATCAGTACCAACAGTAGTTGTGCATGGGGCATGTTAGGTTCTTTTAGAAAAAAGATTTGCAGAGTTATGGGACTTTGTTTTTTTTGTTACTATACTATATAAATAGACACAATCTTGTGCGCACCATCTCTCCTCATCCCCTTGACACAATTTAATGAAACTTCACACAAGTGATCAGTACCAACAGTAGTTGTGCATGGGGCATGTTAGGTTCTTTTAGAAAAAAAATGTGCAGAGTTATGGAACTTTGTTTTTTTTGTTACTATACTATATACATAGACACAATCTTGTGCGCACCATCTCTCCTCATCCCCTTGACACAATTTAATGAAACTTCGCACAAGTGATCAGTAACAACAGTAGTTGTGCATGGGGCATGTTAGGTTCTTTCAGAAAAAAAAATTGCAGAGTTATGGGACTTTGTTTTTTTTGTTACTATACTATATACATAGACACAATCTTGTGCGCACCATCTCTCCTCATTCCCTTGACACAATTTAATGAAACTTCACACAACTGATCAGTAACAACAGTAGTTGTGCATGGGGCATGTTAGGTTCTTTCAGCGACAAAAATTGCAGAGTTATGGGACTTTGTTTCTTGTTAACATACTATGTACATACAGTCTGCATATGCAATCTTGTGCGTGCCTAATCTACCAAACCCTTGCACACAATTTAATGAAACTTCACACAAGTGATCAGTACCAACCCTAGTTGTGCATGGTGTATGTTACATTCTTTTAGATAAATATTCTGCATAGTTATGGGACTTTGTTTTTTGTTACTATACTGTATACATACAGTCTATATACATACAGTCCACATAATTATGCAGTCTTGTGTGTGTCAAATTGCAATGTACTGTGTCAGTGCATGCGGGGGGTACATTCATCACCTTTAGTGATAGCTCTAGTTTACAACTGGTGCATCAAATCTTGTCAGTAAATTACCAAAATCATTGGGACAGTTTGGTAAAGCTTTTGTTGCTAATTTCTATTTCAAAAAAGTTGTTGTCCACAATAGTTGTCCCTTTTCCATTGTTACAGAAAACAAGGTATTGAAATACTTGAAAAAGCTAGTGCTAGTAAGGCCACAGGTCTTGATGGTGTTTCACCACGTTTTGTCAAAGATGGGGCATCTATTATTACTTGTCAACTTACACGTGTTATTAATTTGTCTATAATACAAGGAGTTGTGCCAGATGATTTGAAAGCTGCACGTGTTGTTCCTTTATATAAAAACTGAAGTAGGAAACTACAGACCTATATCAATTTCATGTATCATTTCTAAAATATTTGAAAGAATTGTAGATTTTATATGACAAACTTTAAAAATATTTGAGTAAACATAATTTGGTTTACGAGTTTCAATCAGGTTTTAGAAGTTCTTGTTCAACGGATACATGTTTAAATCATCTGTCTGGCTATATAAGATTTAATTTAGAGAAAGTTAATTATGCTGGCATGTTGGCATGATTCTGCTTTATTTGCAAAATGCGTTTGATACAGTTGACCATGCTGTCCTTTCAGACAAACTAAAAATGTTAGGTTTTAGTCCGGATGTTATCATATCTATCTGGTCGACAACAACGTATAGACATATCTGGCATTCTTTCGTCATCTGCGCAAATATCACATGTGGTGTGTCTCAAGACTCCATACTTGGGCCGCTGCTGTTTTTAATTTACGTAACTAACATGGCGGGTAAATAGCAAACTTTTATGGTATGCAGATGATTCTGCCATTTTAGTGTCTGGCAAATGTAAAATAGAAATTGAGCGTTTGTTAACCCAGGATCTTGAACGAGTTAGTAACTGGTTAGTTGACAACAAATTGTCATTGCACCTAGGAAAAACAGAATCAATTTTATTTGGCTCAAAGCCAAGGTTAAAAAAAAGAGTGCTAATCTTCATATAGTATATAATGGTACGGTGATTAAGCACACAAACTTTTTTAAATATTTGGGTGCTATAGTGGATCATGCTTGAGTTATGAGACCATGGTCACATTAATCATAAAAAAGCAAATGCAAGACTTAGGTTTCTGTAGCGAAAGCAAAAGTTTTTATCATTGTACACAAAGAAAATGTTAGTCATGTCTTTGATCGGATGTCAATTTGACTGTGTCTGCTCTGTATCGTACTATGGCAATTCTCAGAGTCTGAAGTATAGGCTCCAGGTTACTCAAAACAAGATCATTCGGTTTGTCCTTAGACTTGATCAAAGAATTCATATTGACACAGAACACTTCTTACAGTTGGGCTGGTTACCTGTCACAAGAAGAGTGGAAAAAAAACTCTAAATCACGTTTTTAAAATACATTCAGGTTCTGTCACTTCTTACATGAATGAGTATTTTACTCAAGCCTGTTCTTTACATAGTCAAATTACCAGGTTTAGTAAAGGGTCATGCTTCTGCATTTCTAAAGTCAACGGATTTGGAAAAAAGTCATTCAGTTATAATGGTTGTTTTTTGTGGAATAATTTTCCACATAATGTTAAAAGTTCTGCAAACATGTAACAGTTCAAGGTTTCAGTTAAAATCATCTTCTACATAGCTTGTAGTTACATTTGTCTTTTCTAATTATACTGTGATTTATTTACTGTGATACATTTTTAAACTGCTGAAAACTTGCTCAAGATACCACCATTTATTACAAAGTTGTTGTACCTTGCTAGGACATGTCATCTTTCATCAAGGACCACAGTGGAAATAAAACGTTTCACATTCACCTTTCTTGGTCATACTGGGTATATGAATACATGTCCCGGTACGTTCTTTTTTCTGCAGTTATTGGTATTTTTTATTGGTAATGATTCTTAATTGTCTTTCAATATGTTTTAATTCTTAGTCATATGTGATATTTGAAATTTGTTTGAATTTGTACTATACTATACCATGTGTTTTATATACTGAAATAAATCGATATTCTTAATTTTACTGAAAATGTACCGTGCGCAATAGTCAGTAACCTTCAGTTAATAGAATAATCTCTCTCTCTCTCTCTCTCTCTCTCTCTCTCTCTCTCTTTCTCTCTTCAATTTAACCGCTGGGGTCACCGCCACCATCAGTTTGATATTGCAAGATAAAAGCTTTAAAATCCAAATAATAAACAGAATTTTCAAAAATTAACAGTTTAAGATGATAATTGTCTATTTGAATACAACAATAATTGATCCCCATTTTTTGGGTATTATTGGATACAAAATCAAAGGAGAGATTGCGTCCGTGTGTGTTACATTTAGCATGGGGGAAGGCGGGGGTGTAGGGTGGGAGAGGATACATCAATTTGTATAAATCTGTAACCCTGTCGATAATCTTTAGTTTTTAATTTTTAAAAACTCTTACTTCAATTTCTCTTTATTAAACTTTTAAGGTTATTAGATTTGACGTTGACGTCATTTTAATTAAATACAGTTGGTCAAATTGCCTTGATTTATAATAGGTAAAGAAAGAAGAACTTTTGATGTTTTAGCAGAAACCCCTTTGCAAATAAGTGACTGATCTTAATTTGATGGGTCATCCCAGGTATTAAGATCATAACTTTATTCTGTTTAATAAATCAATAAAGTACACTTGTACTACTCTTACGCGTATTAATTAGCATAATAATATATCTGTTTTAAGATGTTTATAATATTCTAATCAAAGCATTATAATCTATATTAGCTATTGTATACTGTATTTTATTGCATTAGTTTTATATAATGTTTTATGATTTATTGCCTGAAAAAAAAATGAACTAAATTGGATACGATTTATCAATTCCATGTGTAATAGCCTCTATACAGAATACATAGGGAACAGGAATTTTATAGAATATGTAGGGAACAGGGTTTATTTCTTTTATACATGTACTAGGCAGATCGGAAAAAATGGAGAAATTGAAATGTAAAAAGAGATGTTTATATTGTTAAAAGTATGTTTTTCTATTTTAGAAGGGAAGTTGTAGACCAGTCCATTGCCCATCAGGTCAGCAACGTGCTCGATCCGGCGAGTGCATGTATCCGCACAAACTTTGGTATGACCAAGACTACATAGTGTGCATCAACCTCACAACGGACACGACCATCAATGTAACAGATGTTTTTAAGATACAACCGGGTTCCAAGAGGGAGTACTTGCCTCCATTTATATCGCCATGGCCAAAGGATTGGTTTATTTTTGCAATATTTTCTCATAACGACATATGGACCAAATTTTGCAAATGTGCATCTTTCCAGTTCCTACTTAAGAGAAAATTATCAGCATCAGTACAGCCGAAACATCTCGTGCAAACTGTAAATAAATTTGCCGCACGGGACTGGTCTCTGCAAAATCGAAATTCATCACTCGTTTTCAAGTCACACATTTCGCATTTGTCGTACTCGGCTAAAGACTTTGCAGTACTTGACGCCAATAGTATGTTTTTCTTCGGGAATAATTCTAAAACAACTTATAGAGTGTTATACGTCAGAGGTCGACATGGACTGAACAAATTTCACATTACAAAACTTTACTTCTGTAACCAAGTCGAACTGAATCCACATGAAATTATTCTTAGTCCATACAACAGTATGCTGTTTAACAAAATTACGAAGCGCCACCTATATGATGGAGAATTTGCACTCGTATGGAGTAATGCGTACGAAGACGTGTGTGCACGGATATGTATTGAAGACTCAGAAATGTACGAAATTTCCAACCACTCTGGCATAAATAGTTTTTCCGAAAACTATTACGTCCGACTCATTTTTCTTACATTTGTTTGTTGTGTAGTTAACGGATTATAACATATGTCATGGACACGTGCAAACAGGTACCTCATAAGCAGATTTGTAAAGTATTTTCTTGCATAAAGTAAAGTTAATCTACAATTACAGTGATACCTGATATTTGGATACTACTTGGTATCATGCATTTTAAACGGCTTAGATAAAGTAGCCAAATCTTTTATGTAAATCAGGTTCTAGTCTTTCCTTGACTTCTGCGCTGTATAACGCTTACTTGCCTAGCAGAGAAAGAGTATATCTTGTAATTCTTCGTGACGATGTCATTAAAGATTTTGACTTGCAGGTGTCCGCGAAGCACGATACGACACTTACCTTAAAGCAGATAGTTTCATTTAGATGGCTGTGACTTTCGTTTAAGTATATATAACAATGGACAGCTGAAGTAACATATTGTACGTAGGCGACCAATATGAATCTTTTCCATTCATATTGAATAAGAGAATGATATTTTATTGAAATCCAAAAACACTCATACAGAAAACATTTAAAAGATTGTTAAGCAAGTGTTATACTTTTGCCATTTTTATCCTTAGATTTAGCACAACGGAGACGTGACATTAAACTGTTTTTGAAGAACAATAAAACAAAATACAAAAGCATATAACCAAATTAAATGTACGAACAATTTGGAACACACATTTTCTATGACCAAGGTGAACCATACATCTATTACCAATATGGACCAAACTAAACCAATTCACGGATGGTAATGTGCAATTCAATTCCCGCTGAGAATATGCTTAAACGGGTTGCGCGACATCCGGTGCTGGTGTTGCGCATCAGTATATACAAAATTGACATAGGTGGGATTTTGTTATTGTAAATAATCTACGACTGTTTTCGAAAAAAAAGCAAAATGCTATTCGAAACAAAACAAAATAAAGATCATATGTGTGAAATGACAACTTCTAGATTTAAGAATCAACCCTGTGATCACGAAAAGTCTGCAGACTCGAAATATCAAAGAAGTATGAAATCATAAAAATACAGATTTTCTAACTCTTATGCCTTCTTTTCTACAATGTGACACTTCCCAAGATAAATACGTGTAAACCAGTCATGAATATTACGTACACTTGACTAAAATAATGCTTTTGGGGGGAAATATTGGCAAATAAATAATCGGGAAAGCGGTTGCGGCCCGGGAATGGAATCGCGCGTATACATTATATATTCAAATGTACTTTTTACATCTCAGTCGTTTTTACAATGTCCTGGTTTCAGACTCATGTGATTTTTATTTATGTAGGTTTTGACAAGAAAACTCCTTTGTAGCTAGTGTCTTGAGCTGAAAGTACATATAAAGATCATCCATTGGAATGTTTGTAAAACGATACAGTCAACGCAGACACTAAGTATTTGCTGTTCATATTGAGATTATACACGCGTACCTTTTGGCGATGTATTTGATTTCGAATGTTCTTAATCGGCATTAGAGCGGGATAGCATGATGTTGGATTTTTAGATTTAGCACGGTTTTCAACGGTGTTTCAGTTTAATTCTGATGGGCAGTTAACCTAGCCAGATATTCGGTACACTTAGTGACCTGTTTTCCGTATAAGCCGACTTCACCGCATGAACCAGAGTTGGAGAGAAATGATTTTAGACTCTTTTTATCATAGAATAGACCATACGCCTCATTCGAGGATCGAACTTACAACTCCCCGATACGGACATCTGCTCTCTCCTTAATTATTGCTCTTACGTATACGTACGACATGTGTAGCATTTCAGCAGAAAGACATATTCTCCGACATCAAAGTGTCCAGAAATACAGAGAAACCACACTAGCAGCACTTTTTAACCATGGAATATTAGATTTGTGTAAATAAAGTCATTGCCCATTTGTTTGTCTGCTAATTGTCATATAATCACGCAAATGATACAGGCAATGAAAATAGCGCTGTTTAAAATATAGTATGTACTTATGCATGTCTTCCGCATGACTATGCTTTCATTATAAATACACTAACATTTCTAAGGTCCACTGTGCCATTAGTAGGTATGTACAAATATACAATACGTGTCTATCATTATCTCCGATAGATCCAAATTAATGTCCAATTGTTCTTGAAATAATTCAGGCAATTATTTCCTCTTAAACAATACAGTTATACAAAAACTTGTTCTGTAATCAAATGCTGACAGAAAAGTCTAACATTATGATGTACAAGAGCAACCTTTCCCGGGGCGCAACCACATTCTGTTAGCACATGAATTATATGACCAAGGTAAGTGCTTACGACTTTAGTAACTTGAACAATAAAATGGGCCCTATCGCTAAGGTGACTATATCTTAGACTAGCTGAAAAACGACGTACAATGTCCTATGTAAAACGTATAGCTGGTGAGACCAAATATCTCGTATATAAAATATTCCTCAGGCTACCTTGCCTGAATAATTCTTGTACAATTAATTCGTAAATGATTTTAATTAGGAGCGAGATAATTTCAGGGATCAGGAAAAATTATTCAATGTTTCAATCCTCAACCTTCAATACAACCTTAAACTTCTTTAGGCTGGATATACTATACTTGACTGGTCTTCGTGTCGAAAAGTTTATGAACAACAACCTACGAGTCCTATCGCATAGATGCTCAGCTTATATTTTCTTACTAAAAACTGCAACTTAAGCATAAAGCAAGGTCCACTTATAGCATTCAACTACCATATAGGTATAAATGGGCAGTAATGGAAAATGCAACAGTTATAATGACTATTATTATCATTATTATGTACAGAGCCATTGAATATATTATTGTATAAAAACAGGTGTTTATCAAATTATTCAGTTTCAGTTTGTATCTATTATTGCACAATCTTCTTTGACATGGACTTCCCTTATCTTTTACGTTTATTACCCCTCTTTTCTTTATCTTGTGCACCGTTATCGTATAGTCAAGTTTTACAGTATAACGTATATACTGAACATGTTGGCTTGCTATATTCTAAGTCGATGAGTCGTCTGTTATGACAAGAATAATTATTTTGTATCGCGAAACTAGGAATATGTCTATGAACGTTTAATCAAATAATATTTATCAAAGTTTTTATATTTGTCTCACCGAATTTCTGACATTAGCCATACCTGCTGTTTTTATATCTATTTTGTTCAAACCTCTTTTAAAATTACGATCTAACATGCATTAGAATGCTTATCAGTATGAAATTTGAGATGCCGAAACAAACATAACCGTTAACTTGAATGGTAGCCTAAAGACAAAAACTTTAATTAACGCATGTTTTGTATAATAATATAATGCATGTTTGTTTTTACACGACAATAAATAAAATGTTAATTTCCTACTGTCAGGATATGAGTTATATGACACAGGGAAATGAAACTGAAACTGAAACTGTTTTATTTGATTAAACGCCTATTTTAACGCAAAACATATTCAATGGCATTTTACATATACTAAAAATACGACAAAAATTAAGATATTTTAAATGACATATGACATAAATGAGCATAAATATCATTGTGAATAAACTATTTGGTAAGCATTAAAAAAAGATCAGACATCAGATAAGATTAATAAAATATTAGAATATTAAGATACAGTAAGACAGCTGTTTGTTATTAAGTAAGAACAAGAGCCATGTCAGACATGGCTAATCCCCCCACCGGGCATATCATAATTGAAGGATGTGGTCCGCATCAGGGGTTTTAAGATGTGGAAGAAAGAATAAGTCAGTAGTGAGGTGGTTTACTGCTAAATTTTATTAATTTTCATGAAGAGTATAGCTATGATGTTTTTCTATATGGCTACTGTAAAAAGAAGGAATGGAAAGCTAACAGGGAACAAGAGTGCCAGAATGTCACAATATATGCCCGTCAAAGCAAATTTCTTTACTCCAGCAGCTGTATTTGCAAATGGAATGTTAATTTTGTGGTTGTTTAGTAATCATTGTAAGTCTTTTGTTTTTTAAAGTCCACAAAAAAACTCCTTACTAGGTAGAGATACCTTACATATAATAAAATTAATAAAATACACCTAAAACTGGAGAGTAACATCTATGCTGTACCACAGAAAAGTGGTCTTGTTTTTTCCCTAGGGTCAATTATAAAAATGTTACAATATAAGTTATTTATAGTAACAACTAAGGGGAGTTAATCTTAAAAAAAAAAAAAAAAATTGCAAGTCCACAAAAAATCTTTATCAGGAAGAGACTGGTCAAAATACACCTCAAAATTGGATTTAGCATGTTTGTTGTACTACAGAAAAGTGGTCTCGATTTTTCCCTACGACTAGTAATGAAAAAGTTACAATAAAAGCTATTTAAAGTAACAACAAAGGGAAGTAATTCTAAAGAAGGGAACTGCGCATGACACTTCGTCTCATGATGGTGTATAATTGTGCCAAGTTACATCAAAATCCCTCCATGCATGAAGAAGAAATGCTTCGAACAAAGTCATTCTTGTATCTGACCTTTGGCCTCTAAGTGTGACCTTGACCTTAGGCCTAGTGACCTGGATCTTGCGCACGACACTCCGTCTCGTGGTGGTGAACATTTGTGCCAAGTTATATCAAAATCCCTCAATGCATGAAGAAGAAATGCTCCGGACAAGGTTTTTATTCTTGTATCCTTGGACCTCTAAGTGTGACCTTGACCTTAGACCTAGGGACCTGGTTCTTGCGTAGGACACTCCGCCTCGTGGTGGTAAACATTTGTGCCAAGATATATCAAAATCCCTCCATGCATGAAGAAGATATGCTCCGGACAAATTTTTTTAAGAAAATATGATAAAGGGGAATAACTCAAAAAATAGGCAAGGTAAGTTATTTGTTCTTGCCACACTGACTTCCTCCAATGTGTTCTTCAGTGTTGAGTTTTGAAGAAAAAAATCCCTCCAGTACTTTGGGGTTATGCTCCGGACAAATTGTTTTAAGAAAATATGATAAAGGGGAATAACTCAAAAAATAGGCAAGGTAGAGTTATTGTTCTTGCACACTGCACTTCCTCCCAATGTGTTCTATCAGTGTATGAAGTTTGAAGAAAATCCCTCCAGTACTTTTGGAGTTATGCTCCGGACAAAACTTTTTAAGAAAATAAGATAAAGCGGAATAACTCAAAATATAGGCAAGGTAGAGTTATTGTTCTTGCACACTGCACTTTCTCCCAATGTGTTCTATCAGTGTATGAAGTTTGAAGAAAATCCCTCAAGTACTTTTGGAGTTATGCTCCGGACAAAGATCGTTGCGGACGCACGGACGGACGGACGGACGGACGCACGGACGGAGAGCATTTCTAATATCCCCTTCACCTTTGGTGGGGGGATAAATAAGCGGGTTGTTGCGACATATCCAGAAGTCATTACAAACAACTGTATTTTGTTTTTGTTATAATATAGCTCATATTCGAATGTATTTACACAATAAAATCATCAAGTTCAGGTTACTTCAATCTCTTAAAAAATACAGTCACAGTCTCTAAAAGAGTGCAAAGTAATTTCCAAAATAATGAGTTTTCAACTTCTTTTTGAAAACATCTATTGTGACTGAGTTCCTTATTTCTAGAGGCAATTCATTCTAGAGTTTAGGTCCAACAGTACCAAAACTTCTGTCGCTGAACGTTATGCGCTTGTTGAAAACAACAACGAAACACCCAGTAACGGAATTTAAAGAACGCAAGTTCCTTGTCTGTGTTTGTTTTATGAGTTCAGAAAGATATTCTGGAGAGTTTCCAACTGAAGAATTATACATGTAGATGAGCATTTTGAATGTGATTCTGGCTTTGATTGGTAGCCAGTGAAGGTCACACAGCGCTTGCTTGGAACTGTCATATTTTCTTCGATTTAGGACAAGTTTTGCACACATGTTCTGAATTCGTTGCATTTTTTTTACTTCGCTTTAAGCAATACCATACAATGACATTACAATAATCTAAATGGGATATCACCAATGACAGGACAAGGGTTTCGGTAGCCTCTTTGGTAAAATATTCCGGATACATTTTATTCTGAAGAAGTTGAGCATTGCTGTTCTACACTTTCGTGCCTACGCCTTTAATATCTTAAACAATAAAATGGGTCCAATCGCTAGAAAATCAAGGAAGAATATCCGACAGGGAAAGCCACGTTCAAAAAACGCAGCCTCCCCAAAGACACACACGAACAACTCTAGCACACAACACACAAAAATACAGGAACACTGTGGGGTACCGCCTTGGAACGGTCAGTGGCAAAACCACCACTGGGGTGACTATGTCTTAAACTATTTGACAAACGAAATACAAAAACGTAGAGCTGGTGAGACAAAATATCTCATATATAGAATTTATCTCTGGCTATCTTGCCTAAATGATTCGTGTACCAATGATTCGTAAATGATTTCAATTATGAGCTAGATAATTTCAGGGATCAGGCTTATCACTAAATGTTTCAAACTAACAATCTTCAATTTATAATAACTCCTATAGGCTTGAGACTCTTTACTTGACTGGTCATTTTGTTGATGTTCCCTTCAGACAATGTCTTTGAATCAACAACATACGAGTCCTATCGCATAGATGCTCAGCCTCTGTCGTCTTAATTGAAGTTACAACTCTATATGATTGCCCTGACTCCTGGGTGCTCAGCGCCTATATGCTATCACAAGTAACATTCAACTACCATATACTTTTTAGGTATATCCTCGATGCCTTGGCTGTACGTCGCCAATAATGCTGAACCGTCTATAAGCTGGAACTCTCCTACTATCTCAGTAGATTGCAAAATTCAGGGTCTCCGCCTTAGCTTTCCGATGCTTAGCTTATATTTGCTATCGTCTATAGCATTCAACCACCCGTAGGGAAAAACTCCTATGCGCTGGCCCTTTAGATTGAAACCTTCTTGAAATTCCGCACCTCTTCATTAGTCTATGAACTTCAAACGTCTTTTTTTTTAATATTTTATCCGCCCTGACAGTGTAGTTGCAATAACTTCCTTATCAAGGTACTGGGATAAATTATTAATTGAATCCTAGATGTGTCTTCTTCTATCGCTGGATACCGAATGCCCTCTCTGTCATCCATCTACCTATTTATACCTCAGCAGACGTGATATTTATAGAGCTTGTTTCTAATTGGTCCAAATTTATACATAATATTTTACAACGAATACTTGCTCTGACAAATATCTGGTTTCATTTAACTGTTGTACATGACATAGTGTGTGATGCTGGGATCAAGTTATCAACATAATGAACCCAAATTAGCCCAAACTGACCCAAATCCTTTTATTAACAGCAATTCAACAATAATTATAGCAATGATAGCATTAAAAAGGAGTCAAGCACTATCTGTGCTTATGTGTTACGTTATCAATATATCAAATATACAAATTATTTTGACAAATAGTCCCCCTTCTCAAGAAAATACTTTTATGTTTTTCATAAACATGAAGAATAATTGTAAACAAATCTCTTTTGCTTTTTACTATTTCTTGATTTTTTTTCTTTTGTTAAAATCAGTCACATCGTATTCAGTTTCATATAATCAATTATTGTCTCATTTAATAATCATCACATCCATTTTCTGTACCTTTAACAGACTCCATTTTGAATTTGTACCACTGCAAAAACGATGCCTATCTCATAATTCTTGAGCTTTCTACTTTACATTTCTGTATGTAACTCAATGGGGTATGATAATCTGCAGGATGAATGCACTGCCGTACAAATTCTTTTGAACTTTCTCAACTCCAAAAAATATTGATAAACATTTTTTCAATTACTGAATAGTTCCTCTCTATCTTCGGGGCAATTTCTTACTGGCATAAGCTATAGGAAATTGTCCATGTTCAGACTTCTGGAGAAGTGCTGCTCCAACCCCAGTGTTTGAAACATCACACTGTAACATAAAAGGTCGTGAAAAGTCTGGTAACCGTAAAATAGGTGCTTGTGTAAGCAAAGTTTTCAAAGTATGAAAAGCTTTGACATGTTGTTCTTCCCATATTATAGTATTAGGTTTCCCTTTTTTTGATTAAGTCGGTCAGTGGTGCTGCAACTTCGGAGTACGAGATGCTATGAAACTTCTATGATAACCGGTTAGGCTAAGGAAACTCCGTACTTAGCTCTTAATCTTAGGTTCTTCTGCATTCTTTATGCGCTCTTATTTATCATCTTCCATCTCCAGCAGATCATTTCCGACCTTATGCCCAGTGAATGAAATATTATTATACCCTATGAGACACGTTGATGGTTTCAGTGTAAGCTTTGAATCTCTACTCCACCTAAAAATATCTCGTAACATTGAAACATGTGTGTCCCACGTTATGGTGTGACTTAAAATATCGTCCACGTATTTGTCAGCATATTTGCATCCTGTCAATACTTTTCGCATCATCCTAAATGTAGCACCAGAATGTATTATACCAAATAGCATTTTCCGGAACTGGAAACTTCCCTCAGGTGTGTGAAGGCTGTCAGGTGCCTAGACTGCTTCTCGACAGGAATCTGCCAGTAACCTTTGCTGAGGTCTAATTTTGTGAAAGATTTATCCCCATGAAGTTTTGACCGAATATCTTATAATATACAAAATCTGTTTGTATTATCTATCTTTTTTACCATAACGATAGGGAGTTGTATGCAGAGGTGGCAGGCTCGATAATATCAGCCTTTAACATGTGTTGAACCGCTTGGTTAAGCTCATTTCGTTTTACATATGGTATGGGGTATTATCTGAATTACAGTTTTGAGATGTTTAGTCCGACCTTATGCTCTGTGAGATTGGTAGTCTCAGAACTTTCTGTGAAAACGTCTTGATATTGTTTCACAAGAGATTTTATTTATTTGACTGATTTGGTTTCCAGATAACTAAGGATAGATTTTTACATCTTTATATATTTGTAACCTATCTACTCTAATAGGATCAAACACATGTTCGTCATCAACCACCCCACACTCTGTACTCTCATCGGCTTCGATCACTGCAATACTTCCGGCAAAAATATCTTGTCGTCTTTCTTCATACTTTTTGAGTAGATTGATATGGTAAAGCACTTTTTTGTCACCGACCTTTACTTTATAATCCATTTTATTGACCACATCAACTACTTCGTAAGGTCCTTTCCACTGAAGCATCAACTTATTATAGTAAGTTGGCAGAAGTAACAGCACTATGTCCCCGACCTTAGAATTTCTGTTTCTGGCACTCTTGTCGTAATGGTGTTTGTACATTTCTTGTGCTGCATTAGGACTTTCTCTAGCTACCTTACATGTTTTCTCCAGCTGATTCCGTAGGTTACATACATATTCATATGTGTTTCTTGTTTCTGGTGTTTCAGGTTCAGTCCAAATTTCTTTAAGTACTTGCGTAGGTCCTCTGTCCTGCCATAGAGTAGTTCAAAAGGTGAGAATCCGGTACTCGCCTGTGGAACGTCTCGATATGCAAACAATACGGCTGACAAATATCTATCCCTTTCTTTTGTTTTTTCTTGACACATCTTTTTCAACATACTCTTTAAAATAGCATTCATACGCTCACAAAAACCACTGCACTATGGGTTATACGGAGTTGTGAACATTTCTTCACCTTGGCACAAAAAGTCATGTAACTAACATATTTTGCGAAAATCACTTTTTGGCATTTTTAGGTTATAAATATGAATTTTCATTATCCGTAAAAGTTTTGAAGCTGTATTGAACAAGACGACACGAAACTGCATTTCAAATGTTTTGGCACAAAAACGCGGTTAGTGAACTTACTAGAGCTTCTGCACTTATTAACACAAATTAACTATAAACTAGAGCTGCCTTTGAGAAAAGCGAATGTATCCAACAACTGCCTAATCGTCTAAATAGCAAGCCAGTCTTTATATACTGCTTACTCACTGCAATTCAAGGACCAGAACACCAAAATGCCTGGACCGATTTGGCTCATTATCGAACTTGTCCGTCTTATGGTCAAACACATTTTGTTCCTATTTGGTGAAGATTGCGTGAGAAATGTTCGACTTAGAGAGCGGACAAGAGCAAAAAGGCCGATTTTTCGGTAATTTCAGGACCGTAACTCCAAAATGCCTACACCGATTTGGTTAGTTATCGAACTTGGCCAAGGTCTTCTGGTCAAACATATTTTGTTCAAGTTTGGTGAAGATCGGATGAGAAATGTTTGACTTAGAGTGCAGGCAAGAGTAATTCAAGGATCGTAACTCAAAAATGCCTGGACTGATTTGGCTAGTTATCGAAATAAGATGAGGTCTTATAGTCAAATATATTTTGTTCAAATTTGGTGAAGATTGGATGAGAAATATATGACTAAAAGAGCGAACAAGAGACAATGCCGATTTGTGGTAATTCAAGGGCCGTAACTACAATATGTCAGGACCGATCTGGCTAGTTATCGAACTTGATCGAGGTCTTATTGTCAAACATATTTCGTTCAATTTTGGTGAAGATCGGATGAGAAATGTTTGACTTAGAATGTGGACAAGCTTTGTGACAGACAAACACACACACACACAGACAGTGTGTGGTGGGAGACATGATTATTTGGTGCAAAAAGTATTGTAACTGCACTTACCATACTTTTTGCGTCAAAGTATTTTTGAAAAATAATATTATTAAATAATAAAAGTTTTATGGTAGAAGCTTACACCAGAATCTGTTTATTTGAATGCAAGTTTTTTTTAATTCTTCATTTCAATTATATAATAAATACTCATTGATAATGTCAATGATAACATCAAACCGACATTGCATATTTCTATCATACTTTTTATTCTATGTGTACAGATTTTTAACTGTAAAAGAGGCTTTCATCAAACACAACAGAATGAAAACTTAAAATCATATGTATCTGTACTTTTTCTGATTATTTAGATAAAATACTCAGATTTAGACTGATCTGAACAAAAACTTTTTTTCTAGGTGAAATATTTCAACAAATGTTGTTTCTTTCGCTTCTGCCTGGTGGCCTTTGTTGTTAAATAAGATTTCGTATATATATATTTACAAAATAGATATAAACTGTCAGTATATCGAGGATGTTTGTTTGTTTCAGTGTAAGATCGTAAAATATTTCACTGAATGAACACCATGTGCAATTTGATAACTTTCATGAGTGAACATGTAAATTATGACATTCACAAATGAAATATATATCTATTTTACAGGTAAAACAAACACATTTTCTTTTCTATGATTTTCAATGGTTTTAACCAACTTAACACATTCTAAACAATGATGTATGTTGTTTTGATGTGTCATGATATCATTCTATGTTGGAAAGCTGTCAAAAAGTTCTATGAAGTTTTCAAGTTTCCTTTACATTTTGTTACGGTTCATGTCTGGTCTATCAGAAGCCCCTTTTATATTTCCTATTACTAAGTTGCAGATCAAAGTTGTCAAAACCATGGTTTCAACTTCTCCTGTAAAATATGGTGTATCAACCTGTATCCTTGCTGAGGGAACTATCCTTGTACGTCTATCAATTGCAACCATAAGATACTTCTTATCTAACATTTGATTCTCTGATACGAAATCTTTCCTGACAGCCGCCAGTCACACCCTGTAACTCTTAAAACCTGAACTTCTTTATCACCTATATATCCTTTCTTCAATACTAAGTTCCTCTCACCTGTTGTTGAATCAATGGTACAGGTGCTTGCTATGACCGAAACGGATTGTCCATCTCCTAACTTAAGCCATCCATCTTCGATGTTGTCTTTTACCTTTTTATCATCTAATGCTACATCTATACATGAAGCTGACATTTTCCTGTCATCAGACTGTCTGTCATTACGCTCATGATCTTTCTTTCTCCAGTCTGTAGGTGTATCTTGCGTTCCATGCCTATCTTTTTGTCTCTCCTTGTAGGATCCCCTGCTGGCCAAAGTAGAACCGCTTTTATTTTCTTCTTATTTTGGACCAGTGCTATATGACCCTCTTTATTACATAAGTAATATACAGGCTTTTTAAAAGATGGTCTTTCCCTTTTTGAGGCTGATCATAAGGTCTTTCAGCATTTCAAACGTATTGTCAACTTCTGCCATCTCTGTCCATCGAAATACCTGTCCAGCCTTGCCATATACTGACAAGAGTGCCATGATGGCCCTATATCGCTCATCTGAGTTAAGTTGTTTGCTTGAACAAACTTCTTTGCTAAAGCTTCAGAAACAAGAAAGTAGTCATATTCATGATCACTGAAGGTCAGTTCAAGATTAGTGTGCAAAACATCATTTCATCCAAATTTCAAGGCTGTATCTTAAAAAAGAAGAAAGTAGGTCAGTAGGTCACATTCATAGTCACTGAAAGTCAGTTTTCAGATCGGTGTGCAAAACTATACATGTCATCCAAATTTCAAGGCTGTATCTTAAAAAACAAGAAATTGGGTTAGTATGTCAAGGTCACAGTCGGATGGCCCTTATTACTTGGGGTCATCAGATAATTATAATTAAACAGTCTAGGATATATGATCTGATAATTTTTGAAGTATTTTACCTATATAACTCATATATCAAGTGACCCCTGGGGCGGGGCTTCTTTTCACCCCAGGGGCATAATTCGAACAAACCTATTAGAGATCAACTAGGCAATGATTCATACAAAATATCAAAGGCATAGGCCTTAAACTTTTAGACTTTTCAGACTTTTTTCAGATTTTTTAAGTTTTTCCTATATATGTCTATGTAAAATTTGGGACCCCTAGAGCAGGGCCTCTTTCACCCCAGGGGCATAATTTGAACAATTTTCGTAGTAGCCCACTAGGCAATGCAACATACCAAATATCAAAAGCATAGACCTTGCAGTTTCAGGCAAGACAATTTTTAAAGTTTCTTCTTATGTATGTCTATGTAAAACTAGGGAACCCCGTGGCAGAGCCTCTTTTTACCCCAGGGGAATAATTTGAACAATCTTGTTATGACAATGCTACATCAAATATCAAAAGCCTAAGTCTTCTGGTTTCAGACAACAATATTTTTAAAGTTCTTTCCTATTTAAGTCTATATAAAACATGTGACCCCCGGGGCGGGGCCATATTTCATCCTAGGAGGATCATTTGAACAATCTTGGCACGGGCCCACTATATGATTCTACTTATTAAATATCAAAGCCCTAGGCCTTATGTTTTTGGGCAAGAAGATTTTCAATTTTTTCCCTATATAAGTCTATATAAACCATGTGACCCCCGTGCGGGGCCATATTTGACCCTAAGGGATAATTTGAACAATCTTTGTAGAGGCTCATTAGATGATGCTACATACTAAATATCAAAACACTAGGCCTTAAGGCTTTTTGACAAGAAGATTTCCAGTTTTTCCCTAAATAAGACTATATAAACCATGTGACCCATAGGGGGGGAGCATATTTGACCCTAGTGGATAATTTGAATAAACATGGTAGAGACCCACTAGATGATGCTACATAACAAATATCAAAGCTCTAGGCCTTATGGTTTTGGACAAGAAGATTTTTAAAGTTTTTCCTTTCGGTTGCCATGGCAATCAGAGTTATGTTCGCAATTCAATTCTTTAAACAATTTTAAGAAGATCACCCAAGGATCATCCCTGTGAAGTTTCATCAAAATTGGCCTGATGGGTTAGGAGGAGATATTGTTTAAAGGAAAGTGTGGACGGACACCGGACGGAGGGGAGCCGGACGGTGAGCGATCACAATAGCTCACTCTAAGCCTTTGGCTCAGGTGAGTTAAAAACAGTTTCACCACGCTCTGGCCTGCATTCCCTGAACTTCAGACTAAAACCTTTCTCTGTTAACTGATAACGTTTCAGCACGGCTTTCTTCTATGCAGGATAATCATTGGCTTGGTCTGGAGGCATGCTTGTATATACGTCCAGGCCTTTTTCTGTGAGTAATGAGCTAAGGCTCACAGCCCAAGTCTTCTTTCCATCCCTGGCTTTTTGCAAATCGTCCGTATCGTTCAAGATATGCATCCATATCATCTTTACTTTCCTCGAATTTCGGTAGCCTTGGTCGCAATGTTTTACTGCTCAAGTGCTCAGCCCTTTATCAACACCGAAGGCTCCAGCCTCAGCTTTTATTTTAAGGATGCCCTCTCTGTCATCCATCTACCTATTTATACTTCAGCAGACGTGCTATTTATAGAACTTGTTTCTGACTGGTCCAAATTTATACATACAATTTTACAACGAGTACTTGCTCTGACAATTATCTGGTTCCATTTAACTGTTGTATTTGACATAGTGTGTGATGCTGGGGTCCAGTTATCATCATAATGAACCCAAATTAGCCAAACAATGGCCCAAATTATTAACAGCAATTCAATGATACTTATAGCAATGATAGCATTTAAAAGGAGTCAAACACTATCTGTGCTTATGTGTTTTACTTTATCACTATATCAAATATACAAATTATTCTGACACACACTGTTTGTAAGGAAAAGATGTAACTTGCTAATTCCTTAGTAAATCCTTTTTCAATCAGTCATCTTCAACTAAAGAAAATATTTGTATTGTCTTTTGTATTATAGCATGGCAGACATTAGTTTCTGTCAAAAACCGTTGGCAATTTCATATTAATGCTAGAAAAGAACATTTAATTGCATTGTTCCAGTAAAAAACAAAACTAGTTTTTGATTTCAGTATCTTTACATTCAGGTACGATAGACATGTCTTAAATACTGTAATGTTCTATGGTTTTAATACAAAATTAAACACATAGTCAATAAATCTTTTTAACGGCTCTTCATTAGCCATATGTTGTGTAGAACTTTGGCTCTTTTCTAAACCATCGCTAGGCATGGAATATACTAGTATCGGATGTCTCTCTAACATGTATCTATATAATTGACATGTATAGTGTTACCGAATTTATTTTTACCTTTTTAAAGCCGCTGGGTAAATAACAAGTAAAACTACAAAAATCACGTTGGCTATAATTCATTTGTACATGTTTTTATAAATAGGTAAGATTACCTGAAGTGTATTCAATTTCTTAAGCAACACAATATCTTTGAATGTAATATACAAATAGTATTAGGTGATACATTTGGGACATACCAGTGGGACATACAGGTATGAGAACCAGATGTTGCAATAGCTGCAGACAAGGGTACATTCTTGGTACTGAAATAGGTAATGGTGGTAGCTGGGGTTTAAACCGGTTAACCCTACGACCAGATCGTTGGGATAAAATAACGTGGAGTAATTAATAGTGAAATGTAAAGAATGAGCACTATCAGAAATAACTGGCAGCGAGAAACCATCAATACAGAAGGGTATTAATATTTCCCGAAATAAAATATCACATGACATGTCGTATGACCTTCGCCTTGTCACGAAAACCTTGTATCCCAGGACATCTTAAAGTTACCTGCCATAACTTACCTATAAAAAGACAAGTAACAAGTTATTCGGCAGCAAGTTGTTCACAGCCTGACAGTTGTGAAAAATGACGATTGAAAAATATGATGAACTGCTTCAGGATGATCCTGAAGGCTGACGTATATTTCCACATGCTTTCTTCGCTACAAGCTGGTCTGCATTGTACGTGAACAAAAACCATCAACCTTTCACTCTAAGAAGAAACAACATAAAACCTTCATCAGCTTTTACAATATCCATGCGCTGCAGAATAACTCTTTTACCTGTCTCTCTTTATAAATATTATCTGGACGGGTTTATGCAACCTAAAGAATGGAGACCTAGCGTGGATTCTTTTACATCTGACTTGGCCACTAGGTGTAGGTCGCCATCTCTTTACATCGATACCTTTTCAGCGGGTATTAACACAAATTCTGTTTCTGCAGAGACATATTGCTGAGATTCAGCTTTATTTTATATCGTTGTTGTCATATATACTATTAACGTTATATCGTTGATGTCGTATATACTAGTATTGCTATATTGCTGGTTCCGAATATACTAGTATTGTGATGTCGTTGATGTCGTATATACTAGTACCGCTATATCGTTAATGGCGTATATATTAATATTGTTATATCGTTGATGTCGTATATGCTAGTATCGCTATATCGCTGATGCTGTATAAGCTAGTATCGTTATATCGCTGATGTCGTATATACTAGTGTCGTTATATCGCTGATGTTGTACATACTATAGTATCAGTATCGGTTTACCATTGATTTCGTATATACTAGTATGGTAGTATCGCTGATGTCATAAATACTAGTTTCGTTATATCGGTAATATCAGACCATAGACAGAGATATTCAACCTTATTCAAAGTGTTAACAGATGACAATAATAACAAAAATCAACTCCGACAAGAGGTTCGGAGCAAAATCAAAATTAGAGAAATCATGAAATTTTCAGTTTCACTTCTTATTTCAGCCACCTGGACATTTTATTAAGAGGTAAATATGAGTAGCTTTCATGCATAATCGTACACTTTCAACTTGCCATGACAAAATATAACAGAAAGGTCAAACCTGGAGAAAGATATGTCATAAAATTAAGATACTAGTCAAACTATATTTAAAAATTAGGATCTACTCATTTTAAGTGCTGCAGAATATCCTGTTGACAAGTGTAATAAATATTACAAGCAGAACGAGGAAGTTCCATAAACTTGAGTGTTGGTAAAGTAACAGGATAAACTCACATGTACTCGAAATGGAACTCTTGTAAGAGCTATTTCAAAATGAGATGGAATAAAGTATTAGTCTGGGAGCCAAGGCGAGTAACGCTAAAAAATACAATTTTTGTGCACCTCCTGCTATACAAATTATTTCTAGGTTATTATGTTGAGGGATGTCCAGTGTTTATGAAAAGTGACTTTGGCCAGCTGACCGCTCTCGCGAATCTTAGAAATCCAAGATGGCCGCCAAGCTGGTCGGCAGTTCATATTCTACGGGTACATTTTCAAAACTGAACTGAGAATTATTTAATAAAAATGTCCATTGTCCCTAAAGTATTAATTTAAAACTTATGTGTACGTGACTGTAAAAAAATATAGAAACACGGAGTTTACAATGTCAAGGTCAAGTTTAGGTTAAAGGTCATTTTGTAATAAAAAAAAAAATTAGGATCTACTCATTTTAAGTGCTGCAGAATATCCTGTTGACAAGGGTAATAAATATTACAAGCAGAACGAGGAAGTTCCATAAACTTGAGTGTTGGTAAAGTAACAGGATAAACTCACATGTACTCGAAATGGAACTCGTTGTAAGAGCTCTTTCAAAATGAAATGGAATAAAGTATTAGTCTGGGAGCCAAGGCGAGTAACGCTAAAAAATACAATTTTTGTGCACCTCCTGCTATACAAATTATTTCTAGGTTATTATGTTGGGGGATGTCCAGTGTTTATGAAAAGTGACTTTGGCCAGCTGACCGCTCTTGCGAATCTTAGAAATCCAAGATGGCCGCCAAGCTGGTCGGCAGTTCATGTTCTACGGGTACATTTTCAAAACTGAACTGAGAATTTTTAATAAAAATGACCATTGTCACTAAAGTATTAATTTAAAACTTAAGTGTACGTGACTTTAAAAAATATAGAAACACGGAGTTTACAATGTCAAGGTCAAGGTCAGGTTGAAGGTCATTTTTTAATAAAAAAAAATAGTTTTACACCGCCAATTTTCTTTTATTTTATTTACATTATTGTCAGAATGTAACTTTATCTCGTACTAATATCAAGAGAGATAAATATACTTGCAGCTGTTGAAATCAAAACATGTGGTACCATGGAGAAATAAAGGTGGCCCCAAACAGGCTCTGTATGTCAAACTGAAAAATAAAATGTGAAACGAGATTATTTAACCCATTGATTCCATGCCGAAAGTAGCAAGTCCAGCTGTTTTAAAAGCTCACGTAAGACTTTTATTTTATGTTTGTATTATAATAATAACTATAAACTGTTTACCCTCAACGCTTAGAACGCAAAGATGTGGCGTCGTCAAGCGTAGTGTTTGACGTTCCGCTAGATGACGCTGCATAACGCTTTCTTGACCTTAAACGGCTTTTCATTACTGTTTAATGGGCCTCATAAATCTTGAACCCTGATGTTATTCAAAAACAAATAAACACATAAATTAAAGCTGGCAGAGTAGTTGGTCCATCAAGTCCATCAAAGGACCACCGTTTCCTAATTTAATCGTATCTCCAATTGGTCTCGTGCCTAAGAAAGCCCCAGGGGAGTTCAGGATGATTCACCAACATTCCTACCATCTTGCCGAGTCAATAAATTATTATATAGATTCTAAATTATTCCCGTTTTAGTATACATGTTTCGATGAGCCGGTTGTGCTTGTACAAAAGCATTGGAGACATTGCATTTTGTTTAAAGTTGACATTAAGAGTGCAGTTCGTTTTATACCATCTGACTTTGAGTTACAATGACTTGACTTTCGTGAAAAGATTTATATTGACAAAGCTCATCCTTTTGGAGCATCAATTAGTTGCATCACTTGCCATTCTTAATAAATTGTCGTCAAAGTCAGATGGCAATATGTGTCATGTGAGACTCCTTACATTAAGAGGTTAAAAGCTATACATTCTTATTAGGCAGATCCAATCCCTCGTCAAGTCCAGCTTTTCTCTGGGATATCTTCAGCTTAGAGCCAGGCAGTAATTACAGTTTGGAGTAGCACACAACTCTTTTTCTCAACCTATCAAGTTTAAACGATTTAGACAAACCAATAAGTAAAACGGGATTTGGCGAGCTCCAACCACCCACATAATTCTTTTTATTGCCCATTGTTTTGGAAAAAAAGATCGTCACCGAGGAGCATTTCAACTTATATCTTGGGGTTGAACTATTATCACAAATTATTTGAATTTTAGGACATCTCAGGTATTTTCGTGATCAAGAAAAATTTCCAGAGCTTTCATAGGAAACGTTTTTCTCGGGACAAACGGACACTTATTAATGGCGTTATGTGCTGTTCGTCCGAGTGTCACCTCATATCATTACGAATTTTTCGTATTTCTGCCATTGTTTTACTTGCATTCTTTGGCTTATTCAGAATTAGCGAATAAGTCGCTCCTAAACAGGGTTTGGATGGCCAAATGAAATAAGTGATGTGTCCAACCCTTGAAAAGAATGTCATTTATTAGAACCTTTAAATCGCTTCAAAATAAATCAGCGGAGTAATACGGTTCACTTAAAAACCAAGAGATTATAAGATTCTTTCACTGGTTGTAGGTGCAGATGGGAATATCCGGTCTCGAGGGAAACTGTTTAGGCGGTAATGAGGCGCCCTGTCGTGTTACCGCCTAAACATTTACCCGAGAGCCGGATATTTCCATATGCACCTATAACCAGTGACAGAATCTTGTATACCGATTTCACGAAATTATAGTAAAAAATAAAATCAATCGAACGGATTTCAGTGCAAAGAAGCTTATGTATGATAAATCCCTGAAAGAATGTTCTGAAACTTGGGCCCATAGTTGCTATTTGGGGCAATTTTAATACCTATATAATTATGATATAAAAATGGCCAATATACCATAAGTGCTATTGCGGCAAATTATTAACACAATATATATATTTATGATATAAAACTGGCCAAAAAGTCGTAGCACATAATATATCTTGCAAGTGATAGGCATTGAAAATGAACTGATTTATTCTTGCACAAATTCTGCTATCGAGTCTATATATATATGTGTGTATACATTTCTAAAGATTCATCAATAATTTAATAGTCATACTGTTAAAATGAAATGTAACTTCAGGTTAAATTTAATGCAAAATCTTCATAACTGAAGTTGTAATATCACTTTAAATTTCATGCATAAAAGTACGTACATGCAATAAAAAGCCATACAACGGTGTACTTATACAGAAAAACGGCTTTAGTTCAAGGATTTGTATCATAAAAAATGTCAAAAAGACGAAACAAAGAAAATTAATATCATTAAAGCGATGTGCATAGGATATCATTCTAGCATTTTATTCAGACAAAGAAAAAATACTGCAAGTTTAAAGTGCTTTACTGCAGTACAGGTATAAATTTAATAAACAATTCTACATAGTATTTTACATACATTGTATTGATATTCATTAAGATACGTTTTACACATATGCGGAAAAAGCAGACTTATTTATTTCCGACAAAAATGTGGCAAAAATGTCAAAGAACATAAAGAGATGGGCATAGGAAATGAACTGCTGATCTGCTCATGAACACTTTTAGTATGCATTTCTTCATGTGCATTTCTAAAATATTGTTCTGCCTAATAATTAGGCATACTGTTAAACTAAATGGAAGTTGATGGCCTAATGTTTAACATAATCTCTGAAGCACAGGCTCGAACAAACCGAGTCTGCTGTTGTTTTGCTTAGTTGAATTCTGTGCTTCTAGAGGATCATTTTTACGCAATATGTTTCCACTTAAGTGGATCCCGGGATTGAGTGTTGGGGTGAGGGGGTGGGGGGAGGCTCAATGAGTGTTGCATATTTGAATACCTCTCATGAACAGACTCATTCAAACCGCGTCTGCTTATATTTTACTTGATTGCGTTCAAAGGATCTCCTTACATATATAACATATTATTCGTCTCCTAGACACAACCATCCTTTTTGAATGATATACTTAAACATTTTAAGTGTGATGCAAAATCACGGCTTATTATGAAAAAAAAATGACACCATAAAAGATCTTTATTTCTTAAATGATTAGTGGATTTCCGGTCCGGCAGATGTAAGGACAGAGGTTTTCATCATTTATTCATTATGTATCACATTAATACGTCGCTGATAGGAAACCATCTTCTTGCTATATCATTTGGTTTATGTTCATGCTTCAATGATATGAAAATTAAACGGAATTGGTCTTAAAGTTTTTCCGGACGGGTCGATATTTACCCCAACACCGTGCCAATTTCGTTGTGTTTCTAATCGATGTAGCTCATTGCAGAGTTGGAGCGGTCTTCTGCGCATGCCCGGAAGTGATTATCTAATGTCGCGTACGGCAAAAATTCGCAAATTATTGTATGTTCGCATGCATTTAATGTATAATTTGTATAATATACTGACTAGAGGTTAGGATAAGTATCACCATGGTTACAAAAAAACATTTAAAGTACTTTTAGTTCAAATTGCTTCAATCCGACATATACTGGAGTCTGTAATTTATACCGGCGCTCCAACTCTGCTTTGAGTCACAGCTGTTTCTAAACCCGCACCGTACCTATACTGTAAACTATAGGTTTTTTTCGCAGAAAGGCGGAAACATTTATCGTTCTATGACATCGTTCTATGACATCAAAATGTTTCAGAAACACCTTAAAATCTACTTATTAAGAAATCTGCAGTTTGATCATTTGATATATCTCTAAGTCATTTGCTCAAATACTGAAAGAGTATTTCGTACCAATCTGCGTTGTATAAATGCCTACCACACCCCCACCTCGTTGTAATTTGATTTAAGCGAAATCTAATATGGTGACCTATCAATTTTCTTTTTGTTTTAGATTAGGTAGACATGACCAAAGGTATGTGCAGAGTTTGATTAAATTCTATTATGTGAAACTCGATAAAATAGCAGAAGTACCAACTTAAAATTGACAAAAAATATGCAAAAATAGCCCTTGGGTCTGCTGAACAAGTATTCCTTTCTTTACAAAATCATTTTCTTTTGATTTCTCTAAGCATGTTTCAAATAGATATATTGTTTTCCGTTATAAAAATGCTTAGATATCAAATTTATGCTGATTATTGTACTTTACTGAAATATATTTTAGGATTATAGAAATTTTGAAAAATGTTAAAAATAGCACCATATCTAGGGGCAAATTAAATTGAAACAAAGCTGGTGACCTAGTATTTTTATTTCATTTTTCAATACATCATAATATGATCTTTTAATACAAAACATTTCATCAAAATCTATTATTGAGACAAAAATTACGAAACTGTAGCGAGCATCCTTAAACGCTCTTGATATGAAATATTTGTCACAGCCTCAAAAACTTTGGTGTAGTATCTAAGTGAAATTCTCGACTCGGGCTGTCATCCGAGTGCAAATTTAAATATTTATTCAAGACGAATTTCGACTGACCACTTGGCAGCAGCATCCACTCGACTTCACGCGTAGGGATGTACATATTAAACAACGTTTAAATTGATTCAGATCCACAAGACAATGCATGTGTTAACAGCTCTCAGTCCAGAGACCTCTTGACTTGCAAGTAGGGTTTGCTGGTTCGGTCCAACATCAATTCACCAAGTGTCATATCTGACTTATAACAGACATTTATATTTGGGTGATACATTTAATAACGTCGGTGTAAACTATTACTCTCAGAAAATTGCCATTTTCTGTTTGATCGAATGAAACAGAAGTGGCAACGTGCCTAGCTCTAAGTCACACCACAGTGGAATTTGGTGAATTTGTGCCAAGTATGTTTGAGCATCGGTTAGAAAAGATCAAATATGAGGGTATATTTCGCGGAAGCTCAGATCACCCTAAAACATAGCTATGCCAGTAGAATCATTGTCATGAACACGCAGGTTATGACGACCATATTCCAGGTCATCTTTTACCTGCTTTGCCGTCTAAGAAAATGATTTTCTCAAACAACATACTTTTGTTGTTCTGTTTCTTAACTTATTCCCCTCTTCTCAATTTTGAAGTTTCACAAATACAATAATTTGTTTGTATGTTTAGGACGTGTATCGTGTATAAAAGGGATATATTTAAATGTGATAGTGTGAAAATTTGTAATGTTGTTGTAACTTTCCTCCCCACTAGTAATTATTAAATCAGACGTGAGTGACAAGTGTCTCAGAGGTATTGCCTTTTTCACGGATAGTAATCAACTCACAATGGAATATAACTCACTAAGTACATATTCTATCATCTAACCATATGGTTTTAACATACTGTATAAGTAACTTACGTTTCAGCGCTAATGAAAATGTACACGGAGATAATATGCTATAAAAGTATAAAGAATGAAAATAGAATGATTGTTTTATTGTGTAATTTGAAACAATTTTGCAAATGTCAATGCAAATGTTCTTTCTACAAGATATACAGTGCTTGTATGAACCATTATCATACTTAAAGCGTTCAGGTTTGCACTATCTACGATTCTAAAAACTCATTAAGAAACATGATTTCAAATGTTGTTTTAATTAACCCGTTCTGAAATTGTAACTGACAAGAAATGAATTCCGAGAGATCCATTGATTAACCACAATACAATTATATATTGTTATAATTAGTAACAAAAATGAAAATTGCCGTGTAAAAGTGCCAAACACATTTAGAGAATGCGCCAAACAACATTTCGATGTACAAAATCGTAAACGCACTGTTGATAAAATGACAAAAACGTGCATTTTATGACTGAAAAAAATTGTAATAGTGTAATTTTGCCACATTCATCATTTATTTCAAGGCGTTCGCTACAGTGTCTGTATATGAGATGGACGTAATATTTACCAATAACAGAATTTCTTTAAACTTTGAAATTGAAGGACAGTCGTCTAGGAAAACAAAGACATGCAATCAAAGTCGTAGTCATAGGTCACCAGTGTTGAAAAAGAGTTATCTGTCCTTGAAAACAACGAATAAAGAAAAAAATATAAATGATATGTAAATCATAACATAACTCAGAGTTTTCTTGTAGTTTTTCATGAAATTCAAATCCATGGTATAGGTGAAGTTAGGTACGGACACACTGTATTTACTTCAAAAATAAAAAGTTCTACTCCAGCAAAATGCCGCACAAAGATGTGATTAAAATGATTTTTGAAAACATATGTAAAAACAACACATTTCTCAAAGATGTTCTTATTGCATGGCATACCATTAAGAAGGTTGAATTAAATGACATAAGTGGAAAACAGATAATCTGGAACAACTCTGACATAAGGAATGGGAATAAAACGTTGTATTACAAAGAATGGTATGAAAAAGGAATAAAATATTTAGAACACTTATTTGATTACAGGAAAAAAGATTTTTATTCTATTGAACAATTCAAGTATTTATACAGTCTAGAAGTAATGAATTCCTAAAATATTATCAAATTATCACCAGCATTAAGCCGGATCTAAAAGAATCACTTAAAAAAGAAAACATTATTTACAATACTACAGACAACCTGCTTAATAAAATTCAGGCAGCAAAAGCACCAAACAAATTACTATACACCAAACAATTAAATGTAAAACTTAAACCAGAAATAAAATCAGAAAAGAAATGGGGATCTACTGTTGAAAACAATAACATAAAATGGAATAAAATTTATGGACAAATTTTTAAAGCAACGATAGACACAAAAATTAGAAACTTCCAGTATAAATTTTTAATGCGAATAGTTCCAACAAATAAATACTTGTACAAAATGAAATTGTCTAGAACAAACTTATGTGATTTTTGTAACATGCAAGTGGAAAGTATAGAACATCTATTTTGGGAATGTAATCATGTTCAAATTTTGTGGAATAGACTAAGTAACTTTCTTGCAGAAAAGGGAATATCGTGCCTGTTCAATCTAGAATGTATAAGTTTTGGCACTGTGCAAACGGGGTTAAAAAGCAATACCATAAATTTCATGATTTTTTTTATGAAATATTTTATTTTTCAAATGAAAAATAGACAAAAGGTTCCCGTTTTCAATCAGTTTTTATCCTATTTAAATATCAGAATTTGTCTAGAAAAAAAAATAGCAATAATGCAAAACAAAATTGATTATCATTTAAAGAAATGGTCTTTCTTAAATCTTTAATATGCATCCTTACCACGTACATCACTGAGACACATGAAAAAAAAAACATTTTGAAATAATCTATTTCAAAGGTAATCAAGAGCGCACATGGGTATACTCTATACTTTTTTTTCTCTACTTTTATTTTATACAGTGTTAACTTTCTTCTCAAATTAAGCGTCTTATCATGCAAAGTGGATACATTTATTTATCTTTTTTTGACATACAAAACGATTTTATAAACAAAACTGAAGGGGAAATAATTGCAATTGTTTTATGTATCTCAAAGATATTATTTCTGTTTTATTATTATTTAGTAGGTCTGCAGAATTGTACAAAACAAGTGTAACGTGTTTGTATGATGTATGTCATAAAAGAGAAAAAATAAATTATAAAAAAAAAAATGATTTTTGTCAAAGAAAACTGTACATTTCTAAACGATTTGCATTGATAATTCAAATATTTTATTTGTAAAATATTCAAATGAACAAAACATACACTTCTTATACATATTGTCGATTGCAGTTTGCTGATTTTTATGCAAAGCGTATTTGAAAGACACTTTGAAAATCATTTGTACTGTATTTGTTTACGTCAAGTATCTCCTGTCAGTTCTTGTATTTACTGTCATAGAAAACAAATGTAAAACAATATAATATCGTAAATATGTCATATTTTGGATCAGAAAGTAAAGTAAGTTTAAGTAGCGTTGATTTTACTGAGCTTGCAATAAATAGAATAATCTGCAACACAGTTGTTTTATGTTTCAAATATGATATAGTGAAATATATTTCAGATTAACTCTTCATATACTTAATTTATATTAGACTTAAAGGCGCTCGCGATAGTTTTTCTGGACGGGTCAATATTTATCCCAACACCGTGCCAATCTGGTTGTTTTTAATCGATGTAGCTCATTGTGGTCTTCTGCGCATGCCCTGAAGTTTTATCTAATGTCGCGTACAGCAAAAATGCGTAAATTATTGCATGTTCGCACGCATTTAGTATATAATATTATGATATACTGACTAGAGGTTAGGGTTAGTATCACAATGGTTACAAAATATGTACATTTAAAGTACTTTTAGTTCAAATTGCTACAATCCCGCATTTATACAGCCGTTTCTAATCCCGTACCGTACCCATACCGTACATCCGTATTCGTAAACTATAGGTTTTGTTCAGAGAAAGGCGGAAACTTACATCGTTCTATGACGTCAACATACTTCAGACATCAGTTACTTCAGAAACACGTTTAAATCCGCTTGTTAAGCTCAAACACTGAAACAGTTTCCGTGGCATTTGTCGAGAAGCCATTAACCTGTACTCTTCAAACTTAGTGGGATGATTGGCTAAATGGAGTGGATAACAACTATTGCTTTTAAGATCAATATGTTAAAGGTAAAGGATGCGGCAGCCGAAATGATGAAATGATTTCTTCCTATAGAAATCCAGAAAAACTGATTTAATAAGAATACTTTTTAAATTCGGAAGTTGTCTTTTACATTTTATGATTTTCGTGTCGTTTAGTATTCTGTTCATAGTATCATCATTTTTTAAAATATCCAAGTTACTTTTTAATATCCCTGCTTTTAGGATTAAATGTAGAAATATATGGTACAATATTTCCACTTTTATTATTCTGAACGCTTAATAATGTACTTCTAGATATTTTGTATGGCTTTACTGCGTGCTGTGGGTTTCGTTTTGAGGAGGCTGCGTTTTGGGGGCGTGGCATTCCCTATTTGATATTTGTCTGTTTTTTTAATAATTCCTGTTTTCATAACTTGTAATGGGTATTTCCTTTCTACCAGAACCGCGGCCAATTCTTTCAAACGTGCTTTAAGTATATTTTTGTCTGAAACAATTGTACATATTCTCCTTGCCAAAGAAAATGGAATGTTTTTGTTTTTGTGTGCTTAGGATGGCATGATTTGAAATTTAGATACTGCTTAGAATCAGTTCTTTTGAAATATATATCAGTGATAATTGAAGTTCCATTCTTAATTATCATTATATCTAGAAATGGTAATTTAATTGTGCTCTGTTGCATTATGAATTTTATATCGTTATGTAATGAATTTAAAGTTTTTTTCAAAATAAAGTAAATCTAAAATTGATTTTTCCCAAAATACAAAACAGTCGTCTAAAAATCTTTTCTATTGTTCTTGAACATATTTAGCAAAATTTTCATCTTTTTCTTGTTTAATCGTTTTTATATATTTTTTATGTATATATATATATGAGCGAGACGTTGAAATCAGATGAAAGTAACCTTTTATCTGATTACACTTAAGAAAAGAACTCCGTGCATTGAGAATAGCCATAAGTTTGCTCTGCTATATACAAAGTGGGACATAGAGACAGAAAAATGCAGTGATTTTGTGCAAAACACTTCAAAGAAACGTCTAGAAAGCTCATTGGTATGAACATCTAGTGCCAGTAGAAATATTATTGAAAGCGCCATATTGATAAAATGGCAAAACATTCGTATTGCAAGAACAATACGAAAAAACGGTAGAAATGTATGTTTTCACAAATCAGTTGATGTACCAGCCTAGGCGTGTTGTCTATATAAAACAAACACAGAATAAAGTGTAATACAGTTAGAATGATAATGCACAAAACTGAGCAAAATTTAAAATATAGCAGCAATTTCTTTTACTTATTTTCGTTCGTGATTGTCAACGAAACTTTTTAGGCTGTACAGCAAATGGTTCATTTCAGACACCGTCTACAAACTGGCATCATCATCGACCTTTGCTGGGTAGTTACATGCCTCTTCACGTGAGAAAATATTAATAGTGCTCGAGATAAGGGGCAAGTGACATTATAATCCCTCCGACTCAGGGGTCCCAAATAGTAAATGCACTCAATTCAATGCACATTTATCATACCACTCGTCACACACCATGTTTACTCGCTCTGATTTTAAATCATTTCTACATGATAGCATTTGGAATTGTAAAATATTGTACCAGAGATCAGGATTACACATCATACATATAATTCTTTATTATATACTTATATAAAAAAAAAACGGCTTGTACTTCACAAGTAAATATGAACAGGTAAGATTGTACGTTGCCGGACTACTTTCATTAATATGCATGACCTGACATAGTTCTATAGATAACACACATAAAAACTTTTCAAAGTTCCATTTAAACATCCATAAACATTCGCGAAAAAAAAAGGTTTCGGTCAGTAACAAAACAACAAACAAACAAAATTATTATAACAGTAGATAGATCTTGGATTTTGTATTCGTCTCTCGTGGAGTTTGCAAGGTCGGATTTTGCGCACCTCGTGAGATCCGATCTGGCAAAAATCCACTCGAGCCAAATACAGTGGACACATTGGCCGAAAGGGCTAAGACATTTTCCTACGAAGGTGAAGGCCCCTGGTTCGAATCCTGGCTACTCCCATTGCGGTGTGTCCTTGGGCAAGGCACTTTATCACGATTGCCTCAGTCGACCCAGCTGTAAATGGGTACCAGTAAATTGCTGGGGGTGAGGTATAATTGGTTTTAAATGTTCTTAATATAGGGTCGCGAAAAAGCTCTATAGAGCTTATGTTAATTGTTTCACCAAGCGACATTAAATAAAACATATTTGTATTGCGATGACAAACATTCCGAAAAGTAAGAAAGACATCGGCCTAAAAACTGCTTTCTAATAAAAACAAAACAGAACAGAACGAAACAACACTTTGTTCAAAGGAATACAGACAACAAAAGTAAAAAAGTATTTTGCAAAATTATGATCATGTATTGACGTTGCTTTTACATAGACCTTGCAGATTTGTCACAAGTGTGGCAACTGTAGCTAATAAAATCAACAATGCCTCCTGGAATGTTGGGTCGATTTTGAATTAAATGCACATGATAATTCCTTTTTGGCATAAAAATTGTCACTAGAAATAATTATCATCATCCACCATTTCACGCTAAAGCACAGGTACGAGTTTTTAAATAGTTGCACAGACATATTTCATGGGTGACCTGATGCATTTTTGTTTGTGTGTTTAACGTCGCACCGACCGGACAGTGATGTGGCGACTTTCCAGTTTTGGTGGTGGAGGAAAACACCCAGATGCCCTTCCGTGCATATTTTTTCCCGAGCGAGCACCTGGGTAGAACCACCGATCTTCCATGAGCCATCTTCAATGATGGCTTCCACACATGAAAAATTCAACGCCCAGTGTGAGGCTTGAATCCACATCGGTCAGAGGCAAGTGATTCAAATTCAGCGACCCTAACCACTCGGCCACGGAAGCCCCAACCTGATACAACATTTGTTTAAATCCGTCGTGATTAAGCAAAAATAATTTAGCTGACATCGGCATATTAAGCTTTTCTCTAGGTAGCTTTGTAATAAAAACTCGAAAAATCTCTTCTGATTTAAAGTCATTTGATGTTTCTTGTTATGCTTGTTTAACATGTCAAACTCTGGCGAGCATTACAAAACCATCATGGCCCTCTTGATTTACTACATCTATGTAGTTTTTAAAATATATTTATTATGCTCATAACTATAAATACAACATAGACAGTTTTGATATTTGATGTGGTTACGTACTTGGAGACATTTACAAATAAAGACTAAGTAGAGTGTGAACACCAAGGACGATCGATTTTTCAAGGGAGCAATTTCAACATAATTTGGTTATACTATGTGCGGTAGGAAAAAGATGCCGGTAACTGTAATAAGGTCTGGCATATTATGACACCACTATGCAATTGAAGATATAAATTTGACTTTGTCTGTCCATCCATCCATAGTCGGCAGAGAAACTTTGCGTTAACATATCGCCAAAAGTATTGACTGACCGTCATGAACTTGTAAAGGAATGGTATTCAACATTTGGAGTTGAACGCCGGAAGGTTTAGCTCAGTTGAACACATAGTCCTCAAAATGAGCTGTAGTGGTACCACTTAGTCCGTCGTCTGTCTTAGTCCTCGTCCGTCGTTCACAATTTCACTGTTGACAGTCCAGAGGCTACAATTTCAGCCATATTGTATGAAACTTAGTCAGAATGTTTGTGTTAACAAAATCTCGGCAGAGTTTGAAACTGAGTCTAATGCCTATTAGATATATGTCATGGTGTCATCGTTTGCAAGTTACTTCTATCTTTTTGTAAGGACATGTAAACAAATCAGGAATATAGACTTCAATAAGAAACTTTTAGCATTATGTGTAGTCAATCATTTTGCGTCTAGTAACCATATCGACATACTGAAGGAGCATCGTAACTTTCAGGAAAGTCTGTTCACTAAACAAAATGAAGACGGAAATATGATTTTGGCATCAAAGCAGAAAAAGTAATAATTCCTGATGTAAGCTGAGAAACTGAACCAGCCTGCTGTCAGAAAAAAAGATATGATATGCCCGAAGATCAAAGTAGTGTTGCAAGTCTTTCGGGATCCTTTAGCTTATCGGCGACATATTGAATTACTACTGATGAAAAATCATTATTACTGTGGTGTTTCATGTTCATATTGCTGTTTTATGTGCTAACGATACAACTGTCGCAACTCCAAAATGTTTTTCATCATCGTTAATCTAAGTTTCACTTTGTGACATTGCAACTGACAAGAAATGAATTCCTTGAAAGTCAATGATTGACAGTTAAACAATTTTACACAAATAAATATGTTTAGAATAGTTTGCATTGTAGTGTTCAAATGACAAACACTTAAGAGTCGGCATTAAAACTACTTTGGCATAATCCGTGATATGCCGGTATATCTTCATTGTTTACGCAAACGTTTTGAAATGGAAAATAATTTAGGGCTTTAACATTATTTCAATAGGACAAATAGCTGTCTGGAAAAGGTCTTTATTCACCTTAAGCAAGTTCATATTTTACAATCAATATATCACTTTTTACATTACAACATTCCATTGCGCTTTCAAAGTTGATATATTCCTGTATAAAATATATTTGATTGACCAGTGTAAGATCGAAATATCTTTCACCAAGTGAACAATTTTCAGATGCAATATCTACAACGAATGAAAATTCGCCAACAAAACATTACAAATCATTTCATTTCATTTTGGCGCGCGCACCAACATGCCAAAACGAGATCTTTGTAAATGGCGCACTCGCGAACGCAACTATTTGACGTTTCATTCTGTCGTGTCGTATTTTTCATTACACAGTGTTGTTTATTTGGCGCGCGCGCCAAACAAAAAAAGTTTCCAAATGTTGGCGCGCGAGCCAAAATGACACAACGAATTGTATCATAAAAGCCGAGCGAACGCCAACGCGACATAACAAATGTCTTTAATCAGCCATCTTATTATATTGATGTAGGTTCTTGAAATATCTTCCAATTATTTATAATTCATGTTCTTTCGCGTTCAAGTGTAGCTCCGTTACAGTGAAAATTGTTTGGAACAAGTTACAAATATAATCTATCGTTATGTTTCAATAAGCTTCTGAAACACATGAAATTAATTGAAATGCTTAATTTGGCCGTACCTGGATACAATGTGTGTATTTCTTCGGCTTATATTCAATGTAATGGTAAATGCCACATACTAAGCGGAGAGGCTTTTCCGAATCAAATCTGATTAAAGTATTATTAATTGTACAGTGGAAAAGGACCGGAAAAATTCATAACTTCATACATAGTCAACAGTTTCTAGAAACAAGACTGCATCAAAAACGAGTAACGTTATAATATTAATGATATGTGCACCACCCTTAATTTAAATCTTTATTTTGATTTTGAACACATTTAATTTATTTCAATAATCAAGACACCGCATTCTGTCAATTAATTCAAAACCGCTGAAAAAACAACTATGCATCGCAGTTACCTTTCCCTCATAAAACAACATGCGACACTTTCCGAGAATGATATTCTCAGCATCTGACTGAGATGTTTCATTATTTCGGATAATTATTTTATGAAACAGCTGCTACATTATCAAATTTCAAAAAGGATTAACAAATATGTAACGCTGTATGTGTAATTACATCCTGTTAGAGATTATTTTCCCATCTTGATTATATTTTATGACATTTGAACATACTTTATACTAGTTTTGTCTGCGTTTGTCATTTAAAAATAGTTTAATCATACCTGAACCAAAGTTTATTATTACATAAACTTTCTATTATTACATAAACTTTGGGATGAAAAAGCGTCAAATATAGACTGCAGCCTTCTTCTTGGTGTCATATTATATTATATATTTTAGAGGAACTGCGCAGGTTTTATTTAATTCGAACAATTAGGCAATATTTAAACAATTAAATGCACGTTCAAGAATGGTACATCTAACAAACTATATGCAGATAATTCTGTATAAGACTATCATTACTTTAGAAATAATTCATATCTATAGAAAGTTTTGTAGACTTTTGCTTTTGTGCTTTCTTCGTCATCATCGAAAACAACATTTTGCAAAATGTATGCAGAGCAAACTAACTTTTATAATGTAATAACTAGATCATACATTTCAACTGTCCGATACACGTATTTTCGCTTTAAGTTATCTTTGAATTTAAAGATTACCTTACTCGCAGAAATAATTTCCGTATACCCGAAACACCGACAATTCTCCCGGTCTCAAACTCTATCTGCTAAAATAAACATTTACAAAGGAATCTTATTTATTTGTTATGGATTCTATATAATCAAAATAATTTGGGAAAGCTTTTGTTTCATCCATTCAAATGTGAAAAGGAGAAACATATTTCACTTAGAATATTAGATTTGGTCAAATTAGTTCAGTAAAGTGGATTCGTATTTGCAAGTACTTACAAAATATTTCTGGTTTGCTAATTTCCCTTTTGTTTAGTGTCTGCATGGTTAAGAGTCACACCGGCACAATTTAGGTCCTATGGTGACTTTTCTAGCTTGTTCATGGTGGATGAAAACCCCAGGGTCCCCTCCGTATCTATATTGCATAACATGCGATAGAACAGCCGACCTTTCGTTACCCCACCTGCATGAAGATTTCTACAAATTTCGACCCCACATCGAGTGAGGGGTAAGTGCTTTGAAGTGAATGACTTTAACCACTAGGCCATGGTGGCCCTGGTTTGTTTTCTTATTGCATCATTTCCACTTGCATATAGAAAACTGCAATGCATTAACTTATTTTACATTTTATTTTTACAAGACACTCAAATATTGCGTCAGTAAGTTTATTTGAAAGGCTTCATTAATACCATTCTAACATGACCAATAAACTAAGCTCTCACATCATCAACGTTTTTCATGTTTCTATGCAAGTTTTAATCGTTCCGAATGATGTGATATTAATGTTTATGCCATGCTGTCAGTAGACGACCGAATTACACTGATAGATTATGTTCTTATCAATTCACTAAAATGTTTTAACAAGAACAAGAAACAACTGCTGACTGCAGCAGACAACATGTTTAATTATGACATTACAGCAAAGTAGCATTCTGTCTACTAGTCTCGATGAATCAATAGTTATCACGCCCAGTCTCTTTACATTTTATTGCCTTGTTGTTAATGACAGTCATACTTTTTCACCTGTTAAGAAATTTTGAACAGTAAATACGGGCAATTAATTTAATTAACCCTTTATTTTAGCACAATTAACAATGATTCATTACATTAGGTATAGTCATAACACATACTTGATATACAGTAGGACACAGAGGAAGATTTAGTGCCAAAAGCTTCGAAGCATCTCCAAGAAACCATACTAGTAACAACATTTGATGCCAGTAGAAACATAATCGTAAATGGCATATTGGTAAATTGGCATAGCAAAGACAAGATAAACATATTCAGCAAACGTTTAGTAACAACATCCGCAGGTTATCAAATATTCAACGATAAATCTATTTTATATATCAATACGACACTAGTTATGTTACATAATTATCATGTACCACTTTGATTATTTTTACCTTTTCAAAAACTACATTATATCAGAACTTACCAATGCGGAAGAAGATTATACAATTTCTCTTTTTTTTTAAATTTAGTACACGGTGATCTGACACAAAGCTTTATACGTCAATATTAATATATAACGTTATATAATTAACAAACTAAGAAATGTATATGTTTCGAATTCTTGAACTTCGTTCAGTCGAAAGTATCAATTTTATCACGTTGGTCAGTTGACGAGGTAATTAAAATCTGAAAAAATGAGTGTGACAATCTTTTTATTATTACTATTATTACTGTTATTACAGTTATTGATTTTGAGCATCATTGTTATCAATATTGCAATTGCTGTTATTGTTGTTATTTATTTTAAAAGTATACTAGACCCAAATTTCATTTTAGAAAATATGAATAATTACTACAGATAGTGTAACACAAGATTATCAAGTTTAAATAAATTGGCAGTACTATATATTAGGCTTAAAATAGTACACACGTTATATCTGAACAGCTAATCACAGTATAATTGTCTACTACCACTAAGAAATAGAAGTTCTTTTTATAAATCGACTATAATTTCATGAGGTGTTATAGATTTAGTAATGTTAGATTTATTTGATAAGGATTTTATACATATTAAGTAAATATTCAAGGATAAAACATTTTTGTGAAGGTTAGTTGGGCACTGGATATCTTTATTAAGTAAAAACTTGTATACAGATTTGTTCCACATTAGTATTCAAGCTCTGCCAATTATTAACTAGAGCAAATACAGGAAATGGCAAGCCAGAAGTTCTGTCAGGGAGTACACAGCAAATACCTTTAATCACATGTTATATATGCCAGCAGCATTTAGACAAATGAGTACACATTGATTTTTCTCTCCTGAAAACTGGAATATGATGTACTGGATTTGCGATTAGAAAAGCAAATAGATTTACTAAATTCCTCAATAGAGACAAAAAGCTGGAAATTTTCCTTAAGAGATTATAAAGAGAACTGGGTAGGATAAAAATGTTTTGCTCACTTTTGCAATACCAACCTTGACTGACGTGCTTCTCTCCTACTAGTACAACATAGAATGAAATAAAATATTGTAAGAACGATAAAGCAATAAGATCGAAAACAATGTGTGTTGCTTGTCGAATCAATAAATTCGGCAATTCTGAATCACAACAATTATATGTTTTGTGGAAGATACGTTATCTTCAATAGCGGACAAAGGTGAGTGATATAAATATATTATCAGATAATTCTATTTTTTATAACGGAAAACATGCAACGTTGCAATTTACCCGTATCAATTACAATATTACGTATACGTAATAACCGTTTTACTGATGACTAAAATTCATTTTGAATAAATATCAAAATCACATAGTGATGTGCATGATGATTGGATGGACGTTGGCACCGTTATACAATTCAAAATAATGCTGTTGTTTTTACACAGTCACTTAAAGGTAGTAATGTGTAGCTTAGATTCAGCAATTGTTACATATATTAAAGATATATATATACAATATTTCTTATTCAAGCTGACCAGTTGATGTAACTTTAATACGCAATCCTCTTTGTCCGCTCGCACCAGCTGCTGTGATCTTCTTCCACCATCAAATGACCTATAATTATGACGATGTGACGTTAAATCCAGCTATATGAACGTGTGTTGGGGAAGAGGTGTGTGTGTGCGTGCGTGTGTGTGTGTGTTCGGGTTTAACGTCTTTCTCAACAATTTTTCAGTCATATGAATGACGGTGTCTACTTGTAGCAGTGAGCACAATGTCCAACTTTATAGTGCTGACTCACTTGAATATCACGCCGTAGACACGTGACATGATAACCCACCCAGTCACGTTATACTGACACCGGGCTGACCAGTCCTAGTACTATCCTCTAAATGCTGAGCGCCAAGCGTGTCAAAATAATGATGCCAAAAGTTTAAAACCAAGTCTATTGGTCCTTCAAAGGCGGTTAAATCAGACTTTGGTCAACTAATGAACGTGTTCAAAACCTGATTAAACTGTTCATGGGAGGTTGTGATATGTTCCACATCCTTGAGTTATTGTACGTGTAAATATTTCAAACATTCAGAAAGTATATTACAGGGTAGGTCAATGACTCAAGAAAGATTTCATATTGTGAATCAGTCCGTTGAAAAATCACGGCCTAAGCGATAGTTAGTACCACTAGTCATTTTCACAGTACCCATGTTTTATGGACTTCTAAGAGAAAAAAATGTCTAAAATGCTTGAACATGTCTCTTTTATGAAAGTGAAATAAGTGCACAATTTGACTAACCAATGGTATTCATAAAACTCATTAACCTTTCTATAAAATACCAATTATTTTATAGACGCAGCTGGTAAGGGAAATTTAAATGATTATTATAACCGAAATATTCCACTGTAAAATTATAATGTGTGTTGTTTATACCCAGATCTTGAGTTTTTTATCATTACAATCGCAAGATTTGTGAATCTAATAAGAAAATGATGTAAAATATGAAAAGGTTTTTATTCTATATACCATGGAGTCATCACGTTATGAACTATATCAAACTAGACTTAAATAGAAGCAGGCATGGCAAAATATTAAAGACTATTTTATGAAACACATATTGATAGTTAAATGAGTTCAGGGGCAATGTAGGCTCTTCTTTAAGGCATTTCCTAGTCAAAATATTATATTAAGAAAACAACTTTGTCCAGTCACTTTTAAGCTACATATTCTCAACTTGAAAGTCACGAAGAGTTATCTGCTAGTAGCATAACAAATGAGAAAGCTAAACAGGCGGGCTTGTAAATTTGTGTATCATTTAAACTGATATTGTGCATTGTGTATTAAAAAGAGCGAAAACATTATAGTAGTACAGTTAGACGAAAACAGTTCCATATTACAGATTTGCATGGTATTAAAATGGCTACGGAATGTCACATACTATAATGTTATAAAAAGTTCATATCATGAGAATTAGGACCGATTGTGACCAAGTTAAAAATTCTTAAAGTTTAAGTGTTGTATGGTGAGCATGCTAAAATACACATGGGACACGCGTTTCTATTTTATGTCAATATCAGTTTTAAGTTAGCAAACTAAAACCTTCTCAAACCTGTATTATAAGAGCGTTCTTAAACATAGAATAATTGTAGACACAACGCAAAACATCCTACTTATAGTTGTTGACATATATATTTCCCGTTTTTACTTCAAGAAATAATTCAAGAAAATGTATAATAAAGTGCAAAGGAGAAATAATTTTATGTATGCGTAGTATGTTTTACTCTCGGAGACATGTTTTCTTACTAAGGTTACAGTCATAAACTGTTTGTCTTGGGCCATTTCGATTTGCCCTTGTCCGTACGTTTGTCCGTCCGTCCGAACTTGTGTCATACATATCTCTAAAGGTATTTGAACCAGAATAATAAAATCACACATGATTGTCATTGAGCATGTGATGTTGTGCTTTTGGTGTTTTAATTCGGATTTCACACAGCCAGAGCAGAGTTATGACCCTTGCCTTAACCAAAATATGCATAAAAAGCGCCTAAACGTTTGTGTCACATATATCTAAAACGTAATGGACCTTAGTTTGTGAAACAATATAGGAATATTATTCAGCATGTGAAGTAATGCACGTGGCGTTTTGCTTGAGTTTTATTATTTATAGCTTTTTATTCTGAATCTGACCATGACATGCATCAAAATCAATATTTGAAGGATTTCTGTATTTAGGCCCTTTAAAGAATAAATTATCTTTGATAATACCAAAATTACCAGTGATGACATGGCCTGCATCTGAATAGAAATTTTTGAGTTTTTACAATCACAGTAAGTCTATGTACATCTAGGTCTGAAACAATTTTATTGTAATAGAATATAATATTTCTTACTGTTGTTTTATATTTATAACAGGCAATCGGAACTTCAGAGTTTCTGAAATATTTAGGCACAGAATCAATGACACGTTTATCCCGAAATACACTAGGTAAATCGATGAAATCAATACCTTTATTCATAAAACTTATCTTAAGGAAATGTCTGTCATGGTCAGATCGAATATCAATATGTGGACGGAGAATGTGTTGTGTGTAACTTTGAAAAAGATATGATACAGTGTTAACAGGAGTACTATTCAGCATGTGAAGTGGTGCACATGAGGTTTTGTTTGGGATTTATATCAGCCAGACCAGAGTTATGGCCCTGAATATAGTAAAAAGATATGCATAAAGGACATTCAAGTTTGTATAGCATGTACATGTATCTAGAAAAGTATTTGACTTAGAGTCATATAACATCAGAGGAATTTTATATAGCATGTGAGCATGTGGTGTTTTGTTTGGGTTCTAACTCAGCTAGACCAGAGTTATGATCCTTGACTTTGTGATAAAACACATAGAGTGCTTTAATGCTGTTGCTGCATACATATTAGAAAATATTTCACCTTGATTCGTGAAATCGTGTACAGTGACAGGAAGTAGTAACACAAGCGTCTAGTGTTAGATCTAAATCACCTATGCGGGCAAGCTCTTTGGTGACTGCATTGCTCCGCCTTTTTATGTCTTGTGTCAATACAACTTGTGCCAGTTGTCTTTCCTGCTTTGTTCGGAAATGAAAATACAGTTGTTGCAATTATATGTAGGCATTCTCTCTTGACGGGCAATGATGCGGTTAGGATCAGACTGACGTGATACTTCCCAAGCTTTGTCAAGGTTTTGCAGAAGTCCTGCATTCCGATGTAAGATTTTGTGTCACCATCTGTTGGAAACTAACGTTCAAAGAATCCCTCCAACAAAAGAGCAATGGCGATGTTGACCCTGAATGTAGCATTAAAAAAATAGGTGAGTTGTACATTCAGCACGTTCACCAGGGCAGTCGAATTCAACTATTTAATTTTTAAATGCAGTTCTCTCCATCAGTTTGTTCTCTTTGCCCACTGCAAAAATGTACTTTGTGGTTTTCAAAGTCATAGAAAAAGCTGTCTGGCTATGTTGTATGCTGACTCCGTGCGTGACCTGTTGAACATACAATCCAGCGATATGTCGATCTGGTGATGGTCTGTTCTCAATAAAGAGAAATAACAAAATAAAGTGTATATACGTTTAATGATACGGTCTATTTCAAAATTTATAATTGAATCACAAATATAAAACAGTCATCGGAACCATTATGCATGTTTTCTTAAAGTCTTTTCCTCGGTCATGTTATCCTCGTCCGGTTTCACAATAACTTTTTTGTCTGCGTATGGAGATTACTTTCAACAGGAAACCATTCGTCCATTGTGTGGACAAACATTCCGCCCGGGAAGACCCAATGGTGTATCCCTGATAGCCACAGCAAGGTTGGTATTGATGGCTTGCATTCTTTCATTCTGTAGGGGAGTTTGTCCAGTGTTCGGAGGTCAGCAAGAATCAGTATCATCAGTGTTAACCCTGTACAGATAATATACATGTACAATAATCTCGAGTTTTGTCGGGTTAGAGGTTTGTTAACATTCTCGATTACTCAGATTTTATCTTGCGGCGAAAACTAGTCCCAAATGTATCAATGTGCTAGCATCTTGTCTTTGTGAGTGTTCTATTCTTATTTACTGTAACACATTCAAAATTTAATCGTGACCTTTTACTTTTAGCCTGTTTGCGTTGCGGCAAGTGATTCTGCCTTTGCGGCGGACGTGCAGGCTGATCAGTTCGCTATTCAGTCAGTAAATTTTCAGTAAATATCCCTTCGAATAATAAATGATACTGTCCAAATTGAATGATGGACCAATCAATTTTAGAAATTAAGCTTGCTAAAGGTTAAAGGCGCACTCAAATGAGATTTGTTAGATGGCCACTAGGCTTCATATCGTGCATTTTGTTGTGTATTTATATGAGAGACAAACACTGCATTGTTTTACTTATAGTCTTTAATATATATAACGTATAAACTCAACGAGAAATAATCGTTAACTACTCATTATATTGGTAACATTTTTACAATACACCTGCTGTAGCACTTTAGCTACGCCCTAAAGGTATGGTTTTATGTGCCATTCATGTGTTACATGATATATAACACATGTTACAGTGGTATCTTATCCAGATCTGCAGTGTCACTGATTTTGTCGCTGTTGGTTAAAAGGCTAACGAGGGTAGGGTAGCATTAACCAGTGGTAGTTTCAGGTATAATATATATGCAATAATGAAAAATGCTAGAATTACAACTATAAGCAACCGTAAAATATAACTGCGGTAATAATGGTAGTGAGTACGAAGAAGAAGAATTTTATTTAAAGAGGAATTTACGTGTAATTTACCTTTGGTGCTTGGTACAATGTATGTTTGTTTAACGTATTATCGACAATTTTCCTGTTGCCATAAGCAACATCCTGAATTTTATAAATCTCAAAGCAATTTGTAACAAACTGTTTCAGAGTATGTTGATATAATTAGCAATTATATAATTATCTTGACCAAGCTTATTATATAATCTAGCTGGATTTCGCGTTGAATGTCATTTCTAAACACAGGACACTGGGGTAAGTTTTCAGTTTTTTCCGTCAATTCTTCTCGCTTTACTTATATTTATTCTACTGCGCTTTCAAAACAGTATATTTTCAGATTTTCATCATTGCTATTCAAAACGTCCAGAACGTATTTCATGTGGAACTTGTAATATGCAGTTCGATTACGTGAGTTCTGGCAAATTGTTATTTAACATAAGATATTCGCCATGTTTCCTGTCAACTGAATGCTAAAAAGGCCTTATATCATTAGTGTTAGAACTTATAATATTGTTTTATTGGCTTTTTATAGTCTTCCTTAAAATAAAGTCATTTTAGGGGCACCACTGTCTTAGCAGAAGAACGACAGTAAAACATGTACAGTCAAGTGCACGAGTAGCTTTTAGATTTTTTTAAAAATAATTGCTTTAAGTATGATATTCGCTTAAACCTCTATGTTAATCTTTTCTTTTCAAAAAGACTTAAAAATTGATCTGCAATGACATAGATTTCAAGAAAACGGAAAAGTAATAGACAAAGCCAAATCAAGAAATGTAAGACAAGTAAACATAACTTTGTAAGCCACAAAAAGGTTTATGTACACGGAGAAACATTTACCATTTCGAAGTCATCGTTAAATTAGTTTGCATTTTAATGTTTTCTCTAATATTTAATACTAACATGGAATATTAACATGGAATATCAATGTACATGTGTTTCTTACTTGGTTAGCTAAAATATATTTGCGGAACCGTTTATGACATTTGATGGAAATGACGCAATTGTTCATTTACATTTACAAATTATTCCAAATTTGTATAGCAGGCGGTCGACGTAATAAGGCTAAGCCTTTTTGAGTCGACTAAACGCTTTCAAGCGTTTGACGAGTCCTTGCTATCGCCCGATTTCTCATTCTTAAATGGCCTCACAACACAGCGAAGTGATGTAGTTCCATTAGATTGTCTCTAATTTCAAAGAGTTCATTGATCGAATGAAGTTCATTTATGTCAATCCTATTTGCTATGACCAATATACGATGTAATCTGTCTAATTTATGACTTGTAATTGTGCAATACTCGAATAAAGCCACGTATTTTCTTCCGCGGTAACTCATTAAGCATAAACACGCATAACGATTCTGCGGGATTTGGTAATACATTTGCGCATATGATTATGGTGACGAATTTTATGCCCTTTTGTCACAAAATAGCAAATATAATGTTCACAAATTCAAATAAAAACTGCATATTAACTTATCAGCCAAATTAGCCATTTGTTACCCTATCCGTTTCAAAAAATAATCTTTAAAATCATTGCGCAAATAACAAATTTATTGCGCTGTGCATTTTATGAATTGCGCAGGCTTACCAAGCTTGCGTTAGATCCAGCGAAAGACAAAATATAGTTCCAGAACATACTGCTAGTATTTTATTGCGTGGGTACCTCTGAAAGCATTGGAATGTCTCTTATCAAAGAGATTACCACATCGATGAAATTAAATTATGACAGCTTCATTTTAAATGACCCGAATAAGATATGTGCAGTACGTTTATTTTTCCGCGAGACTTCGCGGATGAATCCTAACTACATTCTGGACACTTGTCGGCGAACACGCGTGACCTGTTTATAACAACGCTTCTACGACTTTGCGTGGGTTGAATTTTGCAATCAGTAAACGGATAAATTATCGGAAGAAGAAGCTCTTACTGGTTTGTTTAATTACTACTGATATTAAAAATGATTTTATTTCTTATTTTTCGAGAAATAAACAAATCGGCGAAACATTAAATTGTATTTTCTTGTAGTTTTTGAAATCGAAAGTAGATCGTCTATGTTTGGCTGCTTTGACGAAACGAAACAACTTTTGTTTTATGAAAAGATTTAAATAAGAGGTAATTGCCAATTGCTGCTAAATATCTTCGTATCATCGCAATTTGTAAATATATTGCTGAAACTGGAGAAAAGTGTAATCGTATCCGGATATGATATTTTGGGTAAATATCGAGCTGTGTTATGAAATTTTAACATTCAAGTAACAGACGTGATAGATATTATTGTAACAGAAATGATTCTAGAATTTATTTTTATAACACCTACATATTATCTATATCAGACTCATATTCTAGTCCTGAGGCATGACCTGAAAGTAAAAAGACGAAGTGACAGTCATACTTTGGATATTGTAATGCTAGAAAAAATCTAGGTAATATTTAGACATTGAAACATAAGATTTTCAGTTAAAATCGCACCAAAGGCTGTATCAAGGGCCTACATATTCAAAAATTTCTTGTGGTGGTACCCCAAACCATACTTCCAGGAGGGGGTATCCTCCCACACCCTTCCCCCATATTGCCACGTTACAGTTTGATACATTTGCCCTTTTACCACCTGCCTCAATGCCCATTTCAAAATCTGACTGCAATTTAAAGCGGAAAGAAACACTCCTCCCCACACCCATACTGCAACCGACCACGTTAAAATGGCTCAAACATTTTTCTGCCCAGTCTGGGCCTGTCTGTCTACATGAATCAAAATGGATAATTGAAAGTGCATGGACTTAGGGATTACCGACATGACTTTTAAGGGGTTAACAGGTCTGAAATAGAATAAATGATAGTTTTAACTCAAAAAGAACTGCATTTATTAAAATCGGTTACACTATATATTGACACTCAACAACGTTTACATACATGTATCTCTAAACGCAAAAGTAAGTATACTTTAAATTGACATCACTTATAATATGATTGAACAATACCTAACATATGACAAGGCTATCGCCAGGCCAATTATAATATCTGTAAAATATCAGTTCTTTCGTCCATCCGTTACAAATTGTATGTGGCAATCCGCGCTGTAAAATTTTAATATATAAATTGTCATATTCAAATTTTATCATGTGCGAATATATACCAGCCGATAATTGCCTCTTTTGGTAATGCTGGAGGCATATGTTTACTGGAAAAATATATATAGTCATGGGCAGTATCTTAGTGTCAGCTGTCAAATTGTAGTTTGTACTTTCAACATTTTTATTTCTGCGAACCACTCTTCAATTTTAGAAAAATATATTGGGTTTAAATACTTGTATAATGTCAATCAAAGTTTTACTAGGCATCGACCGAATGTTTATTTCATTTATTGTAACAAAATCTCTCTTTAGTTGGGGAATAAACTAAAAACAAACTGAAACTGGTAGACTATACTGTCAGTACATCAATCATTAGCCGACTCAGGCCCTTCAGGCCTTTGATTAAAGTTGGTCGCTACGTTTTCTTCTTTGATCGTGTCAAACGACTCCATGATACGCAGTTACTGAAGCCCACTAGCACTGATATATTTGATATTTGTCTTCTGGCCTGTCTCGTCTGGACCTTGAAGACGTTTCCCAATTTACGTTGCTATCTGCAAAGACATTGAGTGCTTGCGTATACGCTGCATAAGGTTTTTGTTTGCATTTGTATACAAACTTCGCGTTTTGTCATTACTGCTCCATACTTGGCACGTGGCTATTCCTAGTCGACCTTTGTCGTTGTTGTAAAAAAATATACGAGCACTATTCATAGCTGTCTACACACTCATTAAGATATAAACATGAAGTGAATGTTTCAGTTATTCACTCTAAAACCCCCAAAATAATTTTATACGCATTGAAATAAAACTTCTGTTTTCCAGGGATAATGTCTCGTCACTTATTGCTGTTGACCTGTATGTTTGCTGGGAGATGTTATGCTGGTAACAGTACATCGGTTTTGTCACGTATACCGGATACAATACAGAGGTTGTGTCCTGGCATTAACATTTGTCCTGAGAACCAGACATATCCAGCACCAGAATACACATTTGTATCAGGATATGTGTCATGCTGTTCTGGTAAGTTAGCAAAGATACAGCTTAACAATTTATTCACAGGAACGTGTTGGTGCAATGTTGTTTAATTTTTAACGAATTATGTTTATGTTTCATACAACGATGTAAATTTAATAACATATAGTTAGGGCAATTATTTGGTTGGATCATGTTAACCGATACCCTTGTCATTTTTACTCTGAACCTGTCCTTTTCATGATATCTTCCTTTTTCGTTATCTGTATTGCCAGGTATCTGACCATGCCCTGTTGTCTTCCTTTCAAAGTCTCTGACCATTCCAAATGTCTTCCTTTCTCGGTTCTGTTCATTTTTTTGTATTCCTCTCTCGGTGTCTGACCACTCCAAGATGTCTGTCATTCTGGTATCCGAGCAGTTTATGTTGACTTCCTGTTTTAGTATCTGACTCCATGTTTTCTTCCTTTCTATGTTTTATCTAGGTACCAGTTCATATTGCCTTCCTTCCTCGCTTTCAGACCATTCCATGTTACTTTCTGTTCTGGGTATGTTGACGATTTAATTTTGCATTCATTTTTTTGGTATTTAACCATTCAGTGTCGCCTTCCTTTCTCTGTAACTGACTGTTTCATGTTACTTTACTTTCGCGAACCATTTCATGTAGTTTTCGTTTCTGGTTTAAAAGATCAATGCTGCATTCTTACAGTTGTGCTGGTTACCTGTTACGGGAAGAGTGGAACAAATCACTCTAAATCATGTTTTAAAATACATTCAGATTCTACCCCTTCTTTCATGAATGAGTATTTTACTCGAGTCAGTTCTATACATAGTCCTAACACTAGGTTTATAAAGGGTCATGCTTCAGTATTCCTAAAGTCAACGGATTTGGTGAAAAGCCATTCTCCTACAATGGTTGTTCTTTTTGAAATAAAAGCCACATGATGTTAAGAATGCTGAAAGCATGCAGCAATTCAAGGTTTTAGTTAAAAAAAGATCCCACTTTCACATAGCTTGTAGTTACATTTGTCATTTTTTATTTATACAGTGATTCCTTTACTGTGACACTAATTTTAAACTGCTGATAATTTGCTCAAGTTACCACCATTACTACAAAGTTGTTGTGTTCAATTTGGAAAGGACAACCATATAGATTATAATCAATCATATCTTGGTCAGTTTTGGTGATAAACAATAAAAATGGTATAAAAATGGAGCTGAGACATTGGCCTTTTATTACCAATATTTTTATGTTAATTAACTAATTTGCATATTCATGAAAATTAATGAGAATTTTACAAAATGACAAACTTTGTGAGAAATAACATTTTCTAATCTTTAAATTCATAATAATGATATCATTGATTTGTTTAAACTTTAAAATATTAATTCTAACATTTTTTCTTATCTTTTGTAAACCAAGAAATCATCTGAAACGTTCATTACACATTCAATGTTCCTTTTTGATTTTGAAACCTATCAGTTTAGTTATACTGCTATCAATTTCTTAATTACGAGGGGCGTTCAATAAGTAATGATACTCCGTGTGTAGTTCCGTTACCGGTGGCTATTTTTGAATGTGGTTTACAACATATTATAGAGCAATTTATTGGGAACAAAAGCCGTATGAATGATAAAAATCGGTAGATTCAAAGTAAAAATATAATCATTTGAGTGAGGTGTACTCAGGTATACTGAACCATAGCAAATCTAATTATAACTTAGGTTTGTTCTGGAAATCCAGGGTCTCAGAATAATCGAATAACTTGTAAAATCACAAAATTCTATCTTTTTGCTACGAGGTACAGCAATTTGTGATGAATTTGAGTTTGTTTTTAACTACTTATTGCGTTTTTCATTTTACAACACAACTAAAACATCTAAACTCGAGGTTGATTCCATCTGGAAGGAGTCTCGAGAGCGATTAATCTTAGTTGTAAGAATTTGTTTTGCATTCGAGAATTAAGAAATTAGTATCAACTTAAAATACAAGAATTTTTTTAATGATGAACATCACACCAGACAAAATTGGAGAGGCTTATTGTACTCAACTTATCATTTTTCGATTACAAATATACATACTCCATTTAATACTGTTATCAATCATTTTATTTTAGTTTTCAAATGTTTATGTAAAGATGATGATTTGTTTAACTGTTTAAACGTAAAATTGAACTACAGTTCTTGTTGTTGAATAGCAGAATCAAGGAATCGCATATTACAATCTCAATATTTCGGACTTAAAATGATCCAGTATACCTGAGTACACCTAGCGCAAATGATTATATTTCTACTTTGAATCTACCGATTTTTAACATGTTTCAAATAAATTGCTCTATATTGTGCTGAAAACCGCATTTAAAGATAACAACTGGTTACGGAACTACACACGGAGTATCATTATTTGTTTAACGCCCTTCGTATGTTGTTCTTTTATTTGATGGTTTCAGCATTGTCGTCAATGACTACGTTTTAAATCAAACATGTATTGTACTTATCCGTTTATATATTATTCCCTGCACACACCCATGGAACATTTGTTTTCCTAATGCATATTTATCATTATTTTGTGTGTTCATAAAATCATTTATGTTAGAAGTAAAGCATTTTGTTTCTTTCTGAAATACATGAATTATAGTGAGATAATATTCACTGTTGAAAAGCAGCAGTGAACAAAAACTAAAAAACAAGATGAAAAACCAGTAGTTTAAGTAATCTTTATTTTTAAATTAATGAATTTGCAAAAAGCTGTCAAAACGTGGTAGAAAACCAAGATATTAGAAAAACATGTCAAGTTGATGGATATAAAATGAAGAAAAAAGTAATTTTGTAACATTTAGAAATATCGTTACATATCCTAAATATCAACTAAAATTGACCCCCATGCGTGATCTAGACTTTGAGATAGGGATAGAGATTTTTGCAAACTATAAAAAATACTCTATGAATGTCCTGACAAATGCGGGTGACACATGCACTAACGTATGTATTTTGACAACCATTTCGAGCTCAACGTAAGCGGGCTAAACGGAAGCTACTGTGACATTGTTTTATTAATTGGTATGTTTTAGTACATGGTAAAATAAAGTTAAAACCTAATCACTTATAAATACTTTTTTCTCAATGAAACATAGATTTTATCTCTATTTATATAGAATGTTCGTGCAGTTCTGATTGCAACGAAAATGGAAACTGTTGCTTTCCGCACAAACCAAAAGATGACGGAAGACTGAAAGTTTCGCACACTTGTTTTTTCCCTGTAACACCTCAACCAACGGAAAAAGATAAACAACGTTACCAGTCTTACAGTATGATATCGTCGATTCCAGAAAAGGATCACGGAGAAAGCACAACCGTACCCAATACATCTTGTGGTGAAGAAAATGTAGCTCCTTGGGGCGGTCTGTATCCTGTTTATTCTGCAGAATACAAACTACTATACAAGAATATGGCATGTGCAGCAGCAAATGGTGTGACTGATGGAATGCTTTGGGATGCCGTACTTAACTGTGACGACTACTTTCACGGAATTAAATTAGACGTTAGCAACTTTATTCTGAGACTAGACTCCAACTATATTCCCGAAGAATGTGAAGTTAATTTCGTATACCGGGGCAACATTGAAGACATTAAATCTCTGAAATGCTATACAGATGTTATTACAACATGTCTCGACTCCCACTTTAAGATCCCTGATGAAGCTTATGCTTCAGAAGAGGGCATAATCGAGATGTGTACAAGCGGACTTGTGTCGCCATTCAAAGCTGGTATGAAAATATTTGCCAACGTGTTTTGCTATATATGTAACAATCATTATTTTCGGAAAGAGACGGAGTGTCCAGACAATGCCTATAATGCAGGAAGAGGACCTAAAAGCCGTGGTCTCTTCGCGCTCATTGATGGCAACTTTATGTCTAAAGGTTGGAAGGAAACCATCAGAGAGACAGGAGAATTTCCAGTAGCGTGCAGCATCAATGATGTATGTTTATCATTTAGTCACTCAATCAGTTTTTAAGTTGATAATAAATAAAAAGCACATAGTACAATATCCGTATGAAATCATGAGTCTGACTTTAAAACTCGCTCTAATCTTGCATTCACATCTTTCCTGTCAGTCAGAAGAACAGTAAATTTTAGCGGTAAAAAAGCGTTAAAAGATTACGGTAGATCTAACTTGAATCTTAAAACATTAAAAGTTGATACTGATGAATCCGGACCCAAGAGACCAAGTTTCGGGATTAAACTAACCCTTATCATGCTGGACATGATTGAGTCTGCCTTTGCGACCAGATATAGGCGTTTTACGCGAAATTTCGGGTGAAACTCAATGTCAGTTTTATGTATTTTGCGTTCATAAATCGCTTGCCCCTGATGTGACGTTGAAATAAACATGACATATTATATATCACTGGAGAGATAATTTTTATATAAACTTGAAAATAAAGGATTTTTGCCGTTTTTTAGTTGTATATTAAAACGATACTCGAAAAACCAGTCAAGTACGTCATTTTGCGCTCTGCTGAAAAAATGACGTTAGTGGCCATGTTTGAAGATTTACAGCAGCAAAATGGAGAATAACAGAAAAATGAAAAGAATACCAATCAATCGGAAATATCGTCAATTTTGATTCGGCAAAATTTCATAACGGTCCGTTGACTTTCGTTAGGTGGCGCATATTACCTTAAATCGCTATTGGTTACCCTGGTGTTTTACCGGATGTTTTGATTGCAATGCGCATGCGCTCTTTACGTGTGGCAAAACGACCGATGTACAATACGTAAACCTACATAAAATCATCATTATTTTACGAATTGTTTTGCCAAAATAAAGAACATTTTGGAACTAATTGTACAGAATGCCTTGGTTAAGGATAGATATGTTATCAATCATATCTTACCGAAGGAGCACCTTTATTCTTATTTTCGTCAGAAAAGAACACGCATTCCCAAGTCTAGATCCACTCACAAAACAAAAATAAATCTTGAAATTTGAGAATGTCCTATTTTCTTTCATTCATCAGCCAAAAGAGTTTTTTTCTTCAAACTTCTAATAGCTGTTGTATATATTTTTCTCCTACTTGAATTACGTCTACTATAAATTCTTAGGGGACGCGGCTCTTTGTCACTGCAGTTGCTGTTTTAAGAAATATACGGGAAATTATTACGTAATTATTATGCAACTGACATGATAAAACATGGGTCACCTTGGTGATCAAGACTATAACATTGGACTTGTTTGTAAATTCGAGGATATCACCTAATTATACCGTATCATAAAATTTACTAAAGCATACAAGATGTCTCTGATATGACTTACTTTCATGCCCTTCGGTCATAAATACCATATTAGTACGCAGTGGGATTAATATATCACTTGGTGGAGCTGTTTAGTAAATCAAAAATAAACATATCTTCCGATATCTAAAAATTCAAATAATATCTATAACAATATCATTTGGAACTTTGATGGACATTTCCTTTAAAAACAATGTTGATGTTGATATAAATTAGAATTGGAATTTATTTAAATACCTAAAATATCTGTAATGTTATATTCCTGATCATTTTCATATTCTTAATTTAATTGAAAATGTACTGTGTTAATAGTCATTAACCTTCAATTAACAGAATAATTATAATAAACAAGAAATCCGAAAAAAAGATAGACCATAGTCTTGCAACAGATAAAGAATTTGTGTGTAGAACACCCCACCCCGCTACCCGCCCCCTCTCTGTTAAGTTTTTGACCGGTGGGGATACCGCCCCCACCACTTTGATATTGTTAACTAAAAACTATAAATTTAAAGAATCAACTGAATTAAAAAAAAAAATTAAATATGACAATTATCTATTTGAATACAGTATGAATCGGTCCCCAATTGGGTATAATTGGATACAAAATCAAAGGAGGAATTGTGTCCGTCTGTGTTACATTTAGCATGGGTACCGTGGGGGACTTTATATGTGTGCGTGTGGGGGTGGGGGCTACATCAGTTTGAATAAATCTGTAACCCCATCGAAAATCATTAGTTTTTGAATTTTTAAAATCCTTACTTCAACTTCTCTTAATTAAACTTTTAATTCTTAAGTTCGACTTTTATTGATATTATCATGTAAGCTAATTGCGACAGGTTGTAAGTTCTGTCAGGTCATGTTAAGAAATGTCCATACAAACGTTAAGCGTTTTAAACTGATAGAAAACATCAATTTCCGATTTTTCTTTAACCTATACTTGTCGAGATGAAAGGTCAGTATCTCATTTTTCTTAAGGCTGTTGTGGATATGAAAAGATTTACATATATTTTCCTTTGTCCTGAATTGGCAATTTATTAAAATACAGACATATTGATCGAATAGATTGAAATGTGATATAACTTTAACGTAGTTTATATTGGCTGTTATGTCTTTTGCCGTACGTAGAGTGCGCATGCGCGAAATTTTACTTCCATTGCTAAAACTGAAACTGTTTTATTTGTTTAAACGCCTATTGTTACTTAAAACATATTCAATGGGGTTTTACAAACATATAAAAAAAAATAACGACTAAAAATTAAGACATTTTAAAGATGTATGAAATAAATGAGCATAAATATCATTGTGAATAAACTACTTAGTAAGTATTAAACAAAAGATCAGGCATCAGATAAGATTAATAAAATATTAGAATATTAAGATACAGTAAGATAGCTGTTTTGTTAGTAAGTAATTAAAAGTGACGTATCCATAAGTTATTACAAACGACTGTATTTTTGTATTTGTGATAGAATTATTCATATTCGAATGTATTGACACAGCAAAAATCATCCAGTTCATGTTACAACAATATCTTAAAAATCACAGTCACAATCTCTAAAAGAGTGCAAAGTAATTTCTAAAATAACGAGTTTTCAACTTCTTTTTGAAAACATTTAATGTGTCTGAGTTCCTTATTTCGGGAGGCAATTCGTTCCAGAGTTTAGGTCCAACAGTACTAAAACTTCTGTCGCTGAACTTTTTGCGCTTGTTGAAAGGAAAAACGAAACACCCAGTAACGGAATTTGAAGAACGCAAGTTCCTTGTCTGAGTTTGTTTTATGAGAATTTCCGACTGAACAATTATACATGTAGGTGAGCATCTTGAAAGTGATTCCGGCTTTGGTGGGTAACCAGTGAAGGTCATAGAGCGCTTGTTTGGAACTGTCATATTTTCTTCGATTCAGGACAAGTTTTCCACACATGTTCTGAATTTGTTGCATTTTGTTTACCTCGCTTTGAGCAATACCATACAAAATGGCATTGCAATAATCTAAATGGGATATCACAAATGACAGCACAAGAGTTTCGGCAGCCTCTTTGGTTAGATATTTCCGGATACATTTTATTCTGATGTAGTTGAGCATTGCTGTTCTACACTTTCGTTTTACATGCTCATTTAGATTCAAGTTTTCATCCAGGTATGCACCTAGATATCGAATAAAGCTCACTGATTTCAATTCATCACCTGCAATTCATATTTTGTCAGCTGCACACTTAGAGAGCTGTTGCCTACTACCAAACATGATGAACTCGGTTTAGGAAGTGTTCATTTTGAGCTTATTTTGAGCTCATTGCTAAGGATCTCGCCAAAAAAAAACAAAGAAAAATATCAAACAGGGAATGCCACGCACCAAAAACGTAGCCTCCTCAAAACGAAACCCCCAGCACGCAGACGCGTGCACCACACACACACACACACACACGCAAACTGCTTATCATAGAGTCCTCCCCCTCTTCCGTCAGACGCAATCAAAGAGGGAAGCGTAGTGTCCAACTGTAAACGGGTTGAACTCTAAACATGCGGTATGTCTCAAAACAGTTGGGTCGTAACCTCTTTTAATAAAACGTTTGATAATCTTTCCAAATACATTTGGAAAATTACCGTGACGCAAGATCTTACGAAGCCTGTATAATAAGTAATGGAGCCTCGCATTCTATTATTTTGTTCAACCCGATTAATCAGTTCAGTATGTTATAGCCTCTATACAGAATACATAGGGAACAAGATTATATAATATGCATGGAACAGGATTTAGTACATTTATATATTTACAATGTAGATCAGAACAAATGGGGAAATTTAAATGTAAAAAGAGATCTTTATATTGTTAGACGTATTTTTTTTTAATTTTAGAAGGAAAGTTGTAGACCAGTCCATTGTCCATCAGGTCAGCAACGTGCTCGATCCGGCGAGTGTACATATCCGCACAAACTTTGGTATAACCAAGACTACACAGTATGCATCAACCTCACAACGGACACGGCCATCAATGTAACAGATGTTTTTAAGATACAACCAGGTTCCAAGAACGAGTACTTGCCTCCACTCATATCGCCGTGGCCTAAGAACTGGTTTATTTTTGCAATATTTACTCATTACGACGTATGGAACAAAGATTACACATGTGCATCTTTCCAATTCATACTTAAGAGAAAATTATCAGCATCAGTACAGCCGCAACATCTCGTGCAAACTGTAAAGATTTTTGCCGCACGAGACTGGTCTCTGCAAAATCGAAATGCATCACTCGTTTTCAAGTCACACATTTCACATTTGTCATACTCGGCTATAGACTTTGTAGAACGTGATGCCGACAGTAAGTTCTTCTTCGGGAATAATTCTAAAACAATTGATAGAATATTATACCTAAGAGGTCGATTTGGACTGAACAAACTTCACATTACAAAACTTTACTTCTGTAACCAGGTCGAACTGAATCCACGTGAAGTTATTCTTAGTCCATACAAGAGTATGCTGTTTAACAAAATTACGAAAAGCCACCTATCGGACGGAGAATTTGCATTTGTATGGAGTAATGCGTACAAAGATGTGTGCGTACGAATATGTATTGAAGACTCGGAAATGTACGAAATGGTCAACCGCTCTGGTGTAGACTGCTTTCCTGAAATCTGTTGTGTTCGACTCATTGCTCTAGTCTTATATTTGTTTGTTGTGTAGTTAACGGATAGTAACATCATGTAAGGCAGGTACCACATTTGCAGATCGTAATGTATTTTCTTGCATAGACTAAAGTAAAGTTAATCTACAATTAAAATGATACTTGAGACTTGGATATTACCTGGTATCATGCGTTTAAAACGGCTTAGATAAAGTAGCCAGGTGTTCTCTAGTCGTTCCTTGACATATCCGCTGTATAACGCTTACTTGCGTAGCAGAGAAAGAGTAAATCTTGTATGACTTAGTGACGTTGTCAGTAAAGTTTTCGACTTGCAGGTGTCCGGGAAGCCCGATACTACACTTGCCTTAAAGCAGTTATTTTCATTTAATTACCTATATATTAAATCAATGATGTCAACAAAATAAGAAAATTGGATTCATTCTTGTGACTTTCGTCTAAGTATGAATAACAATGGACAGCTGAAGTGAGGTATTGCACGGAAGCGGGCAACCAATATCAATCCTTTCTATTCATACTGAATACTAGAAAGATATTAAATTGAAATCCAAAACCACTCATACAGAAAACGTAAAAGATGGTTACGCAAGAAAATCATAACTTTCATAACATTTTCGCGAATAAAATTTTTTCTACAAAATACATTTAATAAAACTTCTCACAGTTGTATCTAAACTTATAGAATATAATGTGGTGAAATAAAATGTATAGGTCCATGTGCTTATTTTTGCGATATTCGACTTGATTTAAGTGAACCACACACTGCACGCCAGTTTTAAGACGCTATTTTTAATTCTAACACAATCCCCAGCAATTGCTATATAAACCTATAGCAAAATCGTATATACATGAATCTACGTTCCATTTCGCCCTACGGTTGTAACAAGTCTGTGAGATTCTACCTCAGATACAAAAAGAACTGATTAACACTGTTTATGTCATACACTCTTTTTAAAACAAGAGTTGACGGAGGACAGCACCGCTCGACCATCTTGTCAATTGAATGAATATAAAAGCCGAAAAAGGGCCGTAATTCTGTAGAAATGCTAAAGAGATTGATAGACCCTGTACAGTATATGTCAGCTTATTACAGTGGACAAGTGGGTGAAGTTTAATTCCATTTCAATTAGTGGGTACTGAGCTACCAGCTTATCAAAAATTGCAAGACTGAAATAGGGGCACAGTTTTGTAAAAATGTAAATTATAGTTATAAACTGCAGTGCATGTCAGATAATCACTCACAATGAACAAGTGTGAAGTTTTAATCCATTCCCGTAAATGGTTACTGATATACCAGCTCGGGTCACATAAAACGTATTAAGATGATAATGTAAATTATCGCAATAATATTTCCAGGAAACTTATGAACATTGCGACAATCATTTCATAAAACTTTGCTTTATCATGATATTTTAAATATTGCGATAGCTACATGTACCAAGCTATCCCGCGACAGAAATATGCCACCATACTTAACAAAAATAGTAATGTTATGATTCAACCAAAATATTTTTCTTTATCGATCTGGATGGAACCATTCATTTGTCTTAAACCCTTTGTGACTTTAGTCAGCTCAACTATTTCAAGCGTTTAATGTACATTGAATTAAGAGTATTGTTATACACTACAATGTCCTACAAAAATATCTGACAGACCATGAAAACTAACGGCAAAATATGACAGTTAGAAGACGACTCATGATCTAAATAAGCTATTACTTCTACCTTCTAAGTTGGATATTGTTTAGAAAAGGTTTTCTATTGCAGTTTTCAACTAATTAATTGTAATTGACACGATAAAAGAACTGACGGTAAACTAACTTATTTTCCCTATCCAATTTACGAAAGAATTCCAATTGTTTCAACCACCTGACACTAATTAAGGCCATTCGCAACGTTGCAGTTAGACAAAACAGAACAAATATTATCAAAAATATATTGAGGATTTATCTACTGAATACGCATGTTGGTAATAAAATTGAAATACCTATTGTGTATAATATCTCAAATTCCTACCGATCTCAGTGATTTTTTTAAAAACAAATTATGAATGTGTTATAATTGTGTTTTTTAATACTTTGTGAACCAAATATTTAACGTTCAAGGGTCAATAATAGAGAGTTTGAGAATTCAACCTTCGCCTTCCCCTGCAACGTCTCTTGCGAAGTTAACGTATGAAGTTGAAGTTCGATTAAAATTCCTTGAGATTTCAAACATTAGAATGAACCTTACTTCTTTTAATCCGTCCATTCAATTTATCCTTAATTATGATCGTTTTTCTCGTGCATTTTGATACCAATTGTCCGAAAGGGCAGGAATTTTACAAGAGGTTTTAAAACTGAAAAAAAAAATGAAAATTAAATAAAAAAACATTTCAATAATTAATATAATCATCGCATGGATATTAAAGCGATTACAAAAAAAAACAACAAAAAAAACAGAAAACAGACAAACAAACAAAAAAATAAATAAATAAATAAAACGATAAAACAATGTGAACAATGTAAAAACTCGTTAGTGTTGCTCCAAACATTTAGGTTTTATATAAAATTATGTCAGTATAGTCAGTATACAATGCACAATTGTAAATCATACATGAGAGGAAAGTAATGATTATTACATACCTAAAATTACTTTCCATTGGGTTTCAATGGACCGCGATCGTGCAATATTTTTTCCATATCAGGACGTTGAACGCTTTCATATCGGACTAGTCCCAATCCATGTCAGATAATCACTCACAATGAACAAGTGTGAAGTTTTAATCCATTCCAGTAAATAGTTACTGATATACCAGCTCGGGTCACATAAAACATATTAAGATGATAATGTAAATTATCGCAATAATATTTCCAGGAAACTTATGAACATTGCGACAATCATTTCATAAAACTTTGCTTTATCATGATATTTTTTAATTTGCGATAGCTACATGTACCAAGCTATCTCACGCCATAAATATGCCACCCTACTTTACAAAAATAGTAATGTTATGATTCAATAAAAACGTTTTTCTTTGTCGATCTGAATGGAACCATTCATATGTCTTAAACCCTTTGTGACTTTAGTCAGCTCAACTGGCGGACTCGGAAGAAAACCTACATCATATATTAAATACTATACATGAATGGTGTAAACGTTGGCGCGTGCTCATAAACACTAACAAGTCGAAGAAGAAGAGGAAGAACCCAACGTACAGACTTCTCTTTTAAAACTGGAGACAATATTCTCAAAACAACTGATCGATATAAATACTTAGGGGTACTTTACCATGAGAAAAATGACTTCTCGAACAATAGCGACATACTAGCTAAAGGGGCCAGTAGAGCACTAGAGGGGGTATCATAGACAAAATACACAACCTGAAAGAATTTGGATTCAAATCGTTTGAAAAACTGTATCAGTCATGCGTTATTCCAGTCCTAGACTACTGTGCCTCTGTCTGGGGAAACAAACAATATCAAGCAATAGATAACGTCCAGCATCGTGCTATGAGATATTTCCTTGGCGTCCACAGATTTACACCTATTCTAGTTATGATAGGAGACACGGGATGGATCCCAAGTTACTACAGACGCTGGATTGCTATGCTAAGATTTTGGAACCGTCTTGTCACAATGGATGATACTAGGCTTACCGCTAAAGTGTTTAACATGGATTACACAAAATGTGCAAACATTTGGTCCAGTGATATTAAGAGCATTATGTTAAAATTAGATATAACTGATTCTTTTACGAATAAAACAGTAGTGGACCTGACATCGATACCCTCAAAAATAAACAGTTACTACGTAAATATTTGGAAGGTGGACATACAGACTGTATCAAAATTAAGGACTTACAGATTATTTAAAATTGATTTCAAGTGTGAAGACTATTTAAGTATGAAACTAAAAAAGAACGAACGGTCACTCGTGGCTCAATTTAGGTCGGGAATATTACCATTACGTGTTGAAACCGGAAGATTTGTCAGCGAGTCACCGGAAAATAGACGTTGTACATTATGTACATCTCAATCAGTGGAAAATGAAAAACACTTTTTACTAGACTGTAGCTTATACGAAGATATAAGAAAAGGGGTATTTGAACATGCGCTCAGGGACACTGTATATACAAACTTAGGAGAATCCGAAAAACTGTCATTTATTGTGAATAATCATGTTAGACTATTAGCCAAATATCTAGTACAAGCATTTGTAAAACGAAGAAACGCAAGTTATACAAACTCAAAACTTTTTTGATATCCTGTAAATATAATGTATATATGATTATGATTAATAATATGTTGCATCTAAACATGGTATAATGACATGATATATCAACATGGGTGACTTATAGGCCCAAGAGGCCGGGTGCCTTATTTATTGCATAAAATACTGTATTATTTATATTACAATGCACAAGTCACGTTAATAAACAATTTACTTACTTACTTACTATTTCAAGCATAAATATGTACATTGAAATAAGAGTAATGTTATACACTACAATGTCCTACAAAAAGTATGACAGTTAGAATACGACTCATGATCTAAATAAGTGATTGCTATTACTTCTACCTTCAAAGTTGGATATTGTTAAAAAAAGGTTTTCTATATTGCAGTTTACAGCTAATTAATTGTAATAGACACGATAAAAGAACTGACGGTAAACTAACTTATTTTCTCTATCCAATTTACGAAAGAATTCCAATTGTTTCAACCACCTGACACTAATTAAGGCCATTCGCAACGTTGCAGTTAGACAAAACAGAACACATATTTTCAAAAATATATTGAGGATTTATCTACTGAATACGCATGTTGGTAATAAAGTTTAAATAGCTATTGTGTATAATATCTCAAATTCCTACCGATCTCAGTGATTTTTAAAAAAAAAAGTTGTGAATGGGTCAGGCACCAGACCAATTGTGAAAATTAGCGTTGTTTTTTCAAAATTATGAATTCCCCACCCCCACCCCCCTTAATTGCGTTTTTTAAATACTTTGCAAACCAATATTTAATGATTAAATATGAATATATTGGAGTAAAAAAAAGATAAGTATCTAAAACTTGCATTCGTATATTTATTCCAAAACAAATGAGAACATCATTTGAATGTTTCATACCTAAACACACTATGAATTAATGTTTTGTAACCAAATGCAAGTTATGAATCAGCGTTCAAGGGTCAGTAATATAGGGTGACAAACGTAATAAATCTTGATCAATCAGACGCTTTTCCTCGCAAAAGTCAATAACAAACTTCTTTAAAGTTTTTCAATGCGTTTTTTTTTTTACATTTTTCTACTATTTTTAGAGATTTTCACACCAATTATGAATGGGTACGACGGACCTAATTTTAAAATAGTGAAAGACCGTTTGCAATTGTGAACAGGTCCGATATTCAGTACTACTTATATAAAGAAAAAAATCGTTGAATCTGTACATCATTGGAACATTGGATATGTATGTTAAAGCATGCCTCGAATAAACATTTGCTACTTTTGCACAACAGAACACAACATTTAAAAATCGATGGTTAGTCATTCGAGAAGGCACCAGTTGTTAGTGTTGTTATTCAATGATACGCCCTAGGGCTTCTCCATTCCCTTATTGTTATCACAGACCTTCTAGTGTGGTTACCTCTTCACAGACGACAGTATTCTCTATCGTCAGATCAGGTCTACTGCTACAAGCCGACCTTGACTCCCGGGCCAAACGGGAACAAAAATGGGGAATGTATTTTCACCCTCAAAGTGCATTATTCTGCGTATGACACCTCTACCAGAGAATTACAAACTGAAATATATCTGGTTCACTATGGAACAGAAAAAAACTGAGGGTGGACCTTCAGTCAGATCTTGCTGAGAAGTGACATGTAGACGGAGTGACGAAGATACCTAACAACACGCTTAGTTTTCTACGATGTAGCCTCTAAAATACCAGCAAAGAGAAGAAGACCAGATTCAACACCTGGGATGACTTCTGTACCATTTCGAATCCACACCACACATTTCCTTGTAATTAAGGTTAAATGCCACAGTTGCCTATATGTATATAGGGCAAAATTTTTCCTATTGGCAGAATGTCTTTAAACTTTGTGTACTGACTGAGAATCTAGTTTAAAACGGAAATATGTATCAAAAATCATAGGTACCCAAGTTTGATCTTGAATTATCTGCCCTTGAAAGTAGATTTTATTTCAGTACTTTCCGACTGTCAAGGGCAGATAATTCATGGCCAAGGCAGGGTTCATATGGTTTGTTTTATTTCATATTTCTGTTTTTGATTTGATTCTCTGTCAGTAAAAAAAGTTTAAGGAAGAAATTCTTTCTGTAAGAAAATTTTTGCCCCATGTCAATATAGAGACTGTTGCAAATGTCCTCAACTATAAACATGACAAAATGATACCACAAAAACCTAGTCTTTCCCATGGACCGAATGCATACTGACTGCAAATGAAGTCTGAAACAGAAATAAAAATTAAATAGCAATTCTCTTGCCTTGATCTTGAATTATCTGCCCTTGAAAATTGGACTTTTTAGTATTTTCAGATTTTCAAGGGCAGATAATTCAAATCAAGCTTGGGTATCTAAAAGTTTTAATACATATTTCCGTTTTAAACTGGATTCTGTCAGTACACAAAGTTTAAAGAACTTCTGCCCGTAGCAAAAGTTTTGCCCTATGTACACACAGGCAACTGTGGCATTTACCTTAACACGTGTTCAGTATACTAATATAATGCCTGTTTGCTTTTACACAACAATAAATAAAACGTTTCCTTTTTCCTGTAGCATACATCGATTGGCTGAATCGTAGATAAAAGAAGTAACTTGCTAATTCCTTAGTAGATTCTAATTCTGTTCCAGTAAAATGAAAAAAAAAAGTCTTTTATTCATGTTTCAATATCTCAGGATTCGGGTACGATAGACATGCCTTACATACTGTAATGTTCTATGGTTTTCATATAAAATTATACACATTGTCAATAAGTATCTTTAATAGTTTTTCATTAGCCATCTTTTCTGTAAAACGTTTACCATCTCTAGGTATGAAATCTATTATAGACTTTAGTATCGGATGTCTCTCCAACATGTATTTATATAATCGACCTACATAATATTATAGTTTTACCGAATGTACCGTTACCTTTTTAGAGCCACTAGGTAAATGATAGGTAAAACTACCAAAATTCACGTTGGTTATAATTTATTTGTACATGTTTTTGTAAATAGGAAAGATTACCTGATGGGTATTCAATTTCTTCAGCAACACATTATCTTTAAATGGAAATATACATTATTATTAGATGATACATTTGGGACATACCAGTGAGATGTTAAAATAGCTGCAGACAAGGGTACACTCTTGGAATGGTACATTTTTGTACTAGAATAGTTAAATGGTGGTAGCTGGGGTTTAAACCGGTAAAATCTATGACCAGATCGTCGAGATAAAATAGCGTGGAGTAATAAATAGCGAAATGGGAAGATCGAGCATATCAGGAATATGGTAGCTGTAACATTTTATGAGAAACCATCAACCACAAGGGCACCAGTATTTACCAAAATAAATGTCGCATGAAACGACGTATGAACTTTGCCTTGTCACTAAGTTCTAGGGCTCGATAGAGTCAGATAGGAAACCTTGTATCCGTGGGGACCTTAAAGTTACCCGCCATAACTTACCTATAAAGAGTCAAGTAACAAGTTGTTCGGTAGCAAGTTGTTCACAGCCTGAATATTGTGAAAGATGACGATTGAGAAATATGGTGAACTGCTTCATGGTAATCTTGGTCAGGATGACGTAAAATTCCTCGTGCTTTCTTCGCTACAAACTGGACCGCGTTGTACGTGCACTTGGCGTTGTATCATGAATAAAAACCAACAATCTTTTTCGCTAAAAAGAAACAACATAAAATCTTCATCATCTTTTACAATATCCAGGTTGTTGTACACCTTGCTGCCGATACTTTCTTTATATATCTTTTATAATTAAAAAGAGCCAAAAATGATATCACTAATTTTTCAGTGGGCTTTAACACAAATTTATGCAAAAGATACAAAGACATATTGCTGAGTATCAGCTTTTTTATATCGTTGTTGTCGTATATACTAGTATCGTTATATTGTTGACGTCGTATATACTAGTATCGTTATATCGTTGTTGTCGTATGTACTAGTATCGTTATATCGTTGATGTCGTATGTACTAGTATCGTTATATCGCTGTTGTCGTATGTACTAGTAACGTTATATCGTTGTTGTCGTATGTACTAGTATCGTCATATCGTTGATGTCGTATGAACTAGTAACGTTATATCGCTGTTGTCGTATGTACTAGTAACGTGATATCGTTGATGTCGTATATGCTAGTATCGTTATATCGGTTATTGTCGTATGGACTAGTAACGTTATATCGTTGATGTCGTATATACTAGTATCGTTATATCGTTGTTGTCGTATGTACTAGTATCGTTATATCGTTGTTGTCGTTTGTACTAGTAACGTTATATCGTTGTTGTCGTATGTCCTAGTATCGTTATATCGTTGTTGTCGTTTGTACTAGTAACGTTATATCGTTGTTGTCGTTTGGACTAGTAACGTTATATCGTTGATGTCGTATGTACTAGTATCGTTATATCGTTGATGTCGTATGTACTAGTAACGTCATATCGTTGATGTCGTATGTACTAGTAACGTTATATCGTTGATGTCGTATGTACTAGTATCGTTATATCGCTGATGTCGTATATACTAGTATCGTTATATCGCTGTTGTCGTATGTACTAGTATCGTTATATCGTTGATGTCGTATGTACTAGTAACGTTATATCGTTGTTGTCGTATGTACTAGTATCGTTATATCGTTGTTGTCGTATATACTAGTATCGTTATATCGCTGTTGTCGTATGTACTAGTAACGTTATATCGTTGTTGTCGTTTGTACTAGTAACGTTATATCGTTGTTGTCGTTTGTACTAGTATCGTTATATCGCTGTTGTCGTATGTACTAGTAACGCTATATCGCTGATGTCGTATATACTAGCATCGTTATATCGTTGATGTCGTATGTACTAGTATCGTTATATCGCTGTTGTCGTATGTACTAGTATCGTTATATCGTTGATGTCGTATGTACTAGTAACGTTAGATCGTTGTTGTCGTATATACTAGTAACGTTATATCGCTGTTGTCGTATGTACTAGTATCGTTATATCGTTGATGTCGTATGTACTAGTAACGTTAGATCGTTGTTGTCGTATATACTAGTAACGTTATATCGTTGTTGTCGTATGTACTAGTAACGTTATATCGCTGTTGTCGTATGTACTAGTATCGTTATATCGTTGATGTCGTATATACTAGTAACGTTAGATCGTTGTTGTCGTATATACTAGTAACGTTATATCGTTGTTGTCGTATGTACTAGTAACGTTATATCGCTGTTGTCGTATATACTAGTAACGTTATATCGTTGTTGTCGTATGTACTAGTAACGTTATATCGTTGTTGTCGTATATACTAGTAACGTTATATCGTTGTTGTCGTATGTACTAGTAACGTTATATCGTTGTTGTCGTATGTACTAGTAACGTTATATCGTTGTTGTCGTATGTACTAGTAACGTTATATCATTGTTGTCGTTTGGACTAGTAACGTTATATCGTTGTTGTCGTATGTACTAGTATCGTTATATCGTTGTTGTCGTATGTACTAGTATCGTTATATCGTTGTTGTCGTATGTACTAGTATCGTTATATCGTTGTTGTCGTATGTACTAGTATCGTTATATCGTTGTTGTCGTATGTACTAGTAACGTTATATCGTTGTTGTCGTATGTACTAGTAACGTTATATCGTTGATGTCGTATGTACTAGTATCGTTATATCGTTGTTGTCGTATATACTAGTATCGTTATATCATTGTGGTCGTATGTACTAGTAACGTTATATCGTTGTTGTCGTATGTACTAGTAACGTTATATCGTTGTTGTCGTATGTACTAGTAACGTTATATCATTGTTGTCGTTTGGACTAGTAACGTTAGATCGTTGTTGTCGTATGTACTAGTATCGTTATATCGTTGATGTCGTATGTACTAGTATCGTTATATCGTTGTTGTCGTATGTACTAGTAACGTTATATCATTGTTGTCGTTTGGACTAGTAACGTTATGTCGTTGTTGTCGTATGTACTAGTATCGTTATATCGTTGTTGTCGTATGTACTAGTATCGTTATATCGTTGTTGTCGTATGTACTAGTAACGTTATATCGTTGTTGTCGTATGTACTAGTAACGTTATATCGTTGATGTCGTATGTACTAGTATCGTTATATCGTTGATGTCGTATGTACTAGTATCGTTATATCCTTGTTGTCGTATATACTAGTATCGTTGTATCGTTGTTGTCGTATGTACTAGTATCGTTATATCGTTGTTGTCGTATGTACTAGTATCGTTATATCGTTGTTGTCGTATGTACTAGTAACGTTATATCGTTGTTGTCGTATGTACTAGTAACGTTATATCGTTGTTGTCGTATGTACTAGTAACGTTATATCTTTGTTGTCGTATGTACTAGTAACGTTATATCATTGTTGTCGTTTGGACTAGTAACGTTATATCGTTGTTGTCGTATGTACTAGTAACGTTATATCGTTGATGTCGTATGTACTAGTATCGTTATATCGTTGTTGTCGTATGTACTAGTAACGTTATATCGTTGTTGTCGTATGTACTAGTAACGTTATATCGTTGTTGTCGTATGTACTAGTAACGTTATATCGTTGTTGTCGTATGTACTAGTAACGTTATATCGTTGATGTCGTATATACTAGTAACGTTATATCGCTGTTGTCGTATGTACTAGTGACGTTATATCGCTGTTGTCGTATGTACTAGTAACGTTATATCGTTGATGTCGTATATACTAGTATCGTTATATCGTTGTTGTCGTTTGTACTAGTAACGTTATATCGTTGTTGTCGTATGTACTAGTAACGTTATATCGTTGTTGTCGTATATACTAGTAACGTCATATCGTTGTTGTCGTATATACTAGTAACGTTATATCGTTGTTGTCGTATGTACTAGTAACGTTATATCGTTGTTGTCGTATATACTAGTAACGTCATATCGTTGTTGTCGTATATACTAGTAACGTCATATCGTTGTTGTCGTATATACTAGTAACGTTATATCGTTGTTGTCGTATGTACTAGTATCGTTATATCGTTGTTGTCGTATATACTAGTAATGTCATATCGTTGTTGTCGTATATACTAGTATCGTTATATCGTTGTTGTCGTATATACTAGTAACGTTATATCATTGTTGTCGTATGTACTAGTAACGTTATATCGTTGTTGTCGTATATACTAATAACGTTATATCGTTGTTGTCGTATGTACTAGTATCGTTATATCGTTGATGTCGTATATACTAGTAACGTTATATCGTTGTTGTCGTATGTACTAGTATCGTTATATCGTTGATGTCGTATATACTAGTAACGTTATATCGCTGTTGTCGTATGTACTAGTATCGTTATATCGCTGATGTCGTATATACTAGTATCGTTATATCGCTGTTGTCGTATATACTAGTAACGTTATATCGTTTATGTCGTATGTACTAGTATCGTTATATCGCTGATGTCGTATGAACTAGTAACGTTATATCGTTGATGTCGTATGTACTAGTAACGTCATATCGCTGTTGTCGTATATACTAGTAACGTTATATCGTTGTTGTCGTATGTACTAGTATCGTTATATCGCTGTTGTCGTATGTACTAGTATCGTTATATCGCTGTTGTCGTATGTACTAGTAACGTTATATCGTTGATGTCGTATGTACTAGTAACGTTATATCGTTGTTGTCGTATGTACTAGTATCGTTATATCGCTGTTGTCGTATGTACTAGTATCGTTATATCGCTGTTGTCGTATGTACTAGTAACGTTATATCGTTGATGTCGTATGTACTAGTAACGTTATATCGTTGTTGTCGTATGTACTAGTATCGTTATATCGTTGTTGTCGTATATACTAGTAACGTTATATCGCTGATGTCGTATATACTAGTAACGTTATATCGCTGATGTCGTATATACTAGTATCGTTATATCGCTGTTGTCGTATGTACTAGTATCGTTATATCGCTGTTGTCGTATATACTAGTAACGTTATATCGCTGATGTCGTATATACTAGTATCGTTATATCGTTGATGTCGTATATACTAGTAACGTTATATCGTTGTTGTCGTATGTACTAGTAACGTTATATCGTTGATGTCGTATATACTAGTATTGTTATATCGTTGATGTCGTATATACTAGTATCGTTATATCGCTGATGTCGTATATACTAGTATCGTTATATCGTTGATGTCGTATATACTAGTATCGTTATATCGCTGATGTCGTGTATACTAGTATCGTTATATCGTTGATGTCGTATATACTAGTATCGTTATATCACTGATGTCGTATATTTCAGTCTCGTTATATCGTTGAGGTCGTATATTCCAGTATCGTTATATCGCTGATGTCGCATATACTAGTATCGTTATAACGCTGATATCGTATATACTAGTATCGTTGATGTCGTATATGCTAATATCATTATCGTATATACTTGTATCGCTATATAGCTGATGTCGTATATTCTTGTATCGTTATATCGCTGATGTCGTATATACTAGTATCTTTATATCACTGATGACGTATATACTAGTATAACTGTAAATACTAGTATCGTTATATCGTTGATGTCGTATGTACTTGTATTGTTATATCGCTGATGTCGTATAAACTAGTATCTTTATATCGTTTATGTCGTATATACAAGTATCGTTATATCGTTGATGTTTCTATATACTAATACCGTTATATCGGTGATGTCGTATATACTAGTATCGTTATATCGCTGATGTCGTATAAACTAGTATCGTGATATCGCTGATGTCATAATAACAAATATTAACTCAAAATTAGAGAAAAATATATGGTGTTGAAAATCATGAAATTTTCAGTTTGACTTCTTTTTTCAGCCACCTGGACATTTTATTAAGAGGCTGATATGAGTAAATTTCATGGATTATCATACACTTTCAACTTGCCGTAAATTATAACAGAAAGGTCAAACCTGTAGTAATAGATATATCATCAATTTAAAACACCAGTCAAACTACATTTGAAAATCAGGGTCTACTCATTTGAAGTGCTTCCATATGTATCCAGCTAATAAGGGTAACAAATATTACAAGCAAAATGAGGAAGATCGATCAAATTGAGTGTTGGTAAAGTAACAGGATAAACTCATATGTACTCGAAATGGAACTCGTTCTAAGTCCGTGCTCTTTCAAGATGAGATGGAATAAAGTATACAGTAAATAAAAAACAATAAAAAGAACAAGAGGAATTGTGAATATTTTATTTCACATTAAACCCTACTTCAGCTCCACTTGAGTTTATTGATACGATTCAAGAAAGGTTTTTCCCCTGGAGGTTATTAACAACGATCCTTTAAGCTCCAAGTAATGTTTTGGTAAGTGGGTCATGAATTGCCTGTATGTGAAAATGATACCATTTTTTCAACTTGAAGTTTTAATTTATCAAACATTATAAATAACATAACGTTTAATTGTATTGAAGTTTTGAAATTCTTTGTTGATATTCTTTTATATTTTATGGTGCAGCTACAGATAGGAAGTTCTTACTGACAGCAGCGAGAATTCCGTTGAGATTTGAATCACATGTCTGTCAGGTAGTATACTTAGATGAAAAATCAAGAAGTAGTGAGATTCTCTGGGGGCGACAATAGGTAGACGCCATATTTAGTTGCTTTGAATGAAAACTAAATTATACCTAAAACAATTCACAGTAGTTTACAAACTACATGATCACGGAATGAAATAGTGTCATGATAAAAAGCTCCAAAAACATTATGAGCACATAAGTTACAATAAAAAAGTGCTACCCTGATCCAAATAAGATATTGTATTCCGGTTTCAGTGCTTCGTTCTGATACATTACTCCATGGTGCAGTGGTTTCAGGCACATTGATACATAACTCTATGGTGCAGTGGTTTAAGGCACTTTGATACATTATTCCACGGTGCAGTGGTTTAAGGCATTTTGATACAATACTCCGTTGTGCAGTGGTTTAAATGATGCAATGGTTTAAGGCACTTCGATACATTACTCCATGGTGCAGTGGTTTAGGGCACATTGATGCATTACTCCATGGTGCAGTGGTTTAAATGGTGCAGTGGTTTAAGGCATTTTGATACATTATTCCATGGTGCAGTAGTTTAAGGCACATTGATACATTACTCCATGGTGCAGTGGTTTAAGGCACTTTGATACATAACTCCATGGTGCAGTGGTTTAAGGCACATTGATGCATTACTCCATGCATGGTGCAATGGTTTAAATGGTGCAGTGGTTTTAGGCACATTGATACATTACTCTATCGTGCAGTGGTTTCCGTTTTGCAGTGGTTTAAGGCATTTTGATACATTATTCCATGGTGCAGTGGTTTATGGCACTTTGATACATTACTCCGTTGTGCAGTGGTTTAAATGATGCAATGGTTTAAGGCACATAGACACATTACTCCATGGTGCAGTGGTTTAAGGCACATCGATACATTACTCCATGGTGCAGTGGGTGGTTTAAGACACATAGATACATTACTCCATGGTGCAGTGGTGGTTTAATTAAGCCATTTTGATACATTATTCCATGGTGCAGTGGTTTAAGGCACATTGATACATTACTCTATGGTGCAGTGGTATAAATGGTGCCGTGGTTTAAGGCACTTGATACATTACTCCATGGTCAGTGGTTTCAGGCACATTGATACATTACTCCGTGGTGCAGTGGTTTTCAAAGGCACTTGATACATTACTCCATGGTGCAGTGGTTTCAGGCACATTGATACGTTACTCTATGGTACAGTGGTTTAAATGGTGCAGTGGTTTCAGGCACTTTGATACATTACTCCATGGTGCAGTGGTTTAATGCAATTTGATACATTATTCCATGGTGCAGTGGTTTAAGGCACTTTGATACATAACTCCGTTGTGCAGTGGTTTAAATGATGCAATGGTGTAAGGCACATAGATACGTTACTCCATGGTGCAGTGTTTTAAGGCACTTTGATACATTACTCCATGGTGCAGTGGTTTAAGGCACTTTGATACATTACTCCATGGTGCAGTGGTTTAAGGCAATTTGATACATTACTCCGTTGTGCAGTGGTTTAAATGATGCAATGGTTTAAGGCGCATAGATACATTACTCCATGGTGCAGTGTTTTAAGGCACATAGATACATTACTCCATTGTGCAGTGGTTTCAGGCACATTGATACGTTACTCCATGATACAGTGGTTTAAATGGTGCAGTGGTTTCAGGCACTTTGATACATTATTCCATGGTGCAGTGGTTTAAGGCACATTGTTTCATTACTCTATGGTGCAGTGGTATAAATGGTGCCGTGGTTTAAGGCACTTGATACATTACTCCATGGTCAGTGGTTTCAGGCACATTGATACATTGATACATTACTCCGTGGTGCAGTGGTTTTCAAAGGCACTTGATACATTACTCCATGGTGCAGTGGTTTCAGGCACATTGATACGTTACTCTATGGTACAGTGGTTTAAATGGTGCAGTGGTTTCAGGCACTTTGATACATTACTCCATGGTGCAGTGGTTTAATGCAATTTGATACATTATTCCATGGTGCAGTGGTTTAAGGCACTTTGATACATAACTCCGTTGTGCAGTGGTTTAAATGATGCAATGGTGTAAGGCACATAGATACGTTACTCCATGGTGCAGTGTTTTAAGGCACTTTGATACATTACTCCATGGTGCAGTGGTTTAAGGCATTTTGATACATTACTCCATGGTACAGTGGTTTAAGGCAATTTGATACATTACTCCGTTGTGCAGTGGTTTAAATGATGCAATGGTTTAAGGCGCATAGATACATTACTCCATGGTGCAGTGTTTAAAGGCACATAGATACATTACTCCATTGTGCAGTGGTTTCAGGCACATTGATACGTTACTCCATGATACAGTGGTTTAAATGGTGCAGTGGTTTCAGGCACTTTGATACATTATTCCATGGTGCAGTGGTTTAAGGCACCTTGTTTCATTACTCCGTGGTGCAGTGGTTTAAGGCACTTTGATACATTACTCCATGGCGCAGTGGTTTCAGGCACATTGATACATTATTCCATGGTGCAGTGGTTTAAATGGTGCAATGGTTTAAGGCATTTTGATACATTATTCAATGGATCAGTGGTTTAAGGCACTTTGATACATTACTCCGTGGTGCAGTGGTTTAAGACACTAAGATACATTACTCCATTGTGCAATGGTTTCAGGCACATTGATACGTTACTCCATGATACAGTGGTTAAAATGGTGCAGTGGTTTCAGGCACTTTGATACATAACTCCATGGTGCAGTGGTTTAAGACATCTTGATACATTACTCCATTGTGCAGTGGTTTCCGTGGTGCAGTGGTTTAAGGCACTTCGATACATTACTCCATGGTGCAGTGGTTAAAGGCACTTTGATACATAACTCCATGGTGCAATGGTTTAAAGCACTTTGATACATTACTCCATGGTGCAGTGGTTTAAGGCACTTTCTTGAATGAAGGGCATCGTTTCAAACCTCAGCGTTGGTGATTTTTGTGACTTTCAGTACCGTTTGATCAAAGTCACCGTATCTAAATCTTGGGGTACTCTAAAACCATTGGTCTATTTGCATGAAATTGGTACTTTTTGGTTAAAATATTGCCTAGGCCTTTCTGTTTTTGAAATATGTAAGAAATATATAGCCTCGACACTTTATAAACTTAGGAACCATCATTCGGCCAAGAACGAGTTTTGCTTATGATTCTTAGAAAATTAGTATTTTTTGATATTTTTTGTGTGATTCAAATTTTCTATAACAATACAAAGCCATAGCTTTGAAACTTTGTGCAAATATATTAGGTGAGTAAAGCAGTTAAAAAGTCATACACCTCCCATGAATGTATTATACTTTAAAAACATTGGTGAAATAGTCTGCAGTTTAAAAACAACTTGTTTTGGTCAAATATGGACTGAGCAAAGTCTAGCAAAGTGTATTCCAGAACGACAGAAGAAACATATGGTTGCTGAGATTTTAGTTTAAGTAGGGGGATAATTCAAGTAACAAAAGGGAGAAAATTCTATCAAATATGAAACTTAGTTCGTACTATAGAAATTATGGAAAGGACGAGTAGAGCCTCATTCAGTTTTGATGTGTTGTTACCGAGGTGCTAACTCACTGAAATTCACTTACATTTTCGTAATATTAAATTAAAAGGGGTATAATTTCAGCAAACTGATAACAAGAGCGATCGAGCCTATAGGGAAGGGACATGCGAAGTTTCATGCAGTTGTGGTCTATAGTAACCGAGAAACTATTTTCAAACTCGCGAAGTGACAAAACGGAACATAATTTCATCCAAGTGATAGTAAGATTTACGTAAACTATGTAAATCACTTTGTATTAACATACCGTGGTGCCGGGTTTGAAATCTTGGATTGACTGCACTTTCCTCAATTATGTGTATAATTTGACCTAGCGACCTGTTAAAGACCGAAGATGATCCACCTTGGAACTTAAACTTAAACATGGGCCGGTGGTCTAGTGGTAACACACTTGACTGTCAATCCAGAGGTCCGGGGTTCGAATCTCGGTCCAGGCACCCGAAATTTCTGGGATGCTCTTGAGTGTCTCCCACCTAACTTAGAGGCATGTACTGGTTCTTCCCAGGAAAGACGGCTTCGCGTGTATCGGTGCTATACCCCGGGCACATTAAAGAGCCAGACTGTCTATTCGCAAAGAGCTAGGCTAAGTTAGCTGGACAGGCCTGTATCTAAAAAGGATTTCTCTCCATCTGTTCTGGGTGCTTTATCTCACTCTGTCCCTCTGGTCAGATTGCTCTGTGTCTGTACTAGTAGAGGATGAATTTCGCACCCTGTGTGGCTGCGTTTGTGCTATGTAAAGCGCCTTTGAATGTGTTTATCATGAAAAGGGCGCTATATAAATCTGGTATAATTATAATAATAATAACTAGCCTTTATAACGAAAACAATTCTGACCAAGTTTAATAAAGATTATGTAGAAAATTGACCTAGCGTTTTCAAGGTTTTTTGTGCTTTTACCTACTGGCCTACTTTTTTCTATCCCAGATGACATAGTTTCAATCTTGGCCCAGATTTCATGAAGACAAACACTCTGACTAGACTTCAAAATAATAGGTAAAAATATGGCCTCTGGCCTAAGCGAGAACATTTGTACCAGTATCAAAATCCCTCGATGGATGACAAATATGGGACGGACTGACGGACCGACGATGCACAAATCCACTGTCTCCAAAACTGGTTTACAGCTTGCTTGACAAGCGTTGGTTATAACTGAAATGATCTTTTAATATATGGTTTAGGACAAAACAATTATATCAACTTTGAAATCCATTGAGAATTTTCAAAGATAAATAGAGAACGGCAATGTGAAGAATATTCGACTTTAATCAAAATTCTGGAAGCCGATATCGGCGATGGAGTTGGTAAAAACTTCGTATATTCAAGTGAAAATCAGGACAAGGAACAGAAACATTTTTCGCCAACACTGACAATATAAATCAGAATCTTTGAGATCTACTCAAAAGTCCACAGACATCCTATTTCTCAATTACCCTAGTCTGACAAGCAATTTCTTCAGTATATAATGTAAAAGAACACAAATATGTAAACACGATCATAAACGTTTAATCTCTGGATTCAAACACAATTAAAAGAGAACTGATGCATACAATGCAGTATAAAAATAGAATGTGTAAAATGTGTTTATATAAGAGAATTTGCAAGATGCAAACTGGCATGAACTGTGACCGATTGTCTGTATAAATTGCTATTTGTAAACGACAGCATTACTGTAAAATGTCTTGATTAAGTTTCTATTTAGATGACAATTATTCCGTGTAGTCTGAATTGTACAAACACTTTGCTTATCTACAAACATTGCTGGATATTAAAAATTACATTATACAATTATAAATATATAATTTAAAAATATCACAAAACATAGATAAGTGAACCCTGAGATTATCACCAGAATTATAAAAAAGTACATTCAAATGTGTCAGTACTACATAATCAAATGGCAATGCTGGTTATACAATTAACGACTTTTAAACGACAAGCGGAACATCTAAAATACTTATTTCATTATTATTAGTTTATTTAACATTGCTCTGTACAATACGGAGATATATTTGGACGAGAATCCAGCTGAAAAAAACATATTGGACGAGCCGCTAGGTGAGTCCAATATGCTTTTCCCAGCTGGGTATGAGTCCAAATATATCCCGTATTGTACAGTTCAATGTTAAATAACCTTTTTATTCTAGATCTATTTTATTTTAGTTTAAATTAAAAATGATTCACTGAATATTGTATTTCTGCCTTCCTCATTTCAATACGCATAATCTAACTCTGCACACAAGGCGCCTACTTCACCCGATTTACATTCGGAACATTTTCACGCGTTTCGGGCTTTATCGTTTAACATGGGACTTTTTGATCCGTCCAAATACAGAAAAAATACAGGTTTTTTGTACGCAGTTGCGTCCAATAAGGTAATATATTGTACGGCCACGTGTTGCAAATGAACGTTCACGATTGGATAGATAAAATAGATATAGAATAATAACATATATTCATCACAATACAAACTGTTAGATGTAGAAATATAAAATGAGCTGTCGAAGGACAGCAACGCTCGACTGTTCAACAGCCTTGTTAATTGAATGAATATAAAAATCGAAGGAGCATAATTTTGTTAAATTGCAAACAGGGTTATGGGACCTGTGTACTTCATATCAGTTCATGACAGTGGATAAAAGTGTGAAGTTTCAATCCCATCCCATTAGTGGGTACTGAGATATCAGCTTACGTATAACGACACAACTGTCAAATAGACTAGTAAATCAATTTAAATCTTTTGCAGTTTATTGTAATCAAGTTCTTGAAACTTAAGATCTGAACAGACAATTACATTGATTTTACTTCCTTTTCATAAACATAAAATGATACTAATTAAAGTTACTTTGTTCGAAGTAAGTAACCGTTGCAAATTACAGAATCACAACATGCAATACAGAATCATTGTACGAATACGCATTTGTTCTTGGGCCTTTTTAAACTACACGCAACATGTATTAAAATCATAGGTACCAAGGCTTGATCTTGAATTATCTGCCCTTGAAAATCTGAAAATACTAAAAGATCCAATTTTCAAGGGCAGATAATTCAACATCATGGAAAGAGAACTGTGCCTTTTAATTTTTATTTTTGTTTCAGACTTCAGTTGCAGTCAGTATACAAGGTTTAAAGAAATTTGGTCCATGAGAAAGACCAGGACTTTGTGGTATCATTTTGTCATGTTCACAGTTAAGAACATTTGCAACAGTCTTTAACTGACATGGGGCAAAAATTTTCATACAGAAAGAATTTCTTCTTTAATTCTTTTTTACTGACAGAGAATCAAATCAAAGACAGAAATATGAAATAAAACAAACCATAGGAACTCGGCCTTGGTCATGAATTATCTGCCCTTGAAAGTCGGAAAATACTGAAAAAAATCTACTTTCAAGGGCAGATAATTCAAGATCAAGTCTGGGTACCTATGATTTTGATACATATTTCCGTAATAAACCTGATTCTCAGTCAGTACACAAAGTTTAAAGAAATTCTGCAAGTAGCATTTTTTTGCCCTATATACATATAGGCAACTGTGGCATTTACCCTTAACTGGGTGGTGTTTGATACTGTCGCTTTACAGCCACCGTTCGTTAAGAATTAAAATCAATGCAATCAGTAGAACTATAATGTAAGAAAAATTTGGAAATTTTGAAAAGAAGAGGTCGTTCATGGTTGTAATTAGCTTTAAAATTTAATTACATTTAATTTTTGAAAATGCTCGCTGTGAAATTTGTAAGACGTGTACAGCACGAGTTACACGAGCATAGGTGAAGAACGTTGCGTTCAAGTCTGCCAAAAAGAATCCATCGTCTTGATTACATAAAAAATAATCAGTGAATATCAAATATTTAAGTATTTGAGCACAAGCTTAAAGAATGAAATAATTGCGATATATGATTTTTTAAAGCCCTTGCGAGTATAAATATGCACATTTTGACTTGAAAGTCCAAAATCACATTTCCGTAGTGTATCCCATATATTAAAAAATGCCATTAATACAAAAATTCCACAACAGTACGACACAAGCTTTTCGGCAATAGGATATGTGCCTATCATGAAAGTTCATTCAGTTCAGCATACTGAACGTCCGTTCCACCCGTTAGCTGAAATCAAGCAAAAAAACGTGCTTAAAACACAACAGAAGTCCAGTGGACAGTCAGTGATGAACAACCTGGCTCACAATTGGAGATATGATAAAACACTTGAATATTTCCAAAATCATGGCACTAATCTAGTAGGTCATCATTGTCATTTGTTCCTACATTCACCAGCTTGTCTGTGATTGGATCTATGACAGCCCCTGCAGTCAGCTGCCGTAACACTAGGCGTTTATACACACCGTTTCTCTCTAACAATTCCTCATGTGTACCCTGTTCTGCTATTTCACCTTTGTCTATGACAACAACCTGAAATGTAAAACTCGTTTTCAAAGGATTATAGATCAGATATCTCATTAAATACTACAATGTTGTCAAAGCTTTACAGATATTTAAAATTGAACGAGTTGCATGTCATGACAATTTAAGCTCAACTAAATTAAAAATTATTCAATACCATACCATGAATAGTATAATCCAAAACAAAATTTATTGATATTTCAACAGCATACATACTTTAGAAGCATTTCTAACTGTAGACAGTCTGTGAGCTATAATAACAACTGTTCGACCCTTCATTGCCCTATCTATAGCTTCTTGTACTAGATGCTCAGACTCTGCGTCTAGTGCACTGGTCGCCTGCAATTTATAAATATTTGTCTCTCTTTGTCTTATATTGTCTATCGTTTTACACATATAATTAATATCTTCAGTTTTGTTAACGAGGATTTAGTTATCAGCTGTAAATCAAAAAGAGTTGCACACTTTGAATCTAAATACTTCACCAAGCTTAAAGTCATAAGCATGGAATAAATATTTTAACATTCTAGAATAGTTCCAGGACATTTTTTGTATGGTTTAACGTCACACCGACACAACTATAGGTCATATGCGAATTTTCTTGCTTTCTGATGGTGGAGGAAGACACCAGGTGCCCCTCCGGACATTATTTCGTCGCGGGCGGGCACCTAGGTAGGACCATCGACCTTCCGTAAGCCTGCTTGGTGGCTTTCTCACATTCTACGCCCCAAAAGGGGATTGATTCCACATTGGTGAGAGAAAAGTGATTTGAAGCACGAGTTACACTGATTGCATGGACCTTAACCACTCGATAACGGAGGCCCAAGTTCCATAAAATTGATCGGAAGTCAAAATTAAAACACCGCTACTATCTAGTTTATTACTTTATACTGTTCTTCAATTATATTCTATATACCTCATCAAGTAGAAGTATTTTTGGATCCATGATTAATGCTCTGGCAATTGCCACTCTTTGTTTCTGACCTCCTGAAAGGCGTATACCGCGCTCACCAACCAGAGTATCATACCCATCTTCAAATGTTGTAATAAACTCATGAGCATTCGCTTCCTTGGCCACAGCCATCACCTGCATAGTTAGTTAAAACTTAAGTATAGCAATCTTAATTGTAAGAGATCAAATATAGCACTTTTCAAACACTTGTATATATTGTACATGAAACAGACTTATGAGCGCACGAATACCAAAGAAAGAAAAGAAAATCAGTAGTACACGTGTGATCTAGATATTACATGTCAAAGTCGTAAGTTCACTAATAAGCATGAACTTTTGAACAAGATATACTTTTATTAAAATTTGTACTTTCTATCATCTGAGCTACTGCGTTACACTGTTAAAAAAAATCTGAAAAGTAGATCCATTGGAAGCACCGAGAACAAGGCAATCAGTGAAAATTGCAGACTCGGTTTGACTGAGTCTGTTCATGAGCAGTAATTGAAAATGCAACACTGCCCACGCCCCCTAGCACCGGCTTATGCAGTATTCAGTCTTCAAATCTGAATGAGTTGAAATCAACAAGCTCACCTCATCAAGAGATGCCTGCTTGCCGTAAGCAATATTCTCTTTTATAGAGCAGGCAAACAAAGTCGGCTCCTGGCTCACCATCGATATCTTCTGCCGAATCCACTCTGGATCAAGTTCACGTAGATCAACACCACCTACAAAAAACACAACGTGCAAAATTGCTTTAAAGTGACTTACAAGTCTTTAATCAAAGTTAATGCTGGAGGACGAGTGATTTCAGTTTAAACTGTAACCGAGACTGTACATATCGCCCTGGAACAGAACTCAACAACCCAACACTCCGTAATCTGATAGATCTGCGCATCCCTGTTGGGATAAGAGTTTTTAGTTGTAGTTAAATACTTTTTTTATATTCTCATCTACTTTTCCTTCCCAAGATGGTCCATCACTGACTTCATGTCATTTCAACCAAATAGTTCGCCCGCTCGCGTAGCTCAGTAGGGACAGCGCCCATCTAGGGATCGCGGGGTCGAGAGTTCGATTGTTGCATGTTCTCTGTGACGATCTGATAAGATATTTTGTCTGAAATCATTCGTCCTCCACCTCTGATTTATGTGGGGAAGTTGGCATATATTTGCGAAGAACAGGTTTGTACTGGTACAGAATCCATGAACACTGTTCAGGTAAACTGCCCTCCGTTACATATCTGCAATACGGTATATAACCCCAAACACATAAACATACTAAATATTTCCACAGATAGCAATAACTAACATTACGACGAAATAATGGATCATTAGTAATGAAATGACATCAACCGAATCATGCCTTAGAAGGCTAAAATTACATCATGGTGAAATGACGTAAACCAAATTGTACCTAGGATGGGCCATAACTGGTATAGAGATAAAATGAGTGAAGTCAAGTTACTCCTTGGATTGGCCAAACTCTGTATACATGTTGTTAAACTCAAACAATTCACAACGACTAGTACGTTAACAAGATTGTACAGTAAATATTATATACCTATGAACAGAATTGAAATCAGTATTTTTCTGAATGTTGCTTAAAACGTATAAAGCATACGATAAATATAATAGATACGCCATACCTAATGATATACATCCCACATCTGGATCATAGAACCGCTCTATAAGATTAACGAGTGTCGATTTACCTCCCCCAGAGGGGCCTACCAGAGCCACCATCTGTCCTGGTTCTACTGTTAGTGTTAAATCCTGAAACAGATCATGGCATCTTACAACGGTATGACCTGTATTCCTGACGTATTACAATGTCAGTCTGACAATTATTTCAGCCTAATTTGTTTTGTGGGGCAGATATTGAATCTAAGAATTACCCCACAATACATAAAAAAAGTTCGGAACAGGTGTTCCTGTGATGCTGCACTGATCTTGAGAATTAAACATTGCTATATAAAACCATAGGTATTCTGTTGTTCTCAAAGGCTTCCGTTTCGCGTTATGTGTATAACTTTCAAGTGGATACATTTAGCATCATTCGTATAAACGTCTGAAAATACTATAAGACCACGAACTCCTGCAAACCTATACACAACTGGGTCAATTACTCCATTCTACTACAACCGTCAGTCATGTTACTATAATCTCTTTTTATTGTTTCTGTTTCCATTTTAGTTTTTTATGCTGCTTTTTCGGTCTTTATAATAACATCTGTAGTACTGACACACTTGCTGCTTTGTTATAGATAATCTAGTTACCCTGCATGTTTGAGAGTATTCGAGGAGTGGAGTTTTGTTCCCAGTACTACTGGTCACACAAATACCTGAGCAAAGAAGGACAAAGAATTGTTTGGAATAGCCACATTCCAAGAACCCAACCTCACCCAAAGCCTGCCTTTCTAAAGTGTTTATATGTATGCGTAAAACAAGAATACACATACAAAGTAAAACAATGTAATAACAATAAAAAGAAATTATGCCACTTAGTGAAAACAGAAGAACAATGAACCTTTATTGAAAAGTTTTAAAACGGTCAATTACTTACTTTTATAACTTTCGTTTCCGGTCTGGACGGATAGATGAATTCTACTGACTTAAATTCTATACCTGCAAATACCAAAAACAGTTTCCTTCATTTATTCTAACAATACTGTAACACATTAAAACTGGATGTGTGCCCATAGAGCACTAGTGTGTGCCCAAAAGACACAGGTGACACGATTTACTGTCACTGTACAGTCATATGTTAAATGTTGACAATGCTAGACTAAGTTAACATTTAGATGTCCTTGGGTCAGGGGTGCTAGTCATCTGAAGCCGAGAGTATGGATACTATAAAACATAAGATAAAAACAACTGAAGGAAACTGATTTTGGAGGACGGTTTGCGGTTGGTTGTGTAATAGGGTTAAAATCCCGAACAGAATTCCTGGTGCACAACTTCACAAGTCATGCTGAAATACATTCCAATGAAGTTTCGTTATTCCATGTCAAACTCTATTTCAACTAGAAAATGCTTTTGTAAAAAAGCGCATGTCTCCCCCAATGCAAAGTCCTATAGGCAAGAAGTCAATAGAGGTCAGGAGCGAAAGTCAAAGAGACACTGATGGTTGGCTGCAATAGGGATTATCTACTTGGCATGTCCAGTCATCCCGCTAAATTTCAACACTCTTGGCCTAGTGGTTCTCAAGTCACCGTTCAGGCTCCTGTGACCTTGACCTTTGATCAAGTGACCTCAAAATAAAAATGGGTCATCTACTCTGCATGTCCAATCATCCTATTAAGTTTCAACATTGTAGGTCAAGTGGTTCTGAAGTTATTTCCAAAAAATGATTTTACATGAACAGGCCACTGTGACCTTGACCTTTAATAGACTGACCCCAAAATCAATAGGGGTCATCTACTCTGCATGTTCAATCATCCTATGAAGTTTCAACGTTCTGGGTCAAGTGGTTCTCAAGTTATTGATCGAACTGGTTATCAATGTTCAGGCCCCTGTGACCTTGACCTTTAACGGAGTGACCACAAAAACAATAGGGGTCATTTACTCTGCATGAACAATCATCCTATGAAGTTTCAACATTCTGGGTCGAGAGGTTTTCAAGTTATTGATTGGAAATGGTTTTCCATGTTCAGGCCCCTGTGGCCTTGACCTTTAACAGAGTGACCCTAAAATCGTTAGGGGTCATCTACTCTGCATGACCAATCATCCTATGAAGTTTCATCATTCTGGGTCAAGTGGTTCTCAAGTTACTGACCGGAAATGGTTTTCCATGTTCAGGCCCCTGTGACCTTGACCTTTCACAGAGTGACCCCAAAATCGTTAGGGGTCATCTACTCTGCATGACCAATCATCCTATTAAGTTTCAACATTCTGGGTCAAGTGGTTCTCTAGTTATGACCGGAAATGGTTTTCATGTCAGGCCCCTGTGACCTTGACCTTTATGGAGTGACTCCAAAATCATAGGGGTCATCTACTTTATGACCAATCATCCTATTAAGTTTCATCATTCTGGGTCAAGTGGTTCTCTAGCTATTGATCGGAAATGGTTTTCATGTTCAGGCCCCTGTGACCTTGACCTTTGACGGAGTGACCCAAAATCAATAGGGGTCATCTACTCTTTATGACCAATCATCCTATGAAGTTCAACATTCGGGTCAAGTGGTTCTCTAGCTATTGATCGGAAATGGTTTTCAATGTTCAGGCCCCCGTGACCTTGACCTTTGACGGAGTGACCCCAAAATCAATAGGGGTCATCTACTCTTCATGGCCAATCATCCTATGAAGTTTCAACATTCTGGGTCAAGTGGTTTTCTAGTTATTGATCGGAAATGGTTTTCAATGTTCAGGACCCTGTGACCTTGACCTTTGACGGAGTGACCCCAAAAACAATAGGGGTCGTCTACTCCAGCAGCCCTACAACCCTATGAAGTTTGAAGGTTCTAGGTCAAATGGTTCTCCAGTTATTGCTCGGAAATGAAGTGTGACGTACGGACGGACGGACGGACGGACGGACGGACGGACAGGGCAAAAACAATATGTCTCCTGGGGGAGACATAAATATACGGAACAAAAAACGTTCATGTACTTCATGGTAATTTTGACTAAGTCAAGGGCCTTAACACTGATCTTGCAGAGTAAAATCCCAAGAAAAAACTAAACAATATTCTTATATTGTTTCACGACTGTTGACATATGCACCACAAACTTTTACATACTTTGTGTGCATCAAGGATCAAAATTCATGTCCGACAGAGTAAAATCCCAAACGGAAAACTTGGTGCACAACTTCACATGCGACAAACAATCCTCTTATGCTTTTTTTACTCTATGTCAAATACTTTTTGAGATACGTGCGATACAAACTTTTATGCCCTTTATGCATATTTTCGACTAAATCAATGGCCTGATTAGACTGAGTGAGATCCAAAATAAACCAAAGGTGCACAACTTCACATGCAAAATAAGAATCTTATAAGGCTAAGTGATTCTATGTAATACATGTTTTGAGATATGCACGTCACAAATTCGGATGTACGGATGGACGGACAGACAAGGGCAAATTTTAGTGTCAACCATACAAAAAATGGGGCTGTGGGCACAGAAGTGTAGGTTTGAAAACTACGTTGTTTAAATTAACAGCTAAATTGTAACCACCCAATAAGCTAGACATAAAGCCAACAGTCACATCACTAACCTATTGAAAACTACCTCTTGTTCCCTTCTCTCATAGTTACATAAATATTTATCAGGTCAATTATCTATGGCCTACTATTTCTTCTTGAAAACTTAAACCTTCCTTGCCATTACACAAAAGTGCATGGGGTACAAACGATTTAACCAAGGACTTGGGCTGTTTCAACATCTTTTTTTAAAGTTTCTTCTGTAAGCTGTCATTTAAATGTACAGCGATCTACAACACTCTTTCCTTTTTCCTTAGAACAATGTTCATTCATAACAATTAACTTACGCCCATTGAGATCGGGTATTCTCCTTCCATTTTCATTTGATACTTTTGGCTTCCTGTCCATAAGATCGAAAATTCTCACAGAAGCTCCTACAGCCTGCAAAGCGTATTATGATCATTTTAACATACATTTTGTGTTGGTAAAGGCTGTGATCCGGTAAAAGCTTTAACAGAAAATGAACAAGAAAAAATAAATTGCATATAGGTCAAGAACAGAAAACCTGAGGGCTTAGGGTGCATCTGAAGTTAATTAGTAAAGGCAGCTCTTTCCATTTAGATAACAGTACAAAATCGTAGGGAACCTTACAGAGTATTATCTCAGGTAAGGACATACATGAACTCCTGTAAATCAACTATTTATGCCAATCATTTATCATATATCTCCATTGCTGTCTTTTTTATAGACTTTCCCTCTAACTGCGACATCTGATAACCCAGCTTGCTTATGACAGGCCACCAAAACTTTTGAAGCTTCGCTCTAGTAAAAGACATCGTGTGCGGCTGTTACAATAAATAACATAGTCTTTCTGACATTATATAAATACCTCCTTGGTATATCTATTTATATTAGTGTTTTATCCAATCCAATGAGATTCTCGAAAACAAATGTTTTCAATCGATGTTTCTAAACAATTCTTTTGGGGATGGGTTATAGTCACACAGGCAGAAATTTAGTTCATATAACGAATTCTCCTGCTTTGATTGTGTTGGATGACCACAGCTGCCCCCGGATTTTATTTCATCACGGGCATGCACCTAAATAGAACTACTTCAATCCATAAGCCAGCTGGACGGCTTCCTCATATGAAGTAGGCCTGGGATTCAGTTTAAAATGAGAAGTCTGAAAATCCCTGAATATCTTTTTCCAGTGGGGTATATAAGGAAATTCTGGCAATCAAAAGCCTGAAATCAGGATCGACCATGAAAAAACCCACGCCTGATGAAGAACACTAAACTCCAAGCGAGATGTTTAGAACCCATATCGATGAGGGGCAAGTCATTCGAAGTCAGCGACCTTAACAACTCATCCACAGAGGCTCCATAAAAGAAATAATATTCCGTCACTATATAAGAATGAAAATTTGCTTTGACCACAGTTAGAACCGATGCTGATGTCAGACCTACACTTGTGTTATCAATACCTTAATGCTTTATGCAAGATATCACTCAACTTGTTTCAATGTTTACATATCATTTACTTCTAGACTGGGTTACAAATATCTGAAATATAAATATCCATTCATGTTGAGTTTGAGTTTGACAGGAAACCACTAAATGTTCATTAACACGATAACTAAAAAAAACTTGAAATAACAAGCAGCTTTCTGATAGGCATTATGTGCCAATAACTGCATAAAACATACGATGCACTTCTTTGAAGTGTTTCTATATGTATCTTTATATAATGGTAAAACCTGATAATGATTACTTCAACACAACACATGTTGGTGGTAAACGCTGAAAGCCAAACTGCAATACTCTGGTGGGAATAAAAGTTGTATTGCAGTTTGTGGGCTGACCTTAAAACGCTTCAGATACAATTCTTGCAAAACCTATCTTCAACACAATATCAGTGCCCTCCCTATTGAGCTAAGCGGGCTGTTATTTTTACCAGAATGTAAGATAATGACAACTCAAATAGGGCAATTAAACTTTCTGAATAGACATCTATAGATATATAAAAAGATCTTCTGGTAGCATAGAATATAACAATATTTTTAACAGATTTCCATTTTTTTAAAGAGTAACAGACCGAGTAAACCTCTCTGAAATGTAACTCTCCATTTTTAATAAACTAAACTCTAAAACTTCACTCCAGGTTTGACGTCTGTCTGACCTTCCGTGCATGATTACACAACAGTTTTAGACATGTGTTTGTTTGTTTGGGTTTAAAGTCGCACCGACACAATTTAGGTCATATGGCGACTTTCTAGCTTTGATGGTGGAGGAAGACCCCACGTGCCCCTCCGTGCATTATTTCATCACGAGCGGGCTCCTGGGTAGAAGCACCGACCTTCCGTACGCCAGCTGGATGGTTTCCTCACATGAAAAATTCAACGTCCCTGGTGAGGCTCAAACCCACAACGATAAGGGGCAAGTGATTCGAAGTCAGCGACCTTAACCACTCGGCCGCGGAGGCCCCTTTAGACATGTGAGTTTCAGTTCAGAATCAGGTCAAACTGAATGTAAAACACACTGTAAAAATAAACTGGCCAAACATATACAACATTTATCATTTTAGAGAAAATTAATCCATGAAATAAAGTCATTTTCTTTTATCTAGAGGTCTCATTGAACAGACCTTAGAGTAGTTCATACAAGAATGAATACATTTACGAAGGGTCATTTTCTTTTTTCTAGAGGTCTCATGGAACAAACGTTAGAGTAGTTCATACAAGAATGAATACATTTACGAAGGGATCCACTAAGGGAATCACAAAACATGTTTGGGGAAGACCCATCATGCAGCTGTTGAAAGATTTTCTATTTCTAGCTCTAGTAGCATTTAAGTTGGTAAAGCAGAACCATTTCAACTTAACTGAAAGAGGACCATCCAAGTATGCTACAAACCAAGTTTAGTTACAATCTATCAAGGGGATTAAGAAGTTGATTAAACGATTTTCTGTTTTAAGCTATGGTGACCTTTAAAAGGGGACATGTGGAACCAACTGATCAAAACTAAGAAAAGAACATCCTAAGATGCTACAGACGAAGTTTGTGAATAATCCATCAAGGGATGATTCATGAGAGGTTGTTTAAATGAGTTTCGTTTCTAAGCTCTGATGCCCACATTAAGGGATCAAGTGGAACCTTTGGACAAATCTGAGAAGACCATCCAAGGATGATTCAGCACAAGTTCAGTGATGATCTATCAAGTGCCTCAAAAGAATTTTCTATTTTCCGCTCTTGCTGTCTCTAAAAGAAGCCAAGCATATCTCTTTGCATACACTTGAGAAAGGCCAATATATGGATGATAAAGACGAAAGCCCTGCTATGGATTGTGACAGCTGTTGTAAATTTTAATGACTCGATCAAACCGAGTCTGCTACTCACTGGTTTCTAAACAATCATTCTGTAGATTTTATAATATATATATCTGTAAATCTGATTGTTAGTATGAAGATGGAATTTACAATGCAAACAACAGAATCCAAATGTATCATTCAGTGCTATGTGTGTGTGTTCGTGTTTAACGTCTTTTTCAACAATTCTTCAGTCATATAAATGACGGCATTCAGTGCTATGCATCTTGTGAAACTAAAATATGGAAAGAAATAAAAAAAAATAATTGTATCATTTAAATGAAACAACATAAATAAATCTTTAAATTAGAGAGCTATTATCATTAAAAGAATACATTTTGAGATAATTCTACTAGAAATCGATTACTTCTTCTCCTAAAATAAGATTACGTTTCATCTTTATATCTAATTTCATTGTTCAATAATAATTTGAAGACCTTAGAATTGATTCCACTTGCATGAAATTAATGTGGTTTTAAGTCTGTGAGATGTATTCAGTGCACTATGATTTAATTGGCTAAACGTCAAGAAACAAATGTTTTTGATTAGCTAAATCTAGCTTCTGGATGAATATAACAAGACAAAAATGATTGATGGTGAGAAAATGATAACAGTTCAAAACATTCAAGGGTTTTATCTTGGTGCATCTGTGAATCTTTCAACAAACTTTCTGTCATGCAGTGCGCGTTCTACAAAAACGCTTTCACACTTCTCTGGAATTCAATTACACATTGCATATCACCGTGTCCAATCGTTACTTTCAGAAAACGTATCAAAACCTTACGAGTTAGGGCCTAATGGCAGGTTTTTGACGATTTTGGGTTAGAAATTTACAGTTTTCTGATATTAGAAATGTTTACCAATGATAGCAATTATGGCAAAAGATGTGTTCTTATCAGGTCAGAACACTCATTGCTTTGTATTCAATGCAATAAAACAAAATAAAGGCAGACTCGATTTGACTGAACCAGTTTTTGAGATTTGATGAAATGTGCAATACCCCTCCCGCCCTCTAGCACCTGTTTAAACGGAATTCTATTACAGTAAAACTGAACGAACTCAATTATCCAAAAGGACAAGAAAAAATTACAACACTGAAGGCAGGCTTTTCAATAACTAAGGATTTGCAATGAAAAACAGCATGTAAACAAAGCTGTGTGCCAAGAGAAAACAAATATTGTCAGTACCCTTTCAGGTGAAGTACAACAAAACCACTTCTAAAATACCACAGATCGATTTCTGTTACATGTTTTAAATGAACTTGCATATATTGAGTTACAGTAAACATTTCCGTCTTTATTGAATACAATAATGGCCACGTCTGATTTTCTTCTTTTTCTATTTTATGCAGTTTTGCGAATGCGATTAAATGTCTCATAACTAAGTTAAAGTCCTTTGGGATCATGGAGTCCATTCACCATAATTATGTGTAATAGAGTTCCGCTTACGCCGGTGCAGGCGGCATGAGAGGTGTTGCACAATTCCATTACTTCTCATGAAAAGACTCAATCAAACGGAGTCTGCTATTATTCTTCTTGGATGCATTCTTTGCTTCCAAAGGATCTTTTTACAGATTTTATTAACTATCACAACAGCAATCTTTAAGTGCCGTGTGGCGGCTGTAAAAATTGTCCCCATACTTGGATTCAGTGTCGTTATATTTTCTGGTCCTTTGGGATCATAGAGTCCATTCAACATATGTGAAATAGAGTTCCGTTTAAGCCGGTGCTAGATGGCGTGAGAGGTGTTGCACAATTCCATTACCTCTCATGAACAGACTCAATCAAACCGAGTCTGTTATTATTCTTCTTGGTTGCATTCTTTGCTTCCAACTAATCGTTTTACAGATTTTATTACATAGGGAAATTTTTTGAAAATCTTCTTGTCAAAAATCACAGGGCCTAGGGCTTTGATATTTGGTATGTAACATCATCTAGCGATCCTCTATCAAGACTGTTCAACTTATGCCCCTGGGGTGAAGAGAGGCCCCGAACCGGGGGTCCCATGTTTTACATAGTCTTGTATAGGAAATAACTTTAAAAATCTTCTTGTCTGAAATTTTAAGGCCTAAGCCTTTCATACTTGGTATGTAGCATTGCCTAGTGGTTCTCTAACAAGAATGTTCAAATTATGCCCATGGGGTGAAAAGAGGCCCTGCCCCGGAGATCACTTGATATAGGAAAAAAATTTCTGATCATATTTCCTGGACTGTTTGATTATAATTACCTGATTACCCCAAGTAATTAGGTGTCGGTCAGTTGACAGTGACCTTGACCTACTGACCTACTTTTTTTTTCTAAGATACAGCCTTGAAATTTGGATGACATATACAGTTTTGCGATCTTAAAACTGACTTTCATCGACCATAAATGTGACCTGCTTACCTACTTTCTTAATATTTTAGCATCAGTTTGACATTTCAAACATGTAGCTCATGTTACTCAGGTGAGCGATCCAGGTTCACTATGACCCTCTTGTTTATTTTAGGGTCATCTAATTGTATATTTCGTGGCTTAATTAATTTATATCCGATTGTAAATCATCTAGTTATGATATCTTATGAGAAAATGATCAATAAACAGAGCTCGACATTGTATAAGAAACATGAACTGTGTGGTGTTAAAAATGTATTTCGGTTTTATTAAACTTTGAGTGAAGTGAATATTCTGGTCTACCAATACTTTTTCTAAGCGCGATCATACATAATATTGAGGTACTCAGTGAATCGTAGAAATGGTAAAAGGACGAAATTGTTAGTTTTAAAGTCACACTAAATCAGCTATAGGTCATATGGATATATCCAGCTATTTATGCTGGCGGAAGACCACGGGTGCCCTGCCTGCATTTATTCAGGTACTGGTGAGCATCTGGGTAGCGCCACTGACTTACTGTAAGCCAACAGGATACATCCACACATGAACGAATTCTGACCACAAGGAAGGGGTTTCTATGGTATAAGTATTTTTTAAAGTGTGTTTTTGTTTTTAAAACTTCAGGAAAATGATAAAAATGCAGATAAAGTTGAACAAAGTGCAATAACCCTTAACTGCTCTTTAATTGCCCACCTGTTATTCTAAGATTAACTTTATTACCAAAACACTTTCCATGGAGTTCATGTGGGGGAAAAGTAGACTGATGTGAGTCATTTCAAGCTTTTTCCGTATGCAAATGTCTGTGGTGGTAAATACTCTGCAAATCTGATTTCAAACAAATACTTCAAACACGGCATATCAAGCGAATGATTAAATAGGTATGACCATAAGTATAACACGAGTGGCATTTAAATGATTATTTCCTTTCTCAAGCAGCAACAAAAAATCTTAATACCAACAACTGTTCGTCATTTCATGTTTACCGCCTCGGTAGGCTAGTGGTAGAGCGTCCGCTTCGAGTGCGGGAGGTCGTGGGTTCGATCCCCGGCCGCGTCATATCAAAGACGTTAAAAATGGTACTAGTAGCTTCCTCGCTTGACGCTCAGCATTAAGAGGATAGTGCTAGGACTTGTCAGCCCGGTGTCAGTATAATGTGACTGGGTTGGGTATCATGCCACATGTTTACGACGTGATATTCCAGTGAGTTGGGCATTGTGCTCACTGCTACAAGTAGACACCGTCGTTTATATGACTGAAAAATTGTTGAAAAAGACGTTAAACTGAACATACACACTCTTTTCATGTTAGTTTAATGTTTCTAACATGATTTAACTAAATTAAACTAGAGCTATCACTAAAGGTGATGAATGTACCCCCCGCATGCACTGACACAGTACATTGCAATTTGACACACACAAGACTGCATAATTATGTGGACTGTATGTATATAGACTGTATGTATACAGTATAGTAACAAAAAACAAAGTCCCATAACTATGCAGAATATCTATCTAAAAGAATGTAACATGCCCCATGCACAACTAGGGTTGGTACTGATCACTTGTGTGAAGTTTCATTAAATTGTGTGCAAGGGTTTGGTAGATTAGGCACGCACAAGATTGCATATGAAGACTGTATGTACATAGTATGTTAACAAGAAACAAAGTCCCATAACTCTGCAATTTTTGTCGCTGAAAGAACCTAACATGCCCCATGCACAACTACTGTTGTTACTGATCACTTGTGTGAAGTTTCATTAAATTGTGTCAAGGGGATGAGGAGAGATGGTGGCATAAGATTGTGTTTATGTCTATAGTTAGTAACAAAAAAACAAAGTCCATAACTTGCAATGTTTTTTTGAAAGAACTAATGCCTGCACAACTACTGTTGTTATGATCACTTGTGTGAAGTTTCATTAATTGTGTCAAGGATGATGAGAGATGGTGCGCACAAGATGTGTCTATGATATATTATAGTAACAAAAAAACAAAGTCTAACTCTGCAAAATTTTTTTCTGAAAGAACCTAACATGCCCCATGCACAACTACTGTTGGTACTGATCACTTGTGTGAAGTTTCATTAAATTGTGTCCAGGGAATGAGGAGAGATGGTGCGCACAAGATTGTGTCTATGTATATAGTATAGTAACAAAAAAACAAAGTCCCATAACTCTACAAATTTTTTTTCTAAAAGAACCTAACATGCCCCATGCACAACTACTGTTGGTACTGACCACTTGTGTGAAGTTTCATTAAATTTATTTATTCAGGTACTGGTGAGCATCTGGGTAGCGCCACTGACCTACTGTAAGCCAACAGGATACATCCACACATGAACGAATTCTGACCACAAGGAAGGGGTTTCTATGGTATAAGTATTTTTTAAAGTGTGTTTTTGTTTTTAAAACTTTAGGAAAATGATAAAAATGCAGATAAAGTTGAACAAAGTGCAATAACCCTTAACTGCTCTTTAATTGCCCACCTGTTATTCTAAGATTAACTTTATTACCAAAACACTTTCCATGGAGTTCATGTGGGGGAAAAGTAGACTGATGTGAGTCATTTCAAGTTTTTCCGTATGCAAATGTCTGTGGTGGTAAATACACTGCAAATCTGATTTCAAACAAATATTTCAAACACGGCATATCAAGCGAATGATTAAATAGGTGTGACCATAAGTATAACACGAGTGGAATTTAAATGATTATTTCCTTTCTCAAGCAGCAACAAAAAATCTTAATACCAACAACTGTTCGTCATTTCATGTTTACCGCCTCGGTAGGCTAGTGGTAGAGCGTCCGTTTCGAGTGCGGGAGGTCGTGGGTTCGATCCCCGGCCGCGTCATATCAAAGACGTTAAAAATGGTACTAGTAGCTTCCTCGCTTGACGCTCAGCATTAAGAGGATAGTGCTAGGACTTGTCAGCCCGGTGTCAGTATAATGTGACTGGGTTGGGTATCATGCCACATGTTTACGACGTGATATTCCAGTGAGTTGGGCATTGTGCTCACTGCTACAAGTAGACACCGTCGTTTATATGACTGAAAAATTGTTGAAAAAGACGTTAAACTGAACATACACACTCTTTTCATGTTAGTTTAATGTTTCTAACATGATTTAACTAAATTAAACTAGAGCTATCACTAAAGGTGATGAATGTACCCCCCGCATGCACTGACACAGTACATTGCAATTTGACACACACACAAGACTGCATAATTATGTGGACTGTATGTATATAGACTGTATGTATACAGTATAGTAACAAAAAACAAAGTCCCATAACTATGCAGAATATTTATCTAAAAGAATGTAACATGCCCCATGCACACGGTTAGGTACTGATCACTTGTGTGAGCTTTCATAAATTGTGTGCAAGGTTGGTAGATTAGGCACGCACAAGATGCATATTATGACTGTATGTACATAGTATAGTTAACAAGAAACAAAGTCCCATAACTCTGCAATTTTTGTCGTGAAAGAACCTAACATGCCCCATGCACAACTACTGTTGTTACTGATCAGTTGTGTGAAGTTTCATTAAATTGTGTCAAGGGTTGGAGATATGGACGCACAAAGATTGTGTCTGTATGTCATAGTATGTAACAAAAAACAAAGTCCCATAACTCTGCAATTTTTTTCCTGAAAGAACCTAACATGCCCCATGCACAACTACTGTTGTTACTGATCACTTGTGTGAAGTTTCATTAAATTGTGTCAAGGGGATGAGGAGAGATGGTGCGCACAAGATTGTGTCTATGTCTATAGTATAGTAACAAAAACACAAAGTCCCATAACTCTGCAAATGTTTTTTCTGAAAGAACCTAACATGCCCCATGCACAACTACTGTTGGTGCTGATCACTTGTGTGAAGTTTCATTAAATTGTGTCCTGGGAATGAGGAGAGATGGTGCGCACAAGATTGTGTCTATGTATATAGTATAGTAACAAAAAATCAAAGTCCCATAACTCTGCAAAATTTTTTTCTAAAAGAACCTAACATGCCCCATGCACAACTACTGTTGGTACTGATCACTTGTGTGAAGTTTCATTAAATTCTGTCAAGGGGATAAGGAGAGATAGTGCGCACAAGATTGCGTCTACGGACAGACAGACAGACGGACAGACAACCTGAAACCAGTATACCCACCCCCCTTACAACTTTGTTGTCGGGGGGTACAACAATGAAGTCAAATATACATACAAGGTAAATTCAGTGTAAATAAAGGTGACTTGGTGGACGTTGAAACTGAAAATCATGATGATATTCTCGTTTCCTAAATTTAATTTTAGGATAACTGATTATTAATCATCACAGATAAAATTTGAATATAACAAATGTATATGTATCTTAATTCAATGTGTTTTGTTTCATTTATTGTATTTTTATAACAGAACATGATTAGTAAATTTTTAATGTACGTACATTTATAATTATTTAATATTTTTTAAATCTCCTTTATTCAAGGGATATGCAGGGACGTCGTTTTCATAAAATAGAACCTAGCTCTGGATTAAACAACATGGAACAGTAGTATATTCTAATGCTATTAAACTATCATTTTACAAACACGTAAAAAAAATTTTATTACTAATAGGATATTTGGTTAATATATATGAAAAGAAAGACAGAATTGTACACGTTTATATAAGCATTGTTTGTTAACTATCCTAACCTATTCTTACCGGTACATTAGCAACATCATTACTAAGAAAATTTACATCCTACTAGAAATAAATGTAAACAAGTTGTTGATATTTCTATCAATAAAAGATGAAAATAGAATAATCCAGGTTCCAATTTAGTGACTCAACACCAACCTTCTTAGATTCAGATGAACCAATCAGATGCTGGAGTGATAGCATTTGAGCTTGGAGTTCAATTTTGGCTGATATTTACATAGGTATCTCAGACTACAAATGAATGATCATGAGTGCTAAAAAAATATGAAGCTTGAAACAAGATCACAGTGATTTGCTTTGATAATGAAGAAACAGTGGCAGACTGCAAAAGCAACAAAAATCCTACCTTCATAAAGTCGCCATATAGAGAGGACATCATAGCAAAGGCCAAGGCAATTTGTAAGGAATACAACAAAAACGCTGAAAATAGAATTATTAATTTCGGTACAAAATTCTTCCTCATACATTTCAAAATGAAAGTGTGTGATGTTAATGCTTCGAAAGAATAAGTTAAACCACAGTTTTTCTCATTTTAATAAACTTCAAACTTTGAAATATTTTGATAATTACTAAATAAAAACAGAAATTCATCCAATAATCAAACAGAAACTGTAACTAACCCAGGAAATGAGCTGTAAATAAGGAACAAATTTGCCTTTCATGTGTACCTGTAAAAATACCAGGAGAGATTCCTTTGCTTGGGTCATTAACATGCTCATGTACAAGTCTGCCGCCATACCACAAGACGAGGGTGATTGCACCATATACTAAAATTCCTATACCACCTTCAAATATACCTGAAACATACAATATCTCATGATTCAGGTCATTAGTAAACGTTTATTTTTTATTCAAAACAGGAGATGTCTTAATGTCAGCCCAAGCAACCATTTCAACACAAAACAACATCCTTCTATATATAACACTTGCAGTAACTTACATACAAAACCTTTACTAAACTTTTTAATTAAAAAAAGAGGCATAATTTTGTTAAATTGTATATAAAATTATACGGAACCTTCTCTGTGAGGTCTTTTCTTGATGTCTGCTAAGAGTTTGAGATCATTTGGTACAATTGTTTCACAAGCTCAGATGGCCAATTTTTCACTTAAGTTTCAAAGTCAAAAAAGGGCATCAATTTATAAAATGTAAGGTACAGTTATGAAACCTGGCCATGAGCCAAATGTATGATGCTGAAGACTTCCTTGGAGTTTGAAAGTATTTTATACAGAAGTTGTTGAAATTGTTTCTTATGAGTAAATCTTTTATGAAGCAGATACTGACACCAATACAACTGATTTCTATACGACCACTATCTGAAATTTTTTGAAAAGGTGATCTACAAATGAAGTATAAAATCACATACCACCTAATGCAGCAAGTTTGGCACCAATAGCGTAACTTTTATCAATATCTTTTCCATATAAACCACAAGACTTCTTCTCTGCAGAAAATGTACGGACTGTACGTATACTGGATAGACTTTCTTCTGCTTGTGTCCCGGCATCTCCTAAACGATCCTGGAACATTTGGTACTGTTTCTTCATAAACATGCCTGGAACCAGCAAAATACTGAGATCTAACATATATACATGTAACACAATCTTCAATGAATTGATTTTATTACCTTTAAATGTCATTGCAAAAATCCACATATTAACAGGGAAAAAAACTTTAAGAACACCGCACACTACAAAAGTAATTTCTGCTATGCTCAAGCTATTTATATTGCTTGATTTCTTTACTGATTCATGATAGGTCGTGAGCACAACTCCACTACTTGCACCATAAATGGTTATAATGTCTATGGTTATAATATGATTATCACATTTATGAACATAAAATGTATTCATTTCTTGCTTTTTCCTTTTTTCTGATGGTAATTTTTATCTCAAATATTTGTCCAACATAGGTTTAAATATTTGACAAGTACAAAAATTTACTGAATACATTCTGTTTGTTATCTACCTTTATGACTCTGACTGTATAGTTCATGTGCAATATTGTAAGTAATAGTGTTTTTTCTAACCATTTAATTATGCAGCTACTCTCTATCGTAATTGGAAAGATGCCAATATCCCACCTTTTGTATCTCATTTAACAAAAAGTATGTGCCAGTAGCCTATCATTCAAACAGCCTATATTATGCAGTCAAAACAGACACAGTTATATATCATACTTTACTAAACATGACATGGTTATAACCATTATTTATGCCACGGTATAGAACGTGAATATTAAAACAGGGAGAAAATGTGTAGGTGGACAGGGAGTTCAGTCGGTAGAGCATCGGGACTGTATTCCGAGGGCCAAGAATTGAGTCCCGGTCTGGCTGCACATTTTTCTCACCCTGTGACATGTAAATGCCATATTCAACACTGACCATACTGAACAGCTCCTATAGCCACAACAGGTACAACAGAGAGCAGGACACCTGTCAGAGCTGGATTCAAGGTGAACATCAAAATTAGTGATCCAATTATCTGCAGCGTGTTACGAGCCAACATTGAAATATTCACAGTGACAGCATTCTGTACAACTTGGGTATCAGAAGAAAGCCTGTTGCATAACTCACCAGTCCTGAGAAAAGGAAAAATAAATGTTTAATTGGGTTTTACAGTCACAACATAACAATGTATATACAGATTTCAATCCTGGGCAAAAATCCCAGAATGTCCAAATTATTATTATTCTGGGCACTGTTGCACACTTTGGTAGAACAAAACAATTTCCACTGTCCACATGGAGGTACACGCAATGCTCCAAAACAAAGGCAGAAGCAGGAGATTCAGTCAATGAATTTATCCGCCTGGCTGAAGAGATTGCCAAATGCCTTAAAGTTTGTAAAAACACTGGTTTCATGATTGTAAACACACATTCCTTAGATTAATTCATAGTACTGTTCATGTATACACTGGAATAAAGCTTTTATTATAATAATAAGTTAATTGGAAAATCACTTAAAAGAAAAAGCTACAGTACTGTAGTGAACACTGTCCTTACAATATTTATTGTGCCCTATAAAATTTACCTGTTTGTGTCAAAGAAGGCAATATCCTGTTTGATAATTGACCCAAAAAGGTCTTTCCTGAGTCTGGCCACAACTCTGTGTCCGGACAATGTATACAACCATGATCTACCCATTGCAAAAAATGCACCACCAATATAAATGACAAACAGGGTCAGAATTGTCTTGTTTAGTTCACCTGTAAAACATGTATTTCAGTAAAAATTTATGATAATTACAAATCAGGGTATGTCAGCATAATAGAAAAGTTTTTCAAAAGTACTGAGTGATTCTGAACATTATGTTTAACAGTCAAAAATGTTTAGTCATATCCTCTAGCTTGTTAAGCAAATACACAGGTTTATCTGTATTATCAAATTGAAGTCTTGGACAATTTGTTAATTCAATCACATTTCATGTCAAAAATTGCACCTGCATCTTCTAGGTAAAAAAACAACACTTCTCTTAAAGTTAAACAACTTAAAAACCCTGATAAACTGAATGGTATTTCGTTCACAGTTCTAGTTATACAGCACATTTTACATAAAATATATATTTCTGATGTTGAGAAATAACAATTTATTTATTTATTTGGGTTTTACGGCGCACCAACACAGTATAGATTATATTGCGCCAAACAGGACTACAAATTTTGGTTTCACATCTCATTTACATCGAAATAAAAACATGAGGCATGGAATCAAAATTTGCATACCTGCTGGAATCACAGTGTTAAGACCCTATTAGTCGCCTCTTACGATCATGCAAGAGTAAGGCAGCGGTTCCAATTCTTTTCATACATAGATCGTCCCAGAACCACATGGGGCGGGAAATAACAAAAGAGTAAAAGAGTGAAAAAATGGTTCTTTATTTGCATGTTCCATTACTTTTGAACACCGTGAGAATTAAGGTTGAGGTCTGGTGCACCATTAACAAATTATTAGAAACTGCACAATGGCAGTGCCTTAATGTGTCTGTTTTGTCTGCATTGTGTATAATGTTGTCTACACGTTTGACTTTGCCTATGTATTTCTGTGGCCATGTCTATCATACAGTATTGAGGGTTTTTATTGTGAGGCTGGATTCTTGGAATCAGGTTTTTCTTATTGGATCTTTGTGTTCGATTCTGCTGGGTTTAGTGTCCTACAAACACAATTTAGGTCATATTACTACTTTACCAGCTTTCAACGGTGGAGGATGGCTTTTCTTATTGGAACTTTGACCTTGTTTTAACCTGTTTGATATTGTTGGGATTAGAGTCACACCAACACTATTTAGGTTTTATGATGACTTTTCCAGTTTTCGATGGTGGGGGAAGACCTTAGGTGCCCCTTCAAGCTTTACTTCAGGCATAGCAAGCATCTGGGTAGAACCAATGACCTTCCACTAGCCAGCTGGATGACTTCCTCACGTGAAAGAAAGCTTTACCCCAAGCAATTTTTCAAACCAACAGCAAAGTGGAGCAAGTGAGACTTTAACCACTCAGACAAAGAGGATCCGTGCACTCATTTTTAAATATTTGTAAAACTCCAAATTTTGCTCAGCAGCTTGACTACTTCCAGATCACTTCTGAAACATGCAAACTAAGATACTTTGCAAAAAAATCATATCCATCAAACTTCATATCAAATTTCATTTAAACAGTACACAATTTGTACCAAGGTCTTTAGAACACTTCACTATCACAAAGAGTACCTTTAAGCTCCAGTTATTTTGAAAGTCCGAGTATTCATAAATAATTGAACTCACTCATGCTTTTCTGTGCAGCATCAACCACTTTACCAAAATATAATGGTGCTATCATCTGAGTGCCGCTTGATACAAACAGACAAAATGTCGCTGTTGTCAACAATGGTATTTCCTAGAAATTGGTAAAATTCTGAAGTTTTTAAAGACTCACTTTCAAACATAAAATCAATGTGACATACTAGAAAGCAATCATATTGCAAACAGAAGGTCTTAATTAATAACAATGAGCATTTTCAAAAGGCAAAAATATCAAAATTAAGAATAAGGTCATTTTCTACAAAAAAAGGGAGATGTCAGTGTTAAGAAGTTTTTCAAGAAAGTAAGCAAATTATCACAACTGCTGTTAACTCATTAATATTCACAAGAAACTTTTTTTCTTAAATTCCATTGTCAATCCATGAAACTAGACCCTGACAAACAAGCATCATTTCCATTAACTATATCAACAAAATATTAAATCAACAAAGTCATGTCCTCGTGAAACAGCTGACTTTGCTGAAACCACACAATTTCATGCCACCAAAATTAAATGAATTTACAGTATTTCTTAATCTGGATCCGAAAGTCACAGAAACACACAAATGTCATTTCCAGTAAGTAAACAAACATCAAACTGTTTTACAATAAAATCATATTGATTGTTGATTGACCATAAGTGAAGTAAGGTCCATATATAAAATCAGCTACAATCACAATAAGTATATTGGTATGATAGATTATTACAGCATGAAAAGCTTAGACTAAAGCTGGATAACAGTGAAATATAAATCTACAAAACATTTCTTCTTTACTATAACCTAATAATCTTCCCTTTTTATTCTAAAAATATGTATACATGTATAAAAATCTCCTTAGACTATGTATATATACAACATCTAATACTCAATACACAATATCTAGCAGTTCTCTAGAAAAAATTGTCAAAATTTTCATGCGTTTATTCCTATATTAGGCAATTTTAATTCTACGATTAATATTCACAAGAAAACTGCACAAATAAAATGGAAAATCAATGCTTCACAAATATTTCAGACTAGACAGTCCAGTTCTTAAATTTTGAAGTAGTCTCCTGAAATTTAGTAAAAGGTATTTATAACACTTATTTAGATAATACATGTATGTATAGCCAGAGGTTAGGAACCAAGACCTGATTTTATATCATTTGTCATATAAGTAAATCCATTGACAAAGAAAATGTGCAGAATGTTCAGAGTAGCTAAAGAAATATAAGTACTTACAGGTTTTGCAAGGGACAGCACTCTTCCTATGCTCACTTTTTTCTTCACTGGATTACCATCCTTGTCAATTTCTTGACCATCTTCATCGTAAATGTGCCAAATTCTGATAGACTGTAAACATAAAATAATTGACAGTAAGAGTTCTATCCTGATTTTCATAAATTAAGTGTAAATTATATAAAAATCGAAATTAAATGCTGTTACTGAAGCAAGACCCTCTTAGCATTCTAAACATGCATGACCAGGTAACACACTGCCATAGATGCCAAAGAAATACTAACGTAATAAAAATTCCAGATGAAATAATGACACATGAAATAATGATCCACTGTAAATTCAAGATGAAATAATGACATACTAAATATTCAAGATAAAATAGTAACATGCTGTAAATTCAAGGAAATGATAACATACTGTAAATTCAAAATGAACCAATAGCATATTGAATGTAAATTTCATATGAAATAATGACATACCGTAAATTCAAAATAAGATAATGACATATGAAATAATGATACACTGTAAGTTCAAATTAAAACGAGAGCTGTCTCCATAGGATGACACATGTCCCCGATGGCACTCTGAATGAATAGTTATGGCCGATGTTAGAGTTTAGGACCTTTTACCTATGGACCTGGGTCTTGCGCGCGACACGTCGTCTTACTGTGCCACACATTCATGCGTAGTTATTTTAAAATCCATGCATGAATGACGAAGATATGGACCGGACACGCCCATCAATGCACTATCATGAAATATGACCTTTAACGTCTAAGTGTGACCTTGACCTTTGAGCTACAGACCTGGGTCTTGCGCGCGACACGTCGTCTTACTGTGCCACACATTCATGCCCAATAATTTTAAAATCCATGCATGAATGACAAAGATATGGACCGGACACGCCCGTCAATGCACTATCATGAAATATGACCTTTAACCTCTAAGTGTGACCTTGACCTTTGAGCTACAGACCTGGGTCTTGCGCGCGACACGTCGTCTTACTGTGCCACACATTTATCCGTAGTTACTTGAAAATCCATTCATGGATAACAAAGATATGGACCGGACACGCCCATCAATGCACTATCATGAAAAATGACATTTAACGTCTAAGTGTGACATTGACCTTTGAGCTACGGACCTGGGTCTTGCGCGCGACATGTCGACTTACTGTGGTACACATTCATGCCAAGTTATTTGAAAATACATCCATCGATGACAAAGATATGGACCGGACACGCCCATCAATGTACTATCATGAAAAATGACCTTTAACGTCTGTGACCTTGACCTTTGAGCTACGGACCTGGGTCTTGTGCGCGACACGTCGTCTTACTGTGGTAAACATTCATGCCAAGTTATTTGAAAATCCATCCATGGATGACAAAGATATCGACCGGACACGAAAATTGCGGACAGACCGACAGACTGACAGACCGACAGACGGTTCAAAAACTATATGCCTCCCTTCGGGGGCATAATAATAAGATATACTGTAAATTCAGGATTAATGTGAACTGACATACTGTAAATTCAAGGAAATAATGACATACAGTAGCTTCAAGATGAAATAATGACATACTGTGAATCAATGATGAAATAACTACACAATTATTGTAAATTCAAGATAAAATAATGGCACACTGTAAATTCATGATGCATAACTAACCTCAAGGTTCTTCATTGCCTTCACGCTGTAGCAGAAAACTCCAAACTCAATCAGAGAGAAAGTCACGGCGCTGATCAGAAGAGCATTGTATGTGGCGTGCATGTGTGTATATGACTTCTCATGTAAAATGTCATAGAGAACTAATCCTCCTTTGGTAGTTGTGAACGCCAGAGATCCCAAACTCAGGAAAAAGTTCAAAATATGGAGAAGCTTTGAAGCTACATGTAAACTACCTTTATAGGGATGATCAATTAGTTTCAAGGTCACTGACTCTAGAACTGTCACTGCCGGGGCATGGACAATCACCTTGAGAAACCCTAATATTGCAAGGTCAAACACAGAATGCTTTAGTTTGTATGCCACAATACTGTCCATGAAGTAGTCTGAATCTCCCCCTAAAGATAAATATATACTATATTTAATATATAATACAATATACTTTATTTAAATTATTATATCAAGAAATATATAAGTTCTGAAGTGGAAGTGCTAGACTTTATGAGCACAATATTATTCCGTGAAAGAACAACAGCATATCCTTCGATGCAATACTAATAATTTTATGTGAAAGTTTCAGTTTTTATCGAGCTTAAGAATATCTTTGTTACTATTGATATAATGATAAATGTAGATGCAATTGTGTAATTGATGTTCTTAAGCCCAATTAAAAGTGGAACTATCACTGTTAATGAACTTTTCAAAGCAACAAGTTACAACACATAAACAAATAAACATGATGGCCCTATATCACTCACCTGAGTTGAGTTGCTTGCTTGAAACAAATTTCTTTGCTTAAACTTCACTAACAACAAGAGGGCCATGATGGCCCTATATCGCTCACCTGTTATCATTGCACTTAAGGACAAGTCTTCAAGGTCAAAAGATCATAATAGAAATCAATCAAAAGAATTATGAGAAAATATAGTTTGAATTTTCTTTAAGTAACTTTAAAAACAAGATTTGAAAACTTTTGTAGAGGTCCACTAGGCAATGCTACATGTCAAATATCTAAGCTCTTCTGGTTTATTTTTAGAAAATTTGAAGATTTTCTATGTACAATCAAGTAACCCCATGGGGCAGGGTCAATTTGACCCCAGGGGTCATGATTTGAATAAACTTTGTAAAAGTCTAATAGGCAATGCTACATGTCAAATATCTAAGATCTAGGCCTTCTGGTTTATTTTTAGAATTTTTTTTTAAGATTTTCCTATGTAAAATCAGGTGACCCCTAGGGCGGAGTCAATTTTGACCCCGGGGGACAAGGTTTGAACAAATTTTGTAGAGGTCCACTAGGCAATGCTACATGTCAAATATCTAGTCTCTAGGCCTTCTAGTTTATTTTTAGAAAATTTTTGAAGATTTTCCTATGTAAAATCAAGTGACCCCTGGGGCTGGGTCAATTTTGACCCAGGGGGTCATGATATGAACAAATTTTGTAGAGGTCCACTAGGTAATGCTACATGTGAAATATCTAAGCTCTAGGCCTTCTGGTTTATTTTTAGAAAACTTTTGAAGATTTTCCTATGTAAAGTCAAGTGACCCCTAGGGCGGGGTCAATTTTGACCCCCGGGTCATAATTTGAACAACTTTAGTAGAGGTCCAATAGGCAATGCTACATGTCAAATATCTAAGCTCTAGGGCTTCTGGTTTTTGAGAAGAAGATTTTTTAAATATTTTCCTATGTAAAATCAAGTGACCCCTGGGGCGGGGTCAATTTTGACCCCGGGGGCCATGATTTGAACAAATTTTGTAGAGGTCCACTAGGCAATGCTACATGTGAAATATCTAAGCTCTAGGCCTTCTGGTTTATTTTTAGAAATTTTTTGAAGATTTTCCTATGTAAAATCAAGTGACCCCTGGGGCGGGATCAATTTTGACCCCGGGGTCATGATTTGAACAATTTTAGTAGAGGTCCACTAGGCAATGCTACATGTCAAATATCTAAGCTCTAAGGCTTCTGGTTTTTGAGAAGAAGATTTTTTAAGATTTTCTTATGTAAAATCAAGTGACCCCTGGGGCGGGGTCAATTTTGACCCCGGGGTCATGATTTGAACAAACTTGGTAGAGGTCCACTAGGCAATGCTTCACACCAAATATCTAAGCTCTAGGGCTTCTGGTTTTTGAGAAGAAGATTTTTAAAGTTTTTCCTTTCGGTTGCCATGGCAACCAGTGTTCTGCATGGAATTCAATTCTTTGAACAATTTTGAAAGGGGGCCATCCAAGGAACATCCCTGTGAAGTTTCATCGAAATTGGCCTGTTGGTTTAGGAGGAGATGTTGTTTAAAGGAAAGTGTGGACGGACGTACAACGGACGGACGTACAACGGACGGACGGACGGACGGACGCCGGACGGTGAGCGATCACAATACCTCACCCTGAGCACTTTGTGCTCAGGTGAGCTAAAAACTAGTGAGTAGGTCATGGTAAAGATTCTTCAAGATAACTACTGAAATCTGTTTAAAAATAAAACTGGTGGTCCGAATTTCTTTGCTGTAGCTAGGTTCAAAAACAATAAAGTAGGTCAGTAGTTCAGAAGATGAGTGTTGAAATCAGTATCAAAAGTTATAAACGTTGTCCAAATGTCTAAGCTGTACCTTCAAAAACAAGAAAGTAGGTCAGTAGGTCATGACTAAGACAATTTGAAATGAATATTGAAATCTGTATCAAACATTATGCTTGTGGTCCAAATTTCTTTGCCATCGCTTCAAAAACAAATACATGTAAGTCTATGTAAAACAAGGACCATCCGGGCGTGGCCTATATTGACCCCCGGGGTCATGATTTGAACAATCTTGATAGAGAACCACTACAGAATAATACATACGATATATCTAAGCTCTGGGTCTTATGGTTAAAGACAAGAATCTTTTTTAAAGGTTTTTCCCTGTACAAGTCTATTTAAACCATGTGCTCCCCAGGGTGGGGCCATAATTGACCCTAGGGGGATAATTTGAATAAACTTGGCAGAGGACCATTAGATAATGCTACATACCAAATATCAAAGCCCTAGGCCCTGTGGTTTTGGACAAGAAGATTTTCAAAGTTTTTTCTAATATAAGTCAATATAAACCATGTGACCCCCTAGGGTTGGGTCATATTTGACCCTAGGGGGATAATTTAAACAAACTTGGTACAGGACCACTAGATGATGCTACATACCAAATCAAAGCACTAGGCCCTGTGATTTTGGACAAGAAGATTTTCAAAGTTATTCCCTATATAAGCCTATATAAACCAAGTGACCCCCGGGGCGGAGCCATATTTGACCCCAGGGGGATAATTTGAACAAACTTGGTAGAGTACCACTAGATGATGCTACATACTAAATATCAAAGCCCTAGGTCCTGTGATTTTGGTCAAGAAAAGTTTCGAAGTTTTTCCCTATATAAGTCAATATAAACCATGTGACCCCCGGGGCAGGGCCATATTTGACCCTAGGGGGATAATTTGAACAATCTTGATAGAGGACCACTAGATGATGCTACATACTAAATATAGAAGCACTAGGCCCTGTGGTTTTGGACAAGAAGATTTTCAAAGTTTTTCCTATATAAGTATATGTAAACCATGTGACCCCAAGGGCAGGGCCATATTTGACCCTAGGGGCATAATTTGAAAAATCTTGGTAGAGGATCATTAGACGATGCTACATATCAAATATCAAAGCCTTGTAGTTTTGGACAAGAAGATTTTTTTAAAGCTTTTCCTTTTGGTTGCCAAGGCAATTCAATTACGGAATTCAATTCTTTGAACAATGTTTACAGAAGACCATCCAAGGATCATCTCTGTGAAGTTTCATCAAAACTGGCCTGATGGTTTAGGAGGAGATGTTGTTTAAAGGAAAGTGTGGACGGACGGATGGATGCCGGACAGACAAACGGCCGGACAGTGAGTGATCACAATATTCTCACCCTGAGCCTTTGGCTCAGGTGAGCTAAAAAGCAACTTCACAGGCATCGGACATGACATTTCCATGTCAGTAAGGACAATGATTATATTTTAGGTCCTACTGAAAGTACTCAGAGATCAAACATTAGAGTACATCTAATTTTTTACTTTATTTGTAAATAAATCAAACTCTGATCTTTAGAATAAAAAACGTATAACTTCAAATAAACAGAGTAAATTTAGTACCTAAGAAAGTGAGCAAAAAGTATATTAAACATTATACAAGTATGAGCTTATAAGTTTGAATTTATATAATTCTCAAAAATATTTCTTAGTAACAACAAATTCGCATAACACTGCATGTTGAACTTGCCTGCTCTTAAGAGATAATGAGATAATATGAAAGGTAGATAATCAGTTGTTATTACAAATATCTAATTTGCTTTAAAGTAAAATTGATAGTCTAAGATAAGATTATGAATCAATATTTATCTTAAAGTGCAATTTCATTGTCAATGAGGACTTTAAAGTCCAATACAGAGTTCTGATTCTGTATTACAGAAGCAACATGAAAAGCAATGAGGAAGTGACACCTTTCGTGCACAGAAGTGTTTAAGATCTACACGTTACCTGTAAGCCAGAGTGTGATAGTGACACCTTTCGTGCACAGGAGTGTTTAAGATCTACAAGTTACCTGTAAGCCAGAGTGTGATAGTGACACCTTTCGTGCATATGAGTGTTTAAGATCTCCAAGTTACCTGTAAGCCAGAGTGTGATTGATACGATTCCATCCACAATGACTAGAAGTACCGCAGTATGAATCTAAACTGAATGTGTAATCGTTCCTAACAGTCAGTTCTCTCTCCACTGTGTACCATCTGATCATTTGATATTGTGATTCACCAATACAATAACATAATGATAAAACAATAATACATAATAGGTCTATAATAACACAATGGTAACCAATTAGTACATAATGGTGTATCAATAATATTGAACACAATGGCATACTAATCACAGCACAATGGTACTAAATGTATAATAATACAATGGTATAACTATATTAACATAATGATAAGCCTATGATAACATACTGCTACACCTATATTTAGAGATAGACCCTAAAAATCTCAACAATAGAAATACATTAAATAAAGTATTGAAATTGATTTCTAAGTCCTTAAAATAACCAAAAATGATTTTATAAAATGTGCAATTTATGCTAGTTTTGTTAATATCATTAACCAGAGTTTATATTTAATTTAAAGTGTACCCAAAGAATAGAACTCTTGTTAGCCATACCTACAAGCAGAGATATCTATTAGTTTACTTCCCTTTCAATTAAACAATTGAGTGGAAAATGAAAACGGTTTAATACCAGCAAGTATTTTATAGTGCAGATAATACATTTTTGCTTGTATCAAAATGTCACAATAGAAGCACTTTTGTAATACAGAACAGGTAGGATGAGTAAAGGTGCAATTATATTGATCTCTATTTCCTATGCCTACTATATTAACATAATGATAAGCCTTTGATATTTTACATATTGCTACACCAATATTAATATAATGACAAGCCTGTGATAACATACTGCTACACCTATATTATCATAATGATAAGCCTGTGATAACATACTGCTACACCTATATTATCATAATGACAAGTCTGCGATAACATACTGCTACACCTACACCTACATTAACATAACAACAAGCCTGTGATAACATACTGCTACACCTATATTAACATAACGACAAGCCTGTGATAACATACTGCTACACCTACATTAACATAACGACAAGCCTGTGATAACATACTGCTACACCTACATTAACATAACGACAAGCCTGTGATAACATACTGCTACACCTACATTAACATAACGACAAGCCTGTGATAACATACTGCTACACCTACATTAACATAACGACAAGCCTGTGATAACATACTGCTACACCTATATAAACATAAGGACAAGCCTATTATAACATACTGCTACAGCTATTTAAACATAATGACAAGCCTATGATAACATACTGCTACACCTATATTATCAAAAGGACAAGCCTATGATAACATACTGCTACACCTATATTAATATAATGACAAGCCTCTGATAACATACTGCTACACCTATATTAACATAATGACAAGCCTCTGATAACATACTGCTACACCTTTATAAACACAATGATTGCTACACCTATATAAATATAATGATAAACCTATGAGAACATACTGCTACACCTATATTATCATAATGATATGCCTGTGATAACATACGACTACACCTATATTAACATAATGACAAGCCTCTGATAACATACTGCTACACCTACATTAACATAACGACAAGCCTGTGATAACATACTGCTACACCTACATAAACATAATGACAAGTCTATGATAACATACTGCTACAGCTACATAAACATAATGACAAGCCTATGATAACATACTGCTACACCTATATTATCATAATGGCAAGCCTATGATAACATACTGCTACACCTATATTAATATAATGACAAGCCTCTGATAACATACTGCTACACCTATATTAACATAACGACAAGCCTGTGATAACATACTGCTACACCTATATTAACATAACGACAAGCCTGTGATAACATACTGCTACACCTACAAAAACATAACGACAAGCCTATGATAACAGACTGCTACAGCTACATAAACATAATGACAAGCCTATGATAACATACTGCTACAGCTATATTATCATAATGACAAGCCTATGATAACATACTGCTACACCTATATTAATATAATGACAAGCCTCTGATAACATACTGCTACAACTATATTATCATAATGACAAGCCTATGATAACATACTGCTACACCTACATTAACATAATGGCAAGCCTATGATAACATACTGCTACACCTATATTAATTTAATGACAATCCTCTAATAACATACTACTACACCTATATTATCATAATGACAAGTCTGTGATAACATACTGCTACACCTACATTAACATAAACACAATGATTGCTACACCTATATAAATATAATGATAAACCTATGAGAACATACTGCTACACCTATATTATCATAATGATATGCCTGTGATAACATACGACTACACCTATATTAACATAATGACATGCCTCTGATAACATACTGCTACACCTACATTAACATAACGACAAGCCTGTTATAACATACTGCTACACCTACATAAACATAATGACAAGTCTATGATAACATACTGCTACAGCTACATAACATAATGACAAGCCTATGATAACATACTGCTACACCTATATATCATAATGGCAAGCCTATGATAACATATGCTACACCTATATTAATATAATGACAACCTCTGATAACATACTGCTACACCTATATTAACATAACGACAAGCCTGTGATAACATACTGCTACACCTATATAACACAACGACAAGCCTTGATAACATACTGCTACACCTACAAAAACATAACGAAAGCCTATGATAACAGACTGCTACAGCTACATAAACATAATGAAAGCCTATGATAACATACTGCTACAGCATATTATCATAATACAACTATGATAACATACTGCTACACCTATATTAATATAATGACAAGCCTTGATAACATACTGCTACAACTATATTATCATAATGACAAGCCTATGATAACATACTGCTACACCTACATTAACATAATGGCAAGCCTATGATAACATACTGCTACACCTATATTAATTTAATGACAATCCTCTAATAACATACTACTACACCTATATTATCATAATGACAAGTCTGTGATAACATACTGCTACACCTACATTAACATAATGACAAGCCTATGATAACATACTGCTACACCTACATTAATATAATGACAAGCCTCTGATAACATACTGCTACACCTATATTATCATAATGACAAGCCTGTGATAACATACTGCTACACCTACATTATCATAACGACAAGCCTGTGATAACATACTGCTACACCTACATTATCATAACGACAAGCCTGTGATAACATACTGCTACACCTACATTATCATAACGTCAAGCCTCTGATAACATACTGCTACACCTATATTAACATAATGACAAGCCTGTGATAACATACTGCTACACCTATATAAACATAATGATTGCTACACCTATATAAATATAATGATAAACCTATGATAACATACTGCTACACCTATATTATCATAATGATATGCCTGTGATAACATACGGCTACACCTATATAAACACAATGACAAGCCTATGATAACATACTGCTACACCTATATAAACATAATGATAAGCCTGTGATAACATACTGCTACACCTAAATAAACATAATGATAAGCCTGTGATAACATACTGCTACACCTATATTATAAATTATTAACATACTGCTACACCTATATTAATATAAAGACAAGCCTATGATAACATACTGCTACACCTATACAAACATAATGATAAGCCTGTGATAACATACTGCTACACCTATATAAACATAATGATAAGCCTGTGATAACATACTGCTACACCTATATTATAAATTATTAACATACTGCTACACCTATATTATCATAATGATAAGCCTGTGATAACATATTGCTACACCTATATTATCATAATGATTGCTACACCTATATAAACATAATGATAAGCCTATGATAACACTCACAGAACTATAAAGGTTCTAGACACTCATATACATCGTCTACAAAGTGAAGAGGGATTTTTTGTTCAGTTTTGTAAAAAATGACAAAAATATAAAGGTGTTTCCCTTGAAGTTTTACACAAAGCATGTAAGTATCTTCTTATTAGCATTATTTCAATACCACTTTTAAACAAGTACATGATCTTCCATTCAGGAGACAACTTTAATCATTTTGTATCTACACTACATGTCTTGCAAAATGAATGTATATATTAGTTTTACCTTCTACAAACTTTATTTCAAGCGTTGCAGTGATGAAATTGATACCGTGGTCTTTACTGGGACAAATCCATAGACGATCAGATTAAAAAATCAAGTATGCGCTGTTTTAAAAGAGTTTAACAAATTTCTTGTTCAATCTGAAACAGACAAAATATATCTGGCAAGCTAAATAATGTTTTAAAAAAACAGTTGACAAAGCGGCATCTCAAGAGCATATTTTAGAACAAAAATTTGTTTCATGTAATCAGAATTTTTTTCATAGCTACATCAAATAAATTATTCAATAAATACTGTAGTTTTATAAGGTTTGCATTAAATCTGATGGAAATTTATCAATATTAGGTGAATTTAGGTCAAGCCATGCTCCAGCCAAGTTGATTTAACGCTTAGCCTTACCTTTTGAGAAAAAAAATAAACAACACCAAATCATAGAATGAAAGAGTTGTTTCACATGAAAATTGAACAGCATGTAAAACATGTATATTACTCTACTAAAAAAGTGTCAGTATACTGAAATAAACACTGAATTCCAGAAAAGGACTGCGTAAAGGGGCCACACTTCTGGCCAGTTAAATGCCTTTAAAAACTCACCATTTTCAAAGAACTATAATTACAATTATTATTTTTCATTATGTTCATTTTGATGCATTTGCAATAATGTACCAGTGTTGAAATTTCGCATAACTAGGTGGAAGCAGTTTTCAGCAACTGTTTTTTTTTTTTATTCCTTTACAAATGGCATTCATTTTCAAAGGGGGGCGGGGGGGGGGCAACTTTTCAGTATCTGTCGTATGGAACAGTACGGGAGAACATATAATGGTCAGGTAAAATATTGGTAAAGATATTGTTTGTTTATCAATTATTTCTGTGTTTTAAAGATATACTCCTATACCTTAAAGGTCCATTACTAAGGGAAAGTGAGTTGGCAATTTTTTTCATAGCCAGTGCATAGACTTCTGCAAGACACTAAATAATGAAGATTGGCAGGTCAAAATTTACAGAAGGTCTTTGGAACTCAAAGAAATGTACGTGTATTATGTTGAAATTTCAATGAATCGAAAGAATGACCCCCCAGGTCTTTTTAACTTTCTTCATACTTCATAGAAAAATAATTGTACATATACTGCGATTTATTTCGAATTTCTACATACCAACTTTCATTTTCCAATGAAATGAAATAGTTTCTGTGCTTTTTAAAAGAAACTAAAATGTTCACTTTCCTTAGTATTAGACCTTTAAGTAGAATTATTCGTATATACAATTCATTCTCTTCTAGATATTTCCCTTACATCTTTTCAAGTTTATTTTTAACTTCTCAGTAGGTATGTTTCACATTCTAACCCTTATCATGCTGGACACGATTGATTCTGCCTTTGCGACCAGTGTAGATCATGACCAGCCTGCACATGATCAAGATCTGCACTGTTCACCATTCAGTCAGTATCTTTTCGGTAAGCACCCCTTTTAATAGTTAATGGTACTGTCCAAATTGAAAGATGGATAAGACTTAGTTCATTACAAAAATTTATCAGGGTAAGGGTTAAACATAGCTTTTTTTCAGTTTTGTTTAAAATTTCTTATATTTGATCAGATTTGCATATGTGGATAAATAAGTTCACTGACAATTTTAAAATTATATATCACTTTCCAAGTTGGGGAGTTATCTTTCCTATTCAGAAAGACTTTAAATTCAAAAATATAAATGTTAAATAATAATTTTGGCAAGACATTAAAACTCAGAATGGTAGAAATTTAGATAAATTGTGTTGTTTAAACAGCATATGTCCTTTACTGATACATTCTTATCAAGTTATGCATGGGCTTTTTTCAGGAAACAAGTTGAAATGTGATGATTTTGCTTCCCAAACAGGAAAAAGTTATACAATATTAAGTAATAAAAAATGTCCTGTTTGGGAATTACGTTAATGAGGGATTATTTGATTTCCCTAACTGGACATTCCCTTTTCTGATAAACCTGTAGCCAGCTGTTAATAACATACAATGATCAACAAAAGTAATAAAACATCCACATTTGAAATTATTAAATTCAACAAAGACTATGTTCCTTAAGTTCTTTGTTTTGATTAAGCCAGTAGTCCTCAGATTCCTCACAAAGACATGAACTTTACAATTACAGTGATGACCAGGTTAAATATATACTACATACGAGTTGATTTTATCACTCTAACCAGTAAACCCTGGGTATAAATATATGTAAGTAATCAAAAAAGCTGAAGAGTTTCATTGAGACTAGCTCATATAAAATTCACAAAACACAAAACCTGTTAGAGATATAAATACCTCCCTTTTTTATGAATTTAAAAGCCTAAAGTGCACAAAAAAAAGATGTTATATCACTAGCAGCAGTATCTATTGTCTGTCATATTCTGAACACTAGCCTCCATGTACCATCTCTCGACCCAGTTTTACACTATTTTGTGGTAATTATATAGGTTAAAAAGTAGTCAGATATAAGATATTGACATTGATTGGTAGACTGACCTTTTTCAAAGCTGTGTATTCTATTTTGGGATGTTCACTTCTACTACATGAGGTAGTACAGGTATGTACATGTAGGTAGGTTTGATCGATAATCACATTCTACAGAGAACCAATTCTCGACTTTTCACCAGTACTGCCTTTACGGTGTCATGAACAAAATCAGACAAATATTTCAGCAATAAAATTTAATGCATTTATTTAAATAGTCCATAAGTTTATATATAGTCTCATCAAAATGAGAAAATTTGTACACATGTATGTGTTAGATCTGACAGACGGGAACACATCAAAACATAAATAATTAGATTTTCTTGTAAAATTTATGAGGTCAGTGTACTTTGTCAGTTAGATAAGGATATGAATAAAATATTCTATAAAACACTTACCAATACTTTGCTCAAAACTGGCAAAAAAACAATGAAAATGCCAATAGATTAGTAAAGTACCTTTGCAAAGAGCGGTAATTCGATGATATATTGAAATCAATCGAGAGATGGTAGCGTTCGATAATTGGTACAAGGAGGCTATTTGAAATTTAAAATCCAAATTATACCAAAGAAACACTGTTTAGCAGTTTAGTCTGTTGCAAAATAACAAATTCATTTGAAATGTAACTCTAATAATATATAGAATAAAATATACAGAATAAGATACCTTTTGTGTCAGTTAACTCTACAAACACGTGTGTAAAACTGAAAATAAATGTGACGAACAGTTGCATGCTTCAGTAAAAAATAACTATGATACACCTAGCTTATCTGCTGAATGTGTCACTTTATGTACCAGGCACTTTATTTACCAGCACTTTATGTACCACTTTGGACACCTTATGTACCACATATATGATATATAGTAGATGATCATTTTTGTTTTGATTTGATGAAAATGTTTTATTTTATGTTACTTGAAATGTTTTTTTACTAAATTAAATGTTAATTGTCATAATTAATAAGGTAATTTATATGCACATAGGAATGTTAACAACATTCTATGGACTTAAGCTGATTAAATCAAAGTTGTTTTCACAGGTAATTATCACATATTGACAGTGCTACACAATGAGATACAATTACTATATAATATATAGGTGGTACACTAAGTGTCAAAGTGGTACATAAAGTGTCTGGTACATAAAGTGACTGGTACATAAGGTGTCGCACCCCTATCTGCTAGAGGTCAGAGTGTATACCTGTTGCATAACCATTTAATTATGGGAAACAATCTGTTGAAACGGTATAGTTTCAATACTGAACAGACACAACACCAGAAAAAAGCCCATACCTGAACATTTTAATGTTTTCAACCAAAATAATGGACTTCTGTGACTTTACTGTACCGGATAGTTAGCATTTTCCACTCTATTTACACCGGTTGTGTGCTACATTTTGACATTTGTAATGTACACTTCCATCTATTTATTTCATGACAAATGTTTACCTTTTGAATGTAAGAAAAATATGGAGAATTCCTTTTTACATCGTAGTTTAATTTGTGAAATAAAATACCAAGTTAAAAGTGGTAATGACTTCTTTTAAATTCTGAAAAAAATAAAGCGCGTGCATTAAAGATTACCTTCACCTTTGACGTTTCGCGGGAAAAATGAAAACAGCTGATTAAGGTAATTTCTTAGTAAAAACAAAATAATTGTGCTTTTTAGTTCACCTGTCACGAAGTGACAAGGTATGGTATTGTGACCGCTTGATGTCCGTCGTGCGTAGTGCGTCGTCCGTCAACAATTTCTAAAAAAATCTTGAAAACCACTGGGCAGAATTACACCAAACTTCACAGGAATGATTCTTGGGCGGCCCCCTTTCAAAATTTCAATGACATTTTTTAAAATAGCTATTTCATGCTTAAAATATACTGACAGTGCTTAGTTTTGCAGTATGATTTGAAAAATCATAATATCAAACTTACTTTGTTGTCTAATTCTGTTTTTGAAGGATAGTATTCATGTCAACAAATGAACTGAAAATATAAATAAACAAGAGAGGTCAACCATGTTATGTTGAGGGATCAGTTGTTAATTAGGACTTGTAAGATTAGCTTCCCTTTGTATTTAATATTTAGTTAAATTACACCTAATTGAACTGATTCTTATTTATAAAGTGTTTCTAAATAAATAACTTTCAAGAAATATACAGATTGTTTTTGTAAGGACTATGGCTTTTATTAAAAGTTATCCATTCTTCCAGAATAGAAACAACTTATTAGTCTTTGAGACAATTAATATCTGTACAGTAAAGAATATATTAGCATTTTGTGATGAATGAACATGAATGTTAACATGATCAGTGATTCAAAAGAGGTCTGTCTGCTCCTGAAAAATGAAACGAAGTGATTGTTAGAAACATGCAATTTAATAATTACTTTCATGACATGTTTACTGTAATTTTTAACATGTTTTAGTGTGGGATTTTCATGTTAAGCCTTTTTCCTTTTTATCATTTAACTCCACCTTTCCATTAGTATATGTGATCTTCCATATCAGTAGGGGAAACTTCCCGTTCGGGAAATCATTTATGGGTTTTTCCCTACTTCCTGAACGGGAAACTTGTTACTTTTTATAGTAACATGCTTCCCGTTCGGGAAGCAATATCGCAAGTTTTAGACCCATTTCATTTAAAATTGCCGGTGCACAAGAATATATACAAGATCTGCAAATTGAATATGCCACATTAAACTTGAATGATATATCTAAATTTCTACCGTTCACAATTTTTTTAAATGTCTTATTGAATTTTTTATTTGACAGTGAAATTGACCATTTTCTTCAGAAATTGCTTAAAATCAGAGTTTCCTGAATTGGAAACCTAACTTCCTGATCGGGAAACCTAGCCTTTAAGTTACTTCACAATCAGGAAACTGAAAGCAGACATTAAGAAAATGTATTCTTTTATTGTTATAAAAAGCAATTATTTCAAATTTCAAGTTTTCAGGGAGTTGTGATCCTGTAATTTGATGTGTCTGGTGCCCCAGGATTTTAACAGACTCATATGAGTTTAGGTTCAAAGGCAGTGGATCAATTATTTGAATATTTACTTTAGATACATTCCAAGATCTTGTGTTGTGTGACTCCATCATAGTTTCTGACGTAAATGTATTTCTTTCTCCTTTTAGTTCGTCTGTTTTTGTTTTTTTTAAACTCTATTAGGTATTGTCGTCACTTGATGGTTGGCGTTGGTGTCTGTGTTTGTTAAAAATTTTGTTTAGGTCCACTTTTTCTCAAACATTGTAAGGGTTACAGCTTTAAAACTTTGCACATTATGGGACTATGTATGCCTAGAACCACAACTCTGATATGCATTTTGATAAAATAATTGCCCTTTACTGTACTTGGAAAATTTTAGTTTTTTGGTTAAATTTTTTGTTTAGGTCAAAAACTATAAGAGCTACAGTTTTGAAACTTTGCACACTTGTTTATCATCGATCATTAGGGAATATATAGTCCAAGAACCATAACTCTAATCTGCATTTTGTCAGAATTACGGTCATTTTTGTAGTTTTAGAAAATCCCAACTATATCTTTTTAAGATCTCTTGTATGTGTTACTACATAATACACATGTTATTTCTTTACTTTTCTGTTGTTCAGTTTTTATCATTTTCAATACTATCAGAGAAATTGAATTCAACAAAATGCGGATCTCTGCTCTTCAAAAATAATCTTCTTTGCTGAAAACAATGTATAAATATTCATAATGTGGGTCATAAATTGAATTATAATACTGGCCTGTTTTGTTCTTTACACCTTCTTGTTTTTATAAGTTTTCACTACATACTGATGTTCTGAGTTCAAATCTACTGCACAAAATGATGTTGCATTAACTTTGATATCAGTTTTAATTAACCATGTTTTTCCAACTATTTGATCATTGTCAAAGGCTCCTATACGGTAAGACAGAAGAAGTTTCAGTTGCTAAGTTCCCTGTGATGTCAGCCACTTCATTAACGTAAGATAGCAACCAAGGGCCGTATTCATAAAGCATATTAAGTATAAGTTTTGACTTAAGTTTAAGATTTTACTTAAGTTTGGGTGATTTCAACTTAAGTCTAAGTAAAAACTTAAGTTCTAGTCATAAAACAGCTAAAACTTAAGATACGTAAGAAATAACTTAAGTCAGAAAATACAAAAGCGTTGTGAGTACGATTAAAGTGTTGTTTTCAGATAAAAGCACTTTAAACATAATTGTGCATGTTGTATCTGTCTGAAATTAATGTTGTTGTTTTTTAGCTCATCTGATTTTTTGAAAAAAAATGATGAGTTATTGTCATCACTTGAGCGGTTGTCGGCGTCGGCGTCGGCGTCTGCGTCGGCGTTGCCTGGTTAAGTTTTATGTTTAGGTCAGCTTTTCTCCTAAACTATCAAAGCTATTGCTTTGAAACTTGGAATACTTGTTCACCATCATAAGCTGACCCTGTATAGCAAGAAACATAACTCCATCTTGATTTTTGCAAGATTTATGGCCCCTTTTGTACTTAGAAAATATCAGATTTCTTGGTTAAGTTTTATGTTTAGGTCAACTTTTCTCCTAAACTATCAAAGCTATTGCTTTGAAACTTGGAATACTTGTTCACCATCATAAGCAGACCCTGTACATCAAGAAACATAACTCCATCTTGCTTTTTGCAAGAATTATTGCCCCTTTTGGACTTAGAAAATCAGTTTTCTTGCTTAAGTTTTATGTTTAGGTCAGCTTTTCTCCTAAACTGTCAAAGCTATTGCTTTAAAACTTGCAACACTTGTTCACCATCATAAGTTGACCCTGTACAGCAAGAGACATAACTCCATCCTGCTTTTTGCAAGATTTATGGCCCTTTTTGGACTTAGAAAATATCAGATTTCTTGGTTAAGTTTTATGTTTAGGTCAACTTTTTCTCTTAAACTATCAAAGCTATTGCTTTGAAACTTGCAACACTTGTTCACCATCATAAGCTGACCCTGTACAGCAAGCAACATAACTCCATCCTGCTTTTTGCAATAATTATTGCCCCTTTTGGACTTAGAAAATCATTTTCTTGGTTGAGTATTATGTTTAAGTCAACTTTTCTCATAAACTATCAAAGCTATTGCTTTAAAACTTGCAACAGTTTTTCACCATCATAAGTGGACACTGAACATCAAGAAACATAACTCTATCCTGCTTTTTGCAAGAATGATGGCCCTTTTTAGACTTAGAAAATCATGGGTAGGACAATATTTCTATTACACAAAAAAAAATCAGATGAGCGTCAGCACCCGCAAGGCGGTGCTCTTGTTTAATGTTTTCGTCCACAATAAAAAATACAAGAATTACTTATCAAGTTGTTTTATGAATAACAAATATACTTAAGTAAAATAAATTTCTAACCTAAGTAATACTTAAGTAAACAATCGATTTCTTGTACTTATACTTATAAGATGCTTTATGAATACGGCCCCAGATGAATAACATGAGCTGTCCATAAGACAGCATGCTCAACTTTTGTCAGTGCTTGACTCTGAATTAGAGTTTTGCAAGTACAAATTTTAACAGTCAAAATTCAAATCAGAGTTATGAGGATTGTTTCTCTTAGTGATGACTTTGATAGTAAAAAACTATTTTAATTTTCAAGTCAAAATCTTTGATAGTAACAGAGATATTTGACTTTATCAACAACTTTTACCCAAAAAATGATCTAAGTTAAAAAGAGGCATAACTCTATCAAAATTCAAATCAGTGTAATGGGGATTGTTTCTCCTGGTGTAGACTTTAATAGCCAAAAAACTGTTTTAATCTTTGATAGTAACAGAGATATCTGACTTTATCAAAAACTTTTACACAACAAAATCAAAGTTAAAAAGGTGCCTAACTCTGGCAAATTTCAAGTTATGGGGATTGTTTCTGGTGTAGACTTTGACAGTAAATACCTATTGTAAGTTTCAAGTCAAAAACTTTGATAGTTACAGAGATATTTGACTTTATCAAAAACTTTAAAGTTAAAAAGGAGAATAACTATATCATAAGTCAAATCAGAGTTATGTGGATTGGTGTAGACTTTGATAGTAAATAACTTTTTGAAGACTGAAGTCATATTTTTTTACTTCTCTTTTTAGGTTTAAAACAGTCTAAAAGAGCATTTGTCACCTTTGCATTTGGGTGTGCAGAAAAGGAAGACATATTAAGAGATTGTAATTCTGTATCAGCTATTAATAGAGACATAGAGTCCTTGATTAACTTGGATTTTGATAAATATAAAAGTGAAAGAAACAAAGTAGTTACATCTTTTCTTGAAGGTATCACATCTGACACAGTAAAAACACAAAATACTGTAAGAGCATGTGCTGCATTTGAACAGATTTACAGTTTCAGGTAGATGCATCTTATGGCCCCAGTTTTGTTACAATATCAAACAGCACAAGGTTAATTGTCTGTCAGTATTGGTTCTAATCTTTAGCTCGATTTTTAAAAGAAAAATGTAGAGTTGGCGATGGCGTCACCCTTGATTAAATTTTTTTTAAAAGTCAAATATCTCTGTTCCTATCAAAACTAGTATTCCAAAACAATATAATACTCTGAAACCAAACCATGAGCTTATAGGGACTTGTCACTGCTATATTTCTATGTCATTATAAGTAAACCTCTTTCATATTTTATCGTTACGTTTTGCAATACAAGTATTGTTATATTATCATGTATAATAAGTAAGCTAAATAACAGACTTTAATTTAATAATATTTTTGGTTCTAGCATATGACAGTATAATAAAATGCCATACTGTTTCCATGTCAGTTGCCTTGAAGCTACTTTTTCGAATTTCTTAAGTTTGTTCAAAAATTTTCAATTTGAAAAATACATTTTGTATCACCTTGACAATTGATTTATTTTTTGTAAAATATTCATGTGAAGAATACAAACAATCTGGAAAAGCATTATGTATCCCTCGTGAACAAAATCAGAATTTTACATTGAAAAACATCTAGCTTTTGGTATTTCTAAATATCACTTTGTATCAAACTAGATACTGTGAATTTATTACTGAAAGATTTGGCATCAATAAAGGTAAAAAATGTACCTGTACACATAATGTGTTCAATAATATCGGTCTGTGTTGCTTGATCTATTTTCTTTGCATTCTGTATAATAGTTTTAAAGTTTTCAATGTAGGAGACACAGCCTTTGCAATATGACACTAGTTTTGTGATTTTCTATTTTATGTAGTTTATCAAAGAGCTATAAAAATAATTATTTTTAATGTATTTTATACTTCTCTGAGTTTATCAAGTTTATCAAGTTTTTTCAGATCTCCCTTTGAAATGTTTCTTCTGGTTCTAATGACTTCGTCTGTCTCAATATTTCTTTTAGTATGATAAAAAGATGTACCACGAAAATAAGAAGAATTTCCTGATCGGGAAATTTGGTTTCCAAATCGGGAAACTCTGCTTTTAATGCACAACTTTTAACTGTAGCGAGCGTCCTTAAAATAACAATGAAATTTTTAAAAAAAGGCCGACAACAAAGTTACATTTAGTATTCCAAACTTTTAGATAAAACTGCAGAAAATCATCTAGGTTTAACACGCATTTAAATGGTGAATAACAAAACAATATCATAAACAAATATTTTCAGTCAACAGTTTACAGTTTCGACTTGCTATTTCATTAAAATATGTCCTAATTTTATTGTTCTAAATACTCTGAATCAACAAGGCAAATATCATGTAAAAAACGACATCTTCTCTCTGGGTAAGGCAAGCCTAGATTTAGCTATTTTCACAGGGCGAAAAGTAACATTAATGTAGATATTTTCCATTTAAAAACAGATGCAAGCAATAATTTCATGGCAGAACTTTTGTTTTTAACAAAAAATTCAACAAATGCTTTCCCAGATTTTCACTGAGAGGACAAGTTAAACTGTAAGGCGTAAGTGTGTGAGAAATAGCAGAATAACCTACGGCACACGCTTCGATTGGACGACAGCATAAGATAAGATAAATGCTGTATTCCAGTCCCTGTATCAGTTGTTCCAGGTGACGTCGACCTTTAAAGTGAAATTAGTAGCAATTTAAACTGTAGTTAATCCAATTCTCTTTTAGTCTGATAATGACCTGATAAGCATAATGGGATCATGTTAAAAGTTTTATAGCTTTAAAACTTTTGCGTAAACCTTTATCAGCCTTGCGTAAAAAATTTTACTGCATAACTGGAAAGATAAAAGTTCAAGGATTCAGGAAGTAATTGCATTAGTCTCATTCAAAATGAGGAATTGGCACAGGAGGGCTTTGTAACATTTTATGATAACTGAAACAAGTTATGAAAGTATAAGCAATAACTCAAATGGGTTATAAACTGCGATAACTTGAAACAGTTACTCCCCTGACTGATTATGTACCATTGTATTTTAAACCCGCCCGCTTAGTTCAGTAGGGAGAGCGTTGGTCTACGGATCGCGGGGTCGCAAGTTCGATCCCCGGGCGGGGCATGTTCTCCGTGACGATTTGATAAAAGACATTGTGTCTGAAATCATTCGTCCTCCACCTCTGATAATTCATGTTCGGAAGTTGGCAGTTACTTGCGGAGAACAGGTTTGTACTCAGTTTGGTACAGCATCCAGGAACACTGGTTAGGTTAACTGCCCGCCGTTACATGACTGAAATACTGTTGAAAAATGGCATTAAACTCAAAAACAAACAAACGAAACCCATTGTATTAGCTCGACTATTCAAAGAATAGTCTAGCTATTCTACTCACCCTGGCGTCGGCGTCGGCGTCACACCTTGGTTAAGTTTTTGCATGCAAGTACATACAGCCATCAATTACAGGCATATAGCTTTGAAACTTATTTTTTCTTTTTCTAGGTCAATTACCAACCTCTCTGGGTCAAGTCCCATAACTCTGACATGTATTTTGAGCAAATTATGCCCCCTTTTGGACTTAGAAGTTATCTCCAAAACTAATGCAGATATTGATTTGAAACTTCAAATGTGTCTTCGGGGTTATAAAACTAGTTGATAGCAGCAAGTCCCATAACTCTGACCTTCATTTTGGCCAAATTATGCCCCCTTTTGGACTTAGAAAATTCTGGTTAAAGTTTTGCATGCAAGTACATACAGCTATTTCTAAAAGGCATATAGATTTGAAACTTATTTTTTCTTTTTCTAGATCAATTACCAACCTCACTGGATCAAGTCCCATAACTCTGACATGTATTTTGAGCAAATTATGCCCCCTTTTAGACTTAGAAAATCCTGGTTAAAGTTTTACATGCAAGTTACTATCTCCAAAACTAATGCAGATATTGAATTGAAGCTTCACACGTGCCTTCGGGGTTATAAAACTAGTTGATAGCATCAAGTCCCATAACTCTGACTTCATTTTTGCCAAATTATGCCCCCTCTGACTTAGCAATTCTGGTTAAAGTTTTGCGTGCAAGTACATATAGCTATTACTAAAAGGCATATAGATTTGAAACTTATTTTTTCTTTTTCTAGATCAATTACTACCCTCACTGGATCAAGTCCCATAACTCTTACATGTATTTTGAGCAAAATTATTCCCCTTTTTGGACTTAGAAAATCCTGGTTAAAGTTTTGCGTGCAAGTACTACAGCAATTACTAAAAGGCATATATATTTGAAACTTATTTTTTCTTTTTCTAGATCAATTACCAACCTCACTGGGTCAAGTCCCATAACTTTGGCATGTATTTTGGGCAAATTATGCCCCCTTTTGGACTTTGAAAATTCTGGTTAAAGTTTTACATGCGAGTTTCTATCTCCAAAACTAATGCAGATATTGAATTGAAGCTTCACATGTGCCTTCGGGGTTATAAAACTAGTTGATAGCAGCAAGTCCCATAACTGATATGCATTTTGGTCAAATTTTACCCCCTTTTGAACTTAAAACTCTTTTGATATTTAACCTTTTTGGGTAATATTTTCCTGCTTCTGGGACAATATTTCGAATAGTCGAGCTTGGCTGTCTTACGGACAGCTCTTGTTTTATTGTATTTCTCCCTAATAATGCTTATTTATATATCTATTATATTAAAACATATTACATATATTGACAGGTGTCCCCTGAATCTCAATGCAAGAATCATTACTCAATTTTCTTTGAAGGTGGGTATATAAGAAAACGTGTATTGTGAATTTTTCTTGCATAAATTAAGATTTTATTGAAACAATTAGCCGTTTTGTAATCAATTTCATCCTTTAAAAACAGTGGCCTTACACAATCTTAGTATATATATCTGTATCTTTTAAACCTATCAATAATTCTGTGCTTCGTGTTTTAGTTGAATCTGCAGCATATTTCATGAAACAATATTTGAGTTAAAATTTATTGTACCCCCTGACAACAAAGTTGTAAGGAGGGTATACTGGTTTCAGGTTGTCTGTCTGTCTGTCCGTCTGTCCGTAGACGCAATCTTGTACGCACCATCTCTCCTTATCCCCTTGACAGAATTTAATGAAACTTCACACAACAGTAGTTGTGCATGGGGCATGTTAGGTTCTTTTAGAAAAAAAAATTGCAGAGTTATGGGACTTTGTTTTTTTTTTTTACTATACTATATACATAGACACAATCTTGTGCGCACCATCTCTCCTCAGCCCCTTGACACAATTTAATGAAACTTCACACAAGTGATCAGTAACAACAGTAGTTGTGCATGGGGCATGTTAGGTTCTTTCAGAAATTTTTTTTGCAGAGTTATGGGACTTTGTTTTTTGTTACTATACTATATACATAGACACAATCTTGTGCGCACCATCTCTCCTCATCCCCTTGCCACAATTTAATGAAACTACACACAAGTGATCAGTAACAAAAGTAGTTGTGCATGGGGCATGTTAGGTTCTTTCAGCGACAAAAATTGCAGAGTTATGGGACTTGTTTCTTGTTAACATACTATGTACATACAGTCTGCATATGCAATCTTGTGCGTGCCTAATCTACCAAACCCTTGCACACAATTTAATGAAACTTCACACAAGTGATCAGTACCAACTCTAGTTGTGCATGGTGCATGTTACATTCTTTTAGATAAATATTCTGCATAGTTACGGGACTTTGTTTTTTGTTACTATACTGTATACATACAGTCTATATACATACAGTCCACATAATTATGCAATATTGTGTGCGTCAAATTGCAATGTACTGTGTCAATGCATGAGGGGGGTACATTCATCACCTTAAGTGATAGCTCTAGTTAAATCAAATAACTGCAGCTTTCTACCTTCTCTGACACTGTGTATCCCATCATTTATCTAAATGTGTGACGTACGAAATACCCTACAGTTTCAGAAACGAGTTTTGCCCATTTTCGCGCAAAGCGGTTGTACTTTTGCATTTTTTTGGAAGTATTTTGTTTGAAATAGCCGAGCTACTACTTGTTGGATTATATATTTGGAACAGATAATATTAATGGTTCAACATCTTCTATCAGCTTCTGTTTTACTTCTGCTTTCAACTGAACAGATCCGTCAATAATTTCCTGCCGACCGATTTGAAATTCGTTTTTATTAATGCCAAAATTGATTACTTGCAATATAAAATTTGTTTGTATGCACAAGTAATTTTGAACCCAGTGCATTTCCGCTGAAAATAAAATGTTGTTTGCAAAAAAACAAATGTGCACAAAAACGAAAGTACAATTTGACAGCAGCCGATGGTTTGACATACAGGACTATATTTATCGATTTTGCCTCAAACAGTTAATTATTGGTTGGTTATTTTTACAGGTAATAAGATGTGTACATGACAGTTTGTATTTTGACATTTTTAGCCGGGTGGTGGCCGACGTGACAAAAACAATCCTTAATTAAAAATCTGTCCATCTTTTTTTTTTTACGATCAGTCGCTTTTTTTCGCGAAAAACAACAATTATCCCATTGGCAATCAGTTTTGAAAACATGCAATCTGACTGACGTACTTGATCTTCTAAACGAAGATCTGAGAAAGACCCATTCACATACGTCTTCTGTATATTTTGGATTTCCAGTATTGCTATATTTATTTTAACCAATGAAACGACTTGTTAAAATGTCAAAGAGTAAGAAAAATGTGCAGTTATTCCAGGGCTCGAACTCGTGACCCCTCGATTACTAAGCAAGTGGCCTACCGACTGAGCTAACCGGCTATCTGACACATTCCGACATAAGAATTGTAAATATCAAAAGTCAAGGCTACAGGCAGATTTGCTAAATTTTATAAATTAAGCTCTGATTGGCTAGCGGAAGGGTCGTCAGAACGAGGCTATGAATAGGTCGTTCTCAGATGTACTTTAGTCAGATTGGAAAACATGCTGCATATATATAATTGACCAGTTAACCTCGCACCTGTTTAATGTAGTACACGGCAGATAAATACACAAAGACATAAGCGCCCTGGATTACCTGACACAACTGTGTGTTTATTCAGTAACAGGTAGCAGTAAACTGGCGATTGAAACATTAATTGCTTATCAAACAACCGCAGTTTCGGCGCGTGATCAGTGGAATGAAACGGTGCTTCAAGGCGTGCATTTAGAGTGGCGCGGATACACATTGAATGGTGCTAAATACGGGCAGGAGGGCGCAAGAAAAAAGGGCTGGGTGCTCCGCCCTTCTAAATCTCTCCAGATACAACACTATTAGGGCAAAGGACTCCCTAAACTCCCAAGCTGAGTGTTCCGTCTGGCCTCTTATCTCTTATTTTTTTCTAATTAAAAAATATAACATAAACAACAACAAAATCGCACATTAAAACACGCTTATCGTGGACGACAAAATCAATACACCATGACGTAACATCAATTTTTCCCAATAACTACGATTTGCCGAAGAAAAAATTGATTAGCTGACGAACCACCGGTAACGAACCAAAGCAGTTTAATTCTTGATGATTGGCAGCCTCGTAAAGACTGTCGGCATTTCTTTAGAATTAGGTGACACTGTCTGTACATGTAAACAGCCGACAATAAAAAAAATGCATGCATTTGGCTCGGATTAAGTTGGTAAGTTGTTTGCTCCAAACTCGGAAGGCAACAGAATTAATTGTCAAAATTATATAGACAATTTCAGCCCAAAAAATTGTTTGCAAATTTGTGAGTAAATAGACAGGGATCTACAAATTGGTGAGTAAATAGACAGGGATTGACTTTATCGGTGGTCCGATGACCAGTAGACACTGTATTTCGGGCAGACCAGTGAATCATGAAAGCTAGTTGGTCCTCTGGACCACTAGAAATTCAGAAGTTTTTAATCTAAAATCTTCACAATTTGCTTATATAAAGTTTATAATAAACATAATCTGAAAATAATTGCATCAATAGTAGAGTCGGTTTTCCAAAAATACCACGATGCAGGGCTTTCATTTTGATACACAACGTTCTCAGATTGACCATGGCATGATGACGACCTAAATGATTATCTGGGGAAGCTATATCTTGTAACCTGAGCAAGTAACTCTGTTCATTTCAATTTCTGTGTAATTGGTGTATACTGTTTTGCATGGTCAGTCCATAGACCAATTGGTTTCCGGATGATAACTCAAGAACACTTGGGCCTATGATCATGAAAGGGAGGTTGGTCATGACCAGCATATGACCATTATTGATTTTGAGGTCAGTTGCTCAAAGGTCAAGGTCACAGTGACCCAGAACAGTTAAACGGTTTCCAGATAATAACTCAAGAACGCTTTGACCTATGATCATGAAAGTTGATATGGAGGTTGGTCATGTCCAGTAGATGACCCCTATTGATTTTGAGGTCAGTTGCTTAAGGGCCAAAGACACAATGCCCGGAACAGTTAAATGGTTTCTGGATGAAAATTCGAGAATGCTTGTGCCTAGGATCATGAATGTTGATAGAGAGGTTGGCCATGACAGCAGATGACCCCTATTGAAGGGCACAGTGACCCAGAACAGTTAAACAGTTTCCAGATGATAACTGAAGAACGCTTGGACCTAGGATCATGTAAGTTGATAGGGAGGATGGTCACGACCAGCAGATGACACCTATTGATTTTGAGGTCAGTAGGTCAGAGGTCAAGGACACAGTGACCTGGAACAACTTATAGTTTCCAGACTATAACTTGACAATGTTTGGGCCTAGGATCACGAAACTTTATAGGGATGTTGATTATGACCTGCAGATAACCCCTATTGATTTTGAGGGCAGTAGGTCAAAGGTCAAGGTCACAGTGACCCAGAACAGTTAAAAGGTTTCTGGATGATAATTCGAGAACAGTTGGGCCTGAGGATCATGAAAGTTGATAGGGAGGTTGGTCATGACCAGCAGATGACCCCTATTGATTTTGAGGTCAGTAAGTCAAATGACCCAGAACAGTAGAACTTTTTTGTCAAAAGAATGCTTTGGCCAAAGATCACATTTGATACAGAGTTTACTTATGATTGGTAAATGACCCATAATTATTGATTTGAGGTCAGTATGTTAATTTGTTAAACATCCAGTGCACAGTGACTAAATAATTTCTGTTCCTTGTGCAATTACTGAATGCATCAAGGGGGCATTTCGTGTTCTGTGAGCTCTTGTTTTATATTATACAATTATATAACATTAAAACATAAAAAATTGCCAACCATAGTAAAGATATAATCATATTATAAACAAAAATCTATAAATCTCATAGAACTGTTCAGGATTGTTTTCTCCAAAAAAAACATTGTAACAAATTGACGTTACACTTGAAAATTTGTGTGTAAATTATTGTTCAGACCAATACTGGTTCGAGTCGTAAATTCGGCCAGGTTGTAAATATTCGGCCACCCACTTTAAAGCTTTTTGTCGAGCCAGATCGCAGCTTGAGAACGCATGTGTTATCACAAGCACTCGCGTTAGCAACAAAGTCGGCTAAAACAACAAGTTGAGGTGAGTAGAAAAAAAGTTGTCCTTCCCTAAACTTGTGTAATCTAAATAGCAAATATTTTGTGTCGCGTGACGTCATTGCACGCGCTCGTTTATGCTGAGGCCCGGCAAAGGTTAATTCAAATCTAAACTTTATAACACAAAAAGAACATGCACTAACTAGCATAAAACGCGTTAAAACCAAGAAAATGAATATATTGTCCCTCAACGTCATTGAATTTCCATGTCTACATTGTTTTTTCTCGTTGACGTCATTTCCTTTTGAATTATCCGTTTTGGGGCCGTAATACGTTTATGCTTTGCCACGGAACGTGCATATATAAAAAGGTGTTATAATAGTGCGTGAGCGAGAGATTTTCTTTACTCTTCTGTTGAAACACCCTCGAAAAGTGACAAGAACAGCAGTTTTATGCTAGAATGTGTGATAAACATTGACGTAAAAATTAAACTACGTCATGCTGGTGTGAGAAGGATGACAGGTGCTTTTTATACGTCCACAGACTGTCAGGAGCATATCGTCTTCATGCATGGAGGGATTTTGATGAAACTTGGCACAGTTGTTCACCATCATGACACAGAGTGTCATGCGCATAAACCAGGTACCTAGGTCTAAGGTCAAGGTCACACTTTGAGGTCAAAGGTCAAATTCAAGAATGACTTTGTCCGGAGCATATCTTCTTCATGCATGGAGGGATTTTGATGAAACTTGGCACAGTTGTTCACCATCATGAGACGGAGTGTCATGCGCAAGAACCAGGTCCCTAGGTATAAGGTCAAGGTTGCACTTAGAGATCAATGGTCAAATTAAAGATTGACTTTGTCCGGAGCATATCTTCTTCATGCATGGAGAGATTTTGATTTAACTTGGCACAATTGATCACCATCATGAGACGGAGTGTCATGCGCAAGAACCAGGTCCCTAGGTCTAAGGTCAAGGTCACACTTAAGGGGGCAAAGGATACAAGAATGAAAACTTTGTCCGGAGCATTTCTTCTTCATGCATGGAGGGATTTTGATATAATTTGGCACAAATGTTCACCACCACGAGATGGAGTGTCTTGCTTGAGAACCAGGTCCCTAGGTCTAAGGTCAAGGTCACACTTAGAGGCCAAAGGTCAGATACAAGAATGACTGTCCGAAGCATTTCTTCTTCATGCATGGAGGGATTTTGATGTAACTTGGCACAATTGTACACCATCATGAGACGAAGTGTCATATGCAGGTCCCTTCTTTAGAATTACTTCTCTTTGTTGTTACTATAAATAGCTTGTATTGTAACTTTTTCATTACTAGTCGTAGGGAAAAATCGAGACCACTTTTCTGGTGTACAACATGCATGTTACATCCAATTCTGAGGTGTATTTTGACCTATCTCTACCTGGTAAGGATTTTTGTGTGGACTTAAAATTTTTTGGGGGGGATTTTTTTTTGTTTTTTTTGTTTTTGTTACTATAAATAACTTGTATCGTAACTTTTATAATTGACCATAGGGAAAAACCAAGACCACTTTTCTGTGGTACAACATAGACGCTACTTCCAAATTTTAGGTGTATTTTAAGGTATCTCTACCTGGTAAGGAGTTTTTTTGTGGATTTAGAAAAACAAAAGAATTACAATAATTACTACCACAAAATTAAAATTCCATTTGCAAATACAGGTGCTAGTGTAAAGAAATTTGCTGTGACAGGCATATATTGTGACATTCTGGCACTCTTGTTAAATCTCAGTTTGCAAATATTTCCCAAGAGGTATGCTACTGAAAATTGATTGCTGTTTGTTGAAAAAAGAACAATTTTGGCTGTAGCATCGATTTATTTCCAAGAAAATGTTGAAAATACAACCAGCTTTATGTTTAAAAAATGGCCGAATATTTACAACCTCTAGAAGGTAAAATGTGGATGCTAAACCTGTCAGCTATTTTAAGTGCAATCGTATTGTTTACCATACTGTAAACGGCCGTTAATGATAACAACCAATGTTGCTTGTATCAAAGCACATACTGTAGAAATTTTGTACAAATCAATTGTAAAACGAAAGAAATATTTATGAAAAACCGCAAAAAGTGGCCGAATTTACGACTCGAACCAGTATAAAAACATGAAATGAAAAGACCATTAATTTCTTTTACATATAAGATCAAATTGTTACCACTCCTAAGTCTGAAGCACACAAATAAAAAATAGTTCTCAGATTTTAATACACTAAAACAAATATCCTGTAGTAAATCTCACCTCTGTAGATCTGGTAAATGATAATAGTATCTGATTGGTTTTTCCGAGAATCAGCCATGTTTATCCTGGTTAACACTGGATGATGTTATCAGGTGGGAACGTTTTTCCTTTTCCAGTTGATTTCATTTTCCTTGACTGAAATTTTATAGACAGAAAGATATCCCCTCTGATCATGGTAGTACAATTTTAGTGTGTATAGGTATGTTTTTGTTTGTAAAGATTTCTTTTTTTTCTGTCACCTGGCATTTTCACCCTGGTGTTAATATATTTGCATCCATAGTGCCATCTGTTTACAGTGTTTAGTATGATGTTTTCAATGAAATTAATGTGCTGGATATAATGGTGGGAACTTTGAAAAATAAATCATGAGTACTGGTAGTGAGCAACCCCTCAGTATAGAATAATTATTAATTAGTAAACTTGGAACAACCTGACTTTCTGAATCTCAACTTAATGTGGAAATTTCTTAGTCAGAACTTAAATGGCCTTGTACATACACATATAATTTTCTGTGAAAAAAAATATAATTTTGTATTCTTTTGGCATGATATAATTTCCCTGGCATACCCAAACCAAATACTAAGCATAAAGAGTGGTCAGCCTGAAGGCTCATCAAAGATGTTTTTATGTAGTTGTATTAGCACTATTAAAATTATGTTTACTATTACAAGCAGACAATTGGTCATTATAGGGCTGAAAAATTATTAAAAAGTCCCAATACACGACAAATCTTGCACATTTATGTCATGTTATTTTACAGGTAAGAACAGCACTGGCATTATGGAAGTGATTGTGTGGGTCAGTGTTGGAACATGTGTCTCACTGGTCACCATTTTACTTGGATGCTTGTAAGTATAATTATTGTCATGATTATTGGGATCGAATGATATGCAGATCCAGGAATCTAAATCTAGATAGAATGTTCTCAGACATGAAAGCTAGGAAATTCAATACCGTTTCAATGCTCTACTGATTGAACTGAAAGAAGGGTATTGGATATTAGATTTTTTGTCGAGCCCGCTTGTTCGATGTATGTGTGTGCATCCGTCAGTCCGGATTTGTTTGTCCAGACCATAACTTTTGACATACATCGAGCAGTCTTGTTTATATTTGGCATGAATGTTAACCTCAGTGAGACAGAGTGTCATGCGCAAACCCAGGTTCCTGTCTCAAAGGTCAAGGTCACAGTTGGAGGTCAAAGGTCATGTCAGATCTTGTCTGGCCCATAACTTTGACATGCATTGAGGAATCATGTTTAACTCAATGAGACAGAGTATTATGTGCAAACTGCAGGTTCTTATCCTAAAGGTCAAGGTCACAGGGGTTGAAGGGTGGGCTCAACATGTTGCCCATGGGCATCTAGTTTAGGGTTGTTAGATAAAATTATTTTGGCTAGGAGCAGTCAGTGTACTGCAAATATAACTGAAGTTCAAAATAAATCACAATTGATATTACATGCTCAATGTTTCAAGTTAAAAATGCTCTTAATAAACAGTCAACAGTAAGAATAAATTAAATTACTGGTTATATCATGTTCTTGATTTAACCTTTACCCTGCTAAATTTCTAAAATGGACTCATCCATCATTCAGTTTGGGCAGTACCACTTACTATTCAAAGGAATGTCCACTGAAAATTTACCAATAATTACTGAATAGTGGACTGTGCAGACCATGATCGGCCTGCACTGATGTGCAAGCTGGTCTTGGTCTGCACTGGTGGCAAAGGCAAAATCACTTGTCACCAGCAGGCTAAAGGTTAAACTGTTCTTTTCAGGAGATGCAAACGTAAACTTTCAGATGAAGAAATTCAGCAGAAATATTTCAAAAAGTTCAGCAAACGTCACATAGTATGGGATACATTCCTGTCCAGCAGAGTAGACTATGTTAGATCTGTGGCAGAGGTAAAGGAAATTGGCTTTTAATATTTTTCTGTAATTATTATAAATAGATTCATTTTGTTGCATTCAGATGCAGTTAAAACATTGTATAAAATTGTAAATTACAAATAATATAAGGTTCTTTTATGCCGCTGTAAAGTTCTGCATTGAATAAATTGTGAAAGGATTTTATTTTATGGGCATGTAATTCATCCTTTTGACCAAAATGAATATGTAATTTCGGTGGATATGAGTCCATGGATTTCAACTTCTGAACATCAAATGAGTAGCAGTTTGGGGTTTTATTTCATGGATTGACTCACCCATGAAATCCTTGAAAATGAGATGTCCACAAAAATTAATGATTTAACAGTAAACAGACAAGCTTAATCACATTTACCAAAAATTGTCTATAAGATTTCAATAATTTTGCTTATCTCCTTTATAAAATTCCCTCCAAAAAAAGAGGAGGTGTATTATTTTTCTCATTCTTGGTTTGTCTGTCAGCTGCTGAGTTGGGCAAGGTCACAGTGACCTTGAGACTGAAACTGATTTTCAAATAAATGTAGAATTCTTTAGCCAAGAGCTGTCAAACTTCAAATGGTGATTAATTGTGGCTAATAGATAACACATGTTGCAGGGACAGAGGCGAAGGTCATAGTGACTTGATACTAAAATGGATTCTTACCAGTAACTGGAGAACTATAGTTTTGTTTTCAGTAGCTTGTAGGGCATACTGGTGTAGAAAGCAAGAACTCTGGTCAGATTTAACTGACTGTTGCATAACTGAAATACTGTTTAAAAATTACATTGAATTTCACGTCTTACCACAAGATGACCACTTGTTTCTGACATAATTTGAAAAACGCTTCTTCTTTCAGGGAAAACCCACCTCTGGTGTAAATAGTAGAAATGATTACACCTATGAGGAAATGTCTACACCTCCTGTACCCCACCCACCAGTTATCCAGGGTAAGATGTTTCTGTGTTTCCTAAGGATATAGCTGTTAATTGAAAAAACTCATAAAAAAGTCTGGGAGAAAATCAAAACCTCATGACAGAGTTGAGTTTCTTTTCTTCATAATGTATGTTATTTAGGTAAATTATGTAAACATCAGAAACATTTGAATGCATTTCTAGTTGTTCATTTCTGGCCAAATAATGTGAAGTTTTACAAGATTTATGTGTTTGTCTCAATGTCTGCATCCTCGTTGAATATCGGATGCATTTTCTTTTCAGATGCAAAATTTTTATTTGCTTACAAAAAACTTCAGGATAGTTTCCTACATTTTTAGCTTTACTGTATGAAGTATATGGAGAAGTACCAGTATACTACTAGCCTTAGCATCTGCAATCACAGCTTGGTTAATTTGTTCATGAACTTTCACTTTACCTCTGTTATTATATAATGGTTTTGCTTTAAACTTATTTCTTCCTCATTATCATCCACATCATGTCACACAAGGACCATAACTTTCACATATAAATATTTCTTGAATTATATCCCTTTTTTTACTGGTTAAAATTTTGATGCCGTAGGGAAAAACCGAGACCACTTTTCTATGGTACAACATGGATGGTACCTCCAATTTTTAGGTGTATTTTGAAATTTTTGACAGCTGTACCTGGTAAGGATTTTTTTGAATGTCTTCCCTTTGTTGTTCCTGTCCATTGGGCTTCAGCATTCAATTTTCTTTGAATTTTGCCCCATCCTTTGATGTAACGCTTCGGGCGTATGTTGCCCCGCTTGGCGGAGCTCTTGTTAAAAAGGTATGTGGTAAATCTGGTGATCTAAATGTATTGCGGGAAAATACTGAATTTGTACTAAGATCGGACTGACAGTGGGACTAAAATGCTGGTTCTTGCACTTTTTTCACTGCATGAAGTAGGCTTCCAGCATTTTTCGGACTTCGTTTACAGTTGTCAAATTGTGTTATTTTGATAAAATGTAACTAATGAAGTTTAGCGATGGTTGAGAGCTGTTAACAGTTAATTATTTACACAATCGTGGATATTGTTAGTGTTTTGTACACACCTTTCATTGAAGTCAATCATGTTTATAAGGTGGTGATATAATATTAAACATAAGTTAATTTTCATTAACTTTCAGGCAACCTGTGACGTTATGTTTCTTGCTTTCAAAAATCTGTTTTGAAGTGTGAGATCTAGTGGAATTGACACATTGCTCATAACAGTATTCATAGATACGTAGAAAAATTAGTACTGGAAAATAAGGAAAAGGTCCTGAAAAGTCCCTAAAAGTCCAGAAGTTTTTGTTTGATTAGTCTATATGAACCTTCACTTAGAAATTCCGATTTATATTTTGATGCACTTTCACTGTATCTGTGTTATTATGTCTCCCCAAGGAGACATATTGTTTTTGCCCTGTCCGTCCGTCCGTACGTCACACTTCATTTCCGAGCAATAACTGGAGAACCATTTGACCTAGAACCTTCAAACTTCATAGGGTTGTAGGGCTGCTGGAGTAGACGACCCCTATTGATTTTGGGGTCACTCCGTCAAAGGTCAAGGTCACAGGGGCCAGAACATTGAAAACCATTTCCGATCAATAACTAGAGAACCACTTGACCCAGAATGTTGAAACTTCATAGGATAATTGGTCATGAAGAGTAGATGACCCCTATTGATTTTGGGGTCACTCAATCAAAGGTCAAGATCACAGGGGCCTGAACATTGAAAACCATTTCCGATCAATAACTAGAGAACCACTTGACCCAGAATGTTGAAACTTCATAGGATGATTGGTCATAAAGAGTAGATGACCCCTATTGATTTTGGGGTCACTTCATCAAAGGTCAAGGTCACAGGGGCCTGAACATGGAAAACCATTTCCGATTAATAACTAGAGAACCACTTGACCGAGAATGTTGAAACTTCATAGGATGATTGTACATGCAAAGTAGATGACCCCTATCGATTTTGGGGTCACTCCATTAAAGGTCACGGTCACAGGGGCCTGAACATTGAAAACCATTTCCGGTCAGTAACTTGAGAACCACTTGACCCAGAATGTTGAAACAAAGGTCAAGGTCACAGGGGCCTGAACATTGAAAACCATTTCCGATCAATAACTAGAGAACCACTTGACCCAGAATGTTGAAACTTCATAGGTAATTGGTCATGAAGAGTAGATGACCCCTATTGATTTTGGGGTCACTGAATCAAAGGTCAAGGTCACAGGGGCCAGAACATTGAAAACCATTTCCGATCAATAACTAGAGAACCACTTGACCCAGAATGTTGAAACTTCATAGGATGATTGGTCATAAAGAGTAGATGACTCCTATTGATTTTGGGGTCACTCCATCAAAGGTCAAGGTCACAGGGGCCTGAACATGGAAAACCATTTCCGATTAATAACTAGAGAACCACTTGACCCAGAATGTTGAAACTTCATAGGATGATTGTACATGCAAAGTAGATGACCCCTATCTATTTTGGGGTCACTCCATTAAAGGTCAAGGTCACAGGGGCCTGAACATTGAAAACCATTTCCGGTCAGTAACTTGAGAACCACTTGACCCAGAATGTTGAAACTTGATAGGATGATTGGTCATGCAGAGTAGATGACCCCTGACTATTTTGGGGTCACTCTGTGAAAGGTCAAGGTCACGGGGGCCTGAACATTGAAAACCATTTCCGGTCAGTAACTTGAGAACCACTTGTCCCAGAATGACGAAACTTCATAGGATGATTGGTCATGCAGAGTAGAGGAACCCTAACGATTTTAGGGTCACTATGTTAAAGGTCAAGGCCACAGGGGCCTGAACATGGAAAACCATTTCCAATCAATAACTTGAGAACCTCTCGACCCAGAATGTTGAAACTTCATAGGATGATTGTTCATGCAGAGTAAATGACCCCTATTGTTTTTGGGGTCACTCCATTAAAGGTCAGGGTCACAGGGGCCAGAACATTGATAACCAGTTCCGATCAATAACTTGAGAACCACTTGACCCAGAATGTTGAAACTTCATAGGATGATTGAACATGCAGAATAGATGACCCCTATTGATTTTGGGGTCAGTCTATTAAAGGACAAGGTCACAGTGGCCTGTTCATGTAAAATCATTTTTTGGAAATAACTTGAGAACCACTTGACCTACAATGTTGAAACTTAATAGGATGATTGGACATATAGAGTAGATGACCCCTATTTGTTTTGGGGTCACTTGATCAAAGGTCAAGGTCACAGGAGCCTGAACAGTGACTTGAGAACCACTAGGCCAAGAGTGTTGAAATTTAGCGGGATGACTGGACATGCCAAGTAGATGATCCCTATTGCTGCCAACCATCAGTGTCTCTTTGACTTTCGCTCCTGACCCCTATTGACTTCTTGCCTATAGGACTTTGCATTGGGGGAGACATGCGCTTTTTTACAAAAGCATTTTCTAGTTTCTAGATGGATTTGACTTGAACTTAAACTGTTGTCCAACTTCAAGAATATTAATCACTCCAGTGATATCTCAAGTTTCCTCAGGCTTACCCTATTCCATTATCAGGCATTGAAATAGTTGAGTGCACTGCCTTTGACAGCTCTTGTTTATATGTACACTTACTTTTCTCTGAAATCGCTTGTATTTTTCAGTGCAGGAACCATCACCTCTACCCAGCAGTGACTACAGTTTCTTTGATGATTCATTTCAAACAGTGATAGAGGTAAATGCTTACCTATAAGTTTATTCTTTTCCCATTTTAAAGTGGTGATGTTTTTGCTCACCTGTCCGACAGTGACAGGGTGAGCTTTTGTGATCGCCCGTCTATCCATCGTCCGGCCACAATTTCTTGTGTACATGATAGAAACCACATTTTGCACCCGATTTTAATCAAACTTGCACATAAATTGTATTGGCATAATATCTCAATTCCTTTTGAAAACAGGCCAGATCCCATCATGGGTTCCAGAGTTATGGCCCCTTAAAGGGCCAAAATTTGCTATTTTGGCTTGTGAACACGGTAAAGACCACATTTTGCTATAGATTTTAATAAAACGTGCACACAACTTTTATTGACATGATATCTCGATTCCTTTTTAAAACTGGCCAGATCTCATCATTCCAGAGTTATGGCCCCTTAAAGGGCCAAAATTTTCTATTTTGGCTTTTGCAGCCATATAGAGACCTCATTTATGGTTTGATTTGATACAAACTTGCAAAATATCTTTAACAACAATAGATCTTTGATTCCGTGATGAGTCCATCAGATCCAGTCATAGGTTCTGGAGTAACGACCCCTGAGTGACCCCTGAAATAGCCAAAATTTGTTAATTTTTTACCTTGTGGACACAATAGTAGTGACATTTTACATTTAATTTTAACCACACTTACACACAACTGAACTCACAATAAGGTCTTGGTTCCTTTCGAAAACAGCTAGATTCCATCATGGATTCTAGAGTAACTGTCCCTGAAAGGGGCAAAATTTTCTTTTCTGGCCATTTCAGCCATATAGAGGTTTCATTTATGCCTCAATTTGATACAAACTTGCACAGCATGTTTATCTTGATGGTCTCTAGGCCAAGTTTGAAACTGGGTTATGTTGGGTCGAAAACTAGGGTCACCAGGTCAAATCAAAGGAAAAATTTGTGATCACCCTAGAGGCCACATTTTAGACCCTATCTTCATGAAACTTGGTAATGTTTATCTTGATGATTCCTTAGCCAAGTCCAAAACTGGGTCATCAAGGGTCAAAAACTAGGTCACCCAGTCAATTCAAAGTAAAAGCTTGTTAACACTCTTGAGGCCACATTTATGACCCTATTTATGAAACTTAGTCAGAATGGTTATCTCGATGATTTTTAGGCCAAGTTCGAAACTGGGTTATGTGGGGTCAAAAACTAGGTCACCCTCTCAAATCGAAGGAAAAGCTTGTTTAACACTAGAGTCCGTATTTATGATCCTATCTTCATGAAACTTGGTCAGAATGTTGATCTTGATGATTCCTAGGTCAAGTTTGAAACTGGGTCAAAAACTAGGTCACCACTCAAATCAAAGGAAAAGCTTGTTAACACTGTAGAGGCCACATTTATGACCCTATCTTCTTGAAACTTGGTCAGAATGTTTATCTTGATGATTCCAAGGCCAAGTTTAACAGGTGAGCGATATAGGGTCATCCTGACCTTCTTTGCCTGAGTGAGATGGAGCACCATTATTTTGACATGCATTTTGCAGTCATATATTTACATGGCAGAAATATTTGCCTTAATGAGACAGTACCCTGCAGAAATCTCAGGTCCCTGTCTCATTGGTCATACTTAGGCCATACAGGTCAAAGGTCATTTTAGAGCTTGTCCAGGTCATATCTTTAACATGCATTAGTAGTCTTATTTTTATTTGACAGAAATATTTGCCTCGTTGCGACTGAGTGTCACACACAAAGCTAAGGCTCCTGTCTTGAAGGTCAAGGTCACAAGTAGGGTTCAAAGGTCATTTTAGAGCTTTTGTGGACCATAACTTTGCAGGGTACTCGTTTGGCCATTTTTGGGGCCGAATATGGGTACCATTCCCCTCCTAAAATAATACAGTAAAATTCCTACTTACGACCACGCCGAAATTACGACTGCACCGCTAATACGACCGATTTTGCAAAGAACGGAATATTTCCTTCTTAAAACCAATGGTCGTTTGTCCGAAAATGCGACCAGACCACTAATCCACTAATGCGACCACCAATTTCAGAACTGTTTGATTTTTTCACACTTAATTAATCACCGCAATTACGACCACTCAAATTTTTCTGTATGTTACCGCGAATTGCCGCAGGAATCAACACGTGCGACGTGTACATTGTGTATTTATCCGTTAATTGCTAATAAGTCTTTTAAACGTTATCAAAACAACGTATCAAACTGTTTGATTGTCTGAAATTGTTATTTAAAAATGTTTGGTGTTTTACATCGCCATTTTGACATAAGAAATTGTTGAAATAATTAATTTGTTTGTAATTAGACGAATGCACGCTGATCGAATTGAACGGATTAAAACGGATTTAATTAGATCTAAACGCTGTTTGTTATCATTAATGTAAATACATTTGGGATTTCAGCGGAGAATGAAGTTTGAAATTGTTTGATATTGTTGTAATTGTCTTTAATTGAACAAAATTCAAATCATTATCAGTTAAGTGCGTCCTTAATTAATACACAGTTTGATCCGTAATTCTTTGATTAACACAGTGATCAAGTATTTAAGGCTAAAGAAATTAAAGAAAATAAAGCTACATATAAATTGAACACTGTGTTTGCCATTATTGCGTCTTGATTGTATTCCAATGTGTTATTATCTGCCAGACCTTCCCCGTATAGCCTTCTCCACTTATCAGACCAGACCGCTAATAAGACCGGTTTTACAAAGAACCATGGGTGGTCTTAATAGCGGAATTCTACTGTATGTTTTTTTCCCTTTCTCAGATGAAAATTCCCCTGATGATAGGTTGTTTGACACAAATAGTTATGAACTCTTTCTTTTAATATTATATAGTGCCTCTAAGGAAGATTACTGTTGCAATATAGTCACATCAGTTAGGAATGATTCAAAACAGTATTAATAAGTGTGAAAAGTAGTTACATATACATGGCTTACACTTTCCCTTTTCATCTTAAAATGTTGAAAAATTCCCCTTCCTGAGGGTATGGGTATCTGTCCCCAAAAGTTGTCTAGTGCCCTGCTTTGACATGCATGAAGCAGTCCAAGACTGGTGTTCCACCAGAAGTGACTAATGGTTTGTCCATTTGTTCATCTGTTGGGCAAAGTGGGATCCTGCAATGACTTTAAAGTACAAGATATTATTTCATGATACTTGCTACATGGAAAGATGGCAATATGGAGAACAGGCACATCTTTATATTTTGTTCAGTGTTGTTATGGTAAATTTGTGGTTGCTATAGCAGCAAACTGTCAAAAAATATAGCTAAAAGGTTGATTCTGCTATAATATAAATAGTACAAGAGATTTTTACATGAAACTTTTATACATGGATAGATGGTAGTTTAGAAAATATGCTTGTTTTTTTTATTCTGTTAATACCATGGCAACAAAATTTGTGGTTGCTATGGCAGAAAATATTCAAAAAAATATGGCAAAAAAAGATGATTCTTCATTACTTACAAAGTACAAAAGATTTTTTCATGAATTTTACCAAGTAGGTAGAAGACAATGTAGAGAATGTATGCACATTATTTATTTTTCCTGTTCATCTATCTTCATCAGTCTGTCACAAAAGATTGATTCTGTCGTAACTTCAAAAGTACATGTTTTTATGAAACTTTAGACATAAATAGGAAGCAATGCATAGAATATACAGACCCATTATCTGTATCTTCATCTATGTCTATCCATCCACCAGTCACAAAAGATATATCCTTTGTCAACTGTAAATACTTTGCAAGAAAATATGCATGGTCTTCAATAAGTTTTATTATAAACAATGTGGGTCCTGTAGCAGCAAATATGACAGATGTCCTGTCTGTTAGGAAACTTTATTGCTTGGCAATTGTCTGGTTTCATTTGGCATAAATGTTTGCCTCAATGAGACATATCAAGAGCAAACTCAATGGTCAGTGTCACACTGGGTGTGGGGTGGGGGGAGCAGGATATAATATCTTATCAAGGTCTTAACTTTTGACATTCATATTTATGTTTGGTAGAAAAAAAAACCCTTCATTGAATGAAGAATACTTCCACATACCACAGGTAAGGTCAAGGTCACACTAAGAGGCCAAAAGTCATAAAAGATCTTGTCAATACTGTGACTTATATTGAGCTTTTTTTGTTTGTCTGAAATCTTGTCAGCAAATAATGCCCTTCAGTTATTAATATTCTAGCTGATAAATGATAACCGCTAATGACCAGTTGATTTCCGTATTTGTCTGATAGCATTGTGTTAGTTAAAAAGAAACCAGGTATTATACTGTGAAATCATTAATATTCGTGGGGGACTTATTTTTGTGGTTGAGTCAATCCACGAAATTTAATTCCAACGGACAGGTAAAATGCCCATTCATTTTATGTTGAAAAGTTGAAATCCACGAATTCATATCCCCACGAAATTGCCGTTTTGACAAAAACCACGAACCATGATTTTACAGTATTATCAAAACCTGCTTTGTTGTTTAGCAGTGCAATCATTAAATATATCCGGTGTCAACTTCTTCAAATTTTTTCTTTTGCTGGGTGACAGTTATTCAAAACTGTTGCTATTAAAAGAAAACATTCTTGAAAAATAGTTTGTCTCTTCAAAAAGAAATGGGCACTTTAATGAGAGATGGCAAGACGTGATTTCCAGGCATTCTTTCATTGCCAAATACATGTAATAGAAAAACCACTGCATAATGAAAAAAGTGCTACTGTAATTGGATCAGTCAGAGAATAGTTAATTGATAGGCATTTAAGTGCATATTTATCTAGGACTATAAAGAATTTACAATGGTTGCAAAATATATTGAATGACCCTTGTATTAGTATAGTTTAGTATACTTAGTATAGTTTTCTTTATTTTTACTTCAACATCTTTTTCTCTGAAACTTATGAAAACTCTCGTGTGAAACTACTATTCAGAAGAACACAAATCTTACCCTGGGCTTCTGTCAGGTTTCTTCAAACAGTAAAGCTTCAGTGTATTAAGGGGACAGCAAAGCTGAAAATAGAAAAACCTCTCATACACTGCTTGAATGGATGATTGCCAAATTTGGTCAAAAGGTCATATTCTGGCATGCAACTTAGAGCCGTCATGGCCCGCTTGTATTAAAGTTGAGATTATATTCGTTTTTCTCTTCATTCTTTAGGCATCAAGCAGTAATATGTCAAGTATGAATACTGGTTTGAACAAACTTCTAGCTGCACCGAAGGACCAGCATGCCTCCTACATCAGTCTACAGAACAGCAATTCAATGGTCTGCCTTACATCCGGTAGAGTGGTAGATCAGATAGTTTCCCAAGATGAAGGTAAATTATTTTCATTTTATTCTGTCACATTACTTAATATATTCTTGTTCTGAAAAAGAGAATCTTAGCAGAGAGCAATCAACAGTGAAGACTTAAAATAAGGAACAGCCGCATCATACCAAAGACGTGAAAAAGGGTACCAGTTCCCTTGCATGGCGCTCCGCAAAAAAAGGGAAATTGGCTTATCTTCTCTCATACCTTCGTGGCGATGGATTCCATCAGGAATGAGGTGTTGAGAATGATTAATATAAGTTGTAGAACTTCACAATCGACCTAAAATAAATTAGTATAAACTAAGGAACAGTAACGTTAAAACTGAAAAATAAAGTGTACAAGAGTACAAAATTATTTGGTATTAGACAAGAATATCATATACACAATTTAGTGATGATAGCAAATGAAAATTTTACCATATTTTTCAGGGGAGGTAAATGCAGCTTTTTCTGATTGTTCCGATAGCTCTGCTGGTAACTCAGGATCAACTTATTCTCTCAGTGACCCGTATGTAATTCCCAGTGTTGGACCAAAGATCCAAATAATTCAACCTAGTGTGAAAAGAAAGTTTAGTGAACATGTCCCTGTGATTAACTTTGAAGCAGGTGCATCAGATGAGCTACAGCTGCAGGTGGGAACTTTACAAAGAAAGTCTCCAAAGGAAATTAGCAAAATCAGTGTTGAAAGTTGCTCTGGGGAGAATATCCAAACTACTGTTGGTGAAGAAATTGATACATGTGATAAAAGATTTAATGGTAAGAGTTTTAATGAGAAAGAACCGCAGATTAGTGAGAAATCAGAAGAGTTAAAACAAAAGAATTTGCTGAAGTTGGCAATAGAGGGTCCTGTTTACGATGAAAGAAGGCTGTCTTCATCCGAAAGTACCAAATATGAGACATTACGGAGTTCAAAAACTGAACAGTACATTTATAAATCCTTAAATAAAACTGCCCTGGTATTACCAGGTAGGCCACGAATGTGTTCTCCAGTTGTGACTCCTGCAAGATCAAAGCAACAAGAACGTGCAAGACTACCGTCCCCAGTAATGTCAAAGTCTAGAAAAACATCATCGATAAGTTCAAGACACTCTGATTACACATATGATAGTGCAAGTTCAAGAATGATCTCTGATCAAACATATCACAACACAGACACAAGAACAAGGTCTGATCACACTTATGATAGTATTACTTGTGAACTCGCCAGTGAAATTAACAGGAGAGATTCGCTGGCAAGTGTTGAAAATGAAGATGACAACAGATACAGTAGTTACACACCTCATGATAAGATTTTAAAAATACCAGCACAGAGAGGCAGTTACACAGATGAACAAAATATTGCGAGTCCTGAGCATACGTATGAAAGTATCAGTTCACCAATGCCTATTGTTGACAAAACTGAAGCAGCCTGTGAAAACTCGGCAGTAATCATTGGTCGAAGGGTGTCCAATCCGTTTGATTCAAATAAGTTCTCAAAGAGAATGATAAACAAGAAAAAATTAAAAAATTTAAAAGACAATGCAAACCAGCCTGGTAAAATGGTGCATAGAGACAGTGAAGAGAGATACAGTCCATTCCCAGTCACTACAAAGCTTGCTTTTAAATCCGCTTTTAAACAAGTGTCCTCTCCAAGGTTCTCTATGATGAAGACAGTTACAGGTAATGGAACCAGTCAATTAGTGAACCAACCTGAAATATGTCTCGATAATCTAAATATTAAAACGCCTGAAATTAAAGTTGACAACTGTCCACAATTCTTTGACAATACTGCTTTCATTTCTCCAAATGTGCTCACCACCAATACAGTAACTAAAGGTGACTGTCAGAACAACACATTAGATTTTATCTTGCCAAAGTATACATATGACACTTTTGATAACCGTATTCATTCAAAAGTGAGTAGTACAAACTTAAAATCAAGCCTTACAGAAAAACATTTGTATCACAAGAAAAGTTTACCATCATTGTCAGATCATTTAGAAGATGAAATCATAAAGCATTGTAATGCAAACATGTATACCAGGTCGACACCATGTGACCTCGATGTACAGAATTGTAATTTCTTCTGATATATGGCTGACTCTTCAATCTAGAAGTCTGCATTGCTCATGGGCAGTGGATAACCCTGATTGATTATGTACAATATCTTGAAAACAGGAAGTTTTCAAAGATAGGGTATTTTTAGCTCGCTTGGGGGTGCTCAGGGTGAGCTATTGTGATTGTCCTGTGTCTGTGGTCAACAGTTTGACTGTTAACGCTCTAGAGGTCACAATCTTAATGAAACTTGGTTGGAGTGTTGCCCTCAATAAAATCTCTGATGAGTTTATTATTGGTCATCTGGTGAAAGGAAACCTTGTTAACACTTTAGATCAAACATTTTCTATTTGTCTTCATGAAATTTTTTATGAATGTTTATCTGTATGAATCTAGGTCAAATTTGAAACTAGTTAACTGGAGGTCAAATACTAGGTCACTAGGTCATATTATAGAAAAATCTTGTTAGCACTCTAGAAGCCAAATGTTCTATATCATCTCCATAAAAAATGTGTTAGAATGTTTTTCTCTATAATAAAAATAGGTCAAGATCAAAACTGTGTTACCTGAGGTATTAAACTAGGTCAGTAGGTCAAATCATAGAAAAGCCTTCATAACACCATAGATATCACATTTTCTACTTTTTCACCATAAAACTTGTCAGAATGTTTGTCTCTATGAAGTCTAGTTAAAGTTCATAATTGGTTAACATAAGCCACTAGGCTGAATCATTGAAACCTTGTTAACACATATTTGATCTTTGTAAAAAATGTCTGAAAATGTCTCTATGAAATATAGGTCAAGTTCAAAACTGGATTACCCAAGAACTTGGTTACTATGTCAAATCATAGACAAACATTTATACTAACACTAAATGCCACACTTTCTACTTGATGTCATAAATTTTGTTAGAATATCTCTAAATGGGTTACTGTCAATATAAATTTCATAGAAAAACATTAACACACTAGAAGCCACATTTTCTACTTAATCATCATAGAACTGTCAGAATGTTTGTCTCTTTGACAGCTAGGTAAAATCTAAAGCTTGGTTACCCAAGATCATTAACTAGATCACTAGATCTGATCAGAACAACATTTTTAATACACTAGATCTCACATTTTCCATTTGATCATTATAAATCTTTTTCCGATTGGCTTTCAGTAGGACATCTTGGGTCATCTTGAGTCAAAAGCAGTCACTGTGTTAAATCATGAAAAAGACCTTGTTTACACTCTAGAGTTCATTTTTTTCTGCTTGATAATCATAAATCTTGTTGAAATCTAGGTTAAATTTGGAACAAGATTATGTAGGTCAAAAACTAGTCACTAGGTCATATCATAGAAAGACTTTGAAAACTCTCAAGAGGACACATTTTCATCTTAATTGGACCTGGTCAGAATGTTTGTCGGTTTAAAGTCAGGATAAATTTGTGACTAGGTCACTTAGGTCAAAAACTTGGTCAGAGAAAGTTCATGATGAACCTGGTGTACATAAACCATGGTCAAAGTGGTTGTCTCTATTGAAATCTAGGCCATATTAGATACTACGTTATCTGGGATGGAAACCAGGTCAGATGGACAGTACAGGACCTTAATGGCCCTCATGCATGTTTGCCATTTTTATACTCCCACAAAATGGGAGTTTTAGTGGGGGATGTATAGGAGGGAGCTTGTCGGTCGGTCTGTTGGTTTTCATGGTTTCCAGACAATAACTCATGAAAGGCTTGACAGATTTAAATAATTTTTGGTACACAGGTGTAACATTATAAAATACAGGTCAAGTTTGACTTTGAGGTCAGTATGTCAAAGGTCAAGGTCACAATGACCTGGAACAGTTAAACAGTTTACGGACAATAACTTGAGAACACTTGGGCCAAGGATCATAAATTTTGGTTAACAGGTGTAACATAAAATACAGCTTAAGTTTGACTTTGAGGTCAGTAGGTCAAGGTCACAATGACCCAGAACAGTTAAACGGTTTCCAGATGATAACTTGAGAATGCTTGGACCTAGGATCATAAATTTTGGTACACAGGTGTAACATCATAAAATACAGGTCAAGTTTGACTTTTAGGTCAAGGGTCAAGGTCACAATGACCCGGAACAGTTAAACGGTTTCTGGATAATTTGAGAATGCTTGGGCATAGGATCACGAAAGTTGATAGGAAGGATGGTCATGGCCAGCAGATGACACCTATTGATTTTGAGGTCAAAGGTCAAGGTCACAGTGACACAGAACAGTTAGCCGTTTCCAGACGATAACTTGAGAATGCTTGGACCTAGTATCACGAAACTGAAAAGGGAGGTTGATCATGACCAGCAGATGACCCCTATTGATTGAGGTTCGACTTTGACATTGGCTTACTTCTGTGATGTGGCCGTATTGTGGGAGTATGATTCGTCACTCCTGTGACAGCTCTAGTTTATAATGGTGCAGTTGCTAGAAGGAATACTTGCTATTTTGAGAAATGAAATGTAAGGAAAGGATTAGTTGTATTTTCAGAGCAAATCTAGAAATTCTCAAGTTTTAACACACTTTTTTTAACGCCATGCACTGAAAGGATGTTAAAATATGTCACATCGCTGTAGGTTTTAGATACAAGGTTACTTTATACTGCCAAGATTAAATGTTGTGAAAGTTGATGATATTTTCTGGCTTGAAAATTATGATAAGTAGTTAAAAACGTAGCTTAGTGTTATATCTTTTGTACATTTGTTATATTTTATAAATTTTATCTTTGTAAATTATTTAAAGTTATAATAAAAATAATTTTCTTTATTGTTTTGTGGTGTTTTGTATTGCTATTGAAACACAAATATTCAATGCCGAAGATGGGCATATTAAAATCGCATGGTCCGTCTGTAAATTCTTGTCTGGGCCTCTCTGCCATCCATAAAGGAATTTTGAAATAACTTGGCATAAATGTTCGCCATAATGAAACGACGTGTAATATGCAAGACCCAGACCCTAAGCTCCAAGGTTAAGGTCACACTTAGAAGCAAAGGTTAACAGGGTCTGTTTCGTGTCAAGTCCATAACTCTGCCATCCATGAAGGGATTTTGAAATAACTTAATAAATGTTTACCATAATAAGACGATGTGTCGTGCGCAAGACCCAGACCCCTAGCTCCAAGGTCAAGGTCACACTTAAAAACTGAAACTGAAACTTGAGAATTTTCTTAAACGCCTATTTCAACAAACAAAGCATCTTCAATGGCGTTGTACACTCGTGCATTAAAAACAGTCAAAACAATTCATCAATATTAACACAAAGTCTTGATTTGCTTCAATGTAATTGCTGTAGTATGAATTTTAGAACAATGAATAGTAGTCTTTGAAGAAGTGAAATTTCAACTGCTTTTTGAAGATTTTAACTGATTCACTTTGTCTGAGATTTAATGCCAGTTCGTTCCAAAGTTTTGGTCCAACCGTACTGAAGCTTCTGTCACTGAATGTTTTTTCTTGTTATAAGGGACAACGTAGCATCCTACTGATGATTCTGACGAACGTAGTGTACGTTTTGAAATTTTACTAGACAAAATTTGTATTAGATATTGAGGAGCATTACCAACAAAGCAGTTGTACATATAAGTAAGGATCTTAAAATTGATTCTTGCCTTCACAGGTAGCCAGTGCAAGTCATATAATGCCTGTTTTGAACTATCACGCATCTTACGGTTGAGAACAAGTTTGGCGCACGTATTCTGAATACGTTGTAATTTACCTACTTCACAATTAGCAACAACATAAAGAATAACATTACAGTAATCCAAGTGAGAAATTACTAATGAAAAAACCAATATTTCAGTGGCTTCTTTGGTTAGGTATTTACGGATACTTTTGATCTTGAAATAATTCAACATTGCAGTTTTACATTTCCTTTTTATATGCTCCTTGAAATTAAGTGTGTCATCTAGAAAAGCGCCTAAGTATCTAATACAGCTCTGCACTTCGATTTTATCACTGCATATTTCAATGTCTGTGGTGGAACACTTATTCAACTGTTGGCGACTACCAAACATTATAAATTCTGTTTTAGATGTGTTCATTTTTAGTTTGTTACTGTTCATCCAATCATTAATAACAGTAGCACAATTTTGAAGGTCTTGAATTGCAGTCTTTTCTGCGATGATTGTTGGCTGAAAACGAACGTTCGCAGTATGGTCATCTGCAAATCCAAACACGGAAAGGTTAACAGGTGTCCGGTTCATTACTCTGCCATCTATCAAAGGATTTTGAAATTACATTGCACAAGTGTTCCCCATAACGAGACAATGTGTCGTGCGCAAGATCCAGACCCCTAGCTCCAAGGTCAGTCATAAATAGAGGTTAAAGGTTAACATGTTGTTTCTTGTCTGGGTAACTCTGCCATCGATGAAGGTATTTTAAAATTACTTGGCATAAATGTTCCCTATAATGAGATGATATGTTGTGCGCAAGACTTATACCCCTAGTTCCGAGATCAAGGTCACGATTATAAGTCAAAGGTTAACATGGTCTTTTTCTTGTCTGGTCCATAACTCAGCCATTTATCAAGGGATTTGAAACTAATTTGACACAAATGTTAACAATATTGAGAAGGTGTGTCACGCTTATGACCCGGGTCTTTCCGGTCAAGGTCACAAGATGATTCATACCTAAACTATTCTGGCATATTTTCTGCAGACAAGTGTAGCATTCTTGGGCAAGCTTCGTGGGCATTTGCCACCAATAGTGACAGCTCTTGTTAGTCCTAAGCCTGGGTTCGGATGTTATGATTGCATTCATCCTGTACTGTGTTTGTTTCGATGCTCCAAAACTCTGCCATCCGTCAAGGGATTTTAGTATTACTTTGATCAAATGTTTCTCATAGCAAGATGATATTTGAGACAATGTGTCATCCAGAATTTCAAGACCCTGATGGTGTCCCTGCAACAACTGCCATCCGTGAAGGAATTCTAATATTACTTTGAGCAAATGTTCTCATTGTCAAAGTCAAATTTAGAAGCTCATTTTTCTAGTCCAGTCGAATTTTCTCGTGCATACTTGTACATTAACATTCGCGGTAACGTTGATATGTGATATGAGTCGAAGTAAGAAAATATTTTGAATGAATTACTTCCCTTCAATATGATGAAGTACTTCATTATATTTATGTCTCCCACCACACAGTGGTGTGGGAGACATTGATTAACGTCTGTCTGTCCAAGCTTGTCCACACTCGAAGACTCAACTTTTCTCATTCGATCTTCACCAAACTTGACAAAAATGTGTTTGCCAATAAGTCCTCGGCCAAGTTCGATAACTAGCCAAATCGGCCCAGGCACTTTGGATTTATGGCCCTTGAACATAATTACCGAAACACTGATGTAGACCGGTTACTCCAACTCCAACCAATACAAATAGGCTGCAAACAGTATATAAAGACAGACTTACTATTCAGATGATTAGGCAGTTGTGGGAGACATGCGCTTTTCTCAAAAGCACCTCTAGTTGCCAATTTAAGAATGAAATGACAGTAAAAAATAGTCATTCACAAATAGATATTTAAAAGCAATTACAACAACACTGTAAATTTTCAAACGTGTAAATTCAAACACTAACACATGCATTATCCTTATTCTACTTCCAAAAGAGGACTCTGTACCACATAGCAGTACTCGTCTCGTGTGTTTATCTTGAAAACAATTCTTTTCATGAGACTCGTTTTGAGACTAACTGTTTCAGCCAAATTTTTATCAAAAGATGAAATGGACTAAGAATGAAATATTACAATTCTAGATTTTATCTCTACGTGCATGCATTACAAATATCTGTTTTGAATATTGCTACAAATTTTGAAAAACTGTCCTGAAAAGAAATATGGTTGTTTCGTAAAGCTTTTACTAGTATTTGGATTGACAAAAGTTACCAAGAAAACGATGTAATATCTGCCAAGAAAAGTTTGATGTATAATGTATATTAAAGAATAAAACCCAGATAACATAATACTAGCCTAGTCTAGTTAAATTTCTATTAACTAGTGAACCTTGGTATCTCTTAATTCCTACTGTAGGAGCGTTATCTCCGAGATTGCTCGAATTCCACTTTTCCACAAAGCAACAAAACTTTAAATCCAAGATAAATTTCAACACCCTCCCCACACTTCAAGAAGATCAAATGGTTAGGATTATTCTCCTTGACTAAATGTCACATCTTTGCAAGTCTCTAAATGTACATTGTCAACAGAACACCATATACAGAGATATACCCATTGTTTCCATCTCCCGTCTGCCTACTTTAAACATGTCTCTAGAGAAACAAAACAACATATACCCATTGTCTCCATCTCCCGTCTGCCTACTTTAAACATGTCTCTAGAGATCAGAAAAACATATACCCATTGTCTCCATCTCCCGTCTGCCTACTTTAAACATGTCTCTAGAGAAACAGAACAACATATACCCATTGTCTCCATCTCCCATCTGCCTACTTTAAACATGTCTCTAGATGTACAGTAGAACAGAACAATATATACAGCGATTTCCCATTGTCTCCGTCTCCATCGACTTGAAACATGTCTCTAGAGTACAGTAGAAACAGAACAATATATCATCATATACCCATTGTCTCCGTCTCCCATCTGCCACTTTAAACATGTCTCTAGATGTACAGTAGAAACAGAACAATATATACAGCCATATACCCATTGTCTCCGTCTCCCATCTGCCGACTTTAAACATGTCTCTAGATGTACAGTAGAAACAGAACAATATATACAGCCATATACCCATTGTCTCCGTCTTCCATCTGCCGACTTTAAACATGTCTCTAGATGTACAGTAGAAACAGAACAATATATACAGCGATATACCCATTGTCTCCTCTCCATCTGCCACTTTAAACATGTCTCTAGAGAAACAGAACAACATATACCCATTGTCTCCATCTCCCATCTGCCTACTTTAAACATGTCTCTAGATGTACAGTAGAAACAGAACAATATATACAGCGATATACCCATTGTCTCCGTCTCCCATCTGCCGACTTGAAACATGTCTCTAGATGTACAGTAGAAACAGAACAATATATACATCGATATACCCATTGTCTCCGTCTCCCATCTGCCGACTTGAAACATGTCTCTAGATGTACAGTAGAAACAGAACAATATATACAGCGATATACCCATTGTCTCCGTCTTCCATCTGCCGACTTTAAACATGTCTCTAGATGTACAGTAGAAACAGAACAATATATACAGCGATATACCCATTGTCTCCGTCTCCCATCTGCCGACTTGAAACATGTCTCTAGATGTACAGTAGAAACAGAACAATATATACAGCGATATACCCATTGTCTCCGTCTCCCATCTGCCGACTTTAAACATGTCTCTAGATGTACAGTAGAAACAGAACAATATATACAGCGATATACCCATTGTCTCCGTCTCCCATCTGCCGACTTGAAACATGTCTCTAGATGTACAGTAGAAACAGAACAATATATACAGCGATATACCCATTGTCTCCGTCTCCCATCTGCCGACTTGAAACATGTCTCTAGATGTACAGTAGAAACAGAACAATATATACAGCGATATACCTATTGTCTCCATTTCCCATCTGCCGACTTTGAACATGTCTCTAGAGAAACAGAACAACATATACCCATTGTCTCCATCTCCCATCTGCCGACTTTAAACATGTCTCTAGATGTACAGTAGAAACAGAACAACATATACAGCGGTATACATATTGTCTCCAGCCCACACCTGCCTACATCAAACATGTCTCTAGATGATTTTTTTTAATATTGGATCCACTATACGTTGACGTCTTTTGCGACATATCGAAAGTGTTGAATGATAATGATCGCATGTTGACTCGTAATTTTCCTACTTAATGCGTATGTAAAGCATTTAGTAAGAGCAGATAATTGGTTGTAAAGCAAACGTTCAAAACATCTTCATTATATTTCTGTAAACATTTTAAAAATAAAAAGGTCTTGTTAGAAAAGTCCACAAGTATATCTTAGTATCCCTCATCAATCATCGATCGCCCGCTTCCCCTACAGTAACACACTTACCAACATTTCTCTCCGCCCCTGTAAAACATTTTTGTTTGTTTGTTCTTTTTTCCCAACCACCCCATGTACTTGTGCAGACAGTTTCTTATGTTTCTTATCTTTAAGCCTCCCTCCCCATTCCCAATGTAATGTTTTTTAATTGTTCAATCGGCCAAGCTCCATCTTACTTGACTGAATTATTATCGGAACAAGCACCAAAACGTAGTTTAAGGTCTTCAGACTCTGTTACAGGTTGTTACGATGTACCATTTAACAAACGTAAAACATTTGGCGATAGAAGTTTTCAAACTGTAGGGCCGAAACTATGGAACAAACTACCAGTAGAAGTGAGAAATTCTGATTCGGTAGACACTTTTAAGAAAAAGCTCAAAACACTGTTTTTTGAAAGCTTTGAATCATGGTTCTGATTATTTCTCTGTTGGTGGACTGAATATGGTAGAGACGCTGAGTATACTCTACTATGTAGTGTGATCGACGTATGTTTTATACGCAATGTTGTAATTTGCACGGTACAGTAATTTTGTCAAATATGTCGTGTTTCATTGTTTGATAATCATACCATTATGTATATAATTTATCATAATTTATCATAAATTTTCTTCTTCTTTTAATTTAATGTACAACGCCAGTGAATATACTATGTGTAAAATTAGGCGTTTAATCAAATAAAGCAGTTTCAGTTTCAGTTTTTCAATGTAATTATTGACAGCTCTTGTTCTTATTTATGCCAAGTTAGGCGGATCGAGCTCCCTTTCATTGATTTACAAAAAAAAATGTGACAACAACATATAAAATATATGTAAATATAAAAGATTTGAGTGACAATGTTGTGACAAACAGCCCTTTCTGAACTGCTGGTTAACACTCCATATACTTAAACATATCTTGATCATATATCAATGGTGCGTTTTTTAATCGTTTACGATTATAATTAACACACCGCTACTAAATCATAGCTCCATCACCCGAAACCGGCGATTAGGAAAATGGTACCGCTTTCACTGGTTTCAAGTTGTAAGGATTTACATTCTGTATCATATTTTTATTGATATAACTAATTTCAAAATCAGAGAATATAGGCCGTGTAAGACCATATTAACTACAGGTTGCCTGTAATTATGTTAAAACATGTAAATTGTGGTGGTGAGAGCTTTTCTTCTGATTCGGACGTTTGCACATTTTGATAACTATATGTTTGTATAAGCAACTGATATCTCAATTTACGCATATCTTTTAAAAAAAAATTCCAGTCAGCCTGTAGTAAGAATGATTCTTACACGGCACTACATTTCTCGAGTTTCAAAATAAGCTCTATCAATAAAAATATAAAGTAAAATGTAATCTGTAATTACCTGTTCACAATTTGAAAACGGTGACAGCTGCACCACGGAAATTCCTTTAAAACGGGGTTGAATTGCGTGAATTAATTCCCATTTATTCTGAAACATTTAAATTACATTTCTATTTTGTTGAAATTACACATTAACTCTTACAGCAACTTGATTTTTCTTTAAGATAGAAGGGATTTTTATTTATGATATTACTAAAACTTATTATTGTTTATAAATCTGTTATTATGCTATTTTTTTTGACTCGTCTGATTGTTATTGAAAGTTTACATAAATATTTTAGAACGTATTCAGTCTAGGTCAGCAACTCTGACCCTACGTCTAGTATGTTTGTTAGCCACAAATCGGGTTTTCAACAGTCATATTCCGTCATACCCTAAGGGAGGTTCCCAAGTGGATCCCTGTTATTACATACTAAAGGTACAGACGGTCACATTTTATAATAACCCTGATGTGGGATTTAGTGCAAATTGGGTTACAGACGGCCATGTCACATCCCGTGTTGATCCCTAGTGGATCCCCATCTATTGATTTACACAGTATTCAATTGACTACATGGATTTACTTGTTGTCATGTTTTATTTTATGATGATATTCTCGTTTTATAACTTGACTGTGAACCATTGTTAAGGGCTTTGTAAATAAATTTGAAAACTGTTATTTGGTTTTGTCTTTAGCTGATCTAACTTGAGAATAAACCTGATATATACCCCCTGTTCGAAGATCTCATATTCTCATGGTTTCTCATATTCTCGTTTTTGCCTTAAAGTTGTCAGATGATATAATGTTTGTTATTTTCTAGACAGGTATGAAACAAAACTGAAAAACAGAAAATCCCAAGTGATTTGAATGCAAATTGATGAAAATATTGGCATTTTACTTAATTTAAAAAAAAACAAACTTTTTTCTGGTAGAGTACGCACAGTTGCCATAAATTATTCATTATGCAATTAATTGTCATATTTCTTGATGCAGTTTCTACAGAATATATCTCTTTATTGTACCATAGTTATTTAGATATCTTACATTCTACAAGTTCTTTGTGCTCAAGAATCAAATCTAAATCCGCGGGAATACGAATTACGATTCTGAAGTTGGTGGGGGTAATTATTCAAATACTGTATCAAAACAGTTAAAATGGGATAATTTCTCTAACATCTCATGGCTCCATCTGAAAGACAAATGAATTTTCTACAAAATTACACCAAAATACCGTTTATGAAATGGCTAATATGTTATTGGGAATAAAACAATCCTTCCCTAATTAGACCCTGAGAAAACAGCATACCCAGTGTACAAAGCCTAGGGGTAGTAACCACCCTGTTGAAATATCTATCTCTTTGGAGCTATAGCATGACTGGAAAGGTTCATGCTGCGCGAATCTTAAATGAACTTGAGGGTTCTGCTCTAACTGCATCATATGGGATCAGTATAGGTTGACATTATTTAGAGTCTGGGCAGATAGAACGGTTACACCAAAGAAGTATAAAATACATTTTTACAGCTCTTTGGTTATACTTTACTACCACATTTTCTTGGTGGGACTAGCGTTTAGTGGCCGTGTAACAGATACGGAAATAAGAGGACTTTCTAGAAATCGGTATCATCTGGTTTCAGTCCCGCTATGGAATGATGAGGCTTAGATAATATTTAGATAAGGTAAGCGGCCGTTGCACGCGTTTGTTGTTCAGTTTGCTCGCCGTGACTTGAAGTCTTTCTCATGAATTGTAAGTAAAACGACACCGATGAAAAAATGGCGAGCGAGTGGCTTTTTCCGACTGACGAACAAAATGAAGATTCTAGCGACAAAACAAGAAGCGAGGAACTTTTTGTCTTTGGTTATCACTGCAAATTATTCAGAGATGATGAACAGGCGAAAATGGTGGACAGTGGAACTTACATGATCCCGTGGATGGGGGACGAAAAACTGAAGATAGACAGGTCGGTGTTCTCTTCAACCTGGCGTGGATTACTCTCGATTGTTAACGCAAAAGGTTTAAAACTCGCGATTGTCGATTGTTTTAATACAAATTTTAGTTTACACAGGTGACTGAGGATGAATACTGCTCACCTTGGGGAAAATATCTAGACAGGGAGACCTTGTTTCAAGGACAGAGTGGAAATTACTTCCCTTGATGCACTGCTATGGATAATCTCCCATCATGCACACAAATGTAGAACAGCTGATTTGTATATCAGTTGTGTAGAATTCTTTTCAGGTGTATTTGTGCATTTTGGATCCAGACGGTAATTGTATCAAATGTTTGTATTAATGTAATGACCTAAAATTAATGTGACTATATTAAAATAAATGGAATTGTTTTGTTGCTGCAAGTTTAAAGCTTATTTTTACCTTGTTTCATGGCTTAAGAAATTTGTCATATTTGTAAAGCTTTTATCTTTCCAGATTTATTACAGGTATCATCAGCATTCAGAAATCTAGACTATAGAGTTGGAAGTTGGGAAAAGAATGTTTTTGCTGTCTTAGTGTCTAATGGATTATTGATACATATTTCATTAAGGCAGTGTCCAGGATTACATATCCTTAATCCTAGACCCGTGTTAAGGATTTTGTAAGTTCCGTATTTCGAGACAAACCATATGGTTTTAACAGATTATAGATGTAAATCCAAAGATAAAGTGCTTACATTACAGTATTTTTTTCAGTCTGATTGGAAGGGTAGAGGGTCCCATTTGGACGCGAATTTTGCATTGTTTTCAGAAAAAATAAATTATTGTACAAAATAAATAAATACTGCTTGATATGGTTATAAATTTCCAAACTTATTATATATGTTCATAAATGTTATTGCAATGCTTCTTTATCAAAAGAAAAACTTACATGATATTTTGAAGCAAAAACAAGGTAGTTATTGATATTAGTAACGATAAGCAAAAGACTGACTTTCATATTAATACAATTATACATCTTTTATTTGATGTCAAAACACTAATAAACCATTAGAAAACTTTTTCAAAATGGGGAAATAAAAGTTTTTTCGGAGGGGAGATTAGAATGGCTGGAAATAAAACACAGTTTGTTAAATTCCAAATATTTATATGTTTGGATTGAAATACCTGTTTTTTGTTAAATTGCAATGAAACTTGAAATATGATTTTTTTTAATGTGATTTAGCATTTTAAAGATTGATATGAAAGCCAAGTTTTATAAAGAAATATGGAACTTACGTAATGCTAGACTTGGGGTTCAGGATTACAGATCCATAACTCCAGGCACTGCCTTTCATTAAATACCAAGTTTTAGTCATGTTCTACATACGTTCATTTGACATAGTGGTGTTACTTACCGGTATCTTAAAATGAAGGTTTTATTCTTTAAAAGAAAAACTGTCACAGCAAGGAGAACTTTAGAAATATTTTAGTGATAAATGTAACATTGATTGAGATTTGTCCAGTTTTTAAGTGCAACATTCTTGTCTGCAGGTATGATGGGCGTGGTCACCTTTATGACCTACGACCTTATGATGCAGACAGCTTGAAAGGATTGCCTGCCCCAGTTCTGACTGAAGATGAGCTGCATATTGAGAAACTATGTGATGAGGAGCGCTATCTGGAGCTGCATACAGACTTGGCAGAGAAAACCATGTATGAAGGTGAGATAAAAAAAAGTAATCAGTTTCAGCGTACAGATTAAAGCTGTGTGTACATGTGTAGTATTATTAGTATATTCGAGATGGTACCTAAACATTCAAATTGCTTTAGATATTATATTCAGTTTCATGATGTTTTAACTTTCATGAACTTCATTTTTCATATGAAATGCAATGTTTAATGAGACAGAATTCTAACTCCAACATTGAAAAATTAGGGTTGAGTCCTGTGGGACTGTTTTAAATTTTGCTCACTTCATTTAAAAATAACTTTTGGGCTGAAGTCAAAACCTACCTACATTTCTTCAACAGTATGTAATCTAAAGAGTAAAGGCAAAATAGAGAACATTTACTGCATGTAACTAAGTATTTTTAATGATGTCTGACTCTGCCCCCTTCTGTTTCAGAGGCAAATTCGCTTTGAACAGCAAGAAATCACTAGTCTTGTCAAATCACTAGTCTTTTGTACAATAAATCAATGTCTTGAAAAAAAGTAAAAACTTATTAGAAAAGAAGGAACAGAAGGAAAAAATAAGGTCCCAGTGGGGCTTGAACCTATGCACCCAGAAAAATTTAATACCTTAATAAATTTGTTTTCCAAGAGTAATCAATAGCACAAAATGTAAGAGAAAAATCAGAGCAAAATAAAAAGGAATAATTCTGTCTGATGGTAACACCAAAAATTATGCTGAAGTGTTTTTTATAGCTGAACTATTTGACCCTTCGGTTGCGTCAATGTAAAAAAAGTATTGCATGTAACTGCATGTCTTTAGCTTCATGAAATGACTTTATGGGACAAGTAAGTTAACATTATTTTTTTGTCAAAATTATTCCCCCTTTTAACAAAGATATTTTGTGATAGTTTTGCACATAAGCATGCTTCTCAGGAATTACTTGACCAAATGTATTCAGATTCTCAACACTTCTTTGACATCATAGCAAGTTTCATACCTCTGGTTAACATTTTGGCCAAGTTGTGCCCCCATAAAAAGGCTTTTCAACTTAAGAAATTTTGCAAAAACTTTTTTATGTAAGCAAGTATAAGGTGGATATGCTTCAGATAGTGGAATCACTGTCGTTAGACAGCTCTTGTTATACACTGAACACAGTTGTTACCATATATGGTTCAGTGTTCCATAGATATATTCAAGGTCAAATAGTTATGATCAGGTGAGCAACTTAGGGCTTTACTGGCCATCTTGTATTCTGTATATATCTGTGTTAATTGTGCAACCTCTTTGGAAGCTGTAGTGGTAGTGATCAGATGTTCTGTTGCTAGGCAATATATTGCTGTGTCAGTAGGAGTTCATCTAGTTTCAGCTATGATAAGTTATTCAAAAATGGAATCAGTTTATAGCAGCATATATTTGTGAACTTTTCAGAGGAAGAATGGAAGAGGTACTACGAGTCACTGTCTGAGGGGTACAAAGCTGTTGGCTTCAGTTATGATGCATATGGACAACCACAGGCCTATACAGAGCCAGGTAACAATGCTAAATTTTAAAACAATGTAAAATTCACAAATGTTTGACAATATAATTCAAAACCTCTATCTGAAGAAGCAATATAGCTAGCTTATGGAAAGTCAGTGGGTTTACCCAAGTGCCTGCCAATGCTTTTGAAATAATGCCCATTGGGCTCGGGAGATCTGCCTCTGCTACCAGAATCTGGGAAGTGGGCATTTGACCTAAATTACATTACGAGCAAAAAACAAATGCTGATGCAGTTCACAGTCATGTTTTACTAGCCAATAGAAGTTTATATAGATAACATTTACTTAATTTTCCTCAACAAACACAGTAATTAGTTTGATCTTTCTGTGTCTCACCAATAAAGGTCCATAAATTAATACACAACAATTATTTTTGCTCACTCACTGGGATGCTGTAGTAACACCATGAAAGAATCTTTGTCATAGTTTATGTATATGTCTTAATGCAGGAATTGTTTTGGTTTAAAGTTACATTTTTAGCTCGACTGTACGAAGTATATGGAGAGCTATCCTACTCAACTCGGCGTCCTTCCGCGTCCCCACCTTGGTTGAAGTTCTTTACACTTTCTCTTTTTTCTCCTTATCTCTGTAATTACTTGATGGATTTGTTTCAAACATAAAATATTTATTCCTCATCATCACCCACATCATATGGCAGGGCGTTCGGTAGGTTCTGAAACTCAAGAGTCATTGACTCTTCAGCCTAAATTTTCAAGGGTCAAAATCAGATTTTCACGAGTCAGGATCAGTTTTTCAGGGGTCAAGCTATACTGTTATTAATGAAACTCCTAAACAAGTACATTAGTAATTACAGATTTTCTTAAGCAATTCATATTTTAGTTGTCTTATTTTACACATTGCCTAAAGTGGGTGGGGTTTGGTGCCTTTGCATGATTTTATTCTCCACAAATTCTTCAAAATAACAGCTGCTTTTGCAAAAGTGATCATATTTTTCTTAAATGCAGACTTTTTATTGGCTTTTTATTTAGACTGTACTAGAAAAATCTTGTAAGAAATGATAAAAATGTCTGTAAAAGGCGGTTGCAAAAACAAGTGACAAATTTGGAAAACGTAAGTAAACATTTAAAATTCTTGATAAAACGCCCATTTTAAATTTAATTTTTTTCACCATACCACTTATAATTTCGGCTTTTAATTAAGTATGATAATGTAATTTGTTTTGGCCCAAACAAAGGCTCGGCAATGCTAATAAATTTGCTATAGACCGTAACAGCCGACCGGCTCATGTAATCGTATCAAGCACACAAAATAATTAACAAGTGGTACAAACATGATAATCTAAGGCTGCATTGTTTATCAATTAACTTTTACACATGGATCAATAGACACCTGCGATAATGACATGGCATTATTGCACTAAATACACACTGCGAGAAGACCATGTGTCAGTCGGCACATGGCTTGACTGACATCTGTCAGTGGCTAATTAACATAACGAGGCTCCGCCTACTGCCATACTTCCACTTGTGCTGGCGAACAATAATGAAATTCAGTGGGATTTTGATTGACCAGGGGCAGAACTTTCTGACTTGAGACGCATCAAAGTAAATTTGGGTCAACCGAACTCCCTGTATGGCACAAGGGCCATAACTCTCACACAGGGGTCACACTGGGAATTTTTTTCTCTGAGCCACTGCTTTGTCCGAAGATAAAATTATGAGGCCAACAACGGCGAAGCGCATAGCATTGACGTTCTTGTAGGACTACATTATATGTACCAAAGTACTACTCAAGAAATTAATGTAGTTAATTATAACATATTTCTTAGTAACCCTTTAAAAAGCTATTTAGAAATCAATTTGTGTTAATTTCTAAAATAATCATTTTTATAAACATCTGCAATGTAATAAAAAAATTCTGAAAATCACATTTAAAATAAAGATGTCAAAAAAAGAAAGAAAAATTGTTTAAAAAAACAGTGTCTTATTTTGCACATTGCCTATAAGTGGGTGGGGTTCGATGCCTTCGCATGTTTTATTCTCGAAAAATACTTCAAAATAAGAGCTCCTTTTGCAACAGTTGTCATATTTTCTTAAATGTAGACTTTTTATTGGCTTTTTATTAAGATTGCACTAAAATATCTCGTCAGAAATGACAGTAATATCCGAAAATCACAGTCGCGAAAACGGGTGACAAATTCGGAAAACGTAAGTTGGAATTAAATATTTGATAAAATACCTATGTTTTATTGCTTTTCTATCATCATAACTATTCAATATTTACAATTTCTGCTTGTCTAAAGCATTTTTATTTGTTTTTGCCCAAACTAACCCTCGGCAATCATAGAAAATTTGTCTAACGGCCGACTGCTCATAAAATCGTATCAAGTGCACAAAATGATGATTATAATTATTCAGTTTGTTATTCAATAATCTAATTATCGCCAATTAACTGCCTGATCAAATAAAAAAATTCAAATTGGCTCCCTCCCTTTCAATAACGGATGTTGTGTCTACACAGATTATCGATTTTTCACACCTTTTGGTTCGTAAAACTGGCAATATTCGTAGTTTTGCAGACAGATATAGCTTCGGGCCATTTTCGCCAATCAGAAAATTTCGGAGCCACATTTAATTTTTTGTCGCAAATGGCTCAAGTGGCGATCGACAGCGTGACCCCTGCTCACACCAATATTTCATGAATTATCACCCCCCCCCCCCCCCCCCCCCCCCCCCCCCCTTTTTTTTACTTAGAATTTCAGGTTAAAGTCCTGATGCACTTTCACTCTATCTTAATTATTACTAAATTAATTTGATTCAAACTGAAAGTAGTTGTTCCACATCATCTCCCACATCATACGATACAAGGTCCATAACTCTGGTACCAATATATAATGAATTATCCCCTTACTCTTACTTAGAATTTCAGGTTTAAGTTTTGATGCACCACTCTATCTCAGTTATTACCATGGTTCGCACAGGCCATGAAAAGTCCTTGAATTTGATGCCAACTCCTTGAAAACTACTTGAATTTTGTAACAGTCAGAAACTACTTCAAAACTACTTGAATTTAGGAAAAAACGTACAAAAGATGGCAAATAGTCTGTAAATTCGTCGGGTGCCAAGTGAAAACGGACAAACATTAAAACGGACCAGAATAAACTAAAAAACGACGGAAAAAAAACAACCGTTACCGCCATTAGGGCCTGCCACGGAGTCGGTGATGGTATGGTACTGTACTTTACGGGTTTTATGCTCTTTCAAGTAATTTTCACACTGTGTAATTTATCAGATGCGTTGAAGGTAAATCTTGTGTTACATTGTTTAATTTTGTCCTAAATTGGATTTAAATTGGTTATTTCATGTCTCAGCAACAGTGACATTGCGCCCATTTTAGTCCTTGAAAATGGAGGAAAACTACTTGAAAACTCCTTGAAAACTACTTGAATTTTTTTTGGGAAGGTCTGTATGAACCATAAAATTTACTAAATGGATTTCTTCTTCTTCTTCCAGTTAGGTACATAACCGCTTTCGATTTGATTCAAACTTAAAATAGTTGTTCCACCTTATCACCCACATCATATGACACAAGGTGCATAACTCTGGCACCAATTTTTCATGAATTATGCCCCCTTTTACAGTCGAACTTCGATGGCTCGAACTCGGATCTTTCGAACATCCAGGATCGCTCAAACTCTTCGCCCGGTCCCGAATTTATTCCCTCTTTATTCTATATAGTTCTACCTCGGATCGCTCAAACTTCGAAAATTCGAACTCTCGAACTCATTTGGTGGTCCACTCGGCTTAATTACAGTGATAATTACACCTATTCAGTCGAACAGACAATTTGTTGCCGGAATGGCTTGTGTTTACAAAGTTGTTCACACCTCTGCCTGACATTTGCAAAGCTTCCCCCTTAACCGGCGCGTGCGTAATTTTCACAGGCTTATGTAATTAGTGTCGGTATACGACAAACAAATAAAGTGACTTTCGTTCACTGCTATGCTTCAATTGGCTTTGATTTATACGAATAGAATTATTTAAAATAATTGAGCAATGACTGTCTTTATTCTTTCTGCATAAGAATGGGAGATCCGATGTCAACTTTCATACTGCTTCAGGATGGCTGAACAACTTAGTAAAGACCCCGGAAACGGGTGAATATCTAAGTCGGCTACTGGAAAGCAATATGTTTGATAATATTTGTACTGGACTATGATTCATAAAGGTTTACTATTCATTTGATGTTGTCTTCACCAAATTCTTATTATCATATCAGTGTTTTATCTGTTGTATTTTTTTGTATCTATGTGTTTGAAGATAAATAATTATATCATATTTCAGCGTTCGTTTTTTATTTATCATCGTATCATACACATATTTAGGTACAATATGACAATATATTACGATGTAAGGTTTGTAACACATCATGCCCTCGAATTCCTTAATTCAAAATGGCTGCCATTTGGATGGCTCGAACAACGGAAAACTCGAACTTATTTCCACGGAACCCTCGTGTTCGAGCCATCGAAGTTCGACTGTACTTAGAATTTAAGGTTAATTTTGATGTATTGTAATTACTAAATGGATTTGATTACTTGAAGTAGTTGTTCCACATCATCACCTGCATCATATGAAACAAGGTGTATAACTCTTGCACCAATATTTTGTGACTTATGCCCCCTTCTTGCTTAGAATTATACTTATTTAGTGTTTTGATACTCTTTATCTTTATCTCTTTTATAACTTAATATTTTTGACACAGACTAAAGCTATCATGCAATATCTTCATCCACCGTTGGAGTCATTAAACACTCCAGTGACAGCTCCAGCTTCCTCAGATGTGCCCAGTTTCACTATCCAGCATCAAAATAGTCGAGCACGCTGTCTCCTATGACAGCTCTTGTTTATCAGTGTGTTAACATGCTTAAGTTGCAGAAAAAAATCTAGTTCTATTTCCAACTTATTATTGTAGTTCCAGAGGAGTCGAAACCTAATCCTGAAGAAGCTGTTTTTGTTCCTGCAAAAGAACTACAGGTACCAGCTGGTGTAGCTATAGTAAGTAGTGATTGAGAATTTATTTAGCCTGTTTTACAGTTTATTGTCGCACTTCAAGCTGCTGTACAAAGTTGGGATGAAAATATTTTAATATATTTGCATTAACACAAAGCTTGGAATGGAGACCGGGATGGATAATACTCTGCCAGCCTTAGATCGGAAGACTGATTTCATTATAGTAGGTTACACCCAGGATCACAGAGGTGATAGGTCAAGGCTAGGGTTGGATATCGTTAAGGACGAAGCGGTCCGATACCGATACCGATACCAACGAAACGATACGGTATTTTTAACGATACCGATACCGATACCAAGCTTTGAAGTACATCACATAAGTAATGATTTGGTTAGTATTAAATACACCCTTTTAAGTAGTTATACAGGAAAATTTGCTTTGATATATAAACATTTTAAGTCTGTTAATTTGGTGTTGTCCTAGAACTATGAGAGAGTAAAAAAAATAAACATATCTTACAAACTAGTTTTCCAAAATAAAAAGAAACAGAGTAGATACGTCGCTCACTGTGCAATTTAAATCTAGGACTCACTGGCTGTGGTAATGCTTGCTCAGCACTGACGAGAACTGTTAAATTCAACACTTACTAAAATAACCCTCAAAACGCTTGAAACAACCAACAATAACGTATTTATATTAGTTCGCGAAAACCGATGACTTGTTTACGTAGGTTATAGCTTAGTTTCGTAACTTTTTATTCAAATCATTTTTGTTTTCATTTGTTTTGATAGAATATGACAAACAGCAAAAAATGTCGTATATTTTGCAATTAAGTATGATTTACTTAGTTTAAAACGGTAGGAAAAGATGTTTTTATAATAATATTTAGCATACGAAATTATTCGCAAGGCCAGCTCTCCATGTTACTCGGAGCGGTGTCACAGTAAACAATATCGATCGCGTTATTGCTGTGTTTCTAATACTATTTGCTTATTTTCTGCTTTCTTTTGCCGCGGATTTGGTAATTATTTTGTTTATTTACTTTTATGGAAATACCGAAATCGGAACCGGTTCTTTACGAAACGGTATATACCGGTACTTTTCGAAGTGATTATTCGGTACGGTACCGATACCGGGAACCGGTATCCAACCCTAGTCAAGGCTACTCACTTTAGTCATATGATATTAATTAAAAATGCATATGGCTTGGCTGCTATGACTATATACATCAAACTTATATTGGAGTTAATATAGAATGAAGGGGAAATGGATGTCCAGTATATTGATATACTCGAGGCGGATAATATATGCAGATTCTTTGGTAACATGGGGAATGGGACTGCATCAAGTCTTTAATGGAAACATTAGCTTGGTATTTGGAGAACGGGAAATAAAAATCATGATGTCTATTTACTGCATGATTTGAAAGAATTTCCCCAGAAATCGTTCATGCTATCGGAAGAACAAAAAATATCGGAAGAACAAAAAACTTAGAGAAAATTTCTTGCTTTTCAGCCATCAACAGTTAAGGAGAATGCTATAATAGAGAAGACAGCAAAGTTTATAGCAGAACATGGAGTACAGATGGAGATTGTGATGAAGACGAAGCAATCGAACAACCCGCAGTTCCAGTTTATGCACTTTGAGAACATTCTCCATCCATACTATAAACATCTTGTTAAGATGATCAAAACAAAGAAATACATTCCAAAATCTCCAGCAAAGGAGGAACGTGATGCTCATAATGATAGTAAGTTCTGTCCATTTTTCTGTTAGCCTAAATTTCCATATATTTAAATGCCATTACTTCCTAATTTAAAAAAAAAAAAGTGAAAATATTTATTTTATATATCACCCAGTTGTGATAAAAAGATAAATTGAAAGACCTGTCATTGTTTATGTAAAATATAACCAAAATAGCAAAGATAAATGAAAAAATCCTTTAGATATTAAATAAAAAATGAATGTAATATAAAAATTGACTTTCATTATTATATTCCTAGGCTTAGGTAACTAAAAACATACCAGTGTTTAGGAGTTTCCTTTTTAGCTATATTTACTTTTTAAGGCAATTTGTCGATGAAATAAATCAAGAAAAAATAGAAAAATAGGGTTATTATAATTGTAGCTTGATCTTGGCTACTGTATTCGGCTTGAGTGGATTTTGCCAGATTGAACCTTATGAGGCGGGCAAGCGTGATCCGTCCTTGCAAAATCCATGGGAGACGAATACAAAATCCCAGATCGAGCTACAGCTGTAATGACCCTTTTATTATATACCTCCATCTTTTTGTTTGGTGTTTTGTTATCGAACAAAATCTTTATTGTTTGTCGATGTTAAAATAGAAATGAGTGAAGTTTTGAAGTTTTTGTGTGCACTATTTAGAGAACTGTGTCAGGTCATAAATATTAAATGAAAATAGTCAGGCAACATACAATACAAAAGGTACAATACAGATTTTTTTCTGCCTGTTCATATTTACTTGTGAAATGCAAGCAGTATTCTCGACAGAATGTATATAGGTATATAATAAAGAAAAATATTGACTACCTACCTATCCTGTTTTCTTGTCAAGTAACCATAAACAGTTATTTTTCTGTTTAGCCTCAAGAAATGTTTACTTATCTTGAAAGTAACTCTCAAGTATTTCTTCTTGTTATATTTTCTCAATTTTAAAGTCCTATTGATTTATCAATATTGGTATTTGTCAGTTGATATATTGATACAGAACACTAAATTATTTTCAGTCAGTAACAAAGTGTTTCCTGTTTCAAAACATACACTTACAATTGATTGTTGCCATATAACAAGTTGCAAATTGATGTAAGAAAAGAAAAGTCCAAGTCTTAAAACTGTTCCAAAAATCAGTATGAATTACAAAATTGTATTTGATTCAAAGTATTGTTTAGTATGGTTACTTTCTTCTGGGACTTCTCCTATTGAATATTGTAATTTATAGAGGATATTTGTTTGTTTTGAGTGAATATGGAATATATCTCACTGAGAAGTGAGAAAATGTGAACATTTTCTCACTTCGAGGTGAGATATATTCAATATTCACGAAAAACAAACAAATTTTATGCTCAATTACGTTGAGATATGCCTTTTGCAACAATTTTAGTCTCAGCGCGGGAAACAGACATGACGTGAGACGTGTTGTGCCGTTAGAAAGACGCACACAGCATAAAGTTCCATTTTGTTTTATTTTTTTTGCTGCATAACATTATGAAATTCTCAATAAGTAAAATAATTTGAATTGAGAAATATACTATAAAGAACAAAGTGCGACTACAATTTTCATCCTGTTTTAAGCAAATAATTTAAAATTCATACACAATGTATGAGGGAGCGGAGCTATATCTATCACAGTGTGAAAATATAGATTTCATATTTTCACAGTGTGAGTGATGAGATATAAAAATATTTAACTGATAGAATACAGTATTTCATAAGTTAGCATAAAATAAAATGGTATATATTTTGTTATTGACTAGGTGGTGAGGGAGATGATGGCGGCCATGGTTACCTCCATCCAACATTAATGACAACAAACAGAGCTTCACCTGTACCTCAGGAGGTAAGAAGAGAGAAAGTGCAGGTTTTCTTGTGAAAGATTATATAATTATCTCATGCTGCATGATGCAGTTAGAGGGTTTCTTCTCAAAAACTGCAGAAGTGAACAAAATTCTTTTCACTTTGATTTGCATTTGTTAGTCTGACCGCTAGAATTTCTGTTGTGTATATCTCAACAAGTGTTTGACCTTTGCACATCAAAAATCATGTGATTGTTATTTCGCATTTGAAGTTGTACACCTGGGGATTTGTTTGGGAATGGCCCTTGACTTAGTAAAAAATATGTATGAAAGGCCTAAAAGTTTGTCCTTATGCAAAAAAAGCATTTGACCTAGAGACATGAAATCTTACTGGAATATTATTCAGCATGGCAAGTTACATAACTTTAGTTTTTTTGTCAACATTATGCCCCTTTTCATACATCCATTTTGGAAAAACGAACATATGTTAATATCGTATGTCCATCTGTCTGCCCGTCATATTCTGTGTCCAGGGCATAACTCAATATCCATTCAAGGTATTGACATATAGGTAGATGGAAATGAGATGATATGCAGAACGCATGAACCAGGTTGGTAGTTGAAAGGTCAAGGTCTCAAATGGAGCTCAGAGGTCTTAATTTATCCTTCATATTTAATGTAGGCGCATGACATAATAACCATTCAAGATGTTGACTTTAATCTAGGCATATAGGTAGGTGGCAATGAGACAATGTGCAGAGTGCATGAACCAGGTCTGTTGGTTATAAGTCAAGGTCACAGCAAGGTAAGATCGGTCGTATTTTGTGTCTGGAGCATTACTTATAACCATTCAAGATAGTGACTTCAAACTTGGCATTTAAGTTGGCGGCAATCGGATAATTTGCTGAACACATAGACAAGGTTGAGGAGGTCAAAGGTCATGGTCATAAGTCAAGTTAAAATCTGTCCTTTGTACTTCATGTCTATAGCACAACTTCAATAAACTTGGAATATAGGTCTTCCTCCGACCCCTCCCCTCAACCCCCCCCACACACACACACCATACCGCCATTCTTGTGGGAGCAGTTTCTCTTTCCAAAATATCTGAAGGCTTCCTCTTCCCGTTATTCAAGAGTGGGTACTGTCTTTTAAATGATGATTATAACTTTCAGTTTTTATCTTGACATCCTTTTACAACAGCTATAATATTTATATATTGATGTATCTTCTGGAAATATTTTAACAATGGTCTTAATATCTATGCACAAAATATTTCGATTTTTGGCAGTTCTGTGCAAATTAGGCACGCCGGAAAAAAGATTTAATCAAAACAAACAAATTTAATCATTATCTCACCTTTTTGGATGTTAAGACAACTAAACTACCAGATGGCTATGCTTACAGCAGTACTGTAGCACAAATACATGTCACTGTATTACAGTATAACAGATTACGTTTTGGCTTGTTACTGGTGTTAGACAAGATCACTCTGTATAAAAGGTCTTTGTATTGGGAATTCCATTTAACCTTTAGCCTGCTGGCTGCAAGTGATACTGCCTTTGTGACCATTGCAGACCAAGATCAGGTCTGCACTGCTCGCTATTCAGTCAGTAAATTTTCATTGAACACCCCTTCAAATAATAAATGGTATTGCCCAAATTGAATGATGGTCGGTCCATTTTAGAAATTTAGCAGGCTGAAGGTTAAGCAAATGGCAACTGTTCTAAGCAAGGTCACGCTATATACAGATTACATAGTACTACCTAAGGTCTGCATGATTATTTCTAGAAAGTGAGAATGTTGCTAAATATGTTACCCCATTCTGTTAGCAGATTATTATATATCAAAATGTTTTTGTAGGAGAATGTGGACATTATCTAGAGATGGAATAAAGAATTGTCAGGCCTGGGATTTTTCAGACTTAAGACTGCCAGAATTTCCCTATGTAACTCTGTTGAAAGTGGAGATTTCAGGCCTGAGAATATAGATTTTCAGGCTTTTGGTATTTTACTGAATCCCAGGCCTGATTGTCTGACAATCAGTTTTGCCTCTCCAGTGATAAAAGTAAAATTGTTTGTTATTCTTATGCTATTTTCTGTTTATTGTAGACCACTCTTGCTTTCAATTCCAAAATTGTAGAATGTTGCAATGAAACAAAGTGAATAAAACAAAAGTGATTTTTTCCAGGTGTACAAGCCTATACAGATGCCAAAGGTATCTATACACGAGACATCCTATGGTCAGCTGCTACAGTCATTTTCAAAGGTCAACAAGGAAGTGGAAGACAAAAAAAGGTAACAGTCACCGTCAGTGGTTATTATCTCAACATGTTTGAATGAAGTGATGTCGTTAAGGAAATGTGAATTATGAGAATATTTCTTTAATCCATAAAATTCATTTGCGATTGTTATTTTACTTGGAAAAATGAGTTATACTTCAACACATTACAATAAAAAAAGTAAAAAAACAGGAGACATGAAATATTACAAAATCCCATCTGACATGTCATGACTGGAGTATATGTCTTACAGTAAAGATAATGAAATGATACATTAAACTAAGAAATACAGTTAAACTCTTGCTTAAAGAAACCCAGAGGCCGCTAACTCTTCAGATCGCTAGATTTATTTCCAAGTAGAGCACCTCTGTGGTTGACTTTTTTAGGTCGATGACTTTTAATCACTTGCCCCTCACCGCTGTTTGAAACATCACTTAGGGTGCAAAATTTTTTCATTAAGGAAGCCATCCTGCTGGCTTATGGAAAATTCGGTGATTCTACTGAGGTTCCCATTTGTGCCTGAAATAATACCCAGGCATAGGCACCTTGGGTATAGGCACCTGGGATCTTCAGCCGCCTTGAAAGGCTTGAAAACCACCATAGGACCTATATTTGTATTGGTGTGACAAAACAAAAAACATTTTGAATTCAAACTTTTAACAGTATATAGAAGCTTGTGAATAGAAACCAGTTGGAAAGAAAAGCCACTTATTGGCACTTTCAGGTGGAGGTCTAACTATCTTTGTATTGAGGTTTGACTGTACACTCAACAGCTGTGTACTACTGTAGTTATTGATTATGCAGGGAAATTGGTGTATATATTTGTTGATCAATTACATTCCAGCTGTACAGGCAATAAAGTCATGTTGCACTGTAGACAAGAAGACATTATTTACTCTTGAGAAATTATTGTGTTCTTTTGAGGCTAATGATATTTTCACAGTTGAATGAACTAGGATACACACTACAAGGATGCTAAGTATCTTCCTATTTAACTATGATTGTGTTGTTACACAAATCATACTATGTCATGGAAAGAAGTGTAATTCTGTTTCATTTAAATGTGTATTTTCATAATGGGCCTGTAATAAACCTGAAGTTTGTCATATCAAAAAGAGAGCACAGACCACTGACTGATATGACAGATACGGGATCTGTTACAAGGCTGTTGTGAAAAATTCATGTTTATTGACAATTTTATGACCTAGTCTCTTTATAGTGCTTAAATGCAATACATGTGATAAGTTATTCTCACATGCCTGAAAAAGTAAGTACTCTGCATCTGCATTCTTCTTGACATTTCTGGAGTTCCCATAAAAATTACATGTTGTCTGTATTCAGCTGGGCATATAATTAACATTCGAATGATTGCCATGCTGCTGAATCAGTACACACCTGTCAAATAATGGACATGCTGTTATAACCTGTGGGCTCAAAAAGTGACATCCCTAAAACTATTGAAATATTTCAATTTTTACCCAGAGAAAGAGAAGATAGAATGAAAAAGGAAGTAAAGTCTGAGCCCAAGGAGTCTTCTTCACTACCGGCTTGTGTTGCACAGCCAGTATATGGATCATCTATGCCACCACCACCAGGGATTGAACCTGTTCAGCTGCCCAAAGCAAGTGGGGACCAGAAAAACTCAGTACAGATAAAAGAGGAACCAGACAATCATTCTGATAGGTCAGTCTCTTTTCTATTCTTTAATCTATTTTTATATATTTACAAAGTAAAAGTAATATTTTTGTGTCTTTCTTTTCTAAACTGACAATGTCTTGAATACTTATTTCATATCACTTTGAAAAAGGAGTTCTGGACTAGGCTATGTTTAGAAATGCCGAAATATTTTAGTCCTGTACATTCACCTCAAATGCAGGTGTTTTCGCACTGTAAAAAACTGCATGTACATTATAACTATCACCATGTAGTTTAAGGTATTGATTAAAGTGCAAGTTTATTTCAAGGACTGAACTGAAAACTGTCATAACCTGTTCTTTATTTAATACGAGTAGTTTCATAAAATTTCATAGGGTATGAATCATGTACTGTAAAATTACAAATTTTTGTTAGAGATTTATTTTCACGATATTCACTTTTTCATATATATGACACTCGTTAAAATGATGACACCCGTTTAAATGGTGTTATGATAAGTACAGTAACATAATTTGGCAATATACTAGTATAGCAAATATTGTTCAATGTACTCCTATTCCAACTTGAAAAATAGTGAAATTCTAGTCGCCTAAAATTCTGTTTTTACAGTACTCCAAGTCATAACATTAAAAATAAGGTTGGGGAAACTTGTATATAATAAATCATCTTTTGTTTGTGAAATTTCAGTGCTTCGCAAAGAACAAGCTCTCCTCCTCCACAAATAGTTCCACCTCCTCCAGATGTTCAGCCTATCATTGACAGGATGGCCATGTATGTAGCAAAGAATGGAGAAGAGTTTTCTATCGTTGTGAAGTCGAAAAAGGACCAGAGGTTTCAGTTTCTCGAGACATGGCACACACATTATCCTTATTATGATTTTAAAAGACATCTGTTTCAAGAGGTAAGATTCAGTGTGTGATATTCACTTCCGTTTCCTGCCTGTGCCAATGACCCAACAGCTGCAAGAGAAAAGAAAAGTTCTACCCAAAAATAAGTCTGTAGTGTGATACACTAGGTTGCTACTTTTGATAGCTTTTGACGTTTGAGGCATATTAATTTGTTGGGTTTAGTTGTGGATTTAATCACATTGATAAGCAGGGCTCCGGAAATTTTGAGAACTAAATCGGTCCGAAACGAAAATCCTGACATCGGCGCTACCCCACCCACCGCATTACCAATATACCATATTTGTAAAACGTGATAATAAGCATGTCATGCATTAAAACTGAGTTACCATACAATGCGAGTTACCATACAATGAAGACAGTCAGTGTTATGTGTGATCGTTACTTTGTTTAAATTTCATGTTTTTCCGAGAAAATACTTGCAAGGATAAAATTACCGAGGCATACACCGTGTACCTAACTAGTCTAAAAGCCAATGCACACGACTTCGGTACCGTATACACGGCAGATACTTTGTGGTTTCCTTATTCTTTGACGGAATTTTATAAAATACAATGCGTCAAATTGAATTACACGACACATATTCTCTGCTATACATCCTCAGTATTTTAAGAATACTCTGCCGCGGATCGAATGTGCACGTTATGTGAACGCTGAGATCGAATTCCCCGCATGTGTAGTACCATTTTGCAAAGAAGTATAAAATAATTTTATAGCTCTTTGCATTTTGTCACGCGGGTTGGCCACGGATATTTCATTTCACTGGCGTTGTACTTCAATAAGCAACTACATTTTATTAAGTTATATGTTCTCTTCTTATATAAACAAAATTTCGTTTTGAAACGTTTTTTTAAAAGACCGATTTGATAAACAGCGCCACTCCGGTTTTCTTTATCATTCGTGTTTGTCAGTCCATTTTTTTTCTTTCTTTTTTTGTACAGTCGGGTTGCAAAGACGATTTTCTGCACTTGTTTCAACTGGAGCCCCAACAAATGTATCATGTAATTTTTACAAATCAAGTAATTATAAAATTTATTTATATCGGTTTCCCGTGTGATGTCTCATTAAATGCAGTGACCATTTGTTTTTTACCCGTGATCAAACATAGCCTTTGAAATAAACCATCCGTCCGATTCTAAATAAAAGATGTGAATCCCCGTCGAAAGGATTTGGATCCAGTCAGAAACATTTGGAAACCAGTCAAAAATGTTTAATACATTCCAGTCGGCTGTCTGCAAACATTAAAGGATGTGCCGCGCGAGCACTGATTGCGTCACGTGCTAATTACGGACCGATTATCAAGGTGACAATCAGACCGTTTGACACGTTTATTGATTATCTGAGGGTGCGACCAACAATTTCCTGCTTGGTAGGTGATTGTGTATTGAGATTTCAGACCGAAATTTATACGTTTCTCCATTTTTACGGGACCAATTTTCTTCGTTTTTTCACTTCACGAATCGGTCTGAAAAGTCAAAAATCGGTCCAAAACCAACAAACTGGCAAATTTCCGAAGCCCTGTTGATAAGGTCTAAGGGTAGGTCCAAACTTAAGATATGTAGGTCATAGTTTTGAAACCTGGTCCAGGCAAGTATTGTGACAATTTGAAAGAAGATGATATATCAGAAGTCAAGTGTCCTCCACCTCATGTATGTGAGGGGAAGTTTTCATTTACCTCATCTCTGTCTGGGAAGTTGTTAGTTATTTGCAGAGAACATAATTATACAAATTGAAAGAAAATGGAACACAATCTACTTGTCTTGTAAAAATCATTTTTCTTGCAATGAAAACTCGTAAGTGAAAACTCATGATTAAAAATCAATTTCCATCATTGTATTTAAAACAGTTAACGTGGCCATTTACACTACAAATTGTCTTACTTAATTTTCAGGAGATAGAAAAAGAAAGAAAGATGAAGGAGGCAGAAGAGAGGAAGAAGGAACAAGAAAAAGCAGAGATTTTAGCTAAAGGTGTAAAGTTTAAACTGAAGAAAGCAAATAAAGAACAAGATTCTACAACCATTGAAAAGAAACCAGTGTTTGAGTATGATGAATCTGATGATGGTAAGATTTATTTTATTTAGATATTTTGTATACATATTCAGTTATAACATGAAAGGGTTTCAGCTAAGAAAGCAAAAAGTTAATTAGGGTGTTTCTTTCCACAGATGATTCAGACAGTACCCGTGAGACAAGGAGGTCCAAGTCAAACAATGCCTCGGGTACAAGTACGCCAGTAGGGGGCTCAGAAGGGGCTACAGATACCAGAAGTACTGAACAGTTAGAACGCAAACTTGGTATTACATGTTGGATCATATTTTATTGTTGTTGTTGAAAGAGAAGGGGAATATATTGCTTTGCCAAAGACAGTCCAACTTTATAGAATGATTGTCTTTGGTCAGAAGATAATCCCATTGTTTAGTCTTTATAAATTTGTTTAAGCTTGATCCTGATGAAAACTTCAAGCTGATTTGAACAATTCTCGAGTCTACTTCCTGGAAAGAGAATGTGTGGTTGTGGCCTCAGTGGAGTTTGTACCAATAACCTTCGGACTGAGGAGCCGGCTCCTTAAGCAGTCATTCCTTATAGGTTTAGGTCACTTACTAAGACTGAAAATCAGCAATTTGAACATTGTTTGTAACTTCAATTCTAAAATTTCAACATATTTGCCTCTTGGCACAATTACAACCTGTTATATTGACTGATCATTTTAATAGGTGCTCAGATTTATATCTGATAATTTGTATATTGAACTTTCCTAGCTGGGTGCAAGGATATTTTAGCCAGGCAGTGTGCAGGCTGAAAGGTCCAGGCAGTAAACTGATATATGTTAAAAAATGCCATTTAATTTAACAAATCCCACTAAAAGATAGGCAAAAGTTATCAGCATAAATTCAATAGGAACACAAGCTTCTTCAGAATGGTTAAATATAACTGTATTAAAATTTTTTAAGCAGAAAAAAGTAAGCTGCTTCATATTATCAAGGTTATATATTCTGATCAAACTTTTACAGAAGAACACTATGAAGGGAGACAACCTGGCTTTAAGGATCACTAGTTTCACTTCAATATTAAACATGATAAATTACAACGTAGCACAAAAAAGATTACTTTTATCTTGCCTTTTATTGCTATTCAATTAAATTTTAAATTTGATGAATTTACAGAAGTGTTATATTTCAGCTGAACAGCGATTGAAGGACAGGTTAGCAGCATCGGCAAGGGAAAAATTGTCGCAGGTTGACAAAGAGAAACAAATCAAGGCCGAGCGTAAGAAGAAGGCGGCCATGTTTATTAATCTACTAAAATCTCAAAGTGATACTGCAGTAGAGGAGGATAAAAAGATACGTAAGTATGGAACATCAATGGGATTTGCTTCCAGATCTGCATCTCACAATATCAGCTTGTTTAGAAAGAGCAACATCTGTACAGTTAATAACAGTCCAACATTATTTATTAGATTGATGTTTTATACATTTATCTTAATTCCTACTGTTACTGTGAAATCATTCATATTTGTTTGGGGACTAATTTTCTTGCAAAATGAAAAAAGAACAAGCATAATCGGAAGAGTAGATATGGCAAAAATCCAAGAATGTCAAAGAAATAACAGCAGTAGATATGTCCATTTAAAGATGCTGATAGTTTGGCACAAACTATTCATTTGCAAAAATCTAAGTGCTTGAAATCTTGACTTCCATTTTGAAGTGAATCCTGCTTGAAGGCTACATTGGTTAAACCTAAGTTGAGTTCAACCTAAGTGAAGAAAGAATTTAAAGTAGACTTAAAAATAACAGAGAAAAGATCCATAATCCCTTTTAATGTTTGTAATTTCGTTAATAAAACTGATGCTTTTTCTGAGTCGCTTTTTATGCCCCCGAAGGGAGGCATATAGTTTTTGAACGGTCTGTCTGCAATTTTCGTGTCCAGTCCATATCTTTGTCATCCATGGATGGATTTTCAAATAACTTGGCCTGAATGTGTACCACAGTAAGGCGACGTGTCGCGCGCAAGACCCAGGTTCGTAGCTCAAAGGTCAAGGTCACACTTAGACGTTAAAGGTCATTTTTCATGATAGTGCATTGATGGGCGTGTCCGGTCCATATCTTTGTCATCCATGGATGGATTTTCAAGTAACTGCGCATAAATGTGTGGCACAGTAAGACGACGTGTCGCGCGCAAGACCCAGGTCTGTAGCTCAAAGGTCAAGGTCACACTTAGACGTTAAAGGTCATATTTCATGATAGTGCATTGATGGGCGGTTCTGGTCCATATCTTTGTCATTCATGCATGGATTTTAAAATTATTGGGCATGAATGTGAACCACAGTAAGAAGACATGTCGCGCGCAAGACCCAGGTCGGTAGCTCAAAAGTCAAGGTCACACTTAGACGTTAAAGGTCATATTTCATGATAGTGCAATGATTGGCATGTCCGGTCTATATCTTTGTCATTCATGCATGGATTTTAAAATAACTACGCATGAATATATGGCACAGTAAGACGACGTGTCGCGCGCAAGACCCAGGTCCGTAGGTCAAAGGTCCTAAACTCTAACATCGGCCATAACTATTCATTCAAAGTGCCATCGGGGGCATATGTCATCCTATGGAGACAGCTCTTGTACTGAGTCAGTATTGATGATGTTATTGTTATCTACATAAACACATGGTGTATGTTTAACTTTATATCCTATTTAGTGCCAGCCCAAGCCACACCAGCCAGCAGTGGAAGAAACACTCCAGTTAAGGTGGAGGATGAAAAATCAACACATCACAAATCCAAACATAAGTCTAGGAGTAAAAGATCTAGGTCAAGGTCACGGGATAGAAGTTCAAGGTCACGGAGATCAAGATCTAGATCTAGGTCAAAGAAGAAGAAAAGGAAGAGGTCACCAACTCCACCAAGTGCTTATAACGTAACTAGAAGGTAAATCTTTGTTGAAAATTTCTTAATTAGTCAAGTAACACTGATGCAAACTATTATTATTTTTGTTATAATGGAGTTGTTTCTTAAAAGTGATTATTTACTAAGAGAATAAACAAGGTAGTTTGGAAATTTGATTTTAAAGAGAGATACTCTTCAGCATTGTCGCTAAAGAGGCAAGCACCCAGATGTACTCAGCAAGGTTACAAGGTCTTGAAAATCATGTATTATTCATGTTTATATTTTATGATATCGTAGTAAAGTGCAACAAAATTTCTCAGACTTCGCGTCAGATTTTTAAGGAGGTGGATAAACATTTATTTTAAAGAAGTTACACCACAATAAAAATTCAAGAAACAGTGCTACAGTATTTTCGTACAGTGCAGCAACCAACCTGTGAAAATCATTTACAGTGAAAACATTATTTACATGTAGAAGTCATATTTCTATGAAAATTACCAAAAATAACATTTTGGTGGAATAATTATCATTAAACGTTTTCCACAGAAAGTAGCCTGTGAAAATTGTTGTATTTTCAGATCCCCTTTAAGATTTCCCCCACCTCCACCACCCCCACCAAGGTATATGGACATAAGAAGCCGCTACTCTAGGTCTCCATCTAAAGGTGGAAGTTCAAGACGGCGGTCAAGGTCGAAAGACAGAAGCTCAAGACAAAGGTCACACTCGAGGTCGCCTTCAAGATCAAAGTCGAAGAAGAAGAAACGGTCAAGATCACCAAAGTCAAAGAAAGATCATTCTAGTCACAGAAAAAGTTCCAAAAAAAAGAAGAAGAGATCAAGATCTAGGTTTGTAAATTGTTTCTTAATTACTTCAGATTTGTTTTACATTGTTTATAAAAATGATCTTAAGGTTTCTCTGTGTCTGTTAGTTGTGTGTATGTGTGTGTTTGTCTTGTATGTACATGTATGTGCTGCTATGGTTTACAGTATAGGGAGATAGTGAGACTGCATTTTAGGAATGTGGCTTTCCCTGTTGAATTTTCATCTGCTTTTTTCCACTGTCCCCCAACACCGGCACCCTTTTATCTTTTTATCTACCCTTTTATCTTTTATCTACCCTTTTTTTTTACACCCACTCCCCACTCCTACCCTCTGTGCTTCCGGGAAATCTGCTCTTACCTTTATCTTTTACATAAAAAATATCAGTGTTTCCCCTCTAGTGACCTTTACAGGCTGAGTACTTACTGTCTATGTGAGTTGACATTAATAAATCTGAAGTGATAGAGGTTTTTACCACTGTCATAAAAATAATTATGTATCCCACACCACTGTGTGGTGGAAGACATTGATTTACTCCTGTCTGTCTGTGTGTCCATCTGTCATAAATTATGTCCACACTGTAAGTTGAACATTTCTCATCCGATCTCACCAAACTTGAACAAAATGTGTTTGCCAATAAGTCCTTATCCAAGTTCAATAACTAGCCAAATCGGCCGAGGCACTTCAGAATTATGGCCCTTGAATTACCAAAAGGCCGCTTACTCAAACACTTCCTCCAAAACTATCAAAGGCATATTTTTGGTGAGTAAACAATATATAAAGACTGACTTACTGTTCAGATAATTAGGCAGTTTTGGGAGACTTGTGCTTTTTTCAAAAGCAGCTCTAGTTTTACTTTCATATTTATGATAAAATATTTCTGTTAGGGTAAATTTTTAATAGGTATTGGGTAAAAATAATAAATCAGGCCTTATCTAAGTACCTTTCCTGATTCCTTAAATTGTATACAACGTCATGGGTCTTCAAATGAAATGGTGAAATCACAGTCACATTCCATAGCTGATAGAATTTGTACCTATGACTGTTACGCTGTACTTGTCTGTTTATGTAATAAAATAAAAAAACAACAAGGCAAATAGATAAATTACTTCACTAGATGACTCAGTGAGAGGATGAATCCAACCAATATATTGTTCCGAGTTTGATATAAGAGAGACATTTAAGATTTTAAGATTAAAACTACATTTATGCTAATTTACTATGTATTGTTTCTCTTCATGCAGATCACGAGAGAAGAAAGTTATTGGACCAGCAGAAAATCCTATTCCTGAGGAAACAGAAGTTGAAGTTATCGTTCCTGATCAAATAGATCCAAGAGTGAGCTCCCCTGCTGGTTTAGAGGAGGACTCTATGGAGGCCCTGGAGGAAGGTGAGACAAGGGACAGTACTCCGGAACCAGGACAAATCAGTGATACAGATACAACATGCAAGGAATCCCCTCCACAGTATGTGTATGATATTAGGAGGTTAATTTTAATGTTAGAAGTATTTGTAATTAATTTCATAATGAGGAGAACCTGCAGATGAATGGCGATATTTTTTTAAGAAAAGTGGTTATCGATTTCACATGTGCTGGACAATTTTTTCCCCTATATTGTCTATTTGCCCTGCTCATGTGATTGATTAGTGATCTAGAATGGCAATTAAGTTCCATATATACATGTATATGTACATGTATATCTAGATAAAACAAGTTTTCACCAATGAACTAAAGCAATATTTAATACTTTTTATGCCCCCGAAGGGAGGCATATAGTTTTTGAACCGTCTGTCGGTCTGTCAGTCTGTCGGTCTGTCAGTCTGTCAGTCTGTCAGTCTGTCCGCAATTTTCGTGTCCGGTCCATATCTTTGTCATCGATGGATGGATTTTCAAATAATTTGGCATGAATGTGTTCCACAGTAAGACGACGTGTCGCGCGCAAGACCCAGGTCCGTAGCTCAAAGGTCAAGGTCACACTTAGACATTAAAGGAGAGTGCATTGATGGGCGTGTCCGGTCCATATCTTTGTCATCGATGGATGGATTTTCAAATAACTTGGCATGAATGTGTACCACAGTAAGACGACGTGTCGCGCGCAAGACCCAGGTCCGTAGCTCAAAGGTCAAGGTAACACTTAGACATTAAAGGATAGTGCATTGATGGGCGTGTCCGGTCCATATCTTTGTCAACCATGGATGGATTTTCAAATAACTTGGCATGAATGTGTACCACAGTAAGATGACGTGTCGCGCGCAAGACCCAGGTCCGTAGCTCAAAGGTCAAGGTCACACTTAGACGTTAAAGGTCATTTTTCATGATAGTGCATTGATGGGCGTGTCCGGTCCATATCTTTGTCATTCATGCATGGATTTTAAAATAACTACGCATGAATGTGTGGCACAGTAAGACGACGTGTCGCGCGCAAGACCCAGCTCCATAGGTCAAAGGTCCTAAACTCTAACATCGGCCATAACTACTCATTCAAAGTGCCATCGGGGGCATATGTCATCCTATGGAGACAGCTCTTGTTTTCTACAGTTCTGCTTATGAGAGAATGAAGGACACTCTGCATGTCTTTGATTAAATTAAACCCTTCCTTATTTCTCAGTTATTGTGGTTTATATTTTGTCCCTCTCACTTAAAACATTGAGATGAGATGATTTAGTTTGCAACAGTATATTTCAGATTTGTAATGATGAACTTTCTACTTGTAATAAGTTGCATGATTGCTGGTACTATGAAATAATTTGTAACTGTAGGGAAATAATTTCCATGGATCTGAGGATTGCATTTAAACCAAGTGAGCAACATAATTCCCATTAATTTTTTGGTTCAGATGTTGAAATCTACAATTTCATATTCTCCCGATATAGTCATATTAGCCAAAAAGATGAATTTCTTGCCAATGAATTTAAATTATTTCACAGTACTTGGAACTTTTACAGGTCTTACCTTTCTAATTTTCTACACAGGTAATATTTTGATTTTTACAGGTCACCGCCAAGGCCTCCTGACATAGATCCAGAAGCAACCCCAAGGCCATCTGAACATTCCCCTTGTAAACGCAAGCGTAGCAGATCTGTCTCTTCTAGCAGTAGTCGATCAACAACTCCTCCAAGTAAATTAAGATCAAGGTCAAGGTCACTTTCTCCAGAAACCAGGTCACGATCAAGATCTCTCACTAGATCAAAATCTAGGTCAAGGTCGAGATCAAGTTCTAGGAGCGAACCATCCCCAGTTAAATGTCACATGACCCCCCTGAGTAATAGTAGTATATCAAGGGAGGCTACTCCAGTACCAGGGGAAACGTCTGCAGTATCAGGGGAGAATATTGCCTCATCAGGGGAGACTACTGCCTCAGTAGGGGAGGTAAATGGAGAAGCAGAGATGGAACCGACACAATCGCAGAAAAATGTATCTTCTGTAAGTACAATTATGCATTAGTCTTTGAACTTGAAAATAGAATCAGGTTGAGGAATCAAATTTTAATGATCATATATTTGCAGCAGTGGCAATACCAGGGCTCCGGAAATTTGTCGGTTTTGGACCGACTTTTGACTTTTCAGACCGATTCGTTAAGTGAAAAAATGAAGAAAAAAATCGGTCCTGTAAAAATGGAGAAAAAGTATAAATTTCGGTCTGAAATCTCAATACAGGATCACCTGCCAAGCAGGAAATTGTTGGTTGCACCCTTAGGTAATCAATTAACGTGTCAAACGGTCTGACTGTCACCTTGGTAATCGGTCCGTAATTAGCATGTGACACAACAGTGCTCGCGCGGCACATCCTTATATGTTTGCAGGCAGCCATCTGCAATGTATTAAATATTTTTGACTGGTTTCCAAATGCTTCTGACTGGATCCAAATGCTTTTGGTGGGGACCCACTTCTTTTATTTAGGTCATTAGCTGACAGATTGTATTATTTCAAAAGGCTATATTTGAAGATGGGTAAAAAGAAACAAATGGTCATTGCATTTAATGAGACATCACACGGGAAACAGATACATATAATTTTTATTATTACTTGATTTATAAAAATTACATGATTCATTTGGCAGTCCAGTTGAAACAAGTACAGAAAATCGTCTTTGCAACCCGACTATACAAATAAAAATGGACTGGCAAACCCGAATGATAAAGAAAACCGGAGTGGCGGACCGGCCAGTTTATCAAATCGGTCTTAAAAAAAAACATTTCAAAATGAAATTTTGTTTACATCAGAAGAGAACATATCACTTTATAAAACATAAAACATAGTTGCTTATTGAAGTACAACGCCATTGAAATGAAATATCCGCGGCCAACCCACGTAACCTTTTGGTACCATACACATGGGAAATTTGATCTTAGCGTACGCATAGCTTACACATTTGGTCCGTAGCAGAGTATTCTAAAAATACTGAGGATGTTTGGCAGAGACTTGTGTCGAGTAAATCACTTTGATGCATTGTGTTTTATAAAATTTTGTCAAACAATGAGGAAACATTACAAAGTATCTGCCGTGTATACGGTACCGAAGTCAGGTATGTTGGCTTTTAGACTAGTAAGGTACACGGTGCCAAGAAAACAATGCCTCGGCAATTTTATCCTTGCAAGATTTTTCTTGGAAAAACATTGAAATTTAAACAAAGTAACGATCACATAAAACACTGAATGACTATTTTCATTGTATAGTAACTCGCGGTGACAGGTAAATCATTTTTAATGCATGATGTACTTATTTCTTTACTCTATCACGTTTTACAAAATGGCATAACAGTATTGGTTATACGGTGGGTTTGGTAGCGCTGATGTTGTGATTTTCATTTCGGACCGATAGAGTTCTCAAAATTTTTGGAGCCCTGGGCAATATTATAGAATCTCGACAGTGAATAACAAAGCATCAAAAGAACAAATATTTTGTGATACATGGAGCCAGTTTTCTTTTCTTAGTAGTCATAATTTCATATGTTCAGCTTCTGAGAATGTGGACATTTTAGGTTGTGTACAAACATATGGTGTTTCAAATGTGTAATTCATGATTCGCGTAGAGAAGTCAAATTAACATGGTAGAACATCTTATTTTCAAATACTTCTGAGATACTTCATTGGGAATAAACTAAACCCAAAATTTTCTCCATGTTGAAATAGGTCGTTGTAAAGAATAGCTCAAGACTCAACATATTTAAAAAAAAATTAGAACATTATTGTTTTAGCAGTGTATATATATATAATATGGGCCATTCCATTAAATGCCATGACAACAGAAACAACATTTATATGAAAATATGGTAGAATTTGATTTGTCTTAGATGACACAATTACAATATATTAGTTTCTAGTTTCTGGAGCAACATAAGAAAAACAGCCATTTTTCAGTATTTTACACTACTAATTATACAATAGTTATATCATGTCACTAATACAGGTTTTCTCATGGAATGGCCCAATTATATATAAGAAATACTCTGAGAGATATTCAGCGAGAGATAAGCAGTAATCAGTATTTATCCATTTATAAGCACTTGGGTAGCCTAAATAAATCACACAAGTAGAAAGCTATTTTAATACTGATACAGTTATGTTAATATATAAATGTTACTGATTTAATGACTGGCTTTTAAAAGTTCCAGTTAAACCAATTGTCATTCTGTTTCATTTTCAGTACATGCTGAATCGTGTTCGAGCTATTATAAAGGCGAGCAGGGAGGCTGTAAGGAAAGAAGATGATATGTTTGTAGAGGACACTTGACCAATAGAACTATTTAATGTTTAAAAAGTTACTGGATATATGCTGTTGGCAACTGTTAGCTGGAGATTGTTGAAGGATAAATTATTTTTGTTGTTGTAGTAATGATACCATCACACAAGTGCTAGATTCATGTTTACTTGTGTACTTGACATCGTGAAGAAACTGGCAGATTTCTATTGTAGTGTCAATAAAAATAAAGAAGCGAGTTTTCCATATGAGTACATGTTCATGTAGGAAATAGCTATATATAGCAATAGTGGTCTACATAACACCTGATAAAAGCTATATATAGCAATAATTGTCTACATAACACCTGATAAAAGCTATATATAGCAATAGTGGTCTACATTACACCTGATAAAAGCTATATATAGCAATAATTGTCTACATAACACCTGATAAATGAATGAAGACGCTTGCTAAATGGTTTTGAACATTCGAAAAGTTTTCTTTATAAACTGCATATAAAACCAGTTAAAATTTTCAATGTTTTAATACTGTAAATTCTAACATGACCAGCAAATAACCTACATTCATGTAGAGCAAAATCTATCTCTGGTTATTCCGCAATAACCCACGCGCTTGCAATGATGTCATACGATCCAGGTGCGTAGCACGATCATAAAAAGTAGTTACCATTTTTTCTAACACTATTAATACTAGTATGTCGTGTTAGAATTGAAATAACAAGTCCCCAAGTGTGATTAATCGTAGAATAACCAGAGTTTTTCATTCTTATGCGAAACAATATATCACTCAGGCCTATGGCCTTCGTTATATATTCCTACGCATAAGAACTCAAAAACACAGGTTATTCTATGATAAACCACACTTTGGACCTTATTTCTTAAGTAATTTCCGTGTCTGGTTATATTTTGTGATTTGATGATACTACAGACATGTTCACATCATTATGAATTACTGCTTCTCAATTATGCTTCCTGAGATGCTGCTTCTTAATGTTCACTAGTACTGGTATCTTCTTACAAGAATGTAGGTGAAAACAGGAGCAAATGTTACCTAATCTACAGTAAGAAAAACCTTCACAGTACCTGCCAGTACCAGTATTTCTGTACTCGTTTTTACGATGATTACTTCTCAACATAATTATCATCCGCTTTGATCAAATAAAAAAAGACGATTACAGACAATAAAATTGTTCTTCCCCAACCTATTTTATATTTGGCATATACAAAAGTATAGTAAAGCTTGTCAGTTATATGACTTGTAAAATGATGTGAATTATAATAAAGTGCTATTACACAACTCCCTGTTCTTGTTTTATTCTGTGTAAAATAAGCTATTCAAAAACATTGAAAATTTGCATAATATACTCTGGTTTATTGAATTGTCAGATAAAATTCCAGTCTGTAGGTCCAAGCATACTTCAGATATGGATGAAACCCATTTTAAAGGTAAGGGTCAATGTGATACTGACTTAACCATAAGCTTATGAATTCCCCTCTTAGTTCCCAGCACTACCCAGTTATTGACTGAAACCATGTAAAAGCTGGATCACTGAAACTAGACTTTTGACCCACAGACCACAAAATTTAAAAGGTTAATCTACCTTTCTGTAATCCAAATGTATTCATGTTTATGAGATGGCTTGATTTCTTTAAGCCATGTATCTGAACAATTATTTGTTTCTGCTGAGGTTTCAAGTCCAGGGACAAAAAGTTGAGTCATCCGGGGACTGTAGCTCAAATGGTGGTGGAGGACCCAAGATGCCAACCTACATATTTCAGGCATTGGATGTATGGTGACAGAGGACCAAAGTTGCCAGTCGAGATATTTTAGGCATACCTGTAGACAAGATTTTTCTATGGTTTGTCCCAGTGACTTAGTGTAAGACCTCAGGCAACTTAGTTTAAAACTTTACCTATACTTCATGGAGACAAATGTAAATTTTTTTTATAAAGTTCAAGTTTAAGAGACTATGATTTGACCTCATGACCTACTTTTTGATCTTGGGTAAACTTGTTTCGAAACTGACCTAGATGTCATAGAGACCAATTTTCTGACAACGTTTCATGAAAATAAAGTTAAAATGTGGCCTCTTAGATTGTCAACAAGGGTTTTCTATGATTTGGCCCAGTTGGAATTTGTCAAATATTTTAAGGAGAGAAATTAAATGTTAAAATATCTATAGAGTTTCAATCCAGTATCTGCATTAAATTGTGAAATAGTAACTTGCATGCACAACTTTAACCAGAAGTTTCAAGTTCAAACAAGAGGGCCATGATGGCCCTATATCACTCACCTGTTATCATTGCACTTGAGGACAAGAAGGTCCTCAGAAAAAATATCCAAGTCCAAAGGACAGGAACAACAAAGGAAAGAAATTTAACCAAAAAGAAAAACAAAATTCTTACAAGTTACAGATATGTCAAAATACACCTAAAAATTGGAGGTACCATCCTTGTTGTACCACAGAAAAGTGGTCTCAGTTTTTCCCTACGGCTAATAATAAAAAAGTTACTAAAAATAGGCTATTTATAGTAACGTTAAAGGGAAGTAATTCAAAAGAAAATTATTGTAAGATAACAAAAGAAGGATCTGCCAAATAAATCTGTTAACATAAATGAAATTTCAGATCAGTATCTTCATTAGTTAAGGAGATATACCCATTTTAATTTCAAAAATAAAGGGAGGTAATTTGACATAAAATCAGTCCATAGTTATATACCCTGATTGCCTCGGTCCAACTAATGACAATAATGAAATTTCAAATAAGTCCTGTAAGTACTTGCTGATATAAATCCATTTTGACTACAATCAGGGGAGGTAATCAGATATAAAATAACTCTGGAAACTACGAATGGATCTGATTTGTCATGGAATCCAAGATTTATTGTTGTTGAAGATATTTTGGAAGTTTGTATCAAATAAAACCATAAATGAAGTCTCTTTATGGCTGAAAAAGCCAAAATAGCCAATTTTGGACATTTAAGGGGCCATAACTCTGGAACCCATGATGGAATCTGTCCAGTTTAAGAAAGGAACCAAGATCTTGTGGTGATACAAGTTGTGTGCAAGTTTGGTTAAAATCAAATCATAAATGAAGTTGCTATTGTGCAGACAAGGTCAAAATAGCTAATTTTGGCCCTTTCAGGGCCCATAACTCTGGAACCCATTAGGTGATCTGGCCGGTTCAATAAAGGAACTGAGATCTTATGGCAACACAAGTTTTGTGCAAGTTTGATTAAATTCAAATCATAAATGAAGCTGCTATTGTGCAGACAAGGGCAAAATAGCTAATTCTGGTCCTTTCAGGGGCCATAACTCTGGAACCCATAATGGAATCTGGCCAGTTCAAGAAAGGAACCAAGATCTTATGGTGATACAAGTTGTGTGCCAGTTTGGTAAAAATCAAATCATAAATAAAGCTGCTATTGTGCAGACAAGGTCAAAATAGCTGATTTTGGCCCTTTCAGGGGCCATAACTCTTGAACCCATAATGGGATCTGGCCAGTTCAAGAAAGGAACCGAGATCTTATGGTGATACAAGTTGTGTGTAAGTTTGGTTAAAATAAAATCATAAATGAAACCACTATCGTGCAGACAAGAAATTGTTGACGGACGAACGCACGCACGCACACACGACAGACAAAGGGTGATCACAAAAGCTCACCTTGTAACTATGTGACAAGTGAGCTGAAAAGGACATAATTTGACCAAAATGCATGTCGGAGTTCTGAGACTTGATGCAATCAACTAATTTTATAACTCTGAAGGCACATGTGAAGTTTCAATTTAATATCTGCATTTGTTTTGCAGATAGTAACTTGCATGCAAAACATTTACCAGAATTTTTCTAAGTCCAAAAGGGGGCATAGTTTGCCCAAAATACATGTCAGAGTTATGGGACTTGACCTACTGAGGTTGGTAATTGATCTAGAAAAATAGAAAGTAAGTTTCAAATCTATATGCCTTTAAATAATAGCTGTATGTACATTTGTACTTTCATGCAAAACTTTAACCAGGATTTTCTAAGTCCAAAGAGGGCATAATTTGCTCAAAATACATGTCAGAGTAACGGGCTTGACCCAGTGAGGTTGGTAATTGATCTAGAAAAAGAAAAAAGTTTCAAAGCTATATGCCTTTAAATGATATCATAGCCATATGTACTTGCATGCAAAACTTTAACCAAGGTATGATGCCGACGCCAGGGTGAGTGGAATAGCTAGACTATTCTTGACTTCGAATAGTTGAGCTAAACATTTAACAAAGAAATTCAAATTTTCTAAATATAAAAAGAGTCATGATTCTTTGCCTACTTAGTCACCTTATGACGATAAACAAGAGTGCAAAATTTCAAAGCTATAGTTGTTACAGTTATTGAGAAAAGATGGATAAAAACTTTAAACAATGCTGACGATCAAGTGATGACAATAGCTTGTAGATTCTTTTAAAAAATCAGACAAGCTATGAATTATTTCGGAAGAAATCCAACTAAAATCAAGGCAAAAATGCAGGTTTATTGAGATTCCAATTTAATTAATATAAAATGCGTAGTATCAAACATCTGATCTATTCTCAATCTGTAACCGTGAGAACACAACATGACCTATCCCAGATATGAGACAGTTTGACCCAAACTCTAGTATCAACTGTACCAACTGATAATTTATATTTCCTGGTATGTCATTCTTTGGTGGTTGAGTATAGCAATGGTCTGACATTACATTTAACTCTGACTTGCCATGTAAAATATGGTTTTCATTGTGAAATCCAAGCCAGTTTGTTACGAAGGTTTTCATAAATGATGGAAATAAGGTGTCAGTTATTGTTTCTGCGGATGGCAGTGTATCAATACAAGTAATATTGTCTCTTTTAAATGTTTCAACTTTTTCCTTTATCAATTCCTCCAGTTTGTGATATTCCTGGCCTAGCCAGTCACTGATCTGATACAGCAGGATGAACTTTTCTCGAGATATTCCAAATGTGTTCTTGAAAACATTGGGCATTCCATCGTCAACCCCAACTAACACCAAAAACTCCTCCATTATTTTAAATAAAATGCATCCAAAGTTTTCAAATGCATCGGTTTTCTCTAATTTTGCAAAATAGTTCAAGTACTCAAGCACCAGCATTATCTGCCGCACAACCGGGTTAGAGACTTCTTCTATAAATGTTGTCTGAATGAACTGTATCAGTTTTTCTCTAAATTTTCTTGTACCTAGGTATTCATAACTTTGTCTGTCATTATCTGTGTATGAAGGATTGCACTCCATGTTGTTTGCAGTCGGATCTGAGCATGCTGCAGCATCTGTCTCATCAACAGCACAACTGTTTTCACACGAAACGGTTTCTTCCATCGCATACTCTGGACAACATTCACAAGAACTGACACAGTTACAAACACTTTCTGTACTGACGATATTTCCCCTGTAGTCGACATATACTTTAGCATGTATGCTTTTTTCATTTGAGAGAACAATACATTTACTGGTGCAAGCCCTACCCACAGGCTTTCTAGCTTCAATTTCTTGCTGTATGTTTTGCGGACAGCTAACATCAGAGAGTATACAATCCTCCGGTACAACCTTAAGACGTTTGTTGAATCTAAGAATGCCATCTGCTGGTAGAAGAGGGTCATCATAACGCTTCAACCACACTTCCTGTATTGTAAGAATTCATAAATTTTCTGTGTTTTCTTGAAATAAGATCATATTTATTGATGATTTAAATCTGAAACTTAGGTGTAGACTAAACTTATGAAATCATAAGCCTAACTTAAGACTTTAGATGTGTTAATTTTACTTTCTGTCATCAATTTATATATGTTTTATAGATATTAATGAAACTTGACTTCAGTATCGTATATACTTCAAGAAAAGCTAGTCAAGATTCAGCACACATATATACTTGTCACATAATCAAGACATATAAACCACTTGAATTTTTATATATTTTATGTCTCGAGTGTAAATTTCAGACTCAGAATGTTTTTGGTATTTTCTTTAAACACACTCCTAGATTATCTGTACAATTTTACTAAGTAGATTAAAGCAAACAGAAAGAAAAAATTTATTGAACAAAATCTTTCTATCTAAGGTTTTATCTGTTGATAAGTGAAGTCATGAAATATGTGACTAAACTAAAGCTGATTCCTAACCAAACGATATAGTCAGTGCATTAATAATGAAATTTAAAAGAGAACTGAAGTACAATTATGATATTCCATACAGTCAAGTTCAGGCAATATCCTAATGCTTAACCCGACATACATAGGTCCAGCATAATACATAGTCATAATGCATAAATTCCATCAAAGAAATAACTGAAACATTGGAAATTTTCAAGAGTGATTCATTTTTGCTCTTTTTGCTATATCCATTGACAGACAGGTAACACTTTAGATCAGACACATGTCTCTCTCGTCTGCCCCTGTAAAGTGTTAGCCAAAATCTTTATGCATTCTAAAATGAACTAAGCATTGAAAATGATTAGTAGTTACTGCAAATGTAATTAAACATGTTTTATAACGTAAATTTGGGTGACGGGCTTCATTAATTTGGATCTTTTCAGTATTTTTAAATTTAGACTGAATAATATTCATAATAATGGTTGCCTCTTAATTATCTTAATACAGAAATACTGTTCAACTATAATCTATCATTATAATTATTTGACGAATTACTTATAATGACCATATTTTTCTCATCAAGTGATGTTTCTACTAAGTCAGAAGTGGGCTTCTACTTGTTGTTAGGGTGGTGTGGGGATGGGGAGGTAGGGGCGATTGGGGAGGGAAATAGCACAGTATTTGGGAAAACGGGAATGAAAATCATTTAGTATTTAGTCAGTTTTAAAGAAAACAGCATGATTTATAAAGAACTGCTGGTTGTAATAATAAATAACCTACAAAATATACTGTCGAAGCCTTGCAATCACTCTATACAGACCTGAAGTTCTAACAGGCAGTCTCTCTGGAAGGCCATATTTCCTAGATCAAAGGCAACATGGAACAGTCCCTGTACACTGAAGAACCATATAACACCACTATTGTTGATCCCTTCTATCTTAAAACCTAAATTTGAAAACATAAAACCTTTAATGGAATGCATTTGAATCATATTAACCTTAGTAGGAGGTACTAAATTAAACTGCTTTTTAAAAACTTACAAAATTCTAAAATGCATGCTGATGTATACAGTACTAAAATTAAATTTCATTGCATGTATGTTTTGTTATGGCTAATTTTTCACTATGTACCGGTATATCAAGTTGTATCTATACTATGTACCGGTATATCAAGTTGTATCTGTACTATGTACTGGTATATCAAGTTGTATCTATACTATGTACCGGCATATCAAGTTGTATCTGTACTATGTACCGGCATATCAAGTTGTATCTATACTATGTAGCGGCATATCAAGTTGTATCTATACTATGTAGCGGCATATCAAGTTGTATCTATACTATGTAGCGGCATATCAAGTTGTATCTATACTATGTAGCATATCAAGTTGTATCTATACTATGTAGCAGCATATCAAGTTGTATCTATACTATGTAGCGGCATATCAAGTTGTATCTATACTATGTACCGGTATATCAGGTATATCAAGTTGTATCTATACTATGTACCGGTATATCAAGTTGTATCTGTACTATGTACCGGTATATCAAGTTGTATCTATACTATGTACCGGTATATCAAGTTGTATCTATACTATGTAGCGGTATATCAAGTTGTATCTATACTATGTAGCGATATATCAAGTTGTATCTATACTATGTACCGGCATATCAAGTTGTATCTATAGTTGTATCTGTACTATGTACCGGTATATCAAGTTGTATCTATACTATGTAGCGGTATATCAAGTTGTATCTGTACTATGTAGCGGTATATCAAGTTGTATCTATACTATGTACCGGTATATCAAGTTGTATCTAGACTATGTAGCGGTATATCAAGTTGTATCTATACTATGTAGCGGTATATCAAGTTGTATCTATACTATGTAGCGGTATATCAAGTTGTATCTATACTATGTACTGGTATATCAAGTTGTATCTAGACTATGTAGCGGTATATCAAGTTGTATCTATACTATGTAGCGGTATATCAAGTTGTAGCGGTATATCAAGTTGTATCTGTACTATGTAGCGGTATATCAAGTTGTATCTGTACTATGTAGCGGTATATCAAGTTGTATCTATACTATGTAGCGGTATATCAAGTTGTATCTATACTATGTAGCGGTATATCAAGTTGTATCTATACTATGTAGCGGTATATCAAGTTGTATCTATGCTATGTAGCGGTATATCAAGTTGTATCTATACTATGTACCGGTATATCAAGTTGTATCTATACTATGTATCGGTATATCAAGTTGTATCTATATTGACTTGCATATTCATTAAATTAAATGTTATTCTTTGATTTTACAAATTTCACATGACTTAATCCGCTTGGATCCATGCTCAATAAATGTATCATTAGTTGTTCTTTTTTATAAATGCATGCTAAACCAATTATTGTTCATTGAGGACAAATTGTCATGTATGTTGTGGTTACATCCAATTTATACAAGGCAGTCTGAAAGACAGCTAAATCCCCCACCACTGCTATGGATAGTGAAAGGGTAAACCTTTGATTTTAGCTGTGACATTGACCTTGAACTGACATGGCTGACTAATGAATTCTGCACAACGTCTTGATGAGGTGATCATTTGACCCAAGTTTCATGAAAATCCTTCAAGGGGTTTAGGAGATACAGAGCTGAAACCTTTGACCTTCAGTTGTGACCTTGACCTTGAGTTGACATGGCTGACTCATGAGTTCTTGATGAGGTGATCAGTTGACCCAAGTTTGATGAAAATCATTCAAGGGGTTTAGGAGATCTACAGAGTGGATACCAAATGGAAAGCTCAAACCTTCGACCCTTAGCTGTGACCTTGACCTTGAGCTGGCATGGTTGACTTATAATTTCTGCATATCATTCTGATGAGGTAATCATTTGACCCAAGTTTTATAAAATTCCCTCAAGGGGTTTAAGAGATATAGAGCGGACACAAAATGGAAGGCTCAAACCTTTGACCTAGAGTTGTGACCTTGACCTTGAGCCGGCATGGCTGACTCATGAGTTCTGCATATCGTCTTGATGAGGTGATCATTTGACCCAAGTTTTATAAAATTCCTTCAAGGGGTTAAGGAGATATAGAGCGGACACAAAATGGCAGGCTCAAACCTTTGACCTTGAGTTGTGACCTTGACCTTGAACCGACAAGGCTGACTCATGGGTTCTGCACATCGTCTTGATGAGGTGATCATTTGACCCAAGTTTCATGAAAATCCTTCAAGGGGTTTAGGAGATATGGACCGGACACGATTTTGTTACAGACGGAAGGGCGGACGCAGAAAAGCATATTACCTTAAAAAGGCACCTTTGCAAAAACAACAACCAAAATTCAAACCCACAGAATTATTTAACATTAAGTACAACATACCTGTAAGTTTCATCTTTACTGCAAAACCCAGTTTTGAAAACCTTGTGATCACTCTTGTAAAGTTCTTCCTTGACATTTTTGAACCACACATTACATCTGAGGCAAGGAACAGAAGCCGTCCTGGACACTGAAAACATAAAACACTTGATAAAAAAGATGGAGTAGTTAAGTATGAAATAGCTAATAATATTTATGGAAGCCTTTTGTGTGATACATACACGATTAAACAGGTCTAAGACAAGTCACAGATTTGCTATATAGCTAAATCTGACTATATAAAGCCAGAAATAGCTAAAACAACAATAACAATTGTACAATATGCCAGTATCAAATATAAAACAGTCATTATCACATCCAAATGGTTTATAAGACAAGAACTGAGATCTATGCAGTCTCAATTCCAATACATGTTGCAGGTTTCTTTGATTAAACATTACTAAATTAGTCGTAAGTAACGGTGATTTTCACAAGTGTCACATTCTTCAACTATTTATTGCAAACAACTACTGCATTTATTGTCAATGAGACAACGAGGGCCTTGGTCTTGTGTTGTTGTCTTTCATCTTTTAAACCATTGGTCTGCAATAATGACCATTTTGCATATAGATTTTTTACATACTTTGCGTTTATAGCAGCTAGTTTAGCTATATAGCTAATTTGGGACATTTATGGACCTGTTAAAATATTCAAACAAGAAGCATTTTGTGCCTTTGACCTGAGAGATCCAGGTCATAAGCACAACACATCTTCCCAATATGGTTAACATTTGTGTCAAATTATTTTCAAATCCCTTGATAAATGGCAGAGTTATAGACCGGACAAGAAACAGACCATGTTAACCTTTGCCTTCTAAGTGTGAACTTAGCCTTGGAGCTAGAGGTCTGGGTCTTGCGAATGATACATCCTCTCATGGTAAACATTTATGCCAAGTTATTTCAAAATCATTTCATAGATGGCAGAATTATGGACTAGACACGAAACAGACCCTGTTAACCTTTGACCTCTAAATGTGACTTTGACCTTGGAGCTAGGGGTCTGGGTCTTGCACATGACAACTTGTCTCATTTAATGGTGAACATTTATGTCAAGTTATTCCAAAGTCCCTTTATGAATGGCAGAGTTACAGGCCGGGCACACGGACAAACTGTGCAATTTTAATATGCCCACCTTTGAAGGCATAAAAATAATAGAAATAAACCAATAAAATTGTTGTAAGACCGTTACAAAGACATATATTTGAAGGTATATAGGTATATTCTATGTTCAAATGATGATTTTGAAGTGTGTTTATTACAAGAAATAAATAAATATATTACAGATTATACTTTAATCTTAACAGAGACATGTATCAGCACACAAACTTTGTGACAAAGACACGAAAATACATAAATAAAAATTTTACTGTCAAATTATTTCTTTATTTATAGTTCAAAAATAATTATGAGTGTTGATTACTGGTACAAATAATAAAGAAATGTTTCAAATATACACTTCTTAAAAGAAAAAGATTGGAATAAACTCTGACGAAGTCCAACAGAGACATGCAAATTTAAGACTGTCAAAAAAGCACAAAAGACACACAAAGACAGTCACACAGACATGCAAAGACAGACACCAAGACATACAAAGACAGACACAAAGACATACAGTCACAAAGAAATGCAGACTTTCACAAAGACATGCACAGACTGTGAGACACAAAGCCATGCAAAGACAGTCACAAAAACAGGCAAAGACAGTCACAAAGGCACTCAAAGACAGACATAACGACATGCAAAGACAGTCACAAAGACATGGAAAGACAGTCACAAAGCATCAAGATAGACAAAGACAGGAAAGACAGTCACAAAGCATGAAAGACAGTCACAAAGACATGGAAAGACAGTCACAAAGGCACTCAAAGACAGACATAACGACATGCAAAGACAGTCACAAAGACATGGAAAGACAGTCACAAAGGCACTCAAAGACAGACATAACGATATGCAAAGACAGTCACAAAGACATGGAAAGACAGTCACAAAGACATGAAAAGACAGTCACAAAGACATGCAACGACAGTCACAAAGGCACTCAAAGACAGTCACAAAGACATGCAAAGACAGTCACAAAGACATGCAAAGACAGTCACAAAGGCACTCAAAGACAGACATAACGACATGCAAAGACAGTCACAAAGACATGGAAAGACAGTCACAAAGACATGCAAAGACAGTCACAAAGACATGAAAAGACAGTCACAAAGACATGCAAAGACAGTCACAAAGATATGAAAAGACAGTCACAAAGACATGAAAAGACAGTCACAAAGACATGCAAAGACAGTCACAAAGACATGCAAAGACAGACACAATGACAGTCACAGACAGACACAAAGACATGCAAAGACAGTCACAAAGACATTCAAAGACAGTCACAAAGACATGCAAAGACAGTCACAAAGACAGTCACAAAGACATGCAAAGACAGTCACAAAGACATGCAAAGACAGTCACAGAGACATGCAAAGACAGTCACAGAGACATGGAAAGACAGTCACAATGACATGGAAAGACAGTCACAAAGACAGTCACAAAGACATGCAAAGACAGTCACAAAGACATGAAAAGACAGTCACAAAGACATGCAAAGACAGTCACAAAGACATGCAAAGACAGACACAAAGACATGCACAGACAGTCACAAAGACATGCAAAGACAGTCACAAAGACATGCAAAGACAGACACAAAGACAAATCACAAAGAAATGCAAAGACAGTCACAGAGACATGCAAAGACAGTCACAAAGACATGAAAGACAGTCACAAAGACATGGAAAGACAGTCACAAAGACATGGAAAGACAGTCACAAAGACATGGAAAGACAGTCACAAAGACAGTCACAGAGACATGCAAAGACAGTCACAAAGACATGCAAAGACAGTCACAAAGACATGCAAAGACAGTCACAAAGACATGCAAAGACAGTCACAAAGACATGCAAAGACAGACACAAAGACATGCACAGACAGACACAAAGGCATGGAAAGACAGTCACAAAGACATGGAAAGACAGACACAAAGACATGAAACGACAGTCACAAAGACATGCAAAGACAGACACAAAGACAGTCACAAAGACATGCAAAGACAGTCACAAAGACAGACACAAAGACATGCACAGACAGACACAAAGGCATGGAAAGACAGTCACAAAGACATGGAAAGACAGACACAAAGACATGAAACGACAGTCACAAAGACATGCAAAGACAGACACAAAGACAGTCACAAAGACATGCAAAGACAGTCACAAAGACAGACACAAAGACATGCACAGACAGACACAAAGACAGTCTCAAAGACATGCAAAGACAGTCACAAAGACATGCAAAGATAGAAACAAAGACATGCACAGACAGACACAAAGACAGTCACAAAGACATGCAAAAATAGACACAAAGACAGTCAAAAAGACACAGTTACAACGAAACAAAAGCTGTCACTATTAGTGACAAATACCCCCGAAGCATACCCAAGAATGCTAGTTGTCTGAGCAAAATATGCCAGAATAGTTTAGGCATGAGTAATTTTGTGCCCTTGACCTTGACCTGAGAGACCCGAGTCATAAGCTTGACACACTTCAATATGGTTAACATCTGTGTGAAACTATTTCAAATCCCTTGATAAATGGCAGAGAAATGGACCAGACAAGAAACAGACCATGCTAGCTTTTGACTTCTAAGTGTGACCTTGACATTGAGCAAGGGGTCTGGGTCTTGCGCATGACACATCACCTCATTATAGGGAACATTTATGCCAAATAATTTTAAAATCCCTTAATCAATGGCAGAGTTATGGACCTGACAAGAAACTGACCATGTTAACCTTTAACCTCTAAGTGTGACCTTGACCTTCGAGCTAGGGATCTGGATCTTAAGCAAGACATGTCGTCTCATTAGTGTGACCTTGACATTGAGCAAGGGGTCTGGGTCTTGCGCATGACACATCACCTCATTATAGGGAACATTTATGCCAAATAATTTTAAAATCCATTGATGAATGGCAGAGTACTGAACCAGACACGAAACAGACCCTGTTAACCTTTGACCTCTAAGTGTGTCGTTGACCTTGGGGCTAGGGGTCTTGCACAAGACAGACCGTCTCATTATGGTAAACATTTAGCCCAAGTTATTTCAAAATCTCTTCATGGATGGCAGAGTTCTGGACCGAACATGAAACAGATCCTGTTAACATTCGACCTCTGTGACCTTGACCTTGCAGCTAGGGGTCTAGGCCTTGCACATGACATATCGTCTCATTATGATGAACATTTAAGCAAAGTTACTTCAAAATCACTTCATGGATGGCAGAGTTACAGCCCGGACAAGAATTTAAACAGACACATACACACGGATGGACAATGCGATTATAATATGCCCACCTTGGTAGGCATAAAAATAAACATGTCTAAAACCACCGTTTAAATGTAGAAATAACATTCTACCTTCAAATATATATTTTTGTGTCCATCTGATATTCGGACGAATATAACTCAATTTACTGTCAAATTTTGTGTGACATTTATGTCAATTAGTGATCAATTAGCTCATGCGCATGTGAAATTTGAACAGGGTTTTGATTGTGTATACTGGACTTCCAACCCACTTTGGTGGCATTTACTGACAGTGATTATTGGGTACTTTATCTTTAAAAACGGGAGAAGATTTCAAAAATTTGTTTTAACAGCGATTTCTGGTCATGCTGGTAGGCAACGTTATTTATTTACTCAAGCTGACCCTTTTTTTGTTGGGGCAGGAATGGGCTATTTCAAACAAGAGATCACAGAGCGATCTTGGCGCCCACCAATGTGCCATTTTTGAGTGTTCCAAATTTCAAGACTTATTGACCAGCTCAAGGTCAAATTTCATTTCCATACACAACACTGTGCATATGGTCCATGCATGTGGTCCAAATTTGAAAGTTGTTGCTTGAGAAATGTGAAAGTAGGTCACTAGATCAATTTCAAGGACAAAGTTCTTTGTACACAAAAGTATGCATGTGCATCAAGTTTGAAGGCTGTAGTTTGAAAAATTTGAAAAAAGGTCACTAGGTCAATCTTAAGGTCAAAGTTTATTTCGGTACACAAAACTATGCAAGTGGTCCAAATTTGAAGGCTGTAGCTTGAGAAATGTGCAAGTAGGTCACTAGGTCAAAATCAAGGTCAAATTTCATTTCGGAACACAAAACTATGCAGGGGGTCCAAATTTGAAGCCTGTACCTTCAAAAATGTGAAAGTAGGTCACTAGGTCAATGTCAAGGTCAAAGTTTGTTTCGGTACACAATCCTATGCATATGATCTAAATTTAAAGCCTGTAGCTACAGAAATGTGAAAGTAGGTCACTAGGTCAATCTTAAGGTCAAAGTTCATTTCGGTACACAAAACTATGCAAGTGGTCCAAATTTGAAGGCTGTAGCTTGAGAAATGTGAAAGTAGGTCACTAGGTCAAAATCAAGGTCAAATTTTATTTCGGAACACAGAACTATGCATGTGGTCCAAATTTGAAGCCTGTATCTTCAAAAATGAGAAAGTAGGTCACTAGGTCAATGTCAAGGTCAAAGTTTGTTTAGGTATACAAAACAATGCATGTGGTCCAAATTTGAAGGCTGTAGCTTGAGAAATGTGAATGTAGGTCACTAGGTCAAAATCAAGGCCAAATTTCATTTCGGAACACGAAACTATGCATGTGGTCCAAATTTGAAGCCTGTACCTTCAAAAATGTGAAAGTAGGTCACTAGGTCAATGTCAAGGTCAAAGCTTTTTTCGGTGCACAAAACTATGCATGTGGTCCAAATTTGAAGGCTGTAGCTACAGAAATGTGAAAGTAGGTCACTAGGTCAAAATCAAGGTCAACTCATGTCTTCATCTTGCCACTCAAAACCATACATGTGGTCCAAATTTGAATGTTGTAGGTTATTGACAAGAAGATTTTAAAAGCTTTTCCCTATATAAGTCTATGTGAACCATGTGACCACCAGGGCGGGGCCATACTTGACCCCAGGGAAATAATCTGAACAATCTTGGTAGAGGACCACTAGATGATGCTTCATACCAAATATCAAAGCCCTAGGCCCTGTTGTTTTGAACAAGAAGATTTTTAAAGTTTTTCCCTATATAAATCTATGTAAATTATAAAAATAAACAAAGGGCCATAACTCACTAAACAAGAGGGCCATGATGGCCCTATATCGCTCACCTGTTGTCATTGCACTTGAGGACAAGAAGGTCCTCAGAAAAAATATCTAAGTCCAAAGGACAGGAACAACAAAGGGAAGAAATTAAACCAAAAAGAAAAAAAGAATTCTTACAAGGTACAGATAATATGTCAAAATACACCTAAAAATTGGAGGTACCATCCATGTTTTACCACAGAAAAGTGGTCTCGGTTTTTCCCTACGGCCAATAAAAAAAAGTTACTAAAACAAGCTATTTACAGTAACGTAAAAGGGAAGTAATTAAAAACAAGAGCTGTCTGATGACAGCGCGCTCGACTATTCGAAGAATTGATTGAAGAATGGGGTCAAAATATTTCCAAGGATATTCAGACAAAAGAAATAAATAGATTAGACAAACAATGTTCCTATATTACTTTGATTTCGATAAGTCTTGCACTAAATGGCAAGATATGAGGCAATTTCAAAGTAAAAAAAAAGGGCCATATTAAATTCAGTCAAAATAGTTATGTACTCTTGCCTACAGATGGAAATCATAATGATAAACAAGTGTTCAAAGTTTAAAAGCCATATGTCAAATAGTTTTGACAAAACATGGACTTGTATGAAAACAGAACCAATTTCAAAGTCCAAAAAGGGCCATAATTCAGCCAAAATAGATGACAGAGTTATTTTCTCTTTCCTACAGATAGAGACTATTATACTAAACAAGTGATAAAAGTTTCAAAGCCATATGTCAAACACTTTACAAAAAATATGAACTGGTACGAAAAACTTAACCAAGATTTCTAAGTCAAAAAGGGCCATAATTCAGCCAAAATCCTTGATGGAGTTATGTACTCTTGCCTATAACTGGACATGGTGATGGTAAATAGGTGTTGAAAGTTTCAAAGCTTTATCTCAAAAGACTTTGTCAAAATATGAATTGGTACGAAATATTAACCAAGCTTTCTAAGTCGAAAGGGGCCATAATTCGGTCAAAATCCCTGACGGAGTTATGTACTCTTGCCTATAACTGGCCATGGTGATGGTTAACAAGTGTTGAAAGTTTCAAAGCTTTATCTTAAAAGACTTTGTCAAAATATGAACTGGTACGAAAAACTTAACCATGATTTCAAAGTCAAAAGGGGCCATAATTCAGCCAAAATCCTTGATGGAGTTATGTGCTCTTGCCTATAACTGGCCATGATGATGGTAAACAAGTGTTGAAAGTTTCAAAGCTTTATCTCAAAAGACTTTGTCAAAATGTGGACTGGTACGAAAAACTTAACCAAGGTGTGACGCCGACGCCGACACCGACGCCGTGGTGAGTAGGATAGCTCTACTTATTCTTCGAACAGTCGAGCTAAAAATGATTGTAAGTTAACAAAAGAAGGATCTGCCAAATAAATCTGTTGACATAAATGAAATTTCAGATCAGTATCTTCATTAGTTACGGAGATATACCCATTTTAATTTGAAATAAAGGGAGGTAATTTGACATAAAATCAGTCCATAGTTATCTACCCTGATTGTCTCAGTCCAACTAATGACAATAATGAAATTTCAAATAAGTCCTATAAGTACTTACTGATATAAATCCATTCTGATTACAATCAGGGGAGGTAATCAGATATAAAATAACTCTGGAACCTACAAATGGATCTGATTTGTCATGGAATCCAAGATTTATTGTTGTTGAAGATATTTTGGAAGTTTGTATCAAATAAAACCATAAATGAAGTCTCTATATGGCTGCAAAAGCCAAAATAGCCAATTTTGGACCTTTAAGGGGCCATAACTCTAGAACCCATGAAGGAATCTGGCCAGTTTAAAGAAGGAACCAAGATCTTGTGGTGATACAAGTTTTGTGCAAGTTTGGTTAAAATCAAATCATAAATGAAGCTGCTATTGTGCAGACAAGGTCAAAATAGCTAACTTTGGCCCTTTCAGGGGCCATAACTCTGGAATCCATTATGGGATCTGGCAGTAGCCGGTTCAAGAAAGGAACCGAGATCTTATGGTGACACAAGTTTTGTGCAAGTGTGATTAAATTCAAATCATAAATGAAGCTGCTATTGTTCAGACAAGGTCAAAATAGCTTATTTTGGCCCTTTCTGGGGCCATAACTCTGGAATCCATTAAGGGATCTGGCTGGTTCAAGAAAGGAACCGAGATCTTATGGTGACACAAGTTTTGTGCAAGTTTGACTAAATTCAAATCATAAATGAAGCTGCTATTGTGCAGACAAGGTCAAAATAGCTAATTCTGGCCCTTTCAGGGGCCATCACTCTGGAACCCATAATGGAATCTGGCCAGTTCAAGAAAAGAACCAAGAACATATGGTGATACAAGTTGTGTGCAAGTTTGGTTAAAATAAAATCATAAATGAAGCTGCTATTGTACAGACAAGGTCAAAATAGCCAATTCTGGCCCTTTCAGGGGCCATAACTCTGGAACCCATAATGGAATCTGACCAGTTCAAGAAAGGAACCGAGATCTTATGGTGATACAAGTTGTGTGCAAGTTTGGTTAAGATAAAATCATAAATGAAACCACTATCATGCAGACAAGAAATTGTTGACGCACGGACGCACGACGGACCAAGGGTGATCACAAAAGCTCACCTTGTCACTATGTGACAGGTGAGCTAAAAATTGTTGAACCAGTCGGATTTTCAGGGGGACACAACTAGAGTACCAATACATCATTCTGATAAAGTTTGGTCAAAATCCCCCTGGTAGTTTCTGAGGAGATGCGATAACGAGAAAATTGTTAACAGACGGAAGGACGGACGGAAGGACGACAGATGCAGAGTGATTTGAATAGCCAACCATCTGATGATGGTGGGCTAAAAATAAACTCCTGGCCGGGAGTAAAGTACCGTAACTTCTTCTTCTCCCACTATCAATGCAGGACCAACTCACTGACACTGTCGCAATGTGGTGACTATATGTACACAAGTGAGGGAGGGTCCCAAGTGCCAAATTAAAAGCAGGATAAAAACGATTACTGTAGTGGTGATGTTACATGGCAGCCGCGATCCCGTCCTTGAAGGCTTCCAATGTGGGTACTGCGACGAGGCTCTGTGGGAGCTGGTTCCATAGGACAATGGTGGTAGGGAAGACTCCTTCAGTACTGCTGTACTGTATCTCATTGAGTGGCCTCTCATTGACACTCCCTGTGGTTGAAACATGCAACTTCATCTTGGTGTGGCGATGAGGTTGCGGACTATCTTGTAAAACATCACTGCTTTGGCCTCTTTCCTTCGCTGCTGGAGACTCTCCCAGCCAAGAGTGTTGAGCATTGTGTTGACGCTGCTTCTACATGAGTAATTCCCTAGTTAGAACGAATCTGGCAGCTCTGCATTGCACTGCTTCAACTTTGGTGATGCTGGCCTGTGTGGGGGGCTCCTATACAGTACGTGGCAGCATATTCAACCTGGGATCGAATGTATGTTTTGTAGCAGGTCTCTTTTGTGGACTTAATACAAGATGAGAGGTTGCGACTGAGAAAGGCTGTGGTGCTCTTGGCCTTTTTGGTGATCATGTTGATGTGCGCATTCCAAGATAGAGTGTCAGTTAGAACAGCCCCAAGGTATTTTGACTGTTTGGTTTGCTGTAGCTGTTTGCCATGGATGGTGTAATCGTCATTGATGTCCTTCCGCTTGTTTGAGATTTGGAATACTTCACTCTTGTCAGGGTTAAATTCCATTAACCATTTCTTTTTTCATTCCTGTAGTTTGTTGAGGTCTTCTTGTAAGACTTGTGCATCCTCAGTCAGTGGTCTTGATGCACAGGAGTCTGAAATTCTATCAATAAGACCATAGAAGTCTATCTTTACAAAAAATACCCCCTATATATATAAAATAAACACGTGTATATATAGGGGGTATTTTTTTTTGTAAAGATCGACTTCTATGGTCTTATTGATAGAATTTCAGACTCCTGTGCTTGATGATACGAATGCGGGTCAGGACGGCCCAAATCCAAAACGGCCCATAGCAAGACGGCCCAGTCCAGGACGGCCCAGATATATTAAATATAATATACCGTTATGACAAATAAAAGATGCTATTTTGTAAGATCATAGTTGATTTAGAATAAAATTATATTAAGGGACAAATATTTTTTCTGATTTAATAATCGTTATTCACTTCTTAATTGCTAGAATAAAATAATCTATTTTTGCTTTTTAAGTGTCTAATGATCGTATCTATATAACGATATAAAATAAATTTAAATAAGACATAAAAGTTAAAATAAAAGATATGGCTTATTTTCGTACTTCCTATCCATATTTATTTATCTTTTATGGGCATTTAATTGCTTTAATTGCTTTAAAAATTAATTAATGTTCATTTTATAGATGTTTTTTTCGTGTCCTGCCCTGTTGTCCAATTATATGTATAATAAAATTTGTTGTCATTTTTGCTATGTAAATAAATAAAACATAAAAAGAATTATTTGAAATTCTTGGTTATTCTTGGAAAACTGGTCCTTCATGGTATGGGCCGTCTTGGTTTTGGGCCGTTTTGGTGTAGGACCGTCATGGATTTGGACCGTTTTGACCCGTCACCGATGATACCCGTGTTAAACCTAACCCTAACACAATTTGTAGACTACCCTCCCCACTCCCCACCGGGTCCCTCCAAATAAGCCCCTCCCTCCCATTTTTCTGTTAAATATCCCTCCCCCTGACCCAATAAAAAAAACTGCTTCCACACGGGGGATATTTTCTGGACTACGGAATGGCAAATAATTTATACTTCAAAACTGCAGTAAACAAATGTTATTCACTTAAATACTCAACATAAACTCAACTAACATGCTTGACAGTCTGTGGGAAATGCACGCCATTGTTTCTTTCATTAACTCCAATAAATCTGATCTCATTACCACCAAGCGTTATAGTGGAAAGGCATTTGAACCGAGCTGGAGTCGACCTAGACTTCGCCGACGCCATTTTCTTGGTTGTTCCTAATCCCCGTACCGTATCCGTACCGTACATCCATCTTCGGGAACACTCGGTTTTGTACGGAGAATGGCGGAAATGTACGGAAGCTGAAGTCTATTTTTAGAAATATATTGCGCGGTTGTTATCATTTATGTACATATCAAAGATGTATAAAATACATTTATTTTTATGGCTCTTTGTGTATATTATTATACCTCACATAAATGTCCAATGCAAATTTCCCATTAGTTTAACTTGAATAATATATCATATTCCCCAGTGTTTTTATATTACATGCGCAAAATTGTTATTTTCAATTTCTGCGCAGGTGATATGATCCATAATTTCATATCACATGCGCAACAGCGTTATTTTGTTTTTCTGCGCATGCGATATTATTTTTTCATATCACCCGTTGAGAGATTGATAGTTTGCATTTATTTCAAAGAGTGAGTCGATAAATTTTCAGACAAGGTGCATGTATTATCATACTTTAGGATTAAATTACCCATTTCTGCTGCTCTTGCACGGCCGAATTTACTTTTTTATGTTACGTGCAAAGTATTTCGAAAACAATTTTTCATCAAATATTGAATCGAAACAACCACAATAAGTTTGGAAATGATCTTACAAAGAGAAGGAGTGCTCACACTTAAATATTTCGTTTAGAAAAAAGTCATCGACTTTTTTCGAACGCTACTGATTGACGCGATGCTAAAATATTAGAATAAACATAGGGGTCAGCTATATGTAAACGTCTCGATTAAATCTATAAAAAAAATTCTAATTACACGGCAAAATCGCCATAAATTATAAGTGCTAACAAGTAAAGACTTTTAGTTCTGTCTTCATTACTTGGTTAGTAATTACTTTTTAATGTTAAGTAAATTACTATGTTGATTTTCCAGTAAATGCTTTGACCCTCATAATCTTTCGGTATAATAAAATAAATATTGCATTCCTGAGAGGGTGATATGAAAAATGTTCACCCCTCGAAATATGAATATAGACCTCGGCTGGCGCCTCGGTCAATATTCATATATCTCGTGGTGAACATTTTTCATATCACCCTCTCAGGAATGCAATATTTATATACTGCCATACCGCAGTAGATACCTCTCTATCGTGTTGTCACAGAGCTCATGAAGGAATCTAATTTTTTATGCAAAAGTGAAATAAAAATTAAATGTCGATGCTGAGTTTCGAACCCACACGGCAAAAGATCTGTTGAACATGGACAGTATGCTTTACCACTGAGCTAATTCGTAATTGGTACTATTCTAGAAATATTTAGATTGTAACATGTTAGAAAAATGTTGAATTCCCTATGTTCCATTTTAATCTATTTATAGTCATGTTTGTAAATATCAAGTTAACGGTTGGGGCATAGTACTAAACAGATGACATTATATTTATAGGTTATTAGCTTTGTATCGGGAAATATGCACGAGTTCTTCAGCGGAAATATTGCGCGACTTTAGGAGCGCAATATTCTTCCGCTGAAGAACGAGTGGATATTTCCCGATGCAAAGATAATAACCTTTTTATTACATACACATCTACACGTATAAATATAATTTGTTCAATAGTCTGAATAGGATTGACAATATTGAACTAAACAGAAAAATAGTAAAACAACAAACACTGAATTACGTCACGCACCCGATATGAAATTCAGGCGTCAGTGTATGGAAAAATATTAACGTTTCCGGTACCATTGTAACTTAACGGGGAATAGAAACGAGTATGTAATAAAAATATCATATGGCAGCGTGTGTGACATTGATATTGTCAACCCGAGGGCAGAATGTCACCGGCTATAGCAAGAAAAATATTCATATTTCAAATGTGTGGAGCTAGAAATTTTACTGAGAGTATTTATTGTAACAAGAGATTATCTATACAACTGATTTCTTCATTGTTTTCAATTACGAAATTCGCTTTGAAACAGGATTAAATATCAGTCAGAAGCACAGAAAGGCGACAATAAGACGACACTGCCTTGATTTTTAGAAAAAAGATATGTAAAAAGATACTTGCAAATAAAGATCTTTATATTTGATAAATGAAAAGGAAGTACACAAGCACTATCTTTAAAAAAAAAAGAAAGAAAAAAAGAAAAAAAAAATATCGCTGATCTAGATCACTAATGTATTTCATTACGTTTCCTGCACACTGGACTGGTGTTTCCGGCGATTTACCCATGCCAGCAAAACCCATCAGGCACCTCCATGCCAGATGACTCTCGTGCTGTTAATGACAACTAGCGATTCATGCATTGATTATATTTTGTTTACGTAAAATACAAAACAAAAATCAGGTACCTTAATAGTTTCTCTCCGTTCCTTCTTACGCATATCTACACCATTGAAGTTCAGTAAATTCTAAAGTTAGGAGGATGCTCTTTCATTAAAAAAAAATTAAGACTAGGTAGTGATAACGCGGGTTGCCGACAACAGATTCAACCGATCCTGCTAATTTTTCAACGTTAAGCAATCAAAAGATTACTAGGATACAAGATCTACCTTAAAATCGTCACCATTGCATTTATACTACCGCTTCGAGTACGGGAGATCGTGGGTTCGATCCCCGGCCGCATTATACCATAGACGGAAAAAATGGTATAAGTAGCTTCATCGCTTGGCGCTCAGCATTAAGAGGATAGTGCTAGGACTGGTCAGCCCGGTGTCAGTATAATGTGACCGGGTGGGATATCATGTCACGTGTCTAAGTCGTGTTATTCCTGTGAGGTTGGTATTTTGCTCACTGCTACAAGTAGACACCGTCGTATTTATAACTGAAAATTTGTTGAAAAAGACGTTAAATCCGAACACACACACACACACACACACGCACGCACGCGCGCGCGCGCGGATTTATACTAAAAAGTTGTGACTAAATACAGAGTTTGTGCGCCTGTGGTATATTACAAACTCCGGTATATACCGGATTAACTAAATTTGAACGAAAATATCTTAAATGTATATATTTTGTAACCATGGTGATACTAACCCTAACCTTTAGTCAGTATATTATGCATACAATACACTAAATGCGTGCGGACATGCAAGAAAATCAGTAATTTTGCGTGCGCTGCAACTGAAAATAATTCCGGGCATGCGCAGAAACGGCTGCACCAACTCTGCAATGAGAAACATTTATACTAAAAACATTTCTTATACGCACTTTTGGCGGCGAATTGTGCGCGTTATATGCCACTTACTCGAGAAGCATATTATCATGTTATTTTCATGATCATGACAGAAATGTTTTATGTTCTAAAGCAATAAAGCAATTTTTCAGTAGAGTTTCACGGGATATCGGCAATTTCAGATTTTAACATGTTTAGTTTTGTTTGTCCCCACAAGGAAGTTTGAGATAAAATTGAAAGAAATGCTTGACTGAAGCGGACACGCATCTTATAAAACGCACCAGCCAGTATCCTCTTACAAACACTGTATTTTGGTAAACACTGTATTCGATCTAAAACATTAGGCAAGCATTAATCCTCAGGAATTTGACGGTAAACAACGGTAACTCATTTACCAGAACATGAATGAAAATGAATGAATTAGTTTGCGTGTAAGTCTATTGAGACTACTGTATGCACTATTGTGACTGAAAACAATTATACACATTTGACTTGCTTTAAACTGACATCTAGAACAATTTCTGATACGATTAAACATTTTCAACAAAAAGCTGAAATAATTACTTAATCAATGGGGAAATGTGAATGCAAGTAAAACCTATAAGTTATCTTCGATGTTTGTTATATTCTCTCAACTGTATTAAGTCAATACGACCTAAAGTAAACAAACGTCGCCAACGGTCAGCAAACCCCAATGACGTTTGCATTTTCGGACGCCGCCATCTTGGTGTGGACGTCATGTCACGTTGCACAACGCAAATCAAAGAGGAAAATATCCTCTTTTTTCATTTATAACTTCTTTTTACATTCTTTTAAAAATGGGAAACATGCCTAATGTTATTGACACTTTGGTATTTATGAGGCTATTCTGATAATTTTACAAGCAATTTACACAAATTATCGGACGTTCGAATTGGTTGACACAGACTTTAGGGTTGAAATATTCGGCATTTTTTTCCGACTTTACGGATTGAAAAACAATATGTCAGACACACATATAAAAATTTACGTACCGCTTAAATAGTCATATGAATAACACAGATAGGCTATATATATTATAATGCCATTAATTCGTACTGGCCTTGTTATTAGTCCAAGGGTTGTCGTATTGGCCCAAGGCCTTAGACCGAGGGCCAATACGACTGCCAGAGGAAAAATAACTAGGCCAATACGAAATATTTTAATTAATGCTAGTTTTATTATTCAAGTTTTGAACATTGACGGTAACACGATAAGAACTTTTGAGTTACCTTACGGCAGTTATTCATGTTGGAATATAAATAGTGTATAAACATTATCTTTTTAGCAAGTAAAACAAATGGATTGTAAGTAGGTATATATGAATAATTTTGAGAGATATATGCCTCTACATAATCAGTAATAACCGCAACTTACCGTATTTATTTTCTCTACAGTAGTGAGTATCTTAACCAACCAATCACGTATCATACACCCCATGCCTCGTTTAATTCTTGTCCAAAATTGTTTGCAGTCGGGTTCACAATCACTTGCCAGCATATGAATCGCTATTATTATTGCACAAATAATCGACACTATCTATATGTCTGTTTAAGATAAGTCTCATTCTTTCAATTAATCTGAGTTTCGCACATTTTCTCAGTATGTGTTTACTTGAAAATTGTCAGAACTTCTGACAGGAATTTGTTTATACGCAATAACAATATTCTTTTCTTTATTATGTCAGGTTACATGTGCAACAATGTAATAATCAAATCAGAAAAAAAGCATACAAATGGGTAACAATCAGAAAGTACATAGCAATAACTTCTTTTTTATATAAAATTTATAGTAAACGCCGTAGTAGGTAGGGTAGGGGACAGCCGAAAGTATAGTTATGGTCAACAAAAACGTACTGTCAGAATAATTTGTATATTTAATATAGTGATAACGTAACACATAAGCACAGATAGTGCTCGACTCCCTTTTCATGCTGTCATTGCTATAATTTTGTTGAATTGCTGTAATTAATAAAATTTGCGTCATTTGCGGCTGATTTGGGTTCATTATGTGAATGACTGGGTCCCAGCTTCACACATTATATCATATACAAAAGTTAAAGGGAACCAGATATTTGATAGAGCAAGTACTCGTTGTAAAACGTTATGTTTAAATTTGGACCAATCAGAAACAAGTTCTAAAAATAGCACGTCTGCTGAGGTATAAATAGGTAGATAGATGACAGAGAGCTCCCGCCGCGCGCACATCGCGGAGAAGGCATGCTGCTCCACCGGAAGTCATCATAATTATATTGAGGTTTGCTGTTGGAGTCACAACGAAGGGCGGGAGCAGTGGTCCTAAGAAGGGTGGTTTATCTTCCTCAGTTTCGAGTTGTCTACGAACGCAGAACATGGTACTCCGAGAGGATTACGACAGATCAGCATGAAAAGACGCCCGTCGACACTCTACGATGAAGACGATGGCGCAGATATTCTCGCTCATATGTGTCTCCCGGCAGCGAGTATAAATAAACTTAAATGAAGAAGAAGAGAGTTAATTCAGTATCCAGCGGTGGAAGAAGACACATCGAGGATTCAACTAATGATTTATCCCAATACCTTGATAAGGAGACTATTGCATTTACCCTGTCAGGGCGGATAAATTATTAAAAAGAAGACTTTGGAAGTTCTTAGACTAAAGAAGAGTAGCAGAATTTCGATAAGGTTTTGAGCTATAGGGCCAGCGCATAGGAGTTAACCTTAAAGGTAATTGAATGCTATAGACGATAGCATATATAGGCTGAGCATCGGGAAGCTGAGACAGAGACCCAGAGTTTGGTAATCTACTGAGATAGTAGGAGAGTTCCAGCTTATAGAAGGTTCAGCATTATTGGCGAAGTACAGCCAAGGCATCGGGGATATACCTATATGGTAGTTAAATGCTACATATGATAGCATATCGGCGCTGAGCATCCAGGATTCAGGGCATTCATATAGAATTGAGAGGACAGAGGCCAAGCATCTATGCGATATGACTCGTATGTTGCTGATTCAAAGACATTGTCTGACGGGAACTTCAACAAAAAGACCAGTCAAGTATAGAGTCTCCAGCCTATAGAAGTTTGAGTTAAATGGAAATTGTTAGTTTGAAACATTTATTGATTTGCCTGATCCCTGAAATTGTCTAGCTCATAATAAGAAATCATTTACGAATCACTGGTACACGAATCATTTAGGCAAGGTAGCCAGAGCAAAATTCTATATATGAGATATTTGGTCTCACCAGCTCTACGTTTTAACAAAGGACATTCTACATCGTTTGTCAGCTAGTCTAAGACATAGTCACCTTAGCGATTGGACCCAAACCATTGTTCAAGATACTAAATGCGTAGGCACTTCCCTGGGTCATATAACCAGTATCCTGACACGTACATTTAAGCGCCTTTGAACGTGAAATTGATCATGAAAAGGGCGCTATATAAATCTGGTATAATAATAATAATACATCGGCATCGCACATCCGCAGAGACTTACTTGGTTATAACATGAACATGTTAGATGATATTTTTGTCAAAAAATGTGAAAGTTTTGTGTAAAGCAAAATGGCGTTATTTGAAAATCTAACGGAAGTAACCTCAATATTGGCCCTCTCTTTTGAACCAATCAGAAAGATTGAATTCCGTATTGGCCTTGTTTTCTCGTATTGGCCCTGTTTCTCTTATATTGGCTCATTTATGTTTTGTATTAGCTCTATCTGTTTCATATGCTGTGCGCAATTGATCTAATACAGAGCGTAATATTGTAAAGTTGAACAATAAAATTGTCACTATCAATTGAGGTGGTAAAATATTACAGGCTATTTTCGCGTATATTATTTCTCTTAGATAAATCTACTATATGCAGTCACATTATTGAAATGGATATTCATTAGTAGTATTAGAAATACCGCAGCGAGCCCGATTTTGACCCCCCTGACCCCTTTTGACCCTATTCTAAAAAAAAAATCCAATGCCCGGACAATTATAACACAAAAAATAAACAAACTTTCATAGTTACTTTATTGAAAACCAATTATGTAAAAAGTATGATTTAATAGAATTATTATTAACAACTTCCACCAATAATATTTGTAGCAAAATCCTGGCCAAGTGCAAGGCAATGTCTGTGTTCAAGTAAAACGATCAGTCAAGTCCTCAACTTGGATAAACTATTAAAAAATAGATCATCAATACATCCCGAAACCTATCATTCCACCACCTAAATATAAAATGTGATATTGGGCTTTTAATCGGTTTATCTGGTTCACCTATGGGCCTGGCCCCCGTTAATAAAATATTAATATCTATTATATAAATTCCAGTTTTTTCAACTATAAACACACCTTCAAAGTCACATTAGTACATCTATTTTATATTCTTGGTTTGTGTTTATAAAATCTTTATAATCTACGATAATTCCAGGTCTTAATTGAAATATATTTAAATAGCCCAGACCGCCCAGATCTTTATATGTTGAATATATCCAGGCACCATGACGGTTAAATACTTTTTCATTTTTACATAATCATAAAAATTTTTATTATAGTATTCAAAGAGGAAACACTTCATGTTTTACTTTTTCTAGTTTTTCTTCTATTTTCTGTTTTTCTTTTTAAGTTTAAGAATTATTTCAGCTAAATCATCAACTCGTTTTGTTTGTAGCAACTTCAGAAGCAGATAAATTGTCAACAACACCTTTTGTTCTAGCTAATTGTGTGTTTCTTGTTTTAAGAAAACATGTTTTACTTTTGTAATTTCTTGGGTATTAGTGGTAATTTCTTCGACATTAGCGGTTATTGCTTTAGTATTAGCAGTAATTACTTGGGTATTAGCAGTGATTGATTCTCCTTGTTTAGCTGATATTTCAACTACAGAGTCCAAATCATTTATTATTTTTTTAATTTTATCATTAATTTTATCATTAATTATCTTAATTGCTTCTTCTTGTTTAACTGATTTTTCAACTACAGAGTCCAAATCATTTGTTATTTTTTTAATTTTATCATTAAATTCATTAATATCTTCTTGTAATTTTTTTGTAATATAACTTAATTCTGCATATTTTAAATTGTGACGGTTGTCAACAATACTAATCCAATTTCGAATTTGTTTTTTAAAGTCATCTATTTTAGAATTAATTTCTTTTTTAAGGTTATCTAATGCTGTATCATGATCATCACCTCTTGTGAAGCTGCCTTTTCCAATTCAGCTTTATATTCTGCAAATTTATTTGAAAATGTATCGAGTAAATCTTGATTCCCTTTTGCATTTCAGTATTTAGTTTATTTATTTCTGTTCTGATTTCTAACTGATACATATTTTGTAACTTTTTCTCAGCTTCAATAATCTTGTCTTTTAGTTCTTCATGTTTAATCATACTATCTTTTAATTCTTGAACTTGAGTGAATAAAATGTTTAAATTAACTCGAAATACTTCTTTTATGTTGTCATCTGTCAAATCAGATTTCTCTTCAAGTTCTTTAATAGAATCAGTCATAGCTTTCATTTCTTCTTCAATTTTACCTTGTAATTGATTAATTAATAATGAATTCTTTTTAAAATCTTTTGTTAATTCTTCAATATTCTTTACTTCTACTTCTAGTGTTTGTTTTATACTTTTGATGTCTTCAAGTTTATAGTCATCTATTACACTTTGAATTTTTTTATACACAAACCGTCTTGGAACTGCATCGTTGGGTTTATCTGGATTTCCTAGGTTGATTATTTCATTACCTCCCATATCTAATGCTCTGTTCATTGTGTTATCAAGTTCCTTATTCTGTGAAGATACGATTCCGTTTCCTTTTTAAGCTTTTTGAATTGTTTTTTAGTAGTATAATCACTTAAATCAATATCAAATTAACTTTACTTATACTGTCAGGTTGATTAATTTGTTTTACATCATTAAAAACTCCCATTATATAATTATTATATATTACCAGTAAAGTTTTTTCTTAAAAACTTCCTTGGTTTGTCAATATATAAGAAATCATATTTTTGATTTGTTGCATTAGCAAAAGTATCACGATCTATATTTTGTTCATCACAAATCCTATTATTTTCCATTTTACCTGGACTTTCAAATAAAATATAATGTGAACAGTTAATCCGAATATCCTTTGGTGTTTTATAGTAAGACTGACTTAAATAAATAAGTTAAAATAACACAACAGTTTTTGTGGCGTCCTTGAATAAAGTATTTTGTTATTTCATTTTGAACTTTTTTATCTTCACATACAAAATCATCAAATATTACTACTTTTTGTTTTTCTGATTCAAGATTCTCACAAGGTTCAATTTGGTCGGGATCAGCTGAATATTCAAGTATTTCATTTGGATCTACTTTAATCTTTTTTGCAATTTCATTTAAGTTGTTAATTAAATCTTGATATTTAGATTGTTCTAAGTTTTTAGCATATAAGTATAATTTATCATAATATATAAGAGGTTTTCGAAGTATATGCATTAATGTATTTGTTTTTCCAGATCCTGACGATCCACATATTTACATTCTAAAACATGAATCTGGCATAAAAGGATAAAATTGTTTAAAGTTATTGAATTTATCATTTTTTGTATCATAATTTGGAATTTCCATTTATATAATATTACATTATTTTACAATATCTTACATTATCTTACATTATTTTACATTATTTTACATTATCTTACATTATTATATAAATGCAATCAAAACTTAATGAAATGATAATAAGAAAAAAATTAGTTGGGCAAAAGATGAGAGCTCTTAGAGAAGAAATAATGAGAGAAAAAATAAGAAAAGCTACAAATCGGGATATGTATACTGAAATTTATAAGCCAATTACTGAAAAAATAGAAAGTCAAAAAGAACAATTATCAAGTCAGTTAAAAGCATTACCTGGAATTAAGGAGCAATTAGCGTTACTTCCAAAAAGTTTTGTTGATAAAATAAAAGAAGCAGAACAACAACAAAAATTGGCAGAGATAACGGAAGAACAACCACCTCCGGGACTACAACAACCATTACAACCGTTACCGCCGGAAGATACTATGGGTTTGGAAGAGCTATTCCGAGAACAAATGCGATTAATACCGCCGAAAGATCATATGGGTTTGGATGATGAAGATGATGTGTTTGAAGACATTGATGATACAACTGAAGAATCAGAAGAAGAATCAGGAGCAAGACCAAAAGAATTTACAGTTGATTTTAATAAAGAAATTGATTTAAAACTTTTAGATACAGAAAAATATAACACACCACAAGAAGTGTTTAATTTTTTTCACAGCAAATCTGAAAATCCTGATGAAAAAATGACTAGGAAAGAAGTAGAGGATATCATAAAAAATGTATCGGATGAAATAAAAAAATTGGGTAATGAATCTGGTGCAATATCCAGAATGAAAAATCCCACAGATCTTGATTTAAAGCAACAGAAAGCAATTATAGCTAAGTCGGATAATTATAAAAAATATAGATACGTAATCATTGATATTCTTGATCAAGGAAAAAAGTATATGGGAAAAGGAATAAGATATCATAACCCATATAAAGTTTTACAATGGACAATACGGTAATTTAATTATTAACTTAAATAAACTTTATGGTCAAAATAAGTTATTGCTAAGGATAGAATAACTGGAAAAGAAGTAATTAACCACTAAAGTAGATGATGATTTAATTGATTTAATTAATAAAAGTATAACAATAAGAAAAAGCATTCAATCATTCAATAAAAATATTCAAAGATTAACAGAAAAGTCAGGATTACCTATCAATAAAGAATCTATGAAATTTAAAAAAGTAATTAGGGGACAAGGTTATGACGTTTGTCATGTAATCCAAAAGAATTGGTTAATGACTTGGAGTTAATTTGTGGTTCAATTAATGCTGGAAATAATATGAAGAACTAAAAAATGAAGGTATTAGAATAATTGATGAAATATTAAAAATGAATTCTCTTTTACCAGAACAACATGAAATGTTATATAAAAATTATTTTTCTTGAATTTAGATTTTAATTAAAAAGATATGTTTGATAATTATATAAATGGAACAAAAAATAGTATTAAGTTCTGAAACAGTTAAAGATAATAAAAATACTCCGAGTGATTTTACAATCAGATTTAGTCGTTCTTTAATTTTAGGTAAAAATAAAACTTATGTTGTTGGTTTGGATAGTATTAACACTATGACCTACTCTTGGCATAATATTAGTGATGAATATGACAATAAAAGAATTCGTTATCATAATGGTAAAGAATGGAAAAATATTCATATTTACAAATGGTTCTTACAGTTACACCAGATTTTAATAATTATATTAGGGAACATTAATAAGTAATGATGATTTTGAATTTGATAAATCAGAAATTGCACCAATAAGTTTGGAATTTGATTTAAGTGTTTTATAGATTTTGTTTTCAATTACAGATAATTTTAAGTTGGATTTGGAAATATCAAATTTTCATACATTGCTTGGATTTGAGAAAAAAAATTAGACAAAACTGAATGGGGAACTACAACACCAAATATAACTAACTCTGTGGATACAATTTACATTCATTGTGATCTTATTGATAATTCACTTGTTGATGGTAATTTCAGTGATATTATCTATGCTTTAAGTACTGCAGATTTAACAAGAGCTTATCCATTTACAAAAGAACCACAAAGAGTTGGATATTCTGAAATTAATAAATATATTATAAATTCAATTAGAATATATATTACAGATGTATTTGGTAGAATAATTAATTTTAATGAGGTTGAAACAAGTTTTACATTAATATTAAAAGAAATTAATTAAAACTAAAGTTTTAAAACTTTTATTAAAATTTAGTTTTATATAATGTACAAAAAAGTTTATGACAAAAATAAAGGAATATTTATTTATGTTGATGTTCACACAGGAAAAGAAATCATACATGGGACAGGTATCTTTGACACTTTAACGAAATTAATTCAATCTTCAATTGGCACAGCTGGAAAAAAAGCTTTGGAAACAGCAGGAAAAGCTGCACTTGAAAGTGGAACAAAAAAGGTTGGCACAGAAGTTGGAAATTTAGCTGCAGCGAAAATTGTTGAAAAATTTAAAAAGAAACCTGCTCCGGCAGTTGGTAATTTAATTGCTAAGGAATTACAAGAAAAGAATAATAAAAATAATAATAAAAATAATAATGATAATGAGGAGGATATTCATATGAGAATAAATAGAATATTGTCAGGATCTGGGACTTTAGCTCGTGCTGGAACTTCAGCTCAACAAAAACGTATTAACAGATTAATTTATAAAAAATAAAGTTTTAACTTTAATAAAAAATAAAATAATATATAATATATACATGTTTAGAACAAAACAATATTGTGAAAGATATGAATTAACTCCTATTCAATTAGATACAGCCTTAATATCAGTCTTGGGAAATAATGTTAAACAACAAAAAAACGGATATCACTTTACAATTAATGATAGAAGTTCATATTTTGATTGGTTTAATGCTTATTTTGAAGAAGTTTTAAAGTAATAAGCTTGCTGATGGTAATAATTATGATGTTGGAGATCAATTGCTCTAATTAATAATGCAGCTTCATTAATTGATCAGTTAGTGGTTAAAGAAAATGGAAAAATTGTTTATGATTGTAATAATTTATACAAAATAATAAATGTAAAAAATTTAGTTGAACTATCTGAAGATTATGCAAAATCAACTGGAACAAATGAATTTATCTATTTAGATATAAATGATACTGCTGAGAGCAGGAAGGATCAAGATAAATATAATTCGGGGTTTGCATCAAGAAAAACATTAATCGAAGGTGGTAAAGAGGTAAATGCTAAAATTCCATTAAATAATCATTCATTTTTTCAGGGTTTAGAAACTAATATTTTACCTCCAAGTCAAATTCAAATAACACTGCAGCTGACAGATGATGATGAATTAATTTTTAGAGCTAATGCTGCTGATGCTGGTAGAGTAATTGTAACAAAATTAATTCTATGGGTTCCGCGTTTGATTTTTAATGAATTTGGGTTTGAACTAATTGCTACTGAAAGATTTAAAAAAGCAAGATGGTCATACCTTAGGGAAATGATAACACAATCAACTGATACACGACAGACGGACATAACTTTTAGAATAACAGCTGGTGTACAAAACCACAACATGTATTTGTTTATTTACAACGACCTGATAAAAGTAATGCACAAAGACGGAATCCACATTTATTAGATACATTTAAAGTTGATGCAGACAGATGATAATACTTGTATTTTGAGCTCTTGTCGTCTTGAAGTTGGTAATGGTGTTTTTTATCCAGAAACAGAATACACAAGTATATCAAGAATATATGATGATGTAATTAATTATTATTATAAACAAAATAATAAGACTACTGGAAGTCTGCTAAATAGATCAAATTTTCAAGTTTGTTTGGGATTTGTTCATTTTAACTTGGAATATAAAAAGGAAGCAATAACAGAAGATCCTAAACAATTACATTAACAGCTAAATTAAATGTTCGGCCGGCAGCACATGTCCGTGTTTATGCAATTGTATTGTATGAGGAAACAGTTGAAATAAATACTATTGGAAATGAACTTGTTATTGTTTAAATAAAATAAATTTTAAATATTATAATGTCATCAAATTATATTGAATATAAAATTAACCTTACAGATGGACAAAAGAAAAATTTAGCTCGAGCCTACAAACAACAAAATTCCACATTACTTTTAGATTATAAAACATGAACATTACGTGGAAACTTCCCTTTACTATTAACAAAAACACAAATTAATCAAATTAAAAAAGCTGTTGCAAATAATAAGGGATTAGAATTACAATTTCAAAAAAAACAAATGTCCAGTCAAGGTCAAAATGGTGGATTTTTAGGAGCTTTGGCTGGCTTGTTAGGAAAAAACAATTCTTCCAATGGCAGCAAAAATAGCTCCAAAAATATTAGCCCCTCTAGGCATTGAGCCCTTTCTGGACTGGCCAGTACTGGTGTTAGCAAAATACTTGGAAATGGTATGATTTCAGTAGCTAATGATAAGAGAAATATGATATCACCATATCTTACACCTAATCAAAGAAAAGCAATTAGTAGGATCTGGAGTGATTAAATTAACACAAAACAAAAACAAGACGGTGGCTTTTTAGGTATGTGGCTGCTAGTCTAGGAATACCTTTGATTTACATCTTTGTTAAGTGGTAAGGGATTACAGATGATTCACAACGAAGACCTTTACAGACGAATTCCTATAGTAAAAAAAAAATAAAATTATAAACAAACCAATATCTAACTTTGAAATTGAACAATGGGTAAAACAATTAAAAATTAAAAACTTTAGGGGTGTATTTAGTAGAAATAATTTACTAAAATTAAAAGAAAAGGACGAGTGTGGAATTATAAATTTGGATGACTCTGTTGGTCCTGGAACACATTGGGTTTGTTACTTAAATAATATGTATTTTGATCCATTTGGACTTCCTCCACCAAAAGAAGTAATTAAGTATATACCAAATGTAAAATACAACAATGTTCAATATCAAGACAAAACAAGTATGCTTTGCGGATATTATTGTTTATTTTTCATTAAAATGTTACAAGATAAAGTACCATTGTATGATTTATTGTATAAAATACTAAAAATTCATAATCAAAGAGTAAATGAACAAACTATTATAAATTATTTTAATAAAAAAGGACATTTATTTTACTGAAATTTAACTGGAATAATTAATATAATGGGAATATTCAATAATATAAATGAAAAAGTAAATAAAATAGAAAAACAAATAGAAAGGCAATTAATAAGAAAACCTCCATTGTTTTTAACAAGTTATACCCAAGATACCGATGGTGGATTATTTCAATGGAAAACTGTAAATGCTAGTCTTGGTTTAGTTCAAAAAGGTAATAATGTAAGAATTAATTTTAATTGCATTTTAATTATTCTTGTTGATGCAATTAAATTAGATAAAGGAGATGCTATATTACAAATAAAAAATAAAGAAAATGTAATTCTTGCAAGTACGATGTAAAAAATATTGAAAATATGAATCTTTTTCTATTAATTATTGCATATTGAATTTAAAATGGATGGATGTTATTTCTATTAATTTTTAAACGTTATAATTATTCAGTTTACAATTTATGGTTCTATAATTTAATAAAAATTTAATAAAACTTTAATTAATTGAAGAATAAGCTAATGTATTCATTAACATTATAAGAAATATCTTTTATCATCATACATGATTATGATGTTTTATTTATAACATAACTTGAAATGTTTGTGTTTATCAGAACGAATAAACTTTAAAGGATGTGATTTTTTTGGGTTGAAGTAAACAAAGTATCTTTGTATTTTTTATGAACTATTGTTTTCTCTTAACAATAAGTTTTTTAATTCTTACATTTTTTTAATTATTAACTTCATTTTCTAATAATATGAATACATTTTATTCTTAATCCAACAAATTCAAAACAATTACTTCACCGCAGCTTTCATCTTGTTGATTAATTTTCCATTTACTTTTTTATTTTTATCAAAATAAAATTTTGAATTACTATGTTAATCACTATTTAAAATAATCTTTGTCTTATAAAAATGTCTTTATAGGCATCTTTGGTTTTTATTTATATATTAATGAATCAGTCGTCAGTAAACAATAATTTACAATTTTCTCGTATTTCTTAATATAATTATAATGAAAATCATACATTATATATTTTGATTTAAATTCTAGAAATGCACATTCCAAATACAAGGTCTGTTTAATAACAAACTTTCTTTTATTCTATGAATACCAAAAAGGTTAGAGTTAAACATCGTTGAACTAACAATGAAGGTTTGGCTATGTATTTTAATAAAATATTTTCAATCATGAGTTAATTTAATATTAACCCTCTTGCGTAAATTCCTCCATCGTCTTACCGAATACAGAATTGTTCATTAACTTAAAAAAGTCCTTTTCAATGAATTTTTTGCTTTAGATCTTTTTTGAGTATTAAAATCAATATACTTTTTTAACCCAAAGGACTTTCGTCAAAAGTTAATATTTTATGTATTTTGTTACTTTTAACCCTAATTGGTATATAGTTCAAGATTTTTATAATGAACTACATAATTTTGTTTTTTCATTAAAGTTGGAACTAATTTTTTTACATTACTTTTTCCTATTTCAAATTCCTGTTTTAATATATTTTACTATAATCAGAAAGCCATTGATCTGGTATTTTAATTTTTTCAGGAGCTAAGGATAATCATTGGGGTTTTATGTAATTCTTTTGGATATTCAAGATCACATTCAACTATAAGTTAGTTTTACCTTTTGCAATTAATTCTTGAATTGTTTTTCGGATATAATTTAAAGTTTCCAAAGGGTAAAGGTTGACACATGGCCCAACCGTAAGGTTATTGGCGTCGAGGTACATAATGTATTTAGATTCTAATTTAGGATCATAATCTTTCATAATTTATTGTTTGCTTTACTGTATCTGTTTTGAAATATAACTTATTCCTCCTCTCAGTCCCTTTTCAATAAAAGATACATATCAATATCAGTTATTAAATCTAACTTAATTCCAGTCATTTTTAACCATTGCATCCCAAGCTAAACCAGGACTACTAAAATAATGGCAAGGATCTAATTTGTAGTACTCTAAACATAATTTTCTAAAATTTTCGAATACATCAGCTAAAAGTAATACGTCAGTTTTTAATATAGATCATGATATTCTCCCATTGTTTTAATTTTAAATTTTTTCCAGATATTTTTAGCATGTTCATATTCGTTGTCAGATATAGTGTTTTCATTTAAATTGAATAAAACTCTTCTTTAGAAGGTAATTCTGTTTCTTTGAATTTTTTAAATGAATCCATGTAATCATATGGATAAACACCTTTTGTTTTTAATAATTCTATGTAATCAAATCTTGAGATAAATATTTAAATTCTGGAATATTTTTTACTAAGTTATCCAATGATTGAGACATAAACTGGAATGAATCAATAAAGACCAATCAGAAATCATAAATGCCATATATCTTTCCATATTGTTAGGAATAACATTAATTTCTTTTTTAAATTTCCCTATTTGTTGCATAATAAAAATGACCGTCATAACCTCTTAAATTATGAAAATAACAGGAATTTTATGTGTTAGTTTTAAAATTAATATTACATTCTGAGTGAGCACTTCCTCTGAATTTTCCTGTTATATGACAGTGATCACGTACTGGCACTTCACCTTCTATATATTCTTTTCACAGATATGACAAAACTTTGTTTTTAAATTCGCTTTCCATCTTTTTAGACATTCTTAGTTCTTTGTTAAAATTATCTCTAAATATTTCTTTACAATATTCCTCTTCCTCAAACATTTTTCAATAAACTTACAAACTGCTTAGACCTCTATAAATCTGGGTTGGTTTAGTATATTTATCGTCATATCAACAAACAACTTTATAGCCGTAACCACAATCTATATGATTTTGATATGGTTCAGTAAATGAAGATTCAGTTGAGGTAAAGCATTTAAAAAACTTTTTTTAGTTATTGATTCCAAATCAGCATAAATTACAAAAGGTACTGCTAAACCTTTATGATAATTTTTAAATTGTACTTTACTTTCCCTCTTTTGGCATTTTTACACCTTGGATACCATTAATAGCTAAACAATTTGGTATGTGTTCATTTATATTCTTCTTGAGTAAAATTCTGTAAACATGATTTACAAAAATGTTTTTTATGTTGATCTTTGGTTTTATTAACATTAATCTATTAAAGTCTTTTATCCAAACATAATGTTGGACTGGGGTCTCTGGTGATTTACAGTCACCGTTTATTTTATCATTAGTAATTAGCAACATGTCACAGTGTCTTCGTATTGATATTTTGATATGTACAATGGATAAATACTATTTTCTTCATATCCAAATATATTAAATGATATTTCATTTAAAACTTCTATTTTAGGTATTTGATTTAATGTAAAGGAAATTTATTCCAGTATAATCAAGATCGTTTATATGTTTTTTATATTTTGAAATATTTTGAGGATTTTTTTCAACAGGAAATTTGTAAGCTAATGACACCATCTAAAACATTCGTTTATCATCATTCTTTATATTTATTAATCTTTCATTGAATTTTGTAATGGTTTTGGTAATTCTAAATAACTTGAAGCAGCCAATGGACTATACTTATATCTATTTATATAATGAGCATCAACTGACTCTATTCTCCCGCCACTTCCTCTGAAATCCAATTACCAATTCTATTTATTATTTCATCAAAAGCTTGATGTAAAGTTTTTTTTATTTCATTTGTGTTAATAATTTCTAAAGCCTTTGATTGAAAATAAGCTGATTTATATATTGTATCAGTTTTTATCCATTTTTGCAAAAGTTATTTTTAAAACAACGTTTATTTTTATGCCTTTTAAAGTTTAAGTTCAGATTTAAGTATTTCATAAGAGTCGTTTATAGTTAAATATAATTGATTCTTTGGATCTTGTCTATATGTATTTTAATTTCAAATTTCTTATAATATTGTTTTGAAGATCTCTCATTTCCATCTATATTTTATATTTAGAAAAAAAAATCACTAAGGAAAAAAGGATTAAAAAATAATTAAAAAAATAATTAAAAAAATAATAAAATAAATAAAGTTTTAAATTTCTTTAAGATGAATTAAAATATTTAAATTTATATCTTTTTCCGCTGGTTTTTGATATTCCACTTTTAACTTGGTTTTTTTCCTTTGCAGCACATTGTTATTAACCCTGAATTAATATTAAGGTCTTTGGATGCTGCATAAGTGCTTTTATATGTTTTTTTTCTTCATTAGTGTCACAATCGGTTGCAATAACTTTTTTAGGATTGTTTCGAATATTATTTGGTCTGGGACAATCACATAATCTTTCAGCATTTTCTTCTTCAGTTAATAGACAACCGCAGTTCCATTCAAATAAATTATTTTTTAAAGATAAGGATCTATAACATTTTGTAATTTATCAATGACAGATTTTTATATTCATCGCTAACTATTTGATTAAGTTTTGATTTAATAACATTTCTTCTTTTAAAGAACTTTTTTATATGAATTTTTGTCTGGATTCATTATTTTCTCCTAAAGTGCTAGATAATTTTGGTATAATCATTCTATCTACCTTTCTATTAACCATCTATATATATACTTATAGAAAAAATCTCTAAAAAACGCACCTAATGAAATTATATTGATTTGAGAAATTTGTTTATATTATCTATATCTTTTGAATAAGATTTTAAAGTCATTTTTTCTAAATTGTTATCAACTGTTAAAATTTTAATACCTTCTGAAACATTCTGTTTAAACCATTCTTCGTGTAATTTGTGTAGTTTTTCTAAATAATCTAAACCAACTTTGTTTTCTTCCGTTCTGTTTCTTTTTGAAGTCTTTTAAAAACTATTTCTGGGTCGGTTTTAACATAAACAAATCCATCAATTGGGTTTTTTCCATATGGTTTTATAATATGATCAGTTAAGAAAGATGTATACTGCCCACTCGGGGTCATTTATAACACCATTGTCGTGATGTTGTTTTGTAAAAACGTTACTGTTAGTTAAATAACAACGTTCAAGACAGAAACACCATCAAACTGTTTAGCAGAAGATAACATTTTTATATGACTGTTTAAAGTTGTTAGCTGAAAAGAAAATAAATATTTGGAAAGTTCTTGAGCAGCAAGTTCAAAAAGGTTATATGAATTATAATCAGAGTCCATAACATTTTGCCATTCGTGAATTGGTTCTGGAATTATATTAAAATTAGGATTATATTCTTTAATAATATCTAAAAACGTACTTTTTCCTGATGCAATATTACCTTCAACTGATATAATTTTTCTCATTTGGTTTAAACAATATTTTATTCATATATATTTACAACATGAAACGTTACATAGTTACAGCATGAAGGATTGAGTAGAAAGCCAAGCTTATTTGAAACTCTCTCCTTGCGTATTTTGGTATTTTATTTCGGTAACATGTTAACTTCACAATAAACAGTATTGTATGTAGACCGGTTAGACATAAAATGAAGGAAAATAAATATACGTGTATTCATTTAGTATTTAAAGCAAATGTAAAGACAAAAACATATCTATGAGATCGTACAGGAAAGAAAGGACAGAAAGCAAGAAGCAAGAAAAGATAGGTTGTAGAGGTCACTTAGAGCACTTGGTTATGTTTGACGGACTTGTATCATACTCATAAAGGGTCTGAATTAAGAATTAGATATTTGGAGTCGTGTTATGTTTTAAATCTGTTTGTTTGCTGTATATATTTTTGTACGTGTAGAAAGATAGAATTATTTGTGTGTGTTTGTGATTGATGATTACCATATAGCAAAGTTGTAGTGTTATGTTGGAAATTAGTTGGACGCTGTTTGAATAATTCCGCGCGCGCTCCTCTGTGTAAATAGGACAGTTGAAGAAATAGTGGTATGTATTTTCAGCCTCGCCACATGTACATAGTGGGCTATTAACGATGTTCTTGGAAAAGAGGTCTTCATTTAGAGAACTACAATGTGTTCTGAGTCTACAATGGAGAATTTGGTATTTGCGGTCTCCAACATAGTAATGGTCGGGGCTTTATGTCCTCCAGAAAAGAGTCTCCTTTTAAAGATGGCTAGTGTGGGAGAGTTTCGCAGATCTAGTGGTAATTGATTCCATTCGGTTATGGTTGATGGTAGGAAAGAGTTAGCATATAGTTGTGTATGACACTGAAAGTTTCTGATATTGTTTGCATTTCTTAGATTGTATACAGATGTTTGGCCAACGGCATCTGGAACCAAGGAGGAGAGATAATGGGGAGTCAGAAGATTAGTCATTTTATAGAATAGGATCAGTTTATGTTTGTGTTCTCCTGATTTTAAGGGGCTCAAATCCAGTATCATTGTACAGGTTCTCAAAGAACTATTTGGTTGCTCCAGTAATGATTCTGCAGGCTTCCAGTTGAATTTTCTCAAGTTCAAGTTCTTCCTGGTGGGTAATATTACTCCATACCACATCAAATACTCAAGAAGAGGTCGTATAAAGACGATAGATAGTTTCGAGGGATTTGCGATCAAGAATAAACTTTAAGGTTCTCATGATACCGATACGTTTCCACGCCTTTTCCTTGATACTATCTATGTGTTCGTGCCATGTTCCGTCTTAGAGAGGACAACTCCAAGATGTTGTGGGATTCAACCTCATTGATCTGGACATCATGCATGGTTAAAGGAGGATGTAAGGGTTTATTAACTTTACGAGAGATAAGAAGAGACTCTGTTTTCTTGGATTAAAGTCTACTAGCCAGTCATTCGACCATTTAGTTATTTTTAAAAGATCAGAGTTCAAAGATTCAGCAGCAGATATTGGATTATCTACAATGATATATAGACTTGTATCGTCAGCAAAGAGTTTGATGGTAGAGTGTATGTCATGAACAATATCATTGATGAAAACAATGAAGAGAAGAGTCCCAGAATAGAGCCCTGTGGTACACCAGCAGAGATTACAACTGTATCAGAAGAGCCACCAGGAAGAACTACTTTTTGTTTTCTTTGTGATAAGTAGTCACGAAACCAGTCTAAAGACGTCCAGAGATACCTGTAGATTCGAGTTTGAAAAGAAGACCTTTGTGCCAGAACGCGATCAAAGGCTTTAGAGATGTCACAGAAGACTGCACGGACTTCTTTTCCTTCATCTAGTGCTTGACAGAATGTATTGTATATCGAGACAAGTTGGTTTGTTGTTGAGTCGTTGGGGACAAATCCAGATTGGAGAGAAGAAATAAGTTATTTTCTAAGAAAAATTGAAAACATGTTTGTGGATGATTTTTTTCTAATACTTTACTGATGGTGCTAAGTAGAGATAATTGGTCTATAATTTGATACTAATTGCGGGTCATTCTTTTAAAGATAGCACAGACGTGTGCAAGTTTCCATTGTGATGGTAATTTCCAGTATGAAGTGACATATTAAAGAGTTTACAAAATGGATTTGCTAATTGCTGTGATAATTCCTTTAGGATTCTATTATTTACATTGTCTGGTCCTGCTGCTTTTCCTGTTGAAAGTGACTTGAGTGTTACAGTTATTTCATCTTCTGTGATATTGATAGAGTTTATTATTGTGTGATTCGGATTTAATTGTATGTGTGGCAGTGTTTTGTATTGTCGTTAAGTAATGTTTGCGATTGGAAAAAGTTATTAAGTAGGTTTGCCTTGTCAGTGTCTGATGTGATAAGATTACCATTATCATTTAAGATTTGAAATGCTGGGTTAGTTAAAGGTGATATGAATTTCTTTAATATCTTCCAATAATCTGTTGGTTTAAGATTTTCATTTTTTAATTTATCTGACAGTTTTTGAGAATGATGTGTTTTTGCATTTCTGAGGAGCTGATTGTTTTATTTCTTATTTGTCTGTATTTGGTCCAGTGATGTTCGCTCTGTGTACGTTTTGCCTTGTCATATGCTCTTTTTCTTTTCTGATGAGTTTTCTTATTTCATTGTGCATCCATGGAGGGTCGGCTGGTCTAATTGTAGTTATTTTATTAGGAATATGTTTTTTTGATATGGAAATGATATGTTGAGTGATATTATTTGCATATGTATCAATATCATCATCTGCTAGGGAGTCCCAGTTGGTAGAATGCTGCCTCTTGTCTTAAATTGTCGTAGTCACCTTGGTCAAATTTCCATACCATTCTTTTGTAAGTCTTTAGATGAGGCTTAGAGTAGTTGAGACAACAATATATCGGACAGTGAATCTGATATTTTGATCAAGGAATGGATCTCCAACACCTGACGTGTACACATCACATGAGGATGAAACAAGAAAAAGGTCTATGAGAGAGTTGATGATTCAGTGAAATGTGTGGGTTCATTTATTAATTGTGTCATGTTATATTGTGTGGCTATATCATTAATTTTTCTTTGTGTTCCAGGCTTAAGCATATCTAAGTTGAAGTCACCTGAAATTATAATGTTACTTATGTTCGTGTCAAAAGCAAACCAATTGAGTTTCTATACTAGACAGAACAAGAGGAGTGGAGTTGGAGGACGATAGAATGTTCCATAAAGAAATTTCTTGTGACCAGTTCTAAGTTCTATCCAAATACATTCAATTCCACCGGCTCCAGGTCATATCTTCGAATAGCTGGTATATGACTTTTTAACATAAACAAGGACCCCTCCAGTGGTTATCTCCTGATCTGTCTTTTCTGAATGGAGCAGTAAAATTTTCAAAGTTAATGGAACCCGACTCAGTATTACTCCTAGCCATGTTTCGGTAAAAGAAATGACGTCAAAATGTTGAGTTCTCCTTGCAAAATATCCTTTTTATTGAAAAAGCTTGAACATTATAGTGTACAGTGAGAGAGAATTTCGAAAGTCTCTAAGACTTCAGAAACAGATAGAACAGATGAAGTGTGCTACATGAATCAGGACCTGGATTCTTATGAATATCACCAGCACATAATAGTATCATGGACATCCAGGTTATCAGCTCAAAATTCGTAAAGTGGCGCAGTCCCTTTATATTCATCTGAAAAAAGGCAAAGAGTCCAATCCTCACCCTATACATGGTTAGTTCTATAGCCATTAGGTAATACCAGGACTAATGCTTCATAGGGTGAGGTTAACCAGTATCTAAAGTGACTAAGACAAAAGGGTAGTAGAACAAGGATAGAGAGAAAGTAGAGAACAGATCAAAGATATAGAGAAGTACGAGTGCGCAACTGAACATAATAAACATAGATATATATACCTCACACAATTTTGATTTTTAACAAAATATATTGTTATTACTGCTAGAACTTATTCGACTGTTCTGTATTTTATTCACGTGGTCATTGATGTGTTTTGATTGACAAGGGTTACACGGAATGAAACAAGTGCTTTTCATTGGCCGATACTGCCAGGCAATTACATAAAGTGTGTATGTTTCATTGATTGGTCATCGGATTATCTAATTAGTAATGGATTAAATGTTTTACAACCTGTTATTACTATAATTGTCCAAATTGTGGTATATGGAATATAATAATAAATTTAATACAGTTTCAAGTTTTCAACATTACTTACAATTTTGAATGAATATATTTATATGTGTGTATATTAATTCTCGTGGTCATTGATGTGTTTGATTGACAGAGGTTACACGGGGTGAAACGAGTGCTTCATTTTCATTGGCCGATACGGCCAGACAAGTACATGAAGCGTGTATATTTCATTGAATGGTCATTGGATTATGTAATTAGTAATGAATGAAATGTTTTACTACATTGTACTTGTTATTACTATAATTTTCTAAATGAAGGCATATGGAATAGATGATGAATTTGACACAATTTAAACATTGGTTACAATTATAAATGAATATATTTATCCTGTGTGTAAGTGTACAATATTGTGTAAATTTCAAAGATGTGTGCTCATCGTCAGAATTTGTTTGTGTAAAGTGGTTATTTTCAAAATGGATTTACTATGGATTTAGTTGCAGTTGCGTTGGATATAGCGTGCCGTACATCTCTGTGAGTAACTTGTATATTAAATACTTGGTATTACTATCTTGTAACGTTAGAAAGTATTGAGTACAAATGTATATAATAATATATGTATGACAGGGATGACACAGTGAAGTTTTGTCTAAAGCAGTTAAGTCTTGTTTTTTAGTTTCAAAAAAACTTAGCTCTCTACTACATACTGGTACTTACTAAACATTTATGATACAAATTACATAATACAGTGTATGATATAAAATAATGCTATATCAAATGTAATATTATAGCACAAATTATAATCACTCCATACAGTACATAATACATTCTCACACAGAGTACTTAAAATCACAAAAAATACAAATGTTTCATTTATTACAAATCTATCAAATATATGACTATTTAATTTACACATTATTCTAATGCAGAACCTTATTCTAGATTTCATATCAGTATTCCTAATCATCATCATATTATTATTGATATTATTGTTGTTATTTTTATCATAGTATCATTATTAATAAAAGCAAATCATCATAGAATAGACAATTGTATTATTATAATTTGACCTACATCTCATATAATCATTACACTTATTTCTTAACTGTCACAGTAGTAGTAATCAATATCATCATCATTATCATCATCATCATCATCATCATCACACACTCATACAAATATTTCTTTTATCACAAATCTATCAAATAATATGACTATTTAATTTACACATTTTCTCATGCAGTTCTTATTCTAGCTATCATGTCAGTATTCATCAGCATCATCAGCAGCATCATCATCTTATTATTTATTTTTTTTATTATTATTATTTTATAAAATTTATTCTCACAAGACCTACATTTCATGTAGGCATTACACTATTTTCTAGCTATCACAACAGTAATCATCAATATCATCATCATTATCATCATCATCACCACACATCACACAACATTTCTTCTATTAAATCTATCAAATATATAACTATTTGGTTTACATATTGTTCTAATGCAGTTTTTATTCTAACTATCATATCAGTGTTCATCATCATCATCATCATCATCATCATCATTATATTCTTATTTATAAAATTTTATTCATCACAATAGACAATTATATTCTTATTATTTGACCTACATCTCCTGTAATCATTACACTTTTCTCTTAGCTATCACGCAATAGTCATCAATATCATCACCATTATCACATCATCATCATCATCATCATCACCACACATCATACAAATTTTCTTTTATCACAAATATATCAAATATATGACTATTTAATTTGCACATTATTCTCATGCAGTTCTCATTCTAGCTATCATATCAGTATTCATCATCATCATCATCAGCATCATCTATTATAATATATATTTTTTTAATTATTATTATTTATAAAATTTTATTCATCACCAGACCTAAATTTCGTGTAAGCATTACACTATTTTCTTTGCTACACAACAGTAATCTCAATATCATTATCATTATCATCATCATCATCACACATCATACAAATATTTTCTTTATTAAAGATCTATCAAATATATGACTATTTGGTTTACATATTATTCTAATGCAGTTTTTATTCTAGCTATCATATCAGTATTCATCATCATCATCATCATCATCATCATCATTATATTCTTATTTATGAAATTTTATTCATCACAAATAGACAATTGTATTCTTATTATTTGACCTACATCTCATGTAATCATTCAACATACACCATTTTCTTAGCTATCACAAAATAGTCATCAATGTCATCATCATTATAATCATCATCATCACACATCATACAAATTTTTCATTTATCACAAAACTATTATATATATGACTATTTCATTTTACACATTATTTTCATGCAGTTTTTATTTTAGCTATCATATCAGTTTTCATCATCAGCATCAGCATCAACATCATCATCATCATCTTATTTATACATTTTATCATCACAAGGTAGTCAATTGTATTTTCATTATTTGTCCTGCATCTCATATAATTATTACAATAGTTATAAGTCATCAACATCATCATCATCATCACCATCATCATCATCATATACAATGCAGATAATTCATTCATCACAAAACAAACACATATATGGCTATTTTATTTGTACAGTATTCTTATGTAGTCTTTAGTCAAGCCATCTTAATGGTTTTCAACATCATAATCATCATCATCATCACCATCACATATCATACAAGAAGTTTATTCATCACAATCAAACTAATGTCTATTTAATTTACACATTATGTAGTCTTTAGTCAAGCCATCTTAATGGTTTTCAACATCATAATCATCATCATCATCACCATCACATATCATACAAGAAGTTTATTCATCACAATCAAACTAATGTCTATTTAATTTACATATTATTTTCATGTAGTCTTAATTCTAACTGCCATAATAGTATACATCATCATCATCATCAACATCAACATCTTCTCCTAATATTATGTCAATCCTGTATACCATCAAAACAATATTCATCATTATCTTCAACATCATACTCATCACAATCATCCTCTTACTCACCATCATCATCATCATCATCATCATCACCATCACATCAGCCATCAAATAATAATTATAAACACAATCACCATCATCATCCTCATTACCAAACTAGCATATCAAACATGACATCTCCTTTCTAGTTTACATACAAAACTAATCATAGGTTTCAAAACTAATTTAGATATATACTCAGATATATATATAAACAGTTTCCACATATACATGTAATACACTTTTAAATCTTAAACACAGTTCTTCACTGGCCAGTTATATGTAACTGACTTATTCTATTTAATATTGTTCTAGTTCTGGTGGCTTAGTTTGATATTTCTTCAGATCTAGTCTACTATTTATTTTGACAACTTCATCTGTGAATGTTTGAATGTATATTGATCCATTAAAGGTCCATGATCCTTTGACATTGGTGTTGTCATCCTTTTTCATCTGCCTTGCTTCATAGGCAAGGTCACTTCTGTGTCTTGTTTTCTCATTTATATAAAATACTTATAGAAAAAATCTTTAATTAAAGTTAATACAGCTCTTCTTCTTTTTTACTTTTATATCCGTTAAGTTTAAATTCCTTCATATGCATTTCAAGAGGTGTTGAATAATTTTTTTCTTTCTGCATTTCTAATAGTATTGTAAAAATATCCTGAATAACATTATTTGGATCTTCTTTATTTACTTTTCCAATCCGTGCTTTTGTTATAAGTTGTTTTATTTTGTGATGATGTGTTTTTAAAAAAAATTTCTTGTCGTCAAGTTTTAGTCTGTTAGTAAATATGGTAATTACTGATGGAACAGCGCCAGCAACTGCTACAAATATAGGAATAGTTGGAACAAGTGCTAATGCAGCTGAACAACCAAAGACACCTGCTGTAATATATAATCCGGTACTTACTCTCCCACAAAATTTATAACTTTTTCTATAAGCAGCAGCTAGTTTAGTTAAGTGAATAATTAATTGATCTATTGTTTCTATTCCATTATTATTAGAAATTAGATTTTTATTGCTCATTTATATAATATATTTTCTAAATTAAATTTGTTCAAGATCGCTAAACGGAACCCAACTATTAAATTTTTCATTGTAACCTTTCCATTTTACTAAAGCTTGTTTTTTCTTATAGTCTCGTCTAATAACTTTTTCTATTCTAAAAACTTCTTGTGTAGTAGGTAAAAGTTCTTGTTCATAAAATGAACCTTGAATTATTTCATCATTTAAATCTTTAATAGAGTATGTTCTGGGATTTGTATTATTAATTTTATAAATTATAAATATTTCCTCTGTCCAATTTGGTGTATATCCTTTTTCAAAATGTCTTTTAAGTTTGCTTAAACGAGCTCGATCACCAATTTTAAATTTTGCTTTGCTCTTTGATATCTTTAAATCACCATATAAATTAAAGTAAACAGTACCTTTATTTAAGTTTTTACTGGCTTCGGTTGGTGTCATTTTTATACTAGAATGTTTAGTTTTGTTATATTTATCAACCATATCCTGCAAATTATCTAAATAAGTATAAGTATTATTTGCTGTAAAATATTTCCACATTATTCTTTTTAAACTTCTATTAAATCTTTCAATAACTACAGCCTTTCCTTCATTAAATGTATGGTACATATTAATTTTATTTTTATTCAAAAATGATTCAAACTTTTTATTATAAAATTCTTTTCCTACATCTACCCATAAATTTTGTGGAATCCTTGCAGTCTTCGGGGACTTTTGTCCCTGAATTCTATCTTCAGAAATTATTTTTTCAAATGCTTCAGTAACAGATTCTCCAGTTTTATTCTTTAATGGAATAACCCAAGCATATTTACTAAATATATCAATAACGGTTAACAAGTACTTTACTCCTTTATTATATTTTGAAAAAGCTTGCATGTCAACTAAATCAGCTGACCAAGTATCATAAATATCATTAACTATCACTCTTCGTTTCCTAAATTTCCTTTTAATTGGTTTGTGTAATTCTTCTGCTAATTCATCGCTCCATGTGATTCCGGGGGTATACTCTACCCCCTTTTCCCGTTTTTTGATTTTTGTCCCAGCCCAAGTTTGTATTTTGTTTTAATTATAGGTTTCACAACTAAATGTTTTGCAATCTTTTCTCCAAATGTTTTTGATTTAGTTTTATTTAAATTGGAAAGCATTTGCTTATCACATGTACCCTTTTTTACACCACTGTCATAACAAAAATCATGGTCCATACATACTGCATCCAGTTCATTGACAGGGGGTCCATTATCTAGGGGATTTCCTGGCCCACAATAATTATATCCTGGAAGTGTTAAACCTTTCTTAGGTAATAAAGGTAACATTGCTTTGTGAATATCTAAATTACCTGCTTTGATAGTACTTTTAACAAACTTTGATTTCATTTTTCCACAAGATGAACAAGTAGCCCTTATCATTTTTCTCCCGTTTTTTGTTGTAACATAATGAGGATTTATATTATCAGTAAATCTTCTTTCTTTCAAACAATATATTTTATTTTGTAAACTCATCTATATCAAATATATTTAAAATTATTTAAAGACTAATAATGTAGTTATTAATTCAAAATAAGATCAAATAAGTTACATTTTATCAATAAAAATAATCTGCCAAAGTTTTGCCAAAAGTTTGCCAAGTTGGCAGACATTGTCACATTGCTGCCACTTGGCAGAAAAATGGCAGACTTTTGATTGGTTGAATTTGTGTTTGCCAACGTTCTGCCAAAAGTTTGTCAAGTTGGCAGCGACTGCCACATTGCTGCCACTTGGCAGGATTTTGGCAAATATTTGGTGGAAGTGTTTAAAATTATCTTTAATCATATTTTACTATAGGTTTTCATAAAGTACTATGAAAAGTTGTTTATTTTTTGGTTTTAAATTGTCCGGCATTGGATTTTTTAGAATAGGGTCAAGGGGTCAGGGGGGTCAAAATCGGGCTCGCTGCGGTATTTCTAATACTACTTTCATTAACTTCCGCCCTTGGGTAGCAGAATTACCATATCCTAAAATGTTTGTTTATAAACAAAAACAATTCAAATCAGTATAAATAAAAAGTGAAAAAAATAGTCCAATATCGGGAGCAGCACAAAAGTTATCCGAATAAATTTGTTTTACACACTTGTAAAAAAGTTCTGTTAGCCAATCAAATTGAAGGAAACGGTCCAAAAAAGAAACAAAGACAATATAACTACCTTTACGACTCTTTTGAAATGTTCAAATCTTCTTAAATCAACTTTTGCTACATTACTATGGACTAATATGCCTTTTGTTTGAACATGTGTTTAATACACCTGCATTTCTACTATTTAATGGTTTCTCTTTGTTCTCCTTTAGACACCCTTAGCAAAAATCAACATACAGTAAAAACCAAAACATGTCCAAAGTGTGTGTAATTGTAAGCCGATGTATCATCATTTGTAGCGACATAATTGATAAAAAATCAACTTGAGTTACCCGTTATCATTATAATCTTTGTATTCGAGAAACAAAAAAAAAAACGGATTGATATTCAAAGGAGTACATAGTCTACAACCGCTTAACTATTCCATAATTATTGAAATATACATTGTAAGTGGTTTTAAAAAGAGTGCAGTCACACTATGTCAACATGAATGGCTTTATATATAAGTTTATTACAAAAGAAAAGAATTACAAATGTTTAGGGTCACAAAATACAAACTATGCGTTGTGATAGGTTGGTATTACTGCATTGTCTATGAGAAAGGTAGTTATTGATCCATTCTAAGTACCTATTTGTAAGCGATTCGCAAGATTATGTATCTGTCACATTATAGATTTGTCCTTTCGGCCTAAATAAAATAGAGAAACATTGCCAAAGATTTCATGCAAGAAATATTTATCATAGTTACCAGAAAAAGGCATATCGGTAACAAATCACCCTTTGATAAAAAAAAACGTTATGAAACACGATAGTGATCTAGAGCAGCCTATTTAAGCTTATTATGGCATTTTAACGATTGCCACGATTTCTTTTAATCAGGCAGTCACTTTCACATTCTGCTTTGTTTTAATCAAGGAAGTGTCGCATTTTTTTTCTGTTTCAATTGAAAAGCAATGAAGCAGCCAACTGTATAGATAACCCCTTGTTATAATTCGATATATATAATCTAAATTATTTTAGTATTTTAAGTATTCTATAGCACAGAAAATCAGGTGTTATTAGGGTAGCAAGGCGTTTTCGTCTTAATAAAATAATGTGCATTTTTTTTAAATAGATCATCTTGAATTCTGAATGCTAAAGGATTACTCTGCTGGAAGATAAAACTTAATACTTTTCGACTATTTTCACAATTGATTATGAAAGATGGTGTTGAATAAATGGCGGCATTAGCCTTGAGAAGTCAATATAGTTCATTATAATACAGACTTGACGTTATACAAATCGCGACTAAAATGTGTGAAAACCCTAGCCTTTCTCAGGAAAAAAAATATATTGTATATAATTATGAAGTGACTGTAGGATGACAGATGTAAGAATGAAGCGGACACCTCCTGTCGAAACATTAATTTACCATTTATTATACTCTATCTATCGATGTGTCCGAATGTTTCAACAACAAAATACTGAAGTAATAACTAGTTATGTCTGACAATCCCGACGAAGCAGCTTACTATCTCCGTTTCATTTCCATGTACATTGACCTTGGAACAGAAACAGTTTTGAAAGTGATGTTATATTTCACCCCAGACAAAGATGTTCAAGCGTATTTGCAATCCAAATCTAAAAAGTTACATTCTTTAAAAAGAAAAAAAGTTCTGAGTGATATTGAGTATTCTCTTGTAAGTGGTAACCGTGTACATCAGTTTGATATATCACTTCTTATAACTTTACTGACAAATTTGTACCGAAAGAAGCTGGCACGTAGTAATTGGACATCGCTACCAGATGCAGAGGACCACTCAATTGGGGCCGATTTAATTCGGTTACGGCGGATACGAAATTCAATAATTGGCCATCAAACACGTGCAAAGATGCATAAACCTAAATTTGAGCACTTGTGGAATGGAGTAAAGACAATACTAGTAAGGCTTATTCATGAAGTGGAACCAAGATCTGAAAGCAGACTGAAAAAACAATTTGCAGAATATCGCGATAGAGAATTAGATGCTGGAAATGAACAAGGGCAAAAATACCTTGCCACATTGAGAGAATGGTGGGATAGTTGTGAGGAAATACGAAACATACAAGAGAAGGTAACTTGTGAAACATTAAATGGAGTGGTACATATCAAGTATATCAGTTTAATGTAAGAGTATAATATCTACAATGAAAAAACGAACAATTTTTGCCGGAATAGAAAAGTTGATTCTACATTTCTATTTCACACGATCATGTTTTTATTTTGTGTTGTTCTTTTGTTTTGCGTGTGCTAGGAAATAAATAATTATTTTTTTAAATATCAAAACTTCCAAGTAGACCCCCAAATAGAATGCCGAAATTTTTTTTTTGCGAGTTCTAAATTTGATGAAATTCAAAGCTGCAAACCCATACTTAAACTCATTTGATCAAAAATAGAACTTAATATAATATGGCCTCTATAAATGAAAAGTAAGCAGGCTGATTTTAGGTCTATTTGAAGCATATCTGCACAAATACAAAAATGTAATAAATATTTTTGTTAAATATTTATTTGATAGAGGTTTTCTGTGCTTTGCATATCTCTCATTTAACTGCAATAACATGTGTCTGGAATGCACTTCACAGAGATAATGTCCTGTATAGCTTGAACATGGTTGAAAAATTTAGTCTAGGTACTTGAAGCTAGTTGCCAAAGATTTTATTTCATATATCATTGTCCATACACTAAAATTAGTGTACTGGTACTGATGATAAACCAGAACAGAAAATGAGGTTTTTTACCTGTAACATTTTTATTTCTGCCAATTGTAATGAATGGTCGGTATCAAATAAAGCTTAACCTTTGTTGAAACCTTTACATAATTCAAATTTACATTTAGTAAGCAAACTTATACAAAGTGAGGTCCTGAATGGGGTATGTAAAATGGGGACTGTATGAATGTTGACTGATGATAAATTCGAACACTTTGACATTTACAAAATTTTCCTCATAGAATTATATTGAAACTTTCCCCCAAAAAGCTGCAACAGTCATTCCTGATCAAGTAATGAAAAGTTACCAAATGCCAGGCCTTCATGTTTCGACATTGAGCATGGGCAAAAACATCCTCTTCCCCAGTAATTTTGGACAAATAATGTTTCTACAAATAAATGTAAGTCATTTATTTATACAGAATATTTACCAATTTTGTTTTTGTTTTCACCAGTTGGTGTTGTTAGTGGAAACTATTGAATGGTGTGTTCAATTTTATAATTAATCGAATGCAACCGAATAATTCCAAGGTGGTCGACCTTATCATCTGTCCGAGTTATCATCAGTACCAGTATATATAACGTATTTAACTTTAAGGTAATATACAACTTTCTTTTTTCTAATATAAACGCAGGTTGAAGAGTTACTGAAGAGAACTCAAGGTAAGTGTAAATTTAGTGCATACCAATATGTCAGCATTTGAAATCTCATATATGTAAATTGTGCCGTTATAACAGAACCAAATAATGATAGAAAGTCTCATCTGTCTAATCAAATGACATCAGCCATTACTCAGCTGAGGAGGAATTAGAACAACTAAAAGAATTTAATAATCATATGTTATCAACTTAGATGAGGCATGCCTTTAGGATTTGTTTCGCATAATTTATGCTTCATTTAAAAAAACGGAGGTATGTCGTCTTTGTTACCAAATTTTGCTGAGTGTTTGCCCCACTCATTATTACGCCCTGCTAAACTGGGTATAATTGCTTTGGTACTGAACAACTGATGCCGAAGACTTATGAATACTTTGAAAGCATTCACTAGAACGGTTCCATAGAATCTTGCTAGCGTGTAAAGTGAAAAAAGGTGCAAATGCTGCCTAAAAGTTACCTAGTAAATATGTGTTCAAGTAGCTTCTGAGAAACATGCCTACATGCATTATTTTTAACAATATAATCAGGTATAAGGGGCAATACTTTTGACAAAATCCATGCTCCTATACATTCAATGTTCCTGTACTATCCAACCGTTTCAGGGACGTAGACACTTCCATGCGCGTCCATCCGTAAATTAAATTTTAGATGAAACAAAAAGGAAATCAAGAAAATTTGAGATAAAAAAAAATAACAAAAAGCCAGGAGTGAAAAGCAATGTTAAAAAGCATGCTCACTGTTGTTTTTATAACGGGCTGATATATGTTCGAAACCGAGCTTGTGTCAGACGTTAAACGTGAATGCTTTGCTCTTTTCCCCCTCCTGTAAAACTAACACAGAAGAAGACATTTAAGCTGAAATGTACATGTTTTTATTTTTCATATTACGTAAGCTTAAAGATTATGCTTATTACCTCAAGCATAATACAAGGTTGTTGTAATGTGCTAATTACTTTCGAGCAGAGAAAACAAGAATAAATGCCTTTTTAAGTTTTCAGTTTCACAGAATTACCACTGACTTAAATCGAATGACGGCGTACGAGGAAAGCTAGAAGAACATGCATTATGCTCCTAAAGCCCGCCTAAGTGCTGATAAGAAGCTTGCATTAAATTGGCACACTCCTTAGTGTTAAAAACAATCAATAATGATGTTCGAACGAAGCGAGCAAGCAATTCTTAGCCCCTAAGCTTTTAATTGCATACAGAAAACGTAAGAACGAACACTAACATATTTTACGTGGGGGCTGGGAATGGTGGGCGAGGGCTGCGGACCGGGTTAACAAAATGCCAGAAATTAAAGAAAAGTCAAAAGCTCTTGAAATATTGATTACGGTATCATTTTAAGTTCATACTCCAGAATGAGAATTTTGACTAATCTGGGGCTTGAATTAAATAATTCCATATTTGATTACGGGTTCATATTCTAAAACAGGAATGTGTGTTTGTTCAGTAAATCATTATGATTTTAGAATTTTCTTATTTCAATTAAACCAGTTTTGTAGTTTTTAAGAATATCCCGGCTTTCTTATTGCAAAGAAACCATTTTAAGTGTACCATGTACATTAAACCAAAATAAAACTTTAAAAAAAAATGACAGCCAATAGCATATTCACTTTTAAAAGCAGGTGACACGCTGAATTAAACAATGAGCAGTTTTATGAACTTTAAAATTGCAATGTTAGTATGGTATATAACCTCACTTCCTGAATATGTTTGAATTTTAAACAAATTTCCATCGTTAATCTCTTCCAGACTTTAGTCAGTTCTTTACAACAAAACAGAAGAGCTACTGCCGTTACGTTAAACTATTGTATGAAGGCGGACGTTTGGTATTGCAGGGCATTCTAGACAAAAACGTATCGGAAAGTGAGGAAGGATTTGAAACAATTTTGTTAAATAATCAAGATAAGCTCAGGGCAGATTTCAAAGATGAAGCTCTATACAGAGAGGTATTCCCAGAGATTGATGATCAAACTGTTAACACGGACGTAAAAATGTGGGACATTTTGACTCTTGCGAAAATACTGATTAGCGTTTTCAATGTTGATGACAAGAATATCAGAACGATCATTGAAGCTAGAAACCGATGTTCTAACATGACAATGATGGACCCTGACAATGTTTCACTGAGCTTTGAATGTGAATCACTTATTTGTTGTCTCAATAAACTTTCTACAAAGTCAGACAAATGCATAGAGGAAGAGTGTGATAGAATCATTGAAACGACAAAAGAAGAATCGATTGACGATTTTACAAACTGTCATGAAAAGTGCTTTGAACAACTGAAGATTTTTGAAAATGCGTACAAAGGTATACGTCTGTTTTTATGATAATTTAAGAAATGTTTTGAAAAAATATATAGTAACTTGAGTAGATTGAAACTATAGTTTCACAGATATAAGTCACCAGATTTTTTTCAATTGAAATAGTCAAAAAGGTTTTAACAATGAACGTGTATGCTGAAGTTCTGTTTTCTGTTTTAATGCAGCAACCGTTGCGAAACTGAAGGAGACTGTGAAAGAAATGGACGATATAGGGGTACCGTTTATGAAGGACCATGGTACGACAGCCAAGTTTCTGACTTTTCCTTATTCAAGGTTGAATTGTATAAGTTAATATTGACTTACATTTTATTTGTAAGTGAGGATTCTGGTCGGCAGTTATGAAATTTACGCTCTCATTTACTATATTTGAAAAACACATATAGATTATTACACTAAATCTGTACAGCGATTCATTTTTCCATTACACCTTGTAGATAGCATGCTAAATTTGATACGCCTTAAACATGATGCACTAACTTATGGTCATCAAGTACACAAAATAATTATATTAGCATAATAAAGTTATTTAGAATGTTTATATTTTCCAAGCTCGAAATGAGAAATGTAGCATAAAATAAGATACTTATTCATTAAAGTCCTAGAACTACAAATGATGACACTCGGCAGCAGCATCGAAAAGAGAACAACTGCAGAAGAAATACTAGAAACTGTCTGGCAGACAGCTCTTGAAATGTCCGATAGTCCGGCAGAATTTGGAGCTGTAAGGGGAGCTGTGGACAGAATATTGGAAAATATAAAGTCGATCCCAGGTTCAAGGATTGAAAAGATAGAGAGGCACTGCATACTTTTGCAAATAAGATGTTATTCGTGGAGAGGTATACTCAGCACAATAGAGTATTTTGATGGCAATGATTTCTGCAGTCACCTCACAGATGTTTCCATAGAGCTAAGCCTATTTTGTGACACACCGTTGGCTTTACAAGGGCATTTTACAATGGAATGCCTGTTTGACGTGTTGGAGAAGAAGCAGCCTTCAGGTGAGAGTAGAAAAGGATAATTCACATAATATAATAAAGAAATAATGTTATGATGAATAACTTTGTCTATCTATAAAGGCCGATATATCTCCAATTTACCATTCGCACCTATAGTGGTATATGTCTGCCACGAGATAGGTTGGTAAAAAAACTTTTTCTGAAAAAATATCTCAATAGCCGAAAGGTTTCCGCCCGGAAACATTGCTGCGATGATAATCATTTTTATCGCAATACTCTTTCGTAAGTTCCCTAGTAACCATTTATTAGCTACATAGCTATATCGATACTTTCCAAAGTTCTATTGATACAGATTTAGAACTTTGTCTGAAAGTTTATCTCAATAGTATGGTAGAACGTTTCGCCCACGGGATTGCTAGGTAGCTATCGCAATACTTAAAAATTATCACGATGGAGATAAGATTAACAAAATATTTAGAAAATGTTTTGTTGCTGAAAAGATTTTTTTTCTAGAAAGTTTACAGTATTATCGTGATAGCTACTTAGCTATCTTGTTGCAAAATATGACCACTATACAACAGCCTAAGGTTTCCTACAAATAAAATGCAAATCTCGAATGCAATAATATTTTCCGGAAACGTCCATTTTGCTGGAAGATCAAGACTAATATTATAATAGCTCCCAAGCACCCCTTGGCAGTCTCGAACATTAACGCAAAATTTTGCGCTCAAACATTTTTAGGCAAAAAGAAGAAACTATTATTGCTTGCTGAAATATTTTCAGAAAATAGGGACCTATCTCGAAACAGACATATACAACCATACGCATAAAGTCTGCTATATTTTCGCTTTTTTTTACTTCAGAAGTATTTTGTCATACATTGATTAATAAATATATTTAATTATTCAAGTTAGTTCAGTATATGTTATAAAATAAATATACACATCATATTCTGAAACAACATATAAGATTTACTTTCTTCATCATTTTATTTTCTGACTTTGTAACTGTAAGGTAAAAACATTGCATTTATATATTTATTGTGTCTTACAAATTTGTTTTATATGCTTGAATTTCAGGTTATATTCAAGGCAGACAGCATTCATATTTAAGTGTACCAATTAGGTGTTCGTCTGCAGAAGGCATGCGCAAAGTTTTGACAGGTTTGGGAGACGAAAGTACGAACAATAGTGTCAATATGTTAGCAGATGCACTTTCATATCACTGCGGCGAGAGGATATCTTTGAAAATAGACACTGACCTTAAAGAATTTACTAACACTGGGGTTTTTATTCAAACGGGTATAAAGCATATTTGTTCTTTATTAACGTAAGAAATTGTAAAACAGAAAATTGTACAAGCGAGGTGAAAGTGAAGAAAAAAACGTATATTAATGGTAAGCGATGCTAAACTCAAAAGATCTTCTGAGGGAAACTGCATATTTGTTTCAGACATTTCTTTAAATAATATTTTGAGTTATAGTATTCAAACATAACAGGTCGATTGTCATTGATAGGAGACACTACTATTTTAGGTCGATAGGCCACATGTTTAAGTAATAATGACTTTAAAAATACAAAAATAATGTTTCGATCGAAAACAAAACTGCGTAAACATACCCGCAACAAAATAAATATACTGATTGCCTGTGGTCAGTTATTCCTGTTTTTAAGAGTTAAGGAGGTTAAAGGTTAAGAGCACAGTAACTGTGGTTGACAACGGTTTCGATCAATAACTGGAAAACGCATTTGTCCTTGGCTACCAAACATCACAGGGTATTTACATGTCGTGAGAAAATACACTTTGAGTTTTAAGATGAAGGTACTGAGACTAAAACTATGATACTTAACTATGTTTACTCATTTAAGAATATATGGAGTGCAAACGAATATATATAGTGCAACAACTATTATGAGTGAAGCGGTGGTTAGTGGTTAAAGGTGTTGGCCTAACAAACCCGAAGGGTCAAAAGTTCGTGCCCTACTGGGGTCGCTACCACACCTTATATGACATTTCTTTATCTATATATTTTTTCTAGGCAAGGCATATAATACATTTTCATACTATACATTTTTTTATTTTGTAGGGGAAGATGCCAGTTTCCACGTGATAAATTCAAGTCAAACGAACGAGAAGAGATGCGAAGAAATGAAATACAGTGCAAGTCGAGGTAAACCTTTATTACAGTTTCATGGAAGGTCGAGTTAATACAACATAATTTGTAATTTAACGACATAAAATGGTCTCATACTGCAAATGGTCTCTTAATTAACGTGTATTGCCAAGTTAGTTTGGCTGTATTTACGTGTTTGATATACTTGAATTATAATTAAGATGAGTATTTTAGCTTTTGTAACAGAAAAAGCTTTTGTTACTGATCTATTTTAGAAACAATATATTGTTGATAACTTGACACCTTTCACTGAATTTAAAGTGCTAAGCGCCACTAATAGATTGTAACTAGTTTTGATTAATTTACATGCTTTTCATATAGGTTTCAAGTGTATTAATATTTTTCAAATCTAAAGTGTGTAAATAAAAACATTTGAATTTTCACTCCGAATAGGTGTAGGCTGATAGTATTCTCCTCATGTTGATAATGTCTACTTTTCCACTCGGGAGCAATATGTTATATACTCACATCAAAGCTTTGTCATCATTCAACTCAATAATAGGCTTAGGATGTTTTCTGTAGAGATTATTTACATGTATTGACAATGTTTCCTAAAACCAGATGCTTCTAGTAAGGAATAAACATCTGTCACGTATGTCTCATTATGTTGTATTCGAAATAATTAAACAAAAACAAATTGATCAGTTTGAACCTATTTATCGAGTAATTAAAAAATAAACACAACTTTAATATATGATTTGAAAATTAAATTGCCATTTCACATTTGTATTTTTCATTTAGATTTGTAATCTTCAGGTGTAGTAATCTTGGATTTGGTCTGGAATCGTCTTTTCTTCCCTCTTTCTCTCTAAAATTCGTTTACTTTTATACTGATTGAACAACATAATATCTTATGAAACAGTATATGTATTCTGAACTTATTACATACTCGTTTCTATTCCCCGTTAAGTTACATTGGTAAAGGAAACGTCAATATTTTCCCATACACTGACGCCGGAATTTCATAGCGGGTGCCTGACGTAATTCAGTGTGTGTTGTTGCATTTTTGTTCTATTTAGTTCAATATTGTCAATCCTATTCAGGCTATTGAACATATTTATGATATTAACATAATATTTATACGTGTAGATGCGTATGTAATAAAAAGGTTATTATCTTTGCATCGGGAAATATGCATTAAGAATATTGCGCTCCTAAAGTCGCACAATATTTCCGCTGAAGAACTCGTGCATTTTTCCCGATACAAAGCTTATAACCTATAAATACTTGTCTTTTACTGTATCTGTATAATAAGAGACTTCACGTTTTGAACGTAAGTACAAATGTACTTCGAAAATTTCGAATTTGGTGTAGCTGCACAAGCATGACAAAAAATCTTGCCAAAAACAGAAATAGCTTAAGAGTCAACATTTTGATACAGTGTGACGCGTGTATTATTATTCTTCAAACATTGTTCAGAATATAATCACTGACCTTTATGCGTCTACTTTTATCGGTGTAAATCAAAATTCTTTAGAAGTTTTAAATCTACGAAGACAGGTTGTATATAATTACATTTCTCAAAACAGATTTTGAAAGACAACTGTAACATATACCTATATCTCACCCCCAACTAGTAAAAATTTCTTTTATTTCTTTCGTAAATGATATAGTTTTCAATTAAGGTGCTATTTTTAGCCATAATAAATCACTCTACTTTCAAAATATAATTATGTAAATGTCTGCATTTTCAGTAGTTTAACGGTAACCTTATGATCCCATCACAGTACAATCAGTGACCTCTCCAACTGGTTTTCAATATCTATTTGTGCTTGAAAGAAAAGCAGTAATTTAATATAAAAGTATTTTTCCGACGTGTATTAAAGTTATTAGTTAAAGTCCTCAAACAGATAACCTAACACATTCAATAGGTAAGTGTTTAAACTTTTGCTGCTGTCAATTGCCATTTACCTCAACGTTGTACAATATATTATTTAAAACAGTTAATTGTTATAGAAAATCGAAAAAAAAATATATGCAATAATAATAATAAAATCTACAATATTGATATAAGTGTTAGAATCCTTGCAAAGTGCACCAAAAAGATTCGTTTTCTTGGTTTTCCTTTTTTTTATATTTCTTTCATTATGAAGCATTGACTGGAGGGGATAAAGAATAACTATATAATTACAAATTTCAATTTGATTAGGACTATAGGTTGAATTGTTTGTATAAGAGTTTTATGTATAATAAACTTAGTCTATATTCCAGGTACTCGGAAAGATCAACCGACTATTACAAAGCCACTAAAAAATAATCCGAGCATTCCAAACAGAGATATGGTAAGTAAATAATATAGCCTACTCTATGTACAATCAATTAATTTAAGAAACCATACATTGATATATTCAGTAAAACACTATTTCCTTCATTGTTTTATAGACTGAAATCGTCTAAAATGATTCACTTATTATTTTTACCAAGTATTTTTCAAAACAAATAAACTAATACCTTCTTTTTACTGGATATACTGTAAATTTTCTATTTTAAAATCTTGCCTTTATAATAAAGACTTACAGAAAGAACAAAATTATTCATTCTACAGGTAAGTGTATATCGAAAAACTTGAGTCAGTTGAATCTTTCGTAATGTTAAACATAAATTCTGCTTTTTTCAAATTTAGAATAGCGGACTTGATGAAAAGGACACCCTTACCATACATAAACTAAGGGAAGAGTTAAAAAAGAGTAAGAAAAAAGTGCATAGACTTCAAACGGAAATAAGGCTGCTGAAAAATCAGCTTGAAGAATCACAAGAAAAATCGACAGTGTCTGAAGAAAGAGCTCAAGAACTTTCAAAAGTAATATTAGAGAAGGATAAAGAAATAGAAGATCTTAATGTCGCTGTTGAGAATCTAGAGAAAAATCTAAATGAATCTACATGTACTTCTCAGAAATCCTTAGAACAGTTACATGAAATCCAGAATAAGCTTGAGGCCCACACTAAAGCCGTGCGAAGTCTAGAGCAGAGCTTTAAAGATGACATTAAAAATTTGCAACATCAAGTAGAGAAAATGGACAAGAGACAGGAAGAAAGTCAAAAAACAATAAACTTCATAGCAAGCACTTTAAATGAACTTATTAAGAAAGAGAATCCGCAGCAGCAACAGCAACAACAACATGGAGAAGGATGTGGAACTACTTTGCCTGACATAGTTAACTCATTGCAACCAGGCCGCATCGATACTTCTGCAAAAGGAAAAAAGCATCTAGAAAGACCTATGTGGAAACCACACGTTGGAAAAGCCAACAAATAATTGTTGATAAGATGCATCTCACTTCGTATTTCACGGCATCTGAAACCATTGTATATTGTGATTAATTGTCATTAATGGACTAATATTGTAAACTAGCACTTCAAATCTTATTTTCAATGTTCACCTTATAAGAGGGACAGCAAAATTAATGCGAAACGGACGCGCTGTAACTAATAAAGTTGATCACTGGCCACATACTGTATGATTATATAAAGTCAGTAAAATGGCCTGTCTGTCGCTTCTGATTTAACAGGGATAAGGACGTGACTATTTTAATGTATATCTATGCTACTGCTTTCTATTACAAGTACCAACTTTGCTGCAAGATGCAGCAAAAGGAAACTGCGCCAAACAAAGCACTGTGCGTAGTACTGATAAAACAGGAGATGACTTAACGATACTTGTGTCTTTGCTGTAAACCTTAAGCAAGCAGACAATCTGGAGGGGTTTCATGAAGAGAAAAAAAACATTGCCTTTGTAGTGTGTCCAGGATTTTTAATGTTGTATCTAGTGACTTACTTATTGTCTGATCATGACACATATGAGAAATTGACTTTTAAGTTTTAGTATATGGAAAAAAAGGTTCTGTATACACTAGGTTGCTCTATAATTCAGACTTATGTAGATGTTCATCCGAAATGAATGAGTTTCAAAAATTTACTCTGATGATTTTGATAAATGTCTAATCAGGAATGTGGGCCCTACAAGATACGTTCAAGTCAAATAATGAGCAAGGTCTAAGTTTACGATGACTGAAATACAACAAACATCATTTTATCTCACCTAGGGGCGTGAAACGCGCAGTTTAAAAGAAAAAAAGACCATTTAGATTGCCAACTGGCATACCTTAGCATTGAACTTTAATATCTTACCAAAGCAAAATCAAGGACGTGAATAAAGTCCTTTGGAAAATTAGCTATATTTTTATGAAAACTATTTAGAATACATGTCAAGATTTGCTATTTGATACGAGTGTTTGTGAAAGTTACTATTTCAGTCTTTAAAGGTTAAATCATAAAAGTATTAAAAAGTTGATAACAATTAGTTAGTTTGTTGCTGGGGAAAATATTTCATGATGGACCTGTAAATTCTTTACTTGTGGGTAAAACAGGTCTCATAAGCGTAAATACGACTAGCTTCTACTGATTATAACACATAACGTACGATTTGTTGTGAATTAACTGTTGTTGTACTTTTTGTAGTTCAACCGCCACCCTTGTTTAAGAGCAACATTTAAAAAACACGTTTTTTTCATCCTCAAGTAATAAGTAAGTAGACTCGCCCAGTTTAATCAGTCTAGACGCATAATCTAACTCTATACGCCTACTGCACCCGATTTACATTCGGAACATTTTCACGCGTTTCGGGCTTTATCGTATGTTTAACATGGGATTTTTGAACCGTCCAAAGATGTTGGAAATGTTTGTCTCATTTTTTTTTAATAAAAATGTTACTGCTTTCATTGTCTACCACTTTTTTTCCACCCTTGCCTGAAAAAACAGTAATGAGTTTATACACTGTTCAGACAATTGTGCTCTGTTGAAATTTAACCAAACACAAGTTTACCTGCATAAACAGAAAGCATGATATGTCACCATGCGCGGATCCAGAGGGGGGGGGGTTGGGGCCTGCTACATACGACCCCGACATCCCGACATAATTCATATTATTTATCTAAAAGAAACTAAGAATTTTACCTTCAAGAAAGCTTGATTTTATCATTTTCCCAAATTTAACAGGTTAGTCCATAAAACTGTCCCAGAATGCAAAAAACGAATTGCTAAATTTCAAAATTTGTGGGCGGGGGGGGGGGGTCAGGGGATCGGACCCCCTCTGAGAAAATTGGCTGTGTCCGTGCATGGTCACTATACCTGTCCAGTACTGGACATTATGGTAAACGATTCTTTCCTGCACAAATGACAATTTCGCAACTTCTGTCCGGTTTGTACAAATTTCTGGCCGCGATAAACCATTTGACTTGTGGTAGACTTAGGTGGCTATTGGCCTAGTACCACATGCAAACCATACAATTTTGACCTCTAGGCATGACGAAAAGAATGCATAATTACTACAAGGATCACATACCAAAACCACCCAACTCTCCGCCCCTGTCTAAGTTTTACTATGTATTGAGCATATAGGACGGTTATAAAACGAATCTTGTAACATTTCAACGTGTTTAAGATATGAAGATTTGCAACAGTGAAAGTCGATACAGCTTTTTCAATTAGCACCTACTTATGAATCACTGGTATCAATCGGCGATTCTGTAACCATTCTGTCAAATGACACTGGTCCTGACATCTGACGTTCGGTTTCCGACGAAAAATCAATCCCTGCTTTGCACTGCGCATAGCGTACGCGGGTACCAAACTTGGATTTTTATCATAGAAACTAGGAAGTGATAATCCGGTATAATATAGTCCTAAGAAACGTATTAATTTTTGTATCCGGATTATGATATGCACGGTACAAAGCAGGGGTTCAAGTGGCAAGCAAGTGTTACCGTTGTAAGATTCACTGTTGAAAATCTTCTTGTATTAAGAGAATTGATGGTAAAAATGCACTTTTTTAAACACGCTGAAATAATACAAAATCGTTTTATGATCGTCACATATGTTCAGTACATGTTAAAATGCTAAAAATATTCGCTAAACGTAGGCGAAGGAGAGTGGTGTGGGTGGTGGTGGTCCTGGCCCCCAAGTGTCTGTGACAAGGATTAGCTATGTGAATAGAAAAAAACAACATGTAATGGTCAAATAAAAAAATGCCCTGAGAAAAGTGTGACATTTTCTGTGGTGAAATTTGTCAACAAACAGACGATTTCTTTGATAAATTCAAAACCAACAGAGTTTCACAAGGTAGAATATCTTGAAGATGTTACTGCCGGAAAGAGAACAATTTCTTGTACTCATATATATGTGTCAATGTATGGGAAATATATTTAGAAATATGAGAACAAAACAACAAATAAGTCAACTTCAGGACTGTTAGATGCATGATTGTGTTATCTTGTGTAGCATTTAACATAGATAAGTTACTTTTCCATTGTACTGATATAGGATGGATAGGATAAGGATTGACAGTCAGTGTTCACTCAACAATTTCATGATATAAACAGACTATTTCCCTGGTGTAAAGAAGGCTTAGAGTAAGTCTCTAAGTATAGGTGTGGATAAGGAATCATCTCCTTTGCATTTATAAATACTCGGGTTAAATATATCAAAATGAACTTATTTATATATATTATTTATTTGTACATTATTAAGAGATCCAGTTATTGAAAACAAGCTTTCATTTTTAAAGTGAGCCTTTTTAATAACATGAACCCGACAAACAGTTGTTTTCTAAATGACGTCAGCAGAATCAGTGTACTACTCCATATGGTCAGATGACATCTAAATGAAGAAATAAGTCAAATAATTAAAATTATTATAAAAGAATAAAAATGAATATATTTAAATGTATTTGTGTGTTTTTTTGCGCAAAATAAGGCTAATTGTAGCACAGGCAGTAAAAGTCACCATGCAGTTTAACTGCAACTTGCATGCAGCAGTATAATGTGAGGATGATGTCAGAACATTTTGTACATTTCTTCAGATAGGGATTGACTCCTTCTTCGTTGTATCATTGCTAAACTTATAGTTGTTTTTGGACATTTATGGACGATTTAGGTTAATTACAGTGATAGCTGGATTCCAGCAACACACATTATGATACATACAATAGTAAAAGGGAAGTAACTATTTGTCAGAGCAAATACTCGTTGTAAAATGTTCAAATTCAAACCAATCAGAAGAAAAAAGTTCTATAAATAACTCCAATCAAAGCGCACTTCTGCTAAGGTATAAATAGGTAGATGGATGACAGAGAATTCATTCTGTATCCAGCGATTGATGTAGACACATCGATGAATAAACTGACAATTTATCCCAGTACTTTGACGAGGAAGTAATTGCAACTACATTGTCAGTACGGATAAATTATTGAAAAGACGTTTGAAGTCCACAGACTAAAGAAGAGTTGCAGATTTTCAACTAGATTTTGAGCTATAGGGCCAGTGCATAATTTTACCTTAAGGGTAGTTGAGTGCTTTAGACGATAGCAAATATAGGCTGAGCATCGGAAAGCTGAGGCAGAGACAGAGACAAAGGTTTTAGTATGTACCGAGACAGTGGGAGAGTTCAAGCTTATGTACAAGGTTCAGCGTTATAGGCAAAGTACATCCGAGACATCGGAGTTATATCTGTATGACAGTTAAATGCTATACGTAATAAGATATGGGCGCTGAGCAACTGGGAGTCAGGGCAAACATATTGATTGAGTTGCAGCTTCAATTAAAGGACATATGCTTAGCATCTTTACGTTAGGATTCGTATGTTGTTGATTTAAAGACACTTCTTGACGGGAACTTCAACAACAAGAGGGCCATAATGGCCCTATATCGCTCACCTGTTATCATTGCACTAAAGGACAAGAAGGTAGAAAAATCATAATCAAGATCAATCAAAAGAATCATGAGAAAATATAGTTGAAATTTTCATGAAGGTACAGATATGTCAAAATACACCTAAAAATTGGAAGTATCCATCCATGTTGTACCACAGAAAAGTGGTCTCGGCTTTTCCCTACGGCCAATAATGAAAAAGTTACTAAATAAGCTATTTATAGTAAAATAAAAGGGAAGTAATTAAAAAAAAATATTGTAAGTGATCAAAAGAAGGATCTGCCAAATAAAAGCAAGAGCACTGCAATGCAACGCAAATGCAGTGCAATTTACACACAAAACAAAGTCATATGACCTTTGACCCCTAAGCGTGACCTTGACCTTAAAGTGAGCCATCCGAAACATGCGCTCTGCACATTGTTTCAATGAGGTGAACATTTGTGTCAGGTTTCTTTGAAATCCTTTGAGGGGTTCAAGAGGTACAGAGAGGAATGGAAATTGCTATCCAACAGACAGACAGACAGACGGACACCCAGGCGATAACATTATACGTCCCTTAGGGCATATAAAAAGGAATCGAGATCTTATGGTGATACAATTTGTGTGCAAGTGTGGTTAAAATCAAATCATAAATGAAGCTGCTATTGTGCAGACAAGGTCAAAATAGCTAATTCTGGCCCTTTCAGGGGCCATAACTCTGGAACCTATTACGGGATCTGGCCGGTTCAAGAAAGGAACCAAGATCTTATGGTGACACAAGTTTTATGCAAGTTTGATTAAATTCAAATCATAAATGAAGCTGCTATTGTGCTGACAAGGTCAAAACAGCTAATGTTGACCCTTTCAGGGGCCATAACTCTGGAACCCATAAAGGGATCTGGCCAGTTCAAGAAAGGAACCAAGATCTTATTAAGGTGATACAAGTTGTGTGCAAGTTTGGTAAAAATAAAATCATAAATAAAGCTGCTATTGTGCAGACAAGGTCAAAATAGCTAATTCTGGCCCTTTCAGGGGCCATAACTCTGGAACCCATAATGGGATCTGGCCAGTTCAAAAAAGGAACCAAGATCTTATGGTGATACAATTTGTATGCAAGTTTGGTAAAAATCAAATCATAAATAAAGCTGCTATTGTGCAGACAAGGTCAAAATAGCTAATTTTGGCCCTTTCAGGGGCCATAACTCTGGAACCCATAAAGGGATCTGGCCAGTTCAAGAAAGAAACTAAGATCTTATGGTGATACAAGTTGTGTTTAAGTTTGGTAAAAATCAAATCATAAATAAAGCTGCTATTTTGCAGACAAGGTCAAAATAGCTAATTTTGGCCCTTTCAGAGGCCATAACTCTGGAACCCATATTGGGATCTGGCCAGTTCAAGAAAAGAACCGAGATCTTATGGTGATACAAGTTGTGTGCAAGTTTGGTTAAAATAAAATCATAAATGAAACCACTATCGTGCAGACACGAAATATTATTATATTTATATGTTATATATAAGAATATGAAATTTTGGGAATACCCTCAATGGTAATGCATTTCGTTTTTCTGTATATATTCGGCATGTATACTACTTCAAACAAATCATTATTTCTAGTGTTTAAAAAGCAGAAAGTTGTAAAAAGTAAAATGAAAGCCATTAATATTTATACATAGGTATTTAAAATCATAACAAGTTGCTTGTCTAAGACACAGTTTGCAACGTTTGACAGCTATGGTAAGTACGTAAATTTACAATGTCAAATGATTCCCTGTCCAGATAAAACGCATGCTTAAACAAAACACATCTACATACTTCTGGTACCTCACTGATTCAGGTAACTACAAGACAACAAAACATAAAGCAGCTGACCATATAAATTATACGTTATGCATTATTACACACTTAAAACCACTACTTTTAATATTGCACACAAACGTATACTGTTCAAGCCAATAAGGGAGATAATCAAAATTCTAACACGACCAGCAAAAGACCTACATACATGTAGAGCAAAATCTATCTCTGCAATAAACCTATCCGCTTGCAATGACGTCATCCGATCCATATGTGTAACACGGTCTTAAAAAGTAGTTACCATTTTTTTCTAACACTGTTGATAAATGTACTGGTATGTCATGTTAGAATCGAAATAATAAGTTCCCAAGTGTGATTTATCGTAGAATATCCCGAGTTTTTCGTTCATATGTAAACAATATATCACTTGGGCCTATGACCTTAGTAATATATTCTTAGGCATAAGAACTAAAAACACAATTATTATTCTACGATAAACCACGATTGGGATATTTCTTAAACAATGCTTTAATACATTTAACAATATTTCCTACTGTGCTAGCTGGAGTTCAAAACAAAAATGAGGCAACCACATTAATTACGAAAGAAAGATAGGTATGTACTTTACTTAAATACATATACTTAATCTTTAAATTCTATAAACTACCTGTAATTTTTGTTATGTTTTGATTCAACATAATGGAATATTTTGAAGGAGAGACAAAGGAGGAGTGTTAGACCTTTAAATAGATTGACGTCATACTGGCTTGATATATGAGATTATGCGATAAAGTATGGAGACCATGTGCACAGACATGACATAAAGTGAAATATTATTTATTTTACAGTCATCCCTTATGAGTGGGCCTTCCACACTTAGTGTATGAAAACCCTACATTACTTCCAGTTTTGCTTTTTTTATAAGGGTTGGTATTAGGTAGGTAGGCAATCGATACCCTTCATTTAATCAACTGAAGGCTGAGCACTGATCTTTCTTCAAAACTGTACGACATGCCTAACGGAACTCAAACCTTTAGCCACCCGATTGCAGGGCAGGTGTCTCATTCATAAGACCGACGTCAATAGAGGGGGATCGTTTGTGCAAGCAATTAATACGCTCAGTGGAAAAGGTCCCAGAGCTATGAACTTGTTATTTAACGTTACAAAGAATTTACATACACCGATTCACATAATGTTTAACTTGTTTGATTCATATGTATCTGGCAATTTCGATCTATAATTGAGAAGTATGGGGTTTCCTTAAGGCAGAAAATATAGAACGTGTACATAAGAAATTTTGTAAATGGTTACTAAATGTAAAAATGACTACTAACACTTTATCCTTGTATGCTGAATATGGTAGATTTCCTTTATATCTTGAAAGGCATGTTCGTATTATTAAGTATTGGTTAAAGCTGAATAAATCTAAAAGTGAAAAATGCATTCTCTATCATATAGTAAAGAATCAAAGATATAGTATATAACACAATCAAAATGTCAGTAACTGGACATCCAAAGTGCGAAAATTGTTGCAAGACCCGGGTTTGAAGAAATTTGGTTATTTCCGGAATCTGTAATTATCTATAATGCCAACGTACCGACTGTTGTTTATACCGTTGATGTACATTTGTCACGATTGTTATACATGTATTGGGCGATGTAAATGAACACTCTCACACGTTTTGACAAGTTTTGACTGTATTGACATGTATTACCATTTCTTTGTGTTTGCATGTTTGTAAAATTGTATTATTTATGACGATGGGCTGTTAGGCTTAAGTCTTAATAAACTGTATGTTATGTTCTGTTCTGTCAATATGTGTTTATGTATCGCCGAAAACTTCAATACTGCTGGCTGCATTATAGGGTGATTGTATGGTCGGCTGAATCCTTCCAAAATATGTAATTCTCTTAGTAGATGGTTGCAATATATATTGCGAAACATCAGTATTTTTGTTATAATTTATTCAAGACATAAGTAACAGAACCATGTTTTATATAATTAAAACTACAAAACTAATTTTGGCCCATGTATAGGACCAAACAGTAGGTTGATATACATTTTTAATGCAAACGTAAACGTTTAAATAATAATAAATCATAGCGTAGAAATTTATACGTCTAGCGGAATAGTTTAGTGTGTACGTAGTGTATGTAGTCGTATAGCTTTAATTCTACTCTCCTTATAATCGATGTGATATTTATGTGTAACACCAGAACTTTTACGTTATTTTTATCCTGAAATTTCCTCTATATATATAGTCGATCAGTTACGGTAGCTCTGTCGAATTAACATGACGTCAATATCGCGTTCAAACGAAAGTAGACATGATTTTTCCCTATTAGAATATTGATTTTGCATCATTCTATGTAAACTTGTCTCATTTTGGCTTCTTTAGCTTTTGTTTTTTATTTTCGCATTATTATTTAAGGCATTCTTAACAGCAGGTAAGGTAAGGAAAGGTTTATCTAACGTCGGTTATGGACAAAAATTTCGACAGAAGCTAGAAGCTTGTATCCGACTTAAAATGCTTAAGAAATAATAAGTTCCCAAGTGTGGTTTATCGTAGAATAATCCGTGTTTTGAGTTCTTATTCGTAAGAATATACCAGGAAGGCCGAATTTTGATTCTAACACGGCATACTAGTATCAACAGTGTTAGTAAAATGGTAACTAGTTTTTACGACCGTGCTACGCACCTGGATTGGATGACGTCTTTGCACGCGAGTGGTTTATTGCAGAATAACCCGAGATAGATTTTGCTCTATGTGTATGTATGTTATTCGCTGGCCGTGTTAGAATAACTATAACATACAAACAAACAAAATGTAAATAACAGCATCATTAAAACATAATTAAAATTAATTTTTTAAGATTAAACATTTTGTATAAAAAGATAATAGGTAAGGGTAGATTTCTTCGAAGCACAGAGCATCAAAATCACCGCCCCAGAGCCACGCATTTACATAGTAGGCCCACAACAAAAGAAGCTGTAATGGAAAAATATTTCAAACATCCAACAAGTACATATTAATTTATGCTAAATATTGATGGAGGGGAAGGAAATGGTAAGGGGCGAAATGGGGTGGTGGGGAAAATTGAACAAGGACGAATATACAAGGGAATGCCATGTTCTTTAAAAACTACGGTGCCCCTAAAGTGACATGTTACACACTTTTTTCCACTTAGGTAATGTGAGACTTTTTTTATTTCGTTTAAACGAAATCATTTCGTTTTAACGAAATAACTATTTAAACGAAATCATTTCGTTTGAACGAAATAACTATTTCGTTTAACAATTTAAACGAAATCGTTTCGTTTAAACGAAATAACTAATTCGTTTAAACGAAATGATTTCGTTTTAACGAAATGATTTCGTTTTAACGAACGAAATGTTATTTCGTTTAAACGAAATAGTTATTTCATTAAAACGAAATAGTTATTTCATTAGAACGAAATAGTTATTCCGTTTAAACGAAATAAAAAAAAGTCTCACATTACCTAGGTGGAAAAAAGTGTGTAACATGTCACTTTATGGGCACCGTAAAAAACAGTGTATATTGCTGAACCCTATACATTATATGTCGTCACAAAAAATACACAGTGATCCAACTTCTTGAAACGAACTTTTATTTTGTATTCCAAGACAGAATGAGTGTGCAAAAACAAGGGAGATAACTCTTTCATGTAAGGACGACCGAAAACTCTTTTGTACATACATAGGCTTATTCTCTAACTTTTATGTCTGCTTCGTTTTTTTTCGTGTCAATAAATTTCTAAATCGAAACGCGCTTTTGTTGTTCGTCTGTTGAAAGGTTTAAATTGGAAGCACGTAACGGCTTACTAATATCGCTGGTCGTTATTGACACTTCTATGGTACTGTTGAATACGCCGGGTTAACAAGAACATGATAAGGAGTGAATTTCTAAATATGCAGGTATTTAATAACGTATATGTGTTTTTACCAAAAATAAAACCATAGGCTTAGTGCGAACAGGTGTTTGATCTGTGAAACATGTATGTATGTTTTCGACTGTAAAAATGAACTGATGGAACACTTTGGTATTGGTCAGTATATATATTATTTGTGAGTAGTCAATGTAAACAGAACAGCTTTAGATTTGTTTTTATTCTTGATATAAAGCTAAAAGTTAAAGTACGTAACTTGATTTTGACAATCATTTACCAACAGAAAAGGGCATGAATATTGTCGTTGCTTCTCAACAAAGCATTTTAGTTACAATACTCTTCCCTTTAACGTACATTCATATATGTTTATTCATAACGAAAACATCCAAAGAAATCTCTGTTCAGACAGGGAAATAACATGTTTAGAAATTAGAGGCCTGAGAGTTTAAGTTCAATATTCACACGTGTGTGAAATGCCTATACGAGTAAAAATAATCTTTGATCGTCTTATAGTAGTCTATAATTTAAGGGAGATCAATTGAGGCATATTTATAATAAACGTCATTTAACCTTGAAACTTAAACATTTTATAAAGACACATGAGCAAATATGTTCCTGTTATAAGATACTAAGAAATGTCAATAATCTAAGTTAAGTGTCATTTATGAATCACAACATGAAATGAATATACTTAGTAATGAGCTAATTAGCAGAACAAAATAGAAAGTACATTCTTTTAAGAAAATACTCTTCTTGTTTTGTAATGCACACAGATTAAATATTTATCAGTTATCATCATTTTATAAAGGTATTCAAGCCCTTTGTAATTTGTTTTTACGTTTTTCAGTTTACCATTTTTATCAAAAAATTTGTGAACAGGTGATTTCTATAATTGTGTTTATGTTTTCTAATTGGATACTAGGATAGAAATTTTGTATTATGGACTAACTATGACACTTTTTACCTCAGACTGTAAGTTTGAATATTTTCAGTAGAGATGTTCTGGATTTAGTCTATGAATCTATGTAATAATTTATTTAAAAATCATATAGACTGAAAAGGACTTTTGTTATTGAGAATTTTATTTACACCTAAATTCTGTTTTAAATAAAATGTTCTAAATTGAACACTCTAAACGCGCATTGAATGTACTCAGTTACTTATTTTGAATCATAGTCGTTTGACAGGATTTCACACATAATTTATCAGCATATAATAAATCGGGTATAAAATACAGACAACATGATGAAGTTATAAGCCCCTTAAATTGCGTTTTATTGAATTGCAGTAATATTTCCAAAATGACCATTTAGAGAACTTGACATTTCCTTTTTAACGTTAACAATTATCGGGAATGTCTTTTTTTTAGATTTCAAGAAGCAATTTAAAACTTTGAAATTCCATCCAAACCAGCTTGAAATAGATGCTGATTTATTACAAGTACTATTGTACATACAATAGAGCCTATTTGTCACGTGTGGCATAGCCAAGGAAGTAAATGTAAGGTATGGTACTCACAATACATTTGAAAAAATATTGCATGTTCTTGCAACATTTTACCCATTTCTTAGTCTGTTATCTGTAAAAGATATGTTTGGTATTTTTATTTTAAAACTAACATATATTTCACTATAATTTGTGGTCCTGAAAATGAGCTGTGGATTACCAAAACAGACGAAGTCCTTTCTCTACGAAATGATAAATTAGTTGATCAAGATGGATAGATGGATAGTACATAAAGTATATGTAAGTAAGGCGCGTCAGATGCTTCAGACCCCCCCCCCCCCCCCCCCCAAAAAAAAAAATAGCTCATTGATTTGATCTTATAACTGTCTAGCTAGCCATATACTTCAGACTTCTAAGACAAATTAATTGGTATATATATTTTAACAACGCCGAAAATGATAAAAGCATATAGATCCACTCCTTTTTCGGTATTATGAAACTAAACGCACAGTGATTACGAAACGCTCTTGTCACTTGCATGCAAAGTCAAGCCTCGGCCACAGCCACTAATATTTGTACTAAAACGTCTCATCAAGAAAATTTTTATTTTTCATTTAAACATGAATTCCAGTATTTTTTCTTATGTTATAGTTAGCTATTCGAACTAACAAAGTAAATGTAAGGTTCAGTTAAATAGTTTATAAACACAGTTATTTAAATCAATTAGCAAAAATAAAATGTCTTAAATTGGAAAGAGATATGCCAATATGTGTGTGAAAATATGTAGTTTAAATCTGCGACGTTCCAGTGCTGTTAAGTTTTTATCTCTTTCTTAGACATAACATATTACGAAATGTGATTTTTATTTACATACCATTTACCACACGTACCACCCGCTCATAGCAATAGCCTTGAACGTAAAAAAAGATAACAGTGGGGTGATGGAAATTTATTTTTGTTCCTCGTTGACATACCTATTTTGAATCAATAAACAATCAAACATTCCGACCGAACCATTTATTTCCAAGTACCCGCAAAATTCATCAAGATATTGTCCCTTTTCCGATGGGAAATGAAATGGCAATTCAACATATTTTTCAAATATATAAATTCAAAAGGATTTAAAGTCATTTAACGACTGACTATTGTGTCATTTAAATACCATGCATGCAAAACGTCATGCAGACTTGTTTTGAAAGCTCCTACCCTCGGGTTTTTGCTTAATATTGATGTATATTGTCATTAATTACCAATTACAGTCAAGCCTGTGTTAAAGACCACCTCTGAACAGAGACCACCTGGCTCTAAAGACCACTTGTTTTATTTCCCATTTTAACATTTACAATATATTTTAACCTGTGAATAAAGACCACCTCCCAATAAAGACCACATTTTGACTCTCCCTAGGGTGGTCTTTATAGACAGGTTTGACTGTATATATGACTTTAAATACATTTAACCGTGTTTTGTGTCGTTCTTCAATTGTTTTGAGGACTATATTCATTACAATGTGATTCCCAACAATATAGTAGGGTTATTGTAACAGTATATTAATCTACAATTGTGTTCGTCACGAGACACTTGCATTGCAGATCAATGAACTGCTACAATAACCATAATATATACTCATTATTGAATGCATGGAACAGCAGATGGTTGTGACATGTATCGCGTTCTTTGCTCTCTCACAAATTAATTTATGAATGTTTGCTTGTGGGTCAGCTTATTTATAGTCACTACCGGTGGCCCATACTGGCTATTCTTTAAAAGACTGCTAGTAAGCTGCAAATTAGCAATCAATTTCAATTTAGTGTAAACACAGATGACGCCTAAATGCCTGGACATTTCATAGTCCTTTAGTGTGACAGGTGTAAAGCATCCAACCACTGTTAATTGTTTTTGTTAGAGGAGTAGGGGATCGAACACGCGATCCCAGGAATCTTGGTCGGACAAGTCAGTCAAGATCCATTAAAACTGGTACTATATTCAGTATATTTTACACGTGTAGATATTTTTGAATTGACCATAAATTTTGTGAAATCGCAATTAACATTATTACTAGACTGAAAACACTATCTACGGTAATATAATGTATTAAATTACTGTTTTGAATGCTGTGACGATTTACAGGACGTCGAAGTTCTGTTCTAGTAATTTTGAAAAAGTAATTCTAGTAAGCAGTTACCATAGATATGTACGTATGTAAGGACATGAACACCGCCTATAAATGTAAGTTACTTTCCATATGCTTTCGCTGAAAATATCTTGTTGCGAACATATCAATATAAAGCCAAGAAAGAAGCATGTGCGTTTCATTTTAGGCATTGAACAAGTGCTAGTAATTTTTTTATATTTCTTCTTTCTAATATAGCTCAAAGACTAAAATAATATTTACCACCTAGGCAGTTTTACTGGAGCCAGATATTTTAATCCGTAACAGATTGGTATACGTCCAACCAGTAAAATATTCTTGCAATATTGAGAACACGGTTACACCTCTGCCGACTTCCAAAGGCGAAAGAGAAAAAATTCTTGGGATATGAATTGGCTTCCACCTTCACATGTAAAACCTGTTATTGCAATGAATATATTTCAAACAGAAAATAGAATGAACAAAAAATATCTTTAAAAAAGATGGTCACCCTTATTTATGTGATACGCAGACCGTATTCAGCTCTCTCTGTAAATTGATATCTGTTGGTATTTGAACAGGTTTTTATTATATTTATTAAACACACTTATCATTTTTTAGATGTATCAATATTCTTACTAAATATACTGAGCAAAACGTAGCCAGCGTCATTAAGGATAAACGCTTTGTCTGACATTTCACTCAGCGTTGCACCATCAGCAGAGTGAAACAAATAGACGCTCTCGTCAAATCAGGTAGAGTGTTGCATAAATTTTTCATTTTGATAAATCATCTATAATGTGTTATCTAGTACTCTGATTTGCAAACTTAAGTCACGTGGTATAGGTCGTTCGCCAAAAATGGAAACAACAACTATCAAGCATATTTTCTCCTAGTTTCTGCCAGTCTTGTGTTGGACATTTCTGTTGTCCGGAAACACTCAATGGGCCTGTAGAATGTCGGTTGATAGTCTTTAATGTGTCCCCCACCACCCACTTGGAAAGACATAATATTTTTTGCCCTGTACGTCAAGCCGTCCGTCCGTCACAAACACACTTCATTTCCAATCAATAACTTGAGAACCATTTGACGTAGAACCTTCAAACTTCAAAGAGTGAAAGGGTTTACAGAACAGATGACTCCTTTTGTTTTTGGGGGTTCACTCCATCAAGGTCAAGCTCACAGGGGCCTGAAGATGGAAAAGCGTTTCCAATCAATTACTTGAGAACCACTTACCCCAGAATGTTGAAACTTCACAGGATGATTGGACACGCAGAGTAGATTATCCAAATTGATCCTGGGGTCACTCGGTCGAAGGCCAAGGTCACAGGTTCAGAATCCGGCCCACTTCATTTCCGGTCAATAACTAGAGAACTATTTGACAAAGAACATTAAGGCTTAGAGTTACGAGTTACGCTTTGAGAAACAAAAGTCAAACAACACCAAATCATGGAAAGAAAGAGTTGTTTGACATGAAAATTGAACAGCATGTAAAACATGTATATTACTTTACGAACCAAGTATACCAGTCAAACGCCTTTGAAAACTCACCATTTTATAAGAACTGTTACACATGTTCGTTTTGATGCATTTGCAATAGCGTGCGAGCGGTGAAAGTACGCATAACAAGGTGGAACACAGTTTTCAGCAATTGTTTATCTTTATTTCTTTGAAAATGGCATTTATTTTCAAAGGGAGACAACTTTTTCCGGATATTTTAAGTACAAATGGCATTTATTTTCAAAAGGAGACAACTTTTCCCTAATATTTTAAGTATCCGTCGAGAAAAAGTTGTCTCCCTTTGAAAATGAATGCCATTTGTAAAGAAATAAAGATAAACAATTGCTGAAAACTGTGTTCCACCTTGTTATGCGTACTTTCACCGCTCGCACGCTATTTCAAATGCACCAAAACGAATATGTGTAACATTTCTTTGAAAATGGTGAGTTTTTAAAGGCGTTTGACTGTCCGGAAGTGGGGCCCCTTTAGGCAGTCCTTTTCCGGAATTCAATGTTTATATCAGCATACTGACACTTGGTTCGTAAAGTAATATACATGTTTTACATGCTGTTCAATGTTCGTGTTAAACAACCCTTTCTTTCTATGATTTGGTGTTGTTTGATTTTTGTTTCTCAAAGCGTCATTCTAAGCCTTAAAAATTGATGGGATGATTTGACATGCCAAGTACATGAGCCGTATTGCATTTCAGTTACTAAGCCAACAGTCAGTGTCTCATTGACTTTCGCTTCTGTCCCCTATTGACTTCTTGCCTATTACTACTACGCTTTGGGAGAGACATGTGCTTTCCTACAAAAGCATCTTCTAGTTTGATTAGACTTAAAAGATTTCTGTATACTTTTTTTATTTTGACTAAAGTGTTAACAGTATTTCCAGAGAAAGTTAAAGAATATTTTCCTGTGTTTTTTAAATGCTGGGCATCAACATTTTTTCAAAACGTTAATCGCAGGATGTATTCAAATCTTTTGCAAGACATATCTTTTTGGAGCGTGTTGTTGCAAAAATTGAGATTGGAAATGTACATTAGCTAGCAGGTATTACCGGTGCATCAACCGGTACAGATATCCATTACCAAAAAAAAAAAAAAAAAAAAAAACATAAATAAATAAATTACATTGAAAATGATATTTAACAAATATTAAACCAGTTTCGTGAACATACATAATTTGTTGAATCATGATCGAATTTGAAATCTTAATGTTTCTAATGTAGAACATAAAAACATTTGGAAAAAAAAACAAAAAAAAAAAAAAACAAGACGATTTTTCCCAATTAGACTAGTTATGAAAAGGTAAGCACTTGTTTGTGAATAGTAATATTCAGTTGACATTTGACACTGTTTTCAACGGGGTATGTCATATAACAATATAACTTCCGGGCAAAATATGTACATGGCATAGACGAATTTACAACGCCGTTGTTGGCCTGTTGTTTAACCAGATGTTTTGATTTAAATGCGAAAAATGTTCTTTATTAAGATTGCTCAACAATAAGTTAAGCACATAAAATCATCATTATGTTACGAACTGTTTTGCCACAATTAAAATGATTTTGATCACAGAATGCCTCGATTAAAGATAGATATGTTATTATTTATATATTACTTGAGAAACCACCTTTTTCTTATTTTCGTCCGTCCAAAAGAATTCTTAAGTGGGGATTTTGTACACAAAAAGGGACGAATCTTTAATCCAGTCGAAAAATTTAGTTTATACTTCAGCTACCCTTGATTAAAGTTTTCATTTTTTAATTCAGCTTTCAATGACATCATAATTATAAGCTAATTCCGACATGTTGTAACTTCTGTCAGATCATGTCATGAAATGGGCATAAAACAAGGTTTGAATTGATGGATAATACCATTTTTAATTCTTTCTTCAACCTCAATTTGTCCAAATGAAATTCAATATGGCTGCATGATAGTTTATTGCCTGTTCATTATGAAACTCTCATTATCAGTTATAATGTGCTTAGTTACAGATTCTCATTTTGAGCACTTTATCACCTATATTTCTTTGTCCTGCACTGGTAATTTATAATAATACTGACTCATGGTGACTAAATTGATTGTAATGTGATATAACGATAACGTAGTTTACATTCTGCGACCTACGTAAAGTGCACATGCACGGAATTTAACTTCCAATACTAAGGGACGGGCCAAATGTAACTTTATCTATAGGTCCAAACTTTTCTTTTTCAGTTTGTATAAAACAGCATATTACCACTAGACCATTTGACCATAAACATATATCGTTAAAGATGGTAACACACATTTGAGAACTTAATTCTTCAATAAAATAGTAACAAGTCAGTAATTTTTGTAAACTAGTGCTTGTGCTTGGTAACCAAAATAATTTATTTCGTTCTGATTTTATCTGTGTAACAAAATTAGAGATTAAAGTTTCTTAACGGCTAAAGTCGTATGTCATCTTTATCTGTCAATTGTAAATCTTATCATTTTAGTGACTTAACTAGATAACATTAAGTCAAACTTAATGGCGAATATGTGAAAGAGTATAACGGAAACTTATTACATTTACATGCATACGTTTTGTACCTTTTTCTAGATGGCCGCGATACCCTCTGTTCTGGTAGAACTGTTCCTTTTGGCATCAGTTTCAATAGATGAGGGAAGGGCTTATCAGTTCAATATGAGCCTTCCAGACAGCGCAGAACCTGAAGTCGATGCTTGCATTGAAAGATCTAGGGTAAGAGTTTCTATTAAAAAGAATTCCATTTTAGAAAACGATATCAGATGAATCTGATTTTGATTGTATGTATTAAACAAAAGTGGGCAATTGTATTTGTATTGTACAAACTCTCTTATTGGCAATTTTAGTTATTAAAAAGTTTTAAAAGTTTGCTTCAATGGAATATGCTTGTTTTTGTATGATAAAGAAATGTATCAAAGAAAAAATGTTTTCAAAGATAAAACTTTCGATAATAGCCGGCTCTTTCCAGCGCTTTATGTTTGTTTTGCATGTAATAAGTGTAACATAAAATTCCTTTTTTTTCAATTTTATCTCGATCTCGTGGCAACTATTGAAATTTCTTGCATATCAACACCAATGTGTGCCATGGTGTCATTTCATTTACTTTTTGTTTAATCAAAACTGTACAGTGGCACAAAATATTCCTACATTTCTACAATATACAGCCGAATGAACTGTTATAAGACATGATAATCAAGACAGGAGTGAATTAATTAACTCGAACAAGTATTCGTTTGGTTTCTTAATTTAATCATTTTTCAGTAAAAATCAGTTTTTACATTCTTATGCAGATATTCCGATTTACAATACACTACTATTTTGTGTATTTGCGACTTCTTAAAAATGGTAAAAGTTCGTAAACTGTATAAAATGATTGCATTATTCGATTTTATTGAAACTATAGAACGTCATAAAACATATCTGTCTAAATTTGTAAAAAACTTGAAAAATGTGAATCAACATTAATGAAAATTATTGTCAAAAAATCAAGGGAGAATTAGAAAAGTCAATTCTTATATTACTACACAGCAACATCCAAATTATTAATACTTAGTGTTTCCATGGTACATCACACTTCTAATCAAATCAGAAGACAGCCTCAATGTAACACAGTAACGCTTATTGCAAATGAAGAATGACTTTAAGTTGCATAAGCCGCTTTATGTATGACTCGTATGTCAGATTTCTGAGAAACTTTAGAAAGAAAAATCCTTGAAACCACGTCTTTTTCTACTCTTGATGGATTTTCATTTATTTCGTAAGAAGTATTCTTGCATGGAATTTTATCCGGTGTGTTCAAATGGTTCCACTTCTGTTCAGCGCCCACTGGGACCGCTTGATCTAACACAAAAGTAGAAAATGTTCTTGGTCAGAAGCGTCTACTAATCGACTTCTCTTTTGTTTGTTGAAATGCTCCATTTAATTTATAGGGACCGCACGAATTTAAACTATTATCCATTTCAGAATACAGTGGTCATTCCTTGGCAGGGTGAACTTGCATGTGTGCATGATTATTTTACACAGCTTGGACCTAACAATTTAACAGACAAAGATTGGGATATCTTTAGAAGAACATCGAAAAATGGGTATTGTGTTTTCAAGTTTACATGAATTTACAAGTTGCCGTAGTCCAAGTTAACGGTCCAAAACATGAAAAGTATAAAAATATTATCAATCAGATTTTAGCAATTCTAACATATCCGTTCGTCAAACATATGTCGTAGATTACACATTCATTTCATAATCTTAGTTACTGGGTAAAGTATTTCTGACTTGAAGAGTGTAAATACATTTTTACTAATGCGTCTTGTTATGTACTGGAAACATAAGTCTATAAATGGATTGAAAATTAACATTATTCTGGTATATACTACATAATAATTTCAGCTAAACTTTTTACAAACAAATATAAAATAATTTTAATCACCTATACCTTCTATGGAATATTTACAAATTCTGTTCCCTATCACTCTAATTCTAACGTCCTGTAACAGTTTCTGCTTCTAGTAGAAGCATAAACAGATATGTACACCCAAGAATTTTACAAATCAAAGTACAGTTCATTGGATTTTTGTTTTGTTTTAATAATGATACAATTTAAGTTTCTGCTATTTCTAATACAGGAAAACAAGTCTTTAAGATATTTCTCTTTCAGACATTCAACAAACCGGGCCACAAACAAATGTTTATTTTTTTCTGACTGTGAAAGCAAAGCGATGTCTGTATAACATAATATCTTTAACACCACTAACCTCGCAACCTAAAATCATCTTGTTTATTTATATCCTCCCAAGACAAATAAAAGTTCCGGTTACCAATAGCTCAGACACAAACAAAATCTGTGTCAAAATATATTTTTGCCAAAACACCACAGTAACGCGTTAAGTATTGAAACAACTTTATATTTTCCTGTAGTATATGTACATACTGTTTCAAGAAAATGTAATGAAAAATAACCTATCGACATACAATTTTAACAATAGAATTTGTTACGTATTTTTTTCATTCAGGTGCAAGAAATACTCATCACAAACTAGATTATGTATTTTGTTGCTTTTGTAGAGCAACAACAGTATCAGAATATGTCATACATAGCTTGGTCAAAGTTTGGCGTAACCGTATTCCGTTAACCTCCCTTTCATTAAAAATCATGTAAAATGCATCCATAAACAGGGAAACATGGATCTGATTCGTTAAACAATCCTTCTCAAGCATATAGGGGTTAGAAAATAATCTACATATAAAGCAGTTTTGCATTTAACTGTGACCTTTTACATTTTCATACAATGCTTATATAAGCCCGAACAATTTGCCCTTTAAACAATATTCTCTAAGAACAACACACCTTTTGTGGCTTATTTACAGTGTCAACGGCCTTTTGCAGAGTAATCAAAAGCAGCGTGCAGCTTGCCAATAGTTTTAGATATAGCATTGTCAGTTACTGTATTTAAAATACGCAGTCAACGGTCGAACATTAGGTTAGAAACTAGCCTGAGCTCCTGTTATTTTACTGCTATATTCCGAAGCATTTCTTTTCTCTTAGATTTTAACTTTGAATAATCCTTATCGTACAGAAAGTGAACTTTTTCACTAGATCGCCTTTTTCTTATTGTAAAGTTATTACACGCTGTCAATATCTTTTTACACTGTTACTAACTGCATTTTGGTAATTCTACCATAAAGTAAGACTCTTATACTCCTTATTTCATATGATATCGTATACATTTTAATATGTGCGAAGATGGAACATTATTGAAGTGCACTTAAGCACTTTATTACACAACTATTATGGACTCCATGATCCCAAAGGACCAGGAAATATAACAACATTGATTGCAAATACGGGGAGACATTTTAAAGCCGCCACTGGGTACTTAGTTGTGACGGTTAATAAAATCTTTAAGTCTGTTCATGAGAGGTAATGAAATGTGCAAAGGGAGCACTGGTCTAGTGGATAAGGTGTCGGCCGCTCAACAAGGGGTCGTGGGATCAAGCCCCACTGGGGTCACGACCATGACTTCTCATATGACACCAGTACTAGTTTTCCCAGGAAGGGGACTCGAGAGTGGTTACAATAAGCTTGAAGCTTTCATCACAATCAAGCTTAAACAAATCAGTATAAACTAAATTTGCAAGACCTCTCACGCTCCCTAGCACCGGCTTAAGCGGAACTCTATCAAACAACTATTGAATGGACTCCATCATCCTAAAAAAACAAAATATATAGCAGGAAATACAGAAAATCCTGCATTTATTGAAGGCCCAGCTATGGTTCTTCTTAAAAGTCCGTAACTTCCTAAATTAAAAACAAATCCTTTCTTTTAATCATACCACGTCAACAAATGTTCTATAACTTGTGTTAAGATTTTGCTTTCTGTTCATTAAGGATGTTTCGTTGTGAGGCTTGTGTCAATCTTTAAAGCCTATATGCAAAATTGTAAAGATACACAAGCCGAAGTCGGCTCTCTTCTTATACATGTCAATTTCTGTAGCAGGTTTAAATTCGCACGGTTGTACTTACCGGATATGTGAATACAATATGTTTACTTTAGTACTCAGTGAGATGTTTTGCCTATTTTAACAGTACATCAATCACGAGGACCTGCGTGACTGAATTGTTAAGGATTACTTGACCCTTACTGACTCACTGGGGTTGTAGAATTCTTTCATATCGACGGTTCTAACCAGGTGCCCGCATGTACGATAAAATGCCTACCACTAAAAGCTTGAAAGCCGCCATAAATCTGTAATTGTGACGGTGTTACCTTACACAACAATATCAGAGATAATCAGTCACAATAACTTTTCAGTGTTTTCATAAACTGCCGACTTTCTTAATGAATACATTTTAGCACTTAACACCGAATATTTTTACTTTTTATGTTGTCAGAAGAGTTTGATTTCCAGTATCAAGGAATCATTTGGTATTTTCGTAATTACCTCTGACACAGTAAGTACCACGATACCATTGAAACTTATTTCATCTGAACATGGCCAGGCTTCAACACGAATCCTTGCTCTGTAGGTACATCCTAGTGATGATTATGCATCTAATTTAAGATTTGGACATCATCCACCACCAACTGGCGTCAGTATTCGGCGAGAAATTCGAACATTATCAAAGGAAGAATGGCATAATGTAACAGATGTCTTCAGACAGCTTTTTGAGGTAAGATGTAGACATTCTTTACCAACGTTGAATAACTATACTTTAGATATGGTGTTTGTCGGTAAAGGTAAATTTTATTTACCGTCGCTTTGTGAAACAATGAACATGAGCTCTCTAGAGCTTTTGAGCGGCCCTATTTTAAGAACAGTTAAAACCAATTTTACCTTACCCCCAGCAATTTGCTGGTACCCACTTACAGCTGGGTCAACTTAGGCAATCGTGATAAAGTGCCTTGCCCAGGGACACACCGCAATGGGAGTAGCAAGGAATCGAATCCGAGCCTTCACCTCGACAGAAAAGCGTCTTAGCCCTCTCGACAAGTGCGTCCACTAATAGTAAAAACATTGAAACGAAATTATGATGCAGCCGAATTTTCTTCTTATGACGTCAAACAAATTGACATAATGACCAATTTTGCTGGTTGGGGGGACATAAATTTTGTCAAGTTTTAATTTAGCGATACGTAACATTTAATCACTTTGAAAGCTAATCGGAGTGTTCATTTATTACACATACGGTAATCCTGTTGTAAAAGATCATACTACAACACAAGCATGTACACTGGGTTTTGAAGTTGGTATCTTAAATGTCCTCGTTTTAGGCAGGTACACTCCAGGCATTTGGGCGCTTACACGGACAAGCAAAATTGAGGGCTCACAAAGGTGCCGCATTTCTACCTTGGCACAGAGTTTTCGTTACGCAGTAAGTATTGGTCAAACATAACTATACATACTTTGCTTTGTTGATGAATGTCTTAAAACGATCATTTCTTTCTGTTTATGTTACAAATATACTTGCATGAACTTAGCCAGAGCAGCCAGAGTAGCGAGAGTAGCCAGGGTTAGGGTTAGGGTTGGTTTCTGGCTACTCTGGTTATTCTGGCTAAATTTACTTGTTTAACATAGTATATACATTCTGTACTTATCAACATACAAATTATCAACGTTTTGAAACTGCAAATCATGCATCGTAGTGTGAGTTTGAATTTATATACGATACAAACTACACTAAACAATACGAAATGCACAATTTATATCGCTTATATTCAGAATTTTCAAACTTTCATCCGGCAACATTATCTCAAATTAAACTGAGTATGTCAATGTGATTTCGAATATTTGTTTATTCTCAAATCCAGTACATTTCTAATTTTTATAATACTATAACAATTGTTTGTTGATAAAGAAAGATATTTAGCATGTTTTGAGACGTTGTTACAGAATGCATGCTTCCGAATGTGTATGCTAATCAATAAGGTGTAATTATTGTGAAGAAAAATGAAATTCTAACTTCGAACATTTCTCTCTCGTTTTATTATATACCAGCACTTTCTTAACGTGATTAAAGCCGATAGTCTAACCATAGCCATATTGTTGTACTAAATAGAAATTTGATAAGTTTAAGAATCACAATGACCTTATTTCTATACATTTTAAGTTTCGAGCAAGAAATGCGGAGTATAAACCCTAGTGTTTCCTTACCATATTGGGATTATACAATTGATCACGACATTCCGCAACCTTTTGAGTCCGTCCTATGGACACCTTGTTATTTTGGAGAGAATAACGACACTGTACAGTCGGGCCCGTTCAGTTTTTTCTACGGGGCACATGGAGCTGTAATTTCAAGAGATCTGGCGAAAACTATCAACGACACCAGGCTCATTAGCAAAAGAGATATAGAACTGTTAAAAGACTTCTGCGATTTTAATGTAGGTTTTTACGTTTCTATTATTTTGTTTAAAACCAATGTCTATGATGAGCATATATTGAGCAATAGTTTGACGTTTAACGTGGTAGAATAAAATTATTATCATTTAGTTGTGCATAAAACTGTTTTTGTTTCATGTATATAAGACTGAACCTGCATTCATAATGTTTCTGTGTATATTTGTAGTGGCTTACTGTAAAACCATTGTAACTGAGTGTTTAATGAATTGTGCTTTCAGCTAAAGTTTCTGTAACCTTATTGCATTCATGTTTCATCAATTGTACATCTTTCTTTAAAGCGGCTTATAGGTCCATTGAGTCTGTCGATCACCTGAACAATATTATACAAAATTATTCATTTATGTGGTAAGGAAATTTATAAACAAAGATCACCATTATAGAGATTATCTCATCTTATACTACCTGTATAGGTTGTTCAGAACTAATTTCAGGATATAACCACCAGTGCTGTCGAGTCTAAAGACAGTCATGTTTTAGAACACAATTTAGAAAGTCTTCACGATAGTGTCCATGATTATATAGGAGGAGACATGGGTGTTGTAGAAAACTCTGCATACGATCCAGTATTCTGGTTTCATCATGCCTTTATCGATTATATATGGGAATCATTCAGAGAACATCAAATTGAAAAGTAATTGAAATTTTGTACTAAATCATTATAAAATTAAAAAGAATACTAGTAGAAAAGAGAAGACAAAAAAAGACACACTAACGTTCCTTAACTATTTGCAGCATAAACAGCATGAACTAGTAACATACTAAAATGTTTACTCTGTGACACCAGGAAACGACTTTTGAGCATATGACACAATTGCTTAAAGGTCCATTACTAAGGGAAAGTGAGCTGGCAATTTTTTTCATAGCCAGTGCATAGACTTCTGCAAGACACTAAATAATGAAGATTGGCAGGTCAAAATTTACAGAAGGTCTTTGGAACTCAAAGAAATGTATGTGTATTATGTTGAAATTTCAATGAATCGACAGAATGACCCCCAGGTCTTTTTAACTTTCTTCATACTTGATAGAAAAGTAATTGTACATATACTGCGATTTATTTCGAATTTCTACATACCAACTTTCATTTTCCAATAAAATGAAATAGTTTCTGTGCTTTTTAAAAGAAAGATGCAGTTACATTGATATAGAGTCCAATTATAGATCACTGAATGACATAGGAAGACGTTTTGTAAAACTGCAAGGTCCTGAGGATGCCATGTTTGGTTACGGACACCTGAAGAACATTGATGGACTTTGGTTGAATTGGACAAAACAGTTTTATATTTATGAACCGCAACCCTCATGTGGCAGCACTTGCAGCGGGAAATATTTATATTGTGAAGATGGAAACCGATGTTTAACCAGCACAAAAGAGAAATGTATAGGTACAGAGTCAAATCCAGTTCGGGTTTTGCGTGAAGTCAAGGACGTTGACTCGCTAATACCGAAACTCCCTTGTGAAGCAGGAACAGAACTAAAAGGCCTTATAGGAGACGGCAGAACAAGGGATACATCTAAAGCTGAATGTGAGCGCATTTTAAAGAAACAGGAAAACGGTAAGAACAGAATAGTTATTTACAAATTTAACTATTGTATATTGTAAGGTCTGCTCTTTGCTGACGACGCTGACGTAGCTTCTCAATAAAACGGAGTGCTACAAATGCTAATGAATAGATTCCAGAAGATCTTTTTTTACTCTTTATCGGTCAAAATAAAAGCCAAACTTTTCAGTCAAAGCAAAACAAATTCCCAGAATCACAATCAACAAAGAGGAACTGGAAGTACTCTCCTACTCCATTATCGAGGCTCTACCAACTCCAATACTCATTCAAACGAACAAAAGAATCGACAAAACATCCACAACCATCTCACAGCTCACCAAAATAGTCTGGAAAATCAAAGATCTGACAACAGCGAAACAATTGAAGCTCTGCAAAGCCTTTGTATTGAGTACCCTACCTTTAGGCATTCAGTCCTGGACAACGCATTCAGCAATAAAACTCATGGTGTTTCATCTTCGTTGTCTGCACAGAGAACTAGGTATCACTTGGAAAGACAAGGTGACATACACTTGATGGCCTCAAAAGAGAGGGACTTCCTTGTATAACGCTGGCTCGGTCACGTTCACAGAATGGATGGTGGACGCATACCAAAGTATCTGCTATATAAGGGGAACATGCCACCAGAGCAAGGTGTAAGTGGCGGTCACGCCTTCGGTTCAGTGACATCTAAAAGAGAGACCTAAAAGCATGCGGCATAGACACAGAGTGCTGGGGGTCAATAGCAGGCAATAAGAAGAGCTCTCTGGATCTCTCTGGACACAACAGATGATTAAGGGATTGAAGGCAGCAGAGGAAGTCATCCGAGAGACGCGAGTGATAAAAAAGGGTTCAGATGCAAAGTCAACCAGCAATGGGATGTCTTCAAACACCAGCAACACGGAGCATCAGCACATGTATGTCAGGGATGTAACAGGGCATTATGTATAGCCCTTTACAGTCATGCCAGAAGATGGTCATTCACTTCGAAACAGGGCACAACCATACCCGAGGTCGACTGATGGATGCCAATGCACATGTTTTGTATTTACGTCCTCCGTATAATCATTCTTCTCATCTAAACAAACGTATGTCGTTAACACTGGAGGGACTCAAAATAGATATAAAACGCAGATGGAACATCTGGAGTTTTCGTTTCTTGGGCTGCATGTTTCATCATCTAATATTGTAGAAAAATCTCATCAGATAGTTTTGATTTATTCATTGTTGAAAATACAATTTGATAACTAAACCTGTTTTAGTGTGATATTTACAATACTTGAATCGCATATTCTTAATTGTGAAATAAGTTGAATTTAGAAGTAAAGTCTAACATGTTTATAAGATAACCGGCTGTTTTAAACTGAGTACTGATAGAATGAACTGAGTAACAGGTGTGTATAGTATGTCAGAAAGGTAACATTAATCAGAATACATTCTATGTGATAACTTTTGTTATTCTTGTTTCATATTTCAAAGTAGAGGACGTTGATCATGTCGTCATCAATGAATATAGAAGCAGCAACGATGGTGGGAAAAACTTTGGATTTGTCGTGCTTGGAGCAGTTTTGATGTTGCCGGTAGTTATTGGCACATACTGTTACCTCAGACGTAAACATCATTTTTAAAGGAGAACCATAACTGTAAATGCAACTGCATTATTGTACAATTAATATAGCATTTTGCAAAATTGAAATATGTGCTTCAAACGTATTTGTCTAACAACATTATATCTTTCATTGTATTGCAAACAGTTATACTATACTAATCTAAACAAGTTGATTTCTTTTATTAAAGTCTGTAAATCAACCAAATATAGTTATTTGAATTGTCTATACTATGTATATTTATCATATCTCTGCAAATTTCTCACTAATTTGACTTGAATAATATATCATATTCCCCTGTGATTAAATATCTTATGCACAAAATCGTTATTTGGCTCTGCGCATGGGATGTTATTTTTAATACCTCCCGTTGGGTGATATGATACTTTCGAATTGAGTTAAAGATTGCAACGATCAAAGTTACCGGATTTTTTTTCTAGTGTTCAATCGTGTTGAAAATTTCGAAAACCTTTTTTTATTGAAGTTTGAATCGAAATATATCATTCTCGGATGGGAAATGATCTAACTAAGAAAATGAGTGCTTACACATATATATGTATCGCTCAGAAATAAGAAAGTTTTTATTTGTTTCTATTGTTGCTTTTGACATTGACACATGGCTGAAATACGTGGATAAATACAAAAATGATAAACAAGGTGTGTATCGATATGTGAACGTCTCGACTGAACCAAACAAATTTCTTGAAAATTAGAGTTGTGTCCATAGGACACAGGCGGCCCCACTTTTGTCACTGTCACATACTGTTAGGTGATATAGTTTTATGAAATATTCAACACAAACATTTAAGCACTTTGTGTATTTATCACTAAGTGAACGACCATAACTATGGCTTAGCCGAGTGTAATCCCAAAGAAAACACCATGTGCGTATGCTAAGGCAGGTACATTTAGATATGAATGGGACACAAACTTTTATTTTTTGACTAAGTCAAGGGCCATCACTCTGTCGGTCTTGTGCACAAACGGTAAATAATAAACTCAGGTGGAATGCACAATTTAACCGTTGCTGGGAGTCCTATCGAATCAGTGTTGTAAATCTATATATATTCCGAAAACCCTAAGCCGGTGCTAGGGGGCGTGAGAGGTGTTGCTAATTTCATTACCTCTCATGAACAGACTCAATCAAATCGAGTCTGCTATTATTCTTCTTGATTACATTCTTTACTTCCAAGTAATCTTTTTACAGATTTTATATTTTTAACCCCAACCTTTGCTATAATCAGAAGTGGGAGGAGCCTAATTTCAAATGGTGGCTGTTTTTTCGACAGTTTTCTTTAGTGGAAGATTTTTCAGGAATGTATCAAAATAAGTTTTATTTATTTTTAAAAAAGATATGTAGTTTTGGGGACCTGTTTTCTGCTCAGAAAAATGCATTCCATCTATAAATAACCCATTGAATTAATTAGATACAGCAGTCACAAAATTGATAGATCAAGGTATTTTTTGAACAAATTGAATATAAAACGAACTTTGACCAAAGTCATGTGATGTAAACAAATACATGCTGTATATAAGCTACCTGCACTTATGGTTATTTTGTTCCTAGCCGAGTTACTTGTACAATTAAAGCCCTGAGAGGACTGTAGGGAAGTGTAGCCGACCAGGTGAGAAGCCAGGCAAAAAAAAGATTCCATCATTTTGCAATATTTCACTAAATGCTTTTTTTCACTAAATGCAGTTTTTAAAATTCATTGAACCCAAAAGGTAGCCCACATTCAGACCAAAGTCAGTAAAGGTTACCCAAATCATAATCTTTGATTTGACTCTAGATCTAATGGGGAATCTATGTCTGTATGTATGAAGTCTGATCATCAGTAAAAATCAGACTAAGGCTTAAAATGTCGCTTTGATCTTGACACCAAAATTAATAGGGGTTGTTTATTTCTTTGGCAAGGTTCTAAGAAAATCAAACGGGCTAGACTGAAAGCAGGTTCGATAGACAATCATGACAGGATCTTCCTCAGTGAGATGTCAATGCATAAAACCAAGAGAACAAACAGAAGATGTTGAAATATTTATTATCTAAACTGTGTAACAAATCTTTTAAAATCTTACAAAGCCGTGTAGCAAACTTTAAAAAAAAAAAAAAAAAAGAACGAAGTGAGATTAAAAATTCAGTATGTTGAAGATGGTTTGCTTTGGACAATTTAATCAAAACGACACTGGCAAATACGAGAAGAACGTGTGTCTAATATTGTGTGCACACTGGAAAATAATTGGGCAAGTCTAGCAGCATATCAACAAAATACCACAAGAGGGTTCGCAAGACTAGCATCATATCAGTAATATATAAAAAAGGGCCCTAATGGCATTTTTGATTAGAGTGACTACCTTTTTTGCAAATACTTCATAAAAAGTCTATGTCCGTGATTTTCACGTTATAAAGATTGGTGCTACCGAGGACTTATATTTTTAGCGGATTAAATAGTTTAGTTTTCCGTGTGTCATTCGCCTTTGTCACATGACAAATATTTACCGCTTAATTAAAGTTGTTCAACGTGTAGACAAAAATCAATATATTTATAAAATTTACAAGTGTATCTGATTAAAACTACATTTTTTATTTAAAAATTAGTTAGTGTTCACATTAAATTTTATTGCATATCCATAATAAATTGCATCGATCTGTTTACAATCATATCTTTCTATTCATTGGAAGTATTGAATTACTTTTATGGCGCATGTATGGAGAAAGGTAGCACTGAACCGGAACCAGGTGTTCTTGGTCTTGGTCACATGATAAATATTAACGTCGTAAAGTAGTACAATGCGTAGACAAAGTTCTTTACAAGAACTTGTAATCCCTGCCATATTTTTCATTTACAAATTATGTGTTCCCCAAAATAGTTTACATTATAATAAATGTGTTTACTTTTATTATGGTTACTTTTGAAAACATGTACATCTACATATCTTTAGGTAACATAATACAAAGTTACATATATTTAAAAAAAACAGTGACTTATATCATAGAAATAAATATTCCTCATAGAATTGTTATAAATGGACAACATACTGTTTGAAATTAAAACAATGATGAACCTAGGACTCAAGTTAGTGGAATTATGAACTCAATTATCAGAATGTCTAAATCAAAGAAGTATAACAAGTTAAAGCATAGCAAAAGTTCCTTCTAGGGCAAATCTATATAAATATATAATGACCATCTTGTAAAATTTTGGTTGCAATGTCTGTTTTAAATATTGTTCATCAGTGTGTGGTACCCCAGGATTGGACGCAAAGAAAAAACCATTCTTCCTTCTTGACATATATTCGTTTTTGAGTCGGCTAAAGGCTGAAAGCCTTTTGACGAGTCCTTGCTATCCAACGATTCTCTAAATGGACCAAATAACACAGTAAAGGGATGTAGTTCCATTAGATTTCTCAAACTTCAAACAGTTCACTGCATGAATGAAGTTAAGTTGTGTCAATTCCCTTTGCTATGCCCAATATACGATGTAATCTGTCATATTTATGACTTGTAATTGTGCAATTCTCGAATGTAACTCATTAAGCATAAATGTGCATTTTAAGAATTGCGCAGGCTTACAAAGCTTGGGTAACATCCAGCGAAAGACAAAAAATAGTTCCAGCAGGGCTCCAGATAAGATGCGTATTAGCGTAAATTACGTATAGAAATAATGCAAATACGCATGTCTAATAATTTCTAAGCGTATAAAAACGTATATAAAATTACAGAAACGCACACAATGCTTTTTTAAAAACAAAATCTGAATCGTCTGGATGCGTTAGGTAACATAGCCGATCAGCCTTAATTCTCCCACATTGAACGTAAACACGCATCGTATGATTTCTATAAACTTTGCGTGGGTTGAATTTTGCAGTCAGTAAACGGATAAATTATCGGAAGAAGAAGCTCTTACTGGTTTGTTTAGTTACTACTGATATTAAAAATGATTTTAATTCTTATTTTCCGAGAAATAAACAAATCGGCGAAACATTAAATTGTATTTTCTTGTAGTTTTTGAAATCGAAAGTAGATCGTCTATGTTTGGCGAAACGAAACAACTTTTTTATGAAAAGATTTAAATAAGAGGTAATTTAACCGTAAACTTCAATGTCAGATACTGCCAATTGCTGCTAAATGTCTTCGTATCATCACAATTTGTAAAATATATTGTTCAAACTGGAGAAAAGTGTAATCGTATCCGGATATAATATTTTGGGTAAATATCGAGCTGTGTTATGAAATTTTAAGAAAAAAACTAAAAACAAACTGAAACTGGTAGACTATACTGTCAGTACATCAATCATTAGCCGACTCAGGCCATTCAGGTCTTTGATTTTCTGTTTAACATAATAATGTAGTGATTTGATGCGCTAACAGTCTACGTACTCGAACACAGCAAACTTGGTGGTAATTGATCATGTAATTCATGGCTATAATTTAGTAGTATCTGTCCTAAATCTCGAGAGTGTGACATCCGGGATCGATGCGTGATTTTTTTGCGCACAATGAGAGGGTCGCAATGGGGTTTGTTTTCACATATTCGAAGGTAACGACGTATGTTAACCTTTTTGACAAATGACATGCTTGGCCTGTTTCAACAACTACACTTTTCCATCCTCGGGTTTAGTAATGTGTGATCCGCAGAACGCGTTCAGCCAGAAAGTCGCCTCAGTTAGAAAAGAATAATTTTAACGTCAGAGGTTATTTCTAAGGTCACGGAGTTTGATTGGCCAGCTTGTTATGACAACAGCTTTCGAGGTCAGTTGCTCAGTCAAGTGTGACTTACCGAATCTAAGTGTTCCTTCTCAAGAGAAGAGAAGGAACAATAAAATCATAATACAGAATTTTAGTTCCTTTTGTCATCTTGTGTAAAATATGATCAATTTATTGGTATATCTAGTTCCATTTATGGCCGACGTATGGCTGACCTTGAAGGTTGGGGTACAAGCAGGCATAATCTCTCCTGATGTCCATACAGCAGCATCTGTTTTGTCCTGTTTAATGCCCTTTGCTTCTTTTGAATATACTGAGGGAAGTATCAGGCCATTGCATTGGACAGCATATTTCCACTCACTACATATATGAAAATAAAACAATGTATCAAACTGCTGCCTTGAAACTTTCATAGTAAGTTATCTCGTTTTTCAGGAATTTTGTCTAAAATCTTACACAAAAAGTTTGCCGCGAAAGTTCACGATATCAACATATCTGGAACAGATGACTCCATTACTTGTGTGTATAGTTTCTATTTGTATGTATTTTGTATCTTGTAACGCAGCTGTTGCTAGTGATTGTGAAAGATATCCTATGAATGTTTTAGCATCGAAACGTTGTATTAAGTATTGGCTCAGGGTAATAAATATGCCAGATTATAGATATGTTAAGAAATGCTATCATATGTTATTTTATTACGATAATATTGGTTACCAAAATTGTGTAACAAAAGTAAGATTAAGTCGCTATATGACCTATCATGTGTCGGTGCGACGTTAAATCCAACCAAAAAAAATTATACAGAAATGGATTTGGGTATATTTTTCGCAAAATCAGAATTGTCAGAACCCTGAATTATTTTTGTCAGCATGTGCAGCGATTAAAAGATCAATATTTACCAGAATGGTCAGAAAAATGTAGAAATAATGCTTAGTTGATTTCTTATAGGCATTTTAAAACAACCTTTCTGTATGAGCCTTATCTTGATATATTAGATATTAAGAAATATAGACATGATTTCAGGGCTTTGAGAATATCTTCACATCCACTTATCATTGAGCATGGTCGTTACTTTGGTATTGCCAGAGACAGGAGATTTTGTTTTCATTGCAAAAATGTTGCTGAAAAAGAAAAATATTAGTATGTCCTTTGTATAAAACACTTAGAGAAAAATACATGCCGAAAAAATTCTATGAAAATTGGCATGTTCATAAATTTAATATTTTGTTGGCTTCCAAAAATGAAAATATTATTAAAATTGTTGCAGTTTATATATATATATATAGTGCTTTAAAGTTACGTTTGTCTGAGATAGAGACAGTTTGAATTGTATGTTGTACGTTTTACATATACCATAACTGTTGTGTCTATATTTTGTATACGTTTTATATTATAAAAAGACATGTCTTTCATTATAGTCAAGATATTGGTCTTGCCTTGACAAGGCTGATATTTGCGCATAGTAACAAAAGTACAGATATTAATTTATTCTGTCCATGTCTTTTCTTTATTTCGTTTCGGTAAGATACATGGACAGGCATGTATAAACTATTTTTTTTAAAAGTTAGAAATTACAAACCAAATCAAATCAAATGCTTTTTTTCTGACATTAATAATACAAATAGTTTTAAACCATATAATACAAAAAGTTTTAAAACATTTACTTGATTATCCCGTTTAAGAGTTGTTGTATGTAAATGTTTATATATATGTGTATATGATTGATGGTGTATGTGCCGGAGGCCGGCCTAAATCACAATAAAGATTTGATTGATTTGTACTAAAATAATGCTATATGCTCAGAACTATATAATTGAATTATAGTAACGCTATGTACTTTAATGGGACAGAATATTTAATTTTTGAAATAATAAAGTCAACATAACAAAGATAATCCTGCAACCCTAAAAAAGTTGATTCTTGTATCTATGGAACTTGACCCAAATTAGTGTATTATTTACTGACCATTGCATTTATCTGTTTCATCAAGATCAGGGATTCATTTTATGACCCAGCATGAATAAAATCTGGAAAGTAGATCCCTCGGAAGCACCGAGAACAAGGCAAAAAATGAAAATTGCAGACTCGGTTTGATTGAGTCTGTTCATGAGAAGTAATGGAAAATGCAACACTGCCCACGCCCCCTAGCACCGGCTTAAGCAGTATTCAATCTTCAAATCTAAATAAAGCCTTCTTTATCAATTACCTATATCCACATGAAGGATTGCATTAGATATGCATTTGTGAAGCTGTATTAAGTCTAATAAAGCTAATTCGCATTCGTGAAAAATCCCATTAGGTAAATTATTATTCATTAACGCAATTGACATTTATTAAAGTAAATTTTGTCATAAAATATAGGAAATAAAATCAAGCGTTCGTAGTCTTTTAGAGTAAGTAATATATACAGATGTCCAAAAGAGGCTTCTGTACCAGTTACGAGAGATGATGAAGAATTTTGAAAAAAAAAAGAGAATAAAAACAGAACTTTTTAGGGCTGATAGGCCATCACAAACTATGAAATAACATTTTACGTACATAAATTATTTTAACATCAAACACATCTTATTTGCTGTTTCTATTAATTAAAAAAGGGTATATGTAAGGTTATGTCGTGTTGGGCGACCTGTGGTGTTCTTTTTTCTATTTTAGTATGGTAATAAAGTTTTTACCATTCACCATTGATTACCATAATGTGATGATGTAAGAAAATACATATTAATTAACTGATACCAATTTACACATTGCTCTGCAGATTTCTGCATTTTTCTTTGTATTTGCTTTCAATCGTTGATAAATATGATAAATGTTTACTTTAAATGTTAACTAAATAAGTATAAAAATTATATGTGAAAAACTTGAGAGACTTGATGTTCTCTATGCTGGTGACCACAAGTAATAATATCTGATACTTTTTGGAACCTTATCACCTTATCGTCTGCAACACGTACGCCTCACCTACAAACTGTGTATGTAGCATCTACTGGCGAATCCCCTCCAGGCACTTTATGTCAATTTTGTACTTAGTCAAGTACCATAACTCTGGTCTAGTTGTGTCAAAAACAGAACAACATGTGCGCAATACCAAAACCATTAAGTTTTATGACTCCAAGTCAAATACTTTTTGAGATACATGCGACACAAACTTGTATGCCGTTTTATGCATATTTTGACAATCAAGGGTTATCGCTCTGGTTTGACTGACAGAAGTCCGGAAAAAAATGCGATACAATCTTTGACCATTTTCATGCATATATTTGAATAAGGCAAGGGTCATAAATCTGGTCTGATTGTGTAAGATCCAAATTGAAATATAAGGTGCACAACCATCCATTCTGAATAACAATCCTGTGAGGTTAGATGACTCTAGGTCTAATACTAATTTTTGAGATATACACAATACAAAGTCGAAAGGAGGGATTTACGAACGGACGGATAGACGAACAATAAATGTTTCATTCCTGAAAGGGTGATATAATATGATACACCTGAAGATATACGAATATTTATTAATAACGACCTCAGGAATGCATTATTTATATCATACACAACAAAATATTAAAGGGTCACATAAACAAGTGTGCAGTGTATAACTGGAGTTGTAAAACCGGATGTTTGAGCAATTTTTGTCACACGAATTTTAATCAAATCAGTATTTTCACGTGAAATATGCCTCGTAGACGCCATTAAATCCATGAGTAGCGACAACATGCGTTGGGATAACTGCTTACTTGGCAGACACAACGTAATTTCGCCACGCAATTTGGACGGTTTGCCTTGTACTGCCCATTGCTATTACAATAATGAAAAGTCGAGCCATTATTGAAACACTTCTTGTAGATACAGCAAATGAACTATCATCAGTCTGACTAAAGTACATCTCCAATTACACTACTATTAGGATCTGAAGACGTGCTATTGATAGCCTCGTTCTGACTACCCTTCAGCTAGCCAATCAGAGCCCTGGGTTTTCCATATTTACAATTCTTATGACGACAACATCGCGACTACGCCCTCGTGTTTTGAGGGAAATCATATGTCACGGTATGGACTTGGTCACGTAAGGTGTCAGACAGCCGGTTTGCTCAGTCGGTAGAGCACTCGCCCTGTAAGAGGGGTCCCGGGTTCGAGCCCCGGACTGACTGCACATTCTTCTCTCTCTTTGACATTCGACGCTATTTTGATGGTCCGCCTAAACGCTTGTTGAAACGAGTCGTCTGACTGGTTCAAATAAAAATAGAGATTTCGGAAATCCAAATATACAGAAAGATGAATGTGAATGGGTCATCCTCAGATCTTCGTTTAGAAGACCAAGGACTTTAGTCAGATTGGAACTATCATCAACAAAGAATCGTGTTAAACTTAGGGGGGATTCAGACATATGATTGACATATTACAAATAAAAGGGGACCTAGTGGAGCCTTGAGAGAGCCTTCATCTTGGAATGTTTGATTACGATTACATAAATTGTTTGTCAACCTATTTATGACGATGTTTGAAAAATCGTATTGGCATACCTTTTAAATTAAACCCTTTGCCATACTTTATCGAATGCGTTGGAAATATCACAAATGTCTTTGATAGAGCGAGCTGTAATGGTGCGCAGATAATTGTATACATATTGTATATATTTAAGTATTATTCGTCCTTTTACCTTGCATGGTTGACATTATAGTAATTATTTTAATTAATGGCATAACGTGGTTTTCAGGAACTTGGATAAACACCTTCTGAGAGTAAACAATTAGAAAGATTTGCTTACGTCAGTTAAATATAAGTTACATTAAAGTAAACTGGATATTTTCTTCATCATGCGGCAACATTATGTCATCGGGACCTGAAGCGTTTTTAATCATTAAAATAGATAACACGTCAATAACTTCTTGATGTGTAATTTCGAATTGTTCGAGTGCGCATAAATTTGTTTTAAATATAAATTCCGGAAGTGTCGTTCAGAAATCGCCTACCCCAAAGACTGAAACAAAGAGGTTATTAAGATAGCTTGCCTTTTTCTTAGTCGGACAAAGAATATAATTTTCATTAATTTCAATGGTGGTATATTGCCCGACAATATTTAGAATTTTTCTTAGTTCTTGCTTGAAAATTTTCCAATACTGCTACGAGTTCGATGAATTATAATCACCTGAAGCAAATTCTATTTTATTGTAAAACAATCTTGCATGCGTTTCTACATAGTTTTAACCTTGTTTTTAAATCTTTTACAAATGGTCCACTCCAATTATTTCCGCGAGTTAATTGCTTTTGCTTTTTGCATGTCACGTCTATGCGATGCAAGTCTTATATCAAAATTATACTAGGATTGTCATTTGGTCTAATGTTTTATTTAGTATGGCGTTATCTTGAAGTCTGAAAATAAAATCTCAAAACGCTTCATCTACAGGGCTGTCATTTGAAGTCTGTTGCTTGTACCAGGTTATTCATTTTATTGTAATCGGCGCGTTTGTATTTCATATACATCTTTAAATAAATTGTCACTAATAGTTACTTGTGTCTCGAATATATATCCATGAATCGAAACATGAAAGCTGATTGTTTGTGGCTATAGGATCAATTAAGGTTCTGTTCTTCTTAGAGATTTTAGTGGGCTCAGTTATTGTTTTACGTAAATTGTTTACAAAAGAATATCATGAAAATTATTATTTATCAAATTCCTTTGGTCTTAGTTGATATATCCTAGTAATGGTAAATTTTAGATATTTTTGCCTTTTCGAATACATAAATTCATTTTGTCCCAAATGTCAACACGAGTAGGAAGGGATCAGTAGACAGAACATATCAAAATAAGTATCTTTTTTTTTTTTGGTCGACATTAATTCTCCTACAATGAACGTACTCACGCATTGAATGTACAATACTAGCTTAAACCTGACACTAACCGCAAGTCAAAAAATAGAACACTAAATGATGTGTGCGTAACTTCTATCCATAACGATTCTGTAGAATCGTTTCTAAATCACAGTTTTGTGGTCGCAAATTAGCTAACGCTTGAAATAATAGTCCAGCGAATCCCGTCTTGAATATTTAATCGAAATATGTGTTTCAGTGAAACATAGAATGTCGCAGTCTAAAAGGTTTTCTTTTATATAAGAATTTATACCGTATACACCTAATGTTTTTGTGCAAAAAACAAATACATTTTTTCTGTTTCGTTAGTTGGTCCCGGATTAAGTTATGTCTCCAGATCAAATAAGTATAGTCAGTAAGTATGCAAAGTATATTATGTTAGAGATTTTTAAAGACTAAAAAATACAATGAAAGTCTAGCGTTGTGTGTTCATTTAATAACCATAGTGTATCCCATACATAAGGTATCAGAAATTGTAAAATCAACACCATTACAGTTTTAATTGAAATCATGTATGTACACAAACATAAACGCTTATATCTAAATATCAAAATATACATCAAAATTATTGTTAAGGATATATATTGTAAGAATAGCATGATCGTGAAAACTGTCTCTGATTATCAAAGCTCATCGCCCACTACCCGCCATGTTGTGAAGTCTTTACCTATGTAGATATGGCATTAAGTCAAATATGACCAGGGGCTATCAAATCTTAAACCGGCGAAAATGAGGCAGGCGATGACAACATCAAAATAACAAACTGTACCAAAATGATGATATATATATATATATATATATATACTTACAAATGTGTGCAGACATTTACAATTATAATTATACATACGTAAATCATAAAATGCACTCAAACAAATAGAAGTCAATCAGTCAGACAGACAATCCAGTAATTATGTATAAATTTCATTTTTATAGCCTCACCTTTTAAATATATATAAATACATTAGGCAAAGAATACCAATACATTCTCTTGCAACAAAAAAGTCAGTACATATATTAGGCACTGTAACTGAAAATACAAACTTCAAGTAGGAGCTATCTATATTATATGTATATGAAGTTAACTGCATGAGAATACAAGGACTGAAAAAAATTATTAAAATATCATTTCCTGAAAAAGAGTTATCTGAGCTGAAAAAAATGATCCCGGATGAAATATTTTGAAAAAAAATGGAGACAACTCCGCAAAGACTTTATGATAGGCTTAGGTGACAATTGACCTAGTACCTCATCCAAACTACCCACTTTTTACCTCTAACCATGAAAAAAACATGCATATTTGCCACATGGATTAGCAACCTGAATACAAAACTATGTAAAGATCAAATAATTGATTGCCCTGGGGACATTTTTTGTGGTGAAATTTGTCAACAAACAGACGATTTTTTTTTAAAAGTCAAAACCCACAGAATTTCACAAGGTGAAATATGTTGAAAAGGCTACTGCTGGAAAGAGAACAATCTCAACTACCCATACATATGCGTCAAAGTATGGGAAAAATATCTAGAAATATGAGAAAATCGAAGAAATCAATTTCAAGACTGTTAGATGCATAACTGTGTAACGGCTACGGCCTTCGTGATATATTCTTACGCATAAGAACTCAAAACACGGGTTATTCTACGATAAACCACACTTGGGAACTTATTATTTCTTAAATGAGCAATTATATGTAGTAGTAATAACCTTTTTTTCATATGATAGGGTCGGGTAATTATATGTTACTACGGATATAATTCAGTCATCATGTGTAGAATTTATTTATTCATTTATTTATTTAATACAGTGACGTTTTCTAAAAAAGTTCATGTATATACATACTCTGTATTAAGCAGAAATTAAGCTTAAAAAATAACTGACAAAATGTTAGCTACATGTCCTTGCACAGAACTAATATTTATGCAAATTACAATGGATCTTTCTACGGGTCTATTTATCTATTAATTATGAAGCTCCAATTCAAAGCTATCGAATTACATGTAGTAAAAATACAGAAATAAAGGCTGTGATATCACACGGTGTATTCTAAATTACAAAATGCAATGTCTGGCTTACAAAAGAATTATATATGGTTAGGAATATATACATTTATGGGATATATGATGGTCGGCGCATTTACCATGTATGTTTTGAATTAGCACTATGCATAGTAAACAATAGGATATATTATCGACTTATAAGTTTATACAGAAACAAAAACACGTGTTATATTTTGACATTTCTGACATTTTTCAGCAGAATACTCGCTAAGAAAGTGATGGAAGCGGAATAGTTGCAATAATTGCATTCTTTATGGACTCGATTGAAATCATGTCCTTAACATGATACCTGTGCTCATCGCCGTGAACTATCATTACTGCTATATTAGTGAGTTTATTTTCACATTTTATGATACGTGCTTCAAAGGCAATTTGTTCTCGATGACGTGTGGGAGAATTCTGTACAAATAAACATTCCCCCAATTGGCTTTTGAGTTTTCAAATTTGACTAGCATACGCTTGTTTACTTCCATCCTATGTTAGCCTAATTCGTGGTATTTATCAATGTCTGACATGTGTTTCAGAATTGGGGCAAAAAAGCGTCAATGTCAATGTCTGGCAAACACGTCTTGTAATTCTTTGTGATGATCTTGTGTATGAAGAAAATTTTATGATGAGTATCCAGATAAAAGAAGATTATGAAGCTCTTGTTTCTGTCTGATTCTATTTATGTTTTGGGATTCCTTCATCAAGGTTGCGTTCACAGAATAATGGGTGGTTTATAAAATTTTAGATTCACGCGTACACAAATATTTCAAATTATATCTGGATTGTTGGTTATTTATTAGTTAAATCACATTTGATTTTCATTAGCAAAATGCTCCAACAAGATATTTTTTTCACGTAAGATACCAGAAGCACATGTCTGTCAGATTAATTTGTCCTATTCAATAGTGTAAAAATCTTGTGCTGTATTGATCGAGTCGCTTGTATAATCAGCGTGCATAACATTTTATTGGTCTTTGTAGATAAATGTATATAATTAAAGGAAAATTACATGACTTATATCAGTGATTGTACCACACGCCCTATCGTGTTCGTGGAACAACTACTTTACACAATCAACTCAAGCGATAAAATTCGTCAGAACAGCATAGATATGTAATATTTCCTACATAGATACACATTTTTTTTGTTCACTTTATTTGTATTGTTTTAATAGATTCATTACTAATACAGTTTTGGAAATATAAAATTTTAAAACGTAAAAAGTTCTTTACTAACGAAGATTGCTGGGTTTGTTTGAGAAATTTGAATATCTAAAGAAAAACAGTTTAAATTCTATTCTAATGATATATAATATTTTTCTTGCCTTTCAGAGTTGTCTTCAACTTTTTGATTATTTACACTGTGCATACAAAATGTAATTTATATTAATGTACATAACGATCTTTTAAAACTTGATCTTGGTCAAAATCATCTATCGTTTACTTTGATTGTGGAAGTACTGCTTCCACGGAGCATTGGGGATAGACCTAGCGGGCTGTCCAAATACTCTGACATCTGGGAAATAGCCAGACCTTCCTTCCAAAGTTGGTTTATGCTGTTCCGTTGTTTCTGACCCTGTGTTTATTTCAAAATTTCTATTAGTACTGTGTTCCGATCTTCGTACAAAACTATCCATCCTTTCCACCTTTACTGCTGTATTTCCACTGAAAAGCGGCTGAGATCGTCTTTCTAAATGTAGAGTCTGCCTCCCAGTCGATTCCCTGTTGCATTCCATATCGTCCTTCAAATCTTTTATCATATTAAGCATCAGTTCTTGTTTCTTGTCGTTTTCTTTCATCGTATTCAGCAATTCTTTATTTGTCTTGTCTTTCTCTTTTATCACATCAAGCATCTCTTTATGTGTGTTGTCTTTTTCATTCAGCTTCCTAATCATTTCGTCTTGACTCTTCTTTATGGTAACAATTTCTTTACTCATTGTTTCAATTTTCTTTTCAGCAGTTTTGCTGATCCGCTCATCTTTGTCAGCCATTGCTTTTTCAAGGTTAGCTAATTGGTGTTTTAGTTTTTCTATTTCAATTTTTGATTCAGACACTTCTCGTTTTTGTCTCTCATATTCTTCTTTGTCTGGAGTATCTTCTGACATCTTGATTTGTTCTCTTAGGTCTTTCTCCCTCTCTACAAACACTTTTATCTGTGATTTTAAAGATTGCAGTTCTGTATTCTTTTTACTGGCAATATTTTTCCACTTTCTCGTTTCTTCTTGAAGTGCACGTTTTTCTCTGATCAACAACATCTTTTCAGTATTGTAGTCTTTAATTTGTTCGCAGTAATCTTTACATTTTTCCTTGAACTCAGGTAATGCTTCTTTCAAATGTCTTATGTCGTCGGAAAGGTCTTTAAGTTTCATACCTGTTAATTGAAGATCACTTCTACCATCTTCTTTAAATTCTATCATTTTAGGTGCAGAGACATGGCAATATTCATAATCCTGAAATAAAAATAAACTAGCATTTTGAAATTTTGTTTAACTGTCTTTATTCATATAACTGTATTACGAACTAGAGGTTGCTTTTCACGAACAACGTATGTTTCCCACCACTTACCGTGCAGAAATTAAAAAATGCCTCAAAGTAAGGGCAACAGCATGACAAAACGACAACACGACAAAATTTTGAATGGTTGTCACTAGGCGCCCCTCCAGCACTAGGACGGCGTTAACACGACCTTAACGTTTGCTGTTTTATCGCCCTGCTTTTGCCGTGTCTTCGTTCTTTTTTGTCCTCGAGATGTCGTGATGACCTAGACGCCAACACAAAAACATGACAAAACGTATTTATCGTGCTGTCATGTTGTCGTTCTGACAAAATATCTCTAAATACGAATCTTCTTTCATATCCTAAATTTTATTTAATGATATTCTAAATTCAGTATCGGATATCACAGGGTATATTTAATGATATTAACAAATTATTTAATGAAAACTCAATATGATATATAACAGAAAAAGTGGACACTCTACAGGGTGCTAAACACGACAAAAACAAAATAATGCATTTAATGATATCCTAACATCAAACTAAAATATCTATAATTCATGAAATGATATCTTAAAATCGATTTAGTGACATCACAAAATCGATTTATTTCATGAAATCATTAATTTTATTTAATGATATCTTAAATTCATTTTGTAATATCCAACAGTCATTTATGAATATCATAGAATAGAGTTAAGCATATCATTAAATGGGATTGAGGATATCATAAAATTAAACTGACTTAAATATATCTAATAATCGAATTATAGATATTTGTTAATCATTGTTGAATATCTTTAAATGCATTTAATGATATCCAAAAATAATGATATCATAAAATGACTTTGTGATATCCATTAATCAATTAAGGATATCGCAAAATGAATTAATTCAGGACATCACAAAACAGTGAATAAATAGTAAAACGGAACCAAATACACAACTAACCAAAATATAATATATATACATATGTTGACAAAAAGTGAGATGTCAAAAGTTATAATATTGATGTTACAAACCCCGTCGTCTTCTACTGGATAACTTGCCATCTCAAATTGACCCTTTTGTAAAACTCTTCTGAAAATAAAAATGTTAATGTAAACATTACCATAGAGCCATTGTTGGGGAGAGTGGTGAGTGATTTACCGAAAATTGACCGCTAATATATTATATTATACCTTTTACTTAGAGTAGTAAACCTTCACATTTCAACACTCCTCTTCCTGTAAAAGTATAAATGTAAAGGTTTAAAAAAGTCAATACGTATTCTAATATTCTTGTCTGTTGAAACACGCTTACGCTAGAATGACGTCACGTTAACGTGCTGTGACGTCAAAGTTTTTGTTGCGACCAAGAAAGAGCGCTACTATACTTTATCTACTGTTTTAGATTAAAGGCATATCAGAATTGAAATAATTCATAGTAAAACCGTGTTTAACACTATTTATACACTCGGGCGGTAATACGTCGTACAAATAATTTCACTCGGGCTGCGCTCATCGTGCATAAATAGTGTTAAAGCACTCTTTTCCTATAAATTATTTTTAAATTAAACTAAAAGAAACTATTTAACTGTATAATCATTTGAATGAGAATACTTTTGTCCCATTGCGGCAGAAAAAATACCAAATGCTGACAGCTAAAAAGGTTATATTCCTACGATTTTTAGATCAACATCTCAAAATGCATAAAACGGTTAGCTATTACTCAATGTATGTCTTTATTATTAGAGTTCTCAATTGTCTATTGATATTAACTTGTGTCAGACTACTTAAAAATGCTTTGTAAAGAGACAAAGGAAAACATCAAACATCTGGCATAAGATACAATTAACATTTATCTACAAGACCTTGTGTGCGATTAAACGTACAATGAATTTGTAGCAATGCCAACTAATGTTATACATTCCAAAGGTTTATCAAGATGTTAGTAATTCAGTTAATTGTTAAACTGCATTGGTTTTTGAGGTCATATCTACTGACAAACAGGGATAAAGATTACTATAGATAGATTAATTTAAAACTATGAATACCCAGAAATTCGTTGTAAGGGACAAAAATTTTATCATCGGATGATTTTGAATTTCTTAAGGATGGCTTTGTTATATATAACTAAAAACTGCTATGTAACTAGGACAGACGATTTATTTTGCTTTTATCGTAATCATTACTGTTTTTTTTCAGTGATTAAGGAGTAGTGTAGAATATAAAGTTACCGATATTGTCGGTTGAGAAGGCTGCAGAAGGTTCAGTAGTGTTACATATAAAGTTACCGATATTGTCGGATGAGAAGGCTGCAGAAGGTTCAGTAGTGTTACATATAAAGTTACCGATATTGTCGGTTGAGAATGCTGCAGAGGGTTCAGTAGTTTTACATATAGTTACCGATATTGTCGGTTGAGAAGGCTGCAGAGGGTTCAGTAGTGTTACATATAGTTACCGATATTGTCGGATGAGAAGGCTGCAGAGGGTTCAGTAGTGTTACATATAGTTACCGATATTGTCGGATGAGAAGGCTGCAGAGGGTTCAGTAGTGTTACATATAGTTACCGATATTGTCGGTTGAGAAGGCTGCAGAAGGTTCAGTAGTGTTACGTATAGTTACCGATATTGTCGGCTGAGAAGGCTGCGGAGGGTTCAGTAGTGTTACATATAAAGATACAAATATTGTCGGCTGAGAAGGCTGCAGAAGGTTCAGTAGTGTTACATATAAAGATACAAATATTGTCGGTTGAGAAGGCTGCAGAAGGTTCAGTAGTGTTACATATAAAGATACAAATATTGTCGGCTGAGAAGGCTGCAGAGGGTTCAGTAGTGTTACATATAAAGTTACCGATATTGTCGGATGAGAAGGCTGCAGAAGGTTCAGTAGTGTTACATATAAAGTTACCAATATTGTCGGCTGAGAAGGCTGCAGAAGGTTCAGTAGTGTTACATATAAAGATACAAATATTGTCGGCTGAGAAGGCTGCAGAAGGTTCAGTAGTGTTACATATAAAGATACAAATATTGTCGGTTGAGAAGGCTGCAGAAGGTTCAGTAGTATTACATATAAAGATACAAATATTGTCGGCTGAGAAGGCTGCAGAGGGTTCAGTAGTGTTACATATAAAGATACAAATATTGTCGGCTGAGAAGGCTGCAGAGGGTTCAGTAGTGTTACATATAAAGATACAGATATTGTCGGCAGAGAATGCTGCAGAGGGTTCAGTCAAACGCTTCTCAGTAGTAATATTCTTTCTCAAAACAGATTTAAGGCTATAGGTGCGATTCACAATAATCTTAACATGCTGGACTTCATTTATCCGAGGAGTAATGTATTGGACGTCATGCGGCAGTTTGACGTCATAATTGCGTCACATTGCTCTCTTACCGGTCCGCGCGTAAATCGTTGTTTATCGTAGAATATGCAGAGCTTGATTTCCTTCTTTTTTTAACTGGAAATCAAATCGAGCCATGTTAGAATAAAGTACATTGCTTGAAAACATAAATGATTACCATCATTCCATTTTAAATAGCACAGTTATTGCACGTTTGGTAGAAAAACATGTCTAAAACGAGTAATTTTATGTCCTTCAAATCTAATTACAAAAACTTACCTGAGCAACTTGTTTTTCATGAAAGTTTCGTTCACATTTATAGTTTATCTATGTCTCATCCAGTAGACATGTTACAATTTTCACAATGCACATAAAAATAATTATGTATATATACATAACGAATTATCTAACATGTTATTGGGCATTCAATAAATGAATTATAAGAGACATAAAATCAGTTTACATTCATAGACGAATTACATAACATAAAAGTCAGATTTCCTTCGCTAACCTTTATTTTAAAAACTGCCATAAAATAAATTCTATCAAGACGCTGAGATTTGAAAACCTTGGTTATAATAATGTCTTAAAAAGCAAATATCATCTATGATCAGATCAAGGGTGAACTGGTTAGCGATGATAATCTGAACTAAGATAAAACTTTCATTTATATATTTCTGTAAAAGTGGTTGTTTACATCTTTATACACTAAAACTTAAAAAGGGTATAAATACACCAGCTGACACAGCAAGTATATTAACCTTAGTGTCGTAAATGTGTTCCTTAGAGTTATATATCATGCTATTAAGGAATACCATTTACATACAATACAATTAAACAATTTATCTGTACGGATTTATTAAAATCTGTAATTTTTCCTTATTTAGATGTATTTATCGTTTGCTGTTGGATCCTTCCAAGCTAAACAGAACAGAATTGATTCAAGTATTGTTTAACTAATTTTTACACCAATGTCTGCAGATACATGACATTTTGTTGGTAAAGTAAATTTCGCAAGTAAATGCTCGAATACCTAATATGTTTCAAGATTCAAGATTTTTATGGGCTTAAACATTTTACAATATATTACATATACGCTATACTACAATCGATCGCGGTTATATACACAAAGTATGAGAAAAGTATATTACTACATATGTGTGAGAGACATTTTACATGGAATGTAGAATTTTTAATTTTCGTTCACATTGAGACTAAGAAATTATAACTGAGATATTTTAACAATTAGTATACTACATACTGTAATCACTAACAACGTTACATACCACATATACAGTATTGATACTTTTTGCAGTCTTATCTCTTATGTCATGCTTACGTTTTACCCTGATATAATCGAATGCCACAGAGGCTTTAGATAATATGTATAGTTTTAACCTATTTTTTTTTGTAATCTTATTTGGAATTTGAAAACATAATCGCTTTTTAACTATAAACACTTGACCATCATTCATTAAATTTTCAGTGCATCATGTTTGAAAATAAAATAATAATTTCAGATATATTGCAATGAGCTAATTTTAAATTAAACATCATTTCAATATGATTGATTCACATCAAACGGCAGAAGTCACATATAGATACAATTGCTTTAAATCTTACCTCTGTTGATACATAAATCTTCCTATTAGAAATTTTTATAAACTGAAATATACGTTATATATCCTCATTGTTAACAATGCAATAATGAAACTATGGCATGAGCTGTTCAAACTATACACGTGTCTTTTAATCAGTTATTTCTGTCAGTTCTTTTTAAAAATCTGTATTACAATATGTATTTTGCTCCTCTGTTACAGGTAAACAAGGAAGTAAAGATCAATCGAAAACCATCCTAGTCTCCGCTAAAGTCTCTGTAGAACATGTTCTTTGCAAAATTGTAAACCTGTTATGCATTCATATCTAAATATAAATGAGGAAAATCTGAAAACTTTAGAAAATGTTTGAACGGGGTTGTCTGGTATATATCCAAAATTAATTAGTCATGAAAACCATGCCATTAGCAAATATGTAGAGGGTATATTATTTTGCCATAATTTAATATATATTTCATTATTTTCTCTATTCTTCCGTCCATCCACCTATATGTCCGTCTGCCTTTCTATGTCCGCATACCCTCTTTTTCGGGTCATACCTTTGTATTTCCACTGATTTCATTTAAACGTGACATACTACTTATCACAATATTGCGGAGACAATTCGTCATTCTACTGCAAGGTCAATTTCAACAGGGACCAAAAGGTAATACTGGGTCATTACATCCTTCATTCAATTCTATCTAAGCTTGGTATAATTATATCATTACAGGTGATGCACACAATCCGTTGTCGTATCTTCAAAATAGATGTCAGAACACATCACAAAGGCCTTATTAAGCATATAGTTTAATCCGAGAGATATTTTTTGTAACCCGTCATATACCAATTTAAGACTGCCAGGTGATGTGCACACAGTCCGTCATCCTATCATTAAAGCTATGGTCAGAAGGGCCAAATGGGTCTAAATATTTATAATATAAATATATATAATACCACTTTTAAAAAAGTATAGATCACAACATTGGGAAGTACATTGCGCATAATCTGTTGATCCATCTTCAGAATTGATCAGAAATATTTTAAATATAGTTATTTCTTGTTTAGGGCATGAAATTTAAATCTTAATGCGATTGTATTTATCATCAAATGTTGGTGGGAAGAGCACAGGTTCCGTCATGTTGCCTGTATGTTCAACATGCACTGTCTTCCAGGGCAATAACTGAGTTAACCTTTTCCTGATTTTAAACTTATTACAAATTTTAATCACAATATGGCGGAATGCAACGCTTATATATCCCACCTGGGTTCGGAAGGATATAAATGTTTCAATGTCTAGTTTAATTAATATATTTATTACTCCATTTCTTTTGTTATTTTAGTTTTGGAGTAGTATTTACCAGGATGTGGTGAGCCTCGAATTCTACTTTGCTGCAAAGACAAGTTCATTCGTGGTCTAAAGAGATTTAGAACTTTCTTGTTCGAGCTATATGTTTTCACACTGTCAACCGCAGTAGACAAATATTTTACATTGAATAATTTTATAAGAAATTAATTTAACGTTTTTATCCCACGTGGTTCTCCAAGAATAGATGTTCCAGTATTCTCTTCTGTAATTAGTGTTTCCCATTGTTCAGATTCTGAATGCATTTCGAAACTTACAAGAAAACGTGTCAAAAAAGGTATTTGATTTATACATGGAGGAGAGTGGAATATATCTCACTGAGAAGTGAGACAATTTTTGTATTTTCTAGAGCGCGTAATAAAATTTGGAAATTGTCTCACGTCTTGGCCACATTCACTCAAAACTAACACAAATTTCTTTTAATATTATGCTTATTTATAATCAGACACGCGTAAACGAAAATGACGTCAGATGTCTACAAAGACGTACACGACATAAAGTTCGATTTCAATTTATGTTTGCAGCATAATGAAATTCTAGTTAAGTAACGTCATTTGAATGAAAAATTATACTTATAAAAGGTAGGGGTAGATTTCCCGGAAGCACGGAACCCTACAATGTAAACTGCAGCAGTACACTCACGTACAAAAGACACGCACGCACGCACGCACCGCACGCACGCACGCAAGATAAAATAACACTGTGGGGTAACGCCCAAGACACACACACACACACACACACGCGCGCGCGCGCCAACATTAATGACAAAAAACCAAAGCTCGACTTCAATTTTCATCCCGTTTCATCGGAAAAAAAAACTATATTCCTCACAGTGTGACTAATACGAGTATATATGTTACTGCTAAGTATTTCACCGGAAACATACAATATAAAAACACAGTTTTGGATTTTGTGTCTTCATCATCGTGTACTAAGTTCGTGATTTTGTACAAGATTTTCTTTTTGTTTTGAAAATTAGATAATTATTACTTCCTTATATGTGTAATATTATTGAAACGCACCTTTATATAATTTTAAATATGAAATGCCATGAATAAAGGAACCAGCTGATAAATATACATACTGTCAAATATAACTGAAAATATGCCAATGGTAATTAAACATACTTCCTCTACTGTTCGATGAAGACGAAACAAGGAACAACCATTACAGCTAATTTTATGATTACAGTCTAAACAAATTCAATTGACAAGGATATTCAGACATAGATATTGTTTAAACGTAAGGTTGGTTACAATACATGTCATTTAATGACGACCGGCTGGACTAAAAGATATTTATGCGACACGAAACGAAAGATATTCTATGTATGGCATCTGGATTGATATAACAGAGCAATTCGACAGAGAATTTTACTGAAGTATTCTCTTTGACCAAGAATGTTTTAATGCAGATGCCTCTACTTTATGTAGATTCATTAGATGTATTTCTCTATTTGTGCTTTAAGTAATAAGATTTTCATATGGTACATTTTAGCAACCGTTTACGACTGTGATAGAGTGCGTGTTGATTAGTTTTTAATTAACAGCATGTCCGGCAAGAAGCAAATCTGAATTTGATACGCACAAAGTGACACAAATTTTTACAAAAAAAAGTTAGGGTACATTTCACTGAAACAAAGATTCACAACCAGGGAGCCATGCATCGCTTAGCAGACTGGTACATTCTGAACATGTATATTCTGAACAAACATTTCATGATAGGCAATAAACAGTCTGCATAGAAACTATCGTCCTAGATGGTCTTAGAGAAATATTTTTGAGACAACACTTTTCAGAAAAATAAAGGTGTACCCTGTTTATTTTTACAATTTACAATTTCTTTAATAATTTAAGCTTCAGTAGAACAACCAGTCATTGATGTTTTATTGTTTATAATCCATATTGTATACCACAGAAAAGAGGTGTTGGTTTTTCCATATGGTAAATAGTAAAAAAGTTATTAAAAGGCCATTTATAGGAACAAAAGGGGAAGTAATTCTGAAAAAAAGATATATTTCTCAGTCCACAAAAAATTCATACAAGGTACAGATATTTCAAGATACACCTAAAATTTGAGATACCATCCATTTTGTACCACAGAAAAGTGGTCTCGATCTTTAACTACGGCCAATAATAAAATACAAGGTTACAAAATAAGCTATTTATAGTAAAAATGAAGGAAAGTAACTCAAGCTCTAAAATGGCTTTTGACCTCTAATTGTGATCTTGACCTTTGAGATATGGATCTAGAGTTTGCGTGCAACACTCCGACTCAAGGATGTTTATATTCATGGCAAATAAAAACAAGATTCCTTTATGCATGTATAATTTCAACAACTATGTTTCCACTTCGCAAGCGGGCTCGACAAATAAAAAGGCTCAGTCATTCTGTCAAATATCTCATCTTTTCTAGGAATGCCGTAGCACAGAGCTGATATCAACAAAACAATTAACTAAGATAAGTCATAAACGAATAAGACACGTTGTCTTCATAAAGTCTATGGCCATAACCATGCATAACACACTCGATTGTTCAATTCCTGCACATTTGAATCTTAAACTTGGATCAATTACATCAACATTTAAATCGACCATGTTAAAACTCATATGTTTTGATTTATGTTTTCGCAGTTATTCCACCTTGCAATATTGTACGAGAAGAAACGCAATTTCACTCTTTGTCGTCTTTGAAAAAATACTACGATGTAAGATTTTTTCTCTTCAATCCGTCATTTCCTTTTAAGACGGCGGTGGTCTATATTCAACAAAGTACACGTATACTTCAGCGGCTGGAAGATTTCCAAACAATCAGATGTTCAAAAGGTGTAGATCATTAATTACATAAGAAACTCAAAACTAAAAGAGAAAAATAAAATAAAACACAAATGGCACTGTCTTTACACTAATTCTCTATTATAAGCAATATCCACAAAAAAAAGATAATTATTGCAGAGTTCACAAAAATTGAAATGATCGCAATCCCTTTTCAAACCGCGCTTATTTAAGGGATAGAGTATTCTTTACTCAACAAAAGATTGCGTTTCAGAAAATGTTTCCAAAGAAAAAGTATTCCTACAACTTTTTAACCGTAACAAATCAAAGAGCAAAGGCTTTTAATTACGAAAACTCCCAACTGTCTGTTGCGTGATTGAGCCCAGGTCGCTCGGATGCTAGTCCAATGCTCTTACCACTGAGCCTGACGCAGTTGTCAGAGATTAGCTTTAAAAGAGCAGGCTATGCATAAGCGGCCGTAACACCTCTCCAAAAAATCATCAATTATGATCAGTTGTAAGCAATTTTGGATTAGAAAGCCCCATCTTACTATGATGAGCCGTAACAAATAAAAAAGCATAGCATTTTATGACAAAAAATTCCAACGGCCTGCAGAGAGATTCAAACTTTGGTCGCTCTGGTGCTAGTCCAGTGTTGTAACCACTGAACCAGAGAGTTGCAGAGTGATGCAATTGTAGCGTGCACGGCCTAGCTCAGTATGTAAAATATAGTATAAATTTTCCTATGGGCTTCCTTGCCGACTGATTGGAAAACAAATGATTTTTAAAATGATTGGTGAAATATAAAATAATTAATGTGAATCAATCTATCTCAATTTAACTGATGACGAGCACTCAAAATTCGTGGATGGGATCTTGTAGTATGGTGATTCACAACATACAATGCCTGAGATAAATACCATACATTAAGATTTTACCTAAATACCACCAGATGTCGAGTTCCTATCGTCGTGGAACTTAAACAAAACGCAATAATTTGAGTAAGAACTCAGACTATGATAGGAGGTCAAGAACCTAATAGTATTTGGTAATATTTTCCTATTTGTTATCTCTAGGCAGCTGGGCAGATTCTTTAATATATTTACTTTGACGTTGTTGACTCCTCGGTAGCCAGGCAGGTTCTGATCTCTTCGTGACGCTGGCCTCGTATTTATAAGCTCCATCCAACTATAATTAATGAGCGGTCAGTGATTTTGACAAAATCAAGCTCCTTAGTACAATGATCATGGGAGTAATTTGTCTTTAATTTGTGAATTTTCCGTAATTAGAGCCTAAAACTATCGTAATTAACGTGTCAGTATATAGAACTTTCTTTACTAGGAATTCATGAAAGATTAGTGCTTATTTCATTTAGTCTATCATCTAAAATATTGAATATTGAATTATGACGGATCATCGGCGGTTCGAATATGATTGGGTCTAACTATTCTAGGTACGAATCATAAGGTATGCGGCAACTAAATTATATCAAACATCCTGATAGAGGCATCTCGCCACACAATTAGTCAGATATTTGACCAGTGATTAAACTGTTTGTTATTCATACAAGTGAAGTTACGTGAATGAACCTTCGCAAATGTACGCACACTCTGTCTACTTAGTTCTAGGGAACTGGGAGCTGTCGAATTACATTTTTGAATAACAGAATAACACAACTTATAGTGGGTTACACGGACAAGAAGAAATAAGAAATCATGTCAATAATGTTTACAATTTTTATGTTACATAAACATTAATTAGAATTTCAATTCATATAGTCAGATAGTTGTTGAATGTTTCAAATGTTTGTTTGTTTTGGGTTTACCGCCGTCTTTGAACAGAATTTCAGTTATGTAACGGCAGACAGTTAACCTAACCAGTGTTCCTGGATTCCGTACAAGTACAAACCAGTTCTCCGCAAGTGACTGCCAACTTCCCACATGAATCAGATGTGAAGGGGCGAATGATTTCAGATACAATGTCTTTTATCAAATCGTCACGGAGAACATACGCCTCATCCAGGGTTCGAACTCACGACCCCGAGATCCGTAGATCTGCACTCTCCCTTGAGCTAAGCGGGCGAGCTGAATATTACAAATGATGAATATGAATTGTATTTAGATGTAAATAAAAGATCATTATTCTGTCGATACGATTTACAAATAGTATATTTTGCTAGTTTTAAAGATGCTGCACATTTGTGAATTGCTGTTTTGTATGGAAAGAAAATGGCTTCTCTTTAAGAAGTAATTTGGTTTCTAATAATTTCAATAGGCCATGAATTGACGGTTCAAATATCTTGTTGGTTTAGTGTAATGGCAAGACTATTAAGATGTTAAAAATCACACAAAAATCTTTACATTTCATGAATTATAAGTCCGACAAAACTTGTCAAATCTGCAGTACCTTGAAGCTATGAACATGTACACATCAGTGAATTCGTTTCTACGTATCCTTAAGTGAACGGGAAGTGAAATAATGTGTCTGCTGTGTTTTCCTGTATAATCCTTTATAAACCCAATATATTCTGTGGTCGGGGGCGGGGGGGGGGGGGGCAGGTGACGGGCAAGGGACATCGTCCCGTTCCCACTAAAACTCAATTATCATTGTTAAAAGCTAGGCTGAAGTATATATTTAATTAAGAAATGTTGTTAATAGAGTCGTAAATAGAACTGTTTTAAAAGGCTAACTGAACATTGATTATATCTGTGAAATTAGACTGAACATTTATAAGTAACTGTGCATTGCTCTACGTAAGAAATAAAAATGTTAGAACTGTCATAATGTTGTTGTGTTTCAAGATAAACTTCAGGTGCAGCGGCCATTACATTACAACGCACTTTTATTTAGAACTGTCATAATAGTGCTAAGTTTTAAAGAAAGCTTTAGGTACATGGACCAATAAATCACGTTACATTGGGAAGGCAGTGCTTGAAGTTCCGCCCCAGAAATTACCACTATCATCGAAAATAACTTGTAGCAAGTGTGTCCAACTTATTTCCGATCAAAATTTATATGTTGCTTAAAGAACTCTACAAATGTCTGTCTTCTGTTACGCCTACTTATCGATAAAAAATATCGGAATAATAATTATAAACAAAAGTAACATGTATTTACATTTCTCATATTGCCAAGTTTGTTTTTTTCTTGAAAATGCACTTCACCATACCATATAAAGAAAGCGCTGTTTTAAACGAAAACCGCAGCAGCTTTAATACTCATAATACCTTTGTTTAAAATGTACTTCATTTTCTGTTATGAACATAAAATAATTAATTTCTTGTTAAATCCTATTTCTGATAATTACTTTCTTTAACACTTTAACATTTGTCAAAGGTTTGAACAATGCTGAATATGCTAGAATGCTTTATTGAATCTGTTGTTTTATATTATTTCCCTTTATGACTCTGAATATAACAGCTCATGTGTAATATTAAAAGTAGTGCTTTTAAAAACATGTAAGTGCACATAACATCTATTCGGAAATCTGTTTTCATCTGTTTTTAAGCATTTTGGACCTTTTAAGAAATAGTTAGATAAAGCAGATGCAATCAATGAAGAATGCAGACAACGTCTTTGTATAAAATTATTGTTAGAAGTTTAGGTACACCCTCACGATATAAAAAATCGCATCTGACCTACAAACAATGATTTTATTCAACGACAAATCACCGTTTCGATTGTAACACACTATTAAGGTTTATTATGTATATCTTTGACAACATCCATCAAACAGTTGCCTACTTTATGTAGTTTTCTATTCTAGCGTGCCGCTATAACGTTTGACGCTGTGGTATTTGTAAAGTGCAAACAGTGATTTTGACACAATATGTTATTTACAAAATTAACTATCTTCTGAGAGCTGTAACACATAGCTAGGCCCATTAAAAATACAAGCCTTATGTTCTTAAATGACCTATAAACCACCAAAACACCAAGAAAAGTAGGGGTCATGTAGCTTCTAAGAGAGACTTTTTGTCTATGGAATAACTTCCAAACTGACAGCTAAATGTGGGTAAGAAGACATAAGTAATAAGGTTTGTTTACATTTCTATAAATGCAAAATATCTCCTTGAAAATGCTATAAAAATGTCAAGTTAAGGTCCATAACGAAATAAAAAAAAGAAAACAGGAACTGGCTTACATAAACATGAAAACGCCACTATAAAAGGGAAATAACTGAGGATTTATTTCCTTCCGCCATTACCTGACTAGCCCTGAAGTGCTGCTTGATTACCTATTTAGTACCATTGTACCACTATACTGATAACCTATAAATGTTTAACGGATACCAAGTCGGTCATGTTGGAATTATATTTAGAAATATGTAATCAATAGGAATAGACAGATGTCAGATTTGGTCACTCGTTAATAAATCGTATAGAGGTTATATTATCTGTTGAATCTTGTATCGTTATTTAAAGGCTGTCAAATTTGAAATACTTGAGTTACATGGGTTATGAAACTTGAAAGTTCTTTTTATTAAGTCTACAAACTTGACTGCTTAAACATACATGAAACTTATCATTTCACCAAGGTACGCAGAAAAGAATAAAACTTGTTACGTTTCCTTTCACGGGCCTTTGATCATTTTGTTCAGCTTATTCGTTTACTTTGCTTTACAAAAGTTACATATAACTGTCCAAAGACGAAATACATGTAGAAGATTTGAATCCTGAGCGAAAGATTTTATCAACGTTGTCATTATACAGTAGTAATCATTATTATTATTATTATTTTATTATTATACCAGATTTATATTACGCCATTTTCATGATATACACGTTCAAAGGCGCTTTACATAGTGCAAACGCAGCCACCCCGGGTGCGAAATTCAGCCTCTACTAGTACAGACACAGAGCGATCTGACCAGAGGGACATAGTGAGATAAAGCCTCCAGAACAGGGAGAGAGAAATTTCATTTTAGATACAGGCCTATCCGGCAAAGTTAGACAACCTCTTTAGGAATAGACAGTCCGGTTCTTTAACGCGCCCAGCGTGTATAACGGGATTTTAGCCCCGGACCTCTGAATTGACAGTCAAGCGTGTTACCAATAGACCAACGACAGTAGTCTTCATTACATGTATATTCTCCGTATTGTGGCGTTTTCCCATCTAAGTAATTGTTTAGTGAAAAGGAAGAAAAACTTTCTGGCACTACTCTATTTCTTTAGGCTTTTTACCGTAAGAAAACACTGATTTTTGATATCGGGCATAAAATTATGTTAGCATTATGTCTGTCCCTTCATAAAATATAAAAGAACATTAATATTTTCGAAAATAATTGACTAGGTTGTGCTATATCTGAATAAAAATTCCTAATCAATAATAATAGTGCAGCGATATATTAGGAAACGGCAGCCTAATTTATTATACACTATATAATTATTTGTTACATAGATCATAAAATTAATGAAATCTAGATAGTATTAAGGAAACACCGGCTGATCTTCTGTTTAATTGATTTCTAAGATTATGATTCATGTAGCCAAGAACATTCATTCAAAAGATACATCTATACAAATAGTAATCAGTACATAACAAATTTACCACCGTATTTGTAAATACAATGTACTAACAAAACAATGAAATAATTCTATTCTGTTTCAGCATAAACGTATCAGATAATGAAACAGTATTTCAGCATATACGCATCAAACAATAGGCTACCATTTCAGCAATATATAATAATTATGTAGTTTACCAATAAGCGAAACATAGGCAGTGGAATCAAACATTTTTTTTTCTTACTCTGAAAAAGTGAAAACGCTGTAAGTCAAGCGCCGATATTATTATGCAACAACAGGGGAAGGAAAATGTAAGTTATAGGTTTCAGGTATATGTTCGAAAGTGCTAACATAATTGATTGTAAAGATTAAGTTTTGTCCAAAAGTATACGCAGTATTTTTTATTTTTTTTATTGACTACTTACGATTTGTCTTTAAGGGATGATATCTAAAGTGGATACCTTATTCTGTAATACTTAGATAACATTCCAACTACACAATTAATTGCTAAGAAACATGACGTTGGTATACTTTTTAAAGCTTTGGGAATGAGCTAGTGCAGCTCGTTTTTCATACTTGATAATATTAAACATTATCAAGGAGTTAGTGTACCTTGTTACCAGGATAGATTCAAATAAATTGATCCGTAGCAATTTGTTGTATTTCGTAATTTAATGCTTGAGCTGCTACAATCTCAAGTCCGTTTATCACTTTGTCTCTTCAAGTACAATTTTATCTTTTTCCTAGACATCTTACTAGGAGCATTTGAAATAAAAATGTATAACGGTTTTATTATTATCATCATTATTATTATTATACCACATTTATATAGCACTCTTTTCATGCACGTGTACACGTTCAAAAGTGCTTCACAGAAAAATTGCAAAAAAATACTAACAAATACGCATACAAAAATAATGCATTCCACATTAACAAAATTCATAAATGTAAAAAGTATAGATTAAACGAGATAAACATACATACATATTTAAAAGTATTTAGGTAACCCTATGATAAAATACCGTTCTACGCAGTTTTATGAAGAAGAAGAAAAAACAAACATCAATGTATCAGTCAGTTAACAAAATATTGTACAAAGAAGCGGGTTTTTAGCAGGCTTTTGAAAGTAGCTAGCGTGTTAGCTTCCCTGATCTTAACGGGAAGGGAGTTCCAAAGCTTTGGAGCAATGCACGAAAAGCTGCGATTGCCATACATCATGGTTTTAGTTTTTGGCATAACCAGTGACAGCGTGTCTTGTGATCTTAGGTTTCTGACCGGTTTATACACTTCTATCATATCCCTAATATAGGCAGGGGACTGATTGTGTAAAGCCTTAAAGGTGTGGGTCAGAACCTTGTACTGCACCCTGTATTTTACTGGCAACCAATGGAGCTCCTTCAGAACCGGTGTTATATGATTGCGACGGGGCGTCTTGGTGATGACGCGAGCTGCCGTGTTCTAGACATGTTGCAACTTGTTAAGTGTGCTGTTTGGAATACCACTTAACAAGGCATTACAGTAGTCTAACCGTGAAGTAACCATGCTGTTGATAAGGGTCTTTGTGGCAGCACTGGTAAGATACCGTCTGATGTGACCTATTCTGCGAAGTTGTGCATATCCAGCCCGGCACACAGAGTTGACTTGTTGTTCCATATCCATATTGTTGTCAAGTACTGCACCAAAATTCCTAACACATTTTGTGGATTTTTTCACAGAGTCACCGATCTTAATAGAGACGTCATCAATGTACTTGGAGTTACGCTTTGATGTGAATAGCATAACTTTCGTTTTATCAGCATTGAGCTTCAGCATGTTGCAATGCATCCACGAGACAATTTCAGCCAGACAGCTCTCAATGCGGCGCAAAGCCTCACTTCTGGCCACAGCCTTTATCGGCTTAAAGGATAGGCATAGAAATGGTGTAGAAGTCCATGACGTCTGCATATGGCACCCACGGGTTTAGTGTACATGATATAGTTCTTTGGACCAAGCACTAATCCCTGGGGCACACTGTATTTCATCAACATAGGCGTCGACAACTGACCGTCAACGCACACAGTTTGATAGCGGTCACTAAGATATGATGACATCCACGCAAGTGCTTTGTCTGTGACTCCAAAATGATGTTCGAGTCGGTCTAACAGCGTTTGGTGGTCAATCGTGTCGAAAGATGCAGACAGATCGAATAGCACGAGGACTGTTACAGAATTTAGGTCGAGGGATGTGAGGATGTCATTCTGTACCTTTATCAAAGCCGACTCAGTTGAACGAAACTTTCTGTAAGCAGACTGCAGTCCCTCATGTAGCTTATTTTCACTCAAGTGCCGCTCAAGACGCGCATCTACTACCTTTTCTAAGATTTTTGAAATGAAAGGGAGGTTAGACACAGGCCTGTAGTTTTTGAGCACTTTTAAACTCTTTTGGTACATAACCTAATTCCATTGATGTATTTATGAAGTTTGTTATCAATGGCAAGAGCTCTTCGAGACATTTCTTCAAAAGCCATGTTGGTAAAGGGTCAAGTTCACAGGATTTATTTGGAGATTTTTGTATAATCTGTTTTTACCTCTTCTATCGTTGTAGGAGCCAAATCAGTAAAACAGTTTGCTACTTCCTGGTGTTCTGAACAATGCAAGTCAACTGAATCACAATCAGTTTGGCTGTGCGAAATAATGTCATTCCTAATGTTTTCAATTTTCTCGATGAAAAAGTCACTAAACTTCTGCGCAAGTTCCCTTGATGATGAGTTAGAGGGACATGAAGCATCCTGGATGTCTCCTAGTAGATGTTTGGTTATCTCGGCCAACCTTTTGTGGTCAGTGCCACACAACTTCATCTTCTCAGAGAAGTAGTCGGTCCGGGCCTGAATTAGGAGTTTTTTCATGATAGCACATTGGTCCCTATAAAATTGATGGTCGATTGTTAGCTTAGATTTACGCCATTTCCACTCAAGCTTGCGTTTCAAGTGTTTAGCCTCATGAAGTTCGTCTGTGAACCACGGACAGCTAGGTCGAAGAACGATGGTTTTTGTGCGTAAGGGAGCATGTTTATCTATCAGTAAGGATAATCCTTTTGAATATGCATTTACTAGCTGATCCACGTCTGTGCCTTCTGGAAACGTATTTAGTTCAAGGGACGCTGAGATGTCTTGTCTGAAAGAACTTACGTCAATAGAGCGTAATTTCCGAAATGAAACTGGCTTCCGTATCGGCGCTGGTTTTGTGGCACAGGTGTTGAAGAGAATTGCATAGTGATCCTGTGACATATTACCAGTATTGTCACAAAGACATGGATCGATGATCTCGTCACATGATATTATTTTGCTGTCATTCCTGGTTATTACAACATCTAATGTATGACCGCGGGCATGGGTTGGTCTGTTCACATGTTGATGCATACCACATGACTGAAGTACACTTTTAAATCTGACAGCATCCCGGTCTGATGGAATATCGAGATGGAAATTCATGTCTCCCACAATGATGATGTCTTTATCAACTGTAGCATACCTGCCCAGGAAAGTAGGCCATTTTTCGTCTAAAAACACACTAGTCTTTAAACCGTTTTGTTTTGTTGGTGGTGGTCTGTATATCACTGCCACTCGTGCAGAAAATCCATTGATGCTCAAATTACAATCCATGTATTCAAATTGTTTAAAATCTTTGTCACGACTAGATGCAACAACACGAAGAGTAAATGCAGATTTATGTATGAGACCCACACCCCCTCTACGGCTGCCGCCGCACCGTGCAACATTTTTTATTGAATATCCATTCGGTACAAGTTCGCCAATACACGTTTTATCCAGGGTTGTTCCGAGCCAAGTCTCAGTGAGTGCTACCAAATCAAAATCATTTGAAACTATATAATCACACAGAAAAACTGTCTTATTTTTGACAGATCTTCGGTTGAAACTGCATACACGAATTTTCTTCTCACTTCTTCCTGTTGTAATGGATTCACATCTAATTTTGGTAACATTTTTGGTAATTTTCTGATAAATTTCAAGATTTTGACTATCCATACAATTTGAACTGTTTATGCAGATTTCATTTCGTGGTCGAACTGTAATTGTGATTGCTTCAGGCAGTACTTGTAAATTATACAATTATACATTGACATCCCATATTGACTTAACCTCCTCTTCTTCCCTTGTATTTTAAAATACCTAACTGCTTTATTGCTGTTAAAAGAGTAACATCTGGCCGAGATTTCCTCCGAGCATACTTTCCAATATCAAGTAATTCACGTCTATTGTATTGCTGTTTGACACGAAAAACCACAAGTGATAATTGATCAATCATTGTGTGTGTGAAGAGAAATCAATTTAAGATTTCGATGTTATTCTGAAAAAAAAGGCACGAATATATTGAAAAAATACAAACAAATGTAAGTATTTCACAATATTCCACAAAACTATTTACATCAGTCCTATCACAATCAACTAATACACACTCAAGACAACTTCCACATATATATGTGTAGTAATTCTCGAGAAAAAATCAAATCAATGTCAGCAAAATGAAATGCAGCCTACACTAAGCGCAATAACATAACGGGTTATTCTTTGTGACATATCATTTTATATGTAAAATGATGATAGAACCATATTTAAACCAAAAATGCATATACTAAAATAGACCAGCAAAGCAAATGGGAAATAGTAATCAAAACAGCTCGCAGAAAATAATTAAAGCATTCAGATATCTAATGGGCGGAGCGTGTTAGAAAGTAGTATTGGACTGACCATCCGTATAATAGCGGGGCGCTCCTTAAACAAAACTACAAGTTGTACACATTTTATGCTACTCAAATGCTCATTTTATTTAGGCATGTAGCAACATACAGATTATAACAATAAAACAAGTAGATCTTACTAACATAAATTATAAACAAATGCGACAAGTTATGTACACAAACTCAATGGCCATAATAATGCATAAAACACTTGTGGTTAAATTCCTAAGCATTTGGAAATTTAACAGTACACTTTTCCATCACAGTAAACACACCATTCCGTGCAAAAAGTCAGGAAGACAATTACCGTATAAGTTTCACAAAGGGTGTACTACTGCACTCTGAAATAAATAATATTTGTTAAATATGTATGCTTGATTAAGTAAGACTTTGTACAAAGGATGCACTACTGCACTCTGAAATAAATAATAAACTTTGTATTTCTTAAGGCTTTTTGCAGAAAAAAGTTTTCAAATTCATTGTAAAATTATGTTAGTACTAAGGCAGATACTTCGCCTCAAAATGCATACGTTAAGGGCAACATGTTGTTAGTTACGTTTCAAATTTCAACAAGATCATATTATTTCATTCACTTCCACATAGCATTTACCTGTCTTAATTGTCAAGAACTTACAAACGACATTATAGGTGGGCATCATAGCAATAACAGAAATAACGGTGCTGCCGTGCCCTATCTAAAATAAGTACATATATACCAGATTTTTAGTATTAAAGAAAAAGGAACCGCAGTTTAACAAATAGTAGTCACTCGTTTTCAAAATACAAACTTCTGTGTGTATTTGTGTGAGTGTTTAAATCTTAGGTGTTGTTGTAAAAAGTATTAAATTACATATTTGCGTGATTCGAAAAGTATTATTCTTACACTAAATGACAAAATTAAGTAATTATCAATATATCGAAAAATAGCAAATGGCGAGTTATCTATTATGACCATTTAATGTAAAAACTGAGTCTTAAAATGATTTATATTATTCAGTGTTAAGTGTTGTCTTTAGTAAGCCTAAGTCCTGTCCCATGTCGCTTTCCTGTCAGTTGTATCATTTACAGTGTTGTTATATCTTACTTGTCTGTTTATCTATGTAAGTTAGTTATGTGTGTGTGTGTGTGTTTGTTTGTCTTTTGTACATGAGTGTCTGCGCTGCTGTGGTTTGCGTTGTAGGGCAACTGTGATTAACAAACGTAGCATTCCTTTTTGAATATACATCATTGTTCCACATCCCCCTTCACCCCCACCCCCTTTCTACCCCTTACCCCTCCCTCCCCATAATTTCTATTTTTTTTAATAAAATTAAAATGTACTTGTTGGATTTTTAAGCAATCCGTCTGTATTATTTTTCCGTTACAGCTTCTTTTTGTTGTGGACCTACTTTGCAAATGCGTGGCTCTGAGGCTGTGTGTGTGGTGCTGTGCTTCCGAGAAATCTGCCTATTATCTTTAGCTATGTTGTAGCATTTTACAGCCTCGCTTGTTGTATGGTTTTCAAAAGCTGTAACTTATGACTTGGCATTCCTACCTTTTCCAAAAAAAGTGAAAATGGGTTAAACCAGTTTATTGTATTGCAATCTCGCAAATACCCAAAACTGTACCGTTTGAGCGAACCATTGCTAAGCTCTAATAGTTGTTTTGTATAAATGTTGAATAAGAATGTAGCACATCACTGACAGTGAATGAATTTCATTCTATAGTGAAAATCGCAACGTATAAATGTAATCTTAGAGCGCACACTTGGATGAATTGAACTTTAAGTAAAGTATTCGTTTTCAATTTCAATGTACAATGTACCGGTATCTTTAAATAGATTCTCTTATGCCGATGTTCCGGGAGCGTGATTCATGTTTTTCATTACCTCTCATGAACAGACTCAGTCAAACTTGGTGCTTGGATGCATTCTATACTATCCCAAAAGTATATTTTTAAAGATTTGATTCATATTTTGATAAGGGACAGCGTATTCATATTAAGTTTCAGTAAATGATATTTCCATCGTTATGAGAAAATTCAGAAGATCAGAAAGTAGTGTTAAACGGTGATTATCATCTATTTTTAACCCAATATCATAAACTGCAATATTTCCATATAGAAAAAGCTGATATATGATTGCACGAATGACATCAAACCGGCCCCCAAGAAGGAGTCGTTAAGGTCTAATATACATAATTTCGATCAACGTTTACGACAGCCATAGTTTAAGCAATGTGGAAGTCAGTTTTATATATAAAAACGATCAGATACGTAAACATTTTTTTATCTCGGCTGTCAAATCACATTAATTTACTTTATCTCTGTGATAGCTTATATCTTAAATGTAAATGTTGTCATGTATATAATGCTACGAAGTGTATGAAACACAGCTAGCCCAGCGTGAATATTCTATTATAAGCAAAACACCACATTTACAACAGATCACATTTAGTACACTGAGTCAAATGATGCTTAAACGTATCAGTGAATACATATGATTTGTTTAAGCATAAGTAACCACGATTCATTACATAGAATGATAGAATGTATGTAAGAGTTTTCATATTCTGCGACGAAAACATCAGTACTGAATATAGAACACTGTATCAGACAAATCGGCCTCTTAAACTTTGGTAAGAAATCGTTTTTAAATACCGTCTCCTCACTAATGTAAAGCAGCTAGACCAAAAAGCTGTCTGTATGTAGCCTTCGATTAAACAGATTTTTTGTTGTATTATTTTCACATTATTTAGTCATTGTAAAGTAACTTTTGAGGTCAGTTGATCGGAAGATAAACCTATAATTGTTATATTATATGCCCTTCTCAAATGCACTTATTTGACTGGTCCATATTTCATACATATATGAAAAGTGATATCACAAGAGTCATTATCAGTTTTGCGGGTCAATATCGCTTTTGCAGACCAGTGCGTGCACCCCTTTTAATCTATCAAATAACCGCATTTGAAAAGTTGAATATATATGTGTGTGTGTGTGTGTGTGTGTGTGTGTGTGTGTGTGTCTTTACATATTTTTTTCAGAGTGAAATGATAGCAAAGTACACCAATTTTCTAAATATATTTATGGTTATCCTCTTCTCTATGTAAAACTAGAATTATTTGATATTTCAAAAATGTCTTTTCAAATGTCTTTTCAATATATCTGAAGCAAAATGGACAACTCTTGTATTGACCGTTTTTCGAGGATTTTAAGATTTCCCCAATTATAGTCTATAGTGTTTTTTATTTGCAGATTCAAACGCAGAATGGCTGATGAAGCTAGCAAAAACGTGTGCAGCCAGCGTGGCAAGGCTTTCCGCTTGAGGCGAAATTTGCATACACTCCAGAAAAGTCACACAGAAACGTTTTCCTAGGAGTTTCAGTTCTCGATAGGCATAGGTAACTATTTTCTGTGTAGCAAAACTGATGCTAACAAGGGAAATACACCACTAACTTGCAAAATACTACTGTCTCCAATGATCTATAATATTTTAATGGAATCACAAATTCGCTTCTGGCGTACTGGACAGAAAATGAGACATATCCAGTTTTACTACACAGATATAAAATTACATATATTTCTGTCTATTTCGCCAGAAGTGCACATATTGTAAGAATTACTTACCACGGACTTTATAATTTGAAAATAATGGAAGAGGTAAAATACCATCCTGGCATACTGGACAGAAAATTTATCTGTTTATCCTATGCTCAATCTCACCGGCTTCAGCAACATTCAGAGGTCGGCCACCATACAAGCTCTTGGCCTCTCCTCTTGTGAATACAAACATTCTGAAGAAAATGACTACAATTTTGGTATGTATCTATGACATGATTCCAAAATATACAGAAAATTACCTCAAAAGTGCATAATATATTTTATATAAAATTTGGAAAGTATCACAGCATTATTTCTATAATTTTCAGATGAAGAGAGCATAAGTTCTCACTTAAACGCTCACGACAGGAGAGAGAACAATCCTCGGATTTTCAGTTCTGACATTTGCGGCCATCTGGATGTGACCCGTCACGAACTCACCGAGAACATGCGCAGTCATGGAGACAATCGGAGTCTGCCTGCATACAATGTGGTGCATTGAATAAGCACAGGTCATTCCTGGATCTGCCAACTGGGGCGAAAGAGAGAGATCGTTCGCTGTTGGATTTATTTTATGTCAGTCAGACATTATTTTTGGAAAGTTTCGAGATGCCTCTCAAGGGGCGATAGAGAAAGAAAAGGCCTGGCAAGACATCGCCGACCAGTTGAATGCGTGAGTAGACACAATTCTTTACTGTCAATTCGAGCTATCTATTTCTGTAAAAGATGTAAGATACATTTGCAAATTTTAAAATTTTGACGAAACAACTAGATGAATCCTACGTGAGATCATATCGATCGATACGGTAATTTACGAGACGACGGGGAACAGCTTCAACCGTCTCTTGGTTAGATATTATGGATGGTGACCTAATTTCCCGTGTACATTTTTTCAACCGAAAATCTTGCGAAAAAAGCACAAAACATAATGTTCAGCGAGGAATAGTGTTTTATTGTGTGATTACATAGCACATAGTTTCCGTTTGTTGGAACTTCTTTGTCTCTTAAGGGGTTTGACTAAATGGGAGATGTACTAGACATATATATATATATCTGCTGAAATTATAATTGTGTAACCGTCAAAGCGTCTAAGGACCAAAATAATGGAGGATAAATCACAATACATTCATGTAAAGTTTCAAGTTTCAAGTTTATTATATTTCATTCCATTAGGCTAAGAAGCCCATGAGGAAAAACATTGCATGGTAGTAATATGACGAACAGTGATATTAACAAATAATATTGAAACTTAATGACAAATGTTCTAAATAGCCGGAGAAGGTTACATGTAATTTTGCTAAATATGCAATTCAAATAACAAAAGTGGTATCTACATAGACACATAATTATATGTAACCATACTACAAGAAACATTCTGCCATGTTCATAAACAATGTCATACCTAGAGAAATATATACATATACATATACATAATTAATCATACCTCAAAAACAAGATCACCGTAAACCTTTCACGAAAGCAAAAAGAAAGGTCCAGATGATAATAACTTTACTGTATAAAATATTCCAATTAGTGTTAACCTTTTCCCAAAAACGAATAAAGGTTAACATTTTGGAAATATTATATTGATTGAAACATTAACATTTTCAAAATTTGTTTATTTTGTGTTATATTTAATATATTGGCTTAACTACACTGATAAACTACAAATCGAAGTAATGATAAAAGTAAATGATGATTTTAGTACCTTGGTTTCTTATCTAAACAAATAGTCATTTCTTATGGCAAAAGCATTGTGTATAAAAGAACCTAATTTTCTTATGACTGATTTATTTTCGGTTTTTATAAGTTCAATAAACTTTATCATATTCGGTCCTTTCCAGTATCTTGAACTAATAAATTGTTTCCTTAAATCAACATATAATGGACATTCAATTATAAAGTGATACTCATCTTCAAGTATATTACAACAAATACATTTTCTTTCATTTACTGGTATACGAATTGGTCTTGCCCATCTACCAGATTCAATATTCAATCTATGTGACGATACCCTTAATTTAGCTAATGACTGGCAGAATTTGCTTACAGTGAAATAATCTAAATATGGCTGAAATTGAAAAGATGCAATGTTCCTATAGAATAAAGCTCTACTCGAGTCATTAATTCTACTGTTCCAGTTTTGAACAAACTGATCTGTTATTCTTTGTTTCACTACATGTAAAAATAAATCAACATTACCAACATTTTGTTGGAGCCAAGCATCATAAAAACCTAATGTTCATAACAAATTTCTTACTGAAGAGCACCAGTTTATCCGATTCGGGTTATCTTCATAATCATGTTTTAGCATATTATAAACTCGATATACATATTTGTTTTCTTTTGCATGTAGAATCTTTATCCAATACTTAATAACATTGTAATAATGGATACATTTATAGTTTGTTCTACCGAGTTCACCATAGATAAAATCATTTTGTGTCGTTTTCTTGACACCTAACAATTTCTTACAAAATTGAAGATGTACTCGTTCGATGGACATATCATTTGCAAAACCACATACTTCACTACAATAATTTAAGATAGGTGTCACCAATTTATCAAATAAATCTAGTTTGTGCTTAGGAGAAATATATGTAAACTTGTATAAATATTTATTTAATCTAAAAATTGCTTTTTGTGCTTGGCCTGACAATGTATTCTGAGCTGTACTAAGTGATCCACCACACGTAAAAACAATTCCTAAATAGGAAAATTTATTTACTATTTCAATTGGCTCACCATCGTAAAAGAATTCAATATTTCTTGGTAATGTACCACCTTTTCTAAAAATCATAACTTTTGTCTTAGAGGTGTTAACTTTCATTCTCCAAGTCTTACAATAATCACTTAAAACATCGATACATTGCTGCAGTTCTTCAGCTGAATTAGCAAATACAACAATATCATCTGCATATAATAGCAAGAAAACTTTAAACATATTAACATCAATGCCCTTTGTTCCACTTTGTATAAAAACGTCTTCTATATCATTTACGAATAATGAAAAAAGAAAGGGAGATAAACACTCCCCTTGTCTTACCCCGAGCATACATGTATATTCTTCGCTAAGTTGATTTAAATACTTTACTCTTGACTTTACAGATTCATACATAGATATAATAATGTCTAACATTTTACCACGTATACCTAATTTTATCATTTTATACCAAAGATTATCTCTTACAACGTAATCAAAAGCCTTGCTAAAATCCACAAATAGGGTAAAAAGTTGCTTCCCTTGATTTAAGACATGATTTATCAAACCATTTAATACAAAAACATTGTCAGTTGTGCTCATATTTGGCCTAAAACCGGCTTGGGCTTCTACATAAACATTATACTTTTCCGCCCAACCTTTAAGCCTGTTATTTAATATACGTGTAAACAGTTTTCCTAAACAACTAAGCAAAGTAATGCCTCGATAATTATCGACATTATTTATACTGCCTTTTTTATGCAAAGGTATAACATATCCTTCAGTCCATTTTTCTGGAAAATATTTCATTTCAAAAATCTTATTGAATAATACAAATAAAACTGGTACAAGTGCATCTTTACCAAACACGAAAAACTCATTTAACATTAAATCAGGACCTCCTGATCTATTATTTTTAAGTTGCTTTATTGCTAAGTGTATTTCATTAATGGAAATCATTTCATTAAGCTCATCAAACATGACTTTAAACTCATCATTCTGATATCTATTATTAAAAAATAAATATCTTCGTCAGGATTATAAAACCTATCGTTTGGATTGTTTACAACTTTAAAGTATTGTTCAAAAGTTGACATTTGTATATTCGACTGTTTAATACCTGCTGATTCTTTTAACATAGACCAATATAATTTTGCATTTTTAAATCTAGCATTCAAAAGTTTTGTAGTATTTTCCTTATCATAAATGTACCGACATTTTCTGACACATGCCTTATATTCCTTCCTTGATGTAACCATATTTACTCTATTTACATTTGTTGGATTATCACGAAATTTATTCAGTGAGTGAAGAAAATTATATTTCTTTTCGTGACAATCGTCATTAAACCAGGACTTATTGCTGTCAAAAGAAATAGTATTGTCTACATTTCTTACATTAATTTTTTTCTCAAAAATCGGCGATGCAACATTACTTATTATAGTTTCAAAACTACTCAAACAGCTGTCCATTTCAGAATGAGTACAACATGACAAAATATCATTTGATAAGACATCTAAACTTTGTGACACTTCATTTGCACTCAATCTGTCAATAAATTGCATTTTTAATTCATTTTTCCATACATACTTGGACTTAACGCAGTCTGACTCTGTATCTTGTGTCATATCATTGTGTACCGTTACTAATCTATCAAAACTAAAACAACATGATACAAGGCAGTGATCTGATAAAATAAAGTAATTGGTTTTATCGCTCGCACATACTGCAAGAATACTGTGACTGGTGTTTACAAAGAGACAGGTGATGATTTCTAAATATTACTGTCATATTTTTCTCATTATTTTTAATTAAAAAGCAGTATATGAGCCGCGCCATGGGAAAACCAACATAGTGCGTTTTCTAACAGCAGGATCCAGGCTGTTTGCCAATGGATTTTCTAATTGCAAAAGACTTAGAAAGCGAACATCATGGATCCTGACCAGACTGTGTCAGGGCTCCAGATAATTTATTTGGCCTATGAGTATTTACTCATCATATTTTTTTTTGTGAATGAGTAAAATGGTAAAATCTGAAGGAAGTGGCTAGTCTTACGGTCCGTAGGAATAGCCTCGCAGGCTATTCTTACGGCTCTCCCGTAAGAATAGTGAAAAGCTCACAGGTGGTTAGTCCTATGGCAGTTTTGTGTTACAAATAAAATATCAGGTCTGAATTGATGCAAACATGTCAAGCTGATGTGTGACAAACGTCAAGTATAAAATTAAATTAAAGGGCAATAATTAAAACATGTTTAGAGTGGTGAGAAATTTGTACTGTTGTGAAAAATTTGCATGTAGATCTATATACACGAAACATAGATCAATAATTCTCTACCTGGTATAGTTGAAATCATTTGGTCAATATTTTTAGTGTTTAAATTGCAATATTCATAATTTATGTATTAACATCTACATCTGCACAACCAACAATCGTTTTCCGATTTATTAAGAAGACAAATTTCAGTTAAATAATTAGTTTACACTTACGTTAAATTCGCGCTATGCCTAAATAGCGGTAAACACTTTTTTTTGCAAAAAAAAATAAAAACACTTTAAATAGCAAAAAAGGTCGGCATTTGTTTATTTTTTAATTTATTGAAATGGTTGTTTTTTATATCGTCAACAATGTTAATAAAGCTAATATACCGAAAAATGATGAAGTTATTAAATGTTTTCAAAGCGCACAATGAAAAAATCTTTTTACGCTATTTTCGCCTATGATGTTTAATAACAAAAAAAAGCTCGGCATTTGTTTAGTTTTTTATTTATTGAAATGGTTGTTTTTACATATTGTAAACAATGTTAATAAAGTATTATAAACTAAATTTGAGCTATATATACCGATAATTGACGATTTTTTACATGTTGTCTGTAAGCGCACCACGAAAAAATCTTTTTTCGCTATTTTCGCCTATGATGTTTTATAACAGAAAAAGCTCTGCATTTGCTTATTTTTTAATTTATTGGAATGGTTGTTTTTTTACATATTGTAAACAATGTTGATAAAGTATAATAAACTAAATTTGAGCTATATATATCGAAAAAAAATGACGAAGTTTTTACATGTTTTCAAAGCTAAATATTAGCTATATACACCGAAAAATGACGAAGTTTTTACATGTTTTCAAAGCGCACTTGAAACAGGTGTTCCACAGCATCAATCACAGCATATGACACAAGGTACATAACTCTGGAACCAATTTTGCACAAATTATGCCCTTTTTACTTAGAATTAAATTTGATTTCTGATGCATTTCACGTATCTTAACTTTTACTAAATGGATTTGATTCAAACTTGGAAGTAGTTGTTCCACATTAATATGACACAAGGTACATAACTCTTGCACCAATATTCTATATATTATGACCCTTTTTGCTTAGAATTATACTTACACAGTGTTCTGATACTCTTCACCCTTACATCGCTTATTACTTAATATTTTAAACACACACTTTCGCTATTGTCAAGTATCTTCACCTACTTTTGTAGTCATAAATTTAACACCCTAAGATGTGCCCAGTTTCACTATCCAACATCTAAATAGTCGAGCATGCTGACTCCTTAAATAGCTCTTGTTAACTCACTTGAGCACAAAATGCTCTTGGTGTGCTATTATGATTACTCTGCCATTCTTTCATCAACAGTTTACTTATATGATGTCTACAAAACTACTGAATAGATTTTAAAGAAACCTAAGAGCAGAATGATGTTCATGTGATGATCCTTTACATAATTAGTTTAAAAATGTTCTGCTTAGTGGTATATATTAACCGCCAGAGAAATCTTCAAACAACATCTATTGTGTTAGTCAGATTTTGAAATAATTTCACATAAATAGTCCCTCTGTATCATTCTAACAAGATTGATCAAGCTATTACTGGTTCCTCAGAAAACATGCCTGTCAGGAGGCGCGGGTACTTACATTATTGTGTACAGCTTTTTGCTTGATTTCAAAATAATTTCATTCACATTGTCCTTGTGGGACCTTCTACAAAATGTACAATGATTGTTCATCCTATTCTGATTAGTGCATGTATCCTTCTGTTTGTTCAATTTCTTTAAACAGCATCTTTGAAACCACTGAATGCATTTAGATGAAACTTTACACAACTGAAAGTGGCCGTCTTTCAACGTTTAAGTAGAGTGGTAAAATGCAGCCCCTTTCGCATAAATGACCAAGCCCATGCTGATCTATCTGATCAATAATGGTTATGGTTTGATATTGATAAAAATCTATACCTGAGTAATATGAATACAATTGATATTAAACATGGGATGCAAGGTCTGACTTTACCTTAATTTTTTATATTAATGCCTTGGGGGTCAAAAATGTATACGCCCCTGTGTGTGCCATTTTATTACCACAGGTTTATGTGTATAAGAAACTCTTGAAATCTTAGCTGAATACATAATAGCTTAATTTTTGACATTTGATGTGTGATACAAGGGTTTGAAGTTTAAACTATTACGTTAGGGTCAAAAAGGCCATGCTCATTTAGGTAACTGTATCTATATAATATAAGCTAATATATAAATAAGAAACATTGAATTTCCTCTCACCTGAATCCATAATAGCTATGTTTTGATATTTTATATAAACCATATATTGAATTTGTACAGTTAAGCTTTAAGAACACTCTTGAAGACTTTTACAACGACATCTCTACCCTCACCATTCACCTCCAAAAATAACCTTCAACAAATCATACATTGACTTAAATACCTCTTGATGCTTCACAATTTCCCTATCCGCTTTTAAACCTATAGATTTTTGATTTCTTCTCACAGTATGGTTTTTCTTATAATTCATCCTTAACAGCAAACTGCCAATATCTTACACCTTCATTGCTTTCCAGTAAGTTATGTTAAATGTATTTTACGATCACTTACAATGATCAACATTGTAACACAGAGAATTGACATCATACATCGCAGAGAATTATCCAGTGCAGATCCAGACAAATACATTTAAAGTGGCGTAAAACAGAATTTAACTAAGCATTCACTCTTGGAATGCTAAGCATTTCTTCTTGGCATTTTTACATAAAAAGGGAAGAAAACTACCTTGTATGTTACCTTAAAGATAAGTGTTTAGAATAAGGAAAGAGTGGAGATGATGAATTATAAATAATTATTAACAGTCTTGTGCCTCGTCCATGGTACCAACACTTACTTCCATGTGTGTAACAGCAAGGGGAGGCATACATGATCTCCGAGTGGTACACCAGCATTTGATACAATTGCCAGTTCGAGAAAATTCGGTGTAAATTTACATGCACATTCAAGGGATTTTTATCATGTATACTGTATAAATGAAAGCAACATTTATTGTTTGGTTGGGGTTGTACAACAATGTTCAGGTATAGTATGGGTAGGTTTGGCTGGTTACACCCCTCATGACCACATCTTTCATATATAGTTCATGCAAGAAAAATAACACCACAAAATCAAATATAATGAATTCAGGGATTTATTTACATCTTCTTGAAAAAAATATCCTCGAGGATTGCACAAATACCTTTTTTTATTTCGTTCTTTATATCCAAGAATAATTTGGGACTTGTACAAATTCTTCAAAAAGGACCTATCACAGTAGTAATTAAGAATTGAGTTGGCATTATTTTTCCATACATAAGTTAATAATAATCGGTAAAATTATTTTATCATCATATATATGTAACTTTCAAATACAATTTTAATCAACAGTTTGAAAGTTAAGTATTGATCCGATTCAAGACTTTGAGGTATTTACTGTACCTTTGGGTAAATAAGTGGTAACTGTTTCCATTGGAAACCAATCATATCGATCGCTCCGTCCGATACTTACTTGCTATGTTGCAAAATTCTTTGTGGATTGTTCTCGCAGCGTCGTTCCTCGAGAATTTAATGTACCTGTCTCTTAATGAACAAATTGCTGCCGTGGTTCTTCGAACAGCCCGAAACACCGTGAATATCTCCAATAAAAGTATAATGGGCTCCACTGGCAAAAACCTGGAGCGTAACTAGGAGAGAAATCATGGGCGGTAGGGTAGACGAACGAAAAGTTGGACTCTCCAAGGCATTGAAAATCATTTCTAAAAGAAAAGCTATAGATTCAGGGTGAAATCTGTAGCGTTCCCTATTCTCTGAGCGTGATAAAACCTCTAGAGGATTTATCCTGCCGGGTATAACCCTTTATCCTACCACTATGTTACCGATATCTGCCTGCCGTGTAAACTTGAGGTTTATTTAGTCAATGCAGGTTTATACCGTCAATGCAACTGACGGACTACTTTTTCAAGTATATGTGATATAGGCAATGTAAACTGGGCCAAGAGTTCGAAGCGCAAACATTACATCATTTTATGAGGACAGCCACGGTAAAAAAATTCAAAAATTGGTTCACTCTATCCTAGTAAACCTCCATACGGAATGGTACGGTGACGGTTTTTAAAGTCTGAGTGAATCGTGCTTGACTTTGTTTATTTGGCGTTCATTCATTTTTAGTTAGAAATTTACATAAATAACCAGATTTAAGCAGTCGTTTATTGTAATTATTGGATCTTAACCATTCATGGTGGAAGGAATTTCATTATCTCACATTGTCTTGTACGAAAATGAAGTATATTTAAGACTGCGGGCATTTGAATTCATCTCAAGCGTGGTTTTCGACTGTATTTTGTCCGAGTTAGAACCATTCTGCCTGTTTTGTACGCGAATGTCCTGTTAGCACCGATGATTTATAATACACAGAACTTCAGAAGGCAAAGTATGAGGCATGAAATAATGTTTTATTGTAAGGAATCGTGTGTAACTGGATCAAGCAGACAAGGGGGTTGAAGGGCGTAGGAATTCACAAGTGAGCGGAATTCTGGATTATTTTTGTATAGAAAAAAAAATTTGGAAGTAAATATATGTTATACACAGATTTTATTGACTGATCTTAAATGTCAATAACATGATAATAATAAAGGTTTATCCACCCGAGGCTTGTCTTCACGACACAAATCAAATTAACTGTCTTAAAGAAAAGAACAAAAAATATAACCCGAGGCGGGGGGCTCAAAAATCAAAGGGAGTTAATCCAGTCAGTACTTCCTTTGACAGTTCTTATTATCTTTCATTATTATTATTGGCACCGGAAACCAGCCTCCCCAAAACGAAACCCACAGCACGCAGACGCGCACCACACACACACACACACACACACACGCACACACAACTTGCACAAGGACAAAACGAACAAACAAAGGAACACAGTGGGGCTCCGCCTTGGAAAGGTCAGTGGCAAAAACACCACTGGGGAGCTTAAACCGGTTTATGGTGCTCACCCAACCTCACTCTTACCCCCACCATGTTTGAAAGATACGGGACAGTGTAAATGAAAGTGATCCCCTCCAGGTAAATCTCTAACACACGTAATGGAAACAAAAAGGCATGGCATGTAAAATACAAAAATGCTCGTGTTTATATATATAAAAAGCAAACCTTAAGAACCAAAAACGTATGTACTCAATGCCTTTTCAGAAGACAGAGCAACAAGAGAAACACTCTTAAGGCCCCGACGAAACAGGCCTGAAGACAGATATCAAAACAGTTTAGTCCTGCTAGGATTTAAAAACTGCTTATCATAGAGTGCTCCCCCTCTTCCGTCAAACAAAATCAAAGAGGGAAGTGTCCAAGTGTAAACAGGTTAAACACTAAACATGCGGTATGTCTCAAAACAGTTAGGTCGTAACCTTTAATAATAAGGCGTTATATTATTTTACCAAATACTTTTCATACCCAGAAATCTAAGCCAATTTGCTGGCTTATTGGCGAAATTGTCTCCCTTGAAAACAGGTTATCGGGTGTATCGATTAGCCATTATCGGTCAATTTACGCCTATTGAAATATAGAAGGAGAAAAACTTTAACACATCAAATGACATCAAAAGCATCATCTGACAATATTTATTAAGTTATTGAAGTAATCTGCAATATATGCACTTTCTTTCAATATAATTTTTAATAAAATAAAATATGATCTTCTTGCTTCCCGAAGCGTTTGAAATAAGTAACTAATTTTGATCCCGAGTCCCACTGATTTCTGTAGGAAATGACAGATTTTAAGCTTTACATGGTCTGTTAGAATGATTTATTCTTATATTTATAATCATCTCACAACATTGATTAAGTTATTGAAGTAAACTAGAAAAGTTAATCTTTCTTTCAATGAGTTTATTTTTAAATTACTTTTATGTCTTCTTGCTTCCCTAAACGTTTGAATATCACTGATTTTACTAATTTGGAAAATTTTGCCCGTCACAGTACACTTGTACTGATGACACCGGATAAACTTAATTAGATAGACATGTGTGTCAATCTTATTCCGTGTTTAATGTCATTACTTTGCCAGATTAAATAAAAAATAAAGTTATTTCAAATTACGTGTTTAAATAAAAATATTCCATTTTTTAATTCATTTCATACCATTTTCACAACTAGAATTATTTATTGCATTAAAACGTATTAACATAAAGTTGATTAACATATAGAACTACATGTTCATATTTAAACTTGAATATTGTACATGTAAATATAACAAGTCCATTGGGTCGGGTGTATATTTCATGTTTCTTGTTTGTAAGTATTATAATATTGTTGTTAAAAATTTCTTATCTTATCTTTTTGTAATGATTATACATGTATGATAAAGTCAAATAACGTGTTTGACAAAAGTTAACCGAATGCTTACATATTTCTGTTTATTACCGTTACTAATTGGATTAGTGTCTGTTTGTCTGACATGCCCCGCGGCCTAAAGGGACCATTATTACGGCTCTTGCATAAACGCTTTAAAGTTAAAATCTAAATTATGGATATGGAGTTATAAATTTTGATAATTTATCTTACAGTTCAAAATCCAAATTCACATTATTGTAAAGTAAAATGCATTTACAGGCCACGGATCCATAATATTTAAAAAAAAATTGAAAAGACACATTTTCAAGGAGAAAATTACCGTGACCCAAGATTTTACGAAGTTTGTAAACTACATCTCCATAAAAAACGGGTTTAGAAATACCTTCTCGCAGAAAAATACTATTGAATTTTAAAACCAAATCAAAATTACGATAGTATTTACAGAATTTGTAATAACGGTAGCCTTCCTGAAGAAGTTTACTTGTAATATATTGATTACGTTCATTGAAATCCTTGACATGACTACACGCTCTGGCAAACTGAATTAACTGAGAAATATATACCCCATAAGATGTATCCAAATGGAGAAAATTTACAATACTAAAGTTAAAATCATCCCTCTTGTCATAGATTTTAGTATATATAATGTTGTCATTAATAGAGAGATGTAAATCTGAAAATGAAGCATCAGTATCCGAATTGTTAGTTTTAATCAGCTGAAACTCCCTAGGATAGATAGTACCCACCAATTGACCAAAACACGGATTATCCATATTAAGAATATCATCCAGATAGCGTGATGTATTATTAAATGCAGCTATAATATCTGCCTGCGTATCTGGAGAAAGGCTCAACATAAAGTCTCTTTCATAACAATATAAAAACAAATCTGCGACAAGGGGTGCACAATTTGTTCCCATGGGAATACCAACTATTTGTCTAAAAACCGCATTCCCAAACCTGATGTAAATGTTGTTCACTAAAAAGGAAAGGGCTTTACAAACTTCGTCACAGGTCCACATTGTATAATGTTTAATAATATTGCTAGTAAAGACACAATCTTGTCAGATGTAAACATATAAAATGGAAGAATAACAAAAGTGTTTGAATACTATCCTGAATATAACTTGTAAAATTATATCTGAATGTGGATGTATTATAAATAACTAGGAGATTTGGTTATGAAGTGGATAAACCATGGAGAATAACAAAACACAAGGTAGCGAAAACGTGTGACAAAAACATGAAACTTGAAAGATTACTGGCACTTTACATGGTGTTGACTTGTTGTTTTGTATTTTGAACTGAAACAACAATGACCTAAATGTGCTGTCGTCAGTACAGTCTACAAAAGCAAGTGACACTGTTAGATAAAAGAAGGAGGGACTGCATACAAATTATATGCATGGCCAGATGGACAACACATGAAAAGCTACACAACAGGTAATACAATTTTTAGTATTGAAGCATTTTTTCAATGCTATAAGAGGAAGTGTAAAAAGTGGTGTATTTTGGGATATGATGTCAACGATTTGTTATTCTTTAACGATTCGTTACAGGATTTATCGCTTCGTCAGCTAACGAAAGTTTTAACGGCACTTTCAACAACCGAAAAATTAACAATTCGTTAGCTAACGTAATAATCAAAATATAACGACCGTCAACTTAACGATTCGTTAAATTTTACGAACGTTTTGAACAACTGGCTCATGTGTTTAATGTCTTAACATTTTATTGAATTAATTAGCAATATGTAAATAAATCGGTGTATTTAGTTACATTTCAAACACATTTTGTTTATTCAGTGTTTTATACAGTTAAACACATTTATTCAGGAATGGTCTAAATTGTCCACCTGAAAACTTGTAGTATAGCTGTTTATTCTATACCTATGTTATCTATCCAATCGCGAACGTTCATTTGCAACACGTGACCGTACAATATATTACGGTATTTGGATGCACGTGCGTACAAAAATCCTGTATTTTCTGTATTTGGACGCACGCGCGTACAAAAAATCCTGTATTTTCTGTATTTGGACGGTTCAGCAGTCCCATGTTAAACATACGATAAAGCCCGAAACGCGTGAAAATGTTCCGAATGTAAATTGGATGAAGTTGGCGCTATATGAAGAGTGTGAAATCTGGATTTAATTTGAGTTTTTTTTGGTTTACAACACACAAAAACGATTCAAGGGATAACAATGCTATCTGATTTAGATATAAAAACGTTCGTTAATAATCAAAAACTTAAAAATACAGTAAAGAGGATCATCAGATATTGGAATATTTTAAAAGTCGCTTAAAGAAGCCGTTCCGGGCGAAACCTAGAAATTGGTATCAGCCCTGACTGTCTGAATAGCTACCTCAGCAGTTTTTATTTAACGGTTAAGAAACAAAATGGAGAAGATTATGAATGGCAACGGACGGGCGGTCAGCATCCAAAACATGTCTGCTCTATAATTCAGTTTTCGTCGGATCTTCACCAAACTTGCTGACAATGTTTGTGGGCATTACATCTCGATCAGTTTCGGTAACCAGCCGAATTGTACCAGGCACTCTTTGATTATAGTCCTTGAATTACTCGAAAAACGGGGAATTTAGCCTTGTCCGCTCTTTTAAGTCGGACAGTTTTCATCCGATCTTCACCAAACTTGCTGACAATGTTTGTGGGCATAATATCTCAGCTAAGTATTATTACCACCCAAATCGCCAAATGGCTGTTGTAGGGAGGTTGCACCATACACTTTTTTTAATGATGATACACAAAAAAAACAACATTCAATGAATTACGTATATTACGTATGAAGTGAAATAAATATAGAATAAAAAGGTTATTTAAGGCCTAACATTGTTCTGTATAATATATATTTGCACTCATACCAAGCTGGGAAAAACTAGAAAAGGCAGGAATACAATACTCAGTGAAAAGTTTTTAATTTAAACTATTATTATAGTAAGATAAAATAGATAGAGAATAAAAAGGTTATTTAACATTGTACTGTACAATACGAGATATATTTGGACTCGTTTTTGTTTTGTTTGTTTTGGGTTTAACGCCGTTTTTCAACAGTATTTCAGTCATGTAACGGCGGGCAGTTAACCTAACCAGTGTTCCTGGATTCTGTACCAGTACAAACCTGTTCTCCGCAAGTAACTGCCAACTTCCCCACATGAATCAGAGGTGGAGGACTAATGATTTCAGGCACAATGTCGTTTATCAAATAGTCACGGAGAACATACGCCCCGCCCGAGGATCGAACTCACGACCCCGCGATCCGTAGACCGACGCTCTACCTACTGAGCTAAGCATTTGGACTCGTACCCAGCTGAGAAAACCATATTGAACTCGCCTAGCGGCTCGTCCAATATGTTTTTCTCAGCTGGTACTCGTCCAAATATATCTCCGTATTGTACAGAACAATGTTAAATAACATAAAAATATTACCTGCATTATAAGAATGCTTTTCATGAGTTTTTTTTGTGGGCGAAAAAAATAGGTCACTAGGTCGTGGGGATCTTTAAAGGAACAGAATATTGTAATTTCTGTCTTACCTTCTTTGTTTTATTTAATACCGGTATATTTCTAAACAGCTAAACAAAAGCAATACAAGAAAAATATATTCATTTCAGTTATCACATGAAATGAAGCAGATACGTCAATCAAACGCAAAAATACACTCACATGATGGCATATACATTTACCCATTTGAACCAAAATTCAAACAGATATTTAAATATTTAACGTTCAGATAGTTTTATGTAGAAATCCTTCCTGGTTGTTCTTTTTGAATTGGCTCTTTTTTCACCCATTTTTATGTTACTCAACAGGTAAATTTTACAAATATATTCTTCTCTTAAGTCATACCATTTATATTTTGCCTTATTTGTTATTCCACGGAGGATACGAGTGTGAAGATTTCTGTCGTCTAATGTTTGGAATGTAGCGTAATGGCCTCTAAAAGCCACATGGCACCAGTGCTACCTGTGGTAGAACTTTCTCACACATATATAAGATTGAAGACACAATAGTTCGTTTCTGATGTTTATTTAATTTCAGGTATTTAAAGGAAGTTTTTTTAGTACAAGTAGTTTTATTGTCTCAATGTCCATCTTTCAAATATTATTTAGCTACTATAAAATGTTAATAACTAATTATTTATATCCTGAAGTTGTCTTTCATGAAATCTACATAACATATTTGGAAATTAACCTAACGAGGCATAATGGTATTTTTGACTTATGTTGGCAGAACCACAGTTGGTGGCTCTGCCGCCTCGCCTTTTATATGCACCGGCCAGACTGTTCATTACCAAATGAAGATGTAGTTTTCCTGGTATTATGTCTTAACCTGTCCAGAGCTACGATAACTTGTCAGTTTTATATTTCAACAATTTTAAAAGGTAAAGAGTATAAATATATACTCTCCAAGACATTGAATAATTTAGTCTTTTAATCATAGCCTAGCTCCCCCCTTTTGAAATTACATTATAGGAAAATGTTACAATTTTTAACGGTTCCGATTGTTTTATTTGGCCTTGATTTCGTTTAGTTGTATAATTGTTTTTTTTTTTTTTTGTTTTTTTTTCGATTTTACTATTAGGTATCTTCTCAAGTTTATCATCGACAGCAGATCTTGTATTTTTATTGTTTCAATACTCATTTCTAAATGTTTATCGGGGAGCTGCGCATATCTCCTCACTAAGTGATTATTTTGTCCTTCGAATGTTTTCCCATTTTCTCTTGAATTTTCTTTTGATAACTGCTTCAAACGTCCTTCAAAACCTGGCATTTGTTTTTCGGATGTACCGGTATTCTTATTTGATTTATTTTTTTCTGCATTTTTTAACATATCAGACAGCTCTTCTATATGCGCCCTGTCTCTTTTTCATCTATTTTGTTAAACATTTCCGTACGTGCGCTGTCGTTTTCTGTCATCAACTTAAGTATATCTTTCTTTGCTTTGTCAAGTTTAATCTCGTAGGCCCTTTCATTTTCTTTCAGCTTCTTCATCATTTCGTCCAGACTATTCTGTACGACGACTTTCATTTCTGTCATATTGTTGCAGATGATTTGTTCAATGCGTTTATCTTTATCTGCTATTTTTCTGCAAGACACAAAATTTTCTCTTTTAACTTTTTTATTTCAACCTTTGATTCAGACAGTTCTTTATATAGGCTTTCGTAATCCTTTTGATTTCGAGTATTTTTTAAATCTTTTATCAACCCTATTATATGATCTACGTCGCATTTGTCAAGATTCTTTTTTTTTACTGTAACTTTTTATTCTTTATTTCTGTCAGAAAATTTCCTTAAATGTCTTCATATCTTTTATCAGTGCATCTCTTTCCCTGATTAACTTCCTGTTCTCAATTTCGTAGTCAAACAGTGTTCCTGTCAAATCTCTTTTATCACCAAAAGCTGATTGTTAAAATCTTTAGATTTTTATTGATCAGTTGTAAGTGCGTTCTATATTTCGCACTTTCATCTCCTGTTACAGAGCAGTAATCAGAACCCTGAAAACAGAATAGAACTACATCCAGATATGAAATATTCCTAAATGGAAGCAAAATATAACTTCAGCTCATCTTTCTGTAACATTCTGTGGCATGTGCATCAAATTCACTTGGCTAAATAGAATAAGAATTTACGCACTTTACTATAATATATTTTAATGCGTGATTGACGGATATGATACTACTAAAAACGGCGACTAGACTGATTTAATCGGCTATTGCGGTGAAACGTTAATCTTTTTTGCAAAGGTAGGCTAACGAAATAGAAAGTAAAATCTGGGAAAATATTAAGTGTGTGTTTATATTTCGCTCGGTAATTTCAAAAGTCTTGCCAAAAAACGTTAAAGCATTTTATCGACTAAGACAAATTAGACACTTTTGTATTGTAAAAGACAATACAAGCCACTTTTCTCTCAATACCTTTGATAGCCTGATATGTACGTAAAAAGATTGTATTGAAATTATAAAAAACTGCGAATTAACAAAATGTTGAACGTTACATGCCAATTCTTTTTAGTCAACAGGCATTTATATGCTTAAATGCAGAAATTAAAAAAGGTTTTGATTTATTCATCATGCGTGATGTATAATAAAAATAACCTTAAAATTTACAATTGCCGTGCACATTACTAGTAAAGCTACTTTTTGGAATTTGAAGCCAAAACTGAAAACATTAATACGGATAATGTAAAAGTGGTTAGCTGTGTGACGGGATGTATTTTTCCGATGCGCTTTCTATCGTTACAACAGCAATCATTAAGTACAAATTTTATACAAGGTATGCACGTATTTGGCTATGTTTTAACAAATCGTTTCTGGTCAATGCATGTCATCAGTAGCGTAAGGTAAATCAGGTGCTATATGTCTAACATTTCATTACCTGCTATGGACTGAATCAACCGCACATACTTTCACTTTGCTTGAATGCTTTTTATGCTTCGAAAGCATTTTATAGATTTTTCTAATTAAAATAGAAATTAAAGTAGAGAAGTTGATATTTGAATGAAGGAAAATTGCTGTCACATGGCAGTGTTAGTTGGGTAAGCAGGAAACGCTAAAACTTTCCTGTACAGAGTGATATCATATTTATCATACATGTCAAAACCTACGGACCATGATCCGAAATTGTCTTATGCAGATGGTTAATACTGCTACAAACCTCGCTTTCTCCATTTAAAAGACTTGTCATTTTCATATTTCTGTTTCCCCTATTTTATATTCCCCTGTAAGTAAAACATGGATGTATAATTTTGCATTCAACAAACACTTAAATGTCTATATAAATACAGTGAACATATGCTAAATATTTATTGATTGTAGCTACTTAAGTAATGCTTTAAAATCATAATAAATTTAGTTTAAAGTGGCAACATAACGGGTTTAAGTAAATAATGCGTTATATTTAACACTATGTGTAATCATTACTCAAATGTGACAAATAATCAAATTGTTAATTAAACAAAATGGTTATAATTGAAATATGTGTTCAAAAAGCTTTTGATTTATCATTTAGATATGCTCGCATATTAAAGTAAGTTAAAATAATAGGAATTGAATTTCGTTGGTTTTTGATTACATTCAGCAGGGTTGGCTAACCTAGTAATAAATAAAGGTGGTATAGAGGAAAATTTACCAATTCACCATCATGGATTAACCCAAACTTGGTGTAGAATCCAAGGGTCGGCTGTATATTTACTTACTTGGGTCAGGTTAAGATCAGAAAGGCAATATGAATAAAACAGGTTAGTGTACAGTTTAATGACTGCATCCAGAGAGTAAGTAATTTTATTGTTCCAGCTAGTATAGTAGATTAATTGAAATTGTAATGTATCTTTTTTACACAGTAAGATATCTGTTATGGAAACTGTTTTCGTGCTGACTGATTATCGTGTCTTTTGTAGATCACATTAAACCATTCAATCGTCTAATAATTAGTAATATCAAATAGTCATTACTTTGATGATTTAAAATATATATTGTCTCATATATCTTTTCGAAAGATTTTCATGAATATTCTATCAATACGGATGTAAATGGTGTCATGAAAATTTGGACTTAGATAAAATGTTGAGCTGTACTGTACTGTAATGTACTGTTTTATTTTGTTTTGTTTTGTTTTGATAGAATAGTGGTCAGAAAAATCAATTTCGAATATGCTGACTCATCATAACCTGTTCCAATTACAAAATCCTCCTGAAAATAAAATAAGAAACCACATTTCCCACAAAAAAATATAATTAGACCTTGCCATGTGAGATATTTATTTATTTATTCCAGTCTCATCCATATACATTATAAACAAATACAGCCATTCTATAAGAATTATTTGAGACTATACAGCACATAAAACAACAACATAATATGTTTGTACAAATATTAAAATACAGCAGCATTTGTACAAATATTAAAAAATACCATTTCAGGAAACATTTCCAGTGTACAAGATATATCAAAATTGATTTTTAAAAAGGAATATTTTTATTTATTTCATTTTTAGCTTACCTGTCACGTAATGACAGGGTGAGCATTTTTGATCACGCTTCGTCCGCCGTCTGTCGTCCGTCCGTCGTCCGTTCGTCTGTCCGTCCACCATATCCTTGTGAACACGTTAGAGACCACATTTTGTATTTGATTTTAATCAAATTTGCACACATCTTGTATGGGCATATTATTTCGGTTCCGGTCGCAAACTGGCCAGGTCCCATTATGGGTTCCACAGTTATGGCCCCTTAAAGGGCCAAAATTTGACATTTTTGGCTTGTGAACATGATAGTGACTACATTTTGCAATCAACTTTAATAGAACTTGCACACAGCTTGTATTTGCATAATATCTCGGTTCCTTTCGAAAACTGGCCAGATCCCTTTATGGGTTTCAGAGTTATGGCCCCTTAAAGGGTCTAAATTAGCTATTTTTGGCTTGAGAACACGATAGACACAATATTTTGCAATCAACTTTAATCAAACTTGCACACAACTTGTATTGACATAATATCTCGCTTCCTCTCGAATATTGGCCATATCCCATCATGGGTTCCAGAGTTATGGCCCCTTAAATAGCCAAACTGCTAAACTCCTGATTGAATGTTTATCCATATGAATACTTTTCTAATATATTGTTGTAAAGGCTTGTACTCTGTTTCTTCTACATGCATATACCAATGCATGATTACCTCCCCTGATTTTAATAAAAATGGATTTATCTCAGTAAGTATTTATAGGACTCATTTGAAATTTCATTATTGTCATTAGTTGGACTGAGACAATCAGGGTAGATAACTTTGGACTGATTCATGTCAAATTACCCCTCTTTGTTTCAAATTAAAATGGGTGTTACTCAGTAACCAATAAAGGTATTGATTTGAAATTTCATTTATGCCTTCAGATGGACTCGAACAATCAGGGTAGATAACTTTTGACTGAATTTTTGACAAATTACTTCCCTTTATTTTATGTAAATGAATATTCCTCAGCAGCATCCAATGAGATTGGTTTTAAATGTAATTAAGTCTTCCAGGGTAAGGAATAGTCATGCTAGTATAAAAATGCAGCATTTGAGCCTAGGACCCTTAAACTTGGTTTGGAGATTGGCCCTGACTAGTATGTGACCAATAGGTCAAAAGGGACTGTTACAAGAAAATATTTATCCTGATGATATTTAATGTGTATGCCTATGTAATCAATGTCAAAACTTGATCTTATCATTAAGAGCAATGGTACTCAGGTGAGCGATATAGGGCCATCATGGACCTTTTGTTACTTTATTTATTCATATTTTTTACCTGAATGATGTCTAATCTTGAAGTGTATCTAGTATGCATGACTGAAGATAAATACAATTACTAACTACAATCATTTAAACATCAAATAGAATACCTATAGCAACAGATTTAAGTATTAGATGTACACTGGGAATGTTTCACTGCTCATTTTAAAATATGTACCATTTCAATTAAAAATTATTTCTATTTCTTAAGATATAAATAGCTTACACTGTTTACATTTAAAAATATAGGCAATTTCAATTTAACTTAATTACAGAGTAGTTCAGAATACTGATAATTATGGAAGCCCTGGAGGGACAATTGATTTCCGTACTTCTTACTTCTGACTTCTAACTTTTGCACTTCTCACTTCCAACTTCTTGACTTCCTACTTCCTACTTCTAACTCCGCACTTCTGACTTCTAACTTCCACACTTCTGACTTCCAACTTCCTGACTTTCGACTTCTTATTTCCAACTTCCACACTTCTTACTTCCGACTTTTTGACTTCTTACTTCCCTCTTCTAACTTCCGCACTTCTGACTTCTAACTTCCTGACTTTCGACTTCTGATTTCCAACTTCCACACTTCTAACTTCCTTCTTCTAACTTCCGCACTTCTGACTTCTAACTTCCGCACTTCTAACTTCCAACTTCCTGACTTACGACTTCTGATTTCCAACTTCCACACTTCTTACTTCCAACTTCTTGACTTCTTACTTCCCTCTTCTAACTTCCGCACTTCTGACTTCTAACTTCCTGAATTTCGACTTCTGATTTCCAACTTCCACACTTATTACTTCCGACTTCTTGACTTCTTACTTCCCTCTTCTAACTCCGACACTTCTGACTTCTAACTTCCACACTTCTCACTTCCAACTTCTTGACTTCCTACTTCCTACTGCTAACTTCCGCACTTCTGACTTCTAACTTCCACACTTCTGACTTCCAACTTCCTGACTTTCGACTTCTGATTTCCAACTTCCACATTTCTTACTTCCGACTTCTTGACTTGTCACTTCTAACTTCTGCACTTCTGACTTCTAACTTCCGCACTTCTTACTTCCGACTTCTTGACTTCTTACTTCCCTCTTCTAACTTCCGCACTTCTGACTTCTAACTTCCTGACTTTCGACTTCTGATTTCCAACTTCCACACTTCTTACTTCCGACTTCTTGACTTCTTACTTCCTTCTTCTAACTTCCACACTTCTGACTTCTAACTTCCACACTTTTCACTTCCAACTTCTTGACTTCCTACTTCCTACTGCTAACTTCCGCACTTCTGACTTCTAACTTCCACACTTCTGACTTCCAACTTCCTGACTTTCGACTTCTGATTTCCAACTTCCACACTTCTTACTTCCGACTTCTTGACTTGTCACTTCTAACTTCCGCACTTCTGACTTCTAACTTCCGCACTTCTAACTTCCAACTTCCTGACTTTCGACTTCTGATTTCCAACTTCCACACTTCTTACTTCCGACTTTTTGACTTCTTACTTCCCTCTTCTAACTTCCGCACTTCTGACTTCTAACTTCCTGACTTTCGACTTCTGATTTCCAACTTCCACACTTCTTACTTCCGACTTCTTGACTTCTTACTTCCCTCTTCTAACTTCCGCACTTCTGACTTCTAACTTCCTGAATTTCGACTTCTGATTTCCAACTTCCACACTTATTACTTCCGACTTCTTGACTTCTTACTTCCCTCTTCTAACTCCGACACTTCTGACTTCTAACTTCCACACTTCTCACTTCCAACTTCTTGACTTCCTACTTCCTACTGCTAACTTCCGCACTTCTGACTTCTAACTTCCACACTTCTGACTTCCAACTTCCTGACTTTCGACTTCTGATTTCCAACTTCCACATTTCTTACTTCCGACTTCTTGACTTGTCACTTCTAACTTCTGCACTTCTGACTTCTAACTTCCGCACTTCTAACTTCCAACTTCTTGACTTCTTACTTCCCTCTTCTAACTTCCGCACTTCTGACTTCTAACTTCCTGACTTTCGACTTCTGATTTCCAACTTCCACACTTCTTACTTCCGACTTCTTGACTTCTTACTTCCTTCTTCTAACTCCGACACTTCTGACTTCTAACTTCCACACTTTTCACTTCCAACTTCTTGACTTCCTACTTCCTACTGCTAACTTCCGCACTTCTGACTTCTAACTTCCACACTTCTGACTTCCAACTTCCTGACTTTCGACTTCTGATTTCCAACTTCCACACTTCTTACTTCCGACTTCTTGACTTGTCACTTCTAACTTCTGCACTTCTGACTTCTAACTTCCGCACTTCTAACTTCCAACTTCCTGACTTTCGACTTCTGATTTCCAACTTCCACACTTCTTACTTCCGACTTTTTGACTTCTTACTTCCCTCTTCTAACTTCCGCACTTCTGACTTCTTACTTCCTGACTTTCGACTTCTGATTTCCAACTTCCACACTTCTTACTTCCGACTTCTTGAATTTTCTCTTCTAACTTCCGCACTTCTGACTTTTAACTTCCACACTTCTGACTTCTAACTTCCTGACTTCCTACTTCCAACTTCCGCACTTCTGACTTCCAACTTTCCCTCTTTGGAAGTCGGAAGTAAGAAGTGTGGAAGTTGAAAGTCGGAAATAAGAAGTCAGGAAGTTGGAAGTCAGAAGTGCGGAAGGTAGATGTCAGAAGTGCAGAAGTAAGAAGAAGGAAGTAAGAAGTCAAGAAGTCGGAAGTAAGAAGTGTGGAAATCAGAAGTCGAAAGTCAGGAAGTTGGAAGTCAGAAGTGTGGAAGTTAGAAGTCAGAAGTGCAGAAGTTAGAAGTAGGAAGTAGGAAGTCAAGAAGTTGGAAGTGAGAAGTGCAAAAGTTAGAAGTCAGAAGTAGGAAGTACGGAAATCAATTGTCCCTCCAGGGCTTCCATAGATAATACATGCCAGCAAAATATTGACTGAAATGATAGCACATTTAGATAGGAGATAGAGAACAAATGAATTAATGACTCCATGTATGTATCTCATGATAGGCAGAAGCAATAACGGCTTACTGGAAAATCAAATTTGTGTGTGAAGTGACGTTAGAAACAAAGGAAAAAGTTAAAAAGAAGACGGTAAAAAAGTTGGACCACGTAATTATATTTAATTATACGGCAATATAATGTAAGTGTTTGCCAAGTTAACTCGATACTCTTTCGTTTTAGTGTGATGTGTTTTATCTTGAATTAGTTATTTTTACTTTCTTGTTTATTTTTGCTGTAGCTTTAAACTGCTTAAGTCAGCGAAAATATCATATATATATATAATATGAATTATACATGATCGTACATTTCTTGCAAAATATACTTCAGTAAAGATATGAATACTTAACGGATCATGAAAATATACGTTCCACCGTAATAAAATCTGAAAAAGATCGGAAACCGTCTTAGAACTATTTAACGTTTTTTTTTTCTACCTAGATACCAAGACGTCATAAAATTATGACGTTTGATTTGTTTCGTGTATTTTATGTATTTTCAAATGTTTTAAACAAATTATAATCATTTTAGCAGCGTCATGTCGTCATGATGCTATGTACGTGTCACTGCGCGGTTAAAATGAATATAAATTTGTTTAAAACAATTGAAAATGAATAAATTTCACGGAAGAAATCCTTCCGATATCGGAGCTACTGTATACAATTGAAAGGAAAACTACTTGCAAACGGCGGAGAAAAGATAACTCTTCAACCAATCAAACGGCTGTTTCCGCAAATATACATGAGAATCTGCATTTACGAGTGTTCCAGTTACGATTTTGTTCTTGCGTTTACTTTGTGTTTTTTTTTAATAATGAAGGATAACACAATTGCCTGTGTCGATCCTGTTGAGAGGTGAGGCAAGCTAGTGAATAAAATGAAGAAAAACTAGCAGATAGGACGCAATAACGTTTGCATAATGCTTACCTAATCCACAAACATAATGTGCTTGAAAAGGCACTTGAAAGCAATATATAGCAGTACGGGAGAGATAAAAAAAGGACGATAGGGATTAAGTAAACAAATCAAGATAGTTGCTTCTATTTTGAGTACGGATTTAAGCACTACTGTATACAGTATAACTTTTGATTAGATATGCCTGAAGCATAACCATTGTCACACGTGCACATGGAATTCGTGCTGTAATTTATGACATACAAAAATCATTACATGCATTAACAAATTTCAAATGTAATAACATGCTAAAATTGATTACAAACGTACGACCCATCCTTTCGAAAATAAATCCGAATTTACTAAAATATTACCAATCTGATGCACAAAATTGTATTATTCAATGCGTGCCCGCCAGCGAAAAAGCGTCACTAAATATGGACTTGCCTAAGTTTTAACCGTAAGTTAAATTATCTTGTTATTTTTATTAGCGTACATTTTCCACCTTATCATTTCACTGTTTCAAGTTAATAAAACTAGCCTGCATAATCTGAACAATTAAACAAGCAAAATCAGTCAAAATTTATACACAAGAAATTTAATTTCTGCCATTTTATGTCTTTTCTTGTCTATTTCAAATAGCATTATATAGGTAAACTGTCAATACTTATTTTGGCAAACCTGACTATATAATTACCATAATAAATGTGAAAATACCTTAGAGCTCAAAAATCTTAATAGAATTTACTGTTTATTTATGTCTAATCAATTTACATACAAAATTACAACATCATACAATAATCTAAATCAAAAGTAAATTGCCATCGCAGGGTTATAAGAAAAATTCTAACATGGCTCGATTTGATTTCCAGTTAAACAAAGAAGGAAATCAAGCTCTGTATATTCTGCGATAAACAACGATTGACGCGCGTACCGGAAAGCGAGTATTATGACGTCAATTATGACGTCAACTAGCCGCATGACGTCCAATATATTACTCCTCGGGTAAATGAAGTCCAGCATAATATTTATTAAATTTTGTCAATGAGCATGTCAGAATGAAAACAATAAAGGCCTTCTTGTGATTTATCGTCTAATTTACCACGGTTCGTCGTTCAGACGCTAACGCCCTCGTGGTTCAATTCCTACGCATCTGAACTCTGAACCGTCGTAAATTAGACGATAAACCACCCGAAGGCCTTGATTATTTGTTAAATATATCACAAATATAATATCATACAACTGAATTAATTACATAGAAGAACATAAACTAAAAACACCCCTAGGCTATTATTAAAACGAAATGCCTTAAAATATAACTGATAATAAACTGATTATAAATTTTGTAACTACAGTTTTAAACTATGTTTCTGTATTATTTTTAATGTCCACTCGTAAAGGTAAAGGTAAAGGTAAATTTTTTTTGCCGTCGCTTTGTATGGACAACCCTATTTTAAGAACAGTTAAAACCAGTTAGATAGATAGATAGATAGATAGATTTATTTCAACATAAAATGTACAATTTACATGGCGACTTATAATTAAAACATACAATCAAACAATAAACAAACATGTATGAATTAATATAGCCATGTCAATCAACATTATATGTTAAGGATTACACAAAAAAGAGTTAAAATAAACTCTTATTTCCATTGTGGTCCTTAAGATATAGTATTGTATGACATAGGAAGAATAATTTATCACAGTAAAAAAATAATCACAGAAAAATACCCGAAGATAAGTTTGTATAAAAATCCTATGCTTAAAAATGATTGACTAGTATAAAAAATGATTGACTAGTAAAAAAACACAATGCAAAAATCTATCTATAATGCAATCTAACTAAAAGTCATATTAAGCTTAAAAAATGTTCCTTAACCTTACGTTTAAATGAATACATGGTTGTGGCATCCCTAACATTTTGTGGCAGACTGTTCCATAAACAACAACCATTATAAGCAAATGTTTTTTTCCCAAAACCTTTGACCACTGGGAGAGCATATCTCTTACTATCTGACATTGAAAAACCTGTACCATCAAGGGAGGCATTTGCCTTTGCTCTGAACCTTGTGGGATAATCATGAACAGTATTGATAGGGGTAAAGTGTTCACTTAAATATGAAGGAGCAATATTAGAATTTATTTTATAAACATGACAGAGAGTTATTTGATTAACTCTACTTGAAACTGGTAACCAGTTAAGACGTGAAAAATGCTCAATTCCAATGTGTGACATGGGATTTAAATTCAACACAAAACGTATAAGTTTATTTTGTGTGACCTGTAACTTGTGTTTTAATTCCTGTGTTAAACTATTAAACCAAGTAGAAGAGGCATAGTCGAAATGACATTGTACAAGTGATGTAACTAAGAGCTTTTTTGTGTGCAAAGTGAGGAATTCACTTTTACGGTAGAGGAATTTTAACCGAGCATTGGATTTCTTAATAACAGACCTAGCCACTGACTCAAATGACAAACTTTGATAGAAGAACCCCGGCCTTATCCCCAGCAATTTGCTGGTGCCCATTTACAGCTGGGTCGACTAATGCAATCGTTATAAAGTGACTTCCCAAGGACACAACGTAATGGGAGTAGCCAGAATTCAACCAGGGGCCTTCACCTCCATAAAAAGCGTCTTAGCCCTCCCGACCACTGCGTGCTCGGGAAAATATTGCATTATTGTGTTCACTCGTTGATATATTCGAGCTTACACTGAAACAAACAAATATAATTTATTTATCTATTACAATTTTTTCATTATTAATTATTAATATTACCATTGACTATATCATATATGTTACGCATGCCATAAATTATGTTTATACGTTTTTGTTGTGTCGATGAGCTTTTCATGCTTAAGACGAATAAAATTTATGTTCTTAAGTTTGAAGTACATGACCCTCCAAAGGTATTTTATATTGAAAGAAGGATATTTCGGATATTGAAAAAACTATTCGGTGTATTTCGGTTTCACTAATATCCGTAGAAGTCTGCATAGTTGATCAATTTCCTAGTATACGCGTTAACTTTCTAATATAAGCTTACAATGTAAAATTCGTGGGGCTCGTGTTTCTATGGTTACGCATTTTCTCTCATTTTTAAACAACTTTGTATGATAGCAGATTTTTCGACGGCTTCAGCGCCATTCTTTAAATGACTTGCGTGGAATATTAGGGTAATATTATTAGCAGAATGCCAAACATTTTACATGGTATCATATTTATTGTAACGTCTAAAGTAACCGTGGCAACAGAGATGTTTAAGTTATATTTTACCTTACTTTTTATTGCTTTTATTTAGAAAAAGAAAAACGTTAATTGAATTGATCTTTCTCGTTTAATGTAGCTTCAAAGCATTTTATTTCTTAAGTAAGTTATATGTTCTTGTTATTTGCATTTATTTAAACAAATTTCAAAATTTTAAATAACTATGTACCCCTCGTCTAACATTTTTATGGAAAAATCATTGTGCTTTTAAAGAGAATGCCTATATGTTTTTTTTGTTTTATAGATTTTTTTTCAAATTCACATATCTGATAGGAAATTTTGTGCTGAAAACTATGAACAAATAAAAAATGGACCACCAAGCTTGTTTCTGTGAAAAATTGTTTTGAACACACCCACTGTTGCTAAAACAGCTAGCAAATGTTCAAATTTTTTATAATTTTCTGCTTTTTTATAAATACCAACAAAAGCATGAATCAAGACAGCACAATAAGGTTTATATATTTATTTAATATCATAGTCATAGTTGTAACAAAATATCATTTCAATGATGGGTACATATGGGAAAAAAAATCTAGTTTCATATTCATTTTTGTAAACTTTTTTCAATGAAAAATATTCATAGTAAAGAATATTTTTTGAATTTCGAAAACAATGTTTCATAGAATCGTGTTGTGTTTTCCTTGAGTATAGATAATTGTATTGTGAACTTACAAATGACCAAAAAAGTATAGGTCACCAGGCTGAATTGTATGTTAAGGCCGCTGGAATAAAACACCCGCTCTGGCGAAAAAAATGGCCTGAACTGACCAAATTGATTATATCTGCTAGATTTAAAAAGTTCTTAATCCTTTCTATAATTGAATACTTTAAAATGATTTGAAAGGAGATATTGTCTAATCAATACAAAGTTAATTGTCTAACATTATATGAGCAGTACTGTTTTTATACTTAAATGCGCTGTCAAAACACAGCCACAAATGGCAAGTTGCATAATACATGCCAGGCATGATACATGTCAATTAAGAAAGTATATGTTCCAAAACGTGGCTTATCGTAGAATAACCCGAGTTTTGAGTTCTTATTTGTAAGAATATATCACGAAGGCCGTAGGCCTGAGTGATATATTGTTTCGTACAAGAACGAAAACGTCGGGTTATTCTACGATAAATCACACTTGGGAACTTCTTATTTCGATTCTAACACGACATACTAGTATTAACAGTGTTAGAAAAATGGTAACTACTTTTTTCGACCGTACTACGCACCTGGATCGGATGACGTCATTGCACATGAGTGGTTTATTGCAGAATAACCCGAGATAGATTTTACTCTACATGTATGTAGGTTATTTGCTGATCGTGTTAGAATACAACATAAACCAGTATCAACATTTGGTTACTGATAAAACCTTTTTTTAAAATGTAGGGATAATACGCGTTTTTTGTGTATTAACGTCTGCAGAAGACCACGGGATTGTTAGTGACCGGTCGACGACTAAATGTTTTGTTTTCATAATAATGTGATGACTTTACGATTCCGGTACATTTTTAATTACCATTCTGTTGTTTTTGGAAACGGTAAACATGTTTTAAATATCCATAACTATAGCCCAGAAATCAACAAAATTACCAAAAGCACATACTGAAGATTTTATAATGATTTTGTTATCTCTCGTAATTACAAACATGAAATCACCAATAATTCTTCATATATCTTTCAAAATATGGTAAACAGGAAAACCCAATTTCAAGAATAATAACTTTACATTCGAGTTATTTTGAGTACGGACACATTAGGAGTACGAATGAGTACGAACTTAGTGTCAAGCTTTTAAGCTGTTTATAACTTTATATAAATTCTTCCAGAAATTAAATAAGAACATATCGACTGATACTTACCAAAATCATAAATATGATTCCTTAAAACAAACAATCGCACAAATTCACGGTTATCTTCAAACACTGAAAAGATGATCGCGTCGGGAATCGAACCCCTGACCGCTGCAGACATTTTCCCGCCGTCGTAACCAAAAGCGCCATAGCTGAAGTAGAAAATAATGACTTCAAAATATAATGGAAGCCCTGGAGGGACAATTGTTTTCCGTACTTCCCATTTTTGACTTCTAACTTTTGCACTTCTCACTTCCAACTTCTTGACTTCCTACTTTTAACTTCCAAACTTCACTCTTCTAACTTCCGCACTTCTAACTTCCTGACTTCCGACTTCAAACTTTAAAACTTATGACTTCAAACATTCCCCTCTTTGGAAATCGGAAGTAAGAAGTGTGGAAATTTGAAATCAGAAGTCAAAAGTCAGGAAGTTGGAAGTCAGACATGCGAAAGTTGAAAGAGGGAAGTAAGAAGTCAAGAAGTCGGAAGTACGAAGTGTGGAAGTTGGAAATCAGAAGTCGAACGCCAGGAAGTTGGAAGTCAGAAGTGCGGAAGTTAGAAGTCAGAAGTGCGGAAGTTAGAAGTAGGAAGTCAAGAAGTTGGAGGTGAGAATTTTTGAAGTTGGAAGTCGGAAGTCAGGAAGTTAGAAGTCAGAAGTGCGGAGGTAAGAAGTCAGAAGTGCGGAAATTAGAAGAGGGAAGTAATAGCTCAAGAAGACGGAAGTTAGAAATGTGGAAGTTGGAAGTCAGAAGTTCAACGTCAGGAAGTTAGAAGTCAGAAGTGCAGAAGTTAGAAGAAGGAAGTAAGAAGTTGGAAGTAAGAAGTGTGAAGTTTTTTAAATCAGAAGTCGAAAGTCAGAAGTTTTGAAGTTGGAAGTCTGAAGTCAGGAAGTTAAAAGTCAGAAGTGCGGAAGTTAGAAGTCAGAAATGTGGAAGTTAGAAGAGGGAAGTAAGAAGTCAAGAAGTCGGAAGTAAGAAGTGTGGAAGTTGAAAATTAGAAGTCGAAAGTCGAAATTTTAACTACAAAAAGCATCACCTTGAAATGTCAACACGTACACGTCTCGATACTCTATAACCATGGCGTTCAAATTTAATCATCACAACAGACTGTAAAATTAACACAATGGGTATAGAGTATCGAGATGTGTATGTGTTGAACATTTCAAGGTGATGCTTTTTGTAGTAAAAATATATTCAGGCATACGTTTGTTGCGTTTTCATATCTCATCAGTGTATTTCATATTACAAATAGTGCATCGGTAAAATTTTTATAATGGTTAGAAAGAGATGTTGTAATTAAAATATTCAACAAACTTGAGACATAAAATGATATCATTTTATTCGTTTTATGACCTCTACCCATTTTCAAAAAGTCACAAGACTGTTACATGAAGGATAAACGCACAGATATCAGTGGGATATATAGAGAGGTATTAACATGAGTGTCCTTTCATATGGATTAGATAAAATGAAATAGCGTTCTTTAGATAACCTAGCTTAAATATCTATGAAATTTGTAAAAAGGAAATATTGAAAATTTAGGGACGTTTTTTGAGCATATATCTAAATGAGTACTTAAAGGCAATTGTCTTGTTGATGGGTCTCTTATTTGTTGGTCATGTACTGTCCTTCTATTTCTTAGTTTATCTCCTGTTTGACCAAAATAGAATTCATTACATCCATTACAAACCAATACATATAATACATTTTGAACAGTACAGTCCATACTTTCTTTAACATGAAACATCTTATTATTTAAACTGAAAGAAGACCCTTCAATAATACAAATACATAAACTACATCTAGGTTTTTTTGTACTGATGGAGAAGTTCTGTTTTCATTAGATTCAGTTTTAATAAGAAGACTTTTTAAATTCGGAAGTTGTCTTTTACAATTTATAATTTTTGTATCGTTTATTATTCTTTTCATAGTATCATCATTTTTTAAAATATCCAAGTTATTTTTTGATATCCCAAATACATAAACTACATCTAGGGTCATTGCATTTTTATTATTTTTTATTGCAATGTTACATATATTCTTTTTACTTTTCTTTATCATGGGTGAAATTTTGTTCCGCAAAATCTTGTATTCATTATTTTTTTATCCTTATGTAACTTATCCCGTTGAATAACTGCTTTTTTAATATCTTCAGTAAACCACGAGGTTTGTATGCCACGTTTTACCCTTTTCGTTTTCATAGGTGTGTGTTTTATCAGGATGTTGTTTAATATAGAATAAAGAAAATGTAGTGATTTATTGGGGTCAGAGAATGTTTCTATCAAGTAAAATGGTGCAGTTGATAAGTCGTCCCGAAAACTGACTTCATCAAACTTTTTGAAAGACCTGTACGTTATTGTTTTGTGACTATCTTGATTTTCATTAGTGTGTTTCATCGATCACGTGAAACATATGGGTAATGATCAATGAGATTGTAGTTTGGCATCAATATTTCACTTATATATTCACATTGTGTAGTATATATATGGTCAATAATAGAAGAACTTAGTTTTGTTATTCGTGTTGGGATTTTAATCAGTTGATTAAGACCGAATTTCATTATTACATCCTGCCATTTTTATTTGTGAATTTTTCATACTTATTTTCCGGCAAGTAATTAATGTTGAAATCTCCGAGGATATGTGCTTCTAAGTTTAGCAGGTCGAGTTTTTCAAGTTGAGCTTCAAATAAATCTATCCACGCCTGATTTACATCTGGTGGTCTGCATACGAATTTCACTAGAAATGGTTTACATTTGGCAAAATTTACTTGAATGCAGATTGACTCTATATCATCATGTTCTAGGTCATACAGTCGTGTGTACGGAACTTTTTTTGCTAGGTATACTAAAATTCCACCACCTTTTTTATTAAGTCTGTCTTTTCTCTCAAATGATAAATTATTGATACTTAAAAATCGGTTTTCGACATTTTCCGTGAGAAAAGTTTCACACAGTCCAAGAATATCACTTGAATTTGGTAAACTTAAATGATACTTAATTGCATCAAGTTTAGGAAGAACATGTTGAATATTTAAACTAGCAATATGTATCCGCATTTTATTGTATGAAAATATACCGCCATTTGCGTCTTTTGCATATTCTAATTGAGAATCATTGTATATGTTACTTCTACTTAATTTCATGTGTATTTTTCGTAGTATAGTTTAATTATTAATTTTATTATCGTTATCGTTATCGTTATCGTTATCATCATCATCATCATTATCGTTACGTTAACGTTATCGTTATCATTATCGTTATCGTTATCGTTAAACGAAACCGGTAGGCAAATATTATGTAACTCATGTAATGTTGTTTATTTTTTCTTTATATATTTTTTTTTAATTTACTTGATCCGGTACAGACTTTGCATTTATATATATATATAGCAACAGCTGGTTCTCAGCTTGTCAACAATTGCAAAAGAATGCAAGGTAAAACATCCTTCACGGGTTCAAAAGCTTCGTTGTTTTGAAGAAAAGTCCAATCGAAGTACCTACCCGTTGAGACGGATTGGAATTATGTTATCTGTTTATTTCCTTCCTCAAAGTCAAATATTGAAAAAAATATATAATTCAAATAGATTATCAAATATTAAGCCACATCTGATCGAGTTTGGTTAAGATATGGCAAGATAGAGAAATAAGTTTGCATTTGTCATCATTTTCCTGCCTTTTAAGCAAGGATGGGAACTAATCCGGGATCCTTAAATCAACATTCGTATAGACCATTCGAATAATTATGTGTACGTTTTGAAATCCATTTTCTTTCAAACTTGTTTGATTTAAAATGTATATATATTTCTGAAGTTAAATCATGACTCCCATTCGTCTTACATATCGTAATGGGATTTTGTAAATTTATGTATTTTAGCTATCCTGACTAAGATAATATTTTCTGCAGCCACTATCATTTGCGCCGCCATTTATTCTTTTTAACAAAAATGCGTAATCGGGCGTTTATTAAGTAGGGTTTAAGAGGGCTATTCTGAAAATAATGAAAATCGTGCTGGATTATGGTACACGGTCTGTGGACAGACTTTAAATTTAGTTTATTCTTTCAAAGTATTCACCCTTGACTTCAACGCACTTCCGCAGTCGAGAAATCTAAGAGGTGAACTCTGCAGGATAGTTTTTCCTTGGTATAGTCTTAAGTAACTGAATTTTTTTACTCCCAAGAGCTTTATTCGATACATACTTGCTTTTTTCAGTCTTGGAAAAAGAAAAGGTCACAACGACTTAGATCTTGTGAATAAGTGGGGATTGATTTGTCTGCTGTCAACGCGGCGCTGTAGCTCATAAACGTATGTCAAGGTCTCATCTCCTGTTATTGTGCGATCATCTAGATTTGAGATTTTTTTTCATCTTCTATATGCGACTTTGTTGGCATTTTGCTCCACGATTAATAGGTGAGGCATTCATCGGTTACAAAGCTTTTTTAAATCCAAGTGCTTGGTGAAAATTGTATTAGTTTTCTCCGTTGACATGCCAAGAAAAGATTCATTCTCGAACAACACTTACCTGGCGTCTTTGTTAATCAGACATTTTACAGCAGAAATGTTCTTTGTTTTCATTAAAAAGATCGATGAGAATATCCCGCACGAAGCCTCAGGAATTGTGCATTTTACAATGGGCTCATGTAGTGAAGTGGTTCTTTTAACGGGACAATTTACACTTCTGCATAGAGCCCAAATTACAAAAGTCCCAAGCTTCTGTACATGCTAGATGTACAAGATAATGGGTAAGGGTAGATTTTTCGGCTGAATATGTGTATTGGACGAACCTTTTTAAAACCAAAGTGCGTGTTTTCAAATAGGCACTCACTTTTTAAACGTAGCCGAGCTCCTGTGTAATATGTATGTTTTTTCTTACTTCCATTACAAGTTGTTTTATCCAACTTGTAAGGAGAACGTTTGCAAAACGATATTTATATTTCATCTTTTGTTTCAACAAAACATTTAACAACGGTTATATTACTTAAAACATTTACACTTACATATTTCTTTTCCAATATCAACTGTTCAAGATAGACAAAAGGGAGGAGATATGTCATTTAGTCATAAAAGGCACAAAAAGGTGTCTGTTGCTTTGTCGTAGTATAATATATTACAGATGCTCTTTAGCGAGATTGAACGTTTATACTATTAGCAGCATGACTGGTAATTGTAAAGGATGTTGTGGAGAATCAAATATAAGATAATAAGTCAAGGAAAGCTTTCTTACATATATGATAATACAAGTACCTTGGCAAATTGTAGATGATGACGCATTTACATGTCATACTGGGGGTATAAAGCAATCCCTTATAAAACTCGTTATTCATGCAAATTGAAAAAAAATAACGCACCACACAAAACACGAGATAATTCATCACACCATTGAATTAGGCATTATTAGCATAAAAAACCGTTTGCTGAAAAGAAAAGCTAAGATTTGCATTATTCATCTCCTTACTTTTTTAGAATAGTCTGCGAGCATTATACACAAAAAACTTTACCGAAATGTTATTGCAGATGCTTTTAACGGAAAGTACAAGAACCGTCGATTATTGAGAAATATTTTAATAATATCAATGACTGTAAATGCAGATTATCAATTTGTTTTAATTACATAATATCTAATGAAAATGGTTTGTTTAGATTTTAAGAATTTTTTTGTTACAATGTGCCCAGATACACATTATCAAATTACTGACACTTTCATAAGTAACATTTTTAATTGTACATAGGTATCAGGACACTTAAAAACAGGAATTACTTTCCTACCCAATAATCATAGCATGGGTGATTCATTATTTGAAACTAGATTTGTTCATGCATGTCCTTTTTTTCTAGAAATCAGAACAAAATGGTAAAATTCTTCTTTTTTTTTATTTCATAAATTTGTATCCTAAATTCTACAAGAAATGATAAATTAACTGTTTAAATTTCTTTCAAACTTTGCATATTCATACGAAAAATATCTGCTCCTGAATGTATACTCCTTAAACGCTGTAATAGGAGAGCGATGTTGACACTTGGTCTTCCATCCGAGTACCAAAGACACATTTGTGTCATGTAGTATGCTAATTCAAAGGAGATATAAATATTGTTTGTACAGAGGTATAACGGAATAATTTTGTGTTCCAAGAAGGGGAATGATTAAAAATGACTAAACATGAAATTATCAGTAATATGTAGTGTATATGTCCACTTATTGTTGAACATGTATACCACTCATGTTCTGTTTACAAATGTAGTTTTAACATTGACATGTCTAAAAAGGGCGCCTTCGCCTCACCTCACCTATCCTCTTCATACCCATTGATGTATAAGGCATTAATGCGCCGTTTCTATTTAGTCCGGTCTTTTGCAACTGTTCTAGCTGTTGCCCAACTGTTGCATCTAAACCGTTTTCGTTCTTGTTCGGTTGTCCTTCTCTATGTTGTCTTTGGTATGCCCACTTTTCTTTTCCCCTCTGCCATGTTAGTGCTACGTTGCAGATGGTGTTTTCTTTTCTTAAGATGTGGCCAATCTACTTCCATTTTCTGATTGTGACTGTTTCACTGGCTTTGGTCGTTTTAGCTCTCTTGTGTAGGTCTTCGTTTCTGATTTTATTTGGCCACCTTATCATAAAAACCTGTCTCAGGCATCTATTCTGAAATGTATCGAGTTTCAATTTGTCTTGTTCTGTTGTTTTCCATGTTTCACTTCCATAGAGTAGTACTGACATGACTAAGCTGTTGAAGAGTTTAACTTTAGTTTGGATGGAGAAGATAGAGGATGTCCAGGCTTTTCTCAGTCTGCAAAAATGATTTCCGCCTTTGCCTATTTTGCTATAGATGTCTTCGTCACTGCCTTCTTTTGATGTAACAATTCTACCCAGATATGTGAATGCTTCTACATCTCCTATGTTTGTTTGGTCTATTTTGACTTATGTTTGGATCCTAGCAGTCTCAGTCTCATCACTTTTGTTTTTCTTGAATTTGTTTTGAGTCCAATACAGCTTGCGTTTTCTTTCAGTTTCTCCGGGGTTTTTTTCATGTGTTGGAATTTGGAGTAAAGAAGAGCCAAGTCATCAGCGAAGTCTAAGTCTTCTAACTTTGTTGTGAAATTCCATCGTATTCCTGTTGGGTCGCTGTTGGTGGTTTTCTTCATAACAAAGTCAGTTGCTAGTAAGAACAGAAATCCTGACATTGTGCATCCCTGTTTAACTCCTATTGTAACCCATTCTGACTCAGTTCCACAATCGAGTACTGCACACTCGAATGATTCGTACAGTAGTTTTACTTGTCTTATTATCTTATCAGGGATGCCATATACATTCATGATGGACCATAAGCTTTCTCTGTGGATGGAATCGAATGCTTTTTCGAAGTTTACAAAGTTGATGAACAGTTGGGCGTTCCATTCATTTCAGTGTTAAATGATGCTAAGTAGTGTGAATAATTGTTCTGTTGTGCTCCTTCCACTTGTGAATCCAAATTGTTCTTCACGTAGTTTATATTTGACTTCGCTTTGAATCCTTGATGCTTTCATGTCATTTAACCCCTGGCATAACACTTGTTATTATGTGTGTGTGTGTTCGGGTTTAACGTCTTTTTCAACAATTTTTCAGTCATATAAACGACGGGCTTGTTATTACATACTCGTTTCTATTCCACGTTAAGTTACACTGGTACCGGAAACGGCAATATCTTCCATACACTGACGCCTGAAATTCATATCGGGTGCGTGACGTAATTCATTGTGTGTTGTTGCACTATTTTTTTCTATTTAGTTCAGTATTGTCAATCCCATTCAGGCTATTGAACATATTTATGATATTTACATAATATTTATACGTGTAGATGCGTATGTAATAAAAAGGTTATAATCTTTGCATTGGGAAATATGTACTCGTTCTTCAGCGGAAGAATATTGCGCTCTTAAAGTCGCGCAATATTTCCGCTGAAGAACTCGTGCATATTTCCCGATACAAAGCTAATAACCAATAAGTATGGTTTCAATACACACATCCACTTCAAAGGATTTAACTTTGCTTTTTTGGTCCACTATCACCACCAATCTCTGTTAGTCCTTTTTTACATAAACTTAACCCCGTTGACGCAGTGCTGTGCCAAAGGATCTATTTCTTACCACAGATCCTATTATTTCTTCCTCCGATACCGATAAAGCTTTCCCACATAATAATGACAGCAGCTTCATATTAACTTTTGTCGTAAGGGGAGGGTTTGGTTGATCATTGAAACATATTCTAAAATCGCAAATTACATAATTTCAAAATATACACACTGAGTTTTTAAAGATATTGAATAATTCACAACGGTAGCAATAATCCCTATTGACGTGGTCTGATGGGCTCGTTTGAATTAAGACAATCAATACAAAAATACAATCTCAATGTACAAAAAACATTGTAAAAAATTATAAACGCTCGTATGAGTAGATAGTGGGAGACACTGTGACTTTTAAGCAGTAATATAACAGTTGTAAATAGATTTAGAATCAGCGAAAATCATTACAACAATAATATATATACGAGTTACAGATTTTTTCTCTTTTCAAAAGCCCTGTAGTTTTCTAAGGCATTTACATTTATCAGTTGATAATAGTTCAGTAAACTTATAATAACTTAGTCTGAATATGTTGTGATAAGAATATATTTAAAACGACATTAAATCACTAATAAAACAATGAGTTTTTGGATTTCCTCACCGTGGCGACTGATATGTTAACATTCACGGCTAATTAATTTATTGTAGTTGTTGTTGGGAACAGGAAGAGCACAGATCACAGTATAGCTGAAATGTTTCTGTGGATAAAAGCGCATTAAACCCACAAAAACAAACACTCAAAACGTTGTATTTCTTTAAATACAAACCTGTCTATAAAGATCCCCCTTGGGAGAGCCAAAATATGGTCTTTATAGGGAGGTGTCTTTATTAACAAGTTGCAAAACATTGTAAATGTTAAAATGGGAAACAAAACATGTGGTCAGGTGGTCTCTATTTAGAGGTGGTCTTTAACACAGGTTTGACTGTATAGAACTCAAGTCTGAATCATTTGTCATTACAGATTTATTTGTATGTTTTCGAGTCTAGATCCTTTTATATACTTCGTTGGCGAAATCGCGTTACGCAGTTGTTTACATACACCCTTATAAACAGACAGGTGTATGAGTATAACGTTAGGCAAAAAATGGGCAAAATACAACATAATTCTTTATTTGTTAATTGGTTTTTGTCTTAATTTAAAGCATACACAACTTATTGAAAATGCTATTTTTGGAAGTGCATGTTTAACAATAATACTTTACACGCTACATGATATTCAAAATCTATCGTCACTTAAAGTATGCGCATAGTAATTGTGATAAAATTACATCGACCTGTAGAATTAAATTTGAGTTCTATCAATGTAGGCGGTATGTTTAGGACATGCATTTATTCCTTTCTTTAAATCAAATTATCCCGTACGCAAGACATTCTATCTCGAGCACTCGACATCTTATCTTGTGCGCTCAACATATTATCTCGTGCGCTCGATATCTTATATCGAGCGCATGACATCTTATCTCGAGCGGTCGACATCCTATCTCGTGCGTTAGACTTCTTTTCTCGGGCGCTCGACATTTTATCTCGTGAGCACGACATCTTATCATGAGCGCTCGACATCTTATCTCGAGCGATCGACATCTGATCTCGTGCGCACGACATCTTATCTCGAGCGCTCGACATATTATCTCGTTCGCTCGACATCTTATCTCGAGCGCATGACATCTTATCTATATATATATTGTGTGAATTCAGATCATCAGTAAAAGCATACGACTGCATCTGTTTATCCTTATGTATCGATTATATTTATAATCGTTTTTAAGGTATTTGCAGGGTTGTAATTTAAATACATAAACTGATAAAAAAAATGCAGCAAAAATTCAGTGATGCTGCAAAGGAATAAATTGACCTAAATACACACAAAGGGCCTTTATGTATTTAGATATAATGTCGTGCGCTCGAGATAAGATGCCGTGAGCACGATATATGATGTCGTGCGATCGAGATAAGATGTCGAACGATTGAGATAAAATGTCGTGCGCACAAGATAATATGTCGAGCGATCGAGATAAGATGTCGTACGCTCGAGATAAGATGTCGTATGCACGAGATAATATGTCGAGCGCTCGAGATAAGATGTCGAACGGTCGAGATAAGATGTCTTGCTCTCGAGATAAGATGTCATGTGCATGAGATAAGATGTCGAGCGTTCCAGATAAGATGTGTCGTGCGCACGAGATAAGATGTTGAGCGCTCAAAATAAGATATCAAGCGCTTGAGATAAGATATCGTGCGCACGAGATAATTTAATCTAAAAATTAGACGCATGTTCCAAACATACCACCGTAATCACTTTCAGTTTTCAGAAATTGCAGTTTTGATCAAAATCGAGGAATACCTTAATGAATGCAATAACAAAATAACGGTTCTACCTACTAATTAGTCATTGAACATTTCTTTACTCATGGTTATTTTAAGGTAATGCTGGGAATGATTTCATACATTTGATCATTTTCATTTGTACAGAAATTCGATTGCAATTTAATTTTGATTAACCGAAATATCATTTCTTTTCTCATTTTATGGCTAGATTTGTTTTAGAATTTTAGTTAGATTGAACATTTGATAATGTGATATTTAGTAATATAATTGTAAACATTTAAAATATCTCTCTTATATAATTCTTAATCAAACGACCATATACATTGAAATACACTGTTTTAAAGTATATTGAACAATATGTTGTGTTTATTTTCACTGTATATACATATGTGTATAGACGACACACTGAAAAAAAAACACGATTTCATAAGAACAAACGCAAATGTGAGAGAGGAGATGAGTGTAATGGTATGTATGCCACTTCAAACAGATTTGCTGTTGCGTTAACCCTTTAGCGAGGCGGTTAAAGTGTCCGCCTACAGATCATGAGGTTCGGGAATCGATCCTCGGTAGAGACTGGGTTTACTACAACTGTAATTTGAATCAAAACTTCGACTGAAATTATTTGCAATGAGTTTAGATATTCAGTAGAGACTTTACATAATAATAATAATTATTATCATCTGGCCTTTATGATAACAACTGATTTTTCTAATTAATAATCACACAGCGTGTTATTTGGATGTGCTATTTAATACATGACTTGTTTGTTCCGGATACGGGATATACGCTTCCTAGGAAATACAATTCAGGTGAAAGTGACTATACTTTCCAGTATTGTTGGACGTTACTAATGCAGTTTTAAAAGTCGTTTACTCTGCACATCAGTATTTGATGAATAAATCGTAACAGTAAAACCGAATGGTAAGGGATCATACCTGGAAATATCCAACTCTCTATTTTCTTTCTATGTTTTATTTTTTTGCCAATTTATTATAGAAATTTCATGAAAAATAGTTGTAAAGTACTAAATAGGTATTTTTTATATATAAAAGAAGGATTTGAATAAGTGACCCTTAACTTATATATTTGTATAGAAATTATGCCGAATACTATGGATAGTCATTGCATGGATTTTAATATTGCACATGTACTAAGCTCGGTGCTGTAACTATAATAACGTTTACAGTCAGTATCAACTTTGAAATAGCTGTAATTTTCATTTATATACATAATCACAAAAGTAATGATAAAATGTTCAGAGACATAGATACATAATTTAAATTTTTAACCTATTTTGCTTTATAATTACCTATGATTCCAAGTAATTAAGGGTAACTTGACTGTGACCTTGATCTACTGACCTATATTCCTGTTTTTTTTTAAGATACAGCTTTGAAATTTGGACGACTTATACAGTTTTGCAAACCGATCTTAAAACTGTCTTTCAGTAACCATGAATTTCATCTACTGATATACTTTCTTAATATTTTAGCATCAGTTTGACATTTGAAACATATAGCTCATATTACTCAGATGAGCGGTCTAAGGTCATCATGACCCTCTTGTTATCTTTAGTATAAGTGTGTATAAGGCAATAGCTATTATGTCCTTTTGCATTGTAAAATATTATACATCACCAAGAGGTATTGATCTATAAACTAACTTATCATTAACCGATTTAATCGTTATCCTTTAACGGGTGTCAAACAAAAATAGTTTTACAAAGCGTTTTAAAATATACTTTATGCTATTAGCTTTTATGATTCTCATTTTTCAGGTTAAAAGGTGGACACATGGTGATCCCCTATATTTATGTGGAGGAAAAACACATTGTCGCTTTAAACAAGGAAGGTATATAAAAGGTCATCCCTCTTCGAAATTTAAAATGTTGTTAAGTCAGCCCACATAATGTTTTGTTTTGTGATTTTAGAAAGTTTCAATAAAATTGTCATACTTTGTATTCATGCTACATCAAAATATATTTCTCCTATAAGGTCATCTATTTTCGGAGTTTTGGTAAGTCCTAAAAAGCGATGACTTTGATACGCAGTGATTACAAATAAAGACTTGAGTATTTTTATGGCCATTCTTCTTAAATTAAAAAAAAAATGTAAATTTTGACATACAAAATATAACCAATTATGCTTTGACATAGAAAGTCATAGATTTTTCAGCCATAGATAACTTATTACAATTAACGTCAAAGTGCGTATATAATTCGTTATCTGATTCTGGCAGGTAGATAGTTGGGATACTTCCAAAATAGAACGGGGATTCGTATTTGGCATAATGTTAATTAGATCTCAACTAGATCTCATCATCATTATGGTCTTTGACTATAACAATATCTAATTTTGAATATGCATGATGTACCAATAAAATTGTTAGACATAATAGATGGTTGACACACCCTCTTAGATATTTATTTACTGACAGATTTTCGTCAATTTCTTAAAATGACTCACTCACACTTTGATGTTTTAAAAATTGTTTAATCATGAAACTACACTGTATGCTATACGTGATTGTTGACGATAATCCAGGCTCGTAACGAAGAGACGTAAAGTTGAGTTAATGCACATCTTTCTTTAGAGAAACGAACGCTTTACTCCCAACAAAAAATTACTTTACGATACATGTATATCATATAGTTATACTGAAGTCATACTGTTATATTTACATTCACTGTATGTTATGTTTTATATTAAAAATAATTTCGTTAAAACAAAATTGATGCAACAATATATAGGGTAGTTATTTCCGCTATCAAAATTTAAAAAAAAAAAGAACATTAAGTTATAGCCATTTTTTCTGACGGTAAAAATCATTTCTGAATCGACACGACTGTATGATATGTATATATCTGTTTTCATATCCGGGTACCTTAGACCGGCCATGCTCCTCGTCTTGTCTCACAAAAGAAACGTAGAAGGATTTTTTTTTAAATTTTCAATAATAGATATGTTTCAAACATGTATAATAGTAACTAACATTTGTAGACGTTCGTTGGTCTATTATGCGGCAAAACATAACAAATTGTTGTTTTTTTTTCTCGCATATCATAAAAAACAGAACAAAAAACAAAACAAACAAAAAAAAAACCCATTAGAACTGACTTTATCGTGAGTAAAGAAGCAAAGAATGAATTGGGAGTGTTTCGCTAAATCAGATACCAATATCATTTACGTCGCAGTTTGATGAAGTAAATCTTTTCTGCAATGCAAAAGTTTGTTTGTTTGTTTGTTTTGGGTTTAACGCCGTTTTTCAACAGTATTTCAGTCATGTAACGGCAGGCAGTTAACCTAACCAGTGTTCCTGGATTCTGTACCAGTACAAACCTGTTCTCCGCAAGTAACTGCCAACTTCCCCACATGAATCAGAGGTGGAGGACTAATGATTTCAGACACAATGTCGTTTATCAAATAGTCACGGAGAACATACGCCCCGCCCGAGGATCGAACTCACGACCCCGCGATCCGTAGACCAACGCTCTACCTACTGAGCTAAGCGGGCGGGTATCTGGAGTGCCAAAGTGTATGTATTGCTCATTGGCTTTTCTTTCCCCTTACTCCTAGTACCCATTCGCTCCCTTGCGAGTGTTTTACGGCGTAGACTGCGGTTTAGGAACATGGCTTCCCCTGTTGAATATTCGTCCTTCACATTCCACTTTCCCTAAGACCCGACCCGTCTTTCTATCTCATTCCCAACATCCCACCCCTCCTTTTTTCTGTGTTTTGCATATAATTAAACTGTGTTTGTTGTTGGATTTTTGAAGCAACCCGTCCACAATATTTTTTCCTTTACAGTTTCTTTTTTTATGTGGGCCTACTTTGCAATGCATGGCCCGACGGCTGTGTTTAAGGGTGCTCTGTGCCTCTGGGAAATCTACTCTTACTTTTATCTTGTACATACTTGATCAAGTTCAATACATACAACCAAGTCCATGAATAGGCTAAACCAATCCGAGTTTGCAACATTTTCGTTTATGTCGCGTGGTTTTCCACTATTTATATCTACTTATATATATTAATATATTTGTCAAAAAATACGGAAACTTCAATCATATAGTGTATTATTTTATGACTTGTAAATACCGATTATCTCAACTGTCGATAGTTGGTCACATGAACGTCTATCATAGTAAACACCGCAGAGGCAATATTTAACGGATTGAAACATAAAATCTGGTCAGAAACTTTGTCTCTAAGGTCATTGACTATGATTTTGATTTATTTTAAATTTGACCTTGCTTCACTTTTGACTTCCCTTTGGCAAGTGGTTACCGACAAAATTAGTAAATATGTAACTTATTCATTAACAAGCCACTTAACGTTGTCTAGTCGAAGATTCCACCCCATTCAGTAACTTTCCATTCAATGCATTGTATTTAGATATCATTTATATTTATACAGGAGCATGTTTGTGGTTTACATGCCATGCCTTTGTGTTTACATTACGTGAGTTAGAGATTCACCTGGCGGGGATTAGGTAATATATGGTTTCATATTTTACGCCTCAAACTTATCTACATCTCATTGCTTGTGACTTGTACAAAAAAATAATAATGTCTGTCATTGCATAAATAACAGCTTTAAATCACTTTAATGCCATAGAAAATAAACAAAGAAACAGATCAATAATGTCTTGTCATACGTTCAAGTATTGCATTATATATTTATTTACCAAGCCAATCTCATTATGCTGAAATGCTTTACAAGTTATTGTAAATTCATATTGTCAATACATATTTCGCTTTAATATGCTTCTTTAGTTGACAATATAAAATTGAAATAGAATTACATAAAATCTTAAGAAAAATCAAATACAAACATTATTTGGAATATTATTTAGGACTGTGTAAATTTTAATTTTCAATCAGTGAGGTAATTAATTATTTACTAATTATCTGTACAAAAAGTTATAATAAGCGATATGCGGATTCTATTTATTTCTTTGGTTATAAGAAACTTCTGTAAAACTTTTCCAGATGAGATAAATAAGTGTAATATTTGACCGACAGTCGGTTATTGACTGTTCTAGGCCTTAACTACCTTAGTGTCAATTTGTCCCATTGCTGAAATTTTACACAACCTGCTAGCAACGATGAAAATATCTCGGGTTTTTTTGTTACTCTTCTTAAAGGGTGTCAACTTTTGAGGATTATTTTAACAGTAACGGGATAATACGGCAAAACATGTATTGGACGGCTAGACTGTTGGTTAAGATCTTTTGTTGTTGTTTGCAGATAATTGTGAGAAGTTCATTTTACATTTTAACAGATAAGCAGATATAAACAAAACATTTACTTTAGTTCAATTGAAGGACTCGAACATTATTGCAAATACATAATAAAGATGTTCTCGTATTGCAGTTTAAGACAGTAGTCTTACGTTGACAAATTTACTTTTTGCAGTGAGACCCTCACGCGGTTTTTAGGCATATTTTAATAATATTACAATTCTTTAGTGAAAAGTAAACATGTTTTCTTCTTCGATGTTCAATTTTCTTGTAAAACAGAAGTGTTTTAGCTCACCTGGGCCAGAAGCTCAGGGTGAGCTTTTGTGACCTCTCGATGTCCGTCGTGCATCGTGTGTAGTGCGTCGTGTGTGAGCAATTTCTAAACCACAGATCCTAGGGCTTTGATATTTTGTGTGTAGCATCATCTTGTGGTCTTCTACCACGATTGCTCAAATTATCCCCCTATGGTCAAATATAGCCCCGCTCAGGGGATCACATGTTTCATATAAACTTGTGCAGGAAAATCTTCTCTAGGTCTTTGATATTTGGTATGTAGCATTGCCTTGTGGTCCTCTACCAAGATTGTTCAAATTCTTACCCTCGGGTGAAAAGAGCCCTGCCACGGGTGTCCCCCGGTTTTACATAGACTTATATATGAAGAAAACTTTAAAAATCTTCTTGTCTTAAACTGCAAGGCCTTAGCTTTTGATATTTGGTATGTTGTATAACTTAGTAGTCCTCTACCAAGATTGTTCAAATTATGCCCTTGAGTTGAAAAGGGGCCCCACCCAGGGGGTCCCAAGTTTTACTTAGACTTACATAAGAAATAAAACTTTAAAAATATTCTTGCCTGAAACTGCAAGGCGCCTTTGATGGTCTAGTAGTCTACTACCAAAATTGTTCAAATTATGCCCCTAGGGTGGAAAGAAGCCCTGCCCTGGCGGTCCCAAGTTTTACATAGACTTAGATAAGAAAAAAACTTTAAAAACCTTTTTGTCAGAAAGTTCAAGGCCTAGGTCTTTGATATTTTGTATGTAGCATTGCCTAGTTGATCTCTAACAAGATTGTTCGAAATATGCCCCTGTGGTGAAAAGAGGCCCCGCCCCGGGGGTCACTTGTTATAGAGTTATATAGGAAAAAATACTTCAAAAATCATCAGATCACATTTCCTAGACTGTTTAATTATAATTACTTGATGACCCCAAGTGATAAGGGGTCACCCTACCGTGACCTTGACCTACTGACCAACTTTCTTGTTTCTTAAGATACAGTCATGAAATTTGGGTGACATGTAAAGTGTTGCACACCGATCTTAAAACTGACTTCCAGTGACTATGAATGTGACCTACTGACCTACTTTCTTGATATTTTAGCATCAGTTTGACATTTGAAACATGTAGCTCATGGTGAGCGATTCAGGGTCAGCATGACCCTCTTGTTTGTGATTTGGTGATATACTGCAAAATAATATTTGTTAAATAGGAATAAGCCGCCCAGTGGTGTATTTGCCACTGACCGTTTCAAAGCGGTGCCCCACTGTGTTCCTTTATTTGTTAGTTTTGTATTCATGTGAGCTTTGTATGCGCGCGGTGAATGTATTTTTGTCCCCGTGTTGCTTTGTATGTGCGCGCACGTGTGCGTGTGTGTATGTTTGTTGGACGTGTGAACGTTAGCATGCTTGGAGTTTCAATTTAGAGAGGCTGTGTTTTTGAAACGTGGCATCCCCAGTTGGACATTTATCCTTGTCATTTTGTGTTTTACAAGAAAGTTGAAATGAAAGAGTGTCATAATATTATGGCATTAAGGACTTGTAATTTTATCAGATTATGCTTTAAAACTACAAAAACGACACTAGGAAGGGAAGTGATAATTCAAAGTTGTTATCTTATAACTTCAAAACGAGTACGTATTTATGTATTTGCAATTATGTCCGAGTCTTTAATATGAAAAGGAAACAACTGGTAAACAAATTACCACAATGGCTTTCATGAAACCTATAAACAAGAACATGAACTTTTCACATTTGTTGGTAAACGTACAACATCTTAACCAACAATCTAGATTTCCAATTCATGTTTACCGTATTTTTCCGTATTTCAAAAGGTCGTCCCCCTGTAGAAAAGAATTTCATCTGTAAAATAAATAAAATATAAACTATTTTCACAATAGCTGAAAACGGTGTTTAATATTAATCTAGTTATGTGGAATTCCAGCACTGTGATATTATTTCAAATGCATTAAAACGAAGATGTACCCCTGTGCTATAAAATGGTGAGTATTTAATTAAGGCGCTGAACTGTAAAGAAGTGTGTTCCCTTTTATGTGGCCCCGATTCTGGAATTGAAGCTTACACCAGTAAACTGACAATCGTTTAAATAAATTATAAACATGCTGGTGTTGAAGTTTTGTAGTCTAATTTTGAACAATTCTTTCGAACGACGCCATTTTATACATGCTTTCTGTTAATGACGTCAGATCACGCGTGTAATCCCGCGGAAATGGCAAGCCTAAATTTTATTGCGTCAGTGTAAACGAAATAAGCACTTTTTCTTTCTTTATAAAACATATAGGAATGTAAATATAACAGTTATACTTCAGTATAACTATACAATATCAATGTATATCATGAAGTAAATTTTGAATACGAGTAAATCGTTCGATACCCTAAAGAAAATTTTGCATAAACCCATCATTATCCTTACTTTTTGAGCCTGGAAAATTGCCATAATTCAGCGTACGTTTATAATGAAACGAACAATCTCTTTTAAAAACATCAAAGTGTAAGATATCATCATATCCATTCAAAGATTGCCAAATTGGAATCCCCGTTACATTAAGAAAACCTGAAATAGTCTCCCAACTATGGTCTCGCAACTATTTACCTGCTAGAATCAGATAACAAAGAAAACGAATCATACAAATAGACACTTTGAAGTAAATTTTAATAAGTTAGTCTAACATTCTAAAAAACACTTAGGATTCTTATGTCAGTACATATTTGATAACCTTTTTTGTGTGAAAATTTATACTTTTTAAAGTTTATGAAAAATGTGTCATACAAATACTTGAAAGTCTTTGAAAAATAAAGGCTGCATCGCATTGAACCCAGCACTTCTTATACAATCTATATGAAGATCCTTTGGAAACATAGAATGCATCTAAGCAAAATCGGTTTGACTGAGTCTGTTCATGAGAGATAATGGAAAGTGCAACACCCCTCACGTCCTCTAGCACTGGTTTAAGTGGAACTCAGTTATGTAGATATTGAATGGATCCAATGATCCAAAAGGACAATAAAATATAATACCAGGGGGAGAGCTTTATACGACCGCTTCGCCCCATTGCTGTTGTGATAGCTAATAAAATCTATTTGGAGATACCTTGGAAGCATAGAATACAACCAAGGAAAATAATATCAGACTCGGTTTGATTGTTTATAAGAGGTTATAGAAAGTGCAACACCACTCAACCCCCATATAACCGGATTAAAAATCTGAAAACAGAAACATATTTTCATATCAAAGTACAAAGTGAAATGATATATTTGATATATTGACATGTTCCGAAGATTAACCAAAAAAATGCAAATAAATAAAAAAACGTGGGATAATCTTACAACATCATTTGAAACTTTGAAGTACTTTGTTTCAAAAGCAATTGCTTTGTACATATCTTCTTCTTTGTTTAAAACGACATAATGCGTTTTTCTTCCACAAAATATGTGAGATAATTATTAACCAGTAAAAGTGAGAATCTTGCGAAATAAAACATAAAAACTAATAGCATAAATATGTGTTACTTATCTTAAAACCCTTGTAAGCTTTTTTTGTTTAACACGCGTTAAAGAGCAAGGAATGAGCATAATGATTCATTCACTTAATTATAAGTTAGCATATAGATCAATACCTCTTAGTATAAATAGTTGTTAAACATAATATTTTACTTTGCATAAAGATATAATATCTATTAAGTTATTGCACATTTATACAAAAGATAAAAATATAACGAAATTGGCAACGACGTGTTGTAAAATAATAGATATTCAAAATAAATCATGATATAACTGGACTTTGAGGATACGTACACGTTCGTTGCAATAACGTTCAAGGGGATAGTAAACAGGATAAAATACCAGTGAAAATGTAAAATTCGTTATTAACACAGGAAATGATATTTTTATTTTATTTGTTAACGAATAATGTGGTACATCAAAACATCCGAGAAAAGAAAACATACGTTACACCGCAGAGATTTAAAAATACAATGGCGAAGTACTTCGAAAACTATGCACTATCCATAATTCAAATTAAAACCAATACATTCAAGATTTATATTTCCAAACTGAAAGTATTAAACAAGAAAGATATTTTAGAGCATGGTATAAATGTGAAAAATAAATCCAATATATTGTGATTTGTATAGTGCATTTTATTTGACCTGGCGGGGCGTGGTTTCGCGACGGTCCACTACATTTTTGTGCAGGGTATGTAGTACATGTAACCAATGTAGCGTTGAATTTAAGTCGTTGGTTACCGAAGATTACGGAATGAAACAATTATATTGCTCTTCCTATTTTGCTCGTTTTTTTCTGAGATTACCATTATTTGCATATGTCAGTGATTAACTCCGCCCCGCCAGGTCAAATAAAACGGACTATAACCGTTACGAGTCCAAAATCACGTGTCATGCTTTATCTAGACATCGTCAGTAAAAAGACCCGAAACCGTGACCCGAGCAGAAATGACAATTATAAATAAATGTAGATGATCATTGAAATGTCTTAATAGAGTTTTCATGGAATATAATTCATAGTTATTACTTCTTTATTCGAAACTTTAGCTAACATCATAGTTATTTTTTCTTACAGAAGAACATCAAGTAGATCAAGATGATGAGTCATTTTAAAGAAGACAGTGAGGTTTGTATATTACTTAGCAAATTCAAAACACCAAATCAAAGGGAATAACTACTTCCGGCTTACTTCCGTTCGGTAGCCTGCATTTACACTACCGTCTATGAATAGGCTAAATCAAACCCAGCCTGCAACATTTTCATTTATGCCGCGTTGGGTGACCTGTATTTAATTATATACATTAAGGTTTAGCAGTATATCACCAAATCATAGAAATATTCGGTAAACGAACAACATTTTTATCAACAATCTACCTTCCAATATATAATGTTTTACTATACCGTCACATATAACTGGATATTTAAACTATTCTCAAACAGCTGTCTCCATTTAAAAATGAATGCCGTTTGTAAAGAAAACAAAGCTGAAACAATTGCTGAAAACTGAGTTAAACCTATTTATGTGAAATTTCAGCACTGATATTATTGCAAATGCATCAAACAGTTCTTTGAAAATTATTAGTCTTTAAAGACGCTCAACCGTCCAAAAGTTTGGCTCCTTTATGCATTCCTTTCCTAGGATTCAATGCATATATCAGTAAATTGACAATCATTTTGTAGAGTAATATACGTGTTTTATATGCGGTACATTTTCATGTAAAACTACTCTTTCTTTCTATGATTTGGTGTTGTTTTATTGTTTTATTTACAAAATCTGGACCTAGTCGTTAATTCATATTGTCAAAAATTACAAAAACTACATTCATAGTTTTACAAAATATAGTGTATTATTTTATGACTAAATACTACTTATCTCAAATGTTGATAGCTGGTCTAATAGATGCCCGTATATCATAATAAACACTGCAGAGGCAATATTACTTAAGATGTACGAGCGTTTTTTTTTTCTTTGTTTTTTTTTTTAGCATATCCGCCATTTTGAAAAATGTTTCTTCGTATATTTATTTCCAACAAAATGTATGCCAAAAATTAGCGCTAAATTATTAAAATACGGCTAATTATGTATAATTTAACCAAACAGATTCTACTTATTGTTGAAAAAAAATATTCATCCTTATTTTTGACTGGCATTTGCCTAAAATTGGTCTAAGATTTACAATGAGGTCGGTAAAAGTAAATCAAGTTTGGTTCTGATATTTTTCTGATTGATATATATAATGATAAGCTACAATTGAAATAAAAGTTTTCAACATAGCACTTTATATTACCTAGGAAATACAAATTAATACAAAAAAAGAACTAAAAGTATCAAAATTCATTAGTTTTCAACGTTTGTTTTTTTTTCTAAATACATCTCTTACATGCACGGTGACCCCAACTGTTTTCTTTCGATTTTGAGGCATATTTGTGTGTCATTAAAGCTACAAAATATTTTTAAAATCTTAACGTCAGACTTTTTTTGTAGATTTAAATACGTCTTTTTCCATTGAAAATAAAATTGTTTGGGTAATTATGTCAACATGTAAAAATTAAAGGGATTTGTTAGTGGCATTTGTGATTATATAATACTGATATCATCTTGTATTTATAGTAAATCCCTATAACATTAAATGGGATATTATATGTTTTAAAAAGTACCACCATTTTTCAATTTTACCAAAATTCAGAAATGCTAGAACAGTGCGTGAGGAAAATGCCCTTTAAAATTAAAACGAGTTCGGTGACCTGTGCTTTTTCTTCTCTTGTTAATGCTCTTTAAGCTCACAGAGTATGAAAAAACTCTTAATGTTAGAAAAAAAAACGATCCTACATCCTTAACTGATTAACATAAAATCTGCTCAGAAATGTTGTCTCTATGAATTCGACGTCAGTTTAGGTACAGGTTCTTATCATTAAACTATGTCATGTAGTATAATCATGGAAACAACTTGTCACTATTGTTACTATGAGTTTTGATTCTCAGCAGTTTCACCAGTCTGTATATTATTAGTTCAGAAATGCAACTGAGATAGCATTACATTTTTTTCTGTCAAAATTGAAGGGTATAGAAACTATAACAAATGAGTATTTCCGCAGTATTTCCTCTTTGTAAACTTGTTATTATAGAAGGCCGGTGCGCCATACTAAATGACAAATAGTGCAAAATGCTATTTGCTACATGCTTATTGTTCAATATTGACTGTCAAATAGTCATTGTTAATTGTGATATGCAAACCAATAAATGCCAATTGCTTATTCCTAAGTACTTTTTTTCGGCGAACGCCGTCTAAGAACGAATTCGTTACCTATGCCACGTGACTTCAGTTTACAAATCAAACTACTTGATAACGCATTATAGATAATTTATCAAAATGGAAGATTTATGCAACACTCTGCCTGATTGGACGAGAGTGTCAATTTCTTTCACTCTGTTTATTGTGCTACGCTGAGTGAAATGTAGACAAAACGTTTATCCTAAACGACGCTGTTCACAGTTTTAGAGCTAACTTTGGCTCAGTATATTTAGCAAGAATATTGATATATCTCAAAATGATAAGTAAGTTTAATAAATATGATAAAAACCTGATCAAATACCAACATATATCAAATTAAAGAAAGAGCTGAATACGGTCTGCGTATCACATGAATAAGGGTGTGATAAGAGTCTTTTATGTAGAGAAGTGCTTTAAAAGATTTTCCTTGTTACAATTGTCGTCTGTATATGAAAAGGTTTTTGAGTCGACTAAAGGCTGAAAGCCTTTTGACGAGTCCTTGCTGTTCAGCGATTCTCTAAATGGACCGAATAACACGTGAAGGGATGTAGTTCCATTAGATTTCTCAAACTTCAAACAGTTCACTGCATGAATGAAGTTAAGTTGTGTCAATTCCCTTTGCTATGACCAATATACGATGTAATCTGTCATATTTATGACTTGTAATTGTGCAATACTCGATTGTAACTCATTAAGCATAAATGTGCATTTTAAGAATTGCGCAGGCTTACAAAGCTTGGGTAACATCCAGCGAAAGACAAAAAATAGTTCCACAGGGCTCCAGATAAGATGCGTATTAGCGTAAATTACGTATAGAAATTATGCAAATACGCATGTCTAATAATTTCTAAGCGTATAAAAACGTATATAAAATTACAGAAACGCACACAATGCTTTTTTAAAAACAAAATCTGAATCGTCTGGATGCGTTAGGTAACATAGCCGATCAGCCTTAATTCTCCCATATTGAACGTAAACACGCAACGTATGATTTCTATAAACTTTGCGTGGGTTGAATTTTGCAGTCAGTAAACGGATAAATTATCGGAAGAAGAAGCTCTTAATGGTTTGTTTAGTTACTACTGATATTAAAAATGATTTTAATTCTTATTTTTCGAGAAATAAACAAATCGGCGAAACATTAAATTGTATTTTCTTGTAGTTTTTGAAATCGAAAGTAGATCGTCTATGTTTGGCTGCTTTCACGAAACGAAACAATTTTTTTATGAAAAGATTTAAATAAGAGGTAATTTAACCGTAAACTTCAATGTCAGATACTGCCAATTGCTGCTAAATGTCTTCGTATCATCACAATTTGTAAAATATATTGTTGAAACTGGAGAAAAGTGTAATCGTATCCGGATATAATATTTTGGGTAAATATCGAGCTGTGTTATGGAATTTTAAGAAAAAAACTAAAAACAAACTGAAACTGGTAGACTATACTGTCAGTACATCAATCATTAGCCGACTCAGGCCCTTCAGGCCTTTGATTTGCTTTTGTGACTTATTCAGATTGCATATTAAAATGAATACTTGTTTGCTTTGATATATTTGTTATAAATTATTTAACTGATTTATTATATATGAATATTTTTCTTTAGTATGGTATGCAAATATTGAACTCAGTTGAAATCTGTTTTATTATGTATATGCTATATAATGATTGAATCTCATTACACTGAAATGAAGGTACGCTGCATACAGTTTATCTATGTGATATGACTACGGTCAAACTTTGCTTATGGAACAGAAATATTGAAATAATTACAATTGTATGTTTTGCTTGACCTTCACTTTTTTATAGGTGTGACGTCATTGTCCAAAGATTCATGAATAGCGAATGTGCATTTGTTTAAGCGGGATCAGTTGGCCTATTTTAGAAATAAATAAAAATAATAAATACAAAAATCCTTTAATTGATTTTTTCTCATGTATTCTTATCAAAGTTGATTTGTAGCATCTTTATTAGGCCCGCAGCCAACTTTGTTCAGCTGGGACATTTGACACATTTTAGGGGCTGCTAGAGCTAAAACTAGAAATGCCTTTATACAGCGTCTCATGAACAGCTTGGTGGATCTTTGTCATACTTGGTCTGGAGCATCATTATAAGGTCCTCTTCCAAATTTATTTATATAGGAACTTGGGCCCTATTAGGGACCACTATAGCTAAAAGTAGATATGCCTTTCTTCGCATTAACCACTAAAATGTAATGGATTTTTATCAAACTCGATGTGTAACAATATCGTAAGGTCTCCTGCTATTTTGTTACAAATGGGGATAGGGATCAAAAATATAAACACGTTTAATGACCTCTTCTCGTGAACCGCTTCATGAATCTTCATCAAACTACTGCTGTAATTATTTCGTCTAAGGATAAACGAAACAAAATTGCAACCCTACGAAAATTTTGCGAAAAATTGAAAGAGAACCATTTAAATTGTTAAAGTGCGGTGTTTAGTTTTGCAATTTGAAAAATTTTAGATGAAAGATGCATGTTAGATGAAAAATTCATAAACTTCTTTCCTTATTACAATTCGCCGACCATCATTTTTAAAGATATTTCTTGTTTTAAATAAAGGGCGGATGAATTCATCCTTTTGATAATCATTGATCTTTGTTCCATATCTTTGTCCCTGTTAAAAACGTTTCCCTAAACAATTTAGAGTAAACATTTTTAGTTCCATGTTCCTATGACTGGTAAAACATATTATTGCTCCGAGAAAGACTGATAGAACATAACATGTTTTCACATTAACAAAAGTAACATTTAATAGCTTATTAGCGTATTGGATTAAAGAGCTTTAGTGATTAGTATTTACCATTTAGCAATTTGATAATAAGCAATTGACATTAAGCATATGGCATTTAACATTAAATATGTGGCATATATAGCATTTAGTATGTACCATTATCATTAAATATCTGGCATTTAGCACTGAGTAATTGGCATTTAGCTTTAGATATTTTTCATTTAGCGTTTGCCAATTAGTATGGAACACCGGCCTTCTATAGATATATAACTGGTCTTTACATTTTGTAGTTACTGTCAATTATTTTCTCTTTTAGCGCTAGTCCATTACTTTATCTGGGGACCATACGCAACTTTTCTTGACATTGCACTAGTTTGTCATTGAATGTTTCATGTACACCGTGTTATCAACATATCTGCGGATCTATCTTAATTGTTGTATTTCGGTAGTTGTAACATGTCTAATGTTAAGTTCTGCACAGCCCGTTGCTAGCGAGTGTGGACGGTATCAAGCATTTCCACTACAGTCCATGAACAAGTTCAATCAAACCGAGCGTGAAACATTTTCCTTTTGTCGTTTTGGGAGACCTGTGGAGGTTTCACCTTTCTTGTTTAACTGAAAGATCAGATTTATATTTTGTTGTTTATGCTGAATTTAGACGGTCTAAATATTACTGATTGGTCAATTTATAAATGCACAAACGTATGACATTTGTATAACATTATCATTTAGGTCCAATTTTACAAGTTTTGATTAAGTGCATTTCTAATTTTGTACAATTAATACATCTTGTAACATATGATACGTTAATATGTTTGATTGCGTAATTATCATCATATTTAGGTGGGCAAATGTAATGGTCATGCAATAGAAAGGTACATAACAGTAACTTGAAGCTACATTTTGTTTAAAACGAATATATCATATCTAGGTGCAGTTCTTTTCTGATTTCAGAATTCTGACTACTGCTCTGTTACAGGAGATGGAAGTGCCGAAATGGAGAATGAACGTACAGCTGATCTTCAAACATTAAAAGCTTCAAACAACCAGCTTTTAGATGAAATTAGAGATATGAAAGGAACATTGTATGACCTCAAAATTGATAAAATGAACTTGATCAGAAAAAGCAAAGGTGAAAGAGACATATGGGAAAATGAAGAAAGGCGGTTCAGGGAAATCATCTCCGACAAAAATGCAGAAATAAAAAAGTTACAGTCAGCGATAAAACGTTTTGAGAAAACCCACAAAGATCTTACAGAGCAAAACAATGTTTTAAGCAGTACTCGATACAAAGGGGCGTATGAGAGACAAAAGAGAGAATTGTCTGAATCAAAAGCTGAAATAGAGGAATCAAAAGCTGAAATAGAGAAGCTAAAAGAGAAAATTCTGTGTCTTGAAAAGGCAATGGAAGAAATGAAAGAAAAAGATGAACATATCTGTGAAAAGGTTACAGCAGGAATGAAAGCTATTATACAGAATAACCAGGACGAAATGATGAAGAAGCTGACTGAGAATAAAAGGGACTATGAGGATAAACTTGACAAGGTACATGAAAATATGATTAATGTGATTACAGAAAAAGACAGGTTAAATAAAGAAATGATGACTAAAATGGCTGAAAAAGACAGAGAGCATAAGGAAGAGATGTCTGATATGTTAAAAAAAATTGCAGAAAAATTTGAATCGAACAAGAATACATCCGAACAACAAATGCCAAGTTTTGAAAGACGTTCGAAGCAGTTATCCAATGGAACTTGTAGAGAAAATGGGAAAACATACGAAGTACAGAGTAATTACTTTGTTAGGAGATTTGGACAGTTAGAAACGAATAAGGAAACGACCGAAATAAAAGAGCCGAATTTGTTGCAGCGACCAGAGAGCTTGCCCGGACATCAGGTTTCAATGAAAAAAGATGGTGACGGACAAAAGTCTGTTCTCAATGAAAAATCAGAGAATGTACCCAGTCGCAAGATCGTAACAAACAAAAATACAACTAAGCAAAATCCCACTCTTGTAACAAAATCGGAGCAACTACATTATGTAACAGTCCAGCATCAGAGGACTAGTTTGGAAAGAGATGCTCATTCTTTTCCAAACATCAGAGGATCTTTAAAATGGTCTAGTCCAAACGCTCCGTGGATATACCCAGAAGGCAAAAAATAAATTACATGACTTGAGAGAAAAATGCATTTGAGAAAATTAAACTGTAAAATCTGAAGTATGCAAAGTGTGAACCTTGAAAAAAAGAGAACTAATTTGAATAGAAACAGCAGAAAAGATTTCTACAAAACGACTTAATACGGAACACAATCTGAACGTAAGATATTTCGATTGTATTTTGGTGCTGTTGGAGGAGGGCAAACGCCATCGTGTGTGTGTATTTGCACTTGATTGTTGTTTCTATTTCATTTCAGAAAATAAATGATCTTGTTAAACATTCTTACACTGTTATGGAACTAAAAATGTAAGGCAAAGGTTGTATGGAAAACTGTAAGTCAGAATTTTCATTTTCAGTGACACGTTTATATTGTATATATTCTCATCAATGTACATATGATTTAAAATTATCGTAGTATGTAACTGAACTTACACATAGATATTATCAATAGAATTACATAACGTTAACAGTGTTTTTACATTAAAATAGCTTTTAATGTTTCTTTACATACCTAGTGCTATGCTTTTGTGTTGTTCATTAAACGGAGACATGTGTCATGTCGAAACTAGTAAATGTCTTGTGGATATTTCTATTCTTTCGTCTAGAATTCTGGGGTTTAAACAAGTGTTCCCGTTTTAAATTCAGGCTAAAACTATTGTTAGGATGGACCGAAGACAAAACGCTAAATAAGAAAAGTACTAAAAGTTCACTATCTTTATATTTACACTCAACCTCGTGTAAAAGTATGTTACCATTTATATATTCAACAACAATATATAAATATAACTATTCAATGACAAAATACCTGCAATTTCTGTGTATTATTCATGTTAGATATTTGTATATCTTCTTCTTGTTCTATCTTATCTATTCTATATCAATTTCTATCTGTTAAATGCCCGCAGTCTTAGATTTACTCCATTTTCGTACAAGACAATGTGAGGTAATGAAATTCCTTCCACTATGAATGGTTTAGATCCAATAATTACAATAAACGACTGCTTAAATCTGGTTATTTGTGTAAATTCCTAACTAAAAATGAGTGAACGCCAAATATACAAAGTCAAGGTCGATTCACACAGACTTTAAAAACCGTCACCGTACCATTCCGTAGGGAGGTTTACTAGGATAGAGTGAACCATTTTTTTTTATCTTTTTTTTTACCGCGGCTGTCCTTATAAAGTGATGAAATGTTTGCGCTTCGAACTCTTGGCCCAGTTTACATTGCCTATAGCACATATACTTGAAAAAATAGTCCGTCAGTTGCATTGACGGTATAAACCTGCATTGACTGGATAAACCTCAAGTTTACACGGCAGGCAGATATCGGCCTGATAAATGCATAGTGGTAGGATAAAAAATAATGCAGGAAGAAAGCGGTATTTTAAAGTTTGTAGTGGTAACAGACATGATTTATGAATAAATAAATACATTATACTTAGACAAGTAGTTATAACTTTAAAGAAGCACAGAAAATGAAAATGGTTTACATTTCGTATTGACATGTATTGATTCTGTGACAGATTGATACTGCCTAAAATCGTTGATATGATTAACAAAATAACTATAAATAGGGTTCATTTGAAATTCTGCAAAACAATACTTGGTGTAAAACCCCAGGCCCCTAATATGTCAGTTCTTGGTGAATTAGGAAGAAATCCTTTGTTTATATTGTATACAGAAAGAGTTTCGAATCTATTCAAAATAATTAAGAACGTGTGTCCTTTTAATTTACTTAATGGTAGATGTGTTCAGACATGTTTGAGATAATAGTCTTCTGACCGCAAACAAAAAAAAGAGAAGACAACAACATTATTCTTGTTAGGTTATTTATGTAATCAAGATATCATCTAAATGTCTATAGGTATGCAGTGCAAGGAACGTTATAACTTGGACAAAATTGAAAACAAGTATTTTCAATATGATTTTTTCAATTGAGAAATTAAGAAGGCTGTCCGGCATTATTTTCCTCGCCGTAGTTACAAGTTGTTTCTCTGAGTTATACCGTTAATGTCATTTTTGTTTTCTTTCATAAACAGAAAATAACGATACCTTTACAACAACAAAAAAACTTCCTTTAAAATACTGAAAAATAACATCCCACGCGTTTCAAAAATATAGTCTTTCGAATACACAACCTTCTGAAAATCTATCAAGTGTCAAGTTATTCATAGCATATAGCTTGTTCACGTGATAATCGGTTTTCACGTGTAGGCCATAGTATATAATGAAATCTGTAAGAAGAGTCTTTGGAAGCCTAGAAAGCAACCAAGACTCAGTTTGACTGACTCTGTTTGTGAGAGGTAGTAGGAAGTGCAACACTCCTCACGCCCCCTAGCACCAACTTCAACAGACCTCTGTTACGCTGGTATTAAATGGACTGAAAATTTGATGATGATCTTAGTTTAACGTGATCAGACCAGTAGCGTAGTCTGAAGAGAGCCTGTCTCATTGTAGCGAATACAACAAGGATATGGGTTCGAACCGTATAAGCGATATAACTTTTACCGATTTGTTTCAGGCTTTGAATATTTTTCATGAATATTTTACTTATTTGATATTGTTCAGTTGAGTTGCATTTGCTATGACTCAGTATGTCTTACACCGTTTAACTGAGTAGACGTCATTGTAGTTACTATCAATACTTTTCAATGAATCCCCAGTTGCTTGATGAATCTACAGTTGATACATATTTTGGATTAAATTGTTATAGAACGCCTGACCTTGGGATCGAACTACCAGCCCCTAGACTCGCAGTATTGTGCTTAACCTACAACGATATCTAAACTGTTGCAGAATATCGTTACGATAACATATACATAACGGGAATACTTTAAATGTATGTTTAAAACTCTGTTATCAGAAAAATGCGCTTATGTAGAAATTAATGAATATGACTGTATTTATGAATATGTTTGCATGTATGGGAAGCAAGAGATCCCTTATTGCAAGAGAAACTCTAAAAAGAGAAATATGTAGCGGTAGTTTAAAACTTATAATCAATGAAAGATTTCTTAAATGCGCTACAAATAAAAATGGTGTATAGAAATATATTTTCAGAGAATCAAAATTGGAACGCAATATCGAGACATTACTTGAAAACATCAGACAAAAAAAATAAAAACTCGGATTTCTTTATACCATTTTAATATAAAACAGCTCGAAAAGCTGTTGCGTTTACCTATTACTCTTTTGCTATCAAGTTGTGGTGCAGATTCATGCAAAGTTTCTCTCATTCTATAACGTATTCAATCTATAATGTACTCAATTTTCGCCTGTTCGGGAATAATAACATTAAGTTCCGATACAAATTCGCTGTTTTTGAAAAGTTTTCTTGATACATGTAGTTAAATTCGCACCGTGAACTTTATGAGCGAAAATGAGCTTCTTTCTAGGTTGAAATCCAAGAACAACTGGGTTTCTGAGTGGTATAGAATCAAACGACTATTCCACAAGAGTAAGTAGACATTCGGAATTTCCGAAATTCTATTTCGAATAAAAATGTGTATTTACAAAAAAAACATGATAGTTTTATAATTAATGTAGAGAATCAATTTGTCCACAGAATTTAGAACCTTAAGATATTATCAAGCGGTTAATTATTAGTGAAACAAGCCAAAACTGCCCTGCGAATCACAATTGGAAAGCAAAATAACTATTGCAGATAAAATAGTATGGGGAAATATATACCCAGTTCCAGTTCAAGTTTTTACACAATGTTATTTTCACAGAACACCGATTAGCTATCATAAAAGTTTCTAAATGGTTTATGTCGGGCATGTGGAAATAAAAGAGAAATCCTTGCCCATTTATTCTGTGATTGCGATCAATATGATATGGAATAAAACTTAAAGGATAATTGAAAACGTAACAAAAACAGACATGGGCACTACATAAATTGTCACTTATACTGATACGATCACGGGTACAAAATCGCCTGTAATTAATGCACTAATCTTCGAAACCAAATGTCAAATATTGAAATTTAGAAATGTCATAAATTCAATCCGGATCAAAATTATACACTCAAAAATATGCTATAATGCATTCTTGACGCTGTCTGTTGTAGGGGAGGTAACAGCAGACGTACTTAATGATAGCGCGAACAACGTGTTCAGGCGTTCTTTCTCTATCGAGCCTCAAACATGCCTTAATATAAGGTATTGTGACAACCGGCATATAAGACGCTTGTAATCCATTTAATAAGATACTAGTTCTGCTGAATATAGGGTTATTTTCAACGCAGATTCTGGAAGATAGAAAATAAATGTTTCATTTTTTGAAAGTTTCATATAGAATATTGTGTTTATAAAATTAGATAAATTGGTTTGGAAAAATCATATGACATTGCCATTGTAAGACAGGTAGGGGGTTCAGCTGGACGCCTACATTGCCTATGACGGGGCAAATAAATTTACGGGGTCGCCCCTTAATGGGTGCCTCAAGAAAGAAAAACACTTTAATATATAAATAAATAAGCGGGAGAGACTGCAAATAAATGTATAACCAATAATAGATGTGAGTTATAGATTTCTTTCATTTTTAGGTATATACTGCTTCTTTGTTAGGATGTTTTACATTAATATCATTTGATAGTAGTTCAAAAAAACTTACAATAACTTTGTCTGAATATGTTATGATAAAAATATATAATAAAAAGATGTAAAATCAACGGATATGTCGACATCCACCTCTATTTAATGTGTGGAAGTTGTTTTGGTGGAGTAGAAACACAGACCACAGTAAAGCTCTAATGTTGTTATGGATAAAAACGCATTAAACCCACGAAAACAAACAAACAAAAGAAACGATGTACATGTATTTCTTTAAGTAAACAACTCAAGCCTGAACCAATTCACTGCTGTCATTTGTCATTACAGATCTATCTTTATGTTTTAGTATAAGTCCATTTATATCCTCGCGTTTGCTTATATATTTACTAATTTAAACAGACAATATGGCAAGAGTATGAGCAAAACATTAGGCAAAAATGACCTAAATACAACGAAAATCTTTTTCGTTAACTGATTTTCATTGTAGCTATGCCATCTATTTCGTTAATTTATTTTCATTGTAGCTATGCCATCTATTTCGTTAATTGATTTCTGTTGTACAGATCATATCTAAATTTAAAACATACACAACTCATTGAAAACGCCACTTTTGAAAGTACATGTTTAACACTTTTTATTTATCCACTAATACTTTACATGCTAAATGAAATCCAAAGCCTACGATCACTTCAGTTACGCGTGTAGTAACTGTAATAAAACTGCTTTGCTGATCTTTCATTCCGGGTAAGTTCACTTTCACTTTTAGAAATTGTAGTTGTGATCAAGATCGGGTTAAACCTTAACTAATTGATTTAAAAACAACTTCAACAATGATTGAACAGTTGATAACTGTGACGTTTAATATATTTGTCAACTTTTAAAATGTCTCTAATTAAATTCTAAACCAAACGACCATATTCATTGAATTTCACTGTTTTTAAAAAAAATGTATATCGAACATATCTTGTGTTTTCTTTTTATCTATATACTATTTATATATGCATATGGACGAGTCACTGATAAAATAATTAATCAGACTTAATCACATAAACAAGCGCGTAAGATTAGCAAATCAAATGTTGACATCATCTAGCTTGGCAAGCTGTTAATTGCTGTTTCTTTCCTTGTTTACAGGCTGTATAATTATACAGAACAATCTCGTGTATACATAGTATGTACACGTAACACTAATAACTCAAAATTTGACGTTTAACTCAACTGAAACATTGACTATTAATTAGGTAGGCAAGTTGTTAATTAATTGCTATTGTTATGCTTGTATGGTTATATTTGCATAAAGGCGATATAACTGCATATAAGACTGCAATTTGAATCAAAACTTCAACTAAAAATATGTGAAATGAGTTTAAATACTTTACATATCTGATCTCTATGATATCGCCAGTTTATGCAAGTTTTCTTATTAATAATCAGTCAACGTGGTATTTGGGTGTGTTATTTGATACCTGACTTGTTGGTGACCGGATACGGGATATACGCTTCCTATGAAATACACTGAATTAGGTGAGAGCGACTATTGTTTCCCGTATTGTTTAAATTTGGACGTTACTACTTTGCTGAATAAATTGTAACAGTACAACTGAACGGTAATGGGTCACAAATGGAATATTCTATGGTTTTTATCTCTCTTTTTTTTGGTCATTTTATTATAGAAATTTCATGAAAAATGATGTAAAGACCTGAATAGGTCTTCTTTTTCTATAAAACAAAGAAGAATTTAAATAAGTGACCCTTAACCTATATATTTGTATAGAAATTGATACATGCCGAATACTATCTATAGTCATTGCATGGATTTCAATACTGCACACGTACTAAGCTAAGAGCTGTAGCTAAAAATAACGTTTACGGTCAAAACAAGTGCACAATCACACAAGTAATGAAAAGATGTTTGGTTGATAAAATTACGGAGCTCAACTGTATTTTTGTAGCATCAGCTGGCAAATCAAACTTTTCTTCATTGTTACTGAATATGACATTCTAATCAAACAGAAGTACCGTTATTCATTATTTGATAACGGTGAAATATTCACTGAATGTAACTAAACTGTCAGCCTTTTACAACTGTGTACTAATTCTTTAACTTCAAAGCATAAGAAGATTGGTTGCAACTCTCATTTATGCCCTGTCACCTGAAAGACCGACGTGAAAAATATATACTAATGGTAACGTTGTTACACTGATTTAAAGCTGCCTAATAAAACTCCATATAGAGTTATAAAATAATTCTTTGGAATACTCGATTATTTGGTTTTGTTGACAAGAGATAAGGTCAATGTCATAATAATAAAAAAGGTCAAACAAGTAAAAGTGATCTTATCAATATGTTTAATGCAATACTTAACAAAAATTGTAAATTTATTATAAACGTGCGGCCACTGTCATTGGAATATAACAAAATGTGATAATATCAAGTTATTATATTCGTCTAGTAACTGATATTAACTTGTTTGTTTAGCCTTAGATATGGATAAGAAAATAGAAACAGAAGGGTCATGCGATGAAAGGAAAGAACTTAATGTAATTGTGGAGATAGACGATGGAAAGATATCGGGAGAAGACAGGGGAATATTTGGTAAAAGCTCGAACGACAAAAAATATCGGCACCAGATTTTTCACAGTATCTGTGTGTGCTTATGCATGTTTGCACGGGTATGTATTTAAAAATAAGGAAATAATGTTATTTATAGATATTATATAATTCATATTTTGTATAATCTAAAAGATATGACGGAGCTATTAGATATGGAATTCAGGGTGGTGCATGCCAGTTGATATTTCCTACATGATATTTGCCATTTGCTAACTGCCATTTGTCAGTTGCTGACTGTGAGTTCAGACATGCCACTTGCTAAAAGCTATTTGCCAATTATGTACTGTTAATTGCCGTTTGCCAACTGCTCATTTGTTTATTACCGACAATTTATTTGCTAAATGCTATTTGCTACTTGCTCCTGTGTTAAATTAATGTTACTATCTAATTGCTCATTTGCTTATTGCTCATTTGCTAAATATTTAAGCCAGTTGCTGATCTGTCAGTTGCTTGTTGCTATTTTCTCATTTGCTAAATTTTATTTGCAAATTGCTCATTCGCCCGTCGCTAGTTTCTTATAATTTGCTGCCATTTCTAGTGATATGTATCTATAAATTTTGCAAACGTTATTGTAACTTGAATCTATGTGGTATGGAGCTTGTGTATTAACCCTTATCCTGCTAATTTTCTATAATGAACTTGTGCATGTTCCAATTCGGACAGTACCATTAACTGTTAAAAGGGGTGCATACCAAAAAGTTACTAACTGAAAGAATGGCGAACGGTGCAGATCATGATCAAACTGCACGGATATGCAGGCTAATCATGATATACACTGGTCGCAAAAGCAGAATCAATCGTGTTCAGCATGATAAGGGTGAATACCTGGTGTTAAATATATGACCGTGTCCGAGCTACTTAAAGAGTGATTATACACTTCCTATCAGGCTTCGTGCCTGGCATTAAGGATTAAAGTTTGGCAGTAATGATATTCTTGGCAGCATTCGTCTCTTACAGCTCAATGGTTTGAAACTGTAACAAGAGAACACTTGAATGAAATCGTATGAAAATCTCTTATATACCAAACAATGTCTCTGTCCTCCAAGTACAATGCCCACTGCACTGACATCACATGAAACTTCTCGTTCATGCTTGCGACTTAATATTTGGTCCTGTTTCATATATCTAAAAATCACTTTAACAATAAAAGCAATGGATACAAATAATCGCAACAAATTATGTAGAAAAGACAGCAATTTGGAAAGGAAGTAGAAGTTGACAACTGGAAATATGCAGCTGGCAAATAGTAATGCGCAAATGAGAAACTGGCAAATGATCAATGAGCAATAGACAAATAGCATTTACCAACTGAGCATTCGGCAACTGGCAGGTTTGAACTTTGTTAAAAATAGGCAAATGGGAAACTGGCATTCCGTAATTAGGTGACGTGATGTTGAAATGGAAACATGCACTACTATCTTGAAACATTTCTATTTGGATTGATATTTATGTAACATTAAATCCGGTGAAAACTTATTACATTCAGCCATCAAATAAAAAATAACCACCCGTTTGAGAAATACTTATGTAACAAAAGCCAGCCATTTTCATCAATTCACTATGATAACTAACCACATGGATTGGCCTCTCTTCTAATTTTTCAAATCACCAGCTATTTTGCACAACGCACGCGCACTTGGAATGAAATATTGATGGCGACTGACAAAATATTATATAGGCGCATAATTGTTTGTGTATTTCCAGGTAATTTAAAGGATTGCTTTTTATGCTTAATAATTTATCTACATTTTGCCGTTCATCGGTTTTGTTATTTCTACGATTTTGCATTGATGGCGAAGGTCACCGTTTTTGTCGCTGACAAATAAAATATTATATAGGCGCATATTTGTTTATTTCCAGACCCGTTATCCCATGACCCTAGTCTCGAACCCATATGAGTAGGACAAAACAAATAAGCAAGGGTAATTTTGAACTGCGACATATGATTTAGTGATGTTCGAATCTTAAATAACAATCCGTCTGTATGCGACGGGGAATTTGTGTTTTGTTGACAGTTTAACATATTGTGATGACAAATACATTACCGTATACATCCCTGAAGTTATCTAAATTACCTATATACTTTAATATTTTGTTAAAAATAATGTTTTTTGACATGTTTTATTGTACCGCACGAAAGTGCTCAATGCAAATCCTCCATTAGTGTTTAACTTGAATATTACATTTGTTATTCGAGGGGCGGATATTTTTACGGCTCGGTCTTCATATTACCATCATTGGAATGCAGTATCTATATCCTATAATTGCAGGGACTAATGATATCTATGGTAGGGCCGACATTTCCCGACTTAAGAATCATCATAGCTAAAGACTTATCTACAGCTTCTTGGCTATTTACAGCCATATATCTAGGGTAAGTTCATCCTTTTGTTTATGCAAAGCCATGTTCACTCAAGTGTATACATGTAAGTCGGGTAAGCTATCAACAACCTCTTGGTTATTTATTGCCATACACCTAGGTTAAGGTAGTTCTGCACGTTTGAAAACCGAAAGTACTGGTATAATGCCATTCGATGTTGCTCACAACAGACCTGAAGCAGTCGTTTGCGCATGTCACACATTCCTCTCCGTAAAGACGTTTGGCCTAAGATCACAGTTATTTTTACTCTATGTTCTATGTAGGCACTGGACACTTGCAATTTTGCATGCATTCCAATCCCCTCTAAAATACCTAACTCAACAGAACTATTCAAGAGAAATAAATCCAGCCACAATAAACATGGAGTTGACCGGCTCTTTCCCACCATTTTGAACCAAATCACATGCGTATGAAGAATACTCTCTAGATGGCCGCAAACAGGCAAAACAGGCCCTATCAAAAAGTCATGTTATGCATATTCTGACATTCTCATTCTATCAAATTGTATATGTACCTACTATTTCATATCTCTTCTATTAAATTATGCCATTTATTCCAGGTCTTTCACTCAAAAATTCACCAATATTCACCATCAAACAGCGGAACTATTTTCCGCGTAACCACTTCCTTATTGCGGTCAACCAAGGGCAAATAACTGTGGTCCTGTGCCTATCTGAATTGGTCACGTCATCTTTCATTTCTGAACAAAATGGCCGACAGTAACGTTTAGGAATAAGGTCAGTAATTCGGTCGAAAATGTGCTTCCGTGGTGTAGTCGAAAGAAGTCCATAATAAATAGATCCTAATTTTCCCATTTTTTGCGCAAATTCGTGTAGAACGAGTGCTTTAATCACCGTTTCTAAATACTAGAAGACATTCTGCATGAAATGAGACGGTTTTCATGTTCATACACCCCACATGGCAAGTTTTGCAGATCGAAACCGGAAGTAGGTGTTTATTGCGCGGACGAGAGTAAATATGCGCCATTTTTAGGGTAGCAGACCACAACTGACTGGCATTTCACTAGGAACTACATAACCCCCTATTTTCTTTTCATTTTTTCGTTAATTTGTGATAGAACTTTCGTGAAAAATAGGTGTAGGAAAAAGTGATGTTCTCTAAAGATACGTAAAGACGATATGAAGTTGTCGTTTTTTATATGAAACAAAGAAGGATTTGAATTACTGACCTTTAACCTTTAGCGTCAACTATGGCAAAAGTAATGTGTTTTAGAAATTGATTCGCTTGTTTAACCAGGGTAGAGTTTTTTTAAAAATTGTAATTAAGTTGCAGGTGAATTTAAAAGATTAATAAATGCTATAGGAAAACGTAGAATAAAGCCTGGACTTCGAGTACGGAAATGATTTTTTAAAATTAATAACAATAGATTAGTAAATTAATTACAACGGCAACGCTACTATCTTTCTAAAATTAAAAAAAAAAACAGATATTGAAACATTTGTCACGTTCAATTGCATAATAATTCTAAAAATATCAAATAAGCATGAAAAGCGAGGATCTTTTTAATCGTTGGCAAATATCTCAAAAACAAGTACAACGAACGCATACATTTTATCTCACAATATCATGGATCATATGTTTATTTACAACTATGAGAAATTTCATTAAAATCTACTCTGTGGAAAAAATACTACTCACGAAAATATAAGCAAAATTGTGATTTTCCCATAGACATCCATTATGAAAACTTATGTGAGGTCATTCTAGCTAAAATCGAGCAGGGACTTAATCAAATTCTACATTGTAGAAAAAAAAATGATCCAAACCTGCAGAAGTACCTTATCGACTCACAGTATTTCTTTTATATACTCTATTATCGATAAGTGTTTCATTAATACCATGGTCGAGCATTCTGACAGTAGTTCAGTTATACTGCTGCCGTCAGCAAATTTCATACCACCACTGACTTCTTCGAACGTCATGAAAAATATTTTGAATACTCGGATATCAAACTCGCTGTCTGTCGACTGACATGCGTATGCTCTGAGCTAACCGAGTAGATTGCAGTTCGATGAAGAACTCTCATAAATGGATTTAATATAAGACAATGGCAATTTGTGTTTATTCAAGAACACAGTGCACGTGCTTAGCGTCTTTAATTGGCACGAATAAATTAGAGATGTGATTCATTTATATTTCAGGGCAATGTTTGGTGCAATATGCGGAGGTTTTGCCTATGATCGTTTCAACAGAATTGTTGTCTTCGTAATCATTATGTCAGGGCTTGGTATATTTGCCGGAATTACGCCATTGTGTGCACACTTCGTTGCTATGGTTACAACACTGTTTCTTCATGGAGCATTTGGGAGTGCGCTTGATACAGGTATTTTATGTTTATCTTAAAGTAATTATAAGTATTTGTTTCACTCATCAATTGGTAATGTTTAAAATAAAAAAGAATATCAGCAATACACCCGTAGTTTTGTAACCTTTAATACTGTTATAACAAATGTTTAAATTAAACATGAACATTACGATCAAGTTACTGTTCACATCATGGATGTGGAAGTTTTCAAATGTAGCATAGTTAGCCGATTGTCAACAATTTTGCCAGCTTTCGGTTTGATGGAACGGTTATTGTCGGAATTATGCCCCTTTAAAACAGGTCACCCATTCATGTAAACAAATCCTGTCAAATGCGTAGAATATGCAAGCTTTACATTAGATTTAAAAAAGACGGTCTTAATTTACTTATATGTATTATGCAAACTTGTCATTAAATTAAAATAAAAATGGCCTTAGTTTTCTTATTTCCATTATTCTTTTGGCAAGAAATAATGTAAGTACTCGAAAAGACATCAGTTTCTGTCATTCGTATCGAAGAAAATGTCCCTGATGCTAAAGCAATATGTGGGAAAACGCCTTAAAATCAGGATTTAGCCTTCTTTCGGGACTGATCTCATGCATTTAGTCAAAACAGGCACACAGTTTTAATGTCAATGTATTGGACACTTTTAACTCTAAATCATACGATTTACTCAAATAAAAACATTTACCATTACTGTTTACTTTCAGCCGCTACTGCAGACATGATTGTAATATGGAGAGAAAACTCTGGACCGTTTGTGCAGGCTTTTCATTGTGCAGCAAGTGTCGGATATCTTATTGCACCACTCGTATCAAAGCCTTTTCTTACGGAGAAGGGATTTACTGAAAATCGCACACATATTTCCAAGTGGACAAACTCCTCAAATATATCGCCCAAACTTTATTCAAACCTTTCAAACTATTCAGATATCATCAATAAATCATTTACATTACCAGAATATACTACAGATGGTGAGTTACATACAGAAGCGAATGAGAAGTACGGAAAATCAAATGTCTTTATTCCATATATGATAGGCGGCGCTCTGTGTATTCTTGCTCTTGCGTTCTATTTATTAGTGTACTATATATATGGAAATGTGTACTCATCACCGCCCAGTTCATCCACAGATAGTGAAAATAGTTCACTGAAGAAAAATTACATCTTGACAAAGAAAATGAAGCTTGCATTTACACTAATTTTGACAGTCATACTGACAGAATATCTGATGATCGAACAAAGTTTAATTGGATTTCTTATGACATTCACGGTTGCAAAACTTGAGTGGAGTAAGGCAGAGGGTGCAACTCTGTCCTCTTCTCTTTGGGCTGCATTTGCAATAGGACGCATCTCCGGTATTTTTGTGGTTAAATGTCTGAATTTATCAATAATTCTAATCACGTTCTATATAATTCTAAATTCAGGGATCATACTGTTTTGGATATCTGTGACATATGGAATGCATATTCTAGTTTGGATATCAGTGGTGTTGATTGGATTTGGAATGTCTATAATAATTGCATCGGGTTTCTCGTGGGTTTCCGTAAACGTAAGAATACCGACGGGAAAACTGACAAGTATTCTATTTGTCTTCATGACAGCAGGGGCTATGGTAAATCCTGTAATTCTCGGCAACCTTATGGACAGATATACACAACTTTGGATGATATACTGGCTAGGTATCCTATGTGCAACATCATTTCTACTTTTTATTTTTGTGTATTTCCTATTTGGTGTTCTGAAGAGCCGGATTGTTTCAAACAATGATCATATTTTGAAGCCATTACAGAAATGACTGCAAGATAATCAGACATGCGAGAAGTACTGTTGCATTCAAGAATAACAAAAAATGGATAGAATAAGTCTACTACTCCATCTGTATTTGTTATACAGTTTTAGACATAGGACTATTTAATCTAAATGTGTCAAGGATGTTGAATTGATGTTGTATCACTATATTTTCTTTGTATCACTTTTAAATTCTTCTTACCTCCAGGTACTTTATAATCAATCAGTCAGTCTTGAAGCAATGTCTTAAATTTATTTAGGGCCCCCTGGCAAAGTGGTTATGTGCACCGACTTTGAGTCACTTTGAGTCACTTGCCCTACCTATGTGGGATCGAAACCGTGCCCGTGTTTTAAAATTCTTTCATTGGAGGAGGTCATCCAGCAGGCTTACTTAAGGTCGACGATTATGAAAACTATTTTTTAGTACTTGAAAATCAAGATTAGATTTATAGGTTCCTTAGTTTTATCTTGTAATGTTATACACTGTGATGATATGCTATATATTTCCAAAATAAAGATGTTTAAATTTTTGCAATGTTTAGTCCATTGTAAGTTTTGCTGACTTCTAGTCTTTATTCGAATATTAAACAGATTATAACTATATTTTCAACCAATAAAAGTCATAGAAGTATTGATAAAAGTAAGATTAAAACAGATTCTATGAATCTGCGTTATTCGGGAACAGACCAGGTTAACAATTGACAATTGTCCTGATTTTTTTTCTTCAATATTTTACTAAAATAAAATCATAATAAGCCAAACAATATTCGAATTATAAAAATATATAAAATAAGAAACAAAAAGTACAATAATGACATATTTGTAAAAAGTGCAATTAAAAACTTTAGAAACACGTATAAAACACAATTCATAAAACGTACAAAAATCACTACCTCCATATTAAAAGTCTAGAAAATTCATGAGTAACAATTAATATTCGTATATGTACAGACAATGAAAAAATAACTATCGACACTTAAAATAAGTTGTGTTTGCGTTTTTGGTGGACGTGAATGTACGAGACTGTGCTCTTGGTGGACATGCACGTGCGAGATTGTGTTCCTTGTAGACGCGGCCTTACGAGACTGTGCTCTAAGTGGACGTGACCTTACGAGACTGTGCTCTTGAAGGACGTGACCTTAAGGGACTGTGCTCTTGGTAGACATGCACGTGCGAGATTGTGTTCCTTGTAGACGTGACCTTACGAGACTGTGCTCTAAGTGGACGTGACCTTACGAGACTGTGTTCTTGATGGGCGTGACCTAACGAGACTGTGCTCTTGTTGGACGTGACCATACGAGACTGTGCTCTTGAAGGACGTGACCTTAAGGGACTGTGCTCTTGGTAGACATGCACGTGCGAGATTGTGTTCCTGGTAGACGTGACATTACGAGACTGTTCTCTTTGTGGACGTGACCTAACGAGACTGTGCTCTTGGTAGACGTGATCTTACGAGACTGTGCTCTTGGTAGACGTGACCTTATGAGACTTTGCTCCAGGTTGACGTGACCTAACGTGACTGTGTTCTTTGTGGACGTGACCTTACGAGACTGTGCTCTTGGTGGACGTGAAGTACGAACTGTGCTCTTATGTGGTGTGACCTTATGTACGTGACTTGTGACGTGCGTACAGGGTAGCGAACTAGACCGTGCCTGGTGGATTCACCCTTACGTGTGTGCTTTTGGGACGTGACCTTACGAGACTGTGCTCATTGTGAGTACCTTATGAACTAGTCTGTAGAGTGACCTTACGTGACGTGGTTATTTGGACGTGACTCGGATGTGCTCTTGGTGAACGTGACCTTACAATTGTGCTCTTGGTGGACGTGACCTTACTAAATTGTGCTCTTGGTAGACGTGACCTTATGAGAATGTGCGCTTAGTGGACGTGACTTTACGAGACTATGCTTATGGTGGATGTGACCTTACCAGATTTTGATCTTAATGGACGTGACCTTACAAGACTGTGCTTTTAGTTGACGAGCTCGTTTGCGTCTGTGCATTTGGTGGACATGCACGTATGAGGTTGTGATCCTGGTGAACGTGCAAGTGGGCATCTGTGCTTTTGGTGAACGTGCACGTACGGGACTGTGCTCTTGGTGGACAAGCACATACGAGAGTATGTTCCTGGTGGACGTGCACGTGCGCACTGAACAGGAACAGTCGCGCACGTGCACGTCCATCAGAAGAACAGTCTCGTATGTGCACGTTCACCAAGAACACAATCTCGCACGTGCACGTACGAGACTGTGCTTCTGCTGGACGTGCAACTGCACGACTATTCCTGGTAAACGTGCCGCGTACGAGATTTTGTTCATAGTAAACGTGCACGTACGAGATTGTAATCTTGGTGAACGTGCACATAGGAGTATAATTCCACTCAAGGTACAGGAAATTAAAGAAACCTGAAGAATAAACTGGGCCCGTGTAACAAAAACTTGACAATTTCACTAGGAGCTGGGAGTGTACGTTCTAGAACAAAAACTGCAGTCTGAAAATTCCATCGGAAGAAAAAATCTCAATGAATGGTTTTTCAACATACATTTTACTAAAATTAATGAAATAGTTCGTCGATTAATCTTAATTATATAAGCTGACTTAAGTAATATTTAGCCAAATATATTTACATAGACTGCAAACAAAACAATATGCTTTGACCTAGACGGACACATCTTGATGTATAATATTGATATTTCAATTTAGTAATGACTATGATCCGCAGTTTGTTAACATATCCATCTATTTAGAAGGTTTTGCTATTTTGACAAATAACCAGGAGGCACTCTGCTTACACGGAGTTTCACGCAAATAATGCCCTAAAGATAGGAACATTTGCTATCTTGATTTTAGAAGTTGTTGTATTTCCTCGAGCTGTGTAGACAGTTTATCCACTTTCTTTTCAATGTGCAATGTAGAATGACGGAGCCTCGTTTTCACTGTTTGTATCTCTAAGCCGTCTTTTATCTGTTTATTCTGAATGTTCTCAATTTTCGCCGATACAACATCAATGTCGGAGGCATCCTTTTTCTCGATGGCTTTTATGTCAACGTTTTTTATTTTACTTGTGTAATGTTTTACCCTATTTGGCTGAAACAAGAAAAAATAATATTTAATACATTTTGAAATAGCATATCCGTATCACTGCAATGACCATGCATAAATTACTTACAAACTAACAGCAAATGGGTGTTTTATCTATCAAATTCCAACTGAACAAAACTCAAGCAGAAAATACAATCTTACTCGTCTTGGGAGAAGATGCCACTCATTTCTTTCTGCACGTGCAATAGTCCATGCACGGTTAGCTCGCACTGTTTTAATACAGTCATCGTGAGTTCTCGTGTATGTTTCACTTAGCTGAGCAATCAGAATATTGAGCAAAACCACTATGGTGAAAAACATGTACGCCAACATAAACATAGTGCCCGCAGTTCTGTAAAAGACATACAAAATACAATAGATTGCCAGTAACACCTGTAAAGACAAGGGTAAAAAAAAGCAAATTCAATCAACGGATATCCCTTGAGAAAATTTGGTCCGGTCCAAATCATAACAAAGAAACTAACGCCACTGCTGATTGAGTCACAGGAATAAAAATAGAATCTAAAATTAGTTCCAGTATATATTATTTCTAGCAATCTGTCGAGAGGTTCACACGTCGATGAACCTTTCCTTTATCATTTTTATGCGTGTAGTTTTGCGCTGCGTCAATGCCGAAATCCATAGTTGTTCACCTCTTTAGAAGACATCTCCGCTTCTTAAGTGGCCAGTCTTAGATTTGCTTTTTAATCCAAATCTTCATCGATAACAACACGCAGGCTCGAAAGGATGCCGATGGTAACATGATGGAAAGGCGAAATTACGATTTTGGAAAGCCAAAACTACGATTATGACATTTTCAAAATACTATGATACAAAGTCTAAACTACACTGGTTAGATGTCGAAACTAGGATGTTAAAAAGTTCTAAAACCATTGGTTCAATCTCTTAATGTTGAAACTACGACAATAAAAGATCGAAATAACGGTGCTGGAAAGTCAAAACAATAACACATCGGTGTTGAAAAGTCAAACAATAAAACAACGTTGATGAAAAGTCAGAAGTACCAAAATTAAAGTAACATAGTTTTGTGTTTATTCAACGCCGTGTCGTTGTTTTCGAGTTTTCTTATCGTAGATTAATTTTGTCTATATCAACTTTTCGACCGATTAGCATCGTGTTTTTGCTGTTCGAGACATTGATGCGCGCTAAACGTACATCGCTAATTGTGGCACTACCGTCGTGTAGTTTAATGATGTCTTCGACAATATGTTGACGAAATAAATATTCAACAGAAAACATTACCTATATTCCTGTACTCCTACATAGAAAGCAGCGCGCTATCAAACGTTCATAAACGATATTATGACGTTTGGCATGTAATAAAACTATAGACAAATGAAATGGCCATCTGATAATCGTAATTCGTAATATTTACAAGAACGCAGCGCGCGACGCCCAAGTATGACCTTTGATAAAGACTTAGAGCTCGCCTACGTGTAAAAACAACCTTAAATCAAGTGAAATCTTTTTCTTGATAATCCGCTATTGGTAACTTTCGGTCAAGCATGCACTTAATACCCAAGGTTAATGAACTTTGACCCTAATTGACCTTGACCCTACGTGTTACCTTAACCTTAAAGCTAGCCATCCGAAACCTTCCCTCTGCACGTAGTTTCGATGTGGTGAACATTTGTGTCAAGTTTCTTTGAAATCCTTTAAGGGGTTAAAGTGTTACCCTGAATGACCTTTGACCCCCTAAGTGTAATATTGACCTTGAGCCGAACCATCCGAAGCGTCGTCTCAATTTAGTGAACATTTGTGCCAAGTTTCTTTAAAACACTTCAAGCAGTTCAAGAGATAAAGAGCGGACACGAAACAAACTCATATGACCTTTAACTCCTAAGTTTGTGTCAAGTTTCTTAGAAATCATTCGATGGGTTTAAGAGCTACAAAGCGGTCATGAAAATGCCAACAGACAGACGGAAGACATCCGCGTCATATCATAATACGTCCCTTCGGGGGTATAATAAAATAGGAAAAGGTACCTCGTGTCAACGTGTGTATCCAAACTCTCGTCTGCTTTAAGCACAAGCAGGAATGTTCCGGAAAATATGGTGTTGACAACTAGAAACAAGATACTAAATTGCACGAAATCCTGGGCGAGAATTCGTTTGATGACTTCCGCATATATACCGGTCTGGCTGAAATGAAGGAAATATCACATTGATTCATAAAATGCATTACACTGAACTTCAGGTTAAGACGCTCATGCTTAACTTCCACCTGGTAATCTGGAAGCAGACGACATAAGTCAAATCACTCTTAAACTTTAACTTCGTAGTCTCCGGAAACTCCCAATTTCCTTCAATCAGTATCTTTTTATTGGAATAATGTTACAGCAATTTGTTAAATTAACTTTCCAGCCGAAAAATAAACAATTTTATCCAAAATATTATAATTCAAATAAATGTCTTCAATTTCTTTTTCTTTTTAGTGTTAGAATTATCATTTATTCAAATACAATATTACCTTTAAAGAAATGATATAAATACGCTACAATGAAGGAAATTACTATGTTTTAATAACTGATTTCGATTTTGGTTTGAAATTGCACTGATAGTTACCTGAAAACTATAGAATATTTGAATATTCTTATTGCCCACAAACAGTAGCCCAGTGCGAAAATATACCAGTGCGCTGTTGTGTGGGTGTAACGCAGTGGTAACACCAGGACCAACAGTATTGCTGAACTCAACTCAACAAAGTTATAAAACTGTGCACAATAATGAAGTTTGTGTCTGAAAGAAACAGGTGACTGTATGTTAACTGTATACGTATTAATATATCATCCATATAAATGTGATTGTGAAAATAATATGTCTTATCTGCCAATGTATCGATCTACAGGTTCATCCGAAAATTAATTAAAAAATGTTAGCAAGAAATATTAAACTGAAATAATGTAATGAATTAATGCGACATATTGTCAGATCAAACTAACCGAAATTTATGTTTATGTTGTTTGATCTGAACGTTTAAAGTCCTATTTAGTACACAAAACGTCGAGCTAGAACTGTCATTGTTGATGAAAAGCTCCCAAATATAACAAGAATACCTTATTATCTGTCGTGTTTCTGTAAACAATGTTGAGAGGGCGAATATGTAAGATATGACTTCAAAAAACGCCCGGGAATGTTGAAGTTTTATGTTGTATGTGTGAACATCAGGGGCAGTAACTCCTGTGACAGCGGAATACGACAAGCAGAATAGACTGAATAGATACAGACAGCAATAGAATCTGCAACAAAAACACGAGGCTATATATATGACGACAAATAAGTTTGAATTTTGACATTGTACCATCGATGAGAAGTCGTTGATTATTTGTGCTTTGTTCATAAAAACATAACTGATTTGTGCTAGATGGCGCTGATTGGGTTTCTAGTATCATCAATCTATCGAATAAAATGGAAAGTTAACAATTTTCAGACAGCATTCTCAGGTTAAGATAAAAGATACGAATTCAAAGTGACAGTATCTCTTATTCAAAGTACAGTTTACAGTTTGCCCAAGATGCTCTGCCAATGGAATTGCTCTATTTCGTTCAAATCTGGCAATTTCGTTTCATATACAATTGTCACATCAACTGCATGTATTGAATTAAATGACTACGCCAAATAACACTGTGGCGAACTATAAGATAGTTATGAGTTGAATAGAGCAATTTTAATATATTAATTTTGAGCTTCACTAAAGCACTTAAAACTGCTCTATTCAATTTATAACCTAAACATTTGGCTGGGTATATTTGGCATAGTCACGTTACTTACAAAAATCTCTTTTGGCACCACCTTTTCCACTTGTGTTCAACATACGTCCGTAAAACAGGATGATTGAGAGCGTCCTGAAAAATTTATGGTTAGACTTGACTAAATACCGTCAGGTGCCGTACTCACAAAACAGTATGGAGCAGATGAAGAGAGAAGTTGGAACTGTAACCTGATTACACATTACGATAAGAGTACAGGAATAGAATACAAAAATGCACGCTGAATCACTTTCTTATGTAGATTTATTACTTTTTAATATTTCTTCGTAAACTAGTCAAACTGTATGTTCATGATTCTGACCTGTCAATTTTTAATATTTCTTCGTAAACTGGTCAAAATGTGCAATATTTCAATGTGAATTCTGTGAAAATACGGCTTTCATTTCAGAAGGAAATGCGAAAAAGGAAAATCAAATCCGTATTGTACTATGTAACTATGTATATAAATTCAATCCCGTATCACGCTTGTCTCTATACTTTTTTAAATATTCATGACCCCGTTGCAGTAGTTCAAACAGAGAAATACAGTAAAAATGAAAAATGAGCTATTATATAGATTCGTCTTGCAGTCTTCTGATAATGACGTCATATTCTTACTTAGTATTCTTTTTATAAATGTTTACGCTTGTCCACCAGTAACTCTTGTTTATAAAGCAAGCACGGGTAAACAAAATAACTTTGCAAAGGCGTACAAAATAAAATACTGTTTAAATTTCAAAGAATCATCCGTGTCGTTACTGCATATTTTTCTGTAAACTATTAGTACTCTGCAAAACATGGAAGAAAATGATAGTGTACTGTAACATTGAATTCGACTCGTGTAGTTTTTACAAGAGCGGGTCACACTTGGTGTTTTCGCATATCGGCTGAGCAAACCCACTCGGGTCAAATACAGCGTCCAAGATCAAACTACTGTTAAAAAACCTAATTTTTACTTCTTTTTCAATAAAAATATAAATCCTTGAAATCTGAAAGGGGAAGAACAGAAAAAAAAGAAAGCTGCTTGCTGGAGGGTATGTACATTTCTACACATTATCTATAATTTAAAACCATTGCAATTACATGTAACTATTTGAAACGTTGACTATATTTGCAACAGGAAAATGCCAAGCAAAGCCGTATTCTTTATCTATATCTAAATTTGTAAATAAATAAATTCATTCTACACCAGGAGGAAAAAGACATAACTTAATCGAAACGGCACACATATGTAACCAACAAAATAGTTACATAATTGATTTCCAGAAAGTTGTAAAAAATACAAATCTTACTTACTTTCTTCTCGAAGCTTGCCAAGTTTTGAAAAGCTGTATGTGTTTTGAAATCGAAGTCTTTATGCACCGGTTCTCTCCCTTTATCGTCGGTATCGAGAAGTTTCACATGTACTACGTATAACCCGTTTTGTTGCTCTTCCATAAAACTGTCCAGCACCCGAACAAGCGTTTTCTGTTGTTGACGGACAAATATAAGAAATTGAAATGGTGGATATCACCTCCATTAAATCCACAACATATGTTTAAAAACTTACATTACTAAGTGTGCCGCGTCATCAAAGAAAGAAACATAAAGATCACGTGTTTTATGCATACGTACTTCAAGACCACTTTTTAATACTTGAAATTATTCCAAAATGTGTAATTTTAGAAAATTACATCAAAACATGTATTATTAAGGTATTACCTTTTTCAAGTTATTATAGAGACTCTTAAAAACCACTGTTTATAGCAGAGATTAATATGTAGATAACAGGTTGTTATAGAAACTTCGTAAAACCACATATTGTTACATAGACATACATCAAACCTGTTTTACAATAAGAACAGACTGACTTACAACAGTACAATGTGTTACTACAAAGACTTACATCAAGATCACGTGATATCAAGTCGTTAATAGTAAACATGGGATCCACGGTTGTTTCATCAAAGGTACCATTATATGGAAAACAGTGTCCTCTTTTGTCCTTCTTGTATGATATCATTTTTGCACCGGCTCGACGTCTGCCTGCTTTTGACTTGCTGTCACCAAATAGTCGTCTTACACTGAAAATAGTGTCGGAAACATAACTTCTTACCAAAGGTTTATTTTATGATATTTTACAGAATATCTGCAAAAAAATGTAAGAACTCACTGATGCTAATTCTTATTTCTAAAGTACACTGAGGTTAATGTATAGATAATGAAAATAATTCAACTTTTGTACGCTTATCACAAAGCTATCACATTATATGTCTTTCGTGGTCCTCAACATCAATCAGTGAAATAAGGATGGAGTAATGTGATTTATTCCACACCGTGATCTTGTCCATTCCAATATGGTACGAGTAACCCTTTCCGTTTCTATCCATAAGAATGTCAAATAAACTACAAACACTCTGGCTTGACTAGTATGTGAAACCGTGACCTTACGGTATTCTAACATGAGATGAGTCGATTTGATTATGAGTTAAACAAAGAAGAAAATAGAGGATATTTGTTTGTTTTGAGTGAATATGGAATATATCTCACAGAGAAGTGAGAAAAGTTCAAATATTTTCACGAGCGCGTTCATTATAGTATATTTCCCGATTCAAATTATATTACTTAATGAGAATTTCATAACGTTATGCAGAAAAAAATAATATACATCATGTATTTGAAATTTTCTCACTTCTCAGTGAGATCTATTCCATATTCACTCAAAACAAACAAATATCCTCTATTTATTTATCTATTTTGTTGGGTTTAATGTCGCATCGACACATTTATAGGTGGTATGATGACTTTCCAGCTTTGATGGTGGAGGAAGACTTCAGGTGCCCCTCCATGCATTATTTCATCTCAAGCGGGCACCTGGGTAGAACTACCGACCGTCCGTAAGCCTGCTGGATGGCTTCCTCACAAGAAAAATTCAACGTCCCGAGTGAGGCTCGAACCTTCAGCGATGAACCTTCATCCATAATTGGTCTAGTATAATGTGGTAAGGATTCAGTTTATATTTCATTTTTTTTCACGAAAAACAAACAAATTTTCTTTTTATTTTATGCTTAATTATGTTGAGATGTGCATTTTGCAACACATTTTAATCTCAGAACGGGGAAACAACATACATGACGTCATACGAGTTGTGACGTTATAAAGACGCACTTTCATTTTATTTTATTTTTTTGCTGCATAACATTATGAAGTTCTCATTAAGCAAAATAATTTGAATCGAGAAATATACTGTAAAGAACAAAGTGCGACTACAACTTTCATCCTGTTTTAAGCAAATAATTGAAAATACATACACAATGTACAAGTATATTAGAGCCATATCTCTCACAGTGTGAAAATATAGATTTCATATTTTCACAGAGTGAGTGATGAGATATAAAAATATCTAACTGATAGAATACAGTATTTTATATGATAGCATAAAATAAACTGTATTATGTTACATTTGTTGAGTGTGATACTTCACGTTACAGTAAAAATACAAACTTACACAAAGTTGCTTAATTTACTAACAATAAGCGCTGCCATCTCATCATACTTGTTGTGAATAGCTATATGAAGTGGAATAGTTCCCTGGATGTCACAAGCCAGAGGGTCTATGCCATAATCTAGAAACTTCTCCGCGACACTTAAAAAATTCTTCTGGACAGCTTTGTGTAAGACAGTAACACCTGATGAGTCCCTGTCTAGTTCATTCAGATCCTTGCCCATATGTATAACCTCGTGGAATGTTTTTAAAACCTGAAATATACAGAAACATAAACATGTAAATTTTAATTAAGCTTTGAAGCTATAATGGGCTTTGAACAGACGATCGCGACCTGACACTATATACATATGCAATTTTGTATGAAGAGAGCAACAGATAAGCTTTCAGAGTCAACTTACCAAGCGTTTACATTTTGAGGACGCTTGCATACAATATCATTTCATATGTTTTACATAACATACATAACATACAACCACGTAGATCTATTAAGCTCATTCGGAAATTGGCACTGTAAATATATTATTCAAAATGAAACAGTGCTGTTTCAAAACTAACTACCGTATAATATAGTAAACCGACATACATTATTTAATTTTCAAAGTTGCTGCCTATTTATATGCCCCTTTAAAAGTTAAATATTGTGTGATAAACACGTTAATCTATGAAGTAAGAAATCAGGGAGTTTCAGATAAAATGTACTTACTGTTTCTTCAGAACTGTGTTTGAATAAATTATCGATCACCTCGGAAGGAGTTTTCTCGTTTTCTTCATTCCGTTCGAAACTGACAGCTCTGTCCCTCGTACCCTCCTATTTAAATTTATGTGAAAGAAAAATATTGTCAGGTTAATGGTCAAACTAACTTCTGACCTACAAAGCATTCAAGAGAAATGCTAACTGTAAAGGTAGGTAATCATATTTATATATTCTGTTCGAGTTTTATTTAAGGAACAAAAAGACTCTTTGCATAGAGTTAGACTCCTATTATAAATTTGTGGTTTATTGGTATTTATAAAATCTTTAATAACTATCCTAGTCCCAGTCAACTCCCCCTTCTTCATTTGAAATCATTTCTGAAAAATACTGGGTATTCCTTTTTATTTGTTTATATTCGAAATCGATTGATACCGGGCAATTAAACAACCTGAGCCAAAAATGCATGTTTTAAAACTGTGTTTAGTTCCCAAAGTCATTTAATTCTAAATTATCTTGGTAGGCACAGATAGGTAATAGTAATTTTTAATGTATTTCATCTATCTTATAAAAAATCTTGCAGCAATACTAAAATCACATCTTTTTCTGGTGTTGCGACGCGCATCTGCTAAAATGTTAACAATGAAATTACTTGACAGTATTTTGAATACAGAAAGAAAATTTTACAAATGGCATACTGCAAACTATAGATACATTAAATATTTTCATTGTATTCTTAAAGGTTGTGACATAAATGTTAATTTGCCTGTAGATTGTGGCAAGCATTTGGTTTACCAGGCGTTGCCAAGCGTGTCGCCATTTTAGGATCGCATGGTTGCTGTACCATCGTCACGTGATTTGCTTGAAGCAGGGATGATTGTTTCATAATATTCTTGCGCGGAGGTTGTGAAATCGGAAACATTTCTATCCTTTATTTACGCATTCATGCAATGCAAATAGCAACTGAAATCAATTTTAGAACGTGAAATTAAAATTATAGTATTTTCTATACGTCAGAAATACCCGGATGTAAACAATCAACTTAGGCGACCGCAAGTAATATAGTTCCGAGATTTTGGTTATATAATTTGACCGTAACTTGTATGTTTTGGTTTACGAAGTGTTAATCATTTTTCACGTAACCACTAATCGTGTACGTCAACATTCGGGAAATAAATGCTCGAGCGCAGGTCGAGGTTTCGCTGCCTACGAGACGGGTATACCCGTCCCTCTTCTATGTCAACCTATTTGCCTACAGGACCGGTTTACCTGTCTTGAAATTTCCCCACATTCCAACCTATAAACAATGCAAATGACGTCTAATGAATTTATCCTAGAGCAACCAATCATATTAAAAGAATATTTTCCATCAGTGTCTGCAGTTCTATTTTTAAAATTACACAGGAAAGCCCATAATGACCTAAATGACCTGGTAAAGTTCCACATTTCAAAATGGTGGACGCGATTCAACTGCAGGGTAAAGTAGACATAACAACTGCAATATTCCCTCTAAACGTCGAAGATTCGATAAGGAAATTAGGTCCTTCATATTGCATTGTTTATTTTCTTAATATTTATTTACAAATCAAGCAGATTCTTCAAAAATTTAAAGCTGTTTATGGTGATTCTTCCCCATCTAGCCCCTTCGCTGTTTACCCGTCTCACATTTACGTTAGCATATTTCAAACTAAAGCAAGATTTTTTTTAGAATAAATCTGTTCATCTGTATGCATTTTTTATTTTTCTTTCTAAAAATTGTAGGTTTTGTGTACTTTCTGTAAACAATAAAGCCTCTAAACTATTCTGTCATAACTAAGGTGATTTCCAGAAAAGTTCTTTGGCAAATACAGTGTACATAACGTAATCGGGTGCTCGGCAGCAAAAGGGTTAACTGTGCCATTTTGTGATTGCTTAAGTGTCGTATACAACAGCTGGTGGTTTCGTGGTATTTCCCATCGAAATCTTTGAATGTATGCTGATTTTAACTGCCTCAATATTGAAAATAAAATCATTTGACCACGTACAAGTAGTACATTATTATCCTGTATAGCGAAATTAAATTCTACGGAAAGTCACGCAGTAGTGATTGAAGTTGACGACTGACTGACAGTTTTCATGCTGGTAATGTAATTTGGTCTGTACTGCGCACGAACGTTCTGAGTACATTGTTATGTTGTCGTGACCGTTCTACAATCAAACGCAAACTGCGTATACTAAACAAAAAACAACTTGATGTATTTTATATGACTTTATGTCAACAAGTGTATTGGGAAAAACTTACCTTTTCTAAATCCGAATCATCATCTTCTTCATCACTGCTGGATGAGTCTCTCTCACGTATTGTCTCCAGCGATTTCTGCCGGCCTGTCTTTAATGTAAATTTGTCTGCAACATTGCCAAAGATCCTCGCTAGTTTACCGGCCCTCTTCCTTGTCTTGGCCGATACCTCTGATTCCTTGACGAATAAGAATACATAGATCAGTAGTGTTTGTATTTCAGTAAGTGCGTTTTCGAATTAAATATACTCTGGCTACAGACCATATTCATTTTCTTTTTTTTAAAACCACCTTTTCGAAAATTGCATTCAGCATCTCACTTGATCCTGAGGTGTTGAGTGGTTAAAGAACATTAAGTTATTGAATTTCGCTTAAGGGGTTATCTCAAGTCAACAAAACAGTTTGGATACGGACTTGTAAAATCGTGTTTTAAGTGAATGGAGAAAACGCCCTATAAATGTTTCTGTGTTTGTCTGCATTATACTTACAGGCATTATTTCAACTTGAAAACCATTGTTGAAAGGAGCACGAGATATTTCCACATCTTCATTCTGTTCTTTGATATGAGCCATTTCCTGTTATTTAAAACAATATTAGCATGTAAAGCAATTAAATTTGCAAGTCTTAGTTATATAGCAAGGCGCAAAAAAATAAGATAAACCTTTTGCTTTTAACAGTATCATTTTGTCTATGCTATAAATATTAGCATTGATAACAATAACTTTATGGCAACTTTATCATTCTCGACAGAAGGTAAAGGGATCTGGATTTGGCATTATCCATTGTTCGGCACTTCATCTGTCCGTGCGTCTGTGTCCGTCTGTCCGAAATTGAAAATGATTATAATTCAAAATGTTTTAGCTAGTACATTTTGTACATGTGTATCACCAACCTCTCATAAATATTAATTAGTACATGACCTTTTCTCATATATAGCATTATCTCCCTTAACCTATCAAAAGCAGAGTTCTTCCGTTGACAATATTTAGAAAATAGGAATTTTTGACAGGGTGTAAGTAAGCTTTAGACGGATCTCCATGAAACTAAATACAAACACAATTCACTGTAGTGGGATAGTGCACGTATAACTTTCATCGGAATTTCTTAAATGACTAAAGAGTTATTGCCTTTTACATTTTTTATTTCAAGAATTTCCGAATAAAGTAACCAATTGATGGGGGGTGGGGGTGGAGGGGGCTGTTGTACAAACGCAAGGTTTATCAAGATATCTTAATATCTAACTTTAGAGTGATTGATGTTGAATTGTTGTAAACTCCTTACATTCCAACATAAACCAAGAAGCCAATTAATAGAATTTTATTACTTAAAGGTATTCAAGGATGAAACCTTTATCACATTCGGCCAGGGATACCAATTCACTGAATTTGCTTGAACTTAAAATCGCATTGTGATGACAAAGCTCATGTTAACATGTCACGACTAATTGGACTAACTAGCCCCTGTTAGAGATCCTTTGAAAGAAAAGAACGCAACCAAGTCACGATAATAGAAAACTCGGTTTGATAGGGTCTTTTCATAAGAGGTAATGGAAGGTGCAACACGCCTCACACACCGGCTCACGCAGAACTCTGTTATCCCAAAAGACAAGAAAATTTAATAACACTGAATCCAAGTATGAATTTGACAAAATTTGACGTTTCAGCTTTAGAAAGACAAAATTTGTGCCTAAGCACGCATTTTGGTTTTGGCGGATTCTGAAAAAAATGCTCTTGTACATCATCCGTGCATTTACCAAGAATCGCTGATCCAAAATCTTAAAATAACTTTGGTTTTAGCATAATAAATGTAGCCGCGCCATGAAAAAAAAAAACAACATAGTGCGTTTGCGATCAGCATGGATCTAGACCAGCCTGCGAATCCGCGCAGACTGGTCAGAATCCATACTATTCGCTTTCAAAGCCTATTGCAATTAGAGAAACCCTTAGCGAACAGCATGGATCCTGATCAGACTGTGCGGATGCGTGCTGGTCGCAAATGCACTATGATGTTTTTCTCATGGCGCGGCTCAATTATTATTTTTGTGAAGCATCTATTAGTTAAAAGTTTATGTGAAAAGTTTATAACTTTCTGTGAACTGGATTACAAGTAACAACTTCTAGAAATGCATGAATCAAAAACATTTTACATGTATGGGCGCCGTCACAAGATACAACCGAATTCTATCACGTAATCGTGTCTTTTAATTGACACGTGCGAAACAAATCGCCATCTTGTTTCGATGTCATGTCCAATTCATTGCATGGTGTACTCATATAGCAGTACTAAGGTCTGAAATGACAAAGGTGTGTTCTGTTCGGCTCTGTTATATTCTGTTCTGTTCTTCTTTTTAAAAAAAAGCTAGAGGAGTAGCTTACCTTATTTATATTATCAGTGTCACCATCATTCCTGAAATGGAAGCATGAACATTAAATTATACAGTAACATGCATAGTTCATTAGTGTGTAGCTAACCCTTCACTTATTCGCTGAGTGATTAAATTTTAAATTTATTTTAAATTTTTTTATTTTTAAGTTTATTTGATAATTTCTACTGTATTTTACTTTAAGAATCGTTCTCTGTTCTATGTAAAATGGAAGTAATATAATATTATGTAAGTTCTATCTATAGTTCGTCAAAAAGACAATTTTACAATGTAATTCAAACATGATACATGTATTCTGGTCAACAGGGCAAAACCCTGTCCTTTAGATAGCTGGTTGTGCAAATTCCAAGCGTCAGAAATTATTCATATTTTTCTACTATTTCTGTCGTTTTTTTTTCTGTTTTGTTTTGTTGGGTTTTACATCGCACCGACATAAATTTAGATCATAATTATGGTGGAGGTAGACCAAATGTGACCCTCCGTGCATTATTTCATCACAGGCGGTCACCTTTGTAGAACCAACGACCTTCCGTAAGCCAGCTGGATGGCTTCCTCAAATGAAGAATTTAACAACCTGAGTGAGGCTTCAATCACCCCCGATCGTAGTCAGTGCCTTTAACCACTCGGCTATGGACGCCCCTAATATCTCTGTTAACGACATGACAGTATGAACATGAACATTTTCTTCGGACTGGTTTTATGGTTTAAAAAAAAGCGTTCAGCCATCTCTTTCTTGTGTTCTATCATTTTTAACGTTTTTTTTTTGGCTTCAATACACTTTGTAAATTAAAATTTATCTTTGATTTTATTACAGTTGAAGTTTGTCATTAAAACTCCAAAGATTCTCTATATTTATGAGATTTATTTCGGAAACAATCAGTTTGCCTTTCATTCAAATAAAAGTAAATATTGTTTTTAACTGTAGTAGTACCTTATTTGTCCATGATTTGGATCTGCTAACGGTATATTCTCGTTATTGGAAATCTTGTTTTCATTCTTTGACATCATGTGATCGACCCCACAAGTGCTGGATTCAGTCTCTCCATCAGACCCCGAACCATTTGAATTTCCGATTTTATTTTTCCACTTTGTCATCACTGTAAACTGTAGACGGGACACTTTCCAAATAAAAAAAAAAGAAAGAAAAGAAATTTAAAAACACTCGGTGAAAATTCAGTTATTTATGTTAACAGCCTGGCCATACAAGGCTTGTATTTATATACACATACGAATGTGATTGTGAATCTGTCTTTTCTACCAAGTGAATTCAGTTACACATATGTAATATGAAATATATTATCTATACAGTCATTTTTGACGAGCTCCTTACTATGTATCTATGTGTTACTTTAAGACATAATTATCAAGGAATTTCGTGATTTTCTCATTAAAACATTTAGTACACAAATAATGTATTTGTGTTGTATATAATGCATATTTTGAGCCATGCTTCGTTTTTTGATAACGTTGCGAACCCTGTTCAAGTTGTGGGCTAGCACGTGGATGATCAGGGGGTTCTTTCAATTTGATCGTCTGTAAGTGAAATAATGTCCAGACAAAGTACAATGTTAAACTGCTGGATGAGTCTCTCTCTCACGTATTAAATTAAACTGAGAAATCGCCATTAAATCAATGTATCTAACTTCAGTTTTGTCAGTGTGTTCTAAAATCATGTATATATACGAAATAAATCTAAAGCATTTTAAACATTAGACATAATAACGGTAAATGAGCCGCACCATGATTGAGGAAACCAACATAAAGTGCGTTTGCGACCAGCATGAATCGACCAGCATCCGCGCAGTTTGGTCATGATCCATGCTGTTCGCTTTCAAATTAGAGAAACTGTCAGCGAACAGCATCCTGACCAGACTGCGCGGATGCGCATGCTTGTCTGGATCCATGCTGGTCGCAAATGCACTATGTTGGTTTTCTCATGGCACGACTCAAATTTGTGTAATGAAGTCTGACGTAATATCTGACGATTTTTTTAGTTGAATAATCTATTCCTGGCTATTAAAAATTCTGTTCTTAATAATGTTTCAACAAACTTTTAAAAATCATAACTAGATCTATCTTGGCAGTTATCTCAGAAACATAATCTAGCCGAAGATGAATTAAACCTAACAGAGGCTATATGAATTACATCAAAACAAAACATTTAAACAAACTTAAAAAATGAGTGCATGTATGTTAAAACTATCATAAACCTTATGTCCTCTTCTAGTTAACATAAAAATAAACGATATTTGAAAGGTTTGCGTTGAAATTTAGAATCTGCAGTTTTTCTCAAGCTATGGTTGGATATCGAACAATTTTCAGTTTTGTTGCTCGTAAATACGTTTAACTTCTAATATTATCTAATGTGTGTCTCAGCCGCTAATTTTATATACCAAAATAACTGTTTAGGTAAAAGCCTGTTTGCTTGTTGTTAGCTATATTGAATTATATCAGAAAAAAAAAACAATTTATTTTCGGTATTTATAAACTCATCTGGTCTGTAGTTCTGTTCAAATATATTTGTCTGAAGTCCCAAAGTCCCATTACCTTAAAAGTTACTAAACCATTACCTTATATTAAATTGTGAATTGTATTCCTTATAAGTCCTCGAATTTATGCGTATATCCAACACCAGCTTACCAGTTCCCTAGCCACTGTTTATACTTAAAGTATAGCATGTTTTAATGTTTGAGATTTTTTATTCGGTATATACTGTACTTGGACGAGACTATAATAATAGATAAAAACGAAAACGTATTAGCTATAAAGACGTGTTTGAACATAAGACAGTCCAGTCAGTGGAAAACAAAACATTATCGACATAGTCTCTTACAAACATGTGGACACCGCCATTGTGCGTTTCACACTTTACAAACTGCCGCAGGAGGTATTACGTATTTGATAAATATCTTTATATGATTACATCAACAGTAAAAACAAACACTGCAAGCAAGTCAACTTAAAGCCCGGATGTCCGAAAATAGAGTTATTTGAGAATATTTTTCTTTTTTCCGCGTTTAAACGATCCTAATCCAAGCAGGGCTTCTTGAATAAACGAATCGCGTAAAAGTAGCATTCAGCTCTTATATATACCGTTTTACAGCAGCTACATACAAAAACTTTTTTCCATTAGAACAGTGTCGAAGGAGGTTGGCCCGCGAGGGCCGCCGTCGCTGCCCCAGAAACACGGGCAATTCGGATGCACGTGATGAACAGATAGTTTGGAATACACGACATTTCATTCCTACGTCACCAGGGAGATGTAAAGGTCAAGTGAAGTCAAGTCAAATAAATTTTATTTACAAGGTCGGTGGTACAAACAATATAACATAAGCTCGTAAAGACCATTTAAAACCGACTTAAAGATATCTAATACATGTACATAGGATAAGAAAACATAATGTGTGACAATAAAAAGGCATGGTAAAAAATATTGAAATCCTAGCATAGACACATTAAATACAAGCAAAAGACAACTGAACAGTTAAAGCTATGGTTAAGAAATATAAAGCACATGATATAACTGTAGCGCCTATAAGACTGGTAAGTAAGCAGAAGCTTAGAAAGCACATAGCACATTGCAACAAAAGTTTTGAACTAAGCTGGCAGAGAAAAGCAAAGGTAACATAACAGCAACTAAACTTAGAAAGTATTAAATGCCTCCGCTACTATTTTCTATGTAAAAATAACAGTTTATAACATATTTGTATCAGCATTTGTAGCCTTTCACTTCCTGCGAGACCACACCAAGTACCCGGATAATCTTGACTCTGTTCAGCGACACTGACTCAGTGCCAACATGGCTGACGAAAAGGCGATGTATGTACTTAATATTCTTGTCTTTTTCATTTTTTTATGTTTATCTGCAATGTTAGTATAAAACTTTTAAAAGCCATAATATCCTGTAATGGTAACATGATTTGTGTACTAAATATTTTGTTCTACAAATCACTTTATGTCGCTGGAATTCATTAAAATGTACCCGAAAAAGTCTTCAATATGGACATATTTATGTTTCCGACCGTTTTAAAGTATCTGAAAATGCAGTGATACCTTACTTATCAACTGTATTAGTTCAACAAACATCTCTATGACAATGTGTAATAGTATCAAAGTTTAAAATTTACTTTTTATAGCTAAAAATCTGTATTGATTAGGAGGTTGATTTGGATTTGCGGATAATTCCTGACAGATATAGGAAACAGAGTTGGATAAACATGAACTTAAAATGGATAAATACCTAAAAAAACGAAAACATAGCCGTTAGTCCGTCATGTATGAACCATAGATGCTCAAAGTTCAGTGACCCCCCCCCCCCCCCACCCCTCTCACCCTCCCCATGTCAGTCCATGTATCCCCCACTTTTCTCCCCTACTAGCTGTCTGAAAAATGTCATATTATTATAGTAAATAACTAATCATAAATCTAATTAAGAAATAATTTATAGCAAAAGAGTATTTTAACACTATTTATGCACAATGGGCGGTTATACGTCGGGCGTAATAATGTCACGAGGGTGCAGCCGGGGTGAAATTATTTGCACGACGTATTACCGCCCGAGTGTATAGATAGTGTTAAAACACGGGTTTGCTATAAATTATTTCGATTCTAATATGCCCTTAATCTAAAACAGTAGATAAAATATAGTAGCGCTCTTTCTTGGTCGCAACAAAAACATTGGCGTCACCGCACGTTAACGTGACGTCATTCTAGCGTAAGAGTGTTTTAACAGAGAAAAGCATATTAGAATCCCATTTAAACATGTCGTTCTGATATTTAAAGAAATATTTGATGTAAATGTTCATTATTTTTTCAATTAGTATATGAAAATAACATTACAAAAACAGGAATATATGCTTAAATAAGTCAGTGTTCTATGTAAATTTTCAAGTTCATACACCTATATACATGTACAAACTAATTATATGGCCGCAGTGACATTTCTGCTAGATTTTGCAACTTTCATGTGTTAAATTCAGTAAGACTTATACACATCAATTTGCAGACAGTTGTATGTACTTTCAGATTGTAGTCGCAGTTTTGTAAACACATACATATTTCTTTAAATATTTCGGCACGTAACAACTTCGTAATTCTATATTTTGCATTTTTGATACGTGTGACATCGCAGCTAGATTGAAGTATACATAATATATTAAACGCCAAAATCAAAGTCAAAATGAGACAAAAACTTACTAATTCAAAAGTAAAATTTATGTACTTTTTTGTCGAAATAAAATAGAAAGCATACAATAGTTAAAGAAAATACAGAAGGTTTAACAAATCCAGTCGCGGAAGGAATGAAATCTTACGTTTTCAGTTGGATCTGTCTTTCACTTCCGGTTTGTTTCTACCTATTTGGCCGATTTTTTTTTATGAATTTACCAAGCCATTGGCAAATTCTGTTATATAACTTGCATGACGTTTTTGTAATGTATTCTATTAGTCTATGTCGAATTAAATTTATACCGCAATTATTAAACGTAAATGCGATCACATTTACTAGCAGGGCGATTGTTTTGCCTTACTTGTGATATAAGAATATAAACAATCGTATTTTTAAAACGAATTTCATGAAACATTGAAGTGTAAGAAACTTGCACATTCCAGATGTCCGCTAACAACGTACGCAAATCCGACAAAGTTTGAAGACTATACCTCTTATGTCAACAGAGATGCATACACTAACCAGACCAGACGATATTTATGTCTAAAGTATACGGTAATACGATACATAATAATATAATCTGTCAATCTTGATTTTTCATAGCTAAAATAGGCATGGTATTGCTGTTTGTTTTTTTCCCCTGCTTTGTGCATCTGTGAATTAACGTTGTTTCTTTTATTTAAATAAATGTACCAGTTCCGCTCCCTACTCATAACTTTTACTGATCGACGAAACAACAAATAAGATCACTCTTTTCCATAATCTGACACTTATTGACCTTTTTTTCTCCTATCGTCAAATACTCTAAAATATCTAACTGTTTTGTCCGAACTTATTCATGATTATTCGTATTGTTCTTAAAGCCCCGGTCGTATTTTCCTAAAACAGCTGGAATAAATAAAAGATCTGTTCTGTTCTAATACGTTATATTTTGTTCCCTTACCTCATTATGAACGTTATGATTTCATATCCCTGGACAGAATTGTCAGTTGTTGGTATTTGTAGTTCTGTAAATTAACACCGCGTAAGTTAGAATAGAGCTACAAGAAAACCGCCAGGTTTTAGATTCTTGGTTAATTTTGACGTTAAATTGAAGCAAGAAAATGTTACCTCTTTTAAGTTTTAAATATGTCATCATAATGTTCATAAAGTCAAGAACACCTACATACGTGCTATTAGGTTGTCGTATTTGGAAAAACATGATTTTTTTGCCTCTAATTGTAAATTTTAGTGATTTTCACTATATGTTCAATGTAAGTGATGGGGATAGCCTACTTTGAAATAAAATTGGAAGCAAGAAGATAATTCAGTTAGAATAAATATATTTACATCAAATTGAAGAGAAGAAATTGATTTACAATGTTATATCTGCTAAAACATTCACACATGTAAATAAATATTTAAGAAAAGATTTTTTTTCGGTGTTCATGCAAAATGAACGACAGAATAGTATCGGCAAATCCATAAATCTCGCTAGCGATTCATGTTTAAATTGCCGATCCTGTTCTGTCGTTCATTTCGCATGAACACCGGAAAAAATAGTTTCATTTCTTATATTTACATTATATTTCTTTTCCAACTGTAAACTATATAATATTATGAATTTCATATAATTTGTAGCATTTAGCATTAAAATCAGCTTCCCGGCCATTCTATTCACCAGACGGAATCTAAGGAACGTTATCCCTGACTATTATCAACTGAATGGCAAGATGTGTTATATAAGTAATGTTAACACAAACGTACATGTATTTCCAACACACGAGTTAAATTCCTTGCAATAATTCATTTCTCTTGTTATTAATTATAATGTTATATATTTACACAAATTAACTAGAATATATTTAGTACTTGATTGTAGCAACTCAAAGATTTTATACATACTTGTATGGTTTAATGAGTTCTGTACGTAATTCTTTATAAACTCTACATTTAAAAACAAAATGAAGTTCATCTTCAATCTCATTAAGATCACAAAACTGACAAATTCGTTCGTGTCGTTAAAACTTGTCTCTGCCGCACCTGGCAGACTCTATACGTAACTCATGATATACGGGGTTTCGTTAAACAACTTCGTTATGTTTTACATAATAATATATTACAATAATTTTCAGTACCAAAATTTGTTTTAACATGTAAATATAAAGTTTTTAAAACATTATTTGCAGCCATTTCGGCACATCATTTTTGCTTTAAACAGTCTAGAATTCATTGTTTAAAAATGGGTACAAATGGTTAAGCTTCAAATTGACTTGGTAAATTCCAAACAGCAGAAAAAACATGATCGTCAAGAAGGCATTTCACATGGCATGCCCATTATTTTACACCATTATGATTATACTGTTCTAAAGCATTTTGGCAAATACCTCTTAAAATAACATTATCTGCTCGTAATAAACATTATGGAACCACTTCAGCTGGAAGCATTGTTTTCCATCTTTTATCATTAATTATCTTGTCTAGGTACGGCACTTGAAACGCACTTAGGTGTGTTGAACGGCCACTAAAAGTATTATTTTACATACGTATATATACATGTACATTATGAGTAACTGTATTAAACTAAAATAATTACCCCAAAGTTAAAGATTTAAAAAAAAATTCTTGACTCCATGTACTTTATCACCAGTCAGTCAATGGAATGACCGGCTTGGAGCTTTTATCTTCAAGCATTTTTAAATGTATTTAGGGGTCTCCTTGAACAAGTGGTTAAGTGCACCGGCTTCGAGTCATTTATCCTCACCTATGTAGATTCGAAACCTTGTCCGTGTTGTACAATTCTTTCATCTCAGTCGGCTTATAGAAGGTCGGCGGTCATGGCACATATTTTCTCATTTCAGTGTTTGAAAATCATGATTAGATTTAATTGCTCCTTAGTTTTATCTTGTAATTAATATTTCATCTTTGCGAACATTTAACAATCTGTTTTTCTGATTGATATAAAGTTATAACCTTCTTTAAGCGCTTTTAATAACTGTAAAACTAAAGCAAGTAAGGAGTATTTTTGTAAATGCAAAAAAGCGTATAAAGACTTGATAAGTAAAAAGAAGAAAATATATTTGAAAAATAAATACTCTGAAATAGAAAAGCTGAGATTTTGTAAACCTAAGCAATTTTGGAAATATTTCAAAAATAAGAAAAAATCAGTTGGAAGTAATGACATTTCTGTGGACGAATTCTGTACCTATTTCTCAAATTTATGTAACAATGTTTTTGAATGTAACAATAATGAAGCCAATACTTTTTGTCAAGAAAATGATTTTGATAATTGTGACTGTGCATTTGAAGAACTGAATGTACCTATATCGCCTGAAGAAATTCTATGTGCGGTAAAATCACTTAAGAAGGGAAAAGCAGCAGGCCCAGATTTCCTTCTTAATGAATATTTTGTAGAATGTATAGATATTTTGATTTCTCATTTATGTGATTTATTTAATGCAGTTTTAGAGTCTGTTTTTTTCCCAGATAAATGGACAGAAGGAATTATTATACCTGTTCATAAGAAAGGTGATTCAAAAAATGTTCAGAATTATAGAGGAATAACACTTGTAAGTTGTTTCTCGAAATTGTTCACGACAGTTTTAAATAAAAGAATAGAAAAATTTTGTGAAAATAACAATGTCATTTCTGATGCGCAATTCGGCTTCAGAAAAGGCAAATCTACTGTAGATGCTATATTTATTTTGCATTCCGTTATACAACATTATTTGAATAACAACCAACGTTTATATGTTGGATTTATTGATTTGAAATCCTGTTTTGATAGCATAAATAGAAACTGTTTGTGGCTTAAATTATATAGAAATGGTATCCAAGGTAAAATTTTACGCGTTATTAAAGACATGTATGAAAAGGTGAAATCGTGTGTACGATGTTGTAACACATTTTCAGATTTCTTCAACTATGCAGTCGGATTGCGTCAAGGGGAGGTAATTTCGCCTCTGCTCTTTTCTTTATTTGTTGAAGACTTAGAACTACATTTACAAAGTAATATTGATTCTGGTTTGCCTTTTGATGATATTGTTTTAATATTATTGCTATTTGCTGATGATATGGCAATTCTGGGAAAATCACCTGAAGACCTACAAAACAGCCTAGATAGTTTGTCTGATTACTGTTCTCTCTGGGGTTTAGAAGTTAATACCCATAAAACTAAAGTAATGGTATTTAGAAAAAGAGGCGCTATATTTGCAAATGAACAGTGGTTATATAAGGGGGAGTCTTTAGAAACTGTAGATAATTTTAACTATCTCGGTACCATTTTCAACTATACTGGTAATTTTCAATGAATCTAGAACATCTAACAGGCAAATCACTAAAAGCGTTGAAAGTACTGATGCTCAATTGTAAAAAATATGATGTAAAACCTAAACTCCAATGCCAATTATTGATTCTTTTGTCGGCTCTATCTTAAATTATTCTTCTGAGGTTTGGGGTTGTACTAAATCTAAAGAAATGGAGCGTATTCACCTCAAATTTTGTAAAAGTATTCTTAAGGTCAGATTAGGCACATGTAATGCTGGAGTTTATGGTGAATTAGGGAGATATCCTCTGTATATTTCTCGATATGTTAGGGTAATTAGATATTGGTGTAAGTTGTTAAGTACAGACAATATTATATTGAAAAGGATTTATGAGCAAAATGTTTCTGATTGCTCTAAAGGTTGTAAAAATTGGATATCAAATGTTAAAAGATTGTTAGATACGCATGGATTTTCTGACTGTTTTATATATAGTGATAAGATAGATTGTAAAACATTCCCTAATATATTTAAACAAAGATTGATTGATAATTACATGCAAGACTGGCATAACTCCATTCAAAACAGCAAGGTGTTAGAACTTTACTTACAATGTAAAACAAGTTTGTCATATGAAACTATCTTGATATTTTACCGGGTAACTTAAGATTTTACATTTCTAGATTAAGACTATCCGCTCATTCTCTCAGAATACAAACCTGTCGTTTTAATAGAAATAGACTGCCACGAAATGAGAGACATTGCCAATGTTGTAATACTTATGATATCGAAGATGAGTACCACTTTATTTTAATTTGTCCTTGTTACAGGAATTTACGTAAGAAATATATAAAGAAATACTTTTATGTAAGACCATCGATGTTCAAATTTATTCAGTTGTTGCAAACTACTAACAAATCTCTATTATACAAATTTGCAAAATATGTTAAAGAAAGTTTAGAAATTAGAAATACTATCATAAATGTCTAGTAAACTATGATCTATGATCATCCTCTATGTAAACTGTTTTTATTATACTTTATCATACAGTTACACGTGATGTATATGTAATGTAAATGTTAAATTTATATTGATGATGTACTATGTACAAATCTAATAAAATATATGTTCTGTTCTGTTCTGTTCTTAATTTTTCATTCGGTTACATATTGTAATGATATGCTATATGTGACCAAAATATTTATTTCATTTTTTTGTAGTGTTTGGTCCATGGTAAAGTTTGCTGACATCTAGTCTTTATTCAAAGTTTAAACGGATAATAACTATGTTTTCAATCAATGGCTATGACTGAAAACAGAGCTTGTGCGTCTGTGATATATTACAGACTCCGGTATATACAGGAGTAACTAAATTTGAACGAAAAATATCTTAAATATATATACATGTATTTTGTAACCATGGTGATACTAACCCTAACCTTTAGTCAGTATATTATGCATATTATACACTTAATGCGTGCGCACATGCAAAAATGAGTAATTTTGCCGTGCGCTCCAACTGATAATAATTCCGCGCATGCGCAGAACGGCTGCTCCAGCTCTGCAATAAGAAACATTCTCAATCAATAACAAAACCCAGCCATAGAAGTATAGATAAAGCTAAGATTAAAACATATTCTAAGAATCTTTTTTATTGGGCAAAGAACCAGCATTAAAATATGGCAATGGTCATGATTTTTTTCCATATTTTACTTCAACATAATAAAATCATAATTAACCAAACAATATTCGAATTATAAAGATACAAAAAGTAACAAAAAGTACAATAATGACATATGTGTAACATGTGCTATTCTGAAAACCTAAGGAATAGAAAGATAAACACGTATAAAACAGATTTCATAAAAGGTACGAAATTCACAACCTTCCTATTGAAATTAAAGAAAATTCATGAGTAACATTTAATATCTATATATGTACAAATAATGAACATATTACTTTTAACACTTAAAATAATTGATGAATGTGTTATTGGTGGACATGAATGTACGAGACTGTTCTCTTGCTGGACGTGCACGTACGAGACTGTGTTCCTGGTCGACCTGACCGTACGAGATGGTGGTTTTGATGGACATGACCGTATGCGACTATGCTTTTGGTGAACGAGCACGTACGAGATTTTGTTCCCGGTGAACCTGAACGTTCGAGACAGACATTGCTCTTGGTAGACGTGACCTTACAAGACTGTGCTCTTGGTAGACGTGACCTTACGAGACTGTGCTCTTGGGAGACGTCATCTTACGAGACTGTGCTTTTGGTAGACGTCATCTTATGAGACTGTGCTCTTGGTACACGCGACCTTACGAGACTGTGCTCTGGGTAGAAGTGACCTTACGTGACTGTGCTCTTGGTGGACGTGACCTTACGAGACTGTGCTCTTGGTAGACGTCATCTTACGAGACTGTGCTCTTGGTACACGTGACCTTACGAGACTGTGCTCTTGGTAGACGTCATCTTATGAGACTGTGCTCTTGGTACACGTGACCTTACGAGACTGTGCTCTTGGTACATGTGACCTTACAAGGCTGAGCTCTTGGTAGAAGTGACCTTATGAGACTGTGCTCTTGGTACACGTGGCCTTATAAGACTCTGCTCTTGGTAGACGTTATTTCACGAGACTATGCTCTTGGTAGACGTCATCTTATGAGACTGCTCTTGGTACACGTGACCTTACGAGACTGTGCTCTTGGTAGACGTGACCTTACAAGGCTGTGCTCTTGGTGGACGTGACCTTACGAGACTGTGCTCTTGGCAGACGTCATCTTACGAGACTGTGCTTTTGGTGGACGTGACCCTATGAGACTGTGTTCTTGGTTGACGCGACCTTACTTGATTGTGTTTCGTACGTGAATATGCACTTGTTGGACGTGCACGTACACCAGTTTGTGTTCCTGGTGGCCATGCACGTGCACGGCTGTTCCTGGCGGACATACACGTACGGAATTGTGTTCTTGGTGAAAGTGCACGTCCGTTTATGATTCCACTAAAGGTAAGGAAGTTACAGAAACCTGACGAATAAACTGGGCTCATCTTCAAGTAACGAAATCTTCTACAACTTCTGCCTGACATTTCACTAGAAGCAGTGTGGGAGTGTATTAATGAAATTGTTAGTCGTTCCATTTAAAGTATTTAAGTTGATTTAAGTAACATTTTAGCCAAATGCATTTACGCAGCCTGCAAAAATTCTTAACACAATATGCTTTGATCTATGTACAATATTGATATTTCTGTAAAACTTTTCAATTTAGCAATAATTATGATTGATGATTTGTTAACATTTCCATCTATTTTAAAGGTGGCATTCTACGGAATCCTGTTCGTGCCACTTAAATTGTCGCCTCGCCAACACGCGACAACGCGATAATTATCGCGTTGTCGCCTTGTCCGAAAACATACTTACATGCGAGATTTAACAATCCTCGCGAGGTTAAGAGGGCGACAATTATCGTCTTAATTGTCGCTTGTCGTTTTTAAACCTCGCATCGTGAAATTGAAATCCAATATACATAGTTGCGAGAATTAGTAAAATCTCGCATTGTCGCATTGTCGCTTTGTCGCCCGGTGATAGGGATTATTTCTTACTACAGCATCATTGGTGAAATTTTCTGCTACACCGTTGACAAAGGGAAACTACGGAATCCGGTTAGTGTCCCATTGAATGCCGACGAAATATTGACTAAAAACGAGTATGAAAACAATTTTCTACACGCCATCGGAAAAATTTGCTGAACTTTGCAATTTTTGCTTAAAATACTAGCCGTACAATATGGAAAAAGTGCTTATGAAATATTTATTTGGGGTAAATAACTGCAAATAAAACTTTTTTTATAGAAAATGACACTATCTGAAAGTCTGTGTCAAAAAGACAATATTATCTGTTCCTTCGTCTGTACGTGATTTAGGATATCAGCTGTATTTCCGTACTTTTCCGTGCGGAAAAAGTCGTGTTTTTCAATAACCTTTAACCTGCTGGACAAGATTGATTCTGCCTTTACGATCAGTGTAGATCATGATCAGCCTGCATATCCGTGCAGTTTGATCATGATCTGCACTGTTCGCCATTCAGTAAGTATCTTTTTGGATAGCACCCTTTGTAACAGTTAATGGTACTGTCCAAATTGAAGGATGGACAAGTTCATTATAGAAATTTAGCAGGGTAAGTGTTAACTTCAAATAATTTTAAAATGCCCAAACACGAGATATTTTTATGAAATAACTTCTATAAATTAAATGTAAATATTGTCTAAACAGACATGTAATTTGTATATTTTGACAAACTACGGTTTCGTCGTGGGACAGTCTAAACATGTACCATTTTTCGTGAAAATATGCATACTTCTTCATATATTAAATATAGGGATTGGCCTTGTCAGAGGAGTCATATCTTCATAACTTGATGTCTTATTTTGATAAATAAATGATACCTTAATGCAAAGGGCTACCCCTCCCTAGAGAAAAAGCCAATTTTGGTTCAAACCCGGGTCGGCTGGGGGTCAATGTCATGGGTTAAAATTTTGGGTAATTTTCTCAAAAAAGAACTTTTTAGGCATCGGGCAGGCACATCTTGACTGAGCCCAAACGCACCTTTGGAGCAATTCTCCGGCTCCCCGGTTGGACCAGTTTAGTCTTTGCCAGCACCCTACCGCATAAAAAGTTTGGTCATTCTATACCGTCCTGACTCTGATGGCATTATAGGACTTGAAGTAGCTTAAATTAAACCTAGATCCCCTACCAACATATTCTAAAAGGGTATAGGTAGATACCCGGGGATTAAGAGTCCGAACAGGGGTCAAAACAAACCTAGTGTCATTATAAAAATACCGTACCCATGACTACCCCCCCTACACATATGGCCACCCAAGTACTTTAACATGGTCTCAATCAAGGGATTAAACTTGTTTTCCCCTGAAAATAAATGGGAGAAAATTTTTTTTTTAATTTTAAAAGTGTACCTTGTTGAATATTGTCGAAAAAAATATTTTTTTTGTCTCCGATTTTGTTGTTGTTCTTTTTTCTTGCAAAAAACGAGTTTAATCTATTTCATCGACGGAACTCCCTTCAAAAAAAAATATCTTACCCTAAACAATATTCTGGGAGGGGGGATGGTTTTTTTTTTTTGGGTGGGTTTTTAAAAAAAAAATTTTAAAAAAATGCGAAAAAATAAAGTTTGGTGTAATAAAAATATTATTACTGATGCTAGGCAAAAATTTTAAAAAACAAAGAGTGATGAAAAAAATTTGGACCTTCAACGAAGTGCCCTTTTGACCTGAAATAAATAACAAAATTGGAAAAATAAAATTCGGTCGGTTATATTTTTTAAGCCCAGTGCGCAGACATATCATTAAAAATACAATATAAAATAAATAAAATTTTTCGTACACAAAATAAGAAACAAACACAAAATGGTCACGGGAAATAAGTACAGTTTACAGCTTAGCAGCTTAGCAGCCTAGCTGCCAGCACGTAAAGTTGGCGGTCTAGCAGCCCGGGGCATAGCACGTGAAGGGGCGGCCAACAGCCTATACGTTATTTTGTACACTTATTGAAGTCATTGGCACGCAGAGATATATAAGAAACTAGACTTAAACAGACTGCACGGCTGTTTATCGCACAGTGTTGCTAAACCCTTTCTCGAATGAACCCATACCAATGTTTAATGCAGTATTAATGTTCAAATCGGTATAAATGAAAAACTTTTTTAAACCACGCTCAACAATTTGAATTCGAACCTTATAAATCTCTGTAAATTTTTCCCGGTAAAATTATTTTCTTTTTTTGTCAAATGTTTTTCTTATGATTTTTTATTCAAAAAAATGCAGAAAAAAAGGGGGGAAAGGGGGAAAATTTATACAATACTGCAAAAACAATCGGGGACCCCCTATTTTTGTTTCTCTTTTACAGTAAAAAAATTTTAAGATTTATTATTTCGACGTTTTTTTCTAAAAAGGGGCTTTTTACCTTTTCAATAATAATGTACATCGGTAAAGATCAACTTTTGCTGTTATTTACAGTTATCAACGAGCAACTTGTTTTGAAAACCCGCTCATAACCCCTTTTTCATTTTAAATTTCCCTTTTTGGCAGAAATCCAAAATTTGTTTTAAAAAATCTTATACATGTTTTAAGAAACCAAATTTTTGTTTTTTTTAATGTAAAAAACAATTTTTCCCTTTTTTAAAGGGGCAGGGTTCTTTTTCGCCGCTCCAGTTTTGGGCGTGTACACAATTCTTGAAGGCTTTTACGCTTCATGGTTTTCGCGACGCTTTTTACGGCATTTCCGTATTTTTTGTTTTGAGTTACATCATTGTATTTTTTAAAGAAATGAAAGATTTTTTTCGGTGTTCATGCGAAATAAACGACAGAATAGGATGGGCAACCATGTTTAATTTGCCGCTTTTTCTGTCGTTCATTCGTAGAACACCGAAAAAAATATTTTCATTTCTTATATTTACATTAATTTCTTTTTCCTTGTAACAAAATAATTTAAAAATTTGCACATATTTTGTGGCTTTAACTTTAAAAAACATTTCCCGGGCCATTTGTTCACCAGAGGGAAACAACCGCGACGTCATCAAAGGGAACGTTCCCCTGACTATACCGACTACGAAACGAAAACGCGACAACACGATGATGATAACCGATACACGTAAGGGAAAAGGGTGAAAACGCGAGGGTACGAGGTAAAACCAATCACCATCGTAGTACGTATTATCGCGTTACATCATCGTGTGTCCTTTTCTTTATCGAGTTTGGGATTTGGGTTTTTCAACATCGACAAAAGTATCCATTTTCAATCAACCATTCAAAGGCGAGGGCCCCCTAACGAATTTCCATATTTTTAAAGTAAACCAAACAAAGAAAAGAATCCATGGCTGATTAAATTAGAAAATATTCTTTTTTCCCTACAGGGGGTACAAAAAGTTCAGTCTTCGTTCGCTATTTTAAAATCCTTTTGTGTAACGGGCCCCGGGATCGGGGCCCGAGCCGATCCCCCCACCCCCAACCCCACCCTTTGTTGGCTAGTATGACTTATATCATCAAAGTTTGCACCCACATTTTGGAAAATAAAATTTTCTCAAATTTTTCCCCAAACCCCCCCCAGGCGAACATTTTATACTTAAAATTTAAAAATTCCCCTGGGGAAGAACCCTTTGACCCCTTAAAATGAGGGAGAAAACCCCTCCAGCCCTTTAAAAATTTTAAGACAAAAAATGCACCAAAAGGAAACCCATTTTTATACCTTTTTTTCAAACGTTCCCGGGGGGAGACCCACTGACCCTCGAAAAGGGCGGGAAAAACCCCCCCATACCCCAAAAATTTGAATAAAAAATGCAATAAAAGTCCACTTTCCCATACCTTATTTCAAAATTGTAAATGGGAAAAGACCCAACCACCTAAAAAAAGGGGTGCCCCCATACGTACCTCAAAAAAATAGAAAAAATGCCCCAAAAGGCCAGCATTTCATACCTGTACTTTCCCACAAATACAAAAGGGGAACCCCGTACCTACCGCACGTCGCCGATGACGCTTTTTTTTTAAACTGGTCCCCCACCCCCCACCCCCCCACCCCCTCCTCCATCAACAATTTCGGGCCCCCGGCTGTTTTAACGAAATTAAGGTCGACTAAAAACATGCATACAACCGCGACAATACGGGCGCGGTTTAATATCCTGAGCTAAACGGACTCTAAGATTATATTTTTCAACCTGAAATAAATTTGGTACTGTGGCGAGTACTACTTAGTGCTCAAACCTTTAGAATAAATATATACTAGTATGGTGGGGACCACTGAAAACAAACTGCAGATTAGAGTAAAAGGTCATTCAGCCCCTTTCCCAAAACAACACATTGCATACTGAGCATCAAGCATGCATTACCCCTTATCTTATCTCTAAGTTGTAAAACGTTTTTAAATCTTATATTTGCTTTCGACATTTAGCGTTTGGGTTCGACATATAAAAAGGGCAAATTTTTGCGACATTTAAAGTTAAAGGGGCGACATTAAGCGGGAGGCGATTTTGCGACTTTTTGCGGTGGGTTGCACATTTAACGTCAAACCTTTCACAATAACGGTGGTTTTCGACATTTAGCAACGTTGCGACTTTTAAAGTTGCGGCATTGATTGCACACGAGTTTGTTAACGATAATTTTTAGTCGACCCTTTTGATTAAAAAGTTGTACCATAAATCTTAGCATGTGTTGTTCCAAAACGAACTCTACGGAATGACTTCTTTTTATAAATTGGAGCTGCATTTATTGGTCCATAAGTTTAAAAAAAAATACACAATTACTTAAAAGGGTTTTTTTCAGCAAAATAACGAATAAATCCCTTTACTACCGACTTTATTTGCGAGCTACAAGTCCAAAAAAAATGAAAAGTCTCAAATGGCGATATGGGCGGGGTTTGGGCGTTGCGCATTTCCCCCTTTTTTTTTGACGTTACGCAAACGTCTAAATTTCTAAAACGGGGGAATGCTGTTGCAAAAAAAAAATTATTTAGCCATACCCTTTTTAAAAAAACAATACTTTTGAAACATACTTTCATTCTTTTATTTACAAATCATTTCATTTCATAATTGTCTTTTTCACGTGAATAAAGGGGATATTTTCAAAATTTCTTTCTTTGAAGTTTTAGCTATTTCCGCGGTAAATAGAAACCGTAATTTTATCTCTCGCATGAAATTTAGGACATATTTTTAAAAATGTATATTAAAATAATTTTAAGGGGCAACGCGGTAACTGATTTCTTTTGCATAAGAAAGTTACAATATGAATGATTTCTTTTTTTGGCACCCCCCCCCCCCCCCCTCCCTCCACCAGTTTGTTTGGGTGGGGCATTAGTGTTGCCATACCCACCCGTCCGTCGTCCGCATCTGAATTTGTGCGGGGTATCTCAGAAAGAAGACCAAAAGTCATCAAACCCCCAGGATTTTTATCAGCACTTCCATTTGATAATTAAATTCGCCTCGGGTGACATTCTGCCCCGGTTAATATCACGCGGCACATGACCTGACAGTCCTTCCGCTGGCCGAAACAAAAAGGTTGAAAAGTTTTTGAAAATCAAATATGTCTTTTTTTCGGGGAATGGGATTTTATCATTTTAAACAAAAGGAAAGGGAAAAGGGTTAAAATGTTTTGATAGTCAAAAAAATTTTTTCCCGGTAATGGGATTTTTCATGTAGACAAAAGAAGGATAATAAAAGTTTTTAATTTGATTCACAAGTCAGACCAGTGTTTTTGGCCCTTTACGTAGTCGAAAATATACAAAAAACTTTGTGTCCATGTATCTCATTAATCTTAGAATTTTTTTTTGCATATATCTTAAAAAAAGTTTCTGCATGTGAAGTTTAACATATTCGGGTTTACTACCCCCAAATCTTTTTTTTGCTAATTTTTTCTTTTGAAAATACTGCTCGAAACAAACTCAGCAGAGTATAAAAGATTCAACCTCAACAAAGTTTTCGTTTTTTTAACACGACAACTGGAAGTACCCCTTTGTTTCTTGTTGAGATTTTTTCATAAAAAATGTTGACAAGTTAATACCGGAGGGGTTCCGAAATCGAAAAAAATAACATTAAATTTTCAGTATATAATTTCTACCACAAACAAAACAGAAAAACAAACATCAATTTTTTCAAATTTTTTATGTTTTATGACAATGCCTTTAAACTTCTAGGTTGTATGTAAACAGCAAGTAAAAAAACGAATGAAAAATAAAATTTAAAACCCGCACTGCTGTCTTCAAAAAATATAGAATTTGAAATGCCTTTCAAAATTCTTAAATTACCCATTGTCAATAGAAAAGACTTGCACATACACGCATAAAAGTGCTTAACCACCAAATTTTCCAGCCAGAATAAAAAACAAAAAGCCGGTGTAGCCCTCCGCATCGCTTTTCCAACACTTTTAGAAAGAAAAGTCGCGACGTGGATGCGTAACGTTTTTGGCGTTCCCCCGACGGGCCTGAATTACACCTTTTTACCCAAAACCCCTAGTTATTTTGAAAAGGGTGATTTAAATCAAAAACATAAATTTGGTCAAAAGGGAAGGGTAGAAGAAAAAATTAAAGAAAAAACACTGCACTTAGGAAAAACGGACAAAAAATTTAAAAAAAAAGCAAAAAATTTTTGCACTAGAAGGCCAAACATTGATAACATTAAATTTACTAACAACTTTACAATTTTTATTTAAAAGAGTTTATTTTTGGGATATTTATTATTTTTTTAAAACTGTTTTATTGGGTTTTATTTCCCGCGATATAAATGCACAGCACGCTATACAAATACAATCACATAACATAAAAAAAGAGCTGCCGTAAGACACCAAACTCGACATTTAAATATTGTCACAGAAGCGAAATTATTACCCAAAATTTAAATACAAAAAAGTTTTTTAAATTCGAAAGGGACATAATTTGACCAAAAAACATACAGAGTTAGGGACTTTTATGTTTTCAAATAGTTTTATAACCCCCCAAAAAACTGTTAAGTTTTATTCAAAATCTGCTTTTTTTGGGGGTAGTAAATTTTTGTTAAACTTTAACCAGAATTTCTAAGTCCAAAGGGGGCAAAATTTTCTCAAAATACTTTTAAAGTTTTGGAACTTGATCCAGTGAGGTTTTGGGAATTTACCTTGAAAAAGAAAAAAAGTTTCAAAGCTATATCCTTTTTTGGGAATGCTGTTGACGCACGCAAAACTTTTAAACCCGGGTTTCAAAACCAAAAGGGGCAAAAAAAGCCCAAAAAAACATGCAGAGTTAGGCTTGGTGCTATCAACTAGTTTTATAACCCCGAAACACATGTAAGTTTCATTTAAATCTTATAGTTTTTTGGGGAAAAGTTTCTTGCTGAAAACTTTTAAAAACCCGAATTTTCTAATCCAAAAGGGGGGAAATTTGCCCCAAAACGTTCAGAGTTATGGGAAATTGACCCATGAGGTGGTAATTACCTAAAAAAAAAAAATAAGTTTCAAATCTATAGCCTTTAGTAAAAACTGATTACTTCCGCAAAACTTTAACCAGAAATTTTTTAAGTCCAAAAGGGGCATAATTTGGGCCCAAAAAACTGTCAGATTAGGGGCTTGACCCAGGGGGAGGGAATTGTTAAAAAAGAAAAAAAAAGTTTTTAAATCTATATGCCTTTTATAAACGTATTTTGCACGCAAAACTTTAACCAGAATTTTCTAAGTCCAAAAGGGGGCATAATTTGGCCAAAATGAAGGTCAAGTTTTGAGACTTGGTGCTACCTATTTTTTATAACCCCGAAGACACATTTGAAGTTTCTTCATATCTGCATTATTTTTGGGAATGTAATTGCATGAAAAACTTTAACCAAATTTTTAACCCAAAAAAGGGGGGCAAAATTTGCTAAAAATACTGTCATTAAGGGACTTGACCCATTTAGGAAATTTGATTAAAAAGAAAAAAAATTTCAAACATTCCTTTTAGTAATAGCTGTATGTACTTGCACCAAATTTTAAACCAGAAATTTTCAAGCCCAAAAGGGGGCAAAATTTTGGAAAAATAAGGGGAGATTTTGGGGACTTGGGCATAAAATATTTTAAAACCCCCGAAACACTGTGAAGTTTCATTCAAATTCTGCTTATTTTTGAGTTAAAAACTTGCTGTAAAAAATTTTAAACCCAAAATTTTCTAACCCAAAAAGGGGGGGGAAAATTTGCTCAAAAAAATGTAAGGTTAGGGGGACTTGCCCAGAGATTTTGGTAATTGCCCAAAAAAGAATAAATAATTTTCAAAGCTTATCCCTTTTAAAATGAATTTATGTACTTGCATCAAAAATTTAACCAGGGTGACCCGACGCCACGCCGACCCCCAGGTATAGAATAGCTAGATATTCTTCAATATCAGAATAAGAATGACCGTTTTTAAATAGAAACGTCAATTTTGAACACAATGATGACTTTTGTCAAAAAATATCGAACATCAATAAAATAACGACATATACAAAAAACAATGGTAATTTTTAAAATAAAATGACACACATTAATAAAAATATCAAGAAAATAAAATAACAAAATAAAATCGGTAACAAAATGGCGTTTCCCATAAGAATATCGAACTAAAAGAAAACGACTATGAAAAACAAGGAAATTCGAATATAAATACACACTTGAAAAATTAAAAAACACTCCCTAAATCGGAATCGATAGACTTAAACTCATCCCTTAAATTTAAAAAAAATTTCCTTCTGGGTTTTAACAGGAAAATTGTTGAAACCAATAGATTTAAATGATCACAACACTCACCCTGTGCCGGTGAAAAAAAATCTAAAAATTTAAAAAGTTACTAATTGCAACTCACGTTAACAAGACAACGCACACAAAAATAATCATTTGCACCCGGCGGTTTTAAGACAAGTCAGGAGACTATTACTTTCGTCGCTTGGTTTTTTTTCATTGTTTTTAATTGTAATTTAAAATTATTTCGTAAAAACAATCCAATTTGCTTTTATAAACCCCTCAAAAAGACTTGCATTAACTTTTTTTTTTGAATAACGTTAAAATTTTAAGTTTATCGTATACACATTTAAATTAAACACAATCACTAATTTGTTTTATCCAGACATGAAATTACTGAATTGAATACAGACGGGTTCTTTTCGGTTTGAAAAAATTTTGTCAAATAAGAAAATGTGACTTGTGAAATCTTTTCAAAAATTACAATTTCTCTTAAACAAAAACAAAAAAACAAGGGGGCCCATGATCCCCTGTATCGCTCACTTGGAAATTTTGACAAAAATCCAATCAAAATTCTACCATTTACATTAAATATGTAAATGAGCCTCAAAGATTTAAACTAGTTTTTCCTTTGTTTTGATTGGGTGACCTTTTTTTGACCCCACATGACCCCCAGATTCCCCTTGACTAAAAGATCATCAAGATTAACTTCGTTAAGTTTCATGAAGATCTCAAAAATTGGGCCCTCTGGAGTGTTACAACTGTTCCTTTGATCGCCCTAGCGCCCTAGTCTTTAATCCCCCCTGACCTGATTTACTTGGCCCATAGCATAAAGTTTAAAAATTTAAAAAGTTTCTAAGAAGGGTCAAAATGGGCCCACACATGTTAAAAAGCTTTCCTTTGATTTGACCTGTTAAAATGTACCTAGTTTTGCCCCTAACGACCCAAATAAAAACTTGCCCCAATATTTTATTGGGGGAACATTTCCCCAATTTTCTTTAAACGGGGCCCAAAAATTGGACTCTAAGTGTTAACAGCTTTTCCTGATTTGACCGGGTGACCTTTTTTTTCCCCCCACTTCCCCAGATTTAAACTGATCTATGGATCATTAATATTCTTCTGACCAAGTTTCATGAAGTAAGTCTTAAAATTGCCCCTTACTGTTAAAAAATTTTTCCCTTGATTATTTGTCCTATTTTCAAACCCCCAACATAATTGTCCAGTTTTATGAGGGTAACATTTGCCCAAATTTCAAAAGATTAAGTCAAAATTGTGACCTCGGGTGTTAACATAAAATTTTTTGGCCACGGACAGACACAGGCTCTAAAAAAGCTCCCCTTTGAGCACTTTGTTTTATGAGCAAAATGCTAATTTTGTCACGGAGTGACAAAATTATACCCCCCCCAAAGGGCCCTTATCAAAGAACTAAGCCAATAAAAAAGCACTTTTTCTTGGCATACCAATACCTCAATTCAATCTCCATAGTTTCATGATCCTCCGCCCAAGTGTTTAAAATTGTTGTTGAAAAGGGTTTAAAAATGTTCCGGGATCATCCGACCTTTGGAACCTAAATCAATACGGAAATCTCTGGCAAACCAACCTTATACTAAAATTTGTGTTTCTCATCCAAAGCACTAAGTTATTGCCCCAAAAACCGTTTTAAAGAACCGTTTTTTTTTTGTTAAGTTAACATCACACCCCGACACAGGATGGTAAAAGGGCGACTTTCCAGTTTTAATGGGGAAAATACCCGGTGCCCCCCGGGCATCATTTTGAAAAACCGGGTTCAGGGGGGCCCTTTGATCTTGACCTAAACCATTAGGGGTAACCTGCTGGTCATAATCTCCCCCTAACAATTTTCTGATCCTAGGCCAAATTCTCTTTTAATCTGAAAAACATTTCACTTTTTTGCCTTTGTGACCTTGACCTCGGCCTCAAAGTAAAACTTGCCTTATTTAGGACACCTGTGTACCAACTTTATCTCCTAGACTAAAGGTCCAAGTTTCATTGGGAAAGGGTTCAACTTTAAAAATTCACTTGACCTTGCCCTTTTTTCTATTGACCTAAAATTCAAACAAACTGTTTTTTATCATTTACACCTGTTTTACAAAAGCAGATCCCAGCCAAAGTGTTTGCAATTTTCTTGCCCTTTGACCTACTGACCCAAAGTGAACTTGCCCTTTAAACTATGTACCAAAAAATTTTAAAAATGGGGTCAAGCTTTCATGAGTTTCATCTGGAAGAAAAAACCTATGACGAAAGACGACAAGTTTATAAGGGGGATAACAGAACACCTTTTAAAAAACTCAAAAAAATAAGAACTAATGCCAGGGGAAATATTTTTAACCCCGCCAGTGTCAAAAGGAGGGGGATTTTGCATGACACACCTTGTCTCTTGAGGAAAAATTTATCCCAAAAAAAAGAGACGAAAAAAGTTCAATAAAAGTTATTTACGAACAACAAAGGAACGTAAATTTAAAAAAAAAAATAAAAAAAAAATAAAAAAAAAAAATTAAAAAAAAAAATTAAAAAAAAAAATTCCACAAAATACACCAAAAAATTGGGTTTAACTGCAGTTTACAAAAAAGGGGTCTTGATTTTTCCCTACACCAGAAAAATTTAAATTAAAAAAATTTAAAGCATTATAGTAACAAAAAGGAAAAATTCTAGTCTTATGCAAAACACCCGCCCATGTGATGAAAAATTTGCCAAGTACTCAAAACCCTTATCCCAAAAAAAGAAAGCCCAGACAATCATCTTGTATCTGATTTTTGACCCTAAGTGTGACCTTGCCTTAACCTGGTTCTTCCCATGAATCCGCCATGGGGGGTTAACATTTTGCAGTTACCAAAGTCCCCATGCGGAAGAAGAAATGTCCAACAAATTTTCATTCTTGATCCTTGACCCAAAAGTGTGCCCTTTGCCTTAACCTGGCCTGGTTTTTGCCGGGACACTCCACTCAAGAGGGTGAAAAATTTTTTGCAAGTTACATCAAAATCCCCCCTTTAAGAAAAATGCCCCCCGGACATCATTTTTTTAAATTTTGCCCTTTGCCCCTTAAAGTTTTGATCTTACCTTTGAAATGGAAACCGGGGGGCTTGCGAATGACCTCCTCTCACTGGGTTAACTTCATCCTATAAAAAAAATTTGCTCCATCATGCCCCAAATTATGGCCCGGACAAAACAAATCCAGGGACGCACCACGCACATACACCAATAGACTTTTAAACAACTAGTTTTCGCTTCCGAAAGCGGCTCGACAATAACAAAACCAATGTGATAATCCTTTTCTTTTAAAAGAACGGGGCTTGCCCAAACCTGCTGTTCTCAAATATATTTTTCTAAAAAAAATCCTGTTTTCCTATCCTTAAAGTTTTTTTTTATCAAGTTCCTGTTTTTCTGTTTTTTTAAATTTTCTGGTGTTTTTTTCTTGCTTTCAAGTAATGGATTTGTTCCCTTTCACTTTGTAGCTGCCGCTCTCAAAAACTAAACCTTTAAAACAGAAGTCAAATATTTTAAATTATAAAAAAGACCCCAACCAACTTTCAAAAACCCCATAAAAATGTGACCTATAAGTGGTCAAAAAAAAAATTTTACCGACGCACGAAGGGACACAGATGCCGGGGCATCCAAAAGTCCCCCTTGCCCTTTTGTGAAGGGAGCTAAAAAATAAATATCTGAGAACCCTTCCTCTAAAAAAAAATGTAAAAAAAAATTAAAACCATTTGTTTGTGATTTTTTGGGGAAATGTTCCCTTGCATTTTGGGATGTTGGGGAAAAAAAGCAATTTTTTTGGGTTTGGAAAGGCCGAATATAGGCCTCTGTCAAAAAGGGTGAAAAACCCTTTGGGTAACAATTCTGACAAGAAATCTTTTTAAATTTTTTTTTTTCGGTGATTTTTATATGGAATTAAAATTTTTTGGGGGAAATTTTGAAAAAAGGGCCACCCCCTGATCATTTTGTGAAGTTTGGTGTAAATTGCCCTGGTTTTGAAAATTTTTTTCAAATTGTTGGCCAAAGACGGAATCAATCATTTGTACCCCGGACAGTATCGACTAATAAATTTTTTTTTAAATTTTTCTCTGTATTTAAATTTTATGGTTTTTTTCCAGAAAAGCTTTATCACAAAAAAATGAAAAAAGGGGTCTTTACTAAGGCAAAAAAAATTTTGTTTCCGGTAACTGCTAAAAAAGAGCTGTCTCCTAGGATGACACTGCCCCCCCATGGCACTTTGAATGAAAAGTTATGGCCCATGTTAAGTTTTGGGCCTTTTACCCACGGACCCGGGCTTGCACCCCGACCATGTCTTACTTGTCACACTTCGCATATTATTTTTAAAAAAACCATGCTGAAGACAAAGAATATGGACGGACTGCCATCAATGCACTACATGAAAAAAGATCTTTAACTCAATGTGACCTTTTACCTTTGACTACGGATGGGTTTCGTGGAACCGTCTTATTTTGTCACATTCATGCCAAATTTTTGAAAACCCCTCCATCGATGACAAAGATTGGGCCGACACGCCCTCATGCACATCCTTTTCGTCTAAGTTACCTTGACCTTACTCGGACCTGGGGCTTGCGCACTGCCCGTATCAACTGGGTACCATTCATGCCAAATTATTTGAAAAACCCTCCATCGATGAAAAGATATGGACCGGGCACGCCCCTCAATCCTTCCTTTTTAAAGTCTAGTTGACCTTGCCTTTGAGTACGGACCCGGGGTTTCGCACTGCATGTCTTTACTTTGGGGACACATTCATGCCAAATTTTTTGAAAATCCATCCACGATGACAAAATGGGGCCCCACACGCCCATCAATCCTATCCCTTTTTCGTCTAAGTGTGACCCTTTACCTTTGAGCTACGGACCTGGTCTTGCGCACTGCCGTCGTCTTACTGTGGTACACATTCATGCCAAATTTTTTTGAAAAAAACCTCCATCGAACAAAGATATGGAGGACCGAAAAATTTCGGACAACCGACAGACCCACAGACTGACAACCCACGACAGACAGACGGTTCAAAAAACTTGCCTCCCTTCGGGGGTAAAAAAAATTAAAGGAGGGGGTCAGAAAAAATTTTTCCTTTTAATTTTAAAATAAATTTTTTGGGGGGACTTTTTTTAATTATTTTTGTTCAAAAAAAGAAAACAAAAGGGGGGTTTGCCTCTAGAGCATCAGTAAGTTATTTTTTAACTCACTGCCTGTTTAAACATAAAAAATGCGTTTTGCATTTTTTTTTCAAAAATTGAAAAAAAAGTTCTCAAAGACAAAGGGGGAGGACCGTCCTTTAGGGTCAGGGCCAAAAATTTTGGAGGGCAGGATACAGGAAACAACAATTTTTTTTTTTCCCCATGTTCCTTGGTTTTTTTATGCACCGACTCGTCGCAAAAAACTTTCACACAAATACTAATTTTTTTTAAAAGTATATCTGCCTTTTTTTAAAATTGAAAAGCTTCCCCTGGGGGCACAGCTGCAACTATATAAATAAAAACAGAAAGATGAAAAACCTTATCCCCAAGCAAGGGTTTTATCTGTCAACAAGCACTTGGGCTACAAAAAATACCTGTTAATAAACCAAAATACCTGAAAATAGTGAAAGGTGAGCAAATTAAAAAACATGGGCAACCCCTTTTTGAAAATTTTAAAGTCTAAAGCTAACATCCTTTTTTAGTTATCATTTTTTTGCCAATAAATGACCCCAAAATATCATTTGGGATGGGGGGGTTAAAATTTTTTAAATAAAACTTTTTTTAATAAAAAAAAAAAGTACAAATTTGTCAAAATGTTTAAAGGAACGATTTAAAAAGGGGGGGAAAAAATTTTATTTTGAAAAAAGAAAAGTCACTTAAGTAGGTCGTTTACACGTGACCAGCCGAACAGCCAAAAAATTTATGCGCAAGGGGTCCGCAAAGGGCCCCAGTGTATCGAGTTCAAGGGGAAATTTCCCCCGTGAGGGGCTGGAGGCGATGATCCTTAAATGCGAAACGCCCCACATAGAAAATTTTAAATTTTAACACACAAAAGATTGGTTTTTTTAATAGTCTCCCCCCATGTTATTTTGTGATGTTTTTATTCATGCGGTAAAAAACAGGTTGCAAACCGTGAATTAAAAACTGAATTATACGGGAAAAAACCGTGCAACGTCACCTTGCAGTTTGATTCAAAATTTTCTACGAAAAAAAAAAAAATTGATTGCTTTTTTTTTTTAACGTGGTTTTACCTCAGAGCTCCCAAAAAGATGTATTTGCGTAAAACTTTTGAAAATTTTACAAAAAAACGCATTTAAAAACAAACCTCGCTACTGAAAACCTTTAAAAAAAAGGGATACGTATTTTTTCTCGATTAAGTGCGTAATCCAATTTTATCATAAATCAAGCACATCCTTTTTTTAAAACGAGTACAAACAAAAAAAAATGGCGTCTCTAAAACAAAAGAAAAGAATCGAACTAATGTTTTTTTTTCTTCTTTAAGTTTTAAAAGCGTGGGCAAGAATGACTTGGACAAGCCTACGCTAAGCACGGTCTAATAATTTTTTGGTACTGTTGAAGAAGCGAAACACCATACATGTGGGGGTTTTTGAAAAAAAAAAAAAATTGACTCAAATATCGGCTTTTGATATATCGCATGGTCAGTAACTTTAAATTTAAAATTAGTGTAAGATGTAATTATGCAGAAAAAAAAGTTAAAACTATCTGAAAGAAGGGTCAAAAAAAATTCAGGAAACACTTGGGACAAAGTCCTTTACGACACATGAAAATCAAAAATTATACAAACAAAAAGTTATTATTATTACCCTTTAAATAATTTCGAAATTTTGAAAACCATTTGAATCTAAAATCCCTTTTAAAAAATTGAGGAGTAAAATCCCTTTGAAAAAAAACAGAGGTAAAAACCCTTTCCTAAAAACTTATCTGGAGCCCGTGCCTTTAAAAGTGGCGTGGACGGTGTAAGGTGAAAAGCTGTGGCACATCCAATTGTGGTCTTTACAGTAGAACTTCGTACTTTAACCAGTGAATTCCAGGTACCCTTTTTTCTTGGGGGTCTTCCTTTCCTTTGCTCGTATCATGAAAAGGGAAAAACAACTGGGAAAAACAGCTAGAAAATTGTTCCTTCCCGTTTGTTGAACACAGGAGCCGACAAAAGCTACAATTGTTTTTTTGGACTGCGGGCATGATTCTAAAATTAACTTTTTAAAAGTATTTGAGTATTCTGCAGTGTCAAAATTCAGATTTCAACTAACCATCGGCAACCAATAAAAATTTTCCAAGCCTGACACCCAATTTCCATCCCACTTTAAAACTGAATTTGAACCAAAAACAATGGTCTAGCTTCCCTCAAAAACCCTTTATATATTGTTTGGAACTTCCGACTGGGGATTCCTAGGAGAACAGGAATGAAAAGCTCGGGCAAAAAAAGTAAAGTGAGCCTTTTAGTTTTTCATTTTCAGACTCAAAATTTTAAATTTTTTTACCAACGACTCAAATTTTGCCCGTAGCTTTTTTTTTTGTTGCTTAATCTGAAAATTAATTGCAAAAATTTGACTTTTTTTTTAAGAATATTTAAAAATCCTAAAAAAAAACATCTAAAACTCAATATTTTTGCACGGTTTCCCTTGGGGTACAAAATTTTTGCATTATAAATCAAAAAGACCTTCAAAGTAATTTGGAACCATCTTGATGGTGTAACTTAACTACTGGCTTTAAATACGGCAAGGCAAATTTTCGTACCTAAAAATTTTTAAAAACGATTTAACGTATACATGTCAAATTTTAAGAAAAGGGTGCGTTCTAGATTTAATTATAAGATAGACCCCCCCTTTCTTTTCTTTTAATCAGTATCCCTTCCCAAAAAAAGGAACCAAAAAGATTGTGTTTTCTGTTATCCTCAAAGAAACCAAACTCAACATTAACAAAAACCGCAACAATTTTTACATTATTTGTATTTAAAATAGTGTTAAATTTTTACTTAAAAATTTCACCATGAAATTGACTGCTTTGCGAGCCAAATTTGAGCCCCGGATTTGTGAAACTTCACAGTAATTTCATCTTCTGGGAATTTGGGTTTTTGTAAACCTTTTAAATCTTGCATTTTTGGGGAAAATTTGAATTTAATTCCTTCATAAAATTTTGACCAAATAATCGAGCATGCCGAACCCAGAAAGGGTGATTTTTGAATTACGAAATGTTGGGACATATGCATTTTAAAAAAGGGGATGCAAAAAAAATTTTTTTTAAAGTGGTTGTTCAGTACAATGTAAACTATTACAATTTCCAAAGAAAGTCGAGCCGAATTGCATGTCGCGCCCAATGCGTTATCAACGCTATCCGACGTTGACAATTTGCACGGTGTCAAAAGATGGGGGAATTAAAAAACAAACACCAAAGCATAATGTAATCATAAAACCCTAATTTTGGACTTCAAAAAATTTTGCGTCTAAAAATTAAAAGGGGGAAAAATTCTACCCAAAAATGAAGGGAACCCAAATTTTTTTATTTTTAAATTTTTGTCATAGAACAAAGAAACCCAATTTGAAAGAAAAAATTTTTTTACTATTTTTTAAAAAAATTAGTTTTTTTGTCGAAAGCCCGTCGGGCAAAGTTTTCCCCTGTTTAAAAAACTTTTTTTTTTTTTTATAACCGATCCGATTCCCTAAAATTTTAAGCTTTAAAAAAGCCGAGCACGCTTTTCGGGAAAACCCAATCAACTTAAATTTCTGTGTATACATGCAGTAGCCTTAAGAATAATAAACTAAAAGGCCCATTTTTTTTTTTTAAAATTTACATAAAAAAAGTAAAAAAAGGAAATTTTTGCTTTTTTGGGGGGGGGTTTTTTTTACATTATTTTAAAAAATGGGAAAATTATTACTCACGTTTTTAAAATGTCAAAAGGGGCCCCATGCACATCTGTAATGGGTGCCGTCCCTTTCATATAAAAGTAAAAAAATTTTCCCTTAATCATCATGCCTGCAAGTAAAAACACGATTTTTAATTTAAAATTCAATAAGGTTGCAACAAAAATTCAAGAAAATAAAGTCCGGGAAAAGGGTTAAATACGATCTGAAAAGCGACACAAAGGTCATCTATTCTTCATTCCCCCCTAAGACTCGTTGGAAATGTTTTTGTTTCCTCAAAATTTTCAAAAAGTCCGGCCCCCCTTTTAACTTTTCCCTCTCACTCTAATTAAAAAAATGTTCAAAATGTCGCCGAAAAAAGCACTCAGAATTGAAAAAAGCATGTTTGTATCAAAAATTTATATCAGGGGTTTTCACTTTTACCGGCTGATTACTCTGGGGCGCAACAAAATAAACAGCTTATTTTGAATTTCTTTCGAGTCGCAGACTCTTATTGTGCGGATATTGCGTTTCGCCACGGGCAAAAGACGCTTTTAACAATAACGGGGCCGTGATATCCCGAATTTCATCGGGTCGTCCACGCCCGGGGGAAAAACCGGGAACTCCCATATTTTTTTTTTTGGAAGTATTTTTTTGGATACCCTCGTATTTTTCCCCGTGGGGGATTCATCGGGGACAAAAATCGAAATCATTCCTAATAATATCAAAGATACAAAAAGAAAAAAGAAATATAAATAACAATAAGACTTTGAATATAATGACAAGACATTGAAAACAAAAACAACATACAATAAAATAACAACATATAAATTTTAAAACGTTTGACAGCCAAAGGGGATTTAAAAGGTGTTTAATTTTTTAGTTAACGTTAGGGTCAAAATCTCATCCTGCAACTTTTTAACCGAAGGAAAAGGGGCCATCTAGCATTTGACCGTTTTTAATTAAACACTCGGGTAGAAACTTCCACCTTTTTTTAATCAAATGTTATTTTTTTTTTTTTTCCCAAATTCGAATAACGTGAATATTATACTGATATAGATGCTAAACTCTGTCTTTTTCAATTTTAGCTTGAAAAAAACCCGGTGATATAAAAGAACTGAGGTAAAGATATATAGATGGGTGCGTTTCCAAACTTTACGCAAAAATTTAGACCCGGGGCCCTCCGAAACGTACCGCTCGAGCCTGTTTTAAAACAGCACTTAAAAAAACACTAAAAAAAACGGTAAAATTTAGTATGAATAAACGGGGAGTAGTGAAAACAATAAACTTCATTTTTTAAAAGGATAACAGGTGTAATGGGCCTCAATTTCACCAAACGTATAAAATTTCAATTTTAACTTTAAAAATTCAAACGATAGAAGAAATTGAAAAATGAAAAGATAAAAAGTGACAGAATTTTCTAAAAAATTTTCCCTTAGTTTTACCCCCCTGATAATTTTGGTTTTTCATGAGTTATCTCCTCTGAAAACAAAAAATATTATTTTCTCCTTTCCCTAGGGGGAATTTTAATTTCTTTTTTTGATTTTTGACAGAACATACAATGCAGTTTTCAAAGGGAAAAATTTTCTCAAAACTCTATTTTAGGTTCTCAAAATAAAAAATTATATTTTCTCATGGGCATCAATTTAACTTAATACCGAATTCCCCCAAAAGGTATAAAATTTGAAAAATCTCTCAGTAAAAATTTTTTAATTTTGAATGTTTTTTAAAAGTGCCAAAATTTTTCATTTAAATATTCCACCATTACCAAATATTAAATATGACTTTTACACCATGTTATCCTTAACGTTAACTGCTAATTTAATTTTCTTTATTTATTATTTTAACATATTCGATTGCCTTTTGGGTTCTATATAAAATTTTTTTCACGGGTAGTAGGTCAGAGGGAATACCCGGGCTCGAGGTAAATTTTTTCGCGAAACGAGGCTTTTGCCGATTTTCCCGCTTTAATCATTCCTAAGAGCCGGAATTTTATTTAATAAACCTGATTGAATCTTTGTCTTGCATGCTACACCAACAAACTAGTAAAAATAAATTTCAAACAGATTTTTTTTATACCCTTTTTTTTTCTTATAGTAGCGTATTAACAAGCGCTGGAATTTACGTCAAAAAACAGGAAGTACGTCATACTTTAAACACAAAACAACTAATAGTTCCCGTTTTAGTTTTATCACTCAGTAAGACGTTATGTTTTTTTCCGTAAAAGGACATTTTTTAATGGAGAAAATATTTTAAAGGAAACAACGAAAAACTATAAAGGGAAATTGATTTTTACGAAAAACTTTTTTAAAACACCCAAAACTTCTGTAATAAATAAAGATTCAAAAAATATCACCATAATTTTCTTACTTTTTTATATCAGCTTCAGTGTCATTAAATGCTTGTTTAATCATATTTACCATGATTAGACAGAGAACTCAATAAAACCCTTATAACCCTACTGCAAGGTTGGGTTTCCCCCTTTTCCTGTTATTCTACGGACTACTAAATTTTTTCCCCTCCGGCACAAAATCAAAGGACCTATTTTTTGGGTGTTTTAGTCAGAAGGTGAAATGTGACAGTTTGTTTTTTGAGTGGGGCGGTGACGGTGTGTTTTTTTGTTGTGGGGGGGGAGAGGGACTAAAAATGTATATGTGCGGAGAGTGGTGGGGGTCACACTGCGCAATCTCTTTTTATTACCTATCTAACCGAATTAAAAGAAAACCCCTTGAAATTTTTTAAGTTGTATCTGGAAACAAAATAAAAGGACAGCTTTCCCAAATTTAAACAAGTTGTGACATTAAATTTTGACCCCCAAATCATTTTCTTGGTCTGAAACATCTCTCACCCCTCCATTCAAAACCCCGAGTTTGAAGTAAATATTTTGAACTTTTTTTGAAGTTATGCCTGGACTCGAAATAAACAATCGCCCTCTTGGGGGAACCGGTACGCCCGTTACTGCCCGTGCTAGGGCCTTCGGGGGGGATTTTTTCTATCCGATTAGTAAACAAAAGACAAATTTTATATTCTGGGATTATTTTCAAACGATACAAATGTGTTTCGTAATAATTGTTTTACTTCGATATAACCTCAAAGAGAACTTGAAAAAAAAAGCTTACCCCGGTATCTTGAGAATACCCCTTTTTATATTTAAAATGCAGGAACTCCTTTTTAGTCTAATTTGCAATTTGGAAAATTAAATGATAAAAAAGCATTTTTTTTTTCCCCTTTACAAATTTAATGTTTGGCATACATAAAATTTGAAAAGCCCTTAAACCTTTTTTCTGAATTTCAAAAAAACATGAACAGAAAATTTTGATTTTTACCCCTTCCACATCTAATCTCCTTTTTTAAAAAGTGACTTTCTTAACTTATTGACTGTAATTTAAATTAGAATTTTGTTTCGTATTACAAAAATTTGCAATAGTTATAGAAAGCACGTTGTTCCAAATTTGCGAAAATTAAATTTAAACAAAGATATGCTTTTTGGGATTTTAAAGATTTTTCCAAATTTCAAACATAGCAAAAGAAAATTTTTTTAAATATGTTTTCAAACCGAAAACAAATTGTACTTTAAATTTAAAGGGTCACGCTTTGTTTACTTCTGTTTTATTTTTCTTTTTCCCACACTTCACCAAAACCAACAAACAGACCAAATGTAACTAACTGAGATTTAAAATTTAAAAAGGGGACTTGATTTGTAAAACTAAAAATAACTTTATCTAAAAACAAAATATGCTTTTAGTTCTGTTGTCATTGCCATATACATTGATAATACTATATCAATATGCACAAACGCATTGGATATAAAGTTAATGTAAATGTACAGGCGGTCTTTCGCTGTTCCCTATAAATGTCAAAAACTAAAAATTATTAAAAAGGAAAAGTAAACCTGCTTTTCATTATTCAGTGTTAGTTTTATAGATAATTTTTTAAAAAACAAATTTTTATTACAAAATCTTCAAAAATCTATCACATGGGGGTATTCGAATAACCGTAACTGATAACATTATGAAGCCAAAAGAAAATTATGGCAGCATTATAAGTTTTTTTTTTGGGAGTAGTCCCAGTTTATATGTTTTAAATGTTTACACTGGAACAGTGAAATGGGGACAAAAAGACTTAATTAAAAGGACAGGGCCAGTCGTTTTGCAACAGACTCTACTGAACCGTACTTCGAGGGGGGCTTTCCGGTTTTTATTTTTTTGTTTCTTTCATAGAAAAATTTGAAAGTGCAAAGTGCAAAATTTTTTGAACCCAAAATTAAGTTGGATACAGGACAGGTTCAATTTGATTTTGTAAAAATAGTAAGAGGATAAATTAATACGCATTTATCATTGGGAAACCTTCAGTTCAGACAAAACCGTGAACCTTTTAAAAATTTTTACTAGGAGGGAGGGACAATGAATGTTAAAGCCCTCCTTTTTTTTCTTGATTTTTCCTCCAATGATATGGATACTTTTGCTTGCCTTAATGTATGTAATGTACAAAAACATCACAAAGCGGCATGGGAAATTTTCATTCTGTGAAATGCAATCTTAATTAAATTTTGGGTTAACGTAAATATGTGTCTTTAGGGAAAGAACAACAGGTCAAACATGAGTTTACAAGTTAAAAAAAGTTTTGTTAACTAAATTTTCATATTGCGCTTGGGTCTTTTCATATTTTTTCAATTTTAAGTTTAGAAGTTTGTTGTTGGGGGTGATTCTGCTTACCTATCTGTTTTTACATATTAATTGGTTTCTTTTCTCAAACAAAATTTTATTTAAAGTGCTTGTTAATACAAGAAAAGATATTGAAAATAAAACAGCACCTTTATCAGTTACTAAGCAATAAACCAAAAAACAATATGAAATAAATGTCAATGTTATATGGTTCGATTTCATAAATAGGAAAATGCCCAGGAGCCCCGGCAAAAAAAGCGAAAAATGTGATACTGGACTGCCCAACTAATGAACAGCATAAAGCAACAGAACTTGAATAAACCCCCTAAAAAGATTTTTCATATTTTTTGCAAGGTAAATAGTATTGACTTTTTTGACGAGGCGCCATTTCGAATTTTCTTAAAAAAAAAGTTTTCCCCCAAAGATCCACCGGTGATTCTCATTTACAAAGTCAAAAGACAGGAAACTGAAAAATCCTTTGTATATCCCTTTATTAAAAGGGTTCATTCAATTTCCCACCGGACTAAGGGGGGTTGTGATTAGTCAAAAATTTAACGTGCAACTGCACTTTACCCCAACATACAAAAAACCCCCCCATCCTGACCAATTACTTCATTTCCTGTGCCTTAGTCTTCATCACCTCCGCCTACAAAGCACCCCAACCCCCAAACCCAAACCGGACTAACACACTCCCCCCCACCCCCCTAACCCCTTGACACACATCACAAAATGTTTCTTTAAATTTTACTTTTTCTTCCCCCTTTTAAATCTAACGTATTTTGCCCCGCTTTGGGGAGCTACGTTTTTAAATAACAAAACATAAAACAAATAACATACTATATATTATATGGTGCTTATTTCTGCCATTTCGTTCTGTGACTAGTAACCAATAACATTTGATACGTTCCCGGGGTAACTTGACATGTTTCATCAAAAAATTTAACCACTTAGCATCAAAGGGGACCGGGTTTTATCAGCGAGCTAAAGATTAGCCCAATGACCGCTTAGAAGCCAACTTTAGGGGTAACTGAATGTTTTTCAACACAGTGATAATTTGAGAACATTCGCCGGAAGTTAGCAAGGCGCATTTAGGGGGCTAGGAAGTATTTTCTCTACAGTGAGGAGAAACGATTCAAACCCCCAAAAATTGTTAATGACTGTTTATGGCACATTGATATGGTAAAACAGGTCGCTATGATTTTTTTCTCTAAATGCCTTGTCAAAAAAATTTAAACGAAACGATATTAGGGAAACTTTGACACTAGTTTTGTAAAATGTGAGGCCGCGGGGGGCCGTGACTTGCTAGAACATGTTTGAGAAATACGTCGAGCGGTGAAACCGGTGATCGATCTAGAGACCACATGACCTATTTGTTTTCAAAAAAATATATCTCAAACCTCGGGAAGATCTTATCTCTGCGCTCAAAACGTATCTCGATGCACATCTTTTTTTCGATCGCACGACAGTTTACTCGAGAGCACGACATCTTTTCTCGAGCGCGCGAAATCTTACCTCGTGCGCACGACATATTATTCGATGCCGAGAAAACTTTATCAAAATGTTCTAAACATACCACCATAAAAAAGACATGTAAAGTATTTTAAATTTATACAAGGGTTTCGTTTTTGTTCAAAACCCCATCTTCACTCATACGAGGGTTTGCAAGACACGCGGTGCCTATACCTAACAAAACCCGATAAGGACAAAATGTTTTCAAGTTCTGTCGCGCATACCGCGTCGGGGCTCAACCCTGAAAAATTAAATCAATAACGTATTTATGTAGCACCATTGAAAAGCAAACAGATTTCCAGAACATATCCATTTTTAAAAGATTTAACGATTAACGGGTACGACAATTAACGGGCCACACTTTATACATGTCATATTTTTTTTAGAGGTATTCCTCAAACTTTTGTCTAGAACCCGATTGTGCAGTCAAAAAAGAATTATTTGACATATATAAAAATTTAATACACGAAAATTTCCCAACAAAATTTCGGAATGGAAGTGTCTTGCACTACCCCCCCGAAACCCATTTGAACAGTTTTCGGAGGTTCGGGGCGACTATAAATAACTTGCAAACAAAAAACAAGAACCGAAAACCATATTACATGTTGAAAATCTAAAAAACAAATTTTCCCCGCCCTGTACCGCCCCCCGCCCCCCCCCCCCCCCCCCCCCCCCCCACAAACCCTCTCCTCAAAATTTTTAAAAAACTGCCTAAAAATAAGGTAAACATTTCATTGAATAAACAAAGGACAAGAAAGTAAAGTGAAATAAAGAAATACATAATTTAAACTCTTTTAATTATTTAAATTTTCCCCGAATTATCGAAATAAAAGTGTGGATATATCTAGTAATTGACAGTAAAAAATTTAAATGTAAAAAAAAACACCCAAAAAAAAACCACCCAAGAAGTTCTAAGGCGGCCCATTACAAATGGTTTCACAAAACTAACCTATCAGTTCTAAAAATTTTTATTTTAAACAAGAAACAGTCGTGCCCTGACTAAATCCAAAGATTTTTTTATACATCTCTGATTCGCCAGGACTTTAAAAAATGGGCAAGATAATGAAAGCTACAGGCCGTAAAAACGCTAGGCTGCTAAAATTTTACCGCACAGGGTGACAGGAAATGAAAAAAAGGATGTCCGGTAAAGGAAAACTAAAAAGGGCCATTTTGATTGATATTTCTCTGAGAAAGGCAAAACAGCCCCCTTACACATAAAGGACTTAAAATTGTACCAAATAACATATCTACATTTTAAGGTAGGTTGAAGGGCAAGGTTAACCCTAAGTCACAGGGATGAAAAATGGAAAAACACTACAGCGAAAAAAGATGAAACATCATTTTTGGGCCAACGAACAATTTAGACCCGGTTCAGCCTCTGTTCATCACATAAACCCTTACACATATACTGACTTTTTTTGGATCATAGCACGTTCAAATCCCCTTTTTGGGGAACGGATCCATCTGAGGGCACGACATATAATAAAATTTTTGGAGGAAAAATTGGGGTCAAAACAGCATTATTTATCAATTTGGGGCGGTTTTCAACCCGTTGGATGCCCTGTGACCCGGTATATACTCTATGTTTTATCATAAGATAGTTTAGTCCTTTTTATCGAATAAAATTTAATTGAGTATTACATACCCATAAAGGGCATGGGAGGTCCTAAAAGGGCCCCGGGGGAGTGTTAAACTTTGGAAATACGTCAAATTTGTAATTCGTACGGGTTTTTTACCCGGTTTTAACCCCGTACCATACAGTACATATATTTTCTCCGGTAGGTATAGGTCCTAGCCCAAAGATTGAGACCCAGTTTTAGGTACCTTTTGTAGCCCGAAGAGTCAGGGGGAGGTTTTTAGAAGGTCACCCAAGGGTTCGAACTTTGAAAAACTGCTTATTTGACCACGTCGGAAATGTTTTCGAAAAGTCCTGGGATCGATTTACCAGACGAGTACCTCGATACCGTTGGGTCTGGGTGAGTTTTGAGCCACATCCGGGTACCTCCTTACCATTAAAGGATATTTTTGGGAATGTCTAAGCTTAAAGTCAATAGTCCACAAGCTCAGGGCAGGTACAGAAAATTACCAAACCTGTTTTATGCAGTAGGGGGCAGACCCAAAACTAACGGCCCCCGGGCCGGGGGGGCCGAGAGAATTGTTCCCAAAGGGTTTTGGACTTAGTGAAGATGTATTTCGTTTTAAAGGGCGCCTGACTGCTGTGAAAACTTTATATTTTGAGAAAAATTACCGAACTTTTACCATGACTTTGACCCCTACCGACCCGGTCGAACCTGACTTGACCTTTTCCTGAGGTACGGGTTGCTCTTGCATTTTTTAAATCAAAATCAATTTTGAAAAATTACTTTCTACAAGGCCCAACCCCTATTTAGTAAGAAGAAAATGCATATTTTTACCAAAAATGGTACACTTTTTGACGTCCCCCCCACGAAACCCCTTTGGGGGTAAAAAACATAAATTACAATCTGTTTAGACCCTGTTTAATTATTTTATAAAAGATAATTAAAATTCTGTGCTTGGGAACTTCTACAATTATTTGAAGTTTAAGAAAAACACAACTTTTCCGAGGGGAAGTACAGAAAACAGCTTTTAACCCTAAATTACTACATACGGGCGAACAGATGTTGTCTTTTTGTCCAAACTTCAGATATTATAAACGAAAAGTCCTGAAAATCGATAAGCTAGAAAAAGTCGAAAAAATTATTTTATTTGGGAAAAAAAGTACAGTCGGGTTTAGTGGTGTTCAGGGCCCCCGAGACTGCATTAGAAAATTTTTTTCGGGTATTTAAAAAATAATACCAAAGAAAATTATATCGATCAATTTTTCCAGAAAATAATCCCAAGCGACAGTGGGACAAAACGACAATCGAGGTTTACTAAATTTTCGCAACATTCTATTGGGTTTTAATTTCACGATGCAGGGTTTTTAAAAAGACAAGCACAATTAAGACGATAATTGCGCCCTCTTTAACCCCGCGAGGATTGTTAATCCGCTGTAAGATGTTTTCGGACAAGGGGACAACGCGCGTGTTGGGGAGGCGACAATTTAAAAGCACGAACAGGGTTCCGTGCTTCACAAATGGTTGACCGTGTTTTACGCAAAAAATTCCTAAAATCATGGGGATACTCGAATTCTTCTTTGAAGCATTTTTTTTTCCCCGAGCTTGAGACATTTTTTTTTTCCACTTTTTTCTAAGTGAAGAGAATGACGACCCGTTTCACTGTTTGTACCTCTAAAACCCTTTTTTTAACTGTTACCTGAATGTTTTCAATTTCGGGGCCATACAACATCAATGCGGAGGCATCCTTTTTTCTTAATGGGTTTTTTTGTAACGTTTTTATCTTTTCTTTTGTAATTTTTAAAATTTTGGGGTGAAATAAAAAATAAATTTTATACAATTTGAAAAAGCAATCCGTGTTACTTTAATGAACACGCATAAACTAAATAAATGTAACAGCAAACAAGTATTTCGTCTGTCAAATTCAAATTAATTCTCGTATAAAACCAAAAGGGTATTAAAAATTTAAAAAATTCAATTCGAGACCGTATAACTAAGAAAAAAAAACGCTCATTACTTGAAAGATAAATAAAGCCAATCAGAAGGGAACTCTAAGGCGCTCTGACATCATTATTACCACTAAAGGGGTGTACTGACAGCACTATAAAGTGAGTATCCCTGAATATTTATTCAATGTTGTGTTGAATTTCGAAGAGGATGTTTCAGCTGCATTTTCTTAGCGTTATACATATGAATGTTTTAAATGAAAAAAAAAACCATATTTGATCATAAAGCTTTTTTGAACGCAAAGTTACAACACTATTGTCATCAACCGTACCAATATTGGGCGAGGGTTACACTAAAACCCGACAAAATTTTGGCGCACAGTCCATTAACAGAATCACCCCATAAAAAACCCAATTTTCAAAAAGAAAATATCTTGACAAAAGGTTTAATGTAAATCGAAACCGTGGTCTCTAGTAAAGATCCCAGATGAAAAAGTTTCGATTTTGACCTCGGTTTCATAAAGACAAGACAAAATCTTACTGGTAAGTTGATTGTAAATTAGGTTAAAATGTCGTCTCGAGAGTGTTAGTAAATATTTTCTTTGATTTGACCTAGTTTCAGAATTGACATAGATTTCATAAAGACAACCATTTTTATGTAGATCAGTAGAAATATGTTCTATATACAGATTTTAACAACGGATTTCAATGATTTAACGCAGTGACTAAGTTTTTGTCCCCAAATGTCCAATTTTAAACTTGACCTATGTATCATAGACGATATCGATTACGCTTCATGTAAATTAGGTAACAACGCCTCTCTGGTGTTATTGGAGTTTGTCTGTAACTTGTGGTTTAGATATGAGACCTGTACTTTAAAAGGAAGATACACCAAGATATAAAAATACCCTACTACTCAGAGGAGTTAAAGGTCAAGTATGGAAGAGGTACTGACATTATTTATCATAATGGAATTAAATTAAAAATAACCTGTCTAACACCTCGGTGACCTTGACCTTGGCTATAATGGACCAATCCCTGCCATACTTTGTTGACAGGACAATATTTATTTTAACATCATAAACAAGCAAAAGTAAAAAGAATGACAAAAAACAAAGGGTTGCCGAAAAAATTTAACCTTTAAAGATAACCATGTAAAACCCTGGGGACCTTTACCTTGGGTATAATGGGGCCCCCCCCCGCCATACTTTGTTTGCATGCTAAACAAAATTTATGGAAGTTACAGTAAGATATAACAATACAACATAAAAAACAAAGTTGCCGAAAACCCTTTTCAAAAAGCTCAGCCGAGGGCCGGGGGGATAAATAGCACCCAATTTTTTCCCAATAAAGAGCTAGAAAGGTTTAAAGCACATAGCGGAGAATCTCTCTGTTTTCTTTTCCCGCTAAAACAACCCCGAAAATTGACAAGAAACCCCATTTTTTCAAATTAAAAAAAACGCAACTTGATGACTTCAAAAGGCACTTTTTTTATAAATAAATGAAAAAACTTACCTTTCTACAACACACATTTTCCTTCTTCATTTCTGGTGATTTTCTTTTCCCCAATTTTTCCTAGCGATTGCTGCCCCCTGATCCAAAAAATTTGTTTAAAAGACTTGTCACGGGTCCCGTTTGCTTTGCATTACCGATCCTCTTTAAACTCCCGGGCCCAATCCTCAAAAATTATTTCCTTTTTGAAAAAAATACCTGGGCACTGTGTATTTTTAGTAGTGCGTTTTTTGAATTAAATTACTTTGGCAACAGACCATTTTTATTTTTTTTTTTAAAACACTTTCCCTAAATTTCCTTCACTCTCACTCAAACCTGAGATTTAAAAAAGAAATACCAAAGCCTTAGAAATTCTTAAGGATTTATTCATACGCAAAACACTTGGATACTGACTTTAAATAAACCAGGAAAAAGCTCTAAAAAATTGTTTCTAAATACTTTTTCGTTATAACTGAAAAAGACTTTAAAAGCTTTTAAACCCGAAATGAAGCAACGATTTTGGTAGTCACTTCCAAAAATTTCCCCCGAGTTTTTTGGGAGCGACAAAATGTTTGCAATGGTATGAGGTTAAGGGTCATGGAAAACGTGTTTTTGACAGTTTTTCTACATCAGGGGGGTGGGGTCATTTTTCATTACGCAAAAAAAGAAAGATATTTAAAAGGGGTGAACGTCTCCTTTAAAATTGTGGGGGAAGGGGGCTCGAAGTATAAAAACAACCAAAATGTAGATTCTTGAGCGTGGGCCTCAAACGACCTTCCCTTTTAAAACTTTTTTGTTTAGATTTTAATTTGCTAGTGTTTAGGAGGGGTAGCCACCGAATTTTTTTAACACGAAAATGATGAATTCTGTGAAACGAAGTATAAATGTGAGAATGGCCCGTGAGTACTCCCCCCAGATATTTTTTAAAACATTCCACAAAAACATAAATGGGGAATTTTTGTCGTGTTTAGGGGGCAAAATTTTCCCTCAAAAAATAGTGTCCCTATTTGGGACAAATCCCCCAAAGCATGTAAGAAGCTACAGTTGTCTTCGCAAAAAAACATCACACATCCCCTTTCGTGCCTTGACATTGACCCAAGAACCTGGGGCAAAGCTGACACACCTTCCCAAATGTAAACATTTGTATCAAAATTTCAAATCCCCTTTATAAAAGGGTGATTATGGCCAACAGGGAAAAACCTTTTACTTCTAATTTCCCTTACTTTGGAGCTAGGGGTCTGGGTCTTGCGCATGACACGTCATCTCAATATAGGGAACATTTATGCTAAGTAATTTTAAAATCGTTTCATCAATAGCAGAGTATGGACCGGACGAGAAATACACCCTGTTAACTTTTAACCTCTGAGTGTGATACAGATGTAATGATTCAGGAGCGTACATTTGTGCATTCAGCCCAACGGCAATCCTACAACCCGAGGTGTAAGAAACGTTTTTCCAGCATCAGGTGAAAATACGAGAATGTTAGTCCATAAACAAAAAAACAGTGCCTGATATTTACTTCCCCTAACCTCGGGAACTCTCGGTAAAAAATTAAAAACGGGAACCCCAATTTAAAATTTACTGCCAGGAGGATTATTTAATTGTATTTCACTATATAAACAACAATGAAACATTCTAAAGATTTTTTTGGTAAAGGGTTTCATGTATACCTTGATATCTTTTAAAGGATTTTACAATTTGTCTTTTGTGACTTTTTACATGAACCCATTTTTTAATTTTAATCTCAAACGTTTATACTTACAAAAGGGTGATTGTGAAACCCGTCCAGGTCATGCCACTGGGCCAGATCAAAAAAAAAATGCCTCTGTACATTTATACCCTACCCCCCCAGGATTCATAAAACCATGTCATGAACGGAAAAAACATGTACAAAGGGCTTTTTTCTTCCGACGGGGCCCCTGGGCAGCAACGTTGTGAAACATTTTGTGCCAAGTTCCTTCAATAACTCTCGATGTATGTCAGAGTTACATTGACCTCCCTCACGCGGTTCCAATGGGCCGCACTGAATCTAGGGCATTAATTATTCAAGTCCAAAAGGGCCAAAGGGCAGATAGGCACTAAATTTCCATCATGACTCTCTTTTAATAAAATTGTCAACAAAATAAATTTTTTCCGTAAATCATGAATTTTCAAAAAACCGTTTTGCGTTGATTAACAAACCAAGCATTTTTTTTTTCACATTTTTTTAACTAATTGCGCTGAGGTAAAACATTTGGAGTGACCACCAAAAAAAATCGGGCCCAATTTTTGTAATGACTCTAAAGGCGGTTTTCAACCATTTTAAAAGGGGCAACAAACATATCATTTCTATCTCATCTGTCTTCTGGAAAAGGCATTATACTTACCATGGGTTGAAAATCATACTCGGGAGGAATAGGGGATTTTTTCTATTTCGTTATTCTGTTTGATATGGTCCATTTCCTGTTATTTAAAACAATATTAGCATTCTTTAGCTGACATCATCATTAAGTCATATAAAGGACAAAATTACAACCCTTGTTATATAACAAAGCGCAAACATTAAGATAAACCTTTTGCATTTAACAGTATCAGTATGTCTATGCTATAAACATTTACATTGAAAACAATAGCTTTATGACTATTTTATTATTCTCGATTTAGAGATTTGCATACTTAGGTGGCTATAGGAAAAATAGGTAACTATATTTTTTCTTTGATGTTAATCATTCCGTAAGGATTTTATGTGGCTATTTTTCTTTTACATGGCTAAAAGAACACTAGTGAGAACAAAAGGATAGCCACATAAATACCCTTAAGTAAGAACGTCCTTGCGTCTGTTTGTTTGTCCGTCCGAAATTAATCAAATTCCACTGACCTCTCAGTCACCGCTAGCCATTGTAGTGCGTTTTAGTAGTCGTCTGGTACAGAACTGTAGTGTAAAATAATATATATACAAAAATGAATAATATAAGTTAATGTGTGAAACATTGAAACTGCTCTTAAGTAGAAATATTTAAGGATATTTTAGTGGGTCTCGTGTTTGGAGAGATATCATATGTCACGGTATGGACTTGGTCACGTAAGGGGAGAATATGTGTCAGGCAGCCGATCAGCTCACTCGGTAGAGCAATCACCCTGTAAGCGAGGGGTCCCGGGTTCGAGCTTCGGCCTATCTGCACATATTTCCCACCCTGTGACATTCGACGTATTTTTGTGGTTCAGCCAAATGCTTGTTGAAACGAGTCGTCTAAATGGTTTAAATAAAAATAGATTTGCGAAAATAGAAATAGCAATATGGGAAATCCAAATACACAGAAAGATGAATGCGAATAGGTCATTCTCAGATTTCGTTTAGAAGATCAAGTATTTTAGTCAGATTGAATTATTTGTGAATAAATATCAATAATATTCAAACTGCAGACCTGTTAATACATGGAATTGAAGAAAGAAGTAGTCTAGCTCGTTGGCAGAAAAATAAGAAAGTTCTTGCTTTGATGAAGTTGGGGCCTAAGGATTTAGTTCTAAGTATTCTTTTTCTCAGAACAGAAATTCGCAACTTGGTGAAGTGTTTGATGTGATTTAATTCCTTTATTTATGAAGGAAATTGCATAATGACTGAATTTGAGTAATGTTATCTTACGTGAAACATTGAGGCATAGTTATATATGTGCAAGTATTAATTCTTGCATAAAAACTACTTTTTTCGCTGGATCCGCCCATGTATTAACGGGAGAAAAATCGTGTGCAAACAAGGCAATTCACGTGCTGTTAATACCCGATTTTTATTTTTGAAATGCTTTGCCAGGGATATATGTATGTATTTTTACGCACACTGATATTTGGCATCTGCGTCTTGTTTCTTCCTTAACAACCTCATCTTGTAGCATTATAAATACAATGTAATCCATAGTATGTTTAGCTGTATCTGTTTCCAACCCCAAACGTACTGCCCCCATCAATGTACGCCCTAGCTTCTCTTAGAGTTCACTCCCTTTACAAAGCGTCTGTTCAGTTATTGTAAATAACTGTGAATAAATAAGTATCGCGTGTAACTTGTGCTATTGTTCGTTTTTAGGTATTATATTTATGATTTTGGTAAGTATCAGTCGGTATGTTTTTACCTAATTTCTCTAAGAATTTATATAAACAGCTTGGAAACTTGACACTACGTTCGTACTTATCCGTACTCCAACTGCGTGTCCGTACTCAATATAACTCGAATGCAAAGTTATTATTCTTGAAATTGTGATCGAGTCCACCAAATTGGGGAAATGATATGAACAATTATTGGTAATTTTATGTTTGTAATAATGAGAGATAAAAAATCGCTTAAAAAACCTTCAGGAGGTGCTTTTGATAGCGTTGTTTATTTCCGGGCCCTGGATACGGATATTTAAAACATGTTTACCGTTTCCAAGAACAACTGGAATGGTAAATAAAAAATGTACCGGAATCGTCAAGTCATCACGTATGAAAACAATACATAAATCGCCGTGAAATATATTTTTATGCAAGAATAGCGACAATACACGTTTGTTTTGTGTATTAACATCTGCAGAAGCCCTTGGGATATGTTTGTGACCTCGACCTTCGGTCTCGGTCACAAACAATCCCGCGGGCTTCTGCAGACGTTAATACACAAAAAAACGTGTATTATCCCTACATTCAAAACACATGTTTAGTGGTGACACAGTTTGAAAATATCATTATGATTGGATACATCATTCAAGAGATTCTGTAAGTATATATACGATAGTTGTTACAAGGAATTTGCCATAACGCAAAATTGAATACTAGACTAGTCAACAAAGACATGCTAAGTTTCATGATACTGATACAAATGTACCAAATCTGAAACTGATACCTTGCATAGGTAAAGCATTCCGGTAAAGCGACGTCTTCATTACGTCAACTTCGTTATAGGCATTTCCTTTATCATTTTTTTGTTTAACTAAAACAGTATTCTGCAAAAGGTTTCTTACATCTTTTAAATTATTTCGCGGTTTCGCCATTGTGATCTCGCGCTTCGCGCTTTATACATCGCTTTCTCTAACAATATGCGAAGCGCGAGATAACGATGGCAAATGGCGAGATCATGAAACAATTTCGCGCTTTGCCACCGTGACTTCGAGCATGTGAAAATTCTCGATTTCATATTTCTCATCATGATCTCGCACTTTGCCATCATGATCCCCCGCTTTGCGTATCGCCTGCTCATGATAGAGAAGTGCAAGATCACAATGGCGGAGTGCGAAAAAACGAAAATTTCAGGCTTTAACATTAGCATTGGGTAGATATGTTACCAACAATATTGAATAATAAAATGTATTAAAAACATAGCGTTACTGTTGACATATAAAACAAAGCATTACACTGATATCTTGATTGGATATATTTTAAAATTTTGTTTAAGGTCTTCTGAAATATGATACATATCATTTAGTTACCTATAAATCCATTGAAAAAAAATTAATCACCAATTATAAAGAAAGAACATATTTATCTCACTGTGAATTGGTTGTCAGATACTGTAATATCGTATGACTTGTACCGGTGTCAAGCCTTGGCAATACGCGTAGGATTTAACTAGGTGTAATTATTTGATTTCTATAAAATTTTATATTCTACAACATTGGGGCCATGCAATAATTGATAATTTCATACATTTAAGTACAATTATAAGACATATCTATGATATCTGAAAATAACGTAATAATTATTATGCGTGACAAATTACCTCTGCAAGGTTATACAAGAGATACAAATTGTCTTTTTCAGAAGTTTTTAGCCTTGAAAATGTCTCTTTGCCGATTTCTCAACATACAGTTTATTGATTTTTGACATTGTATTATAATTTTATTATAGAAATTTGACTCTTTAAACCATTAGCATAGACGGCGTATGAATATAATATTTCACATGGTCAGGATTATTACAAAATAAGCAATCAAATAGTAGGATAATGACTGTACTTAAATTGTTATAATACTACAAAGACCGTGATAAGCTACTTATCTGGCTATATATCTGGCAGATACGCAGCTGCATAGTGAAAATCTGGCAAGCACACACAATTAAACTGGCTAAGTTATTTGGTTGCAACAAGAAGTCATGCAACGGAGATTCCTTCATACGCAATCATTGCTTACTTCTTATTTTGTTTGAAGTACAGTAAACTGAAGTAATAGCAAACTGGTTTATATAACTAGTTGATTTAACGTGCATTGAAATTCACCAATAATTGTCGGTAGCAGGTGATCTATGATGTGCACATCGACTATTACATATCAAAACGATCGTTAGAGTTTATGCATTTCAGAACCATTTGATGCCAGGTTCTAGTCCTTGGGCAAAGTTCTAAAATTCAAGATGACCGCCAAAATGGCCGCCAAAATGTGAAAATGACATTCCAGATACAAAAATAGAATAATTTCGTTGTTGCAAATGCATTTTGAATGGTTATAAAGGTTGAATTGTAGGTGAAAATACACAATTGTGTACATTTATCGATAAAAAATGATACGCTTACACATCTATGTCTTTTTATTGGACACAACTTTTTTTATTGGAAACAAATGTGACAAGTGCTGTTTTCCTGAACACGTATTCAATATACTTTGTTGATGTGCTCCTATTTCCTGTCATGCCTTACGCTAAAGAAGATCAGATATAAAAAAGGGATAGGGTTTTTATATCATTTTCTTTGCAATTATATATATATGTTTTAAACTTCCGGTAATGGCGACGTGTACGTAAATTTTTTAGCAGAGCAGAAAAAGGTTGATTATCTACATTATTTATGACTGATCAAGTGTAAACGAAGATGCTGCAATTGAAAAAAGTATTTGATTTGATTTGAACTGAGAGACTTTGGAGGTAGAAAACTTTGTGACTGAACTGTATAGATCTGAGAGATTTATTTCTCGTGAAAATCGCGCCATCGCATTTACTTTTCTTTGTTCGCACAAATCTATTTGGAGCCCGTGTACACAATAAATAAACACACGATTTCGATTCAAAACAATGTCAATGCACCCGATAAGAATATTGATAGCAACCAACGTAGCATAGAGGAAACTTGGAGCCCATCTGACGGCATACAGGGAGACCACGTGAATGCCTTCCCCCCCCCCCCCCCCCCCCCCTCCCCCCCCCCCAAACCCCTCCCCTGAGAAGGAAGTTCTCACTGCCCGATCTCAATGGAATAGATTCAAATGTTAAACTTCTAGGATCAAACTATGTTATATGTGAACTTGTCAAAGCTGCCGTGTGTAGCCCCATACTAATCCAAGCCATTTCTGCAGTAGTCCCCTCACTCACAGAAGTTCTTAAACACTCTTTCCAACTAAGTAAATACTAAGCTTGAAGATCAAAGCAAAAAGCTGGCCATGTTGCACAATAAACTTGATTTCCAAATCAAAGCAATAAATAACATGAAGGCTAAGAATATTTCTCTTAGACGAGAACTTGATGAAGCCGGGGATCGTACTAAAACCCTTGAAAGGGAGCATGATGAAGCTGAACAGTATGGGAGGCGTTCATCCCTAAGATTTCACAGAGTTCCGGTGACAAGTGAACCGAAACAATTTAACACAGATAATGAAATTGTCGGATTTGTAATGAAAAAAATGTCTGTCAATCCTCCTATTACTTCAGATGATACTGAAAGGTCCCACTTACTTGGTTCTGTGAAAAATAGCAAGGCACAAACAATTTGAAAATTCAAGGCTTAGAAAGTGAAAAATAATGTCTTTATGAGTAAGAAAAACCTACAAAATCACAAAACAGATGACTTTAATATATTTGTAAATGAAGATTTTACAAAGAAAAGACAATTCATTGTACAATAATTGAACTCTGCTAGAAAAGATGATAAAATAGTCTCTTTTTGGACAGTTGATAGCAGAATCTTCATGTACAAATAGAGGAGTGAAAAGACTAGTGACATCAGCTGATGATATAGAACATCTTTTGCCTGATCCAGCTTCTTTAATGACTGAAAACCCATTGGAAAACTTATCATATCACAAGTAGCAAAAAGATCTCATCACTCTGAGGCTAATGTTGACTAGTATAGCACAACTTGTGCTTGATAAGCAGAAACCATTACAGTGGTGTGCATATATTATATACATGTACATTCTACATAATGTATGTTGTCATACTTTCACGTATATACTACAGGTCCAAATTATTTTGTATATATCATAAATACATCTTTATCCTACATCATACATATTTTCATACCTTCATATGCATGATGTATTTTAATCATTTATATTTCTAGTAACTAATATCTGAATTTCAAATGAAATTGAAATTATTGCCATTTCCATTTAAGATACTTTTTAAATATCTAAACAATTTTAATTCAATTTATATGCAAGTACTTACAAGTAAATGCTTTTTTGTGGGAGGGGTGTTTTATTTATTTATTTTTCTCATAAAAATTGTCAAGATGTTTACTCTCCAGATCTTTATTACAATCTAAATATACTTCAATTTCACTTTTGAATACAATCATGGTTTGTTGATGTTTTTTCTCTTTCTCTCATTTCTAAGCCAAGGGAAACCTACTCAATTTCTCCAATAACTTTATGTTGATCATTGCTGAGAATATTGCTAAATTTAAAGGAAAATTTTATTTATTAATAACATCTGTGTGTCCATATAATTATGTCTTCATCCCATTGTCTTCAATTCTATATAGAAGTACAAATTTATTGTGACATTATAAATGATAATTGTGTATTTTATTTTTTGAAACGCATAACATTATTAATACTGCCATAAATGAAAATAATCACATACCCAGAACAGTATCCACTTTAATGCTTTGCTTCAACTGTATGATCATGACATGCACTTTTCAGTAGTCAATTAATTTCGAAGTAAATTTCGACACTTAGATCCAAGTTTCTAATAACGCATAATTTATATGCAATTAGGCAAATATGAAATATTGTATTTGTACACTACTCATCAGCTCATGTTTAGTATAGCACACATTTAATATTCCATGTAAAATACATTTCTTTTATAATAGCGTTAAGGAATAATTTGCTCGTTTCTTGCATATTTATATCATATCCATTTCTAAAATTCATTGTATTCATATAAAAGTACACACAAGTTCATGTCTCAATAAATCCCGTGCTTTTTTATTTAAACTGACAGACATTATAAATACGGGGTATGCTTATAATCTTTTTACTATCACTTATTAAAAATAATGTAATGCAGTTAGTATATATATACTAGATATGCTAACCTACTCTGAAAGTAAGTGTTTTAATTTTTATTACTTTAATTATACTTTAAGTTAACGTCGGCCATAGTACTTTCCTTATAAATATCAACCTTTTTTTGCCTGATTTTCTTTTTGCAAATATCAAAAGAATGCTGTATATCTTTTTCAATATTTTTATGGTTGTGATGGTATGTCTCTTCTGTGTTGCTCTGTCATGTTTTCTAGTTAGATCACCCCTGTGGCTGTACTCCATGCATCCAAGTGTTGTACTTTTCCCAAATAGGTAGTATAGATGTTAACGCTCGGAGAGCAGCTACAGGGTTATATTAAAATGGAACTCATATTGTTATAAAGTCCTCCCTGTTTCGCCAATATCCTTTTAAAACTTTTTTTCTATATAATGGGTTTAATCCAATGCACTTCAGTATCTTCAATTCGCAAGTTAATTTTGTTTATTATGAACAGCATACTGAATACTCAGTTCACCAGTTTCGTTTTACTTTTAGTTTCGGAATGTTTCTATAAAACAGTTGCTCGAGAAAGTAGTCTTGCCTTAATCATAAAGATAGAAAATGTTATGGGTGACCCTGTGTCATTAATGGTAATATACTTTATTTATTACTTTTATCGGGTGATATTGAGACGAACCCTGTCCAGACGAAAACAATGATTTTTGTTTGTCAGTAATACATCAAAATATAAGAAGTATCATAAATAAATTAGTTTTTGTACGTGATTATTTTGTAGACTTCGATATCTTATGTTTTACTGAAACACACTTCACAAATATTATTTCCAATGACCATTTACATTTAGATTGATACAGTGATTTGTACAGGAAAGATAACACGACTCACTCTGGTGGAAGTTTGATATACACTTCTAAAAGTCTAATTACAAAACGAATCGAAGAACTGGAAAACTTTCTGTCGGATTATATCTGGGTACAAGTAAAGTATAAGGATAAAACAATTGTTGTAGGTACTGTGTATCGCCCATCAAACTCACCAGTAGAGTTTTGGACAAAACTTGATACTTGTCTTGAAAAAGCTTATGAACTATCTAAATATATTGTATTGTTAGGTGATGTAAACGAAGACCAACTCAATTTGTGCAACGACAAACTACGCGACCTCATGACAATCTATGATATGACGTGTGCTATTAACAAACCGACCCATGTATCAAATAATTCTTCCACTCTCCTTAACCCTATAGTAACTTCAAGTGAAATTATTTCTTATAATTCAAGTGTAACCGAAAGATATAAGTGATCACTATGCAACTTACATTTACATTAAATTTGATTTAGTAAAATCAAGTGGTATCTCCACAAGCTCAAGTAGAGACAAATTTCAAAGTGATAGCCACTATCCTAAACGTTTGCAGAAAACTTATTTGACCATTAATTTTAATAAAAGAAACATCAAACTATTGCTAAACAATTATAAAATACAAATAAAAAATGTCAATATCCTTTTTTCTATGGTGCCGCAAGTAAACGGATTTAATGAGACAGAATTCATACTTCAACATAGAAAAAATAAGGTCGAATGCTGTGTTTCTGTTTTAAATTTCGCTTACTCCAGTTAAAAATAATCTTAGGGCAGACGTTAAACCTACCTTAATTTCTTCCACAATATATAATCTAAGAGTGAAAGCAAATTAGAGAACTTTCACCGCGTGTAACTCGATATTTTTAAAGATGTGTAACTCTACCCCTTCTGTTTAAGTAGCAAATTCACTTTGAGCACCAAGAAATCGCTTATAAGATTCATCTTTTTCCAGTTTTGTACAAGAAATCAATAATAAGTCTTGAAGGAAGTAAAAACTTACTAGAAAAAAAAGGAAAATAAGGAAAAAAAAAATTGGCCCCAGTAGGGCTTGAACCTACGCCCTCCTAAGAATTGCAGTAAAAGTAGGTTTATGGTAGGAATTGAATACTCTTCAAAAAGGAGGTTCTCTATTTGTGATCTAATACCTTAACTCATATGACTGGTCATTTTTGAATAATGGAACAATCAATGAAGCATGTGATTTATTCGTTCTAAACGTTATCAATCTAGCAAAAGAATAATACCTAGGAAAGAAGTTACAATAAGACCTAATGCCTGACCGTGGTACGATCCTACAATAAGAAGAACTTTCCGCAAACTCGACAGACAAAAATATCTGCAATTAAATCTAATAAAATGTCTGACCCGAAGTTATATAAATAGTCAAAAATAAGGTAAACAATCAAAAGAAACACGCAAAACATGTTTTCTTTAACACTTTAGAATTTATTATGAATTATATATGTGCCAATAACCCACGTCAATACTATAAAATGTTAAAATGCTGGTTAAAGATAATATAAAGTGCGACCTAACTCCTCCTTTAAAAACAAAGATGACAATTCTTATGCTTTCTCTGATACGGAAAAGGCAATTGTTTCAAATAATTATTTCATTTCCATTTCTACGATTGATGACTCGCAAGCTATTTTACCAGCATTTTCTATGAAAACTAATGCAACATTAAGTAATATACTAATTAGCGAACAAGAAATAAGTGACATACTGCTTAATTTAATAATAAAGAAGGCTAGTGGATCAGACGAAATAAGTCACCGTATGCTTAAAGAAACAGCTGCAAGTGTTTGTAAACCATTGTGTATTATTTTCAACCGTTCTATACATGAATGTTCTTATCCAAATTGTTAAAATCAGCTTTTGTAATGCCACTGTTCAAAAAGGGCGACCGTGATTTTTCTTCTAACTATAAACCAATTTCATTAATAAGTTGTGTTGGTAAAGTAATGGAAAGAGTTATATTTAAACACGTTTATAATCACATGCATAGTAATAATCTTTTATATAAGTATCAATCTGGTTTTATTCCAGGTCCCGGGTCATTTCACTGTCTATCAGTTAATTGACATTTACCATCAGATTTGTAAGTCATTTGATGATAAAAAAAATCAACATGCATAGTCTTTTGCGATATTTCAAAAGCATTCGACAGAGTTTGGCACAAGGGGCTTCTATTTAAATTGCGGCAAAATGGAATTAACGATATTTTATACGAACAGTTTAAAAGTTATCTTGAATCTCGAAGTCAGAAAGGTTTTGTTGGTTGCTCGTATTCTGATGTTAAATATGCAAATGCAGGCGTCCCTCAAGGGTCAGTGTTAGGTCCTCTTTTATTCTTGATATATCATAATGATATAGCTGAAAATCTTGAAAGTTTATCACGTCTTTTTGCTGAAGACAGTTCCTTATCTGTAACTAGTTTCGACTCAAAATTTATAGAATTAACCCTAACAAGACAGAAGTCCATTACTGCTCTTTTACTAATAATCCTAAACCTACTTTATTTTGATAATGTTCAGTTAAGTTTTACTCAACACCATAAACATCTTGGTCTTACATTAAGTGATGACGATACTTGGCATGAACATATTTCAAATAATTTTAACTAAATCTGCCTAAATAATGGGATCAATGCGATTGTTAATATTCAAATTAAACAGGAAAACTTTAAATCAAATTTACATTTCTTTCATGCGGCCTATATCAGAGTATGCCAGTGTAATTTGAGATAGTTGTACCGTATACGGAAAGGAAATTATTGATAAATTACAGTACGAAGTTGCAAGGTTAGTTACTGGTTTTACCAAGTCCGTTTCGAGCGTAGGTTACTACAAGAAATAGGACGGGTATCATTATCAGACCGTCGATTCATCCCAAAAATAACTATAATGCAAAACACGGCGATTTACCACACGATTTTAATGCTCTCTTTCCGCATGAAGTTTCAGAAACTACTCCATATAACTTAAGAAACGATAATAATTATGTTACAGTTGCAAGAAGAGCAGAAATATTTTCCAAATCATTTATACCATCTGCTATTTCTGCTTGGAACAACCTAGAAATTAATATTCGAGAATTGTCCACTTTTAACGCTTTTAAGACAAGTCTCAAAGAAAAAAATTAAACCTCCACAAGTTCCTTTGTGTTACTTATCTGGTGTAAGGACATTGTCTGTTTATCACGCCAGAATTAGAAATAGATGTAGTAGTTTAAATGGTGGTCTTTTTAAACTCATTTAAGAGATTCAGCTCAGTGTGAATGTGGCTATGGCAATGAAGATGCTGAGCATTTCTTTTTTAAATGCAGTCGTTTCTGAGATCATAGACACCAATTATTTGCATCCACACGCCCCTATCATCCCCTAAATACTAACGCATATTATTTGGTAAAGAAGGACAATTCACAGATATTCAACGAAGTGCAAAAGTTTATAAAACGTACAGAAAGGTTTGAATAATACATAGTATTAACAACAGATCAAACAACATCTTACTAATATCTGAATACATTTATCCACCATTGTTCAAAATTATATAAACGTTTAACATCTCGTGACAGTCGCAGACAGACAGAGAGACCCATGCCATCACATCGAAAGTTTTCTTTGTATTTTTCTTTTGTGTGTTTATTTTTTGTTTCACCGTGAAAAAGTGTTTTTATCTACATTACTTTATTTTCTCTTATAAACACTTGTATATCCGCCATCTGTAGTTTATTATTGCTCGAGTTTATATGATGTTATTTTTTTGTGTTCGTTTTTTCTATCTACAGCTTAAGGGAAGGACAGTCTCTAATGTTGTCAGAACTTGTTGTCCGACCATTTTGCCCTTTGATTATGTATCTTTGAATTGTAATTGTAATAACTTCATATCAAAGAGCAATAAAATATCAGAACCGGTAAGTGGGTCTGATTGGTGGGTCAAAATTTTATATACAAATTTTATAGGAATATACAAATTTTAAAGGGACCCTTTAATTAACAAAATATTATATATATTTATAATCGAGGGAATTTACACGAACTAAATCACCACCACAATATACCAGACCAATTACGGCATATCGCCTACCAGTACAAACGAACACGCACATGCCACAGCAAGTCCACTAACCCATAAAGATTAGTTTCGACGCTGCTTTATATATGAGCCCTAATTGTACTACACATTCGTACTGGTTCAACATTTGCATACATATACTCAAATCTCTGTTTTCACAAATCAGTAGTGACATTTTAGTATTTTTAACTGACTGGGACCAGAGAAGCTATATTTTCTCTCTCTGAAAGTGAACTGGACCTCGAGGATACTCGGAATATATAGAGATAGTTTGCCTTAAGGGATATAATTAAATTCAGAACAGTTGACTTTCCCATACGTGAGATCCGCTAGGATACAAGTTCTCATTATAAATTATTATATAGTAGAGAGAATTTATGCGAACTAAATCACCACCATAATATACCAGACCAACTACGGCATAGCGTCTAGCAGTACAAACGAACACACATTACTTTGAAAGTCCTCCATAAAGATTACTTCAATAAAACCCTTACCTGTTATATAACCTTCAGTTGGCGAACATACACTGACACTTAATACAGTAGTAAATGTAAAAATACTGATATCCAACTTGACAATCAATTGATATTTAAGGTGGAATGCGCCTAATTTGAAGTTATCGGGTTTCGTTTCGAAATTTTGATTAATATAAAATTCAGCATATTCCTCGTAGACTGCGGATTTTACTTTTTTGATATTTCTGTAACTTTTTTCTCTACAAACCTTCAAACATGACCATTGACGTCCATTTTTGATGAACCATAATTTCACGTCCGTCAGACTGTTTTCTTAAATCGTTCTGTTCAGTCAACAACTATCGATTTGCTTGTTTCTCATCATATTTTCATTTAAAAATGTCTTTGAAATGGTGTATAATTTGTGGAGATCATTTTAACGTTGAAGCCGATATTTACGTTAAAGTGACGTCAGAGCGACAAATATGACGTTTAGTTTTGAATAAAAAGTTTGCGTTAATCTTGTCTCATGTAAAACCTAAACGATAGACTTTGACAAAAAACTAACATGATCATAAAATCTTTATTTTCTGTCGATTGAAGGAATAAAATTATGGGGTCACCGAATTCATTTTCGCATAAAATTACGTTACGCTACCCCTACCCCCAAATAACAACATAGCTTAGTTTTGCTGTCTTTCCGATAAATCTCTTTTCAAATCTTAGTATTTTACATTCTCATTCATCAGTTGTTCACTACAGGCGTGAAACGAATCATGGAACGTGAGAAAGAGAGTTTTCCTTTCAAAAGAGGTCCGTATAACTGTAAAATTGGCGACTTCATTGAGAAATGGTTTGAATGCAGAATGTATTACATACGCCAATACGACAACTCTGCTTAAAAATACTGATCATGTTAATTTTGAAAGTCGCTTCAAATATACTTTCTATATGATAAAGCTTATTTTTTCAAATATTTCTTATTCAAAGTACCAATAAACACGTTTTCCGTTGTAAAACACTGCTAATATGAAGAATATTTGCATATGCAATTGTGTTTATTGTTCGGAGTTTTCACACTTGAAACACAAACAGAAAGCATCATTATTGTACAATATCATTGATCAATATTATACAACAGATTAAAATATTCTAAAGGTTGTGATTTCAGAGGTATGACCCTTGACTCAACCGCCCCTCAAAAGGAGTAAAGGTTGTTTGTATCTTGTTTTTCTTAATATTATCCCTAACCCTCCCTAAGTACGCACACACGCACGCACGCACATTCCGAGGTCTTACATTTTTACTATTTCGTTTCTTACTTCACCACCCTAGTAATGTCTGACCATAAGATAAGTTACCATGGGCTTGCCCGGTTAATTACCCGCTCCACGCATACGTTCGCATAATTTGATGGCGGAATTTGGTTTTTACGGGTCAGAGTTAATTTTTCAGTTTTTTGAAATTTTATACCACAGACGCTATTGGAAATAAATCATAACTTCTACAAGTTCAGTATTCGTGATATAAGAGAGGTTTCGTTGAGTTACAGCGAGTGTCAGTCACAACCGCTGCTTTCTTTCTTTCTTTCTTTTATCCCATCCGCTTAGCTCAGTAGGAGCGCAGATCTACTGATCGCGAGTTCGGTCCCCGGGTAGGGCATGACGATTGATAGAAGGCACGTGTCCGAAATCATTCGTCCCCCACCTCTGATTTATGTTGTGAAGATAGAAGTTATTTGTTGGAAATACAGAATCCAGGAACACTGGTTAGATTAACTGCCCGCAGTAGCGTAGAAAAACAGAGCTAAAAAAATATTTATTTTTTTTATGTCATGGAATGTTTTCTTTACTCGTATTTCTTATGTTTCTAATATTAGGAAACAGTATTATGTATGGAATATGTTTCTATTATGTGTCTATGAATACCAGGATAACATTTGTACACACAGCTCCGGAGATCTTTGGAAAAGATGCTGTTTCTATCTAGCCAAGTTGCTAATTAAATTAACCTTTTCAGAGCAACAGCCTCATTACAACAAATATGCTGTTTTCCCGCGGTTATGAGGAGGATTCACTTTATTCGAAATCGGTGTGTCCGACTACTCTCCAAACAGTCGAAATATTTCCAAAACGTAAAATTTGTAATAAAGTTAGATAAAATAATGTTTACTCGAACATGATGTTATAATTACATAAAGGCTTTCTAAATTTTAAAAAGTTGTATTAGCACTTTTTTCCGAGTTATGTTAAAATGAATATTTCTCATTTTCACCTACGTTTTACTTTTTTCGTACTGTGCCGAGGTTGGCCAGATTCTGTTTACCCCAGTATTATTTTCTGAAGACTGGTTGTTGTTCGAATCTGCTTCATTAAGAATACACCTATATTAACTAATATGATATCTATGACATATATTTATAATGTAGGCCTATATTTGTTTGCCTCAGTTCTATTAGATGCATAAAATTCTTTATGTAACAATTTTTTTACGCAAAGATAATACGTCACGGAAATAGCGGCATGTGATGGAATTCTATACTGGTACTTGTTAACATTAAAAGGTTGAGATAATTCAAATAAAGGATTTTCACTATATTCTGTCGTTGTTTTTTTAAATTTATTTTTGTAAATGTTAACAATTTAATGTGCATCGATACATGAGTTTTCATGTATTATCATTAACTTGCGAGATAAATCATTTCACTTGTAACGTTGAATGGAATCATTAATAGTTGTAAAGTCCTCTTTTGATTAAATTCTACTTAAATAGGTTAAAGATGAGTTTGTCTTGATCACGAGAATCAGAAAATCCATTTAATTACGCATTTTATATCTGGGGTAGGAGTAAAGTAATGTAATTCAGCGCAAAGGGTAACGGGGTGTTGATTTTGTCGCATTCTCATATATCGAATATAATATAAACATTAAAATCTGAGTTCTACACAGAAATTATTTCGCTAATGTAACAGAGTTTTAAAGGCTATTTTGATTTAATTTTACTAGGAAAAATGAAATAGTAGAGTTTATCCTAGAAGGAGGAGATACATGAAAAAATACTCAATTGCGCTATCTTGTGATTTGGGGGTAGGGGTAGCGTAACGTAATATTACGCGAAAATGAATTCGGTGACCCCATAATTTTATTCCTTCAATCGACAGAAAATAAAGTTTTCATGATCATGTTAGTTTTTTGTCAAATTCTATCGTTTGGGTTTTACATGAGACAAGGTTAACGCAAACTTTTTATTCAAAACTAAACGTCATATTTGTCGCTCTGACGTCACTTTAACGTAAATATCGACTTCAACGTTAAAATGATCTTCACAAATTATACACCATTTCAAAGACATTTTTAAATGAAAATATGATGAGAAAAAAGCAAATCGATACTTGTTGACTGAACAGAACGATTTAAGAAAACAGTCTGACGGACGTGAAATCATGGTTCATCAAAAATGGACGTCAATGGTCGTGTTTGAAGGTTTGTAGAGAAAAAAGTTACAGAAATATCAAAAAAGTAAAATCCGCAGTCTATGAGGAATATGCTGAATTTTATATTAATCAAAATTTCGAAACGAAACCCGATAACTTCAAAATAGGCGCATTTCACCTTAACAGATATTTTTAAAGACCAATTTTCTGTAAGAACCAAAAAAAATCAAAGAAGGGGTCGGAAACTCAAAGTGTCAGAATTACTTCATATTTGCACCCTTTTTAGTATTCAAGCCATATGTGAAGAATTTAGGCTGAAAAGATATGAATCAGCTCTGGTTACCATAGAAACGGGAATATTCTACTTTTTGCGAAACATGGCAGTTTCTGAGAGTCAAATTTTACTAAAATGTTACAATGTTACAATTGTCTTTACACATAGTGGTCTCTATGTCTGAACTAGAGCATTAAGTTTTTGCCTGAAATACATACCTGAAGTAAATATTTAAAACAAAGTTGCCTTCCAACATTTTCACCGTTTTAGAAGCAACACTTTTATAAATACCCCCCCCCCCCCCCCTTTAAGATTTTACATTATCTTTAAAAATTGGTCTGCATGTATATTTTTAACATCTAATAGAAAAAAGTGCACGTATCTGAATATAATACTTGTACGAATTCAAAGGAATCCAGCAATGATATTCATTTCAATTTAAGGAGGAAGGAGCTTTTTAGAGAATTTTGAAAATTGACAAAAAATGAGTTTTCAGTAAACTCATTTATGCCTAAATTATAGAATAACCTAAAATAATAATATATTGCCAGATACAGAATTATAGCAAAACATAAGTACCGGTATTTCATGTATAATCATTTTACAAAATTATACTGTCCAAAACCTTTTTCTAGAAATTAAAGAGAATTTTCCGTTACCATGGCAACAGACAAGAAAATTATAATTCAGACCATTTTTAAGCACTTTCTGCATCAATTTTGTATTCTATGAAACAAGACAAGTTCATCTGCAAGCTATCAATGTATTTAAGGCACCTAAAGCATATTCTGGGCAGAATTAAGAAAGATACAACAATAATAATAATCTATGAAACTTAAAGCATTGTCACAAGGTCAGTTCTTAGCAACCTTGCATGCACTTTTCTTTCTTTTGGGTAAACTAATTTTGAGTTTAAAAGCAGTTGGAAATACTCCTAACCAACTGTTACTGGCCCTTAAGGTATTGTATGGTTACTAATCATGGCTGTCCTTTTTTTTCAAGTTGCCATGGTTGCAACAAATATGCTGCAGTTACTCTAAAGCCATATATATTAAATGACATTTTTTGGATAAAATAACAAAAAAATTCTATGTGTGTTTGTGTAAAGACAGTGTCTTTTCACCTTTGAAAATCACGTTGTTGCCATGGAAACAAATTGTAGTAAAAGCAAAATCATATATATTTCGCCATTTGATTTAATATGTACATTTTAAATACAATTCAAAATTATGAACAAATAACAGTGTATACCCAAGACTGAAAAAATATCATTATATTTAAAAACATACAGTCTATATATCTGTATGTTCATGTAATAACAATCTAGGAAAGTTTATTAGGTTTAAATACTTTCAATGGTAAAATGAACGTTTCTGTTATCAATTTACATGCACTTATGTACAAAATCACAATGCTCAATTATTGGGATTTGAAATACAAATATTCCAGCCATTTCCATCTAGCAGATTTTTTGGTGAATATCTTAAAAATTGATACTTCTGGACCAAGATACACATTCTTTCTTTAACAGTCAAATTAAATTAAATGATTTACAGAACAGTTTAGTCAGTATTTTGCTAGATACAACTTTAAATGTATATAATTCTTTCAAACTATCAAGACGATGACCAGACTTTTTAAGGATAGTTATAGATAATGTAGATTTAAGAGACCTGATTAATTTTTTTCAGAAAACCCCTGATCATATACATTCCAGTGCCAGTAAATACTCAGTAAATACAAACTGCAGTATCTCCTAATTCTTTCCAAAATTTATCAAAATACACAAATAAATCTATTTTATTTGTTAAAGTAAATACATGCTGGTAAAATAGGATGTTATAGGCCTTGTATATCTTAGAATGAAACCTGTTTTACATATAACAATTTTACTGAATTTCTGAAGATTAAAAGATGTTGTTACATGAATGAGGTCTTAAATTAGTCAGAAAGTCAGCTAGGAACTCAGATGTTCTCTTGAATCATTGGCCAGTTAGTATATATGGGCTTAAGTAAATACCTAACACAATATAGGTAACTTTACAAATGTATGAATTTTCATTAAAATCTTCATTGGAGACATTTCTTAAAAAATGAATTTTATCAGAAAATATGATTTCCCAAACTACGAAATGTGGAATAAAAACATGACTGAATTTTTGACATTGTGCATAAATTGTGTTTTCGAGTGTATATGAACATTACCGGATTGTCATCAGTCGCAGAATATTATATACTTATTGAATTGATAGCCGATCAATAGTAAAAGCTATTAATCCTCGGTCCTTCGAACCTCAGGCAATAGTTTTTACTATTGACCGACAAGCCCTTCAATACGAATTTTATTAAATGAAATCAAAATTGAATTTTCTTATTTTTTCTTCGAGTTTTGATTTGAATCCAGCAAAGTTTAATGTTGAATTATTGTTCGGTCAATAGCGGAAAATGTAAACGTTGATTCATATAAGGAGATTTTGTGCATAATAAACATGTTTATTTTTCATGGACCCCTGTTCCAGTTAGGAGAACAGTATCGTAGTATTTGTCGTGCGCTAGTTGTTCCCCTTTGCATTTTGGAACCATTTTGTAATGAAAAAAGCGTAAACTTCGTTTTTGGGTCTGCTACGTTAGCTTGGCCATTTCAATACTCGTCAGCAATGGACAGACATAGACTTTCACCGAATTTATCCCACCCGCCCATGCCCATATTTGCTAGTATTGTTTATCACTTTGTTGTGAATCAGAAATCTTTACTGCTTCTGTTCATCTGTTTTTCAGGTTCCTGCATAGTAGATCTGTTTCAGACCATAGAATACGCCATAAAGGAACAGGACAATAGCAGAAAGTTGTATTCCAACAAACAACACACAAAGGTATGTAGTGACTGATCAATAATTTTGTTATGTAGTAAAGTCTACAATCATTCTTTGGGAGGATGTATCAAAATAATGACATTATTGTTGATGAGAACTGCTTAAAAAATGAAATGAAATACCCATAGGATCAGACACTTTAGTGATTCATCGAGCGGCGGATTAGGAAATACACAAAATATACAAAATAAACGTTTCCAGTTCAGTGAAAGTGAAGGCTCTCAGTACTTTACATTTGAACCGTTTCATACGTGGAATACGAATATGAGTTACCCACAGCAGCCTTATGGGCAACCTTTTATGCAGTCCCCGCCGGGATTTGCGCCGCAGTATGCTGGACCTCCTGCAAGTACTAGTGCACAACTCAACCAACCGCCCCCATGGGCTTCTAGCATCATAGAGGATATTAAAAACATCAAAATATCGGTGTCAAAAATCGATAACATTGAAAAAACAGTTAATAGTATCAACAAGAAGTTGTGTGACTTGGAATTAAAAGTAAACAATATTGACACACGAGTGGTAGAAGTTGAAAGCACAGTTACATTCGTAAGTAAACAGTACGATTCTCAAAACAAAGAGTTAAAATTGGCTGGTGATCAAATTAAAACTCTTCAAAAATCTTGTACATCACTTAAAACTCATGTTAATGACTTAGAGAAAGATCGCAGCGAGTTAAACAGCAAGGTCACGGACTTAGAGTTTCGATCCATGAGGGAAAACTTAATATTTTATGGAATACCGGAAAACCAAGAGGGAGCCATGGGAATGGAATTAGAATCTCCAGAAACCGACGAGACGAAAGTTAGAAAAATGATCAAAGATCATCTTAGTATTGACAGTTCACGCATGAAGTTTGACAGATCTCATAGAATGGGAAATCCCAATACTTCCAAGAAGCCACGACCGATAATCGTCAAATTTCATTCGTTCTCTGATAGGGAAGAAATTCGTGCCACGGCATTTAACCTGAAGGACGATCTTAAGGCAAAGCAACTTGGCGTAGGTGTCCAAATACCTCAAAAATGGCGGGAGGCTCGTAAACCGCTTTATTCCGTTATGAGAAACGAAAAGAAGAAAGGCAAGACAGTGAAACTTGTCGCCGATAAATTGTACATCGACGGTGCTGTATACACACCCCCACCCACAACAGCTTAGGAGAGTCATGAAGAAAGTTTGGACATTCTTTCCTGGAACATAAATGGATTAACGCGAAAATTAGCCGATACTGATTTCTTAGAAATAGTTAAATCTCACGATGTGATTATTCTATCTGAGACCTGGGTATCACCCAAAACGCATTACAATTTAAATATAAAAGGTTATGATGTTGACCATTTATTTGGAAATAAATCTGTGAATACCAGAAAAGGTAGATATAGTGGAGGATTATCCATTTACTTTAAATCAAAATTTAGAAGCAAGTTAAAGTCGTAGAAAAACACCAGTGTGGAATAGTATGGATTAAACTTTGTAAGAGTCTTTTTCAGTTTGATCAGGATATATATTTGTGTAGTACATATATTAAACCTAATGATTCTAAAATTATAACACGTTTTAACAATGATGATATTTTCGATTTAATAGAAATTGGAATTGAAAAGTATAATGCCTTAGGAAAGACATGCATAATTGGAGACTTAAACGGTAGAACCTCGAATGAAATTGAATATCTTGTACGTGATGCATATTTAGATAATGCAGAATTATTGTATAATGATGTTGTTTTTCCGAGATGTAGTAAAGATCAGGTATTAGATACTCAAGGTAAACGTATTATTCAGTTATGTAAATCTACAAATTTATTAATAGCAAATTCTAGGCTAGGCTTGGATAAAGGAATAGGAAGCATGACATTTTATAATAGGAATGGTGCGTCAGTGGTTGACTATTTCTTGCTAAAATACGAAGATTTTAAATACTTTAAGAACTTCCAAATTATGCAACCGAATGAATTTTCTGACCATTGCGCATTAAATTTTAACATTGAATGCAAACCCCCACAAATACAGTCACGTGATAATGTTATCGTACAGGAGCGCTTCATTGTGTGGGACGTCACACTTGTTGATACATTCCGAAGCAATCTATTGGCTAATTTTACAACTTTACAACGCATGACTGAAAGCGTAGAGAGTAGTAATGTGAATCATTCTGTTGAGTCATTCACTAACTTTATGCAAGATCAAACTTTTCAAATCTTCGGAAAAACGCGAATTATAAATAATAGTACATGTATAAATAGCAATAGCGAGAGGAGAAAATGGTTTAATAAAGAATGTTATGAAACACGCAAAGAATACAATAAAGCAAGAAATGCATTTATTCGAGATAAAAGTCTAATTAATAAGAATAATTTCTTGAATAAAAAACAAACGTACATTAAAACAAAACGAAAGTATAAAAGGCTTTTTTACAAGAAAGAAGGTACACGTATATCTAATTTAGCTAAAACTAATCCAAAATCTTTTTGGAAAAATGTTACGCGGCAGTATAAACAAAATAATAATGAATCAAATAGTTTGAATATTAATGATTTATACACGCACTTTAATCAGCTTTATGAAACTGAAAATAATAATGCAGACTACGTAATACCGAGTGAGTATAATGTTTTAGACAATGACTTGGACACAGAGTTTTCCATTACAGAAATTAAAGCAGCTGTTTCAGCGCAAAGTAATTCCAAAAGTCCAGGGACAGATCAATTGATCTCTGAGGTTTTTAAGAACTCGTTTGACATTATATCTCCTTTTCTGCATAAACTTTATAATAAAATATTAGATGATGGTATTTTCCCAACAACTTGGGGAGAAGGAATTATAATACCTATTTTTAAAGAGGGGAACGCCGACGAAGCTAAAAACTACAGAGGTATCACTTTGAATAATATCCTGTCTAAAATATACTCTAGACTTCTGGTTGCACGTCTCACAAAATGGGCCGAAAAACATGAGAAACTGATAGATAATCAATTTGGTTTCCAGCGAGGCAAGTCTACAGTAGACTGTATCTTTATTCTACATGCTTTAATTTCTCAAACATTAGCGTCTAAAAGAAAACTGTATACTGCATTTTTAGATTGGGAAAAAATGTTCGACAAAATAAATAGGCTGTATCTTTGGCATAAATTAATGCAGGAAAATATTAGTTCAAAATTTATCAAGGCTATAAAATCTATGTATAATGTTGTAAAATCGTATGTGCGATACAAGGCAGATAAATCTTCATATATACAGTCTAATATTGGCGTAAAACAGGGTGATTCGTCAAGTAGCTTGTTATGTTTATTTTTCTTAAATGATATCATAAACAACATAAATAGCAATATAGATGGTTTGTTGCAAATAAATGATCTTAAAATCTTTCTTCTATTATTTGCCGATGACGCGATTATATTTGCGTATGATCCATTTTCTCTTCAGTCAATGTTAAATGACATTGAAAATTACAGTAATACATGGGGATTACGTTTAAATGTAAACAAAACAAAAGTTATGATTTTCGAAAACGGGCGTCATACCTCCCATGATTTTTATCTTTATGATTCACGTATAGAGGTTGTTACAACGTTTAAATATCTAGGCGTTCATCTATTTAAAAACGGAAATTGGAATCGCACGCAAAAATTAGTTGCGCAACATGCTTCGTTTTCCATGCATAACTTGTTTATTGTAAATAATCAGTTAGAACTGCCAGTGTCACAGAAATTAGGTTTATTTGACACACTTGTAGCTCCTATATTAAATTATGCCGCAGAAATTTGGGGCTATCATAAAAGCCCGGATGTCGAATTTGTGCACTCTAAATTCTGTCGAAAACTACTGTGTGTGAGAACTTCCACCAATCTGGATGCTGTTTACGGGGAATTAGGAAGAATTCCGATGTATATTTATAGGAAACTAATAATTATAAAATACTGGCTTAAAGTTTTACAACAGAAAGATACTTCTTTATTGTTTAAAACGTATTGTATGTTAAAGACTGATGTTGATAATGGCGTTACCTATAACCAAACCAATTGGGCGTATCAAGTAAAATGTATATTAGATCAAGCAGGGTTAGCGTATTTGTGGCAAAATCAATTTACTATGTTGTTAAATTATAATATCATTAGACAAAGAATTATAGACATATATCATCAAACCTGGTATGCGGCAATTAATAATTCACCTCGTTTAGAAACATATTGTTTATTCAAACATTCATTTGCTTTTGAGTCGTACTTAGACAAAATACAAGAGAAAAAATACAGAATAGCCTTAACTAAATTTCGAACTTCTTCCCATGATCTTTTCATAGAAACAGGTAGACATGTTAATGTTCCAAGAAATAATAGAATATGTGTTCAATGTAGATCAAATATGGTTGAAAATGAATTTCATCATCTTTTAATATGTACTAAATACAAAGATCTCAGACAAAAATATCTAAAGAGATATTATTTTACATGGCCTACGCTTCAAAAACTATCTAACCTTTTGTCAATAAAATCTAGAAATGTGTTAATAAATTTGTCCAAATTCTTATACCATGCAAGTAAAATCAGAAACTAAGTACATGTAAGATCTTCCGTAAAGCTATGTTCGTGTTGGAGTTGTCAGTTTGCTATAGACATTGTAAAATGTTTAATGCAATAAATTTATTGTTGTTGTTGTTGTTGTTGTTGTTGTTGTTAGCGCTGTTAGTAAATGTTGTTTGTAAATTTTTTTGAATGCCAGAAACTCAAACTGATAGATATATGTTAACGTTATTGTTTGTCGCGGCTTTATAACGTTTATATTGATTCTAATATGAAAATGCACTGTGGGAGTAGAAGAATACCAAGGCCTTATGCATTAATTTTAAAGTAATAGTATTACTTGGATTCAGAATGGTAAATTGAATAGTCATGTTTTCGTTAGTGTTCTGTGTAAAGAACGAAATAGTCTATTAGCCTTGGTTAATGGCTCGCCTCGTCCACCCGACATGGTTAATATTTGTTCGGGGAAAATGTCATGAGCTTTACCAGCGTTAGCAGAAGCCTCGGTTGTGGGTTTGCACTTGTGTTTTCATGGATGCTTACAATTTCTCGGCCGAAAGTGGCTAGAAGCCACTAAATAATTCGGTCTTGGATATTTGGGGCCAAGTCAATTGTAGAATACTGTTTAAATATGAATTCATTATAACTAATTTTAAAAAATGGCATTCCAGTGTAGTCGATTGTGCTAACTAAGTCACTATTCTGTGTCATGATCTGACGTCGAAGGTGAACCTCAATTTGGGTCATTAGATGACGTCATAGGTTGAAGGCAGTAGGATTCTGTAGTGTGGAGACTCGACTTGATATCAGTTTTCAGTTACTTTGCTCAGTGGCTGGTCTGCTATGGACATCTGGGTCGCATGTTTTGCTCGCCCCCATGACACGTGAAGTTCTCATTTGACTGTACTTGCCTTCGTTTCACAGTGCAGACCTATCTTCGCGACCTTAGTTGCATAAATGGTCAGTGACATGACTAAAGTGTACCAATATTACCTGTATGTCTCTGTCCCATGCACCGTTTCCTGTATACGATTCATTTGATTAGGATGAGCAGCGTTATTTCAAATTAATTCATAAACGTTGTTATATAAAGTGTATATAAAGTGCACTTACATGTATTTTGGTGTTCTTCTGCTCCCATATTTTGCAAAGTTAGGCATGGCAATCATACGAAATACTTACAGAAAGGTGATAGTCATAGAATATTGGTATATATTTTAGCATGCTTAAATTCGTTCCGTTTTTCAGTATTTCGAGGAATAGTCTGAGCATTTTAATGTGTTATACATTGGCTACGGAAACACGTTTCCTCCTGTCCTAGTTAAAATCGGGAAGAGGGTTTTCGTGGATGGCTCGTATTCCGTTTGAGAAATACACAATCGAATTTGTTCAACGTGACAAAATGTAGCGGTTTTAACTCTATTATTCAATATTTAATATACAGATTCGATTGTGGCATGTATCTTAATTGATATGACGGCATCTTGTATAGCATTTGTACATATTTGAATAAGATTTACATTTTGATGCCGTATGTTTGCTTTTCTATTATCTGAATGTAAAATTGTTGATTACTGTTTTCTGTTATAAGAAATGTACTTCTGTACTCTAATAATGTCTATGTATAGTTAGTAATTTCCCGCTTTGCAGCCATCTCTGGGGATAATTGTTCTTTCGCTGGATTCAAATTTTATCTTATTTATTTAATGCAGTTTTGGCTGGGGCAAATGAAATTAGGTTATTTTCAATATACATCTTAAAAAATGGCTGATGATTTTGCGTCTTGCTTATGGCTGCTGTCATTCCCTGTTATATACGGTCCATTGATAAAATAAGTAGTAAAACTCAGTTGTACCGCAAACCGTCCGAACGACACAAACTTTAAAACGCTTGTTAAAATTTGTCTTGCAGTTCCAAAATATTTTTGATTTTTTTCCCAGAGAGTTATACAAGGAAATGTAGAATTTATAATTAAGTGTTTATTGCTTTTCAAATGTTTCTTATAGAAAAGCCATCACGACTGAACCTAGACATGTTATCAAATATAAAAAACAACGATATGAGCTCAAAACCATGTAAGGCTCATGTATCATTAAATAATCATACATAATAAAGCCCGCCCGCTTAGCTCAGTAGGTAAGAGCGTTGGTCTACGGATCGCGGGGTCGTGAGTTCGATCCTCAGGCGGGGCGTATGTTCTCCGTGACTATTTGATAAACGACATTGTGTCTGAAATCATTAGTCCTCCACCTCTGGTTCATGTGGGGAAGTTGGCTTACTTGCGGAGAACAGGTTTGTACTGGTACAGAATCCAGGAACACTGGTTAGGTTAACTGCCCGCCGTTACATGACTGAAATACTGTTGAAAAACGGCGTTAAACCCAAAACAAACAAACAAACAAACAAAACAAGTGTAATAAATGTATTTCACAGCTTGCTTACATCTAGCAGAGCTTGTCTCGCCCTTTGCACTCTCATTGGTGGTCTCGGCTTATAACGTGTCAACATATTTCTAGTTGATTATGTGGACGTGGGTCATTTTTGGGTTGACAGGAAACTAAAAACTGAAATCAATATGCAAGATATGATATGTATTTATCTACTATATAAGTAATGTATGTCGACAATGATTACAATATAGCGAAGGCGAATGCAATCGAATAATCATTAAGAAAGTACATATATTTATCCTACCATCATGCAAAATAAAGGCAAAAATCAAGGGGTATGATAACTTTTGCTGTATCAGGTCAGTGACTTGATAAAGCTTGGCGGACTACCTTTTGGATTTTTTAAACGATGCCATCTTGTTTTTGAGAATAACTGCTAAAAGACATATTCATACAATTATTTTTATAAACACGCTTTTATTAGATACGTGAGACCATGTCACAAATGTAAAGCGTATGCATACCGTATTTGCAATTACCACAAAAAGTTGTTATAACGGAAACGCTGGGAGAAACGGAAAGTGACTCATGTACAGCGTTTGTTCAGGATTTTAGTTTTCTGTACTTAAATCCAGGAATATATTGCATCTGCGACGGAGTGTTATTGAATAAAATCATCGAGGTAACGGTTTGCCTATTTGTTCTGTCAAGCGGCGTTATGGCGTGTATAAGTCACGTCCATCGTTTGCTTGGTGAGGATGGGTAATCCGATATGCAACTGAACTTCGGACAAAACTTCACTTGGCAGCAAATTAAAATTATTCATTAATGTTCAGCAGAACAGAGAGGTCGGGTACAAAACAAAACAAGGTTAGCCTTTGTTTTACAGCTCTTGTTTTAAAATATTTTTAATTTTAAAGACCTATTTGTGTAATGGTGGGACATATTAATTTTTAAATTTCTATGCAAGGCAGACTCGGAACTAGTTGGTAGTAAATTTTGAATTTTAATTAAAAAATTATTTTAGAACAGAAGGTAGGAGCCTCGACTTTTATATTTTCTGCGACTCACTTAAATTTAAATTTATAAGACAGTAACCTAATATTCTCTAGATACTGTTCAACTTTGAAATGTATCTCTGTACATATTTAGAGTAAAATGAATGAGTGAAATATCAAAGTAAACAAATCATATCTATAAATTTAATACGACAACGGTGAACGTAACAAACTGTAAATAGTTTGGTAGTTGTTATGTACAATTCAACTAAGCCATTGTCTGCCATTGAAATTTAATAAAACTACCCGTTCATTGGACGAAGTTACTAACGCTATAATTATGCTTAACGTAATTTGTTTTATCAGTTTGGCTATGACAGATACAATTTCAGGTATGTGTAAGATAATTGATCAGCTGAAGATCGGTTTAATATCCATTTCAATTATCAAATTCTACTCTACAACAATCAATAGGGGAAACTTCCCGTTCATGAAAAAGTCTATGGGGTTTTACCTATTTGCCGAACAGGAAACTTGATACCTAATATAGTTTTGCAGATTTACAAATGCTGAAATTATTCAACTTTTAATTTAATTGATGTATTTAAGAAATTAAATACCTTAAAGGCACTGGCCTCCATATTTTGGCTAAAAATGACCTTTTTTAAAATCGAAGTTTGGTCATATTATGAACATTAGAATATGATGTTTTGTTTCTAAACTATCTTAAAATGCCATATCAAGAAAAAAATGCCCGAGTCGGGAATAAAAGCTTTCCGCTGTCTTTACCAATACACCACTGAGGAATATGTATTTAACGGCCGTTTAGTATAGATATTTATAATTAAGACAGTTCACTTCGAGTAAAGCGTTACAAAGGCTTTTCAATTTTCAATGTAAAAAATAGTAAAAAGAACTAATTATCATGTGTTTAACATATAGTAGGCAGTGTAACTATAAATACAAACTTCAAGTAGAAACTATCTATTTTAGATATGTGTACATCAAAGTATGTAGACTGAAAAAATATTTTAGATATCATTTTCGGAAAAAAAGTTATCTGAGGTGAAAAAAATGACCCTGGGTAAAATATTTGGAAAAAATGGAGACAACTCCGTTATGACTTTACTGTAGGCTTAGGTGGCTATTGATCTAGTACCCCATGCAAACTATGCACTTTTTACCACTACGCAGGGAAAAAGCATGCATAACTATGCATAATTGCCATAAGGATTAACAAACTGAATAGAAAAGAAATAGGTTTATTTTTGATCTGGGACATTGATTTGACTCGAGTGGGTTTCGCAGTTTGATCAGCCGACGTGCGGAAGAACCAGTTGTGATCCGCTCTTGCGAAAACTTCATGAGTCAAATACAGGTTAATGTATTCTATTTCCGTACACTAATCATAACGTATAGCCAGGTTTCAGTTCCATCTTCACTCCTCATCTGCTCCATACTATTTTGTTGAGTACTGTACCTGACGGTATTTAGTAAAATCTAACCATAAATTTTTCAGGACGCTCTCAATCATCCTGTTTTACGGACGTATGTTGAACACAAGTGGAAAAAGTGGTGTCAGAAGAGATTTTTGTAAGTAACGCGTTTTGTTCCATCTTTAAAATGCATTTTGCACTTTAAATATCAAACTGTGTTATAAATTAGAGATGCTGTCAAGTTGAATTCGTATCTTTTATCTTAACCCAAGAATGGTATCTGAAAATTATTACCTTTCCATTTTATTCGATAGATTGACCATTAAAAATTCAAACTTATTTATCGTCATATATATAGCCTCGTGTTTTTGTTGCAGATTCTATTGCTGTCTGTATCTATTCAGTCTTTTCTGCTTGTCGAATTCCGCTGTCACAGGAGTTACTGCCCCTGATGTTTACACATACAATACAAGACTTCAACATTCCCGGGCGTTTTTTGAAGTCATTTCTAACATATATGCCCTCGCCACATTGTTCACAGAAACACGCCAGATAATAAGGTATTGTTGTTATATTGGGGAGCTTTTCATCAAGAATATTCTAGAACGGCATTCCGTGTACTGGTTCAGATTAAACAACACAACTTTCCATTAGTTAATTCATTTTATTATTTCAGTTCAGTATTTCCAATTTTTCTGCTAACATTCTTGAATTTCCTACTATTTTCATTTTAGTACTCTGTTGTCAAGTGCTTAATATCAACGTACTTGGATCACTCGTCCGGCGCAGCTGTGGGATAGTTCATCCTCGGCCGATATGTCAAAACTTTTACTGCGGACAGTAGATAAAACATAATTACCGGACTCCCTTCTACACGTGGAGCGATTCATGATGACGTCCTGTCAACAGACTTCGATAAATTGGCTTATAAGAAACATACTTTTCATTATCACATTTATATGAGTGATATATAAATAAGTATAAAAACATACACTTGTTTTTTTTCAGACACAAGCGTCGATACTGTTTACAGTTTTACAACTTTGTGGAGTTGAGTTCAGCAATACTGTTGGTCCAGGTTTTGCCACTACGCTACACCCACGCGCAGGCGCACTGGTACATTTTTGCAGTGGGCTACTGTTTGTGGGCAATAAGAATATTCAAATATTCTATAGTTTTCAGGTTATCGTTTTCAGTGTAATTTCAAATCAAAATTGAAATCAGCTATTATAACATAGTACTTTTCTACATTGTAGCGGATTATCCATATTAAGAATATCATCCAGATAGCGTGATGTATTATTAAACGCAGTTATAATATCTGCCTGCGTATCTGGAGAAAGGCTCAACATAAAATCTCTTTCATAACAATATAAAAACAAATCTGCGACAAGGGGTGCACAATTTGTTTCCATGGGAATACCAATACTTGTCTAAAAACCGCATTCCCAAACCTGATGTAATTGTTGTTCAATAAAAAGGAAAGGGCTTTACAAACTTCGTCACAAGTCCACATTGTATAATGTTTAATATTATTATTCAACTTTACAATATTACACACTGTATATGAAACAGACAGAGCTAATACTAAACATAACTGAGCCAATATGAGAAAAACAGGGCCGATACGAGAAAAACAGGGCCAATACGAAATTCAAGCATTTTGATTGGTTCAAAAGAGAGGGCCAATACGGAGAAGTCACTTCCGTTAGATTTTTAAATGACGCCATTTTGTTTTACATCAGAGTTATAGATTACATTTTTTTCACATTTTGACAAAAAATCATCTTACGTGTTCATGTAATAACCAAGTATGACTGAGCGGGATGTACGTCTTCATAGATTACATCGATACTTTCGCTTATTCGGTATTGTGTAAAATGCAAGAGTTTCCTGTCAGCAATTCTGGCAGTTGTCAAGGAAAATAATATTAAAATACGGAAACTCAGATTAATTAAAAGGATGAGGCTTATCTTTAACAGACATTTTGATAGTGTGGATTATTTGTGCAATGATAAATAGAGATTCAAATGCTGGAAAGTGGATGAATAAATTGGCGGACAAGAGTGCCAGTTGTGAACTGCAAACAATTTCGGATAAGAATTAAACGAGGCATGGGAGTGTATAATATGTGCTTCGTTGGTTTTATTATCTTGATCAACACATATGTGTACAATTTTGTGTCTCGTTGCCTGCAGCCTAAAAGGAAATGACTTTTAAAAAAGTTTTATCACAGTTCAAATGCTAAGATAATTTACTACAGTAAAGAAAATAAATAGGAATTTAAAAATAAGGTAAGTTCTAGTTACTCTTGATTATGTCACATCAAAAATATCTCTTAAAATTATTCTCAAGTACCTACATACAACTCATTCTGTTTTACCGGCTAAAATGATTATGATTTCTAAAATGAGTCTAAACAACTTGTCTGGTTTTTTCACCTGAACGCGTATAGCTGCAATAAGGTAACTCACAGAGGTCTTATACTGTTACCGCCAACAGTCGAAAGTTGAATAATAATATTATCATTAATCAAGCAATTTCATATTGGCCTAGTTATTTGTCCTCGGGCAGTCGACAACCCTTGGACAAATAACAAGGCCAATATGAAATTGCTTGATTAATAACATTATAATATTGCTAGTAAAAAGCTTTATCAAAATTGCAAGCGACAAATGTAGCATTCTCTCTGGCAAAGGTCTTTTGAATTAGGGAAGTTAGTCTGTCATTTATTAAGTTATGTGGTAAAGTGGTATACAAAGTAGAAAAATCGTATGTACTGACTGTAGCTATCTTGTAATTACTAATTTTAAACTTATCCAGGATTTCGCAAAAAATTTTAATCGAAACCAAAATAAGTGTTTACCAGAGTTTTCGTATACTTTATCGCAGTATCTTTCCACGTGGGCTTTCACAGCCGTTAGACATGATGTTAATAGTTTTGAAATATTTGTAGTGGTACAAGAGCTTGAATTAGCGATGAAGCGAGCTTTATATGGCTGTTTATGCATAAGGAATTTCGAAACGTAAATTTAATACTGAACAGTACAAAATTTGTAAAGTGTGACTTTGTTAAAAATTAACTGTAAGATATTAAAAATGACGGCAAAGAAAACAAGAGATCGGGTAGGTCGGTAGTCAGACATAACTACATCAAACCCAACTCCGAAGTAGTCGTCGGAATCGAATAACTGGATAATCCTGACGAGTACCCAACTTTGCACACTATGGGTGGAGAAGATGAATCCTAAATGGTTTCTCACGTTCCTATGTCCAGAACAGGAAGTAAAAGTGTGGAGACTCTAGCTTCGCTAGAAAATGAATACAAATCGCTGATGAGAGAAGAGGAAGAACAGGGAAGCACAGATAAGTAAACTGTAGAAAAAGATTGCTCGGAAACAAACATCTTTAGCAGAATTATGAGGTAAGACTCTTAAAAATGTTAATAAGAGTAAAGTAACACTGCAAAATTTAAGAAAGAAAAATAGAATCAACGTGCAAAATTAAAGCACGAAAAGAATTAAAATCCTGAGGGCTGGTTTCAGAATCGGAAACAGATTCCGATTTAGAAATCGGAAACAGATTCCGATTTAGAGTCCAGTTCTGAGTCTACCGAGTGATGATAATTCAAAAACCTCTTAGTCAGCTGAAAGTAAATGTTAAAGACAGCAAAAAGAAAAAAAAGAAAAATAAAACAGCAGATACAGATAGTTCATCGAAAACAGAAAACAGTTCAGATTCAAATAGTTCTGTTTCTCATAAAAAGATACAAGAAATAATATGGAATTCGGCAAAATCTTCCGACCATGTCAAATTCAGACAAAAATACCCACAGGCATACTCACGGTATGAATGAATTGGTTTCTGCCAAAATCATTTTTGATTCACCAGATTTCAGTTTGTTTGTGGCCGGGGATTGGAAATCAATTCTCAGTCTACAACCACAAAGAGGGAAAAAGAAGCAAGATTAGCACTTTTGAAGCGATTAATGTATTTGAGCAGTTCATACGAATTTCAAATAATTAAACCATTGTACGCAGCAATTCTCAGAGAAATAAAAATGGGTCATAAATGCTGTTGGGATGATTTCCATTATGTGGAAACCAATATTTTTTCAAGAGCTTCAAGGAAGAGATCTTCAACTCCCTCCAACAAAGGCATAGGTTTTAAAAGTATTCTTTATTCAAAAAATGTCAGCATAAATCCATGTTTCATTTAATGGTTGTTAAGGGAAAGCAAAGGTTGGCTCAGCATATTTGTGCTTCTTGCTGGCTAAAGGATAATAAGAAATTGGAACATCCGGAATATTCAAGTACTTGCCCACACACATACAAACACAGAAGTGACTTAAAACGGGTTTTGCGCAACTTTCAGAATGTTGCACAACAAACGAACATTTTGTTTGGTTGAAATTGATAAACATGGTTCATTGTGGTGTTATTTCTTTTGGACAAGTAGAGTTACGGAAACGCAAAAATCATAAAGGGGCTGAAAATGTCCTTCAGAAACTACAACATATTCAGAGAAAAGGTAAGTCATTCTATTATTGGGCCTTTTAAAAGTAATCCTTTTACAGATCACATAAGAAAATGCTCCTCTGAAATCTGTACCAAAAAAAAAAGGAATCAGAACACAGAAGAGTTATTTCAGATATCAGTTTTCCAAAGTAATTTTATTAGCAGAAATAGATTATAAGGTGAAGAACTAGAATTTTAAAATCTTGATAAAAAATTGATAATTTTATTCAGTTTATAAAAGCAAAAGGTAGACATCACACCCTATAAACGACTGTATTTCCCCTCTTCCTCTTGCGAATGATCAAAACAATAAACTGACATCTAAACGTTGAAAAACAGCATTTTAAAGTGACTGATTTGCTTTAAAGGTATATATATTTACATTTTATTAGAACCTGAACATGACTTGTTTCTGTATATAATGTGCTAGTCTGATGACAGGTAGAATGATAGCAAAAAACTCGATTGATCACTGATTTTGTCGAGAAATTATACATTGTCAGCGTCAAAAGTACTTATTTTCTTGCTTGAAGAATGACCTATATGTAAATTCCACTGTTTCATGGATAAAGAAACAAAACTAGTTTGGTAAAATGAAATAAAATCATTGATAAATTCTCGAATTTGTTTATAACCGTAAAGGAAAGAAAATTCAATGCTATTTCCTGACTGTATGCATGCTTGCTTAATTTCTGTACAAGTGCTTGTGAGTTTGGTAGAAAGACTGTATGCCTGTTTGTGAGTGACTTCTTTAAAAATATCGGCGTTTCCTAAGCTCCTGTAGTATTTCTTCATATTTAGAACCCGCAAACAATGTTTGAAGGAGGGTGGTACAAAGCAGTCACCATGCGGTCTGTCTGTTCGATCTGTTTATATATGTGTCCTCATATATTTAGTCGTGCAATTTCTTCAATGCTATTGCACCTACCTCTCTCAAAGTTTTCATACAAACATCGGCCATATGTAGTTAATGTCCATCTTATTACTTTCCTTTTTCTTTTTAAAGTTACACGTAAAGGTGAAACATGGTCTGTGTTTCGTATCAGTGCCATAACTTCTTTATGCATTAAGGGATTTTGAAATAACTTGACACAAATGTTCACCATCATGAGACCGTAATGCGACAATGTGTCTCATACAAGACTATATTTTCTAGAATTTCAAACCAACTAATATATAATCGGAACTGCAATTAATAACATGTGAGAATATGAACAGTAAATGGGGTGAAGCGGCGCGAGATTAAATCTACTAATCCTTTGTGGATCGCTTTCTTGACAGCGTCGCACAGTAATCAGCTTTATTTTAGTTTTGTCTTTGTATTTGCCATAAACACATGATGAACTTTAACATGAACCTTGTCTTATTTTACTGAAAATACATTCTGCGAATGAAATAAGTCCCCATTTTACAAGCAGAAGTGCCATTAGAGGAAAAAAAATGAGGGTCTATTATCTCACCTGAGCAAGAAGTGCTCTAGAAGAGCTTTTGTCATTATCCTGTGTCCGTCGTCTGTCGTTGTCGGGTATTTTTCCCGATATCTGGAGTAATGGTGTTATTTACCTTTGTACAAGAATAAGGGTAGCATTAATAACCCTGACAATTACAGGGGCATAACTATATTAAGCTGTTTTGGAAAGTTGTTCACATCTTTATAAAACACTAGGTTAAACACTTTTGAGGTCAATGACATAGAGTACTCAGAATATTCTACAGAAGACCCGTTTTCAGAAATCCAAAGTGATGTTAACAAATATGCACAGAAATATGATATGTATTGTTTATTTGGAGATTTTAATTCCAGAACTAAATGTCTTCAGGATTATATCATAGTTGATACTGAATTTTTTGAAAGTCAAAATTTGAAAGAAATATGCTTAGAATATAACCTCGAAATGAGTATGTTTGATGGGTCTTCAAATTTAAATAAAGTACGTGTAAATAATGATAAATCCTCAAATAATTATGGGCATCAATTTCTTGAGTTTTTGAAACTGAATAATTTTTACATTTTAAATGGGAGAACAAATATGGACATTCCCGGGAAAACCACATGTAAAGGTACAAGTGTTGTTGACTACTTTGTTTGTAACTCTAATCTTTTTAAATATGTGTCTTCACTGCGAGTATTAGACTTCTGCCCATTGTTATCAGATGTTCATAACCCAGTTGAACTAAACTTAACATTTAACATAAGTAAAAGCAACTACGAACATGATGAGGAACAATTGTCTGTTAAACTATGGGATAGAACTAAAGCAAACGAATTTGTAGATAAAATTAATGTACAAAAACTGCAAAATATAAATGAAACACTTGATAATCTTACACTAAATATGAACTTCACCAAAGAGAATGTAGACGAAATAGTCAGTGATATATCATCACTGTTTTTAAATACATCAAGCGAAACTTGTGGATATACAAAGGTAAATAAAAAATCATACACGGGTTATTCTAATAAAACTTCTTGGTTTGGACCAAAGTGCAAGAAGGCTAGAAAAAACTTTTACACGGCAAAGTATCTTTATAAATTAAGAAAGAATAACGAAACAAAGGAGATTCTAAAACGAAACGCTAAAATTTACAAAAATACATTAAACCAATTTTATAATAAAGACAAACGTTCAAGTATTAAGAAATTACGGGATGTTAAAAGTAAAGACCCGCGAAAATACTGGAAAATCCTAAATGGAAATCCAACACAGAAAAGTGAAGCTGACTTGTCAGATCTTCATAATTTCTTCAAAAATGTAAATAACAGCGATGATGAAAATAATGATACTGATGATAATAATAATAATAATCATAATAATAATAATGATAATAATAATAATAATAATAATAATAATGTTGAAAATGAAATAAACGAAGAAATAAATGTTCCCATTACTGAAAATGAAATATTGGCAGCAATAAAAACTTTAAAAAATAACAAAGCAAGTGGTTATGATAAAATTGTAAATGAACAAATAAAAGCATCTTCACCATTGATGAAAAATATATATGTTAAACTCTTTAATCTAATTTATGAAACTGGTGTAATCCCAGAACTTTGGACAATAGGTATTATCAACCCAATATATAAAAATAAAGGCGACATAACAAAACCTGAAAATTATAGGCCTATAACATTGTTAAGCTGTCTAGGAAAAGTTTTTACCAGTATTTTAAATAAAAGAATAACTGACTATGTTGAATCTAATAACATTTTAAACAATATACAAGCGGGTTTTAGAAAAGGTTTCTCAACAGCAGACAATTTATTCGTCTTACACCACATTATTCAATATCTAAATAAAAACAAGAGAAAATTATTCTGCTCATTTATTGACTTAAAACAAGCTTTCGACACGGTCTGGAGAAATGGTTTATGGGAAAAATTAATGAATACCAAAATCAACGGAAAGTGTCTCCAAGTCATCAGAAATATGTATAATGACATAAAATCCTGTGTTAGAGTAAATTCAAATTTTTCTAACTTTTTCTCCTGTAATATTGGAGTTCGTCAAAGGGAAAATTTATCACCTTTGCTTTTTTCACTTTTTTTAAACGATCTAAAGGACTTGTTTCAAAATAATAGTAATGTACGAGGAATAACAATTCAAAATGAACAAAATACAATTGAACTCTTTAATCTCTTAAAAATCTTTATTTTACTTTACGCTGATGACACAGTAATATTGGCAGAAACAGCGAATGACTTACAGGAAGCTTTAAATACTTACGAACAATACTGTGATACTTGGAAACTTAAGGTAAACATCTCAAAAACGAAAATTGTTATTTTTGCTAAAGGTAGACAACCTATATATAATTTTACTTTTAAAAATGAAGCCCTAGAGGTCGTGAATGAATATAAATATCTTGGTATGTATTTTAATAGAAGTGGCTCTTTTCTTAGTTGTAAAAAACATATTTCAAACCAAGCAACTAGGGCAATGTATAGTCTTGTTAAAAACTCCAATCGTCTTAACCTTCCAATAGATTTACAAATAGATCTCTTTAACAGAACTATCAGACCTATTTTACTTTATGGAGCTGAAATATGGGGTTTTGGTAAACTAGATTTAACTCCCTGGGGCCGAAATGCGACTATAGGCGTTATATTTTCTACCCCCGTAGCGTCGATATCCGACTATACGCGCGTTATCAGGACTCCCCAGAACGGCGATTTACGAGTATAGTCGCGGCACCGAGATCATGCAGATTGTGACATGTACTTGTTAAATTTTGATAATCTTGGAAAAAGCAAAATTATTTTGCATACTGGGTATTATTTCTCAGATGTTATTATTAGTGCTAATTAGTTCCCTTGAACGTGACTGAATAAACATATGATTGTAAATTTAATAATCTTAAAAAGACTTTCAAAGGTAAAAATGGTAAATATTACAACTTAACTGTCTCAGCACGAGTCACAAAACGTTTGTGTACATGCATGCATCAAAATTAACCATGATCGATATTCACACAAAAACGGGTGTCAATTTTAAGTATGCTTGTGTAAATATTCTTTGTAAATGTTGTATTTCTATTTATTGAAACTCAACGTCTTTACGTGTGAAAAAGTAAGAGAACCAGAAACGTTTAAATATTTTAACGCAGTAGGTTCGTTAAAACTGTAAATATTTCAAAGTGAAAATATTTTCTATTTGGATATAGTTTACCGATGAAATAGGGATAAAAGAATTTTTTTTTCAAACTGTGAAGATTTTGTAAGTATATTGTGATATTCACCCATGATTCCCTGTTTAATTTCAATTGACTGCATGCGCGTGAGATTGTGATAAGATCAGAAAATGTTCTTCGACGTAAGGTGGTAATCTCGCCGCAGCAGATATGTTACGATATCGGCCTCAGGGAGTTAATAGAGCGTGTACAATTAAAATTTTTAAAATATGTATTAAAATTAAAAAGGTCTACTCCTAATTATTTTGTTTATGGTGAAACGGGATGTATGCCATTGTCAATAGATATAGAAGAAAAAATAATTTCGTTTTGGTCAAGGCTCTGTGTAACTGAAGGTGGAGACACCCCAAACAAATTATCAACTGCAGTTCATAAAAATATTTTACAATCAACAGAAACCATACCTATGGAAATGCTTAAAATAAAGTACCCATGGTTATACAATGTTCGATCTATTTTGATTAAATGCGGCCTTGTTAATATATGGACAGATCAAAATTTTCCGAATGCAAAATGGTTAAAGATGACCGTTAAACAAAAACTACAGGATTTATTCTTAAATAATTGGTATTTTTTAGTTGAAAATTCAAGCAATAGCACATTCTACAGAGTATTTAAGAACTCTTTTGGTATTGAACCTTATTTATCCAAACTACAACCCTCTCTATTATATAATTTCATTAAATTTAGAACAAGGAATCACCGCTTACCTATTGAAACGGGAAACTGGTCAAGAATACCAATAAATGAAAGAACTTGTAACTCATGTAGAAACAAAATTGGGGATGAATTTCATTATTTATTCGAATGCGATCAGTTAAAATATTGATGGCAAATGTTTTAAAATTATTCTCAACATGTATGATAAAGCGAAGTCTTGTGTAAAATCAAAGAATACTCTGTCTGATTTTTTGTGATACAGGAGTTAGACAAGGTGAAAATCTCTTTCCTATTCTATTTTCTTTATTCTGGAATTATTAATAGCTTTTGTCTAGTAAATTTCATGGACTTCAGTTATTTTCTGATAATGCTAGTCATATGTTAAGTGATAACGATTTTGAAGTTTTCTTCTTCAAGTTATATTTGCTATTATATGCTGATGACACAGTCACCTTAGCAGAGACCCCTAATGACCTCAAGTCAGCTCTTAATGCTATGTCAGAGTATTGCACCTCATAGGGGCTAAAGTTGTCATATTTTGGAAAAATAAGAGAGGTATACGTAATGCTTCAGTATTTCAATTTGAGAGCGGTAATATTTTAGAAATTGTTGACTACTTCTCATACCTAGGTGTTCAATTTTCATTCAATGGCAAGTTCGGTAGAACTGAGGCTCATTTAGTTGATCAAGCACGCAAAGCTATGTTTGCAGTTATTAGTAAATTCAGGAAGTTGTTTTTAACTATTTATTTGCAGTTGCACCTTTTCGATACCATGGTTACTCCTATTGTCTTGTACGGCTCAGAGGTATGGGGGAGGGGCTGAAAATTTAGATATTCTTGATATATTTCAGTTGAAATATATAAAACTTATTTTAAATTTGAAGCAGAGTACCCCTAATAACATGTTGTATGGTGATCTTGGTATTTTACCACTTTCGAGTCGTATTAAATGTAGAGTGTTAACTTTTTAGAGTAAGTTAATAAGAAAATAAAATTTGTAATATTTTGTACAGAACTTCTCTCGCTGTCTCAGAGACGAAACAAGACATTTAACTGGTTATGTTATTTTAAAGAAAGTCTTGATTCTCTTTGTATATCTAATTAATCGTTAGATCAGAAGATTCGCTCTTGAAACTCCTTCAAAAATGTTGTTAAGGCCTATGCTATTTTGAAATTATGAATTAGGTGGGTGGGGTACATGATATTATTTCTGATTAATTTCGAAGTTACTGTAAAACAAACGTTATTCCAATGTGACAATACATCAAAACCATAAGTGCTGAACCCTTACTTTAATTTAAAAAGTAAAGTGGGAAAAGTTATCAGTATGTTCGTGTCACAATTTTCGGGGTAAGTATTCTATGTCATCGTGCATAACTGCGAAAAACTATAACATACATAATAAAGCTAAACTATCCGTGTAAATGAGCTGAGAGCTATTTTTCTATTTCCGTTTATTACTTTTCTAAAAAACACATTACAATTTACCAGGTGTTGGCAAAATTTGTCATTTTTGTGCACATGCCTTTACACATTAAAGAAGTCCGAACTATAGGTATGGTGTGCGAGAGGGGCCTGGGCGCTTACGTAGTGCTCATTTACAGGAATTGTACTGCTCATATATATAACAATTTTATAGGTAGATAAAATTATTTATGTCATTGTTGTATATTTGGAGCAAATCGGTCCTATTCTGAAATATGTTAATTTATATACTACGGTAAAAGCCAATCAATGAATTCCTTTTATACGGCATCTTCCTTCTTCGTCAGCATTCAAGAGTGAATAGCACGCTTCTTTCTTTAATTTTATTTTGGCTAATTTCTGGTTTTATCTTACCACCACATGCCATTCCGCCTCCTCTTTCAAGTGACAATTTTCTAATTTTGAAAGATTTCTCTTAGTATGCAAATTCATCTACATTTCTTGATATGCTTTCGGCGGTTACATCCGCCCTAATATGTGAATATATATATTTTTTATGGCATTGGACTGTAACTACATTCAGATATGAGAACATATCTATTTGTTAAGGACGGTATGTTTCGCCCAGATATGTGAAAATATATATTTGTTAAAGTATTGTTCGGCAAAATAAATATTGCCTTTTTTCAGTCAACACTTAGTTCACTCTTATATTTTCCCATACATAGTCCTCAGGGTCAGTGCTTCGTTGTGAACAGATGCACATAAATAACTTCATCATAAGTCCGCAAAGTGCAACAAAAGAAATAGCAGTATTAATTTTGTAATAATATTATTTATTTACAAGGTATGTCTGACAAATGACATCGAGAATTCTAACTTTAGAAAGCTGCATTTTCAAGTACCTGAATTTTTCCACTTTGGTTAAAAAGAGTTTTTTTTTACAATAGATAATGACTGACTACAGAAGATTGACCTAGAGAATGCTACAACCTACTAACTTCAGAGTTTGTTTAAAATTATATTGAACACGTCTGTTTTAATTTAAGGTGAAAAATAAACTAGAACTCTATGATAAAAATCGAATAAATCATTTCGAACATGTTAGACAGTGAGAAAGCAAACATATCGTACGTATTATTTAGCATGGATGATTTGAACTGTGAATATATACTTTTTACACTTAACATTTAATTCCACGAGTACACACACATATACATATATATTTACCTTTACCCTTTATACAATAGGAATATATTTGTTTTACCTGTAAGATTAAAGCATAACCCTCGTGAACAAATAATGCATGTGGCGTTCACTGTTGATATATAATTGTAATATTATATTTTGACGTTACACTGAAACAAACAAACCCTTTTTGCATATTCATTTATATAAAACAAACAAACAAAAACGGGAACAATGTTTATTTTGTTTGATTGTGAGTAACACCGAAACGACACAATGAACTTTTCCCAGGTTTTGTTGGTGGTGAAAGGCTCCAGGGGTCCCTTCAGCTCAGACTAGTACCTAGATCGAGACACTAACCTCAGTTGGATGGCTTCCTTACGTGAAAAGTTTCACACCTCAAGTGGGTTTTTGATCCCACGTCGGTGATGGGCGAGGAATTCGAAGCCAGCGACCATGACCATCAAGTTTTTCTTTTGCAAGTATAAAACATAAATAATCAATTAAATTTCGTAAACATAAGTGACAATGACATTTACCACGTCGGAAGTTACAAATGGTTTGCCAAATACACCATACTTTTAAATACAGAAGTTTACACACCATGTGGGTCGGAAAGCACGAAATTTACGTTCTTGAACATATATGTGAATAGTCACTTTTGAAATGTAAACAAAGGCATAAAAGTAACTGTTTCCATGTTCGTGGTAAGGATCGACTTGTGATTGTCAATGTTCCCGATACGGAATACATATGAATGTATAAACACGAGCCGTTTCATCTTACTGGACTTACAAGAACATAGTAAGCGGTTGTTTATTTATTGTATTTATGTTCTAGTAACCTTTGACACTGATTTCGAGGACAGACCGCGTTTGTGACATATACATGTCTGTTGTTGGGCTGGAAAAAGATAGATCCAAAATTTATATTAAAAGCTATATTGCATAAATGTTTCGTTATTTCTGTGCATACAATTCGGTTGTTTGAAAGTTAGAATATCAGAAAATTACAGGAAATAAAACATGTCTTTGAAAAAGTACCGATCTTTCATCATTTGTTTGGTTGGCGCATGATTACAAATTTAATGTTAGTTGGCCGTGATGTCCATGAAGCCGTGTAAAGTGATAATTTTGATGACACGTTGGTTTTATTTTGTAATTGTGAGTGATCGTTAAGTGATCAGAAAGATCGGACAGTGGGATGTTATAAAAAGTGATGTTTTATTTAGATTAGAAAGTCAATCGTACTCTACAATAAGGAAATCTAAGGTAAAATACTCCTTTTATTTCGTTCACTAAAGAAAACATGGCGGACACAGTTTTGTAAAAGAGCGGTGCACGTGTGATTCGTGTAACATAGTTTAACGGCGTTTTCTTAGAAAGCTAACGCTCAGCTCATTTACACTGACATATCCTTGATTGAAGATTATATATATTGTATATATATGAGAGACTTACAGTACCAAATACTTACCCCGAAAATTTCTATGCATTTTCTTCTAGTGCACTGTTGGGACATGTTTTTGAGTGTTATTGATACTTTATAATTTATTCGGAGATATATTTTCTTATAATTATTAGTTTCTTTTTGATCCCCGTGCATTTCTCGCGTTATTACGACAATCTCAGTTTTACATACGAATTTTGCATTGTCGAAATAGCATAGTCCTTAACACTTGAATAAAAGATCAGTTTATACAAAACTGGAACTATTCAGTTAATAACCCAAGCAAATGTTTAAATTATAGAATGTATAAACACGAATTTGTATTTGTAAAATATTTCAAGCTTTTACCTTTTGACCTTAGCATTTCACTTTGTAAATTCAGATGCATGAATCATGTTGCCAATAGAAAAAGGTAGATTTGAAAACAATGCAGGAGAACAAAGTACTTGTCATTTGTATAACAGTAACATATTTAGGAGATGAATTTCCTTTTTATTACAAAGATATAATTCAATGTTGATAAAAAATGTAATATATTTTTTCTATCAATATAATATTCATCTATTTATTTAATATATAGATGAATGTTATTTTAAATATCCAGATACTCTCAAATTTTCTGACCTTATGAACAATTACAATAAGAATACTTTGTTAAAACTGGCTGTTTCCTGTAAGAAAATTATGTCTGTTTTTAGATAAATAGTTAGTTCTCGTCCTCCACATCATCAGTTATTTCTGCAACGAGGTTTTACATGTCAATCTGATTTTGTTACTATGACTTGTTATTGTTACAATTGTTGTCAGAGGCCCTTATGGGCATTGACTTGATTAATAAATTGTAAACTGTAAAAAGCAATGAAAACGACCAAATCCGCAAGGACATATTCCTGGCGTGTGTGCGTTATCACTATCAAATGCAAACTATTTCTAACATGAGAAATAGCTGTAAATCTTGACAGTCAGTAAACATGACGGCTGTATTAGTAACGATAACATGTTTATTTTGAAGCATTCAATTAATTATTTAATTAAGTAGGATAGCGAGTCGTCACAGACACTCGAATCTAACCACCCCCAATGGATTAGTATAAGCATCGCATGGGGTGGGGGGTGTTGGGTTCGACATATAATGACATTATAAACATGACGACTGATCAAAAGAAACAATTTTGTATGCATACTTTTTATTTCATTTACGCATTTTAAGGACATTAATCGCCTTTTGTAATCGCAAGATGGAATACAGTATCACTCGCAAATACGAATTCAGATCAAATATCAAAATTGGCAAGCCGGCATACAGTAAATGTTTTTTCACCGACTAAAAAAAATAATTTCATTAAAAAACGCAACAGAAACAAAACATTTTATTTACATACATTTATGGAGTATGCATACTTATTACAGAAAACATGATGGATAATTGGATAACAAATCAATTTGGCGTGATATTCATCAATTTCGTGACTTGGTCGAGTGAATTTTCATGCAATGAGTGTGATAAGTCAATATTTTTTAACATTACCTGTCAGTTGCATCTATTATATCATCATATTCACATATTTATGTTAGACTTATCGTTTAACTTAAATACACATACAGTGTTAAGTCAAATAATGAATTTAATGATGATTCTTACCTTTTCCGTGTCATTTTATTGTTTTGATCACTCGCAAGAGGAAGCGGGGGATACAGTCGTTTATAGGGTGTGGACATTGTTTAACGTTCAAGTTGGATTTTCGCAAAGCTTACAGACAAATAAATATTTGTCTAGGCGACTCCTTTAATTTCGTTTCGATGAAAAAAAGCACATTTTCTGTGATACAGTTTTGTCTATGGGTCCAAGAAACGCTGCTGCTATTTGTCAAAGAATTACAAATGCAATTTCCTTCATGTTATTTCAAACTGTAGGTTTACTTATTTTAGCGGTGTACTAATAACAGTGTGCACAAATTTGTCCAAGCATTTTCATGTACATTTTCATTTGATGATGCTTTCTTCGAACTTTTGCAAATAAATACTCTTGAGAGTTTGCACTAGTTACATGTACACTGCTTGCTAATATTTTAAGGTTTGTATGATATTCCTGTTTATTGTTCATATTATTATTTTAAATATATGATCATGCAAAATAAAATATTTAAGCTTGTAGCTTGTGTTTTTTCTCATTTGTACGTAAACATAAAGCTACACCACAGTTGAAAGTATCATTGAAAAAATACAAGTATCATCACGGCACACTATCTTAAAGTCATACTTGGTACATGTTTTAAAGATTTTAGGTAACTGATATTTTCGATTGCGTCCATTAGACATGTAAGGCGCCATCCTGTCATGACTGACTTTTTTTCACATTTCTGTGTGCATCGACCAGCCAGGCAGCATAGATAGGTTTAAGTCTACTCAATTTTAAGTTTCGTCAAGATTTTCTTTTCTAGAGTTTCTGGTTCTACCCAAGTTTCATTCTTTGATTCCAAAACCTGTGTTTTTAAATTCCTCACAGAACTTTCGGGAACACCAAACTTCCTTAATGCATTCATTACCCCGTTTTCATATTCCATATAGCCTGAACGCTTCCTTTTTCTACTGCCAGTACTAGGTGAATTTGGCGATTTTAATAGTTCTCTATAACCCTAGAAATGATTTCCCTATGTTCGAGCATTGAGCACGAGAGGGACTGGCAAGTCCAAAACTTTCTATACAATCATTCATTGTCGCTGCTGCTGGTACTGGAGGAACAGTCAGCAGCATTTTCATTTCCACTTAACAGTCACTTTCGCAACATTACGATTGGAATGACAAATGAAAACTGAATTTTATTAGATTTTAATCAATCATCAGATATTTACTAGTACTAACTAGTACTCACAATACGTTTACTGACCAATTATCGCATTTTCGAGAGATTTACGGTAAATAAATCGTACTTTCTTTAGCCCGCTAACAGTGAAAAAAGTTGATTTCATAATCAGTATAACGTATAATTACAGCAGAAACACATTATATAAAAATAGCCGACGGTTAAGTTTATTTCCGAAAATCTTCGTGAACTCCGTAAATCTCCGTGAGCCTCATCTCGGACAGAGCTAAAATTAGAAATTAGCGGTCTCGCGAGAGTGCTTATTCACGTCCACGCATTAATTAGATATTTCACAAACAATTGCGTTTGCGCTTAATTTTTGCCGCGCTAATAAATGTACGCCTACAGTAGCCATTTTTAATTATTTTGATGATTTAGCAGGTATGGAAAGTAGAGTGAGTGAGTGAGTTGGGGTTTACGGCGAATCGACACAAAAAGGGTTGGTTTGCCTTTTATTATTTGAGTGATGTATTAGAGAAAGCAGGCTTGTAAGCATCAAAAGATAAAGCTTGTATTCCATCAGAAATTAAGATTTTCTTGGGAGTTTTGTTCAACTCCATCTCAATGACAATGGAGGTTACAGCTGACTTTGAAATTAAAAGGTTAATCACTCTTTGGTTAAACGAATTTATTGCTTCTCTTAGGGAATTACAATTTCTGATTGGAAAATAAAACTGTGTTGCAGATTGCGTTAGGCCAGGGCGTATTTTCATAAACAAAACATGATAACATCAACCAAACAAATTATGATTGTAGGATTCCAGTCTGCATTGTATGTAGAATTTTAAAAAGTGATATTCTATAAGTATTAAGCCTTATCAAGTTGTGTCAACGTACTGTTCAGTTTATCCTGCAAATACTGAAGTATGGAGTAGTCGGCAAGATAAGGAGTTTGTTTATTATAAATGTACAAATTCAGAAAATATGGAAGTAAAGGGTAGTCGGCAAGATACATTCGTTACTCAGCTTTTATGGTGACAGTATTCACCAACAAGATGTGTAACATATTGTACCAACTAGAACTGTCACATTTTAGAAACATGATATTTAATCATCAACTTTCACATTTTAAATCCATGATATTTTATTATGAAAGCAGGCAGCTCCCCATACTCAGTCCAGTTTTATATTTAGAAATGTAAAATACATTTTGAGGAGGGTTTTTGTCTACATTTAAAGTTAGTAACTGATGATACTCTTATATCCTGGTGTGCGGTGTGCGAGTGTTGGTTGTGACTGTGTATTATGTACAAATGCTAAGTCCACTTGAAGAACACAAATTGAAGACAGTGATGTTTTCCTGAAGTTTATTTTCTATAACAATAAACACAAGTTGATGTTCGTTTGTTTTTCAAATGTAATAAAATAACACTGGTGTCTCTAGTATTGTAATGATACAGTAACATATACTCCTGTATAAATTCGCGAATATAAAATTAGTCCAAATCTAAAATAATGATGGATGAATCCAGTCTTAAAAAGTAAATATCAAATTTAGTGTAAGACAATAGAACCAGCCAAGATTTTAATTTCTATATACGTTGAGATATTTTAGTATTCCGTTTATGATTTCTGCATAAGCCTTTTAAAGCAAAGGCTTAAAAACATTTACTCAAAGTGACATGAGAAAAGTATAACGTATAATTACAGCAGAAACACATTATATAAAAATAGCCGACGGTTAAGTTTATTTCCGAAAATCTTCGTGAACTCCGTAAATCTCCGTGAGCCTCATCTCGGACAGAGCTAAAATTAGAAATTAGCGGTCTCGCGAGAGTGCTTATTCACGTCCACGCATTAATTAGATATTTCACAAACAATTGCGTTTGCGCTTAATTTTTGCCGCGCTAATAAATGTACGCCTACAGTAGCCATTTTTAATTATTTGGATGATTTAGCAGGTATGGAAAGTAGAGTGAGTGAGTGAGTTGGGGTTTACGGCGAATCGACACAAAAAGGGTTGGTTTGCCTTTTATTATTTGAGTGATGTATTAGAGAAAGCAGGCTTGTAAGCATCAAAAGATAAAGCTTGTATTCCATCAGAAATTAAGATTTTCTTGGGAGTTTTGTTCAACTCCATCTCAATGACAATGGAGGTTACAGCTGACTTTGAAATTAAAAGGTTAATCACTCTTTGGTTAAACGAATTTATTGCTTCTCTTAGGGAATTACAATTTCTGATTGGAAAATAAAACTGTGTTGCAGATTGCGTTAGGCCAGGGCGTATTTTCATAAACAAAACATGATAACATCAACCAAACAAATTATGATTGTAGGATTCCAGTCTGCATTGTATGTAGAATTTTAAAAAGTGATATTCTATAAGTATTAAGCCTTATCAAGTTGTGTCAACGTACTGTTCAGTTTATCCTGCAAATACTGAAGTATGGAGTAGTCGGCAAGATAAGGAGTTTGTTTATTATAAATGTACAAATTCAGAAAATATGGAAGTAAAGGGTAGTCGGCAAGATACATTCGTTACTCAGCTTTTATGGTGACAGTATTCACCAACAAGATGTGTAACATATTGTACCAACTAGAACTGTCACATTTTAGAAACATGATATTTAATCATCAACTTTCACATTTTAAATCCATGATATTTTATTATGAAAGCAGGCAGCTCCCCATACTCAGTCCAGTTTTATATTTAGAAATGTAAAATACATTTTGAGGAGGGTTTTTGTCTACATTTAAAGTTAGTAACTGATGATACTCTTATATCCTGGTGTGCGGTGTGCGAGTGTTGGTTGTGACTGTGTATTATGTACAAATGCTAAGTCCACTTGAAGAACACAAATTGAAGACAGTGATGTTTTCCTGAAGTTTATTTTCTATAACAATAAACACAAGTTGATGTTCGTTTGTTTTTCAAATGTAATAAAATAACACTGGTGTCTCTAGTATTGTAATGATACAGTAACATATACTCCTGTATAAATTCGCGAATATAAAATTAGTCCAAATCTAAAATAATGATGGATGAATCCAGTCTTAAAAGTAAATATCAAATTTAGTGTAAGACAATAGAACCAGCCAAGATTTTAATTTCTATATACGTTGAGATATTTTAGTATTCCGTTTATGATTTCTGCATAAGCCTTTTAAAGCAAAGGCTTAAAAACATTTACTCAAAGTGACATGAGAAAAGTATCAACTTGAGGAAAAAATGAAATAAAGCTTGATAATTATTAATCAGCAAATAGAAGCCTAAACACTGAAGTTGATAAAACAATCACTTCCTTCTGCTTCAGACATTCATAAAAAGGAAAGTAGCAATATCTGCTAAAAGCTACTTCGTAATTGAAATTAAATGGTGTTTAAACATATTACGGATTCAAGGTGCCACGCATTAGTGTTAAACTTACACTAAGTACTTATTTTTATTAAAACCTTCCAGAAAGTGGACAGATGCTTTTGAAAAAAAAATGACAAAAGGAATATCATGATAATTGGTTATTCAATAATGCATAAAAATTTAACAAGGATTTTTGCATTATAATAATACAATGTTTTAGTGAAAGATGCCCACAGTATTATTTATAATAAGAACATTTATAAATTTACAGGACATTTTAACATTTCATCAGTCATAAATGTCTTTTAAAAGTAATTATGTGATGAAATATTGATAAAATAACATTTCGCGGAAGGAGAGTTTCACTTTTGAACAAATGAATATAAACAAAATGATAAAGAAATAATAAGGAAAACACAATGACTGTTCAATGCGCTAGCAAAACTATATATGTTTATTCTTAAACTTCGTTTTTCCTGCTTCATCAGGTACCGATGTTATATAAAAGGATACCTTAAATATATCTTAAATTATTCATGTGTACAAGATGATTGTTACAAAATGTATATTATGTCAAACAGGCGAGTGAGTTGCCCATAACACCTGTTAAGTAATACAAAGATAGTATTGCATGCATCAATATGGCCTTAATTAACAAAACAGTGTACACCAAAACTGGTATTTCACTTATCAAAACTTCGCATTCCCTTCCAGAAGCAGAATAGGTTATCAGGTGACAGAAATTATAGGGAAGGGTATTGTTCTTTAATCCCCTTTGTTTAGGCCGTAACGAAAACTGCTACAGATATCACAAAATGAAAGAATATCAACAAAAAATCATTCCTTATCATTTTTGAAATTACAAAAAAATCACACATACATTATTGAATATGTACTATTCCAACGACGAATATTTTTTAATCTGCTAAATTACGCACGTTGTTTCGCCTAAACTTAACATTTCAACTCTTTAATGACATATCAACTCTTTAATATATTAAAAACCGAACAAATATACCGATATATCCTTTAATACAATTCACATATATCCAGTATGATAGCAGGCCTTGGGTTTAATAAATAGAACATTGAACTGCAAGAGCTTTATATTTTGTAAGACGAAGGACAAAGTTCACTTAAGCCTTATATGGTTTAAACAGTTTAAAAACTTTTCAAATTGGTGATAATTGGAAGAAATGTGTATTGTTTGCTATCAGAATGTTTATCTTATCGAGTGAATTTAATGTTTGGATGCAGATTTATCATTTTGTTCACAACATTGAATATTGCTGAAATCACAGAATATTTAGAAAACTGGCGTTTTATATAATTAGGACACATAGGAATATTGTAGTAGTATGCCCAGTCAAGGACCAGCAAATTATTTTGACCATAAGTCCAGCTTTTTATAGAGAATTTATGTTCATTTTTATTGTGATAGATAGCCGTGTCCATATCGAAAATTCTAGATTTGTTTAAAAATCTGAAAGTTTCCATACATGTAATATTAAGATTATTTTCGTTTACGTCAGATATTTTCTTCGATAATTAACAAACAGTAAATATTGCATGCAGTTTGATTAAACAATACGTCTTGATGAAATAAAACTTGGAATTCACTCCATTTTTGGACAAAAGTGAACATTCACCTTTCAATTTTCTTTTGATATATTGATAATATATGATAGTGCTTATGGCAACATCAACAAAACGTAACTTAACTCACTGGAGAGGCCAGGCGTGGTGTTCAAATCTCGGACTAAGGTGTATAACATCGATTGTTATTTAACAATGTTGACGATTGCCATGAATATTATCAAGGTTTCCAGCAAGTCGATTTCGAACCAGCCTGAAAACTAGATCTTGGTGTATTTATAGGTGGAAGTACATTGTTTGGCGGCTGTAACCTTGGACTTCGTTCGACGCTTGGATGTTTCTCTTTCCTTGCCAAAATTAGCTCTTGAAGGTTGTGAAACATCTCCTTATTATCTTGTTTATTTTCTTCCATCTTAGAGAGAAGATCACATTTCACTGAATTCAAATTCGCCTCCAGTTTTTCATGCTTTTTTGTCATTTCATCAATCGTGCGGTCGAATCCAGCCGCCATAAGGCTCTTCTCTTCCTTTGTTTTGACTAAATGTTCATCCCTTTCCTCTAAGGCCTTTTCGAGAAATGCAATTTGTTCTTTCAGTTTTTTTATTTCTGCTTTTGAAGCTGACATGTCACGCCTTTCCTTTTCATATTCATGTGTGTATTTTGTAGGCTCTAACATTTTTATCTTATCTCTAAGTTCAGTTTCAGTTTTCTCAAGAAACTCTATATCTGCTTTCAGTTTCTGTATTTCGTCTATGTGAAGTGCCTCTCTATTCTGAATTTCATTTTTCTTAGCTAAAATGACTTTAGTTTCTCGTTTCTGTCTGTCAATATCTCTTTTGTGGGTTTCAGTTAATGCATTCTTTTCAGCTTTAAAGCCATTTATTTCTTCTTTCAAAGCTTGTATTTTGTGTAATAAGCTCTTGTTTAGTTGTTGCACTGCATGCAATTTACTCATTTCTGCATTGTACCCACCGGCACCGTCATTTGACACATTCATTCGTGCCTGAGATCCTGCAACCCTAACTGACACAAATCCAGAATCCTGAAATCATACATTTAATAAATTACATAACACAGCTGATGTGCATAATGATGATTTAGATATTAAACAAAATCTGTTAGAAAACTCTAAGATCCTTAGAAGCATAGAAAGCAACCAGACAAACACAATACAATGTGATTATTATACTCGGTCTGATTGAGTCTGATAACGAGGGGTAATAATTGCCACCTCAGCCCCAAGCAGCAACCTAAGTAGAATTATATTATATAAATACGTTGAATTCACTCCTTGATGCCGAAAGACCAGAAAGTATAACAACACTGCGTCAGGGTAGGGAATACCGTCTCCACTTACAGACGTCACTTAGTCTCCATTTTATGTCCAAAGTGCGGTTAGTAAACGTTAGTAAAGGTTTCATCATAATAAATCAATACACAGTAAAGAAAAACAGCGAACTTTTATTTTAAGAAATGGTTTCAAATACCTATTGACATCAAGCATGAAATGAGATGTCTTTAATCAAAACGATGACAGTATACTCTATAGGAATGTTTAACATTAATCTTATTAGCATTATTCCTACACTTAACGAATATATAACATTGATGCTTGTGTTTGATGTTTGTGGGTACCCTTATGTTGTCATTTCGATGTAAATGAGATGTGAAACCAAAGTTTGTAGTCCTGTTTGGCGCTATATAACCTATACTGTGTTGGTGCGCCGTAAAACCCAAATAAATAAATTAATAAATAAATTGTGTGTATGTTAGGTTTAGACTAGTACACATTAACTCATGTAAAGCTAAGCAAAGCGTTAATGTGAATTACCACAAACATATTGGGATTTCTCATTACTTCTTGTGCAATATATCCCCTAACGTAACATTTCATCTTTGCCATTATCTTTAAAGGTTCCATATCTGCCTGACAATATTTGTCTCGACACAACTACCGTACGTGACAACAACAACAACATTGGAACGTTTTTATAAGCAACAACATTTTAACACAAACATATCACAAATTTTTATCAGATGTAGTTTAGCGACTTATGATTTGAGGTATAATAAAATATTGTCTTGAAAATACTTAATACATAAACAAATTGATTAACGGATGTCTAGAAAACCCCTAAAGGACAGGCTAGGCCTCCGGTTACCGGACGGCTAGGAGACAAGTTAGGCGCCCGGTTACAAGACGGCTAGACACTCCCATATTTCTGAATTCTATGAAGAAGTAGCCCTTCCGGATGTTTTCGTCACGTAATTAACAAACGCGAGCACCTGTATATATATACACACACAAACATTTTACAAATATGCATTTACGAAACGCGTGAAAAAAAGATCTGGAAGGTAAAAAATAAATGAAAGAAAGCATTTGCAAATTTAAACTTCAGCATTAGCTAAAACCTTCACGTAACCAGCGACTATTTCATTACATGATTATTTGGCGGGAGTCTATTTTAGATCATGCATATTCATTATATTAATCTCTATTCTGCATGATCAAAATTATCAATGCACGGGTTAATCCGCTGTACGAAATATTGTTCCTTGTCGGTCTGCTGTTAATAGTTTGTATTTCACAATATACTGACTGAAAGACGCATGAACACACATCGGCATAGAGGCTATTTGTAATGAATATGCATAAGTCCAAAATAGCGCCCTACTGGTAATCGGATGCCTTTGACAGTACCTTTGTATCCATTACATGCTCAGTCAATTGTGAAATGTCTTCTCTTGAGAAGGAACAATAATATCTATACGAAATATAAACATTTTGCATTTGTATTCTGAATAAGAAATGTCAGTGTTGCTCTTCGTATTAGTAACATTAGTATATAAACAGAAAATCTTTACATAACGATATAAGTCATATTTATGTTTGAGTTTTAAATCTTTACTGACCTCTGAGTCACCGCTAGCCATTGTAGTGCGTATTTGTAGTCGTCTGGTACAGAACTGTAGTGTAAAATAATATATATATATAAATCATATTATATAAGATAATATGTGAAACATTGAAACTGCTCTTAAGTAGAAATACTTAAGGATACTCTAGGTTGTCAACTGACAGTTTTTGGACATTTTGTATTTTTATTTCATATAAATTCACCACACGTTCCTCTAAAAAATGCGAAACAAATGAATTTCAGAGTTCAAATATAAAGAATTACAGCAAATATTTGACATGTATTTACTATAACACCCTTCTGAAAAGAGCAGCCACGCTATAAATTTAGACACGGTATCTTAGCATTAGATTTCATGAATCTCAATAATTATAATTTGGTCTTCCAAAGTTCCAGAGGGAGCGTTAATGGGAGTTACATTGCTTTGATGTAATCGAAATTATATGGGTGATTTTCATCAGGTAAGTATTACTGATTTTGACCGGCTGTCTTGGTGTAGAGGGCTAATTATTTGTAATATTCAAACTGCGGACCTATCAATACATGGACATGCGCTCTGCACGTCGTCTCGATGTGGTGAACGTTTGTGCCAAGTTTCTTTAATGTCCTTCAAGCAGTTCAAGAGTTACAGAGCGAACACGAAACATAGTCATATGACATTTGACCCCTAAGTGTGACCTTGACCTTGAAGCGAGCCATCCAGAACATGCGCTCTGCAAGATGTCTTGATGTTGTGAACATTTGTATCAAGTTTCTTCGAAATCCTTCAAGGGGTTCAGGTATGACCTTTGACCCCTAAGTGTTACCTTGACCTTTAAGCCAGCCATCCAAAACATGCGCACTGCATGTCGACTTGATGTAGTAAACATTTGTGCCAAGTTTCTTTAACATCTTTCAAGCAGTCCAAGAGTTACAGAGCGGAAACGAAACAAAGTCATATGACCTTTTACCCCTAAGTGTGACTTTGACCTTAAAGCGAGCCATCCAAAACATGCGCTTTGCACATCGCCTCGATGTGGTGAACATTTGTGTCAAGTTTCTTCGAAATCCTTTAAGGAGTTCAAGAGTTACAGAGCGGACACGAAATTGCTAACGGACGGACGGACGGGCAGACGGTAGGACACCGGGGGTATAACATAATACGTCTGTAAAAAATGCCTCGAGGAACCCCTGCTTTAACTAGGTTTTCATTTGACATTTCATTATTAGCAATTACACATTGAAACCGATTTGAAAAGAAGCAATGTATTATGACTTATATGATAGTAGTTTAATTTTTCAATTAGAATTTCATGATCAACTAGATCAAACGCCTTTCTTAAATAAAAAATATAGCACCAATTATCTCTCCATAAATTTTTTTTGTGAGCCAATTATCTATGAGTTTAACTAGCGCAGTTTGGCAGGAATGGTTTTGTCTGAAGCCTGACTGTGATATCTGTATCAATTTATATTTGTTGAAATAAGCGAATTTATTAGTGTTTAGTGACATGTCTCTCAAATATCTTTGAAATAGTAGACAGTAAAGAAATAGGTCTGTAATTATTTGGATCAGCAATAGGTCTGTAATTATTTGGATCAGCAATAGGTCTGTAATTATTTGTTGAGACTTTAGCTGTACGATAACTTTACAGACTACTTCAGCAAAAAACTAAACTTTTCTTAAGTGACATACTGTGTACAAAATGCGATTGCCATCTCCAAAGCAACTGTGTGATTAGTCGGTATATGACAGGCTAATTAGTACACTGGCCCTAGCGTGATGCGCACCGACAAAATTGACTAGATTAAATTGACTGTGTATGATATTGATTAGAATCAGTATTGAAAAAAACTGTGAGGCATAATATAATAAAAAGTTACTGTTTGCTATTTCCTTTTGTATTTATGTATGTAAAATGATGATGACTATGGTGATGATGATGGTGGTGGTGGTGGTGTTATAACAAAACAGCGATATGAATTATACGTAAAAATATATCCCAAAATAACCGCAATTTCTACACATCCGTTAAGTGGTCACCTGCTTAAGCAGCGACTTTTACCACTTCCCTCGACTGCCTGCTTAAGACAGGTTGGATTCTTCGTTATTTTTGCAAAGCCTTTATAAACCTGTGTTTTAATTTCAAATAAGTCTCCAGTAAAAGAAGAAGATTATAATGTGGTTAAAGTTTTATTGAAACAGTGAAGTTTATCATGCTTAGAACCAGTGCATTGCAAAATTAATATACTTGGTGGAACTATCTAAATTACGCATGCTTTAAATTTAGTGTTTTCAGTCTGTGGAGCAGTTTGGCCATTATGATCATAAAGGGTTTATATTTATGTTTATGGCGGTAATAGTAAAGCGAAAGTTCACCAGCCTAAAAGGCTTTGATCGTATAGTTGTAACTGCAGCCATTAATTATATAAAATGTCAAATATTGTGCATTTAACACAAAGCAATTCAACATGGAATTGTACGTTGATCTCAAAAGGTTAATAGTCGCTCCTCCCTTTATCTATTCATCTAATCTAAACATATGTATTTCGCAAAGTAAAGTAAGAAGAGAACCATGACGTTGTCAATATCATTTAACCTTGCTGACAAACAATGACTTGCTGGGTAATCAATATTGATTGAGTGCATTTTTCTTTCTAAAGAAACAACCAACCAGAAAGAATTTTTAAAAAAATCTCTTTCAATAGCATTTAGTAAGGCAATATATATATAACTACAGTCAACCCTGTCCATATAGACCGCTCTTTGGGAAATGATCATATTGGTTTTTGTTAAAAGGTGGTCTCTCAAAACTGTAACCTATATTATAGATAAAGGAGATCTGAAAATAGTGGCTTTAAGTATTAGGTTTTATGGTTGGTATATGTATTCAAAAATGTTTTTGTACATATTTGAATGTGTAGTAATCATTTTGTCTATATAAACTAGCCAAATTTATTTTTTTTTTAAACAAAAGCGGCAAGGGAAAGTTTACGTATGTTAGAGATTCACCTGGAGGGGATTACTTTTATTTACATTGTCCCGTGTCTTTGGAACATAGTGGGGGTAAGAGTGAGGTTGGGTGTGCACCATAAACCGGTTTAGGCTCCCAGTGGTGTTTTTGCCACTGACCGTTCCAAGGCGGTGCCCCACCGTGTTCCTTTGTTTGTTCGTTCTGTCCTCGTGTGTTGGCTTCGTGTGCGATTGTGTATGTGTGTATGTGTTTGTGGTGTGCACGTCTGCGTGCTGTGGGTTTCGTTTTGGGGAGGCTGCGTTTTTGGTACGTGGCATTCCCTGTTTGATAGTTGTCTTTGTTTTTTACCATGAATTCGGTTTTTTTATGAGGGGGGGGGGGTTAAATATTTTTTTATCTCATGGAAATATATTCATAGATGAAAATTAAAGAGTATTTTTAAAACAGTGGCCTGTAAAACGTTTGTGAGTGTTCTTAAACGGTAGCCATTTTCTTCTAATACTCTATATTCCTGAAAACGTACGAAAATAGGAACAGGACAGTTATGTGTAATTAAAATTAATTTCTGGATATACTCGAAAGTCATTAAGGATTTTATACAAATAACATTTTTTTCATGCTCTGTGAGCTTGAAGAACGTTATTTTCTAAAACAAATAAGAGCAGAAAAAGCACAGGTCACCGCACTCGTTTTTATTTTATAGGGCATTTTCTTCGAACACTGTTTAAGCATTTCTGAAATTAAATACAATTGAAAACATGGATGTACTTTATATTAAATTTGATATCCCACTTAATGTTATAGGGATTTTAGGTCTTGCAGAATACTATGAATACATGGTTATATCAGTAAAAACTTTAAAAACTGGTGAATATTGATAGTTTTAGTTGGGTTTTTTTTATTTAATTTATGCTGACTAGATAATAGAAAGTGCTACTTTTAATTGTAGCTTATCATAATATTATATCAGTCAGAAAAATATGAGAACCAAACCTGATATACTAAAGTAGATATTTGAAATTGCCCTACCCCATTGTGTATCTAACATCAGATAATGGCAAATGCCGGCCAAAAGGGTGATTTTTAGTAGAATCTGTTAGGTTAAATGGTACATTATTAGCCATATATTGATGATTTAGCATTTATTTCTGACATATATTTTGCTATAAAGAAAAATAATATTCAAAGAAAAATATTTATTTTCAAAATGGCGGATATGAAAAAAGAAACGCTCGTACGTCCTTAAATTTGCACATTTACTGTCATTCATAATTCCGTTTTCAACGCTTGTAAAAAGTGTCTAACTATGAGTTTGTAAGAAATAACATATATCCTAATGAGCATAATTTAGATAAACGTGACATTCGCTTGGACAGTTGTTTAGTACTACAACGTTAGAAAAAATATTCAGATTTGTGTATATCTTCACAGTCCTTTCACTTAAAAACTGCCCGTATATATGTTGACACCAAAGTTAAAGCATTTTATACGCAATGTAGGTATGCAGGATATACGTTTCAATTTCACCATGTATACGGAAACATGCTTTTCTGACGCAACGTTAGAACTTTATTCAACAATAACCTACGTTTGTGGACGACTGTTTCCATTTTCATATCCATAGCTTCAACAGTTGGTAAGTTAAAGATGATTGTATAAAATATAACAGTAAACATGATATAAACCACTATTTAAGTAATAATATTCAGTGCAGTGTAACCAATCTTTTTTTCTGAAACAATTTCATAGCCCAAAGGATGTCCGATTCAGTTATTCCTTGAGCATTATATTATATATTATTTTTCCACCACAAATATTTAATGAGTGTATTTCGAAATAAATATGTATGCCAATATCTTTTTATTGTAATGTTGTAATTCATTTTTACAAACTGCATATTTTCATGGCTCCATTGGTATTTATTTTTATTGTAGAAAAATAGCACCATTAAAATACACGATAAGGCAAATACAAACTTCTTCGAACCTATTAGATATGCAAAAACGATTCCCAACACAATACAATGAGTTCATGTTAAAATATTTAAGTCTTTCAGTCGAACTCAAATTGCAATGACCATTTTCATCTCTTCATTCAGAATGAAATAATTACTGAGCTTCAGATAGAACATATTTAACAAAATTACTTTGAAAGTCCTCCATAAAGATTACTTCAATAAAACCCTTACCTGTTATATAACTTTCAGTTAGCGAACATACACTGACTCTGAATACAGTAGTAAATGTAAAAATACTGATATCTAATTGACAATAATTTGGTATTTAACATAAATAATTAATAAACACATAAAAAGCGGTTCACGATATTTTCAGGTCTAAACTTATTCAAATTAAATGATATGCACCTTTTATATTCATAGTTTGAAATATCATGCCATCGGTGAAGTAATACCTATGGTAGAACTTAATTTATTTTATTAAAAAATATTCAATGTGCATGAACATTACTTGCTTTACTATAATCGACTCAACATGTCTTTAGGATATAACATAGTTTTTACTGTAACGACTTCCAATTAAATACTGTTATCAACTGCAGGGTTGTATCAAAACTCACTAATGTCAAACGAATCAGGAATAATTTCTACAGGAACAAACAATAGAAGATTTAACTTTCAAAGTATATATAGTATCTCTAATATTTCTTTTAATAGAAGAGTACGTTAGCAAATTTATTGTGCAAAAAAATAAAACAAACAATGAAGTATGTTATTTACGGTTTTTATTTCGAAGATTTCGTTATGTCGCCAACACAAAATTTTTGTTGATCGGCGCGTTCGCCAACGGGAAATACAATGTTTCGTTCTGTTGCGTAAAATGTTCTGTCTCGTTCGAGAGCGCGCCAAGACGACACAACGAAACTTTCAAAATTTCGTTATGGCGAGTTAGTACGCGCGCCAGGATGAAACAGCAAAATATGCAACAAAAACCACGCGCACCCAACGCGACATAACGAAATGTTCTAAATAAGATAGCATATACTAGTAAATAGGTTTTCTCATCATTAATTCTAACTAACCGATCTTTTTTTTGATATTTCCGAAAGTACAAAAAGATGAGTGAATTTTTGACATCGTGCATAACTCGTGTGATTAGTGTATGTGAACGTTACTGCATTATCATCAATTGTTTAATATCATACATCTTTCGAATAGATAACCGATCAATAGTAAAAAGTATTGACCATCGGTCCTTCCTACATTGAGCAATAGTTATGACCATTGACCGGCAAGCCTTTCAATACGAGTTTTATCACATGACATCAATCCTTTTTCTTCAAGTTTTTACTTGAGCCCAACAAAATTTAGTGTTGCATCAATGATCGGTCAGTTGCAAAAACTATAGATCGGTGATTTATATAAGGAGGTTGAGTTGTACAAAAAACGTCCGAAAGACACAAACTTTTAAACCATCTTGAAATGTGTCTTGCAATACCAAAATATCTGGTTAAGTTGTTTTGAAAGAGTTACCCAAACAAAAGGGAGCTTATAATAAGGCATTTTATTTCCTTTCAAACGTTTATATTAATTACTGTAGGAAAAACTACCCAATTACCCTAGGGTTCATAATAAAATTGGTTATGGAATAGTTGCAACAGAGATATATACCTATCTCGTCTGAACTTGTTATTAAATATCAAAAACAACGCTATAAAGTCAAAACTATGTGAAGATCGTGTGTTATCAAATAATCATACATAAGCTATACATGTAAAAGAATTCAAAACGCCAATGTAAATACAAGGAAAGATAATAAGATCTTTGTTTTTAATCATATCAATAAATTTAATACGACAACTGTGAGGTAAACAAAATGTTAATAGTTTGACAGTGTCTAAGCAATTATCTGTCATTTAAATTTAATAAAACTTCTCGTTTGAACGAGGTTACTTAATACTCTGTTATTATACTAGACGTAATTTGATTGGCGGTATAAGGGTTGGAGAATTACAGCGAAGCATTTATTAAGGTATTTAAGAAAGATAATCGATCAGCTGAAGATCAGTTTAATATCACTCGGTTTTAAATTCTACTCTACAACACTGCCCGTCAATGAAACAGTCTATTGGGTTTTCCATTCTTCCCGAACAGGAAACTTGATACTTAACAAAGTAATTTGAAGTAAAATCATCCTCTTTCAAAAGACACAGTGCATAAGAATATGCATGGTATCTTTATACGAAAGCTATATGTTCTAAATTTGTACCGTTCAAAATCATTTTTAATTTCAAAGCTTCTCGAATTGGAAACTTTACAGCCTGTGCGGGAAAGTGAAATGCATAATCATTTAGATTTCATGTAAAATTTTCAGTCGGTTTACTGAAGTTTTCTCATTTTTGCAAAGCTGATATATACATAACTGAACAATATCCCTAGAACGTTGTACAAGAGCAATTCAGCCTCCGCGCAGGAATATTGTCAAACAAGCAGCTAGTTCTCTCAACTAACCACGTGAAGAAGGTTAAACCATGTAAACTAATAAAGGAGACACCATTGGCAGTGCCTGGTAAATCAAATGTCATAATCTACAGGCAAATTGATACTTTGCCACAATCATACGAACATAATGAAAGTATTCAATCTTTAATTGCTTTGCTGTGAGCGATTCGTTCAATTCTTTGACTGTATTTAAAATACTGTCAACGTATTTTGCTGTTTACATTTTTTAAACTTTACAACAACGATATAACTCTTCTGAAATTCAGCCCAATTGATGACAGTTAAAGGAAGTAACACTGTTTTTTAGTTTGGAAGCAATCAGGAATAAAATGACTCGTGCAGTATATATTTCAACTGCCAAATAAGATCTAACAGTGTATCAAATGTATGCGAGTCTTTCATAGATTGTCGACTACTATTTTCAGGTACAACATAACATAAACAAATAAATAAGTCATTTTGAAGTGATAACTTAGAACCTTTAATTTTTATACATAAAGTATCATCTTCGCTTTTGAAATTTAAAACAAGTGTATCTGTATAAACGAAATCATTTCTAACATACACAATAATACCCCTCGATGCCCGTTTTGCTGTTGACTTATTCTCTGTTCTGTTTAAAACAAAATACTCAAAGTTATCTACATGCGAACTGCACAATTCGTTTTCCAAGTTTTCGGTAAATAAAACAATGTCATGCTTGGAAAAGAGTTCCTTCATCTCCAAGGAATTTAATCTATTTTGACGTCTTGTAACAAGACCTTGAACGTTCAGCTATGCAGACCTAAGCGATACCTTCTGATCGTTGGCCTAATGTCCTAGATTGTCACCCGCAGTCGGGGAAAACCCAACACCACCTTGTGATGATGACTATGATGATGATGATGATGATGATGGTGGTGGTGGCGGTGGTGTTGGTGGTGGTGGTTGTGTTATAACACAACAACTGTATGAATTATACAAAAAATATACCCTTAAATAACTGCAATTATACACCTCCGTTAAGTGGTCACCTGCTTAAGCAGCGACTTTTATCACTTCCCCCGACTGCCTGCTTAAGACAGGTTGGACTGCTATTTTTAACACCTTCATAAATCTTTATTTTAATTCCAAATAATTTTCAAATAAAAGAAGAAATTATAATGTGGTTAAAGTTTTATTGAAACAGTGAAATTTATCATGCTTAGAACCAGTGCAAAATTGATATATTCGTCCTTCCCTTTCTCTATTCATCTAATCTAAACATATGTATTTCGCAAAGTAAAGTAAGAAGAGAACCATGACGTTGTCAATATCATTTAACCTTGCTGGCACACAATGACTTGTTGGGTAATCAATATTGATTGAGTACATTTTTCTTTCTAAAGAAACAACCAACAAGGAAGAATTTAAAAAAAAACCTCTTTCAATAGCATTAAGTAAGCAATATATATATCATCCTAACATGTACATCTACAGTCAACCCCGTCTATATAGTCCACTCTTTGGGAAATGATCAAATTGGTCTTTGTTGAAAGGTGGTCTCTCAAAACTGTATCCTATATTATAGATAAAGGAGATCTGAAAATAGTGGCTTTAAGTATTAGGTTTTATGGTTGGTATATATATTCAAAAATGTTTTTGTACATATTTGAATCTGTAGTAATCATTTTATCTCTATAAACTAGCCAAATTTATTTTTTTAAACAAAAGCGGGAAAGGAAGTTTTTACCATGAATTTTTTTTTTTTTTTTTTTAATATTTCTTTTTAGCTCATGGAATGATATTTCATAGATGAAAATTAGAGAGTATTTTCAAAACAATGGCCTGTGAAACGTTCGTGAGTATTCTTAAACGGTAGCCATTTCCTTCTAATATTCTATATTCCTGAAAACGTACGAAAATAGGAACAGGAGAGTTATGTGTAATTAAAATTAATTTCTGGGTATACTCGAAAGTCGTTAAGGATTTTATTCCAATAACATTTTTTTCATACTTTGTGAGCTTAATTAAAGTTAGATGCTAAAACAAATAAGAGCAGGAAAAAAACACAAGTCACCGCACTCGTTTTTATTTTATAGGGCATTTTCTTTGACCACTGTTTAAGCATCTCTGAAATTAATTAAAATTGAAAACATGGATGTACTTTATAATCTACTTAATGTTATAGGGATTTTAGGTCTTACAGGTCACTCTGAGTACATGGTGATGTAAGTAATAGCTTTAAAAAAACTGGTGAATATTGATATTTTAGTTCTTTTTTGTTTTAATTTATGCTGATCAGATAAAATAAAGTTCTATCTTTTATTGTAGCTTATCATAATATTATATCAGTCAGAAAAATATAAGAACCAAACCTGTTCTACTGAAGTAGATATTTGAAATTGCCCTACCCCATTGTGTATCTAACATCAGATTATGGCAAATGCCGACCGAAAGGGTGAATTTTGAATCTGTTAGGTTAAATGGTACCTTATTAGTCATATTTTGATGATTTAGCATTTATTTCTGCTATATTTGCTATCATTCGTAATTCCGTTTTCAACGTTTGTAAAAAGAGTCAAAATATGAGTTTGCAAGAATTAACATATATCCTAGCATGAATTTTAAAATGAGCATAATTTAGACAAACCTGACATTCGTTTGGACAGTTGTTTTAATAATATATTCAGATCTGTGTATATCTTCACAGTCCTTTCACTTAACAACTGTCCGTATATATGTTGACACCAAAGTTAAAGCCTTTTCAATTCACGCCGCATTATTAACTACATTTGTCCATATACGCAATGTATGTATGCGAGGTATACGTTTCAATTTCACCATGTATACGGAAACGCTTTTCTGACGCGACGTAAGACCTTTATAACCTACGTTTGTGGACGACTGTTTCCGTGTACAGATCCATACCGCAATTAATAAATTTTAGTGCTGTATAACCAATCTATATTTCTAAAACAATTTCCTTCTAATTTTTACTTGAGCATTATATATATATATATATATATATATATATATATATATATATATAATTTGTTCAACACATATTTTTAATGAGTGTATGCCACTATCTTTTTATTGCAATCTTGTAATTCATTTTTACAAACTTCAAGTTTTTATGAGTTCATGTTAGAATACTTTCAATAAATACTTTATTCTGCCCAAGTCTAAATAGTTGCTCAGATTTAAATTCAGTTCAGTTAGTTTAACTATCATCACACTTTTAATCGAACTTAAATTGCAATGAGCCTTTTTATCTATTCATTCAGAATGAAATAATCAGAACATATTTGACAAAATTACTTTGAAAGTTCTGCGATAAATCTCCTTACCTCTTAATTATATAACCATCAGCTTGCGAACATACACTGACACTGAATACAGTAGTGAATGTAAAAAATACCGATAACTAATTTGACAATTAATTGATATTTAACATAGATATTTAATAAACACTTATAAAGCCTTTAACAATATTTTCAAGTCTAAACTTATTCAAATGTAACTGATATGTACCTGTTCTATTTATAGTTTGAAATGTAATGCCTTCCGTGAAGTAATACCTATGGTAGAGTTTGATTTATTTTATTAAAAAAAATATTCAATGTACATGAACATTATTTGAAAACGCGACCCTGCTTTGTTATAATCGACTCAACATTTCTTTAGGATATAACATAGTTATTACATAGTTATTACAATTAAATACTGACATCAACTGAAGGGTTGTATCAAAACTGATAATTTAAAAACAAATCAAGAATAATTTCTATAGGAACAAGCAACATAATATTTAACTTTCAAATTATATCTAGTATCTCTAAATATATAGTATCTTTAATATTTCTATTAATAGAAGAGTATGTTAGCAAATTTATTGTGCCAAAAAGACATTGAAACCTCTTATACACGGTTTAAATTTATAAGATTTCGTTATGTCGCCAACACGAAATTGTTATTGATGGGCGCGCGCGCCAATGCGAAATATAATGTTTTGTTCGGTTGCGTAAAATGTTCTGTCGCGTTATTGTGAGTTAGTGCGCGCACCAGGATGAACAGCGAAATATGCAATAAAAAACGCGACATAACGAAATGTTCTAAATAAGATAGCATATGAATAGGTTTTCTTATCATTTATTCTATCTAACCCATCTTTCCTAGATATTTACGAAAGTACAAAAAGATGAGTGAATTTTTGACATCGTGCATAACTTGTGTGATTAGTGAATGTGAACGTTACTGCTTTATCATCAGTTGTTTGATATTATACACCTGTTGAATGGACAACCGGCCAATAGTAAATTATTGATCATCGGTCCTTCCTGCCATGAGCAATGGTTATGACCATTGACCGGCAAGCCTTTCAATACGTGTTTTATCACAGGTTTTTACTTGAGCCCAGCAAAATTTAGTGTTGCACCAATGATCAACTGTATATCAGTGGTTTATATAAGGAGGTTCGGTTGTACCAAAGGAAGTCCGAAAGACACAAACTTTTATACCATCTTAAAATTTGTCTTGCAATACCAAAATATCTGATTAAGTTGTTTTGAAAAAGTTACCCAAACAAAAGCGAGCTTTTAATAAGGCATTTTATTTCCTTTCAAACGTTTACTGTTAAAACAAGCTACCCAATTACCCTTGGATTCATGATAAAATTGGTTATGGAATAGTTGCCACAGAGATATATATACCTATCTCGACTGAACTTGTTATCAAATTTCAAAAACAACGCTATAAAGTCAAAACTATGTGAAGCTCGTGTCTTATCAAATAATCATATAAAAGTTATATATGTAAAAGAATTCAAAACGCCAATGTAAAAAGGAAAGATAATAAGATCATTTGTTGTTATTTTTTAATCATATCAATAAATTTAACAATTCAATTCAATTCAGTTCAAATATTTTATTAAAGTCTCATTCACATTACATGTACATTACAATTTACAATTATCGAAATATCACAAGAACATGTGTGTGACCAATCATAAATGATTTATATGAGACTATACATATGGCAGTTTGTACATTATGACAATAAAACAATACTATACCATAAAAACCTTATCATCATTAAAACCAATGATATACCATAAAATCACATCAAAGAATCTTAAAACGTTTCTATGATTGTTTAAAATAATGCTATTAGTTAGTGTTTAACTTTGGATTAGAGCCCTGCCAATAAAAACTTTATAAAACCCTAACAAAAAACAATTCTAAGTTAAAAAGGGGCATAACCCATGTCAGAATTCAAGTCTAAGCTATGGGAATTGTTTGTACTAGTGTAGACCTGATAGTAAATAACTATTTCAAGCTTCACGTTAAAATTTAAATTTAACACGACAACGGTGATCTAAACAAAATGTAGATTTTTAAATAGTTTGACATTGTCTAATACCCCAGTCACACATATGGCGCGCGTAGCTACGTCTAGCCACGGATAGAAACGTAGTAATCCGTATCGATCCGTACCTAAGCCGTACCTTAACGTAGTCATCGTATCAATCCGTACCGATCCGTACGGCTTAGGTACGGATCGATACGGATTACTACGTTTCTATCCGTGGATAACCGTAGCTACTCGCGCCGTATGTGTGACTGGGGTATAAGCAATTATCTGTCATTTAATTTCAATACAACTTCCGATTACTTACTCTATTATAAGACTGTACGTAATTTGTGTAATCAATTTGATTGGCGGTGTAAGGGTTGGAGAATTACAGGGAAGCATTTATTAAGGTATTTAAGAAAGACAATCGATCAGCTAAAGATCGGTTTAATACACTCGGTTTTAAATTCTACACTACAACACTTTCCGTCCATGAAACAATCTATGGGGTTTTCCATTCTTCCCGAACAGGAAACTTGATACTTAATAAAGTAATTTGAAAAAAAAAGTCCTCTTTCAAAAGACCCAGTGCATAAGAATATGCATGATATCTTTATACGAAAGCTTTTCTTTTTCATCTAAATTTGTACCGTTCAAAATCATTTTTAATTTCAAAGCTTCTCGAATTGGAAACTTTACAGCCTGTGCGGGAAAGTGAAATGCATAATTACTTAGATTACATGTAAAATTTTCAGTCGGTTTACTGAAGTTTTCTCATTTTTGCAAAGCTGATATATACATAACTGAACAATATCCCTAGAACGTTGTACAAGAGCAATTCAGCCTCCGCGCAGGAATATTGTCAAACAATCAGCTATTTCTATCAACTAACCACGTGAAGAAGGTTAAACCATGTAAACTAATAAAGGAGACACCATTGGCAGTGCCTGGTAAATCAAATGTCATAATCTACCGGCAAATTGATACATGCCACAACCATACGAACATAATAAAAGTATTTTTTCTTTAATTGCTTTGCTGTAAGCGATTCGTTCAATTCTTTGATTTATTTAAAATACTGTCAACGTATTTCGTTGTTTACATCACTCGTCTGAAACTCAGCCCAATAGATGGCAGCTAAGGGGAAATAACACTGTTTTTAGTTTGAAAGCAGTCAGGAAGAGAATGACTTGTATAGTGTATATTTTAACTGCCAAATTGACATTAAAAATCACATCAACTTAGACTCCTAAAAAGGTTCCAGTTCAGGAAATATCTAAACTGAACAGTAATTCAGCAGTATTTCCGTTATGTAATGACGGGCAGTTAACTTTACCAGTGTTTCTGGATTCTGTACCAGTACAGACCTGCTCTCTGCAAGTAACTGCCAACTTCCACACGTGAATCAGAGGTGGGGGACGTATGATTTCAGACACAATGTCTTTTATAAAATATTCACGGGGATCGAACTCGTGACCCCGCGATCCGTAGATCTGCGCTTAAAAACTGTTTCAAGTTCACAATGGTACAATTTAGTTAATGAAAACAAGGATGAATACCTAACAGGAAAAGCCACGTACATTCTTATGCATTGGGTCTTTTGAATGAAAGAAGTAAGAAACTGTGACTGTGATTCTGTTTTAGGACCCGGCTACTGACAATTAAACTTGACTCGTCGCACGGGCAACAGACAAAAAAGAAAATACCACTGTACATGTTATACCCTACCCCTAGGTAAACTGTAAGAGCCATGGTCATGAACGGGAGAATGTACTTACAAATTTCAGTCTTAAACAGTACACAGTTTCTCGTCATGCATATGTACATACAATAAACATAACTTAACAATCAGGTCATATATAGTTACTGTAAAATATAGCGATTACAATAGATATACCAGTTGTTTGCTCACAAGTTACACAGTGCTATGAGGGTGGACTTACTTAAATTATAACAATATATCAACACTTTTTGTCCATCATAAAAATCTAGTTATTCTAGCGTCTATATCTACATAACTAACTTTGGAAATTTGAATGCAAAATCTTACCAAATAGATGCTCGATTTCCAACCCAGACCACTTATCATTTGCATGTCAATATATAAATATACATGTAACATGATATGTTTTTCATTCAGAATTGAATTAACCCTTAATAGTATTTTTACCAAATTTAGAACAGTCTACATTGTCAAATCAATTTCAACAGCCAATTCACTGTGTTGTAGTCATTCATTGTAGTAACGGTTTCGTAGTAACACCTCCAGATAAGGATAATAACACAGACGGCCGCTAATGCTAGGTCATCTGTAATACAAATAATATTGACTGTAAACTTAACCCGGTTCTAATCCACCGAGAGTAATTGACAGTGACATCATTTTGTCAACAAACTATAAATAAGCATGGTATATCCCCAACGGATGCATACTTATAATAGATAAAAATATGTCCTTATCCAGATATTCCAAGTAAGGATGTGTTGGCTGCTTGTAACGCAGGCGATGCTAGTTCGAAACTGGCGGTAGACGAGGTATATTTATGTATCTTTGAAGCAAAAATTATAATATAGTTGGAAAGACATTTTACATTTGCTTTCCTTGTTTTGGAAAATGTTTTATTTTTATATTTTGTGTTGTAAAAACAATGTTGAAAAAAATACCGTGCGGGAAAAAAGTTCCACTGACCGGGTTCGAACTCTGTACCTTTCTCAGTTACTACGACAGCGATGTTATCCTCTGGCAGGATATAGGTAAAGACATAATGATAATCTAGTACACTATAAGGTAAACATTGGACTGTTAACACAATATGACGTCACTGACAGGTATCCCTGGTCGGATAGTAGTTTTAAAAAACTTAACATATTTACACAAAAGGCACAGCAACGCAAAATTCAATGTTTCATTCTGTTGTGTTGTAACTTTCGTTTTGTCGTAAAGGCGCAAGCACCAGCATAATACATGAAACTTTCAACATTTCGTTATTGTGCATTTACGCGAGATGAATAACAAAAAACAAAACCCGCGCGTATGCCAGTGCGACATAACGAAATATCCTAAATAAGCAACCAAAGTACCCTATATTAAAGACATCACACACGATTGTAATTGCAGCATTTTATTTCAATATATAATAAACTTCACTTTTTAAACATATTGCTATTATTTTTTTTACTTTATTTGTTTATTCTATTTTGAATATATATATTTAATATTCTAACGAATACAGCGATGCGATTTACAGTCAGGCAAATTAAATTATTGATGGTGTTCATTGTAACGAGCAAAGTAACAGTGTTTCATCAATAAAAAAACAGCATGATTGCTCTAAAAACAGACGTTATCAGAATTGAGTCAAAAATATTTGTGTTGATGATGACTGGCTGTTTACAGGTAACACTTTTCATGAAAGCCTGAATACACAACAGTATTTAAAAAGATACTTTTCTGGCGGTACCTTAGAAACCATACATTATTTAGAAGTGATAGCCCTTTGACATTTTATAAAGTGCTATATTGTACAATAACAGAACTGCATTGTTATTATTTCAGTGAACTTATCCATAATGTTGGTATATACATTTATCTTGCCTCCTACAAGTTTCTTGCATTTCTATTGGTCAATAGACGTCACATGGAGACAGGATATATTCCATATCCTGCTAGTATATTTCAGATATGAATTTTGATTAAAACAAAATGGCTGCCACACTTATGGCGTAATTGAATCAAGTCAGATTATTTATTAGCTCCAGCGATAGTATCGTTTCCGAGAGTAAAATTAGTGTTTTCTTGCCGATTTCATTCTACTTAAATTGAGGCTCATGAAGTTTGACAAAAGTTAGCCGTAAAAGCGGAATAACTCTGTATGGCCTGGGATACACGGAAGTTGAAATCTTGTTTTGGAAGTTAAACAGTTAAATCACCGTGAAAAAAAGGAATTGACATTATTTGTTACTAAGTTGTTTGTTATAGGATCATTTAATCTACGTGCAAGATAAATGATTTAACAGGAAACGGGATGAAAGCCGAAGTATCAAGACATTTATGATATCTTGATCGGTAACTTTAGAAGGGATGGAACAACTTACAAGAAGTTTTTTAGCGTTTCTGATCTAAACCAGTTCATAACCTGTGTAAATGAGCTTTTTGTGTTTTGTGATTTAACCAAAACACAGGTCATTGTGCATTTTATGGCTGGTGTAAATCAACTATAAACAAAACGTGATGACCAAACAATTGATTGTAGGATTCCAGTCTGCACAGTAAGTAGCTTTGTTAATTTACAAAATTTGTTGATAATAGCATGTGAATAAAGGGTAGTCAGCAAGATAAAATCGTTACACTGCTTGTTGGTGACAGGATACGGGATAAACGCTGTCTTGAAAATCCATATCAGGCTCGAGCTTCGCTCTCGAGCCTGATATGGATTTTCAAGACAACGTTTATCCCGTATCCTGTCACCAACAAGCATTGTAACTAATAATACTATCGTATACCCAAGCATCTGAATTGTAGCACAGAACTTAACAACATAATTAACTTAACAAATTCAGAAACATTTGAAAAGATTAATATTGACGAGAAAAACAATTAAAATCGTGTAAAAATGGAAAAGCGTGTGGGTATGATCTGATTAATTACAACCATATCAAATATGGCGGAAATATTTTGCTATCAGTTCTTACAAAACTTTACCAAAACATGTCAGACATTTTGCACATACCTGATAGTCTCAAAAGAGGCGTTATCACTACTTTATACAAACTTAATGTTCAAATAAGAATAAACGGAATCCGGACAGTTATCGTGCTATATCATTATGCTCTACTGTACTCAAATTATATGAAAAATGTATTAGTGTTATTTCTAGAGCGACGCAGCGGGGCGCCCCGCCCTGCCCTTTTTTACTGCCGCCACGCTGCCCTTAAAATATGCCCTTTTGCCTTTGATCTTCTGCTAAATCCCGCCAATTTCCCTGTTGACATGCCTCGACGTTTTTTGATCAGCAAATTACGTCACGGCGTGTGCACACAGGTAATAAGAATCAATGAAGTGTTACAACTAATTGATAAAGAGTATGGATCCTGTGAAATGTCAAAAAGGCGTGCGTAAGCGGCCAGCTGATTACCGAGCACGTGAAAAGTGCCCTAGATTTCTTTGTGCAAAATTTAAATTAGATCGTTGTTTAGTACAATAACAAGTATAATATCAGTCCAGTTTGATTCTACTGTAATTTAAACTAGAAAATGCACAAATTTTAATGAATATCGAAAGTAAAAGTAAGTTAGAATGTCCGTTCACGAGTCTTATTACTCCCGATGTCGTGTGCAATTTTTCCATATTTCCTTCAAAAAAGCTGACAGTCGGGGAATTTTTTATGTTGAGAAACATCAAAATTTGAGGAACTATCTCTGGTTTACCCTAGTGGGTCATGTAAACTGAGTAAAAACTACTTTCAGACAACATTCCGAAAGTGTACCAGTATCCGGATTGTATATTTTGGATATGCGTTTTAGTAAACTTTAACCTGACTAATAACACTTTTCTGTTAATGAAATATTGATGAAAGACCTGATCAATACAACACGACTTCTGATAATTATTAGTTTACAATGTGTCCTGAAACAGGCCTTTAACTATGTTGTTTACAACATGATTTGGTTTCAAGATTAAGCTTATATTAATTAAGGCCCTCCACTATTTCATATGAATAAGTTAACATTCTTTGTGACATTTTTTAAGAGAAAGGCTTGAATGGTTTAACATAAACTATAAAGTAAGTAAAAAGCCTTTGTAAATTTTGTTACTGGTTTTCAGGGATATAAATTAACACTCAGACCCTATTAGCCATCTGGGCTCCTTGCAGGCAAATTTTAGGGGCCCAGCCTAAAAGTTAGGGGCCCAGCTATTATTAGCGGAAAAATATACTAACAGTGGTTTAGATCGACATACTTAATAAGTCTTGTAATTTGCTTCCTGCCAAAATACATCAATTTCTTAAATATAATTACAGAACACTCATCAAACTCACGCTGTAAAGGAAAGCTGTAATCAACCAGTGCATGACATGTTCTAAATATAGGGCACAGCCTCTCAAACACAGAGACGCACTTAAAGTTTGAATGATTTTTGCAGCACTAGAGGGTTTGGGTTGTTTATGGGCATTTTGATAGAGGCTGCACGCTTATGGACATCTGAATTCTAGTATTTTGTTACATTGCCGAGTTACAGGACTCGTAACCCGTCACGAAATTATTACTTGTACAAAAAGTACAAACCATGTTGAGGTCGGTGTTCTATGCAGCCGCGGTCTGTTACCAGCCTATTTTTCATTAAAAGTCCTCATTGGCCTTCAGGTCTTTTAATAATCCTGATAATATTTCCTTTTGTCGCCGCGACCGGCCGTTCTAAGCTCTTTAACAACCTTCAATAAACCTCTACTTTCTAGTGCTGTATTTCTATGGGCGCAGCCATTATTAGTGACGGAGTAAATGATCCGCGTATTCCGATTGGTCGTAGTATATATCGGTAAATTTAATTGGTCGATTTAAGTGACGTAGTGCATATTAATAAGACAGTCTCGGAAAAACCCAGAATATTGACATTAGGAGAATCCAAAGCCATTCGCCGGCTGGGCGATTATTTTGGAAAATTGACTCGACCAGCTTCAAATCTGGTCGCACTGGGCGAGTGTTAATTTATATCCCTGGTTTTGGGAAGATTTACCACTTTATTCTGTGACATTTCTTTTAAGTGTGCAATAAAGATAAATGGAATACATATTAACTATAGACATCTAGAAATGCAACTACTGCTATGGTAACTTTCACGTCTAAAAGAGCACCCTGCCCCTTTCGGACAGCACCCTGCCCCTTTTTGGCAGCACCCTGCCCTTTTTGAGCTCTAGAAATAACACTATGTATACTGCATATTATAAACAATGACAATACAGTGAAAGTAAATGCTATGTAGGGTGATTTTCAGAGACAATTTAGTTGTACGATGACGTCGTTTTTACTACGAGAAAGTATATATTTTTAAAAGAAAATAATGCAAAATTGTTTTCATGCTTTCGGGACGCAAAACAGGCTTTCAGCCGAGTATCTCATCCTGTTTTAATGCTGAAACTTTATTGAACCGGAATAAACAGAAAAATATTTAGAATAATTATAGAAATGTTCGGAACGTACAAAGCTGTGTTAGAACACAAGGACATACATCAGAATAGTTCCAGATGCTACAGGGAACCAGACATGGTAAATATGTATCAGTCCGTTTCTGTATCTAGTCTTAATAGACGGTTTTATCAACAGAGTTGAAAACACACATCGATGTTTTAGAATAAACAATGTCAGCTATGGGCGTCCCACTTCCGCCTACGACATGGTTTTGACGTCACACAGCAAGGCCGGATTGGACAGCTTAATGAATCTGTGTTACGAAAACTCTACTAATGGACAATATTTGTATAATGCAAATAAAAGTAACGTAAAATTTTTCAATGAACCTGCTAAATATTACCAAAAAACTTCTAGAAAATAGATATTATGTCCTGATAACGTTCTTGAAACAGACAGTTATGTACACTTATATGTTAAATGTAACAAGCATATGTGTCTGAACGAAAATATTAAAGAAGCCTGCGGGAAACGTATTTCAGTCTTGCAGACTGCGGTGTACACATGCAGTGTACACATAACTCTGGAATACATCCAATATCGGCGAAACATTTGTATGAAACCATTGTGCTACCCAGGGCTCTTTTAGGCTGCGAGCTTTGGTCCGACCTGTCAGAACACAAATTAATTTACTTAAAATTGACAGTGTGTTAAGTCTATGCAGTCTTTACCACGACTTACCAGAACAGATATCTCCTTTTAATATAATAATAAGTTAATAAGTACGGTATCTTTTCTATTGAGCATGAAATCGACAAAACAAAACTGCTTTTTGGTCAGTTGTGCAACCTAGACGGAGAAAAGCAAGTGAAACATATGTTTGACGTGCGTTTGAGATGCTTAATGGAGCACCCAAGTAAAACATTACGATTTATACCAGATGCCTACAGAATATTCGGAAAATATAACTTGGTATGTTTCTTTCAAAATTAGTTCTATCATGGAGTGTTTCCATTAAATACTGAGTGGAAAAGCACTGTTAAGAGAACCATTATTAACCAAGCTAATTATGAATACATGACCAGGCTGACTAACGACGCCACACTATTTCAATTCTTAAGCATTCAGTCTGAAACTGCACCATGTAATGCCTGGCGGTTTAGCCAACTGTACCACGAGTATTTACCATACTGTCATACGGTGGTGTTTGTATTAAGTCAGATATTTGCTAAAGAGTGCATCAGAATATGCCCACAATGTCAATGTCTGTCGCGATCAGTTGTACACCATGTGATGTTATTTTGCCACTTTAATGGCACTAACAGACATCAGATGTGGAAAAGAATACATACATTATTAGGTAGAGAAAAATATTTCTCTTTCTGTTCATTAAACTACAAAGAGCAACTTATTGAGCTATTGTCTGGGTTTCCAACCCTTAATATTGAGGATGAAAAAAGGTACCTTTTTAAAACTGTTGTTAAATAAACCCATTATTTGTCACTTCCGCTTTTTACAATTATAATGTGATAAACATCTGAAAATCCAATTGACAGTCTATGTGCAGAGTCAAAATTAAAGGTCTACATGTTGTATATTGTTGTTATATCGCTTCCTATATAACTGCACGTTTGAAATTGTATATATTATGTATATAAAAATACCGTTAATATGTGTTTATAACTGGCTGTAAATGTTTAAATATATATATTACATTTTCATTGTGTGTAAATACTATGTACTCTTCTACATGGAGGAAATAAAGAATCTCTATCTTAACATTTCATTTAGACTTTAAAAATACATATGGTACAGGTTTGCCGGTACTTTGCCCTTCACTTCATACAAGCCCAAATCCTAAAGTACGTGTGACTTCTTAGAACCATTAATATAACTGCTATTAACATGGTGATTAGATTCAAAAGTTATGGAGGTGACTTTTTTATCTACAAGTTGAAACCATTTGAATGAATCAGTTTTATACTATAAATTTTGAAAATGTCCGAGATTTTGGTTTTTCCTGTTCAACATTATGCAAATTTAATTTTATATGTGAGCCTTTTAGGGTCTCAAATGAGATAAAAAAAATGTAAATGTACACAGACGGTTTTTGGAATATTATTCAATAAAACTCTGCTATCATGTAGCATTAAGCTCGTTGTAAACATTTATGCGGTTGATTAAAATGCCTGAACATTATGCAATGTTGGGACTTCGTGTATCTATTGAAAAAATTAAAGCACTCATTTGAAAAAGCCACAGAAATACAAGAAAACAAATCTGAGGCCACTTTGAAATTTAAATCTTTGTCTCGGGTACAAACACATAATATAACTTAAAATAAAAATACCTGTCATTTTTAATTTGTATAAATTATCATGTCTCACAAATCAGCAATGACATTTTATAACATGGTTATATTAATTCAAAATATAAGCTGCTATAGCAGTATATGTTTATTAAACTTAGATTAATCAACGACATTCTATTAATAGTCGACCCACTTATTCGTGTAGGCTAGCATACTAAATCTTCTGTTACCATAAATATGCCAATCTTCCCGATGGCGATACATAATGAAGGATTTGGTTTATAAAATAAATCTGTTATTTCTCCTGTTCAAATAGGCAGAAGGTATACACTTTATCGAACCAGTCTTTGATCATTTAAACAAATTAAGTAGATACCTTAGACAAAAAAGATATTCAAAACTATTAACCAAAATCTTATTCCGTTATACCTTACAAGCATATTTAATTCATGTGACAAAGTTTATATATATCCGAGTCATTAACCTATATAGTTTAAAATACTGATTTAATGATTGTATTGTCCCAGTTTGAGGAAGTTAGTCTTTATTATTTTGATTATGATTAACAATCACGCATACATTTTTGAAAATAATTTTATCATACTAAGTGGGATGTTCAAGATAAGCAAACATCACTTGAAATCTAGCACAAATATAGCTTCAAAACGTTCTACACGTGTTTTAAGAGAAGTTGTCTACATACTACTTTGGGACCATGTATATAATCTTATTAACTCCAACAAGTAGAATATTAACGCAATTTCTAATACGCTTGTCTCTTTTAAAACACTATTACGCTAGAATGACGTCACGTTATCATGCGGTGATGTCAAAGTTTTGTTGCGAACAAGAAAGAGTTCTATCTTTCATCTACTGTTTTAGAAGAAGGGCATAGTTCTATTGCAATCGAAATAATTTATATTACAAGCGAGTTTTAACACTATTTATGCACTCGAATGGTAATACGTCGTACTCTTTTGCTATTAATCATTTCTTAAATGAAATGACTACGTTCGCCTGACTGAAGTATTAGATGTGAATTCTTTCTTGTAATTATAAAATAATTTTACGAAATTTCTATTTACATCTGTTTGCGGTGGGGGTCAATTTTGCAAGCTTTGTATCAATTGGTTGGATGATCGTTATTCGATTTTTCTGTATTTCAATTACTAGTAATTTTGTATCATGTTATATTAACAGATTTATAGATGTCGTCATCCCCAGCAATAAAACACATTATCAGACAACTAAATACATTTATTTTATTTATATCAATAATTTAAAGAAATGAAATATTTTCAACTTTTCCAGTTTAAACCAGTACTACATACTTCTTCCCGATCAGTCATCATGGTTCAGTGTTACAGTTAACTGCTTGCAGTTTCAAATGTCTTGATTTATTCAAAACATGATAAAAAGGTTTACGTAAGGCAATCGTTTATCTTCCCTCTTTTTGGCTGTAGTTCATATCAAAATTCGGAATTTAGCCTGTTTACCAGCTGAAAGAGACATTACAGCTTATTCCTTGTGATTGAAAGCATAAAGGAAGCATTTTATAATGTAATGTTATATTTTGAGTACCCATGATCCATTTTACGAATTTGTATTTCTAACATACTTACTCGGGAAGTGCAGGTTACTTGTATCTTATTTTTAACTATGGCAGCATTGTCTTTGACAGTTCTTCTTTTACTTTCAGTTTGAAAAAGTTTGCATTTGTTTGAAAATGTACATATCTTATAATAATGATACCATTGGGGTACCTAATAATCATAAGCACAATAAAACTATAATAGAAAGCTGATATTTTTACGGAATAGACGGTAGAAGTGTATGCTATTTCTGAACGTAAACATTATTTCCTACTTCTCCTCACCAATTTAAGATATTATAAAAACAAAAGCAACATCAGCTCGTAAAACATGAAATGCCTACTCAGTAACTGCACAAGGAACAAAACTTATTTGGTCACTATGAACTGGACGTTTGACGAACTGACCTCAAATCAATAATTATTGGTCATAAGTGACCTTCGTATCAGTTGTGATCTTAGACTTAAGTATTCTCTAATTATTTGGCAAAAAGGTTCTTTTATTCTTGGTCACTGTGACCTTAACCTTTAACCTACTGACCTAAAAATCAAGAGTGATCGTCTGCTGGTCATGATCAACCACCCTATAAACTTCCATGATCATAGGCCCAACAGTACTCAAAAATCAAGAGGGGTCATCTTCTGTTCATTATCAACCACCCTAACAAATTTCGTGATTCTAAGCCCAAACATTTTCTAGTTATCATCCGATAATAGTTTACTTGTTCCGGGTCACTGTGACCTTGACTTTTGACCTACTGACCTCAAAATCAAGAGGAGTCGTCTGCTGGTCATGACCAACCACCCTATAAACTTCCATGATCATAGGCCCGACAGTACTCAAGTTATCGTCCGGAAAATTTTTAACTGCTCTTGGTCACTGTAACCTTGACCTTTGACCTCATAATAAATATGGATTATCTGCTGGTCATGATCAAACACCTATCAAGTTTCGTGACCCTAGGCCCTAGATGTCTCAAGTTATCGTCCGGAAACAATTTAACTGTTTGAAGTAACTGTGTCCTTGACCTTTGTCCTACTGACCTTAAAATCTATAAGGGTCATTTGCTGGTCATGATCAATCTCTCTATCAATTTTCATGATCCTAGGCCCAAGCGTTCTTGTGTTATTATTCGGAAACCGTTTAAATGTTCCGGATCACTGTGATTTTGACCTTTAACCTTCCGGCCTCAAAATCAATAAGGGTCATTTCCTGGTCATGTACAAGCTTACTATCAACTTTCATGATCTAGATCAAAGCGTTCTTGAGTTATCATCATTCTGGAAACTGTTTCACTGCTCCGGCTCACTGTGACCTTGATCTTTGACCTACTGACCTCAAAATCAATATGGATCATCTACTGTTCATTAACAACCTCCGTTAAGTTATCATCATTCATTATCCTAGGCTGAAGTGTTCTTGAGTTACCATCCGGAAACGGATTGGTCTACGGACCGACCGACATACCGACCGGCTGAGCAACCGACATCTGCAGAACAATATACCCCTTCTCCTTCGAAGGGGGGATAATTTAAAGTGTTAAAAAGATTAACAAGCCTCATAGGCAACCGTCGAACCGACCGTTTAAAACTTTCATTTTTTTAAACGATTTAGTAACATAAAATATACTAATGATTTCACTTAGAAATAGGGACCTCCGCCAAATTTATCATTCTGATATCAAATGTGCGCGATTTCGGCACAGTGATATTATTTGTCAAGCCAGTCCGTAATCATTTATGGATATTACAAGAAAATTCACTCTCAGTTGTAAGTTCATGCTTAGCTTAATTTTTTAGCTTAGCTTTTGGGTCAACAAATGATTTAAGAAATAATTTATAGCAGAAGAGTGCTTTAACACTACTTATGCACGATGGGCGGTTATACGTCGGGCGTAATAATTTCACGAGGGCGCAGCCCGAGTGAAATTATTTTTACGACGTATTACCGCCCGAGTGTATAAATAGTGTTAAAACACGGTTTTGCTATAAGTTATTTCGATTCTAATATGCCTTTAATCTAAAACAGTAGATAAAATTTAGTAGCGCTCTTTCTTGGTCGCAACAAAAACATTGACGTCACCGCACGTTAACGTGACGACGTCATTCTAACGTAAGCATGTTTTAACAGAGACAAGCATATTAGAATTATATTTCATATATAGTCATCTAACACTATGTATGTTGAATTATAAATAGAAATATCTCATCTTTAATTATAATGGTGATTTAAGCAAATGCTCTACATACAATTGCGTTCAAAACAAAACAATTAGGGCACCATTTAATTTGACTGTATGAGTGATCTACTTATCTATTATACTATCATTTGGCAACATCTATGACAGTCCGGTCATGCAGATCACGATATAAAAGATATATAAAACGAATAGTTACAAAGGAACATACTCTATCTTTACATCTCTGCCAAGGTTTCCGTTGTTTAAGTAAAAAGGATATTGAAGTTCAGTTTTTAACATTATATTTGGACGCGAATTAAGGTAGGAGAAATAATGTAATTCTTTATTTATAAAACGGTGTTTATAATGCGTTATTCTTATTGATACATAACGGTTATTGTTATTTCACTTTTGAAAATTTCAAATATATTTTTTTTACTTATACAAAACTAAAATCTTGTTAAGATAATTGACAAAATAGAAAACTAAACTGAGCACATGCCTTGATCATACAACAACTTACGTACAATTTCAACATGTTTTCCAAAGCATCGAGAGTATGTATGAGTTTTTTAAACATGTTGAAATTGTACATAAGTTGTTGTATGGTCAAGACGTGTGCTCAGTTTGTTTTAAAAGGCAAACATAGCTTGGCTGAAAGTTGGCAGGGGCGGATTGGGATGGGTAGGGGTGCAGCTGTGAAATGTCTGTGCATCTAATGATACAGAAAAATGTTCCTTGTCTATAGGTAATCACGCTAAACTCGGCATTTAAAAAATCACTCAATTCTAGTTGACGTTTAGAGATTTAAAGCGCACGTCTCATACACCTCCGAGAAATAAACGGTTCATTCTAGATGTCCTGGATGAAACTTGAAAGCAAGGTCTGGTCCTTTAAATAGTTAAACGATGAGCTCCGGTAATAAAAAGGAGCTTCAAATTATATTTCAGATGACGTGTCTTTTTGGTACTTTCTTGACTTTATTCCAACTATGCCATTAAGCCAGTCACATGTCTTGGCAATACTACCGTATTCTTTTGACGTTATCTATAGCGACAGGTTTTATTGATCAATATAGTATGTCATATCTATGCCATCATATGATATAAATTCATGCCAAAAAGACACAAATGTTGAGGTTATATCTGACTATGACATGTTTTTTTATCCAGTGAAGAGCGTTCCCGTTCGCTGATGTAAAAATAGCAATTAAATGATAATACTTGTATGAAATATGGTAAGACCTCAAAGCGAGCGGGTGAAAAATCAGGAAATCCCAAAAGAAAGTGAAAATTCGCGGGGTTTTCATTTTGGCGTCATCACACCTATTACAGCGAATATTATGCTTTGTAAATTTCCCGAGAAACCGGTGTCACGGTGACATCATTTCCTATTCGTTGCGTTTCTTTACTCGCTTTCGGAATATTAATGACAATATTTTCCGATTTTTTTCTAATGTTTGCCACTTTGCATGATTTTAGAGTGACAAATGATTTTCAGCAATCAAATGACGTTCTCTACTCGCTGCGGTGAAAACTACTTCATCGCCGCTAGGTGCGCATTGTTAGCTTCCAGCGAAAGTTTTGAAATTCACCACTAAGTTTGAGAATATACGCTTAACCACAACAACTCGTACAATTTTTAAAATGCATTTCTTGTGTTAAAGATTGACAAGAAACAACAGACTGTTGTATGAGATCCTTATAAACTACCTTGATCAAATTGTGTTATTACTTTATTTCTCGCCATATTTATTTTTGACTGTATGTTATTTCATTTTAAACAAAAATTCTATTACACCCCATCCTCAATAGGGTATACTACTGCAGTAAGCAACAATCATATACTTAGAAACTGACTAGCAACAGACTTAACTCAACTTGTATTCAATATGTCTTATTTGCACATAGGGTTAAGAATCCTTCCTGTAATATTTTCGCAATCTACTGTTCTCTTTAATACTGTCAAATACTTCCTTATATTTACTTCAACTGCATTTGCATTATCTTGTTGTAAATAAACAAGAAGGGTAACCATAGTTATTGTATGTTCAACTGGTTAGGTGTGATGTTTTATTTTTGAGTTGTATTCACATGACCAGAAAACAAACCATCCTTTATCGCTCCACAGCCTATTTGTATTATAATTGTGTTTCCTCTGAATTTATTTTAGAAAACATATTATTGTCGATGTATGTTTAAACTATGTTTAATGTATGTTTAAACTATGTTTAAACTGACTAAAGGTACACGCCCTCCTTTAATGCTATCTTCTCCTTCACAGAATGCAGCTTCTATAATTTCAATAATATACCTAATGTATGTAGTATTTGTTTTCTGAACAGAGCTGATGATGACGGATGTTTCAAATGAAGACACATACATAGAAAATCAGAAGAAAGCAGAACTTTACAAAGAAGGTATTCGCAAAGAAGATCTGCAGGCGGTGACAGAACATTTAGAAAATGACCACAAGACTGATGATATGGTATGTTTTTCCCTGTATAAAGTTGCTGCTACTTTATATTTCTTCTAAAATTACCACTTAAGGTAGTCAGTCACATGTAAGCACATCATTTTATGACATTTTTCAGTTTTCAATTGCTTTATTAGAAATTTATTTCAGGAGTAAAAAGACCAAAGGGTTAGATCCCTATTAGAAATATATATTTTGTCCTTTTTATAGAGAATAACGGAATACCTTTTATATTAAGGGGCAATGGGACAGTTGCCTTTGTATGTAGGCAAACATTTTCCTACAGGCAGAATTTCTTTAAACTTTGTGTACTGACTTAGAATCAAGTTTAAAACGGAAAGACGTATTAAAAATCATAAGAACCCGGGCTTGACTTTGAGTTATCTGTCCTTCAAAATCAGAAAATACCAAAAATCCAATTTTCAAAGGCAGGTAATTCAAAATCAAGGCAAGAGAACTGTGTATTTTAAATTATATTTCTGTTTCAGAATTCATTTGCAGTCAGTAAACAAAGTTTAAAGAAATTCGGTTCATGGGAATGACTAGGACTTTGCGGTATCTTTTTGTCTGTTTATAGTTAAGGACATTTGCAACAGTCTCTATGTTGACATGGGAGAAAAATTTTCTTACAGAAGGTTAATTTCTTCTTTAAACTTTTTTTACTGACAGAGAATCAAATCAAAAACAGAAATATGAAATAAACAAACCATAGGAACCCAGCCTTGGTCATAAATTATCTGCCCTTGAATGTCGAAAATACTGAAAAAATCTTCTCTCAAGGGCAGATAATTCAAGATGAAGCCTGGGTACCTATGATTTTTGATACATATTTCTATTTTAAACTTGTTTCCCAGTCAGTACACAAAGTTTAAAGATATTCTGCCCTTGAGAAATGTTTTGCCCTATATACATATAGGCAACTATGGCATTTCCCCTTAATGAAATTAGGTCAAGGCTGATATAGGCTAGAAGTTGTTGAGGTTTACTGAACCCCTTCCGCTCATATCTGCCTGGCCTGATAACATTGATATCAAAAGACAGTAGTCTGTTATTCTGTTTCCAATATAACTGATATAGCCTGACTACAACAATGACTTTCCATATCTAATTTCGCAAAAATTGATTTCTAAAGCAAAAATAAATAAATTTAACGGATTTGCAATTGCATCCGCTCCTGAAACATGTGAACGAAACAGTACGGAAGCTATGCTGAATTCAACTTAGGCAATATCTATTCACTTTCCGAGATTCTTATAGAAACGATAAAGAAAACTCCTACCTGCGTAAAAATAAAAAATCGCCCTCTTTAATAAATCATAAGCGTAAAAATAAAACATCAACCCCATGTATAAATCAGAAGTAATAAGTTGTTTAACTTTTATTACTTGACTAATATTCAATTCACCTTGAATGATACGCATTCAAATCATTTAAGTTTCGGGCTTAAATTTAGATGTTGAAAATTAATTACTAATGCTTAATAGGTTTACTTCAACATCACCCTTTTCGCTTCATCACTAAGCATATAAATCTGAAAGTAGATCAATTGTTTTGTTGTAAAAAGTCTCCCTCTACTTGGTTTCAGTGTTATTATAGTTTCTGGTCCTGTTGGATCATGTAGTTCAGTAAGTATTGATAAATCTTTGATAGATTTTAATATTACACATATGTAACTGTATGTGTAACTGAATACTTTTTTCAGGTAGATGAGCATGGCATGTCGCCTGATTTGTCTAGTTCAGGATTTCTATCAGTAGAAACCCCGTCTGATAACACGACTGCCGAGGAAACAAATGGCACTGACACACATACAGAATTGAAGTTTTTGAAAATAAAGTATAATCAGCTTCGTTCGCAAGTTTTCTCATTGAACAACCAAATTTCGTCTCATAAATCTAATTTGAGGAAAGAGACGAACACACTTAAAAATGAAAAAAAAAAAACAGGGAAATAAATAAAAAGGAGAAGGAAATAAGGTATCTAAATAAGGAAAATGAAGAACTAGAAACGGAAATTAAAGAAATGGAACAACTAAACGAGCACCAAGCAGAAGAGAATCTTGCATGTCAGTCACAAATACTTGAATATCAGTTAAAAATTAAAGAGTTGCAAAATACAGTCGAAATTCTTGAAAACAAATGTCAAACGATTCGCGTCTATCCGGACATGCAACAGGCTGCAGATATAAGATCCCAAACATCTGAATTGAAACATGCCAAAAAAGAAATAGAAGATTTAAAACGTTGTATAGATCAGATGGCAGTAAAACTAAAGAAAAAGGACGAAACTCTTCGTAAAAAGGATGAAGCGATTCGAAGAAAGGACGACATAATTCGGAAAAAGGATGACATTATTCGAAGGCATGATGAGACAACTAGAGGCTTACGAAAAGACATGAACAAACAGTTTGATATTATGAACAAAAATTTTAATACTATGCTTCTCTACATGACAGAAGATCGTGCATCTGTTCAGCAACAACTGACACAAATAAAAGAAAACATGCCAACTCAGAGTTTCAGAGGACCGCAAACATTCAATAACAAGACCCGCCCTGTTTCTCTTTTGACCAGCGGTCAGGGAGTTAAAGATGCATCATCTAAAACAACTGTACTACCGGATAAACTCCAAGAAGCAAGAGGTAAGATCTTCACGCAGACAAAAATCAGGGCTCTCAAGGAAGCGTCATCAGAAAGAGCACCGCCGACGAAGAAGCAATGGTCTTCGCCCTCGAAAAGAAGGGAATCGACAATGTAGTAATTCAAAAATGTTTCATCTGGACAGTTTGCGTAGAAAAAAAGGTCTAATTTAAAATCAGATCAAAACTTATTTAAAATAAAGCGATTAACGTAAATGTAAAATTTGCTGTCTTTTGAGAGCGTGAAAGAAACCATGATTTTGAATTATCATGATTGTATGCATTTTCGTATAACCTGTTGATCCAAACTGATATCACTTTAATGCATCTTCATATTCTTAAATATTTTGCAGTATACTTAAGGTGGATTCTGAATGAGCATTGCAACACATTGTTACATATTTACATATACCGTTTGATAATTTAAGCTGTTAGCAAACACGTATTGGGTAACACACTCGTCTCTGAAAATTAATGTTTCCTCAAATACATTCTTAAATGTATCTCCCCAGAGATTTCCCCAAAACCTTTCCAACACATGGGCATAATTGTGGAAATTTGTTCTCATTTGTCATTGAATATTCGACATAGACTTCCACTGCGTATCTTTCAAACAAAAATTAATATTAAAAAATACCGCATTTCTCCTGTTGTAGATAAATTGACAAGTCGGGGCGTCCTTTGACAAATGGTTACGATCACTTACTTCAAATCACTTGCCAATCATCGACATGGGTTCATGTGTGCCCGATCCTTGCTCCTCGGGGTATTAAATTCTTCATGTAAGGAAGCAATCCAGCTGGCTTACGGAAGGTCGGTGGTTCTATCCAGGTCCACACTCGTGATAAAATAGTGCGCGGAGGCGCACCTGGGGTCTTCCTAGCCCATTACAGGCTGGGAGGTCGCCATATGACATATAATTGTGTCGTTATGACGTTTACTTGTGTCCAAACTAACCGTCAATGTAGTAAATATTATTTAACAAACTTTATGTTTTGGTTGTGTAAATATCAGTAATTGTAAACGGACGGTTACTTTCCTCGGAAAGTACAAATTGTAGTACATTTTTTATTATGTATGTTACACATGTTGTTTCAGTTCTGGCTATGACAGAAGATCTGCGTTCAGCAATCTATATAATTTTTAAAGTATCTACCCTTTTAAGTCAGGTATGTTTTGACATTTAAAAACGTCGAACAACTTGCGAAGTGAATTGCATTGCACTGCATTGAAAACGAAAGTACGAAAATGATTTTTTTTTAAAAAAACAAACAAGTAATGATTACACTGACACAATGTACCAATTTCTTAAGCCAAGCTTTCAGTCATATAGAATGTTTTTGAGAGTTTATGTCATCAGTTCCGAGTTGTTATAATTTCACATCACAGGTATTATCCAATGTAATATTCTTATACAGTTATGCCTAAGGGCGCGAGGAGTGTTAAAGGTCCATTGCCTCCTACAAACAGGTTCTATCAAACCTAGACTTATATGTTTTTATTGTCATGCGTTCTATGCTTGAAAATGCTTTCATAATAAATCTGATTACGTCTGATACTGAAAAATGAGAACACTTTTATAACACCGGTTCTATTCAAGTTTTTACTTTGTTGACTAAGTTTGCCCTTCCAGTATCTAATATATTAAAACCTTTGGCGAAGAAGGAAGAGATACGAAGCTTTGATTCAGTGAAGAAATTTAAAAGCTTTGCCTCTTGAATATATCCAAAATGCTTTATTTTGATTATTCTGTTTTGTATATGTCATGTGTTATTGACCGTTCCAAGGCGGTGCCCGTATTTTCATCTTGTTTTTCCCGTTTTGTATTTTATGTTATGAATATTGTTTTATTTCTTTAAGGTGTTCCCCCACATCGCCCCCATTGTCTGTTTGCTCTGTGTGAGTGCGGCGTGCATATGTGTGCAGGGCGGTGGATTGCTGTGTAAGGCGTCTGCGGGTTACCTATATTTTGTATTGAGGTCCACCCTCTTAGCTAACTTGGAAGAGCGCAGATTTACAGATCGCGGGATCACGAGTTAGATTCTGGGGCGGAGCGTGTGTTCTCCGTGACGATTTGATAAAAGACATTGTGTCAGACATCTTTCGTCCTCCACCTCTAATTCAATAAACACTTTATATAAGAATTATAAAAATATCTTTTTATTTTGTTTCAGCTTTAATGTTTTCACATATATCGATTATGATGAAAGACATTTGTTTCAAACGGATATGTACGAGGGTCGTTCACAAAATAGGTAGACTGCTGCCATAATTTCAGAATTAGCAAACAAAGACATTTTTTTAATTTCCATCATTTTAAGAAATAATTCATTTGATGCAAATGTACCAAGTCTGAAATTGTTACCATGTATGTTACTTTTGCTTTGGTCATTTATGTAAGCAAGGGGTATTCACGACCCACTTTGTTTTTGCATAATATTTACTTTAGACTTGTTATATTTGTTAAAGTTATTTCTTGAAATCAATTACATAATGCAATAAACTTTTGTAATATGCTATAATTTTTTACTCCGCTTTGCTTTCAAAAGTGAGTGTCCTGTGTAATTAGCAGCAGAGGTACCCAAATATATTTGAAATTTATATTCTGTCATGTTCGACTGGCGATCGGAAAATATCCCGACTTTGTGCTCTTTCTCAAAAACCGTTCAATAATTTTCAAAACTAATTTTTATTATTTTCCAAAGTATTCCCGGTGTACGTCTATAGGCCCGGATCCAGAAACATTTGATTGGAGGAGGGGGCTACAGTTTAGAACAAAGGTGTCGCCGGCGAGGTGCATAGCGCAGAGAGGGGGAGGTACGGGAGTCGGGTCTCTGTCCGTACTGAGAGAAGAGTGGGATCTCCTCCCAGAAAGTTTTTGATATACAAGTATGAAATGTTGGCCTCTGGTTTTAGGGGCAGGGAGGTACGCCCCACATTTAAGGGGGTTAACGGGGGTGAGTGGAGTGGGGTGGGGTGGGGGCTGTCCTCTAGGAAATTTTTGAAATACAGGTATGAAATGCAGAGGGTATCCCTGCCATGTTAGAGGGATCAGGGGGCCTATTTTTTAAATACGGGTTTGAAATGGTAGCCTCTGGTGCATTGGTGCATTTTGGTCTAAATTTTGAGGTACTGGAGGGGTACTTCCTTTATTTGGAGGTTGTGCAATTTTGGTCTAAACGTTGATGTATGGGATGGGGTATCCCTGTCATTTTAGGAGATCAGGGGGCTCTCCCTCTGGAAAATTTCGAAAAACAGGTATGAAATGGTGGCCTCTGGTGCAGTTTTTGGTCTAAATTTTGAGGTACTGGAGGGGTACACCCCTTATTTTAGTGGATCTTGGGGTTCTTCCCTGCAAAAAATGAAATATAGGTATGAAATGGTGGCCTATAGTGGGTTTTGGGTCTAATTTTGAGAAAATATTATATCTTTGCCAAAATAGTTTGGTGCAACTTTAATGAATAGGTCACTTCTCAGCTAATTGGGGGAACACGGACCTCCTCGGTCCGGTCCTGGATCCGGGCCTGCGTCTATACACTTTTGCCTGCTTCGCGGCAGCTTTTGTATTCCCTCTGCAAGGCATGAACTAGACCTTCTGCTGAGGTACCGAATAACAGCTGAAATCAAAGCCGTTTTGGTCTCATATTTGTTTCAAGCGAGCCTTTGTCCAGTTCTGGCGCAGTGGGAAAGGTCTGGACTGTACGGAGGATTTGACAACAGTCGCCACTTTAAGGAGTTGATAAGTTGTACTGTAGATGAGGCAGTATGACAGGGGGCATAGCTATGCAAAAGAGGGACATTTTTTCTGTGCTAAACATTACTTCTGTGTAGTATCTTGCAGTCAGAGTTCGACTTTTAGCATGCAATGAGCCAATGTTATTCCACGTGAATATATTATTTCACGTGAATCCCAACATGTATCCCGTATAACCTTTCCAGCAGAGGAAGACGGCTTTAACTTCTTAGGAGATGGGGAACTAGCTCGTTTCTACTGCTTTGACGGAGCTTTTGTTTCAGGCTCAGCATAATGAACTCATTTTATCCCAAGTGACAAAACAGTTCAAAAACTTATTTTCATCACGGTTAAAACGCCAAAACTGTTCTTTTTTATGGTCACCCTAGAATCCTTTGGTGTTCTGTCAGCTGTTACGGCACCCACCAAGCACTTACCTTACTCATACCTTATTTCGCGTGTAAAATCTGATATGCCGATGCTTTAGCGATCCTAAACTGTTTAGCTACCTCCTGCAATGTCACTCTACGATCTTTGTTGACAGAAACCTAAATATTTGCCACAACTGTAGGGGTCACTGCCTCAGCGGGCCTACCTGGCATAAACATGTTCTTTACGCTTGTCATGCCCTCCTTAAACTGTGAAACCCAGCTATTAAAAATTAAACAGGATATGCAGGCTTTATTAACACCTTTCTGCAACCTTTAAAAAAATGTGTCAAGCATTTTCACCATCAAAAGCAGGAATTTTATTACAGATCTCTGTTCCTCAAGCATAGAGTTCATGGTAGTCCTAGCACCTACCTTGTTCAAATGCTCCAAACTTCGTGTATACACTTACATACTTCTCATTGAAAACAAACTTACCGACTTTTAAGTGATAATATGTAGATTTCGCTTATGTATAATATGTGTAGGGAGCTCCATGTAGAAACACAGGAGCATAAAAAGTTCGGATATTTTCCGAACGCCCCATGTATTGCAAAATACTTACTTAACTAACAATTTAAACAGTAAAATTGGTTGGTCCGTCAATATGTGTTACATGTGAAATAAAACATGTTTAAACTGTATTACACCATATTGTTGTTAATTAATCCAAATTCCACTACGCATTCTCTTTACTGACAGGACAAGTTAAGACTCCATCAACAGGAAAAAAGACGTAACACTGTGTCTACTTACACAATTGTCTCAGTTATTCATTTACATAATCGTTCACCATCGCACCATCATTGTTCCATCATCGAGCCATCGCACCATTGCGTTTTCGTCATCGTACCATCGTGCATCGCGGTTTAGGATTCAATAACAAGAGTGCCAGACTGTCTTAAAATATGCCCGTCATTGAACTTGGCCTAATTCAAGGGCCATAACCCAAGAGTGCCTGGAGCGATTTGGGTGGTTATCGAACTTGGCCGGGATATGCCCACAAACATTGTCAGCAAGCTTGATGAAGATCGGATGAAAACTGTTCGACTTAGAGGGCGGACAAGGCTAAAATTTGCAGTTTTTCGAGTAATTTAAGGACAATAATCCAAGAGTGCCTGGGGCGTTTTGGCTGGTTATCTTGGCCTAGATATTATGCACACAAACATTGTCGGCAAGTTTGGTGAAGATCGAATGAAAACTGTTCGACTTAGAAAGTGGACAAGGCTAAATTTGCAGTTTTTCGAGTAATTTAAGTTCCATAATCCAAGAATGCCTGGGGCAATTTGACTGATTATCGAACTTGGCCGATCGGATATTGTGCCCGCAATCATTGTCAGCAAGTTTGGTGAAGATCGGATGAAAACTTAGACTTAGAGAGCGGACATGCTTCGGACGCCGACCGCCCGATCGCCCGCGGCCCGCCGCCACGGGTGTTCACATATTACGCCCCGCTCTTTTAGATAAGGGCGTATAAGGCATACAGACACTAAAAAGAAAAATGGCGCGAAAAAAAGTCCTCAGTTTTTTTGCTCTGTAGAGCTATTTTACTTATTTTCTTTGCAATTTTTTTGCTAAAATCACATGACAGATCTATGCTTGACATGTAGGTAGCATTTTCATAATGAAATAACAACATTTCAAAATTTTTCATGGAAACGTAGATCATACACCACCAGTATAATTTGGGGTCTCATTTTTTAGCTGATTTTGCAGTTTGTGTGTTTGACTGAAATTATTTTTCTTGCATCAAACATGACCCCCACTTTTCTTTTGATGTTTAGTTAGTACTGACAATATTCTTCAAGAAAATGTAGGTTACAGAAATTTAAAATGGGTCCTGATGTCCTGCGGTCATTGGAATTAGGTCAATTTTATATAGAATAAAGAACAACAACTATTTAGTGTGTTATAACCTATAAAAGTCACGATTGCCCAAACGAAACACCGTACACTGCAGCATGACCGGTGTCGCGTGAATATCATACGCGTGGTAATATTACTACGCGTGTGATAATTACGCGGCGGCGTGAGAATCGCACGGTTCCGGGTATAGCCGTGATAATCGCACGGGTGGTCTTAGCTTTAGATATATATACCAATATGATACATAAAATTATTCAGGAATGTTTCTGCATCAACGGGTATAAAATAATTGGGTGTTCAGGCGCGTATCAATTCGGGGTTGTGCATCAAAGCCACATACTTTGAAAAAAAATGGGATTTTTTTCATAAATATAATTATAATTAAGTCTTTCTTTTTATAATAGTTTCAATTTTTTATCTGAATTGGACTGATATGAATATTAGGAATCCAGGGGCGGACAATGATGAAGAAAACACGTGCGTGCATACTAAAATATAATAATATTTATTTAAGTGAAACAATTATATTCTGTATAAGCGGATAATTTATGTGCGTGGAAACATAATTATAGCATTGCATGGTCTCCTTTTTTTTTTAAAGAAATAAAGAAATCTATCTATCTTCGAAATCAATTAAAAATATGTTTGTGTACTGCAATAAAACGAAATGTTTTATGATGAGCTAATAGGTCTTTATAGAAACCAGGGGCGGATTATAATTGACGCCTTTTTGATAGAGAAATACGACGTACAGCGTATGTTAAAATCATACGGGTGTTGTTAGTTTTAGACTCCCGACTCCCGTACCTCCCCCTCTCTGCGCAAGTTTAATACATATAGGCTGGTCACTACCAAATTAATATGTAAGCTTACACAGCTTAGTCACAAGTAGTCCAAATATAATTTATCCTAATTGCTCTTAAGCCCTTTCTCATTAGCATCGTGATTACGTTTACCCTACTACTTTCGGTATGAAATTGTATGTGTAGCATTCTGTCGGAATCAGCAGGTTTCTATCGCATACTAGATAAAAATGGCAGCGTAAGAATTTTGTGTCTCGAAAAGAGACATTGAAAGAAGCGGAAATTAGTAATTTAGAGGGTTGCATTTGATGAAGTGCGACTTCCTTATATAAAAGTGACCACCCATATTTCGTTTTCTATAGAAGCGACAGTTCTTTATAGGAATATTAGTCTCTGAAAATCTGATATGCTAGAAAATATCGAGAAAATGTTATAAAGTAAGTGAATTTTAAACGAAATAAAGGACAGCCGGATTTAGTGTTGTTCCACCGTTAAGGATTACAACATTATTTTCTGCCTAACTCCTGAAAAATCAATCAAAAGACCATAACTCTATTTCAGACGATGTTGAATGATAGTAAACAGCTTAAATTCTTTTTCTTTGGAACATAGTCCAAATGTTCAAACAGATGGGCCTATTTTGGTCGCTTTTCGGACCCAACAAGTGCTTTTTTGTCGCATTTGGCATTGGCAGTGTTTCAATCCCATTCTGATTAGGAATCGTGTAAATAAATATTTTTAACAGGAAGCCCCCCCCCCCCCCCCCCCCCCCCATTGAAATAAATTTTTCAGTGGACCTCACAATAATGATATAGACCAATGAATAGATTGGTTAAAAGATGTCTCTATTTTAAGCTTATGCGGACCCTTAAAGGGGCAGAGCGCCCCGATTTGAATAAAGCTGGGAGGTGACTTTATAATGATGTTACAGACCAAGTGTCATGGAGATCAATCAAGAAGTTCATGAGAAGAAGCCATTTAAATGTATTTAATATATTTCGCTCTTGAGGCTCCAAGTGACGGCTAAGTGAAACTTTTCAACATACTTAATAGAGGACCATGCGTTGATGCTACAGACCAGACCAAGTATGGTGCAATTCTGATCATTTGTTTCACGAAGAAATGTGTAGACGGTAGAAAAAGCTTACATTGGTAAATAGAAGACTACATTTGTATCTTTCCATGATGAATGTATCAAACACCTTGAACTAAATTGATAAAATGCTCGACAGAGCATTTCATTCCTCTATTTAACCACCGACATCTTGACTCCACATATTGCATTCACGGGGACGGATAATCACTATGACTTACATATAGGCAAATACTGATTTCATTACAAGTTTTTGATTATTGAAATATAAGAGAGAAATATCTTATATATTCACACTGTCAAATATATTTTCACCAGTAGATCTCATGAACTATACTTAAATGCAGAATAATATCTGGATTTCTTATAAAAATATAACATATAAGCAAAGATATATAATCCGCATAAGCATAAATATCTACGAACTTACACACATGTGTACTGAAATGTAACAGAGACATTCAATTATTTTAGATTATTTTAAGAGGAAACACCACAGGTCGCTCAACACGATAAAATGAAACTGTTGCAGACTCGATTTTATTGAGTCCGTTCATAGATAAAAATAAAATTGTTGCAGGCTCGGTTTAATTGAGTCCGTTAATGGCCGATAGTGACTTTTGCTTTTTTTACATGAAATTTGTGGCATCTTGGTGTTATGCTGACGTCATGATATTTTCGCGTAACGTTACGAAACGAAAGAAATAAAAAGAAGTTGTATTTTTCATATAGGATGTCATTATTTTCCAGTCGTGTACACCATATTATACATTATTATTCAACTTTACAATATTACACACTGTATTAGATCAATTGCAAACATCATATGAAATAGACAGAGCTAATACAAAACATAACTGAGCCAATATGAGAAAAATAGGGCCAATACGAGAAAAACAGGGCCAATACGGAATTCAAGCATTTTGATTGGTTCAAAAGAGAGGGCCAATACGGAGAAGTCACTTCCGTTAGATTTTTAAATGGCGCCATTTTGTTTTACATCAGAGTTATAGATTACATTTTTTTTCGAGTTTTGACAAACAATCATCTAACATGTTCATGTAATAACCAAGTATGACTGAGCGGGATGTACGTCTTACAACGATACTTTCGCTTATTCGATATTGTGTAAAATGCAAGTGTTTCCTGTCAGAAATTCTGGCAGTTGTCAAGGAAAATAAGGTAGCAGGGTACACTTCGAATTTTGGCCCCGTCAATATTTGTTATAACTAGAACTTCGTGATTTTGGATATCTGTTAATTCAGGTGAGAGATAATGACTGTTAATTCTTCAAAAAATTTATACAGCCGACACATGTAAAATTCTGATGTCAGTTGTAAAACTAACTGCTCGTAGCTTTGTATGAATCAATGAGGCACTTTTTCGCGGAAAATTCAAATCACGGAAGGGTTCTGTGCTTGTTGATTGATACTCAGGAACATTTTCGCCATTTTATGGGGGAAAAAACGAACTGGATGGACCCCCATTCCGTTTATATCCTGAAGTTCAGTAAGGACTATTAAATTGAGAAATGCAATAAAATTGGGCATATGTTCTTGCAGCGGGATCATTGCAGGCTGTTCAAAAAGTGCAAAATTGATGATTTTGGCATGCTATATTTCATGGATGGTGTAAAACGTTCGTTTTGATAACTTTCTTTATTCTTGTATGAGAATCCTGATCTTGCCATTAATTAAAAGCCCAAAACATGCACGCAATTTATAAAATGGCCACCCTGATTCTGCTCATAAGGGAAGTGCAATATTGCGACTCGCTACATGTAAGACTGTCCGTGCCCAAAATTTTCGAATCTAAGTGTACCCTGCTACCTAATGAGAAAATACGGAAACTCAGGTTAATTAAAAGGATGAAACTTATCTTTAACAGGCATTTTGATAGTGTGGATTATTTGTGCAATGATAAAGAGCGATTCAAATGGTGGAAAGTGAATGAATAAATTGGCGAACAGGAGTGTCAGTTGTGAATTTCAAACAATTTCGGATAAGAATTAAACTATGCATGGCAGTGTATATTATGTGCTTGATTGGTTTTATTATCTTGATTAACACATACTTGTGAAATCATTTTTATTTGCGTAGGACGAATTTTCACGTATTTCGCGCTAGGACCGATGCGCGAATTTAAGACCTTGCTATTATTATATTTTGATTATATTTTTCCCTTTCTAAAATTGAAAATGCGCGAATTTAAGCCCATGCGAAACAGTCCTTCTTCACGTTTGCGCGAAATTTCATGCCAGCGAATTTAAATGATTTCACAGTATGTGTACAATTTTGTGTCTCGTTGCCTGCAGCCTAAAAGGAAATGACTTTTAAAGCAGTTTTTAGCACAGTTCAAATGAGAATATCTCAATAAAGAAAATAAATAGGAATTCAAAAATAAGGTACGTTCTAGTTACTCTTGATTATGTCACATAAAAAATATCTCTCAAAATTATTCTCAAGTACAACTCATTCTGTTTTACCGGCTAAAATGATTATGATTTCTAAAATAAGCCTAAACAACTTGTCAAGATTTTTTCACCTGAAAGCGCATAGCTGCCATAAGGTAACTCACAGAGTTCTTATACTGTTACGCCAAAAGTCGAAAGTTTAATAATAATATTATCATTAATCAAGCGATTTCATATTGGCCTAGTTATTTGTCCTCATGCAGTCGTATTGGCCCGAGGATAAATAACAAGGCCAATATGAAATTGCTTGATTAATAACATTATATTTTCACCCGTGGTTACGCCTATGCCAAACGTGTAAATAGTGAATCAGTTGTTCATTCAATGAAGGATATCGACCTTAAACAAAAACAATCTAATATTTCCAATTTACACCATTTGTCCAAATAATAATATTTCTACGTTCTGAAAGTGTTCTCTTTCCTTAGTTACACTCTCACAAAAATCAAAAAAAATAAATCCTGCTTCTAGAAATGACGTGAAAGAAATACACAAATAAATGTGGCTGACAATGACTTCACACAAGCCTTACTTCCTGAAACGGTTTTAAACGTAGGGTCATAGTCATCGACGCACACTGAAAATGTTGTTCTGTTCCAGCTTGATTGCTGAGCATCACCGTAAACATTAGGCCTGTTTACAATATAATCATTTGTTCCAAAGGAAATATACTTGGATATGATTCGGATTTCTCCAAAGTTGATATCAACATCTCTTAATGGAACTCGTACCTGAAATATGAAATTAAGAAAAAAAAAACAATAATTATATTTTTATCTAACTAAGGAATAATATCAGAAGATTCTTTGGAAGCAGAAAATGCATCTAAGCAAAATAATAGCAGACTCGGTTTGATCAAGTGTTTATTAGAGGAAATGAAATAAGCAATACTCCTCACGCTGCGTCGCATATTCTAACCTTTTGGGGATGGAAACGGGAGGAAGAACTCGTTTGGCACTGCTTCAAGACTCACCCATTACAAGGCCAGCGCCCATATAGGAGATTGTAACTCATACTCATATTTTTTAAAGAAATAATTTAAAGCAAAAGAGCGCTTTAACACTATTTATGCCCGATGGGCGGTTATACGTCGTGCGTAATAATTGCACGAGGACGCAGCCCGAGTGAAATTATTTGTACGACGTATTAACGCCCGAGAGTATAAATAGTGTTAAAACACTCTTTTGCTATAAATTATTTCGATTCTAATATGTCCTTAATCTAAAACAGTAGATAAAATGTAGAAGCGCTCTTTCTTGGTCGCAACAAAAACTTTGACTTCATTTTCGCGGAAGATATAAATGCGCAAGTTTGATTTGTTTATTACATTTTCGGAGAAATTCTTTTCGTATTTTTCCTGTCTTTCGTTACAGAATGACAATTTAGATCTAAAGTTATTATTTGCTAGTGGGTATGTAATATAAAGGTTATCAACTTTGTATGTGGTTATGCACTTGTTCTTTCGCGGATGATATTGCGCTCCTAAAGTCGCGCAATATTACCGCTGCAGAACTCGTGCATATATCCACATACAAAGTTAATAACCTATAAATATTCATGTTCAAATTTCATATCGGGTGTGTGATGTCATTGGTGACGTCAGTTTCATGTATATCGTCGAGTTTAAAAGTTCTTTAACGACGATGTTTGCAATTTCAGTATTAACAAATTTGAATCAGTATTCTAGTAACTTATTTAGAATTACGGTAATATTTGGCAACATATCTGCTGTATTTCTTCAGAATAAGCTTTTCCTCAGCATGACTTCAAACTCTGGCAAATCTTTAGCTAAAGAATTTCAGCTCAGAGATGTTTATATGTTGTTACGGATCTCTGACGCGATCGTCGGAAAATAAGAAGAGCACCAGTTAAGTTATGTTAGCCAGAACTAGCAAATGTTATAAGTTGCGAACTATAGGCGGATTCCACTGAAACCATGATCAGACCATTTCATATGACACCTTTTCAGGAATTTAGTGAAAAGGGGACTCACTTCAAACTTTTTTAACTAAATATAGATCTATTAAAGCGTGTGTTGTATCAGAATGTATATAGCATTGTATATAAATACTCAAAAGACTTACCTGATTACAAAAGAACGGTTTTTTAAGAGCAATTCCACCAATACCTAAGTTTGGGCTTTTTACAAGCGGCGTGTACAATGTGGTTCTTGCATTATCCTCTGCTGCAGGGATTGATAGTTTGTTTTCTGGCCATTTACTCAATATTTGCCGCCCATCTTGAACATACCAGATGTATTTATTTGGATAAAAAGTATCACGTGACATGTATGGAGTGGACATGGATTTTATCTCTCTTGATTTTGTGGACATTTAAAGTGTTTTTGAAAGATGCAAGGATTTAATTTTTTACAGTGTAGATAACAAACATATGCTTACATGTCAGAAAATCAGAAACTATCTAAAAGTCAACGGAAAAAACAGAAAAGAGCTGAGAAACGTAAAGCTAGTGGTTCACCTGAGCTGGAAAATGGTGGCCATTACACAGCTGGACATAGCCTGAGGGCATCAAGCGTAACGAGTGACAATTTCTTTTGTGCTAGCAGTGATTATGTACAGTCAGTTATGATGAATTCTAACACAACACCTGTATTAAATTTAAATGGGCAATACCCAACGTCGCAAACTCCTGTTTCACCTGGAGTATTTCCTACCATGATGACACCGCCCAGCTGGGCTCTACAGATGATGGAGGATATAAGACTGATTAAGGGTGCGCTTCCTAAAATAGATCACATAGAAGCTAAAACAAATCAAATCGAACAGTCAGTGAAAATGGTAAATCTGAAAGTTTCCGAAATGGAAACTAAGTTTTCAACTTTAGAACAAAAAGTCATAAATGTAGAAAAGGCAACCTCGTTTGTCAGTGATGAGTTCGAACACCAGAAATCGGAATTCAAGCGTTGCAAGGAGGATTTACGGAAAGCAGAAAAATTGTGTGTAGAAATGAGACATTCTTTAAAGGATTTTCAGGAACGAGATGAAATGCAACATGATAAACTCTTGGAACTAGAATCTAGATCAATGCGGGACAATCTCATATTTTATGGGTTAGCAGAACCGGAAACACCAAAAAAAGGAGAAACCCCACAGCCGGATAACTGCGAAAAACTAGTTCGGGACATGATAAATGATACAGTAGGAATCGATACAACAGGTATGGAATTTAACCGAATTCATAGGCTTGGCAGCGACCGTGCAAAAAAACCACGCCCAATAATAGTAAACTTCCTCCGTTCAACTGACCGAGAAAGAGTGCGCTTAAAATCTTATGATGAGGATGTTAGAAAATCCCTTAAAGATAAAAAACAAGGCATTGGGGTTCAACAACCACAGGAGTACAGAGATGCGCGGAGGGCACTGTCAGACACAGCAAAAGAGGAAGAGGAGTCGTGGAAAAAATACACGAATAGTAGGAAACAAACTCTATGTCAACAATAGGTTAACAAAGAAATATGTAGACGGCAAAGTATGTGACAATCCTTAGAGAAGTCGCGAGAAAGATATTAAAGTTTTATCTTGGAACGTACATGGTCTAAGTCGAAAAATACTAGACCCGGATTTTATTAATATCATTAAAAATTATGACGTAGTTTTTCTATCAGAAACATGGATTTCTAAGACAACTCATCTTAATCTTAACATAAATGGATTTAATAGCGAACATATATTCGGAAATAAATCACGTAATGCACGTTAGAGGAAGATACAGTGGTGGTATTAGTGTATACTATAAACAGACTTTAGGAAATAATGTTAAAATTGTAGAAAAAAATCAAAATGGAATTATTTGGATTGAACTGAGTAAGGATCTTTTTCCTTTTGAAGAAAATGTATATATTTGTAATACATATGTAACACCAAATAATCTAGTGCTAGTAGATAATTATGATTTTGACTTTTTTGAAACAATAGAGTCGGGTTTAGAAAAATATAAATTACAAGGTAAATGCTTTGTGACAGGTGACCTGAATAGCCGTACGTCTAGTATTTCTGATGTATTAGATTATGATAGATATATCGATGCAGACGATAATTTGTCGAACCATGTATGTATTCCTACGCGAGCCTCGAAAGATCACGTGCTCGATAGCAATGGAAGACGCTTGATTGAGCTCTGCCAATCAACGTCCTTCGTAATAGGTAATGGGCGGCTACACGCTGATTTTAACATCGGTGACTTTACGTTCCATTCAGTAAATGGGTCAAGTGTAGTAGATTACTTGTTATTAAATATTCATGACTTATATTGTATTTCTCATTTCGAAGTGTTAGAACCGAACGAATTTTCTGATCATTCGGGTATTTCGTTTAATTTATTAAGTAAAGAATCTCACCAAGTAACACGTAATGCAAATTTAAAAACAGAGATGATATTAAAATGGGATAGTGAAAAAATAAGTGATTTTAAACAAATTTTGAATAGGGAAGAAAATACATTTTCAACCCTTACTGAGCGTATGCGCAGCCACGAAGATATCGATGAGGTGACAGATTCTTTCGTCGACGCATTAAAAACGTCTGCCCAAACAGTATTTGGACAAGAACGTATATTACGCACTGAAACGCATGATTTTAATCCGGGTAGAAACAAAAAGCCATGGTTTAACGCTGATTGCTTTACTACACGAGCGAAATTTAAGAAATCTAGAAATTTATTTTTAAGAAATAAATCTGATAATATTTTGAGACAGAATTATGTAAGCGCTAAAAATGATATAATCGAGTTTTACGTATTAACAAAAACAAATATAAATCACAAGAAGGAAAAAAGCTTACGAATTTAAGTAAATCACAGCCACGTAAATTTTGGAAGGAAATTAAGAAACAGTATGTAAAAGGCTCTGTAAATTCAAATGAACTGAATATATCGGAGTTATACAATCACTTTAATAATTTATATAGCACTGACGCACGAGTTGAGAATTTAAATTTAGATACAAATATTATAGAAGACGATGATCTTGACGGAGTTATAAGCATTTCCGAAATCAAAGACGCGGTGTTTTCACAGAATAATAACAAAAGCGCGGGCATAGATACTTTAATCGCGGAAATATATAAGCACTCTTTTGATATCATCTCTCCCTTCTTAGCTGTAACCTTTAATAGGATTTTTGAAAGTGGAGAATATCCAAAAAAATGGGGTGCTGGAATTATAGTCCCAATATTCAAGGGAGGAAATATCGAAGAAGCCAAAAACTATAGAGGAATCACCTTGATAAATATTATCGCGAAAATATACTCGCAGATATTACTTAATCGCTTGACAAAATGGTCGGTAAAACATAATAAAATCATTGATAACCAGTTTGGATTCCAAAAGGGAAAATCGACTGTGGATTGTATCTTTTTATTACATTCTATTATCGCCAGATCACTTTCAGAAAACAAAAAGGTTTATTGCTTATTTTTGGATTTCGAAAAATGTTTTGATAAATTGGATCGATTTTCTATATTCCAGAAACTTTTGTCAGAAAGAGTTAGTTCCAAATTTGTAAAAGCTATTCAAAGTATGTATAATACTGTTAAAGCCGCTGTTAAATTCAAAAATGAAGTGTCATCTTATTTTGATTCAAATATAGGTGCAAAACAAGGGGACCCTAGTTCAACATTACTTTTTTTGTTTTTCGTAAACGACTATTGGGTAGTATTAACTCCAATATAGATGGCCTTTTTACTATTGATGACATAAAGGTATTCATGTTATTGTTTGCAGACGATGCTGTGCTATTTGCACATACACCTACAGCTCTTCAGTCAATGCTGAATGACCTAAAGATTTATTGCGAAACTTGGGGCCTAAAAGTAAACACAAATAAAACGAAAGTCATGATATTCGAGCTAGGACGACATACTCAATACAACTTTACATACGGTGATACTATCCTAGAAAACGTGACATCTTTTAAATACCTCGGAATAAACTTATTCAAAATGGACACTGGCATCGTACACAAAAGAAATTAGCCCAGTATTCATTATTTGCATTACATAATCTATTTATAGTATTTAATCAACTAGAAGTATCTATAACTGATAAATGTAAACTTTTTGATAGCCTAGTCGGATCTATCTTGAATTATGGTGCAGAAGTTTTTGGTTATAATGAAGGGAAAAATATAGAACTCATTCATTGCAAGTTTCTGCGAAAAATTTTGTGCGTTAAAAAATCAACTAATCTAGATGGATTATACGGAGAAACGGGGCGATATCCAATGCGAATTCAACGAAAACTGATTTTAATAAAATATTGGTTAAAATTAATATCACTAGATAATAACTGCTTGTTGAAACGTATGTATAGAACACTAAAAACTGATGCTGATAATGATAACTCTTATAGTGGGAAAAACTGGGCCCATCAAATCAAATCCATTTTAAATGAAATCGGAATGACATACTTATGGATTAACCAAGAAAATATCCAGATCAACTTTCAAGTTATTAAAAACAGAATAATTGATATATATAAACAAGTGTGGTACTCAAACATTAATAATTCTAGCAGACTGGCTTCGTATAGCCTTTACAAACACTCATTTCAACTTGAAGAATACCTTAATCATGTAAATATTAGCAAATATAGAATATCACTGGCAAAATTTAGGCTATCTTCTCATAACCTAGCGGTAGAATCAGGGAGATATGAACAAGTCAGACGGGAAGACAGACTATGTTTAAACTGCAACATGAATGTAGTAGAAAACGAATATCATTTTCTATTAGTCTGTCCAAAATATTATATGTTACGTAAAAAATTTTTGAAACCATATTTTTGCCACTGGCCAACTGTTCATAAGTTTGAAACATTAATGTCTTCAAAAAATTCTGTGACACTTAATAATCTATCCAAGTACCTTTATTTTGCTAATAAGGAACGAAATAATGTGTAATAGATTCTATTTTGTGCTTTACTTAAATAGTTTGCATTGTTATTGAAATGCTTTTTTATCTACAAGTATTCCTATTATATTTGTCTTACTTAGTAAATATACTTCATGTTAGGACTTTCTCTGAAAATGTCACATGTTCTACTCCATGCATGCATTGAAATAGTTTGGCTATAAATGTAAATGTGTTTAATGCCAAATAAATGATATGTTATGTTATGTATGTTATGTATTTATCTAAGTTTGCATCGAACTCGTATGTTTCATTTTCAAGTTTAGCCAGCCAGGTTTCACTAGCACACTTAAAGAATAAAGGGATAACAACAGCTGGCGTTACTCCTCTGTTGGTATCAACCATTTTCCAGATACGTACAATTAAAGATGTTACATATTCTGTTGTCGCATTTTTGCTATCAGTTTGGTATAAAACTGGGTCAATAGTGGAATAGTATACCTCGATTCCAGTAAGCATTAACTTCCGGCAAGGAACATTTTTTAGTATAGTTCCTGTCACCGGATACACATCCGCAGTATTAAGTGTCGTATTTTCCTTTGATTAGCGGGATCGTCCTCTGCTGTCATAAGATGAGTATATTCGCCCAGTGAATATATAACATAGACGCATAGATACACGGAGAAGGGACTATGAAAGTTTACCACAAGCCAATACATCCGTTGTAGGAGCTCTTACTGCAGCATGACCGGAAGCAAGCTTAATACATAGGGGCTGGTCACTACCAAATTAAATATAAGCTTACGCAGCTTAGTCACAAGTAGTCCAAATAAAATTTATCCTAATTATTCTTCATTTCCATAAGCTCTTTCTCGTTAGTGTAGCATTCTGTCGAAAGCAGCATGTTTCTATCGTATACTAAATAAAAATGGCGGCGTAAGAACTTTTCGTCTCGAAAAGAGACATTGAAAGAAGTTGAAATTAGTAAACAAGTTGGTTGTATTTGATGAAGTGTGACTTTTTTATATTAAAGTTAACACCCATTTATCTTTTGCTATAGAAGTAATAGTTCTTCATAGGAGTATTAGTTATGCTAGAAAATATTGAGAAAATCTTATAAAGTAAGTAGATTTTATACGGAATTAAGAACAGCCGGATTTAGTGTTGTTCCGCCATTAAGGATTACAACAGTATTTTCTGCCTAACTCCTGAGAAATCAATCAAAAGACCGTAATTCTATTTAAAACGATGTAAAATGATGGTAAACAGCTTAAAACTCTTAAATTTCTTTGTAATTTATTCCAAATTTTCAAACAGATGGGCCTGTTTTTGGTCGCTTTTAGGACCCAGCAAGTGCTTTTTGTCGCATTTGGCATTGGCAGTGTCTCAATTCAATTCATGAATAGAAATCGTGTAAACATATTTCTAATTTCAGCTGGAAGCCCCCATTTAAATAAATTTTGGAGTGGACCTCACAATGATGATATAGGCCAATGAAGAATTTGTTTCAAGGTATATCTATATTTTTTAGCTATTGCGGACTCTTAAAGGGGCCAAGCGCCCCAATTTGAATAAAACTGGGAGGCGATTTTATAATGATGTTACAGAAACTTTTCAACAAACTTAATAGAGGTTCATACGCTGATGCTACAGACCAAGTTTGGTGCAATTCTGAACATTTGTTTTAGAAGATATATCATTTGAAGGAACGGACGGACGACGGATGGTGAACGATCACAACAGTTCAGATGTTTCAGCAGGAAAAAGGCTTAAATGGATCAAAAAAAGATTACATTTGTATCTTTCCATGTTGAATCTATAAAACCCCTTGAATTAAATTGATACAATGCTCGACAGAGCATTTAATCTATTATGTCCAATGGATCGATATAAAATGTCCTCTATTTATCTACGAACATACTGACTTCACATATTTCATTCACGGGAGCCGATTATCATATAGGCAAATAATGGTTTCATTACAAGTTTTTCATTGGATTATTGAAATATAACAATGAAATATCTAATATGATAAAAATAACTATATATTCAAACTCAATCAAACCGAGCCTGCAACATTTTCTTTTTTACACATGAACGGGCTCAATCCAACCGAGCCTATAATCAAATGTCAACTATATTGTATTCACCGGTACGGAACTATATCAAACTGCAGGAGAATATCTGGAATTCTGAAAAGATTTGGTTTTAAACATATTTCATTGCATACCAATTTATATAATATTTACATCTCAAATACAAAAACGGTATATGCAAAAGGGTTGAACAACAAGTTTTCTCAACATTATTACATATCCTCCCCTTTACAAATTTCATTTACATGAGATTTGGCTACAAAATGTGTTATTCATATAGCTATGCAAAAATGTATATTATTGAAAGGAAAAGAAAGAAAAGGGTGAACTTGAGAAAAGATAGTAAGACGATTTCTAGTTAGATAGTGTACAACATATACTTTATATTTCGCGTGGTACTGATTCTTTAATTATTGCTTTGTTGATTCTTTGTTGGTCATGTTGTTGCAGAACTAAATCTAGATAAATTTGGACACAAAAGTCACTGTAGTATTTCATTTCTTAAAACGCTTTGTATCCTTGGTAATTTTTTGAACACTTCTGAAAATATTAATATTATCATTTGCTGATAAAGAAAAATTCCCAAAAAGTAAAGTTTTTTATGTTTAAAAGGGCGGTAGTCCTTGGTTAATGAAACATAATTATTCTTTTATTTATAAAATTGGGGCACTGAACAAGAGATAGTGCTCACAATCTTCCGTATGATATCCACAACTACAACTAAAATCAGTGGCTAAATGATTTGTAAAAAGATCAAAATTCTAGCTGCTGAGTTTATTTCTTAGTCGAGAATAATAAATTAAATACATTCGTTCACCTAAGGAAGACTTAACAAAAGCAAACATACGTAATCTACATTTTTTCCGCTCATACATAAATATCTACGAACTTACACACATGTGTACTGAAATGTAAAAGAGACATTCAATTCTTTTAGATTATCTTAAGAGGAAACTCCACAGGTCGCTCAACACGATAAAAAATGTAACTGTTGCAGGTTCGTTTTCATTGAGTCCGTTCACAGATAAAAAAATAATTGCTGAAGACTCGGGTTTAATTGAACCCGTTAATGGCCGGTAGTTTTATTTGCTTTTTCTTACATGAAATTTGTGGCATCTTGGTGTTATGCTGACGTCGTGGTGTTTTCGCGTAACGTTACGAAACGGATAAAACGTCGTTAAGCTATAGACTACAGGAAAGAAATAAATAAAAAGAAGTTGTATTTTCATATAGGATGTCATTATTTTCCAATCGTGAACACCAGATTATACATTTTCACCCGTGGTTAGGCCTATGCCAAACGTGTAAATAGTGAATCAGCTGTTCGTTCAATGAAGGAGATCGATCTTAAACAAAAACAATCTAACATTCACAATTTACACTAATTTGTCCAGATGATAACATGTCTTCGTTCTGAAAGTGTTCTGCTTAATTACACTTACTCAAAAATGAAAAAAAGTCCTGCTTCTAGAAATGACGTGAAAGAAATACGCAAATAAATGTTGCTGACAATGACTTCACACAAGCCTTACTTTCTGAAACGGTTTTAAACGTAGGGTCATAGTCATTGACGCACACGGAAACTGTTGTCCTGTTCCAGCTTGATTGCTGAGCGTCACCATATACATTAGGCTTGTTTACAATATACTCATTTGTTCCAAAGGAAATATTCTTGGATATGATTCGGATTTCCCCAAAGTTGATATCAACATCACTTAATGGAACTCGTACCTGAAATATGAAAAGAAAAATATAACAGACTCGGTTTGATCAAGTGTTCATTAGAGAAAATGAAACAAGCAATACTCCTCACGCTGTGCCGCAGACCAGTTCCAATGGATTCTAACCTTTTGGTGATGGAAACGAGAGGAAGAACTCGTTTGGCACTGGTTCAAGAATCACTCATTACAAGGCCAACGCCCATATAAGAGTTTGTAACTCATACTCATAGTTTTTTAATGTTAAAAGGCCTATTGTTAAAAGGCCTAATAGATCTACAAGGGGCTTTATTTTCCCATTTTTATTTCATTTTTTCTGAGGATTTAAATTTATTTTACTTGGCGATGTTAGTAAACTGGTCGTGAGTCGGACACATGATTGAGTCTCGGCTCGTTCCTGTATTACCTGCTGAAGCCATGCTCCCGCGCATATAGTTGGTACCCTTTATAATATCTCTCAGACGCTTTTCTGACGTGTTTCTATTGGTAAATACGTTATTACTAACAGAAAAAGCGTCTAGAAGACAGTAGGTCAAATTCGATCGTGAGTCGGACGAAAGTGATCTTGACTCGGACAAATGCTACAAACTTGTAAAAACTGCTTCAGAGCATTATATTATCTGCTTTAAACAGTTAAAAGACTTATGATGACGCTAATTTAAGCGTACTTTTACTTGACATTGGCGATACGTTGTGTTATATCATCAATTTCGATCCAACGCCTTGAAACAATCTGGAAAAAGTTACTAATTCGCCTCCGTTATTTAATGGTGAAGATCGTGTTATTTGTCTCAATAAAGGGTCATAATTTCTCATTACTTTATTAATATTAGGATCAATGGTAACTTATAACCCAGGTGCACAACTCTTCATGCTGAGTAACAATCCTATACAGTTTCAAGACCTCAGGTTTATTGGTAAGCTACATGCAAGTATAGTTTCGGATGGGCGAACGGACACACGTATGGATGAACGGACAAAGGTAAATCAATCTAAATATCCGTTGGTGGGCTACAAAAAAGAAGAAAAATAACAAACAACAAACATTGTTTCTGAAATTAAATCAAACAAACTCCATTGTCGACAATTATTGATGCACAACATCTAGTCTTTCCAAGGGGATCAATACACTAAGGGCACATTGTTTCGAATTGTAACCTAATTTCAGAGAGTTTTGAATTAAAGTAAACCTACAAAAACATGTGCAACAGTTGTTTATAATCCTTTTATCATTAATTTGAATAATATGTATTAGCCCAGTTCATATTGCTTTCTCGGGGCCTGAAACACGTGTATTGTCTTCCCGCCAAAATATAATTGCAGAGTGCATCAGCAATAAATTATTTTTGTGCTCAGAGTTCAGGATTTTTGTTTATTAATTCTGTATTTCAAGTCGTGAAACTTGAGATTCTGAGCTATTTTCATATTAACATCAGATAAATTGGCGATATCAAATAAAAATGGCGGCATCCGTAACGGTTTTTTTTTTCGGTGGCAGCGCCTACACGTACGAATATAATCGGGGAGGTATATTGAACGAATAAGAAAGGTTATCCTTCTCAGGACCAGAAATGGACAAAAAATATTAGTTCCTGCTGTAATTTCTCTTTTGATCCATATTGATCTGAAAAGGGAGTAGCCCTTCCGCAAACACAATATCCGTCACGAAACGCACGTGATTCTTTCCCACCGAAATTATAATGTGTCCACAACGTATTGTTTTAGCAAGCGTGCACAATCGATCTCAATAAGGTATTCTCAGATGTTAAACTTGAGGTTCTTACAGTTTTGTATATAGTGCTTTTGTGTTTGTTTGTGAGATTCAATACGTGTTTTTTTTTTTGTTGTTTTTTTTTTTTTTTTTTTTTTTGTTGTTGTTTTTTTTTCCCTTTCTTTAGAACGGAAGCCATATTGCAACAGATTAATTTGTTGGGTTTTTTTTGTTTACGACACTTTCTATCAAATAAGGTTCTTATACATGTATTTGCAATATAATTATTGAAACTTACGAGCAAAAGTAACATTTACATCTAGGAACATATAAAAATGGTCTGACGTAAGTATGGTATTTCGTGCTTTGAAAAATTTTGCACTCGTCGGCAACATGGACTTTATTTTGTAAGCTTGCCAATGCAGCAATCATCAGTCGATTTAATGTTATCTAATATATTTTTCACACATTGTGATGTAAACATAGAATAATGTAACTGTCGGCCTGTGATAGAAACTCGGAGCTTAATTGAAAGAGCTGCTGTGTCACGTGAATGCAGTTTGCCACTGATCAGAACTTATAAAAAATCCGCTGAGTGGGAAAAAAAATCGGAGCGCGCTTTTTGAGTGGGTAGGTCGGGAGACAGCAGCAAACGGATCTATTTTCTTATTTCGGTCTGACGCCTGATACGCAGGTCATTTCATTTACCATAGGTCTTTGTATTATTTGCATATAAAAGTTTAATTAATGCGTCCATAAAAAATGAAAAATTTTGAAAATATCATGATGCGCAATGATAATTTTCAGGGTAGTTGCTGCAAACAAACAAAACTGAAAAGCTGTAATAAACTGCAATTAACATTAACAGGTCAACACTGTTTAACAAAACAATATGAACATTAAAGCGTTAATAATGTGTCTAATTAAGCAACAGTTTGATTTTAAACTCTATGCGCTCTTTTGTTAAAGCATTGCCACGTTTAAATACAAAAAGACATATAAATATCTAACTCAAGGAAATGGTAACATATACGTAGATCTGTATTTTATTTTTTATTCTTCTATTCGTGTTTGCAAATTAGAAAAATAGTTCTAATTATGAAAGTTATCTACATAAAATAACTACAAAGGAAAGATGTGATTTGAATATGATGTTGATAATGAGTCGGACACTGTCCGTCTCTATATCAAATTGCATATTTTCTCTGTCCGAGTCTAAATCGATTTGATAGCTTTCATTTTAGCGCCTACAGCCTATGAAGAACAAAGTAGGATGATGAAAGAATGATTTATTCCTTTGTATTAATGCCATGTCTGTCTATTTGTTGCATGTTCGGTGTCTGTTCTACTTCCTGGCAGAAAATAAACAAGGTTAAAGTAAAATGAAACTTGATTTTCATCCCAATAGATTTTTAAATATCCTGTGATTTGTACTGTTTACGTTCTGCATTGAGGCAAATGGGTAATAAGGTACAGTTACCTGCCCTTCGTTACCCCAACTAAAGGAAGTGTATCCGAGAGAAAAGAGGTCCCTCATTTCATGATGGATTTGATTGTAAATAGATATCCTGAACTTCTGAGAGTAGCCAAATTTTATAGATCTGATGTAAATGAAGAGAAGGGGGAAAATCATGGGTTTTTTTGCAAATGACTGTCTGCGGATTTGTACAAAAAGTAGGCTGGACCGCTTCACTTTGTAAAATTGCAATACACTAATCATTCTGACAGATGTGAGGAGAAAAGTAGCCGGTCAACAGGTCACTTACAAGTGATTTTTGTGTTTCTCTCGGATAGATTTCTGAAGAGAAGGTATTTGCATTTGTCTTCAGAACATTGTGTCAAAGCATTGCATTGATATATTTGTATGTAACCCTATGGGAAATTATTTGTACTTTTGGGCCCGGTAAAGAGCAGAAGTGTGTCATGTAACAAAGAAAGGCAACTCGTAACAAATGAGATATTTATTTTTCGGCTATTGAAAAGCTATTTGCGGTCTTATAGCGATATTAAGATGAAAATGACCGTCAAAATCGTCCGACTCTCGATCGCATCCGACTTAAGATCAGTTTACCCTAATAGTGGTTTATATTTTTTCAAATGTGTATTTTAAAAATTACAAATCAGTCCAAATCAAAGTAAAATTGTTGTAGTCTAGTTGGGAAAAGTGGACCATTCAGATAATCTAGAATTTTATATGCCTTGTGAAACTGTCGCTAATTTCAATTATTACAAACTCATTTAAAGGCTCTGTTAAGTTTCACTGGAACCTGAAACGTTAATATTTGGCCATATTCATGTTCAAATTTCATATCGGGTGTATGATGTACTTGGTGACGTCAGTTTCAAGTAAATCGTCACGTTTAAAAGTTCTGAAAGGACGATGTTTTCAAATTCAGTAATAATAAATTTGAATTTAGAATTACGGTAATATTTGGCACGTATCTGCAAAGTTCGTGGCAACTGTATTTCTTCAGAATAAGCGTTTCCTCAGCATGACTTCAGATTCTGGCAAATGTTATACGATTCGAACTATAGGCGGACGTCGACGATTTGGATTCCACTTAAACCATGATCGGACCATTTCATATGACACCTTTTCAGGAATTTAGTGGAAAGAGGACTCGCTTCAAACTTTCTTAACTAAATGCATTAAGGTGAGTGTTGTATCAGAATGTATATAACATTGTATATAAATACTCAAAAGACTTACCTGATTACAAAAGAACGGTTTTTTAAGAGCAATTCCACCAATACCTAAGTTTGGGCCTTTTACAAGTGGCGTGTACAATGCGGGTCTTGCATTATCTTCTGCAGGGATTAATAGTTTGTTTTCTGGCCATTTTCTCAATATCTGTCGCCCATCTTGAACATACCAGATGTATTTATCAAAGTTTGCATCGAACTTGTATGTTTCATTTTCAAGTTTAGCCAGCCAGGTTTCACTAACACACTTAAAGAATAAAGGGATAACAACAGATGGCGTTACTCCTCTGTTGGTATCAACCATTTTCCAGATACGTACAATTAAAGATGATACATATTCTTTTGTCGCATTTTCGCGGTCAGTTTGGTATAAAACTGGCTCAATAGTGGAATAGTGTACCTCGATACCAGTAAGCCTTAACTTCCGGCAAGGAACTTTTAACCATTTGAAAGGCTGTGTACGAATTTGAGCTTTATACAGTCGTAGTTTTGAAACTGGCAGCCTTCTTCCAGACTGTGGATGCAGTTTGATCTGCATTGCCAAATAAGGTACATACCATTTAAGAGCAAAATGTATGCAGCCGTTTCTTGTATTTAACATCCCTTCGGGGCAGTTAATTGCTAAACACATTTTCTGTAAATAAAATGGATGCTTTATATCGAACCGTTTAAAGGTAAACATGATATATATTATCCCAATAAAAACACCTGCTTGTAAATAACATCTTACGAAAGTTGCATACATGTATATCTTAATGACCAATATTATTTCGATTTTTATTTTTATTTATTTATTTTTTTTTTTTTTTTTTTTTTTTTTTGATAAACCGTCCTGCTTACAAAACTGCGCTTGATCGCTTACTTGACTATGTATATGATTATTGTGTAAAATCATAAAGACTTCCTTGTGTTTTTGAAGTATCGTCACTTTATAATCTTCAAAATGTGCATACATGTATTAATTGCTAAAATTTACTGATTTATAATAAAATGTCCTTTAAACAGTTCTAAAACTTTGAAAATACTACACCTGTTCGGATTCTATGTACATGGAGGTACATGAAGTTGTAGAAGCTGAAACTGTTGTGGACATATCCGACAGTTTCGATGCTTCTACGACGGCAACATCTAACAGAGCCGTTAGTTTTGCACCTGTACTTCTACTTAATATGGCTGATTGGCAGATTTTCGGGATCTTTTCAACATGTTTTCCACTGCAAAGAGAGCAAAATCCATTTTTAAATGTTGTACGAACACTTGTTAAAAACGTCGCTTGTAGATCATAACAGAAACTTTGCCAGTCGTCATTATCGAGACAGCTATTAACTTCCGCATAGTTATTGTGACAGTGCTTGTCTGACCAATCACCTGCTCTAGGAGGAACGTAAACAAGTGTTCCTAGTCTGTTACCCACATTATTCTCAATATCAAAAGTTACAGTTGACTCTAACGATACAATATCTGACTGGAACAAATAATTCCACTGTTGAAGTTGAGCTGTATTCAACTTATTACATTTCGCGCATTCCTTATTGATGTAAATAAGATTGGTCACTGGTGACGAAACAGGCGAAATCAAGGAATATCCTTGCTCGTCAGTAAGACGACAACGATAAGATTTTCCAGCTGCGTCAAATGTGTCATTGTCACATGTTTGCACCATATAATAGCCATAACGAACATTAATGTGTTTCCCGTCCTGTGTATACCGGACTATGGGCTCAATGCAAGCAGCTTTCCCCTTCTCTACCAGTTTATATTTGTCAAGGTAATCAAAACAGCAGTTAAGGTGAAGTCCGCAATCTTCATCACAGCTACACGATGAACAGCACGGAACCATGCCCTCTATGTTGAGTGTACCAGACGCAGTACTGTTGCAGATATCTGAATATGGACACAAGTCATAAATTACCTGCGGCAGTGGTCCACTTCTTACTAAAGTGTAAACGTTAGCAAGCACTGTAATATATATAAATATCCAACATTTATATTCTTTCCCCATTTTCAACTCTTCCTTTCCAGCTCTGGTCGCAACGATAAGTAAACATTATATGTAATAATGAAATTTTATTCGTTTCCACATGCTTATTTCTACATTGAAATATGAATATTGAGGTCTTCATCTTTCGCAATGTATATTATTTGAAGTAATGGCTGTCTTAACAATACAATTAAAATCATTTCAAGATTTAAAGACATAATAACCACCATTCTATTGTTAACAAGAACTCATTAATTTGAATTTGATGGTTGGTATCATTAAATCGTAATTTTACCATCTGTATCACAGAATGGATTTCCCGTAAAGGAAAAGATTTAATTGGTATTTTGACAACTAATGACAGTTTATGGGATAATGAGAAAATATTATAGTTGGTAAAAAAGGCGAAAAGATAGTTTCTATCAAAAGGGTAGGCAAATGATGACATTTTACAAGTAAAAAAACGGGAATTGAAACATTGTTATTGTTTATTTCTATTTAAATTGTGTATTGTTATACTGACAGGAAATCGTATTCAACAAGATAGGCTGTTACGGATAAGCAAAAATAAATCGTTAAAATAATTGAAGGAATTCTATGGGAGAGCATTAGGGCCATGTAATTTCAATTGCGTAGCTCGAGATGTTATGGAGAGATAACTAGGCAGTGTACAACTTTAGTCAATTTCACTATATGAACTATATCTGGAAGATTTTTAACCTGCTTAAATCCCTACAACTGAAACATAATATAAATGAAAATGTAGGTATGAATCTAAAGTATCTGTAGAAGCTAGGATAGTCAGATGTATTCTTTTTACATATTCACTAAGAGTCAATGAAGGTAGCTCCTTTTAGCAGATGAACAAACGTTCCAATTCTGAGCTAGGCAAGTTACTAAGTCATAATTGTAAGTAAGCAACTCGAAATTTTGACGATTGTAGAATTTCAACTTAGCTAACTTGAAATTTTGACTAAGTATAATCTAAATTTCGAGTTACGAAAGTCGAAGTTCTGAGTATGTTTCTGGTTCGGTTTATAAATAAAACGCACCTGACACTAACGCTTTTTCGTAATATTTTATGTATTTGGCTGAAATTTTCAGAGGATTTAATCATTTTTTCATGAAATTAAATTCATAGTTTGCCACATTTCTTAGTTCTCCATGGCAAGTCGGTCGTTGCAAAATTCAGACAGTAATTTATATGCTGTATAGCGCAATATTGATATTGCATAATTTGATATCCCAAAGTAAGTGCACCCCTTCAAATATGAAAGAAAAAAATCAGTTAATCTATTTTTAAGTACTTCCTGGTTATATCACTATTTTAGTATGAATTTGTAACGATTGTCTAAAGATTTACTATACCGTTTGCATAAGAAAAAAACATATAAAATGTATATGGTAGTCACCTTCACCAGTTATATTCGTAAGAGTAATTTTTTTTTTGTACCGTTAGCTTATCAGCTGAACGTTTGCATGGTTTCAAGGTTTATTCAGCAAATTCGGCATTATACATGCCTTTGGCCATTAACAAATATAAAAGAACATGGCATATTAACAAACAATACAATACAGATATAAATATATAGTGCAAAAACTAAATAAAAGTGTATGCATACAATAAACAAACGTATAATTACAAAAGTATGTTAGGGAACATCCAAACAAACAAACAAAACATATATATATAACAATTTTCGTGAAATTATGTTGTATTATTTGTAAGTGTATTGACTCTATAATGCGTGGCTTCTTTCATAACCTTAGCTATCTTAACAAGCAGCTTAGCATTTTCCGAAGACATTAAATTATTAAATTTCTGAATAGTGGGCCATTGTGTATAACCAAGGTACTTCTTCCTAATTTCTGTTTGTTTACAACAACAAAGGATAAATAGTTCTACACTGGTCAAGATAAATGTCATATAAAGCAGAATTAGGGTTCTTCGTCATCTTTAACCAAAATTTGATTGCTCTTATTTTACAAACAACGGACAAAGGTAGTACCCCTAATTCGCCTTACACCGCATAATTTGGGGTCTGACTTTTAACACCCAAGAGGTATTTACAAAACCGAACATGTAAGTTGTCAATTTCTTTTAATTTGTAGACACCCAAACATTTGCGCCATATAATAAAATAGTAGGACCATTAAATTAAATAAAGACAGTTTTGTTTTTACATCCATATCCACACGATCAAATGACAGAAGATTAAAATAAGCTCTAAGAGCTTAATCATGTAGAAGCTTAACAGCATCTCTGAAAGTTCCTGTACGTGTAAATTTAATTCCTAAATAGAAAAAAACTGTCAACAATTTCAACTTTTTTATCATTATGAAAAATCTACGTTATGATTGCATTTCCTCTTCTCAAAATTACAGATTTTAGTCTTGTCTACGACCCCCATCCCACCCCCATCCGGATAATCCCCACTTCACATAGATGCAATCCTCCTCCTCCTCCTCTTACTCCTCATCGTCACAGCAGCAGCTAAGAAGCTTCATCAAACTTAATTACTCCACAGGTCTGCCTCTTTAACTTTCCGGACCGATCTGGCCAGGCTTGCTGATCAGTACGCCTCCGACGCCAATTTGATCACGACTAGTTAATCTCCATTCCGACGCTCTACCGACACCTGCCGATTTCACCTTAAACCTGCACCCAGCTACATTTTGTAATACTGTAAAAATAGTGACTTCATGCTATCTGCGAATGAAGGACAATGACTTTTTTTTACCATCATCGTCATCATCACCACCACCACCACCACCACCATCATCATCATCATCATCATTTTTCGACGTATCGAATAACTACTGAACATGTAGGCGTGCACATCGGCCACTCTACAGTTGGCCATCCATCCCAGAATTACAGTTCATTTATGAAATTGTGGCAGTCACGTGACACAGTATTTATTGGTTTTAAAATGTATATGGTCAGACTTATTCAAAACAACATATTGGGAATCTGGTGACTGCTGTAAAACGTATATTAAGGTAAACGACCCACAAATGACATCGCGTAATCTCGTTGCAAATCGTCATACTTCGACGTCATCCGAAATTACCCGAGCGAACAACGGAAACTGATGAAACTTTGTTGTTTTTTTTCAACAACAGTAATAAAAATTATATTCTTTATATGCTTTCATTGTTTTACTGAAAGAGGAAACAAACAGCGCCAAAAATATTTGAAAATAGAAAACATTTTTACTCTTCAAAGAAATTCCGGAAAGTGTCAAGATCAGACGATTTCTACCGAGATGACGTTGCGTATTTTTGTGGGTCGTCTGCCTTATGTACTAATAAGACACGTTGTCAAAATTCGTGTCTCGGTGATTGGAAGTTGTTCTGTGCTTTTCATATAAGTAAAAACAAAACCAAAAACGTCGGAAACATTTATAACTATGTTTACATAAAAATCCTGTTTGTTATATTTTTACTGCAAACGTTTGCAATGACAATTGAAAAATATATAAAAATGTTTTATGATTTATCAATGATCCCGAAGGACAAAAAGTATACGATCACTGAGATTTATGTTTATTTATTCTGAAACTAAAATTAATTAAATTATTAATAAGTTGACAATATTTGAAACCAAATATGTAAAATAATAGAAGTGTTTAAAGTAACTATCTACATGTAAACTGTTCAGAATATACAAATACAAATTACTCTTATACATCCCACATATAAATGTGATACAACACCACAAGCCCAACCCTCGTCTGTCCATAAAGTAAATTAGACTTAAGTTAGATTTAACAGACAATTAATGTGTAAGCTCTATGCGCGAGAAAGGCTTACGTGAGCTCTATGCGCCAATTTTTTTTTTGACACGGCTTGACGTATAGAGCTCACGTGTAAGCTCTATGCGCCGTAAGCTCTATGCGGCTTGCTGGATATCAAAACTGCTGTTTAATATGAAAATATGTAGTCATGGGAGGTAGTTTGTTGTTTTAATTTTTACATGTATAATCATTCTGTTTTGTAGACACAGATACTGTTACAAATTCTTTTTAAAGTCGGTGTAAGATAGCTGTGTATAGCTATTGACCGACATTAGTAATAAAAATATATTTTTAACTTTTACCTATCAAATAGTGTAACTATAAATAGAATAACAATAATAATATAGCTGGCTGGCTAGTTACGATTTTTATTACTATCGGCCCCTCAATTAACAAATTTATACACCAGCGCAATTGGCTTGATTTGACAGCAATACACAGGCTAAAGAGCCATAAAACCATGTCCAGTAGTGGAAATTAGCCCCAGGCATGTTACAGGTAAAAGTGTATCTGTACATGCTTCATTGATCGCTTGCTTTTTAAACGCGGTACTTGATTGGGTAGTGGAGAAACAACTGACCAATGAGATTGCCCGATACATGAGATTGTACGGCATTGTATTTAATACAAATGGATGAAAAAGAAATGCTTTACTCGAAACACTTTGTTTTGTTGGAAATCTAAAAACATTTGGCCATTTTGCAAATAAATCAATCATCTTAAAACTTCAACAATTTTCTTTTCATTATATTTGCTTAGAACACAAGAAATGCAGAAAAAGTTCAAAAAATATTTTTGTGTTTTTATTTATTTTATTATTAATATTTATTTGCGAACTTAGAAAATCATTTTTCTACAAATCATGCCATTTTGTATATCAATTTTGAGCAGTTTTTGATAACTTTCTTTTTAGTGAAGTTACACATATTTTTTTTTTAATTAGAAAAAGTTTTTTATATTATGATTGAAAGAAAAGGGTAGAATGAATGAAATTTTATTCATTTGATTGAAATGTAGTATAATTATTGCTGACAATCATATAGTTTGTTTTATTATGATAAATAAAAATGATTTTCAAACCACTAGGTTGTTTATTACTGGTAGCTGGTTATACATTGGATTGGTAGATATCAGAGCCAATACACTGAGACCTGGGTATCATACAGAAAAATGAAGTCCATACACTGTGACTGTACAATCATACATACATTGAAAAGGCTTGATAAAATGATTAAAAAATAGACTTTTCCTTAAATATATAATACATTTATGCATCCTTAAAGGTGTTTCAACTTGACCGCGATGGTTGACCTTTGGCTGATTATTCATATCAATTATTTCATTGTAGAAATAAGGGGTGCTTAGGGTAGCCGTGTATATTTCTGTTGAAATAGTTTGTATACAGTGCAGTATCAAAGTATGTATACTTACATTTGATCAGTTAAAACTTTCCAATACACTAATTTATATTTACACAAGTTAATATTTCCATTTTCTCGTGCAGCTCGAGTTTTTTTTTTATCAAAATTTTAACTTTATGAATGCAAAGAGATTAAGCGTTTTACGTACACTCCTTTTTAATCTTAGGTTGTGCCTCATTATGTATTATAATACAAAGGTCAACCACCGGGGTCAAGTTGCGTCCACTATACAATGTCTTATCTAACTATAAAGCAAAACAACAACTACAGTTTTGCAATACGAGCTATGTTTATTCAGAGACAGAAAGACAGGAGTACATGTAATAACAACATTACAAGATTGTAATAACCGATAAAACATGATTAAACAAAGATAATATTTAGCTAACAATTTCTTGTCTTTTGCCTTGTACAATAAAAATGCAGATAATATTATCGGTCATTGATAAGACACCAAGACCGCCTAGGAAAAAAACACTTTTTAACAGGAGGAAACCTGCACCCGTTACAAGTGTCTAGCTGCCCTCGGGATAATGATATTACTGGATTTTTAAAAAAAGGCATTTCATGCACTTATTACTCTCTGCTTTTAACTTTTAAAATTTATCGACATAAATCAATATCATGAATAAACATTTACATTCACTCGGGGCGTTGAATTTTTTCATGTGAGGAAGCCATCCAGCTGGCTTACGGAAGGTCGGTGGTTCTACCCAGGTGCCCGCTCGTGATGAAATAATGCTCGGAGGGGCACCTGGGGTCTTCCTCCACCATCAAAGCTGGAAAGTTGCCATATGACCTAAAATTGTGTCGGTGCGACGTTAAACCCAACCAAAAAAAAATAACTTAGGAACACACTCACTTCGTGCGAGCGGCGCTACAGAGGCCGCTAACGCAGATATACACGTTAGGTGTCTCAAACTACATGGCCATTGGAAAACGGACCAAGCTAAGGACATGTATGTGAAAGATTCTTTGAAAAAGCGCTTACAGGTCACAAAAGCACTAAAATTGTAAGGGCATTGCCAGATAACTTAGATGAGAGCTTATACGATTGAATTTGAATGCATGCCTCTAACTTTGTATCTCTATAACCATAGCTCGTATCGCAAAACTATAGTTGTTGTTTTGCTTTATAGTTAGATAAGACTAATATTTCTCCGCGTTTCTGGGTATAGCGGAGAACTTTTGTCTTAAGTAACGGTTACCAAAACCGGTTTGACAATATTGCACGGTTTTGTAACGGGTATAAATAGCGGAGGGCGGTGTCGTTATTCACTTTCTACGGAGCTCTATTCAGAGACACACCTAACTTGCATTCAAATTCAATCGTAAATTAAACAATGTTAATTAAAGATACGGTTTTAGGTATACAGCTTTAAGGGTAGCTCTAAAGATATATGAACAAGAACGGTGTAACAAAATGTTTTTGGTTATTTATATGACTTTGTCAAAAAATTGTAATAAGTTCATTAGAATATGAATCAGATGCTTTTGAAAGTTCTGCATTATAGATATTATGGAGTGATAATTTATTTATATATCGCATTAGTTTTATACGTCATAAATGAAACTATTCCATAAATGTTTATTCATGATATTGATTTATGTCGATAAATTTTAAAAGTTAAAAGCAGAGAGTAATAAGTGCATGAAATGCCTTACTTTAAAAATCCAGTAATATCATTATCCCGAGGGCAGCTAGACACTTGTAACGGGTGCAGGTTTCCTCCTGTTAAAAAGTGTGTTTGTTTTCCTAGGCGGTCTTGGTGTCTTATCAATGACCGATAATATTATCTGCATTTTTATTGTACAAGGCAAAAGACAAGAAATTGTTAGCTAAATATTATCTTTGTTTAATCATGTTTTATCGGTTATTACAATCTTGTAATGTTGTTATTACATGACGTGTATTACTCCTGTCTTTCTGTCTCTGAATAAACATAGCTCGTATTGCAAAACTGTAGTTGTTGTTTTGCTTTATAGTTAGATAAGACATTGTATAGTGGACGCAACTTGACCCCGGTGGTTGACCTTTGTATTATAATACATAATGAGGCACAACCTAAGATTAAAAAGGAGTGTACGTAAAACGCTTAATCTCTTTGCATTCATAAAGTTAAAATTTTGATGAAAAAAAACTCGAGCTGCACGAGAAAATGGAAATATTAACTTGTGTAAATATAAATTAGTGTATTGGAAAGTTTTAACTGATCAAATGTAAGTATACATACTTTGATACTGCACTGTATACAAACTATTTCAACAGAAATATACACGGCTACCCTAAGCACCCCTTATTTCTACAATGAAATAATTGATATGAATAATCAGCCAAAGGTCAACCATCACGGTCAAGTTGAAACACCTTTAAGGATGCATAAATGTATTATATATTTAAGGAAAAGTCTATTTTTTAATCATTTTATCAAGCCTTTTCAATGTATGTATGATTGTACAGTCACAGTGTATGGACTTCATTTTTCTGTATGATACCCAGGTCTCAGTGTATTGGCTCTGATATCTACCAATCCAATGTATAACCAGCTAGAATAAGTTTTATTTTTAGGTACAAGTATTGTGTAGGAAAATCTTAGTTATACATGTAGCGTAGACGTAAAACAACTGTTCTTTTGCAGATATTAGAATTTATTTTTATTATTTATTTAATTAGCTCATACATAAAAAGGTTAATTGAAATAGAAATAAAATTTTCAGGTGATTTTTTTTTCAGAAATTTGGATACTTTGACACTTTAATTCACAGATAGATTAAAATTGATCTTTTTTAATTCATAAGTTTCTTAATATCTTACAGCTTAGCCACTATAATTAAAGAAATATCTTTCATTGACAGCTGTGAAAATAAATAAATAAAAAAAAAACACCAGTGTTACATTTTTATTTACATGTATATTCATATATTCTTATTTCAGCTATAAATAGAAATTATTGATGAGATAGTGTTTGAATTGATTTTTGGACTAGGTGTTATTTAGTTGATGAGCCTTGAAGGCAACTGCAAGTGTATATGAATTGAGTTGAGTGCAAAAGTCATTTATATTGCATCACAGTCAGAGACAAACTGAGTTAACTTAATATTATTCAGAACAAAGTGAGATATCTGAATAATATTGTTGACTTACTGGGTTTAGACTTTTATGCAATATTAAAGTTGACAGTAAGGTAAGTACCAGAGTGAATTATCAAACTTGTGTTTGATGCATTAGTGTTGTATCTCAGTCTACAAAGGGTAATAAATGCACTTAATGATGTAACTTAATGTTGAGTGCCATATTGAATGTTTAAGGTGAAATTGTACCGTGTCGAGTTAGTGCTTTAATGTTGTAACTGAAATACTTGGTATTTTCGATGAGTGCTATACTGCATTATCAATAAGGTGAAGTGTACTGTGTATAAACTGATAGATTTATACATGAATTTTGGTGGCACAAGGGAATAGTGTTTGAAGTTACACGGTGATTTGTAAAACACAATATAGATAGCGCAACAGCGAATTAAGCGCAATTGTGTTGTTAATAAATATATTGACTGCAATAATAACGTAAGTGAATTTGAAATATTTTTAAGAGACTGAATGCAGTAGTGACTTATGTAAAATATTTCATATATAGTTGATGCAATAACAACTTATGTGTTGACAAGTGAGTGCAGTACAGACTTGAGTCATTTGTCAAATCATATACTAGTGAGTGCAATACAGACTTAAAGACGCTCGCTACAGTTTCGTATTTTTGTTCTCAATAATAGATTTTGATGAAATGTTTTGTATTAAAAGATCATGTTAATATGTATTGAAAAATGAAATAAAAATACTAGGTCACCAGCTTTGTTTCAATTTAATTTGCCCCTAGATATGATGCTATTTTAAACATTTTTCAAAATTTCTGTATTCCTAAAATATCTTTCAGTAAAGTACAATAATCATCATAAATTTGATTATCTAAGCATTTTTATAACGGAAAGCAATATATCTATTTGAAACATGCTCAGAGAAATCAAAAGAACATGATTTTGTAAAGAAAGGAATACTTATTCAGCAGACCCAAGGGCTATTTTTGCATATTTTTGTCAGTTTTAAGTTGGTACTTCTGCTATTTTATCGAGTTTCACATAATAGAATTTAATCAAACTCTGCACATACCTTTGGTTATGTCTACCTAATCTAAAACAAAAAGAAAATTGATAGGTTACCATATTAGATTTCGCTTAAATCAAATTACAACGAGGTGGGGTGTGGCGGGCATTTATACAACGCAGGTTGGTACGAAATACTCTTTCAGTGTTTGAGCAAATAACTTAGAAATATATATATAAAATTATCAAACGGCAGATTTCTTTATAATCGGATTTTAAGGTGTTTCTGAAGCATTTTGATGGCATAGAACGATGAAAGTTTCCGCCCTTTTTTTTAACAAAACCTGTAGTTTACGAATGTACGATACGGGTACTGTACGGGATTAGAAACAGCTGTGACTCAATGCAGCGTTTGAACGCTGGTAATGAATAACAGACTCCAGTATATGTCGGATTGAAGCAATTTGAACTAAAAGTACTTTAAATGTATATATTTTGTAACCATGGTGACACTTACCCTAAACTTTAGTCAGTATATTAAACATATTGTACATTAAATGCATGCGAACATACAATAATTTGCCGTACGCGACATTAGAAAATCACTTCCGGGCATGCGCAGAAGACCGCACCAAGTCTGCAGTGAGCTACATCGAAACCAAATTGGCACGGTGTTGGGGTAAATATCGACCCGTCTGGAAAAACTGTAGTGAGTGCCTTTAAGTCATTTAATTGTCAAATCATATTGTGAGTGCAATATTGAATTATAATTGGAAGTTGCACTGTTGGTACAAGAGGGATTTAACTGAATTGATTGTCAGTGCAATATTGAATTAACTGGTACTGTGTTACTGTACCAATGTTGACTTTGATAGTATGACAGCTGATAGTGCGAAAGAGTATTAAGTGAGAGTTAGCGCAAAATTGTATTAAATGAAAGTGAGTTGACGCAAAAGTGTACTAAGATTTAAGTAAGTGCAAAAATACTGCATGTAGGGCAGAAGTGACTTATATTTTGTGCAGATTTAATATAGTGACTTAGACTTTATTGATCAGTGCAACACTGACTTAAGTGATTATTTGATGAATTGATCAGTGTTAAACTGACCTAAATGGTAGTTTGATTGATTGGTGAGTTTCAAATAAAACATTAGAAAGAATTTGTTTTGATTATTATTTATTAAAGAGATTCAGAGCTGAAGAGTGGTATTTATTGAGAGATAGTGCAATACTACATTATCTGAATTATTGTTTGTAAAAAAAAGTGTGGTATTACATTTAAAGGTTTCTAGTTGAAAGATAGATTGAAGGAAACATGTCTGGTGACGAAAAAGATACGGAGAGCACAAAGTTAGGAATGGCTGCTGGAGGAGTTAGGGAGGAGGAAATGAAATTGATTGATTTATTTCGAACACTTAGAATGGATCCAGGAATAGGAGGGAAACCGGAAGATGTTGCAAAGGTGCTGAAAGATTTGGATAGCCGACTACATGAAGAAAAGGAAATTAAACCATTGCGACTTCCTACAGATAGTGTACTACTGAAGACGACTACTTCACCTGGTACCACTGTACCTACTTCATCTTCAACAACAAGTAGTACTGGTACAAGCCATCCACCTTCTACCCCAGCTGCGACACATGAACATAGACCAGGAGGATATTATCAGTTCCCAAAGATGTCATATTTTTATGGGGATGAAAACAAAAGAGATGTCACATGGCAAACTTTTCGATTTGAAATTGAATCACTGATCACTGAAGGAATTTTGTCAGAGGAGCAGTTGCTCTTAGGAATTAGGAGGGCAATTAAAGGCACGGAAAGTGATATCGTTAGAAGATTAGGTACAGGAGTGACAGTCAGGGAAATAATAAAGAAGTTGGACAGTACCTATGGCAACATAGAAAGCAAGGAATCTATTATGCAGAAATTTTATTCCTGCACTCAAGGAAAAGGTAGTATCAATACGTATGCGTCTAGGTTGGAAGAGATATATGCTCAGGCCATTACATTAGAAGCTATACCTAGAGGTAGTGATCAGATTCTGAAACAGGTGTTATACCAAGGATTGAACATGGACCTCAAGCATATTGCCCAATATAAGAACGACATCATTACGGATTATGATCGTTTCAAGATAGAGTTGAGGAAATTGGAATCTGAGATGAAGACACCTGAACTTAACATGAAAACTTGTCATGCAGCTCAAAAGAAAGAGGAAGAGAAATCAGAAATTACTGAATTAAAGGAAATCGTCAAACAGTTACATGAGAGGATAGACCAGTTACAAGACAGAGATTCAGAGCAGCAGCCTCAGTACCATCAATCGAGATACGGTTTCAGAGGTCGAAGATTTCATAGAGGTTTTAATGCAAGGTTTAGGATGAACCGAGGTAGAGGACGTGGTGATAATCAATATAAGCCAACTCGACCGATAGGAACAAACACATTTAGGGGAGCTTGTCACAGATGTAATGAGAGGGGTCACATGGCCAGAGATTGTACCACGACCATTGAAAATAAATCTAGAAAAGATTTAAAAGAATAAGTGCTCTTATTGGGGGATCAAATCAGAGCACAGAGTCATCTAAATATCCCAAATTAGTTGGCGAGAACAATGAAGCAAATATTACTATCGCAGATATTCCAACCACTGCTTAGATGCTGGTAGTTGCGTTAGCGTAATTTCAGAGGGATTTTTCGAAGAACATCTTAAGGAATTCACAGATATTCAACCTCTTCAAGAGATTATTTATATAGAATGTGCAGACGGACAAAAGCTGCCATATTTAGGATATGCTGAAGTAGATTTAATGATTGAAAATGGCCTTCCAACTTCCACCAAACACACTTGTTTATTTCTAGTGGTGCTGACACCAATTACTCTGCAAAGACACCTGTAATTCTTGGTACCAATGTACTTTCTGAATTATTGCAAGAGTGCAAGTCTATTTCAGGAGAGCAATTTTTACAGAAAGCTCAACTTCATGTTCCATGGTATCTTTGTTTCAGAACAATGGTCATCAGAGAGAAGACACTTCCAAAATAATAATAGATAAGCAATTGTGAGGAGTGCTATGGCACATGACATTACGCTCGGGCCCAACAAATCAGTTACCATTCTAGCATGCACAGATAAATAAATGGATTATCCTGATACTACAGCAATGCTACAGGAAACTGAAGACGCTTCAATGCCTGCATACATAGACGTCACACCTGGACTTGTCAAATTCAGCCGCAACAATAAGAACACCTTCAACATCACTCTAACAAACTTAACAACAAACACTGCTGTTATATCTCCCAAAGAAATCTTGTGTGAACTTCAACCAGTGGAGGTAACAGATGAAGTAATAGACAGGATAGAAGAAGAAGAGCTTGAAAAGAAGAGAAGGCAAATTGTAGAGGACTTGCTCATTGATGAATATCATATACTTGGACCTGACCAACTACGTCAAGCAAAAGATCTTCTACAAAAACACAGGGATATTTTCTCTACAAGTGACACTGATATTGGACTTTGCAACAACATTAAGAATCGTACTGACCTTCTTGATGAAACTCCATTCAAACAGAAACATTGGCGTATAGCACCGTCCATGGTTGAGGAAGTCAGACGACACATTGAACAACTGTTAGCTTGTGGTATTATTCGTCCTTCCAAATCACCCTTCGCTTCGAACGTAGTATTAGTAAGGGAAAAAAACGGGAAACTTCGTCTATGTATCGATTACAGGCATTTGAATCTTCGATCAGCTAAGGATTCCTATGCACTTCCAAGGATAGAGGAAATTTTTGACTGTCTACATGGTGCAAAGATTTTTAGTACGATAGATCAGAAGTCTGGATACCATCAGGTTGAAATAGAGGAGACTCACAAAGAGAGAACAGGATTTACAGTAGGACCATTGGGATTCTGGGAGTTCAATCGGATGCATTGGTTTAACTGATAGTCCAGCAACTTACCAGAGGCTAATGGAAGACTGCTCAGGAGATCTGAACATGAAAATCTGCTTTGTCTACCTCGACGATTTGATCATTTTTAGCAGTACATTTGAAGAGCATTTGGAACGCTTAGAACTTGTAATTCAACGCCTAAAGTCGTGCAATCTGAAACTGGCTCCGGAAAAAATGTCATTTCTTCAGGCAAAGAATCAACTTTTTAGGACATGTGGTCAGCAGTGACGGAATAGAGACAGATCCAGCCAAAATTGACTAAATAAAGAACTGGCCCACACCAAATAATCAAGATGAACTGCATTCATTCTTGTCTCTAGCAGGATATTACCGAAGATTTATCAAGGACTTTAATAAAATCACGAGACCTCTAGCTCAATTGATTCCTCATCCGACAACGAAGAAGAAATCAAAGAAGAAATCAGAAACCGAATGGAAGTGAACTGACAAAGAACAGAAGATCTTTGAGGATTTGAAAGTAATTCTAACTTCTCCACCCGCACTAGGCTATCCGGATTTTATGAAACCATATGAGCTACATATTGACGCTTCGACACATAGATTGGGAGCTGTGGTCTACCAACAGCAAGATGATCTTAAGAAAGTGGTTTTTTAGCTCTGAAGTGGGCTGTAACTGAAAAGTTTTCAGATTATCTGATAAACAATTATTATGTGGTCTTTACCGACAATAATCCATTGACTTAAGTGCTTTCTACTGCAAAATTGGTCGCAACAGGCCAAAGATGGGCAGCAGCCCTTGGCGAATACAATTTTGACTTATTCTACAAGCCTACAAGCCTGGAGTCAAAAATACTGATGCTTACATAATGAGTCGTTATCCTCATGAAAGACTTACACAGAGTGATGAAGACATGATTTAAGTTGATAATGAAGTCATTAAAGCTGTTTGTAGCAGCATTACAGTACCATTTTATGAGACACTTCCGGCCATGAGTATTAACATCGTTGAAGTCACTGAAGACCTAGGACAACCTATGGCGCAGATAAAAATGCGAGAAATTCGTGGAGCGCAACGACAAGATCATATCATTGAGAAATGGAGAAGAGCCGTAATAGACAACAAATACCAGGAAGAAACTTCAGCAAAGAGGATCTTATTTTTAAAAGGACTTTTAATCATCTTAAAATGAAAGAGGCATCTTGTTTAGAGAAATAGAAGAAAATGAAAGGAAGATAGAACAGTTGGTTATACCAAATATGTACAAGAAAGATATACTGACAGGTCTTCATAATGATGTGGGACACCCTGGTAAAGAAAGGACATTGAAACTCATAAGAGAAAGGTTTTATTGGCCAAACATGGCATCTGATGTGGACCGCTGGGTCGCAGGTTGTGACAGATGTTTACGCAGAAAATCTGACACAAATGAGAGAGCGCCTCTTGTTAATGTCACAACAACTTACCCACTTGAGTTGGTATGCTGCGACTACCTTACCTGAACCATCAAAAGGAGGATTTGGTAACATTTGTAACGGATCATTACACCAAATACGCATTGCCCATTCCAACAAAGAATCAGACCGCAAGAACAACAGTGGAAGCTTTATACAACAACTTTATTCTAAACTACGGAATACCAACAAGGCTCCATTCCGATCAAGGACCAAATTTCGAGTCTGATTTAATCAAAGAACTCTGCAAGTTAACAAACATCAAGAAATCACATACATCTATTTATCACCCACAAGGTAATGCTGGAACAGAGCGATTTAAATAGAAGCCTTTTAGACATGTTAGGAACATTGGAAAATTCTCAGAAACCAGATTGGACAAGTACATCAACTCATTGGTATATGCTTACAACTGTACGCCACATGAATCGACAAAAATAGCACCATTTGAATTGATGTTCGGCAGAAAGCCAAAACTCCCCATAGATACAATGTTTAACCAGGCTAGAGAAGATGATATAACAAACAGAAGTGTGAAAGATTACATAAAAGATCTGAAGGATCGAATGACAAAAACCAGGGAGATAGTAGAAAAACATGTTGGTAAAGCAAAAGAAAAATAACAGAAGCAATACGATAAGAAGGTCAGAGGAGTTAGATTGGAAATTGGTAAAGATATTAGCACATGGAGAAGGAAAACATAAAATAGCGGATAAATTCGAAGAAGAGTTGTACACAATTGTGGATCAGCCTCCCGAAGAAATCCCTGTATTTAGAGTAAGATCACCAACTGGCAGAGAAAGAATTTTACATAGAAATCATTTGTTTCCGGTAGATTGCCAGGATACATTGCAGACAGAAGTTACAGATGGCAAAGAGGAGATAAAGGTTGATAGAAAAGAACCAGAGAGTGATAGGAAAGAGATAAAACAGAAAGTAAATGGCGACGTCGCAGAAGAAGACTCGGATGATGAACTTGACTTTATTTTTGTTTCAGATACAAAGGCAGATGGGGACGCCCATGAAGTCGAAGTGACTCATCCAGACAGAACAGAAATTAAAGACACAGAGCTTGAAGAAGTAGAGGTAGTATCAAGAGATCTGTCATTAGATGGCATATCAGATGATCACAGGGATAGTCACATTACAGCAAGAACTGAAGAAAGAAACATGGGTTTGGAAAGCCCAGTCATAGAACACAGGGAAGAAGGTGAAGACAGGGACAAAAACACAGAAATGAGTGAGACTGGTGAAACAGTTAGGACGACAGAAGATATAGAGACTACAATAGATGACACATTAGAAAATGTACAAGAAGATGATCACAAAGAAAATGAAGAAATTAGAATAGAAGATAGAGCGGTAATACATGGCATGGATAAAGATACTACAGAACCAAAACAGATGGTAGTTGGAAGAGAAGATACAAAAGATAGGACAGGAGAGATGAGACTAAGAAGGGACCAAGAAGATTACCTGCAAAACCAGTTAGAAGACCGACCAGAGAAAAGAACATGCCTAAACATCTAGAGGACTATCAACTTTACAGTTGTACCAGACAGTATGAGCCTCGTTTCCATGCTTTGGAAGGTATGGTCAATTCAGGTACTTTAAACGGTATGGACGTTGATACAGCTAGACGTGTAATCTATGCCTTTATGAAATAAATTTTATGTGATAATGCTGTATAGTATGTCATAGTTGTTTATTTTGCAATGTCACAAAATATTTACTATATGTGTTTTTATACATGTTTTAATTGCAGGTTTATTTATGTATTTCAATTGATACAGAGCATTAATTTGAACTACATGATTGTTTTCCAGTAACTACTGTAAACTCATTTAAATTCGCTGGCATGAAATTTCGCGCAAACGTGAAAAAAAGGACAGTTTCGCGCGGGCTTTAATTCGTGCATTTTCAATTTATAAATTAAAAAAACAATTAAAAAATAATAGCGCGGTCTTAAATTCGCGCATCGGTTCTAGCGCGAAATACGCGAAAATTCGTCCTACGCGAATAAAAATGATTTCACAGTAATTGAAATGAGACATTTCTTTTTAGGGCAGGGAAAAAGATGCTGTCATTAATGAGAGTTGATACCATTTGTTATTACATCATATTACAATTGCTATTACATGTTGGAACCTGTAATAAGTATAATATGACAATCACATAGTTGTAACATTACTTGCAGTGGTATGCTTATTATGTAAACATTTATAGATGTGTAAGGTAACCGTATGTACTGTAGTAGGTAGACACATTATAGTGTTTGCTATAAATGGTGATAGCAGTTGGTACTAATAGATATTAAGTCTGTTAGATTTCATGCAGTTGTATACAGAAATTATGATGTTCTGACAGTGTGTAATGTAATGGTATAATAGTTTACTGACAGTTTGACGTTAATGACGGGACGTCATTTTTGAAAGAGGGGAAGTATGTTACCAGGTTGGATTATTTACATAATCAAGTACTAGTTATCTCCCTTGGACTATCATAGGTAATTCTCCCGCCTTTATCATTGTTGTAAGCGTCACGTGATATCAGTTCCTAGTCAGTTGTAGAGGAGTACAGACATGTTGATTTGGTTCCTGAATTTGATTATTTGTCGCTGTAATGGTCATTATTGCAGGTTAGGAATGCTTTGCTGTTGTTTTTATTTGTTTACATATAAACTGCAAGCTTATTTCTGGTGTTTTATAAATAATGAAATATTTGGAATACATGTAATTGTACATGTATATAGTTTTCAAGATGGCGGCATTTTTAACTTTCTTACTTTCTACAATCTTATTCTTAAACCTAATTAATACATATGCAGTAACAATAAAGGATCACAGTCTATGGTACTTAGTTGCACTTGTTGTTACTCTAATTTGCAGCATAACAGCACATGGACTCTATGATGATGTTGTTAAACGTATGTTTCAATACATCAGTTTTCTGCACATTTTTTTCAAACAGTATTATTTGAAATACATCATTTTGCTTAAATTTTCTAATGATTACGAAACTTCTGTTGTCAAAGATCGCTTACATGTATCTCTTTTTGTTTGATATGTTACTTATGCCTTAACATGCGCTGCATAAGCGTACGTGAGTTTGAATATATTTAGTATGACGAAGATGTAAATATAGAAATTAGAATCATATATTGGAAATTTTATTTAACTGATATAATTTTAACTTGGGATACCAGTATGATCAGTTTGAGACTTAATGTAAAGTTTAAATGCGGGAGAACAATCAACTGTAAGTATTTTTCATTTATAGCTTATTCACTTATAGATTTATTTCTTTCTGTTCCATTATTCGTTCAATAACCATGAATAAATCAAGATTCTATATGGCTCTAACTCTCTTCACTTTTTTCAGCGACTTATGTAAATATAAAGGTAAATTATAACTCAATTAGATCTACCCTCTTTGCCGCCATAGAAACGCTCACTCGATTATTTTCTTTTATTTTTAACGGAGCTAACACTGAACACGAAAGAATCTGCAAAGTCCAACATAAATACCTACAAAAAACATACAAATATGCGCCCTATGCTTAATGCATTAAACCTTAAAAATAATCCTTACGTCCCAATGACTTTTTAACTTTTTGGCAATATCAACATTGTGACGCCATGCTTTTTGTGACGTTGTGCAATGGACGTGACATTGCGCGGGTAGGGCTGGTATGTCATTGAAAAGACATGAAATAAAAGTTGTGTTTGCTCTACATGTAAGATCAAAATATACTGATTTGTAGTATTTAAATTTTGTGCTTCCCGAAATAAGATTCTTTAAAATTTTCTTGATTTTTAGCTTAAAGTAACTAATAATGAAATACTGACACCGTCTTAATAGCATTTCAGATAATGCTTAATTGAAATAAATATCCAATTTTAGGATAGATCAGGCGTCATAACCGCAAAACAGTTAGAGTCTCAGGCGAATGTTCAGTTACTGACCATTTTCAAGTGACCGTACAGTACTGATTATCAGTCTCAACTGGAATTTTATCTTGAAGTTCTTGTACAATTTTGTAATTATCATTTCAATTCCAAACTCGGATGAGACTGAAAAATGTTTGTGAACATGTGGCTGTGCTCGAACAACATACCATAGTTATGCAGTGACTATATACAACTAGACAATGTAAATCTCGAGAACAACGACAGACTTAAAGCATGTCATCAGACAGGGTAGTAAACAAACACATTTATATGCACGTATGTGTTTCTATCCTAGATGAAAGCAAAACCTTCAGTTCTGGTACAAATACTGCTGGTCACATCCGTTGTGATAGATGAGGGCATGAATTATCAGTTTTGTGTAGACCTTCCAGACAGTGCAAAACCTGAGGTTGATGCCTGCATTGAAAGGTCCAGGGTAAGTGCTTTTTAAATGTAAGTGAAAAAATGATTTACTATTTCAATGTGACTTTATTTGGTTGAAAAAAAAAATACTTATAAATATTTTGTTGAAACAAAAATAATATTTATAAATTCAACTATTTTTCCCTGAAACTTTTTTTCTCACACTTTAGTTATGCATAGTTAAAACAGAGCTCATAAATATATAGGATACATGTAGTGTATCATAGCTGAATGTAACAGAATACCTCTGTATGACCGTCTGTATTCAATGTATAGTGTTTGGTACGGTGTCCCGTTAGGGTCATCGGGGCATATTGTGAGCTTGAAACAACACAAGAACGATACTGTACGTTCTTGTTACACATACACAAAGGATTCAAAACAATAGAGACAGAAGAGTAGCAATGTCCCTTAATCTTCAGACGACATTAAAACATTCTGGAGAACAAACCTATGCCATTCTAGGATGTTGTAAATGCGTTTGACATTTTATCATCTTAATTTTTCTCTTTCAAGATTACAACATCATAATTTCATATTTAAAGTATCACGGTTTTGACTTTTTACAATCTTAGTTTCGTTATTTTGACTTTTCAACATCGTAATTTAGTACTTTTACTGTTTAGAACTCTCAATACTAGTATGAGGCGATTGCCCTAACGAGACTCTATAGTATACACTCCTTTTTGTTAAATGAATGGTATGTAAACAGGAAACTTCTTAAGTTCGAAACGGAAATAATATAGTTCCTCCTCCTTAAAAATCATTCTGTATTGTTACAATACAGTTTCATTGTACATTTCCTACATTTTAAGTGAACCATCAACACACAAATAGAAATGATAAGTCAGAAATTAAATAACTAATGAACCAACGATTCCAACTGCCAACAAACATAGTATCAACTTGAAAACAAAACCACAACCAAACAACCCAAAACCAAACAAAACAAATAAAAAGATATGTACAATTAAATGTACGTCACAAATCTCAATGTGACACAAATTACTCTTTCGGGCCACCAGTTGATTCCAACTAACTTTGAAATGATTGACCCAACCATTTTAGGCGAAAAATTATTTCTCTCAAAATCCATACAATGTCAGTAACTCTGAAATTGACTACTGGTAAAACTTATTGACAGCTATTATTATAAATCTAAAAAAAATATTTTGTGCGGAATATAGTAAGTCGTTACAACGCTTTTGACATAATGCAGAAAATTTACATTCTTCTTGCAAAAGTCTAACTCATTTTGCTCAACTAAATCATTTTTCAGTGTCATGTATACACTTTATGCCAAACTTCGTGGAAAGTAACGTGTTGGAAATTGACCCAACCTGTGGCCGAGTAGCATGTTTACAATGCAAGTTTCACCCGCTAAAACTCTTATTGAAGAATATGAATTGTTAGTATCTTTAACCACTTTCGAATTATGGCCAATTTATTTTCCCCTCTCTCTCTCTCTCTACTACTACTACTACTACTACTACAGTGTAAGTTTAACCGCCGCATAATACTGATATGAATACAAATAAAGTTTTTTTTTTCTCTGCTGCCTACTATACATAGTTTAACGGCACAATGAAATATTTTGTCAAATGTAAAAAGTGACAATGTGACTTCAAGTACTCTGGGGATGTTATCAAAGGCTAATAAACAAACACTTTAAATGTTCGAGTATAAGTAATTACAACTTTTCTACTTTTTAAACTAATTTACCATATAGTCTTATAAAAGAAAACTTGGTACTTTTAATTCAGAAAACACTCATTGCTTATTTGTTCTTATGCTGTTATAAACGATATTTCAGGCTAAGTTTGTCCTGAGGGAAACAATTTGAGATCATTGAAGCTTTTAATTGAACCTTCAGTTAACTTAATAATATTTTGAATATGGACAACCTATATGTTTTAGAAATGTTGAAATCCATTTATCCATAAGAGCTGTAACAAGGCTAACACTTCAGATTTAGAAGCGTCATTTTTGGACTAAAATTCAATAATAAGTTTTGTTAATGACAATCTGGAAACGAAAATATATGAAAAAATGAACGAGTGTCCACTCATCCACCTGCCTTCCTCCTTCACCTCCCTTGATGGAGATATTCCGCGATCAATATCTTACGGTGTTTGTATTTCACAACTCGTTTCACAGGAGCTTGCACAAAATTCAGAGTATTTTAATGATAGAAATCTTCATAATACCAAGGAAAATATTACAACAAGGTTACCAATATCATAGGCGAAGGAAAGCTTTCACTAAATTTCATTGCAGATCGTCCCAACTGTTAAAGAAATATTATACTAACCTTAAAACACTTTTCATACTTGATCTTACACACCCAAAATACTATGGAGATGGAGTTTGTAAAATTCAGAAAAAAATTAAACATAGTCCTTATCTTAATCAGATATTTTTAAAATGTGTTTAAAAGTTTATCTAAAGATACAATGTCAAAATCTTGAAGCACAGTGCATGTTTGGTGATCAACTCCTCTACAGTTAATCGCTACTATCCTATCCTATTTGACGGTGCAATGACAAGTAAAGTGTGAAACTTTTTAATGCTTTTCTCCTAAATACTGCAAAACATAGGAGGGAGTGAAACCTTTTTAGTAGTACCCTTAAAAGTTAGGCTCTTGGTCTTCTTAGGTAAGACAAATTGTTGAGTACATTGGTTTAATTATACCTTAGGTTGACCATAATTCTATGTTTTACTTAATATGATATGGTATGTTTTCACTAATGTTAGAGCCTTTCCCAACGGGAATTTATTTTGTTGACATTGTGTTTTCGAACTTGTTGAAAATAGGACAAGTGGGAGGTTGGCATGCCCTAAACGAGTTAAAAACCAAACGTTTCCTTTATATAGGTTACTGACAGTTCCAAGGCGGTGCCCCTATTTTCAATTTGATTTCTGTCCGTCTTGTATTTTGTGTTACGTATTTTTTTCATTTTGTTCGCTTTATTTCCTCTTTCTCTTCACTCCACCTATCCCCCCATTCCATCCTTTCCTCCTGCATTTACGCTCCCTTGGTTTTGCTTCCCCTCTCCTTTAACAATGAGTAAATTATCGTGCCCACCTTAATTTTGGCTGCCGGAATCCTTAGGCGGTGTTCGATTGTTGTTTTTTCCTGCTTATTTTTGCGAAGGTGTGTGTACGCGCGCGCGTGCGCGTGTGCCTTTGTGTGTCTTGGGAGATGCACTTAAGTGTTGTTATATTTTACTTGTCTGTTTATCTATGTAAATTAGTTATGTGTGTATGTGTTTGTTTTTTTGTACGTGCTGTGTTTTACATTGTAGGGTTATTTTGTTTAAGGAACGTAGCCTTCCCTTTTGAATACTCATCCTTTGTTCTACTTCCCCCCCCCCCCTTTCATCCCCGTCCACACATACATACACATACACTTTTACCCCCTACCCCTTCCTCCCCCTTTTCGATATTTTGCATCTATTTAGATTCTACTTATGGATTTATGAATATCTTTTTCCATTACAGCTTTATTTTCTTTTGGGCGTACAGTGCAAATGCATGGCTCTGTGGCTGTGTTTGTCGTTCTCTGAGCTTCCGAGAAGTCTACTCTTACCTTTTATCGTTTATTGCTATTCCAGAAAACACCAGTAATTCCTTCGCAGGCTGAACTTGCGTGTGTTCATGATTACTTTACAAAGCTTGAACCTAACAATTTAACAGAAGAAGATTTGGAAGTTTTCAGTAAACCATCGCAAAACGGGTATTTTGTTTCCACTTTTTTAACAAATTGTTTAACACACAAAGATCGGAAAATTGAACCTGGCCAAACTTTTAAATACTGTTTATTTTATTCGTTGTATTCAAATTCCGTGACACAGATTACAAACACCATAGATAAGGTTAGACATGACCAGACCATAAATAAGTGGTACCATACCACTATAAGCTGTATGATAGACATGTACGGGAAAAACATCGCGTATTCATCATCTAAAACGCAGAGGTCGACAGATAGGTGCTATGCATATTTAAGAACATATAATTTATCTTTAGTTACTTTTTCTCAATGCTTCTTTCGTCTTATATAGTTTACGTTCACGTTGTAGGCTGAACACCTCTAAATCCGGGTATTATTTACTTCATATAAAATGGACCTACAAAATAATGTTGTTTTTCGACATTACTTAGCGTATTGGAGATACATGTGCTTACATTTAGAACAGAAAAAGAATAGGTGTTAACTTTTGTTTAAGAAAAATACACCTGATTTAATACTATCCGCGGAATGTCCTCCTTATTGCTTCCTTTAACCGGAATGGCCTGTCCCCACTCCTCGGACTGTCTCGGACTGGGATGATCCGCGATCGCTCGGGGTCCGCGATGAGGATATCCAGCGGTGCCTAGGCCTTGGTCAGCGGGCCAGGTTTCGATTGAGAGCGGAACCAAAGACTGAATGCCGGGTGAGAGAATGGGCATGAGCACTCTCTTGCGAGGATGTCCTCGGCGTGAATCGCCATGAGGACGCTTTGACTTTGCGTTTCGCTAGTCTATAGACGGCCCATGGCAGTCTTTTCGCTGTAATGATTTATGCGTAGCCTACGGATACTTTTTGCATTTTTAAATATCACTTTTCGAAACATACAATTCTTACGCTGCAATTTTTACTAAGCATACAATAAGAACATGTCTATTATAATAGAATGGTACACATACGCACTGAAACGCAGAGGTGAGGAAGAAAGAGGATGACCTTTTATATTTGTACTACCTTTAGTTTACATTTCACATAGTGGTGATATGGTGGTGATTAATCTTACAGATTTTTTCAAAGTGCCGTCGTAAATATTCGGTTTAGACTTCAACAGATGGGTTGATGTAAATATTACGCGCGTTTCCGTTTCAACAACGCGTGTAAGCTAAAAACAACTGTATGTTCAAAATGAATATGGAACGAAGCACATTAAACTGTACCACAACACGAATTCTAACGATTTGTACAACAACTTTCACTTAGACTCGAAGTCGTTACAACATCTTAGACCTTAGCCCTGCGTTTTTGATAATTTTCTAAGTAAATCCAAGACTGGACAAACGTCCCTTCTTCTAAGTACAATTCAGGCAACTGGCATTAGTAGACGGAAAAACAGAAATCATAAAATCATAAGAAATATTGGTTATTGACGTTTTAATAGTAGCTTTTGATATTTGCACATAAAAATCTATAATCAGCAATCAATGCGCAACAAAGTAGTTGCCATGCTTGTGTTGACTATCTAATTTAAGATTTGGACATTATCCGCCGCCAACTGGAAAAAGCACTCGGTCGGAAATCAGAACTTTATCGGAGGAGGGATGGCACAATGTTACAGATGTGTTCAGACAACTTTACGAGGTATTCTTTTATTATTTTTATATTGTTTTCATGGACCATGCAATTTCGTTTTCAGTCTCTATGAAATAGTAAAATAATTGCAAAAGCAACAGCAAAGTAAGATCATTCCGAATTATCATAAAATTAATCATTAAATTCTATTTATGAAGATGTAAAGATGGTTATTCTGTGATGTAACGTCGAGCTATAAAAGAGAATCATCTATATATAGCAAGAGTTGTTTGTAAAATGCAACTGATCCTACGACAGCCTGCAACTTTATTTTCCCATGACCTTGACTTGATCTGTCACCAAAGAACCTCAAAGATAATACACCTCATCTACACTCTAAAAGCAACCATCCCGTAAAGAGTGAGACAAAACTAGTAATTAATTAGAAATTGTTTTCATTCTCAAGATTTCTATAACCTAAACCGTTTAGCTACTGATTCTAAATCAACAGAAGTCATTGTTACGTATCATACAGAGTGTGACCTTGTTTTTGCCTCTGCTTGAAAATCCTCGTCCTACACCGTTGGTTTTAAGTTGACTCTATCATTTATCAATCATTGCGTAAATTCATCCGCTACTGCAATAAAATAGTGTCTGTAATAAGCGCAATGGTTTTATTTAGTTTCTTCTATTTATTAAAGAATACGATATGCAAGAAATAGAATATTTCAGTAACCGAAGGCGTAATTGAAAATATCTGGCTCTATCTGATAACTGTTTTACCGTATATCGACAAAGCCTCGTTACCATTTTAACCGTAACACACAATTTTGCATATTCAACGGTGAAAGATTCCTGTTATCTAGGTCACTATAACTTGACCTTCGACCTTTTGACCACATACAATAATTGTATGAAGTTAAAAAGCATTTAGTACACGCATTTGTTAGTTGTTAGGCGGAAATTGTTCTCGATATCGCGGCCTTTGCCCACTGACCTCCAAAACAATAGCGGTCATATACAGAAGTCGGGAAACAGTATATGAAAGAGTTTTTGAGTGATCTAAGATCTCAGTGTCGCCGAGGCCTTGCCTCTAAACTAACTGACAACCAAAACAATAGGGAATGTCTACTGACCACAGACAATCGTCTTAGGAGGCATTATTTATTTATAAGAAACCAAATGGTCTACTGACGGACGGACAAACAGACTGACCGACAGAAAATAATCAAGATAGTAAACCTTATGAAATATATCTGTGTTTTTGACAAAGGCGGGAACACTCCAGTCATTCGGCCGATTACACGGACAAGCACGTTCGATGGCTCACAAGGGTGCTGCATTCCTACCTTGGCACAGGGTTTTTCTTGTTCAGTAAGTATCAGTCCAGTACAGTGATGTAACTCCTGTTTTTATATTTCAAACATTTTTGATGAAATGGTCATTGAAACTGGTGCAAACAAGGTAGTATTTTATTTTCACATTTTAAACCAAGGGAGCAAAGAATGAGCGGATTAAAAAAAGTTTGAATTGACTTGGTTATGTTATTCTAGATATAATGTAAACAAACTGAAATTGTCAAACGTACACCTAATAATCAAACAAACTCACATGACGTAAATTATAGTATCAGAGTATAAAAAGAAGCGATAAAAAAGCACGCTTATTTTCTGCATCAAAATTTAAAATGATTTATAATCAGTACGGTCATATTTCCACATCTTTTTAAGTTTTGAGCAAGAGATGAGGAGAATAAACCCTAGTGTATCCTTACCATATTGGGATTATACCATTGATCACGACATCCCACAACCTTTTGAGTCCGTCCTGTGGACTCCTTGTTATTTTGGAGAGAATAACGCCACTGTACAGACGGGCCCGTTTAGGTTTTTCTATGGGGCACATGGAGCTGTCATCTCAAGAGATGTAGCGGTAAACGTCCGCTCTACCAGGCTTATAAGCAAAACGGATATAAAGACATTAAAAGAATTTTGCCATTTTCAAGTATGTATTTTCTTCTATTCCTCTTACAAGACTAAATAAAATTGTAATATGTTTAAAAAAATAAATAAGAAAATATGACAATTCTACTTTGTTAATTTTTTTTCTTCACTTTTCATCAATGTTCAGTTATATGACGATGATAGGTCAATTTCGAAATATGTTGTTGACTGATTAGTTCATTAACTTAATTTTCAGGATATAACCACCAGTGGAGCTGTCAAGACAAAAAGCAAGCATAATCTGGAACAACTTCACGATAGTGTCCATGACTATGTTGGAGGAGACATGGGTGTGGTAGAAAACTCGGCATATGACCCAGTATTTTGGTTTCACCATGCCTTTATTGACTATATATGGGAAACATTTAGAGAACATCAAATTGAAAGGTGTTGATATTGTTTGACCCAATTTCTGTCAATCATTGATACAGTTAAATAGATTTAGCAGTATCAGTGACATGGAACATCCCTCGTAACATGTTAAAGTGCTTGCTATTCAAAATTTTACTACCTGATGGGTTGCAGTTACAAAAAGTAGGAATGAATTTGCGTGTACTGAAAACGGAGTTTTACGAATACATATAAATATCCAGATTTGACTAAGTTTGCATTATCTTCCAGGTATCTTATTTAATTATATCTTTCGAGCACAATGAATTCAAATCCTGCTGAAATGTTAGTAAATGTATACATACCTTTTATTCTAGGAAATATTTGCCTTTATTTTCAGATGCAGCAACATTGATATAGAGTCTGATTATAGACCACTGACAGACTTGGGTATGAAAGAAGTTCGTCAGCAAGGACCTCTTGATCCCATGTTCGGTTACAAACATCTGAGAAACGTCGATGGACTTTGGTTAAACTGGACACAACAGTTTTATAAGTATGAACCTCAACCTTCATGTGGCAAGTCTTGCACAGGGAAATACTTGCATTGTGATCGTAGAAACTTATGTTTAACCCGCACAAAAGAGGAATGTACAGGTACAAAGCAACAGTCAGCTCGAGTTTTGCGTGAAGATCCAGATGTTGATTCGCTAATACCGAAACTTCCTTGTGGAACAGGAACAGAACTAAGAGGACTCAGAGGTGATGGTAGAACAAGAGATAAATCTAAGGCTGAATGCGAGCGTATTTTGAAGAAACGGGAAGTCGGTAATAACAGAGTTATTAATTATAATTATAAATGTAAATTTCTATAGAAGACCTTGTCCTTTTTGGACAAAAGTTTTTTTCAATGAGTATTGTATCAGGGTTTTACAAAACTCTTCCGATAAAAAGACAGCGTTGTTTCTGGTAACACAGAGATGAAACTGCATTAGTTAATTATTTTGATACTTTTCAAATAACTTTTTGTTAATGTGTCGATATTGTATTGCATAGCAAAATTCAACCTTGAATGGTGAACAAATATGCGCGTTGCATAAAGGATTGTCTAAACATTATAGCTTTATATATGAATGATATATTCATTGTCAAAGTTGCATATCTCAGATTCATTTCCCTGCTAAATTTCTGTAATGAACTTGTCCGTCTTTTAGTTTGGACTGTGCAGATCATGATTAGACTGATAAGGGTTTACGTATCAGAACAACTCGATGAGGTCATACGATCGCGAAATAGTTCCACGAGGGTGGTAGTGCATAGCCCGCGCGGCGAATTACATATTCGTATTGTTATGTAAACAAGTATATGCAATATTGAAGCACTATTTCTTGACACATGTTTGGTGCTAAATCAAGTGGAACGACGTGACATCAAACGTAAAAATGCTTTAAAAGTGTTAGAAAACGGAAAGTAAAACGTCCTGCGAAATAATTTAGGGGTGCGTAGAAGTCTAATGAGTTATTACTTGTAACACCGCACCGTTATATCATTTCCATGCTGGAACATTTTTTGTATAAAGTAGTAGAGCGAATGTGGCAGCACTTTTTCTCGGCGCCAAATAATATGTCCACGTGAGGTAAATTTTCCGTGTTTAACGGAAATCTACATAGTATTTTCGTATAAGACATTTCTACCTGTTGTATATGCAGTAATAACGGTTGGTATAATCGTAACAGCGAAATGAGGTGAATTGCTGATGTCAAAACTTAATAATACGGCATGATGTTACACTTCATCTATACACACAGTATAACTCATTAGACGTATTCGCACTTCCCGTATTCTAATTAAGAAATAATAGTAGACACATATTTCAACATATCGAAATTTAACGATGCATGCTTGAATTATACACGCGACGTTTAATCGATTCGTTTTGTTCAGATACTATAGTATGTCAAAACATTTTCTATATATCATTTCGATTCTTATATGTGTCTGATGAAAAAAGGTAAACGAAGTATGGAAGTATCATTTCATGGTGCATTCATGACGTCAAAATTTGTGGGTCGACGTTACGTCAATGCGTAATTTTGTTTTAACAGTGTTAAAATACTGGAAATAACAATACCACGGAACAACGTAGAACTGCGTAGAAAGTTTTTTCCGCGCCTAATAACTATATAGTGCGTTTGAAATAAGACTAAAATTATTCTGTGACATCATTTTTTCATATTTTTTTTCATATTAGAATTTTTATTAATATAAGACTACTTACATCGGTCAAAAGACTATTGACAGGTCTATAGTTCAACACAAAATTTTACTGGACTTGTAAAAACTTAAAACATATAGGAAACGTAATAAAACGTAACTTTAGATGTGATGCGGTAGTTTCGGCCGGCAGCCATTCAGTCAGTGCATATTATATAATGCAGGGATGAAGGTATTAGCATGAACGTAAATCTACAAGAATGGGATTTTTATTACACCTCACTTCGTTATCATTATTTTGATTATCAAATCCTTTCTTTCTCCTTAATACGCAGATGATACCTTACCGATATATATTTATAATAACTGTTTTTATTTTTGTTTCATATTTTAAAGAGGACACTAGCGACAATAAAGGTACTAGCAGCAACGATGGTTGGAATAACTTTGGATTCGTCATGTTAGGGGCGTTTGTAGTACTTGTGGTAGCTTTGATAGATTGTATTGGTTGCCTCAAGCGAAATGACAAGCCATACTCGACGCTCTGACTTCAGACAAGTTGTTGAGTATATTGGTGATATTATGTCTTGGATTGACCCAGATTTTATGTTTATATTATGTTTTTTGATATGATCTTGTATTTTGTCACTTATGTAAGAGCGCGGAGTGATTTTATCTACATTTTGTTGTCAAACTCGTTGACGAGTACGAGGTTGGCATGCCTACATGCGTTTAAACCCCCAGTTTCCTATATATAGGTTACTGACCTTTTCAAGGCGGTGCTCCTATTTTCAACTTGTTGCGTATGTTTTGTTTGTTGTAAGCGTTTCTTTTCCCTTTCTCCTCAATACCACATCGTCCTCTCCCATCATTTTTCTTTGCATTAGCGCTTTAGTACTTTTGCACCACCTATACTTTTTTCATGAGTAAGTTATCGTGTCTACTTAAATTCTGGCTGCCCTTCGTCGTTAGGCGGATGTTCACACGAAAATTAAAACTGGTTAGACAGAAAAACAGTCGAACAATTCTTTATCTTGAAAACTTGATTAAAACAGGAGTTTTACTAAATTAATCATGAACACGACACAAGCGACAGGACAAAATGAGATTATCTGAGCTGTAAATTTTCTGTACAATAAAGAAAGAATGGATTAAGTGTTTCCAGTGCAACGTATAAGATAAGTGAGATTTAGTGTACAGCCAGTCATAACTTCATATTGGTCTGTTATTCATCTTTCGTTTTAGGTATGACAATAAATGTACAAAAAATATTACATTCACCGTGAAACTATTTTTAGCCTAGAAATAAAATTCTGCTTGGAGATGAAACACAGCGGTTGCTAACATTTTACAAATAAGTTTACCTGAACTTATTAAATACCCACGTAAATGTTTCCTGAACTTATTAAATACCCATGTAAATGTTTCCTGAACATATTAAAATACCCATATATTTCCTGAATTTATTAAAATACCCATGTAAATGTTTCCTGAACTTATTAAAATACCCATGTAAATGTTTCCTGAACTTATTAAAATACACATGTAAATGTTTTCTGAACCTATTTAAATACCCATGTAAATGTTTCACGAACTTATTAAGATACACATGTTAATGTTTCCTGAACTTATTAAAATACCCATGTAAATGTTTTCTGAACGTATTAAATACCCAGGTAAATGTTTCCTGAACTTATTAAGATACCAAGGTAAATGTTTCCTGAACTCATTAAAATACCCACGTAAATGTTTCCAGAACTTATTAAAATACCCATGTAAATGTTTCCTGAACTTATTAAAATACCCATGTAAATTTTTCCTGAACTTATTAAAATACCCATGTAAATGTTTCCTGAACGTATAAAAATAACCAGGTAAATGTTTCAAGAATTTATTAAAATACCCATATAAATGTTTCCTGAACTTATTTAAATACCCATGTAAATGTTTCCTGAACTTATTAAAATAAACAGGGAAATGTTTCCTGAACTTATTAAATACCCACGTAAATGTTTCCTGAACTTATTAAATACCCATGTAAATGTTTCCTGAACATATTAAAATACCCATATATTTCTTGAATTTATTAAAATACCCATGTAAATGTTTCCAGAACTTATTAAAATATCCACGTAAATGTTTCCTGAACTTATTAAAATACACATGTAAATGTTTCCTGAACCTGTTTAAATACCCATGTAAATGTTTCACGACCTTATTAAGATACCCATGTAAATGTTTTCTGAACGTATTAAGATACCCAGGTAAATGTTTCCTGAACTTATTAAGATACCAAGGTAAATGTTTCCTGAACTCATTAAAATACCCGTGTAAATGTTTCCTGAACTTATTAAAATACCCATGTAAATTTTTCCTGAACTTATTAAAATACCCATGTAAATGTTTCCTGAACGTATAAAAATAACCAGGTAAATGTTTCAAGAATTTATTAAAATACCCATATAAATGTTTCCTGAACTTATTAAAATACCCATGTAAATGTTTCCTGAACTTATTAAAATAAACAGGGAAATGTTTCCTGAACTTATTAAAATAACTACGTAAATGTTTCTTGAACTTATTAAAATACCCATGTAAATGTTTCATGAACTTATTAAAATAACCAGGTAAGTGTTTCCTGAACTTATTAAGATACCCAGGTAAATGTTTCCTGAACCTATTAAGATAACTAGGTATATGTTTCTTGAACTTATTAAAATACCCATGTAAATATTTCCTGAACTTATTAAAATAACCAGGTAAATATTTCCTGAACGTATTAAGATACCCAGGTAAATCTTTCCTGAACCTATTAAGATACCCACGTAAATGTTTCCAGAACTTATTAAAATACCCATGTAAATGTTTCCTGAACTTATTAAAATACCCACGTAAATGTTTCCTAAACGTATTAAAATAACCAGGTGAATGTTTCCTGAACTTATTAAAATGTCCATGTAAATGTTTCCTGAACTTAAAAATAACCAGGTAAATGTTTCTTGAACTTATTAAAATACCCACGTAAATGTTTCCTGAACCTATTAAAATATCCAGGTAAATGTTTCCTGAACTTATTTATTAAAATAACCAGGTAAATGTTTCCTGAACGTATTAAAATAACCAGGTGAATGTTTCCTCAGCTTATTAAAATACCCACGTAAATGTTTTCAGAACTTATTGAAATATCCAAGTAAATGTTTCCTGAACTTATTAAAATAACCAGGTAAATGTTTCCTGAACTTATTAAAACAACCAGGTAAATGTTTCCTGATCTTATTAAAACAACCAGGTAAATGTTTCCAGAACTTATTAAAATACCCACGTAAATGTTTCCAGAACTTATTAAAATACCCATGTAAATGTTTCCTGAACGTATTAAAATAAGCAGGTAAATGTTTCCAGAACTTATTAAAATACCCATGTAAATGTTTCCTGAACTTATTAAAATACCGATGTAAAAGTTTCCTGAACTTATTAAAATAACCAGGTAAAGGTTTCCTGAACTTATTAAAATATCCATGTAAATGTTTCCTGAACTTATTAAAATACCCAGGTAAATGTTTCCTGAACTTATTAGGATAACCAGGTAAATGTTTCCTGAACTTAGTAAAATTGCCAGGTAAATCTTTCCTGAACTTATTTAAAAAAACAGGTAAATGTTTCCTGAACTAATTAAAATACACACGTAAATGTTTCCTGAACTTGTTAAAATAACCAGGTAAATGTTTCCTGAACTTATTAAAATACCCATGTGAATGTTTCTTGAACTTATTAAAATAAGCAGGTAAATGTTTCCTGAACTTATTAAAATACCCACGTAAATGTTTCCTGAACTCATTAAAATAACCAGGTAAATGTTTCCTGAACTTATTAAAATACCCATGTAAATGTTTCCTCGTGATTTTTCAGAGTCAGACTATGTTTTAAAATGTCAAGTCAGTAAATCAGAAACGTAAAGTATTGATACTGTGACTTTCGCTTCCATTTGCAAAACTTAGCCCAACGCTATGCATTAGGTCAACGTAGCGGACCAGTAATGGCATTTTCCGGGGCGATTTCAAATTTACTTTATCCTACTTTGGCATTCTTCGGCGATCACTTATGCAAGGATTTCCGCAATTTTGTCAAGAAATCCCGAAATTTTTCTTTCGGAGAATATGTAATCAAACAGGAAATTGTTGATTGCCATTACGTCATGAAAAAGTATATACAATAAGAGAGAATCTACCAAAAACACACAGCAAGATATTGATTTCAACTTTAAATTGGATTTACCGAGTAAGAAGATTATAAGACAGAGGGTGAGTCTAATGAACGCAAATATCTGCGCATTCAGAAGAAGATTGATATATGTAACATACTAAAAATTAAGGACAATGTATGTTAATGATAGCATCAAATTTCATTGTTCAAATAATGAATTTTTTAAATGTCCATGATGCATTGCAAGAACAAAGCTAGATCTTATCATGTTATATTAACTTAAACATCAGCTTGTAGTTTAACAGCAAATATCATGGATTTACATTTCGTCAAGACCTTATTCAAAAAGTTACTTTTCTAAACATTTAGCAATAAATTTAACTTAATAAACTTTTTCCTGTTATTTTATAAATGACATTGAGAATATATGTAATAATCGACAATGGATTAAGTCAAAATCGTGTCACGTAAACAGTATAGTCGTTGAAATTTACAATCGAAAGAGTTTTTATGGCAAATAGGCAAAATACCTTAAACACCGCTAGATTCTATTTCGACTTTTTGTAGATTTTTATAATTTAATACAAACATTTCTGTGACCAGGTTTATCACCACATGATGTTTAGGATGAATATACAAACTGTATATTCCGGGTCATAGAAATTTTCAGTGTATAATATTATTCGGGTTTTGGGCGACAATAACTTTTATTTACACTTTCATGTAAGTTAATTCAGCTCGGGTTCGTGTTCTTAACTCGCCTTAGTATTTTTCCACTGACTGTTAAAATAAGTGCTACGAGCTGTTGTGTCTTGCCACTGAAATTTCGCTACAAGATGGTGCGCCAAACAATCGTATTTTGCAACTGGAGCGTACGAGGCAAGACGGTGCGCCGAGCTGTCAAACTGTCATATCTTGTCTCTGGCCGGACCAGAAATACCTTGAAAGTTTACAGGATTATTAAATTCCTCCAACAGAGGGTCTGACCGATGGGGGGTCTGGAAACGGTCTGTCCAAGGGGGCCTTTTGGGCAAAAATGCCTTCCATAGGAATTTTGCTTCCATAGTCTTGTCCAGGGGGTCTGTTCAAGGGTGGGTCTTGAAACGGTTTGTCCAAAGGGGTCTTTTCTGGCATGAATGCCTTCCATAGTCTTGTCCAGGGGAGTCTGTCCGAGGGGGGTTTGGAAATGGTTCAGAAGCATGAAGTTTGGTATTGCTGGACACAAACTTGGAAAAACCGTTTCCAGAACCCCCTCGGACAGACCCCCTGGACAAGACTATGGAAGGCATTTTGTCCTCAAAAAACACCCCTTTGGATAAACTGTTTCCAGAACCCCCTCGGACAAGACTATGGAAGGCATTTTTGTCCAAAAAGACTCCCTTGGACAAACTGTTTCCAGAACCCCCCTTGGACAAAACCCAATCCCTGAACAAGACTATGAGATGCATTTTTGCCCGAAAAGGCCCTTTGACAAACCGTTTCCAGAACACCCCCCGCCTTTTTTTTTTTTTTTTTTGGATAGACCCTGCCCCCGGACAACTGTCAGGAAATACCACCCTTGGACAAACAAATGTGCTTTCGATATGGGGGGGTTCAGATATTATCTGGAATAGACAATTTACCAGTGTCGAGGCAGGTTATCATCCCACTCAAAATATCCACTACATCGTAATAAATTTACCACTACATAACAAAGTTTGCAAAAGATATAATTACTTCATTACAAAATATAAGACAGTATTGACAGAATATAATAAAATATTTAACCACATAATATAATTAAAGATGCACAAAATGTAATGATAAAAGCACATGATGAAAATAATATATGAAATGATATAATATAGAATGGACACAATGTAATTAAGCATGGACATAATATAATAAAGAATGTACATAATATAATAACATCTACATAATATTGTAACGCCTCGAACAATGGGGACTTACCAATTTCTTGTAATTATGAGCAGTCATTGATCTTGGCTATGTTTTGAACTGTTTCAGTGACGTTTTCTTGCAAGCTGACAGTAACGAAACACAGAATTGTACACATATGTGTTCATCTACATAATATGACAGACCAAACTCATATTGTACACCTCCATGTTCGTTTTAATCTTATCCGAACTCTGTTTACATTTACCGAGAGACATCCGTTTCGGCTGGTACACATTTAATCCAGATTTTGTAACATTTTCCCACATGTGAATCACTATAGACTTTGCAAAATTAACCTACAGTATTTAATTGTTTGTTAAAGATAAGTGTCATCCTTTTGTACAGTCTGAATTTCGGATAAATCACAGTATTTTCATGATAACTCACTGAATTTGTCACATTTCCTGACAGGATATGCATCCTTATTCGCATATTTACTGTTACTAAGCAACATAAATTATCGTTGTCATCTTCAAAGATGTTTAAAACACTTAAACATGTTAGAGTTAACCCAGTGGTGTACATTTTGATGTTATTTTCATGTAAACATTTCATAAAATCGCCATTTTTATGATACGGCAGTATTCAGCATAGAGTTTAACGTTTTAGGTCACTGTGACCAATTGGTCACTGTGAACCGTCGGTCACTGTGACCCGTCGGTCACTAACCATTTGGTCAATTTACCCAAAGTAACCCATTTTGACTGTTTTGGTAACTTTTTTGGGTCACTTTCTCTGGAAAACTATAAAAAGGCCCGATTTTGGCCATCTGCAATCACTTCAGCTCAAGCTTTCAGACCCAAAACCACGTTTGGCTTGTTTAAATAGATTTTTATTAAAATGAACACTATACTGAACATAGATGTAAGAAAGTTGCTCTGCAATCGGAATTTATATTAGTTAAAAGCCATAGGTCTATAAAAGCCCCTTTTGATACGACATTTAGTAATATTTCTACAAGTTTTATTTACACAGATGTATTTACATATTCATTCCTTGTTTACAGTAAAGACAATTAATGGATTTGTCTAAAGTACTGAGAATATAAGTGACTATACTTTTATAGAAGGAATTTCTGTTGCTGAACGTTTTTATTTCCGTGTCAATATTTACAACTTATGGAACGCCAGATCAGTCATAAATAGATTAATCCGAAAGGAGATGTGTACTGAATCTTGCATTTTTGTGCCTTTAATAGTGCGCAGTATTGTTTTGTAAAACAGTTTTAAAGTTCATTGTAACCCGCTTCGCTACCTGTAAACTATGGAAAGCCGGAACAGTCATAATCTTATTTGATAAGTTTGTACTTATACTGACAGAATTTAACCATCAATAGATGAATACGTTTATTATCAAGAAGACTTTGTGATTACATTTGATATCAGTTAGAGGTGTTTGTTTAATGTGTTGACTTCACCTGTATTTTCTGGAGTATGATATATTAACATTAATAAATATCATTAACTGTTATCCTGAGTCTTATAGTCTCTCTGGTTTAGTTAGTTTTACGGTACACTGAGTCAACCTGGCTATATCCTATTTGCCTTTCCGACTACTTGGGTGAAGTTTACCCAGAGTTCTTCAGTAAGCCTAGCCTACCCATCTCCGCAACACCCCTGAGTCGTAACAATATAACCAAAATGTCATAATATAACTACAAAAACACAGCATATAACGATATAATCACATAACATAAATATGTTTGCACAACATGTAAAGATTTCGGTACATAATATAATAAGAAACAAACATAATAAACATTACTACAAAAGACAGTGTCGGCGTTCCATAGAATGTTGTTCATGGAAGTAGATAACCTACAAAGAGTATGCAAGAAATTACTTCCATCAGGAGCATTTTAAAACCCTTACTTCCTGAAGCTTGTGTAAAGCTGGGATCGTAATCATCAATACGAACAGAAAATGTTGTAACGTTCAAGGATGGTATAATGACCTCTCTATTCAGTACAGGTTTATTTACAACGTACTCATTTGTCCCCAAGAAAATACTTGTGGATGTAATCAGAATCTCTTAAAACTTGATAACAACAGATTTCGGCACATGGACCCGAAAGATAAAGAATAATTAGTTATATTGTTTACGGCAATGGTATTGATAATATGTAGGCAGTGTAAGTAAAAATAAAATCTTCAGATAGGAACTATCTATTTAAGATATATGTATAGTCAACTGCGTCAAAGTACATAAACTGAAAAAAACAATATCAAAATATCATTTTCTGAACTATCTATTTAAGATATATGTATAGTCAACTGCGTCAAAGTACGTAAACTGAAAAAAAACAATATCAAAATATCATTTTCTGAAAAAGAGTTATCTTAGCTGAAAATAATGATCCTGGGTAAAATATTTGGAAAAAAATGGAGACTTTATAGTAGGCTTAGGTAGCTATTAACATAGAACCTCATGCAAATTATGCACTTTTTACCTCTAGGCAGGGAAAAAGCATGCATAATTGCCATATGGATTAGCAATCTGAATAGAAAACTATGTAAAGATCAAATAAAATAATGCCATAGGGAAAGTGTGACATTTTCTGTGATGAAATTTGCGAACAAACAGATGATTTTTTATTTGAAAAAGTCAAAACCCACAGAATTTCACAAGGTAAAATATGTTGTTAAGGCTACTGCTGGAAAGAGAACAATCTCTACTACCCATATATATGTGTCAAAGTACTAAGTATGGGAAAAATGAGAAAATCACAGAAATCAATTTCAGGACTGTTAGACGCATGCATAGCATTTAACATAGATAGTTTACTTTTCCGTTGCACTGGAATAACATGGACAGGATTAGGATTAACAAACGGTGTTCACTCAACAATTTCGTTATATAAACAGATTGTTTCCCTTGTGTAAAGAAGGCTTAGGGTAAGTCTCTATAACATGTACAATTTTGACCTTGTTTATAGCATTGTACGATCGAAATGAAAAAAGATGGACGCCCATTGTCAACAAATATGTGGATGGTCAACAATGATGTGGAAGCGCCTTCAACAACACCTAAACAAATCAATGTTTACTCTTACATTTCACTATAATAACCTAGCACTTTCTCGGCGGATGAAAGTAGTGCAAAACTTCAGGCATATTTATGCTTAACCGATCCAGTTCGTCAAATTATTTCTGGAAGGTTTACCACTCAGTTTTAATTGTATTGTTACCTGATTGCAAAAGTAAGGTTTCTTCAGTCTAATGCCTCGGTAAATTAATAAAGAGTTAACGCTAGTCGGACTTTCGACGAATACAGTATATGATGCCGGTCTAGCAGTATCCTCCTAATTGTAAGGTCCCTCCCCGGCCATTTCCGCAGCACTTGACGCCCAGCTGTTTATCAGCAAAGTGCACAAATTGTGGTGAAAATTCTGGGGCTGAGATGTCAAGTCAAAATATACAACTCCTATTTAGGGCCGGACCTGGACTATAAACAAAAGTTTACCTACTAGGCCAGATAGTCCATGAAAATAGTCCCAATACCAAGCCAAGTTTCTGTTTCTGTTACAAGTGAAACCAAGCTAAATATTTAATTGGATCAAGTAGTTTTTAAATCCATAGCATGATTATAAGTCTGGTTAATAAATGAGATATTTGTTTTATGAGGAGGATGCTTCCAAGTATAGACCTGTAAATGTGCATGTTTTATGTTTTCAATAAATGTTTCTTTTGTAGGTGCCAATGAAGCTAGTACTGGTATATACATGGAAGCATGTTCTTCATGCAGACACGCCAAATATAGACCCATGTGAATATGGTTGGCGTAGGAAAGAGGTAATGAAGACACTGATTCCTGTATCAGCAGCACCCACTGTAGCTTTGGTATCACCGGAAGTACTGAAGATAATAAGATGCGGTTGCGCGAGGTGTGACAACCCATGTTTAACAAAATGGTGCAGCTGTAACCAGGCACGACTTCCATGTACGTTTTGTACATGCAAACAAGACAAAGCTGATCAATGCAGCAATAAACAAAGAACGTGCGTTAGGTAGTTAAGTGAAAAGGACTTAATTAAAACATAATTATTCTGGCATTTTCGTTTCAATGCGCATTTTAACATACCTTTATGAATACAAACACGCTGTTTGATTTTACGTTCAATGTTACTTAATAATAGCAGCCATATTGTAAAATGTATTCTTTGTAAAATAAGCAAATATAATTTAAAACAAGTGTTTAGAATGTTCTTGATGATTTTCTTTATATATACTAACAGACCAATGAAATAAAACCAATATTCAGCATTTTTTCCAACTTCTTTCAAGTTTTGTGGCCATCTTGGCAGCCATTTTAGATCAGATAAATAGCCAAGTGATTAAATTTGTTATTTTATTTAAATAGTTATTACATATTTCAACACTGATATCAACAAATTTGATAACCCTACTTGATTTGGTAATACAATACGCCAAAAACAGCAATTGTGGCGGCCATTTCAAACGCCATTTTGAATCCGACTGCCGTCCTAGATGTCATCTTAGATTGACTAAATCAATGAATAAAGATTTATAAATATGTTTGAAACATTTAAGGTTTCGAAGTAGGCCTTGAGAAACAAAAATCAAACAACTTTTTCCGATTATTTTAAGTACAAATGGCATTCATTTTCAAAGGGAGACAACTTTTTCCGATTATTTAAAGTAATCGTCGAGAAAAAGTTGTCTCCCTTTGAAAATGAATGCCATTTGTAAAGAAATAAAGATAAACAATTGCTAAAAACTATGTTCCACCTTGTTATGTGAAATTTCACCACTCGCACCTATTGCAAATGCATCAAAACGAACATGTGTAACTGTTCTTTGAAAATGGTGAGTTTTTAAAGGCGTTTTACTGTCCGGAAGTGGAGCTCCTTTGGGCAGCCCTTTTCCAGAATTCAATGTTTATATCAGTATACTGACACTTGTTTCGTAAAGTAATATACATGTTTTACATGCTGTTCAATTTTCATGTCAAACCACTCTTTCTTTCTATGATTTGTGTTGTTTGATTTTTGTTTCTCAAGGCCTACTTCGAAACCTTAAATCACAATCAATCCGCAAATAGCAATATTTAAGTTGTTTCTTGTACCACTGATATATATCTTTCTGATTTTGGCTGCCATCTTGGACGTCATCTTAAATTTCTCAAAATGCTCAATGATGCCAGCTGGGTATCATTCAGATTCCTCAATAACAACATATTCCCTAACAGAATACCATTGAGCATTTACTATATAATCCAATGCCAGGTCATTTTTAGGATTGACAGGACTATATATACTGTTAGCGTGAATAAGAAATCAAAACTGATCCCCATATATTATAACTGTATACGAATGTTCAAGTTATTTCAAATTTGATAGCCTTGATTCTTTAAACAGATATGTCTACAGACTAGTTTTGTATGAAAACAAGAGGGTCATGATGACCCTATATCGCTAACCTGTTAAACTTGGCCTTTGAATTTTCAAGATCATGAAGATAGGGTCATAAATGCGGCCACTACAGTGTTAGCAATCTTTTCCTCCGATTTGACCTGGTGACATAGTTTTTGACCCCACATGACCCAGTTTTGAACTTAGCCTAGAAATCATCGAGATAAACATTCTGTGCCTGTTCGTATTAAACCAAAGCATAGATGAAACCTATATATGGCTGAAAGTGTCAAAACAGAAACTTTTGCCCCATTCAGGGACAGTGACTCTAGCCGGTTTTCGAAAGGAACCGACATAAAGGTAAAGGTAACAGATACTTACATGTGCTTACCTTTCAATGCTGAGTGCCAAGCTAGGGAGCTGCCAGTACCATTTTTCACCTCTTTGATATGACGCGGCCGGGAACGAATCCCAGTCCTCCCGCACTCAAAGCGGACACTCTACCACTAGGCTATTGAGGCATCTTATTGGACTAAAATTGTGTGTAAGTGTGCTTAAAATCGAATGTAAACTGTCACTTCGATCATGTTCACAAGGTAAATATTAACAAATTTCATGCCATGAATATACTACCACTTTAGATACCCTACTGTTTGCCGGGTTGTAGTGATGAATATAGCCAGTTTATCCCTCTGAGCCGTGACATTCCGTGCAAAGCATGGTTGTAAATTATCTAAATACATGTACACTGCTCACCAGTGTACAAATTAAACCAACTACAGCTAATGCGGTCTCAATCAAATCGAGTCTGCAATATTCACTATTAGCCTTGTCCTCGGTGCTTCCGAGGGATCGACTTTTCAGGTTTTGTTAATATATTATGTTATTATTAAGTTATTAAGTATATATCTATTTCAAGAATTTTACAAAAGCAGTTGATAATTTTAGGTTTTAATCAATTTTATCAATAACATCCTTACATCTTTTAACGATGTTTCAGCAAATAATTTTTTATTTACACTACAGTATGTTCTTTGATTTTTATGCCCCGAAGGTGGGCATATTAAAATCGCATGGTCCGTCCGTCCGTCCGACCGTAACTTTGTAAATTCTTCTCCGGGCTGTAACTCTGCCATCCATGAAGGAATTTTGAAATAGTTTGGCATAAATATTAACCTTAATGAGACGACATTGCATGTGTAATACTCAGACCCCTAGCTACAAAGTCAAGATCACACTTAGAAGTCAAACGTTAATAGGGTCTGTTTCGTGTCCGGTTCGTAACTTTGCCATTCATCAAGAGGTTTTGAAATTACTTAGCAAAAATGTTTATCTTAATGACACGACGTGTCGTGGGCAAGACCCAGACTCCTAGCTCCAAGATCAAGGTCAGACTTAGAGTTCATGAAGGGATTTTAGGCTACCACCAATGCCATGTTTGATAACTCTTCCTGAAAAAGTACAATATATTCACCCATTTACAAGGTTGTGTTATTGAGACGTTGGTGGATTATCCATGAGTATAAGAGTAATTTAAGAGGGGAATTTCTACGTATGAAAAAAATAACCCAGTCATATATATTTTATGATGATATAATCTTGATCACTTAGCATAATGCATTATAAGCAGTATACTTTGATAAGCGTTCAACTAGTCAACATATGGCATCAACAGACAATTCGTATGAGAATAGCTACTAAAACTAAAAAAAAGTCATTTCAATATTTAAATGTCTTTCAGGAGAACTGCTCAGACATCGAATTAGGAACGCCTACTGTGGTGACAAATAGGCAGAATTTGTTTACAGTAGTAACACCATTGGCACCAGATCAGAAAGAAAATGCCTCCGTACGTGTTACACCCTACCCCTAGGTATTCTATAAGAACCATGGTCGTGAACGGGAAAATATACTAACCCATTTCAATCGCGTATTTCATATCTAAAACACGCAGTTCAGTAAATGTGTACTATTGATATTAAACAAGTGGTAATTTATCTTCCGTTGTGTACCGGTCACATTTCATCAGTAGTTCTTATCTTACAAAAATAACGTGTAGTTTACAGTTTTTTCACAGGTACTCATAAAACTTGCTTGAACTTCCCTGGTGAAGTTCCGTTCTAGTTTATAGACACACTCTGATTGGCTGATGTGAAAACGTATGTCAGTCGTCATTTTACTACACGTGTACGCTAAAATGTTTATATGCAGCATAAATGTGCAAAATGAATTAAATAAACAGAATAGATGTATAACTATGTATGATTTCAAATTCAAAACCATATACAAGATGAATTTCATTCATCATTTCGAGTCTTATCGTAAAACTGTGAATATATTGCATTCTGTTTTTGTTTGTTTACATTTCGCTTAACATGTGCACACTGTCGTGACCTCTAGACCGGATGTTCATTAGGGAAGTTCACGCAAGTTTTTTCTGTAACGTTGACTAAAGCATAAAATATACGGAGCATCTCTGCAATATGGAATATTGAGACAAGGTGACTGGTGCACGATTGAAGATAAATTATCGCTTGTTTAATATCAGTAGTACACATTTACTGACCTGCGTGTTTTAGGTATGAAATACGCGATTGAAATGGCTTAGTATATTTTCCCGTTCATGACCATGGTTCTTATAGAATACCTAGGGGTAGGGTATAACATATACAGAGGCATTTCTTTCTGATCTGGCGCCAGTGAGTAACACTTTCTATAACCTTAACGGATGCTTTAGGGGATTTTTGCATCCTGCTAGGAATTCAAGGGATAAATGCTAAGTGCTCCAGCTTTTCACCTATATTCCATATAAAAGTATGGCTTTAGGACCAATATTTTAAAGTTTCATCGAATTCATTATCAAAAGCTTGCTACAAGTAAGCCAATGGAAGTAGGACAAAGATTGATTCCATGCATATTTTGGAAAAAGATTTTATTTACTTTGATAAGGAGGCTTGTGGTGCAGTTGATACGACATCATTTAGAGTTTGATTTGATACGAACTTGCAAAATATCTTTAGCAACAATATACCTTTAATTCGATGATGAATTCGTCAGATCCAGTTATAGGTTCGGTAGTTACGGCCCCTGATTGATCCCTGAAAGAGCCACATGTCATGAATTCCCAGTCCAATATAACCACTTTATATTTTCGCAGTAGCGAACTGTTGCAAGTCTATATCTGCATGTAGTTCTCGTGTGGCTATCGGTGTATTCGCATTAACCGTTAATTATAAGCTATAGTATTTATTTTTATCCATCGGTATTCAAGAAATTAGAAGTGTTAAAGACCCACCAATACCTAGGGTTCTACTTTTTCCTCCCACATGAACTTGGTGCAAATAATTCTGGTAATACTGGTATAAAACAACTATTCTACAAGATGACAGGTAGACAATCTAGGCCCTGTTTTCACAACTTCATCTGCAAACTTATTCTGTCATTCTCTTCTCAGTATAGTTTTATAAACATAGAATAATAACTATCTTACACTGTTTTTGTTTGTTTGTTTTGGGTTTAACGCCGTTTTTCAACAGTATTTCAGTCATGTAACGGCGGACAGTTAACCTAACCAGTGTTCCTGGATGCTGTACCAGTACAAACCTGTTCTCCGCAAGTAACTGTCAACTTCCCCACATGAATCAGAGGTGGAGGACTAATGATTGCAGACACAATGTCGTTTATCAAATAGTCACGGAGAACATACGCCTCGCCCGAGGATCGAACTCACGACCCCGCGATCCGTAGACCAACGCTCTACCTATTGAGCTAAGCGGGCGGGCTCATCTTACACTGTAGAAACCAAGTGTTGTCTAAACTCACCTTAATACATGAAGTACCGTGCATGCTACTACATTAATTGACTAATATATTTGGACATTAAATACATTGTCATAGCCTTATATGTGTTACTGTCCAATTGTAACTAGATACTTGTTATTTCTCATTTCTCTATACAAAAACAATTAGGGATGGGAACGAATACTGAAATCAATATTAAATTCTTATTAAGTGATTGGCATATACACAATATATTTCGTACTTTAAAACGTGAATCATCTTACGTAATAAGGCCTAAAAATGTTTGTTCCTACCTAGTTAAACCCGTCACCCTTAAAGGCTAGCGTTTTATTTCACGATTCTGTCAGACTGAGTATAATTATGAACATATTTAATTAATCCCGTGTTTAAGCTTCAAAAAGATAAAGAAAACTTTCAAATCGATTATAATTTAGACCGTTGCAACTTTATCTAAAATTAGCAGGCCGTCCAATTTAAGCACGTGTCACGCTGTTGTATTATCGCCGCCATTTTGAAAATTTTCAATCAGCGTGTAAAAAAACGATAAATTTACCGAAGGCAGACTTAAACCTCCTTCAACATGATCTTATGCATCAATCATATGTTATTTCTTGATTTTATCATAAACTACTTCGAAATTTATTTCAAATACGGCCGATTTCAATAAATGAATTGCCAGGGCGCTGTGGATGAAAACCGATTCTGCGGACGGTCTGAAATGTCGTACATAATATTTTTATAAAGATCGCCAATATCTACAAGTTTGGTATTGTTTCCGAAACAAAAAAAAAATACAGGCGCCAATAAAAATGAACAAAAGATAAAAAGGCATTACATTTACGCCTGTTGCAAACTGTTAATTCGTAACGATGACCCCTGCCAGTTATGCATTGCAATTCTCTTGTTAATTGGACAATTATTGACATGCAACACAATTACGCCTGTTGCAAACTGTTAATCCATAACGGTGGTCCCTGCCAATTATGCATTGCAATGTTCTTGTTATTTGGACATCTTTTGATATGCGATAAACTAACATGACAGAACAAACGGTTTTATTCTGCAGAATTAGCATGCTTATATTGCATAAAATCAACGATAATTTTATATTTCTTTGTTATTTATAAAAAAAAAATATTTTCACTAATTTACGAATATTCGAATTTGATTTTCATATTCGAATATTCGGCCGATTTTCGAATATTCGAACATTCGTTCCCATCCCTACTTGTAAACTGTAGAAGGAGTTGTACTAAAGTATGCATGCAGGTGTTTTTAATGAACAAATGACTATAAATCCTTCTATAATATTCTGACGAAACAAAACAACAACAACAAACATTTTATCCATATTGTTTTCACAGATTTACACAAGAATGACAAACTGTAATAACAAAGGAAACAACTTTTCATGTTTTTTTTTTTTCTGTCATCATTAACGATTAACGTTTCACCAGACACGAGACGTTAAGATTTCTAAACACACAACGCCTATTCAACAGGTTACACAGTTGTCACCTGCTTTCATGATAAATAATCATCACGGAATGATACCATTAATTATTTGTTTTTGCTGCATCTTTTGTTTGTTTACCAATAATCGGATATGCGCCTTCTTTGGAGACAATTTTACGGTACGGCCATCCCATACGGAATAACCGCAAGGCCCTACACACTTAATTTTGATATGCACTTATATTCAAATATGCGCTTATTTACTAGATTTTACAGTACATTATCAGCGAAAAGTCTTTGTATTATAGCTGACTCAATGCCTCTCTTCAAAAGGATTCCATTAGTTCTTTAAACATACTGCTGCAAATAAAAAAAATATTTACATTTCATTATCATTAACATTCCAGGGCTAAAGATCGTCTCTATCTGAAAGCCAAAACATATTTTCAGATACTTAGCACAATCAGATACATAGGTTACATGTTCCTGGCACATTAACACCCTTCAATAGAATGGTCGATAAGGCTAAATTTACATAGACAAGCAAAACAACTATGAGGTGCCAGGCTGCGTGGTCTGGTCGTTGTGTACCTAGCTTACAATGAGGGGATCACTAATTCGATCCACAACCCAGCCATAACATTCTGTGACATTTCATTTGGAAAGTTGTTTCCACGAGAATTAGTCTGTCACCGTTGATTAATTCATGTGTGAAAGAAGCTGGTTAGCCTTCGGTTTATTCGACCAAATGTGGGCACTGATTCATCCAGGAAAGATTGACAGCCGCCTTTCTTTTGCCGTTATCATGCTGAACACAGACAGACGAACAAAATACACAAACAGACAAACAAACTACACAAACAGACAAACAAAATACACAGACAGACAAACAAAATACACAAACAGACAAACAAAATACACAGACAGACAAACAATATACACAGACAGACAAACAAAATACACAGACAGAAAAACAAAATACACAGATAGACAAACAAAATACACAGACAGACAAACAAAACACACAGACAGACAAACAAAATACACAGACAGACAAACAAAACACACAGACAGACAAACAAAACACACAGACAAAGACAAACAAAACACACAGACAGACAAACAAAATACACAGACAGACAAACAAAATACACAGACAGACAAACAAGCAACAGTGTAACGATGAGAAGGATTGCAACAAAATACATTTACACTGACTTATAGTAAAAGAGAAAAAAATCAAAGACAAACAGAAGTAACTCCTGAGCTTCCTGAGTGAAACAACTTCACTACAGTACAACCTCTCCATAGCGGCCCTCTCTTTAGAAAACAACCTCTCTATAACAACATCCTCAAAATTTCCCTTAAATGAAATATACTGTCAAATTTACCTCTCTAGAACAACAACCTCTACATAACCGACAATATTTGTATCTCCAAAAGCATGTTGCTCTACAGAGGTTGCACTGCACTGCACCATAGAGCCTTTTGGCTTTCAATGGGAACAAAGTTGATATATAACTTGTGAAACAGAAGTTTCGTGATAACCAAAACTATAATTTGCCTGTTTCTCCTATTGAAATGGACTGCGCTAAAGGTCGAGGTTCAGAGATCATGTCCGAACTATACTGAACCGTGATGGATAGATGTCTTTAAACACCAGAGGTTCATGTGTCTACAGAAAGGTCTTCTAAGTTCTATTTATCATTACATTAACTTACCGTTATCAGCCGCTTCGTATAGTTTTAACAACATTCCATCTCTGCATATTAAACATCCACGGTGACAAGTTACTGCTAGCCAACTTTAAACTTTTTAAACAGTTACAGTTTATTGGCTACACATCATCAATATTTTGTCTAAACACAACTGACCCTTCTTCTATATAAGAGGCCAATGATGGCCCTATATCGCTCACCAGAGTTGATCTGGCATACTGACCAAGCTTTTGACTCACCATGACCAAGTTCCAAACTAGACCTAGAGATCAAGACAAACATTCTGAATAAGTTTCATAAAGATAGGGTCACAACTGTGACATCTAGAGTGCCAACAAGTTTTTCCTTTGATTTGACCGGGTGACCTAGTTTTAGACCCCACATAATACAGATTCTAACTTGACCTAGAGGTCATCAAAACAAACATTCTGATTATGAGTTTCAAACTTAAAGCGTGGACCCTAGAGTGTTAACAAGGTTTTCCTCTGGTCTAGCCTACTAACCCAGTTACAAACTTGACATTGAGACCATCAAGACAAACATTCTTACCAAATTTCAAAAACAAACTTGAGTCACAACTGTGGCATCTAGAGTGTTCACACGCTTTTCTTTTGATTTGACTGGGTGACCTTGCTTTTAACCACACATAATCCGGATTCATACTTGACCTTGAGATCATCAAAATAAACATTCTGACTAATGTTCATGAGTTTCAAACTTAAATTATGGTTTCTAGAGTGTTAAAATTTTCCTTTGATCTAGTCTGACATATTGCCAAATCATCTGCAACCCTAAATACGATTTGACAAGCACCATAAATAAACGTTCTGACTAATGCTCACGAGTTTCAAACTTAAATTATGGTCTCTAAAGCGTTAACAATGTTTTCTTTTGACATAGTTTTTCACCCCACATAACCCAGTTCCGAACTTGGTCTAGAGATTACCAAGACACATATTCTGTCCAAGTTTCATAGAGTCACAATTGTGGCCCCTAAAGTGTCAACAAGTTTTTTATTTGCCCGGGTGACCTAGTTTTTGACCCACACGACCCAGATTCGAACTTATCATAGAGGTCATCAAGACAAATATGCTGATCAATTCAAATGAGTTTCAAAATTAAATCGTGGACTTTAGTGTGTTAACAAGAGGTTTCCTTTGATCTTGCCTACTAACCTAGTTTTTATTCCATATAACCCAGTTTCGAACTTGACCTAGAGATCATCATAAAGATTGGTTCACAACTGTTACCTCTAGAGTGTTTACAAGCTTTTCTTTTGATCTGGCCTGCTGACATTGTGACACCACATAACTCAGGTTCGAACTTTACCTAGAGATCATCAAGACAAACATTCTTGTAAAGCTTCATAAAGATAGGGTTAAAACTGAGACCTCTTAGGTGTCCACAAGCGTCTGTGATTTGACTGAGTGACCTTGTTTTTTTGAACCCTGATTCATACTTGACCTTGAGATCATCAAAACAAACATTCTGACTAATTTTCATGTGTTTCTATCTTAAATTTCGGATCTAGTTTCTCACCTCACATGACCCAGATTCAGACTTGACCAAGAGATTATCAAGACAAATATATTATACTGAGCAAGTTTCATAAAGATTGGGTAACGTGTATTCATAACCTGTTCCTTTGATCTAGCGTACTGACCTAGTTTTAGACCCCACATGACATAGTTTCAAATCTGACCTAGAGCTTATTAAGACAGACATTCTGACCAAGTTTCATAAATATTGGGTCACAACTGTGGCCTCTTTGAGTGTTCACAAGCGTTTCCTTTAATTTGACCGGGCGACCTAGTTTTTGACTCCACATGACCCAGATTCAGATATTTTTAGAAATCATCAAAACAAACATTCTGACTACGTTTCATAAAGATTGAGACAAAACTGGCATCTAGAGTGTCCGCAAGCTTTTCCTATGATCTGGCCGTCTGACCTAGTTTTTGACCTCATAACTTCATAAATATTGGGTCACAACTGTGGCCTCTTTGAGTGTTCACAAGCGTTTCCTTTAATTTGACCGAGCGGCCTAGTTTTTGACCCCACATGGCCCAGTTTCAGATTTTTTTAGAAATCATCAAAACAAATATTCTGACTAAGTTTCATAATGATGGAACATAGAGAAAAGCGGAAACATCACAGGTCGCTCAATACGACAAAAACGAAAATGTTGCAGGCTCGGTTTGATTGAGCCTGTTCATGAACGGTAGTGGAAATGCATGCTACCGTCCGCGCCCTCTAGCCCCGGGTTGAGCAGAACTCAACATTAACACATGCTAAAAGTACAAAAACAATTTAGAGACATCCGCAGATGTATTCAAACGGCGGTGAGTCAAAACTCTGGCATCTAAATTGTCCGCAATCTTTTCCTATGATCTGGCCTTCTGACCTAGTTTTTGACCTCATAACAGTTTCAAACTTGACCTAGAGATTGTCAAGATTAACTGTCTGATCAAGGGTCACAAATGTGGCCTCTAGATTGTTCACAAGGCAAATGTTGACGGACGACGCACGACCCATAATGGACGCCGGTGGACGCCGGACAATGACCGATCATAATTGTTCACCTTTAGCGCTTCGTGTTCTGGCGAGCTAATGAAACTTGAATTTGAATTAACCAAATGTGAAAGTCAGACTATCAACATTTTCAGAATACAAATGGCGAAATTTATTATCAGGGGAAGTAACTGTCACCTAATAACGATACAATTACCAAATCATCTTCAACTCTCCATACGATTTGACAAGCACTTGATCATAATCCTTAAATTGTACACTTGCCCTGACTAACCGTGTAACAGCAATAAGTCCAAAGTGTTTTGTAGTTACCTATAATTTATAAGCAAGTGCTTCTTGTTTTTGAAAGGAAAGGCTGATATTTCGATTAGTTTCATTCGTCAATTATGGCGTTCGTACGTGTTAGCTACCACATGAATAACATACTCCTTAGTTAAAGATATCTAATGCCCATCCTTTACTTAAATATTTTATCTTAAGTTATTTACTTCAAACATAGAAAACCTTCATCAAATGTATTATCTTTTACAAGTATGTACAATGATTGTTTATATGGATCTTCGTGCACGATTGAATACCATGTAGTTACAATCGATTATTAAACTTCCAGTTTTTCATTGGTAAATACACATTTATACTGTGTTAAGCTATGATATTTATATGTATGAAGTATGCACTATTTTAAACATAATGCATAATGCTGTTAATTTTGTGTTTAGCATAAACTATATGTCGTAATTGTTAATATTTTCAAATGTAAAATCTGGGTCTAAGTTACCCTTAATCGAAGCACTAACTTATGATTCATCAAGAAAATGAAGTTGAGAAGCTGCTTTTAAAATGTTGAGTCATTATGCCTTTCAAAATTAGAAGCTTTAGAATGCTTTATCTCGTGCATCTTGTATTTCAGGTATGCCGTATCTCAAATGTTTGTTTTGTTCCTTTGTTTCTCCAGATGTTTGAAATATATTTATCTATTTGCATCATCGTCTCGCGAAACAGATGAAGCAGTTAAAGCACAATACACGTTTCAGCGTTTCTAATTTAATTACAAAATGATTCTATTTATCTCTGTCTCTTTGTATTGCAATCTTGTGTATGCTTGTTACGCCTGTTTATATTTCCTTTGTCGTTGAACGTCTGTCGCTAATGCTGCATATTTTGTCTACATTGAATCATCATTGCATTTAGCTCGAATATTCAAGAAATAAAGAGAAATATTTGTACTTGCAGTGCTATTAGCGTTGGTATCTGTTGCTGGCATTGGCGTCAGTATCGGTGGTTGAAGTTGTTCTAAAATTAAAGTTTTGCGATTAGCTTTATTCTTAACCATTGTCTGTGTCTTCAAAAGATTTTTCTAAGTGGCGGACAAACATCTTGTTGTTAAAGTTAAAGGTTAGGTACCTAGAGGTCAAGATCACTGGGATCAGCTTTATTTTTATTATGTTCCGTATCTGTTATCACCAAAAAGTTCCCTTGGTAAGAAATTGATGTCGTTGTTTAGGGTCAGGTTACCAAAAGGTTAAGGCCATTCAAATATTTGAATAGTTATGATGTGGTTCTCAACTTCACTGCCTTTTTAAGCTGCCGCCTTTGTTATTATTCAACTTCAGAGAGAAGAAAGATATTTGTTTAGCGTTGGAAATCCAAAGGTAAACATAGCGTAATGTTAGTGTGCCTGTTTGAGTGTGTGATGTGGTGGGTTGGCTTTCTGGTCAGGTCATATCAGACACCTAAAATATGGTACCAGTAGCTTTATAACTCGGCGCTCAACAAGAAAAAAACGAAAACTGCTTTGTTTTATTCTCGTAGCGAGGGATTCAATCAGGAATGAGTTTTCGATGTTGCACTTGTTTTACAGTCGACGTCCAATGAATTAGAATAACTAAATGTGAAGGTCACTATGAATAACTTCTCTATTCAAGCCCACTTCTACTGTTTCCTCGCACATTTTTAAATGTTATTATTACTTTCCCTCTTTCAAATTCTTTAATTTCTTTTAAACATACAAACGTATTTTTGCCCCTGCCTTATCAATTACTTCTAGATATCTAACTCCCTCTCGGCCCCTCCCTCCTGCCACACATGCACGAACACTCAAGCACTCATGCACGCACGCACGCACGCATGCAGGCACGCACGGACGCATGCACGCACAATTTCTACAATTTTACTACTATATCCACTTCTGTTTATCTTCCATTTTCGACTCAGTCGAGCGCTCTGTCTTTCCATTGACTCTTGCGTGTGTCTGGATGTCTTACAAATGTATATATGCTGGTCGTATTGTAGCATCATCATTGTGAACAGGAGGACAGGAGAAAGGATTAAGAACGTAAGAAATACCCAGGACGAATCGTCAGATCTGCCTCTTCAGAAGTTAATCTGTTTCAACAGTGCATAGTTCGGAGATTCTAAAATTGTAAGTGCTACATTATTTTAGATTTTGCTAGAACATTCTTATAGCTTGTTGTGAGGAAATCTAGGTAACTATTAAAAGATTATTTAACTTATCGTAGGTGTAGATTGGAACATCCGGCTCAATGGGTATCAAGGTTTTGTTAACTTTCCGACACAATTACCCGAGAGCTGGACATTCCGGATTCCCATCCGCACCTACAGGTAGTGATAGTTAAATTATTTTTCTTCCATGCCGTATTTTAACAAAACATAGAAAAAAATACAGCAAATCAAAATACTTTCTTTATAGCACTTTCAATAATTGTATATTAACAAAGCGCGGATATGAACGTCCGTAAATATCAAGATTTTATCTTTTATAAAATAGATAATTAAATAAAATAAATAAATAAAATAAAATGGTTGCACTTTCAATTTCTCGTTTTGCGATTTTATTTCTTCTTTAAAAAAGGGAGAAAAATATAAATACATTAAATATTCGCATTGTGACTTTTGAGCTACCGTAGTTTAAAGCTACCTAAGTCTTTATTGTTTTGACCGAAACTGAAATATTTGCTGTAAAGTATGGTGGCATAAAACCACCACCAATTGAAATCTTTCGCTAAAACGAAGGAAGCTAATAATTTAATAATGGTGATTTCCTGAAAATAGAAAAAATATCTTAAATACTAGTTCAACAGCTTAAAGCGACTAACCCACAAATTGTGAATTAAAATGATTTATCACCGCAAGGCAAAATGCCGCTACTATTTTATTTACCTATTTTACACTTAATGGTTAATAAGTTTCTAGTTTCCAGATTTACGGGAACATTCGAGTTTTCGCAGTCTTTCTCACGCATTTTTATAAGCCGTTGCAACGCTTTATTTTGTAAACATTGATATAAATATAGAACGAGACGCGAAAGTATTTTATGACACTTTCATCACGTGGGCAGATAAGAAAAATCAACAACAACACGTGTAGCGTTTGTTCATAGATAATTATTAACTTCCAACGTTTCGGCGTTAAGCCTTCCTCAGGGAAGAATAACAATAAAAACAACGGACGTGACGTCGTTAAACAACGTCGCGTAAAAAGGCGGTAAAATGTATACAAAGTTTAGATCTACATTATTTACAATGTTAAATAAATGAAAAATAACGTTCCTTTAAACGGATTTAACAAACATACCGAGTAAATTGTCGGATAGTGTTTATACAAAATTTCCTATACTTATATATATAAAAAACAGAAATAGGAAAAAACAACGATATACTCGGCATTACATATCTACATATATAGATCAATACAATTAGTTGATTGGTCAATTAATATCAAATAAAACTTTAGAATTTAAACCATCTGGATAGAGCGTTTTCAGTTTATGTATCCACACTGTTTCTTTGCAGAGACGATCAATGTCATTTCTTACAACATCAATAGGCATAAAAGAAAAGTCCTTTAAGCAATGATCTCGTAAATTGAAATGTGATGCAACCATTGAGGAAAAAGTAGGGTCAGTAAAACTATTAATATCAAATCGGTGACTGTTCATGCGTTTTGATACAGGTTGCTTAGTTTGTCCCACATACTGTTTGTCCCATTTTTTGCAAGTAATCAAATAAATTACACAGTTACTTTTACAGTTTACGTTATGATGTAAACTGTATGCTTGACCAGTCATTTGACTGGTAAATTCTGAACCTGTTTCGATATTGGTACAATGCGAACATCGGCTACCATTACATCTCTGTGAGAGATAAAGTTTATCACTTTGCTTATTGAACTCTGAACTTATCAAATAGTCTTGTAAATTTTTCGGACGTCTATAGGCAACAACAGGTTTACAGTTCTCATAAACGGATTTAGTTGTAAAGCTTTTTGATAGGTTCAAAATACTCCAGTATTTATTAATAGTGTTACCAATACGTGGAAGTGCTGGATCATACACGATAGTAAAAGGAATTACACTATTTTTGTCCCCAACTTGAGTCTGTAAAGCTTCTTGCTGAGATATATTGACTACTTTTTGGAAGGCACGGTCTAACACATCATGTGGGTAACCTCTGTCAACGAAGAATTTACGAAGCTGTGATAATGAATGTTTAAACTTGTCATCATCTGATATTATACGTCTATAGCGTTTTGCTTGACTATACGGAATACCGTTTTTACATTGTTTGGGATGACATGATGTATAGTCCAGGTACTGGTGGTTATTAGTTTCTTTCACATATATGTAAGTTTCAACACATAAATTCTCTCCCTTGGATATATTTACATCTAGAAACGAGAGCGAATCTTGTGAAATAGTATGCGTAAACTTTATGTCAGGATGAAAACTGTTTAACTCTCTGATGAAAAGTTCTAGTTCTTCCAAGGAATGATCCCACACCATAAAAATATCATCCAGGAAACGCAGCCAAAGTGTCGGTTGTAGATCTCGATTTCTAAGGAAGTCTTGTTCAAATTTTCCCATAAATAACGATGCGTATGATAGTGCCATTGAGCTGCCCATCGCAGTACCCATTTTTTGGAGATAAAAATCTTCATCAAATTTGAAATAATTATTTTGCAGAACAAGTTTAATGAGGTTTGCGACATCGTCACATTTCAATCTTCCATGACAATGCTCGTCCAAAAAATATTTACATGCGTCTATTCCGTCGCTGTGCGGTATGTTTGTGTATAGAGAAGAAACATCTAGTGTCACTAAATAAGTAGCCTTACTTTTGAATTTGAAACTTTTAATCTTTTCAATAAAGTCAGTTGTGTCTTTAATATAAGACGGTAAGTTTATCATGTGCGGTTTGAGTATATAATCAAGATATTTTGAAATGTTCTCCGTGGGCGAGCTGCATGCCGACACAATGGGTCGCCCGGGATAATTTAGCGGTAGATTGCTGTCGGGAGTCTTATGTATTTTCGGCAGCACGTAAAATACCGGAGTTCTAACAGACTCTGGAAACATGTCAAATTCCTTAGTTATATTACTATTTGTCTCTTCTATACTTTCAATACATGTAGATATATTCTTAAGAATATTATCTTTAGGATCTTGTTTAAGTTTTTCATAATATTTACCATCACTAAGTTGCCTCAGAATCTCTTTCTTGTAATCCTCCGTGTTCATTATAACAATTGTATTAGATTTGTCAGCTTTCTTGATAACAATCGATTCATCTTGAGATAATTTTCTGAGCGAATCTAGTTCAGTTTTTGAAATATTACTATATCGTCTTTTCTTGTTACAATTCTGTAATATTTCTTCAGTAACAGCTGTTATATAAAAATCTAAGTACATATCGCGACCAGCTGGAGGAGTAAAAGATGACTGAGATTTATTGTAGAATGGAAGACCATGATAATTATCTGTATCTGCATTGTTATCATCGCTCTCGCATTCGCTGTCATTTATTATTTTTGAAGCAAAATATTCCTTTAGACGAAGCCTGCGATTGAATTTAAAAATGTTTTCTGCTAATTTAAGCTTATCATGCGAGTTAGTTTTCGGGCAAAATTTTAACCCCTTACCTAGAAGTATGTAGTCATCGTCTGTAAGTTTTTTACTCGATAAGTTTAATACTGTCTCCTTTCCTTTCCGTATTTTCTGTAACCGCCGTTTCGTTTTAATCCAGGATTTTTTGTCCGGAGCCCGGATGAAGCGCCTTTGTCGTTTTCTGCCGTGTCGGCCCTTCCCTCCAGCAGTGCTGCCACACTCGTAACTGCCTTCACTAGGTTCTGCACTGTCTCCTGCAGTGTTGTCCCGGCCTTCATGTCCTCCTGCAGTGTTGACCCGGTTTTCACGGCCTCTGCGTAGGTTTTCTGTGGGCCCGGGGTTTTCATGTTTTTTGACATTTGATGAATAGATTTATCATTAGCTTTCGAAATCTGCTTGCTAGTTCTTCTACCGAAAGTATTTTTGTTGGTTTTGGTTGATTTTGTTTCGGTCTTCTTTCCATTGCGTCTCCGTTTTGATGTGTTATTAGATTGTGGTTCAACACGAATCTCATCTTTATCGTTATTAGACGTGCGATTTTTGCTTCTATTGTCAATCAGATGAGACAGTTTCTTTTCATGTTGACTGACGATAACGTCTTTTTTCTGTTCTATCCGGTGGTGGATATTTTCATCAACGTTAAAAAGTTTATCATCGCTCATCTTATTTTTTAACTCACTTCTCAGAGTTTCCATCTGCCTGCCAATCTCCTGAGCTCGCTGCTGTTGACAGTCACGTACCCTATCACAAATTTCTCCGCTTACCTTCACCAAGAGGCTGTTAATTGCTTCTTGAAGCTCGGCACTACATCTATCGTTTCCCACATTCACTTTCAGCTTCAGGCGTAGACTTTTAGGTATGACATTCTCCGCCCTGCAGTTTTCCAAAAAACGTGCGTGTAAAACGCTCTTCATTTGCTTTTCCGCCAGTTGTTCTATCTGTTGTACACGTGGATCTCCAGATGCCATGTTGTTGTATGTAGAAAGTTATTAACAAATAAATAAATAAATAAGTAAATTGTCGGATAGTGTTTATACAAAATTTCCTATACTTATGTATATAAAATCATGTTCTGATGTTTTTTTTTTTTTTGTTTTTTTTGTTTTTTTTTTATCACGTGGGCAGCAAACCATATACTGCGCATACATATATTTTGCGTCCGCCATAGAGCGGATATGTATTTATAGGTATCGCACTGTATTATGTCGTTTTTATTTTTTAAAAAACAGTAGCACTCTCCTTTAAAGTAAAGATATACGGTGGATATCAATAGATGGCTTGATGGCTGAGTAGGTTGAGTAGATGGATACATATTCATTTTATAGTGATAGTTTTGACGGTTCGAACCTTGCATTCGATCAACAATTTTTTTTATATTACATACTTTGTGTAAGTTTGTTTTTCCCTGGTTTCGAATTTATTGTTTTGTTTCTTATTTTCGTAAAAAATCGGTAGTATCTTTAACTCAGTCGATACTGAAATTATGACCAGGTAATACTTTTTTTTAAAGAGAAGTGTAAGACTGTTATAAAATTTATAAAACTAACCCGTACAGGTTTAAAAAGAAATATCACAAACATATGACCATATTAAAGGCGGAGTGTATTTAAACATAATTACGTTTCAATAGTGATATATATAAGTTAGTGAACAACTTAGAACTAGATTAACTATATTTTTTAACTATATTTGTTTTTGTTAAATCGTATTGAAGAAAATGGGAATATACAGTTTTAAAAACAAAATTTTAACGGGTCTGGGAATCAAACTCCCGACGAAAACTTATACTACGAATACCGTAACCGCTCAGTCAACGGGAAATCACTGACTGCTTCGTAACCGCTCAGTCAACGGGAAATCACTGACTGCTTCGTAACCGCTCAGTCAACGGGAAATCACTGACTGCTTCGTAACCGCTCAGTCAACGGGAAATCACTGACTGCTTCATAAACGTATTGTCTGCAAGTACTGACCTGACACTCTAACCTTCGCCAATATTTTCGGGGAATTTCGTTAGTTACGCAATATTTGTATCCTGAAAATATCTATATTACTGAAATAACCTATACAATTAACCAATCACACGATGGCGTGATGGTAAGGTGTCTGACTTCCATGCACTTAAACACGAATTCAAAAACATCTCAGACCACATTCTTTAAATTTCAATGTAATTTTATGTTATCGATATTGCTTTTATTCTTACAATATTTACGTAACATATTTCACAAATTCTGACTGTAATATTGATTTTCTTGAAACGCTGGTGACAAGTATTTTGTCTTTTTATCTGAGAAACTTTTAAAGATTTTTTTATTCATTTTTATTCATTTTGTTTTACAACGATTAACTAGACTACAAGTGTATTTCTTTCAAGAAATGGACCATAAAGTTTAATCAGATAAGTGTGGCATTTTTTTCTACTTATAAAGTTTGCAGATAAAATTTGAAAAAAATCGCCAGATGCAGGACTCGGGCCAACAACCCCGATATTGGCAGGTAAACGTTTTTGCCCGCACAGCTACCTGCACATGGATATTAGTTAAATTATAAAGAAATATATATGTAATAGTTATATCGCTACATCGCTATTACGTTTTGGACACCGAGAAATAATTCGTGCAAATAAACGGAAAATTCATGGATGCAAAGTCAATACTGAAAATAGTGTACTGACTTCATTTTATATTATTGTTTTATTTAGTTACATTTTCAAAACGCCATAACACTACGCGATACCTATACTAGTGCGCTCTATTGATTATCATGTTCTGATGTTTGCAGGGAATTCCGGGGTTTTTTTTATAAATCGGAAAACCCTTATTAGAAATAGTATATAGAAGAATGTTTTTATTTTTTATTTAATATTAGGAAAACAACTATTTTGGACAGAATTTGATGAAAAATTCATTGGTAGAACATTAAGTATGCAACATAAAGGTGAATATAGGTAAACGTTTGTTTTGATAAATTCACATCCCGCGATGTGTGGCTTAGTCGCTTTAATGTTGTCCAAGATAATACGAAATTATACCAGTTAGTGCTATGAACTGCCAACTAGCAAATTTTCATGTTAAGATATTTATCTTGCATTCATGTAAAACTTGTCTATTTTTCTTGACGTAATTTTAGTTTTCATGAAAATCTTCCCTATTTTCGAAAAAAAAAAACATGAAAAGCTATTGGTGTCAGTTTCACGCCACTGTAGTAAAGTGGTTAGGTTTTTGGCTAATTTTTATAAACGACTGTTGTAATCAGAAATACCGAAAGCAGACGTACGAAGAATAACAATTTAGATGGTTATATAAATATAACGTCAATTTTTAAAGAAAACAATATTACTATAAATTTGAATAACCAAAGAATTACTTAACGTTTAAGGTAGTTGGACCGTGAAGATATTTGGCCATTTTCGTGCGATTACGTAGTTTCTTCCGATAATATTTCGGCATCACTCGGCCTTAAAAGAAAGTCGCTTTTTACAATCAAACGGGCAAAGCCGAAATCGTATAGGGAGAATACGTACTAGAGCGGAAACTGTTGATTGCCACTACGAAACTAACGCTGAAAGAAGTCGCGAAAACTGCCGATTGCCATTACGAAACTAACGCTGAAAGAAGTCGCGGAAACTGCCGATTGCCACTACGAAACTAACGCTGAAAGAAGTCGCGGAAACTGCCGATTGCCACTACGAAACTAACGATGAAAGAAGTCACGAAAACTGCCGATTGCCACTACAAAACTAACGCTGAAAGAAGTCGCGAAAACTGCCGATTGCCACTACGAAACTAACGCTGAAAGAAGTCGCGGAAACTGCCGATTGCCACTACGAAACTAACGCTGAAAGAAGTCGCGAAAACTGCCGATTGCCACTACAAAACTAACGCTGAAAGAAGTCGCGGAAACTGCCGATTGCCACTACGAAACTAACGCTGAAAGAAGTCGCGGAAACTGCCGATTGCCTCTACGAAACTAACGTACTAGAGCGGAAACTGCCGATTGCCACTGCGAAACTAACGCTGAAAGAAGTCGCGAAAACTGCCGATTGCCACTACGAAACTAACGCTGAAAGAAGTCGCGGAAACTGCCGATTGCCACTACGAAACTAACGCTGAAAGAAGTCATATGAAGGAATAATTACAGAAAGAGAATTTAGAGAAGCTGTTTCTGTTTAACAACGAAGGATGAAACTGTGACGTTATTATACAACAAAATCAATGTTTGTACCGTTCATGGATATAGATAGTAATTCTTGATATTTTGTTATAACTGAAACAATATTTCTCTAACAGTGACCTTTTCTTGAACAAAAACGACAAAACAGAATTATAAATATAAATATTTTATAGTTCTTTGGACAAAATCATTGTTTGGGAATTTCTTATTTCCTAAGTAATATATATGAAGAGTAATGTTCAACCGAGACAAAGGTTCGAGTTCAGTTTGTAGAGAGTAGTTTTTATCAGTTCGTAGATTGAAACATATAGTAAACCATATTTGTTGGCATTAAAATCTCATTCCTTTGCCATCATCTATATACTACTATCATTACGTGAACAAACGATAGTTAGAAAATAGTGTTTATATAAAGGCTTTTATAGGATAGTAGCGGAAGAATTAAGACAGTTGTGATGTGCATTGCTGTACGAAAATCTATTATTACACAATTCTTTGTATAAATCGACGGTCGAAAGTTCGTGCCAATAACCGGTCTATAGTTAAACACATGTTTGCTGGACTAAAGAAAGAAAACATGAAGTAATGTAATGAAACATTCCGGTGAGTAGAGAAAACTATAAACTCTCGGTCCTTATCCAAGTAACAGGCAGTAGTATTTACAAACCATTCAATAAATGAAACTATGTAACTGATCTTCTTTTTGTTCCCCTACGGTGGAACACCGGAGGGGACTATAGGAATGTCCTCCGTCCGAGCTTACATTTGCATACTTAGGCGGCTATAGGAACAATAGGTAACTGTACGCTTCCTTTGATGCCATTCATTCCGTAAGCTTTTATGTAGCTATTTTTCATTAACGAGGCTAAAGGAACAATAGAGAGAACAAAAGAGTAGCTATTTAAATACCCGTATGTAGGAACATCCGTCCGTATGTCAGTCCGTATGTCCGTCTGTCCGTCCGCAAATCTGGATCCTGCGATAACTCAAAAAGTATTCAAGCTTGGTTCATCAAACTTGGGATGTGAATAGAGGGCAATATGCACATTATGCACGAACATGGCCTTAAAGTAAAATAGGTTCTGTTTTTGTATGCATTGATAGATTATCTTAGTGTTACACACAAACGTTCCCCATGATGTGTCAACGCATGATCTATGCTTGTCGGTTAATGGTCACTGTTTAAGGTCAAGTAACAATTTGTTTCTTCTCCATTAATTTGGATTACATTGAAAGACTTTTGGGCACTACGCAGAAATTATCCCTATGATTAGACTATATGGCTCGCACATGACCCATGGTTGTCAGTCAAAGGTCAAGGTCACTACTGAAGGTCAAGTAAATGTTTTTTCACCGGTATGGGACTTCTGTATTGCCGCTGCAATACTCGGTCACTTGTTTCTCTTTACTTGGCAGAAACGGAGGGGATCATTGGAATATAAGTGTAATAGACATGTAATAGTCAACGAATCCGTCTCGCCTTTGTTTAGTAGCGAAAAAGAGATCCATTATTTTATATACTTATGGGCAACTTATATCTCTCGCTCTTCCTAAATAATGAGAAAACAAGATACAGTCTAACTCGTATTAGCGATAACCTTATTAGAGCGCGAACTGTCACCTCATGGAATGACCGTTGGAATTCCCAAAAACGACACTTTATATGGCGTGATCCTGTCTAACGCAGTTTGTGGACAGAAGAAAAACCTGCAAAGGTCACTTAATATCTTAATGCGGTAAAATAACAAAGTGATATTATGTACTACTGTTATCAAAGTGCTGGATAGTTTTATTGCCTAAACATTTAAAAGGATTGAGATAACGATTTGATTTATATGTTTTTAGACTAAGTATTTTTTTTTTTTTTTTTTTTTTGTTACCGACAAGCCTAATTTTCACAAAAACTTTTTACATTGATTACTTTAGATGAAAGCCTTTGTTGATCTTTTTCCAAAGTACGTTCATCAATGTAATATTAAATCTGTTATAAAATAATGCCAAAATTAAAGCTGAAAGTTTTTATTATCATTTATTCGACAGTATCAATGTTTGAAGAAGGAGAAAATGAAAACACCGTTTTGGAAACACAAACTTCTTAGTTGCGTGTGTATTGTGTGTGTGTTTTATATTGTATTCTAATATGCTTGTTCCTGTTGAGACACGCTTACGCTTAAACGACGCCACGTTAAAGTGCAATGACGTCAATGTTTTTGTTGCGACCAAGCAAGAGCGCTACTATATTTTTCTGCTCTTATAAAGGGCCTATTAGAATCGAAATTATGTATAGAAAAATTGCGTTTTACTTAAATTAATACACTCAAATTAGGTTGCACATCGGCAGAATAATTCACTCGGGCTATGCCCATTGTGAAATTATTCCGCGGACGGATAACTTCTTTTTGTGTAATAATAACGTTAAAGCACGTTTTTCCATACATTATTTCTTAAATATAAAATTACGTTAAATCAGTTTCTGCACCAGGCTGTATAGAAGAAAACCTTTTTCAATCTAAAATAAAGAAGGCACCAAAAGACGCACTACCTGTTACAACCAACAACAGCGCCTTGTACACAAACATTTCACACAGAGAAGGTATAGCAGTAAAACATGCCCTAGAGAAACACAACAAAAATAAACCAAAAGCTTGGATCTGGTTAGTTTTAAGATTCCTACACTATATTATCAAAAAAATCCTGCTTCCACATTCATGGCAAAACATACGAACAAATTTCAGGCACAACCATGGACATAATATGCACGCCAAGCTTAGCAATACTACCTATAAGCGAATTCGAATAAAAACTCTTGAAGTCATACCCAGTCTCACTGTTAGTATGGGCACATGTATCTACAATACGAATCACACAATTCAAAACACCAAAACAAGAGCATCAATAACAATAATACAACCATCTACCTTGACGAAAGAGAGAATTTTACAAACACTCGAGAAACGGAGATCTACATACATTCAGTCTATGATATTTTCAAAAAAAACAAGTAAATAAATAAGACAGTTTTAAAAACTCTCATGAACACTAATTGTTATATTTCTTCAAACTATACATGTTTATATATACATGTCATCAACCGTAAAACTCTAACAATACTTCTATAAATAGATCAAGTCACGTGACACTAAAAACCGCAGAAATTATACTTCTGTCAACTAATTTTTCAAATCTGTACCCTGATGAAGACTATTGAATAATCGAAACGTCGGTATTATAATAAAATTATTGAAACCTGACCCGTCTTGTCTGTGTGTTCCACTTACCTTTCTCTTTTATAATAGTTTTAATGTGTAATATGGTATAACAACTTAGGCATTTTAATAAACAATACACCCTGGATGTAGTGGTCACCTGTCTATAGTGGACACTTTCAAAACTTAGCTTCGATGACCGCAGGTTAGACTGAAATCTATTACATGTAGTACATAATATAATGGATCTTTTTTTCTTTTTACTTAGGAAGAGCGAAGGGTATCAGTTGACTGTATGTGTATGAAATAATGGATCTTCTTTTTTCTCTTTTCTCAGCAAGAACGAAGAGTATCAGTGGACTGTAGGTGCATGATATAATTGATCTTCTTTTTTTCTCTTTTCTTAGCAAAGGCGAAGGGTGTCAGTTGACTTTAGGTGTTTGATATAAGGGATCTTCTTTTTTCTCTTTTCTTAGCAAGAGCGGAGGGTATCAATTGAATGAATGTGTATGATATAGTGGATCTTCTTTTTGCAGGATCAGTTGACTGTAGGTGTATAATATATAATCTCCTTTTTTCTCTTTTCTTAGCAAGAGCGAAGGGGATCAGTTGATTATAAGTGTATGATATAATGGATCTTTTTTTTTCCCTTTTCTTAGCAAGAGCGAAAGGGATCAATTGATTATAAGTGTATGATAAAATGGATTTTCTTTTCTCTCTCTCTCTCTCTCTCTCTCTCTCTCTCTCTCTCTCTCTCTCTCTCTTTCAGCAAGGGCGAAGGGGATCAGCTGATTATTAGTCGCCGGTAGAAACCGGCTACTATATTTGATACACTAGGGTTCTTCAGCTGGTAGGAGAAATTATTAAGTGTGACAATGAAAAGATATTATTGTAAATAAAAGAAAAATAAGCCAGTTAATGAAAGGCTTACATAAAGGAATTAGGAGCTAAAAATTGCATAAGATTTTTTATAATTTCAAAAGATAGCCTTTTAGGAAAATAGTAAAAAATGTATAAAGAACTTATCCCTATCCTATTCAGCCGTAAATAAATTAACGACTGCTAGAGATTTCCAGCGGGCACTGACTGGCTGAGACTTTACCTGTGTCTACGTCACGCTGCGTATATTTAGAATATACTACTGCAGACGAAAAAAAATTAACATAAGCGCAAGTAAGACAAGGGAAGTAGCAGTCTAAGAGCAAATTCTGTGACTGTCTATTGTCTGCAAGACAAGGGAAGTAACACAGTCTATATATGAATATCTTTAAATTTCGTGATTTTATTTACTTTATTGTCAAACTATGGGCCTTTCATTAGAAGATATATAACATAATTTGTCGAAATGTTTCGGTTGCAAGAAATCTTTTGCATTTATTGTTTGAAAATGTGAAAAATATACGCCGTTAGATGGTAAGATGATTTCTGGGTACCTTTCATCAAGGATGCGACGTTTTTTAGCCTTTCAACGAAAAACAGTTGCAATGTACCGCAATAGCAATTATCATTAGCCTTTTTTCAATCCAATCTTCAAAATATTAGCCGACAGTTCTCCGGCCACTTAATGCTCTAAAATTTTACTTGTAAGTGTATAATATAATGGATCTTTTTTTTCTCTCTTTTCTTAACAAGGGCGAAGGGTATCAGTTGATTATAAGTGTATGATATAATGGATCTGCGTTTTTTCTCTTTTCATAGAAAAAGCGAAGGGAATCAGTTGATTATAAGTGTATAATATAATAGATCTTCTTCTTTTTTCACTTTTCTTAGCAAGAGCGAAGGGGATCAGTTGACTGCATGTGTATGATATAATGGATCTTCTTTTTTCTCATTTTTTAGCAAGAGCAAAGGGGATCAGATGATTATAAGACTGGTGTATAATATAACTGATCTTTCTTTTCTCTTTACCTAGCAAGAGGGAAAGGGGTCAGTTGACTATTAACAGATTGTCACCAACGTGGGAGTCCAGAGGAGATAGTATGATTGTATCTGTAGGTCTGCTCGTCATTGTTGCTGTTACTACAACAGATGCAGGATATGTACCATATAATTTGGGTATCATTTATTATTTTCTATGTTATTCATATATTCATATTTTTGAGAAACTCCTGTTTAAAAACTAAAATTCTTGTATATTTTTCACATTCACATTCTAAGGCATTGATTTATCGCCCTTTTCGCATGATATCTTATCAAATTATGAATAATGATTTCACAATTTCCGTACACAGACGAAAAAATATATTCTTTTTTTTCTGATCCACCAAAATGTAACATGATGTTTTGTGAAATGCGGTGTAATTATTCAGTATTCAGATTTAAGTAGTCGGTATGTCCGTCCTTTATAAAATGTAAGAAACATGCAAGGGATTGACTTCAAATTTGTAATATAAATAGATGGGCGCGAGGAGTGCTGTACACTATTTGTTGAGCTGTTCTCATTTTTCATTTTTATTTGTCCGCCTCACTCTTTATAAAATATATTCCAATCATAGTTTAAAGACGATTAGACAGTAATTAGAGGAAGTACTGTACACAAAAACCATAATTCTGTCACAAACACGTTTGAAGTATCTTGCTGAAACTTAATTTTGAGCTTTACTTTCCAACACCCGCGACTGAATGAGCTAATACATCTTGAAATGTTAGCGGACAAGTAGCTGTTTAAATCCTGGTAGGTAACTTATGATAGTGGTAGAAAATTGTGTATGTATGTACTTTACAAGTAAGCAAAAGCGAAATGTCCTGTTTAAGCAATATTTATTGTTATTTTCATAAGATCTGTTGGAATATAGGAAGTGGGAGATAGGCTTATACAGTAACACAGATACACCTCGTGGGGCATATGCCAACGTACTGTGACAGCTCATGTTTGATATATCTTATAATATGTCACTAATATCGTCGAAACTATATTTTGCCTCGAAATATTTTGAAAAAAAAAAATTGAAATTTCACAAAATTTTCGCATGAAAATGTTGCCTTTACGCTCATTAAGATATCTTGACTATTTAAGACATCCCTATTGCCGCTCTCGGTTGTATAAAATGATGTATAAAAATAATGGAATTGACCATTTTATGGTTGAGGAAAATCAATGGTACAGAAAAGGTGACTCAAACAGCAGTTCACTTAACCAAAAATTTCCGTTTTGTATGCAAAAACGATTAAACTATGCTTTTTTTTGTCTTTTTCTTCTTCTTCCTTTTTGCTTTGTTGAAAAAACCTGTTTGCGATGTGATGTTCATTTCACATTATATTTAATCAATTTCAGGTAAAATAAATGTTGCCGTATACAAGCCAGTGAATCAGTCTAGTACAATATGGGATTCCGATCCTTCGTTTGTTGTAGACCGAAACACACAAACATGTTCTTATGCCCATGAAGCCCATAACTGGTGGTACGTCGACTTGGAAGCAGACTACCCAGTTGGTGAAATAAACGTCTTAGGATGTTGCGGTATGTTTTTCTATTCGTTTCTAAGTTGCCTTGGATTGAACGGTGAGGATCGTTTGTAATATTTAACATGTACTCATATGTGAAACAAATGTTTTAGCTTTTATTAATCAATCTCGACATTTCATTCCCTATAGTATCTGCCATCATTAGAGTAGGAGAGAAAAGACAAATTTTCCTTTTAAAGCTTTGTGACAAGCAATAGAGCTATGTACAGATACCATTTTTGTTTTTGATATTACGTGGCCAGGGGTTATATTAAAACTAGGCAATCGATAGAAGGTTGTCAGAAATTTATATAACGTTTACACAACCGTTTTATTCAGCTTATTACACGTGTGTCTTGTATCATGAAAATCCCTGTATAATGATGACTCAAACATCACAATGATTCTCATATTTTTATCTTGGAGAGCATTTTTCTTAATTTCATTGCAACTGCATATCAGGTATGTGCTTGGTATTAGGTAATATTACATTAGGGAGTATTATTGCTCTGTAGAATTTGCTATGGACAGTTAAATCATACACTACAGCTGCAATGTGATGTCGCATTTTAACTGATTTTACAGTGTGTTTTCTTTGCATTAAACACAGCACCCACTTTTTTTTAGCACTGACAATATTCATCAAGATAATGTAAGCAATTCTAAAGGGGTATTGTTATGTGCTGTATCCACTATAAGTTTGTCAATAATATACATATAAAACAAAATTTCTGTTATCGCATTTCAGATTCGCATAAGAGAGGTTATAATATTTCAGTAAACATTGGTCTTTCCTTGGATAACTTGACAGAAGTGGCTTTCTGGCCCGGTCCAATCGGTAAAACGGAACAGACTATAAATTTTCCTAATACGAAAACGAGATACGTTAAAATTGTCAGTAAAAAATATTATGGTAGCATTGATCTTTGTGACGTGAAGGTGATGGCATGTGAGTATATTTTACATGGAAATTTATATGTGATTGTCATTTTATGATTGGGTATTTTATATATGTACTTGTGTAATATGTATCTTAATATCGGCTTAATTAGTTAGTCTGTATATTTATTAGACTTTAAAACATGTTGTCATAAACTATTAATGTATTTCCTATTTTAACCTTTAGCCTGCTGGCGGCAAGTGGTTCTGCCTTTGCAACCAGTGCTGACCAAGATCAGCCTGCACGGATGTGCAGGCTGATCATGGTCTGCACTGTTCGCTATTCAGTCAATAAATTTTCAGTGAACACCCCTTGAAATAATAAATGGTATTGCCCAAATTAAATGATGGACCGGTCCATTATAGAAATTTAGCATGGTAAGGGTTAAACAGGGCGATGATTCGGCTTCTCGCATGTCTTGATTGAGTTCATACCACAATTTCAGGGACGAGTGTATTGTAGATTTAGCCTAAATTGCTAAACGTCGGGATGTAATATCAGAATCATGATTACTGCATTAGTTGAATCGGCTGGTTTCACATACTCTACGTGGACATAACTATCATTTGCCCTGATTTTCTTTTTTTTAAACAAATATCAGCTTTTTAGTAGAATAAGATGAACAGAAGGGATAATGTTATAAACACAGCTGTAGTATTAAGCTAGTGTTATTGTGACAGTGTGGTCCTATTGGATCATGTAATCCAGTCAATAATATTAAATAAAGCTCGACTCAGGCCGGTGTTGGGGGCGTGAGAGGTATTGCTCCATCCATTACCGGTCATAAACCGAGTCTGCTACTGATCTTTTTGGTTGCATCCTATGCTTACAAAAGATATTCTTACAGATTTTATTTTACAGTGTAAAACTGTTTAGGTCCTTGAGGTAGTTCTCTTTGGGGTAGTTAGAACCTGTCCTAGAAATGATGTTTGTCACTTTAATTTTGGAATAGTCTCGATATAGAAGCTCTCGATCTTTCTTCTAAAATGTAACTCTGGTACTCAATTTGAAGTGTATTCTTCTGTCTGACTGATACACTAAGCACTTGGGTTTAAAAACACCCATGTATCCACTTGTTTGGTCTATTTCTTTGGGTATCGTATAAAATGTACTACCTGTTACTTTACATATCATGTAAACAGTTTTGATGGAAACATTTTACCAAAGTACAAATTACTTCATTACAGATCCGGTACATAGAACTTTTGACTGCTGTTTTAAGTTAGACTTTTTCCTTGCTTAAGTGACCTCTGTACATAATGAGAGCTTCCGTGTTTGATATGATAAATGCCGTAACTTTTATATGTAACACATATAACATATCAATTTATCCTGGAAACAGTCGTAACTTCTGACATATTAATCCGAATGAAAACTTAAATAAGAACCTTCAAGAACAACTCACAATTTTCTGTACTCAAGTCACTGAATACTTGCAAAACTGGGGAAAGACTCCAACGGAAAAAATACTTCCAGTGTTTTGAGAAAGCAGCCCCATAAGGGTAAAACCTTTCCGTAGTGTACATAACTGATGTATGATCAAAATAGAAATTGTTAATCAAATAAATAACGATGATAAAGTCACTTGACAGCGTAAAGAAAATATCACCGCTAGGTGAATCCCTCAAACATGCAATTGGCAGCAGCATGTGAAGATTTCCTCTATATGAATCCTTTAATTTGATTGGATAATCAACTTGGCCGAAAGAAACATACCTTTTGATTGGTCCATCCACCTCGGCCAATTTCAGGGTCTGTTGGCAGAAAAGCAGATTTCATCAAGAAGATGACCATAGTTCCTTAACGATCATTAAATGCGCTGTAACATAGATGATATTTTAATACGATATATGCGTTCAAATAGTACTAATTGCACAGTGTTATTTTGGCTCATACGACCATTTGATAAAATGAATAACATTATTCATGCCATGCCAGACTTATGAAACTGGATGCAAGTCCATCTTTGTTCATGCATTCGAGCTAGAAGACATTGGTTAGCATACGGTACCCGGATAAGCTCTTATTAGGAAAAAAGGCTGATCAAACAATGGTCTACTTATTTACTTTTGCGCAACCAAAGATTTTTGTTTTGTATGCAATGACGAACTGAAGGAAATATGTTGTTTCTGATGTGTCTCAGGTGTGTTATTCTTTTCACATTATATTACCCGATTTCAGACATTGAACATATTTCTTATTATAAGCCAACGAACCAGTCCAGTCAATATGGTGGATATGCTTCCTATAAGGGTGTAGACCAACTTGATTATCCAGTGTTTTATTCCGGCGGTTGCTTTCAAACCCTGAAAGCCGAAACTAACTGGTGGTACGTCGACTTAGAGGCCATCTACCCAGTTTGGCAAATACAAGTGATTAACAGAGATGACTCCTTTGGTAAGTTTTTCATTCGTATCTTAGTTATCTTGGTTTGGAAAAGTGTCTGTAACATAATGAGATTTGTTAGACACATGCAACTGACTGTACACAAATCATTAGGGGAAACTTCCCGTTCGGGAAGTCAACCACTTGGATTTTCCAAACTTCCTGAACGGAAAACTTGATACTAAATATAGTAACTTGGCTAAGTCATCCTTTTCTGACTTATTTCATTCAAAAAGACCGGTGCATAAGAAAATACATAGCCTCATTAAATGAAATACAGCTTTGTAAACTTGAAACATACATCTAAATTTCTGCCGTTCATTTTTTTTAAATATCTTAATAAACTTCTTATTCAATATTGAAATTACGTAATGTCAAACTTTTCCGAACTGGAAACTTAATTTCGCAATCGGGAAGCTCTTTTATAGATTTATACTGAATAGCTTGTCTTTCATATCTAGTTCTAAGTTACATAAATAACACTAGTAGACTAATACACTTTTGATTTTACCCTTCATGATGATTGCAAAAACAAAATGATAAGTTGCTCCAGATGCTTTAACACTTATTCTAGCATAAAACTGCTGTTCTTGTCAATTTTCGGGGGTGTTTTAACAAAAGAGAAAACGTGTTTTAACAGCGAGATTCTCGCGCTCATGTGCTGCTAAAACACCTTTTTACATATCATATATCTGCGCAGGAATTTACTGGACGCACGCACGGACGGACGGACGCACAGACGCACGGACGACAGTTCGATTTTAATATACCCACCTTCGGGGACATAAAAACAACGGGAAAAATGTAAACAAGTTGAAAGATTTCCTGAGGCCAGAAGTTATACAGAACAGAAATTGTTATGGATGTATGTGTGACCTCTCAGCCTAAAAAGTAATGTATGTGTGAATAACGTGCTTATCTTTTTATTATACCATTGCGCTTTAAAGTGGGAAATATTACTCTGTTCTACATGATTTACAAATCCAGGAAATTAAAGAACAATTTTAAAAAATCCCTCAGCACAACTAGGTATCAATATTGATCATTTCTGAAAGTTTGAATAAAATATATGAAATAATAAATGAGGAATTCAGGTCACAAACATTTCTCTATATATCATATAGAGTGTCAGCTATAATGCAAAAACGGCGTTCCATAAATGCGATAAGCCAATCGCATATCGGTAAAAAGTCACGTGAAATCACACAGTCCCCATGTTGCATTCCAATATATCTGCGGCCTCCAGGCCATAGGTGACAACTGAAGAACATCCGAAAGTCCTTGTATATCAAGCTGCAGAATTAAATATCATCATGGATTCAAGCTAGGAAATATTGATCTAGGAGCTGCATAGCATAACAAAAGGAATGGAAGTGGGAATGTACTTCGACAAAAAGGCTGGCATATTACGTAAGGTTGAGTTGATGTCTTTTGATAATTAACTAAGACATCAACCAATTAAATGTGCTGTCGCCAGTAACATCTACCATAAGATAGTGAACCGATGAAAAGTGGAGAAAGCACACACATATCTATAGCTACATGTATGCCAAGCAATTAAGCCAAGATAACATTTCTAGAGCATTACTGTTCTTTATTATAGCTAGCTTGTTCTATATAGGATTGTCTAGCTGTACATGACACGTGTATGGCTGGAGTACTAGACATTTATCACGGACACGGACATGGAAATGTAAACGTACATGTACTCTCTACTTCAGTCAAACTTGAGGGGTCATCTCAAAACTGTTTTACTTGTTCAAGATGTTGAACTTATGTGTATATTGAAGATATATAAAAGGGCTTAGTGCTAAAAGGAAGCTATTTCACAACAACAACAACAACATTTACGTTTATTACTGTCAGGCTCATATACTAAGGAACAACATGACAGAAAAAGATCAAATAAATACAATCATCTGGTAATCTACATGGGGGACAGTGTTATACTTCCATATAAGTGAGAAATCTTATATGTTCACAAAATCGCGATGTATCAAAAATGGTAAAAAGATATAGTGAACTTGTGCTATAAAATCAACAAAGTTTTAAACGTATGAGTTAACTTTATCTGGTTATCAGGTCATACAATAAAGAGTCGCTTGCTTTCCTCGTGCAAATCTTGCAAATATGCTATAATTAGTAAGTAGCGTGGGACAACTGACCGTCGGAGTCATTCGGCTGGAAATTTAATGAATGGGAGATAGCATTAGGCATTGAATTAAAATGTGACATATCTTTTCGGTTTGACGGGCTTATTTTGCAGTCGTGAGTAACAACTTTTTCTATATATCTTCTGTATGTTAACGACATATTATTAGTTTCCTCTGAAGTGGTTTAGTATGATTTTAACAAACTTAGCAATATGTTTTAGGATTTTAATCAAGTCCGCGTTTAACAATTCTTTAAATAATAGTGTATTTGGCCTTGAATAAAAACGTCTTGGTATATAAACCCACTGGCACCAGATCAGAAAGAAAATGCCTCCGTACGTGTTATACCCTACCACTAGGTATTCTATAAGAACCATGGTCGTGAACGGAAAAATATACTAACCCGTTTCAATCGCGCATTTCATACCTTAAACACGCAGTGGGGTAAATGTGTACTATGGATATCAAACAAGTGGTAATTTATCTTCCATTGTGTACCGGTCACATTTTTTCAATACATTTTATCTTAGAAAAACAACGCGTTGTTTATAGTAATTTCAACATTACACAAAAAACCTGCTTGAACTTCCCTGTTGAAGTTCCGTTCTAGATTATAAAACGATTCTGATTGGCTGTTGTAAAAATGTATGTCAATCGTCATTTTACTACACGTGTTTCGCTAAAATGTGAAAATGCAGCAAAATGTGCAAAATGAATAAAATATACAGAACAGATGCAGACCAATGTACGATTTCAAATTAAAGATCATATACAAGATGAATTTCATTCATCATTTCGAGTTTTAGTGTAAAATTGTGATTTTTGAAAAATCTGTTTTTGTTTGTTTACGTTTCGCCAAACATGTGCGCACTGCCGTGACCTCTAGACCGGATGTTCATTAGGGAAGTTCAAGCAAGTTTTTTCTGTAACGTTGACGAAAGCATAAAATATGTTTATAATCTCAGCAATATGGAATATTGAGACAATGTGACTGGTGCACGATGGAAGATAAATTATCGCTTGTTTAATATACTAGGTACCCATTCACCGAACTGCGCGTTTAAGTTGAAAAATGTACGATTGAAACGGGTTAGTGCACTTTCCCGTTCATGACCATGGTTCTTATAGAATACCTAGGGGTAGGGTATAACACGTACGGAGGCATTTTCTTTCTGATCTGGTGCCAGTGTATAAACCTTCCTGAATTGGGAGAAAAAGGGGCAGACTAGCATATAGTGGTACTCGTCGCCTATGTCGTTAAGGGGGCACAACCTGCATTTTCTGTTCTCAAGAGGAACAAATGACTGGGTCCACCTCCCTACTTCGACAGGTAACCTATGGTTTCCCGTCCTAAAATGAAACAATGAAATTCTTAAGCTTTCCGGGAGTTTAGTCAGATATTTTTCAAAATTTGCATTTATTTTGTAAAGTCTGTAGTTTTTGCCCTTCGACGAGATACTTATCTTATTATTCCAATCTTGGAAAAACTGGTCCAATAGTATTCTTTTAATTGTAGTGTGTAAATTACATAAATCTAGTAAACTTTGGTTAATCCAAATAAAAGTGTTTCCTGTAGAATCTAGAATATTCTTGACACAATCTAGCCATTTATTACTTGAGGTTGAATAAAGCATATTTTCATAGCAGATTCTATTCAATATTGAACTGCTGCTACTTAATACTTTGGCCCAGTATCTAACAATTCTAACTTTGATTACAATATCTAATGGTATTCCCCGTACAGCATATAAATAGGCGTACTTTTCTTTGATTTTCTTATTTTTAGTAAGAAATCAGTATGTACTTTCTCTATTATATCATTATTATCAAAGCCCCACGATTCACAGTTGTAAGTCAAAATTGGTTGAACTGTTTGATCGAAAAGTTTCAGTTGAATATCTATAGGAAGGTCTAAATTATAAATCCATTTATAAAGAATATGCATGGCTTTAATTGCTTGTGCAGCTTATTGTTTTTTAGCTTTAAGAAAACTGCCGGAAGATGAAAATAATAATATACCTAAATACTTATATTCGTTCACTGTTTCTATTGGTTCACCATTTAGTGTGAAATAAAAATGTTGAGGACGATTTGAACTAAAAACAATAACTTTTGTTTTGCTCATGTTAATCTGAAGTTTCCATATTCTACAATAGTTATAAAAATCATCTAACATATTTTGAAAAGAGACCGGATTATCACTAACAATCATTGTATCATCTGCATAAAGAAGGACAAAAATTTTCAAGTAGATATTTGGGTCAATATGCGGTTGATGTAATTCCATACCAGGGTTTCTTTCTTCTAAATAAGACTCTAAGTCATTTAAATAGATTGAAAAAAGTATGAGGGAAAGATTTTCCCCTTGACGAACCCCACAATTACTTTTGAAAAATGGGGTTTTACCATTTGAGAAACGCACGACTTTATATCTGCGTACATATTTTTGATAACCGTAAACAATTTCCCACTTATACCATTTTTCAACAATTTGCTCCACAGACCAGCCCGCCAAACTTGGTCGAAGGCTAAAGAAAAATCTACATAAGAGCAATTTCTTTTGTTGTCTCAATTTGTCAATAAGATATTTTAACGTAAAAATATGGTCGCATGTGGAATAACTAGACCGGAACCTGGCCTGATTTTCATTTAATATATTATTGCGCTTAAGAAAAATATTAACCCGCTCATTTGAAATAGCCGTAAAAAGTTTTCCCAGACAACTTAAGATTGTTATCGGTCTATAGTTAGAAGGATCAAGGGGAGGACCCTTATTTTTAAATATTGGCTTTATTGTACCAATCGGCCAAGTTTCAGGCAGATTGCCTGAATCAAAATAGCGTTAAAAAGGACGTATAAACAGGTAACATTAAGTGTTTGGTACTTTTTATATATTCATTACAGATGTTATCGAACGGTGATGCAGCTTTACAATTATTGCACTTTGAAATCATTTTATTAATTGTTGGGAGGTAATTGGGGAATTCAGATTTTCAGAATCAGTAGAGTCATATGCTAAGCTTTCAATGTCACTTTCCGTAGAATGCACATTTGAATTCACATTCTTAAAATGTTCGAAAAGATCGCTTGTCGTCGGCATTTTGTTTTGTTCAGTTTTATTAAAACTATTTATTAATTTCCAAAAGTCTTTAGGACGTTTAGAGTGCATATCACGTATTTTCCGTTCATTATTTGTTTTATGTATATGTATATATGTGTTCATCGTCTGTTTATAATGTTTGCTGGCACGGGCCAGTTCTGATATGTAGTAGGCATTCTTATTTCTATTGTATTTACTACGTGCCTTATGATAAAGCGTTCTCGCTTTCTTACACTGAGGCCCGAAAAAAGTTTTATCACTTTTCGGTGCGTTATTTATAAAATTCATATAGTTTGAACTAGACGTATTACTAGCAAAAGTTGCGACTGCGGAGTTGTTAAATAAATCCGCAATCATTTCCGACAATTTATTAATACTGGTTGCAGTCGGGTTCACAGCTAAATTGGTCAGTGAATATTCTATATCGCTCAATTTCTGACGATTAATATTTGCTATAAATCGTTTTGTAATGCATTTAACCATTTCGGCGGTTTTTGCGACACAGGTGCTGTTTTTTCATTGCTTGAGAACTCAGACTGATTTTCATCCCTTAGTTCAGAAAGAAACATACTTAATTGGAGAATGACATGTCCGTCAGAAAATAATGGGTCTGTTTCAATGATTTCAAAATTTGAAAAATATGGAAAACATTTGGTAGAGGCAAAAATGTAATCTATAACAGATATTCCCCTAAACGTGAAGTTTCCTACAGCCAATAGTATTTACTTTATCATCTTTCGAGGCTCTATTGTTTGAAAAAATAGTATTAGAAATACAATCTATTGAGTTAAACCTTTTTATAAGACCTTCATCAAATCCAAACTCACTCTTCTGAAAGGAAATCGTCTACCAGAATATAATCAGGTAGAACTGAAGTGGGCCTATTCGTGTCCCCTAACATAATACAATATTCATGTTTAGTACACATATCGGATACTTCAGACTGGAAAAGAAAAAATTCATCGTCGTTGTGAAAACGCGATTGTTGAGGCGGGATATAAACTGCGCCAAAAATAATATCATTTTTGAAAGTTTTGTTAAAACATTGTTTCAGCTTAATCCAGAATACGTATTTGCAGTCGGATTGAATGATATCTATAAACTCTATCAGACTGTTTTTAATAAAGTAGCCTATACCTCCAGATTTCCTAAAATGGGGATCTTTTCGTGGTTTAGATAAAAAAAACTATAACCACTAACATTAACTATATCATACTGGCTAAGTTTGGTTTCAGCAATGCATAAAATGTCAAAATTGTTTATCACTTCGATAAATTCAGGATATTTCGTTCTAGTCATCAAGCCACAAACATTTATACAACCAACTTTTAAATCAGTTACTGAAAAAATATTTGATTCAGAAATGTTAACTGGAGACTGTTCAGGTATTGGAACTTGAACAGGTTTTTGACTGTTCTCTGTTATCAAACCAGACTTTTCTAAACTTACAAAGTGTTCACAAATAATTTTGGTCGAAGTACTTGGTAAATCCATGCACATGTTACACAAGTACGTATCCACAATACCACAACTGTTACTGGTCGAAGTATCAACCATGCCAGAGCACACTGCCCCCCGGTACTTCCTATCCATAGTTACCGTTATCGTGTTCCGTAGGCACTGAGCTCACAACTGATGCATCACAGTTTGATTTATAACTGCTTGGAGCCAACGAAGCCTCGTCCTCGTGTCTTGCAGTTTCCATATGATTAAACGATTTGTTTTCATTAGAAACCTCTTCCGGAATAATGACAAGTGGAGGAGAAGTTGGCCCTGTATGAGAGTCAGATTTGTGTTCTGTCGTTTGACGTTGAGGACTATATGGCGGCCGGACAGGGTCATCACCAAAACCAGGGGGTTTTCCGTTGGCAAATTGTGCATCATACGCCTGACGTATACTGTCTGATTTAGATTTAAGTGAGTCTGAGATTCGTTTAGACACATCCGTTATTCGAGGTTCCCTAAGAATTTCGTACCAGTCTGGAAAGAAATTACGAATAACACGGCCATTCACTTTTAGAGCTGCCGGATACCGTAGTTTTACATTGTCTTTGCCAAATTCTTCCCGTTTTCTCTTGAATTCAGGCCAAAGAGCCTTTCTAGCATCACTGATCTCCCTGGGATAATCCCTGTACAGACCGATATTGGAATTCTTAAGACGAGGAGCACAACCCATCAAGCTCACCTGCATGGCTGAAGGCAGCAAATAAAAAACGGGGTTTGCTTGTGACATTTTGATTGTGGTGTGACGGCCTTGGGGTGAAAACCCTACCAAGTCTAAAAGCAAGAACAATGACAAATTTGGAAGAGTCCATTTTCAGATTATTAGTAATAAAATTGTTCACAACTTTAGAAGGGTCCTCCGCACTAGGTCCGGGAATACCAGTTATAATAATGTTATTCTCCCTGCTACGCGCCTCTGTCTCTATACTTTTGTACTCTAGTAGGCGTAGGCGTTGCTGTGTGACCTCGTGCGTAGCGCTTTGTACATATATATATGCGACTCAATGTTATCAATTCTATATTTTAATAGTCCCATACTAGACATTCCTTCAATAATAACATTTAGCTTTTCGTCTGTAGGGAGTTGTTTGAGTTCGTTCAGTTCAATTTCACTAAGAGTTTGAAAAGTTTGTGACGGCGGAGCATTTGACCTTTCCGACCATTCACCACCCGTTGAATGACGAACTCTCTTACTTCGATTGACTTCATTCCAGGAGTCGGATAGGGGTTCAAACCTGTTCATATAAGGCCTATCGGATGCAGCAGCAGCACCAGAGGAAGTTTTCCAAACGCTCATGTTCATGGTTTTGCGATAAACTGCGAAAATTTCAGCAATAGGTGACACGTCGTCAAAACACGTCCGCCATGTTCAATTACCCCAAAGAGTTTTCATTATCTAAATCAAAATGTGCGAATTAAAATTAGGAATGTTGTAAATTTCTGTCAAAGGGCTTGGCATGGTTTTCTGTACAAAGTGGCTTAAAATAATGAGTTCAAAATGCTAAACATTTAATTAAATATTTTGATAGATAGCCTAATCTACAAACAAGTATTTGAACGTCATAGTGAAAATAACGTTATTAGTGTTTCTCGTTGTGGCGTCACTGATGACGTCATTTATATGTGAAATACTATATAACGCTAGAAAAACCGTGTTTTTTTTTTTGTTTTTTTTTTGCTATAAAATCAACAAATAAACAATATCCGCAATGGATACATTTTCCATTATTTACATGGTCAAGTGGATGGAAGAGTTCTCTCTATCACATAACAAAATTTGTAAAGTTTACCGCTTGCGAAAATGCTGAGTATTTTTCAAAGATATGACATCTTGTCAGCGTTGCTTTTTTAAAAGAAGCTCAATATTTTACTAAAATGAGTTTCTATGCATTTTAGTATTCTTTAAACAACAGCACTTTGAAGTATAGAGATATCAAAACTATACTGACAATTTCTTTATTGAATATTAATAAGAGACAAGTGTTTTTTCCGATGGACATAGTTCCTACAGATTCGCAAAATGATTAAACACAAACTATATATTTATTTATTTAGTTTATTTACATCTCATCAACACAAAACAAAGAGGTCATACATAAAACATATATAAAATAAATGTGTTGCCACTCATAAATTTGAGTTATAAGAGATGGTCCACTTCTAATTTTAACTCAAATATTCTAACATACTGTATGAAGGCATAGATACCCAGATCCCAATTACAGTATATAGATATTAAAGTATAATAAGAGCTGCCCATAAGACAGCGGGCTCAACTATTCTCAGTGCTTGACTCTGAATTAGAACTTTGCCAGTAAAAAAAAAATCTGAGTCAGAAAGGGGGAATTACTCTGTCAAAATTCAAATCAAAGTTATGGGATTTGTATCTAATTTAAGTTTCAAGTCAATAACTTGATAGTTACAATTTGAAAGATATTGATTTTGATGTTATCAAAAAGTTTTACCAAAAAAGGACATAACTCTGTCAAAAATTCAAATCAGAATTATGGGACTGTTTCTCCTGATGTAGACCTATATATGTTTTCCCCGCTTGTAGCGATGAAAATTGGCTAATTAAACTTTTAATGAATTTAACGAGTCCACACACACCATTAAGACAAACTCTAAATAGTTATTTGAACACAGGCTTTCAGATATAAATAATTGATGAAAGGAGGTGATAATGATATTGTAAAAATTCAATAACACTTATGCATAGTGGTTTATCCCTGTAAATTATTATGCAAATCAATATAGATCTATTACAAATGACAGAAATGTAGCTCACATGAACCTGAACACCTTTGAAGCAACCTGTCTTTCACTGGTAAACGAGTACACTAGAAGTGTTATATCTGCTAATTAAAAGTCAAGTTATGATTTATAGGTAGCATGGAGTAATAACCTATGCGTTTTTAAGATGTTTACAAAAAAAAATAGCATACATTAAGTATGAGTTTTAGTTGAAACTTTATGTGAAGTTAAGTCAGGAAAACTGTGTGTGGAGTAGTAAGAATCGTGTACACATATCATTTTGTATTATATACCTACGAATATTTCGTCTCAGAAACAGCATGTATTTTACTTAAGAAATAATTTATAGCAAATTCGAGTTTTAACACTAGTTATGCACGATGGGCGGTTATACGTCGGGCGTAATATAGTGCGCAGCCCGAGTGATATTATTTCGAACGACGTATAACCGCCCGAGTGCATAAATAGTGTTTAAACACGGTTTTGCTATAAATTATTTCGATTCTAATATGGCTGATGTTGTAAAATTAAGATCAATATGATAGAACTGTTTCTTCGCGCATGCATGGCGTCAAATGGGAGGTCGTTACGCTCATTTGTTTATACACGCCAGGACCGGAATTGGTAATACGTCTTGCGGAAGAGTATAATTTGGGCGAAAATGATGGCGAATTATTCTGCAAAGTAAATAACCAACTTAGTATTTGTATTAATTCGCCAAGACAGTTGTGCAATGTGACATTTCGTTTTAAATATGCTATTAAGTAAAACATTTGATCAAAAATTTGAAAGCGCTATTTCTCGGTGCGTACATGGCATTAAATATCACGTCGATGTGACGTTAACATGATATAGTTGTGATGATTTAAGCATTGCCTAGTCATATTAGATACTATTTGTCAGTTTCTGTTACTTTGTATATGTCATTTTCTTTTACCTTGTACATGAATGTGCATATGCCTTGTATTTTGTTGTTTTGTAAATATGTTTGCATGGGCCGGTGGCCTTAGAGCAAAAATAAAATTCTGTTCTGTTCTGTACAAATATGCTTGTTTTTGCTGAAACACGCTAATGCTAAAATGGTGTCACGTTAACGTGCGATGACGTCAATGTTTTTGTTGCGACCAAGAAAGAGCGCTACTATATTTTATCTGCTGTTTAAGATTAAGGGCATATAAGAATCGAAATAATGTATAGCAAAAGCGTGTTTTACCTTAATCAATACACTCATTGGTTATACGTCGCCAGAATAATTCACTCGGGTTACGCCCTCGTGAAATTATTCCGCGGACGTATAACTTCTTTCTGTGTATCAATAACATTAAAACACGGTTTTGCTATAAATTATTTCTTTAAAAACGGATAAAAGCCCCTGTATTCAACTCCCATCGCATACAAAAAAAACTATTCAGTGATACAGCTTTAGTTGTGACGACAAATATCACGCAAGGAATGACGTCACGATGGCGTCCCGCAAGTCAAGAATGTTCACCCTTTCAACGAATTTTCAGTCTTATTTAACTAAAATTAAGGTCAGTTTTAGCTTGTTTTACGCTAGTTCTAGGTATATGTATGTAATATAAGGGTCATTAAAGTACCTTTATTTACAATAATACATTTCGCTTTTGTGGATTTTGCCAGGACGGATCACTCTCCGCGCAGGCGCCTCGTGCGATCCAGGCCTGGCAAAATCCATTTTAGCCGAATACAACATTTTAAGTAAAGGTACTGTTATAATAACTCTATTATATATGAGTCTGTACTTCGGTGGGCGAGTGGTTAATGTCCCTGGCCACTCTACTGTGGGATTAAAAGTCCATTTTTAATGTAGAAATCTTTATTGTATGTGTGTCTTATATCTGAAGTCGCATTGTTTAATGGTTTATCAAATAAGGCGCTTCGAATAGTCCTCCGTTGTTATTCTGTAAAGCATTTCCCTAAAATTTCAACGCAATCTTATATCAGGTCTATTCTTGATATTTCGATAGTATTTTCATTATGAAGTAATTGCACTGTAGAATATGTTATGGGCGTTACCATTACAAAATAGGGTCTGGTTTTTTAACTGATTTTAAAGTGTGTTTGTTTGTCCTTGCCTCTTACAGACAGAAACTTTTCTTTTGATCTTTAATCAGCATTGTCAATCTTCTTCAAGAAAAGAGTATGAAAGTTACAGACATTTCAATAGGATGATGCTGAATCTACTTGTATTTTCTCAATTTTATATAGAAAGAAGGCGAACTATTTTTCTGTCATCGTATTTCAGCGGATCGAGCCAAAAATATTACAGTAATGATGGGTGATTCTCTGGATACCTTGACACAACAGGCTTACTGGGCTGGCCCTCTCGGCGTTTACACGCATGTTACATTCCCAGACGCTATCCCAGCGAGATATGTTAAACTTGTGCAGAGAGCAAACGATTATTTTCACCTTTGTGAGGTGAGAGTGTTAACAAGTAGGTATTCTTCATGGAAATTATATGTATGGAAATAGATGCTAGTATCGGGCTTGGATAATTGCGGAAAGAAATAATCCCCATTTTTTTTTTCAGTTAAAGTGGCATTTTAATGTTTTATGTAAGCCAGTTCCTACTTTTATTTCATTGTGGACCTACACATGACAGAAACTCTCTTTTTTATGTAGCTTAAATGTAATTTAAGAACACAAGGCTAGTAGTTCGTTTTTGAAATGGGCCTGGCTATGTTAGCTCTCAGAAGTTAATTTTAAATAGAACATATTGCAAATATATTTACTACTGTACAGCCTTATCACTTTTTCATCTCTGTAATGATAATTTTCAGATCGCGTAATTACACTCGTAGATGGTTCAAAAACATGGTATGGAGAGTGACAACAGTACAGTGTATGTGAACAATTCCTTTCGTCAATAAATTAGCCTCTTGTTTTGATGCTATTTATCCTGTTTGTTTTATTATTCCATTACACGAAGAAAATGTACTCACTGCGAATTCTGTGGTAAAAAATGTACCCATGATTACTATTGCATTAACGTACACATGTATGTTATTTCGGCATCATTCGAATATAACAGGAAACAGCTTTTCTCATAGCATACGGGCAATATATTGCCGATAGGCTTTATGGGCCCAAATCTTTAACTAACCAGTTGGGGGCAAGTGCAAAATCGGCATCTTAGAATGGCAAAAATGCATAGTCTCTGCGAGTAGGACATGTCCCCTTGTTTTTCGCCATTAGATAGGCAAGAATGCGTAGCCTTTGCGAGTAGAACATGTCACTTTGTTTTTCCAAATTAGATGGGCAAGATACATAGTCTCTGCGAGTATTATTGTACCCCCCGACAACAAAGTTGTAAGGGGGGGAATACTGGTTTCAGGTTGTCTGTCCGTCTGGCCGTCTGTCCGTCTGTCCGTAGACGCAATCTTGTGCGCACCATCTCTCCTTATCCCCTTGACAGAATTTAATGAAACTTCACACAAGTGATCAGTACCAACAGTAGTTGTGCACGGGGCATGTTAGGTTCTTTTAGAAAAAAAAATTGCAGAGTTATGGGACTTTGTTTTTTTGTTACTATACTATATACATAGACACAATCTTGTGCGCACCATCTCTCCTCAGCCCCTTGACACAATTTAATGAAACTTCACACAAGTGATCAGTACCAACAGTAGTTGTGCATGGGGCATGTTAGGTTCTTTTAGAAAAAAAATTTGCAGCAGAGTTATGGGACTTTGTTTTTTTGTTACTATGATATATACATAGACACAATCTTGTGCGCACCATCTCTCCTCATCCCCTTGACACAATTTTATGAAACTTCACACAAGTGATCAGTACCAACAGTAGTTGTGCATGGGGCATGTTAGGTTCTTTCAGAAAAAAAAATTTGCAAAGTTATGGGACTTTGTTCTTTTGTTACTATACTATATACATAGACACAATCTTGTGCGCACCATCTCTCCTCATCCCCTTGACACAATTTAATGAAACTTCACACAAGTGATCAGTACCAACAGTAGTTGTGCATGGGGCATGTTAGGTTCTTTCAGCTACAAAAATTGCAGAGTTATGGGACTTTGTTTCTTGTTAACATACTATGTACATACAGTCTGCATATGCAATCTTGTGCGTGCCTAATCTACCAAACCCTTACACACAATTCAATGAAACTTCACACAAGTGATCAGTACCAACCCTAGTTGTGCATGGTGCATGTTACATTCTTTTAGATAAATATTCTGCATAGTTATGGGACCTTGTTTTTTGTTACTATACTGTATACATACAGTCTATATACATACAGTCCACATAATTATGCAATCTTGTGTGCGTCAAATTGCAATATACTGTGTCAGTGCATGCGGGGCGGGGGGGGGGGGTACATTCATCACCTTTAGTGATAGCTCTAGTTATTATTATTATACCAGATTTGTTGAGCGCCCTTTTCATATGGAATATACGTTCAAAGGCGCTTTACAATTAAACATGTGACACATCACAGCTATGTAGGAAAGTAACAAAACATGACATATGCAGTCACAAAACTGAAACTGAACAATTTGATTAAACGCCTTTTTTTATAAATGATATATTCAATGGCGTTGTACATAATAATAAAAAATAATAGTTATTACAATAATATCATTAGTGAACAATGATAATATTAACAGCCTTATTGTAACAAACAGCCATGACCGCGCCCCCACCCTTGAGGTCGTTTTACTCCTATTGCCAATACCAGTGCTTTAAACATCTGGTACGCCCAGACGGGCTGCATATAGTGGTTCAACCTCCCAGTAAATGGTGCCATCATGTACTATATCAGATAGAAATACCACACACTTCAAGTGAAACTCAAGTCTTGCGAAAAACACACACATAGAACGTCATAACCCTTAAAATGTGACATGATAAAATAAAAGCTGGATTGTCAATTTAGTTAATTACATGATGAATTGTACAGTTAAGAGATCTTCGTCAGCAACGAATGACTTGCCGTAGTTCTGTATTACAAAAATACCAATGACATATTTATTATGGGTAGAAACAGTCACAGTTGGTATCTGTGTGTTGTAGAAAATTTTGAAAAGGTGTGTTTTGAGAGCTCTTTTGAATGAATTAAGTGATGAATCTTTTCTGAGATTGTCAGGGAGAGAGTTCCATAGTTTTGCGGCGGCAACTCTGAAACTTCTATCCCCGTAGGTAACCAGTCGACTTTTTTGTGGCACAAGGGTTGTTGCTGCACTTGCTGACCTCAGATTTCTAGTTGGCACGTACACCTCCACTAAGTCTTTCATATACACCGGCGACTGTCCATGCAAGGCCTTGAATGTTTGAATGAGAATTTTGTATTTGATTCTATCATGTATTTGAAGTCAATGAAGATCTTTAAGAATTGGTGTTATATGTTCAAAACGGGTAGTTTTCGTAATAAGACGTGCAGCTGTATTTTGGACATTTTGCAGTTTGCTCGTTGTTGATTTTGGCACGCCGTACAAAAGAGCATTGCAGTAATCTAATCGTGAGGTCACAAGCCAGTTTATCAGGGTTTTTGTGGCTTCAGTTGTCAAATATGGTCGAATATGACCAACGTGTCGTATATTGCCGTAGCATGTTCGAGTCACAGAATTAACATGATGGTCCATGTGCATGTTCGAATCAAGCGTAGCACCAAGGTTTCGAACAGTTTTTGGTGGTCTTATGCTCGATTCGCCAACTTTCAGTTCTAGATTTTCAACATGTTTGGAGTGTTTTTGACTTGAAAAAAGAATTACTTCAGTTTTGTCTGCATTCAATTTTAACATGTTTGAATTCATCCATGAGATGATTTCTTTTAGGCATTGTTCAACTCGTGTGATTGTGGCTGCCTTTGATGCTTGGTCAACTGGTTTAAACGATAGATAGAGTTGGGAGTCATCTGCATAAAAGTGGTGGTTTAGACCGTGGTTTCTACAGATGGACCCGACTGGCTTTGTGTACATTGTATAGAATTTTGGGCCTAGAACAGATCCTTGAGGAACACTGAATTTCATAAGGACTGGTTCAGAGAGTTTGCCATCGATGCATACTGTTTGGTAGCGGTCTGTTAGATGTGATGCCACCCATTGAAGGGGTTTATCGGCGAATCCAAAATTAAATTCGAGTCTGTGAAGAAGGGTGTTATGGTCAATGGTGTCGAATGCAGCCGACAGGTCCAACATCACAAGTACTGTGACGTCATCTTTGTCAAGGGGTTCGAGAATGTCGTTCTGAACTTTTAACAGTGCGGTTTCGGTTGAATGAAATTTTCTGTATGCTGACTGGTTTATTTCATGTAATTAATTGTTCGTCAGATGTTCCTGGATTCTTCTGTTTACCACTTTCTCAAGGATTCTAGATTCTAGAGGAATGGCAGACTGGAAACAGGCATGTAATTCTTCAGTGTGTTTTGGTCAAGACTTGGCTTTTTTAACAATGGTCTTATTCATAAGTAGGACATGTCCCCTTGTTTTTCCCCATTAGATAGGCAAGAATGCATAGCCTTTGCGAGTAGGACATGTCACCTTGTTTTTCCAAATTAGATGGGCAAGATACATAGTCACTGCGAGTAGGACATGTCACCTTGTTTTTCCCCGTTAGATAGGCAAAAATGCATAGTCTATGCGAGTAGGACATGTCACGATATCGCCATTTTCATTATGATTATGATAACATATGTGATCATTTACACATATAAAGTATGTAAACAATGCTGCTATACATGTTTATTCATACAATCTTTCGAAGGATACGTTTTGTTTAATAAGTTCTCTTGTTGATCAAGCTAAACAGGAACTACGGGGTAAAGCAGGGCACAATAATTGCTTCGCAACAATGCTACTTAAAGCAATATAATATATTTGTATTAATATTAAACACAGAAAAAATTCCCAACTTCAAATAAAAATGTCAAGAAATTTTAAAAAGATTTGTGTTTAGGAATAAATGGTAATAAAGAAAGTTATCAAGAAAGATTATAGAAAATGAAAATAAATTTGCCTATAGTATCAGAATTTAACAAGCGAAATTCTTAGTTTTATAATAGATGAATTGTGTATCCTTGATCAGACTTTGAAGTGTCTGATTTTTTTTCACGTTTCGTACGAAAATTATTGTATTTTCAAGCATTTTTTAATTTTAAAAGCACATAGAATCTCTCCTTTGCAAAGAAGAGTCAGAATTTACTGAAATTGGTTACATTTTTGCTCGACAAAGTAAACTGTGTTTTCTTTCTGTTGAAATGACACAATTCAGGTCCTATTGCAACTTTCAAGCTTTAATTATAGAGGGAGACCTTCAAACACGAGCGGATACCTGGGTAGAACCACAGACTTTTAGCCGCCAACTGGATATTTCCTCTCCTCATACATGTCTGAAAACAATATGAGAAGGGCTCACACCAAAAGAGATAAGGAGCAAGCAGTTATAAATCATCGAACTTCACCACTCACAAAAAGAGATCCCTAAAAATGGAAGAGTAGTTTGTAATATGTCACAGCTATAACAAATGAGGCGAATATCTCGACCAGATAACAATCAATTTGGATAAAAAAGTAGTTTATAAAGGAGTTATTTTATGCTGGACGTAATTATTGTAATGGTATTGCGATAAGTATATCATCTGTCCATTTACACATCAAAGCTGATGCATAGCATGTGCTTCGCTCTATAATGTATCATCATTAGTCCTTTTAAATATATAAAAGTAGCAATTGCCGTGCAGTACACACCTCGTGCCTGGCCAAATCGGTGAAGAAACATTTACCAAAAAATCTTTTAAACAGAATTAGTTAGCAAATGCAACTTCAAACAACTTGTGGTTCGGGGAAATTTCCATTGAAATAGCGAAAGGTTTTATTGCAAACGTTTCCGTTTGTTGTAAAAGAAAGGCTGGCCAATATTTTCTGCTAAATAGCCATATGTCTAAACAGAAAGTTTTTGTCGGAAAAATCGGGTTTTGTCAGAGCAAACTGTGAACGACTTTCAAAAAATAAGTGTGTGCAATATAGCTTCTATAAATGATATAACAGACAGAACTCTTAGTAATATCTGAGAATGGTGTATATGGCACCTTGTTCGGATACATATACGACCGTTCATTTACTATGAATCTGTATATGAATGAGGCTTTAATTGTGCTTACATCTCGCATCTCTTGGCGTCTTTTGTAAATAAACTGTTGTTGAAAAAATAAGTGCAAGGGTATGCTGTGTATTTTCTTGTTATTTTGTTTTCAATCTGCTGGGTTTGCCCAATTTTAAAATAAAAGTTATTTTAAACAAGAAATATCTTTAAAAATGATGGTCGGCGAATTGTAATAAGGAAAGAAGTTTATGAATTTTTCATCTAACATTCATCTTTCATTTAACATTTTTCAAATTGCAAAACTAAACACCGCACTTTAACAATTTAAATGGTTCTCTTTTAATTTTTCGCAAAGGTTTCGTAGGGTTGTAATTTTGTTTCGTTTATCCTTAGACGAATAATTACAACAGTAGTTTGATGAAGATTCATGAAGCGGTTCATGAGAAGAGGTCATTAAACGTGTTTATATTTTTAGCTAAATTGGTCCCTACCCCCATTTGTAACAAAGTAGCAGGAGACCTTACGATATTGTTACACATCGAGTTTGATAAAAATCCATTACATTTTAGTGGTTAATGCGAAGAAAGGCATATCTACTTTTAGCTATAGTGGTCCCTAACAGGGCCCAAGTTCCTATATAAATAAATTTGGAAGAGGACCTTATAATGATGCTCCAGACCAAGTATGACAAAGATCCACCAAGCTGTTCATGAGACGCTGTATAAAGGCATTTCTAATTTTAGCTCTAGCAGCCCCTTAAAGGGGTCAAATGTCCCAGCTGAACAAAGTTGGCTGCGGGCCTAATAAAGATGCTACAAATCAAGTTTGATTAGAATACTTGAGAAAAAATGAATTAAAGGATTTTTTATTTATTATTTTTATTTATTTCTAAAATAGGCCAACTGATCCCGCTTTAACAAATGCATATTCGCTATTCATGAATCTTTGGACAATGACGTCACACCTATAAAAAAGTGAAGGTCAAGCAAAACATACAATTGTAACTATTTCAATATTTCTGTTTCATAAGCAAAGTTTGACCGTAGTCATATCACATAGATAAACTGTATGCAGCGTACCTTCATTTCAGTGTAATGAGATTCAGTCATTATATAGCATATATATAATGAAACAGATTTCAACTGAGTAAAATATTTGCATACCACACTAAAGGAAAATATTCATATATAATAAATCAGTTAAATAATTTATAACAAATATATCAAAGCAAACAAGTACTCATTTTAATATGCAATCTGAATAAGTCACAAAAGCAAAAAACCTTTTCATATACAGACGACAATTGTAACAAGGAAAATCTTTTAAAAAGCACTTCTCTACATAAACTCTTATCACACCCTTATTCATGTGATACGCAGACCGTATTCAGCTCTTTCTTTAATTTGATATATGTTGGTATTTGAATAGGTTTTTATCATATTTATTAAACTTACTTATCATTTTGAGATATATTTATATTCTTGCTAAATATACTGAGCCAAAGTTAGCTTTAAAACTGTGAACAGCGTCGTTTAGGATAAACGCTTTGTCTACATTTCACTCAGCGTAGCACAATCAACAGAGTGAAAGAAATTGACACTCTCGTCCAATCAGGCAGAGTGTTGCATAAATCTTCTATTTTGATAAATTATCTATAATGCGTTATCAAGTAGTTTGATTTGCAAACTGAAGTCACGTGACATAGGTAACGAAAACGAATTTAGACGGCGTCGCCGAAAAATATGCAGTTTATAGTTCTTAAGAACAAAGTACACCGAGAATGTGTTTCATCGACACAATTAAGGCCATATGGTGACTTCTCCAGATTTAGCTGGTTTAGGTACATCCAATGTGCCACTCCGGGCAATGTTTCGATCACAGGCGCACATTGATAGAACAGCCGACCTTCCGTAAGTAGTATAAGAATTGTTTGTGCGGCAACACTTTTTTCAATTTTAATTAGCCACCTTCTTTTCAAAAATCCAAAGCCGACCAATTCAAAACGTAAAAGAAATAAGTAAATTATAATTAAACCTTATCTTTAATGAACGTTAAGGTTGAAGAGCCAATCTGATCTTATTTAACCTGTAACCCTTAACCAACCCAGACAAATACCGGACAATTAAACAAACCACAGGTTTAAACCTAATTAAAAGTTTTAAATACATATGATATAGATGAGTTTGCAAAATGAAATATATTGTTTGAAAGAAAGAAGATTTACTGATAATATAAACCCCCGTTATGTTACAGCAAAAAACGGGAAAAGAATGATAATGGCCACCTGTTCATCTTGTGGAAGAATGAAATCAAAGTTTGTTAAAAGTACTTTCAAAGCAGGCAATTTAGATATCCATAAAGCAGTGTTACCTTTATTACCTAAAAAAGGTATAACACTTCCAGGATATAACTATTGTGGACCAGGAAATCCTTTAGATAATAGACCTCCTGTCAACGAACTGGACGCAGTATGTAAGACCCACGACTTTTGCTATGACAGCGGTGTAAAAAAGGGTATATGCGATAAACAAATGCTTTCCAACTTAAATAACACTAAATCAAAAACATTTGGAGAATAGATTGCAAAACATTTAGTTGTAAAACCTACAATTAAAACGAAATATAAACTTGGTTTTGGACAAAAACGAAAGCCAAAAAACGGGAAAAGGGGGTAGAATATATCCCCGGAATCAGATGGAGCGATAAATTAGCAGAAGAATTACATAAACCAATTAAACGAAAATTTAGAAAACGAAGAGTAATAGTCAATAATATTGATGATACTTGGTCTGCTGATTTAGTTGATATGCAAGCCTTTTCAAAATATAATAAAGGTGTAAAGTACTTGTTAACCGTTATTGATATATTCAGTAAATATGCTTGGGTTATTCCATTAAAGAATAAAACTGGAGAATCTGTTACTGAAGCATTTGATAAAATAATCTCAGAAGGGAGAATTCAGGGACAAAAGTCCCCGAAGACTGCAAGGATTCCACAGAATTTATGGGTAGATGAAGGAAAAGAATTTTATAATAAAAAGTTTGAATCATTTTTGAATAAAAATAAGATTAACATGTACCATACATTTAATGAAGGTAAGGCTGTAGTAACTGAAAGATTCAATAGAATTTTAAAAAGAATAATGTGGAAATATTTTACAGCAAATAATACTTATACTTATTTAGATAATTTACAGGATATGGCTGATAAATATAACAAAACAAAACACTCTAGTATAAAAATGACACCAACCTAAGCCAGTAAAAACTTAAATAAAGGTAAAGTTTACTTTAACTTACATGTATATGGTAATTTAAAGGTACCAAAGAGTAAAGCAAAATTTAAAATTGGTGATCGAGTTCGTTTAAGCAAACTTAAAAGACATTTTGAAAAAGGATATACACCAAACTGGACAGAGGAAATATTTATAATTTATAAAATTAATAATACAAATCCCAGAACATACACTATAAAAGATTTAAATGATGAAATAATTCAAGGATCACTTTATCAACAAGAACTTTTACCTACTACACAAGAAGTTTTTAGAATAGAAAAAGTTATTAGACGAGACTATAAGAAAAAACAAGCTTTAGTAAAATGGAAAGGTTACAATGAAAAATTTAATAGTTGGGTATCATTTAATGAATTGGAAGAAATTTAAATTGAAAATATATTATATAAATGAGTAATAAAAATATAATTTCTAATAATGGAATAAAAACAATAGATCAATTAATTATTCACCTGACTAAACTAGCTGCTGCTTACAGAAAAAGTTATAAATTTTGTGGGAGTGTCAGTGCTGGGTTATATATTACAACAAATATCTTTGGTTGTTCAGCTACATTAGCACTTGTTCCAGCTATACCTATATTTGTAGCAGTTGTTGGTGTTGTTCCATCAGTAATTACCATATTTATTAATAGACTAAAACTTGACGACAAGAAATTTATTTTAAAAACACATCATCACAAAATAAAACAACCAATAACAAAAGCACGGATTGCAGCTTTAGCTGTTCATAACCCCAATGATCCTGGAAAAATAAATAAAGAAGAAGAGAAAAAAGTTATTCAAGATATTTTTACAATACTGTTAGAAATGCAGAAAGAAAAAAATATTTAATGGCCTTTGAAACATATATGAAGTAATTTAAACTTAACGGATATAAAAGTAAAAAAGAAGAAGAGTTATATTAAAACTAAAGTTTTGAAAACTTTAATTAAAGATTTTTTCTATAAGTATTTTATATAAATGAGAAAAATTATATCAGTTGAAGGTAATATTGCACAGGAAAAAGTACGTTTTTAGATATTATTTAAGAATATAATCCTAATTTTAATATAATTCCAGAACCAATTCATGAGTGGCAAAATGTTATGGACCCAAGCGGAAATTCATATAACCTTTTTGAACTTGCTGCTCAAGAACCTCTAAAATATTCATTTCCTTTTCAATTAGCAACTTTAAACAGTCACATAAATATGTTAAATTCTGCTAAAAAATTTGATGGTGTTTCTTTTCTTGAACGATGTTATTTAACTAACAACAACGTTTTTACAAAACAATATCACGACAACGATGTTATAAATGACCCCGAGTGGGCAGTATACAATCTTTTCTTAATTGATCATGTTATTAAAATACATGGAAAAAAACCCAATTGATGCTTTTATTTATGTTAAAACCGATCTTAAAATATGTTTTCAAAGACTTCAAAAAAGAAACAGAACTGAAGAAAACAGAGTTGGTTTAGATTATTTAGAAAAACTACACAAATAACACGAAGAATGGTTAAACAGAATGTCTCAAGAAGGTATTTTAACAGTTGATAACAATTTAGAAAATATAACTTTAAAATCTTATTCAAAAGATATAGATAATATAAACAAATTTCTCAAATCAATATAATTTCTTTACTTGCGTTTTTAGAGATTTTTTTCTATAAGTATGTTATATATAGATGGTTAATAGAAAGGTAGATAGAATGATTATGTCAAAATTATCTAGCACTTTAGGAGAAATAATGAATCCAGACAATAATTCATATAAAAAAGTTCTTAAAAAAGAAATGTTATTAAATCAAAACTTAATCAAATAGTTAGCGATGAATATAAAAATCATGTCATTGATAAATTACAAAATGTTATAGATCCTTATCTATTAGAAAGGAATTTATTTAAATGGGACTGTGGTTGTTTAATGCTAGAAGAAGAAAATACCGAAAGGTTATGTGATTGTCCCAGACCAAATAATCATCGAAACAACCCTAAAAGAGTTATTGCAACGGATTGTGACACTATTAATGAAGAAAAAATATATAAAAGCACTTACGCAGCATTTAAAGACCTTGATATTATTTCAGGGCTAATAAAATGTGCTGTGAAGGGAAAAACAGAGTAAAAAGTGGAATATCAAAAACTAATGGAAAAAGATATAAATTTAAATATTTTATTTCTTCTTAAACTTTATTTATTTTATTATTTTTTTAACCCTTTTTTGCTTAACGATTTTTTTTTCTAAATATAATATATAGATGGAAATTGAGAGATCAAAAAATCAATATATTAAGAAATTTCAAATTAAAGTTGAATATAGACAATATCCAAAAAATCAACTATATTTAACTATAAACGACTCTTATGAAATACTTAAAGCTGAACTTAAAGCTTTAAAAGGTATAAAAGTAAACGTTGTTTTAAAAATAACTTTTGTAAAAATGAATGCAACAGATACAATATATAAATCAGCTTATTTTCAATCAAAGGCTTTAGAAATTATTAATACAAACGAAATAAAAAACACCTTACGTCAAGCTTTTGATGAAATAATAAATAGAATTGGTAATTGGATTTCAGAAGGAAGTGGTTGGAGAATAGAGTCAGTTGATGCTCATTATATAAATAGATATAAGTATAGTCCGTTGGCTGCTTCAAGTTATTTAGAATTACCGAAGAAATTACAGAATTTAATGAAAGGATTGGTAAATATAAAGAACGATGATAATGAATGTTTTAGATGGTGTCATTTAGCTTATAAATTTCCTGTAACACAAAACCCTCATAGAGTTTCAAAATATAAAAAACATATAAACGATCTTAATTATAAAGGAATAAAATTTCCTGTTACATTAAATCAAATACCTAAAATAGAAGTTTTAAATGACATTTCATTTAATATATTTGGATATGAAGAACCTTCAGGCGTTTATCCATTGTACATATCAAAATATCATTATTCTGAAAGATGTGACATGTTGTTAATTAATAATGATGAAAAATCACATTATGTTTGGATAAAAGACTTTAATAGATTAATGAATAACAAAACAAAAAATACAAACAAGAAACATTTTTGTAGGTCTTGTCTGCAACACTTTACCCAAGAAAGAATATTAAAAGAACATGTTGAAAATTGTTTAGCTATCAATGGCGTTCAGGGTGTTAAAATGCAACCAGAAGGTAGTAAAGTAGAATTTAAAAACTACCACAAACAATTAGAAGTACCTTTTGTTATTTATGCTGATTTTGAATCAGTAACTAGAAAAATATCAACTGCTTTGCCATCATATAAATCTTCATTTACCGTGCCATATCAAAAACATATAGACTGCGGCTACGGTTATAAAGTTGTTTGTTGCTATGACGACAAATATACTAAACCAACTCAGATTTTCAGAGGTCCTAATGCAGTTTATAAGTTTATTGAAAAAATGCTCGAGGAAGAAGAGTATTGTAAGGAAATATTTAGAGATAATTTTAACAAAGATTTAAGAATGTCTAAAAAAGATGAAATTGAATTTAAAAAGCAGAAATCTTGCCACATCTGCGGAAAAGAATATAAAGAAGGTGAAGTTCGAGTAAGAGACCATTGTCATATAACAGGAAAATTTAGAGGAAGTGCACATCAAGATTGTAATATTAATTTTAGACTAACACATAAAATTCCTGTTATTTTTCATAATTTAAGAGGTTTTGACAGTCATTTTATTATGCAACAAATAGGAAAATTTAAAAAAGAAATAAATGTTATTCCTAACAATATGGAAAGATATATGGCATTTATGATTTCCAACTTGGTCTTTATTGATTCATTCCAATTTATGTCTCAATAATTGGATAACTTAGTAAAAAATATTCCAGAATTTAAATATTTATCTCAAGAATTTAATTGTGAAAACATTAATTTATTAAAAACAAAAGGTGTTTATCCATATGATTACATGGATTCATTTAAAAAATTCAAAGAAACAGAATTACCTCCTAAAAAAGAGTTTTATTCAATTTTAAATGAAACACACATATCTAATGAAGAATATGAACATGTAAAAATGTTTGGAATCAATTTAAAATTAAAACAATGGGAGAATATCATGATCTATATTTAAAAACTGACGTATTACTTTTAGCTGATGTATTCAAAACTTTTAGAAGGTTGTGTTTAGAGTACTACAAATTAGACCCTTGTCATTATTTTAGTAGTCCTGGTTTAGCTTGGGATGCAATGTTAAAAATGACTGGAATTCAGTTAGATTTAATAACTGATATTGATATGTATCTTTTATTGAAAAGGGACTGAGAGGAGGAATAAGTTATATTTCAAACAGATACAGTAAAGCAAACAATAAATATATGAAAGATTATGATCCTGAATTAGAATCTAAATACATTATGAATCTAGACGCCAATAATCTTTACGGTTGGGCCATGTGTCGACCTTTGCCCTCTGGAAACTTTAAATTCATATCCGAAAAACAATTCAAGAAATTAATTGCAAAAGGTAAAACTAACTTTATAGTTGAATGTGATCTTGAATATCCAAAAGAATTACATACTGTACATAATGATTATCCTTTGGCTCCTGAAAAAATGAAAATACCAGACGAATGGCTTTCAAATTATAGTAAAAATATTAAAACAGAATTTGAAATAGGAAAAAGTAATGTAAAAGAATTAGTTCCAACTTTAATGAAAAAACAAAATTATGTTGTTCATTTTAAAAATCTTGAACTATATACACAATTAGGGTTAAAAGTAACAAAAATACATAGAATATTAACTTTTGATGAAAGTCCTTAGTTAAAAAAATATATTGATTTTAATACTCAAAAAAGATCTAAAGCAAATAATTGATTTGAAAAGGACTTTTTTAAGTTAATGAACAACTCTGTATTCGGTAAGACGATGGAGAATTTACGCAAGAGGGTTAATATTAAATTAACTCATGATGAAAATATTTTATTGAAGTATATAGCAAAACCTTCATTTGTTAGTTCAACGATGTTTAACAAGAATTTATTTGGTATTCATAGAATAAAAGAAAGCTTGTTATTAAACACACCTTGTTATGTTGGAATGTGCATTCTAGATTTATCAAAATATTTAATGTATGATTTTCATTATAATTACATTAAGGAAAATAACGGGGATTCAGCAAAGCTTTTATTCACTGACACTGATTCATTATGTTATGAAATAAAAACCAAAGATGCATATAAGGATTTTTATAAGGACAAAGATTTATTTGATAATAGTGATTACGTTAGTAATTCAAAATTTTATTTCGACAATAATAAAAATGTAATTGGAAAACTTAAAGATGAAGCTGCCGGTATTCCAATCGTTGAATTTGTTGGATTACGTAGTAAAATGTATTCATATTTATTAGAAAACGAAATTAATGTTAAAAAATGTAAAGGAATTAAAAAAACATGTTGTAAAGAAAACAATAGTTCATAAAAATTATAAAGATACTTTAATTCAACACGAAGTAATCACACCTTTAAAGTTATTCGTTCTGATAAACACAATCTTTCCAGTTATGTTATAAATAAAACATCTTTATCATGTTATGATGATAAAAGATATATTCTTGATAATGGTATTGATACATTAGCTTATTCTTAAACTATAGAACCATAAATTGTTAATTGAATATTTTTAACGTTTAAAGAATCAATATAAATAACATCATTCATTTTAAATTTATTAGCATAATTAATAGAGATAGATTCGTTTTTTCTGTTTGTTTTTGCATTGTAACTTTGAAGAATTACACTTTCTTTATTTTTTAGTTGTAATTTAAGGTTTCGATGAAGGCCTTGAGAAACAAAAATCAAACAACACCAAATCATAGAAAGAAAGAGTTGTTTGACATGAAAATTGAACAGCATGTAAAACATGTATATTACTTTACGAAACAAGTGTCAGTATACTGATATAAACATTGAATTCCGGAAAAGGGCTGCCTAAAGTGGCTACACTTCCGGACAGTTAAACGCCTTTAAAAACTCACCATTTTCAAAGAACTGTTACACATGTTTGTTTTGATGCATTTGCAATAGCGTGCGAGTGGTGAAATTTCACGTAAGAAGGTAGAACACAGTTTTCAGCAATTGTTTATCTTTTTTTCTTTACAAATGGCATTCATTTTCAAAGGGAGACAACTTTTTCTCAAAGATTACTTAAAATAATCGGAAAAGTTGTTTCCCTTTGAAAATGAATTCCATTTGTACTTAAAATAATCGTGATCAGTTGTCTCCCTTTGAAAATGAATGCCATTTGTAAAGAAATAAAGATAAACAATTGCTGAAAACTGTGTTCCACCTTGTTATGCGAAATTTCACCACTCGCACCCTATTGCAAATGCATCAAAACGAACATGTGTAACTGTTCTTTGAAAATGGTGAGTTTTTAAAGGCGTTTAACTGTCCGGAAGTGGAGCCACTTTAGGCAGCCTGTTTCCGGAATTCAATGTTTATATCAGTATACTGACACTTGTTTCGTAAAGTAATATACATGTTTTACATGCTGTTCAATTTTCATGTCAAACAACTCTTTCTTTCTATGATTTGGTGTTGTTTGATTTTTGTTTCTCAATGCCTCCATCGAAACCTTAACTTCTCCTTTATCTAATTTAATTGCATCAACAAGAATAATTAAAATACAATTAAAATTAATTGTTACATTATTACCATTTTGAACTAAACCAGAACTAGCATTTACAACTTTCCATTGAAATAATCCACTATCAGTATCTTCGGTATAACATGTTAAGAACAATGGAGGTTTTCTTATTATTTGTCTTTCTATTTTACTTACTTTTTGTTTATATTATTGAATATTCCCATTATATAAAAAACACAATATTTAATTAATTGACTAGATAGAATCTAACATAACTTCCTGGTTCAATAAAATATTGATATCCTATAATCAATCCAAGATGAATTGTAAACGTCATTCCTTTGCTTAAATTAATTTCAATCTTTTTCTTAAAAACCCGTGTTACACCTTCACCCTCAAGTGATATACGCTCATGTCCGTTTGTGTGATCGCCTCTCCAGCTAAAAAGAAATTCAACACCATCACTAATAAATTTACCAATAATATTTACGTCAATTATATAATCCCCATTTTGTTGAATTTGAAATCTACCACCCCTTTCATTTTTAATAAAACTTTTATAATCTGTAATCTTATTAGCTTGTATTCCAAATAATGCAAACAAATCTTCCGTTATCACTGTTTGTTGTAACAGTTTATCTTCAATTACATATGATAAATTATCAGAAGTCGTTACATATAGTTGTTTGTTATTATAATGTTCAAAAAGAAACACTTCACATCTTACTGTTTCTTACTAGTTCATCTTCTATTGCTTTATAATTTTTATTAAGTTCAAGAATTACTTCAGCTAAATCATCAAGTCGTTTTGTTGTAGCAACTTCAGAAGCAGACAAATTGTCTACAGCAGTCTTTGTTCTAGCTACTTTGTTTCTTGTTTTAAGAAAACATTTTTTACTTTTGTAATTTCTTCTGCATTAGTGGTAATTTTTTCTGCATTAGTGGAAACTGCTTGGGGTATTAGCAGTGACTGATTCTCCTTGTTTAGCTGATATTCCAACTACAAAGTCCAGATCATGTATTATTGTTTTAATTTTATTATTAAATTCGTTGATATCTTTTTGTAATATTTCTGTAAGATTACTTAAGTACTTTAAATTGTGACGTGTGTCGACATTACTAATCAAGATCCGAAGTTGTTTCTTAAAGTTTTCTATTTTAGAATTGAGCTCTTTTTTAAGGTTATTTAATGTAATGTCATGGTCATCACCTCTTTGTGAAGCTGCCTTTTCCAGTTCAGATTTATATTCTGCAAATTTATTTGAAAACGTATCGAGTAAATCTTGATTCTTTTTTCAGTTTCAGTATTTAGTTTATTTACTTCTGTTCTGATTTCTAACTGATACATATTTTGTAACTTTTTCTCAGCTTCAATAATCTTGTCTTTTAGTTCTTCATGTTTAATCATACTATTCTTGAATTTGAGTGAATAAAATGTTTAAATTGACTCGAAATACTTCTTTAATGTTTTCGTCTGTCAAGTCAGATTTCTCTTCAAGTTCTTTAATAGAATCAACCATAGCTTTCATTTCTTTTTCAATTTTATCTTGTAATTGAACTATTAATAATGAATTCTTTTTAAAATCTTTTGTTAATTCTTCAATATTCTTTACTTCTGTTTCTAATGTCTGTTTTATACTTTTAATATCTTCAAGCTTATAATCATCTATTACACCCTGAACTTTTTTAAACATAAACCGTCTTGAAACTGCATCGTTGGGTTTATCTGGATTCCCTAGGTTAATAAGGTTATTACCTCCCATATCCAATGCTCTGTTCATTGTGTTATCAATTTCCTTATTTCTGTGCAGATACGATTCCGTTTCCTTTTTAGGTTTTTTGAATTGTTTTTTAGTAGCATAATCACTTAAATCAATATCAAATTTAACTTTACTTATACTGTCGGGTTCACTTATTTGTTTTACATCATTAAAAACTCCCATCTATATATTACCAGTAAAGTTTTTTCTTAAAAACTTCCTTGGTTTGTCAATATATAAGAAATCATATTTTTGATTTGTTGCATTAGCAAAAGAGTTAGGGTTTATATTTTGTTCATTACAAATCATATCATTTTCTCGTTTACTTGGACTTTCAAATAAAATATAATGTGAACAGTTAATCCTAATATCTTTTGGTGCTTTATAGTAAGACTGACTTAAATAAGTAACACAACAGTTTTTGTGACGTCCTTGAAAGAAGTATTTTGTTATTTCATTTTGAACCTTTTTATCTTCACATACAAAATCATCAAATATTACTACTTTGTGTTTTTCTGATTCAAGATTCTCACAGGGTTCAATTTGGTTGGGATCAGCTGAATATTCAAGTATTTCATTTGGATTTATTTTATTTTTTTCTGCAATTCCATTTAAAAGTTTAATTAAATCCTGATATTTAGATTGTCCTAGGTTTTTAGCATACAAGTATAATTTATCATAATATATAAGAGGTTTTCGAAGTATTAGTGTATTTGTTTTTCCAGATCCAAAAGATCCACATATTAACATTCTAAAACATGAATCCGGCTAAAAGGATAATGTTGTTTAAAGTTATTATGCTTAGCATTACTTTTTGTATCATAATTTGGAATTTCCATTATATAATAATATTAAATTATCTTACAATATCTTACATTATCTTACATTATTATATAAATGCAATCAAAACTTAATGAAATGAGAATAAGAAAACACTTAGTCGGGCAAAAGATGAGGGCTCTTAGAGAAGAAATAATGAGAGAAAAAATTTAAAAAGCTACAAATCGGGATATCTACACTGAAATTTATAAACCAATTACTGAAGGAATAGAAAGTCAAAAAGAACAGTTATCAAGTCAGTTAAAAGCATTACCTGGAATGAAGGAGCAATAAGCGTTACTTCCAAAAAGTATATCAGAAGATCTGACAAGGTATTGCTGAATTAACTAAAGGAATGCAAGAAGAATCTAAAAAACAACAAGCTTTAAAATCGACTCCTTATTTTCATTCGGTAGATCGGAAAGAACCAGACTATACATCAATAGATTGGGGAAAAGACTGTACGCCAATAGATTGGGGAAATAAATTTGGGAAATTTAGAAGATTATGGAAGAGAAAAGATAGGAATAACTGAAACAACTGACGATACATCCAAAGAATTAGAAGAAGAAGAATTGGGAGCAAGACCAAAAGAATTTGATCCGGAGGTATTAAATAAAGAAATTGATTTAGGTCTTTTAGATGCAAAACAATATTGGACACCGCAAGAAGTGTTTGAATTTTTTCACACTGAATCTGAAAATCCTAATGAAAAAATGACTAGGGAAGAAGAAGAGGATATCATAGAAAAGGTATCAAAGAAAATTTAAAAAATTGGGTAATAAATCTGCTGCAATAACTATAATGAAAAACCCCACAGATCTTGATCTGAAGCAAAGGAAAGCAATTATAACTGAGTCGGATAATTATAAAAAATATAGAGAAGTAATCAATGATATTCTAAAACAAGGAAAATATATGGGAAAAGGAATACGATATCATAACCCATATAAAGTTTCACCAAATGGTCAATATGGAAATTTAATTATTAACTTAAATAAACTTTATGGTCTAAACAAATTAATTGCTAAAGATAGAATAACTGGAAAAGAAGTAATTAACAGTAAAGTAGATGATGATTTAATTGATTTGATTAATAAAAGATATAACAATAATAAAAAACATTCAATTCATTCTAGAAAAATATTTAAAGAATTAACAGAAAAATCAGGATTACCTATCAATAAAAGATCTATGAAATTTAAAAAAGTAATTAGGGGACAAGGCTATGACGTTTGTCCATATAATCCAGAAGAATTGGTTAATGACTTGGAGATAATTTGTGGTTCGATTGATGCTGGAAATAATAATGAAAAACTAAAAAATGAAGGTATTAGTAAAATTGATGAATTATTAAAAATGAATGAATTGTTACCAGAACAACATGAAATGTTATATAAAAAATATTTTTCTTGAATATATAAATGGAACAAAAAATAGTATTAAGTTCTCAAACAGTTAAAGATGATAATAAAAATACTCCGAGTGATTTTACAATCAGATTTAGTCGTTCTTTAATTTTAGATAAAAATAAAACTTATGTTGTCGGTTTGGATAGTATTAACACTATGACTTATTCTTGGCATAATATTAGTGATGAATATGATAATAAAAGAATTCGTTATAATAATGGTAAGGATTGGAAAGATATTATATTTACAAATGATTCTTACAGTTACACTGATATTAATAATTACATAAGGGAAACATTAAAAGTAATGATGATTATGAATTTGATAAATCAGACATTTCTCCAATAAGTTTGGAATTTGATTTAAGTAGTATTAAGGTTTTGATTTCAATTAAAGATAATTTTATGTTGGATTTAAGAATGTCAAATTTTCATACATTGCTTGGATTTGAGAAAAAAGCATTGAGAAATTATAAATTGGGGAACTACAACACCAAATATAACTAACTCTGTGGATACAATTTACATTCATTGTGATCTTATTGATAATTCACTTGTTGATGGTAATTTTAGTGATATTATCTATGCTTTAAGTAATGCAGATTTAACAAGAGCTTATCCATTTACAAAAGAGCCAAACAGAGTCGGATATTCTGAAATATATTATAAATTCAATAAGAATATATATTACAGATGTGTTTGGTAGAATAATTAATTTTAATGAGGTTGAAACAAGTTTTACATTAATATTAAAAGAAATTAATTAAAATTTAGTTTTATATAATGTACAAGAAAGTTTATGATAAAAAAAAAGGAATATTTATTTATGTTGATGCTCACACAGGAGAAGAAAATATCCACGGTACAGGTATCTTTGACACTTTAACGAAATTGTTTTCAAGTGGGGTTGCATCTTCAATTAGCACAGCTGGAAAAAAAGCTCTGGAAACAGCAGGAAAAACCGCGTTAGAAAGTGGAACAAAAAAGGTTGGAACGGAAGTTGGAAATTTAGCTGCTAATAAAATTGTTGAAAAATTTAAAAAGAAACCTGCTCCGGCAGTTGGTGATTTAATTGTTAATTGTTAAGGAATTACAAGAAAAGAATAACAGTAAAAATAATAAGGAGGAGGATATTGATATGAGAATATTGTCAGGATCGGGGACGCGTAAACGTATTAACAGTTTAATTTATAAAAAATAAAATAATATATAATATATACATGTTTAGAACAAAACAATATTGTGAAAGATACGAACTAACTCCTATTCAATTAGATACAGCCTTAATATCTGTCTTGGGAAATAATGTTAAGCAACAAAAAAACGGATATCACTTTACAATTAATGATAGAAGCTCATATTTTGATTGGTTTAATGGCTATTTTGAAGTAAGTTTTAAAGTTAATAAGTTTGCTAATGATGCTATTTATACTGATGGAGATCATGTTGCTTTAATTAATAATGCAGCTTCAATAATTGATCAGTTAGTGGTTAAACAAAATGGAAAAATTGTATATGATTGTAATAATTTATACAAGGTAGTAATTGTAAAGAATTTGGTTGAATTATCTAAGGATTTTGTAGAAACAACTGGAACAAATGAATTTATCTTTTTAGATACTACTAGTGTTGCTGAAGATAGGAAAGATAATGACGATTATAATTCGGGGTTTGCTATTAGAAAGAAATTAATTTTTAGAACTGCTGGTGTTGATCCAGGTGGAGTAATTGTAACAAAATTAATTCTATGGGTTCTGCGTTTAATTTTCAATGAATTTGGACTTAATCTAACTGCTGAAAGATTTACAAAAGCAAGATGGTCATACCTTCGGGAAATGGTGACACAATCAACTGATATACAACAAAATAATATAACCTTTAGAATAACGGCTGGTGTAACAAAACCACAACATGTATTTGTTTATTTACAACGACCTGATAAAAGTAATTCGCAAGAACATAATCCATATTTATTAGATACATTTAAAATTAATGCAGCAAATGATAATTGCACTTTGAGCTCTTGTCGTCTTGAAGTTGGTAATGGTGTTTTTTATCCAGAGACAGAATACGCAAGTATATCAAGAATATATGATGATGTAATTAATTATTATTATAAACAAAATAATAAGACTACTGGAAGTCTCTTAAATAGATTTAATTTTCTAAAATTGTTTGGATTTGTTCATTTTAACTTGGAATATAAAAAGGCAGTAACAACAGAAGATCCTAAGCATATTACATTAACAGTTAAGTTAAATATTCCACCGGCAGCTAATATTCGTGTTAACGCAATTGTATTGTATGAAGAAACAGTTGAAATAAATACTATTGGAAATGAACTTATTATTGTTTAAATAAAATAAAATTAAAATACAATAAAATTAAAGTAAATATAAAGTATATAATGTCATCAAATTATATTGAATATAAGGTTAATCTAACAGATGGGCAAAAGAAACATTTAGCACATGCTTATAATAATAAAATTTCATATACTTTTAGATTAAAAACATGAACAATTACGTGGAAACTTCCCTTTACTTTTAACAAAAACACAAATTAATCAAATTAAAAATGCTGTTGCAAATAAGAAGGGATTAGAAATTACAATTTCAAAAAAAACAGATGTCCAGTCAAGGTCAAAATGGTTGATTTTTAGGAGCTTTGAGTGGTTTGTTAGGAAAAACAATTCTTCCAATAGCAGCAAAAATAGCTCCAAAAATATTAGCCCCTCTAGGCATCGGAGCCCTCTCTGGGCTGGCCAGTACCGGTGTTAGTAAGTTACTTGGGAATGGTATGATTTCAGTAGCTAATGATAAGAGAAACATGATATCACCATATCTTACACCTAATCAAAGAAAGCAACTAGTAGGATCTGGAGTGATTAAATTAACACAAAAACAAAATGGTGGGTTCCTGGGTATGCTGGCTGCTAGTCTAGGGATACCTTTGATTACATCTTTGTTAACTGGGAAAGGATTGCAGATTGATTCCCAACGGAGGTCGTACAGACGAATTCCAATAGCAAAAAAAAAAAATTGTAAACAAACCAATTTCTAACTTTGAAATTGAACAATGGGTAAAACAACTTGGTATTAAAAACATTAGGGGTGTATTTAGTAGAGATAATTTACCAAAAACAAAGGCAAAAAACGAGTGTGGAATCTTCAATTTAGATGGCTCTGGTGGACCAGGAACACATTGGGTCTGTTATGTAAATAACATATATTTTGACCCATTTGGGCTTAAACCACCGGAAGAGGCAATGAATTTTATTCCAGATGTAAAGTATAACAACATAATATACCAGAAAAACAGAGTGTCCTTTGTGGATATTTTTGTTTATTTTTCATTAAGATGTTACAAAACAAAGTATCGTTGTACGACATATTGTATAAGGTTTTAAATATTAACAATGTAAATCAAAATGAACAATTATAAATTATTTTAAGAATTATTAGTCTGTGGGTGTCGCTTACTGTTATTTTAACGTCTGTAAACTTTAACAAACTTCTTTTTTCGTTATATATCGAATTTTATATTCCCAAGTTTTGCACCCCTGTACCGTATAATATTTTGCTCTTTACAAGGGGGGGTGCCGGATTCCATATCTAGAGTAGAATTATTAATCCATTCTTCGCAATCGTCAACTTCTACATCTATATGTCTTGTAATCGTTTCTTCTTCGATTTTTTTTATTTCTCCAATATTCGGTTTTGTGTTGTTTATTAAACCGTCGGTTAATGAATAGTTAATTGTTGTTGGTAGTTTTGTCGTTGGTATAGTTGTTTCTATGTGTTGTATTGTGAAACATTTTCCATCAGCTTTTATGCATATGGGTGTTGACAGGCGTGCTCCTAAATCAATATCTTTTTTCAATAAATACTCTGCTAACGTGTTCTTGTAGTTGTATACCTGTGAAAAATTTAGTCCACAAACAATGAGACGAGGAAATCTCAAGATGGTTACTGCAAAACTCATGTAACGCATGGCTGTTGAATATGCTATTCCCATTTCTTCTAAAATGTTTTTGAAGTTTCTTCCACTATCACATTTTGAGTGTATTTTAAGATATATATTTCCGCGTATAAAACACACAATTAATTTATATTTTTCTACGTTGTTTTCGAGTATGATGGTATTAGTGTGAGCAGTTACCAACCTTTCCAGGTTAAATCTATCTATATCAACTTCTAATCCTTGTAGACTTGTTTAGTGTATCCGTTTTATGTTCATCTCTTTCGTATGTGTCAATATTTTGTTTTATCCTATTAACTATATGTTTGTAAAATATTTCTTTATCCGTAGGTAATGAATTTTCCTTTTTGTGACTTCATTTTATTCCGTTCTGAATAAAATCTGGAAAGTAGATCCCTCGGAAGCACCGAAAATAAGGCAAACAGTGAAAATTGCAGACTCGGTTTGATTGAGTCTGTTCATGAGCAGTAATGGAAAATGCAACACTGCCCACGCCCCCTAGCACCGGCTTAAGCAGTATTCAATCTTCAAATCTAAATGAGTTGAAATCAATGATCCCGAAGGACCAGAAAATATAACAACACTGAGATGAAGTCGGGGCGACTTTTTACGGCCGCCACACAGCACTTAACACCCGCTGTTGTGAAGTAAATAAAATCTGGAAAGTAGATCCCTCGGAAGCACCGAAAACAAGGCAAACAGTGAAAATTGCAGACTCGGTTTGATTGAGTCTGTTCATGAGCAGTAATGGAAAATGCAACACTGCCCACGCCCCCTAGCACCGGCTTAAGCAGTATTCAATCTTCAAATCTAAATGAGTTGAAATCAATGATCCCGAAGGACCAAATAATATATCAACACTGAGATCTCTCTTTTAATTTTTGTAAAACTCTATTATTATATTCTTTGTACTTTTCTAATTCGTCTTTTTAAAGACATAAGTTCATTGCTATAATAATAGCATCGCTTGAATATTTTGTTACATCTTTTAATTCCATCTGAATGAGAGCCGGTTGTTAATTGTTTTATACTAGCGTAGTAAATATCGGCCGGGTTGTCATGACGCCTGACAAAGAGAGAGTTTATCATGCGGAGTGACAATCGATACTAGGTGTCAATCATTTCTCACTAGAGAGAAATCAATATCATTATTGCCAGCGTGGAACATTTCCCGCTAGTGAGAAATTTCGCGGAACAGATATAGTTTTACCATTATTTTTCTTTATCAAAGAAAGAAGTTTGTCTATATATCCGAAAGTCTCAAATGGAAATTTTCTACAGTCCTCCTCTGTTACAATATCCTTTTCTTTCGATGTAACAACTCTTTCCAAATACTCAATAAATGGAGGCAAATGTTGGTAGATATCCCTGAAAATAGAAAAAAAAATAGGTTGTTTGTAGGGTTCATACGCGTCAGGGAAATGTCAAAGAAAAAAATTTTCAAGGTCAGGGAATTGTTGGGGAATTTTACTAAATGTCAGGGAAAATGCCAGGGGTTTTTGTCTCAAAGAATGTGTACGAACCGCGGTTTACACCAATTTCAAAATATCCAAGCATTGAACACAAATATTTTTCTAAAGTTGGTTAAAAATAGCAAAATAAAACTTACATTTTAGTTGTTTCGTTTTCCAACAGTATTACAATCGTTGTTTGTGTTGTGGTATACTTTGTAGTGTTCTTATAAGTCCTTTCTTTAATTATTTAACTTTATAAGACATATCCTTTGTCATAATTGTTCAAAATAGCATTCTATTCCTTTATCTAAGTTGTTCTTTTCAATATGGCGTTATTGCGTTATTGAAATCTAGCATATTGATCGTCACCTCACGTGATAAACTCTCTCCTTGTCTGGCGCCATGTCAACCAGACTGATATTTGCTACGGTAGTATAAATCTAATGCAATAAGGACACTACTATTGAAAATTGTTTCTTAGTGTTTTAAATAGATTTAAACTTGTGAGGGCTTTTAATTGTGTGGGTAGACGGTGTTTCAACCCACTTACGTTCATAAACCAGATGTTTTTTTAATTGACTGGTGTTGGTTTTTTAGAAGAGGGTGAGGGTCGGGGGAGGTCAGATTGACCCTTCAATCTTACGTTCATCAAAGATAGAAACTTCTTCAAGATTTTCAGGGTACAAATGCATTGAGTTAGTATTTTAAGATTGGTTGGTTTTGGAATTTTTAAATTTGAATTGGTTGGCTTTGGATTTTTTTACAAGAAGGTGGCTAATTAAAATTGAAAAAAGTGTTGCCGCACAAACAATTCTTATACTACTTCCGTAAAACCAGTTTGATATCTTCCTCACATTGGTAAAACAACCGACCTTCCGTAAACCAGCTTGATAGCTTCCTCACATTAATAGAACAATCGACCTTCTGTGAACCAGCTTGATAGCTTCCTCACATTGAGAGAACAACCGACCTTCCGACCTTCCGTAAACCATCTTGATAGCTTCCTCACATTGATAGAACAGCCGACCTTCCGTAAACCATCTTGATAGCTTCCTCACATTGGTAGAACAGCCGACCTTCCGTAAACCAGCTTGATATCTTCCTCACATTGATAGAACATCCGACCTTCCGTAAACCATCTTGATAGCTTCCTCACACTGGTAGAACAGCCGACCTTCCGTAAACCAGCTTGATAGCTTCCTCACATTGATAGAACAGCCGACCTTCCGTAAACCATCTTGATAGCTTCCTTACATTGATAGAACAGCCGACCTTCCGTAAACCATCTTGATACCTTCCTCACAATGGTAGAACAGCCGACCTTCCGTAAACCAGCTTGATATCTTCCTCACATTGGTAGAACAGCCGACCTTCCGTAAAACAGCTTGATATCTTCCTCACATTGGTAGAACAGCCGACCTTCCGTAAACCATCTTAATAGCTTCCTCACATTGATAGAACTTAACTGCTGTGACGATAACGTCATCTGCGACGATTTATTCGTAAATGTAATTGTTTTGGTCTGGTTCTTTTTGCGGCATGGGAAACGTTATTTAAGCGTTAGTTTATTAAAATTAAAAACTTTGCGTCTTGCGAACCCAAAGAGGTAACATAGATTTATTGTAGTAGGCCCCTAACGATCTCTATTACATTTGGAACATGTTTCCAGAATCTTTCTAACGTTTAACACGAATATTTCCTGCATTTTTATTGTCATTGAAAATGGGTTTCGGATAGACTAATTTTCGGATGCTGATATTGTATATTGTGTATCGTTGTAATTGAATCTGAAATTGATGAATATACTGTAGCGATGTGGTTTAATACAGGGACTTAACTATGTTTTTGTACATGTATTTTCAGTTTGACGGATTTGTGATGTGACCAAATGATAGATTCTGAATTATTAAACATCATAAAATTCTGTGCTGCTCTTGGGTTATTTACAATTATCGTTCGATTGGTTGTTGCGATCCCCTGCCATTACAAGCCGACCTTCCGTAAACCATCTTGATAGCTTCCTCACATTAGTAGAACAGCCGACCTTCCGTAAACCAGCTTGATATCTTCCTCACATTGGTAGAACAGCCGACCTTCCGTAAACCAGCTTGATATCTTCCTCACATTGGTAAAAACAGCCGACCTTCCATTAACCATCTTGATAGCTTCCTCACATTGGTAGAACAGCCGACCTTCCGTAAACCATCTTGATAGATTCCCCACATTGACAGAACAGCCGACCTTCCGTAAACCAGCTTGATAGCTTCCTCACATTAATAGAACAATCGACCTTCAGTAAACCAGCTTGATAGCTTCCTCACATTGACAGAACAACCGACCTTCCGTAAACCAGCTTGATAGCTTCCTCACATTGGTAGAACAGCCGATCTTCCGTAAACCAGTTTGAAATCTTCCCCACATTGGTAAAACAACCGACCTTCCGTAAACCAGTTTGATATCTTCCTCACATTAGTAGAACAGCCGACCTTCCGTAAACCAGTTTGAAATTTTCGACACATTGGTAGAACAACCGACCTTCCGTAAACCAGCTTGATAGCTTCCTCACATTAGTTGAACAACCGACCTTCCGTAAACCAGCTTGATAGCTTCATCAATTTAATAGAACAATCGACCTTCCGTAAACCAGCTTGATAACGTCCTCACATTTGTAAAACAACCGACCTTCCGTAAACCAGTTTGATAGCTTCCTCACATTAATAGAACAATCGACCTTCTGTAAACCAGCTTGATAGCTTCCTCATGTCACAGGGTGAGAAAATGTGCAGCCAGACCGGGACTCGAACCCGGGGCCTCGGAATACCGTTCCGATGCTCTACCGACTGAGCTACCCGGCCGCCTACACATTTTCTCCTCTTTTCAATATTCAAGTCCTATACCGTGACATACTCCCCCGCTATATGAAATTCGTCCTCGAATTTCTAATGGGATAGAGAAGAAGGTAAACATGAACTCGGAGTATATTCAGTCACGGTCCCATGTTGGGCGCCAAATGTCACAAGGTGAGAAAAATGTGCAGCCAGACCGGGACTCGAACCCGGGGCCTCGGAATACCGTTCCGATGCTCTAACGACTGAGCTACCCGGCCGCCTACACATTTTCTCCTCTTTTTAATATTCAAGTCCTATACCGTGACACTCACATTGATAGAACAACCGACCTTCCGTAAACCAGCTTGATAGCTTCCTCACATTAGTAGAACAGCCGACCTTCCCGACTTTCCGTAAACCAGTTTGATATCTTCCTCACATTGATAGAACAACCGACCTTCCGTAAACCATCTTGATAGCTTCCTCAAATTGGTAGAACAGCCGACCTTCCGTAAACCAGTTTGATATCTTCCTCACATTGATAAAACAACCGACCTTCCATAAACCATCTTGATAGCTTCCTCAAATTGGTAGAACAGCCGACCTTCCGTAAACCAGCTTGATAGCTTCCTCACATTGGTAGAACAACCGACCTTCCGTAAACCAGTTTGATATCTTCCTCACATTGGTAGAACAACCGACCTTCCGTAAACTAGTTTCTTAGCTTCCTCACATTGGGAGAACAACCATCCTTCCGTAAACCATCTTGATAGCTTCCTCAAATTGGTAGAACAGCCGACCTTCCATAAACCAGCTTGATAGCTGCCTCACGTTGGTAGAACAATAATAATTAAGCTTATTATTATCACAAACGAAACCTTCGAAGACAGAGTTCAAATATCCTAATTGTCCATATTATCTTTGTAATCTTATCGTTCAGTAATAACGTTATTGTTTCATACAGAGAGTATTGTTTTTCTTCTTTCAAACTAATTTAAAGGCCATGTTTTTATTATTTTTTTTTAAAAAAAGAAAGAAAATAAACAAGGTGCCATAACATTGACATTGTTTTATTAAATAGTTGGTTGTCCATACTCGCACTAAGATATCAAATAAACGTATAAAAAAACACAAGGCGTAAATGCGACTGTTGGTGTAAGAGGTTGCTATAACTAAACTTTCTTATTGAAATATATGTTCGAATTATCGTTCCATGTTTAATTTAAACAAATGTTAAAACGCTAATATTTTTTTATATTATTGTACTTTTATAAATAAGTTGCAATTAAATATCAAGGTAACTTCATAAAATTCTGTCATGTTAAGACATCTCTATTATAATAAAGACCAAAAAAGAATTAAAAAATCACCTGGCGTGCATACAATTACAATTTCTCTATCCCGGAATGAGTTGTCCCTTGTGCAGATCGTCAAAAGAAAGAAATACACAAAGACTTTCCTCAAATGTCTCTCTTTTCTTTGCAATCAGGTATGCTTGTTATATGCAACATATTCTAGAATTTTCAAGTTCCAGGCTTTGGACATTTTTTTTTCGTATTTCATAAGCCTTAAATATAGATACAAGTTACTAATATTTTCTTGTTCCTTTTCGTTTCGCAAAGTATAATTACCATGTTGGATAGTTATTTTTTACGAAAAGGGATGTAAAAGTGCAGAAATTATTAATGAAAATATCGGCTTGTGGTGCCCCAATATTTGTTTCATTCCGTTTCGTTCAATTCAACAAAGTACAAATAGCCTTTTTCACGATGTATGTTACTCTAATTTTCTCATATTTTCTAATGGCCTAATGGTATTTAACAAAATCAGTTTACATTGTCTTTTTATAAATTTTTAATACCTTTACAATAATTACAAAGAAATGTTCCCAAACAGGGTCACGAGTTATATTAATCAAATTAAATACATTTGAACAAATTTGTGACGAAATAGATAAATGAACCAGACCAATTAGACAGTGATTTATAGGGTGATGATAACCGTATATACACGATGATAACATTCGTACATACAATCAATTTAAACAGAGGCTCTGTATGTGTAGGTTACTAACCGAGTAGGAGGTGTTCATGAAATGAAAATACCCGCACTCGTGCGAATCTTGACACCGAGAGCGCGTAGCGCTCGAGGTGTTACCGCACGAGCGCGGGTATTTTCATTTCATGAACACCGATCTAAGGGGTAAGTAACTGACTTACACAACGTCATTTTAATTTGTTAGTTTTTATTTATTTATTTATTCATTTATTTATAAGTCTTTCCTTCTCCCAGTCAGAAAATAAATTATATTGGGAATTACTTTAACTTCAGCAGGTAAATTGAAATACGTAAAATGATATTAAAAAAGTTTATGAAAGTTCTGCTAATTCGCCAGTGTAAATGCATTTTTGTTCACCAATTATTTGTTGGGAGTTTTATTATCTTTTAATGTACATCTTCACACTTAGGTTGCATGTTTATAAAACATTTTTGACGATAAACTTAGTTTCGGACTCTGCATTTATGGTTTCGTCGTTATCGTGGTCGCTATCATCATCATCATCACCATCATCATCTAACAACAATAATTGAAATGATTATCTTCTTCTTCTACTCCTCCCTGTTAAGTACTGAGCCGTGAATGTATCTTGTAGATGAAAACATGACGATCGTGATTCAAAGGTCAAAAAATACAATATTTAAAAAAGACTGTTTAGTCATATTTGCGGATTTAATCACCTCCCATTTATAAAAAGTCATCCATATGACAATTAAATATTGTAAGTGTCCATTAACTAGATGTTTATTGCTCATTAAATAAATAAATTGACGAAATAATTTTATTTCCTTTCCAAATTAAATGCTATATAGAAATTAAATAGCTTCTTTGCTTTTGTTAGATTAGATGAAAACTACCAGAAAGAAAATGCAAAACATATTCCATTAAATATATTTCAAAAGTGTTGACAACTAATTCATTGTCAGAATTGAGGAAATTAACTGCCGTGTTCATTATTATGGTTTGCCTGCACAAAGACAGATGGGTGTCTTTGTTACAATCATAATATGCAGTGTATGATGTATTCAGCAAAAATAATTGTAGTCATAGCTTTTAAACTGAAATTAGGTTGGATATGAAAACCATGTGGTGGTTCCTGCATGCTAATTTCCCGACGTTAACCATTTCCTATGTAAATGGGGTTACCATAGATTCGATCAAACGAGAGCGCGTTAATTTATTATGTCTTTCTAACTAAACACTTGGCCTGACCAGACTCTAAAAGGCACCAAGGCATGATTTTTTTCTGAAAATGATATACACGTGCTAAGTACAAAGTTAGATTAACGACTCAACATTATATTTCAAAGTTCTTTCATAGGTATAAAGTTAAGCAGGTTATGTTTCAAGACCCATCCGTGTCTAAAAGTATGGACAAAAGTAGCACATGTTAAGGTCGAGGTTCAGAGATCCTGAAATTCTACAAGACAAGAGTGATGTATTTTAAGTCATTTTAATCAAAATAAATGATCTTCAATCTGGTTGGAAAAAAAGACTAGTGGTTCGAGGAATAACTTGACATTCTACAAGACAAAATGTCAATTTCAAAGCATTTCGGACCAAAAAACTTAACAAATCCACAATGCTTGCATGAATATTTGAGGTAGAGGTAGGGAGTATTTTGGAGGCATTTCTGATAAATATTGTAATATGAGGTACTCTTGTGACAACTAACTTGTTAAGGTATTAGCTAATCATTCATACATGTATATTATTCATCATTTTATCATTCAAAAACGTATAGATGTTCATTGTTTCATACGGGAACCTCATTATTGCAGCTTCTTCCGGGTCACGAAAACGAAAGCTATTTTAAGCATATCTTAACTTTTTAAACTATATGTCAATGACAAATGGATGAATGCCCGGGGGAGGAAGTGTCACACGAAGGATGGAGTTCTTCTGATAACCTGTCATGTTTTCTTCTGATAACTGTTACGGAGTTCCTGGAAAACGTTACGGAATTCCGGTGATAACTCTGAAGATGTCACAGAGTTCTTATGATAACTTTTATTACTGCCAGGGTGTTTCTTGAGTTATGTTAAGATACTTTTTAGCTAATTTTATTATTTAAAAAGGGTGTTAACGATGTTCTAACGTAATATATTTATCCAAGGCACAGTATTGTGGTTATATAATGTACGGTATGAGTCTTTTGTAAAGTTTAAAACTATATGCAGTATAATGACATATATAGTAAAATACGAATAGATAATAAATGCAGTAAATTGTATTTTTTCGTTCTATCAATGGATGTGCTAATGTTCGTGAACAACGATTTATTGGTTTCCGTTTTGATTGATCACTGAATTGAAATCAAATCCGTTATCTTTAATTTAGGGTACATCTATTTGCTGCATTTGCAGAGGCTGTCTGTTTCTGAAGTGGTTGATCGGATTAATGATAAAAAATAATGCTATATAGTATGATTTACCATGATAATTATAACTTTACCATCATGATTGTTTAAATCCTTCATATAATTGACACTGAAAAAGTACAGTGACAATGCGACACTACACAACACAGAGAGCGAGCTACCGCTTCATGTGTAATCAGTTGACATGAGTCATATGATGCTATAGCATATTTACCACAGATTTGAGGCAGATAACCGACATGTTCGTAATGTGACTGGCGTTAATACTGCAGTATTGTCATTACATCTTACAGAATGCATATAATTTTCGATGCGCTGAATACTGCGTACCAAATAGGGGGTTGTCATCCTCATACGTGCATATACTATTTGTCATATAGAATACCATAATAAGTGAATAATGTGAATTTTAAAGTGCTATCTAAATGCTATAAGATGAATAGAATGGCATTTTAGAGTTTAGCTGGAAATATTATAAAGTAAGAGGATTCTGCACTTTCTTGCAATAGAATCCACAATGTAATTTCCAAGCCAATTAATTAAGAAATAATAAATATGTCCCTATATTTTATCAGTTAATAAAATATGGGCAGTCGTTCGGATGCGAATATTAAATCACTCGTGCTACGCACTCGTGATTTAATATTCGCATCCGAACGACTGCCCATATTTTATTAACTGATAAAATTATTGGAACATATTTATTATTTCGATTCTAACCACGCAAATTCTGCGCATTTTACAGCACTACATTTTAGCTCAATATGTCATTCGGCTGGCCATATGCTATTACAAGTTTTAAGTTGTGAAAATGCTATTTTCAATAATATCTAAGGTCAGATATAGAAATCAGATGTAAATACTTTATTCAAACCTTATATATATATGCAGTTTCTTAAAATAGTACACGTCACTACATGATGGCACTGAAACATACACGCCAGAACATTGCGGCATATAAACACGTAAACACTTGAGTCTGGAAGATTGGAACATGAATTGTAATTTTATTTTAGTAATGTCAGAGTAGAATCTAGTTGACATTCGTGGTGCTTACAGCGCAGAAATTGTAAACTACGTACACGACCAGATAGATGCACTGATGTTGAGGTTGAAACTTACCGGGCTGGAACATTTTCTTACGGTAAAAATATAAACAAATAAATTCATCAGTTAGAAATTGTTTGTTTCAGAAAATTTGATGTACATTTTATTACTACTGCTTAGCACTGAAAAAGTCGAGTATTTAGTCGGCATATAACGGAAGCAGAATAGAATCTCACCGTAGGGTGGAATGGAACAGCTATATTTTATCGTAGATTCTGTATAGGCGATTTCGCTATATGTTTATATAGCAACTGCTGCGGATCGTGTTAGAAATGAAAATAAGAGTATATTTCTGTAACTGTTTAACACTGTACATCATTTATGTGCAATTTGTATTTAAAAAATTAACCATAGTTAGCCAGATCATCATTATTAGCGTACACAGTTCCTTTAAAAGTAACATCTAATCAGAATAACAAATATAACACTAAAAACTTATTATTGGAACTCAAAAACACACATACCGTACATTATATAACCACAATACTGTGCCTTTGATAAATATATTACGTTAGAACATCGTTAACACCCTTTTTAAATAATAAAATTAGCTAAAAAGTATCTTAACATAGCTCAAGAAACACCCTGGCAGTAATAAAAGTTATCATAAGAACTCTGCGACATCTTCAGAGTTATCACCGGAATTCCGTAACATTTGAAAAATTGGGCATAAAATTGTTAGAAAGTGGTATATGTTTGCAACTTTGCACTAAAATTATTCTATTGCATGTGCTGCGGATTAAGAACGTGAATAAGAAGAATAATATGTATGAATGAGCAAACGATTTCGATATTTTACTCAAAATGTCTTCTTTTCAAAGTAGTGGGGCTGATTATTAGACTAAACAGTTTTTTCTGACGCATAGTACAAGACATCAGGCAACCTTGATCATCAAACTTTAGTTTTACACCCCATTCTCTCTATTTAAAGATAAATAATTACCATTTTTTTCTACGATTCCTTGGCACGTCATTCAGAAATCAGACGAACTCCGTAACAGTTATCAGAAGAAAACATGACAGGTTATCAGAAGAACTCCATCCTTCGTGTGACACTTCCTCCCCCGTGGAATGCATCGAGTGTTTACGTAAATAAAATGCAGAATATGCAATTATTCAGAAATCTCGCAAGTATTTACTTTGACAAACTAACGCATTTTGTTTGACTGTCGGTGCCACATTCACTTGTAAATATTGTCGCCATATTTCCTGTTATTGGTAAAAACTCTACCATACTGTATCGCCGATCATTTATAGTTTATATTGTGACTTATAAATCGTAGGAGCCCTTTTTACCCAGAGTAAGATTAAGAACATTATAGTAAGCCCAATGGAAGACTATTTCTTGCTCATCTGGAGTGGCGGATGGTTACACAGAAAGGGAAATTCCGCAGAGTTCCTGATTGGTTGAAAATGGCCGTTTCGGTGGAATCCGGGATTCTGATTGGATGGACGGTTAAATTACCGCTTTCAACCCTGCCTGGAATCGAAGTATTATGGCGTGGAACATATAAAACTGGGTGCGCAGCCGGAACGCCAAACCAAAATTACAGTAGTCAAATTTCTTTAATAAATCATTATAAATTTAACCGAATACTAACGTAATATTATAGTTAACATTTCCCTGGAGGATCAGAGAACCATACAGGAGCCGACAAGCAGCAATGTAAATATAAGTTTAGATAAAATACGGATATCACACAGACTTTACCAGAACATTTGATTAGATCTATTAAATCAGATTAACATTTAAAATAATATTACTAACCTTACTAAATTTTAGCTGTAATAATTAAATTATTCATTAAACATATAGCTTATTTAATTCTCCCTTTATTAAATTCCGCTCGACCCTCAGTAAGTATTCGGAAATTGTCGTCTGCCGTCGTAGCCGAACGGACGTTAGTAACAGGACCGAGTACCAGTCGTTTTTCCCGCAAGCCGAAACTGGTGATCTATTACCGACAAAAAGTCTCAACAAAATCAGATTGAAATAAAACACAGTACAGGCATTGATAATTGGAGTACAGTTAAAGGTTTTGCATTCTTTGCAACTTTATTGCCCTTTATTTTCTTATGAAAATTTTGTCCAGATCATTATTCTATGACCTCTCAAGATAGTGTGTCATACTCCATGAGTAGATAGATCACAATATGGAGATGGCAGAGTGCAAAATTCATCACTCTAACTCATTACTTTGCAAAGTTATTTTGTTTTTTATCAAATATAGACTTTGTTCCAACTACACATATATATGTATATATAGTGAAATAAAGTATTGTTTGGTAGTAAATTTATCAAATGTTCGTTTTTGGCAAGACAGGATGTTGGCAAGTATGAAAGAATTATTACCCTCAATTGTATTCAAGACCATTGAAATATCTTTCAAATTCAGTCTTTCTCACAAGTTTCAAAATTTCTATTGTGGTTTGATTAGCAGTTGATTGCACATGTTCAACGCACATAATTTTTCCGTTTATGTCATTTCAAGTGCTTTCAAGCCAGTGCGTTTCTTCGAAACACGTTTCTGTGTTACCAGCCGTATACAATATTACTTCAAATTTACAGCGTAGGCATAGTTGCATGTTTTAACATGGTGTTTTCTTAGTATACATAATTGTTCTTTACTTTACTTTACTTTACTTTACTTTACTTTAAACACGAGATACGTGATGCTGCAGCCACTTCAAGCCAAACTGTCAATTAAAGTTGCCAAAACCCTTAATTAAAGGGTTTTCATGGAACATAGTGCACCCAATATAAAATAGTTCCAGAGAGGATCTAAGTGTAGCGTGACAGTACATTAAAGCCTCAACAAATGAACCGAATTGAATACACGTTTCTGTTTACATTATTTTAAAAACATTTATAGTACCGCCTCAATAGTTTAGTGGCAGAGAGCGCTGGAGGTATGGGATTCGAGCCACGGTCGCGACATACCAAAGGCGTGAAAAATGGTTGCTTCTTTGCTTAGCACTGAGTATTTAACGGGTTGTACCAGGAGGTAAAAGAAGCCCAGGGAAGGCATCTGTTACCAGATACCATGTTTGTTGCACAAGAGCTTTGTACCTCAGGTTGTATAATGATTATATGAGGTATTAAATAAAGATTTTCTTCATCCTTCGCAAAATTGAAACTTATTGTGGTGAATCAAAACAAGTAGACTGACAAAATTTTGTCAAAAGTTTTGATATTAAATTTTTTCGTTAGAAAGATAATAACGTTGCCGTTTTAATACATATATTCACAGGTTGCCATTAATTCATAAAACGTTTGTCATGACAGACCCGGCCATTTCCACTCCCCCCTTTCTACAACAGACATCACTTTCAGCGGAGAATTCAAAATATTCTTTTATGCATCAAATCCGAATCAGGAACTTAAACCATTTCCGAGACGACGAACCGCCTACCTGTTTTTCAGTTGAAAAATGCACATTTTTGACAAAAGTTGCATCTTCAGATTGACCTGTCTTCAAACTGACCTGTCACTGTCAAAAATGTGATTCTATGTCATATTAAAAACCTGGCATGAATCACACTTTAATATGAGCCTGTATTGCGGGAAAAGTGTAATTTGTAGAAAATGAGGTCCAACATTCCAAAATGACTTTGTAACGAAACCATAATGTAGGAAACCCTTCTAGAAACAGGAAATTATTAAAGGACAATACATGTATATAGATCTTCTTTGAGGCTTTGAAGTCTGTCCACATAGGTTTTCATAACAATACGAACCACATACTGCATGTATTGTAATTTTGCATCTTTGTTCATTAATTTTCTCGAGATGTTGACTTCTCATTTGAATGGAATGGACAAGATCAATATTTACCTACAGTTTGAAATGGATAGTTCCAGACAATGACGTATTGTGCTATATCGTCTTGTTATATATAATCATCGCTAGTAGACTGGTTTTATGTATACTGCGTCTAAGTGTTTCTGGAATCGGACGACTTAATTTCTGAATTAAGATTTGAAATAAGAAAACATGAAAAAACAAGTAACATTTTTGATGTTTATATTAAATGTAAATATGAGCATTAGTGTGATTTCACAGACAATACAGAACTGCCGGAAATGATATATGAACTGTGTTCATATTCATACATTTGCAACAAAACTGCGGTCCACTCCCTTAACATGGAGGCGACCTCATCTACACTTATAGATCCAATTCTAGTTTCTGATGATTTATCGTGTCTACACAGTGACGTTTTTACAGTTCCTGACAATATCAGTGATCATAAAGCGATTTGTGCATTTTTCAAAGCCCCGTTTTCTTGTCAAATGTCCAATAAAAGGAAAGTATGGTTATACAATAGAGCAGACTTCAGTCCCTAAATAACTATATTGCAAATGCTGATTGGTCGTTTCTTAACTCTACTAACGTTAATGATGGTGCAGTTTTATTTACTGAAAAACTATTAGATTATATGAAAAAGTGTATACCATATAAAGAAGTTACTATCAGACCATACGACAAACCATGGTATGATTCAACCATAAGACTGTATTCTCGCAAACGTGATAGACAAAAATCCATTGCAATTTCTACTCATAATACAAACCATTGGAATACTTATAAAAAATTAAGAAACAAAGTAAACAATTTAAAAAAACATGCCAGAGAAAAATTTTATGTTAATTTGGAGGACAGCCTTGTCGATTTGAATACAAACAATCAAAAACAGTATTGGAAGCTTCTGCGTAGTTTTCGTAAAACTAAAAAAATTTCAGAAGTTACCCCCCCCCCCCCCCCCCCCCCCTTGAAAACTTGTAATTCTGACGGCACAGAAACGTACCACTTCTCTGACTCTGAAAAAGCTAATTGTCTAAATGAATACTTTGCATCAATATCACACCTTGATGAGTTGATGAAGTGCCATCGCATATGCCCGACTATACAGATGCTAGTTTATCTACTATAGAAATACAAGAATCAGAAATTCAGGACATAATTAAAATCTTAGATATTAATAAAGCAGTCGGTGAAGACTTAATTAGTCATAAAGTATTGAAAAATATTTGCAAAACAATTTCCAAACCTCTTTGTACATTATTCAATAGGTCTTTGTCAGAATGTGTTTTTCCTGAAATTTGGAAATCAGCAATTGTAATGCCACTTTTTAAGAAAGGAGATAATAAATTGACTTCTAATTATCGTCCTATTTCACTTTTAAGTTGTCTAGGAAAACTTATAGAAAGAATTCTGCACAAACACATGTATAACCATTTGGTAGCTAATCAACTTATTTACTCTAAACAATCCGGCTTTTTGAAAGGACATTCTACGGTTTATCAATTATTAGATATGTACCATCAAATTGTTCAATCTCTAGATACCAAAACTTATACTTGTATTGTATTTTGTGACATCTCTAAGGCCTTTGATAGAGTTTGGCACAAAGGTCTCCTTTATAAACTACAACTAAATGGTATCAAAGGAAATTTGTTAAAATGGACCAAGAGTTATCTTGAAAACAGAAACCAGAAAGTTTTTGTTGGCTCTTCTTTATCTGAACCTCTCAGCGTCAATGCCGGGGTACCCCAAGGCTCAGTCCTTGGGCCCCTTTTCTTTCTAGTATATGTTAATGACATCATTGAGAATTTGTTATGTATTGCACGTCTTTTTGCGGATGACACTTCTTTAGCATGTACTACATCTTCTTTGACTGATCTTGAAGGAATTGTTAACCATGATCTTGCCATGATAAATGCATGGTCTAAAAAATGGCTTGTAGATTTTAATCCGAATAAAACAGAAGCAATGTTTTTTACTTTACAACAAAATATCAACAAACCATTTTTGACATTTGATAACGTACCTGTTAGATTTGTTGAACGACATAAACACTTAGGTTTAACACTAAGTTCAAATGGAAAATGGCATGACCACATTGACCAAATAACTACATCAGCTTCAAAATTGTTAGGTATGATGAGAAAATTAAAGTATACTCTTAATAGACAGACTCTTTATCAAATATATATATCTTTCTTAAGACCTGTTTTAGAATATGCTTCTGTAGTGTGCGACGGCTGTACTCAGTACGAAAAAGAAACACTAGAAAAAATTCAACATGAAGCAGCCCGTATTGTAACTGGACTTACCCGGTCTGTCTCAATTCAAAATTTATATCAGGAAATTAACTGGCTCTCACTATCTGACAGACGATTATATCAAAAACTTTTAATCACATTTAGAATTCGCAACGGTGATGCGCCCGGGTATTTGAATAATATTTTTCCAAACATTGTCAACAATTCTACACATTACAACTTAAGAAACGCTGAAAATTTTATAATCCTCAGTCGAAGAACTCAAATATTTTCTAATTCCTTTGTGCCTTCTACTATTGATATCTGGAACAATTTGAGTCCTGAAATAAGAGCCACAAACACCTTATCAAGTTTTAAAAGATTGTTAAAAAATACCGTTTTTCCAACTACAGAAACTCCAAAATGGTATCTTGTAGGAGAAAGAAAATTTTCTATAATTCATGCAAGGCTTAGAAACGCGTGCAGTAATTTGAATTTTCATTTATTTTGAAACCATCTGTCTCAGGACTCAATCTGTTCTTGTGGAGAAGATATTGAAGACGTTAAACATTTTCTTTTCACTTGTACGAAATATACAAATCAAAGGATTAAACTTTTCCACGATCTAAAGCAATTTCATCCTTTAAATACCCAACTTCTTTTAGTTGGTAATTCCGAATTGTCATATGAAGACAACTGCAAAATATTCTGCTCAGTCCAACATTACATAAGATCAACCAAACGCTTTTGAGACTCACCATATTTAGCAGGCAATATTATTCAATTTATTCATATATAATTATATAAGTTTATTATTGACAAGACCCCAGTTGTTTCTTTTTTATGTTCTTTTTCCCCAAATGTAGTACATGTTAATGCAATTGAATTGCATCTTCTTTTTTTTTTTTTTTGTACTCTTACATCTTTTTGTACACTGACTAGTCACAAATATGTTTGTCTATATAAGTCACATTACTCGTTTCTCCTTTTTAAAGTTTTTTTCCCTAATGTAGTACATGTTAATGCAAGTTAATTGCATCATTTTTATTCTTACATCTATCTATACATTGCCACTAGTCACAAATGTGATTGCTTTTATAAGTACACATGTACTTGTACCCCATACTTATTTCAACTCTTTTTTTTTCTTTCCATTCTTTTGTAGCTATTATATTGTAATTTTATTATTTACCACACATGTACCTGATTAGTTGTCATTGTTGTAAATTAAATATGTAAATATTTGCATTAGGGAAGACCCGTTACTAATGTTGCGAGAACTTGTGGGTCGACCCTTTTGCCTATTATATGTACAATTGACGTAGTTTTAGTTATCTGTTTATATATGTATATATTGGCAATAAAACATGTTTAAACTAAACTAACATGGAGGGTATGGATCCTTGTTGTTCTTCGTGTGGTTGTGACGAAGACTGTGGACTACGTCTTGACTGTTGTTTCGATTACCTCGACAAATATAAACTCGTAGAAAAAGGAAAAGTGGCTTGTATTGACCCAGCTGTAAGATTTGATGATGCTGAACAGACAGATGTTGTAAAGAATGGTTACCTAATGATACAAACGTGCGGCAATGTATATGTCAATACTTCTGAAGACAATAACGTTATAAATTACTGTCGACTTAAAGATAATGATGGAAATTCCTTATTTGCACCTTTTTCTTCATTAGTGACCAATTATATATACGTAAACAAAGAGTAAACCCGAGGGATCCATCATTGGTGTTCGGTGAAGCTCCATCAGTAGATAACATTTTTACCCACCCGAGACTGGAGAGATAAAGAATGCTCCGTCAGTAGATAACATTCTTACCCACCCGAGACTGGAGAGATATAGAGAGGGCGCACCGCTCAAGTCTTAAACGAGGCTGTGCCGAGTTTAAGACTTGAGCGGTGCGCCCGAGGGTTGGGATTTCCGATCTTCACCGAACACCAATGATGGATTCTATTTCTCACTTACCACAACAGAAACAATAAAAACAAGCATGAAAATATGAAACTATTTAAAACGCGGGAAATTGACGTCCGTAAGCAGAAGTGACGTCGTGACATTTCAGTGACGCACAATAACAAAGTTCCGCTTTAGTTTTATCGTTTGTAGCGTAACGGTATGTTCTTATCATAAAGTAATGAATTTTGAATCGAGAAATACACTATAAGGAACGGAGAGAAAAGATAAAGGTACCTGACTTTTAATTATTTTACATAAATAATATGTATATTCAGTGCATGAAGTAGTCCATCACAGGAGTGTGGGATAACCCATGTGAGATAAGATTTTCCAGCATTTCTAAAAGTAGAGATTTTTCTGTCCGATAAGTGAGAAAAAGAATGCTCCATCAGTAGATAACATTCTTACCCACCCGAGACTGGAGAGATAAAGAATGCTTCATCAGTAGATAACATTTTTACCCACCCGAGACTGGAGAGATAAAGAATGCTTCATCAGTAGATAACATTCTTACCCACCCGAGACTGGAGAGATAAAGAATGCTTCATCAGTAGATAACATTCTTACCCACCCGAGACTGGAGAGATAAAGAATGCTCCATCAGTAGATAACATCATACGTTTAAGAATGTATTAAACAAATATTGATAAAAAAAATGCAAAGATCTCGTTCCTGACATCTATCGAATAAAAAGCTTTTTTTTACTCAACACACAGTAAACGTTCGTTTTCCTTTGCATGACATGTATAGGGCTGTTGAAGGGCAGCAACCCTCAACTATTCAGCAGCCTTGGTAGTTTAATGAATTTAGAAACTAGAAAAGGGGGCATTATTTTGTAAAATAACAAAAGAGAGTTATGGAAGCTGTATAACCCATAGTGGACAAATATTTTAAGCTGCAAAATATTCCCATTCGTGGATACTGAGATACTAGCTTACATACAAAAACAAATAAAGTTGTTTTTTGTAAAATAGCAAAAACAGAGATATTAAACCTGTGCAGTGTATTTCAGTTCATCTGAGTAAGAGTGTGTGAAATTTCGGTAGTCCGGCTAAAAATTTAGATAAATTACTATAAAATTTCACTCATGGAAGAAAAAGTATAACTTCTTTTAATGAAAAATAATGTTCTTCTTGTATCTTAGACACGAATAGACTTTGCTAATACTTTACATGTTTTCAGAAAATGTGTATGACAATTAACTGCCCAGAAGGAATGATTCAGACAAGGAACGGTTGCTCATACTTTGCTTTGAGATGGTTTACTCCTTGGCTACTAATGCAGGTCAAGCTTTTACCTAAAACGGGAAGCAAGCTCCAAGTTTAAAAACTGCCATCTGTTGAAGCACCAGAACGTACACATCCATTTCTTTGGTTAAAAGTTCCTTGTCGGAGGGCAGGCTTACTTCACTTCATGTGTATTATTCCACTGCAGAGCAGACGATACAACACAACGCAGGAAACACTGAAACTCTAACTTACGTAACATCATTTGTTGTCCGAATATTGAAAATGGTCCAGATTGACAAAGGAGTAGATCCTTCTGTTACTATTTCGCTGTATCATAAGTGTGTTACTGAAATCTGGCAGGCAAAACTTGGAAAAGAAGTATACACATTTGATGCATATTTTGATAAATACAACGGTTACATTCAGGATGGGCGTCAAGTGCTGCGGAAATGGCCGGGGGATGGGCCTTACTTCCAGGAGGACACTGCTAGACCCGCATTATACAAAATACTCGTTGAAAGTCCGACTAGCGTCAACTCATTAATAGCTTATCGAGGCATTAGACTGAAGAAACCTTACTTTTGTAATCAGGTAACAATACAATTAAAACTGAGAAGTAAACTGTTCCAGAAATAATTTGACGAACTGGTTCGGTTTAGCATAAATATGCCTGAAGTTTTGTACTACATTCATCCGCCGAGAAATGCTGGACTAGGTTGTAATAGTGATATGTAAGAGTAAACATTGATTTTTTTCCTTAACAGAACATTCTATAAAAGATATTTAGCATGTCCATGAATAGAACCGTACAATTACTTCTTTTTTTTTCATCTTTGAAATAGTCCTGGTCTAGACAGGCAGCAATATGTTTAAATATTTACCGTGAAGTCATGTCATGTCGAAGACTAATTTGTTAAATATTATTTTTATGTTTCTTTCTCTAAAACGACATAGAAACACATTGTACAAAATTTTGCTTGTTATAAATATAATTACTAATGATATAATAACTAATGATTCTTCTCTATCTTTCAGGTCCATGTGCCGAAATCTGATGTTGATATCAAGTTTGGAGAGATTCTGATTATATCCAAGAATATTTCCTTGGGGACAAATGAGTACATTGTAAATAAGCCTATACTAAATGGAGACGTCAATATACCATCCTTGAACGTTACAACATTTTCTGTATGTATTGAGGATTACGATCCCAGCTCTAAACACGCTTCAGGAAGTAAGAGTTTTGAAGTGCTCCTGATGGAAGTACTTACTTGCATACACTTTGTAGGTTATCTACTTCCATGAACAACATTCTCAGTCTGTATTGATGTCGACAATCCTATCAAACACAAGCTTCAGGAAGTAATGATTTTAAAATACTCCTGATGCAAATAATTACTTACCCAGTCTTTGTAGATATATATATTATATATACTACCATGTACAACATTTTCTGTCTGAGTACGATCCCTGTTTTACACACGCATCAGGAAGTAAGGATCTTAAAATGCTACTGGTGGAAGTAATTACCACACTTAGTAAGGTTATCTACTTCCAAGAACAAACAAACTTAGTTAAGTTATCTACTTCCATGAACAAACAGACTCAGTAAGGTTATCTACTTCCACGAACAAACAGACTTAGTAAGGTTAATCTACTGGTGCAAGTAATACACACACTAGTAAGGTTATCTACTTCCACGAACAAACAGACTTAGTAAGGTTATCTACTTCCATGAACAAACAGACTCAGTAAGGTTATCTACTTCCATGAACAAACAGACTTAGTAAGGTTATCTACTTCCACGAACAAACAGACTTAGTAAGGTTATCTACTTCCATGAACAACATTTTCTGTTTGTATTGAGGAGTACGATCCCAGCTTTACAAACGCTTCAGGAAGTAAGGATCTTAAAGTACTCATGGTGGAAGTAATGACTTGCTCCGTTTTAGCAGATATACTTCCATGAACAACATTTTCTGTCTGTATACAAGCTAACACAAGCTTCAGGAAGCAAGGTCTTCGCAAAGCTCCTGTTGGAAGTAATTACATTTGTACCTGCTTAGTCTTTAGTCATCTACTTCTGTGAACAACATTTTCTGTCAGTATTGATGATTTCAATTTGTTTCAGTAAAAGTCCCTAATGGAAAAAATGTTACATGTGTGGTGTTTGTATATCTTATACAGATGAGAAATGTCAAAGAATATCGTCAAAATCAAGTAGAACGAGATGTATAAGGATTTATTTCTGTAATATTACATTGTATTTTACTTCTTCGATTATTGATTACGAGTACGACCATATCTACATTACATCTGCATAAAGTAAGTACGACTTGTAATGCAAATATACTATCGGAGTCATACATTCTGATAATTTTGATAAGCTACACTATTGTAAACTCAAAACAATCATTATGATATGTGTCGTTTTACACCAAATAATCGAATGCTTTGTTCTTGGTCACTCCTTTGGTTTGAGATCAAATTACATTGTATTTTAAAATAAATTAAAAAGAGCAGCTTTAAAGCGACAACCTGTAGAGTTTACGCCTTTCTTGCCTTAATCCGATGATTAGTGAACATCAAAGGAAAAACTAGACCCTATGTCTTTAAATACTCAGGTCTCACTAGCTGCAGAACAGGGATTTCATCTTAGAGCATAAAATAATAAAACTTTTGGACAATACTGAAAAAATATTTCCGATGCCTCTAAAACTTAATTAAGTTAGATAGATCTATTAAAAACATGAAATGTAACTTTAAAATATAAAAAAGATGTACGTGCAAATAGCATTCAAGATATGATTCGTAATTCAAACAGATCTAATAAATAGACATTGACTTAGTCGTGTAAATAAATGATCCGATGTAAAACGAAAAGCGGATAAAACCCATAAATGTACGAAAATGTAAATATTCCTGTTTCAGACAGTTCAAATATATTTTAATAATTTTCACACACTTTATTAGCTAAAACAAATTGTCTATAATTTACCACAAAACTGAACAAATACTTTGTGAAGAAGTTTGTATGTGATTGCATCCGCAGTAATACGCAGTCCACCGTCTGTATTTTCATAAGTAACCTTCTCACTACGTTTAGACGCAGTTAGCTTCTTTTTGAATAATTTATCAATGTTCAAGTCATTGTCTTTTTGTAACACAATGTCGATGTGGTTAGGATAAGTCCTGTTAGTCTCTGCATTCTGCAGATCCCTACACGTTGAACTAGAATAATAATCTTAGGGATGGTCTAGCCCTTCCGCCCCTTCTATACGCCTATGTACAACTTAAATAATGTCCCATAAGAGTCATGTGAACCCATCACACTGATGCATAAACCAATAAAGTCCCAAATATCAGGTGAGCCCTTCACTCTGATATATAGATCAAAGTATCTATTTGAGGAAGACAGTGAACTTCCGTTGCCGGGATTTAATTTTAAAAAGTTTGTGAGTCATAAGAAGGTTCTACCACTAAAAGGTCATAAAGTACTTTGAAAAATTCTAAAAGTTCCACGTAAAAACCAGCATAATGGGCAAATAACCCATGATGGTAAAGCTTCTTGAAGTAATGAGCTGGCTCAACGGTACCGCTGACAACTACTGTAATAAAACTCAGTGATTGAGAGTCTTAATTACTAAAATATGGTTTGGAAAATCCACAATTCCAGAAAAACCAATATGGCGGCTCCATCCCGTTCCTTTGTTCACTGCTTATTTTGCCAGTAATTCAAATTAAACTACATCATAGTCTCTTCCTAAAACAAGGGGAACATATCACTACTTTTTCCTCGAGGAATTCTTCTTTATTTAACCATTAAAACTATAAAACTATAAAAGTTTCTAAGACACTAAGAAAACACGTCCGCCACCATTTACCCTTCAACTTGTCCAATCTTTTTTTATCTATCATGCCGATTTCTATAGAATGCTACATATACATAATGAAACGCAGTAAAGTAAAAGAAAAGACGATGCTATTTAGATGGGAGAAAGATTAGAACTGTTTAAATTTGGACTAATTTTGTCTAGTCTAGTCTAGTGAAGGCTTACATTTGATTTGGTAGTGATCAGCCTATTGTTATCAATAGGTGGGCTTAATTGTGTACCCCGTTTACATCCGGTACAACGATTTCACCCGATTTGTACTCATTTAAGTCGGGCTAGTTCCCGCGTATCAATACACATGCGGAACATTAAATAGCCCCACCGAAACATCACAGTGCATTTCGAAGTATCGATCAAAATTGCTTGCAAAATGTGGTCTCTATCTTGTTCACAAGAAATTGTGGACGGACGACGGATGGACGAAGGGCGATCACAAAAGCTCACCCTGTCACTATGTGACAGGTGAGCTAAAAACAAAGGTTGCCAAAAAACTTTAACCAAGAAAGCTGACGCTGAGAATAGCACCCCTATTCCCCGAACAGTAGAGCTAAAAATGGGGAAAAATGGACAGGCAACAGATAGTCGAAATACAGTGAGTGATCGCAATAGCTTACCCCAAACTCAAGCAAATAAAAAAGATATAGAATTCAATGTAAATATAAACATTCCAAACAACATTCAATATTAACATATACAGCCAACTAACAAAGATTCAAAATAACAAATAGTGACTAGACTGAAATATAATCAAAGAACAAATCTACATAAATAAAAAAAGTTGTACATCAACAACATATCAGTAGTTAAACAATGAATATTAAATAAACTATATATACCAACACTTGTTAACTGACAGTAACTGTTGTAAAAATAATGCTTCACAACTCACAGCTTCTAACAACAAAAATATCCAGGTAAATATTAGAGTAGTAAATAAATTGGGATAAATAACTTTTCAACAATAAAGTTCTTTGTCATAACTATTACCTGTATAAGTATAATCAGTATCTATTTTCAAAAATTACCTCTAGACAACAGCATTGAGACTTTAATAAACATGTTATAATGAAGCAAGGTAACTAGAGTGTGCACATGGACAAACTTATAACAAGAGGACCATGATGGTCCTGAATCGCTCACCTGTCCCCACATGACCCAGTTTTAAACCGAGTATGATGTCATTTTTTTCTATTATTTGACATTGTGACCTAGTTTTTGAGCTCATGTCACCCAGTGTTGAATCTGATCTAGATATCATCAAGATAAAAATTCTAACCAATTTTCATGAAGATCCATTGAAAAATATGGCCTCTAGAGAGGTCACAAGATTTTTTATTATTTGGCCTACTGACCTAGTTATTGAAGGCACGTGACCCAGTTTCGAAACTGACCTAGATATCATCAAGGTTAACATTCTGACCAATTTTCATGAAGATCCATTCAAAAGTATGGCCTCTAGAGAGGTCACAAGGTTTTTCTATTTTTAGACCTACTGACCTAGTTTTTGACTGCAGTTGACCCAGTTTCAAACCTGACCTAGATATCATCAAGATGAACATTCAGACCAATTTTCATATAGTTCCCATGAAAAATATGGCCTCTAGAGAGGTGACAAGGCGTTTTTGTTATTTGACCTACTGACCTAGTTATTAAAAACACGTGACCAAGTTTCGAACAAGACCTAGATATCATCAAGGTGAACATTCTGACTTATTTTCATAAAGATCCATTGAAAAGTATGGCCTCTAGAGAGGTCACAAGGTTTTTCTATTTTTAGACCTACTGACCTAGTTTTTGACCGCAGTTGAACAAGTTTCGAACTTGACCTAGATATCATCAAGATAAAAATTCTGACCAATTTTCATACAGTTTCGAACTTGACCTAGATATCATCAAGATGAACATTCTGACCAACTTTCATACAGATCCCATGAAAAATATGGCCTCTAGAGAGGTCACAAGGTTTTTTTATTATTTGACCTACTGACCTAGTTTTTGAAGGCACGTGACCCAGTTTCGAACTTGACCTAGATATCATCAAGATGAACATTCTGAATAACTTTCATGAAGATCCCATGAAAAATATGGCCTCTAGAGAGGTCACAAGGTTTTTTTATTATTTGACCTACTGACCTACTTTTTGACCGCAGTTGACCCAGTTTCGAACTTGACCTAGATATCATCAAGATGAACATTCTGACCAACTTTCATACAGATCCCATTAAAAATATGGCCTCTAGAGAGGTCACAAGGTTTTTTTATTATTTGACCTACTGACCTAGTTTTTGATCGCAGTTGACCCAGTTTCGAACTTGACCTAGATATCATCAAGATAAACATTCTGCACAACTTTCATAAAGATCCCATGAAAAATGTGACCTCTAGAGTGGTCACAAGCAAAAGTTTACGCACGAACGGACGCACGGACCAATTTTCATGAAGATCCATTCAGAAGTATGGCCTCTAGAGAGGTCACAAGGTTTTTCTATTTTTAGACCTACTGAACTAGTTTTTCACCGCAGTTGACCCAGTTTCGAACTTGACCTAGATATCATCAAGATGAACATTCTGACCAACTTTCATACAGATCCCATTAAAAATATGGCCTCTAGAGAGGTCACAAGGTTTTTTTATTATTTGACCTACTGACCTAGTTTTTGACCGCAGTTGACCCAGTTTCGAACTTGACCTAGATATCATCAAGATGAACATTCTGACCAACTTTCATACAGATCCCATGAAAAATATGGCCTCTAGAGAGGTCACAAGGTTTTTTTATTATTTGACCTACTGACCTAGTTTTTGAAGGCACGTGACCCAGTTTCGAACTTGACCTAGATATCATCAAGATAAACATTCTGACCAACTTTCATAAAGATCCCATGAAAAATGTGACCTCTAGAGTGGTCACAAGCAAAAGTTTACGCACGCATGGACGCACGGACGGACGACGGACGCTGCGTGATCACAAAAGCTCACATTGTCACTTTGTGACATGTGAGCTAAAAAGTAAGAAGAGCTATTTGCCCCAGAGGAAATTTGGTATGCAATTTAAGTGTTTTCAGCCCTGATGCCATTTTGACCTTGACCTTCAATATACTGACCCTAAAAATAAATTTAGTCATCTACTGAACAATGAAGTCTAGACATAATATGCTCAAGTGTATTTCCAGTATTATTTGCCAACCGTTTTACATTTTATGGTCACTTTGACCTTGACCTTTTATGCACCTACCCTCAAATCAATAGGGAACCATCTGTTGTCCGCAGGCAACCATCTACACAGTTTGTCTACTGAATGCATAAGCGTTCTGTACTTATTAAGGTAGTTCTGCACATTTTAAACAAAAAGTGACGGCATTACGTCATATATCTGTAGAATAAAGCCTGAATTCAGCATATGGAAACAGAAGTCATATGAATTAACAGCAACCTGTAAGTATATTTATTAAACAGCAATGTTGCTATCTTTCTAAAGATAAAATATAATATTAAAAAGTTTGACATGTTAAACAATTCTAATCAATGTTTTGAAATCAGCTTGAAACATGCTAATCTTTTTAACCACAGGAAAATATCTCAACAAGAAAATATCACTAAAATTGATAGATGCTCTCCGAAATTTGCATATTAAAAGAACGAAATGGAATTTGCTGACTGGGTATATACAGTTTACTAGTGTTGAATAATTAAAGGGCAATATCTCCTTGAAAAACTATTCCAACAGATAATGAAGAAAATATGCACATATCCTCTCGAGAGTGAAGCATCCTATGAATTATTGCTGAATTCCAGACAGTGGTTGCTGAGAAATACTCCTGACAATAATTGTACCATAGAACACTACTGCTGAATAATCAAAGGCCAATAACTCGGTGAAAAATCATCCGACCGGAACATGAAGAAAATATGTGCATCTCCTCTTGATAATGAAGTTTCCTATGAAGATGCGCTAAATTCAAAACAATGATTGCTGCGAAATACTCCAGACAAAAATCAAAGGGGCAGTAACTCTGTGAAAAATAAACAGACAGGAACATGAAGAAAACATGGGCATCTCCTTTTAATAGTGAAGCTTCCTACTAAGTTTCTCTAAATTCTAACTAGTGGTTGCTGAGAAATACTCCGGAGAAGAATTGTACTATAGTATCTTCTGTTGAATAATCGAAGGGCAACAACTCTGTGAAAAATTATCAAACCGGAACAAAAAGACAATAATATGCACATCTCCTCTTGATAGTGAAGCGTCGTATCAAGTTTTGCTAAATTCAAACCAGTGGTTACAGAGAAATACACCGGACAAGAATTGCGGGATGGACAGACGGACAAAGCGGTGATTCTATGCTTCCCCTTTGTGGAGCATAAAGATAAGTACATACACCTATAGATTTTATTTCACCATATTACTGACCATGTGTTTATTTACAACTGTAAGAAATTTCATTCAAATCTACATTGCAGAGAATTTTCTATTAGCTGTATGTTATCAAAATTTTCCCTATTATGAAAACTTGAGAAAGGTCCGATTTTTTCAAATTAGTTTAGCGAATAATCAAACACTTGACCCTATCTTTTTTATTTCCCATTTTTTTCAACGTATAATATGAAGTTATGAATAGTCAGGCTTAAACAAATTCTACAGTGTAGAAAATTTTTTATTCAATGTGCAGAACTACCTTAAGCAGAAACCATTTTCAATGTCACTGTGACCATGACCTTTGATCTACTGACCTCCAAACAGTAGTTGTCATCTACAGACCACTGCCAATCATCCTATGAAGTTTTGCGACTGTATGCCTTAAAGTTCTTTAATGTGTGGAACCAGTGATTAGTCTTAAAGTCAATGCGACCTTGAACTTTGAACTACTGACCCCGAAATTAAAGGGATTAAGTGTTCTTTAGTTATTGAGCAAAAACTGTTTTCAGTCTGAAAGTAACTGTGACCTTGACCTTTCATCTTAGATACCAGAAACAATAGACTTTGTCTCTTGACTACTGGTTATCATTCTTTTAAGTCTGATGTCCGAGTGTTGATAAATCTTGACCAACAGACCACTTAACTGCAACTGGCTAAGGTGAAATTTACAAACAAGAGAAAGTTAAAGATTGAAATGGACTTTTTTACTCTAAAATAGATCTATGTTAGATTTCAAGTTTCCTTGACAAGCATTTTCAGCTATTGAATAAAAATTGGTTTAGTGGCCTTGAAATTTATGATGTAGAAACTTGCAGACACAAAAACACACAATATTGATTGCACATATATTTTAGGCTATTTTTTCAACATCAGATTTCATGACTTACAGTGGCCACATTTTTTTACCATATCACAATAACTTGAATAACTTTGGTAGAAGATCATCCTGGAACATCCAGGCTCAATTAAATAAACTTCAACCAGAATGTTTCAGAGATTTCATTGGAAGGAAAGTGTGGACAGACAACAGATGGACATTGAGTGATTACAATAGCTCAGCTGAACTGAGAAGAGGCAGAACTTTGTAAAACCTGCAGCAGCTGGGAACAGATCAATTCATCACAATGAACAAGTGCGTGAAGTTTCTATACATTCCCACAAGTGGTTACTGTGATACACCTTTGCATACATAAACTTAACCAAAAATCACCAAATCCATTAAGGGGTATAACATTGTTGAAAGGAAAATGGAACCTGAAGTTTAAACCTATCCGTACTAGTGTTTACTGAACAAGAGGACCATGATGGTCCTGAATCGCTCACCTCTTCCCACATGACCCAGTTTTGAGTATGACGTCGTTTTTTCTATTATTTGACATAGTGACCTAGTTTTTGAGCTCATGTGACCCAGTTTTGAACTTGACCTAGATATTATCAAGATAAAAATTCTGACCAATTTTCATGAAGATCCATTGAAAAATATGGTCTCTAGAGAGGTCACAAGGTTTTTCTATTATTTGACCTATTGACCTAGTTTTCGAAGGTACGTGACCCTGTTTTGAACTTTACCTAGATATCATCAAGGTGAACATTCTCACTAATTTTCATGAAGATCTCATGAAAAATATGGCCTCTAGAGAGGTCACAAAGTTTTTCTATTTTTATACCTACTGGCCTAGTTTTTGACCGCACGTGACCCAGTTTCGAAACTGACCTAGATATCATCAAGGTAAACATTCAGATCAATTTTCATGAAGATCCATTGAAAAATATGGCCTCTAGAGAGGTCAAAAGATTTTAATAATTTTAGACCTACTGACCTAGTTTTTGACCGCAGTTGACCCAGTTTCGAACTTGACCTAGATATCATCAAGATGAACAAACAGACAAACTTTCATACAGATCCCATGAAAAGTATGGCCTTTAGAGAGGTCACAAGGTTTTTTTATTATTTGATCTACTGACCTAGTTTTTTATGGCACGTGACCAAGTTTCAAACTTGATCTAGATATCATCAAGGTGAACATTCTGACCAATTTTCATGAAGATCCATTCAAGGGTATGGCCTCTAGAGAGGTCACAAGGTTTTTCTATTTCAAGACCTACTGACCTAGTTTTTGATTGCAGTTGACCCAGTTTCAAACCTGACCTATATGTCATCAAGATAAACATTCAGACTAACTTTCATACAGATCCCATGAAAAATATGGCCTCTAGAGAGGTCACAACGTTTTTTCATTATTTGACCTACTGACCTACTTTTTAAAGGCACGTGACCCACTTTCGAACTTGACGTAGATATCATCAAGATGAACATTCTGACCAATTTTTATGGAGATCCATTCATAAGTATGGCCTCTAGAGAGGTCACAAGGTTTTTCTATTTTTAGACCTACTGACCTAGTTTTTTGAAGGCACGTGACCCACTTTCGAACTTGACCTAGATATCATCAAGATGAACATTCAGACCAACCTTCATACAGATCTCATGAAAAATATGGCCTCTAGAGAGGTCACAAGGTTTTTCTATTATTTGACCTACTGACCTAGTTTTTGATGGCACGTGACCCACTTTCGAATCTGACCTAGATATCAAGGTGAACATTCTGACCAATTTTCATGAAGATCTCATGAAATATATGGCCTCTAGAGAGGTCACAAGGTTTTTCTATTTTTAGACCTACTGACCTAGTTTTTGACCGCACGTGACCCAGTTTCGAACTTGACCTAGATATCATCAAGATGAACACTCAGACCAACTTTCATACAGATCCCATGAAAAAAATGGCCTTAAGAGTGGTCACTAGGTTTTTCTATTATTTGACCTACTGACCTCGTTTTTGAAGGTACGTGACCCAGTTTCGAAATTTACCTAGATATCATCAAGGTGAACGTTCTGACCAATTTTCATGAAGATCTTGTGAAATACATGGCCTCTAGAGAGGTCACAAGGTTTTTCTATTTGAAGATCTACTGACCTAGTTTTTGATGGCACGTGACCCAGTTTCAAACTTGACCTAGATATCATCAAGGTGAACATTCTGACCAATTTTCATGAAGATCTTGTGAAATATATGGCCTCTAGAGAGGTCACAAGGTTTTTCTATTTTTAGACCTACTGACCTAGTTTTTGATGGCACGTGACCCAGTTTCGTACTTGACCTAGATATCATCAAGATGAACATTCTGACCAACTTTCATAAAGATCCCACAAAAAATGTGACCTCTAGAGTGGTCACAAGCAAAAATTTACGGACGCACGCACGCACGCACAGACGATGGACGCTGCGTGATCACAAAAGCTCACCTTGTCACTATGTGACAGGTGAGCTAAAAACAAGCTTACATACAAAAACTTAACCAAATCAGTACACTAAAATGGGCCCTGATGCAGACACAGACGCTGATGAAAGGGTGAAAGTAGCAGCTTTACCTGTTCTTCTAACAGTAAAGGTTAAACACTAATTTAAGCAATGTTCTTTAACACATCATTGTGACTATTTGCAAGTGAATACAAATTAATTCAACTTCACTTGCAAACATTCAAATATCTAACTCAACAAATGTTTCAGCCTCTGTAACTTACAAACATTTGATATGCTGATGCAGTAGAAAACTTGCAATGTGTTCACCTAACCTAGGTCCTCACCCTCAACACAACCCAACAAGATAACACTCAATCCAAAATGTAGTTGTTCAAGAATTATGGTCCCTTTAAAATCTGAGAGCATCCACACATCACATCTATAGATGTTGAAGTAAACTTCACATCAACATTACAGAGGATTTCAGGAATTCTATATTTCCTGTCCATCTATAAAACAAACCACAGTATCAGTTTGAGCTTCAGTTTCGTAAGGGTCTGTGGCAACAGTATCTCTTGGATACATCAAAACCTTGAAAGACTTTGGTTTCAGCACAAAATCTTTGCATTCTCCATCTAGGTCAGCCTTTACTGGCAGTCTGAAACTTAGTTGGTGTAGTAAATGAGTGGTGAAGATGAATAATTCTATATCAACCAGGCTCTCCCCAGGACACGAGCGCAGTCCATCACCAAATGGCAAGTAGTGGTCCGGAATATGTAGAGAATCATCTTTCAAAAACCTGTAATATACATAATTTATTTTAGATCGATTGTGAAGGAAGTTCTACAACTTATATCAATAACTCTCGACAACTCATTCCTGATGGAATCCATCGCCATGAGGGTATGAGAGAAGAGGCCAGTTTCCCTTTTAATGCTGAGCGCCAAGCAAGGGAGCTACCGGTACCATTTTTCACGTATTTGGTAAGACGTGGCCCGGAATCATACCCACAACCTCCCGCACTCAAAGCGGACACTCTACCACTAGGCTATCGAGGAGATTAACCTGTAATATGAGAAATAGATACAATATCAAATATGCATTTTTTAATAAAAGAAAAATGCAATAATATCATTTTTTTTCGCCAATGCGCTGGACATTTCAAGCAAATGCAAGCAGCCGTAGCGATTCTATAAAGTATCCTTACTGCTTTACAATTAGATCAGAAGTCATCCAGGAATGTTTCATAATCATACCTTCAGATATTGAAGTAAAATTACTTTTAGTGGCACAAAAACGTTTGCTTGAATGTGTATAACAAACTAACTTTTATAATCATTGATTTTTCTTCAATGAAATTTTGTGAAACCAGACTATGTATTATTTGATTCTACTATCATGTCTTTTTTTTTTTTGATAAATAGATCAAATATGATAGAACTGTTTCTTTGCACATGGCAGCAAGAAGTTGGTTGTCAGATGCATCTGTCTGCACATTCGATGGCCAAAAATAGTAAAACTTCTCGTGGAATAATTCTAATAGAGGGTATCATAACAAATTTATCATGAGCAGCTTATGAGGGAGTCAGTGGCGCTGTTGTTAGCAGGTTGGACTACTACGCCAGCTGTCCGAGTTCGATTCCCAGTCATGGCTGATATCCCGACTAGTATTCAGTGCTGGGTGATTTACTTAAATTGGTACTGTTTCCAGCAGTATTGGCCTAGACTGGATGCTGGGGAGGTAAATATGACACCTGCCGTGGGCTCGACTGGAAATAAGTTGTTCCATCCATTCCAAGTGGGGACTTTCGTCGACTACCCACGTTAAACAAGAAAATTTACCTTTACCTTTTAGCTTATAACCATGTGGGAGTGTGTGAATTACTCATCACCACCCAGCAATGTATAATTTCAATTTAATGTGTGTTTCTAAAAGACAGACTTTCTAAAAACTTTTCTGTATAAAAGCTACTAAAGCTTTATGTGCGCGTCACATATCAACAATTAAAATGATAGCCTGCAGTTAGAAATTTTGAGAAACCAACATTTAAGGGAGATTACATACTTTAAACAAGAGGACCATGATGGTCCTGAATCGCTCACCTGTCCCAACATGACCGAGTTTTGAACTAATTATGACGTCGTTTTTTTTTCTATTATTTGACATAGTGACCTAGTTTTTGAGCTCATGTGACCCAGTTTTGAACCTGACCTAGTTATCATAAAGATGAACATTCAGACCAACCTTCATACAGATCCCATGAAAAATATGGCCTCCAGAGAGGTCACAAGGTTTTTTCATTATTTGACCTACTGACCTAGTTATTGATGGCACGTGACCCAGTTTCAAACTTGATCTAGATATCATCAAGTTGAACATTCTGACCAATTTTCATGAAGATCCATTCAAAAGTATGGCCTCTAGAGAGGTCACAAGGTTTTTCTATTTTTAGACCTAATGACCTAGTTTTTGACCGCAGCTGACCCAGTTTCAAACTTGACCTAGATATCATCCAGATGAACATTCAGACCATCTTTCATACAGATCCCATGAAAAATATGGCCTCTAGAGAGGTTACAAGGTTTTTCTATTATTTGACCTACTGACCTAGTTTTTGAAGGCACATGACCCAGTTTCAAACTTGATCTAGATATCATCAAGGTGAACATTCAGACCAATTTTCATGAAGATCTTGTGAAAAATATGGCCTCTAGAGAGGTCACAAGGTTTTTCTATTTTTAGACCTACTGACCTAGTCTTTGAACACAGTTGACCCAGTTGCGAACTTGGCCTAGATATCATCAAGATGAACATTCAGGCCAACCTTCATACAGATCCCATGAAAAATATGGCCTCTAAAGAGGTCACAAGGTTTTTATATTATTTGACCTACTGACCTAGTTATTGAAGGCATGTGACCCAGTTTCGAACTTGATCTAGATATCATCAAGGTGAACATTCTGACCAACTTTCATGAAGATCCATTCAAAAGTATGACCTCTAGAGAGGTCACAAGGTTTTTCTATTTTTACACCTAATGACCTAGTTTTTGACCCCAGGTGACCCAGTTTCAAACTTGACCTAGATATCATCAAGATGAACATTCAGACCAACTTTCATAAAGATCCCATGAAAAATATGGCCTCTAGAGAGGTCAAAAGGTTTTTCTATTATTTGACCTACTGACCTAGTTTTTGAAGGCACGTGACCCAGTTTCGAACTTGACCTAAATATCATCAAGGTAAACATTCTGACCAATTTTCATGAAGATCTTGTGAAAAATATGGCCTCTAGAGAGGTCACAAGGTTTTTCTATTTTTAGACCTACTGACCTAGTTTTTGACAGCACGTGACCCAGTTTCGAACTTGACCTAGATATTATTAAGATGAACATTCTGACCAACTTTCATCAAGATCCCGTGAAAAATGTGACCTCTAGAGAGGTCACAAGCAAAAGTTTACGCACGGACGGACGGACGGACGCACGGACGGACGCACGAACGGACGACGGACGACGAACGCTGCGCGATCACAAAAGCTCACACTGTCACTTTGTGACATGTGAGCTAAAAATAGAAAAATCTCACTTTTCAATCAAAGCATGAACATTACAATAAATACAGAGAAACTGTGTTTATTTTTCTTGTGTTGAGCAGATATACAATTCTATTAAAAACAATTTTTGACAAAAAAGTACATCATCAAGGAATCATAAAAGTGGTTGCTTAATACAGGTGGTTAGTAAGGTAGAGTCATGTAAATAAGTAGATTTACCTACCTTTCTGGATCAAATTTCATTGGATGTTTCCAGTGTTTAGGATCATGATGTAGACTCCACAAATTGAACAATACAACAGTGTCCTTAGGAATCTGGTATCCTGTGAACAGAAAATAGCTTTCTCTGTTTCATGTATTAGTAACTAAAAACATCAACAAGAGGGTCATGTTAACCCTGAATCGCTCACTTGAGTAATATGAGCCAAATGTTTAAAATGTAAAACTGATGCTAAAATATTACAATGTAGGTCAGTAGGTCATATTCATGGTCACAGAAAGTCAGAGTGCAAAACTGTACATGTCATCCAAATTTCAAGGCTGTATCTTAAACAAGAGGGCCATGATGGCCCTATATCGCTCACCTGAGTAGAGTTGCTTACTTGAACAAGATCTAGGCCTTCTGGTTTATTTTTAGCAAATTTATGAAGATTTCCCTATGTACAATCAAGTAACCCTGGGGCTGGGTAAATTTGACCCTGTGTGGGGGGAGAGGGGGGGTCAAGATTTGAACAATTTTTGTAGAGGTCCACTAGGCAATGCTACATGTCAAATATCTTAGCTCTAGGCCTTCTGTTTTTTTTTTTAGAAAATTTTAAAGATTTTTCTATGTACAATCAAGTAACCCCATGGGGCGGAGCCAATTTAACCCCAGGGGTCATGATTTGAAATTTTTTTGTAGAAGTCTACTAGGCAATGCTACATGTCAAATATCTAACATCTAGGCCTTCTGGTTTATTTTTAGAAAATTTTTGAAGATTTTCATATGTAAAATCAAGTGACCCCTGGGGCGGGGTCAATTTTGACCAAGGGGGTCATTATTTGAACAAATGTTGTAGAGGTCCACTAGGCCATGCTACATGTGAAATATCTAAGCTCTAGGCCTTCTGGTTTATTTTTAGAAATTTTTTGAAGATTTTCATATGTAAAATCAAGTGACCCCTAGGGCGGGGTCAATTTTGACCCGGGGGTCATGATTTGAACAAATTTAGTAGAGGTTCATTAGGCCATGCTACACGTCAAATATCTAAGCTCTAGGCCTTCTGGTTTATTTTTAGAATTTTTTTTGAAGATTTTCCTATGTAAAATCAAGTGACCCCTGGGGCGGGGTCAATTTTGACCCCCAGGTCATGATTTGAACAATTTTAGTAGAGGTCCACTAGGCAATGCCACATGTCAAATATCAAAGCTCTAGGGCTTATGCTTTTTGAGAAGAAGATTTTTTAAGATTTTCCTATGTACAATCAAGTAACCCCTGGGGCGGGGTCAATTTTGACCCCGGGGTCATGATTTGAACAAACTTGGTAGAAGTCCATTAGGCAATACTTCACACCATATATCTCAGCTCTAGGGCTTTTGGTTTTTGAGAAGAAGATTTTTTAAGATTTTCCTATGTAAAATCAAGTGACCCCTGGGGCGGGGTCAATTTTGACCCTGGGGGTCATGATTTAAACAAATTTTGTAGAGGTCCACTAGGCAATGCTACATGTCAAATATCTAAGCTCTAGGCCTTCTAGTTTATTTTTAGAAATTTTTTGAAGATTTTCATATGTAAAATCAAGTGACCCCTGGAGCGGGGTCAATTTTGACCCCAGGATCATGATTTGAACAATTTTAGTAGAGGTCCACTAGGCAATGCTACATGTCAAATATCTAAGCTCTAGGGCTTCTGGTTTTTGAGAAGAAGATTTTTTAAGATTTTCCTATGTAAAATCAAGTGACCCCTGGGGCGGGGTCAATTTTGACCCCGGGGTCATGATTTGAACAAAACTGGTAGAGGTCCACTAGGTAATGCTTCACACCAAATATCTAAGCTCTAGGGCTTCTGGTTTCTGAGAAGAAGATTTTTAAAGTTTTTCTTTTCGGTTGCCATGGCAACCAGAATTCTGTATGGAATTCAATTCTTTGAACAATTTTTAAAGAAGACCATCCAAGGAACATCCCTGTGAAGTTTCATCAAAATTGGCCTGTTGGTTTAGGAGGAGATGTTGTTTAAAGGAAAGTGTGGACGGACACCGGACGGACGGACGGACGGACGCCGGACGGTGAGCGATCACAATACCTCACCCTGAGCACTTTGTGCTCAGGTGAGCTAAAAACAGTAAAGTAGGTCAGTAGGTCAAGGTCAGAGTCAGGTGACCCCTAATCACTTGGGGTCATCAGGTAATTATATTAAAACAGTCTAGGAAATATGATCAGATAATTTTTGAAGTATTTATTCCTATATAACTCATATAGCAAGTGACCCCCAGGGTGGGTCTTCTTTTAACCCCAGGGGAATAATTTGAACAATCTTGTTAGACATCCACTAGGCAATGCTACATAACAAATATCAAAGGCCTAAACCTTGAACTTTCAGACAAGAAGATTTTTTTTACCTATATATGTCTATGTTAAACTTGGGACCCCCAGGGCAGGGCCTATTTTCACCCCAGGGGCATAATTTGAACAACTTTGGTAGAGGACTACAAGGCAATGCAACATACCAAATATCAAAAGCCTAGGCCTTGCAGTTTCAGGCAAGAAGATTTTTAAAGTTTTTTCCTATATAAGTCTATGTAAAACTTGGGACCCCCGGAGCAGGGCCTATTTTCACCCCAGGGGCACAATTTGAAAAATTTTCATAGAGGATCATTAGATGATGTCACATGCCAAATATTAAAAATTTGTACAAGAGGTATTGTCCTTGTGACATATGTGAATGATTCGTGAGGTTTGAAGCAAATCTACAAAGTAGCAGTAATAAGAAAGATAAAAGGAAGTTCATCAAAACTTTCAGGGTGCTGTGATCAAGATGCTGGGGAAAGTAGGATAGCTCTGAATATAATTCATAGAGTCAAGCTAAAAACTATATTTTTCCTGTTTTGAGGTACAACCGATGTACAATGATTTTGACCTTACTTCTTCACTTTGTAAGGCTATCTTCAAAGAGAGCTTTGACTGTACATAAAGTAACTGTATGCAATATCCAAATATCAAAATAATGAGCATTTAAATTTACATGAAAGGACAGAATTTGTTTCATGCCATTCAAAAACAAGAGGACCATCATGGTCCTGAATCGCTCACCTGTTCCCACATGACCCAGTTTTGAGTATGACGTCGTTTTTTCTATTATTTGACATAGTGACCTAGTTTTTGAGCTCATGTGACCCAGTTTTGAACTTGACCTAGATACTATCAAGATAAAAATTCTGACCAATTTTCATGAAGATCCATTGAAAAATATTATCTCTAGAGAGGTCACAAGGTTTTTCTATTATTTGACCTATTGTCCTAGTTTTAGAAGGTACGTGACCCTGTTTTGAACTTTACCTAGATATCATCAAGGTGAACATTCTCACTAATTTTCATGAAGATCTCATGAAAAATATGGCCTCTAGAGAGGTCACAAGGTTTTTCTATTTTTATACCTACTGGCCTAGTTTTTGACCGCACGTGACCCAGTTTCAAATTGACCTAGATATCATCAAGGTGAACATTCAGATCAATTTTCATGACGATCCATTGAAAAATATGGCCTCTAGAGAGGTCAAAAGACTTTTCTAATTTTAGACCTACTGACCTAGTTTTTGACCGCAGTTGACCCAGTTTCAAATTTGATCTAGATATCATCAAGATGAACATTCAGACCAACTTTCATACAAATCCCATGAAAAGTATGGCCTCTAGAGAGGTCACAAGGTTTTTTTATTATTTGACCTACTGACCTAGTTTTTTATGGCAAGTGATCCAGTTTCAAACTTGACCTAGATATCATCAAGGTGAACATTCTGACCAATTTTCATGAAGATCCATTCAAGGGTATGGCCTCTAGAGTGGTCACAAGGTTTTTCTATTTTAAGACCTACTGATCTAGTTTTTGATCGCAGTTGACCCAGTTTCAAACTTGACCTATATATCATCAAGGTAAACATTCAGACCAACTTTCATACAGATCCCATGAAAAATATGGCCTCTAGAGAGGTCACAACGTTTTTTCATTATTTGACCTACTGACCTACTTTTTGAAGGCACGTGACCCACTTTCGAACTTGACGAAGATATCATCAAGATGAACATTCTGACCAATTTTTATGGAGATCCATTCACAAGTATTGCCTCTAGAGAGGTCACAAGGTTTTTCTATTATTTGACCTACTGACCTAGTTTTTGATGGCACATGACCCAGTTTCGAACTTGACCTAGATATCATCAAGGTGAAGGTTTTGACCAATTTTCATGAAGATCTTGTGAAATATATGGCCTCTAGAAAGGTCACAAGGTTTTTCTATTTTTAGACCTACTGACCTAGTTTTTGAAGGCACGTGACATAGTTTCTAACTTGACCTAAATATCATCAAGGTGAACATTCTGACCAATTTTCATGAAGATCTTGTGAAATATATGGCCTCTAGAGAGGTCACAAGGTTTTTCTATTTTTAGACCTACTGACCTAGTTTTTGATGGCATGTGACCCAGTTTCGAACTTGACCTAGATATCATCAAGATGAACATTCTGACCAACTTTCATAAAGATCCCACAAAAAATGTGACCTCTAGAGTGGTCACAAGCAAAAGTTTACGGACGCACGCACGCACGCATGGACGATGGAAGCCGCGCGATCATAAAAGCTCACCTTGTCACTTTGTGACAGGTGAGCTAAAAAGACCAATGCTCTACAAAATGTAACCTCTAGCACCCAAACAAAGATTTTATATGATTTGACCTAGTAACCTGTTTTTGAACCAAGTAGATCCTGCTTTTTCTTAAACTATATTTCATAAAGAGAATGTGACACTCTGACCAAGTTTTACGCTGGCCAGATAGGAAATATAGCCTTTTGAGTGATGACAAGGTTTTTCTATTATTTGACCAAGTGACTTTATTTTTGACCTCGTATAACTGGTTCAAATCTTGGCTTAAATTCACTGAGACAATCATACTGATCACGTATTATAAAGATAAGGTAGAAAATGTGACCTGTACAGTGTTTGCAAATATTTAAAATTCTTGACCTTAGATAACCCAGTTTCAAACTTCATAATTTCATAGATATAAACATTCTGACAAAGATTCATAACAAGAGCTGCCAGAGGACAGCAACGCTCGACTATTTAACAGCCTTGTCGCTTGAATGAATAAGAAAGTCGAAAAAGGGGCATAATTTAGTAAAAAATTAAAATAGGGTTATGGAACCTGCATAGTGCTTATCAGCTCATGACAGTGGACAAGTGTATGATCCCATTAGTGGGTACTGAGATACCAGCTTACATATAAGAATTTAACCCAAAAACTCCTAAGTTGAAAAAGGGGCATAATTTTTCAAAATGCAAAGTTGAGTTATTGACCCTTTGCACTGCATGTCATATCATGACAGTGAACTAGTGTGTTAAGTTTCAATCCTTTCCCATTAGTGGATACTGAGATACCAGCTTACATACAAAAACTTAACCAAAAATTTCTATGTTGAAAAAGGGGCATAATTTTGTAAAAAAGCAAAATAAAGTTATGGGACCTGCATTGTGCATGTCAGATCATGACAGTGAACAAGTGTGTGAAGTTTCAATCCATTCCCACAAGTGGTTACTGAGATACCAGCTTACATACAAAACCTTAACCAAAAATTTCTAAGTCAAAAAAGGGGCATAATTTTGTAAAAAAGCAAAACAGAGTTATGGAACCTGTGCAATGTAAGTCAGTTTATCACAGTAAATAAGTGTGTGAAGTTTCAATCCATTCCCACAAGTGGTTGCTGAGATACCAGCTTACATACAAAAACTTAACCAAATCGGGACGCGGACGCCGACGCATGGGCGAGTCCAATAGCTCTACTATTCTATGAATAGTCGAGCTAAAAATCAAGAAGAAAATGTCAACTCTACAGTATAAACAGTCTTTTTCCTATTATTTTGACTTGGTGATCTAGTCTGTGACATTAAGATAACTAGGACAGGGACAATTAATCGGTTAATCGGATCCGATTCGATTACTAGGTGAAACCGGTTTCAATTTTGCAAAACTGCTAATCGCTCTCAAATAATAAACATCCTACAATCCCAATAAAATGTATATTACTGCCTGTATGTACACACATTTAATGATTATATCCTTGGTTTTATCGATCGATAAACAGGTAGAATAGCGGGGTGTATAGGGGCTATTTTCGATCTTAATTACATCACGAATTGTGCTTTATCTTTATACATTTCTTTGACCAGCACATAGACCTGCAGTATATTTCTGCTAAAACACATCAACATAATCAATAGCATAAATCTCGCACGACAACTCAAACGATAACATGTTTGATAATAATGATTTTTCTTCATAAAATGTTTCAATACAGAAAATATATTTGTATAAAAGTACAGTATGTACTTGACTTCTATCACTGACAATCTTTCTGAGTTCAACAATGCAAGAGAACCATAACAATTAAACGATAATTTAAACACGCTGTCGTTTAAATTATAGAGCGGGAGTAGTACCGAATTTGCCTGTCGTGATATATTCAAAATAAAATAAACCAAAATATGACTTATTTTAAAATTATCACACTGCTTGCAAACGATAAAGTCTGCAAGTTCCTAATGAAGTCAGGTGGCAGAAGTACCTTGGGACACCTGCACTTTACCAATACGAATTTTCAATAAAATACTATGTTTTTATTCTTATGGGGGCTACTGCACTCACACACCAGTTTTTCATTTTTGTTTATTGAATAGATTATTGTTATAATTTATCTAAGTGATTGTTACACGCAAAAGCCTAGCAGGAACTGTGTACCAGTAAAGTGCTTTCTAGCCAGTATCTTGAAACGGTCGTCAGAAAAGAAAACAACATTTTCAATACGGCAGCCGATAAACAGTTTGATTCAATTTCATACAAACAATTAACCAGTTTCAAAATTCTGAAATCATCCCAGCCCTAAAGATAACCCAGCTTTGAATTTGACCTAAATTACACAGAGAGTACCTTCTGACAATATATGAATATTGGTTAGTACATGTTGTTTCAGAAGTATTTTTCTTTTTGTATTATCTCACACTTTTTGAACTTCAGATGACCCAGTTTCAAACTTGCTTTAGTTTTGTAAAGACATCCTGACAATGTTTCATGAAGATCAGGCAGAAAATGTCCATTGATCCACTACCAAACTCAATCCAGATTTTATTAAGGCAATCATTTTGCCCAGGTGTCATTCAAGATAGAACCAAAAGTGTGAAAATAAAACTGTCATAAAAAAGCTTACCCATGAAGGGAGTATTTTCAGTGGTAGAATGTGGATACATAAAGGGCATCACAGTGGCAAGTCTTTGAGTTTCCATTATCACAGCACATGTATAGGGAAGGTAAGGCTGGTCTGACAGGCATGGCAGTCTATCTTTACCAACCACTGATACAAGTTCCTCATATACCTGTAAAATACACAGCACATGTATAGGGACTTCTCCTGTTATATATCCTCAGAACCCTGATTCAAATTCTGATAGAGCTATGTCCCTTTTTAACTTAAAATTTTTGGTTGAAGTTTTGATTAAGTCAAATATCTCTGTTACTATCAAAGCGTTTGACTTGAAACTTAAAAGGGTCATTTACTATAAAAGTACTCACCAAAAGGAACAATCTCCATAGCTCTGACAGAGTTATGCCACTTTTAAGTTAGAATTCATTGACAACAGTAATGTAAAGTTTTTGCTTGCAAAACTCTTATTCAGAGTCAAGCAGTTAGAAAGGTCAAGCACGCTTTAGTATTAAATTTTGATAGAATTTTAGATTCTTAATACGTTCTTAATATGTATAGATATTTTTAATTTGTATACAGTCTCTTATAAATCAAATTTGATTGGTACTATACTTTGTTTGTAACTCTTTTATCTGTGTTTGTATTGTTTATCATGTATAGTAATGAGACTCTAATAAAGATATATATAGGGAAGGTAAGGCTTTGCAAAGAAATAACCTTTAAAATTTGATGATACTTTTTTAGCAAACTTTCTTTTGAGTAGTAAATAGTTTGTTTAACTATTTAAGAAAAGAGCACTTTCTAAAGTGCCAAGGCAGGTCTGTAGTTACTTCACATAAGGCAATGTGAAAGAAATGTTATGGTTCTTGGCCTTTTTACTCACCCTATGATGACAAAAAATATTAATTCCGAAACTCCAGTATTCAAGAACAAAATCTAAACATTCAAGAAATGTCAGTTTTTAAGTTAAGAAAAGTCATAATTCTCACAAAATTCCAGAGCTATGGCTCTTGACTTAATTACTAATCTAATGATAATAAAAATGATCAAGTGACGACAATAACTTGTAAAACAAGAGCACCGCCTTGCGGGTGCTGACGCTCATCTGATTTTTTTTGTATAATAGAAATATTGCCCTACCCATGATTTTCTAAGTCTAAAAAGGGCCATCACTCTTGCAAAAAGCAGGATAGAGTTATGTTTCTTGATGTACAGTGTCCACATATGATGGTGAAAAACTGTTGCAAGTTTTAAAGCAATAGCTTTGATAGTTTATGAGAAAAGTTGACTTAAACATAATATTCAACCAAGAAAATGATTTTTCTAAGTCCAAAAGGGGCAATAATTATTGCAAAAAGCAGGATGGAGTTATGTTGCTTGCTGTACAGGGTCAGCTTATGATGGTGAACAAGAGTTGCAAGTTTTAAAGCAATAGCTTTGATAGTTTAAGAGAAAAAGTTGACCTAAACATAAAACTTAACCAAGAAATCTGATTTTCTAAGTCCAAAAGGGGCAATAATTCTTGCAAAAAGCAAGATTGAGTTATGTTTCTTGATGTACAGGGTCTGCTTATGATGGTGAACAAGTATTCCAAGTTTCAAAGCAAAAGCTTTGATAGTTTAGGAGAAAAGTTGACCTAAACATAAAACTTAACCAAGAAATCTGATATTTTCTAAGTACAAAAGGGGCCATAAATCTTGCAAAAAGCAAGATGGTGTTATGTTTCTTGCTATACAGGGTCAGCTTATGATGGTAAACAAGTATTCCAAGTTTCAAAGCAATAGCTTTGATAGTTTAGGAGAAAAGCTGACCTAAACATAAAACTTAACCAGGCAACGCCGACGCCAACGCCGACGCCGACAACCGCTCAAGTGATGACAATAACTCATCATTTTTTTTCAAAAAATCAGATGAGCTAAAAATGCAATATCTGGAATCCTCCAGCTCACTTTGAGGCTATGCCTTATTTAACATTATTTCCTAACATGACCACATGAGCAAGGCTGAAACTCACAAAAGGTGAAAGTCAACATAACTGACAGACAGACAGACAGACAGACAAATTCTTTATTTCATCTCAGGTACATATGTACAACATGAGGAAATACAAATATTCTGCAAAGAACAGTTATGCTTCCAATAGTGAAAATATTATAGCCAACTATGTACATTAAAGGTTGAAGCAAGATAACAGCATTTTTTTTTTTTTTTTTTTTTGTCATCTATGGGGGAACTCAAGTATGTTCAAACGATTTGCAATTGATGTCAAGATAATGGAAATTATTTTAGAATTAAAATAATTTAATTTATTTTTTCTCGAATTGTTGCTCGTTAATTACCGTCTGCTAGTTTATTAAATTGTCGTCTGTTTTCGTAGATAAACGTGTCATCGATATTGTTACACTTGGCTGATCTGAACTGGTTCCTATTGACACTGGTACCCAGTCGATATAATATAAATACCAATAATCTCGTGCAGTTCTCTCACATTTTGCTAGCTACACCGTCGGTAACGTCAAAACTATTTACATGTTTTGATTTATCATCGCAATGCCTCGTGGTCAAAGGCGGGAACTGATATTTCAGAGGAATCCTTGCAACAGAAATATTCTGCAGTATGCTCCTCAGAACAATGGCAAGAGGGATGCTAGGTGCAGATGCCTTAGAAGAGAATGTTGTTGACGGTGTTACTAATCTTCTGCCGGTATGTCGAAAAATAATTTCACAGATTTAGTAGATTGTTTGTTGTTCAAACAGATCCTTACGTTTTTTCATAATATTCACGAATAGGGTGTGGCGACGCACGCGGCTACAGGCTATCCTTTTGACTCTATTTTGGCATACAATATCAGTAAACTCGGTTCCACGGTTATTCAAATTTTACTGTGTATATAACTTTTGATGACATAAGGCAACATGTACTACACTTAGCTTGCAAAATCAAAGGTGTTTTGTATACACAAATGTATAATTTGATTTAATAGTCGCTATTTTGACAGGCGTCTCTGTTCATAGTCATGATTTCCATGCTTTTTCAGTGTCAATTTAAGGTTATAAGGTAGAACTGGAGCAGGTGTCTAACAACAGTTCGTTTTTGTAAACATCATGTTTGTAAAAATTAGATTTAGTTTTTGTATCCTAGCTACGATTTTCATATTTGGATATTTATAAGAAAAACATGAGTTCAAGCTAAAACAAAATATAAACAAAAATTAGGTTATTTTGCATGTAGAGAAATATTTGTTTTGAAAACTTGTGGTACGAATGACCTAGTAATTGAACTGTGTTTGACATTTCTTTACAAACTTTACGCTCGACAGATGTTTACGTAGCGATTCAGTGTCAGCTTTAATTAAATGTTAAGGCGAGTAGATAAATTAGGTATTGCAACCGAAATGCACAGTCAAAAGTCCGTATTTTGCAAGGGTTTGGTAGTTAATCTGAATAGTAACTAGCACATTAAATGTACAGAAAAATATTAAGTTTTTTGAGAAATCTACTAATGAATTCATCACTTACGTTTCAGTATACCAGGTATTCTTACAAAATTGATGAGATATTGCATTACATGTATAACTTCAGAGATCGCGCACTGCGTTAGAAGAACTTATTCATTCACGAGTTATGACGATCAATTTCTTTTATGTCAAAGCACTTCAGCTCCATGGTCTAAGTCAAACAATAATTTATGGGCCATTACATGCTGGTTAAACCAGTTAACATCAGTTTTTATGCATATGTATTATGACTGTAATTTCTGTAATCGTACGTGGTTTATTCGCAAATTTGCTTACGATGTAAAGTGTACAAATTTCAACGCGCATATAAAGTCTTTAAGTAATCAAAAGTTTTCGTCTCTTTGTTCGAGCTTCCTTTCATAAAGGATCACTTCTCAGATTCTGTCAGTTTAGGAAACATAACAGTTGGAACATCTTATCTCTTACACAAACTGTCTTCTAATTTCATTGAACTGCTATGTTCACTTTAAGAGTAATAATTAAATACGTTTCACTGAATTCAGAATAATCAATACGCAATTTTAAAATAATATTGAAACTGACCGAGTAGCCGGTCCCACTGCTAAATTTCAAGATTTCAGTAAAATGTTTCATTTCACAAAAATATTTCAGGTGAATATAGAGGAACTCACCATTTATCATACAATGAACGATCTTATTAACGGTTAAAATAAATGGGTTCAATAATTAGGTCACTTCGGATCTCAGTTTACGTCATTCATGCGCAGCAGGTTCAATTTAACCATTTATAAATAGTTTACGTTATGTAGCATAGAAGTATGTCAAAACATTAAATTCACAGGCGAACACAAATTAAAACTTATTTGTAGATACACGAGGACGTTGACATATTAATTAAAGTCGCTTTCATTTGTAACTTAACCAGGTACATAACATTTGAATAGTTTGCTAGATTTTAGAATCTGCATAAATCAAAGTTGAACACTAATAAATTGTCACATTTCTAAGATTGTACCGGTTCGTCACGATGACAATTTTTACCGGTCAATCTTTACTCGCCGTTTTTGGTCTGACAAAACTATATCATCATACAAGAATTAGGATATTTAACAATGTTATGATTTTTACAAAAATAAATCAGTTGGATTTCAGTTTTTTCTGTTACAAACTAAGATTTATAATTTTGTCTTTTGATAGTACCCGGGTGAATATTCTGATTTTGGTATTTATTTTCACCGTCACTGATGACTTGATTTATGATACAGACTTGGATTTACAGCAAACATAACATTGACGGAATTGTTTCCAATCTTAGCGGCGGTTGTGGTTTGGGGATCAGACTTATTAAACAACTGCTGAATAATAAGTAATAAATCTAAAAGCTCTTTTGCCTCAATAGGGCAGTTATAAGTATCTTGTACAAACTATCATGTAGTTGTCAGATTTTATTGCTTTCCTATATACGCTGAACATGTACCAGGTCGTCAATATGACATTTTTGGTTTAAGTTATTCAGATTTAGATAAGCAGCTCCTGATGTAGATCCATAGAGTTCGAACATTGTTACAATCTTAAATAAAAGTAGCACTTATACCTCGGTTACATACAATACAGCTATTGAATCATTAAAAAAAAAAAAATCAATAAAAAAAAAAAAATAATAAAAAATCACTTACCGTTTACCTTAACAATGACCAATATCAACCCATCACATTATTTTCTTATAGTGTATGTTGTTTTGTGAAAGACGAATTTAACTTACATTTCAGGCTTAAAATCCTACCCCGCTGCTATTCAATTAATTCTGTTGTGTGTATGCAACCATGATTATAGTAGGCACGTACCACAGTGTTGCACGCAAAACTAATGGTATTTCATATAGAATTATATATAAAATACACTCTATTTTGACAGGTGTCACTGTTCATAGTCGGGATTTTCTTGCTTTTTCAGTTACGATTCAAGGTTAAAATGTAGGACGGGAGCAGGGCTTTAAATTAATTTCACAAATTGCACGGGTTTTTCATTTACATACGGGTTTCGTCATAAGTAAACTGTTAGACGGCTGTCGAAATAATTGTGCTACCCGAGACAAGCGGGCTCTATCGACAAAGTTTTTAATAAAGGTCAAATGCGACTGCTTCACGTGCACGATATACGAGGAATACGAGTTGAAAATATGTTAGTCTTTGTTTATTGTATCATACTTTGGTTTGTTTATGTGAGCAAACGATTAACATACAAATTGTTCAAGTTTCAGACTTGTCCGTAGTTGAGAACAAATATGCGTATATAAAATTTCAAAACAATGAAATATATATCTATCCCCCGTTATTTCAGAATTAAGGAGTAGAAATCGGGTCACATAAATTTTTCTATAGGCGCAGACAAAATGTCTTCTGTATGTGCATTAATTATCTCAATTAATAGAGAAATGATCGTAAATTCAGGACTTCTACTCGTTAATCTGGAGTAAAATGTCAGTTTTTTCTTTGTTCTGCCGTTTCAGCCAAATCTTTAAAAGGGGAGCTTGTACTGTCTAATTGTTGATGCAAGATATAATAAAATCATAGCTTTGGAAGTTGTAAGATTAGATTTAGTAATATATGGCCTACCGCAAGTTAGTTTATTCAGGTGGCAAATTCATTATAATTAGGCTCGATATTGATGCTATCCCACATTTTGCTTCGGTCAGGTAGAATACAGTATAAGAAAGTAGGACTACAGTTTTTTGGTGATTACATAAAAGATGCGATTTGTTAAAGAAGAGTTTGAAAGGCCGTAGAATTTTGGCGGATAAATTATAAATTTATTGTGGCGGTAAAATTCTGTCGGCCGTGAGGTGAGCGGATACGGTGTCTGTATGTTTGCATTCAAGTTGCGTACTTTGGGGTATCATATGTTTACCAGTTTGTGTTAACTGGATAGTAAAAGGTTTTGCCCTAGTACTTGGCGATTCCTAGTGTTGCGTGTGTTGCGTATGTTGCGTTGCTCTCAGTGGTGTCACTTTGCCTTGCCTTGCCTTGCCTTTCATTGACTCGTGTTGCGGTTTCGCTCATTCTCGGTGAAACCCGAAATGGGTGGAATGGTAGCTCGACGTTCAATTGAAATTGTTGTGTGTTTGCATTTGAGTGATACCTGTTATAAGTGCAAAGTGTCTTGTGTTGCTTTGCCTTTGAGTGACACCTGTTACAAAGTACAAAGTGTCTTGCGTTACTTTGCGTTGTTTGAGTGATACCTGTTACAAAGTACAAAGTGTCTTGCATTGCTTTGCCTTGTGGTCCGTTGTGTTATATTGCCTCGCTTTACATTGGCTAGGGTTGTGCATTTGACCGCATCCCGGGGACACCCGGGCTGGGTTGGATTCACAATTCGGAGTTCGATGGCTTGCGCAGTTGCGTTGTTTTGGCAAGCCTTGGGTTGGTGCGTCTGTTCTCCTCTCGGTCGACGGATTTTGCTGTGCTTTTAACGACTCTACACGGTGAGACCCTTGTTGAGTCATGAGCGGCCGATCAACTCCCAATATTGTCAATATACTTTTACTGAATTTAATTAAATTATTACAAAATGTATCATGCGTATGTTTAACTATCGTTGTAAGTATCAATGCATATTCTTGATGAATAAAGAGTGTTGTATGAGATAATTGGTTTTTATTTTGAGTAATAAAATAATTTAGATATGTGCATTTCAACTTATGGTATAATTTATATAAATAACGGGAATTCGGCAATGAGACATGCAGAGAAAAGATCACGTCTCCCTCGATCAAACATGGTTCTAGATCCAACAAGCTGTGACCCACTTTACACATAACATTGCCTCACACACGTGATTTAGTGATGACTAAGCGCTAGTAGGTTATTCCAAAAACCGGTTACTATAATTAGTGCATATATTTATAGGACACTATTTTTGGCTATTCGACACGCGCATATAATTATAAGATAGGATTTTGTAAATTTGATATGTCTTTTGCATTTTAATCACATTTGTGAAACAAATCTATTTTAACTAATTAAAAGAGTAGAATTTTATTCCAGATAATTTATAAAGGAAAAGTAGTTCCATTTGCGGATATATTTAGTGTATTTAATGTAATTAGGCTCTGCACGTTTTGACCCAGTAATTCAAGTGTGCTTTACTTTTTTTTTTTAAGTAAAAGTTGTAATATTTCTTGGAATAACCTGCTTAGTAATCAAAAAAGTGCATATATAATATACATGGATTAGTTGCTGCATAAAACATGTAAGTTGCAATAAATTATAGTATATAATGAACGCTGTTGAGAGATTTTCTATGTAAGCTAATCAAAACTTACTTAAGATTATTCTTATGAAATTGCATATTCTAATTAAACTATTCTCGTTCGAGCTAGACATGAGCCGAGCAAAACAGTGCTTATTATCAACAATGTTTGCATCCTGAAGAAATGATTGTCGTTCATGGTTAAAATATGTACATTTAAGCAAATAATGCTGTTCCGAGCCTATAAGGCCGGAGTCACAGAGCCTGCAAATATTATCAAGGAAGGCTGTCCCACCCCAGCGGGCTGTTTCAATTGAAAGGCGGTGGTTACATATTCTATACTTAAACATTCTAATAAAGTGTTCTTTTGGAAGAATTTTATGGTACGGCTCCAATTCAATTTGCTTTTTAAAAGATGAGTAGATCTTGCCTTTATTGGATAATTGATGTTCTTATTTATCTAACATTTCAAAAGACAATTAAATCTCTCACCTTGTTTTGAACTTCTGGGATTTCAGAGATGTATAGCACCAACCAAAGCAAAGTAGCAGCCACCTGCCTGTAACCTGAACCACAAAGTTCCACAAATAATGAATCCAGCTCATCTTGGTCCAACTGACCCATATCATCATATCTCTCTAACATCACCTATAATAAAGACAACCTCTTTCGTCATATCTCCATTAATACATTACCTAAAGGGAAAGTACCAGTTATGGTTTTCATAATATCTCTCATATATTTAATATCTTGTCATCAAGTGTTACTTTTGCAATCATATCTTTCAAGCATTACCAATTAATGCTGTCTTGACAGTCATCATATCTCTCTAATAATACCATTTTAGGCTAGACCACTGGTTCAATAAAGAGAGCAAGTTGTAAATTCAATCCCATGGTGAAAATCTGCTAATTTTAAAGACATGATACATGAAAAAATTGTACAGTTCAACTGTTTTAAGTTATATACAGGTAACTATCATTCCTAGAGTCCTTGTTAGTATTAATCTATTGTTGGCAAAACACTGGCAAGCACCAAACACATGTGTCGTAAATATCACCTGTCAAAATTATCATACATAATTCATGTAACATTACCTTTATTAAAAACAAGAGCCGTTTGTAAAAATGATTGCCTGTCATATATTATAATTTTCAGCCTTCATTGTGATTTTGACATCTGACCTCCAAATAATCTACTGACCACAGGCAATCATCCTGTGAAGTTTGAAAGTCCTAGGCCAAAGCATTCTTAAAGTTATTCACTGAAAACTGTTTTACAGTCATCTTAACCTTTGACCTATGGCCGTTGGGCCCCTTAAACAGTCAGGATCATGTACTGTCACGACATGTACCACAGCCAGCAATAATCTTGTGAAGTTTGAAAACTGAAAGTCAATGTTCTCTAGTTATTGTCGCCTTTACCTCTGGCCTACAGACCCCTAAGACATTATAGATAAGGTACGACCAGAACAAAACTTCTTTGAAATGTGGGCATAATTATTAACTAACCCTTGAAGTCTATAAAGATTACCTTTCTAACTAACATAAAAGTATTCATATAAATTATATGTACCAATCCATGATCAATAACATCACTGACAATCTCTGGGTTGAAACAATCTTTATGCCTGTAAATAGAACATCAATGATATTCTCAAGATGTCAAGAGGAAAATTTAGTGATTATGATTGCGATAACATATTTATAATATATGAAATAAAATCATTCGATTTTGGCTATTTCATTGGGATATGAATTCAAAGATTTCATTTCTCAGAGACGAAATGAAGTACAGTGAAACACCGCTCACTCGAGCATCGATGACTCGAGCACCCAGGTTCGCTCGATCAAATCATGTGGTCCCGACCGATTTCCTTCTATTTTCTATGTGCAGTTACCATGGCTGGGTCGAGCATCGATAACTCGATCGCTCGAGCATGACACCTGGTCCCTGTGTATTAATTTACTCTTTGTTGTGTCTGGCAAACTCAAGCAGAGCCCTTACAGAAGAAAAAGGCCTGCTGCGTACTCTTGCTGTGTACATACAGCGTATATGATGCGTACATGATGTGTACTGAAATCAAGGGCTTTAAATAGTACGCAGGATATACACCGCACATACACCGATAGTACGTTTGTAGTACACTTTTGACATGCAAATGAGCTCTGCCGCGTACTACTTGCTGCGTACATGCTGTGGACTACATAGTACACAGGATGTACGCTGGAGGAATTTAGTATGCGGGGAAATAGTACGCAGCATGTACGCGGCACATACACTTTTCACATGCAAATGAGCCTGCGGTGTACTACCCCTGCGGCGTACATGCTGTGTACTCCTGCGGCGTACATGCTGTGTACTCCTGCGGCGTACATTCTGTGTACTCCTGGCCCGAGTCCTGCGGCGTACATGCTGTGTACTCCTGCTGCATACATGCTGTGTACTCTTGTGGCGAAACTGCTGTGATAATGTAAATTCCTTACCCCACCAACTTTCTTATGCAAATGCTGATCATTTAGACAGAAAAAAACAGAAAAAAGATAAGTGACATGCATCAATAAGTATTTACCCTTACCAAAATAATGTAGATTGATGTTATCAAATAAATCAGTATGCTTTTCTTCATCCACTTTTCAATGAAATAAATCAATTTTTGAAGCATGTAATTTGGTAAAACATCTGAAGAAAATGGTGTAACTGCATCAAGGGGAAACAACTTTAATGCAACTAAATATAAGTGTTATAAATTTCGAAGTATCTGCGGTGTACATGCAGTGTACTATTTTCTTGTACAAGTTCCTCCTGCGTACATGCAGTGTACTCCTTAAATTTTCGGAGTCTGTGCTGCGTACTTGAAGTGTACTAGTGACCTCCTGCGTACATGCTGTGTACTCGTCGAAATAGTACGCGGCATGTACGCGGCATGCGGTGTATGTAAAATGTACTCCTCTGGCGTACTACTGTGTTCGCGGCATATACACAGCAAATACGCAGAATGTACGCCACAGAGGCTTGCTTCTGTAAGGGAGGTGTCAAAATTTTTCACACCTTTGGCAGTCAGAATGTATCGGTTAATTTTAAATGTTCGCACGCCGTGAGAATTGCATGGTCTATTCCCAGACTATCTTAAATGTTTGTTTGTCAGTATATTTGAGCTGATAATAGATTAACATTATTGATGAAAGGTTAAAGAAAAGTTTTATTGATCAACTATTGATCAATTACTGTTTTCTTAGATTAAAGCAAGTAATTATTACTTTTTTTTCTGCGGGATCGAGAAGATAATTATGAGATCTTAATATTTTAATCAGCAGTTGTTTGCATGCAAATAAAGGAAATAATACAGCATTTTCATAAAATTGAGACGATAATTATGAGATTCGTGTAGTTTTTCAAATAAAAAAATAAAAAGTCTTAGTTGTTTCTTCACATATTGAAACGTCTATCATAGATAATGTTTGTAGTACGTTTTCGAAAATGCCATGAGTGTGTTATTATTACACATCACCGTTTCCTCTGCAAATGGTCATGATGACAATTGGTAAAACAAACTTCAATTTTTTTCACATGTTGATCAATGTTTGGGTCGCTCGAAACCATGGATAACTCATGGATAACTCGTGCATTTTGCTCATCCCCTTGCGACCTCAAAGCGAGCGATGTTTCACTGTATATATAAAGACTGACAGATCAATCTGTTGTGACCTCAATTATGTGGTCACAAGGTAAGGCAGAGTAATTTCTTTTGATTAAAAAAATTAATAGCTTGAAAATAAATTCATCACAAATTTTGTTTACAAAAAAAAACATTGAAGGAGCATTTTTAACCAGTATAGATAGTTTTAATGCAAAATGCTGTCAACTGGATTATAAACCAGATGTGTGTCCATAGGACAGCAGTGCCCCTACCTTCCTTCCTGTCACATTCATGGTTTCATGACTGTAGGTGAAATATTCTTAAGATATATGCAACATAAACCTTTAAGCACTTTATGTGAGTTTTTCTTTATCTAAGTCAAGGACCATAACTCTGGTCTGGCCAAGTAAAATCCCAAACAAAACACCAAGTTCACAGCTTCCCATGCTTATGACGCTAGGTCAATTACTTTTTGAGGTACATGGGACACAAACTTTTATGCCTTTAATGCATATTTTTGACTATGTCAAGGGCCATAACTCTGGTCTTGCAGAGTGAAATCAAAAACAAAACTAAATGTGTGTCCAAAGGACACAGGTGGCCCCACTTCCTATCACTGTACATGGTTTCATGACTCTAGGTGAAACATTTTCTAAGATATATGCAACACAAACATTTAAGCACTTAATGTGTATCTTTCTGTTTCACTAAAGTCAAGGACCGTAACTCTGGTCTGGATGAGTGAAATCCAAACTAAAACACCTGGTGCACAACTGCACATGTACACTAACTGACAATCTTGACGCTTGCTGAATCTGGGTCAAATACTTTTTGAGATATGCACAACCGAATTTCGACAGACTTGACAGACAGACAGACAGACAAAGGGCAACTCTTAAGTGCCACCCCCTCCCCCAACCACAAAATTTGGAAGTCACAATGAAGTAGAAAAGATACAAATGAACAAACTGATAATCTGCAGAAAGGACATAAAACTTCATGCCTTTGCCTATCATGTATTTTACCTGTTCACAATATCTCTCTGATAATCAAAGTGAAGTCTTGTCCTTTCTAAAAATTCTAGCGTGTTGCCTTGTCGGAGACTACCAAACATGGGTACACTCGGACTTGGCCACTTCTTAAACATTTCCTCAGCTCTCATGCTAAATGTTCTCCATATTTCTTGAAAGTTTTCATCATTTGCTGGGTACATTTTCCCATTAACTACAAACAACATGATCCGCAGCATTGTCGACTCTAGCAATGGGGATAAATCACATGATCCCTCTTCGGCTAATAACTGCACAACAAGTTTTTCTGCTTCTCTGCTAACAGCTTCCTCTAGGATATCAGAGCAACACAGTTTGTCGAGACTGTGCAGCACGAAGTCTTTCTTGATCTTGTACTTCATACTCAACTCAGAGAAACTCAGGCCTGAAATGTTCATCTTTATATACTTATTGAATGGCTTGCCATGGTAAAAACTATTGACAGGGATCAATAAGTGGGTTAAATGACAAGTCATCAGATATTAATTTTCACAGATTTCTTTTACAAATTTTTTACTTATTAGCCAAGTAAAATGTGTTGAAAAAAGATCAGTAATAAAGCACGAAATATGAACTGGCAATTTATATAAGGAGCCAAGTAATATTTTTTTTTTTTTTGGGTGGGGGGGGGGGGGTTGTTTGATTTAACATCACACTGACTCAATTACAGGTAATGTGGCAACTTTCCAGCTTTTAATGGTTAAGGAATACCACAGGTATCTTTACATGTATTACTTCATCACGGGCTGGTACCTGGGTAGAACAACTGACCTTTCATGAGCCATATGGATGGCTTCCTCAGACTAAGAATTCAACAACCCAAGTGGGACTTGATCCCACATTGTTGAAGGGCAAGTAATTTGAAGGCAACTACTTTAACCAATTGGAAATGGATGCCCCTGACAAGGAATTTCGCTGCTTGTGCAAAAATAGCTTTTTTCTGGTCAAATGAATTTGAGGGCTTCAAATTTTAGATGTTGGATAAAATGGACATTTGTTCACTGGATCTAAATTTTGTGGATTAACAAAAGTTAGTCCCCCATGAGTAAGAGTAATTTCAATGTGTTCAAAAATATTCGAAATAAACTAACTTCTTACCACCATCCGTGCAGCCATTGAAGAAAGAATGTGGTAAAAATTCTTTTGGTCTTCCTCCAAACACTGGTGACTTTTTGACCAGTCCTTCTTCAATTCCTTCCAATGAACACACGACTACAGCTCTTTCCTTGCCAAGTTTTATACTGTAAACATCACCATATTTTTCCTTCAGTCTTGTCAAACGAATATGAGGATTTGTCTGCAGAAATTTATTGGTCCCAATGAGAGGGTAGTCTAAAGGCCCGGCAGGAAAGTCTCTTACTTTGTTCTTCAACAGGTACACAATGCTCAAAGCTAGGACCAACAGTAACAGAAATATTTTATCCGCTTCTAGGCTGAACTCGATCATATTTTATCTTTGCTCTAAACTGACTATTAAAAATATCTGAGAGGTAAATGTAACACCAACAAAAAAGGTTGTTTTTTTATATTGAAAATTTTGTGCTATGGCAATGGATAAGATTTTTCAGCACTGTCAGAGCTGTTTTGATATCCTCCAATGATGCTAATAACAAGTTTAAAATTGGCAACAACACTTACAGTAACTAAGCTGACCAAGAATTGAAATAAATTTACTGCATGCTGACAACTTTCTTTTCCAGCAAAAATTTTAAAGCCAACAATAGCAGTGCTTTATGTCCCTACTTCATCTTGAAATGAGACTGTTACAATCTGTGGTTGTAATGGAAGAGTTTATAAGAAGTTGTTCTCATGGTAACTACTGTTCCTTCAAGTTGTCACATCTTTCCTGAAAAATCAAATTTTACAAATATTAGAAAAAAACCTAGATCTATTCTCACTAATCTTATGTAAGAAAGTTAAAACGAGAAGTTGCTTTTGTAGGAAAGCACATGTTTCCCCTAAAGCATTGTAGTAATAGGCAAGAAGTCAATAGCATACAGGTGAGAAAGTGAAAGAGATACTGACGGTTGACCATGTAATTGAAACACAATAGGGATCATCAGAATGGCCCAAAAATCAATAAGGGCTACTAGGCATGTCCAATCATCCCAAGAAGTTTCAACGTTCTGGGTAAAGTGGTTTTCAAGTTGTAGACTGAAAACAGTTTTCCATGTTCTGGCCCCTCGGAAACGGTTTTCTATGTTCTGGCCCCTGTGACCTTAGCTTTTCATCGAATAACCCAAACAATGTTAGGGGTCATCTACTCTGTAAATCCTATCACCCTATTAAGTTTCAAGGTTCTGGGTCAACAAGTTGGTTTTCCATGTTCTGGACATGTGACTTTGACTTTTGAGCAAGTGACCCTAAAATCAACAGTATCATCTACTCTGCATGTCCAATAAACCTATGAGGTTCAACATTCTGGGTCAAGTGGTTCTAAAGTTATTGATCGGAAAACATTTTCCATGTTCAGGCCCCTGTGACCTTGACCTTTGATCGAGTGACCCAAAAAGCAAAAAAGGTCTCGGACATAATCATACTGTTATGAGCACACATCCAATTTTTTATTTATAGTTGAGTGTCAACATCAGCTATGAACAGCTGATGTCAACAACTGTTGGCTGACTCAGATTTCAACATAATGCTTTAAACAGGTCCTAGGTAAGTCACAAATTAGCTATATAGCAGGCTATATACCCTTGAGTAACCAGTTTCCGTTACGGTAAGGAAACAGCGTGCAATTTCGTGAATAATAATTGCATAAGCTCAAACTATTTTATTTAGATATAAAGTGAAAATTTTTCCTCGTTTTATCCCCACAGTTTCAAAACATATTTTATGTTGCTAACTGACGGGCCCTGCCATTTTTAAACCTCAACCGGAACTGACTTCCATTTACATTGGTAGAACAGTTTTGTTACCTTTGCGAAATGGAACAGAGAATTAAACAGAATGACATTAACAGAAACCCTGTTACATTTGAAATTTATTTGTTTTCTATCACTTTTGACACAAATATACTGTATTAATTTAATTTGCATACACAAATTAACACTCTCATTGGCCTTGCCAAAGATAGTTGGAGAATACTGCCTTTATTATCATTTTGCTAGAGGTGGGCTTCTATAAATCTACAGCAATTTTACAAAGAAGTTTACAATGAACAATCTATCAATGAATATGACTGTTAATTACCTGTGTATTGATAAAATGCTTTGATTGAAACAAATGAGCATGACTTTCATACTAACCAATAACAATACTTCAGGATTTTTTATACTGCACAAAAAACCTTTCGAGTCTTTAGCCGCATATAAGGTAGTACCTTTTTCTTTCCATACTGTTAAATTAATTAAAGCTTTTGAACCAGTCTTCCGAGGCCTTGACCTTCTTTTACAAAATGTAAACAATCGACTGCAACATGCTATTTTAGGGAAACATTGATGTATTATATATATAATTTAATGGAAGCAGTAAGGTGCATTATTGCATTTACATGTTTATACCATTTCACGTTAGTACGGGAAGTAAAACTGTTTTCTCCACCTCCAAGTACTACACGGAGCATTTATTGGATGCAGAAGATGACTTGACATTTCTGAAGTTGGCATCGAGGTTATGACGTCAGTTCTAAAACAAAACAGTGCGCGAGCTACATGTAAATTTTCATGTATCACTAGACTAGAAGAGAAAAAAAGTGCCCCGAAGTGTAGGTCAACAGGTATATTAGTTTTTTATAGTCCTTGGATAGTTTTTTCATCATGAGTGGGTGGTATCAAATGTTTAAAAGTTAGGAAAGGACCACGAGCGGAATAACATTACAATGTGGGCCTATGGAAATTGAGTTAGTTCACTCTGACCTAAAGCTCGAGATGAAATCAGATAAAACACCGCGGAATAAAAGAAAAAATAAACAATTTTCTGTCTTACGTAATTAACAAAACCTTCTAAAGATCACTGAAAGAATAATACGATGCAGAAATGTCGAAATATATACCTGTCACACATTTTAATTAGACCATTTAATTGTCCGTTAATTGCTGCTGAAGCTGACAAATACATACTATATCCCGTAAGTACCGTTCTAAACCGTACCTTCATCGATCATCTATTATAGGTTGAACACCACTAAATTCGATTTTTTTTTTATCTTTTTTTTTTTTGGATACTTTATTTCGATATTTACAGACACTTTTATTCTCCACAATTATTGTATGGCTACTCTAGAAAAAGAAAAAACATGCTAACTTTTATAATTTTATGAAAACATTCTTCTGCTTCTGCTTCTGCTTCTGCTTCTGCTTCTGCTTCTGCTTCGGTACGGTGTAGGGTCTTTTACAGCGTAGGACACCGGGGGGAGTGCGCTAGTAATACTGAGGGAGGGCAGACTTAAAGCCCTCAACTGTCTGTGCGCCGACTATCTCACTTGACAGATGGTTCCAATCCACAGTCATTTTAATGGAGAAAGAATTTTTATACTGTTCAGTTTTTGCAGTTTTTATTATAAGACCACGATGGTTATTCACTATATATCTATCCACTATGTTTTTTGTATTAAAATTTGGGTGTCCTCTGAATGTATTTCCTATTTCAATGTCTCTTTTGCGGACGCATCGGTCGAGAGGGCTAGGACGCTTTCCTGCGGAGGTGAAGGCCCCTGGTTCGAATCCTGGCTACTTCCATTGCAGTGTGTCCTTGGGCAAGGTACTGTATCACAATTGCCTGAGTCGACCCAGCTGTAAATGGGTACCAGCAAATTACTGGGGGTAAGGTATAAATGGTATTAACTGTTCTTAAAATAAGGTCGCTCAAAAGCTCTACAGAGCTTATGTTAATTGTTTCACAAAGCGATGGTAAATAAAATTTACCTTTACCTTTACCTTTGGAACCACCATTTTTATCTAGAAGGAAATAGGAGAAAGCAGATTTTAATAGAATGTTATAAATACACACTGAAACACAGAAGACTTATAGAAAACACAAATCTATTAAGAAATGTCACGAGGAAAGGAAGAAAGATTAGGACTATTTATATATGCATTACTTTTGACACTGATTTTGGTAGTGATCAGTCTAAATGTTAAGAATGTGCTTCTTCCTGTAACTCCCTGTTTTAGGGAACTATTCCAGTATTACATAACAATCAAAAGAAAAATACGGGTCATTTTTCATTTAAGAATTGTAAAGTCGCTTTAAAGTAGGCTAAGCCCTAAAATGTAGCTTTGTGTTTCTATAATCAACGTGCAATAAAGTGAGAATTAGGAATTTCTATACCAAAATCTGTTACAGTTGTTTTGCCACCGACCGTTCCAAGGTGGTGCCCCACTGTGTTCCTTTATTTGTTTGTTTTGTCCGTGTGTGTGGCGTGAGTGTGCGTGTGTGTTGATCGTGTGTGCATTCGCATACTCGGTTTGCTTTTGGGGAGGCTGCATTTTTAGAATGTGGCTTTCCCTGTTAGATATTCTTTCTTGTTTTTGAGACAGAACGGTAATTGACTTATTAGCTTATTGTATCTTCTGAAAATAAGTACTAGTATGTACTCTCTGTGCTCCATATTATATTATGTTTGCACTTGCTATAGGTATTGTATTTACATGCTTTATGCAATAAATCGAAATTAAATTGAATTTAATGTACAAAACCTCATGTGAATACGCTCAACATCATTCAACTTATCATAATACCATACTTCTGATGAGTATGACAACATAGAGCCTACGAAAGATGCAAATACCTGACATGATAATTTGGGTTTAAAATCAAAATCTTTACTGTTATACAATAAAACATTTGTAAATCACCGTGGACCAGTGGTTAAGGCGTCCGCCTCGGAATCAGGAGGTCGAAGGTTCGAGCCCCATGGGAAGCATTCGTCCGGGGGATGTTTGTCATGGGACACTTTCCGAAAAGGCTGGTTCGTGAGCCACGAGCTAGTTAAATGAATAGTTACCGACTTCTATCCGCCTGGCACCTGGATTCGTGGTAGAAGTTGGGAGGTATAATTGGTACGCACGGTAAAGGTGTCTCATGAGCCAAATTGGCTGGCCCTTTCAATACGGGTGACACTATAATAAACAAGACCTTTAAAACTTTTAAATCTTTACCAGTCAAATGTTCTTGGTTTATCGAAAAATTATCTGTATAGCTGAATACCGTACCAAGATAATTAAAATAATCTACAACTTCTATTTGCTGATCATTGTAAAGCCATATTTCCCTAGCAAAAGTGTTTCCTCTTTTCCTAAATACAACAGTCTTAGTTTTCATAATATTAACTTCTAATCCTTACTGCGTACTGTATGTGTATAGTAAATTAAGGTTATTATGTAAATATTCAAGAGTTTTACCAATCATTGCCATATCGTCGAAAAAAAGTAATAAAATTAATGCAATATCATCAATTACTAATCCAGAACTAAAGGTATCTTGTAATTACAATATATCATGACTGGAGAATTCTGATCTCGATTCTCATCTATATCTGTACACTTCATATTTCCCATATACTTGTATGCTTTATTATTATATTATACATTTTTGATAATATGGTTAAAGAAAATAGAAGTTTGCAACGCGTTTCATATTAAAATATTTCTTCAGGCAAACAAACAATGTATACAAACATGTATGACGTTATAAAGTCAGTTAACATGACATCATAATGTCAAAGTATGACGTTACGTTTGGCGCACTATTTGATTATATATATAGTCCAGAAAAACAGAAACAGAACCTATAGTTGTAAGAACAATATTAAAGTAAATAAATACAATATATTCATGTATGCTTACTGACATAAAATTACTATCATATGGAATAAAATAATTAAAATATAATTTGACTGTGAAATTGAAAATTTGAAAACAAATCAATAGTGTGCACAAAAGTATGTCTACAACAGCAGGTCAGGATCAATAAGATTCAATAATACTGCGGATAAGGACTGTCATGAAAACAAACAATATAAAAGTACTAGTAATAACTGAAATGCTTGTAACATATGTATGAAACTTTGGAGAAAATAATACAATAATGTCAAATGAGTTGTATATACAGATTATTCACCAACAACCAAACGTCTTTTGAATTAGGACAGTTAGTTTGTCATTTATTAAATTATGTGGAAAAGTGGTATACTAAGTAGAACAACCGTATGTACTGAATGAAGATACCTTATAATCATTAGTCCCCTACTGGTTGAAAACCAGTTCCGGGGACTATAGAAATGCACTTTTCATTCCGTCATTCCATCCTTCCGTCCGTCCCTCCGCAATTTCGTGTCCGGTCCATAACTCTGTCATTCATGAAGGGATTTTTATATTACTTGACACAAATGTTCCCCATGATGAGACGACGTGTCATGCGCAAGACCCGGACCCCTGGCTCAAAGGTCAAGGTCACAATTGGAGGTCAAAGGTCAACAGGGCTTTTTTTCTCTGCCATCCATGAAGGGATTTCAATATTACTTGACAAAAATGTTCCCCAAGGTGGGATTTTGATGTAACTTGGCAAAAATGTTCACCACCATGAGAGGGATTGTCTTGCACAAGAACCAGGTCCCTAGGTCTAAGGTCAAGGTCACACTTATAGGTCAAATGTCAAATTCAAGAATGACTTTGTCCGGAACATTTCTTTTTCATGCATGGAGGGATTTTGATGTAACTTGGCAAAAATGTTCGCCACCATGAGGCATCCTTGGTTTTAGAATTACTTCTCTTTGTTTTACTATAAATAACTTCTATTATAACTTTTTTATTACTGGCTGTAAGGAAAAATCAAGACCATTTTTCTGTGGTACAATATGCATGTTACATCCAATTTTTCGGTGTACTTTGACTTATCTCAACCTGGTAAAGAGTTATGTGCGGACTTATATTATATAGATATTTTTTTATGATTAACTTCCCTTTGTTGTTACTATAAAAAAGAGAAAATATGGTGCCTTCCAGTAGGGGAATTTGTATTGCATGGCAATACTTCATTTACTTGTTAATTCTAAACTGACCAAAATAAGTGTTTACCAGAAGCCTCATTCAAAAATGAGTACTGAAAAAAGTAATCAGTTGACAGGTAGTTTTGATATGCAGAATATATAAGGGAGAGGTTTTTGTATAAGGCACTGTGTATTGCTGGACTCCTGTTTTTCCGCTTACTTTTTGCCATTAGGCCGAATATGGTCATATTTTGGAAAATTTGTCCATTTTTCGCGGACCTAAGTTTCACGTTTAGCTATGTACATACCACAGAGTCTTATCAATGGCAGATAATTAGGAAAACATAAAAATACATGATTACTTAATGCTTTATTTCTTTCAAATCTTTGTGTTTAGTTGATTTCTGCTTAATCTAAGATCGGCTTACGAGAAGTCCAAAACTGGCATATGCTACCTGCGACTCAAAACGGATATCCTAACTTATTATTCTCCCGGTTTCGCCGTCAGGAAGTGAAACCTGCGCATGCGTAGTACACGTAAAAACAAACATTTTGACAGATTTCTGATGTTTAGTAAAATACCGATTTCTGAAGTGTCAGTCCTCTTGCAATGTTCTAGATATGTGATTTTAATGCAATTAATTACGAACCACATGTAAATTACAAGATCTGACTAAAATCATTTTTATTTGATAATATTGCCGGGACATTGTTGAGAAATGAGCGGAGCAACACCAAGCCCTGCTGGAGCAGAAGGTGGTGAAAAACAAGAGGGGACTGAGTCTGAAAACTCAGTGTATGAGTGCAACATATGCCTGGATACAGCAAGAGATGCAGTAGTTAGCATGTGTGGACATTTATTTTGGTAGATATTTACACAGATTTGAGTCACTAAATTAGTGAAATAGTGAACTTGTCTACAGGTGCACAATGCTTGTTAAAAAGTTGTTTGTCGGGAAATAGCTTTAAGCTAATGTTAATTCATAATTTTAACATGTCCAGAACATCACGGAATGATACTTATTTCACTTGGGTATTGATTACATTTTACTCGGACTTTATCATAGACTCCCTGTGTAAAATCTAAAACTTTTAACTAAAATAAAGGTAATAAATTGATATAATATTTCAATAAATCTTCAAAGTTTTGTTGTTTGTAGCATCATCTGGGGCATGTGCAGTGAAAAATCTTAATTTGATATCTAAAATAGTGTGATATTTATTTCTAAAGTCACTATATGTTCATTGTAAATATACTTCGTTATACCCAAGTGGAAACTGGCAGGTACTCGGAAATGCAGCTCTCTGATTGGTCAGTTAGAACCCCTTATATCCTGTGATGTCATGATAAAGTTATGAATTGTTAAATTCATATCCGATGTTAAATAAAGTTTCTTGTATCTTGTTCTATATGCCATATTATATATCAATCAGTTAGGGCAAAGAGCTATAAAATAAATGGATGTTAGTCAAAACGTCCCCTAGTCAAAACACCCCCCATTTTGGTCAAAACGTCCGCCTTTTCTGGTCAAAACACCCCCCTTCCAAAAATTACCTGGTCAAAACACCCCCCTTAAAAATTATATATGTAAAATACAGTAAATACATATTATTTAAGTTAATTTAATGATTTAATTCAAGAAGTTTGTAAACAGGTATACATCTAAAAGTATAATTGCACAAGAATTAAATAATGTGAAAAAAGTTATAACTATTAAAATTAATGAAGGTTTCCAAACAGTCTATTAATCCTAATCTAATCATTTGCAGTGATCGATTGATGTTTTAATAACTTTGAATTTGATTGAAAAAACTTGTCTTTAATCTAAAATTTTGCATCAATTAAAGTAATAAAGTAAACAGAAATTTGCAAGCATTTGGAATAACTGTAAAATCATCCTTAATCTTTATTGCTTTAATTGATTAATTACGCTTCAAACATTTTTTTTCATGCTATAAAGTCTACAAATAATTATATTCAGCCACTTATTTTCTTAGTATCCTACTGTATGTATACTGTCTGTCTATGTGAATAGTGTGTTGGATTGTTATTTGTTTAAATATCAGTGCTTTAATAAGATAACGTAATTATGGAGTATCCTTGCATTAAGTGTAGGAACAAAGTCAGAATTCGTCAACAGGCCATTGCCTGCGACTTGTGTACATGGCAACTGGCAACACAGAACCTGTGACACAGGTAAGTTATATTCATGTTACTATTATTTTTATTGATTTCTTGAATTACTAGACTTCAGTAAATACCATATCTTTTTATGAATACTTTTCATATTCCAAATTGTCTAACTATTTTTTTGGCATATATGTAATTTTCTGCCAAAATCTGATTAACTACCTTTTACCATTCAATAATATCTTTATTTTCTTTTATAAAATATTGAAAATCTGGTCAGAAAGAAATAAACAATATACAGATCATAATCACATTATGAAAAGCAAACAAATTCAAATATACAAGTAATCAATGCAGTGTCAAGTTAATCCAATCAGAGGAGATAGTGTGTTATAACAGGAACAGATTACAACAGGTGTTAATTCAATCAAGAGAGTCTGTATATTGAATGGAAGAGTTACATGGCTAGTAAGTCACCAAAGGCATTTTGTGACATGAAGTTAGTACAAATTATGCGTATCGCGTCTAAACATCATACATACATCTGAATATTTAATAACTGTTTCACATGATATTACTGAAAAACAACTTGAGCGCATACTTTTGGTTTTATAACAGACCTTTTATCTAATGCAAAATATTGTAGAATTTTATTTGCCTACTACTTATTATGCAATGAATTACTATATCATGTCACTAATACAGGTTTTCTCATCGAACGGCCCATATATAGATTATCTTATTTATTTTGTTTGACAGAATAAATAAAATTTTGGTTAATATCGGTAATCATTAAGTCATTTATTGCAGGTATTTCAGCAGCAAATGTTTCTTATGTCTTTTACAGCTACCACGCAGGGGGTATGTCTGCAAGTTCCTTGCTACAAAAAGAAGAGCACCATTTACAAACCAAGGCTCACCACAACAGTTCAGGATGAGGAATAATTGTGATAAAAACATTAACTAGCAAAAAAGTGAATTTGACTTCTTGATATTGTGTAGCTGGAACACTGAATTAATATTGTGATATGACATTTTGAATTTGACTTCTTGGTGAAGAACAGTGAATGAATAGTGTGATATGTTATTTTTACTTCATAAATATGCAGTTGTGACTTTTCTGATGTTTTATTAATGTTTTATAAATAAAGTAATTACTCTGATCAGGATTTTTGTTCATTCTACACAAATTTTGATTGTATAGAAGAAAAAATGTTCCCTTCACAAATGTTCACACCTTATTACTGGTGATTAATGGGTTTATGACACCTACTAATATTAAGCCCACAGCTCAGTTAATGCACAACTATGTGATAGGTGTTGATTGCATTATTTTAGGTGCTAATAAATCAATTTTGTGTATTTTAATATCAATACATAATCCATAAGTTTCAATTTAAAAGACAATAAAATAGAAATCTATATATGAATTAGATAAAAAGAATTAAGATTAATATAAAAAAAATATTAGGGGGGTGTTTTGACCTAATTCTAAACTGAATGGGGGACATTTTGACCAAAATGGGGGGTGTTTTGACTAGGGGACGTTTTGACTAGGGGACGTTTTGACTTGATACCAAATAAATAGATCGGCAACTTGAAAGGCATATAGACTATAGAGCAAATCTCGCCAACATCCCGTGATAACTGAATGAGATCTCGTTTACCGGAAGTGGCACGCGCCATTTTGTATGCGAAAGCAATTATTCATCGGTAAATTAATTATCACCGTATGACCACGCTTCTTTTGATGGCAAGAAACGTCTACTTTGTGTCTTAAGACTATTTCACATTAAACTAATGTATTCAAAATGTAGTTTTAAAGGTACAAATTGTAACTCCATGCTCGCCGATGTGTGTTTTTACTAAGATAACGCTGATTCACGCTCTGACACAAGATCACGCAAGATTTCAGCCAGTTGCCATTCTGTGTATTTTATAGTTCTTTGGTTAGGGTTCTCGGAAACAATTCGGCGGTATAGGCTTGTTTAATGAAGATTGGGAGTCCCTGCAGTGGGATGCAGATTTTAACTTAATTTTCAGACACATGCGAATACACAAGGTTTGACTTTGAGCAATATTAGTGGGTGGAGTTAATCGCTTGTCATCGATAGCCATATATAGCCAATCAGTGTTGCCCATTTGCATTACACCCCGACACATGACAGCATGTGTATTACCTACACAATTACATGTGACAATCACTGATTGAAAACCGACAGTTTATAAAGTGTTTGAAGTAATTTCGATTGTTTACAGAAAAAATTACAATTATCATTGAGTAATTTTAAGATGCTGTTGATGTGGTCTTACTGTGATCATTTCTCTGCAAAATTTCGATTAATTTCAAATTTTGTTACAATGCCGGGTCAGCAAATATTGGGTTAAAAAGAAATAAAAACGATGCATGCGAATCCTCAGACTCTTGAGATTGATAGTGACATGCAAAAGTGAGATGAAATGTACTGTGCATTATTGTATTCCAGAAAAGACCAAATGTTTGACTGCAATGTTGTTAATAAATAATAAAGTATTACATTTCACCCATTCTGTCTTTACCTTTTTAGCTCTGGCTGTCTGACACTTGAGCATTGTTTAGGTGAAGTATTATGATCACTAATTAATGTCACTTAACTTGTCTGTACAATAGAAGCCAAAGTTTTGACGAAACTGTCAAGTCTATCCACAGCCTAAAATTGCTTATGAAAAAAGTGTGTAGATATATATGTACTTAATAACTTATACAAGAATTGATAAATCATATTTTCTAACCTCTGCACTAATATGACATTTGCTGATGCCTTGTAAATTGGAAAACCACAGACACTGGTCTAAAACTTTTTTTTCTAAAATCCTCTTTTTTCACACAAATTTACTGATTATATGTTAGTCACATAAAAAAATCCATGACAAAAATCTGGTCACAGTATCATATACAAAGACAAGGTGAACTACGCGAACGTAAAGCTATGGAATATTACTCGGCATACTTGTACAACATGCCAAAATTGGGGAGTTTATACACTTGCAGCCTCTACATGCATGATCATACTTTCAAACATTCATTGACTTAAAGGCTTCCTTAAATACAAGTCTGATCCCATCAATTGCTTTGAAATTTACAGTGCAACTACAAGTTTCTACAGACGTAATGTTTCAGTTATCCCCAGTGATTTCAGCTTGCCAAACGAAGTGATAAAACCAGGAACACATCCGCTAACTGGAAAAGATAACTGAAACATTTTTTCCATAGAGACATATTCTGTGAGGCTTTTCAAAAGCAGAAAAATATGGTTTTTCCAAATTCTAAACTTAAAATTCTGTAGTTGTTATATATAAAAAAAATATGATCTATAGTTAACTTTTGAGTTTTTGCAGTTTTACAATAGTTTTAATACTTTGTTTGTTTATTCTTCGTTTATGTATTAAATAAGAAATTATGTTGAGTGCAACATTTAGCACATTGTATAAAAGAAACACACAAAAAATATTATGAAATTTGTGATTTTACCACATATGAAGCAATTTATGTACCAGTATTTTATTTCAGTTGGCCATGTTTACATCAGTGGTTGGAGACAAGACCAAACAGACAGACATGTCCTGTGTGTAAAGCAGGTATTTCTAAAGATCAGGTCGTACCAATCTATGGCAGAGGCAGCACAGATAATAAAGATCCTAGGTAATTACCTTGTAAAAGGTTAAGTTATTATATGTCTGGTGTGCCAAATGCTAAATGCCAAAAAATACTTCATACCACCAACTATTTTTTGCTCGACTTTTCGAAGAAAAGGTAGAGCTATTGCACTCGCCCCAGTGTCGCCGTTGGTTAAAGTTTTTGATAAAGTCAAATATCTCTGTTACTATCAAAGCTATTGACTTGAAACTTAAAATAGTTGTTTACTATCAAAGTCTACACCAGGAGAAACAATCCCCATAACTCTGATTGAATTTTGACAGAATTATGCCCCTTTTTAACTTAGAATTTTTGGTTAAAGTTTTTGATAGTCAAATATCCCTGTTACTATCAAAGCTATTGACTTGAAACTTAAAATAGTTGTTTACTATCAAAGTCTACACCAGGAGAAACAATCCCCATAACTCTGATTGAATTTTGACAGAATTATGCCCCTTTTTAACTTAGAAATTTTGGTTAAAGTTTTTGATAGTCAAATATCTCTGTTACTATCAAAGCTATTGACTTGAAACTTAAAATACTTATTAACCATCAAAGTCTTCACCAGGAGAAACAGTTCCCATACCTCTGATTAGAATTTTGACAGAATTATGCCCCTTTTTAACTTAGTTATTTTTTGTTAAAATTTTTGATAAAGTAAAATATCCCTCTTACTATTAAAGCTTTTGACTTGAAACTCAAAGCAGTTATTTACTATCAAAGTCTACACCAGGAGAAACAATTCCCATAACTCTGATTTGAATTTTGACAGAATTATGCCCCTTTTTAACTTAGAATTTTTTGTTAAAATTTTTGATAAAGACAAATATCTCTGTTACTATTAAAGTTTTGACTTGAAACTCAAAATAGTTATTTACTATCAAAGTCTATACCAGGAGACACAATTCCTGTAACTCTGATTTGAATTTTGACAGAGTTATGTTCCTTTTTAACTTGGAATTTTTTTACTGGCAGAGCTCTAATTCAGAGTCGAGCGCGCTGTCTTACGTTCAGCTTTTGTTTTAATTTACTACTTATGTCTTCCACACCACTGTGGTGGGACTGGAGACATATTGATTTACTCCTGTCTATGTGTGTGTGTCCCTGTGTCTGTCTGTCACAAATTTTGTTTGCACTCTAAGTCGAACATTTCTCATCCAATCTTCACCAAACTTGAACAAAATGTGTTTGCCAATAAGTCCTCGGCCAAGTTCGATAACTAACCAAATCCGCCGAGGCACTTTGGAATTATGGCCCTTAAATTACCGAAAATACTGATGCCAGTGATACAGGTCTTGGTGCATGGTTGACTCAGATACATAATGGAGAAGAAATGCCAATCTAGATAATAAGGCAGTTGTGGGAGACATGTGTTTTTCTCAAAAGCAGCTCTAGTTTATAATCTGTTTCTGTCAAACTTATGAGTGTAACTCTCAATTATTTGCAAACATGTATAATGTTTGACCAACATTTTTTAGCTCTAGCCATTTGGGGAACTTGAGCCATTGATGCTCAAGTGAGCAGTGTATCTCCAAGTAAAAGTTAGGAGTTAGTTTTATTTGAAAACAACAAATAAAAATCATTTTGTTTGTTCTCATCGTTCTGTATAAAGTACTAGGAACTACCATATACAAAACTGAGGAATGCTACAATGTCAGAAATGTTTTTAGCCAGATGTGTTTGAAATTATTTGTTTTAAGACTGTGAAATAGGAGTTAATTTACCCTTTCATACTTATAAAAAATGTTCTTTCAATTCCAGAGAAAAATTACCACCTAGACCTCAGGGACAGAGGGCAGAGCCAGAGAATCAGGGAGTAAGTTTATATTTTAGAAGTGAAAATATTACTTTGTGATTACTAAAATAGGGGAAAATGACAGCAAAATCAAAATAGTATTGTTCATGAATATGCTACATTCAAGAAGAAAATTACTTCAAAGCACATTGACTTGCATTTTAAATGGTATTGTTTATATATTTTTAGCTCATCTGATTTTTTTTGGGAAAATGATGAGTTATTGTCATCACTTGATCGGCGTCGGTGTTGCCTGGTTAAGTTTTATGTATAGGCCATCTTTTCTCCTAAACTAACAAAGCTATTGCTTTAAAACTTGCAACACTTGTTCACCATCAATAGCTGATTCTGTACAGCAAGAAACATAACTCCATACTGCTTTTTGCAAGAATTATGGCCCCTTTTGGACTTAGAAAATATCAGATTTCTTGGTTAAATTTTATGTTTAGGTCAACTTTTCTATTTCACTATCAAAGCTATTGCTTTGAAACTTGCAACCCTTGTTCACCATCAAAAGCTGACTCTGTAAAGCAAGAAACATAACTCCATCCTGCATTTTGCATGAATTATGGCCCCTTTTGGACTTAGAAAATCAGATTTCTTGATTAAGTTTTGTGTTTAGGTCAGCTTTTCTCCTAAACTATCAAAGCTATTGCTTTCAAACTTGCAACATTGTGCACCATCAAAAGCTGACTCTGTACAGCAAGAAACGTAACTCCCTCCTCCCTTTTGCAAGAATAATGGCCCCTTTTAGATTTAGAAAATATCAGATTTCTGGTTAAATTTTGCATTTAGATCAGCTTTTGTCGAAGCTATTGCTTTAAAACTTGGAGCAGGTATTTGCCGTTAAAAGCTGACTCTGCACAGCAAGTACCATAACTCTACTTTCTTTTTGCAAGAATTATGGCCCCTTTTGGACTTAGAAAACCATGGGTAGGACAAAATTTCTGTTATACAGAGACAAAAAATCAGATGAGCATCTGCACCTGCAAGGTGGTGCTCTTGTTGTATAATGTACTAAGAGTTTTTATTGTAATGTGTAAAAAAATTGATAGGACTTTTTGTCAAATGTAGAAATACATGTATTTTGGAGAGGAGAAATTATGTTAAATTTTAACCCCCAAAAATGTCCAAAAACACTGATGTTAAACCATTTATATAAATTTCAGGGATTTCCAGGGTTTGGATTTGGTGATGGAGGTTTTCATATGTCTTTCGGTATTGGTGCATTTCCGTTTGGTATCTTTGCGTCTACATTTAACTTCAATGATGGCAGGCCTGGCCCACGTAAGTACATTTCTGTCATGGTGAAAACAATTTACAACAATTAGTGCTTTAATGGTAACTGGTATGGTGAGTATGTTCTCTCAACTTGGGAGATAATTATAAGAGGATTAAGTGGTTAAGGTGACTGACTTTGAATCACTTGCCCGCACCTATGTTCATTTGAAACCATACTGGAATTGCAGAATTCTTTCTTGTGAAAAAGCTATACAGTTGTCTTGCAGTAGGTCAATGGTTCCACTTAGATGTCAATAATGCCACCTGATGAATAAAGTGTAATATGTTTCTATTCATATCTCAGCTGAGCACAGAGTACTCAGGTTGAGTTATTGTGATTGCTCACCATCTGTTGTCTGTCTGTCCATTGTCTGTTTGTCCGCACTTTTCTTCAAATGATATCTCCTCTGAAACTGCCAGTCAGAATTGCACCAAATTTGGTCAGGGGTATCCTGGCATGGTTCTTTATCATGTTTATACAAATATTTCAGCTCGGACCCTTTTATTGCCCACTGGAGCTGAAAATTGAAAAACCTTTAAAAGACTTCTCCTCATGAACAGCCTGATGGATCTTCATCATACTTGATCTATAGCATCATTGTAAGGTCCTTTACTAATTTATTATCATATCCAAATGGGGTGATTTGCTCCTGTTCGGGGCTGTTAGAGCTAAAATAGATATACATTTAAACAGTTTCTTCTCACTAGCCACTTGCTGGATCTTTATCAGACTTGACCTTTAGCATCATTATAAGGTCCTCTCCCCATCTTTTCAAAATAGGGACTGTTGGCCCCTTTTTAGCTCACCTGTCACATAGTGACAAGGTGAGCTTTTGTGATCACCCATCGTCCGTCGTCAGTCCGTGCGTGCGTCAACAATATCTTGTCTGCACGATAGAGGTTTCATTTATGATTTTATTTTAACCAAACTTGCATACAACTTGTATCACCATAAGATCTCGGTTCCTTTCTTGAACTGGCCAGATCCCATAATGGGTTCTGAAAGGGCCAAAATTAGCTATTTTGACCTTGTCTGCACAATAGCAGCTTTATTTATGATTTGATTTTTACCAAACTTGCACAAAACTTGTATCACCATAAGATCTTGGTCCCTTTCTTGAACTGGCCAGATTCCTTTGTGGGTTCCAGAGTTATGGCCCCTGAAAGGGCCAGAATTAGCTATTTTGACCTTGTCTGCACAATAGCAGCTTCATTTATGATTTGATTTTAACCAGACTTGCACACAATTTGTATCACCACATGATTTTGGTTCCTTTCATGAACTGGCCAGATTCCATCATGGGTTCCAGAGTTATGGCCCCTAAAAGGTCGAAAATTTGCTATTTTGGCTTTTGCAGCCATATAGAGACTTCATTTATGGTTTGAGACTTGATTCAAACTTCAAAAATATCTTCAACAACAATAAATCTTTGATTCCATGACGAATCTGTCAGATCCAATCATAGGTTATGGAGTTATTTTATATCTGACTACCTCCCCTGATTGTAATCAAAATGGATTTATATCAGTAAGTACTTATAGGACTTATTTGAAATTTCATTATTGTCATTAGTTGGACTGAGACAATCAGGATCGATAACTCTGGACTGATTTTATGTCAAATTACCTCCCTTTATTTCAAATTAAAATGGGTATATCTTCGTAACTGATGAAGATACTGATCTGAAATTTCATTTATGTCAACAGATGGACTTGGACAATCAGTGAATCTGTGTCAAAACTTGATCATATCATTTTGAGCAATGGTACTCAGGTGAGCGATACAGGGCCATCATGACCCTCTTGTTTCAAAATAAGGACTGTTGACCACTTTCAAGAGCTGCTAGAGCTAGAAATAGGAATAACTTTAAAACTGAAAATTGAGGTACACCATTAAATGACTTCTTCTCATGAACCACTTGATGGATTTTCATTAAACTTAATCTGTAGCACCATTTTAAAGTCCTCTCCCAGACTTGTTCAAATGGGGGCACTCGGCCTCCTTTAAGGGCCACTAGAACTAAATATGATACTTTCAAACAACTTCTCATAAACTGCATCTCCATTGGTCTGTAGCATCATTATAAGGTCCTCTCCCAATTTTATGCAAAAAGGAGCGCTTGGACCTTTGCGGGGCCACTAGAGGTAAAAAAAAGAGCCATTATAAAGAGACCTTTCAAAATACACCCAGCCTGCTTCAGTTGTCTGTGTGTGACTTTTCAACCCAATTTTAAAGACCTTATAACTCTATAGTGTTTGGATTGTAAGCCATCTGTCACATTTATTTATGTAATTAGCTTCTCCTGCCTCTGGAACTTTTGACACCCAGATGCTCAGCTTTCATAGTTGATCACTCTCTTACCTGTTTAAGCTCAGAAATTCAGGTGAGCGGCCAGCACCGTCATGGCTCTCTTTATTAAAATGCTTTTTGTTTAGTTATGGTACAAACAGCTTTAAGGTAGTCTTTATAAATACTAAATAAGACAGAATGAAAACTTTGTGCAAAATGTTCTGTAACTGCAATCATTTGTTTTGTTTACATATTAGTTCTCTTTGTTTAACTGGACGTTAATTGACACAAACAACTCCTCATCTCTCATCAGTTTACTTAGTTAGCTCTGACTGTTTTGTTGCAGTGTCTGTGTGTATAAATTATTCAAATGTTTAAACTAATTACCTCGGGTTTCTGTCAGTATATATTTCCTTTCTCCTGTCTTGTTTGTAAAATGGTAGATAAAGTCCTGTAGCACTCACACTAACACCTGTTTTTTAGTCCCAATAAGTTGGCCATTGTAAGATCACCATTAGCATGTATTAACTATTATTAGATATAAAGATGATTTACTAGATTATAAAATAACTGTTTTCCTTATATTTTGTAATGTGGGGATTTTTGCAATCATTTCAGCGCCCGCGGGCTCGGCCCAGTATCAAGAAGAACAGATGTTGTCAAAATTTTTCCTCTGGGTGGCTGTGATCTTTATTATCTGGTTGTTACTTGCCTGATGTGAAGCTTGGAGTTATGTTACTCAGTATAACTGAACTTACAGTGACAAGAATCTATTTCACAAGTGAGAAGAGAAGGCTGAAGAATCGTTTTACGGATTTACAGAAAAGAGACATCGTAAACAGACTGAAGGCCTTGTTGAAAAATGTTTAGGCATTGGCCTACCAGGTGCAATCACTGCGGTGCCAGTGTTTTACCATGTTATGTTTAGTCCTTTTTATGTTGTTTTTTTTTGCTATACAAATCTAGTTTCATGTTCATGTAAACACTTTCGGAAGCAAGTTTTTTCAGAGTAAAAATAGGCAGTAATTTCAATTTCTATTCTATATATTTCTGCAAGCTTTATTGGGTATTGTTATCAGTTTTGATATAAGCTAATCATTTTAAGGCAGCCTTAAGATAAGATCATTACATTTTAACCATACTGCAGTTGGTTCCTTCTAAATTTTTGTTTCATATTGATTTTTGCCATAAATAGTACCTGTATCACAGTGCATTTTTAAGGGTAATCAGTTCTGTTTCTTTTTGCAGGTAAACTTTTTTGTAGTAATATTGCATTTAATGATATGTCTTAAATATCTTCGAACAAGATTTGCAGATGTAGAGAGAAGTTATTTTACGCAGACTTTATTTATTGTTCTAGTAATCAGTTGAAAAACTTATTTTTTATAATGTTGACTTAGTAACTGTAATTGTGTTTGTCAACATTGCATTTATCTTGCATACATGGAGATGTAAAGGAAAATAAAATGCTGGTAAGCATCCAGATGTGGATACTTCAATAAGAGGTACAAGTAGGCTCACACATTTCGATACTGATATTTAGTTTACATATATTATTAAGCAGATACTTATAAAATTTCCCTGCTTTTACTGTTACAGTCAACTAAAAAAAAGGTAAAATAAAATTATTGAAAATTTCCCAACATGTGTACACTTAAGTTGTGTTTTAAGTGGTGTACTGTCAGATATTTTAAAATGCTGTTTCTTGAAATTGCATGAACTTTTAATGTCTAGTCTAATGTTGAAAACAATGTTTGTACATACGTTTCCTATTTTTCCTTGCCACAACATTCCAAGGAAATTGCTCTCTACAATTTTTTTTATTTATTGTGTAGTAACCGGGGTATATAGGAGTGAGCTTGGCGGTTGGTCAGTCCGTTGGTTTTCATGGTTTCCGGATGATAACTCATGAAAGGCTTGACCGATTTAAATAATTTTTTGTACACAGGTGTAACATCAGAAAATACAGGTCAAGTTCAAATTTGGGATCAGTAGGTCAAAGATCAAGGTCACAGTGACCCTGAACAGTAAAACGGTTGCCGGATGATAACTTGAGAACGCTTGGGTCTAGGATCATAAATTTTTGTACACAGGTGTAACATGATAAAATACAGGTCAAGTTTGACTTTGAGGCTAGTAGGTCAAAGGTCAAGGTCACAATAACACGAAACAGTTAAACGGTTTCCGGATGGTAACTCGAGAACGCTTGGGCCTAGGATCATGAAAATTGGTAGGGAGGTTGGTTATGACCAGCAGATGACCCCTAGTGATTTTGAGGTCAGAAGGTCACAGTGACCCGGAACATTTAAACAGTTTTCGGACAATAACTTCAGAGTGCTTGGGCCCAGGATCACGAAACTTAATTGGGAGGTTGGTCATGACCAGCAGATGACTATTTATTTTGAGGTCAGTAAGTCAAAGGTCAAGCGAGTTCACCTTTGACATTGGCTTAGTTCTGTGACAAGGCCATATTGTGGGGGTATAATTCGTCACTCCTTTGACAACTCTAGATTTTATTATAATTTTTCTTGATTTTTTTTTTTAATTTGATGCAGATTTATTTTCAAGAGACTCAGGGAAGTCAAAGCTAAGACCTAAATTTTTTTGTTCAATTTTGATGATATTTTTTGTGGGCCAGTTTACAAATTGGTGAAGAAAATAGGAGATAATTAAGCAGAGGTGTTATGCTATTATTGGTGTATTATAATATTCATGCTATCTGTCAAGTGGTTTGTTAAATCATATTGTATTGTATAGAAAATAACACATTCATTCAAACTACTACTGGAACTGTGGGCATATAATTTTGTGGTTTTGCCTAAAATGATTATGTATATTTTATTGGGACATGAATTCATATATACCCACTTATCAACATGAAAGAAAGTGAACTCTGCTTGCAAGTATTAATGATTCAGCAGAGTCCCAGTCCATGCTTTAACATCTGTCCATCTGGATTTCAGAACTTTCCATCATGTTATACATACTTCCATAAAAACATGTTTTTGTAAATAGATACAGCATTTAACTTTAAACTCACCTTTATGTAACTTTTTTTTTAATAGATATAAACGACAATATAAATTTTTTAAAAATGACATCCGTGTGTGCTTGCCTTTAAAAAGCAAGGTCTCTCATTGTTCAGGTTAATGGTTAATATTACATACATATATATTTTCACACCCAGTATCAGTACTGTTTGAAGAGTTCTGAAATACACCATTGCAACTCTACAACCACACTGAACTTGAAATTATTTATGCAGTATATCCTTACATTACACTGCACTGACAAAAACATATTTGGTGTGGGATGCTAATTAATAAAATTTGCATGTTTCAGATTTACATAATCATTTTAATTGGTGATAAATTTTCACTGGTGTTCATATTTATCTGTAGTTGTTGGATTTTCACCAGTGTGTAATCTTTATTTAAAGAGCATTTAATTCTCGCATGAATGTGAATATTTACTTGAATTAATTCAATAGTCTTGTCAGTGAAATGAATTTATACATTTGAAGAGAGTCAGTGGCGCAGTGGTTAGCAGGTTGGACTACAACGCCAGCAGTCCACGTTCAATTCCCGGTCGCGGCTGATATCCCGACTAGTGTTCAGTGTTGGGTGATTAACTTAAATTGGTACTGTTTTCAGCAGTAGCAGCCTAAACTGGATGCTGGGGAGGTAAATATGACGCCTGCTGTGGGTTTGGCTGGAAAGAAGTTCTTCTATCCATTCCTAGTGGGGACTTTCGTCGACTACCCACGTTTAACAAGAAACTTTACCTTTACCTTTTGATGTGTTATTGAAGACATACTGTACTCGTCTTTTACTGAAATATCTTCCTCAGTAAAAAATTGTGTTTAACAGTCTGTTGTTAAGAAAAAAAAACTTATCTTACTGTGGTTGCTAAGTGTGTACTATTTTTAAGCTCACACACAATAATTTCTTTACACATAGACATGTTTGTTTAATGTTTGCATGGATACTGTAAAATAATAGTTTTTCCAAATATGAAATTTGGATGTCATAAAATGACTCGTATAATTTATTCTGACATGGCTCAATTCGATTGCTAGTTAAACAAAAAAGAAGTTTAAGCTCAGTATATTCATCTCAAATTGATCGAAAATTTAGATTAGGTTTCTTGTTTAGAGCATGAATTTAATCTTAATGCGATGTGTTTATCATCAAATGTTGGTGGGAAATGCACAGATTCCGTCATGTTGCCTATATGTTCAATAAGTATAAAGGGTCAAGGGTCGAATATACCTGCACTGTCTTCCAGGGCAATAAATGAGTTAACCTTTTCCTGATTTTAAACTTATTACAAATTTTAATCACAATATGGTGGAATGCAACGCTTATATATCCTACCTGGGTTCGGAAGGATATAAATAATGTTTCACTGTCTAGTTTAATTAATAGCAGAGCTACCGGCGCCGCGAAGCGGCGCCGACAGCGTCGCATTACGGTTAGACGTGTGAAAAAGAAAATGAATAGAGAGATCTAACTATGTATACTATCGAGTTGAAAATTCGTGGTACTTTTTGGAATCGGTTTTGTTCGGATTTTTTCATGTGTACTATGTACATAGTAATTAATCAGTAAAGACGTCAGTAGACGCTTACTGTTTACGGTTGACAAAAGCGTCTCGCTTACTGCTTTGAATATTGAATAAAAATGTAAATGAGCGTTTGATAATAAGAAATCAGTGCTAAATACATTTTCTACGAAGAAAAAAGAAATAAAATACAATAATTTCATTTTGAAATGACTTTCGTCACGCTGCCTTTACTGAACTTTATTATATATATTTATGATTGTCCCAATGACGTCATAACTCCACAGTGGTGTATCGGTTAGCGAGTTCGCGTTGAAATCCAGAGGTCGTGAGTTTGAACCTCACCTGAACCAGATTTTTTAATTCCTATTTTATTTCAGTCTTTTTTTTTTGTATTATCATAAGTTTTGAAAATATTGTATAACTAAAGTTCATGTAAAATTTAACAAATGTTTACAGTTTTGATGTCAGGTTCCAATGCAGTGCCTGTGCAGTAGTCAGTAGACATAACTTTAAAAAAATAGCTTTAGGATCAAAATATACAGGCATTGAACTGTGAAAAGCAAATAATGCTCTTCTCTCCGTTCACATATATTTCGTCCGTTAGCTTTAAAATTACTAACCAGAGTTTATAAAAATAAAACTAAAACGATGAATTATCAATAAACATCAAAAAGGTTCTTACTGCCATCACTATTCTCTAGTGCTAAAAGATTAACCATAAAAAAACCATAGATTGTGAACTTAAAAGTTCTGTAAATAAACAGGTGTTTTCGAGAATTTCGGCAAACACTGTTTTTCTCTAGGTAAAATTCTGATCATTAACTTTTAAAAATTGCTAGTCTTTTGGGTTTAAAACAAGCTTTGTACAGTCATGTAAATGATTGTAATTTTCCCATACCAGGCGTCTATTATAGCAGTATTTTTGACTAAAAGTTGGACACTTTTTTCCATCCAAAAAGAACCAAAATTTGACAATAATGACATTTAAAAGAATTACAATAGTCATTTCCAGGATTACGTAAATTCTAATTTCTATTAACTTTGGAGTTGGAACATTAACTTTTTACATTAAGTCCTCATATTGCCAAACATTTACACGCAAAGAGACAGAATTCCTTTGGCTGTTGGTCAAATGAGATTCTGTTAGGTTTGAAATTTTCAAGATTCAAGCTTTTCAATTTGAAGGAGTTATCATTTGTGACTAGTTTCCAGTATGATAATAATTTATGTAAAAATTTTGATGCAGTACGTTTTAATAGGAATAACAGAAATTATTCAATTACGTTTTTTTTCTTTATCTTGGTGCCGATTTTAATCTATATCGAACTTTCTTTTGATTATATTATATAGAATATCTTTCAAGTTTTCACATGTCAAGAATTAATCTTGATGCAGTCTTAAACATGCATTCAGAAATCATGAATTATCATAAATATTTATAATTTTAATAGATCTAATAGAACATAAACATCCTAAACGAATCCATAATTCCAGATAATTCCAACACCACTCCTTTAATTTTTAAGGTCACTGGTGAGTTTTCAAGGGAGCTCTGCCTTTTAGGTAGCACCTAATTCCATGTTATATTTATTACACCAATTCTTTTGTTATTTTAGTTTTGGAGTAGTATTTACCGAAACCCCGGATGTGTTGAGCCTCGAATTCTACTTTGCTACAAAGACAAGTTTATTCGTGGTCTAAAGACATTTATAACTTTCTTGTTCGAGCTATTGCTTTCACAATGTCTTTAACCGCAGTAGACAAATATTTTACATTGAAATTTTTTTTTATCCCACGTGGTTCTCCAAGTACAGATGTTTCAGTATTCTCTTCTGTAATATGCCAACAACAAACAAAACAACATACGCAACACAAAATACGAGATGGACAGAAAACAAGTTGAAAACAGGGGCTCCGCCATGGAACGGTCATTAACCTATATAAAGGAAACTAGGGGTTGAAATGCGTTTAGGGCATGTCAACCTCTCATTTACCCTTCTTTCATTAAGTTAACCAGTACAACGTAAATTAAATCACTCCCCGCTGAGAATGGTTTTAACATTAATGACAAAATACCAGATCATATCAAGTAAAACCAAAGCTCGACTTCAATTTTCATCCCGATTCATCGGAAAAAACTATATCCCTCACAGTGTGACTAATACGAGTATTTATGTTAATGCCAAGTATTTCACCGAAAACATACAATATACGAGATAAGTCACAGTTTTGGATTTTATGTCTTCATCATTGTGTACTTAGTTCGTGATTTTGTACAAAATTTTCTTTTTGTTTTGAAAATTAGATAAAATATTACTTCCTTTTAATGTATAATATTATTGAAACGAACCTTCATATAATTTGTTAATATATTAAATACCATGAATAAAGGAACCAGCTGATAAGTATACATACTGTCAAATATAACTGAAAATATGCCAATAGTAATAAAACATTACCCCCTCTACTGTTCTACGAAGAAAGATTACAGCGCGGTCTAAACAAATTCAATAGACAAGGATGTACATACATAGGCTCTATTGTTTAAACGTTAGGTTGGTGACATAATATGTCATTTAATGACGACCGGTTGAATTTAAAAGATATTCATGCGACACGAAATGAAAGATATTTTATGTATGACATCTGGATTGATATTACAGAACAATTCGATAGAGAATTTTACTGAATTATTATTTTGACCAGGAATGTTCAAATGTAGGTGCCTTTTCCTCGTGTAAATTTATTCGCTATATTTCTCTATTTGTGCTTTAAGTAATAAGATTTTCTTATGATACATTTTAGCAATCCTTTAATATTGCCAAATTAATTAACTAAAATCAGTTTAATATCTCGTGTACACCATCTAGTTCTGCTGTCTGTATACGCTGCCGCGGAACGGTCTTGAAATAGTTTGAATTAGTGTTACGACTGTGATATAGTGCGTGTTGATTAGTTTTTAGTTTACAGCATCCGACCGACTTTGGTCACAAAGAAGAAGTACATTTTGTAATACCGATTTAAAATAAAAAAGATAGGGTAGATTTCACGGAAGCAGATAGTCACAACCAAGGAACCATGCATTGTAAAGTAGGCCCGCAACAAAAAGAAACTGTAGTGGGAAAATATAGCAGACGGATACAATCCGAACAAACATTTCATGATATGCAATGAACAGTCTGCATAGAAGCATAATGTGAGATAGCAATGGAAATAAAACTATCGGTCTGATGGTTTTACAGAACTATTTTCTTGAGACAGCACTATTCAGAATAATCAAGGTGTATTCTGATGTTTTACAATTTCTTCGATAATTTAAAGCATGCCTGTAGTAAAGGAACCAGTGTGGGGGCCATCTGGTCTAGCCGCGTAATGGCGGACATGGCCGCAGAGGTCTCAGTTAAAGCTGGTTTCTGTTTAAATTGCATTGTGGATATCTTGATTTATCACCGAAAAGGCATGATTTTTAAATTATTTGTTGACATATATTTTTAAAAAAATATCTCGTGTTTTAATATCGAATTTTAAATTTTCAGTCGTATTTTATCCTGTCTTATTATCTCAAACATTACGAACATGTATCCTCTTCGACCAGTCATACCATGATTTATTTTCAATATCTACGTGACATATTTTGCAACAGGTCGTTGCCAATTTCATTATCTTTTTATCTTTTGTATAAGTGTGCAATAAGTCAATAGATATTATGCCTTTATGCATTGTAAAATATTATGTTTAATCACTATCTATACATCATTAAGAGGTATTGGTCTATAAACTAACATCATTAACTGCTTTAATCGTTATTCCATACGGGTGTCAAACAAAAATAGCTTTACAAAGTGTTTTAGAATAAGTTAACATATTCTATGCTATTAGCTTTACCTCGCAAGATTCTCATTTTTATAGGTTACAAGGTGGACAAATGGTGATCTCTTATATTTCTATGGAGGAGAAACACACTATGTTGCTTTAAACAAGGAAGATATATAAAAGGCCACCCCATCTGTTGTTGTAAAATCAATCCGCATGTTGTTGTTTTGTTTTGTTAATTTTAGGAACATTTAAAATTGTCACACTTTGTATTTATGCTATATCAAAATATATTTCTCCTATACAGGTCAAGATAACGGTCATCTATTTTCGGAGTTTTGATAAGTCATAAGAAGTGCTGACTTTGATGCGCAGTGATTAAAAATAAAGACTTGAAGTATTTGTATGAATTCAAAAATGTAAATTTTTACATACAAAATATGATCAAATATGTTTTGACATAGAAAATCATAGATTATTTTAGTCATAGATTTTAAAAGAAGGTTAGACTAAATGATTACAATTAACTTCAAAGAGCGTTTATGATTCGTTACCTGATTCCGACAGGTAGATAGTTGGGAGACCATTTTTATTTTAGTTTTCCAAAATGGAACGGGGATTCGTATTTGGCAACCTTTATATTTATGTCATAGTGTTAACTAGATGTCATCTTCATAATGGTCTTTGACTGTATAGCTGTATCTATTTTTAAATACACCGATAAAAATGTATGACAATAGATGGCTGACACGCTGTTTTAGATATTTATTTAGTTACAGATTTCCGTCAATTTCTTAAAGCGACTCGCTCACACTTCAATGTGTTTTTGTTTTTTTTAAACCCGTCTAATTATGAAACTACACTCTATGCTATACGTAATTGTTGACGATAATCTAGGCTCATAACGAAGAGATAAAGTTGAGTCAATGCACATCTTTCTTTAGAGAAACGAACGCCTTACTCCCAACAAAAAATTACTTTACGATACATGTATATCATATAGTTATACTGAAGTCATACTGTTATATTTACATTCACTATATGTTATGTTTTATATTAAAAATAATTTCGTAAAAACAAAATTGGTGCAACAATATATAGGGTAGTTATTTCCGCTATCAAAATTTCAACAAAAAAAAGAACATTAAGTTATAGCCATTTTTTCTGACGGTAAAAATCATTTCTGAATCGACACGACTGTATGATATGTATATATCTGTTTTCATATCCGGGTATCTTACACCGGCCATGCTCCTCGTCTTGTCTCACAAAAGAAACGGGGCGTCCATAGTCGTAGAAGATTTTTTTAAAATTTTCAATAATAGATATGTTTCAAACATGTATAATAGTAACTAACACTTGTAGACGTTCGTTGGTCTATTATGCGGCAAAACATAACGAATTGTTATTTTTTTCTCGCATATCATAAAAACAGAACAAAAAAACAAAAAAAAAAAAAAAAAAACATTAGAACTCACTTTATCGTGAGTAAAGAAGCAAAGAATGAATTGTGAGCGTTTCGCTAAATCAGATACCAATATCATTTACGTCGCGGCTTTATGAAGTAGATTTTTTCTGCAATGCGAAAGTATCTGGAGTGCCAAAGTGTATGTATTGCTCATTGGCGTTTCTTTCCCCTTACTCCTAGTACCAATTCACTCCCTTGCGAGTGTTTTACGGCGTAGGTAGGCTGCGGTTTAGGAACATGGCTTCCGCTGTGAATATTCGTCCTTCCCTTTCCACTTTCCCTAAGACCCGACCCGTCTTTCTATCCCATTCCCAACACCCCACCCCTCTTTTTTCTGTGTTTTGCATATAATTAAACTGTGCTTGTTATTGGATTATTGAAGCAACCCGTCCACAATATTTTTCCTTTACAGTTTCTTTTTTATGTGGGCCTACTTTGCAGTGCATGGCTCAATGGCTATGTTTAAGGGTGCTCCTCTGTGCCTCTGGGAAATCTACTCTTACTTTTATCTTGTACATACTTGATAAATTCAATACATACACCAAGTAAAAACCACCGTCCATGAATAGGCTAAATCAATCCGAGCTTGCAACATTTTCGTTTATGTCGCGTGGTTTTCCACTATTTATATCTACTTATATATTTTAGTTCATATTTGTCAAAAATTACGGAAACTTCATTCATGTACAATGTAGTGTATTATTTCATGACTTGTAAATACCGATTATCTCAATTGTCGATAGCTGGTCACATGAACGTGTATCATAATAAACACTACAGAGGCAATATTTAACGGATTGAAACATAAAATCTGGCCAAAAACTTTGTCTCCATGACTATGAATTTGATTTATTTTAAACTTGACCTTGCTTGACTTTTGACTTCCATTTGGCAAGTGGTTACCGACAAAATAAGTAAATATGTAACTTATTCATTAACAAACCAGTTTAACGTTGACTAGTCTAAAAGTCCACCCCGTTCAGTAACTTTCCATTCAATGCATTGTATTTAGATATCATTTATATTTGTACAGGAGCATGTTTGTGTTTTACAGAACAGAACAGAACAGAACAGATAATTTATTCAGACTTGTACATGTGTACATCGTCAGATATACATTGAACATAATAAAACATGAATAAATAAAATAAAATCACAATGATCGAAGTTATACAGGATGTTCACATTTAACAGATACAGAGGATGAATTATTCTGTAATAATTGTTGATAAAGATAATCTATGTGACAATGCAGTTCTAAGATATAGACATAGATTAATTAACATATTTCTATTTTCTGTCTTTAACATCTCAATAAACTTATACATACTGGGTCTTATGTAATAACATCGTTTTATATATTTTTTTTCTTATATCAGTGTAACATGAACATATTAAAATAAAATGATACTCGTCCTCATCGTCATGGAGATTACAGTATGTACAGTATCGTTCACCTCTAACAGTTCTATTTACACCATATCTGCCAGTTTGAACATGTAGCGAATGAGATGATATTCTAATTTTAGTAAGATATATTCTTAGATTACTTGGCAGTATATACTTACATGTCATGCCTTTGTGTTTCCATTACGTGTGTTAGAGATTCACCTGGCGGGGATCAGGTGATATATGGTTTCATATTTTACGCCTCAAACTTATGTACATCTCATTACTTGTGACCTAAATCATTTTAATGCCATAGAAAATAAACAAAGAAACAGATCAATAATGTATTGTCATACGTTCAAGTATTGCATTATATATTTATTTACCAAGCCAATCTGTTTATGTTGAAATGCTTTACAAGATATTGTAACTTCATATTGTCAATACATAATTCGCTTTAATATGCTTCTTCAGTTGACAATATAAATCATGAAATACATAAAATCTTAGGAAAATTCAAATACAAGCATTATTTGGAATATTATTTAGGATTGTGTAAATTTTAATTTTGAAAGGTTCCAGGTATCAGTGAGGTAATTAATTGTTTACTAATTATCTGTACAAAAAAAGTTATGATAAGCGATATGCGGATTCTATTTATTTCTTTGGTTATAAGAAACTTCTGTAAAACTTTTCCAGATGGTATAAATAAGTGTAATATTTGACTGACAGTCGGTTATTGACGGTTCTAGACCTTAACTACCCTAGTGTCAATTTGTCCCATTGCTGAAATTTTACACAACCTGCTAGCAACGATGAAAATTGATCGGGGTTTTTTTTTGTTACTCTTCTTAAAGGGTGTCAACTTTTGAGGATTATTTTAACAGTAACGGGATAATACGGCAAAACATGTATTGGACGGCTAGACTGTTGGTAAAGATCTTTTGTTGTTGTTTGCAGATGATTGTGAGAAGTTCATTTTACATTTTAACAGATAAGCAGAAATAAACAAAACATTTACTTTAGTTCAATTGAAGGACTCGAACATTATTGCAAATACATATTAAAGATGTTTTCTTATTGCAGTTTAAGACTGTAGTCTTTCGTTGACAAATTTACTTTTTGCAGTGAGACCCTCACGCGGCTTTTAGGCATATTTTAATAATATTACAATTCTTTAGTGGCATAGTAAATAGTGGCATAGTAAACATGTCTTCTTTGATGTTCAATTTTCTTGTAAAACAGAAGTGTTTTAGCTCACCTGGGCCAGAAGATCAGGGTGAGCTTTTGTCACCTCTCGATGTCCGTCGTGCATCGTGTAGTGCGTCGTGTGTGAGCAATTTCTAAACCACAGATCCTAGGGCTTTGATATTTTGTGTGTAGCATCATCTTGTGGTCTTCTACCAAGATTGTTCAAATTATCCCCCCTACGGTCAAATATAGCCCCGCTCAGGGATCACATGTTTCATATAGACTTGTGTAGGAAAAACTTCTTCTTGTCTGAAACCACAAGACTTAGGCCTTTGATATTTGACTATGAATGTGACCTACCGACCTACTTTCTTGATATTTTAGCATCAGTTTGACATTTGAAACATGTAGCTCATGGTGAGCGATTTAGGGTCAGCATGACCCTCTTGTTTGTGATTTGGTGATATACTGCAATTCAAATTTGTTAAATAGGAATAGCCGCCCAGTGGTGTATTTGCCACTGACCGTTTCAAAGCGGTGCCCCACTGTGTTCCTTTATTTGTTCGTTTTTTATTTATGTTAGCTTTGTATGCGCGCGGTGAATGTGTTTTTGTCCTCGTGTTGCTTTGTATGTGCGCGCACGTGTGCGTGCGTGTGTGTTTGTTGGACGTGTGCACGTTAGCATGCTTGGAGTTTTAATTTAGAGAGGCTGTGTTTTTGAAACGCGGCATCCCCAGTTGGACATTTATACTTGTCTTTTTGTGTTTTACAAGAAAGTTGAAATGAAAGAGTGTCGTAATATTATGGCATTAAGGACTTGTTATTTTATCAGATTATGCTTTAAAACTACAAAAACGACACTAGGAAGGGAAGTGATAGTTCAAAGTTGTTATCTTACAACTTCAAAACGAGTACGTATTTTATGTATTTGCAATTATGCCCGAGTCTTTAATATGAAAAGTAAGGAACTTTGTCCTTAAAGGAAACAACTGGTAAACAAATTACGACAATGGCTTTCATGAAACCTATAAACAATAACATGAACTTTTCACATTTGTCTCTAAATGTCCAACATCTTAACCAACAATGTAGATTTCCAATTCATGTCTACCGTATTGTTCCGTACCTAACCTATTAATTTCAAATATAATTGTTATACTTCAGTATAACTATACAATATCGATGTATATCATGAAGTAAATATTGAATACGAGTAAATCGTTCGATACCCTAAAGAAAGGTTTGCATAAACCCATCATTATCGTTACTTTTTGAGCCTGGAAAATTGCCATAATTCAGCGTACTTTTATAATGGAACGAACAATTGTACATGTATCTCTTTTTGAAACATCAAGGTGTAACATATCATCATATCCATTCAAAGATTGCCAAATTGGAATCCCCGTTACATTAAGAAAACCTGAAATAGAAATAGTCTCCCAACTATGGTCTCGCAACTATTTACCTGCTAGAATCAGATAACATAGAAAACGAACCATACAAATAGACACTTTGAAGTAAATGTTGATAGTCTAGCATTCTAAAAAAAACTTTTTATGATTTTTATGTCAGTATATATTTGATAACCTTTTTTGTGTGTGAAAATTTACACTTTTTAAAGTTTATGAAAAAGTGTGTCATACAATAACTTGAAAGTCTTTGAAAAATAAACACTGCACCGCTTCTTATACAATCTATATGAAGATCCTTTGGAAACATAAAATGCATCTAAGCAAAATCGGTTTTACCGAGTCTGTTCATGAGAGATTATGGAAAGTGCAACACCCCTCACGTCCCCTAGCACTGGTTTAAGTGGAACTCAGTTACATAGATATTGAATGGATCCAATAATCCAAAAAGGACAAGAAAATATAACACCATGGGGAGAGCTTTATACGGCCGCTTCGCCCCATTGCTGTTGTAATAGCTAATAAAATCTATTTGGAGATACCTTGGAAGCATAGAATACAACCAAGGAAAATAATATCAGACTCGGTTTGATTGTTATTAAGAGGTTATAGAAAGTGCAACACCACTCAAACCCCCTATAACCGGATTAAAAATCTGAAAACAGAAACATATTTTCATATCAAAGTACAAAGTGAAATGATATATTGGATGTATTGACATGTTCCGAAGATTAACCAAAAAAGTGCAAATAAATAAAAAACAAAAAACATGGGATAATCTTACAACACCATTTGAAACGTTGAAGTACTTTGTTTCAAAAGCAATTGCTTTGTACATATCTTCTTCTTTGTTTAAAACGACATAATGCGTTTTTCTTCCACATAAATATGTTAGATAATGATTAACCAGTAAAAGTGAGAATCTTACGAAATAAAACATAAAAACTAATAGCATAAATATGTGTTACTTATCTTAAAACCCTTGTAAGCTTTTTTCGTTTAACACGCGTTAAAGAGTAAGGAATGAGAATAATGATTCATTCACTTAATTATAAGTTAGCATATAGATCAATACCTCTTAGTATAAATAGTTGTTAAACATAATATTTTACTTTGCATAAAGATATAATATCTATTAAGTTATTGCACATTTATACAAAAGATAAAAATATAATGAAATTGGCAACGACGTGTTGTAAAATAATAGATATTCAAAATAAATCATGATATAACTGGACTTTGAGGGTATGTGTTCGTAAAATTGCAATAACGTTCAAGGGGATAGTAAACAGGATAAAATACCAGTGAAAATGTAAAATTCGTTATTAACACAGGAAATAATATTTTTATTTTATTTGTTAACAAATAATGTGGTACATCAAAACAGCCGAGAAAAGAAAACATACGTTACACCGCAGAGATTTAAAAATACAATGACCAAGTATTTCGAAAACTATGCACTATCCATAATTCAAATTAAAACCAGTACATTCAAGATTTATATTTCTAAACTGAAAGTATTAAACAAGAAAGATATCTTTTGAGCATGGTATAAATGTGAAAAATAAATCCAATATATTGTGATTTGTATAGTGCATTTTATTTGATCTGGCGAGGCGTGGTTTCGGGACGGTCCACTACATTTTTGTGCAGGGTATGTAGTACATGTAAGCAATGAAGCGTTGAATTTAAGTCGTTGGTTACCGAAGATTACGGAATGAAACAATTATATTGCTCTACCTATTTTGCTCGTTTTTTGTTTGTTTTTTTTTTTTAGATTACCATTATTTGCATATGTCATAGATTAACTCCTCCCCGCCAGGACAAATAAAACGGACTATAACCGTTACGAGTCCAAATCACGTGTCATGCTTTATCTAGACATCGTCAGTAAAAAGAACCGAAAGCGTAAATTATAATAACCTACTGTGACCTGAGCAGAAATGACAATTATAAATAAATGTAGATGATCATTGAAATGTCTTAATAGAGTTTTCATGGAATATAATTCATAGTTATTACTTCTTTATTCGAAACTTTAGCTAACATCATAGTTATTTTTTCTTACAGAAGAACATCAAGTAGATCAAGATGATGAGTCATTTTAATGAAGATAGTGAGGTTTGTATATTACTTACACCAAATCAAAGGGAATAACTACTTCCGGCTTACTTCCGGACGGTAGCGTGCATTTACACTACCGTCTATGAATAGGCTAAATTAAACCGAGCCTGCAACATTTTCATTTATGCCGCGTTGGGTGACCTGTATTTAATTACAAATGTATATACATTAAGGTTTAGCAATATATCACCAAATCATAGAAATATCCAGTAAACGAACAACATTTCTATCAACAATCTACCTTCCAATATATTATGTTTTACCATACCGTCGTCACATATAACTGGATATTTAAACTATTCTCGAACAGCTGTCTCCATTTAAAAATGAATGCCGTTTGTAAAGAAAACAAAGCAAACAATTGCTGAAAACTGAGTTAAACCTATTTATGTGAAATTTCAGCACTGTGATATTATTGCAAATGCATCAAACAGTTCTTTGAAAAGTGTTAGTCTTTAAAGACGCTCAACCGTCCAAAAGATGCATATATCAGTAAATTGACAATCATTTTGTAGAGTAATATACGTGTTTTATATGCGGTACATTTTCATGCGATAGGTATTTCAACAACAACACGTATTATGTATAGCTTTTTTATCTCATCAACGTTTCGGCTAACGCCTTCATCAGGATAATACACATACAAATATTAACAACGGACGTGACGTAAAACTGATAACGTAACGTCAAATGGCGGGAAAACGTTAATCAAAATATCAAAATGCAAATACATATAATTATATACATATAATTAGTACAAGGTACTATCCCGGATATGAAAATACCAAAATTTCCTATAGTAAGATTACATTTTCATGTAAAACTACTCTTTCTTTCTATGATTTGGTGTTGTTTTATTGTTTTATTTACAAAATCTGAACCTAGTCGTTAATTCATATTGTCAAAAATTACAGAAACTACATTCATAGTTTTACAAAATGTAGTGTATTGTTTTATGACTAAATACTATCTATCTCAAATGTTGATAGCTGGTCACATGGATGCCCGTTTATCATAATGAACACTGCAGAGGCAATATTATTTAAGATGTACGAGCGTTTTTTTTTTTTTTTTTTTTTTTTTAGGATATCCGCTATTTTGAAAAAATGTTTCTTCTTATATTTATTTCCAACAAAGTGTATGCCAAAATTAGCGCTAAATTATTAAAATATGGCTAATTATGTACAATTTAACCAAACAGATTCTACTTATTGCGGAAAACAATATTCATCCTTATTTTTGACTGGCATTTGCCTAAAATTGATCTAAGATTTACAATGAGGTCGGTAATTTCAAATATCTATTAAAGTAAATCAAGTTTGGTTCTGATGTTTTTCTAATTGATATATATATAATAATACGCTACAATTGAAATAAAAGTTTTCAACATAGCGCTTTATATTACCTAGGAAATATAAATTAATACAAAAAGAACTAAAAGTATCAAAATTCATTAGTTTTCAAAGTTTTTTTCTTTCTAAATACATCTCTTAGATGCACGGTGACCCCAACTGTTTTCTTTCCATTTTGAAGCATATTTGTGTGTCATTAAAGCTACAAAATATTTTTAAAATCTTAACGTCAGACTTTTTTGTAGATTTAAATACGTCTTTTTCCATTGGAAATAAAATTGTTTGGGTAATTATGTCAACATGTAAAAATTAAAGAGATTCGTTAGCGGCATTTGTGCTTATATATTACTGACATCATCTTGTATTTATAGTAACCTGTAAGACCTGAAATCCCTATAACATTAAATGGGATATTATATGTTTTAAAAGTACCACAATTTTTCAATTTTACCAAATTTCAGAAATGCTAGAACAGTGCGTGGGGAAAATGCCCTTTAAAATTAAAACGAGTTCGGTGACCTGTGCTTTTTCTTCTCTTGTTTGTCTTAGAAACGAATGCTCTTCAAGCTCACAGAGTATGAAAAAAACTCTTAATGTTTGAAAAAAACGATCCTACATCCTTAACTGATAAACATAAAATCTGCTCAGAAATGTTGTCTCTATGAATTCGATGTCAGTTTAGGTACAGGTTCTTATCATTAAACTATGTCACGCAGTATAATCATGGAAACAACTTGTCAATATTGTTACTATGAGTTTTGATTCTCAGCAGTTTCACCAGTCTGTATATTACTAGTTTAGAAATGCAACTGAGATAGCATTACAATTTTATTTTTTTCTGTTAAAATTGAAGGGAATAGAAACTATAACAAATGAGTATTTCCGCAGTATTTCCTCTTTGTAAACTTGTTATTATAGAAGGCCGGTGCGCCATACTAAATGACAAATAGTGCAAAATGCTATTTGCTACATGCTTATTGTTCAATATTGACTGTCAAATAGTCATTGTTAATTGCGATATGCAAACCAATAAATGCCAATTGCTTATTCCTAAGTACTTTTTTTAAATAAAGGGCGGATGAATTCATCTTTTTGATAATCATTGATCTTTGTCCCTGTTAAAAACGTTTTCTTAAACATTTTAGAGTAAACAGTTTCAGTTCCATGTTCCTATGACTGGTAAAACATATTATTATATACCTATAAAAATTCTGTAAAAAATCGACTTGTATTTCACAATTAAATATGAACAGACAGACATAAAATCCGTATTGTACCTTTTAAATTCCGTATTGTACCTTCCGTATTGTATGCTGCCGGACTATTTTCATTAATATGCATGACTCGGCACATTTCTATAAATAGCGCACATAAAAACTACACTAAGTTCCATTTAGTAATGATAAACATTGAAGATTTCGTTCAAGAACAAAACAAGAATCAAAATGGTAAAGGTATATAATAAAAGGGTCATTATAACAGTATCTAGATCTGAGACTTTGTATTCGGCTCTCGTGGATTTTGTAAGGTCGGATCACACTCGGCGCTTGCGCGCCTCGTGAGATCCGATCTGGCAAAATCCACTCGAGCCGAATACTGCATCCCAGATCAAGCTACTGTTATAATAACCCTATTTTATTGCTCCGAGGAAGACTGATAGAACATAACATGTTTTCACATTATCAAAAGTAACATTTAATAGTTTAAAGATACAGATTATCAGCTTATTGAGTTAAAGAACTTTAATGTAGGGATAATACACGTTTTTTTGTGTATTAACGTCTGCAGAAGCCCGCGGGATTGTTTGTGACCGAGACTTGCATAAAAAAAACATTACACGACGACTTAATGCATTGTTTTCATATGTGATGACTACGATTCCGGTACATTTTTAGTTACCATTCGGTTGTTCTTCGAAACGGTAAACATGTTTTAGTTTAAACAATATTTTTTAAGCAACATACACATAACATGTACAACAAATTTTTACATGTCAAATACATGGATTGAAAAACAAGCTGATAGCTTATGTAAATTCCTTTCCAATAAACAACAATAAATGTACAAGGTTACGATCAGTATGACATTTATGAACACTGTAACGAGGTAATTCAATTTATCCTTGAATAATGTTTCAAGAGTTGGAAAGTTGTTTGGGGTAGAGCGTCTTGAGAAATGACCTAAGTATACGGACTCTTTAAAACATGTGTATATGTCACGTTACTACAATCAAATAATAAATGGGGGGTCGCAGTTAGGTGTCTGCGCAAAATGTTTTTTGATTTTCTTTATATTTTATGACAATACACCTACATGTATTAAGTTTCATTCACAAATGTTACTGTTATCAGTTTTTACTTAATTTTATAGAAATTCACATTTTAAGTGGGTGGGGTAATTTGACATGTAACCAGCCAGGAACACAATCTCCGCCGCGTTTTTAAAAATGGTTCAAACTTTTTACCTGGAACTTTCGTGATGAAATAACTATGCAATGGACATTTACACAACATGTTGCGTTTCAAATTGTCTTGAATACTTTTTTCAACACAGAGCCACAAAGTGGCCTAATCAAATTTACTGATTTTCAATGGACGAACTTCACCAAAAATCTAAAACATTTGTTATTAGTTGAGATATTTAGGTGTTATTTTCAGCAGATTTTGTAAGCTAAATAAACATTAAAATGACAATATATCAGTACACTCTGATTAATATTGGAAGAGTGGTACACTCTCAAACTAGGGAAAAGTGGGTGGGGTAAATAAACATGCGAAGCTAAACATTCGAAGCAACACAACTATAGGAATAATAATTTTGCAGTTCAAGAAATGGCCTCAGATTATCTACTACTATCTTAATTATGCCTCTATGAGTGGTAGGGGCATATAGATTTGGTCTTGTCCGTGCATGTGAGCGTCCGTCCGCCGCACGAAGTTCTTGACGCACCTAGCTCAAAAAGTATTTGATATAAATTGATGGAAAATTGCATGAGTCTTTATCGTGATATGTACTTGCGTACCTTCTATTTTTTGTCTGGCTCCGCCCCTTATTTCTAGAATTATGGCCCCTGACATAGTCAAAAACACATATCTTCACCTTGTGACACGCCTAGCTCAGAAAGTATTTCATATAGAATGTGTCTGTAGGATACATGGTGTGCCCCCACTTGTACATTTGTCAAAAATAAGGGGCAATAATTCAATGATTCATGTTTGCAGTTTTAAGGGGATATAGCCTCAACAAACATTTTATACAAAGGATTCATCATTCTAGGCCATATACCTCTTGAACTATGAGCATCACAAACAAAACATCCACTATTTTGGCTATTTTAAGGGCAATAACTCTGTAATAAGCGCTAAGGTTCTCAAGAAGAATGCCAAGTGTGCAAGGTCACATCATAATCAAGACTCATGCAGTGCTTCATGAATTTACATCAAACTTTCTGAGCTAGGCACGTCATTAGATAAAATGTGCATTTTGAATCATTTTAGGGGCCATAACTCTGGAAATAGGAGCCAGACGACAAATAGGAGGTTCACAAGTTCATATCATGATAAAGACTCATGCATGGTTTCATCAGTTTATATATAATACTATCTGAGCTAGGCGCACAAGGTGAAAATGTGTATTTTTGACTATTTCAGGGGCCATAACTCTAGAAATAGGGGGCAGAGTCAGGCGAAAAATAGGAGATGCTCAAGTTCATATCACAATAATGATTCATGCAAGGTTTCACCAATTTATATGAAATACTTTTTGCGCTGTCCACATCACAACGTGAAAATGTGCATTTTTGACTATTTCAGGGGCCAAAACTCTGGAAAAAGGGTGTAGAGACCGTAGAAAAATAAAAGGTGCGCAAGTTCATATCATGGTTAAGATTCATGCAAGGTTTCATCAATCTATATCAAATACTTTCTGAGCTAGGCGTGTCACAAGGTGAAAATATGTGTTTTTGACTATGTCAGGGGCCATAATTCTGGAAAGAAGGGGCGGAGCCAGACAAATAATAAAAGGTACGCAAGTACATATCACGATAAAAACTCATGTTATTTTTCATCAATTCATATCAAATACTTTTTGAGCTAGGTGCGTCAAAAACTTCGGGCGACGGACGGACGCTCAGACACACGGATGCACGGACAAGACCAAATCTATATGCCCCCACCACTCGTCCATTGAAAATCAGTAAATTTGATTAGAAACAAAGAAAAATATCAAACAGGGAATGCCACGCACCAAAAGCGCAGCCTCCTCAAAACGAACCCCCCCCCCCCCCCCAGCACGCAAACGCGTGCACCACACACACACACACACACACACACACACACTCAAAGCTTACACATCAGGACAAAACGAACAACACACACACCCAAAGCCAACACATAAGGACAAGACGAATAATAAGCATACACACACGCGCGCACACAAATTCAACACACAGGCCACTTTGTGGCTCTGTGTTGAAAAAAGTATTCAAGACAATTTAAAACGCAACATGTTGTGTAAATGTCCATTGCATAGTTATTTTATCACGAAATTTCCAGGTAAAAAGTTTGAACCATTTTTAAAAACGCGGCGGAGATTGTTCCTGGCTGGTTAAATGTCAAATTATCCCACCCACTTTAAATGTGAATTTCTATAAAAGTAAGTCAAAACTGATAACAGTAACACTTGTGAATGAAACTTAATACATGTAGGTATATTGTCATAAAATACAGAGAAAATAAAAAAACATTTTGCGCAGACACCTAACTGCGACCCCACTTCAATGTGAGAAATGTGTTAGAACGATAAAATCGATAGAAAAGAATATAAGAGAAAGGAGGGGCTCACACAGCTCTTGACATCAGTCCAAAATACGAATACATTAACTGAATCGTTTAGAAGAAGATAAAAGCTTTGCACTTTTAGAAACACCTGACTGTTTTGTTCGAACGTGAGATGCTCATCTCCATAAAGGAGATTGCTAACTGTTTTTGCACATGGGAGATTGCCAAGGTTTTCTTGTCTATGCATGGTGTAAAGGGGACATTGAAGCAAGAAATGGGAAACAGTCTCAGGGGCTCCGCATCTGCAGAGAGCGGTATCGGTAATATTTTTCCTGTGAAGGTCAAAATTTAAAGAGCTGCAACCGAGGCGTGACAAGTATGTAATATCTGGTTTTTACGTGTTCCAACGTTAAAAAGGGCGGGAGACTTTGTTTGTTGTTTCGTGATTTTGGTTTTGAAGGTGTGAAGAGTGTTACAGTTTCGAACATCAGACGGGAGAGAATTCCAGTCACGAATAGTTGCTAGCAAAAAGGAAAAGTTATAAAGTTGTGTTCTAGATGGTATCGTAGGTATGTTATCGGAATTCCTTAAAGGATATCGATTTTGGTTGTTTTCAGGAATCAAACTACTGAGATAATGAGGAGTAAGACCGTTTGTCATTTTGTAGAATAGAACGAGTCTGTTTTTCTTACGCCTTATTGGAAGGGTCTCCCAGCGAAGCTCAGACAGCATAGTTTGAATATTGCATAGTTTGGTCGCACCAGTAACGATCCTCGCAGCCTCGTTTTGAACGGCATCTATATCATTTTTTAATTCTACAGAACAATTGTCCCATATAACATCTCCGTACTCAAGAAGAGGCATAACGAATGAAAAGTACATTCTTTCCAGACTGGAACGTGACAAGATAAATTTCAGTGATCGCATTATGCCTAACCTCTTCCAGGCTTTATTTACAGACGAAGATATATGCTCCTTCCACTTAGCGTCCTCGGAAAATGAAATACCAAGATGTTTGTGAGTTTTAACAGAAGAAATAGGGACGTCATCCATGATTAGACGGGGGTGGTTTGCACGATCTCTCTTCCTAGAGAATAGAACAGTTTCAGTTTTTTGGGGGTTAAAATCCACAAGCCATGTTCTTGACCAATTTGTTACTTTACGAAGATCAGAATTAAGGACAATAGCGGATGCATCCGGGGAATCAACAGTTATGTAAAGTGTAGTATCATCGGCAAACAGCCGGATATTGGCCTGGAGATCATTTAAAATATCGTTTATATAGATTAGAAACAAAAGAGGTCCAAGAATTGAACCCTGAGGAACGCCAGCGGAAATGTTACGCTAGGACGAAGAAATATTTGAAATAACAACTCGTTGCCGACGGCCCGAAAGGTATGACGAGAACCACTCTAGGAGCTTTCCCTGGATTCCAAAAGAAGAAAGTTTGTGAAGAAGACCCCGATGCCAGACTCTATCAAAGGCTTTTGATATGTCACAAAACACCGCGCGCATTTCCTTGCCCTCATCCAGTGCTTGACATATTTCATTGTAAAGGAAGGTCAGCTGGTTAACCGTTGAATCACCTTTTATGAAACCAGACTGATTCGGAGTTAGGAGGTTATTAGCAACAATGTAATTGTAGATGTGCTTGTGAATACAGCGTTCCTTAAGTTTGCCTATGCAGCTTAAGAGCGAGACAGGGCGATAGTTAGACGGTTTGGATGGGTCGGACTTCTTGAATATTGGCGTGACATTAGCGAGTTTCCAAGAAGAAGGAAAGAAAGATTGCTGAAGGAGCTTGTTGAAGTAGATGGACAGGGGTTCAGCAAGAACTTGGACTGATATAGATATGTCCTGAAGTGAGCATCTGCTGACAGGGATATTTGGTAACTCGTGACCTGTATCATCTATGCATCACTGGGAACAGAAATATTGATTTAATAAGTTTGCTTTGTCTACATCACTTACCAAGTTCGGGATAGATTTTGAGGAATCCTTTTTGGTTACCTGTTTGGCCAATTTAAACCATTCTTTAGCTTTTGTATTATCAGAGTTCATTTTATCGGTGAGTTTTGATAGGTATTCAGATTTCGATTTTCTTATTAGATTTGTAACCTCATTTCTTATTTTCCTAAAATTATTCCAGGTAGTAGGATCATTGGAGGTTTTCGCTATTTTATGGATTCTGTTGCGTTTGCGTATTAATTTTCTAATTGAGCCATTCATCCAAGGTATATCATTTGGTCTTACAGTTATTACTTTATTTGGAACTGTTTTCAATGCTGCAGAGGTAATGATATCTGAAATGATGTCAGCTGTTGCTTCTAGGTCATTATTGTTTAGAAAATTCCAGTCACATGTTTCCAGTTCTTGCCTAAAATCATTAAAATTACAACGGTCGTATTGCCAAATTCGGCGTTTAAAACAAGAATGTTTCGGTTTGTTGAATTTGAGGACACAGACGACTGGGCAGTGGAAACGAACGAGGTCTGGAACAAAAGGATCGGCAACAAAACTAGAAATAACATTATCGGGATGTTTTATAAAAATCAAGTCTATGAGAGAAGAAGATCGTTCTGTGAAGTGAGTAGGAGTATCTATAAGTTGATGTGAATTATATGATGACATAAATCTGTCCAATCGGTTGGATGGATTTGAAAGAACGTCAATATGAAATCGCCGGTGATCAAAATATCATCACAAGATTCATTAAAGACTTGATCAATACTATGTTCTAGAAGTTGCCAATAGTTGTTATTAGCACTAGGAGGTCTGTATATACCGCCTAAAAGAAGTTTACGATTATTTACATGTAACTCTATCCATACAGCTTCGAGACCATTGACCGATAAGTCTTGGCGATGAGTAACGTTAATGTTCTGGCGTACGTATATCGCCACACCGCCACCTAATCTGTCATCACGATCGCATCGAACAGGTTGACTAAAGCCGGGAATGAGAACATCTTCATTAACCACGTCATGGCTTAGCCATGTTTCTGTAAGAACCATGATGTCATAAGGGAGAGACTCAACTGCAAGAATATCTAGTTTGGGTTTCAAACTTTGGATGTTAAAGTGGATAATGCTTAAACCACTATTGAGAAGATCAGAGTACATTGATGTTGACATGTTGTCTGATGAAACTGATTCTGGTCCTGGATTCGGGTGAACATCACCTGATATTAAAAGAAGTATAAGAGTCAAGGGAAATTTAACAACAATGTAAAGTACGACTCGCATGGAGAAAAGCTGGTTCACTAAGGCTCTGTTGGCTTCTAAGACGCGTTCAAATGTGAATGTCATGGTGGGTGATACCTTTCACTTGCGAGAGCCTTAAGTGCGTAAGAACATGTGTGTGAGCAAAACAGTATAGAAAATTCGTGTTGGGAGATGATAGAGTGTGTGAGCACCGTAGAAAAGAAAAAAAGCAATGAGAAAAATTGATAAAGTATTATCATTGTTAACCAGTAGAAAGTATTGAGAGTTCGGACAAAAGTTACTGAAAATTTAGGATACGTACTAATAAATGCAATGAAAAACGATAGCATTACAATATATTTTGAGTTTCAAGTCATTATCTTATATAGTACCAAAGTTATATCCAGTAAACGAAGTTTGTAAAAAAATTAAGTATAAAAGGGGCATAATTCGGACAAAAATACAAATCAGAGTTATGGGGATTGTTATCACACTTGCAGATGATGTTGATATAGATACATGTTAAGTTTCAAGTCTTTATCTTATACAGCATTAAAATTATGTCCAGAAAACAAGGATTGAAAAAAAGTGTAAGTACAAAAGGGGCATAATTCTGTCAAAAGCGCATTTAGAGTTATGGGGTATGTAGCCACACGTGCAGATGATTATTAACAAATACTTTTAATTTCAAGCCTTTTTCTTTTAAAGTACCAAAGATATGTCTATAAAGGAAGCTTTCGAAAAAAATTTAACATGGAAAAAAATTCCAAGTATAACTCCTTGGTGACCTTGACCTTGGGTATAATGAGCCCAGCCCCTGCACTTACTTTGTTTATATGCTGGACAATGTTTATGTGAACTTACAGTATAATATAAGCAAAAGTAACAAAGATATGACAGAAAAACAAAGGTTGCCGAAAAAACTTTAACCTTGAAAATAACCAAAGTATAAGACCTAAGTGACCTTGACCTTGGGTACAATGGGCTCAGCCCCTACACGTACATTATTTGTATACTTGACAATGTTTGTGAGAAGTTACAGTAAGATATAAGCAATAGTAAAAAAGATATGACAGAAAAACAAATGTTACCGAAAAACTTTAACCTTAAAAATAACCTAAGTATAACACCGACGCCGACCTAATAACTGACTTATTTCGCCAAAAAATGAATGGTTAAAACTAGTTAGTGGACATATTAGTGGTCAGATTAATTGGTTACATAGCGTCGTAATACTGGGTATGTTAAAGTGGAATAATATTTACATATATAACATATACAAAAGGACAATATTTGAATCAAACATTGCACAAGTCTCATATTGTTGATAACAGTTACAGTACCAACTAATCTAATATAGATATCTATAAGCAGTTGTGCGTAAATATATTTGAATACTCAGCACGCCTTTTTCAGTGATTACTGATTTCCTATTTTGCTTTAATAATATGTAGAATATGCAGTAATACAATAATACAATAATAAATTGTAATAAAGCGCATAATGAAATCAGCAATACATTTCTAGTTTGATTCGGAAACCTCCAACGTAAAAACGTGCAAAGACTCATTGGCAGTTTCCTGTGAGATATCAATATTTAAAATAAATTGACAAGTGACACCAGATATACCATTTACAAATGATCAGTGAAACGAATGTAAGTAAATGATTAATCCAAAACGGTATGATTCAGTTATTAGACTTAACGTGTGATCACAAAATAGCAGTATGATATGATCTTTAAGAAAAAATAACACGGCGAGTATGTCGTTCCATAGTATAAACACAGTTACACATTTCTTGGAAGTCATGAGTAATCAGAGACAGTATAATTCTATCTCTATGCATAACGTATAATCACAAATGGTAGTATGTTAGGTGTTATATTACACATTTCCTTGGAAACATGAATATACAGAGACAGTCTGGTTTATCACTAAACTATATGTATTATCACAAAATGAAGTACATTTAGTGTTTAGAGAGAAAAAAAATGACAAAAAACTTCGATCCATAATTTAAACACAATTTACACTTTTTCTTCGAAGCAAACATGAGTGAACAAACCAGTATGATTCTGTCACTAGACTTAAAGAATATTCACAAGAAGACAGAATACTATGACTTTCGGGAAGGTAAAAACATGGCAAAAACGTCATACCATAATTTTAACACAATTACACATTTCTTTTAGTAAACATGGTTAAGCACGGAGAGAATGATTCTTTCACTAGGCCTTACATATAACCTCAAAAATGGCAGTATGTCATGTATTTCGAGAAAATAAAAATGGCGTGTATGTAATGTTCTAGACTTCTGCATATGACATACAAGAAAAATACAGCAACGGCAACAAAAAAAAACAACAACACAAGTGTTTATAGAAGATACAATATGATGATAACTATAGTATAGCTATAGTATACTGATTCGTGTGATCACAAAATGGCAGTATGATATGATCTTCGAGAAAAAATAACATGGCGAGTACGTCGTTCCATAGTATAAACACAGTTACACATTTCGGAGACAGTCTGATTTTATCACTTAACTATACGTATAATCGCAAAATGACAGTATATTATGTGTTTAGAGAAAAAAAAATGACAAGAACTTCGATCCATGAATGTTTTTAAAACATGCTTTAAATATCCATAACCAGGGCACACATATCAAGAACACTACCAAAAGCGTGATTTGAAGGTTTTTGAGCATCTTATTTTTATTTCTAGTTATTACAAACGTTATATTACCCATAATTTTGCAAATAACTTAAAAATTTGATTAACAGGAACACATTTAAGAATAATAAATTTACATTCGAATTATTTTGAGTACGAACACATTAGTACGAATGAGTACGAGGGTAGTGACTAGCTTTCAAGGTTTATTATATGAATTCTGCGAAAAATTCAGGTAAAAACATACCGACTGATACTAACAAAAATCATAAATATAATATTTAAAAACGAGCAATAGCACAAGTTACGCGCAATACTTATTTATTCACAGTTATTTACAATAACTAAACAGACGCATAGTAAAGGGAGTGAACTCTAAGAAAAGCTAGTGCGTACATTGATGGGGGCAGTACGTTTGGGGTTGGAAACTAATACAGCTAAACATACTATGGATTACATTGTATCTGTAATGCTACAAGAAGAGGTTGTTATGGAAGAAACAAGACGCAGATGCCAAATATCAGTGTGCGCAAAAATACATACATACGTCCCTGGCAAAGCATTTCAAAAATAAAAATCATGTATTAACAGCACGTGAATTGCCTTGTTTGCACACGATTTTCTCCCGTTTAAACATGGGCGGATCCAGTGAAAAAAGTAGTTTTTATGCAAGAATGATTAGCATTTACCATTTAGCAATTTGATAATAAGCATTTGACATTAAGCATATGGCATTTAACATTAAATATGTGGCATGAAGCATTTAGTATGTACCATTATCATTAAATATCTGGCATTTAGCACTGAGTAATTGGCATTAAGCTTTAGATATTTTTCATTTAGCATTTGGCAATTAGCATGGAACACCGGCCTTCTATAGATATATAACTGGTCTTTACATTTTGTGGTTACTGTCAATTATTTTCTCTTTTAGCGCTAGTCCATTACTTTACGAGGGATGTTCCAAAAATAATGTCATTTGTGTTTCATTTCGTGGAAATCGTGTCATGTGTACACAAAACCACCTCGTGTCGATAGAATGATCACTGAATCGTAACATCGGTAAATATCGCACTCACACGTTCACTAACCTTGGTACAGTGTACATTGCTTTATAGCGTATTCATTACACTTTACATAAAATGACTGGGAAAAGAGCTGAAAATGTGCTTGAAATTAGGGCCTACATAAAAGGTAGGTCGCTACTCGGCATGAAGCTTGTAGATATTCACCGTGAGGTGTGCGACATTTATGGGGAGGGTCAAATGTCTCATAGGACTATTTGTAGATGGGTAGTTAAACTTAAAACCGGACAGCAGCAACTCAAAGATGCTGCCCGCACAGATCGTCCTACAACAACTACGTCGAAAGGTAACATCGAAAAAATCCTCAGTTTGCTAAAAAAGGATGCCCGATTCACGTTAAGGCAACTGGCCCAAATGACAAACTTGTCGTTAGCACGAGTTCATGGAATTTTGAAGAAACACCTAAAGCTTAGAAAAATAAATGCAAGATGGATACCCCATTCGTTAAATGATGAACAAAAGAGGACCCGTGTAACAATGGCAAAAAAACTTCTGAACATGTACCTAAAATACAGCAAAAAGGTTTTTGATAATATAGTTAATATAGTTACTGGTAATGAAACCTGGTTTTATTATTTTGAACCAAAGCGGAAGTATTCCAACCGAATTTGGGTCACCATAAATGCGAGACGCCCAAGTATTGCCAAACGAATACGAACGGTGAAGAAGGTTTTGTATGTATTTTTTTCACTCATAAGGGTCCAATCATTCAAATTCCGGCACCAAAAGGCAGTACGGTCATAGGAAAATTCTATAAAAAAAGTTGTTCTAAGAAAATTGAAGAACTACTACAAAAGTCGCCGCCCCAAAACAGGACTTAAGTACCTCCGACTTCTGCATGATAATGCACCCGCTCACAAGGCACGCATTGTGACCGAGTTTTTGGAGTCAGAGAAGGTTAGCGTCCTTCCACACCCTCCGTTTTCGCCAGACCTGGCCCCCTGCGACTATTTTCTGTTTCCCAAACTTAAATATCATCTGTCTGGAAAGAGATACAAATCGAGAAATGCCCTTGGATCTGCTGTTTATCAGTATCTGATGGGTGTTCCCATAGAAGAGTATGAACAATGCTTCCAAAAGAGGATTGACCGGCTCAAAGGGTGTATTCAGGCCGACGGAGAGTATTTTGAAGGGCAGAGCAAGTTAAAATGATCAGAACATTTGCAGTATAGGAGAAACGATGCAAGTGACATTACTTTTGGAACACCCCTCGTATCTGGGGACCATACGCAACTTTTCTTGACATTGCACTAGTTTGTCATTGAATGTTTCATGTACACCGTGTTATCAACATATCTGCGGATCTATCTCAGTTGTTGTATTTCGGTAGTTGTAACATGTCTAAATGTTTAATTCTACTCAGCCCGTTGCTAGCGTGTGTGGACGGTATCAAGCATTTCCACTACAGTCTATGAACGGGTTCAATCAAAATGAGCTTAAAACATTTTCTTTTTGTCGTTTTGGAGACCTATGGAAGTTTCACATTTTTATTTAACTGAAAGACCAGGTTTATATTTTGTTGTTTATGCTGAATTTAGCCGGTTTGATATTACTGACTGGTCAATGTATAATGCACGAACATATGTCATTTGTATAACATTTTCACTTAGGTTAAATTTTTCAGTTTTTTGATTACGTGCATTTCTAATTTTGTACAATTCATATATCTCGTAATACATGATAATTCTCATTATCTTCAGGTGAGCAGTTATAATGGTCATGCAATGAAAAGGTACAAAAATAACTTGAAGCTACATTTTGTTTAAAAGGAATATATCGTATCTTGATTCAGTTCTTTTCTGATTTCAGAACTCAGACTACTGCTCAGTAACAGGAGATGAAAGTGCTGTACAAGAGAGTGTACCTACAGCTGATCTTCAAAAATTAGAAGTTTCAAAAAATCAGCTTTTATATGATATAACAAATTTAAGAGGAATAGTGTGTGACTACAAAGTTAAGAACAAGAGGTTGATCAGAAAAAATAAAAGTGAAAGAGATACATGGATAGATGAAGAAAGGAGATTTAGGGAAATCATTTCCGACAAAAATGCAGAAATAAAAGACCTACAGTCAAAGGTAAAACGTCTCGAGATAAAACATAAAGATCTTACAGAGCAATATAATGTTTTAAGCAGTACTCGACACAAAGGGGTGTATGAGCGACAAAACAGAGAATTATCTGAATCAAAAGCTGAAATAGAGAAATCTAAAGCTGAAATACAGGAATCCAAAGCTGAAATAGAGAAGCTAAAAGAGAAAATTCTGCTTCTTGAAAAAGCTTTAAAAGAAAAAGATGAAACTATCTGTGAAAAGGTCACAACAGAAATGAAAGCTGTTGTACAGAATAATCAGGACGAAATGATGAAGAAGCTGACTGAAACTCAAAGGGCCTATGAAGATAAACTTGACAAGGTACATGAAAATATGATGAACGTGATTACAGAAAAAGACAGGTTAAATAAAGAAATGATGACTGAAATGGCAGAAAAAGACAGAGCGCATAAGGAACAGATGTTTGATATGTTTAAAACATTTGCAGAAAAACTTGAATCGAACAAGAGTACATCCGAACAACAAATGCCAAGTTTTGAAAGACGTTCGCAGCGGTTTTTCAATGGAACCGATAGAGAACATGAGAAAACATACGAAATACAAAGTAATTACTTTGTCAGTAGATTTGGACAATTACCCTATGAACATTTAGAAACGAATATGGAAACGACCGAAATACAAGAGCTGAATTTGTTACAACGACCAGAGAGCTTGCCCGGACATCTAGTTTCAATGAAGAAAGATGTTGACGGACAAAAATCTGTTGTGGATGAGAAATCAGAGAAGGTACCCAGTGGCAAGATCGTAAAAAACAATAATTCAACTAAAAAAAATCCCACTCTAGTTACAAAGTCGGCGCAGTCACATTATGTAACAGTCCAGCAGCAGGGGACTAGTTTGGAAAGAGATGCTCATTATTTTCCAAACATCAGAAGACAAAGATGTTTAAAATGGTGTAGTCCAAACGCTCCTTGGAAATACCCACAAGGCAAAACATGAATGGAATGACATTTGGGAAAAAATAAACTGTAAAATAAAAAAAAAAAGAACCTGAAGTATGCAAAGTGAGAACCTTGAAAAAGGAGAACTTATTTGAATAGAAACAGCTGAAAGTATTTCTACAAAACGATTAAATACGAAATACAGAACGTAAGATATTTTTATTGTATTTTGGTGCAGTTGGAGGAGGGCCAACGTCATCGTGTGTATGTGTATTTGCACTTGATTGTTGTTTCTATTTCATTTCAGAAAATAAATGATCATGTTAAACATCCAAAAACTCTTATTGAACTAAATAAGTAAGGCAATGGTTGTATGGAAAACTGTATAGCAGAATATTTTCATTTTCAGTGGTACGTTTTTATTGCATATATTCGCATCAATTGTATATATATGTATATATGATCTAAATTTATCGTAGTATGTAACTGAATGTTCGTCTATCTCCTTTGCTTTTCTTGCACTTAAGATATTATCAGTAGATCTACATTACGTTAACAGTGTTTTTACATTAAGATTATAGTTTTAAACGTTTCTTTACATATCTATTGCTATGCATTTGTGTTGTTTATTAAACGGAGACATGTTTCATGTCGAAACTAGTACATTTCTTAAAGATATTTCTTTTCTTTCGTCTAGAATTTTAGGATTTAAACAAGTGTGTTCCGTTTTTTTTTTCAGGATATAACTATGTATTGACTCATAGGTTTTAACTTGTGATACCAAAAGGTTGCGAGATCAGACAAACTTAGCTTTACTGTTTATTCTTCAATCAATTGACCTGCTTATATAATTATCAAAGTAGGGTGTTTGTTTGTTTCAACGCTTGCAAAACAGCATATGTAATCTTTCAACAGAATTTCTTGAATATTAAAATCCCATACTTCACTATTATAAACATTAAGGAATAGTATCAATATGTACATCAGGTAACAGTTAGCAAATAAACAGCACATAAATTACCCTTACGGAAATATTATAGTTTGCGTGTCATATAATGGACAAAACTGGGCTTTTCACATAAAAACTTTGTTAAATGAAATAGGTATGTCAAATATTCGGTTACAGCAAGATAGACTTGATATTAATTTACAAATAATTAAACTTAGAATACTAGATACTTATAAACAAAGCTGGTACGCAAACATAAATAATTCCAATAGACTTTCATCTTATAGCATTCACAAACACATATTTGAACTAGAAAAATATCTTAATAATAAACAATAACAAACAGAGAATCGCTTTAACTAAATTTAGAACATCAGCTCATAATTTAGAAATAGAAAGGGGTCAACATGAAAATATCCCCAGAAAAAATAGGAAATGTCGAAATTGTCCTTTAAATTTGATAGAGACAGAGTATCACTTTTTACTAGTATGTCCGAAATACTATGAACTGCGAAGGAAATTTTTCAAACCATATTTTTGTAGATAGCCTACAATACAGAAGTTTGAATCACTTATGTCAAGTACAAACGTTAAGCTATTAAATAACCTGGCAGCTTACTTATATCATGCTTTCAACGAACGAACTTAGATTATATTTTTGCTCATTTTACTTTGACTAAACGATAGATGCTTTCAGTGTTTGCTGGTTTGTGTATCTACCGGGATTGTGTTCTGTGGCGGCCTCTGAGCCAAATGATTGCATACACTGTGTTTGTAAATACGAATACCTTACATAAATACAATGGTATTCTGTGTATATGATATACGTCATCATCCGAGAACGTTATTAATACAATAGTTGAATAAATTCCGCAGGTAGTAGATTTAATCTTACATAGACCAACGAACTGGTCTTTTATTTTTGGTTTTCGGAAAGGCCAACCGAAGTTTGGTCCATAGACATAAATCATATCCGAAAATATTTACAACATCGTCCACACCTTGACTTTTGGACATATCTGTCAAGGAACTAGCTTTTAAATATCGTAGCTAAATCTTTGATTAATGCTTCAGCGTACATCTATTTGCGGATGTTCTCGTATTAAAAATTTCGTTTCATAACGTCATTGAGTTTAGAGGATGAAACAAGAAATAATGTGATTTCGATACCGATGTATATATGTAATGGCAATTCATGGCTTATTTTATTTATGTAGTGATTAATTTCGAACAATGAGCCGTTGATACTCCTTAGCGTCACTTTCTCAATGCAAGGTCCAATAATACCCGTTATATCCACAAATTAATTAAACAATGCAAGGGAAATAACCTCTGCAAGTTGTCATATATTACAATCAAAAGTTACTTGTCCTTACCCTGCTCTTAGTTGTGTAGATAAGAGTAAATTATGATCAAGTTCTCTTTCATACCCCTTTTGTTGTCGGGAGTTATGATACAGAAGTGTACATGTAATAGGTGTTAATCTACTGAACTTCTCAGTTAAATGTTTGGAAACTACAGGCATGTGTTATGCTTTACAACATTGTGCTGTTTATATAGACTATAAATTGTATGTTTGCAATTTTATGTCGAATAAAGAATATGTTATGTTATGTTATGTTTGCCGCGAACACTTGCTGCGATCATGCCGCGAACATCCGGCGAACATGCCGCGAACACTTTTGATACAATTGGTATAATTGTTCGCGGGATGTCTTGTCGCGAACAAGTTGCCGCGAACTTCCCGCGAACAAGTAGCTGTGAACTTCCCGCGAACAAGTTGCTGCGATCATCCCGCGAACTAGTTGCTGCGAACATGCCGCGAACTAGCTGAAAACGATCACTACAGAAATTGTGTACAAAAAAAGCATGTACAGAAAAAGTGCAAAAACAAATAAAGTAATAGGAATCAGGGATCTAAATTTCTTTATTTGTTTGTTTGTTTGTTTTGGGTTGAACGCCGTTTTTCAACAGTATTTCAGTCATATAACGGCGGGCAGTTAACCTAACCAGTGTTCCTGGATTCTGTACCAGTACAAACCTGTTCTCCGCAAGTAACTGCCAACTTCCCCACATGAATCAGAGGTGGAGGACTAATGATTTCAGACACAATGTCTTTAATCAAATAGTCACGGAGAACATACGCCTCGCCCGAGGATCGAATTCGCGACCCCGCGATCCGTAGACCAACGCTCTTACCTACTGAGCTAAGCGGGCGGGCACTAAATTTCTTTATTATTTATTAAACCTGAACACTGAGGTTGTAACAAATTCAAATTGTCAAAGTCTGAACTTTTTCATATCATATTTGGAGCATTTTAAACAAGGTTGTAATGATAAAATATGTTTGAATTTTAACTGTTACTTGTCATTTCAATAACAGTGTCTGAGTGCATGTATTCATTTCATCCCAATGTTTTTTCTTCACACTGCTTATAAGTTATATATGTATCACTACAAATCTGTCATAGTTTTACATGTTAATATTTAAGACTTATGAAGCTTAGAAATTGTCAAAATAAGCTAGTTTTATATTTCTTTTTACATAATCTGATACAGCTCTGCAAAAGGTTAAGCATATCTATTTCATTTTCAAAATTCCTTATGTTTATTGAGATTTATGAGTATAGATATTAAACATACATTTTCTGACTTACCACAAAAAAGTATATATTCCTATCAGCCTCTAAGAATCACTTATGAAAACAGTCTGTTATGCACACAGATTTCCTTCTAAACATGTCCAGAATATCTGGTTGTAATCAAGGTAATGGACACCTAATAGTTATGTTTTAAAAATGGCATTTGCTTGGTATATTCTTAAAGTTGACAATGTTTCGAACCGTGTTGCAAATTTTAAACAACTTTTACCGTGCCGTTTTTGTAAATTTTGTATAAGTTATGGAATTTCCTCAAGTTCAAACAGAGACAAATTTCAGTCTGATGGCCACTATCTAAAATGCTTGCAAAGAATTCATTACAGCATTAATTTTGATGAAAGAAACATCAAACAATTGTTAAACAATTATAAAACACAAAATAAAACTGTAAATATCATTTTTTCTAGGGTGCCTCAAGTAAACAGATTTAATGAGACAGAATTCTAACTCCAACATTGAAAAATTAAAGTCGAATCCTGTATGTCTGTTTTGAATTTTGCTCACTTCATTCAAAAATAACCTTGGGGCATAAGTAAAACCTACCTGCATTTCTTCCACAATATGTATTCTAAAGAATGAAGGTAAAATAGAGAACTTTTACCGTATGTAACACAGTATTTTTAAAGATGTCTAACTCTAGCCCTCCTTATTCAGAGGTAAATTCACTTTGAACAGCAAGAAATCGCTTATAAAATGAAAATTTTCCACTTTTGTACAAAACATCCATAATAAGTCTTGAAAGAGTAAAAACGTACTAGAAAAAAAGGAAAACATGGAAAAAAAAATTGGGTCCCAGTGGGGCTTGAACCTATGCACCCCTGAAAATTGCAGTCAAAGTAGGTTTATCATAGGAACTGAATATTCTTCAAAAAGGAGGTACTCTATTACGGATCTTAGGTTAGACTCATGCTGCAACGTTACAGATAATGTTACAAATTAATTGATCTACAATTACCTGCTCTTATAAAAGCTCTTCAGTTACAGTTTACCAAAGGATTATAATCTTCTAAGTTCTTCTCGCGAACATGCCGCGATCATTGGCCTTCCTGCGAATATCCTGCGAACTAGTATCAAACCAATCGCGGCATGATCGCGGTAGCAGCGAATATCCCGCGAATACTTCCTGCGAATAGGTATGTTCGCGGCATGTCCGCAGCTTTTTTACCATTTCGTGAGGGTAGTTATGACACAAATGATACTATGGTAAAGGTTTATAGAAGAAAAGCACATACAAGAACACAAATAACATTATTATCAACTACTCTTCTTCGAAGAATGCAAATCATACCGTAATATTGGGTCAGTTACCACCTAAGCAGCTCTGAGATAACCTTCGGTACACAGATTTTGAATTCTATGATATGTTATAAAAATGAAATTAGATAACTTTATTCACGTTTCATATTATAACTCACTACAAACCGTCTTGCTTTCCTGTAAATGAAGCCGAATATCCCGATCCGCACCTTAATTCAATGAAAGATACCAGGCATAACACAGTTACATGTAACCTGCTTATAGGTGGCCGAGTGGTTAAGGTCGCTGTGTAGGATATGAGTTACATGACCCAGGGAAGTGCCTACGCCTTTAGTATCTTGAACAATGAAATCGGTCCAATCGCTAAGATGACTATGTCTAAGACAAGCTGACTAATGATGTAGAATGTCCTTTGTTAAAACGAATAGCTGGTGAGACCAAATATCTCGTATAAAAAATTTTCCTCAGGCTACATTGCCTGAATGATTCGTGTACCAATAATTCGTAAATGATTTCACTTATGAGCTAGATAATTTCAGGGATCAGGCCAAAATCATTCAATGTTTCAACTATCAACCTTCAGCTTAAAGTCCTATAGGCTGGAGCTACTATACTTGACTGGTCTTTGTGTCGAAGTTCCCCTAAAACAATGTCTTTGAACAACGTCGTACGAGTCCTATCGCATGCTCAGCCTATGTTCTCTCAATTAAAACTGCAACTCAATAAAAATGCTCCGACCTATGGATGCTCAGCACCAATATGCTATTACTTATAGCATTCAACTACCCTATAGGTATAACCCTAATGTCTTGGCTGTACTTTGCCAGTAGCGCTGAACCGCGTCTATAAGCTGTAACTCTCCTACTTTCTCAGTAGATCACAAAAACTAATACCTCTGTCTCGGCTTTCCGATGCATAGCTTATATTTGCTATCGTCTATAGCATTCAACTACCCTTAAGGTAAACCTCCTATGCGCTGGCCCTATACCTCGAAACCTTGTTGCATTCTGCAACGCTTCTTTAGTCTATGAACTTCAAACATTTTTGTTTTTGATAATTATACGCCCTGAGAGTGAAGTTGCAAAAACTTCCTCATCAAGGTACTGGGATAAATTATGACTTGAATCCTCGATGTGTCTTCTTCTATCGCTGGATACCGAATGATGTCTGTGTAATCTATCTACCTGTTATACTTTAGCAGACGTAAGCTTTGATTAGTGCTATTTATAGAACTTGTATCTGATTGGTCTACAAAATAGTATTTTACAACGAGTACTTGCTCTAACAAGTATCTGGTTCCCTTTAACTATTGTATATACATAATGGGCGAGTTCACATCGGACCTCTAGGGAATGGTAGGCTGTTGTGTAAAGGATACTTACTCCCACCAGTAAAGTAACTGACCAATCAAAAATTGGGCTCTGGAAATATGTAAAACTTTTTCCCTGCACATTGAGCGCTGTGATGAAAAGCAAGGAACCAGTAAACCCTACCTCGCCGTAGAGTTTGCAGAGTTCAACTCTTCAATAGGGGAAGTAAGATTGGTGTACTGCCTTATACCGTTCTGTGGGTTATCGAGTATAGAGTCGGTCTTTACACTCCCCTACTGCTTCCATGTGAACTTACCCAATGTGTGATGCTGGGATCCAGTCATAAATGACCCAAATCATATTATTTACAGCAATTCAAAATATAATTATAGCAATGGTAGCATAAAAAGGGAGTCAAGCGCTATATGTATAACGTTATCAATATATCAAACATACAAATTATTCTGACAGTCGTTGACTTCAAAACACTTGCCCCTCACCGATGTTGGTTCCAGCCTAAGGCGTTGACCTCTTCATGTGAGGAAGCCATCCAGCTGGCTCACAGAAGGTCCGTGGCTTTACCAAGGTGCCCACTTCTCCACCACCAAAGCTGGAATGTTATGTCGCCATATGCCCTAATATTGTGTGGTGCGACGTTAAACCAACAAAAACAAAACAAAACAAATATAAACAGAACTAACATTCAGCCAAAGGGTTTTCTTGACAGTATGTCCATTTTGCTATGAAACAGGGTGCCTCTGTAAAACTAACATAAATCTTGCAAGCATTTTAGATTGAATCATCCCTAAAACAAATAATATTTAATTATTAATTTTGGTTTTACGGCGCACCGACACAGTATAGGTTATATGGCGCCAAACAGGCCTACAAATTTTGGTTCCACATCTCATTTACATCGAAAAAAAACATGAGGTATGGAATCAAAATTTGCATACCTGCTGGAATCACAGAGTTACTGCAGAACCAAGTGTTAAGACCCTATTAGTCGCCGCTTACGATCATGCAAGGGTAAGGCAGTGGTTCAAATTCTTTTCATACACAGATCGTCCCAGAACCACATGGGGCAAAACAAATAATAGGTATCACAATCAAAACTAATTGATGAGCAGCTCAGTGAAAAACATTATGCCTTAATCTCTGTAGATAAAATAATGCAGGGAGAAATAATGAACTTTCAATAAAAGTGCTACAGACATTGAAAATGCTAATTTAAAACAAAGGCAGCCTACTCAAAACTTTTGTTTAAAGCGGTATTTTAATGTTTGCAGTGGTAACAGACATTATTTTCGAATAAATAAATACATTATTCTCAGACAAGTAGTTATAATTTAAAGATGCACAGAAAAGGAAAATGTTTTACATTTCGTATTGACATGCTTCCATGATCTTATATTGATTCTGTGAGAGATTGGTACTACCTAAAATCGTTGATATGAATAACAAAATAAACCATACATATGGTTCATTTGAAATTCTGCAAAACAATACTTGGTGTTAAACCCCAGGCTCCTAGTATGGCTGTTCAGTGTGAATTAGGAAGAAATCCTTTGTCTATATTGTATAAAGAAAGAGGTTTGATACTATTTAAAATTAAGAAAGTGTGTCCTTTTTATATACTTAATTGTAGATGTGTTCCGACATGTTTGAGATAATAGTTAATCCTCTGACCGCAAAAAAGGAACATTATTCTTTTAAGGTTATTTATGTAATCAAGATATCATCGTGCAAGGAACTTTATAACTTGGACAAAATTGAAAACAATATAATTGTTTTCAACTGAGAAATTATAAAAGCTCTCGAGCAATATTTGTCTCGAATCCGTAGATACAAGTTGTTTCTCCGAGTTATACCGTTAATGTCATTTTAGTTTCTTTCATAAACAGAAAATAACGATACCTGAACAACAAAAATACTTCCTTTAAAAGACTGAAATATAACATGTGACGCGTTTCACAAGTCCAGTCTTTCGAATATGACCATCTGTAAATCTATCAGGTGTCAGGTTATTCATAACATATAGCTCGTTCATGAAATACTCGGTAATCGGTTTTCACTTGTAGACCATATTATATAATGAAATTTGTAAGAAGATCCTTTGGAAGCCGAGAAAGCAACCAAGACTCGGTTTGACTGACTTTTTGTGAGAGGTAATGGGGAGTGCAACACTTCTCACCAACTAGCACCAACTTCTTTCAGAAATCTGTTACGCTGGTATTGAATGGACTGAAAATTTGATGATGATCTTAGTTTAATGTGGTCAGACAAGTGGCGTAGTCTGAAGGGAGTCTGTCTCAATGTAGCGAATACAACAAGGATATAGGTTCGAATCGAATTTGCGATGTATCTATTTACCGATTTGTTTCTTTGAATATTTTCATGAATATTTTATTTATTCGATATTGTTCAGTTAAGATGTATTTGCTATGACGCAGTATGTCTAACCACTTTACTGACGTCCTTCTATAGTAGTTGCAATCGATACTTTTCCATGAATCCCCGGTTGCTTAATGAACCCAAAGATTTACAAAGATATTTTATCAAATTGTAAGTCGTAAAATTGTTTACCAGTAACTATGTACATAATGTTGTACATTGTATACGTTATTTAATAAACATTCTGTTCTGTTCTGTTCTGTTCTGTTCTGTTCATAAACGCCTCACCTTGGATTCGAACTATCGGCCCATAGACTCACAGTCTTGTGCTTAACCTACAACGATATCTGGACTGTTACAGAATATCGTTACCAAAACATGCATCTATTATGACTTTGTACCGTACTTTTATGATTAACTTGAATGCGCGACATCAGTTAAACTCAATTTCAAAGTGAAATTATGTGTAATATGTTATTATCAAGAACATTTTTGATAATTTACTTATTTGAATATATATTATAGTAACGTGTACAGTTGGTAATGGGTAGTGCAAACACGTGATGGTATACATAAATATAGTTTTAAGTTTAAACCATGCCTTCAAATCTAATTTTACTCCACTTTTTTGAAGTACGTCTCCATCAAAGTCGCCCGTAACATTTTAAGCGTATCGCTCCCCATCTTGTTCTTTGGCCTTAAATCCCTTGTGTAACCAATGCAAAGGATTTCGGAAACATCAGCGTAAAGTTTCTATTTACCTACCTACATACATACCCACAATACCTACCTGCAAATTATACAAACACACGAAAATTCTCATTTAAAGTTCTCGTCATTCTTAAATCGGCATCAGTGAATTTATTATTATAACAAAACTCTTGCAAAATATAAGGAACTGAATACTAATACACTATACATATTCTGCTGTATTCTCTGAGTGCAGGATCCAAGGTTACACTAAATACAGAATTACTTTAAATGTATGTATAAAACTCTGTTTTCAGAAAATGCGCTTATGTAGAAATGTATATCTTTATTTCGTTGTAATCCATTTATGACCCATGAACATACAATGTACAGACAGTATACGTACACTATTTCATATAGATTAAGACAATCGTTTCAAAAAGACTGTCTGTATAATTGATACAAAAAAACAACATTGTAAATAATTTATAAACGTTCAGGCTGTTCCATTGCTCTATCTTCTCCAAGCGGAATCAATCAGTACGTTAATGACACTCAACAGTTTGCAAAAAAAAATGTTAAAGCATTGTAAATACTGGAGGACGGATTGTCTTGAAATGTGTTCATTCTGTCAGGTCCGAGATCAGCAATGTCCCTTTTCTGTTGGGACTGTTAAACAAGTAAATGTCTTTTTCGTTTGTTTTTTTACAACAGTGTAACCATTTCCTTGCCAAACTTCTATGTTCATTGGGAATTTAATGACTAAATATAAACAATGCAGACTTTCATGGTCAGATTGCCCAGATGTGCGTGTAGACACATACACACAATTACAAAACAATCATACATTTTGTAATAACTATTGGTCCAATATACATCAAACTATAATAACATAGGCAACAGAACTGAAACACATTTTTAAGGTCACTAATTATAGTGTGGTGTAACAGTTACTAAAGTTCACTCTACTAACTACAACGATAATAACTCTGTTCTGTATGATAACTATTATTTAATATTGTACTAAGTTCTAAGATAATATTTACATCAATGTCATTCTTCATAATTCTCCAGCCTAGTTCACTAACATTTTCTCAGTTATTAACAGAACTTCTATTCTTCGACACAATTACTTCTACGTTAATTGCCTCAATCTAACTAATTCATTTTGCGAGTATCGAACATACGCATCTAACCTAACTGAGTACCCGAATGATAGTTTTGTCTCAAAACTTCTGCTTATGAAAGAAATTATTCGTGACTTGAGTCATGCGGCGTGATCAAAAGACCGGGTGTTGATAATTACCCTGTCATTTATCCAGTTAGTCAGTTGTCAAAACAATTAGTAATCTTGAAACATGCATTGCTGGACAATGCATTAACTGGGCGATATAATGTAACCTGTCATTTAATGCACATGACTAATGTCTAGACGGTAAAGCTAAGTGTGAACAGGAATGCGAAATATATTCTTAAAGTACATGACTTATTATTGACCGAAAAGCTATCTGAAAATAATGCCTAAGAAGTTTTTGATATAATGGATTCTTTAAACCATTACATCACACTCGCCCCTTTCTTGTGAGTTTTTCTTTTAATTATCTTTCAGAAAATAAAAATAAAAACAAAAACAAAAATTTACATGAGGCAATCAACAAATTAAACATGAGACAATACATAAAACCGGCTGATTATTAATACGTAATTTTATTTTTAAAGTTTTAGCCGTAATACTGAAGATTAATGCCCTTAAGTAGAATAGAACACAATTGAATATACAAAATCAAGAATATATAAGATCAATGCATGATATAATATACGCAATCAATGAATAAGATAAAACACATCGTATTCGTAGATATCATTTTTCACAATTTCACAGATTTTTGATTCTGTCCTAGAATATTCAATTTGTTTTTGTTTCAGTTCTAGATTGTTTTTCTTGCCTTTTGAAGTCAAAACCCCATTTAATTTAAATAAAACACTGCATTACTAGCGAAACACAATTTTCACAATATTTTTCACAATACTTTACAAATTTCTAGAGCTAGAATGCACTTGTGCGCTTTTTCCTCCCTTGCCCAGAGGGGTTTTGCCTTCAAGATTGTAACTGAAATAAAAAATAATAATTGTTTGTACACAACATAACTGTCAGAAATATACCTGTCAAAAGGAATAATACCATTAGGAAATATATTGTACTTCAAGTAATATTTAGACATGCGTAAAACGTTAATTACTGATAATAAAGAAACATATAAAGTCACAAATCTCTAGAAAATACAATTAAATACGCAAAAGTAATATTAATAAGAAATGTCCTGTAACCTGTTGTATATTATAATGAGTTAATAAAAAATCTACTACTTTAGTATATGCTAAAAATGAAACAATGTTCTCAAATCTTATTTAACAATCGGAACGATACTTGTTTTTACGTGTAGACGATAAAGTGACATCATTATTCCCTTTCCATCGTTGACATCTCTACACTGCAGTTGATTTCAGTTGGATTGGTAAGAGAGGTGACCCATCAGCTTGTCAGTTTTCTCCAAAAAGCTATGAAATATGTTCGTATGTCACCACGCATTATTATAGCCTTCATTGTTGAGTAATAGCTTAGCCCGGCTTCAGAAGGTCCTTTTCATAGAAGGTTTGAAGTGTAGCTCCTGGAAGTCTTGTTGTTGTGCATTCCCTCGATTTAATGAAGATACAAGCAATTATTTAACATTGTCAAAAGTTTCGTTTGTCTAAGAACTTCACATAAGGATGCCTTTTAGAATCTCTCAATAGAATGTTTATAAATATCTCTTTTGTATGCAAATCTGGCTTCCTGTTTTCTGTTTTTCATTTTTTATAGTTTTTATTTTATTTTAGTAAACAAAGCGTCGTCGTCTTAAAGTCAGGACTGTTAAAAACTCCGTTAACCTCTAATAACTATTCGGGATACATTTATTGTAAAATGCAAAATGTTAGTTTCTTCATAAATGTTTAAAAATAATTCTAATAACAGTTATCTCTACGCTGAAAAACTATGTATTTATCATGCACAAATTTGTTCTTAAATCTTACACTTAGACTCATAAAAACATGTTTTATTATCTCTCTTTACGGAATTCCGCCTTAAATAGCAGTAATGCAATGAAATATTTTACTAATGAATTTCCAGTTAATTCACAAGTATTACTAATTCATATTGAAACATAACCGCAACTACTCTGACTCATACATAAGAAGCAATCTCCAGGTTTGATTGCAAGGGTCGCATGCCTAGCGACATTATTCTCTACAACTCAACTTAATAAACTTCATGTTCCATATCAATACATGGTCGTTTTTCTAGAGACATAATTCCCCTAATACTCATAAAATAAGAAACATCTTATTTCATCAATGGCCGCATCTCTTGCGACATTCAACTATGTATAAGCATTACACATGCTCTATGATAGTTCTTGACACATCATACAACGATACATTATAATAATACATCTAGCGTTACACATGCCTCACAGACGTTGTCAACGTCATCTCAAAATCTCATGGAGTTCAGAGCATTTGGGTTATGATTCATAAAATGTTACCTGAAATTAGGGCCTACATAAAATGTAGGTCGCTACTCGGCATGAAGCTTGTAGATATTCACCGTGAGGTGTGCGACATTTATGGGGAGGGTCAAATGTCTCATAGGACTATTTGTAGATGGGTAGTTAAACTTAGAACCGGACAGCAGCAACTCAAAGATGCTGCCCGCACAGATCGTCCTACAACAACTACGTCGAAAGGTAACATCGAAAAAATCCTCAGTTTGCTAAAAAAGGATGCCCGATTCACGTTTAGGCAACTGGCCCAAATGACAAACTTGTCGTTAGCACGAGTTCATGGAATTTTGAAGAAACACCTAAAGCTTAGAAAAATAAATGCAAGATGGATACCCCATTCGTTAACAGATGAACAAAAGAGGACCCGTGTAACAATGGCAAAAAAACTTCTGAACATGTACCTAAAATACAGCAAAAAGGTTTTTGATAATATAGTTAATATAGTTACTGGTAATGAAACCAGGGTCTATTATTTTGAACCAAAGCGGAAGTATTCCAACCGAATTTGGGTCACCAAAAATGCGAGACGCCCAAGTATTGTCAAACGAATACAAACGGTGAAGAAGGTTTTGTATGTATTTTTTTTCACTCATAAGGGTCCAATCATTCAAATTCCGGCACCAAAAGGCAGTACGGTCATAGGAAAATTCTATAAAAAAAGTTGTTCTAAGAAAATCGAAGAACTACTACAAAAGTCGCCGCCCCAAAACAGGACTGAAGTACCTCCGACTTTTGCATGATAATGCACCCGCTCACAAGGCACGCATTATGACCAAGTTTTTGGAGTCAGAGAAGGTTACCGTCCTTCCACACCCTCCGTTTTCGCCAGACCTGACCCCCTGTGACTATTTTCTGTTTCCCAAACTTAAATATCATCTGTCTGGAAAGAGATACAAATCGAGAAATGCCCTTGGATCTGCTGTTTATCAGTATCTGATGGGTGTTCCCATAGAAGAGTATAAACAATGCTTCCAAAAGAGGATTGACCGGCTCAAAGGGTGTATTCAGGCTGACGGAGAGTATTCTGAAGGGCAGAGCAAGTTAAAATGATCAGAACATTTGCAGTATAGGAGAACCGATGCAAGTGACATTACTTTTGGAACACCCCTCGTATCTGGGGAGGGACCATACGCAACTTTTCTTGACATTGCACTAGTTTGTCATTGAATGTTTCATGTACACCGTGGAATCAACATATCTGCGGATCTATCTCAATTGTTGTATTTCGGTAGTTGTAACATGTCTAAATGGTTAATTCTGCTCAGCCCGTTGCTAGCGTGTGTGGACGGTATCAAGCATTTCCACTACAGTCCATGAACGGGTTCAATCAAAATGAGCTTAAAACATTTTCCTTTTGTCGTTTTGGAGACCTATGGAAGTTTCACATTTTTATTTAACTGAAAGACCAGGATTTTATTTTGTAGTTTATGCTGAATTTAGCCGGTCTGATATTACTGACTGGTCAATGTATAATGCACGAACATATGTCATTTGTATAACATTTTCACTTAGGTTAAATTTTTCAGTTTTTTGATTACGTGCATTTCTAATTTTGTACAATTCATATATCTCGTAATATATGATAATTCTCATTATCTTCAGGTGAGCAGTTATAATGGTCATGCAATGAAAAGGTACAAAAATAACTTGAAGCTTCATTTTGTTTAAAAGGAATATATCATATCTTGATTCAGTTCTTTTCTGATTTCAGAATTCAGACTACTGCTCAGTAACAGGAGATGAAAATGCTGTACAAGAGAGTGTACCTACAGCTGATCTTCAAAAATTAAAAGTTTCAAAATATCAGCTTTTATATGATATATAAGATTTAAAAGGAATACTGTATGACTACAGAGTTGAGAACAAGAGGTTGATCAGAAAAAATAAAAGTGAAAGAGATACATGGATAGATGGAGATTTAGGGAAATCATTTCCGACAAAAATGCAGAAATAAAAAACTTACAGTCAGAGGTAAAACGTCTCGAGATAAAACATAAAGATCTTACAGAGCAATATAATGTTTTAAGCAGTACTCGACACAAAGAGGTGTATGAGCGACAAAACAGAGAATTATCTGAATCAAAAGCTGAAATAGAGGAATCCAAAGCTGAAATAGAGAAGCTAAAAGAGAAAATTCTGCTTCTTGAAAAAGCTTTAAAAGAAAAAGATGAAACTATCTGTGAAAAGGTCACAACAGAAATGAAAGCTGTTGTACAGAATAATCAGGACGAAATGATGAAGAAGCTGACTGAAACTCAAAGGGCCTATGAGGATAAACTTGACAAGGTACATGAAAATATGATGAACGTGATTACAGAAAAAGACAGGTTAAATAAAGAAATGATGACTGAAATGGCAGAAAAAGACAGAGCGCATAAGGAACAGATGTTTGATATGTTTAAAACATTTGCAGAAGAACTTGAATCGAACAAGAGGACATCCGAACAACAAATGCCAAGTTTTGAAAGACGTTCGCAGCGGTTTTCCAATGGAACCGATAGAGAAAATGAGAAAACATACGAAATACAAAGTAATTACTTTGTCAGGAAATTTGGACAATTACCCTATAAACATTTAGAAACGAATAAGGAAACGACCGAAATACAAGAGCTGAATTTGTTACAACGACCAGAGAGCTTGCCCGGACATCTAGTTTCAATGAAGAAAGATGTTGACGGACAAAAATCTGTTGTGGATGAGAAATCAGAGAAGGTAACCAATGGCAAAATAGTAAAAAACAATAATTCAACTAAAAAAATCCCACTCTAGTTACAAAGTCGGAGCAGTCACATTATGTAACAGTCCAGCAGCAGAGGTCTAGTTTGGAAAGAGATTCTCATTATTTCCCAAACATCAGAAGACAAAGATCTTCAAAATGGTGTAGTCCAAACGCTCCTTGGAAATACCCTCAAGGCCAGAAATGAATGGAATGACATTTGGGAAAAAATAAACTGTAAAATAAAAAAAAGAACCTGAAGTATGCAAAGTGAGAACCTTGAAAAAGGAGAACTAATTTGAATAGAAACAGCTGAAAGTATTTCTACAAAACGACTAAATATGAAATACAGAACGTAAGATATTTTGTTTGTATTTTGGTGCAGTTGGAGGAGGGCAAACGTCATCGTGTGTATGTGTATTTGCACTTGATTGTTGTTTCTATTTCATTTCAGAAAATAAATGATCATGTTAAACATCCAAAAACTCTTATTGAACTAAATAAGTAAGGCAATGGTTGTATGGAAAACTGTATAGCAGAATATTTTCATTTTCAGTGGTACGTTTTTATTGCATATATTCGCATCAATTGTATATATATGTATATATGATCTAAATTTGTCGTAGTATGTAACTGAATGTTCGTCTATCTTCTTTGCTTTTCTTGCACATAAGATATTATCAGTAGATCTACATTACGTTAACAGTGTTTTTACATTAAGATTATAGTTTTAAACGTTTCTTTACATATCTATTGCAATGCATTTGTGTTGTTTATTAAACGGAGACATGTTTCATGTCGAAACTAGTACATTTCTTAAAGATATTTCTTTTCTTTCGTCTAGAATTTTAGGATTTAAACAAGTGTGTTCCGTTTTTTTCAGGTTATAACTATGTACTGACTCATAGGTTTTAACTTGTGATACCAAAAGGTTGCGAGATCAGACAAACTTAGCTTTACTGTTTATTCTTCAATCAATTGACCTGCTTATATAATTATCAAAGTAGGGTGTTTGTTTGTTTCAACGCTTGCAAAACAGCATATGTAATCTTTCAACAGAATTTCTTGAATATTAAAATCCCATACTTCACTATTATAAACATTAAGGAATAGTATCAATATGTACATCAGGTAACAGTTAGCAAATAAACAGCACATAAATTACCCTTACGGAAATATTATAGTTTGCATGTCATATAATGGAAAAAAACTGGGCTTTTCACATAAAAACTTTGTTAAATGAAATAGGTATGTCAAATATTCGATTACAGCAAGATAGACTTGATATTAATTTACAAATAATTAAACTTAGAATACTAGATACTTATAAACAAAGCTGGTACGCAAACATAAATAATTCCAATAGACTTTCATCTTATAGCATTCACAAACACATATTTGAACTAGAAAAATATCTTAATAATAAACAATAACAAACATAGAATCGCTTTAACTAAATTTAGAACATCAGCTCATAATTTAGAAATAGAAAGGGGTCGGCATGAAAATATCCCCAGAAAAAATAGGAAATGTCGAAATTGTCCTTTAAATTTGATAGAGACAGAGTATCACTTTTTACTAGTATGTCCGAAATACTATGAACTGCGAAGGAAATTTTTCAAACCATATTTTTGTAGATGGCCTACAATACAGAAGTTTGAATCACTTATGTCAAGTACAAACGTTAAGCTATTAAATAACCTGGCAGCTTACTTATATCATGCTTTCAACGAACGAACTTAGATTATATTTTTACTCATTTTACTTTGACTAAACGATAGATGCTTTCAGTGTTTGCTGGTTTGTGTATCTACCGGGATTGTGTTCTGTGGCGACCTCTGAGCCAAATGATTGTATACACTGTGTTTGTAAATACGAATACCTTACATAAATACAATGGTATTCTATGTATATGATATATGTCATCATCCGAGAACGTTATTAATACAATAGTTGAATAAATTCCGCAGGTAGTAGATTTAATCTTACATAGACCAACGAACTGGTCTTTTATTTTTGGTTCTCGGAAAGGCCAACCGAAGTTTGGTCCATAGACATAAATCATATCCGAAAATATTTACAACATCGTCCACACCTTGACTTTTGGACATATCTGTCAAGGAACTAGCTTTTATATATCATAGCTAAATCTTTGATTAATGCTTCACCGTAAATCTATTTGCGAATGTTCCCGTATTAAAAATTTCGTTTCATAACGTCATTGAGTTTAGAGGATGAAACAAGAAATAATGTGATTTCTATACCGATGTATATATGTAATGGCAATTCACGGCTTATCTGGGGGGTTCGTTTTGAGGAGGCTACGCTTTTGGTGCGTGGCATTCCCTGTTTGCTATTTTTTTTTGTTTTTATTTTATTTATGTAGTGATTAATTTCGAACAATGAGCCGTTGATACTCCTTAGCGTCACTTTCTCAATGCAAGGTCCAATAATACCCGTTATATCCACAAATTAGTCAAACAATGCAAGGGAAATAACCTCTGCAAGTTGTCATATATTACAATCAAAAGTTACTTGTCCTTACCCTGCTCTTAGTTGTGTAGATAAGGGTAAATTATGATCAAGTTCTCTTTCATACCCCTTTTGTTGTCGGGAGTTATGATATAGAAGTGTACATGTAATAGGTGTTAATCTACTGAACTTCTCAGTTAAATGTTTGGAAACTACAGGCATGTGTTATGCTTTACAAAATTTTGCTGTTTGTATAGACTATAAATTGTATGTTTGCAATTTTATGTCGAATAAAGAATATGTTATGTTTTGTTATGTTTGCCGCGAACACTTGCTGCGATCATGCCGCGAATATCCGGCGAACATACCGCGAACACTTTTGATACAATTGGTATAATTGTTCGCGGGATGTTTTGTCGCGAACAAGTTGCCGCGAACTTCCCGTGAACCAGTAGCTGTGAACTTCCCGCGAACAAGTTGCTGCGATCATCCCGCGAACTAGTTGCTGCGAAAATCCCGCGAAATAGTTGCTGCGAACATGCCGCGAGCTAGCTGAAAACGATTACTACAGAAATTGTGTACAAAAAAGCATGTACAGAAAAAGTGCAAAAACAAATAAAGTAATAGGAATCAGGGATCTAAATTTATTTATTATTTATTAAACTTGAACACTGAGGTTGTAACAAATTCAAATTGTCAAAGTCTGAACTTTTTCATATCATATTTGGAGCATTTTAAACAAGGTTTTAATGATAAAATATGTTTGAATTTTAACTGTTACTTGTCATTTCAATAACAGTGTCTGAGTTAATGTATTCATTTCATCCCAATATTTTTTCTTCACACTGCTTATAAGTTATATATGTATCACTACAAATCTGTCATAGTTTTACATGTTAATATTTAAGACTAATGAAGCTTAGAAATTGTCAAAATAAGCTAGTTTTATATTTCTTTTTACATAATCTGATACAGCTCTGCAAAAGGTTAAGCATATCTATTTCATTTTCAAAATTCCTTATGTTTATTGAGATTTATGAGTATAGATATTAAACATAAATTTTCTGACTTACCACAAAAAAGTATATATTCCTATCAGCCTCTAAGAATCACTTATGAAAACAGTCTGTTATGCACACGGATTTCCTTCTAAACATGTCCAGAATATCTGGTTGTAATCAAGGTAATGGACACCTAATAGTTATGTTTTAAAAATGGCATTTGCTTAGTATATTCTTAAAGGTGACCATGTTTCGAACCGTGTTGCAAATTTTAAACAATTTTTACCGTGCCGTTTTTTGTAAATTTTGTACAAGTTATGGAATTTCCTCAAGTTCAAACAGAGACAAATTTCAGTGTGATGGCCACTATCTAAAATGTTTGCATAGAATTCATTACACCATTAATTTTGATGAAAGAAACATCAAACAATTGTTAAACAATTATAAAACACAAAATAAAACTGTAAATATCATTTTTTCTAGGGTGCCTCAAGTAAACAGATTTAATGAGACAGAATTCTAACTCCAACATTGAAAAATTAAAGTCGAATCCTGTATGTCTGTTTTGAATTTTGCTCACTTCATTCAAAAATAACCTTGGGGCATAAGTAAAACCTACCTGCATTTCTTCCACAATATGTATTCTAAAGAATGAAGGTAAAATAGAGAACTTTAACCGTATGTAACTCAGTATTTTTTTAAAGATGTCTAACTCTACTCCTCCTTATTCAGAGGTAAATTCACTTTGAACAGCAAGAAATCGCTTATAAAATGAAAATTTTCCACTTTTGTACAAACCATCCATAATCAGTCTTGAAAGAAGTAAAAACGTACTAGAAAAAAGGAAAACATGGAAAAAAAATTGGGTCCCAGTGGGGCTTGAACCTATGCATCCCTGAAAATTGCAGTCAAAGTAGGTTTATCATAGGAACTGAATACTCTTCAAAAAGGAGGTACTCTATTACGGATCTTAGGTTAGACTCATGCTGCAATGTTACAGATAATGTTACAAATTAATTGATCTACAATTACCTGCTCTTATAAAAGCTCTTCAGTTACAGTTTACCAAAGGATTATAATCTTCTAAGTTCTTCTCGCGAACATGCCGCGATAATTGATCTTCCTGCGAATATCCTGCGAACTAGTATCAAACCAATCGCGGCATGATCGTGGTAGCAGCGAATATCCCGCGAATACTTCCTGCGAATAGGTATGTTCGCGTCATGTCCGCAGCTTTTTTACCATTTCGTAAGGGTAGCTATAACACAAATGATACTATGGTAAAGGTTTATAGAAGAAAAGCACATACAAGAACACAAATAACATTATTATCAACTACTCTTCTTCGAAGAATGCAAATCATACCGTAATATTGGGTCAGTTACCACCTAAGCAGCTCTGAGATAACCTTCGGTACACAGATTTTGAATTCTATGATATGTTATAAAAATGAAATTAGATAACTTTATTCACGTTTCATATTATAACTCACTACAAACCGTCTTGCTTTCCTGTAAACAAAGCCGAATATCCCGATCCGCACCTTAATTCAATGAAAGATACCAGGCATAACACAGTTACATGTAACCTGCTTATAGGTGGCCGAGTGGTTAAGGTCGCTGTGTAGGATATGAGTTACATGACCCAGGGAAGTGCCTACGCCTTTAGTATCTTGAACAATGAAATCGGTCCAATCGCTAAGATGACTATGTCTAAGACAAGCTGACTAATGATGTAGAATGTCCTTTGTTAAAACGAATAGCTGGTGAGACCAAATATCTCGTATATAAAATTTTCCTCAGGCAACATTGCCTGAATGATTCGTGTACCATACATAATGGGTGAGTTCACATCGGAGCTCTAGGGAATGGTAGGCTGTTGTGTAAAAGATACTTACTCCCACCAGTAAAGTAACTGACCAATCAAAAATTGGGCTCTGGAAATATGTAAAACTTTTTCCCTGCACATTGAGCGCTGTGATGAAAAGCAAGGAACCAGTAAACCCTACCTCGTCGTAGAGTTTGCAGAGTTCAACTCTTCAACAGGGGAAGTAAGATTGGTGTACTGCCTTATACCGTTCTGTGGGTTATCGAGTATAGAGTCGGTCTCTACACTCCCCTACTGCTTCCATGTGAACTTACCCAATGTGTGATGCTGGGATCCAGTCATAAATGACCCAAATCCTATTATTTACAGCAATTCAAAATATAATTATAGCAATGGTAGCATAAAAAGGGAGTCAAGCGCTATATGTATAACGTTATAAATATATCAAACATACAAATTATTCTGACAGTCGTTGACTTCAAAACACTTGCCCCTCACCGATGTTGGTTCCAGCCTAAGGCGTTGACCTCTTCATGTGAGGAAGCCATCCAGCTGGCTCACAGAAGGTCCGTGGCTTTACCCAGGTGCCCGCTTCTCCACCACCAAAGCTGGAATGTTATGTCGCCATATGCCCTAATATTGTGTGGTGCGACGTTAAACCAACAAAAACAAAACAAAACAAATATAAACAGAACTATCATCCAGCCAAAGGGTTTTCTTGACATTATGTCCATTTTGCTATGAAACAGGGTACCTCTGTAAAACTAGCATAAATCTTGCAAGCATTTTAGATTGAATCATCCTTAAAACAAATAATATTTAATTATTAATTTTGGTTTTACGGCGCACCGACACAGTATAGGTTATATGGCGCCAAACAGGCCTACAAATTTTGGTTCCACATCTCATTTACATCGAAAAAAAACATGAGGTATGGAATCAAAATTTGCATACCTGCTGGAATCACAGAGTTACTGCAGAACCAAGTGTTAAGACCCTATTAGTCGCCGCTTACGATCATGCAAGGGTAAGGCAGTGGTTCCAATTCTTTTCATACACAGATCGTCCCAGAACCACATGGGGCAAAACAAATAATAGGTATCACAATCAAAACTAATTGATGAGCAACTCAGTGAAAAACATTATGCCTTAATCTCTGTAGATAAAATAATGCAGGGAGAAATAACGAACTTTCAATTAAAGTGCTACAGACATTGAAAATGCTAATTTAAAACAAAGTCAACCTACTCAAAACTTTTGTTTAAAGCGGTATTTTAAAGTTTGCAGTGGTAACAGACATTATTTTTGAATAAATAAATACATTATTCTCAGACAAGTAGTTATAATTTAAAGATGCACAGAAAAGGAAAATGTCTTACATTTCGTATTGACATGCTTCCATGATCTTATATTGATTCTGTGAGAGATTGGTACTACCTAAAATCGTTGATATGAATAACAAAATAAACCATACATATGGTTCATTTGAAATTCTGCAAAACAATACTTGGTGTTAAACCCCAGGCTCCTAATATGGCTGTTCAGTGTGAATTAGGAAGAAATCCTTTGTCTATATTGTATAAAGAAACAGGTTTGATACTATTCAAATTAAGAAAGTGTGTCCTTTTTATTCACTTAATTGTAGATGTGTTCCGACATGTTTGAGATAATAGTTAATCCTCTGACCGCAAAAAAGAACATTATTCTTTTAAGGTTATTTATGTAATCAAGATATCATCGTGCAAGGAACTTTATAACTTGGACAAAATTGAAAACAATATAATTTTTTTCAACTGAGAAATTATAAAAGCTCTCGAGCAATATTTGTCTCGAATCCGTAGATACAAGTTGTTTCTCCGAGTTATACCGTTAATGTCATTTTAGTTTCTTTCATAAACAGAAAATAACGATACCTGAACAACAAAAATACTTCCTTTAACAGACTGAAATATAACATGACACGCGTTTCACAAGTCCAGTCTTTCGAATATGACCATCTGAAAATCTATCAGGTGTCAGGATATTCATAACATATAGCTCGTTCATGACATACTCGGTAATCGGTTTTCACTTGTAGACCATATTATATAATGAAATTTGTAAGAAGATCCTTTGGAAGCCGAGAAAGCAACCAAGACTCGGTTTGACTGACATTTTGTGAGAGGTAATGGGGAGTGCAACACTCCTCACGACCCCTAGCACCAACTTCTTTCAGAAATCTGTTACGCTGGTATAGCATGGACTGAAAATTTTTTGATGATTATAATAGTTTAACGTGATCAGACCAATGGCGTAGTCTGAAGGGAGTCTGTCTCAATGTAGCGAATACAACAAGGATATAGGTTCGAATCGTATTTGCGATGTATCTTTTTACCGATTTGTTTCTTTGAATATTTTTCATGAATATTTCATTTATTCGATATTGTTCAGTTAAGATGTATTTGCTATGACGCAGTATGTCTAACCACTTTACTGACGTCCTTCTATAGTAGTTGCAATCGATACTTTTCCATGAATCCCCGGTTGCTTAATGAACCCAAAGATTTACAAAGATATTTTATCAAATTGTAAGTCGTAAAATTGTTTACCAATAACTATGTACATAATGTTGTACATTGTATACGTTATTTAATAAACATTCTGTTCTGTTCTGTTCTTTTCATAAACGCCTCACCTTGGATTCGAACTATCGGCCCATAGACTCACAGTCTTGTGCTTAACCTACAACGATATCTGGACAGTTACAGAATATCGTTACCAAAACATTCATCTATTTTGACTTTGTACCGTACTTTTATGTTTAACTTGAATGCGCGACATCAGTTAAACTCAATTTCAAAGTGAAACTAGAAAATGCTTTTGTAAAAAAGCGCATGTCTCCCCCAATGCAAAGTCCTATAGGCAAGAAGTCAATAGGGGTCAGGAGCGAAAGTCAAAGAGACACTGATGGTTGGCTGCAATAGGGATCATCTACTTGGCATGTCCAGTCATCCCGCTAAATTTCAACACTCTTGGCCTAGTGGTCCTCATATCACTGTTCAGGCTCCTGTGACCTTGACCTTTGATCAGATGACCTCAAAATAAATAGGGGTCATCTACTCTGCATGTCCAATCATCCTATTAAGTTTCAACATTGTAGGTCAAGTGGTTCTCGAGTTATTTCCAAAAAATGATTTTACATGAACAGGCTACTGTGACCTTGACCTTTAATAGACTGACCCCAAAAACAAAAGGGGTCATTTACTCTGCATGAACAATCATCCTATGAAGTTTCAACATTCTGGGTCGAGATGTTCTCAAGTTATTGATTGGAAATGGTTTTCCATGTTCAGGCCCCTGTGGCATTGACCTTTAACAGAGAGACCCTAAAATCGTTAGGGGTCATCTATTCTGCATGACCAATCATCCTATGAAGTTTCATCATTCTGGGTAAAGTGGTTCTCAAGTTACTGTCTGGAAATGGTTTTCAATGTTCAGGCCCCTGTGACCTTGACCTTTCACAGAGAGACCCAAAAATCGTTAGGGGTCATCTACTCTGCATGATCAATCATCCTATTAAGTTTCAACATTCTGGGTCAAGTGGTTCTCAAGTTACTGACTGGAAATGGTTTTCAATGTTCAGGCCCCTGTGACCTTGACCTTTGATAGAGTGACCCCAAAATCAATAGGGGTCATCTACTCTTCATGACAAATCATCCTATGAAGTTTCAATATTCTGGGTCAAGTGGTTCTCTAGTTATTGATCGGAAATGGTTTTGAATGTTCAGGCCCCTGTGACCTTGACCTTTGACGGAGTGACCCCAAAATCAATAGGGGACATCTACTCTTCATGACCAATCATTCTATGAAGTTTCAACATTCTGGGTCAAGTCGTTCTCTGGTTATTGATCGGAAATGGTTTTCAATGTTCAGGCCCCTGTGACCTTGACCTTTGATGGAGTGACCCCAAGATCAATAGGAGTCATCTACTCCAGCAGCCCTACAATCATATGAAGTTTAAAGGTTCTAGGTCAAATGGTTCTCCAGTTATTGCTCGGAAATGAAGTGTGACATACGGACGGACGGACGGACGGAAGAACGGACGGACAGGGCAAAAACAATATGTCTCCTAGGGGAGACATAATTATGTGTAATATGTTATCATCAAGAACATTTTTGATAATTTACTTATTTGAATATAATATAGTAACGTGTACAGTTGGTAATGGGTAGTGCCATCACGTGTTTGCACGTGGTGGTATACATAAATATAGTTTTAAGTTTAAACCATGCCTTCAAATCTAATTTTACTCCACTTTTTTGAAGTACGTCTCCATCAAAGTCGCTCGTAACATTTTAAGCGTATCGCTCCCCATCTTGTTCTTTGGCCTTAAATCCCTTGTGTAACCAATGCAAAAGTTTTCGGAAACCTCAGCGTAAAGTTTCTATTTACCTACCTACATACATACCCACAATACCTACCTACCTACCTGCAAATTATACAAACACACGAAAATTCTCATTTAAAGTTCTCGTCATTCTTAAATCGGCATCAGTGAATTTATTATTATAACAAAACTCTTGCAAAATATAAGGAACTGGATACTAATACACTATACATATTCTGCTGTATTCTCTGAGTGCAGGATTCAAGGTTACACTAAATACAGAATTACTTTAAATGTATGTATAAAACTCTGTTTTCAGAAAATGCGCTTATGTAGAAATGTATATCTTTATTTCGTTGTAATTCATTTATGACCCATGAACATACAATGTACAGACAGTATATGTACACTATTTCATATAGATTAAGACAATCGTTTCAAAAAGACTATCTGTATAATTGATACAAAAAACAAAAACATTGTAAATAATTTATAAACGTTCAGGCTGCTCCATTGCTCTATCTTCTCCAAGCGGAATCAATCTGTACGTTGATGACACTCAACAGTTTGCAAAAAGAAATGTTAAAGCATTGTAAATACTGGAGGACGGATTGTCTTGAAATATGTTCATTCTGTCAGGTCCGAGATCAGCAATGTCCCTTTTCTGTTGGGACTGTTAAACAAGTAAATGTCTTTTTCGTTTGTTTTTTACAACAGTGTAACCATTTCCTTGCCAAACTTCTATGTTCATTGTGAATTTAATGACTAAATATAAACAATGCAGACTTTCATGGTCAGATTGCCCATATGTGCGTGTAGACACATACACACAATTACAAAACAATCATACATTTTGTAATGACTATTGGTCCAATATACATCAAACTATAATAACATAGGGAACAGAACTGAAACACATTTTTAAGGTCACTAATTATAGCAGGGACGATCAGACTTTTAAGGAATACACATATAACTGATGACCGTGTTGCAAATTAAAAAAGACTGTAATAGAATAGCCAAATCATTTGAGCATGAACTTTTTTTGTTTTTGCTCTAAAATAGTAATAACTTTTACAGATTTACCGAGAGCTAAGTAATATTCTATTCGGCAAATAATAAATTCCTTTCTCAATAAATTTCCAAGTATCATAAATCATTGGAAAAGTCTTTTACTTCTTTTAAATATCAAAAGCATCTATCAAAGTTCTTTTATTCTATTTCACTTCTTTGTGGTGGTTAAAAATAACAAATATCCGAGCTTTTACTTCCCCTAAATTCTGATTTTTTACTACAGCTAATTTATTTGTGATTTCCATTGATGTAAAATCTTCAATGAAAAATCCGTCATCCAGCGAAAAGAACACTTTCTCGTATATATAAAGCGTGCTTAGTTTATTGGTCAGCTGGCACATCGTCTGCTCGTGATTATACTACAACAACAACAACAACAAATACTTTTATTGCACATCATCATTCACATGACTTTGGCAACGAACATTACAAACAAAATAAATATAACAAACATAAAATGCATCATATAGTATATAATACGAAACATTTGTCATAGACAACGTGGTCGCATACACCTAAGTATTTTGAATTTAAATATAATCATTTAGATCTATATGTATAATAAGGTATCACGATCTGTAAAGGAAGGTTTACCATATAATTACATGTTAAACATAATAGTTTTATTCTAATAACTTATACAGATATACATGTTTACAAATATATAACTATGATCTGAAAAACATGCAGGATTCACAAGTGCCACACTTGTTCGAAACGAAATAACAAGAATGACATGTGAACATGCATATAATAGCAAAATATCTCACTGTTGTATGTCATGTGTAATACAAGACAGACACGCAGAGATATACCTGTTATAACTAAAGCGTTATGTACGTATTACCAGAACAGAAGAACATGAACTTTATTACTTATTAATCTGTGTTATTTCTAAGCTTATATGCAGCTTTTAAAATTTTTCCAAACTTAACAATGGTTCTCTGATTTTTTGTTTTCATAAGTGTAATACTGTAAACTTTTCAATTGTCGTCCAATTCATACAATATTTTGGTAAAAATATTTTTCTTAGCTCTCTATATTTAGGACAACACATAATAAAATGGTACTCAGTTTCAACTAAATTGGTACAATTTTGACATGTTCTATTATTTCTTTCTACACCATTATATCTCCCTGTTTCTATAGCTAAACGATGAGATGATAAACAAAAACATGTGATTAATCTCCTTAGGTGATCATTTTCGCAAAAAGTCAAATAATTTTCAAAACCAAATGATGTTTTACTTTTTCTATAATACTCTAGTTTTGTACAGTTATCTATTGAGGCACGCCATTCTTGAGTAAACTGGTCTTTCAATCGTTGTTTTAACATAGGAAATAACTGGCCATCGATATCGTTCTGATAGAAAATATACCCAAAACCTAATTCGTCTAGAAACTTTTTCACAGATTTAACCCATGGAATACAATTGGTTCCATTCACATGTTCTCTTTCATTTATGAATATTTTGTACATGATAGGCTGTTTATTTTTCATAATTAAACCAGTATTTTATTACTCTAATATTAATCTAACCTCTGCGCAGACGACTACCACGTCGCAAATTCATAGCCCCATGTCAAGGATATCACGCAGTCGATCGAAAGATATGGCCCAGGATAAAAAAGCTACATAGGACAGTCAGGGGCCAGTGAACCCCACCTTTATCTTGAACTCAAGTAGCGAGCCTCCTCGCAAAATACTGAACTTTGGTACTTTAAATGTATGCGGCATTAAATCTAGGTTAAACTACCAAAAATTCACAGATTTGGTGGGAAAGTTCGATATTTTTTGTTGTACAGAATGCAAAATAGATCAATATGACGAACTTAATCTTAAATATTACAAAGTGTTAAAACAGCCCAGAAAACAGGCAGTTCTGCGCAAATCAGGTGGTATATGTATTTTTGTTTCAAGTATGTTGTATGATCACGTGGAAATAATACAATCCGATTCAGATTATATTATGTGGCTAAAAGTTAAAACAAATGCTGCACGTTCTAACGACGATTTGTTAACTGGTGTTATGTACATTCCTCCGGAGTCTTCTAAATATTTTAACCAGGACGAATTGTTGATTTTTGAAAATGAAATTGTCGATATGTGCAATTTATATGTTAATGTTTTGTTAACTGGTGATGCTAATGCCCATACGGCTGCACTTGACGATTTTACTGAAGCTGATGATTTTTTAACTAGTTATTTTGACCTTGATGATGAAATTGTTGATTTCTTTAACCAAGCAGAAACCTTAAGTAAGTTTGACATGAGTATACTACGCTCATCTCGAGACCCCAAAATAAATACTACAGGTCGTAAATTAATTGACATTTGTAAAAACAACAATTTATCTATTATGAACGGCCGTTTTGGCCAAGACAAGAATGTTGGCAATTTTACTTTTAAAAACACATCTATTATTGATTATTCTATATCGTCTGCTAATTTGTTGAAAAGCCTGATTGACTTTAGTATTAGTGAAGTTGACAGTATATTTTCAGATGGTCATGCCCTACTTTCATTACAAATAAATTTTGATGTAGTAAATGTAAACATCAATGCAAATGATAACACTCGACGAAATTCGATACCCAGGTGGCAAAATAGGAAATCAAATGAATTTGTACAAAATATTGATGTAACTAAGATTGCAATGGTTAACTCATTATTAGATAATTTCGCACTAGATTCTAGTGGCCAAAAAACTCAGTTGAATGATATTATTACGAGTATTGTTAACATTTTCGACGACTCGGCAAAATTTACGTTCACGACATATCAATCTTCAAATGAACAGCGTTATCGTAATTTACACGGATCTAATAATTTTACAAAAAAATAAACCCTGGTACGGGCCGCGTTGTCGCAACAAGCGTATTGTTTACAATCGTATGCGAAAGCAGTATACTTTGAACAAAAATGACCACAGTAGAAGTTTACTCAACCGTGCCAGTAAGGATTACACGCGTACTATGAAATACTACCTAAATAAACACAATTTTATCAATGAGTCTAAACTTAGACAAATGCAAAAATCAGACCCTAAATCGTACTGGAAGTTTTTAAATAGACTTTCTTCTGTAAGAAACGGAAAAACGCCTACAGTCGAAGAGTTTTATGAGTACTTTAAAACTGTAAATTCTGCACCTAACGAAAATGATGTATTTCAAGCTGAACAAACAAATTTATTTAATAATGATGCTATATTGAATGATCCTTTCACTGTTAATGAAATTTCAAAAATCATTGACAAATGTAAGAATGGAAAAGCGGCGAGTAATTCCGACAATATCACCAATGAATATATCAAATCTACCAAAGATTTAATGTAACCTATATACACAAAACTTTTTAATGTAATTTTAGATACAGGAATTATACCCACTACTTGGTCTGAGGGCTATATTATCCCGATTTATAAAGGAAAGGGCTCTACTTCGTCACCTGAAAATTATAGGCCAATCACAATTCTTAGTTGCTTAGGTAAACTATTTACTGGGGTTTTAAATGAGAGGTTGACTAAGTTTGTTGATACATATAATATAATACATGAAAATCAAGCGGGCTTCAGAAAAAATTATTCTACCGTAGACCATGTTTTTACCTTAAATTTTCTAGTAAATTTACTGCAGACCAAGAAACGTAAATTGTCCGTTGCTTACGTGGACTTTTCTCGTGCCTTTGATAACATAACTTACCAAGGGCCCAGTTATTCAAGAAGTTAATTGAAAATGTTATTAATGGGAAATTCCTTAGAATAGTTCGCAATATGTATAATAATATACAGTCTTGCGTCCAACTCAATAGTAAATTCTCCCCCATGCTGGCGTGTGAATGTGGCGTTCGACAAGGAGAAAATCTTTCGCCTCTTTTATTTTCTTTGTTCTTAAACGATCTTTTAGACTTTTTGGAATCTAAAGACAACCATGGAATCCGTTTAGAGTATCTGTCTGATGAAATAGTTAGAATTTTGTGCATCTTCGTTCTCCTTTTTGCAGACGATACTGTCTTAATAGCTGATAGCCCGGATGAATTTCAAAAATGCCTAAACGATTTGTACTGTCAAATGTGGAAACTCCAAATTAATACAGATAAAACAAAGGCCATGATTTTTGGTTCTAATAAACGCGGTACGCGGAATATGTCATTTATTTTAAATGGAACAGATATAGAAATTGTTGATCAGTATAAATATTTGGGTGTTGTTTTTCGCCCAACGAGTAAATTTAATAAAGCTAGAATGCATCTAATTACACAAGCTAGAAAAGCAATGCATCTTTTATACAGACGTATCTATAATTTGAATTAAACAATAGATCTTCAATTAAAATTATTTGGCAACACGGTAGTACCAATCCTGACCTTTTCTTGCGAAGTATGGGGTATAGAAAATTCAAGTGATATTGAAAAGGCTCACCTAGAATTTCTACGTAAAATCACTTATTCACGCAAAAGTACCCCTGCTTTCATTTTATATGGCGAGCTGGGCTGATATCCGATTGACATTTTAATACGCACAAAAATTATCAAATATTGGAATAAACTAGTTATAGATGACTCTAATAAGTATTCCAGAATTGCCTATAATATTATGTTAAATAGCACACGTAATTTTAAATGAATTAATTATGTTAGAAACTGGAAATAGTAGCATATTTTTAAATCAAGCAAATCTAACTTGCAACAATATTCACCTTTTAGTAAAACAAACATTGATATACCAATTCCTTTCGGATTGGCACAGTAAAATGCAAGCATCTAATAAGGGTAAGTTTTACGGCCTTTTTAAAGATCAACACGCTTGTGAGAACTATCTAACATTATTACCTAAGCATCTGTACTTACCAATTATTAAGTATCGCTCTGCAAATCATAAATTGCCTATTGAGACAGGTGGCTGGTCAAATGTTCCATACAATGATGGGAAATGTTCCTCATGCTCCAGAGAATTAGGCGACGAATTTCACTATCTACTTGTTTGTAATCGCTTTAGAGTTAAAAGAATCCAGCTCATCCCAGTAAAATTTTACAGAAATCCTAACATCATTAAATACAGCCAACTTATGAACAGTAAGGATCCAAAACTACTTAAAAATCTTAGCACATTTGTATCCTATATTATGAAGCACGTTCAGTAGAAATTTGTTTGTATAAATCCAAATATATTCAAGTTAATCACAGTTTAACACATGTACTCCTATTTGTTTGTACTGTTATATAATATCTACTCATTCATAAAGTGCAATTCTCCCAACATTGAATTACTTTCCTCGTGACCCTTTACTGATTGTAGTAGTATATCTTGTCAATGACATTCCTTATTTACTCACTTGGATCAGCTCACGATTTTATCGTGCGCTGGTTACCTATAGTACAATACTGAATTTCCATGCTAAATTCAATACTTTAAATAAATTAAGCGGACAAATGAATATCACTGTCCCCTACCCTACCTATTACAGAGTTTACTATAAAATTTATAAAAAAGAAGTTATTGCTATTTACTTTCTAGTTGTTACCCATATGTATGTTTTTTTCTGATTTGATTATTACATTGTCTGTTGTTGCACATGTAACCTGACGTAATAAGGAAATATTGTATTTACACATAACTGACAAAGAATATCTACCTAGCTCTCCTAGGACAGCCATATTTGATGTCTGAGTTTTTACCCCTAGTATTCTTTTGCAAAATTTCATGTGTATTTGTTCTATATCTTTTACATTATATATTCCCCATATTTCTGCACAGTATAGAAGAATAGGCATAACCATCCGGTCAAACAGTAAAAGCTTAGTTTTAACGTCCATTTTTACCCTTGAAAAAATTGAATAAAGACCGTTCAAAGCTCTCAATGCCTGATCGGATAATGTTGAGATAGCTTCTGTAAAATTACCGTTACGGGTAAATTTTACCCCAAGGTAACAAAATGAATCAACAATTTCTAACGATTCGTTATTTACAAAGAATTGTACATTAGGTAGACATTGTAACTAAAAAATTTAAACCGGAATTTTTAACATTTTGACTCCAAATATATATTGCTAAGTGCATCAGATAATATATATACAATATTAAAATGCTGTGTGATATTTTTTAAAAGAGATATTTACTCCAAAAAATTTAGTCCCCATAGCATTTTTTGAAATAGGATAGACAACTCCTGAATGACTATCTCATCATATTTGCTGATATAAAAATAAACTTAGGTATTTTCCCGGGATACCCTCATTAAAGTCTGTTTCTTCATTTCATTCAGACATGGAATGTAAACAAATACAGGAACAACTTAACAGTACAAGGACATCAAACATCCTATTTTATTTTCCTTCAGGACAGGTACACATGTTAGGTCATACTTGTAGTTAATAAACCAAAATGTAAAACAATTAATTAGCTCATCAAAGAAATGAAGACTAATAACTTCACAATATTTTATTACCTCCCTTCATTACATTTATCATCTACATTCTACATATTTTTATGGAATTACCTCCCTTTATCTCAAATAAGCTTTCTTATATTGCAAATTAATCAGTCAGTATTTTTACCTTAATTTTCAGACAAATAAATTTATATTTTTTTAATCCATGGTAAGATGAAAAGCATAAATTATATTAAAGAATACCATAAAAGCTTTTATCACACATGAATGCAAGGTATACACAACAAATAATTTTGAGCCTTGTTGCCAATGACAATGTTGAAAAATATTAAAGCTCAGATGGCATAACTGTGAGATAAAATCTTTTTAAGTTAATAATTCCCATATTAACTTATGACTACAAAAATTTAAAGTATGTTGTTATTCCCATTTCAGTCCAACATATCTAAAGAAGTAAATACTACAAAGACTGTATATCAAATTTTTGAAAATAAAACTCCACCAACATATTTTGTTCTTATTTCTTTTATTTTGATTATGTAGTGTACTTATCTGGAATGATGAGATATTTTTAAATGTATATTTCTTTATTCTCCTGGATGGAAAAAAATAAGATCTATAAACAAAACAACCATTTGTACCAACCAAATTGTAAAATACTTAAGTTTCACTTAAACACTATGAAACTTAAAAAGTCCAATTAAATGTGTTTCTTTAAATTAGATTGATCACATTTTAACACTTCTATGAATGCAATTGTTAAATGCTTGCTTCTTACATGTAGTGAATAGGTTATAGGAAAAAGATTTTTCCTTTTGTGAAGAAAGCACCAAACTTTGTAGGTAACTATTCTGAAGTATGCTGAATCCAAAAAAAGGAGGAGACACGCAGTTCGCTAACCTCAATTAGCTTAAAATGAGGCCCCAAAAAGGGACCTATATTTTATTTTTTTTAATCATATATTTTTGAAAGCAATGTCCAAAAGGTTAATTTAAAACCAAAATAAGTAACTATTATTGACATGATATTTATTTAGTTACATTTTATACACATTTGATATATAGGACACTAACAAATGACATAGATGAGGCCCTAAAAGGGGGGAAATTGTTTAAAAATTTCATTAACATGATGACTTTATTTTTAAGTGTGAATATTATATCACTCAGGTAAACAAACCTAATTTTAGTATATAATTATATCAAAATATTATTTAAACATTCTTTACATTTTGAGGTTTATTAAGGGTATTTTATAAAACAAGTTCACATATACGTAGTACTACATACTGTAATTCATATAATCGATTTTACAGTACTTATACTTATATGGGTTACCGATAGTTTGATTTCTCTATGCATATTATTAAGCATTCAAAAGAGCAGCTATAGAAGGGGTTATTTTGTGTTTTTCTTGTAATTCAATATCTAATTTAAATTCATGTAAAACGTATTATACAAAACATAATTTATATGTTTTTCAAGACAATTAATGACTTCAAGCTAAAGCATACGATCATCCTAATGCTTTCTTTACAACAAAAGAAAATGGAATGTGAACTAAATGTATTGTTGTCTTTATTATTAATTTATACTATATTCAATAATAATTTATTTGAATTAGATAAAGATTTCAAGTTTTAGAATCAGTCTAAATTCCGCTTTCTTGAAAATAGCACTGGTATTGTATGATAGATTAACCTTTGTACGGTTTGAACCAATGACCTTTCTATTGATCTGACAACACCTTTACCACTAGACGGTCTCTCTCACTGAACCCCTCCACAGAGCTTATAACTATAAACATTTCTAAAGTGCAGTGATTTACTGCAGACACCCCAAGAACGCAAATAGTTACATATAAAAATAGTTTAAGATGAAAATATGATACAGAAATAAAGAGGGTCATACCAAATAGAGTTAGATGTAAATTTTGTAAGGTAAAGATTAATCGATTAGTTTATAAACAATGTCTCCTTAAAATATACTAGCCGTCCTAGTTATAATCATAGCTGATATGTGCTCTTTGTCCAGTACAGTGTTAGGAATACCTCTCAGTAGCGCAGTTATAAGTCCTAGAAAATTGCTTGTTTAGGGTAATGTCCCAAGCATTTTTTGTGAATTTACAAAAGTTGAAATCAGGTTACCCTAAACAAACAACTTTTTAATTTTAGGCGTAACAACTCTTTCAATATTTAACTAATTTTAAAAACTGTAATAGGTTTGCCAGTATTTCACTCTCTAGCACATATGTCTTCAAAATGTCTAAGTACACAGGATTGGCTTGATACATTTATATCTGCCTTTGTATGTATTCTTGTAGTTACATTGATGAGTTTCCTTCAATTTATAGCAGCTAATTATGAAGTGTATTACATAATTAAAGCAAAGTACCAGCTCTCTTCACCATTTCTAGTTGACATGATTAGCAATGTCAATGTATGCTATAAATGCCTGTCTACAACCTGCTTGATACAATGATATTTGCTACATACGTGAACATCTCTCAGGGGTTGCTTTCAATACGTCTAATTGCTTAAGAAAATATATTCTCTGGCTTCATTTTGATATTTCTGCAAACGTATTGAGACAGTATCACAACCAGATAATGCATTATAAAGAATGTTAGTTTTAAGTCTACGTTCTTTCATGTGTCTTTTAGATTTTTGTCCTTGTTTTTATGCCAAAAAGACGGCTTACTACGGAATTAGTCAGCATGTACCAGAACTGTTTGAAACGGCCAAATGAAGCTACAGCTAACAACTAGCAAACTGTTTTACTATAGAAATTAACAGTGTGTATCAGTGTTGGTTGCTCGTAACATTATGCCTTTGTGGTTTTGTTTTTATGCATTTACGGCAAACAAATGTGTACCATTTCGCCTACCAATAAGTGCACCACATGTTGTGACTTCAAACTTTTGGAACAATACATGGTCGTGTTATGAACAAAGGTATCAAGCTGTAAGTCAGTAAATGGTGCCAGATAAAATTCTAGTTCCTAAAGGTAATAGACAGCACGAAAACATCTAAATTACCTGATGTTCACATTTCTAATATTTATATATGAAGCCATGTTTGTGGAGAGACATTAAGGTATGGACATACTAAATAGCTGGCCTTCTTTATTCTAGATGAAGTTGACAAATTTCAAATGGCTACAGCACAGAGCAGGACCCGTTTTAAATATCTGTAGCTTACATTTTTACATTTTCTTAAAGAATATTGTCAGTGCTGAAAAAACATCAAATGGGAGTCATGTACTTCAGTCAAACAAACCAACTACAATATCCACTAAAAATGATACCCCAAATTGTATGACCTACATTTCCATAATAAATCTGTCATGCTATCATATTATTGCAAAAATGCTTCCTACATGTCAAGAATAGATCTGGTATGTGATTTCAGCAAACAAAATGTAAAAAAGGAAGGAAAGAAGCTCTACAGAGCAAAGAAGGAGGACTCTTTGAATGCGCCATTTTGCAACTACCATGATTTTTTCCGTGCCAGTTTTCTGTTTAGTGTCTGTATACCTTAATTCTGTTGAATCTGGATTGATCAGTTAAATGACACTTGACTTTCATTACTATGTACACTTCATAGAACCAATTAAATGCCAGTGCAATAACACATTCATGTATAAGAAATATAAATTTGTCAAACAAATGTATTAGAGAAGTACTGGGAAACCTGTTACAATTCTTAGATATCTATTGAATGGGTGTAAATATCAGTTTATTTTATTTTATGGGTCTTTGGATGAGTCATTTGATTTGAAAACATGATTATGTCATATTACTGTTATGTAACATACAAAAATGATCCATTGAAGGGCCTCTCTTTTTATATAAATCTATTGCCCAAATAATAATACAGATATATAGGTTAACTCATGGACCTAAACATGTGAATGTTTTTTACTTTTTTTTGATATGTTATACATTTGATCCATGAATTCTGTTTTTTACTTATGTTTAGTTCAGAAATATAATATTTTAACGATTGAAATAAATTAATTTGCCCTTAAAATGTGATTTTTAACAATTTCCCCTTTAAGGACTTCATATTATTTTTCCTGAGTCATGTATATTGAGTGTGTATAAAATGTAATTGAATACATTTTGTGTCAAGGGTTATAATTGGTTAAGGTAATGAATTAACATTTTTGAAATTGTTGTAGATATATTTAATTGAAATAAATAAAAGGTAGTTCCCCTTTGGGGCCTCATGTTTTGGTCTATTCAAGCCAACAAATCGTATATGTAGTCCATTTCTGATCCAGTATACTTTATAACACTTTATAATACAACTTTCATTCTTTCTTCATAAGAAACATCTTTTCACACGCAGTTTTGAAATTAAACATACAGTAAAATCTGATTGCCTCCCTTTTTAGTATGTATCTTGAGAAATAAAAGTTTTTTGTAGTAAACTTTGTATATTGTCAATACCAAATGGTTGTTTGGCTATGCTAGTGATATGTTATCCATTGTTTAGATCATATGAAACATTACTTTATAGATAAAATTCAATTTAAAGGAAGAAAATATTATTTTCAAGACATTTTTACCTCCCTTTTTTAAACTGATTTAAAAGGAGGTTCCAGGGCAGATATAGCGTGTCTCCTCCTCTCGTAGGATTTGGGATACCTTAAAGTAATATCATGCAAACTTTGGTGCTTTCTTCACAAAGGGGAACATCTTTGCCATTTTTTGTTCCATATCTTACTCGCTAATGCATGCAATAATGGAAATAAAAAATGATTTAACAATATATGTATACAGTCTTGTCATGGACGCATTCTGTACAGATGATAATACATAGAAAAGTCAACATATTTATTATATGAGTCCATCTCAGTTTACAGCTGGTGCATGGCTGTCTTGCACTTGAATATACATCTTGCAGCACAGTTGGGGTAAATTCCATTTCACATGACAACACACTTGTAGCACTTCTGGAAATACAAATGTAAAACTTTATTACATAAAGAGAATAAAACATGAGTTTTTAAAACAATTATAACATCATTTTATACATTTGCAGATATTCTAATATTAGAAATATATTATCAAGCAGCAAGTCAGGTAGCTCTACAAATTGACATTTTGTCTAATTTCAGCTTGTCTAAGGAATTACTTGTTTTAAGCAGCAAGATTGTGTTGCTACTTGGCTTGCTGCTTTATTTAAATTTTACATATACTTAGATCCACTAAATGACAAGTTATTTAACAGGACTGTCTGAAAAGATTGCATATTTTATAACATTCAATGTACATATTAAATAAAATGGTGAAAAAATAAACAGATAAATCTGATGATGTTCACCTATAATCTCACCTAAAAGCTCCAACAACAACCTACAACCTCTGATTAGTATATGATGTAATAATGATAAACTACCTAAAGTGTGTTATATAGCATGCAAAAACAATGAACTTGAGAACTGCCAAAACTTCACCTTATGAGTAATATATGTTCACTTTTCCCCTTGTTGAAAGTGTTGTTTTTCTTAAAGCATTTGAAATCATAGATATTATAAGTACAATGCAACCTCTGTATAGCAATACCCTGTGGGATATACAAATAATTTAATTATTTTGAGGTGCTGGAGAAGTAAATTTGATAGTTATATTTCAGCTTAGGGAAATTCTCATGATGTTGTTATAGAGAGGTTTTTGCTTCAGAGCGAGCTACTCTGGAGAGGTTGTACTGTGAAAATTGCTTCAAACTTCATCTCCTTCAACTGAGCTAAATGAAGAAAAACAACAAAGGATTTTCCAAATTTATAATTTCCTTGTTTACAATTTGACATGTAATGTTAGGCAACTATGCAGACATAATTTATGTGACACAATGCCGCCTTTAACTATCTTATTCCAAAGAACAAATTGTCAGTCTTGACAAAATCATGTGAAAAAAAGGTCACAGTAAAAAAAAATTAATCCTAATCATTTTATATATATTGCAAAAGTAGCTTTACAGAACTCATAAGTGACAAAAAATTAAATTAAATAATGCCTTTGTGATGTGCATCACTGGCCATGTCTTTTTATCACAATAGTTTACCTTATTTCTATCTGTTACTTTTGTCATAACTTTATTTCCCTTCTGCACTAACCATTGTCTTCAAGTTCTGAAATATTGTAAACATTAATTCACACACATTCTGAAAATCAACATAAAATCAGTGTCAAAGCATTTGAATATATAATTGTTCTAATTATCTTAATACAAAGATACAAATGTACTTCATGTTTTTGCTGACTGATACAATATACTGAAATTTGTATTTCAATATCTATTATCAAAGTACATGTTCATTCTATTTTTGAAATGTTGACATTACAAAGCTATCACACATTTATTACTAAACCATATCTATTATCATTATTTTTAATGGAGATATGTACTTAGTAAATTGAGGGATACCCAAAGCTACAGGAAAGAAATGTTTATGCCAGGCTGACATAAAGTCCAGAAGGTTCACATCTTGTCAGGAATGTTAGTCTTATAGCTGTCTTGTACAATTATTTCAGAAGCAAGAATGTAGCCATACATCATATAAATGCTTTGAGACCTTTGTTTAACATACAAAAGCATAATACCTCCTGCATTTTTCATAATGGTAACATCTTCTTGGACTGCCACAGGGTAAGACAGGTCAAACAACTGTACATGTACATACTCAAACTTTTCCCTACCAAAACTGAAAATGAAAATTATACAACATTTTTTTCCCTTTATTTTTGTACAAAAGATGACCTATGCATTTAATACAGACTTTTTACATTTATTAATCTAAATATATAAAAATTGATAAAATATCTCATAACTCATTGTATGATTAAAATTATAATCATTAATAAACTATATCAAACATGAACCTGAAGTGTTCTAATTTATAAAGCTGCAATTTATATTGAAAAAAAAAATGCAACTATTGTATACAATGTATATTAAAAAAAAGTATCATGAACCTGATTATAAAACAGTCTCAGTTCAAATGTAATAACACATGACTGTCAGGAAATCAATGTATGTTGTACTTTAATGATATCATCATGACATGAATGCCATCAATAAACTTCATATATAACAAACTATACCACTATGTCAGCCTCTTTCTTGTTATTTCTACAGCTTCAAAAGACAGACTGCAACTACATGTATCAGACACTGTAAGTAAAATAAACAAATAATCATTACACAAGAGAATTTTTCATGTTAAATAAAGGGAGTTAATTAAATGGAATCTGAGAAGTTTTGCTAAACATAAAGGGAAGTAATTACCAATAAAATGAATGAAGAAAATTGCATATATAAGGGAGGTAATTTAGAAAAAAAACTTCAAATGTCAGTATAATGATAGTTGACATTGACAATGACCTATATCAAGTATGCAAAACATAAGAAACAGCAAGCACTTGAAAAACGCATTAAATTTCCTTGCAATATCAAGAATATTTGACTGTATGTAAGGGTTCTCTACATGCTGTTATACTGAAAAAAACTTTAGTCTAAATATAGCTTAGATCTATTTATATCTTCAAAAAAAAGGAAGTCCCAGATTTCCACAGCTATTCACAGGCTGAAAATTTTAGGTACTAATATCAGCAAAGAGGTTGATAGGGGATTTATCCACGGCGCGAAGCGCCGGGGATAAAAATCCCCGAGACGGCAACGTCCGTATATAGTTATTCGTCTTTGTTGTCTGCATATACTGAGGCATTTTTTTGTGTGTTTTCCGGTTCCGGTTTATGTACACACCGCAGACTGGTTGTCTGCATGAACATCCGAGCATCCCGAATCAGTCACAGAAAATTCGTAAACCGCGCCAACATGATTCTTTTACTTCTTTTTCGTAATGAAAACTGTACATGCAACTGAAAAACACTTTTAAAATAGTAAGGAAGTGTAAATGCCGTCAAGTTTCTGCGTGGATTGCAAACAAACAAAAAAAATCCAAAGCCAGTGCGAGAACGCGGTGAATGAAGTCACCGACACGGCTTCCCGTAAAATTTAGCAAAGTATGATATTCGCTGTAAGAGGTATGATGACACTACATGTAAACTTTACTGTTTAGAGCGAAGTTTCTTTTTCTTTTGAGTGTTGAATATTTCTTTGTAAGTGGATATATAAAAGATAAATCCCCATGCTAGGCGGTGCCTTAATTCATATTATCTATACTTTTTAATAACTATCGTCAAAGGTAGGGAAAAACTTACTGGAAAGGCATAAACTTCTGATCTAGTCATTTCAATACATTTTCAGCTCATTTGCATATAAGAAGAAATTTACAGAATTCCCCCTGTTTCTCTTCATTTTCAAAAAAATCTGTAAGATGGATATAAAGCAAAACATTCTCCTATGTGTCAGCTATCAGATATATATTTCAACAAAAACTGTCAACTTACCTTGTTTTTAGAAGAATACAAAATTCCATGGCAACTTTCACTTCCCCGCAAAACTGTACCGGTGCACACATAAAAAAATCTCAACTGTGATTTTCAAAATAATACTGTCAGACCACAATTATTTCCCTTGAAAATAAAATGCTCTAGGTAAAAGCCTACATTAGGTTGCAATCTCTTGTTATTAAAAATACAAATTTTTGTTTTATTTATATTGATTTTCAATCCCCGTTTTAGTGAATAAATATAAAGACTATCAATCTGAGCCTGTAGGCTCTCTGACATAGTTGTGAATAATAACATACCATCTGCAAATAAAAGCATATACATACATAGTTGGTTTAAGTCGGTTTTCGTCAATGCATTAAAATTCATATTACATGTGACGTCATTCACGTAAAGGAGAAAGAGAATCGGAGAAAGGGGTTCTCCTTGTTTAAGGCCCAAAGAGACGTCAAAGAACTTTGACAGTGTCGTAAAATTTCTGACACATGCTGTTACCTGTGCATACATTGAATTCATGATTTTCAAAATTTTAGAACTTAGTCCAATATGTGTAAGTTTTTACCATAAAGCTTCCCTATTTACAGTGTCAAATGCCTTTTCATAGTCTACAAAACAACAATGTAAAGATTGTTTACTTAAAATTATTTTCTTAATAATACTATGTAAAATAAAAACACAATCAGATGTACTTCTATTATTCCTAAAACCAAATTGTGAATCATTAAAAACATGTTGTTCTTCGCACCACTTATTCAATCTATTACGAAGAACAAGAGAGAATATTTTTCCCATTGTACTAACAAGAGTTATACCTCTATAATTCACAGGGTTAGATTTGTCTCCCTTTTTATGCAATGGTACAATAATACCCTTTGTCCAACAACTGGGGTAATTTCCATCTGAATATAACTTATTAAATATCTTTACTAAAAAGGGTGAAATGAATTGTTTTGAATCAATAAAGAAATCCGAAACTACTTGATCATATCCTGGTGCTTTGTTTCGCGTCAAGCTAGAAATAGTTTTTTCTATTTCATCTTGTGTGAAAGACTTGTGTAGACAATTAATATATACATTATTATTCTCAGGAATATCAAAATTCAGTGTTTCTGTATCGGAAGCGGATGCATTATCCGCGTTTAACAAATTGTTATAATATGTAGCAAATTCATCTAAGTTTATATCATCATTACAATAATTTTTGTTTCTGTAACAATTAACTTTCTTCCAAAACGACCTAGGCGATTTTCTACTCATTTCAGATAGCTTACATTTTTCATCTGAAAAATATGCTTTCTTGGTTTTACGTTTTACATTTACGAATAATCTTCTACTTTCTAAAAACTTAAGTCTATTAAAATCTGAATAATTTGATTTAAGTGTACTTTTGTCTTGCATAAATTGACGTTTTGCATTTCTACAGTCACTATTAAACCATGGATTTCTATTTTTCTGGGTACTATCATTTTTGGCAGTAATAACTTTACCAAACATCTGAAAAGAACACTCGTTAATAGCATTTGTAAAAGATACAATACTATCACTAATTTCACCTCTATCTTCCATGATATTTTCTGTCAAGTCATTAAAAATGTTTCTTTTTGATTCAAGCAGATCTGATAAATCACCTTTTGCATTTGGGTCCCATTTTAATTTTGTAATTGTTTGTGCATTCTCTTTTTGTATGCGTTTATTTTCACAAAGCAAATTAAATGATATAGGGCAATGATCTGAAAATTCGTTCAAATCCCGCACACTCATATCTGAAATAATTTAAAAATATTCCGCACTAGTGATCAAATAGTCAACAACACTTGCGCCATGTCTACGCCTACTAACACAATGACACGTGTATTTCCCTGTCTCTAATCTACCATTTGTTAAGAATAAGTCATTCTCCTTACACAACGTTAAGAGTTTTCTGCCGTAAGCATTTATCATTTTATCATCTGATTTACGAATCGGAATATTGTAACTATCAAATTGTGGAGTATTTACGAATCTCGATAGTTTAATATCTGTAACGAAATCCGGCGATTCACCGGTACGGCTATTCAAATCGCCACAGATAAATACTTCGCCGAACTGTTTATATGACTTAATATCTTCCGATAACTGCTCAAAAAAGTCAAATTGGAAAAGACAAGAACTATTGCTGGTATAAACACACGAGTCCTCCGGCGGAACATAACACACTACAAAATAAACTCTTTTCACCCGAGTTAATCTTATACCACAATATACCCCTACGGTCATGTTTCACCAGCTCAATCAATCCACACAATGTATTTTTATAGTAAACTATAATTCCTCCACTATTACGCTTGGTCTTTTTATTGGTTTTCGGTCTTGGACAATTAAGACACTCAAATCCTTTTAAATTGATATTTGTCAATTGAGTACACCAAGTTTCAGTGAAAATTAACAAATCATACTCCTGTATTAAATTAAGAAAATCTCCATCATCGAGTTTTTTGGCAAGACCTTGTATATTCCACAGGAGGACTGAAACAGTTTTTTGTTCGCTGCTGGCCTACACACTGACTGCCTCTGTTGCAGTCTGCTCATTTTCCATCTGCTGGTGTGCCGTATTATGGAATTTTATGCCCCTAATTAAGAGTTTGTCATAGGATATAATAGCATCATATCCGTCTGCACGGACCTTTTTCAAGTCAGGGATTAACTGCCTGCGCTTCTCCTGAATCGCCCTTGGGTATTGGTCGCTGACCCGGTAATCGCTGTCCTTGGGCCTTTCAAACGAGGCCTGTTCTACAGCTACTTTATCTGGCGTGTATAAAAAATTAGCCACGATTAGACGGACTTTCCCGGCGGTGTACTTCCCAATGCGATGCACACGGGGGAGTTTTATCGAATCGACGTCATCCATCGCGAGGGTGTCACGGCAAAGGGTCAAGACCTTTCCTCTGCAATCCTCCGATTTCCGACCTGCTATGGACTTCTCCTCCGCAAAACCGAAAAACAAAAGATTGTCCCTCATAGACCTAGCCTGCAAGTCTGTCAATTCCTCGCTGAGTTTACAATTTTCAGCTTTTAAAGCACTATAGTCCTGAAACATTGCATCTTGTTTGGATTTATGGTCTCTCAAACTTTTATCTATTTTTTCTGTTTGTTTTCCAATTCATCACAAACTTGTGAGTCAGAGTTTCTGCTAGTCTCGATTTCTATTAATTTTCGTTCCTGTTCATGCATTTTAGACTCCATAAAGGTCATTCTAATGTCTAATGAGGTAACTTTATCGTTAATTCTATTCACTTGCTGCTCTATAAGGTCTAGCTTGTTCAATCGTTTGTTCATTTGTTCGAGTTTATCTAACACCATTTGGTTATAACTGGGTGGGTTTGGTAAATTTACTTGAATCTGCGATTGCACTGGTGAGGATCTCTGACTGAGATTATACTGAGGTGGGGTGGTGTAGTGCTGGGGGGTCTGCGCTGCAGGGTCCCCGGGGAGATACTGTCCCCCTGGTAGGGGGGCATGTTGGTTCATATAGTTCGGTTGTAATGTAGGACTACACCCCAGTAGCTGTTGATAATAACCATTTTGCTGATTATTTTGGATAGCTGTATTTTCGCTCAACTTTTATCTGGGTGATCATCGCTCACATTATTAGGTGACGCTTCAGATTTTGTACGTTTCTGAGCTTTCGATGTTTTAGAGTTCTTTTTTGCACTTTTATTTTTCATTTATAACAGACAGTTTGTTGACATACCATTTTTTATCGGTTATAGCCCAATATTATATCCAAAACATGTTTTTATATCCATATATTTAATAATTTTCACATTTATTTTTCACAATTCAAAATTTTCAACCACTTGCCTTGACGCATGCGCAACCTTTATACTACACTAATCCTCTGCATTCAATTTAAGCGCGCAGAGAAGCATGGTAATTTCATTTGTTCTATGTGCTGCCATTTGAGAACTATTTTCTTTCGGCGGAGTGTGAAGACTATTTATAACAGACAGTTTGTTGACATACCATTTTTTATCGGTTATAGCCCAATATTATATCCAAAACATGTTTTTATATCCATATATTTAATAATTTTCACATTTATTTTTCACAATTCAAAATTTTCAACCACTTGCCTTGACGCATGCGCAACCTTTATACTACACTAATTCTCTGCATTCAATTAAAGCGCGCAGAGAAGCATGGTAATTTCAGTTGTTCTATGTGCTGCCATTTGAGAACTATTTTCTTTCGGCGGAGTGTGAAGACTAAGGTGGTTATCAAAAATTCGATAAAGCCGAAATTCGTACATTTCTTTTATGCATTATTGGGGTTCCAACTGGACGGAATTGTTTTCGACAACCGCCCAAAAAATGAAAAAAACCTCGGGCAATTTTGGGACTTTCTAGAATTATGAAAATCATCTAGGGCAACAATGAATAAACAAAAAACTACGGGCCTTTTAATAGGAAAGTAAAAAAAAGCCAAAACACAAAGAAATAACATTGAAAACCCTTGGCGTTACTCAAGGATATTTTGCCGGTAAACAATGATGAAATATGGCGCTCTAAAAATAAGATTACGTCATTTTGAATGTAGGAAAAGCTAAGCCAAACTTCGGGAAAAGCTATTGCTTTTTTAAAAACATATGTTTTTTCATTGTTACTTTTGAACCGAACAAGAGTAATCTAGAAAAATATATTTCCCACTAAAAAAAAAAATTTAACGGTTTTTCTATGGGATGGCAAGCGACCTCTTATTGTAAGAGAAACTCTAAAAAGAGAAAAATGTAGCGGTGGTTTATACCTACCGTCAATAAGATATTTCTTAAATGCATTACAAATAAAAATGGTGTATAGAATTATACATTCAAAGAATCAAAATTGGAACGCAATATCGAAACATTTTATATTTGAAAACATCTGACAAGAAATATAACTCAGATTTCTTTATATGCACGCGTATTAATATAAAACAGCTCGAAAAGCAGTACCTACCTATTATTCTTGTGCCATCAAGTTTGGTGTAGATTCATGCAAAGTTTCCTCCTTATTCTAAAGTAGTACTGCATTTCCCCCTTTTTCGGGAATGATTACATAGTTCCGAAACAATTCGCTTTTTTTTAATATTTTTGTAGTTGTATTCGCACCGTATTTTTATAAGAAAAAATGATTTTTTTTCAAAGTTGAAATCCAAGAACCCCCGGGATTCCAAAAAGTTTTAAATAGACCTTCTAAAATCTCGGAATTAAATTTCGAACAAAGGCCAAGGGCCTGGAGTCGGCTATGTTTGATACTGGCATTGTCTACCTTTCAGTTTGGTTTTGTTTTTTTCCCCAACTGAACAGAGTTTTTTGTTACAATAATAATGGACATTAAATCGTCCTAGTTTAATTTTTATTGCATTATACAAGTATTTAAACCCAATATTTTTCTCTAAAATTGAGAGTGGTTCGCAAAAAAAAAAAATGTTGAAAGTACAAACTAAAATTTTTGACAGGTGACACTAAATCTCCCCCATGATATAAATATTTTCCAGTAAAATTTCCCTCCGGCTTTCCCCAAACAGGAAATTTATCGGCGGGTATATATTCGCACTGAAAAAATTTGAATTGAAATTTTATATTAAAATTTTAAAACGGGGATTGCCACATAAAATTTTTAAGGGAGGGACGAAAGAACTTTTCAATATTTTACAGATAAGGGGCCTGGCAAAAAACCGGTAAAGCTAGGTATTGTTCATCATATTATCAGGGATGTAAATTTTAAAAGTATCTTTTTTGCTTTTAAAGATATGTAAATTTTTGCGAGTTCTTATATAGTGTATGAATGTTTACACTGACGGAAAAATTCGCTTCGAAACTTATAATTACTCGGACTACTACCAATTTTTGGGAAAAAATAAAAACCCAAAATTTAAAAAATGCTTTTTTTTTAGTTAAAAACCCTCATTTATTCTATTTAGACCCGTTACCCCTTTAAAACATGTCAGTAGTCCCAAATCTATGTATTTAAAATTTCCGTTTTGATTTATGTAACAGACAGGGCCCGACTGGGGTGAAAAATTTTTTACCTTTTACGTGGTCGGTACAGGGTTGTGGGGAGGGTGTCCTTTTTCCCCTTTGAACTGCAGTCAGATTTTGAAATGGGGATTGTGGCAGGTGGTAAAAGGGGAAATGTATCAAAATGTAAAATGGCAATATGGGGGAGGGGTGGGGGTACCCCTCCTGCAAGTAGGGTTTGGGTATCACCACAAAAATTTTTAATTTTGACCCTTGACGCCCTTTTGGGGCTTTTTTACTGAAAATTTTTTTTTCAAATTTCTAAATATTACCTAGTTCTTTTTAGTATTACAATTTCAAAATATGAAAGACGTCCCTTTTTTTTCTTTCAGGCTGCCTCAGCATAGAATATAAGTTGATTTGATTTTATTTTTTTTTAAAATAAATTCAGAATTTTCGTTACAATAATATCTACATGTCTGTTACTTTAATGTTTAAATTTCATACACACTCGATATTTACCCAAAGTATTTTATCCGATATGATTACAAAATTTTTTAACACCGGGCCCAAAATCTCCATTTTTTAACAATAAACGGACATTTAGCAGCAAAATTTGGGATACTGACATGAAGTTTACGGGTTAAAATTACCTTTATTTAAATCTTTTCATAAAAAAATTTTTTGTTTCGTCAAACAGCCAAAAAAGACATCACTTTTGATTTCAAAAACTACAAGAAAAAACAATTTAAAGTTTCGGGCCCTTTGTTTTTTTCTCGAAAAAAAAAAAATTTAAAATTCATTTTTAAAATTTATTAACTAAACAAACCAGTTCTTTTGATAATTTATCCGTTTACTGACGCAAAATAACCCACGCAAAAATCGTAGAAGCTTGTTTTTAAAAAGATCCCCGCGGTTCCCGAGAATGTCCCCGAATGTAGTTAGGATTTATCCGCGAAGTCTCGCGGAAAAAATTAACTACTGCACATTCTTATTCGGATCATTTAAAAGAAGCTGTCATAATTTATTTCATCGGTGTGGTAAACTCTTTGATAAAGGGATTCCAATGCTTTCAGAGGACCCCTCAATAAAATACAGCAGTATTTTTGGAACTATTTTTTGTTTTTCGCTGATGTTACGCAAACTTTTTAAATCTGCGCAATTTATAAATGCCAAAAACAAAAAAAAAATTTTTAGTATATTAGAAATACCGATTTAAGCCAATCTGACCCCCTGACCCCTTGTCCCTATTCTATAAGTGACTTTTAAACCCTTTCCCCAAAATTTTTTTTTACTAACTTATACCCCTTAAAACCCCAAAAAACTTTTTAAAACTTTAGTTTAAAAGAATGAAAACCCTTTTGGGTTTAAAACCAAAAAAAATTCAGTCTTTGGGCCCGGGCTGACCAAAGCTGGACAATTAAAAACCCACGGGTTTAAAAAACCCGTTTCCCCTTTTAAATACATATATATGATAGTTTACAGAATAAAATATATTGTTTTAAAGAAAGAAGATTATGATAAAAAAAATCCCCATTTTGTTCAAAAAAAAACGGGGAAAAATGATAAAAGCAAAATGTAAACTTGCGAAAAAAGAATCAAAAAATTTTTTAAAAGTACTATAAAGCAGGTAAATTTAAAATTCCAAGCAATGTTCCTTTTTTACCTAAAAAGGTTTAAAAAACCCTTCCCGGGTATAATTTTTGTGGGGCCAGGAAATCCCCTGATAATGGAACCCCCCCGCAAAGAATGGTGCATAAGTATGGACCTGATTTTTTTCTAGACTGTTAAAAAAAGGGTACTTTGTAAAAAAAAAGCTTTTCCCCTTTAAATAAAAACAAATCAAAAACATTGGAAAAAGAGCAAAACATTTAGTTGTAAGCTTTTGACACTCCAAATATTTCAAATTGCTTAGAAAATGAAAAAAATGTTGCAAGGACAGGCATCATGATTGCATTGTCAAAATAATTTAATAATAATATGCTTCACAATTCTGGCAGTAAGCATGTGTTAAGCAATAAACATTTAGTGCAAAAGATATATATACTGATATTGGCTTAAGCAAGAATAGGTAGTAGGCAAGGAAAGATGCAGGTTTTTTAGTAATAAGAAAAAACTCATGAAAACATAGTACTGCTACATAAATGGAATTTATATAATTTTCTAAGTACCAAAACTGAAGGCGAATAGGTTCCTAACATGTTCTGTCTCTGCTGTAAACAGTGAAACAATCACAACTGATAAATTTGGCTTGTAAAGATTTTTATCATACAAAGTCCTAGGCGGTTGAAAATAGGTTGTGTTTGAAAATAGGTTGTGTGGGGATACTACTTAGTGCTTTGATGGTATTTGGCGGCATTTTTAAAACGCCGTCAAATACTATTTTAATCGTTTTGATAGTTGTTTGCAGTACTTATGGTATGATAATTTGCAAAAAAAAAAATGGAAAAGCAAGAGATTATTGCGGGCCAGAGGCGCTCACCTAACCCCAAGCGTCTGTGTCCTCTTCAAGGCTCTTGGCAGTCTTGCAACAGAAAAGAAATCATTGAATGACAAAGACAAACAGATTGAAAATGAAAAATATCTAAGTAATGGACAATATATTCCACAATTTCAAACGGCAAAAAAAAAATGTCTTCTTACAAATAGATACATGAAATTAAGTCAGTTTACCTATCAGTAGATCTAGCATTTGTTTTGAGTGTTGTTGTTGTTGTTATTGTTCGAATTTGCAGACGCCCCGAGTTAACTCCCTTACCGGTCATTAGTAAACCCTGTAACTTTTGTAACAAAAAAAATTAAAGACGAAATCTGAAACCATCTGTTTTTAATTTAAAGATGTGTGAAAAAAGTGTCAGCTTCAACAATATCTTCATCTTTTTACCATATTTTTGAGCTTGCGTAGAGTCTGAGGATGACAGCAATTACCAAAATGAGTTTTCGACAGAATATTAAATTGGTTCCCTGCATGACGTATTATTTGAGACTAGAGAACAGAAAACAGCTAATGTTTATGTTGCAGACTCCAGCGAAAATGTCAACAGCTGCTGTAGCTTAAATCTGTGTAAGTTAGTAAACCATAACGTTCTTGACAATATCATAATTTGATGTTGTTTTTGTCTACATTTTTGTTATGCCTTTGTTACTGTAGTGTTCACCTCTTTTTTTTTAAAAAAAAAAAAGAATAAAAAATTGCTGCTATTGCAATCAGCTGATCGGATCCGTGCTAGACACATAATCCAATATTTTATTAAGTAAAATATTGTAAAATATTTGATTATGTGTCTAGCACCTGTGGATCCGGACACTCCATGGCCAGGATCAGGTTTATGGTCGTTTAATTTTTCAGAGTTCATCATAATGTATATGTAATTTAGCTGGAAATAAGGAATGTTTCTTGATTTTTATCATATAATGAAAATTTTAAAGTGTTTTCCATTTAATATCGTAAAGAGCATCTACTGTAATAGGTAACTTTGCAGAATATGTGAAAGGTAAAAGGTAATGTGGCATATCTGAGCTACAAAGCTCTTGCAGAGGCATCATGATTGCGGCGGCAGTTGCCTCCCCAATATTTTGGCCTGACAAACCGCAAGACGATGTTTCAATTATTTTGAAAATTTCCAGATTTTTTCATCAACTGTCTACACTCTTGAAAAATTGGAGAGACGAAACGGCTGAATTTTTCTATACTAGATTTTAATGAAATAAACATAAAAATTATCCCTTATGGAAATATTATAATTTGCCGCGAACTCTTGTTGCTATCATGCAGGGAATATCAGGCGAACATGCTGTGAACACTTTTGATACAACTGGTGTAATGTTCGCGGGATGTTCATGATATAAATTTGGTGTTCACTTTTCACATGTAAATTAGTTTTGCCGCGAACTTCCCGTGAATAAGTAGCTGTGAACTTCCCGCGAACAAGTTGCTGCGATCATGCTGCGAACTTGCCGCGAACTAGCTGAAAACCATCACTACTGAAATTGTGCACAAAATAGTATGCACAGAAAAAGTGCATAAATTTAAACAAATAAATTGATAGGAATCAGGGATATAAATTTACTGAATAAACATGAGCACTGAGGCTGTAACAAGTTCAAATTGACAATGTCTGAACTTTTTCATATAATATATTTGGTGCATGTTGAATTTTAATGAGAAAATACGTTTGAATTTTAACTGTTAATTGTAAATTTAATAACAGTGTCTCAGTGCATGTATTCAGTTCTTCCCAATGTTTTTTCTTCACACTGCTAATAAGTTATATGTATGACTACAAATCTGTCATAGTTTTACATGTTAATGACCAAACTTAAGAAGCTTAGATATTGTCATAATAAGTTTTATATTTCTTTTTTAAGATAATCTGATTCAGCTCTGCAAAAGTTTAAGCATTTATTTCATTTTCAAAATTCCTCGTGTTTATTCAGATATGTGAGTATAGATATTAAACATAAATTTTCTGACTTACCACAAATAAAAATATATTCCTATCAACCTCTAAGAATCACCATTCACTTTTGAAAAATGTCTATAATGTATACAGATTTCCCTCTAAACATGTCCAAAATATCTGGTTGTAATTAACTTATCAGACTCATACTGTGACCTTACAGATAATGTTACAAATTAGTTGATCTACAATGATTACCTGCTCTTATCAAAGCTCTTCATTAACAGTTTACCAAAAGATTATAATCTTCTAAGTTCTTCTCGCAATAATGCCGCGATCATTGGTCTTCCTGCGGATATCCTGCAAACTAGAATCAAATCAATCACCGCATGATCGCAGGTAGCAGCGAATATCCTGCGAATAGGTATGTTTGCGGCATGTTCGCAGATTTTTTACCATTTCGTAAGGGATGGCCTATAATATGGTGAAATAAAATGTATAGGTCAATGTGCTTGTTTTTGAGATAATTGCCCATGATTAAATTGAATCGCACATTTCAAGTTGGTTTTAAGACATTATTTTGTATTATTTAACGTGTCAGATATGTTTTAATATCATATTTTAACTTCAGAAAGATAGTTATGTTGCCATTGCAATACATTTACTCAATGGGTTGCCATTAATTCATAAAATGATTATCATTTCTGTATGCCGAATCAAGGCTTTATTCTGATTTATCCAGTAAATGACATTACGCCATCACTTACGGTTTATCAAACATGTGGAACTACTTTAAGGGCCACAAAAGCTAAAAATAGAAATAACCTTTAACAAATTCTTCTCATGAACAGCTTGATGGATGTTCTGCAGATATGATCTTAGCATCATTGTAAGGTCCTCTTCTACAGTTGCACACTCTCTATCCTATTAAAGATCTGAATCTCAGGTGAAGGATCTAGGATCATCATGGCCCTTTTGTTTATAAATATTAATATTCATGACAACAGTCAGAGTGTGATATTTTGTATTCCATCATGTTGACTCCACCACTTTGGAAATAATACATGCCAGAATCTTTGAATGGGCACAGCCATCTCCTCATGTTCTGTGTATTATATATCAAGTATGCTACTAGGACATAGTTTATACAGGTTTGTAATTGCAATTGCTTGACTATGTCACATATAAAAGATAAAGTATAAAATCAGAATTTAGTATAGAAAATCTCAGTATATTGCAACTCACAGGCTGAGCAATTGTCTTGGAAGATTGACTTGTACAGCTTAAGACACAGTCATTGTAGGCAACCCAGGGCGAGTATTAATTTTAGCCTTGGTCTATTTGAAACCGAGGTCAATATCGTGAATAAATTGAAATAATATATTATTTCCAGGTAAAACGCCCTTTGTATGGGAAAAGTTACACTTTGTAAGTGGGTAATAGAATTCCATTTGGAAGGAAGATCTGTGAAAGTGGCATATCATTATGTTACAACATTAACATCGCATCGGATATTTTACTTGAATGAATGTACAATGTTGTAGCTTAAATTTCCTTTCAGCCATTTGTGAAATGATTTGGAAGATTTTAGAAACCAGGAATGTGGAATAGTGCTGAGATTATGTTTAGTTACTTTAAGGCAGTGGTTGAGAGTAATAAAGTAGCCTTTACCTTTCAGGCCACCTTCACCAAAATATGGTTAACCTTTCAGGCCTCCTTCACCAAAACATGGTTTACCTTTCAGGCCACCTTCACCAAAATGAGGTTTACCTTTCAGGCCACCTGCACAAAAATGTGGCTTACCTTTCAGTTCACCTTTACCAAAATGTGGTTTACCTTTCAGGCCACCTTCACCAATACGTAGGTTACCTTTCAGGCCACCTTCACCAATACGTAGGTTACCTTTCAGGCCACCTTTACCAAAATGTGCTTTACCTTTCAGGCTGCCTTCACCAAAACATGGTTGACCTTTCAGGCCCCCTTCACCAAAATGTAGCTTACCTTTCAGTCTACCTTCAGCTTACCTTTCAGACTACCTTCAGCAAAATGTTGGATTCCTTTCAGGCTACCTTCACCAAAATGTGCTTTACCTTTCAGACTACCTTCACCAAAATGTGGTTTACCTTTCAGACTACCTTCAGCAAAATGTGCTTTACCTTTCAGACTACGTTCAGCAAAATGTGCTTTACCTTTCAGACTACCTTCACCAGAATGTAGTTTACCTTTCAGACTACCTTCACCAAAATGTGGTTTACCTTTCAGACTACCTTCACCAAAATGTGCTTTACCTTTCAGACTACCTTCAGCGAAATGTGCTTTACCTTTCAGACTACCTTCACCAGAATGTAGTTTACCTTTCAGGCTACCTTCACCAAAATGTGCTTTACCTTTCAGGCTACCTTCACCAAAATGTGCTTTACCTTTCAGGCTACCTTCACCAAAATGTTGGTTACCTTTCAGGCTACCTTCACCAAAATGTATGTTACCTTTCAGACTGCCTTCATTTCAGGCTACCTTCACCAAAGTGTGGTTTACCTTTCAGGTCACCTTCACCAACAAGTGGTTTACCTTTCAGGTCACCTTCACCAAAATGTAGGTTACCTTTCAGGCTGCCCAAGCTTTTGAACACTCTTCTTGTTAAGTTAGCTGGAAGCTGATTTGCAGGCTGCATCTAAAAGTCTGCTTAAAGTCAGTTGCCTTATTCAACAGTCTGAAAACTAACTAACATTTTTTTATTAATTCAAAAAGTAGTTTGTTTGTTTGGAATGTCATTTGTAAAATAGGTCATGAACTTTTACATGTAAACACGGCATAGGTGGCACAACTCAAATACCACAAAATTAGTGATGGCGAGTATAGTTGGTGTATTTCACATTTTCTTAATGGTTTATTTCAAAGTTTCTTTTTATTGTATGGCTTGTTATTTTCATATTTCCAGATCAAATATACTCTTTTATTTTATGCTAAGTAATGAAATACTGTAATCAGTTTATCAGTTAAATTTTTTTACATCTCATCACTCACACTGTAAAAATATGAAATCTATATTTTCACACTGTGAGAGATATAGCTCCGCCCCCTCATACATTGTGTATGAATTTTAAATTATTTGCTTAAAATTGTAGTCGCACTTTGTTCTTTATAGTATATTTCTCAATTCAAATTATTTTACTTAATGAGAATTTCATAACGTTATGCAGCAAAAAATAAAATAAAATGAAACTTTATGTTGTGTGCGTCTTTCTAACATCACAACACATCTGACGTCATGTCTGTTTACACGTGTCTGTTTCCCGTGCTGAGATTAAAAAATTGTAGCAAAATGCATATCTCAACATAATTGAGCATAAAATAAAAAGAAAACTTGTTTGTTTTTCGTGAGTATTGAATATATCTCACCTTGAAGTGAGAAAATGTTCACATTTTCACTTGTGCTACGTGCTTGTGAAAATATATGAAATTTTCTCACTTCTCAGTGAGATATATTCCATATCCACTCAAAACAAACAAATATCCTCTATATATTTGGTTCAAGTAAAAAAAACACCTCCCAAGTGTCAGACATTTAATCTTCTTGAATAAGTGACACTCCCTGATAAAATGCTTATTACTGAAAAAAAATGCTTATGAAGTGATAGATTTTCAATAAATTGCTTGACCGTTTTTCTTGTTTATCTGTAACAATAAGTGGATATTATTGAACGAATTACACCAAGCTTGCTATCTAGTCATTTGACTTTATCGGTGGACATTTGATCTCAGCAGGATTCTATTGTTGATGTATTGATTCTTTATATTTTATCAATTGGTTGATACATTTACAAAATCATGTACTTGTTAAAGGTATGAGCACAGTTTGGTAGGAGTCTGTTTCATCAATTCTGTAACACGCATTTTTGACAATTTTTCCTTATTTTTGCAAGAGCCTAATTTTAATATCAGTAATACATCATTCTCATTGTATAGGATATGCGCTGGGTTTAAGGCTGATACAAACTATATACTTACAAACTTGCATGCATTTTTTTTTTAAAACCAAAATCTGTTTTGGTGACAGTCCAAAATTTCCGTTCTGTTTCTCATTTCTTCCACTGATTTAATAGGTCTGTAATAACTCTCGAGCATTGCAAATATCTTTTGTGGCCAAAGATTGTGTGGTTATTGTTCTTTTAAAATTTCCTGTGGAGTTACATTTTAGTACATGTCCTGAAAGTTTTGTTTCGAATAATTTTTGCCTTGTCTGACCGTCTGTCCATTCATTCGTCCATCACACTTCATTTCCGATCAATAACTGGAGAACTATTTGACCTAGAACCTTCAAGCTTCATAGCATCATAGGGATTATGGAGTAGACAACCCCTAATGTTTTTGGGATCACTTCATAAAAGGTCAAGGTCACAGTGGTCTGAACATGGAAAACCATTTCCAGTCAACAACTTGAGAACCTCTTGACCCAGAATGTTGAAACTTCATAAGATGATTGGACATGAAGAGTAGATGACCCCTTTAGATTTTAAGGGTCACTCTATTAAAGATCAAGGTCACAGGACTCTGAACATGGAAAACCATTTCCGAACAATAACTTGAGAACCACTTAACCCAGAATGTTGATACTTCATAGGATGATTGGTCTTGCAGAGAAGATTACTCCTATTGATTTTTGGGTCACTCTATTAAATGTCAAGGTCACAGGGGCCAGACCGTTGATTTCTGAGTGATCAATAACTTGAGAAGCATTTGACTCAGAACCTTCAAACTTTATAGGGTGATAAGACTTAGGGTAGATCTAGATGACCCTTATGGGGTCACTCTATCACAGGTCAAGGTCACAGGGGCCATCTGCCTGTCACACTTCATTTTCGATCAATAACTGGAGAACCATTTGACATAGAACCTTCAGACTTTATTTAGTAATAGGGCTTACTAAGTAGATGACCCATAGATCATTTTTGGGGTTACTCGATCAAAGGTCAAGGCCACAGGGGCCTAAACATGGAAAACCGTTCCTGATCAATAACTTGAGAACCAGGATGTAAGATTGGAAATGTAGAGTAGATGACCCCTATAATAGTATTGATTAATGTGGGTCACTTGTTCAAAGTTCAATGTCACAGTGGCTAGAAATTGGAAAACTGTTTCTGATAAATAACTTTTTTGACCAAGAACCTTCAAACTTCATAGGGTGATATGACTTACAGAGTAGATGACCGCTATTGATTTTGGGGTTACTTGAGCAAAGGTCAAGGTCACAGGGGTCTGAACATGGAAAACATGGAAAACTGTTTCTGATCAATAACTTGATAACCATTTGGCCCAGAATGTTTAAACTTCATAGGATGATTGGACATGCAGAGTAGATGACCCCTATTGATTTTGGGGTGACTAGATCAAAGGTCATGGTCATAGGGGCCAGAACATGAAAACCCATGTCCAATCCATAACTTTAGAACCACTAGGCCAAGAATGTTTAAACTTCTTGGGATGATTGGACATGCCAAGTAGATGATCCTTATTGCAGCCAACATCGGTGAGTCTGGGACTTTTGCTGCTGTCCCCTATTGACTTCTTGTCTAATTATTAATACTATGCATAGGGGGAGACATGCGCTTTTCTACAAAAGATATTCTAGTTTTTAGCTCGACTATTCGAAGAATAGTCTAGCTATTCTACTCACCCTGGCGTCGGCGTCGGCGTCGGCGTCACACCTTGGTTAAGTTTTTGCATGCAAGTACATACAGCTATCATTTAAAGGCATATAGCTTTGAAACTTATTTATTCTTTTTCTAGGTCAATTACCAACCTCACTGGGTCAAGTTCCATAACTCTAACATGTATTTTGAGCAAATTATGCCCCCTTTTGGACTTAGAAAATTCTGGTTAAAGTTTTACATGCAAGTTACTATCTCCAAAACTAATGCAGATATTGAATTGAAACTTCACATGTGTCTTTGGGGTTATAAAACTAGTTGATAGCACCAAGTCCCATAACTCTGACCTTCATTTTGGCCAAATTATGCCCCCTTTTGTACTTAGAAAATTTTGGTTAAAGTTTTGCGTGCAAGTACATACAGCTATTACTAAAAGGCATATAGATTTGAAACTTATTTTTTCTTTTTCTAGATCAATTACCTACCTCACTGGGTCAAGTCCCCATAACTCTGACATGTATTTTGGCCAAATTATGCCCCCTTTTGGACTTAGAAAATTCTGGTTAAAGTTTGCGTGCAAGTACATACAGCTATTACTAAAAGGCATATTGATTTGAAACTTATTTTTTCTTTTTCTAGATCAATTACCTACCTCACTGGGCCAAGTCCCATAACTCTGACATGTATTTTGAGCAAATTATGCCCCCTTTTGGACTTAGAAAATCCTGGTTAAAGTTTTACATGCAAGTTACTATCTCCAAAACTAATGCAGATATTAAATTGAAACTTCACATGTGTGTTCGGGGTTATAAAACTAGTTGATAGAATCAAGTCCCATAACTCTGACATGTATTTTGGGCAAATTATGCCCCCTTTTGGACTTAGAAAATCCTGGTTAAAGTTTTGCGTACAAGTACATACAGCTATTACCAAAAGGCATATAGCTTTGAAACTTATTTATTCTTTTTCTAGGTCAGTTACCAACCTCACTGGGTCAAGTTCCATAACTCTTAACATGTATTTTGAGCAAATTATGCCCCCTTTTGGACTTAGAAAATTCTGGTTAAAGTTTTACATGCAAGTTACTATCTCCAAAACTAATGCAGATATGGAATTGAAACTTCACATGTTTCTTCGGGGTTATAAAACTAGTTGATAGCATCAAGTCCCATAACTGATATGCATTTTGGTCAAATTATGTCCCGTTTCGAACTTAAAACTCTTTTGATATTTAACATTTTGGGTAATAATTTCCTGCTTCTGTGACAATATTTCGAATAGTCGAGCTTGGCTGTCTTACGGACAGCTCTTGTTATTCAAAATCTGATGAAAAGTTGTAAAATATATATATAGCCTATAATATGTATTGGTGTATAATGGTAATATCTGGTTGAGCACCTTTAGCTGTGGTATAACCTTTATGATGGTATTATGATTCAGTTTATTTTATTGAAAGGAGGAAGTAATTATGTACATTTCATAAATATTTTGGAATCTGAAATTTAATTTCCATTTCAGGTAAAAAAAAAAAAAATTAAGTGTTTTCTGTCACTGTGTAAGTCACTCATTTGTGAAACATACTCTGATTTTAGTATTTTCAGAAGGTTTTAACATATCTGTTATTTTCAGTGTTGCGTCATGTTTGTATTTTTTGCTCACCTTAGCACAAAGTGCTCCGGATGAGCTATTGTGAGCACTCATCCTCCGGCATCTGTCCGTCCTTTTGTCCATCTGCACTATTCTTCAAACAAAATCTTCTCAGAAACTGTGAGATTGAAGTTGATGAAACTTGGCCTGGATGTTCCTCGGATGGTCTTCTTCCAAATTATTCAAACCGTTCCGATTGGTTGCACATAGAGACCACCAGAGCTAAAAATAGAAAACTCTTTAAATGACATCTTACCCTAAACTGCTTTTGAAATAATTTCACACAAACAGTCCTCATGTGACACTCTACCAAGATTTTACAATTTAATACCATTCATTAAGGTATAGATCCATGTTTCGGAGAAAAAAGTTCAAACATAATCAAATCATAGAAAGAAAGCATTGTTTTACATGAAAATTTAGCAGCATATAAAACATTTATATTATTCTACAAAACCATTGTCAATTTACTGATATATGTATTGAATTCCGGAAAGGGACTGCATGAAGGGGCCACACTTCTGGACAGTTCAGCGGCTTTAAAAACTCACCATTTTTTAAAAGATGTTACGTGTCTTCGTTTTGATGCATTTGCAACATAGTGCGAGTGTTTAAACTTTACATAACTAGGTAAAACATTGTTTTTGACAATTGTTTACATTTACTTCTTTACAAATGGCATTCTTATTTAAAGGGGGACAACTCATTAAGAATATTTTAAGTATCCAACTCTGTGGGACAGAACAGTAAAACATGTATTGGACAGATAAGTTGTTTGTCAAGATGCTGTTCATTTACTAAAAAAATCTGTTGTTTTGTGATATACTGCTAAACCTTAAAAAGCATGGCTGACGGAGGTTGGGGGGAGGTGAGGGGAGCAGTGTAAGCATGTTTTTTAGGAATTACTTAACCAGATGTTTTCAGGTTCTCAGCACGTCTTTGGCGATTCATGGAACAGTCACTTGGCAAGCTTCATAAGACTGGCTTACATTTTAGCAAAATTATGCCCTTTATTCAACTTAGAAAATATTGAGAACATACGCTCCTTCTGGGGATCGCAGGCTGGTTTGGATCCATGCTGGTCGCAAAGGCACTATGTTGATTTTCTCATTGTGTGGCTCAGTTATAACAAATCAGCCAGTCAAGGGAACAAACAGTCTGACTTTAAAGGTGGTTTATCAGATTTTGGTTAAGGAACAGATTTTGTTTGAAAGTTTAACATCAGAAATTTACACTTACATGTGCTCACTTAGCACTTAAAGTGTACCCTAGAATTCCTGTATATGCGATGGGCACAATATTTCCCAATAATATAAAATATTTTCCCCAAATGCCGTTTTCAAGGGCAGATAACTCTTTTTCAATACCAGTGACCTATGACTTTTATTGCAAAGTTTGAAGAAATTCTATTATAGAGAAAAATTTTGCCCATCTCATATACAGGAATTCATACAAGTTAGATTTTCACTGTAGGTAAATTAAGAATATGATTTACTTATCCTGGTTGCCCAGCCAAGATAAAATTATAGTAAGTATAAATATAAATTTAATTAACATTAAATTTTCTTTTCAAAAGTATATCAGTTATTATATTTGTTGAAAATTTGCTTTAAAAATTTCATATTAAGCTTGAACTCATTAGAAATGCAAATTTGAAAGATTACTATTACCTCCCTTTGTTTTTCTTGGTTGTGCAACCACAATACATTAGAAATGTATTGATTCAGAAGCTACATACAGTTATAAAGCCTTCAGTTTCAGAATTTTTAAATATCAAGATATCTTTTAGATGTAAGTGTAAAAGTAGAAATTATATTGAAGTAAAAAGAAAACTCATCTTTTTAAATACCAGTACTTCATATTAAAGGGGAGGGGGTTATTACAAAATTTTATAAATATCAATAAAACATACAGTCCAAATAGGGATGTAACTCCAGCGACTGTTTTTGTTCCTTAAATAAAAGACTGAGAATGTACCAAAAGTCAAAAAACGTCATGATTGACCACCTTTCAGGCAGTTGACTGCTTTAGACAAGTTTGAATTAAGATAGTTCTGCATGTTTGGATAGAAATTTTTTCTACAATGTAGAATTTGATTAAACTCTGATTTTTCAAGTCTTCGGTATATACATAGAAAATTCAGCAAATATAAAAGCTAGCATCATGTGCTTGATTTTTTGCTAGACTAATTTGAAAAATTTGGACCTCACGCAATTTTTTTTAATGGAAGTCTATGGGAAACTCATATCCTTCATAACATTTTTGTGAGTAGAAATTTTTCAACAATGTAGAATTTAATGAAACTTCTCATAGCTGTAAATAGACATTTGGCCTACAAATAAAATGTTACAGATCCGTGTGCTTATTTTTGAGATATTTGACCATTATTTTAAGACATTATTTTTAATTTGTAAAGGTGTCAGATGTTTTAATTAAGAAATAATTTATAGCAAAAGAGTGTTTTAACACTATTTATGCACGATGGGTGGTTATATATGGGGATTAATAATTTCACGAGGGCACAGCCCTTCTGAAATTATTTGTACGACGTATTACCACCCAAGTCTATAAATAGTGTTAAAACACGGTTTTGCTATCAATTATTTCGATTTTAGTATGCCCTTAATCTAAAACAATAGATAAAATACAGTAGCGCTCATTCCTGGTCGCAACAAAAACATTGACGTCACCGCGCGTTAAGGTGATGTTATTCTAGTTTAAGAGTGTTTTAACAGAGAAAAGCATATTAGAATATCATATTGTAACTTTAGAGAGACAGTAACAGTGCCATTGTAATAAATTTACTCACAGGTTGCTATAAATTCATAAAATGATTTTCATTTCTGTTTGCCGAATCCAGGCTTTTTTCTACGTTTTTAGGGTAAATGGCGTGACGCCATCACTTCTGGTTTATCAAAACTGCAGAACTACCTTAAAGCAAAATGTCAGTCAGGGAAGTTACTGTGAAATCAATAATGTTCATGGGGGACTAGTTTTCTTGGATTTCATGGTTACGAACAAGTAAAATTCCCATTCATTTTATGTTCAAAAGTTGAAATCCACAAATTCATATCCCCACAAAATTGTGGATTTGACCAAAACCACAAAATTTCATGCTTCTGAAATTAAATGATTTTACAATATGTAGCTGACTGCATGTAACAGTCTGGTAAGTACAGGAGGCCACTGAGGTAGGTTCAACTGTATAGGTAATACTGCTCGATTTCAATGCCTTTATCTCTTACCATTTTAAATTTCTATAATGAACTTGTCCATCTTCCTATTTGGACCATACTATTAACTGTCAAAATGGGTGCTTACAAAATAGATACTGACTGAATAGTGAACAGTGCCTGCACATCTGTGCAGTCTGATGATGATCTACACTGGTCGCAAAGGTAGAACCAGTCGTGTCCAGCATGGTAAGGGTTAAGGTATTCTATTGCTGTCAAACCATTAATTCTTATGCAAATAATATATTTATATAATTTGAATACACAGGAACACCAATATCTGAATTAAAGATGTAGAAATTTAATCACTTTGGCTATCAGAGCTAGAATATTTGCCATTTAAAAACATTTAAAAGGCGACCAGGTGAAATGTCTCAGATTTCCAAATAAAGACAACAAATTAATATCAGGTCTAGAAATTTCCTGTATATTATGTGTCGTAGATTTATAATAATACATTTGTCATTTCAGCCAGTAGCTGTTTCCATGGCGAAGAAACAGAAAACCTTCAGAAATGATTGAAGTCATGTGACATCTTGACATTATGGGAAACGGTATATAAATTTATATTATTAAGGGAGGCTGTTATATCAGCTGTTTTTATACAATATAGGTAAAATTGCAGACATACGATAAATGAATAATGTGAAAGAGCAGCACTTAATAGCAGATTCTGTTTTGTTTAAGTGATTTATTACAAAATACAATGAGAGTACCTCTTGGTCAATAAAATCTCTGTGGGTGGAAATGTTTGATCAGTGAATTCACTACCACAATACCAGTGTTAGAATGAATTTTAAGTGATTTCTGGTTATTTGTTTACTGTATGTATGTACATTTGAGGCTAACAGGGAAGAATTGGTATGCCCATCTGTAGAACAATACAGCATATGGTTCAGCACAGTAATGGTTAAAATAACCAGCCTAATAATACTTACCTGGCTGAGTTGAAGTCAGTATGGGCATGTAAGTTAAATCCTTCTGGCAACAGCTAAAGCCTTGTTTACACTCTACAGGTGATATTTTCTATTGTCCGTAAGTATTGACCTGGCACTCATGAATATTCCGTATATTTCCGTAAATTAATTTTCGGTGCCCGAACATAAATAGCAATATAACTAAATATTACATATATCGTTCTTAATTGATATACTTTCGCATGTGCAGGTAGCTGTGCGGACAAAGCGTTTACCTGCCAATATCAGGATTGTAGGTTCGAGTCCTACGTCTTACCATATCTTTTCTTCCCAAATTTTTTATGCAGAAATACTACTCATTTGATCAAAGGTATCGTGATACTTATGGTTCATTTATTAATTAAGAGTAATCATATAAATAACATTCTAACACGACCAGCAAATAACCTACATACATGTAGAGCAAAATCTGTCTCGGGTTATTCTGCAATAAACCACTCGCGTGCAATGACGTCATCCGATCCAAGTGCGTAGAACGGTCGTAAGAAGTAGTTACCATTTTTTCTAACACTGTTGATACTAGTACGTCGTGTTAGAATCGAAATAATAAGTTTCCAAGTGTGATTTATCGTAGAATAACCCGAGTTTTTCGTTCTTATGCGAAACAATATATCACTCAGGCCTACGGCTTTCGTGATATATTCTTACGCATCGGGTTATTCTACGATAAACCACGTTTGGGAATTTATTATTTGTTAAATATCTACCCGTTGTAAAAAAGTGGAATAAAATTGTTTTAAATGTATCTTAGATAAAAAGACAAAAATTAATTGTCTGTCACCAGCGTTCCAGAAAATAAATACTACAAGAAAAAACAATTAAAATTCATGAAATATGACACATAAAATAATGTAAACGATAAAATTACAATACAATAAATTGAAAAAAGAAAAAGATCTGTTCATTAAGTGATTTCGAACCCGTGTTAACGTGCGTGGAAGTCAGACACTATACCTCTACGCCACCGTGTCATCGATCAACTTTACATGATACTTTATTAATGTAGATACTTTCAGGATACTAATATTGCGTACATTAACGAAAACGCCCGAAAATATTGGCGAAGATTAATGAGTGCCAGGTCAATACTTACGGACAATACCTGATCATCAAAAATGTTTGTCAGAGTATTTTGTCTCAATGAAATCTAGGTGAAGTTCAAAACTGGGTTACCTGAGTAAAAAACTAGGTCATTAGATCAGATAATAGAAAAACCTTGTTAACATTCTAGGGACCACATTTTCTACCTGAATTTTTAAATGTTTGTTAGAATATTAATTTTGTTTTCAATAAAATCCTGAATGTGTTACATGAGGTCAAAATTAAGGCCGCTTGGTCATTTTATCAAAAGTCTTGTGCCTACTAGAGGCCACATTTTATACCTGATCTTTATGAAAATTTGTCAGTATGACTGTCTTTATAAATCCAGGTGAAAAACAAAAGAACTAGGTCACTAGGTGGGACAATTGAAAATCTTTGTTCACTGATCTGCCTTATTTAAGAAAAGTATTATATGGTTAGAATGTCTGTTGTAAAGAAATGTAGGTCGAATTGGATCCTACGGTCCCTGGGGTAAAGAAATGTAGGTCGAATTGAATCCTATGGTCCCTGGGGTAAAGAAATGTAGGTCGAATTGGATCCTACGGTCCCTGGGGTAAAGAAATGTTGGTCGAATTGGATCCTACGGTCCCTGGGGTAAAGAAATGTAGGTTGAATTGGATCCTACGGTCCCTGGGGTAAAGAAATGTAGGTCGAGTTGGATCCTACGGTCCCTGGTGTAAAGAAATGTAGGTCGAATTGGATCCTACAGTCCCTGGGGTAAAGAAATGTAGGTCGAATTGGATCCTATGGCCCCTGGGGTAAGAAGTACTAGGTTAGATGAACAATACATTGCCATCATGGTCCTCTTGTTTGAACATTTTCTACTTTAAAATGTATGAAATTTACACTGGAAAATACCACTATCAATCACAAATTGGATGATCACTATATATTGTGAAAGATAAATCCAGTAAACAGCCTTCAGATTTCTTGACGGACTGTTAGAGAGTAAGTGAGTTCTGGTGTTAGAGAGTAAGTGAGTTCTGGTGTTAGAGAGTAATTAGAGAGTAAGTGAGTTCTGGTGTTAGAGAGTAGTTAGAGAGTAAGTGAGTTCTGGTGTTAGAGAGTAAGTGAGTTCTGGTGTTAGAGAGTGAGTTCTAGAGAGTAAGTGAGTTCTGGTGCTAGAGAGTAAGTGAGTTCTGGTGCTAGAGAGTAAGTGAGTTCTGGTGTTAGAGGGAAACAATTTGTCTTAAATCTGAAAGTCTGCTAGTTGATGGAAAAGTTAATTACTGTATAGTAATCCTGCAACATTTCACAGTTTTCAGGCTTGATATTGTAACAGGTTTCTGGTAATATTCTCTGCCTTTCAAAGCGAGTAGAGTTGTGAAGAAAGTTGAAGTGGTATTAATTAACATATTAAATTAACAAAAACTAGTAAATTTGATTATTTAAAGAAGATTACAAGTCTTACATATAAAAAATTAAAAATTTTGTGTCTTTCATTCTTCCAGACACTTACTGTGAAATCATTAATATTCATGGGGGACAAATTTTCGTGGATTTCGTGGTTGAGTCAATCAACAAAATTTAATCCCAGTGAACAAGTAAAATTCCCATGATTCATTTTATGTTCAAAAGTTGAAATCCGCAATTCATATCCCCACGAAATTGCCGTTTTGACCAAAACCACGAAATTTCATGCCCATGAATTAAATGATTTTACAGTATGTCTTTCTGAAACAGTTTAAGAAAGAACCTGCAACTTGTTCAAATCTTAATGATATACATCAGTGTTTTTATGCCTCCTTCGGAAAGGAAGAGTATATTGTTTTGCAGATGTCGGTTGATCTGTATGTAGACCAATCCATTTCGGGATGATAACTCAAGAACATTTGGTCCTAGGATCATGAAAGTTGATAGGAAGGTTGGTCATCACCTACAAATGACCCCTATTGATTTTGAGATCTGTATGTCAAAGGTCTAGGTTACAGTGACCCTGAACAGGTAAACGGTTTCTGGATGATGACTCAAGAACACTTGGGCCTAGGATCATGAAAGTTGATAGGGAGGTTGGTCATGACCAGCAGATGACCCCTATTGATTTTGAGATCAGAAGGTCAAGGTCACAGTGACCAGGAACAGTTTCCAGGCGATAACTCAAGAATGCTTGGGCCTAGGATCAGGAAAATTGATAGGGAGATTGATCATGACCAGCAGATGACCCCTATTGATTTTGAGGTCATTTGGTTAAAGTTCAAGGTCAAATTGGCCAGGAACAGTTAAATGGCTTCTGAACGATAACTTGGGCCAAGGGTCATGAAAGATGATAGAGAGGTTCATCATGACCAGCAGATTACCCCTATTGATTTTAAGGTCAGTAGGTCAAAGGTCAAGGTTACAGTGACCCAGAACATTTAAACCTTTTCCAGACAATAACTTGAGAACGCTTGGGCCTGGGATCATGAAACTTGATAGGGAGGTTGGTCAAGACTTGTAGATGACCCCTGTAGATTTTGAGGTCTGTAGGCTAAAGGTCATTGACCCAGAACAGTTAAACCCTTTCCGGATGATACCTTGAGAACGCTTGGGCCTAGGATCACTAAACTTAATAGGGAGGCTGATCATGACCAGCAGATGACCCCTATTGATTTTGAGGTCAATAGGTCAAAGGTCAATGTCACATTGAAACAGAACAGTAGAACTTTTGTTTACAGTAAGCAAATAATTTCTATTCCTTTTGCAATTACTGAATGCATCAAGGGGGGCATTTCGTGTTCGACGAGCTGTTGTTGTAAAATATAAAGACTGCCTGTAACTCACTGAATGTTTGACAAACAAATATTAACAAAAAAACCACTTCAAATAAAAGAAAGACCTTAATTGTAATAGACTGAAAATATTTCAGCTCTGACTGGGAATCGAAACCGAGACCTCATACAGCTAAGAGTTTAGCCTCCTGGCAGCAGGTGATTCTGCCTTTGCAACAAGTGCAGACCAAGACCAAACAAGGCTGATCATGGTCTGCACTGTTAGCTATTCAGTCAGTAAATGTTCAGTAAACATCCCTTTGAATAATAAATGGTACTGCCCAACAGAATGATGAACGGTCCTATATAGAAACCTAGCAGGATGAAGGTTAATTCATAGAGAGGCTGCAAGTCTGACTGATAACTCAACAAAAAAGTCTATGTAGATATTGTTGCAGAAAGTAAAGACAGACTAATTAGCTTACAGATAGCACTAAATAACTATGTCCTGGTACTAATTAGTGAATAATTGTTAGAGAGGAAGGTAATGAAGCCAATCCTATATTTGTATTGTATTCCCTCTAGTTTACCAAAGTCAGTTTTCATTGTAACATCTGCCTGTCTGTCTTTAACTTTTAATGTTCAAGCAAATGTTAGGTACATTGTTTTATCAGCTTACCAAGGCACAAAGTGCTCAAGGTGAGCTATTGGGACGGGTCATTGTCCAGCATCCGTTATCGTCCATCGTGCGTCGTCCATTGTCCGTCAACATTCGCTTTGTTAACACTCTAGAGGCCACATTTATGATCCTATCTTCATGAAACTTGGTCAGAATATTTATCTTGATGATCTTTAGACCATGTCCGAAACTGGACCATGTGGGGTTAAAAACTAGGTCAGTAGGCCAGATCAAAGGAAAATCTTGTTAACACTCTAAGTGACCACATTTTAAGTTTGAAACTCATAAAATTGGTTAGAATGTTCGTCTTCAAGACCTCTAGGTCATGTTTGAATCTGGGTCATGTGGGGTCAAAAACTATGTCACCGGGTCAAATTAATGGAAAAGCTTGTTAACACTCTAGAAGCCACATTTATGACCCTAAATTTATGAAACTTGGTCAGAATGTTTATCTTGATGATCTTGAGGCCAGATTTGAAACTGGGCTATGTGAGGTCAAAAATTAGGTCACTAGGCCAGATCAAAGGAAAATCTTGTTAACACTTAGAGACGACATTTTAAGTTTAAGCTCATGGTAATTGGTCAGAATGTTTGTCATGATGACTTCTAGGTCAAATTCCATTTTGGGTTCTGTGGTGTCAGAACCCAGGTCACCAGGTCAAATCACTCTAAGGGCCACATATTTTATGCAATCTTCATAAAACTTGATCGGAATGTTTGGTATCATGAATTTTTGTATAATTTCGAATGTGGATCATGTAGGGTTAAAAACTAGGTCCCTTGGTAAAATCAAAGGAAAGGCTTGTTTACACTCTAGAGGCCACTATTTTGCTCCAATCTTCACGAAACTTTGTCAGGATAATTGTTTCATGAAGTCATGGACGGGTTTTAATCTGTGTCATGTAGGGTCAAAACTGGGTCACCAAGCCAAGCCAAATCAAAGAAAAATTTTGTTTACCCTCTAGAGGCCAATCTTCATGAAACTAAGTCAGAATGTTTATCTCCTTGAAAACTTGGATGAGTTTGAAACTGGGTCATGTGGTGTCAAAACTGGGTCACTAGGTCAAACATGTTTACACTGTTATGATGCGTTACTCTGGTGAGCGACCTAGGGCCATCTTGGCCTTCTTGTTTAAAAATGCCTTTTCAGTCAAAAACAGTATATACTAGGAATCGTTCCTGTTCAGTGATGGCTGATCTAAACAGTATATACTAGGAATCGTTCCCGTTCAGTGATGGCTGATCTAAACAGTATATACTAGGAATCGTTCCTGTTCAGTGATGGCTGATCTAAACAGTATATACAGTGATGGCTGATCTAAACAGTATATACTCGGAATCGTTCCTGTTCAGTGATGGCTGATCTAAACAGTATATACTCGGAATCGTTCCTGTTCAGTGATGGCTGATCTAAACAGTATATACTAGGAATCGTTCCTGTTCAGTGATGGCAGATCTAAACAGTATATACTAGGAATCGTTCCTGTTCATTGATGGCTGATCTAAACAGTATATACTAGGAATCATTCCTGTTCAGTGATGGCTGATCTATGTATTTTGGTTAATTTCTTATAACCTGCTTTAAGGTAGTTTTTCACATTTAAGGCAAATATTTTTTCTATAGAGAACCATGTTTTTGCAAAGCATCATTATATAGGAAGGAAATAGATAGAAGCATGTGCTGGATTTTTGTTAGACTGATTTGAAAATATTAATTCTCTTACTAAAGTCAATTTTCACTATGAGCTGTTAGTAGGGAAAGTCACACGTTTGATAACATTTTTGGGTATAGAAAAAGTTCCACAATGTAAATTATATTGACATTGAAAATTTACCTGTTTTCCATCATAAGGCCAGATAAAAATTAATGTATAGGTGTGCTGCATAATTTTTCACAATTCGGCACTTATCAGTTGGAGTCATGATATTTTTCTTATTTTATGTTCCTATTTTGAGTGATTTTACATCAAAACTTATCTGTGATGACTATTAATCTATACCTATACAACAGCTACCATGCATTATTCTAGGTTTTTAGCTCATGTCCATCATGGTTCTTGGTATAAATGGGCATACAGAGTGTTTACTGGTGTAATCTCTGTGTTTGAAAAGTTTGACTTTTAATATTGTTGTTGTTGTTTGCAAAAACATTTTGTACTTACATGTTCACATTTTATGCTTTAAGAAAATAACTTTATAGACAAGAAGGGAATTCCGATGTTAACTCGACACAACCGCAGATATACTGAAAAGCACAAGAACTGTATATATTTTCTTGCGTAAAGTTAAAACTATCTTAGACTACTTGATTGAATGTAAAAATGTAAAGTGAGTAGCAGTGAGTATTACTTATTACCATTGTAGGGATAATGCACGTTTTTAGCTCACCTGTCACATAGTGACAAGGTGAGCTTTTGTGATCACCCTTCGTCCGTCGTCTGTCGTCAGTCCGTGTGTGCGTCCGTGTGTCAACAATTTCTTGTCTGCATGATAGTGGTTTCATTTATGATTTTATTTTAACCAAACTTGCACACAACTTCTATCACCATAAGATCACGGTTCCTTTCTTGAACTGGCCAGATCCCATTATGGGTTCCAGAGTTATGGCCCCTGAAAGGGCCAAAATTAGCTATTTTGACCTTGTCTGCACAATAGCAGCTTTATTTTTGATTTGATTTTTACCAAATTGGAACACAACTTGTATCACCATAAGATCTTGGTTCCTTTCTTGAACTGGCCAGATTCCAATATGGGTTCCAGAGTTATGGCCCCTGAAAAGACCAAAATTAGCTATTTTGACCTTGTCTGCAAAATAGCAGCTTCATTTATGATTTTATTTTAACCAAACTTGGACACAACTTGTATCACCATAAGATCTCAGTTTCTTTCTTGAACTAGCCCGATCCCTTTATGGGTTCCAGAGTTATGGCCCCTAAAAGGGCCAAAATTAGCTATTTTGACCTTGTCTACGCAATAGCAGCTTCATTTATGATTTGATTTTAACCAAACTTGCACACAACTTGTATCACCACAAGATCTTGCTTCCTTTCTTCAACTGACCAGATTCCATCATTGGTTCCAGAGTTATGGCCCCTTAAAGGTCCAAAATTGGCTATTTTGGCTTTTGCAGCCATATAGAGACTTCATTTATGGTTTTATTTAATACAAACTTCTAAAATATCTTCAACAACAATAAATCCTGGATTCCATGACAAATCAGATCCAATCATAGGTTCCAGAGTTATTTTATATCTGATTACCTCCCCTGATTTTAATCGAAATGGATTTATATCAGTAAGTACTTAAGGACTTATTTGAAATTTCATTATTGTTATTAGTTGGACTGAGATGATCAGGGTAGATAACTATGGACTGATTTATGTCAAATTACCTCCCTTTATTATGTCTCCCCCAGGAGACATATTGTTTTTGCCCTGTCCGTCCATCCGTCTGTCCGTCCGTCTGTCCATCCGTCCGTACGTCACACTTCATTTCCGAGCAATAACTGGAGAACCATTTGACCTAGAACCTTCAAACTTCATAGGGTTGTAGGGCTGCTGGAGTAGACGACCCCTATTGTTTTTGGGGTCACTCCATCAAAGGTCAAGGTCACAGGGGCCTGAACATTGAAAACCATTTCCGATCAATAACTAGAGAACCACTTGACCCAGATTGTTAAAACTTCATAGGATGATTGGTCATGAAGAGTAGATGACCCCTATTGATTTTGGGGTCACTCCGTCAAAGGTCAAGGTCACATGGGCCTGAACATTGAAAACCATTTCCGATCAATAACTAGAGAACCACTTGACCCAGAATGTTGAAACTTCATAGGATGATTGGTCATGAAGAGTAGATAACCCCTATTGATTTTGGGGTCACTCCGTCAAAGGTCAAGGTCACAGGGGCCTGAACATTGAAAACCATTTCCAATCAATAACTAGAGAACCACCTGACCCAGAATGTTGAAACTTGATAGGATGATTGGTCATAAAGAGTAGATGACCCTTATTGATTATGGCATCACTCCGTCAAAGGTCAAGGTCACAGGGGCCTGAACATTGAAAACCATTTCTGATCAATAACTAGAGAACCACTTGACCCAGAATGTTGAAACTTCATAGGATGATTGTTCATGCAAAGTAGATGACCCCTATCGATTTTGGGGTCACTCCATTAAAGGTCAAGGTCACAGGGGCCCGAACATTGAAAACCATTTCCGGTCAGTAACTTGAGAACCACTTGACCCAGAATGTTGAAACTTAATAGGATGATTGGTCATAAAGAGTAGATGACCCCTAATGATTTTGGGGTCACTCTGTGAAAGGTCAAGGTCACAGTGGCCCGCACATTGAAAACCATTTCCGGTCAGTAACTTGAGAACCATTTGACCCAGAATGATGAAACTTCGTAGGATGATTGGTCATGCAGAGTAGATGAACCCTAACGATTTTAGGATCACTCTGTGAAAGGTCAAGGCCACAGGGGCCTGAACATGGAAAACCATTTCCAATCAATAACTTGAGAACCTCTCGACCCAGAATGTTGAAACTTCATAGGACGATTGTTCATGCAGAGTAAATGACCCTTATTGTTTTTGGGGTCACTCCGTTAAAGGTCAAGGTCACAGGGGCCTGAACATTGATAACCAGTTCCGATCAATAACTTGAGAACCACTTGACCCAGAATGTTGAAACTTCATAGGATGATTGAACATGCAGAGTAGATGACCCCTATTGATTTTGGGGTCAGTCTATTAAAGGTCAAGGTCACAGTGGCCTGTTCATGTAAAATCATTTTTTGGAAATAACTTGAGAACCACTTGACCTACAATGTTGAAACTTAACAGGATGATTGGACATGCAGAGTACATGACCCCTATTTATTTTGAGGTCACTTGATCAAAGGTCAGGGTCACAGGAGCCTGAACAGTGACTTGAGAACCACTAGGCCACGAGTGTTGAAATTTAGCGGGATGACTGGACATGCCAAGTAGATGATCCCTATTGCAGCCAACATTCAGTGTCTCTTTGACTTTCGCTCCTGACCCCTATTGACTTCTTACCTATAGGACTTTGCATTGGGGGAGACATGCGCTTTTTTACAAAAGCATTTTCTAGTTTCAAATTAAAATTGTTATATCTCCATAAATAATGAAGATACTGATCTGAAATTTCATTTATGTCAACAGATTTATTTGGCAGATCCTTCTTTTGTCCACTTACAGTTTTTTTTTTAATTACTTCCTTTTACGTTACTATAAATAGCTTTTTTTAAGTAACTTTTTTATTATTGGCTGTAGGGAAAACACAAGACCAGTTTTCTGTGGTACAACATGGATGGTACCTTCAATTTTTAGGTGTATTTTAACATATCTATACTTTGTAAGATTTTTTTTTTCGTTTTGGTTAAATTTCTTCCATTGGTTGTTCCTGTTCTTTGGACTTAGATATTTTTTCTGTGGACCTTCTTGTCCTCAAGTGCAGTGATAACAGGTGAGCGATATAGGGCCATCATGGCCCTCTTGTTTTGTGTATTAACGTCTGCAGAAGCCCGCGGGGTTGTTTGTGACCGAGAACGACGGCCGAGGTCACAAACATATCCCAAGGGCTTCTGCAGACGTTAATACACAAAACAAACGTGTATTATAGCTATTCTTGCATAAAAAACATTACACGACGACTGAATGCATTGTTTTCATATGTGATGACTTTACGATTCCGGTACATTTTTAGTTACCATTCGGTTGTTCTTGGAAATGGTAAACATGTTTTAAATATCCATTACCGGTGCACACATATCAACAAAACTACCAAAAGCGTGATTTGAAGGTTTTTGAGTATCTTATTTTTATTTCTAGTTATTACAAATGTTACATTACCCATAATTGTGCATATAACTTAAAAATTTGATTAACAGGAACACAAATTTAAGAATAATAACTTTACATTCGAATTATTTTGAGTACAAAGACATTTAGAGTATGGATGAGTACGAATGTAGTGACAAGCTTTCAAATGTTTTATCCGATTTCTTCGCGAAATTAGATAAAAACAATCCGACTGATACTTACAAAAATCATTAAAATGATTCCTAAAAACAAACAGTTGCGCAAGTTACACGCAGTTGTTATACATTCACGGTTATCAACAAAAAATGAATCGACTCCGAAAGGGGGTGTAAACAAGGGTGGAGCGGAGTACGTACATTTTTGGGGGTAGTGCGTTTGGTTTTGGTAACTGATACAGCAAAAACTTACTATGGATTAGATTGCATCTTTTATGCTACAAGAAGAGAATATCATGGAGGAATCAAGACACAGATACCAGATGTCAATCTGTGCAGAAATACATATATACATCCCTGACAAAGCATTTCAAAAATAAAAATCATGTATTAACAGCATGTGAATTGCTTTGTTTGCACACAATTTTTCTCCCGTTAATACATGGGCGGATCAAGTAAAAAAAAGTAGTTTTTATGCAAGAATACTACAACCTTTTCAAACAAGGCTTTTGGAGCTGACATGAATCATTTAATGATCGCTGTAGTCGTTAATTTGGTGTCTAGTCAGTAAGTTGTCTCAACGACATGTTTTAGAAATAATTAGACCTGCAGAAATCCGCTGTAAATTGACAGTAAGCCTGTAGGTCAATGCAGGGTTAGCTTGTACATTGAGGCACTCAACTGAATATTCCAGGAAATGGCAGAAAATATAGAGCTATTTAACTCACTTATTAGTCCCCTACTGGTTGAAAACCAGTTTTGGGGACTATAGGAATGCACTTTTCCGTCATTCCGTCCGTACGTCCGTCTGTCCGTCCGCCCGTCCATCCGCAATTTCGTGTCCGGTCCATAACTCTGTCATCCATGAAGGGATTTTAATATTACTTGGCACAAATGTTCCCCATGATGAGACGACGTGTCATGCGCAAAACCCGGACCCATAGCTCAAAGGTCAAGGTCACAATTGGAGGTCAAAGGTCAACAGGGCTTTTTTCCTGTCCGGTCCACAACTCTCCCATCCTTGAAGGGATTTTAGTTTTACTTGGTACAAATGTTCCCCATGATGAGATGATGTGTCATGTGCAAATCCCAGACCCCTAGCTCAAAGGTCAAGGTCACAATTGGAGGTCAAAGGTCAACAGGGCTTTTTTCCTGTCCGGTCCATAACTCTCCCATCCATGAAGAGATTTTAATATTACTTGGCACAAATGTTCCCCATGAGGAGACGACATGTCATGCCCAAAACCTGGACCCCTAGCTTAAAGGTCAAGGTCACAATTGGAGGTCAAAGGTCAACAAGGCTTTTTTCCTGTCTGGTCCATAACTCTCCCATCTATGAAGGGATTTTAATATTACTTGGCACAAATGTACCTCATAATAAGACTATGTGTCATGCACAACTTTCAGACCCCTAAAAGCTCAAAGGTCAAGGTCACACTTAGCAGTCAAATGTTAACATAGCATGAACAGGGTCTGTTTCGTGTCCGGTCCATAACTCTGACATTCATTAAGGGATTTTAATATCACTTAGCACATATGTTCCCCATGATGAGACGATGTGTCATGCGCAAATCCCGGACCCCTAGCTCAAAGGTCAAGGTCACAATTGGGGGTCAAAGGTCAACAGAGTTTTTTTCCTGTCCCGTCCATAACTCTGCCATCCATGAAGGGATTTTAATATTACTTGGCACGAATGTTCCCCATGATGAGACAACATGTCATACGCAAAGCCCAGACCCTTAGCTCAAAGGTCAAGGTCACAGTTGGAGGTCAAATGTCAGTTAGGTTTTTTCCCTGTCCAATCCAGAACTCTGTCATCCATCAAGGGATTACAATATTACTTGGCATAAATATTTCACATGATGAGACGAAGTGTCATGTGCAACACCCAGTACCCTAGCTTAAAGGTCAAGGTCACACTTTGAGATCAAAGGTCAAGAGGATTTTTTTCCTGTCCGGTCTGTAACTTTGTCATGCAAAGCAAGATTTAGATATCAGTTGGCACAAATATTCCCCTGGATGAGACAACATGTCATGCGCAAGAACCAGGTCCCTAGGTCTAAGGTCAAGGTCATATTTAGAGGTCAAAGGTCAAATTCAAGAATGACTTTGTACGGAACATTTCTTCTTCATGCATGGAGGGATTTAATGCAACTTGGACCAAATGTTCACCACCATGAGGCACCCTTGTTTTTAGAATTACGTCCCTTTGTTGTTACTATAAATAGATTTTATTGTAACTTTTTTATTACTGGCGGTAGAGAAAAATCGAGACCACTTTTCTGTGGTACAGCATGCATGTTACATCCAATTTTTAGGTGTATTTTGACCTATCTCTACCTGGTAAAGAGTTTCTTGTGGTTTATATTATATTATAGATTTTTTTTTTTTTTTTTTTTTTTTTTTTTAAAGATTAATTTCCCTTTGTTGTTACTATAAATAACTTACATGATAACATTTTTATAATCAGCCAAAAAAAATTCAATATGAAAACAACTGTGAATTTTTATATATCCACATTTTAATCCAAATGTGTTGTTATAACATATTGTATATGTAGTACAATATTGTTTATACATCATTGACAGATATCAGTTCATTATGTTATACTGCAGTAGAGAAAATTAGGTGCCTTCCAGTAGGGGACTTTGTATTGCATGGCAATACTTCATTCACTTGTTTGTCATGCTATAGCATGGGCACTTCGGGTGCACTTAGAGATGCCCTTGTCTGTCCATCTATGGTCAGAGACCACCAACTGAAAAAAGTACAGGGAACTTACTGGGAATGAGGTAAGTGTATACCTGGGAATAAGGTAGCGTCTGCATGTTCTGATTGGTCAGTCATGTAAACAAACCCGGGAAGTGATTATATTGTTTTTGCCCTGTCCATCCGTCCATCCGTACGTCACACTTCATTTCCGATCAATAACTGGAGAACCATTTGACCTAGAACCTTCAAACTTCATAGGATGGCAGGACTTATGGAGTAGACAACCCCTATTGTTTTTGGGGTCACTCCGTCAAAGGTCAAGGTCACAGGGGCCTGAACATGGAAAATAATTTCCAATCAATAACTTGAGAACCACTTAACCCAGAACGTTGAAACTTCAAAGGGTGATTGGTCATGCAGAGTAGATGACTCCTATTGATTTTGGGGTCACTCTATTAAAGGTCAAGGTCACAGGGACCTGAACATGAAAAACCATTTCCGATCAATAACTTGAGAACCACTTGACCAAGAATGTTGAAACTTCATAGGATGATTTGACATGCAGATCAGATGACCCCTATTGATTTTGGGGTCACTCAGTTAAAGTTCAAGGTCACAGGGGTCTGAACATGGAAAACCATTTCCGGTCAGTAACTTGAGAACCACTTGACCCAGAATGTTGAAACTTCATAGAATGATTGGTCATGCAGAGTAGATGACCCCTATTAATTTTAGGGTCACTGCATTAAAGGTCAAGGTCACAGGGGCCCGAACAAGGAAAACCATTTACAGTCAGTTACTTGAGAACCACTTGACCCAGAATGTTGAAACTTCATAGGATGATTGGACATGCAGAGTAGATGACCCCTATTTATTTTGGGGTCACTTAGTTAAAGTTCAAGGTCACAGGAGTCTGAACATGGAAAACCATTTCCGATCAGTAACTTGAGAACCACCTGACCCAGAATGTTGAAACTTCATAGGATGATTGGTCATGCAGAGGAGATGACCCCTATATATTTTAGGGTCACTCAGTTAAAGTTCAAGGTCACAGGGGTCTGAACATGGAAAACCATTTCCGGTCAGTAACGTGAGAACCACTTGACCCAGAATGTTGAAACTTCATAGGATGATTGGTCATGCAGAGTAGATGACCCCTATTAATTTTGGGGTCACTGCATTAAAGGTAAAGGTCACAGGGGCCCGAACAAGGAAAACCATTTCCAGTCAGTAACTTGAGAACCACTTGACCCAGAATGTTGAAACTTCATAGGATGATTGGACATGCAGACTAGATTACCCTTATTGATTTTGGGGTCACTTGATCAAAGGTCAAGGTCACATGGGCCTGAACATGGAAAACAAATTCCATTCAGTAACTTGAGAACCACTTGACCCAGAATGTTGAAACTTCATAGGATGATTGGTCATGCAGAGGAAATGACCCCTGTTGATTTTAGGGTCACTCCATTAAAGGTCAAGGTCGCACTGGACAGAAAATGGAAATCCATTTCCAGTTTATAACTTCAGAACCATTTGACCTAGAACCTTCAAACTTCATAGGGAGATAGGAATAACAGAGTAGGTGACCCCTATTGTTTTGGGTGGTCACTTCATCAAAGGTCAAAGTCACAGGGGACTGAACATAGAAAACTCTTTCCAATCAATAACTTGAGAACCACTTGACCCAGAATGTTGAAACTTAATAGGATAATTGGACATGCAGAGTAAATGACCCCAAATGATTTTGGGGTCACTTGATCAAGGGTCAAGGTCACAGCAACCCAAATATGGAAAAACCGTATCCAATTCTTAACTTGAGAACCACTAGGCCCAGAATGTTGAAACTTAGTGGGATGATTTGACATGCAAATAGGTGATCCCTGTTGCAGCCAACTATCAGTGTCTCTTTGACTTTCGCTCTTCTTCCTATTGACTTCTTGCATATACGACTATGCAGTGGGGGAGACATGCGCTTTTTAGCCCACCATCATCAGATGGTGGGCTATTAAAATCACTCTGCGTCCGTGGTCCGTCCGTCCGTCATTCCGTCAGTCCGTTAACAATTTCTCATTATCGCATCTCCTCAGAAACTACATGGGGGATTTTGACCAAACTTTGTCAGAATGATGTATTGGTACCCTAGTTGTGTCCCCCTGAAAATCAGACTGGTTCAACAATTTATGAGTGAGTTATGGCCCTTTGTTTATTTCTATATTTAACATAGATTTATATAGGGAAAAACTTTGAAAACCTTCTTATCCAAAACCACAGAGCCTAGGGCTTTGATATTTGGTTTGAAGCATCATCTAGTGGTCCTCTACCAAGATGATTCAAATTATTTCTCTGGGGTCATATATGGCCTGGCCCTGGGGGTCACATAGTTTATAATGACTTATATTGGGAAAAACTTTGAATAACCCCTTGTCCAAAACCACAGGGCCTAGGGCTTTGATATTTTGTATGTGACATCATCTAGTGGTCTTCAACTAAGATTGTTCATATTATACCCCTAGGGTCAAATATGGCCCTGCCCTAGGGGTCATATGGTTTACATAGACTTACATAAGGAAAAACTTTGAAAATCTTCTTGTCCAAACCACAAATGCTTTGATACTTGTAATGTAGCATCATCTAGTGGTTCTCTACCAAGTTTGTTCAAATTATCCCCCTAGGATCAAAAATGGCCCCGCCCCGGGGGTCACATGGTTCATATAGACTGATATAGGGAAAAGCTTTTAAAATGTTCTTGTCAATAACTACAACATTCAAATTTGGACATGTATATTTTTGAGTGGCAAGATGAATCTTGACATGAGTTGACCTTGATTTTGACCTAGTGACCTACTTTCACATTTCTGTAGCTACAGCCTTCAAATTTGGACCACATGTATATTTTTGAGTGGCAAGATGAACCTTGACATGAGTTGACCTTGATTTTGACCTAGTGACCTACTTTCACATTTCTGTAGCTACAGCCTTCAAATTTGGACCACTTGCATAGTTTTGTGCACTGGAAAAAACTTTGAACATGATTTTGACCTAGTGACCTACATTCACAATTTTGAAGGTACAGGCGTCAAATTTGGACCACATGCATAGTTCCGTGTTTCAAAATGAAATTTGACATTGATTTTGACCTAGTGACCTACTTTCACATTTCTCAAGCTACAGCCTTCAAATTTGGACCACATGCATAGTTTTGTGTACCGAAAAAAACTTTGACCTTCATATTGACCTAGTGGCCTACTTTCACATTTTTAAGGTACAGGCTTCAAATTTGGACCACATGCATAGTTTTGTATTCCGAAATAAAATTTGACCATGATTTTGACCTAGAGACCTACTTTTACATTTCTCAAGCTACAGCCTTCAAATTTGGACCACTTGCATAGTTTTGTGTACCGAAATGAACTTTCACCTTTACATTGACCTAGTGACCTATTTTCACATTTTTAAGGTAAGGCTTCAAATTTGGACCACATGCATAGTTTTGTATTCCGAAATAAAATTTGACCATGATTTTGACCTAGTGGCCTACTTTTACATTTCTCAAGCTACAGCCTTCAAGTTTGGACCACATGCATAATTTTGTGTATGAAAATGAACTTTGACCTTTACATTGACCTAGTGACCTACTTTGACATTTTTGAAGGTACAGGCTTCAAATTTGGACCACATGCATAGTTTTGTATTCCGAAATAGAATTTGACCTTGATTTTGACCTAGTGACCTACTTTTACATTTCTCAAGCTACAGCCTTCAAATTTGGACCACTTGCATAGGTTTGTGTACCGAAATGAACTTTGACCTTAAGATTGACCTAGTGACCTACTTTCACATTTCTGTAGCTACAGGCTTCAAATTTAGACCACATGCATAGGATTGTGTACCGAGACAAACTTTGACCTTGACATTGACCTAGTGACCTACTTTCACATTTCTTAAGCAACAGCTTTGCGTATTTGGACCACATGCACAGTGTTGTGTACGAAAATGAAATTTGACCTTGAGGTAGTCAATAAGTCTTGAAATTTGGAACACTCAAAAATGGCACATTGGTGGGCACCAAGATCACTCTGTGATCTCTTGTTTACAAAAGCATCTTCTAGTTTTTTTCAAAATTGATATTTTTTCACTGCATTTACAGTATTTTATTATACATTTTGACAAAATTTGCTACATTTTATGTGTATTGAAAAAAAGTTTTATCAAAAAAATTCTCCCGCCATGCCAATGATGTAAACAGTGGGTCATCTCATTCACATGAAAATTACTTAAATAAAGTACCACTATTCATATGTTTTTTGTCCGATATTTTGGTAGAACTAAGATAGTTCTTGAAAAACTTGTAATTAGATGTATATGTTTCGATGTATGGAAGGCTGTACAGGCCATAATGTTACAATGTAAGTGTAGGGAAAACACTTGGTGGTCTCTCACCCTATCGATCGGTCTGTGTCCTTCCATCGGATAAATCCATTCATTCATCCCAATTTGTTTCATGCATATCTCAACACATACCTGGAGTCCTCATATGATTGTCATTTAGCATGTGAAGTTGTGCACTAGATGCTTTATTAGCGATTTCACATGGTCTCAACAAAGTATGACCCTTCACTTAGTGAAAAATTTACACTTTTTAATTGGCCTATAAGTTTGTGTTGCACGTATCTCAAAAAAGTTTGTTTACCTAGGATTATGAAATATTATACGGGGTAGGAATATTATTTAGTATGTGAAGTTGTGTACCTGGGGTTTTGTTTGAGCATTCACCCAGTCAAACAAGAGTTATTGCCTTTGCCTTAAGGTATTAGATCACTAATAGAGAACCTCCTTTTTGAAGAGTATTCAATTCCTACGAAAAACCTACTTTTACTGCAATTGTTAGGGGGGCGTAAGTTCAAGCCCTACAGGGACCAAATTTTTTTTCCTTATTTTCCTTTTTTTTCTAGTAAGATTTTACTTCTGTCAAGACTTACTATTGGTTTCTTGTACAAAAATGGAAAAAGATGAATCTTATAAGCGATTTCTTGGTGTTCAGAGTGAATTTACTACTTAAACAGAAGGGGTAGAGTTACACATCTTTAAAAATATTTAGTTACATGCGGTGAATGTTCTCTATTTTGCTTTCACTCTTAGATTATATATTGTGGAAGAAATTTAGGTAGGTTTTAGGTCTGCCCTAAGGCTATTTTTAAATGGAGTAAGCAAAATTCAAAACAGAAACACAGCATTCGACCTTATTTTTTCAATGTTGAAGTATGAATTCTGTCTCTTTAAATCTGTTTACTTAAGGCACCATAGAATCAAAGCGCTGATGGTGGCTGCTAATCAATGTTTAAAATATTACAAAGAAAGCGACAACTGAGGAATTGTTAATATAAACCATAAGAACTTTTTTTGCATTTTTTTAACATTCGGCTTTGGTTTCAAGATTAATCCCTTTTCACTGCCAGTCATTATTTACATACACACTGATTCAGTCTTTAACGAATAGTTTTGATCCTTTTTGATTATTTGTGAGGAAATCTACAACATAAATTACATCGAAGATGTTTTACCATGAATAAATAATATAAGTTTTTTCTCCAAATCATTCAGCTCTTAAGATTTCTTTTTAAAGCTTTTGGGCAGTGTCTTTCATGAATTATTATACACACTGATTTAGTCCGTATCAGACAGCTGTGGTTTTCATGAGACTTTTTTGAAAGAAAACAACACAAACATGCACCACAAATGCACCTCAGAATGTCAGTTCTGCAGTCAGTGTATTTTAGAGGTGCATTAATTATCACTCCATCTGTTATACTCAAAAGTTCGCTAGACATAACAGCAGGCTTCGCAAAAATGCTGGACATTGAGTCAGACACACTTACAATTTTAGTCAGACCGAGAAAAAAGTCCAATTATATGTAACTGGCGAAACAAAACTGTTTTAATTTTTGATACATCTATTTGTATCCAGATATATTGAGACGCACCATGAGAAACCAGCATAGTGTGTTTGCAACGAGCATGGATCCAGACCAGCCTGTGCATCCGCGCAGTCTGGTCAGAATCCATGCTGTTAGCTTTCAAAGCCTATTGCAACTAGAGAAACCGTTATCGAACAGCAAGGATCCTGACCAGAGTGGTGTGCGGATCCGCAGTTTGATCTGGGTCCATGCTGGTCACAAATGCACTATGTTGTTTTTCTCATGAGGCGACTCGAATGAATTTAGTTGAAGTGAGCAAAATCTGTCTAGAAACAATTCAATTTTTAAGTTGGTCAAATCTGTTATCCGACGACTTGCTACAGTCTGACAGATTGCCGTTTCAAAAAGGCGAGGATTAGTATCATCGCTGCGCCCACTTTCACAGGCTTACAAGTAGCACCACTTAGTCAAAGCAAGCTTGCAACACTTCTCAGCTTGGGCGACCTGTGGGTTTCCACGTTGATAATTCGTGTTTTGTCAGACAAAATTATACCGAATACATGTGTATCTATGCATACATTTAGTATTTGCTCAAGGAAGATTATCCATGAGGGAATATTATTTAGAAAACATACATGTCTTGGATTCTCACGGCAGGTCACATTGCAAACAATATCGAATGAATTTTAACTGACTGTTCTTTTATTTTTGCTCACTCTCATATTGCTAAGCATGTTTTAGTATATTTTGTTCTTGATATAACGATGAACTGTACATGTTCAAGTTATATCAATAAAGTACTGTCCTGTTCATAAATCATCTCACTAAATTTGCGCTAATTAGTGTTAATTGGCAGTATCAACGCCTGAGAAAATCCATATCACTGCTGATTATCGATTTTCTATAAATAGCCTAATTAACATGTGGTCATATTTTTGTGTGCTTGAAACGAAAACAAGACAATGCAGTCGAAAATTCTACGTTATAAGCGTGACCTCTGGGGCAGTACTATGCAATAGCTAATCAATATCACGCTCAAGTTCAGGTAACATGAGGTCATCATTTATTCACGTGACCATAAATTTGCATATTTGTATTCATACACGTGGTTGTTTTGATTAAAACAGTGACTTCAGTTTGTATTGATTTTAGTCGCCGAATTTACATTAAAGGTGGTATTAAGGCATATATTGTAGCTTTGTATAGATGGTTGTGTAGATAATTGTTTACCTGGAAAGCTTGGAACTATTTTGGGTTGTGTTGTTAGGATGGTCTTAAGAACTGACAAGATTTCTCAAACGGAGTATTCTTTTTGACACTGGTGGCAGCAGCCACCAAAAAATGATATTGGCATTTTTATTTTGTGTTTTATAATTGTTTACCAATAGTTTGTTGTTTCTTTTATTAAAATTAATGGTAAAATGAGTTCTCTGCAAACGTTTTGGATAGTGGCTGTCACTTTGAAATTTGTCTCTACTTGAGCTTGAGGAGATACCATAAGTTATACAAAATTTATAAAAAAACGGCACGGTAAAAGTTGTTTAAAAATTGCAAAACAGTGCAAAACACGGTTACCTTTCAGAATATACCAAGCAAAGGCCATTTTGTAAACGTTACTATTAGTGCTCTAATACCTTAAGTCAAAAACATGTTATCTGCATCTCAAACAGTGTTCAACTTAGAGCCAAGAACATTGTGCACCTTTGTGTTGCATATATATGTTAAGGTAGTTCTGCACGTTTGGATCAAAATTATTTCTACAATGTAGAATTTGATTAAACTCTGATTTTTCAAAACTTCAGAATATACGTAGAAAATACAGCAAATAAAAAAGATAGGGTTGTGTGCTTGATTTTTTGCTAGACTGATTTGAAAATTTCATAATGGGAGTCTATGGGAAAATCATAACTTTCATAACATTTTCGTGAACAGAAATTTTTCTACAATGTAGATTTTGATGAAACTTCTCACAGTTGTAAATAAAGACATAGCCTGTAATTTGATGAAACAAAATGTATAGGTCCATGTGCTTTTTTCTGAGATATTTGACCATGGTTTAAGTAAACCAGACATTTCCTGCTTATTTTAAGACATTATTTTAATATCATATTTTGACTTTAGAAATATAGCCATAATGCCATTGTAATAAATTTACTCACACTGGTTGCGATTGATTCATAAAGTGATATTCATTTCCGTACGCCGAATCCAGTTTTTATTCTACGTTTTCTGGAAAAATGACGTTACACCATGACTTCTGGTTTATCAAACGTGCAGAAATGTTTTGCCAAGAGACATGATTATAGATTATAGAGACAATATTATTCAGCATGTGTATTAAATTTTGTGCACCAGAGTTTTGTTTTGGAATTGACTCTGACTTATGGCCCTAAGGCCTAGCTAGATAATTGTCAAAATATGCATTAAGGGCATAAAAGTTCACAAGTATCTCAAAAAGATCTAGAGGTATAAATATTAGAGGATTGTTGTAAAGCATGTGTTGTGCACTGTGTGTTTTGTTTGGGATTTCATTAATTGATTTGGGGTGGGGGGGCCTCCATGGCCAAGTAGTTAAGGTCGCTGACTTCAAAGAACTTGCCCCTCATTGATGTGGGTTCAAATCTCACTCCGGGCATTGAATTCATTGTTCTACCTGGGTGCCCGCTTGTGATGAAATAATGCATGGAGGGGCACTTTGGGTCTTCCTCTACCTACCATCAAAACTGGAAAGTCGCCATATGACTTATAATTGTGTCGGTGCGACTTTAAACCCAATAAAATAAATAAATTCATTGATTTCAGTTGTCTTCTTTCTTAAACCATACTATTGACTTACTGAGTTTATTGAAAAATAGGGCCAAAAACCAGTAGTAATATATATATAGTTGGTAATAAATACAGTTAAAAAATTTCATGAAAGAAATATTCTTTACGAACAAATTCCAACAGTGAATAGTAAAGCCAGCAGTTGTCCAGGGATGGTGCTGATGATGTTTTAATAGTTGTTTATGTATACCATGGGAAATGTCCATTGTGTTGTCACAATGATGCATGGGAATATGTCCGTTGTGTTGTCACAATGATGCATGGGAATTGTTCGTTTTGTTGTCACAATGATGCATGGGAAATGTCCGTTGTGTTGTCACAATGATGCATGGGAAATGTCCGTTGTGTTGTCACAATGATGCATGGGAATTGTTCGTTGTGTTGTCACAATGATGCATGGGAAATGTCCGTTGTGTTGTCACAATGATGCATGGGAAATGTCCGTTGTGTTGTCACAATCATGCCGGTGCAATTTTTTTTTGCATAATTTGCATTATTTTGTCTTTATTGAATTACATAGTAACTTGTATGTGATTTTTCCACATTTTAAACAAAGATATCTGTTTACTGTTGGTAAAATTGCGAGTACTTTGTCAGTTTGCGATATTATTTTTTTCCATTTTGGCAAAAATTAGAGTCAGTAGGTCTGACAAATGAAAACCCAAATAGCAGTTGCCTAAGTAATAGCAAAAAAGTAAAAAAATAATTAGGGCATTTGTCTCTTAAGTGAATGGTGACATTTCCAGTCTGTTAAGGAAGTGTTTTGCTGGTAATTCAAGAAACACTTTGGTAATGAGATTGTCTTAGAAATGTCAGGAAGTTTTAGATTAAGCACATAATGTTATTGGAGAAGGCCTAGAAATTTTTATTCTCAGAAAAACAAAAACTGAACTGCTGCTCATCTGTGTGTAGTCACATTTGGGAAGTAATGGCTGTATAATGTACTTGCTGTTCTTTTGTCTATGGAATCCTATAAGTGCTGTTGTTATTTAAAAAATGACTTTTTTTTTGGAGTTCATGTGAAATGAACAACAGAATAGGATTGGCAAATCCATGAAATGTGCCAGCAAGTTTTTTTAGTACCATATAAGTGTCATGCATTTCATTTATTAATTACCTCCCTTTAATTTGATAAAATACGTCATTGTATTTTTATTAGCTCACCTGTCACAAAGTGACAAGGTGAGCTTTTGTGACCGCGCAGCATCCGTCGTCCGTGCGTGCGTCCGTCCGTAAACTTTTGCTTGTGACCACTCTAGAGGTCACATTTTTCATGGGATCTTTATGAAAGTTGGTCAGAATATTCACCTTGATAATATCTAGGTGAAGTTCGAAACTGGGTCACGAGCCATTAAAAGCTAGGTCAGTAGGTCTAAAAATAGAAAAATCTTGTGACCTCGCTAGAGGCCATATATTTCACAAGATCTTCATGAAAATTGGTCAGAATGTTCATCTTGATGATATCTAGGTCAAATTTGAAACTGGCTCACGTGCCTTCAAAAACTAGGTCAGTAGGTCTAATAATAGAAAAACCTTGTGACCTCTCTAGAGGCCATATATTTCACAAGATCTTCATAAAAATTGGTAAGAACGTTCACCTTGATGATCTCTAGGTCAGTTTTGAAACTGGGTCATGTGCCGTCAAAAACTAGGTCAGTAGGTCAAATAATAGAAAAACCTTGTGACCTCTCTAAAGGCCATATTTTTCATGGGATCTGTATGAAAGTTGGTCTGAATGTTCATTTTGATGATATCTAGGTCAAGTTCGAAACTGGATCATGTGCCATCAAAACTAGGTCAGTAGGTCTAAAAATAGAAAAACCTTGTGACCTCTCTAGAGGCCATATATTTCATGAGATCTTCATGAAAATTGGTCAGGATGTTCATCTTGATGATATCCAGGTCAAATTCGAAACTGGGTCACGTGCCATCAAAAACTAGGTCAGTAGGTCAAATAATAGAAAACCTTGTGACCTCTCTAAAGGCCATATTTTTCATGGGATCTGTATGAAAATTGGTCTGAATGTTCACCTTGATGATATCTAGGTCAAGTTCGAAACTGGGTCACGTGCCATCAAAAACTAGGTCAGTAGGTCAAATAATAGAAAAACCTTGTGACCTCTTTAAAGGCCGTATTTTTCATGGGATCTGTATGAAAGTTGGTCTGAATGTTCATCTTGATGATATCTAGGTCAAGTTTGAAACAGGGTCATGTGCGGTCAAAAACTAGGTCAGTAGGTCTAAAAATAGAAAAACCTTGTGACCTCTGTAGAGGCCATACTTGTGAATGGATCTCCATAAGAATTGGTCAGAATGTTCATCATGATGATATCTAAGTCAAGTTCGAAAGTGGGTCACGTGCCATTTAAAAGTAGGTCAGTAGGTCAAATAATGAAAAAACGTTGTGAACTCTCTAGAGGCCATATTTTTCATGGGGTCTGTATGAAAGTTGGTCTGAATATTTATCTTGATGATATATAGGTCAAGTTTGAAACTGGGTCAACTGCGATTAAAAACTAGGTCAGTAGGTCTTGAAATAGAAAACCTTGTGACCTCTCTAGAGGCCATACCCTTGAATGGATCTTCATGAAAATTGGTCAGAATGTTCACCTTGATGATATCTAGGTCAAGTTTGAAACTGGGTCACGTTCCGTCAAAAACTAGGTCAGTAGGTCAGAAAATGAAAAAACCTTGTGACCTCTCTAGAGGCCATACTTTTCATGGGATCTGTATGAAAGATGGTCTGAATGTTCATCTTGATGATATCTAGGTCAAGTTTGAAACTGGGTCAACTGCGGTCAAAAACTAGGTCAGTAGGTCTAAAATTATTAAAATCTTTTGACCTCTCTAGAGACCATATTTTTCAATGGATCTTCATGAAAATTGATCTGAATGTTCACCTTGATGATGTCTAGGTCACTTTCGAAACTGGGTCACGTGTGGTCAAAAACTAGGCCAGTAGGTATAAAAGTAGAAAAACCTTGTGACCTCTCTACAGGCCATATTTTTCATGAGATCTTCATGCAAAATTAGTGAGAATGTTCACCTTGATGATATCTAGGTAAATTTTAAAACAGGGTCACATACCTTCGAAAACTAGGTCAATAGGTAAAATAATAGAAAAACCTTGTGACCTCTCTAGAGACCATATTTTTCAGTGGATCTTCATGAAAATTGGTCAGAATTTTTATCTTGATAATATCTAGGTCAAGTTAAGAACTGGGTCACATGAGCTCAAAAACTAGGTCACTATGTCAAATAATAGAAAAAACGACGTCATACTCAAAACTGGGTCATATGGGAAGAGGTGAGCGATTCAGGACCATCATTGTCCTCTTGTTTATTTTAATCCTTACCAATTTAAAAATAAAATCACATTAAATCTATAAAATATAGGTATAAGCATTTATAAGCATTCATGAATTATAGATTTCCAGATATTTTGCATGCAATATGTTTTGCGAAAAATTTCCCTAGGCTGTGGGAGGGGTGAGGGGGCCGTTGGTAACTGTTACAATTTCTTGTTTCTAGAGAAATAACAATGTGGACTGTGGGTGAATTCAGTAAATTATTGACAACCCTTTAAAACATTTAGTGTCATAAAATGCTTCAGGCATACATGCCATAATTTTTCAGAACGTTTCTGAGATTCTGAGTTAAAATTTCCGGGATTTTTACCTTTTGTCCAGGACATACATAGTGACATTGGTATTCGTCTGTTTCATGCAAAAATATTGTAATATTACATGTAGTTTTGCGAGATAAACATTGTTCACTCGCACACAATGTTTTAATTTGCTGCAAATGTCGTCTAGCTTTCTGAGGGAGGTAAATACATGTACGGGTAATACACATCTATAGTTCGGCACGTGAATTTATTGCGTTCCCGAGGTGAACAGAATTAGGAGACTTACTATATACGAAGAATCAACCTGGTCATCATTATTTAGATTCTAGCTAATTTGGTATCATTCTAAAGCATAAACATTTATCTAATAATTAAATTGAATCCTTAAAGGAATAAAATATATCTTGTAAATAAAATATAAAATATTTGGAGACGGGTCAATTTCCATGGGTCGGTCGGCAAAGGCATTCAATATTTTAATTTAGAATATGTGTGACAATCGATCTTGATCTTAAATTATTACAACCTTTTAAAATAATTATCGTTTAATTGACCGTTTTCAATAATCTCTTCCATAAAGGCTACATATAGCTTTACCGCCAACGTGCTAAAAACAAAGAGATGTACGACTATTGTTCCTAATTTAAGTAGCATAAAACATTTATTGATTGCATAATCCTGTCAGTTCTTAATCAGGGTCCTCATAATAACTGACTGTAACTTAATCAGTGTCATCAAAAGATCGTCGCGTGATCAAAGCGGACTAAATCAACACGTGTCCCGCTCGAGGGCATGAAACTGATTAGGAATAAACAATGTGACACCGGGGACTGTTTATTGTGTAAAATTCAACAACTTATAGACAAAAAAACAAGTTTTTTGGGGGATTATTTTTATTTGTTCCTGTATTTTTATTTTTCTGGGACATTTCAAGACTGTCCGTGACACCGGGACCAGTATGTAATTTCCGGGACATCCCGGACAATCCGGGATGTATCACATGTATGCTTCAGGCCTTGAAAGCAAATTACCAGATTCTGTACTTTTAATTACTTAACCTATATTACTCTATATATTACTCTGTCGAAGTGCAGTACAACTAGAAACTGACCAGCTTACAAAATCTAGGGGTCAGATGACATTCAACTTACATATTAGTGTTTAGAGGTCAGGTGACTGGACATAGAGCTGAGACTTTGCTCCTAGAGCACCAGTAAATCCGTTGTATCATATCAATTCAAAATCTTGCTTTGTTTTTAAATTTGCATACATTAAAGAAGAACAGAATCGTGAACATGTATATTGTCTTAACAAAATTATTTACTTTTCTGTATTGCATGGTAGTCTTTACCTGAAATCTTAAGTTCTTAACTGTTAAAATTGTTTTTTTAGCTAAACAGTAGAAAGAAATCAAGTTAAATTTTGAAAGTTTGCCTAGCCGAGAAACCCAGTGATTTGAGGTTAATAATTTTGTTATGTAATTAGAAAATATGTTAGAAGATTTCCAAGAGCTGTTTTACAACATTTGTGCACAAAATAGATTAGTTCAAAATCAATAATATTCCACTTTTCTTTTACGTTGCATTTTTTATGTAAAATTTCAAATATTTATGTTAAGACAAGATTTAGCTTAGCAATATTCTGTCTCTTAAGAGAATCTGTTTTTAGCATCATGTTAACAGATGTTTAATGTGACAGGGATGAAAAATCTGTTTAACACGAGTAACAGGAAGAAGTTTCACAAAATATGCATGTTTATCTCAAACATAAGTAAGTGCAGTATAACTCTATGCCGGTTGGAAGCTTCGAAAACCTGTGACATTGCCAGTGTCTCTTTTATTTGTATTCTGTTACATTGAGATCTAATACACAACTTATTAACATAAAATTAAAAGCATTAATGGCCTTTAAAAGTTAGCCCAATAATTTGAGAAGAAAAATTAAAAAAAAACAACACAAAATCATAGAAAATAAGGGATTTGAACAGCATTTAAAACATGTAAATTACTCTACAAAACTGTTGTTAATTTACTGATATATATTGAATTCTGGAAAAGGACTGAGTAAAGGAGCTAACTTTTGGACAGTTCATTGCATTTAAAAACTTACCATTTTCAAAGAACTAAAACATACCTTTGTTTTGATGCATTTATAATAATGTCCTAGTGCATAAATTTCACGAAAATGGAATGTAGTTTTCAGCAATTGTTTATTTTTTTAGCTCACCTGTCACAAAGTGACAAGGTGAGCTTTTGTGATCGCGCGGCGTCCGTCGTGCGTCCGTGCGTGCGTGCGTCCGTAAACTTTTGCTTGTGACCACTCTAGAGGTCACATTTTTCGTGGGATCTTTATGAAAATTGGTCAGAATGTTCACCTTGATGATATCTAGGTCAAGTTTGAAACTGGGTCACGTGGGGTCAAAAACTAGGTCAGTAGGTCTAAAAATAGTAAAACCTTGTGACCTCTCTAGAGGCCATATTTTTCATGAGATCTTCATGAATATTGGTCAGAATGTTCACCTTGATGATATCTAGGTCAAGTTCGAAACTGGGTCACGTGGGGTTAAAAACTAGGTCAGTAGGTCTAAAAATAGAAAAACCTTGTGACCTCTCTAGAGGCCATATTTTTCATGAGATCTTCATGAATATTGGTCAGAATGTTCACCTTGATGATATCTAGGTCAAGCTTGAAACTGGGTCACGTGGGGTCAAAAACTAGGTCATTAGGTCTAAAAATAGAAAAACCTTGTGACCTCTCTAGAGGCCATATTTCTCAATGGATCTTCATGAAAATTGGTCAGAATGTTCAGCTTGATGATATCTAGGTCAAGTTCGAAACTGGGTCACGTGGGGGTAAAAACTAGGTCAGTAGATCTAAAAATAGAAAAACCTTGTGACCTCTCTAGAGGCCATATTTTCATGAGAATCTTCATGAATATTGGTCAGAATGTTCACCTTGATGATATCTAGGTCAATTCGATACTGGGTCATGTGGGATCAAAAACTAGGTCAGTAGGTCTAAAAATAGAAAAACCTTGTGACCTCTCTAGAGGCCATATTTCTCAATGGATCTTCATGAAAATTGGTCAGAATGTTCACCTTGATGATATCTAGGTCAAGTTCGAAACTGGGTCACGTGCGGTCAAAAACTAGTCAGTAGGTCTAAAAATAGAAAAACCTTGTGACCTCTCTAGAGCCATATTTTTCAATGGATCTTCATGAAAAATGGTCAGAATGTTAACCTTGATGATATCTAGATCAAGTTCGAAACTGGGTGACGTGGGGTTAAAAAACTAGGTCAGTAGATCTAAAATAGAAAACCTTGTGACCTCTCTAGAGGCCATATTTTTCATGAGATCTTCATGAATATTGGTCAGAAGGTTCATCTTGATGATATCTAGGTCAGGTTTGAAACTGGGTCACGTGGGGTCAAAAACTAGGTCGTAGGTCTAAAAATAGAAAAACCTTGTGACCTCTCTAGAGGCCATATTCTCTATGGATCTTCATGAAAATTGGTGAGACTGTTCAGCTTGATGATATCTAGGTCAGGTTCGTAACTGGGTCATGTGCCGTCAAAAACTAGGTCAGTAGGTCGAAAAATAGAAAAACCTTGTGACCTCTCTAGAGGCCATATTTCACGAGATCTTCATGAAAATGGTGAGAATGTTCACCTTGATGATATCTAGGTCAAGTTTAAAAGTGGGTCACGTGCCTTCAAAAACTAGGTCATTAGGTCAAATAATAGAAAAACCTTGTGACCTCTCTAGAGGCCATATTTTTCAATGGATCTTCATGAAAATTGGTCAGAATTTTTTATCTTGATGATATCTATGTCACATGTGCTGAAAAACTAGGTCACTTTGTCAAATAATAGAAATAACGACGTCATACTCAGTTCAACACTGGGTCATGTGGGGATAGGTGAGCGATTCAGGACCATCATGGTCCTCTTGTTTATTTTTATCTTTTTAAAGGGGGATAACTTTTTTTTTAGAAGATTTTAAGTATCCAATCATATGGGCCAGTATATGGTAAAACATTTAATGGACAGGTAGAATGTTGCTAAAGAGGTTGTTTGTTTACCAAATACTTCGATGTTTTGATTATATACTCCTAAACCTTTACTCTGTATGCTCATTACACTTTTTGCATGTTCTTGTTTGTGATACTTCGAAATGTTGTGTCTTCTTCAAATATTATGATATGTAACCACTTAATTAATACCCTGTTTTGCAAAATCCCATATTGGCAGTCAATATATTCTTGGTCAGTTTTGCCAGTCTCATTCAAGCAAGGCATTATAAAGCATTTAAAACTTAAAAGGTCATAGTCACATTTAGTGCCAAAGAATTTACATATTGGTTCACTAAACAAAATACATTTTTGTATCATCTACAACTTCATTGCTTTGATTTTGTTAACACTGAGTTATAAGTGATTCCAAAGTTGAAGCGCTCTCGTTCTGATGAACACGTCATACTTATTGGAAAGCTTAGCTGCATTCTGTTGTTTGAAGTGTTGGTAATTACTTTTCAAAAGAGTTTTTCCGATGCATCAATCTTCTAGGAAAGTATTGCAATCAACTTATTTGTGACACTGTTATATTGGTAGACCTGAGAACTGCCTTGGAGCAGAATTATGGAAATAATTTCTTTTCCATATAGATGAAATTTACAAGAGTGTTTAAAATAATGAATATGAAGGCACGACAAGTTTTCATTTAAGTGAAAATGTCTCGGAGGCACGAGTTAATGTGATATTGATAGTTTCCAAGATAAGGTTATCTTAAATGTTTTAATGGCAAAGGTTCAGTGTTATTGAAAACCTGATATTACGCAGCAGGAATATGTACAAGATCTGCGGGTAACGAAGGATACACTAGAGACAGCGGAATAAATGTTTTCTAGGAGATATGCGATGGATATTACTCTGCGACATAGAAAGCTCTGCAAATGACAATATCTTTGGAGAAATAAAACAGGCAACTGCTTACATTAACAAATATTGCAACAGTTTTCAATAAAGTTGTTGGATTGCTGTGGAGTTTCATTAAAATTGAACCAGAAAAAAATGATACCAGCACGTGTGTTACCATCAGCTGGCGATACAAAAATAGGTAATATATATTTTCTTCAAATTTAACTTGCATATTGAATATCATGCAGCATGCACAATTGTTTTCAAACTTTTTAAGTACAAAATGCATAAGTATTGTTAAAATTAAGATTTTAGAAAAATATGGATTTAGATTCTATTTGTATAAAATTTCAGCTCGCCCGCTTAATAGCTCGATAGGAAGAGTGCAGATCTATCGATTGCAGGGTCATGAGTCTGATCCCCAGGCAGGCCACATGTTCTCCATGACATTTTGATAAAAGACATTGCATCTGAAATCATTCCTCCTTCACCTTTGATTCATGTGGGGAAGTTGGCAGTTACTTGTGGAGAACATGTTTGTACTGGTACAGAGTCCAGGAACACTGGTTAGGTTAAGTGCCCACCATTACATAACTGAAATTCTGTTGAAAAACGGTTCTAAACCCAGAACAGAACATACTGTCTAAAAACGAAGATATGATTTTTAGTTACTCAGTATATGAGAACATCTTTGAGAAAGAGACCAGAATACAGCTGCAAGTACAGACATTGTACAAGAATGTTGTTTTACATCTTATGAAAACTTGCTACATATTTATAATATAGGCAAAACAGGACTGTTAGAATTTTATCAGAATATTAGAGCTGCAAGATGCATTTTGATCATGGTCTCCAAGCAACCATTTTTACTTAAAAGAAAAATTCAGGTACCTACAAGAAAACATAAAAGAATTAATGTTACAAGCAGTAGGTATGAAATTTTATATAAAGATAGTAAGAAACCTTACCATTTACTTCAAAATTCCGACAACCTAGTTCACTGAAATTGTCTCCTCATCTGAGCTCACCCTGTCTCGAGGTACAAAGTAGTGTCAACATTGTATTCTTGCATGCCAGACAGGATTTTCCTGTATTTTTGTCAGTGCTGGAAAAAACTTGTCTTACACATGGTTAAGATGACTCTCAGTTTGTTATTTATGAATGAATGCATAAAATTTCATATGCTTCTGTATTAAAATAATGCTTAAAAAGAAAAGCATTTTGTTTTATTTTATGTCTTCTGTTAATTCCACAATACAGTATGCAAGAAAACGAATCTGTCACTAGTTGAAGGAATGCCGTGGCTTGAAGTATCTAACTGTCTGTCAATGGTTTTGCAGTAAGTGAATGCAATTTGGAGATCTTAAACAGTTTTGCACAACATTTTTTGCGCATCTTTGTACATTTTCTCCCTGTACAACATACAAATTCAATGTATCATATTTTTGATACCACTGTTCCTCAAACAATAAGCTGCTGTCTGGGGATATTCATCACCATACGTGATAGGTCTTGTTTGGATGGAAATTACTGACCATTTTTACAGTTGTCTGCTTGCAAATACAAAACTTCCCGAAATTACTGTTGAGTGTGTGAAATTGCGAAATTTTCGTCATGCAAAATTTCCAAAGTTTCAGTACAAAGTACAAGTAAGACAAGGTCTATTTTTAACAGATACAAGATTGGAAAAGGAGCATTTATGCAAACTGTTTAAAATAGCTATCTATGGTGTTCTGTTTGGACATTGAATCCTAAACTGCGATGCATAATTGTACAATGATGAAAATGCAATGGCCCAATGATGAAACTGCAACGGTAGGATGGTGAAACGCAATGATAGGGTGGTGAAACACGATGGTAGGATGGTGAAACGCGATGATAGGATGGTGAAACGCGATAATAGGATGGTGAAATGCGATGGAAGGATGGTGAAACGCGATGATAGGATGGTGAAACGCGATGATAGGATGGTGAAACGCGATGGCAGGATGGTGAAACGTGATGGTAAGATGGTGAAACGCGATAATAGGATGGTGAAACGCGATGGTAGGATGCTGAAACGCGATGATAGGATGGTGAAACGCAATGGTAAGATGGTGAAACGCGATGGTAGGATGCTGAAACGCGATGATAGGATGGTGAAACGCAATGGTAAGATGGTGAAACGCGATGGTAGGATGGTGAAACATGATGATAGGATGGTGAAACACGATGGTAGGATGGTGAAACGCGATGATAGGATGGTGAAACGCGATTATATGATAGGATGGTGAAACACGATGGTAGGATGGTGAAACGCGATGATAGGATGGTAAAACGCGACGGTAGGATGCTGAAACGTGATGGTAGGATGGTGAAAACATGGTATTACATCAACATTTAACCTTCGTAGCATCTCAATGTCGCAGTTTCATCATAGTGCCATCACGTTTTCATCATATTGTTATCATCGTGCATCTCTGTTTAGTATTCAATTAAAAGTCATGATTGTCTATAAAGGAACATCGTAACTATTACATAGAGTTGATGATATTTTGAAGCTCGAAGTAATTTATTTTCTTATTGACAAAATGCACTGATTTACATGAATGGTAATGTTATTGTGTATTAGGGTTGAATGGTAATGTTATTCTGTAAGGGTTGAATGTTATTGTGTAAGGGTTGAATGGTAATGTTGTTGTGTAAAGGTTGAATGGTAATGTTGTTGTGTAAGGGTCGAATGGTAATGTTGTTGTGTATGGGTCGAATGGTAATGTTGTTGTGTAAGGGTCGAATGGTAATGTTGTTGTGTAAGGGTCGAATGGTAATGTTGTTGTGTAAGGGTCGAATGGTAATGTTGTTGTGTAAGGGTCGAATGGTTAATGTTGTTGTGTAAGGGTCGAATGGTAATGTTATTGTGTATGGGTCGAATGGTAATGTTATTGTGTATGGGTCGAATGGTAATGTTATTGTGTATGGGTCAAATGGTAATGTTGTTATTGTGTATGGGTCGAATGGTAATGTTGTTATTGTGTATGGGTCGAATGGTAATTTTGTTATTGTGTATGGGTCGAATGGTAAAGTTATTGTGTATGGGTCGAATGGTAATGTTATTGTGTATGGGTCGAATGGTAATGTTGTTATTGTGTATGGGTCGAATGGTAATGTTGTTATTGTGTATGGGTCGAATGGTAATGTTGTTATTGTGTATGGGTCGAATGGTAATGTTATTGTGTATGGGTCAAAGGGTAATGTTGTTATTGTGTATGGGTCGAATGGTAATGTTTTTGTGTATGGGTCGAATGGTAATGTTGTTATTGTGTATGGGTCGAATGGTAGTGTTATTGTGTATGGGTCGAATGGTAGTGTTATTGTGTATGGGTCGAATGGTAGTGTTATTGTGTATGGGTCGAATGGTAGTGTTATTGTGTATGGGTCGAATGGTAGTGTTATTGTGTATGGGTCGAATGGTAGTGTTATTGTGTAAGGGTCGAATGGTAGTGTTATTGTGTATGGGTGTCACAAATTGACATACGGGCCTTATTTTATATGTATTGTAAATGCAGGTATTGCATCATCTTTTTGTAAATTTTTGAGTTATTGAGGTAAATGTCAGATTTCACGCATGAAATACCTCTCATGTTTTTCTGTATTTCATAACTTAAATTTCCATGTAAATTTCATTAAATTCTGTTCAGTAATAAGAAAGTTGATATTTTATAAACTTCAGTAATTCGTGTTTTTATCCCCAAAACCACTATAAATGGGCCTCAAATTGTCAATTTAAATTCGCGCCAAAGTAGTTAGATTCCCCGGCTATATCGTGATCCCGTGAAATAGAAATAGTAAGAGTCCACGGCTTAGCCGTGAATCCCATGAACTTAGTATTTGGCGGGACATTATCCTTTAAATAGACTGGACTAGATATGCCTTGCGCACACCACCTTACGACTTTATAGAACGATCTATGTCTGAATTATTTTCTTGCTAGAAATTTATGCTCGATCGAGGTAAGAAATTTATTTTAGATTTTTGTATGATTTTGCATTACGATTTTTATTTGGTAAATTTTTGTTCATTCTACAGATTCTGTAACATTTATTTTCGGCATGTGATTTTAGCTAGTTTCGGTATGTTAGGATAATTTATTAAATTTTTCAGACTTTTGTAAATTATTTCGAAAGAGGAGTCTAAAATGTTTCATTTATATAAGATGTAAAATTTGTAACATGATATTTATAAAGTACTTTGTTTCAAAAACTTATGTCAAACATTTCGTTATTATGGAACGCCATACTGCATTGTATTGTTATGTATAAATTTATATGGCAAGTCTAGTACCATGTATATATTATTGTAATATGAAATTGTGTGACAGTCTATTGCATACACATACAATGTCCGTTTTAGTGTATGGCATTTGATATTATATGGATGCCAACTATCATGTAAACGTTTGATTTATATTGAATTTTGTTAATTTGTAGTTGTAAATAATGGCTGCAGTTTATCATGTCCGTATCTATAATGTTTCATCATATACTTTTCATATCATTTCATACTTTAACTTTAGTCTTTTAAGTAATAATTTTTGAAATAGGAAATAATAAGTGACGTTTTTTAACAGTGCGTTTGAACTTATACACAAAATTTTGTATAAAGCACGTATTATTTATTGAGCCTACGGGGAAAATGTGTACCCAAAAGGAGTTTTTTTAAGCCCTGCTTTTTTTTTGGGGGGGGGGGGGGGGGGGGGGGGTGGTTACAATTGTTATATTTTTGCTTCTCCGCCAAAACGTTTTCCGGGTATGTCAAACCCGGAAGTAAAAATCCCGAGGTTCACTTGCTTCACTCCCGGGATGTATATTCCCAGCGCAAGCTTTCGCCCCTGGTTGTCCCGAAAAGGGGCAAAACAGATTTTTTTTATCCCTGAAGTCACTCAGGGATCAATCACCTACCACCATGGGAGCCAACACGGAATAAACTTTTCAGGGTTTTTAAAGGGACTGAATTTAAAATCTGTTTTGTTTGTGCTACAAAAGTTCAAAATTTAAATTTAAAAGCCCTTGTCACGTCAATTAGAATGGGTATAAGAATTTTTGTATCTAGAGAACTGAATTTTTTTTTTCTTTTTTTTCTTATAATCGTTTTTTTTTTTTTCATATCTATTCTTGTTAATAATCATCTTTTGTAAATAAATTTGAAATATTGAAAGGGGTGTTGATTTTTTTTGGGGTTTTCTTCGCCGGTAGGGCCCCTTTCCGTCACAAGGGGTTCAATAAAAATTTTTGTGATGGGTCGAAGGGAAAGTTATGTGTAGGGTCGAATGGTAATGTTTTGTGTAAGGGTCGAATGTAATGTTATTGGAAAGGGGTTGAAGGGTAATGTTATTGTGTAGGGTCAATGAAATGTTTTTTGTATGGTCGAAGGTAATTTATTCTGTTGGGTAAGGTAAGTTTTTTTTTTAAAGGTCAAAGGGAAAGTTATTGTGAAATTTTTTAATGGTAATGTTTTTTTGTGTTGGGCGAAGGAAAGTATTGTGTGGGGCGAGGGTAATTTATTGTGAAAAGGGTCGAAATGGTAATGTTATTGTAAAAGGGCAAATGGAAACTTTTTTTTGTGTAGGGTCAAATGGAAACGTTATTGTGTAAGGATTGATGGTTTGTTATTGGAAGGTTAATGGAAAAGTTTTTGGTAAGGTGTAGGGTTTTGGCATTTGGTATTACAATAAAAAACCCTTTTATTCACAAATTTTAAATACCCCCGTAGTTTGGTAATCTGCCACTCAGAAATGTATTCCTAAACTTAGAAAAAAAAATTTTAGTAAATTTACTCGATTTTCACCACAACTATTTGGGGAACTGAAGCTGTCGCAGCACCTTGAGTCCGGCCCCCTTGGTTTAATTTTTGTGTAAAAGGCATATCTAGAAACAGGGCATATTTTGAATTGAACCTTTAACAAAAGGCTTCCCGGCCATTTTTTTGTTCTTATGAAAATTTTGTTTTTGTAGTTTTGTTTTTTTGTCGTTTATAGGGAAACGGCCCAAAAAAATTTTATAGACTTAAAAGTCAACTTTGATAATTACAGAAATTGCTGTTACTATTGGCAGGAGGAATTGCTTAATGAACCAAATTTTCCCTCTGAAGTAATAAATGATTCAGTCATTAATCAGCAGAATTGCCTTTCAACAGGCGATCTATTACTAATTAATTATTTTTTATTGTGACATGCTGCAATAAATAGTAAAATGCAGGTTGTTTCAAAAATATAATGTCAGTGGTTAGACATTTTTTTAGACATGATATATGCATGAAATGTTTTTGAAGTCTGTGTCTGCTGATAATGGTGCTCTTGTGTTCATTTTTACTGATCATCCACATTGAAATCAGTATAAATAGTCTGCCTTTTAAATACTTTCATATTAAAGGGGAGTAACTGCCTTTTAAATACATTCATATTAAAGGGGAGTAACTGCAAAAGCTCACAGAAATAACTAAACATACGTTTCGAAAAGGGATCAACTGTATTGTGTCTTTTTGTTCACCAAATAAAGTCAATAGAATGTAAATAATAAAAATTTTGCTTATAATGTTTTTATGACATTTTTAAAAAAAAGGGAAATTTTAATAGGTTTGTTTAAATAAAATCTGGCTTATAAAAGTTAAAGAAACCCAAAAAGTTCCTTCTAGGGCCTCTATATAATAAAAATGACCATCTGTAAAATTTTGGGTTGCAATGTCTTTTTTTAAAAATTTGGCCAAAAAATATCAGGTAAGTTTTTACGAAAGTTTTTAACATAAAATTGAAATCCAACAAAAAATTAAATCTGTTCCCCTCTTTCAGTAGTTTAAAATAGGGCAATAGCACATACACTATTCCCCTCAATGCCGTCACCCCTATTTTTAGTAAAAAACACTCCCCTTGGCAGAGAGTTTTTTCCCACCGATGGTAAATTTTTGTTTGGGGGTCCCCCCCCCCCCCCCCCCCTAAAAATTTGGGAATTTTTGAAAAAGGTTAAAAAAAAGGCGAAACTTGCCCCCAGGGTTGACCTTTTTATTAAATACATAAAGAGGTACAACCTTTATAAAAAAGTGTCGTAAAACCTTTAAATCTTTTGCTTTAAAAACACGAGCTGCACAAAAAGGAAAAATTAAATTGTTTTAAATTGAATTAGTGATTGGAAATTTAAAAAACTTACTGTAACAACAAATTTTCCAAAAAAAATACGGCTACCCTAACACCCTTATTTCTAAAAAAGAAAAATCGATATGAATAATCACCAAAGTCAACCATCGGGGTAAAGTTGCGACACTATAATATTTGGTTTTTAAAAATTAAATTTTGCTGATATTTCTATCTGGTGAATTACCTATTTATTTCAGGGGGGAAATAAAAAAATTTTAATCCCTCGGGTTAAGATTGTGTAACCCATGGATTCCCCCCAAATTTGAAAAAGAAATTTAAAAAGTCAGGGGTTTATTCAAAATCACGGTTTTTTTGGCCCGGGCTTGTAATGACAACAGCTTTCGGTATCAAAACTCATCAAGTGTGACTTATAAACGAAATACCCTTCTCAAGAAAGGAATAAAAATTGTTGTTTTAAAACCCCTTTAAAGAGTTGAAAGTAAACTAGGAACTAGAAAATTCCTGATTGTCAATAATTATCAGTCATTCAGGTTGAAAATATTGACAAATATATTGCAGAGACACTTTGGTGAAAATGATTTTATAACCGAGATGTAACAAACACTAAAGTTTTTTTTTTTTTTTAAATTTAAAAATTAAAATGAACTTTGAACAACTTTTCTCTCAAAAAAAATTTTGAGGTCTGATTAGAAACACCCCTTTTTGAACTTCTCTCAGTTTTTTTCACAGGGTTTTTTGCTTGCCCCTTTGACCAATAGAGCAAAAGTAAACAAACTTAAAATAACTTCTCCTTTTAAACTTTTTAATGGCCCCTTTCCCAAAATTTGGGCCTGTAGAAAAGCTTCTTTTTGGGGACCTCCTTTTTATACATCGGACCGCTTGGACCCTTTTTCAGGGCACCAGAAAAAAAATAAAAAACCTTTAAAAACTTTTTTTCATAAGAAAATGGGGGAACCCATCACCAGCTTGTTCTGTCCCATCTGTTAGGACTTAACCATCATTGTATGGGCTTGTACCATCCTTGTACGGACTTGGACCATCCATGTACGGACTTGTACCATCCATGTACGGGCTTGTATCATTCGTGTACGGGGTTGTACCATCCGTGTATGGCTTTATACCATCTGTGTTGGGTTTGTACCACCCTGTATGGGTTTGGGCCCACTGTGTAGGGGCTTGTGCCCTGTGTAGGCTTGTACCATCTTGTATGGGCTTGTGCCACGTGTAGGCTTATCCCACCGTTAGGGGCTTGTCCCACCCTTTATTGACTTGTCCCTTTCCATGTAGGGGCTGTATCCCCCTTGTAGGGCTTGTACGTTGACTTTACAACAAAGAACATTTGAACTGAAATAATTAATGCAAGTTAGCCTTGGAGTCAATAACAGATAGTTAGAAATTCTAGGACAGTTTGCTGATCCCCTTGCAGCTTGAGTGATAGTTATTTTACTGTAACATAACCTTTCAAACCTGTTTTAAGCAACTAGCCAAGGGAGTGACACAGTCTGGCTGCTTAATGCAGGTGATTTCTTAAGACAATTTGATAAAAAAGGTCAATTTTGGAAGTAAGCTAACAGGTGGCCCGTTTTAGACAGTTCATTTAAATTCCTTCAAAATTTCGATTTGAATTTCAGATAGGTGTAAAACCTCCTCCATTGCATGATCTCTTCATTTTCCTTTTTAAACCTGCCCCCCCCCCCCCCCCCCCGCCGGGCGGAGGATTAAAGGAATGGTGCGTCCCCCCTTTTTCGTCCGAAAAAAACGTGCCCCGGTCATATCTTTTAACCCATTGACATATTCCATATATTAAAAAAAAAGTTAAAAACTCCCCAAAGGCGATGTGCAAACCCATATTCCAACGTGCGGGGTAAAGGGGTAAAGGCACCTTGGGACAAAGGTCTGGAGGATATTTCGTGCCCGGTCCATATCTTTGAACCCCTTGCTTTTTCCATTATTACAACAAATGTTAAACCACCAAGGCGATGTGCAGACCCCATGTTCCAACTGCGCTGGGTAAAGGTAAAGGTCACATTTGGGGATAAAAGGCAGGGTGATTTTCGGCCCCGGCCCATATTTTTTTGAACCCCTTTACATAATTCCAAAATAAGGGTTTCCGCGAGGGGGCGACTTGAGGAAATGGGCGCCTAAAAACTTAAAAATCGCTAAAATCTAACCTAAAGCGAATGAAAGTCGCCCGTTTTTTCTTGTTTTCCGCACCCAATTAGTGCCCCGGGACTTAAATTTTTGAAAAACGGTGTCAAAAGGGTTGCAAATACAAAAACCACCCCGGTAGAAAAATTTAAGCTCCCCTACTTCAGGTACTGCGAGTTTTTTCCCGAGAAGTGTGAAAGCGAATAAAATCAGATACCCCGTTGATTGTGTTCAGCATTAGCGTCGCGTTTACGTTTTTTGACATTTCTTTTTTAATTTGCAACTTTTTCGAGTGGAAAAGAAAAGTTTTTTTTTTTAAAAAACTTGTTTAAAAACCAGCGTTTAAAATTGGAATTGTACACAATTATTGTTATCTATGATAAAAAACGACAGTAATGTTTACAATGTTTAAAATTGTTTCCTCGAAATTTTATTTGAAATGTATTTCAATTACAAAAATTTACTTTCATTTTTCATTCGAGTGAGATTCGACTTCCCGTGAATGACTGGGTGTTAAAAATAAACACTTCAAAACAAATATAAAAAAAATTGGCAGGTTACATTTCAGAATCGGCTAAAATTTAAAAACGTTTTTTTTTCCGAATTTTTTTAAAAAACAATAACCACTAAAATGGGAAATGACTAACTAAAAATGAAGGGCAAAATCAATACTTTAATCAAAAAACAAGAAAATTACAGCCCCTTTCGAATCACCCACATCATTGCTTAGGAAAAGCCCTTCCCCCACTTCCCTAAAGTCTCCCACTTCCCCCAAATCCTTGAGGGAGAAGTGATTTCCCCCCAAAAAAGGGCCCTAGCTACCCCCCATTTAAACCCCAAAAAATTTTAAAACTCCCCAAAGGGCGATGTGCAGAACCCATGTTCCAACTGCACTAATCATGGTCAGGTCACACGGGGGATCAAAGGGTCGGATGATTTTTTTGTGTCTGATCCAAATTTTTTTAAACCTTAAAGGATTTTGAAGTTACTTGACACAAATTTTTCACCACAAGATGACTTTCATGCGCATGTTTTTGGAGGCCCCTTCAGGCAAGGTCAAGGTAAAGGCCCCTATTGTATATTGCTCACCATTGCCATGGCTTGGTTTTTTTAATTTTTGTTTTTTTTTTCGCATATCTTTTTTTCCCTTTTCACTACTTTTTTTATTGAATATTTCCTTAATGATACTATAAATAGTTTTTTTTGCAACATTTTACCATTGTTGTAGGGAAAAAAAGACCCCCTTTTTTTTTATGTGGTAAAACAGGGATTTTTCCCCATTGTTAGGTGAAAATTTTGACAATCTGGATTATTTAACCCCCCGCCACAATTGGTGGGGGTTATAGGAAGGGGTCCCGTCCGTCGTTTGCCGTTACACTTTCGGTCCGCTCCATACTCCTAAACCCCTTGAAGGTTTTTTCACAAAACTTGGGTCAAATGATCACCTCACAAACATGTGCAAAACCCCATGATCACCACCGGCTCAAGGTAAAGGGTCAAAAACTCAGGGCAAGGGTTTGACCTTTCCCATTTTGTGCCCGCCTAAAACTCCAAAAAACCCATAAAGGAATTTTATAAAACTTGGGTCAAATAAACACCTTATAAAACGAGGCAGAACCATGATCAGCCATGCGGCTAAAGGGTCAAGGTCAAAACTGAAGGTAAAAGGGTTTACCCTTTCACTATCCAAAAACAGTGCCGGGGATTTAGCTTCTTTCAGCGCCTGTTCTATGAATATTCTGACTGTTACTATCATGGAAGCCAAAGTTTTAAAATTTTCCCTTTAGTTTTTCAAATTTTTTTTTTACTTTTTTTTGGAAATGTTCCCTTTTCCCCTTTTCTATTCCCAATGTAAGGAAAAGTTCCAGTCATTCAAAAGTTGTCTAATTGTTTTTATAGATATTGTTTTTTATTTGTTTGTTAAAACGTAAAAAAAAAATCATTTCCCATTTCCAGAAAACAAATCAATTTTTTCAAAAATTAGTTAAATTTTTTAACAAACAGCATGTTAACCAGCTCATTTTTTTTTGAAAAAGCCTTCGCTTTGCATGTATCTAGCATGAAAAAGTGACAAAGTTTTAGTGAGACGCATTTTAAAAAAATTTTAAACGAAACATTTTGCCACAGAACCTCATTCTTTTTCCTTTACTAACTCTCTGAAGAAACCCTATTTTACTTCATTTCTGCCTCCCTCACAAAAAAAAACCCTTTTACCGTAGATCCCCTTTATAATGGCATTTTTTTTACCCCCTGGACCACCCCCAAATCGTGGTGCGCAAAATACACAGGTAAGACAATTTTCCAACTTCAAAACAATTTTGTTACCGTGTTTGCCATTTGGTAAAGGAAACCTCCCCGCCCTTTCTGTCACCCCTAAAATCTAAGATTGCCGTTTCTCCCGAAAAAAAACGTGGTTTATTTTTTTTTCAAACAAAATAAATTTTTATATAAATTTGAATTTTTTGATGAAAGAAATGTTAAAAAATCACAAAAAAATGATACAAAAAAAGACGAGAAAAATCTTTTACCGAGATCAAAAAGTGAACAAAATAATTTACACGAGGTGATCTAAAAAAACCGGGAATTCTGGGGAATTTTACGTGACAAAAGACTAAAACAAACCTTTTGTTATTGGTTTTTAAATTTAGAAGCTCATTCATTTTTTTAAAAAAACCATTCCGAAATATTGAATCGGCTGTTTTTTTTTATTAAAATAGTTAATTAAAAAGGTAAAACAACAAAAAAAACAAATTTTACTGGTTTATTTTCGAGAAAACAAAAAACGATATACCGCGAGACGGCTGCCCTCCGCCGCGGAAAAAAGATTTTTTTACCGGGCGAGTAAACTCTATTCGTTTTTCCACCACCTCAAAATTGACCAAAAAAGTTTTTTTTTTCCCGGATTTTGGGGGCCCAAAATCGGGGGTCGCATTATACACGGGGGCGCAAACATGGGTATCAAAGTATTTACTTCCCTTCTGCCTTTTCCTCCGCAAAAACCCTATTTTTTCTCCCTTCTGCCTACCTCATTGCAGAAACCCTTTTATTTATTTCACTTTTTGCCACCCCATCTCGAACCTTACCCCTTTTTTTTTTTTGTCCAGAATTTTTATACTAAATCCCACTACCTTACCCTTTGATTTTTTATGATTTTTTTTACATTTAGCAAAACATTAACTGTATAATGTTGAATTTCTGCATATCTCAATTTTAAACACACATATTTTAAAGTAATAAAACGATTTTAAAAAAATTCATATTGGGTTGTTTTGGTTTTATTAATGAAAATGGGAAATTTCTCTGCCTACAATGGACCCATGTTTTAACATAATCATCTCCTATTATTTTTAGTATCGTTTTAATAAAAGGGAGGGTTTACTCTGGGTTTTAGTTTGTAACTAACTAAGGGAATTTTAAATTTATTTTATTTAACTTAAAGGGGAATTTCCATAGTTTTTTATGCCCCCCTTTCTGCGCACCCACACTTTTTATGGAAAAATGAAATGAAATCAAAATTTGTTTTAAACAGTTACAAAAAACTTAGAATGAGGGAATTTTTTAAAGAAAAAACATTTTGATAATTTTTATATAATTAAAGTTGGAAAGGGTTTATGTTTTATTGACAATAATGCCTACAGGGATCTTGCTATTTTTGTGGTTTGTTTTCACACGCATTTTAGTACAAAGACTGTTTTTCATATAATTAAAAAATTTCATTTGTACTGATAAACAAAATCACCTTTCAAATTATTTTTATTCAATTTAAAAAAGAAATTTAAAAATTTTAAAAAATTTTTTTTTAAATTTTAGCAACATACGAACAATTTTGGGGCCCGGGTTTGCGCCATTTCCGCCGAACAGGTGTTTTTTCCCAGCGGCCCCAAAAATAAAAAATTTTTCCGGTGACCCATACATTTTAAACCTTTTTTATGCTCACAATATAATTTCTATACACAAGAAGAAAAAGAAAAAATTTTTTATGAAAAGTTTTTTTTCAAAAAATTTAAAAAAAAAATTCTTCACAAGGGGATTTTTTATTGAAAAAAGTTACAAAAAAATTAAACAATTTTTTTTCATTTTTACCCTTTTGTAAGGGTAATATTACAAGTAGACTATGATTCAAATAATATAAATAATATCTGTAAAAAGAAAAAACCTTTGGCGCCTGGTTAATATTTTGGTTGGTATTTAAAAAAAGCAGAAAATTATAAAAATTTTAAAAATCCTGGGGTTTTTGAACAGTGGGTGGTTCAAACAATTTTTTCACAAAAACAAGCCTGGTGACCATTGTTTTTATTTGTTTTATTGTTTTCAGCACAAATTTTCCACCAAATGTGAATTTAAAAAAAATTCTAGAAAGGAAAAAAAATATAGGAATTCTCTTTAAGTACAATAACTCTGTCTTGAAGAATTTTAGAAATATCCCCTCTTTCATGCTTTATTTTGTAATATTTTAACATATAAATGGTAACGAGGCTCCTGCCGAGTTACCGCCTAAACTTCCCGAGAGCCTGAAATTTTAAAAATTTTTAAAAAATTGAAAGGGGAAATTTAATTTTTTTATTAATGATAGATAGCATGAAAGAAATGTACAAATTAAGAAACATCCTTATGTTAATTTTCCCTTTTTGGGGGGGCAAACAAAACCCCTTTATCAAAAACCCCTCCACTGAAAAAAAGAAGGGTGTTACAAAAATCCCCTTAAATTTTGCAGGGGGATCTAATCCCCTCTGTATTTTTCCTTTTTTTCATCAAAAATTAAATACAACATTTTCAAATTAAAAGTCATTGCATAAACACGTAAAACGCGCCTTTAAAAAAATAAAATAATTTGGGGCCTGATATCTTATATCATAAGAAAACACAAGGGGGGTTTTGATACCCCCTGCAAATGGTGAAGGGGGTTTTGTAACCCCACATTTTTTCAGTGGAGGGATTTTGATCAAAGGGGGTTTTAATACACTTTCCTTTTTGAACAGTCTTTAAATTTTTAACCTTCATTAAATTTTGCTCTCATCACAAGTGGTTTGGAACATAAATTTAATATACTCCTGTCTTTGTGTTTTTCACAAAACTTGTCCGCACCAAAGTTAACAGTTTTTTTAGCCGATCTTCACCAAACTTTGGGAAAAAAATTTTTGACTAAGTCCTCGGCCAAATTCGATTTCTATCCAAACGGGCCAAAGGGCCTTTGGATTATGGCCCCTTTAATTACAAAATACTGACCCAGTGATACAGTCTTGGTAAAGAATGACCCAGATACATAAAAAGGCGTTTAAATCCAAAACTTACTCCAAAACTATCACATAAAAATTTTTTTTTTTTTAAGGGAGACTCTTCAAATTTTTTTTGTGTCAAAAAAATAAATTTTCAAACAAGGGGGTTATGCCTTTTGAGCTCAGTAGGTGATTTATAACACACCAAGCATGTGCATTTAAAAAAAAAAAATTTTTCCAAGGCCAAAAAAATTTGGGTCGGGCCAAAATTTAGGGTAACATAAAAAAAAACGACTTACTGTCATGAATTTTGGCGTTGTGGGAACAGCCTTTTCAAAACTCCCCAGTTTTAAAAAAAATTTACTTTTCCCAACAAAAAAGGGAATTTAATAACTTGTACAATGAAGATGGCAGTTTAAAAAAGGCAAGCAAGAAATTTAACTGTCTTTTAATAATTTTTGAAATTATCTCCCCTTTAGTCTTCCTTTGATTTTCATTTGCTTCTTTTCCCTCATCTGGTTGGGTTTTTTGTTTCTCAATCTTGTGTTTAAATGGGTTCTGCAGAAAAATATTTTGGGACCAAACATTAAAGTTTCATTAAAATAACCGAGAAAAAAAACAAAAACTAAATGCACCTTTTTTTTGGGAAATGAGTGATTAAACTGATCATTTTCGTTACAAAGGGAACAAGCAAATTCAAAAAACAGTAAAAACCCCGCCAAATAGGGGACTTTTGTGAATGAGGGCACAAAAAGATTTTAAAGATTTTAATTTGTAGATTCACAAGCATTATACTGGACTTTTTAAAGATTTTTGGGGCAAAACAAATGAAAAACTTTTTTCCATTATTTCATATATTTGTTTAAATTTTTTTGAAGACTATTTATGATTCCTTTTTTTTCGTGGGAAAATTTTTGAATTTTGAAATAAACCAGGCAGTATTCTCAAATTTGAAAATTCTAAAAAATGTTAGGGCCCCCCCCACGGGGAAAAATTTGTTTTATTACTGAACACACAAATTACCCTTTTTAGGAATTTTTTTTAAAATAAGGGCAAAAAATATTTAAATTTTCCTACCCCCCCACAATCCATTTTTAAGATTATAGTTCATCCATTCTGGGAACATAAAAATTAAACTTCCCAAAACAAGGAAAAAAACTCCTTTACTGGGGGGGTTTTTTCAGGAAGCCATCAAAACCCAAAATGTTTTGCCCCAAAGGGGCCCTTCTTTCAAAAATTAAAATTTTAAAATTATTCCACGCTTTTTAAAAGAAAATTCCAATTTGTATAAAACATTTTAAATTTTGAAATTTCATACAATCATGTTTAAAAATTTTCATTACTCAGAATTTTTTTTTCGAAATAAAAAAATTGTAAAAAAAATGCTGCGTTTGATAAAGCAAAAAAAAACTTGAAACACTCCATTTAAAAACTTTCAGTTTTAGGGCCCTTTTGGGTCAAAAGTAACACACCTTTCATAAATTTTTTGATATAAAAAAAATAGATGAATGGGTTTTTGACAGCATTAACAAAAATTAACCTAACTCACTCAAGAGATGAGGCATGGTCAAAACTTGATCGTGCCCCATGTGGTTCTTGGGCGATCTGTGTATGAAAAGAATTGGAACCACTGCCTTACCTTGCTGATCAAAAGGTGCAAAAGGGTCTTAACCTTGGTTTTTTCCGAAATCTGGAATTTCCCCAGGGAAAGCAAATTTTTATTTCCTACCCTGTTTTATTTTGATGTAAAAAGAGAATTTAAACCAAAAATTTTAGCCTGTTTGGTGCCATATAACCATTACTGTGTTGGTGTGACGTAAAACCCAAATAAACAAATAAACAAAACTTGATCGTATCATTTTGAGCAATGGTACTCAGGTGAGCGATACAGGGCCATCATGGCCTTCTTGTTCTCAAAATGTAAGGCTAAGCATTAAACAATGAAACAGCAACAAAAATATCCTGAGTTGATGGATTCCTTTTCACACACTCTGAGCCCCCACGCCTGACTTTGGGATTACTTTTCTCGTGTTTTGGGATTATTTTAGGTTTTTAAATTTTGAGAATTTAGTAATATCCCAAATTTTCAGTAACTTGTTTATGGACCTTCCCATTGAAAAAAAAAAGAGGACAACCTTTTTATCATAATATAAATAAGATAAAAATTTTTAAAACAAAATTTTTTTTTTCTTTTTTCGTTGCAATAACTTGTTAAATTACATGGAAAAAAACGTATTTTCTTTTTTCAGCAGCGCAAAAGCAAGAGAGTTAACTTTTTTGCTGATTCTTTTCTTTTTTCCCGTTTAAAATTTACCCCCCTTAGATTCTGAGTGAGGCAAAAGGGGCCGTATTTAATGTTTCCAAGGGTCTTTCTTTAAACGTCTTTAAATTTTTGTTAATATTGGTGTACTGTCCCAAGGGATTACCATTTTTTTTTTTAAAAACTGAAAAGGTTTTGCGTTTTAAACTTTGTAACACCAGATACATATTTTTCTATATTATCACAGACTGACAACCTAAACACAGAGCGTGCTACCTCACATTGGGCCCCATATGTTGTCATGCCACTGGAAAAAAAAAGGGGGCAAGAAATAGGGAAATCCTGCTGTCCCTCACACTGTTCCAGTCCATAACTCTGCCCCCATGAGGGTTTTTAAAAAACTTGGCACAAATGTTCCCCATAAAATAATTGGGCTGCTCAAAACACGCCCCCTAGCTCCAAAGGTCAAGGGCACTTTAAGGTAAAGGTCAGTTAAAACCCCCCACCAAACAAACACATTTAAAAAACCACCTTTCGAATTTGGTCTTTTTTTATCTTTCTGGTGACTTTTAAATCAGCTTTGAACACATTTTGTTTATATCTTATTTTTAATTTCTACAAAATGAAAGGACAAGAGTTCAAAAAATATGAAGGCCTTTCTTAAATATATTTCAGGTGTAAGTGCCTTATGCAGCCATACAGATTTGGGGCCGTGCTTTGCCAAGAAGAAAAGGGCCCCCAAAAATTGGGGATCTAAGGAAAAAAGATAGATAAACAAAAAATAAAAACAGCAGCTCGCCGCAGAAATTTTTGCTTTAAAGACTTTTTCTGTATCTGATGAGGACTTTATCTACATTAAAGTTGAGTAATTTTTTTAGCCCACCATCATCAATGTGGGGTATTAAAATCCTGCGTCCGTTCAGTCCATCCATCCGTCCTTAACAATTTTTCCGTTATCGCATCTCCTCAAAGCTACGGTGGGGTTAGACCAAACTTTTCAAATGAGTTTGACCCTAGGTGCCCCCTGAAAAACAGACTGGGGTTTAGCAAAAATAAGTGATTATGGCCCTTTTTTTATTTCTAAATTTAAAATAGTTATATAGGGAAAAACTTTTAAAAACCCTTTTGTCCAAAAACCCCAGAGCCCCGGCTTTGTATTTGGTCTGAACATCACTAGTGGTCCTCTACCGATGATTTAATTTTTTTTTCCCCGGGGTCTAATATGGCCCCCCCCCAGGGGTCACGGTTTTATAGACTTAATAGGGAAAAAATTTAAAAACCCTTTTTCAAACCAAGGGGTTAGGGGTTTGAATTAATGTGACCAACTAGGGGCTTTTACAAAGATTGTTCAAATTACCCCCCCAAGGGGCAAATATGTCCCCCCCGGGGGGCACAGGGTTTTCATAGAATATATAGGGAAAAACTTTTAAAAATTTTCTTGTCCAAACCCCAAAGCCAGGGGGTTTTGGGATTTGTAAATTTGCATCAAACTAGGGTTTTCTACCAAGTTTTTTTAAATTATCCCTCTAGGGCAAATAGACCCCGCCCGGAGGGCACAGGTTCATTAGACTTTATAAGGGAAAACTTTTAAAAACTTCTTTTCAATAACCTAACATTCAAAAATTTAACCCGTAGGTTTTGATGGCAACTGAACCTTGACATGATTACCTTTTTTTACCCTTACCTACTTCACATTTCTGTTTCACAGCCCTTTAAATTTTGACCACATGCTATTTTTTTTATGAAACAAACTTTTACCTTGACTTGACCTTCTTTCACATTTTTTTGCCCACCACACAATGGGGGGCTATTTAAACACCTCATCCGTGGCCGTCGTCCTTTTCCCCCCCTCCGTCCCCCATTCCGTCCGTCCTTCCGTTAAAAAATTTCTCGTTATCCATCTCCTAAAAACTACCAGGGGGGTTTTTTACCAAACTTTTTCTAATATGTATTGGGACCCTAATTGTTCCCCCTGAAATCAACTTTCAACAATTTTTGAATTTGTTAGGCCCTTTGTTTATTTCTATAATTTTTCATAGATTTTTTATAGGGAAAAACTTTGAAAAACTTCTTTCCAAAACCACAGAGCCCAGATCTTTGATATTTGGTATAACATCATTTAGGGTCCTCTACCCAAATGATTCAAAAATTTCCCGGGGCTAATAGGCCCCGCCCCCCGGGGGGCACATGGTTTTAAAACTTATAAAGGGAAAAAAATTTGAAAAACCCCTTGTTTAAAACCACAGGGGGCCCAGGGGTTTGATATTTTGTATGTGCAAACCCTCTAGTGGTCTTCTATAAAATTTTCAAATTATCCCCCAGGGGCAAATATGGCCCCCCCCCGGGGGGCACATGGTTTACATAGACTTATATAGGGAAAAACCTTGAAAATCTTCTGGTCCAAACCACAAAGCCTAGGGCTTTGGCATTTGTAATGTAGCATCATCTAGTGGTTCTCTACCAAGTTTGTTCAAATTATCCCCCAAGGGTCAAATATGGCCCCGCCCTGGGGGTTACATGGTTCATATAGACGTGTATAGGGAAAAGCTTTTAAAATTTTCTTGTCAATAACCTACAACATTCAGATTTGGACCACATGTATGGTTTTGAGTGGCAAGATGAACCTTGATATGAGTTGACCTTGATTTTGACCTAGTGACCTACTTTTACATTTCTGTAGCTACAGCCTTCAAATTTGGACCACATGCATAGTTTTGTGCACTGAAAAAGACTTTGACCTTGACGTTGACCTAGTGACCTACTTTCACATTTTTGAAGGTACAGGCTTCAAATTTGGACCACATGCATAGTTTCATGTTCTGAAATGAAATTTGACCTTGATTTTGACCTAGTGACCTACTTTCACATTTCTCAAGCTACAGCCTTCAAATTTGGACCATATGCATAGTTTTGTGTACCGAAACAAACCTTGACCTTTTCATTGATCTAGTGACCTACTTTCACATTTTTGAAGGTACAGGCTTCAAATTGGGACCACATGTATAGTTCTGTGTTCCGAAATAAAAATTGACCTTGATTTTGACCTAGTGACCTACTTTCACATTTCTCGAGCTACAACCTTCAAATTTGGACAACTTGCATAGTTTTGTGTACCGAAATGAACTTTGACCTTAAGATTGACCTAGTGACCTACTTTTACATTTCTATAGCTACAGGCTTCAAATTTAGACCACATGCATAGGATTGTGTAACGAAACAAACTTTGACCTTGACATTGACCTAGTGACCTGCTTTCACATTTTTGAAGTTACAGGCTTTAAATTTGGACCACATGCATAGATTTGTGTTCTGAAGTGTAATTTGACCTTGATTTTGGCCTAGTGACCAACTTTCACATTTCTCAAGCCGCAGCCTTCAAATTTGGACCACTTGCATAGTTTTGTGTACCGAAATAAACTTTGACCTTAAGATTGACCTAGTGACCTACTTTCAAATTTCTCAAACTACAGCCTTGAAACTTGATGCACATGCATAGTTTTGTGTACGAAGAACTTTGTCCTTGAAATTGATCAAGTGACCTACTTTCACATTTCTCAAGCTACAGCTTTCGAATTTGGACCACATGCACAGTGTTGTGTACGGAAATGAAATTTGACCTTGAGCTAGTCATTAAGTCTTGAAATTTGGAACACTCAAAAATGGCACATTGGTGGGCGCCAAGATCACTCTGTGATCTCTTGTTGAAGGTACAGGCTTCAGATTTGGACCACATGCATAGTTTCTTGTTCCAAAATGAAATTTGACCTTGATTTTGACCTAGTGACCTACTTTTACATTTCTCAAGCTACAGCCTTCAAATTTGGACCACATGCATAGTTCTGTGTTCCTAAATAAAATTTGACCTTGATTTTGACCTAGTGACCTACTTTCACATATCTGTAGCTACAGCCTTCAAATTTGGACCACATGCATAGTTTTGTGCACTGAAAAAAAACTTCGACCTTGACATTGACCTAGTGACCTACTTTCACATTTTTGAAGGTACAGGCTTCAAATTTGGACCACATGCATAGTTTCGTGTTCCAAAATGAAATTTGACCTTGATTTTGACCTAGTGACCTACTTTCACATTTCTCAAGCTACAGCCTTCAGATTTGGTCCACATGCATAGTTTTGTGTACCGAAACAAACTTTGACCTTTACATTGACCTAGTGACCTACTTTCACATTTTTAAAGGTACAGGCTTCAAATTTGGACCACATGCATAGTTCTGTGTTCCGAAATAAAATTTGACCTTGATTTTGACTTAGTGACCTACTTTCACATTTCTCGATCTACAGCCTTCAGATTTTGACGACTTGCATAGTTTTGTGTACTGAAATGAACTTTGACCTTAAGATTGACTTGGTGACCTACTTTCTTATTTCTGTAGCTACAGGCTTCAAATTTAGACCACATGCATAGGATTGTGTACCGAAACAAACTTTGACCTCGACATTAACCTAGTGACCTTCTTTCACATTTTTAAAGGTACAGGCTTTAAATTTGGGCCACATGCATAGATTTGTGTTCTGGAGTGTAATTTAACCTTGATTTTGACCTAGTGACCTACTTTCACATTTTTAAAGGTACAGACTTCAAATTTGGACCACATGCATAGTTCTGTGTTCCGAAATAAAATTTGGCCTTGATTTTGACCTAATGACGTACTTTCACATTTCTCGAGCTACAGCCTTCAAATTTGGACCACTTGCATAGTTTTGTGTACCGAAATGAACTTTGACCATAAGATTGACCTAGTGACCTACTTTCACATTTCTGTAGCTACAGGCTTCAAATTTAGACCACATGCATAGGATTGTGTTCCGAAACAAACTTTGACCTTGACATTAACCTAGTGACCTACTTTCACATTTTTATAGGTACAGGCTTTAAATTTGGGCCACATGCATAGATTTGTGTTCTGAAGTGTAATTTAACCTTGATTTTGACCTAATGACCTACTTCACATTTCTCAAGCTACAGCCTTCAAATTTGGACCACTTGCATAGTTTTGTGTATCGAAATAAACTTTGACCTGAAGATTGACCTAGTGACCTTTCAGATTTCTCAAACTACAGCCTTCAAACTTGATTCACATGCATAGTTTTGTGTACAATGAACTTTGTCCTTGAAATTGATCTAGTGACCTACTTTCACATTTCTGTAGCTACAGCTTTCGAATTTGGACCACATGCATCGTGTTGTGTACGGAAATGAAATTTGACCTTGAGCTAGTCAGTAAGTCTTGAAATTTGGAACACTCAAAAATGGCACATTGGTGGGTGCCAAGATCACTCTGTGATCTCTTGTTAAAAATAAACTTTTTATGAAAGATTTGCATGCTGATATCTTTAATATCAAAAACAAGCGGCGTTTGTTGTTATTTTGCTTGCTAATCATGACTTGCATTTTAAATTTGCCAGTATCATTAAAATGATTTGTGAATGCCCGACTTTTAATATCCTTGCTATAAATTTTATAAAAAAGGACTTTGTAAACTGTCTGTAAGATTGTTTAAGAGATAGTTGCAGGAAAAATACTGTGTCTCAGAGAGGACCTTGTTTAATGGTTTTGTAAAATATAGACCTTTGTCATCGCTTCTGTAAGAAGAAAGAACTAGCTAAAGAGTTGATGAAATAAAAAACTTGGATCTTTTTCCATGGTATATGACCTTTTTGTGTTGATTTGCCATAAAATGCAACTCACTCACTCTGCATAATGACAAATGCCTATTTTTTAAACAGATGCATTATTTAAGGACTTTGTCCTCTTTTCATGCTTTCAACTGAGTCATTGATCAAAATCTAGAGGAAACTAGTCTTGGTTCTCTTTCCAAAACACAAAATTTCCATGTTAAACAAATGTTGAAATAAAGCCCTTGATCCTCTTTCTTTTATGCAAAATCCCTTAATAAAACTTAGCGAAACAACTAAGTCCTCTTTCTGTTACACAAAATTTGTCTTATATGGAATAAAATATTGTGAAATAAAGAACTAAGTCCTCTTTCGGTTGCACTAAACTTGTCCTATGTGGAATAAAATTGGTACTCTTTCTGTAACACAAAAGGACCTTGCTAAAGCATTGTGAAATTAAAAGAACTTGGTTTTCTTTCTATTACACGAAGGACAAGTTCCATTATTTCACTTTCTAATGAAGGCATTCTGTGTTCACAGAAAAAGGACCTAGCCATTAACATTTTCCACTAAAACTAATTAGTGAAAGGAAGGGCTTGATTGTCAAGTTACAAAAATATCCTTGCTTAGGAGTTTGTAAATTTATGGATATAGTCCCCATTCTGTGTCATTAAAGCTCTTACTATAAAGAAAGTCTTCCTCAAAAGGTTCTGAAATGGACAGATTGAATAGAGGACTTTTGTCTGCCTGTAAATCTTGTTGAGCTCTTATTCAGTGTTCATAATTATGCAAAATGTACTTCAGGGCTTCATTGGTCAAATGCTTAACATTGCTAATTTCGAATCACTGCTTCACGTCCCCATCGGTTCGAAACCTGTCTTAAGAGTGTTGCATTTATTCATGTGAGGAAGACAGAAAGTGTGCTTAATGAATCTGGGCTTCATTCTATCATGGGAATTGTGGTACAGTACAGAATCATTAGCATTTGTACATAAAGCATATGTTAATCCCTTCTTTAGTTGTCAATAAAATCAGGATGTAGAACTTCCACACAGCTTAAAAGATGCTAAACAACTAAGAAAATTGGCACCTTCTTTCAGGACATATAAGATCAGTTGTGTTGTTGTTTTCCTCATGGCTTCTGAGAAATGACATGGCAGTTATATGTTTTTTGTAATGAATTCTCAGGTCTGTTGTAAACCTCTTTCGTTAGACAAACAGGAGAGAATGGAATAAAAAAGTAACAGACTTGAAGAAGAACTTAATAATCAAGCAGACTGAGATTAATTGTTCCAGGGAAAGACACTTTCCTCCATCTAATTAAGGCATGAGGGTGATTACATTTCTGTCTGTACTTTGTTGTTGGTGTTTATCTTCAGATTTTGTTGATTCTTTAGATTTGTATTTTTATTATGTTTGAGATTTCACGGGTAACTCTAAATAATTTTTGTACACAGGTGTAATATCATAAAATACAGGTCAAATTTGACTTTGGCTACAAACCACAATTTTTTTTTGACATAGTTATGGCCCCTTTTTAACTTAAAATTTGCCATATTTCTCTGACAAGGCCTTATTGTGGGGGTATTATTCATCACTCCTGTGACGGTTCTAGTTTAATATATAAATAGACTCTAGTAGGCATCCGCATTAGCATTGATGGAGTCTTTTGTTTAGGTCTACTTTTACTTCAAAACTGTGAAACTGTGAACATTGAAACTTTGCACACTTGTTTCACATAATCAATTGCACAAGTAGGCCAAGAACCATAACTAGCATGCATTTTCTAAGAATTATGTTTCCCCATATTTGATTTTGTCTTTGTTGCCTGTCTGTCATAAAAGATTTTTAGAACTACTAAGAAAAAACCAGTTAACACTTTGTTGGCCTTATTTTCTATCAGATCTTAGTATGAAACCTGGTCAGAATGGGTGTCTTAATGAAATCTAGGTCAGGTTATAAGCCATATATTAAGCATAGTCAGAATGTCATTTTTTTTAGACCTAGGTCTTGTATGGTAAACATAAGGTTAGGTGAATAAAACATGACCTTCATGGCTTTTTTGTTGCAGTGAAGGATTGCAAAGGAATTTGTAATAACAGATGGCAAAAACTTCAGCAATAAAGGTTGAAAAAGACTGTTGTAGTAAAAAATGGCAAAGACTTGTCCAGTGAAAGGTTGCAAATAGTTTTGTAATATTTAACCCTTAGCCTGCTAAATTTCTAAAATGGACTGGTCCATCATTCAATTTGAGCAATATTATTTATCATTTGAGGGGGTGTTCACTGAAAATTTACTGATTGAGTAGCGAACAGTGCAGACCATGATCAGACTGCACGGATGTGCAGGCTGATCTTGGTCTGCACTGGTCGCAAAGGCAAGACCACTTGCCGCCAGCAGGCTAAAGGTTAAGCATGGCATTGACATTTGATTTTTAATCCCCTGCAACTAGTGGTGGGGGGTTATAGGAATGGTCTCCGTCCATGCGTCCGTACATAACATTTTGTGTCCGCTCTGTATCTCCTAAACCCCTTGAAGGATTTTCATGAAACTTGGGTCAAATGATCACTTCATCAAGACAATATGCAGAACTCACGAGTCAGCCATGTTGGCATATGGTCAAGGTCACAACTCAAAGTCAAAGATTTGAGCCTTCCATTTTGTGTTCGCTCTGTTATAATCTCTTAAACCACTTGAGGGATTTTCATGAAACTTGAGTCAAATTATCACCTCATCAAGATGATGTGCAGAACTAATGAGTCAGCCATGTCGGCTCAAGGTCAAAGTCACAACTCCAGGTCAAAGGTTTAAGCCTTCAATTTTGTGACCACTCTGTGAGTATCTCCTAAACCCCTTGATGGAATTTCACGAAACTTGGGTCCAATGATCACCTCACCAAGACGATGTGCAGAACCCATGAGTCAGCCATGTTGGTGCAAGGTCAAGGTCACAACTCAAGGTCAAAGGTTTGAGCCTTCCATTTTGTGTCCGCACTGTATCTCCTAAACCCCTTGAAGGATTTTCAAATTCATTTATGTCATCATACATGGACTATAAGATATACTTAACAGCATCAATGCTTCCACCCAATACCATCAACCCTTTCACTATCCATAATGGCGGCGGGGGATATAGCTGTCTTTTAGACTGCCTTTTATAATGAAAAAATGGTATTGCCTTTTGACATAAGAAATGGCAATGACATTTGTAATAAAGAATGGTAAAGCCTTTGTACATAAGTGATTGCAATGACATTTGCATTAAAGGGTGGTAAAGTCTTTTGACATGAGTGATTGCAATGACATTTGCATTAAAGGGTGGTAAAGTCTTTTGACATGAGTGATTGCAATGGCATTTGCAATAAAGGGTGGTAAAGTCTTTTGACATGAGTGATTGCAATGACATTTGCATTAAAGGGTGGTAAAGTCTTTTGATATGAGTGATTGCAATGACATTTGCATTAAAGGGTGGTAAAGTCTTTTGACATGAGTGATTGCAATGGCATTTGCAATAAAGGGTGGTAAAGTCTTTTGACAAGGTGTTTTGCAATGTCATTTGTAATGAAGAATAGCAAAGCCTTTTGGCATAAAAGATTGCTATGCCATTAATTTTGTAATAAAGGATGGTAATTAAAGCATTTTGATATAAGAACAGCCTGTATAGTTAATAGATGCAATATATCTTTGCTCAGAATTTAGTAATAGAGTTGTCTTTTTTGTTGAAACACAAAAACTTGTGTGCCAGAGTAGAATAAAGTATGTTAGTTAAAGAAAAAGTCTGTGCTCAAGAACTGATGAAGTACAGAACTTGATCACCTAAATTCTGTTATCAAAACATCATTGCTAAAGAATTAATAAAATATTGATAGATTTAGTCCCAATTATTTGCCACAAAAGCAGGTGCTGAAAAAAGGCCTCTTTCTGTAACACAAAACACCCTTGCTATGGAGGTTGGATAATTAAGGCGCTTTGAATATTGTATTTTTTGTGTGTCAGTGAAACATGCTGAACTGATGTTAATATGATTTTCTGATTATATATGATTGTAACATGAGCATTTTGTTTCAGTGTGGATACAATAATGTATTATATGCAGTTTCCTGTGAAATATGAAGTATTTATTCATTTATCCTGCTAGCAAAATGGACTGGAAGTGGTCAATAAATTCAGGATGTAGAATTTCCGGATAGCTTCAGAATGATAGACAAATAGAAAGTTGCCGTTTTCTTTTACAACTTACAGGGTCAATTGTATATAGTTTTCATCAGACAGCTGAGTAGTAACATGGCAGTTATATGTTTTTATATAATTATGGATGGCACACTCTTGTAAAGATTTCTCAAGTCTGTTATAAAAGTCGGTTGTTAGACAAATTGGATAGAATGGAACCATAAAATAACAGAATTCAAAGTACTAGCTTTCAAGCAGACAGATATTAATTGTTCTAAGGAAAAGCACTTTTCTCTATCCAATTAAGGCATGAGCATGATTACACTTCTGTCTGTATTTTGTTAATGGTGTTAGGAAAGGTATGTTTCCAGTTGTACTTTCTACCTTTTTAGCTTACCTGATACCTGGGTAATGAACAGAACTGAAGAGCAGAAGAGCTGTGAACTATGTCATGAATGGATCCAAAATTTTGGGTTGGAAAGCATGGGTGTGGAATTCCTATGCCCAGCTTGTCCAACTCGGGACTTTTTCACTGCGGACAAGTGTGTTTTTTCATTTCATTTGTCCGTGGACAAGCATAAATTTTCAGGTGTAAAAATGACAATAGGGAAGGATAATTTAGAAACACTGTTAATTCAAGTTTATACAGTTTATAAAATTATTTAACATACGAAACGAAACAAAAGTTTTACCCGCCGAGAGCATCTTGATTGCTGCAGGTTTGGGAAAACCATACACTTGCGTCTTAATTTAGCATCTCTTTCCACATTCTGATCTTTATCTCAGTCTTTTGTGATTTTGCACTCTGTATAGAAACCAGAATCGTTAATAATTTTCACAAACTTTTGGACAACTTTGTCTGCCGACAAAAATGAGAGTCTGCACTCAACAGTCAGGCAAAAACAAAAATAAAAAGCACAAACAGCTGGTGAGTACAAGTCAGAAAGTATATTTAGTCCTGATTTGGCTCACATAGGCAGTACTTCGGGTATTTCTGTTAAGTCATGTTCCACTGCCTCGCAGACGTGACTTAAAGACCTGCTCCAGTCCTACCTTTTAACCTTAAATTCTCACTGAAAAAGCATAAAAATCCTGACTATGAACAGTGACGCCTATCAAAATAGAGTCTATTTTATATAAAATTCTATATAAAATAACTGTGGTTTTGCATGCTAAAGTGATGTGCGTGGTCATTAACTGTTACCTATTGTAATCATGGGTTGCATACACACGATAGAATTTGAATAGCCATGGAGCAGGGCTTTAAATTCAGACTAAAGCGTTGGGAGCTTATTTTTGTCACAGTTACAGTATTATTGTCACAGTTACAGTAATACACTGTATTATGTTTGCCTTTGTCACTACCTGTAGATCATTGTCCGAAATAAAGAATCATTGGCAGTTTCATTCAGGTTTTAATATTGAAAATTCAGGCAAGTAAATTTTTACTGTGGACAAGTAGATTATTGGGATTTCCGCAGCCCTGGAAAGAGGGACAGTGCGACTGTTTTTGCACTGTATATTACTTAAATTAAGACATGCGATTGAATCAAGCTGAAAATGTCATGCTTTTAGCTGCAGTTAAAATGAATATCAATCCCTGAATAAATTTAATGATTATGTTATATGAGCAGAGTGTTTTTGTTTGTTGCTGTTGCCTAGGAATAATACCTAAGGTGGTTGTAATGTAATTATGATTTGGAGCGGAGTAAGGAAAAACCTGCATATGCTTCAAGCTTTCATTGTCATAGGAGTATGGCTTTTGTGGTATTAATTATATGAAATTATAATGTGTGAGGGAAGTAAAAAGAACATATACAGGTATCATGCTATTAGATTTCGCCTTTCTCTTGTAAAAATATAACAGTTAATTCTAACTATAGAGAAGAGTATGCACCTCTTGGTAGTGATATGTCTTTATGATGTGGGAGTGAAGCGAACAGAAAATTTACTTTAAGTGCAATGAAGGGAATTCCATGCATCCATGTAACTAGTTACAATGAAAAATGCAAATGAAATAAACTGAAATATATATATATATTTATTTTATGCTAACTAATGAAATACTGTATTCTATCAGTTAAATATTTTCATATCTCATCGCTCACACTGTGAAAATATGGAATCTATATTTTCACACTGTGAGAGATATGAGCTCCGCCCCCTCATACATTGTGTATGAATTTTAAATTATTTGCTTAAAACAGGATGAAAATTATAGTCGCGTTTTGTTCTTTATAGTATATTTCTCGATTCAAATTATTTTACTTAAAGAGAATTTCATACAGTTATGCAGCAAAATATAAAACAAAATGGAACTTTGTTGCATGCGTCTTTATAACGTCACATCAGTCTGAGTCTGTCTGTTTACGCGGTCTGTTTCCCGGCTGAGATTAAAACAGTTGCAAAATGCATTTCTCACGTAATTGGCTAAATAAAAAAATTGTTGTTTTCGTGATTGGATTTCACTCGAAGTGAGAAATTTTCACTTTTGCACTGCGTAAAGCGCTCGTGAAATATTTGAAATTTCTCACTTCATGAGATATATTCCATATCACTCAAAAAAAAATATCCTCTATATATATTGCTTAATGCACTATACCTTTCTTAAATAGAAGAATTATCTCTCAGTTTGACACAAAAGGTATAGTGGGTAGATTCAAATGATGAATACATTTTGCCTAGAGGCATAGTCGCTGTTCAGGTAGAAGGAAGCTATCGATTTAAATTTATGCGTCGGAAGCTATCAGCATTGTTAAGGCAGTCAGGTAGCTATCGCATTGTTAGCAGTCAGGAAGCTATCAGATTTTAGGCATATGAACGCTGTAAATATTGTTAAGGTAGCCTAAACTTTAAAGGTAGTAGAAAGCTGTAAATTTGTTCAGTTAGTGGGAAGCTGTAAAATTGGTTAAGGAGTCATGAAGCTGTAAAATTGTTAGGTGTCAGAGATGTATTAATTTGTGAGAGGAATATACTACATTTTTTAAGGTAGTTCAGGAAGCTATTAGCATTTGTTAAGGTAGATTGGGGAAGCTGTTAGCTTTTGTAAAAGTAGTCAGGGCAGCTAGCAACATTTTGTGGTAGTCAGGGAAGCTATCAACATTTGTTAAAGTAGTCATGGAAGCTTCAGTATTTGTTAAGGTAGTCTGAAGATGCTATAACATTGGTAGTGTCAGGGCAAGCTTAACATTTGTTAGGTAGTCAAAGGTACTTAAACATTTGTTAAGGTAGCATGAACACTTACTTCTGTAAAGGTAGTCAGGGAGCTATTAACTTTTATGAAGATAATAGGGACCTACATTTGCTAAGGTAGTTCAGGGAAACTATCAACATTTGTAAGGTAGTCAGGGAAACCTATCAGACTTTGCTAAAGGTAGTCAGGAACTATCAACATTTGCTAAGGTAGTCAGGGAAACCTATCAACATTTGTTAAGGTAGTCAGGAACTATCAACTATTTGTTAAGGTAGTCAGAGAAACTATAACATTTGTTAAGGTAGTCAGGGAAACCTATCACATTTGTTAGGTAGTCAGAAGAACTATCAAACATTTGTTAAGGTAGGCAAGGAACCTATCAACATTTGTTAAGGTAGTCAGGAAACCTATCAACATTTGCTAAGGTAGTCAGGAAACCTATCAACATTTGCTAAGGTAGTCAGGAAACCTATCAACATTTGCTAAGGTAGTCAGGAAACCTATCAACATTTGTTAAGGTAGTCAGGGAACCTATCAACATTTGCTAAGGTAGTGAGGGAAGCTATCAATATTTGTGAAGGTAACTAGGGAAATTTCAACATTTATTAAGGTGGTTAAGCATATTTTGGGACATTTGATAGAAATGAAGTAACAGTGTATAAAATTGGCTGACATTTGTATTTGCTAAAAATGTGATTTGGCAAAAAAAAAAAACACTTAGGATGTGGTCTTTTCTTTTATGTATAAAAGCCATGCTTACAGCATGCATGCCAAACCAGGTATTTTCCAAAATAGCCTACCTTCTTACACTATGGAAGTTTGAAATTGACCACTGAGCACAAACTGTGTTAGTGAAGCTAAAACCCTAGCAAAACAAAACATATTCACTTACAGAAACAGAAAAAAACTTATAATACATTCGCATGTCTTCTTTTGTGCAATTCATATGATTTGCATGACCATTGAAATATGTTTTTAAAATTTTAAATTGCTTGAAAAATTGCTGATTAATTTTTGTCATTGTTGCTAGGAAGATTGATTTAGGACAAAGTGTGTCTCTTCCATGTATACATCTTACATTTACAAAATCTGTCAAATCTGATACAGCTCAATTCAGTAATTCAGTTATTGCATGAGCAATGAATAGTGATCACTTTTCTGTAATATCTGGCACAAGGCTGATTGAATAAATGCTTGCAACAGGACAATATAAATTGGATATTGATGAGATCTGGGCAGCAGAAGATAAAAGACTGATCTTTCTAGTGTAGCCATGTCTGGTGCTTGATTGTGTGATTTAGATATGGGACATGTTCATTTAATTAGCGACTAGGTACAGAAAGATTATGTGTTGTAGGCCTTGTATTTATTGCAAAACATTTTGGTCAGTAAATAACAACTTTAATGTTACCTTGATATTAATTAATGACATGTTTTGAATTTACATGTTACATTTTGCCAAGATTTTAGTAAAGATATTATCTAATTGTTATTAATTGTGACACCTTATATAAATTGCCAGTCCATAAATTATGTTGTTGACTGGTCTATAGCTTGTCACAAAATTTTGCTGTTCTGAAGTCAGAACTTGATGTAAAAAATATGAAAGATTATTTCTGATGTCATTTAAGAAAACATATATTGAATGACTTGCCAATCAATAGAGATAGAGAATAGAATAAACTTGTGTGATAATGAATGGCAAAGACTTTTAAAGAAATTAATAGCAAAGACATTTGAAATAGAGGATAAAAAAGGCATGTGCAACAATGAATGGCAAATACTTTTGCAACTATTAATGGCAAAGACTTTTGCAATAGAGGATAAAAAATGCTTGTGCAACAATAAATGGCAAATACTTTTGCAACAATGAATGGCAAAGACTTTTGCAATAGAGGATAACAAATGCTTATGCAACAATGAATGGCAAAGACTTTTGCAATAGAGGATAAAAAATGCTTGTGCAACAATGAATGGCAAATACTTTTGCAACAATGAATGGCAAAGACTTTTGCAATATAGGATAACAAATGCTTGTGCAACAATGAATGGCACAGACTTCTGCAATAGAGGATAAAAAAGGCTTGTGCAACAATGAATGGCAAAGACTTATGCAATAGAGGATAAAAAAGACTTTTGCAACAATGAATGGTAAATACTTTCGAAACAATGAATGGCAATGTCTTTTCCAACATTGAATGACAAAGTCTTCTGCAACAATGAATGGCAATGACTTTTGCAACAATGAATAGCAACGGCTTGTGCAACAATGCTTGGCAAAGACTTTCACAGTAATGAATGGCAAAGACTTTCACAATAATGAATGGCAAAGACTTTTGAAGAAATAAACTTCAAACACTTTTGAAATAGAGGGGGAAAAAGGCTTGTGCAACAATGAGTGGCAAAGACTTTTGCAGTAATGAATGGCAAAGACTTCTGCAATAGATAATAACAAAGGCATGTGCAACAATGAATGGCAAAGACTTTTGCAACAATGAATGGCAAAGACTTCTGCAATAGAGGATAACAAAGGCATGTGCAACTATGAATGGCAAAGACTTTTGCAACAATAAATGAATGGCAAAGACTTCTGCAATAGAGGATAACAAAGGCATGTGCAACAATGAATTGCAAAGACTTTTGCAACAATGAATGGCAATGACTTTTGAAATAGAGGATAACAAAGGCATGTGCAACAATGAATGGCAAAGACTTTTGCAACAATGAGTTGCAAAGTCTTCAGTACACAGTGCAGTATTGACTGGATATCTATGTGAAATGGTTAATAGAGTTTCAACAATTTCTTTCTGCACTGGGTTTTCATATGTTTCCTATAAGAAAACAATACCTTGACAGATTATCACGAAACGTTTTGTTCTGTTTGGCATTCTTGTGTATTATATATATATATTCTATAATACGTCTTTTGTTCAAACTGATAGACAGTATAACGCTTCATCAACTTGATCAAGTTCTTATCTTTGATTGACTGATGAAACTAAATTTGGAAAAATCCTTTTTGATTTTTAGTTCTGAACAATGTCATAACATTTTGCAGACATATATACCACACAAATTTAGTCGATTAGTGTAAAAATATCAGACATATATACCACACAAATTTAGTCGATTAGTGTAAAAATATTAAAAATAATACCAGGAAAACCCATCTATGGTCATTTCCATTGTTTCTTAACATAAAACAGTCATAACATTCTTATTTAGTACTAGTTTTTTCCCTCTGAATAGACTTGAATTCTTATCAGGTTCATTAGATATCAATTTATCACAATTAAAGCTTGATATTAATGAAAGCATTATAAACCCAGGTGCCTGTATATTTCTCAACATTGATTTTCAGTTGATATGCTGACATTTAATCCACATAGATAAAATATCATTCACAGAGTAAATCAGTGCCACAGGAGAGCTAGTTCAGCACATACATGTAATGTAACGATTTCTCACTTCTTCTCTCTGTTAATTAATGAACTTTGGGATAATTAGATAAATCTGTGTTATTCCTATCCACGATATATGAGACATTTTTTGACAAGATCGTTTGCCAGCAGACAACAAATTGGGAGTCAGAAAGAACAAGATTTCAACAGCTAGTTCAAGTAGAATTTTTGTTCGCGATCACCAAAGATTTTTGTCTCAGAAGTAATCTGGGCTCGTAATGTTCTCTTATTGAATTCTCTCCTGATAAAAGGATTACTGTGGATATGAAAGGACTGCTTGAATATCATAATACTTTGTGTAACTTTAATGTTATATTAAATAATGAGCAGTTTTTTATTCAAATTATGTGACAGTTCAGTCTGAATTATTCGTTTGTAGGATACAGGTGCTTTAATTACACAGCTGAAAAAAAGTGCACTATTTTATGTGTAATTTTTTAAGTTAACTTACAATAAAGCATGTAATAAAGAGCTTTCAGATGTAATACTGTATGAGACCAGTGTTATAAGCAAAAATTAAATGGTAAATGAATAAAAAATTAAATACTTGATGGACCAACAGTGCAGTGCATGCGCGCAAACTTAATTGGACAGTGATTTTACTACACTGGAGGACTGTAAAAGTTGAAAATTTGATCAAAGAAGATTTTCATAATGTATATATTTGTGAAATACGCATAATAGATAACAATATTACTGATAAATGCCTAACGGGGAAAACATTCAAATGGGCCTAAGAAGCGACAACGTTTTACATCTAAGGATGTCGGGCTTCTATACTACATGAAATTAAGATGGTATTTTTATAGACTAAACAGAGCATGATAACCAATCATGAAATTCATATTCAGATTAGTTTGTTTTATGAGCTCACATTTCAACAAAGTTAGCAATAGTGGCTTTTGATGATCACGCAGTGTCGAAGTTGTTTAAATGCGTTGGTGGTACTTGAATAGCGTCGTGCCTTAATTGGATTTTAAAAGCTTTTGCTTGTGACTACTCTAGAGGTACATTTTTTCATGAGACTCTTTTAGAAAAGTTGGTCGAATGTTTATCTTGATGATATCTTGGTCAAGCGTTCGAAACATGGATGTCAACTGCGATCAAAAATTTAGGCAGTTAGGTCAAATATTACCATCAAAAAACCTATTGACTCTTAGGAGGCTATTTTTCATGGATACTGTATTGAAAAGTGAGTCCAGATGTTTATCTTGGATTGCTTAATCTAGGTCAAGTTCGAAACTGGGTCAATCTGGATCAAAAATAGGTCAGTAGGTCAAATATAAAAAAACTTGTTCACACTCTAGAGGCATATTTTCTATGTGTTGTTATGAAAATTTGGTCAGAATGTTCTTCTTGATGATATCTAGGTCAAGTTGATACGTGGTCATTATGCGGACAAAAGTTAGGTCAGTAGGTCAAAATAAAAATACTTGTGACTCTCTAGAGGCCATATTTTTCATGGGATCTTCCTTAAGATTATTCAGAATGTTTCTATCTTGATGATATCTAGGTCAATTCTAAACTGGGTCACGTTTGCATCAAAAACTAGGTCAGTAGGTCAAATAATAAAAATAACATTGTGACCTCTCTAGAGGCCATATTTTTCATGTGATCTGTTGAAGTTGGTCAGAATGTTTTCTGATGATATCTAGGTCAAAGTTCGAAAATGGGTCACTGGGTCAAAAACTAGGCCATGTAGTGTTCTAATAAATAGATAAACTTGTGCTCTCTAGGGCCATAATTAGTGATGGTATCTTATGAAAATGGTGGTCAGAAATGTTCACCTTGATGATATGCTAGGTCAGTTTTCGAAACTGAGGTACTGCATTATTACCTGAAGTCAGCAGTCAAATACAAAAAGGACTTGTTAGACCTTTCTAGAGGCCATATTTTTCATGGGATCTGTATGAAATTGGTCAGAATTTTTATCTTGTGAAATTAGGTCAAGTTCAAACTGTCAACTGCGGTCAAAACTTAGTTCAAGTAGGTCTAAAAAAGAAACAACCTTGTGACCTTCTAGAGGCTAACTTTTCAAGGAATCTTCAGAAATTAAGTTAGAATGTTCCCTTGATGATATTGGTCATTTTAAAGCTTGGCAGTGTTTTTAATAACATAGGTCAGTTTTTGGTACAATAACTAAAGCCTTGTGACCTTTAGGGCATATTTTTCATGGGAATATATGAAATTGGTCTGATGTATCTTGATGATATCTAGGTAGGTTTTAAACTGGGTCAACTGCGTTGTCAAAAACTAGGTCAGTAGGTTAAAATGGAAAAACCTTGTTGACCTTCTCATTAGAGGCCATACTTTTGAATGGATCTTCCATGAAAATGGTCAAAGAATGTTCACCTTGATGATATCTAGGTCTTGTACGAAACTGGAGTCACGTGCCTTCAATAACTAAGTCGTAGGTCAAATAATACAAAAATCTTGACCTCTCTAGGGCCTATTTTCAGTGGATCTTCATGCAAAATCTGCAAATAAATTTTTATCTTGAGTATCTAGATCAGATTCAACACTGGTCACAATGAGCTCAAAATAGGTCACAATATCAAATATAGAAAAAAACGACATCATACTAGGTTATAAAACTGGTCTGTGGGGCAGGTGATAGCGATTCAGGACCATTCATGGTCTCTGTTCATATATATCTTAGAGATTCGATTTTCTTCATCAGAAAAGAATTAAGTCATTACACTGTTTAAAGATAAATAAATTGACAGGTTATTTTAATGAAAAAAAATGAAGTTGATTTAAATTGTTTAAGGGGACATTGAAATAGATCAGTCTGCACTTAATAAAATTTAGGAATTTTTGGAAAAAGTGTTTGCTCAGGAGTATGTGACTGACTTCTACATGTAGTAGCATTTATTTTTAGCTCTAGCTCTCCTGAGTACAAAGTGTTCAAGGTGAGCTATTTTGATCACCCTGTGTCTGTCATGCGTCATCAACAATTTGACTGTCAGCACTGTAGAGGTCACAAATTTAGCCCAATCTTAATGAAACTTGTTAGAATATTACCATCAATAAAATTTCAAATAATTTTATTACTTTGTCAACTGGGGTTAAAAACTAGGTCACCAGGTCAATAAATAGGCAAACCCTGTGAACACACTAGAGTCCACATTTTCTACCTCATCTTTGTCAGAATGTTTGTCTCTTTGAAATCTAAGTCAGGTTCAAAACTTGGTTAATCTGAGGTCTTAAATTAAGTCACTAGGTCAAATCATAAAAAAACATTGTTCACACTCTACAGGCGACATTTTCTATTTGTTTTTATAAAACTTTGTCAGAATGTTTTTCTCTATAAAATCTAGGTCAAGTTCGATAGTGGATTATGTAGGTCAAAATTAGGTCACTAGGTCAAAGCATTGACATTGTTAGCACTCACACACAAGTCATATTTTTCTATTGTGTATTCTCTAAGACTTGGAGGAATGTTTGTCTATTAAAATCTAGGAGAAATATGTAACTGGGTCACTTTGGAAAAATTGGTCATTACATCAAATCATAGAAATACTTTGTTACCACTTCAGAGGCCACTTTTTCAACTATGATCTTTTCAGAATGTTTTGTCTGTATGAAATTTAGGTTAAGTCAAAATTTGGGGTTACATTGGAGTTCAAACTTGCCATTATGTCACTCGATTTTTTAACAGTGGTCAAATGTGTTTGTCTCAGTGATTAATCTAGGCCCAAATTGACTCTAGGTTATCTGTAGTTAAGAATTGGTGAGGTAGTGATAAGGGCTTCGGGCCCCTGTTGAAAATGATACCCAGTTAATCAATTTCAATGAAATTGAAAGGTAATATCATTATTTCCGTGGAAAGACACGCCAGTCATATATGGCCACAATTTGGATTGGATTAATTGCCACCATTCATGTCAATTGTGACAAGACGGTCATGCTGCCAAGTTGTCTTCAAGTTTATTCGCCTTACAAAGTCAGCAACCAGCTGCATATGCAACATGTGACAACTGTTATGCTTCAAGTGTCTCGAGAGAAACCACCTTACTCTATCAGATTTAACAAATAATAATAAATATCAAAAGTTGTTGGAAGGAAATAATTGCCGTATATGGTGATACATTATTTAATAGTCTGGAGTTATACATCTAATTTTGCCGATTATGAGTCATGTCCGTTTGCCTTGACATTAGTAAAAAAACAGCTTGTCGGATTATATTCTTTAGGCATATTAAGGTTTTCCTGTGGATTAAAGATTTAGTTGTTTAATATGTGAACATAATGTGTGTTTTTATCACTTTTTTCAGTGCGATTAAGCCATTATGAAAAGAATAGGTTTTATTGGTTACAAGTGGCAGAAAGACCATTGACTTATTCCTAAACATTGATTTAGGTTAATGATTGGTTGTGAGTGATTTTGTGACTTTCACTAATACAACCAAGAGTTATTTCTAATACAAATATTAGCTAAAGGTTGTAACGTGATTGATCTATCTCAAAAAATGTTATGGAATAATTACAAAATATCTGTTTTGTGTAATATTTTAGGGTTTTTTTTATGACAAAACGTGCCAAAAAAAATTAAAGTTATAGTCATTGAAAGTATAGTGTTTGAGGAACAATTATACCTATACTATGTAAATTATTCATAAAGTTTGACATAATTGTTTAGTAAACAAGGGAATAGATGATTTTTTCCATACTAATTGAAGTGTGACTTGCGCTTGTGAAACTCGTGTTATGATTGTTTCTCTTCGCATGTACAGAGATTCTGCGGTCGTAAGGATAATGATAACTTAGAATATCTGCGATATCTGATGAAAATAAATTAATTGATCACGATTTCCAATTATAAACATTTGATTTTCACATTGCAAAATACTTGTGAAGGTGATGTTGATGCAACTCTAAATGATGATGAGATGTTGTTAGGAGGCCTGTATAGGCTGTCTTTGCAACATTGTCATTTGTGTGATGGCCATCTCAGTATGATGTTTGATGCTGTGTTTCTTAATTAGAATTTAAATATATTGGCAGAAGAGGTTATCACTATTTATTGCACGTATGATCGGTTTTTAGTCGGTAATAATTTTCAGATGTGGCAAGCTTGAGTGGTAATTATTTGTATAGGTTGTATACCGCCAAGTGTATAAACATGTTGTTAAACATGGTTTTGCTATAAATTATTTCGATTCTATTTTATGACCCTTATCTAAAAAAGAAGATGAAATATAGAGCGCTTTCGTTGCAATTTGAACTAGAAAACTTTGAGTCACCAGCACGTTAAACGTGGATGTCATTCTAGCGTAATTGCAAGTGTGTTTTAACAGAGACAAGCATATAAGAATAATCCTTCTACAAAGATAATTATGATATGCCTGCTCTTGTGCAAGAATTATGAAAGTCAACAATGATTTAAGTAAAATTACGCTAAGTTTGAGAAAAATCAGGCACTTTTAAAGAAATGTGGTTTGTAAAACTGCAACTTAAACATGTAATAATATGTGAATTTTGTAAATGCATGCTGTCGATTTTTATACGCCCGAAGGGACGTATTGTTATAACCCCGGTATCCATCTGTCCGTCCGTTAGCAATTTCGTGTCCGCTCTGTAACTCTTGAACCCCTTGAAGGATTTCAGAGAAACTTGACACAAATGTTCACCACACCAAGACAACATGCAGAGCGCATGTTTTGGATGTCTCACTTCAAGGTCAAGGTCACACTTAGGGGTCAAAGGTCATATCAGTTTGTTTCGAGTCCGCTCTGTAACTCTTGAACTGCTGGAAGGATTTCAAAGAAACTTGGCACAAATGTTCACCACACCGAGACGACATGCAAAGCGCATGTTTCGGATGACTGACTTCAAGGTCAAGGTCACACTTAGGGGTCTAATGTCATATATGACTTTGCTTTGTGTGTATTGCTCTGCATTGCAGTGCTCTTGTTTTTATTTGGCAGATCCCGTTTTTTGTGCACTTACAATAATTTTGTTTTAATTACTTCCCTTTTATGTTACTATAAATAGCTTATTTTGAAACTTTTTTATTATTGGTCGTAGGGAAAAACCGAGACCACTTTTCTGTGGTACAACATGGATGGTACCTCCAATTTTTAGGTGTATTTTGACATACCTGTACTTGGTAAGGATTTTTTTGTGGACTTAGAGTATTTTTTGTGGACTTACAATTTTTTTTGGAGTTTCTTCCCTTTGTTGTTCCTGTTCTTTGGGCTTCAACAGTCAGGTTCTTTAAATTTTACTGCTATCCTCTGATGTAACCCTTTGGGCGTATATTGCCCAGCTTGGCGGAGCTCTTGTTTATAACATGAATTAAAGTATGAGTTCCATATACTCAGTAAGCAATGGCCACACTTCAAATATTACTTAAGAAACCACCACTTTAGATAGATCAGATTTAATGAATACTAATAAATTAATATCAAACTATTTGCATACAAGTTGTAAAAATGTAATACTTGCCACTGTGCATTTTTTGTGCCCATTTTTGGGGGGTGGGGGGTGGGGGGGCACTTAGAATTGCCCTTGTCCATTCATCCGTTTGTGACAAGACTGTCCATCCGTCCGAATTTGTCTCATTCATGTCTTCATGTCTGCCTTGACCCAGAGTCATCAAACCTCACAGGATTGTTATTCAGCATGGGAAGCAGTGTACCAGGGGTATTAATTTGGATCTCACACAGTCAGACCAGAGTTATGGCCCTTGACTTGGTCAAAAATACGCATAAAATGGCCCTAAGTTTGTATATTGCATGTATCTTGAAAAGTATTTGACCCAGTATTTTGAAACATTACAGGAATATTATTCAGTATGTGAAGTTGTGCATCTGGGATTTTGTTAGAGATATCACTCAGTCAGACCAGAGTTATGGCCCTTGAATTAGTAAAAAAAAATATGCATTTAAAGGCATAAAAGTTGTGTAGCACATATCTCAAAAAGTATATGACCTAGGGTCATGAAACATCATAGAAATATTATTCAGCATATGAAGTTGAGCACCTGGGAATTTGTTCTATCTTTTTGTCAGTCAGACCAGAGTTATGGCCCTTGATTGTCAAAAATATACATAAATGGGATACAAGTTTATGTCACATGTATCTCAAAAAGTATTTGACTTAGTCATAAAACATTGGGGGATTGTTAATTAGCATATGAAGTTGTGCACCTGGTGTTCTGTTTGGGATTTCACTCAGCCAGATTGGAGTTATCGTCCTTGACTTAGTGAAAAATACACATAATGTGCTTGCGTTGCATAATCTTTAAAAAAGATTCACCTAGAGTCATGAAACCATGTAGGAAAAATATCCAGCATATGATTTTGTGCACCTGTGTTTTGTTAGGGTTTTTTTATGTTGCAAGACCAGAGTTATGGCCCTTGACTTAGTCAAAAAATAAAAGTTTATTCCACGTACTTGACCTAGAGTCATAACACATTAGAGGATTGTGCACCAGATGCTATGGTCCTTCACTAAGCGAAAAATACACATAAAGTTCTGAAAAGTTTGTGTTGCAAGCATCTTAAAAAATTGTTCAACTTTGAGTCACAAAACCATGTACAGTGTCAGGAGTGGGTGGGGGGAGGGGGGCACCTGGTGTCCTGTGGACACACATCTAGTTAATTTTCTCTAATGTAGAACAGGAAAGAAAGGTGTATTTTATAACATTAACAGTTATGTAGACATTTAAAACTTCATCTGAAACAGAGTCACTTCTGACATGATCATATACAACTATACATATATCACAATGTTGTCATGCTGTAAGAATGATTTCCCCTGGGGCCATAGATTGTGAGGTGACTTGATTTAACCATTTATTTTGCTAATGATTACAGTCTGTAGGAGGACGATATTGGCTTAACTTTTGACATATAAATTGTACTAAAATCCCTGTGGAACAAAACCATGTAATAAAGTAATGGACCACAATGCTCTTACAGGTGCCAATGCCGTCTTGATGCTTGTGTTTTTTTTTAAATCCTTAACAGTATATGTGGGTGGGAGTAGGCATTTCAGCTTTTTTTTCATTTAAGCATTATGATTAGTGTTTTTAATATATATATATTGTTAATTTTTTGTTGTCTGATTGTGGTTAGGGTATAGGTGCCTGATACCGGCATCAAGACTGGACAAACACCTGTAAATGCTCCTACATTTTACAAAATAGTATTCATGCAACTATTTTCATTGAAAGGTTGAGCAAGAGGTAAAAAAAAAAAATAAATAAAATTTGGCTTTCAGCTTGTTCAATTTAAAATTGGTTAGAAAACATGTTTTCCTTTCAAGGCTTTAATGGGAAAGACATTCTTTACAAAACAGACAGCCTGTTACATTTGAAACAGCCAATAACTATCTTACAAACAACTATTGCTCATTTGTGCTGGTGTTCTATGGTGTTTTGTTAATGATTGTACATCAGTTATGAGAGTGTTTGATATTCCTTTATCTGAACTGATGTTAAAGTCCATAATCAAGCTCATGTCATTGTTGATGTTAACAACAGAAACACATGTAAATGTTCCTAGGATGTGTCAGCATGAAGCAGTTTAAAGAAACAATTTGTATGGTTTTCATTGATCATTTGAAAAAATCAGATGTGATTATATGAATTGTTTGTTAAAATAAATGTCAATAATTGAGTGCAGTTATTTACAAGGTCATTTTATACATGAATTAGTAAACAATTTTTTTTGGAGTTATGAGGGTGAGGGGTATAAAAGAAAACTAATGGTAGAGGGAAATTAGATGTATTTTGAGAAAAGAAGGATCAGTTTCTTCCACTAATTGTTACTGGCAACATAACCAAGTCAGACAACAGTGCAGGAATTTCTGATACAGAAAATATCTTTTTTTAGCTCATCTGATTTTTTGAAGAAAAAAAAAGAGTTATTGTCATCACTTGATCGGCATCGGCATTGGCATTGGCGTTGCCTGGTTAAGTTTTATGTTTAGGTCATCTTTTCTCCTAAACTATCAAAGCTATTGCTTTGAAAATTGCAACACTTGTTCACCATTAATAGCTGACTCTGTACAGCAAGAAACATAACTCCATCCTGCTTTTTGCAAGAGTTATGGCCCCTTTTGGACTAAGAAAATATCAGATTTCTTGGTTAAGTTTTATGTTTAGGTCAACTTTTCTCCTAAACTGTCAAAGCTATCACTTTGAAACTTGCAACACTTGTTTACCATCAAAAGTTGACACTGTACAGCAAGAAACATAACTCCATCCTGCTTTGTGCAGAATTATGGTCCCATTTGGACTTAGAAAATCAGATTTCTTGGTTAAGTTTTGTGTTTAGGTCAGCTTTTCTCCTAAACTATCAAAGCTATTGCTTTAGATTTTGCAACATTTGTTCACCATCAAAAGCTGACTCTATACAGTAAGAAACAATAACTCCATCCTGCTTTTTGCAAGAATTATGGCCCCGTTTGGACTTAGAAAATATCAGATTTCTTGGTTAAGTTTTGCGTTTAGGTAAACTTTTCTCCTTAACAGTCAAAGCTATTGCTTTAAAGCTTGGAGCAGTTATTCGCCATTAAAAGCTGACTCTGCACAGCAAGTACTGTAACTCTACATTGCTTTTTTGCAAAAATTATGGCCCCTTTTGGACTTAAAAAATCATGGGTATGACAATATTTCTATTATGAAAATCATGGGTATGACAATATTTCTATTATGAAAATCATGGGTATGACAATATTTCTATTATAAAAATCATGGGTATGACAATATTTATGACAATATTTCTATTATGAAAATCATGGGTATGACAATATTTCTATTATGAAAATCATGGGTATGACAATATTTCTATTATAAAAATCATGGGTATGACAATATTTATGACAATATTTCTATTATGAAAATCATGGGTATGACAATATTTCTATTATAAAAATCATGGGTATGACAATATTTCTATTATACAGGGAAGAAAATCATGGGTATGGTAATATTTCTATTATACAGAGACAAAAAAATCAGATGAGCGTCTGCATCTGCAAGGAGGTGCTCTTGTTTCAGATTGCTTTTTGAAAAAATGATCAAGCAAAATGTAAATAATTCTTTAGTTACATAAAAGATTTGTTAAAATTATAGAAACAATATTAATTGCTACCTGAGGAGGCATTACTTTTCTCAGGTATGTGTGATGGGGAATATTGTTACTTAACAACATGTCACATAAAAAGGAATTTGTTTTGCAAAAGTTATGTATGGATAATATAACTCACTGACTGCTGGTGGAAAGCTGTGACAATATTTTAAGGACAGCCAATTGAATCTACAGATATCATTATATATTATGAATTTATATAGATTATAATTAGATATGATTACATATGAAACATGCATAGTGGAATTACTTTATAAAATGTTTGCAAAACATTCATAACTGTTGGATATATGACACATATACAGATGCAAATGGATTAAACAATGTTTTTCTGGCGAGGGGTTAGACGTCGTGTGATACAGCTGCTAGATAGAGATCCGAACAAGGCCTCATCAAGGTACTGATATCTACTTGTTGTTTACTTATACTACATTTATAACGGATGAAATTTTTATGATAATTATGCCCCCGAAGGGAGGCATATTAGTTTTCAATTGTCCGTCCGTTCGTTAGTTCGTTAGTTCATTCGTTCGTTCGTCACAACGTTAACTTTTTGCATGAAGGCACTTTACTCGTGAACCACTGCACCCAGGACCTTCAGACTTCACATGCTGATAGTACTTATTGAGTACACGACCCCTACTGACTTTGGGGTCACCAGGTCAAAGGTCAAGGCGCTGCAGGGGCATTCGTCACCATTAGTGACAGCTCTTGTTTTTAGCTTGACTTTAAAGTTGTGCTTTTGTAACCACCCCTTCATCGACATTGATGTTCACATCTGTGTCACAAATTAAAGCAGGTTTCTCAATAACTACTTCGCCAAATGTTTTTCAGACTTCACACATGTCTTTGACGTCATAAGATTCGTTCAAATCGTTCTTAAATAACTTCTTATCTTTAAGTTTGTTCTAATGCATGGTAACACTTGGGCTGTCATGGCAAAATATTGAGGAGAAAAAAACAACTTTAAATAACTTCTTAAAGGAGGTTGACCAAACTTGGTCAGAAGCAGGGAAAGATGGTCAAAGTCCTCTTCAGGTGAGTGACTTAGGCCCATTTTGGCTTCTTTCTCTAAATTTTGTTCATTATAGATCAGTTGAATAGAGACAAGTGGGTTATCAAAGATGAAATATAAAAAATAAAGTTCTATTCAAATTTGATCAATGAATTATTGTCCCATTATCCACTGCAAGTTGTCTGCTGGAATAGTGAGATTTTCACAGAGAGCTGGAATCAGCTATTGAGATGACAGATGTCAGAGACAATGTTGCAAGGTTATGTAAAACTGTGTTTGAAGACCAGTCTAAAATATCCAGCTTCTTAATGGTTACTTAAATTTTGAAAGTGACCAGTGGTAACGTTTTTAGGCTTTGCTTTATAACCGTGGACTGAAGGTCTTAATTCAGATTTGACTTCAGACCTTTTGACTTGAGGTAATAATTGATTAATAAATGGCCAAGAATTTAATGTTAATGTTTCTACTACTACTACAGTTGAACCCCTCTAAACCAGATGGCCTTTGGACTGAGCTTTTTGTTAAGTTTTATAAATCATATTTTATTGTATAATGCACATATTCCACACACATACAACAAGCATACAGAAAAATACATCAATGTAAATATACAAGCCAGAAGTTATAACAGCATTATCGGCAGTCCTCCCCTGAGCTTTTTATCTGGTTTAGAAGGGTATCTGTTGTAGAGGGTTTAGCATTTTGTCAGAAATGCAACTATTCTAGCAAGACACTAAACTATAATATTTCATTGTAATTTTTCTTTAAGGGAATTCTTTTTATATCTTAGCATTAATGTGAAAAAGAAAACAGGGACATAATCCATTGAGATTTCTGAACATAAAGGGTATTTAAAGACATACACACAAATGGACAGTCCAGTTACTAGATGACCCAGTTTCATTTGAGACTTAGGGGCATAAGTTGAAAATTATTACAGTGTTTCATCATTTATTTGAATTAGTATTAATTATTGAGGACCAGACAAAAGGTCTGGTTTGAGAGGGATCTGGTTTGGAGGGGTTCATCTGTATGTATCTTTAAAACCACTGATAAAATCTGATTATAAATTATCTTGTGTATTTTGCTCTCATAATCATTAGCCAGGTATCTAATGAAATATTTCTTTTCTGGAATCATTCTTTGAACTTCCTGGTGCTTATAATAATTATGAAATTCGTAGAGCATAATTGCTCAGGGGATCTGCACGTTTGCTTTGATTTTTGTTGTTTAATTAATTTTGTTGGTAGAATTATTCCTGTTAATTGTTTAAATTTCCCAAGACATTGTCGGTCAAAGGAAGCTTGTTTCACAAGACAAATTGTAAATGCATAGTTATTCCAAGAAGAATTTTTACCTCTACATTCGGCTTGCTGTGACTTCACAGGGTGATTGCATATGGTCAGTATATGACTATTTCATAAAATTACAATGACCTTGAGGATGAAAACTATTTCTAGTTATTATAATTGGAGACCACTTTAGCCTGCAAACTTCATAGAATAATGGACTAAGCTAGGTCACTTAATCACCTCTTTGTTTTTTGGGGGTTCAGTATGTCAGAGGTCAATTTGCAGTCACAGTGACATTTATGCTGGAAATGATTTCCAATCAATAATGAGAGAATTCTGATCAATAACTATAGAATATTTTTACCTTAGGTTGTCAATATTCATAGGAGGGTTACCTGTGGTCTGTAAATGTTTTAGGGGTCATAAGGTCAAAGATGAAGGTCACAGTGACCTTGAGATTGAATATGGATTCTCAATAACAGGACAGTGTTTTAAACTGGAGGGGAAGACATCAGGTCTTTCTATCACAAGTTTTTCTCCCTGATTTGTATTACTTTATTTAGTACAGAAGTGTAAATGCTACCAAAAGAAGTGTCTAAAGCTTTTTGTTATTATGTTTATTACATACATTATTATACTGGTATACAGTTGACCATTTACACAAAAAGTAAACAATTTCTGTTTTGCTGGTTCTCAGCTTGCTCATGCATTTGCATAACTCAGAAAGCAAAGAAACTATGGAAATTAGAAGCAACATTTGGTTGTTTTTAAAGAAAAAATCTTCTCATAATACTGATCTGTGGCCAGGGATGGACTGACATTAAATAATTTCTCTTTTTCCTGACATATTCAGATATTTACGTTGAACCTTAACTGTCACTTTTTTTTTTTTTGTTCCTTTTCTTGAGAAGGAACACTTTGATTCGGTAAGTCAGACTTGACTAAGCAACTGACCTCAAAAGCTGTTGTCATTACAAGCCGGCCAAACAAACTCCATGATCTTAGAAATAACCTCTGACGTTAAAATTATTCTTTCCAAATTGAGGCGACTCTCTGACTGAACGCGCTTCACAGATTACATATTACTAAACCCGATGATGGTTGATTGATTCTTTTTTTCCTCCATTCTTGAAGAACATAACGTGTGTACAAACAGATAGACATATATCTGCAAATTTACATGTAAACAACTATATATTATCGTTACCTTAGAATGCATGGTTATTATGTGATAACAAACCCCATTGTGGCCCTCTAATTATGCGCAACAAATTCACGCATCAAATCGTATACTACATGTGGAAATGGATTGACCGGGTCAGTTGCCGTATTTACTCAACTGAAACTGGTAATGGATTTACTTTGTTGTTGGATTTAACAATTTATGTTAAATAACTAGCGTAAATACTTACTTGACATTTTTTGGCAGTATAAAACAACATAGTTCAAAATTTTAGTGTTCTTTTTTTTGGTACAAAATGTAATGCCCCAGGGGTGCTATTTAACATGGGTAGTCAACGAAAGTCCCCACCTGGAATTGATGGAACAACTTATTTCCAGCCGAGACCATGGCAGGCATCATATTTACCTCCCCAGCATCCTGGGTCTGTAAGGTAAATTGCCCAGTACTGAACACTGGTCGTTATATCAGTTGCAACTGGGAATTGATCCGGGTCAGGGAATTGAACCCGAATCGCTGTCGTTTTAGTCCAAACTGCTAACCACTGTGCCACTGACTCCCTGATTAAAAACAGGGGGATACGGAATGTCAGTAAGGGAGAATGATCTTGTCCTTGTGTCCGATCCTGGGGTTCCACACACTAATGACCAATTTTTAAAACAGATATTGCTGCCAAAATTTTACAAGATGATCATTATATATTTATATAGATGTGCTCTAGAAGGAGTTTTTGCTATGCTTTAACTTGTCTAATATATTCTGTTTAATAGAACCTTAAATGTAAACATAACTCTGTTGAGCTAAGGTTACATTTTAAATACTTCAAAACAATACATATTTATCAGTATTAATGATACAATCTTTTAATTCAATAATATTAATTGAGTAAATAAAACCTATGGACACAAACCATTAAAGGCACTTACCTCCAGATTTTGGCATTTAAAATTGAAGTTTGGTATATTATGAACATTAGAATACTGTAAAATCAATTAATTCTGAATTCATGGATATCAACTTTCAAACATAAAATGAATGGGAATTTTACTTGTTTGTTTGGGGAAATGAAATTTTGTAGATTGACTCTACCACGAAATCCATGAAAATTATTCCTTCACGAATATTATTGATTTCACAGTATGAGTTTTTTTTCCTAAACTATCTTGAAAATACCAAATCAAGAAAAAAAGATGTCCGCATTGAAAATGGAACCTGGGTCACCACGGCAATAAAAACTTTCCCACCCTCTTTATCAATACAGCCATGGAGGATTAGGTGTTTAAGGTAGTTCTGCACGTTTGATAACCGGAAGTGATGGCGTAATGTCATTTATCCGGAAAACGTAGAATAATGCCTGGATTCGGCGTACGGAAACGAAAATCAGTTTATGAGTTAAGGGCAACCCTTGAGTAAGTGTATTGAAATGGCACTGTTACTATCTTTCTAAAATTAAAATATGATATTAAAACATCTTAAACGTTATATATTTCAAAATAATGTCTTAAAATTAGCTTGAAATAGGCGGTTCACTTTAATCATAGCCAGATATCTCAAAAATAAGCACACGGACCTATACATTTTATTTCACCATATTATAGGCCATATGTTGTTTTACGACTGTGAGAAGTTTCATTAAAATCTACATTGTAGAAAAATTTCTGTTTGCGAAAATGTTATGAAAATTGCGTTTTTCCCATAGACCCCCATTATGAAAAATTGTGTGAGGTCGAAATTTTTCAAATCAGTCAAGCACAAAATCAAGCACACGACCCTATCTTTTTTATTTGCTGAATTATCTTTATATATTCGGAAGTTTTGAAAAATCAGAGTTTAATTAAATTCTACATTGTAGAAAAATTTTCGTTCCAAACGTACAGAACTACCTTAAGCATTAACTATAATTATTTATAATAAAGGCAGTTTACCTCAAGTAAAGTGTTACAAACTCGTTTTGATTTTGATTGTACAAATTTAATAGTTAAAACAACAAATTATATAAGTTCTCATGTGTTTCCATAACATACTGTCTGCCAGTGATTAAGTTTCAAAGGTTAAGTTCTTAAGAAATATAGCATTAATTTCTTGATACATACATTTTATTTAATTTTGTTGTTGTCGCACGATCTTCAGGCCAGTGCCTTTAATATTCTCATATTAATAATATTTTATCCTTACTCATTCAGTTTATTGTATACAATCAATTCCTCCTTTGAAATACATTCTATCAAACTTGAATTCATATCAGATAGAGTAACCCAGTGTTCATGATCATACTCAATAATCAGGCAGATTATTGTCTCCATATTGATTAGAGACAGGAGTTTTTGCCTAATGGAAGCATGCACATATTTATGTCAATCATAATTATTGAAGTGATTCAGCAAGATGTTGTAGTGGATTTCGTAGATTTATGAAATGCATTTGATTATGTTAAAAAAAATCACATTTAAGCCAGTGTATATTCCACTAGAAAATACTGGAAGGCTGGAATTGACACATGTTTCATAAGTCAGAAATTGTGTTAATAGATGGATCAATATGTGTGATTAACAGAAATTGTTCTAGAAAACTTTAAGACAGTAACTTGTGTATAGCTTACATGGGTGAATTTATTATTCTATGAAAGTCTATTACCATATATTAAGCATGATAGGATGTATTGTTCTATGAAGTTTATAACTGTTTTACGTATAACTGTCTGGGAAAGTTTATTACCAGTATTACATATAATATGATTGTTTAAAGTAATAACTTGTATATGGATTACATGTCTATCATTCTATAAAAGTTGATAGCAATAACTACTATTGTATGAATAATGCGGATTGTTGTACAGGAAAGATGATAACCACAGATTAGATGTGATATGATTTTTGTCATATAAAAAAAGTTCAGAGCAGTACCTTACGTGTTCTAGAAACATATATATATGGATAATGCAGGATGCATTATATATATAGATATATAGATTTATTCAGCAGTTTATAGTGGAGCAAATATGACACTTCATACTCAGGAAACTGGTATGTTTTTCATTTTAGTTTGAATCCTATTTAGAAATTTTACAAATTTTTTTTCTCATGTTTATCACCAGTTTTGAAAAACGAGACATATTATGTGATGGTGTGTACGTATGTCTGTCTCCTCGTCATAATTTGTGTGTGCAGCATATCTTTATAACCATTAAAGTTATTTATTGTAAACTTGGAATATAGGTAGATGGCGATAAGACAATGTGTGGAGCCATTGTACTGGCTCTGTAGGTCAAAGGTCAAGGTCCCAAATTGAACTAAAAGGTCAAAATTGTCCATCATATTTTATGTCCAGAGCTTAACTAAATAACCATGCAAGTATTGACTTCTAACTTGGCATATAGGTAGGTGGGGATGAGACAATGTGCAGAGCTCATGAATGGGGTCTGTAGGTTAAAGGTCAAGGGTCACAAATTGAGCTCAAAGATCAAATCTATAATTGTGTCAGTCACTCAGTGTGACAATTAACAGAATTGGTTTTTTTAGCTCAACTGTCACATAGTGACAGGGTGAGCTTTTTTGATCGCATTTTGTCCGTCATCCGTCCACCCTTCGTCCGTTCACAATTTCTTGTGAACACAATAGAGACCACATTTTGTAATCAATTTTAATCAAACTTGCACACAACTTGATTTGGCATAATATCTCGGTTTCTTTCGAAAACTGGCCAGATCACATCATGTTTCAGAGTTATGGTCTCTTAAAGAGCCAAAATTTGCTATTTTTGGCTTGTAAACGCGATAGAGACCATACATTTTGCACTCAACTTTAATCAGACTTGCACAGAACTTGTATTGGCATAATATCTCAGTTCCTTTCGAAAACTGATTAGATCTCATCAAGGGTTCCAGAGTTATGGCCCCTTAAAGGGCCAAAATTTGCTATTTTTTGGCTTGTGAACACAATAGAGACCTGGGTCATTTCGGGTCAAAAACTAGGTCATCGGGTCAAATCAGAGGAAAAGCTTGTTAACCTAGTGAACACGATAGAGACCGCATTTTGCAATTAACTTTTATCAAACTTGGACACAACTTGTATTGGCATAATATCTCATTTCCTTTCGAAAACTGGCCAGATCCCATCATGGGTTCAAGAGTTATTTTGGCTTTTGCAGCCATATAGAGACTTCATTGATGGTTTGATTTGATACAAACTTGCAAAATATCTTCAGCAACAATGAATCTTGGATTCCATGATGAATCTGTCAGATCCAATCATATGTTCCAAAAGTACGGCCCCTGATTGACCCCTGAAAGCCAAAATTTGTTAACTTTTACCTTGTTAACATGATAGAAGTAACATTTTATATTTGATTTTAACCACACTTACACACAACTTCAGTCACAATAAGATCTCAGTTCCTTTCTAAAACCAGCTAGATTCCATCATGGGTTCTGGAGTTACTGCTCCTGAAAGGGGCAAAATTTTATTGTTTGGCCCTTTCAGCCATATAGAGGTTTCATTTATGCTTTGATTTGATACAAACTTGCACAGAATGATTATCTTGATGATTTCTAGGCCTGATTCGAAACTGGGTCATTTTGGGTCAAAAACTAGGTCATCAGGTCAAATCAAAGGAAAAGCTTGTTAACCTAGAGGCCACATTTATGACCCTATTTTCATGAAACTTGGTCAGAATGTTTATCTTGATGATTTCTAGACCATATTTGAAACTGGGTCATATGGGGTCATTAACTAGGTCATTCGGTCAAATCAAAGGAAAAGCTTGTTAACACTCTTTAGGCCACATTTATGATCCTATCTTCATGAACTTGGTCAGAATGTTTATCTTGATGATTCCTAGGCTAAATTTGAAACTGGGTCATATGGGGTCAAAAACTAGGTCACCCGGTCAAATCAAAGGAAAAGCTGGTTAACACTCTTGTTCATTTTATGTGCATGAAACTTAGTCAGAATGTTTGTGTGCATGAAATATCAGATGAATTTTTATCTGGGTCATGTAGGGCCAAAATGTTAGGTCACCAGGTCAAATCAAGGAACAAGCTTGTTTACACTCTAGAGGCCATGTTTTTTGGTCCAATCTTAATGAAAATTGGTCAGAATATTTGTCTCCATGAAATCACTAGGTAAAAAACATGTTTACACTGGTATTGCGTGTTATTCAGGGGAGCGACTATTTCGTTATAAAGTGTTGGACTAAGAGTATGAAAGAATCTACTTAAGGAATAATTTGTAGGTCACACACAGAAGCAAGCCCAGTAGATTATAGTTAACATAATCAATGCTTTGGAAATGTGGTAGAGTTTTGGAAGGAAAACGGATGCTTTATCAGGATTTGACGGGAGACAACCAGTTTTCCTCTACCACTGACACATTGTTAAGTTGCCAGTAAGACTGTACTGAAGAAAGCTGGTTGCAGCATTATGTTAACAGACCTCACTTTCATTTGAAAATAGCTCTTGTAGCAAACAAGCAAAAATAAAATTTCTGCTAGTTCTATATCAGTGTTATTGAATAATAGATCTTTCTAAACCTGGAAAGGCAGTTAAGATAATTGTTAGCTTTAGTATTGCTTCCTGCAGAATCAATGATATCATGTTGGTATTTATCACTGAATAGGAAATTTGTTGTTGTTTTCATTTATAGTTTCCTATTTAGGATGCTGTTCAGTATAAACAGGGCTGGCAGTAAAGTATCTAAAAGTATCTACATGTATGGTGGCTTATTTCTGCCATTTTGTTCTGCCATGTTGGCACCAGCTAGCTTGGCAATACAACAGGTACCTTGTTTGTGGTATCTGCACAATAATATAGCCTGTTGGTGTATTTGAAGGGTGCCAACATACTAGAATGACAAATAAGCATGCTGATACAACAAGTATGGTATTTATCATATTGACAAACCAATTTGCCATCCTGGTATTTGTCATATTGATGTGCTAGTTTTTAGCTCGACTATTCAAAGAATAGTCTAGCTATTCTACTCACCCTGGTGTCGGCGGCGGCGTCACACCTTGATTAAAGTTTTGCATGCAATTACATATGGCTGTCATTTAAAGACCCCCCCATGAGTGGTGGGGGCATATAGATTTGGTCTTGTCAGTGCATCCGTCCGTCCGTCCGTCTGTCCGAAGTTTGTGACGCGCCTAGCTCGAAAAGTATTTGATATAAATTGATGAAACCTTGCATGAGACTTTATCATGATATGAACTTGCGCACCTCCTATTTTTCGTCTGGCTCTGCCCCCTATTTTCAGAGTTATGGCCCCTGAAATAGTCAAAAATGCACATTTTTACCTTGTGACACGCCTAGCTCAAAAAGAATTTGATATAGATTCATGAAACCTTGCATGAGTCTTAATCATGATATGAACTTGTGCACCTCCTATTTTTCATCTGGCTCCACCCCCTATTTTCAGAGTTATGGCCCCTGAAATATCCAAAAATGCGCATTTTCACCTTGTGACACGCCTAGCTCAAAAAGTATTTGATATGGATTCATGAAACCTTGCATGAGTCTTAATCATGATATTAACTTGCGCACCTCCTATTTTTCATCTGGCTCCGCTACCTATTTCCAGAGTTATGGCCCCTGAAATAGTCAAAAATGCACATTTTTACCTTGTGACACACCTAGCTCAAAAAGTATTTGATATAGATTCATGAAACCTTGCATGAGTCTAAATCATGATATGAACTTGCGCACCTCCTACTTTTCAGCTGGCTCCACCCCCTATTTTCAGAGTTATGGCCCCTGAAATAGTCAAAAATGCACATTTTCACCTTGTGACACGCCTACCTCAAAAAATATTTGATATAAATTCATGAAATCTTGCATGAGTCTTAATCATGATATGAACTTGCGCACCTCCTATTTTTCATCTGGCTCCGCCCCCTACTTTCAGAGTTATGACCCCTGAAATAGTCAAAAATGCACATTTTCACCTTGTGACATGCCTAGCTCAAAAAGTATTTGATATAGATTTATGAAACCTTGCATGAGTCTTAATCATGATATGAACTTGCGCACCTCCTATTTTTTATTTGGGTCCACCCCCTATTTTTAGAGTTATAGCCCCTGAAATAGTCAAAAATGTACATTTTCACCTTGTGACACACCTAGCTCAAAAAGTATTTAATATAAATGGTTGAAAACTTGCATAAGTCTTTATCATGATATAAACTTCCACACCTTTAATTTTTTGGCTGGCTCCACCCCCTTTTTTATAGTTATGGCCCCTGAAATAGTAAAAAAATGCACTTTTTCACCTAATTATGTGCCTAGCTCAAAAAGTATTTAGATGTAAATTCAGAAAACCTTGCTGGAGTCTTTATCGGGATGTGACCTTGCACACTTGGCATTCTTCTTGAGAATCTTAGCTCTTATTACAGAGTTATGGCCCTTGAATTAGCCAAAATAGTGGATTTTTGTTTGTGATGCTCATAGCTCAAAAGTAATGAATCCTTTGCATAAAATGTTTGTTTAGGCTTTACCCCATTAAGACTGCAAACATTTGAATTATTGCCCCTTATTTGTGACAAATGTACCAGTGGGGGGCACACCCTGTGTCCTACAGACACATTCTAGTTTTTATGTCTGCTGGCATGTGTTCTCACTTTTGACTGCATAAAAATGGAGAGATTAGAACATTGATCCAATCTTAATGAAACTTAGTTGGAACATTACTCTCAATAAAATCTTGCAGGAGTTCTTTACTTGGTCATCTGGGGTCAGAAACTAAGTCAGAAGGTAAGTTAATAGGAAAACCTTGTAAATATTCTGCATGTTGTACTGTCACCAGATCTTCATAAAACTTTGTTTCTGAATGTTTATCTCATTGATATCTGGGTTATTTGAGGTAATAAAATAGGTGACTAGGTCAGATATTGAAAAATCTTTTCACAAGCAAAGAAAATTGTTGAAACAAATATTTTATTTGGGAAATCAATTTTAGTTTTGTGTGCTTTGTTGGCAAATAAAACACGTTTTTTCATTCAGATGTGTCGTAATTAATCACAAAGGCCTCTGAACGAAAAAATGTATTTTATTTGCCAGCAAAGCACGCAAAACTAAAATCTATATCCATTCTAACATGTTTGAATTACTCCTGGAAGCGATACTAAACTGGAATAAAATGCGGTTTCAAATATGAAGGAGTAAACCGGAATAGCCAGGAGTAGGTCATTTTGCAAAACGTGTTCTACTCATTTTGTAACTCCAGCACTTTTGATATGCAATGCTTATTTAGAAAGAGGAGTGGGATATTCCCAAGACATGATTACCACTAGAAATAGAAGACATGATTACCACTAGAAATAGAAGACATGATTACCACTAGAAATAGAAGAAAATTAACAATGTTTCAAATTTAATAAAGAGTTTGGGAGCTTTAATAATGTTTTAACCTTTATACAGACAACAGTTAATTACTGTCATTTGAAAATTAAAGCATGTGAATGCCCTTTCGACTATTGCTGTCAACTAAAGTGTTATTGTATGGCTTTTAGGATTTTATTAAACTGAATTGGATACTAATAATCTGCAGAGGCTGGTGCTTATTGACTCCAATGTGGGTGACATTATACAGGACATAGTTACAAATTAATACTGAGTTCTAACAGATGCAGTCTGGCCAACTCGCCCTCTCTCACACCCTCACAGCCCAACCGCTTAGCTCAGTAGGGAGAGCGTTGATCTACGGATCGCGGGGTCGTGAGTTCATTCCGCAGGTGAGGCCTATGTTCTACATGATGATTTGATAAAAGACATTGTGTCTGAAATCATTCGTCCTCCACCTCTGATAATTCATGTGGGGAAGTTGGCAGTTACTTGCGTAGAACAGGTTTGTACTGGTACAGAATCCAGGAAACTAGTTAGCTTAACTGCCTGCCGATACATGACTGAAATATTGTTGAAAAATGGTGTTAAACCCAAAACAAACAAAAACAAAAAATGGTAGTTATAAAACCATATAAAACTTGGCAATTATCTCAGGATTTTTGCCTTCTTTCTGTCAGAACTAATTGTGTTTATAAGATGTGCTAAGCAGCCGACAGGAGCCACAACTAATATTTTATTGTTGAGTTTTCAGCTTCTGGTGCCTAAATGTTTCTGTTTCATTCCAATATTTGGTGTAGTTGATAATTTATTCTAAAGTTGTTCTTTAAAAAGCAATCAGTCTTACATACTATTATGGTGTGTCGTAGGTGCAATATTCTCTGTTATGTCCTTCAAATAATGAAGTTGGTGTGAAGTACCCAACAGAGAAATTTTACTTATGTTTGAAATGAAGGTCTCAGAATCTTTAGAACTGCTAAGTAGATAGATAGAGAGATGGACAAATCATTGATTTTAACAATAAACTTGACCTATATCTAGATAAGCTGTGAAAATCAATGCTTTGAGACATGCTATTTTTTATGATGATACTTCCATGTCTTTTGGTGTTTTTGTTGAAATGGAGATGATAATTATGGAATGTCTAGTAGTCTTATATGATGTGGTAAGAATGTTTTAAAGACAGTATTAAAATAGATACAGTAAGACTTAGTAGGAATACAACAAATATAATCTTATATTGGAATTGATAAAATGATTCTTATCTAATGCTTGCATGTTTTAGTTACATTTAATGCTGTTTCTCTGTTACACCGACAAGCAATGATCAAAGAAGTATTTATAATTGTAAACAAAAAAGAATTTCATCACATTGGTTCAGTTGAGTTCAGTTGTAAAGGAATGTTAGGGTCAAGTTGTATATGAATGTTCAGGTTGAGTTGTAAATGAATGTTATGGTTCAATTGAGTTCAACTGTTGTAAATGAATGTAAGGATTGAGGTGTATTTGAATGTTATGGTTCAATTGAGTTCAACTGTTGTAAATGAATGTTAGGATTGAGGTGTATTTGAATGTTATGGTTCAATTGAGTTCAGTTGTAAATGAATGTTATGGTTCAATTGAGTTCAACTGTGTAAATGAATTAGGTTGAGTGTATGAATGTTATGGTCATGAGTTCATGTAATGAATGTAGGTTCATTGGGTTCAGTTGTAAATGAATGTAAGATTGAGGGTATTTGATGTTATGGTTAATTGAGTTCAGTTGTAAATGAATGTTAGGGTTCAATTAGGTTCAGTTGTAACTGGATGTAAGGGTCAAGTTGTATATGAATGTTAAAGTACCAATTAAGCTTTGAAACTCAGGTGAGCAATCTAGGGCTATGATGGCTGTCTTGTTCTATTCTCTTTAATGAGTGAACAATTTTCCAGACAATTTTTTAGACCAAATATCATACTTCTTGAGTTGTTGGAACATATATCTTGGTCAGAGGTGGTATTATTATGTTTCAAGCAATTTAAGTTGAAGAATGCTCAAGAAAATACAGATTTATTGCTTCATTAAGGGAGATCTGACAACATTTGGCTTCTGGAACTCCTCTTGTTACATAAAAAATATTTAACATTTAGCCTATTTATTGCTGGAAGGGGTGGTCTGCACTGTTCGCTGTTCAGTCTGTAAATTTTCAGTGGACTTCAAATAATAAATAGTACTGCCCAAATTAAATGATGGACTAGTCCGTTTTTAGAAATTTAGCAGGCTAAAGGTAATGGATTAGTGGGTGAGCTTCATGTTATACTCAAGTCTTAGACCTGTCACTCTTAAATTATTAGTTAAAGCTTTACATCTTTGTCTGCAATCCATCAAAGAATTCAAATTATAACTTGTAACAAAAGTTTTAATGAAGTCACCTTTAACAAGATAATGTGTCATGAGCAAGACCCTTAGCTCCTAGGTCAAGGTCATACTGTCCTGTTCATGTCACTTATAAAACATTATTTGCTTAAAAAACTGATCGCCCGCCCGCTTAACTCAAAAGGGAGAGCGCAGATCTGCAGAGTTCTATCCCCGGACGAGGCATTATGATCTCTTTGACAATCTGATAAAACACATTGTGTCTGTAATCATTCGTCCTCCACCTCTGATTCATGTGGGGAAGTTGGCATTACTTGCGGAGAACAGGTTTTTACTGGTATAGAATCCAGGAGCACTGGTTAGGTTAACTGTCGCCGTTACATAACTGAAATACTGTTGCAAAACGGTGTTAATCCCAAAACAAAACAAATAAAAAACTGATCTTAGGAGAGTAGTATTGTTAACAATTTTTTATCTTAAGCAATACACCAAGGTCTCCCAAAATTGAGACATTATTTACAATTAGAAGAAGCCTGAAAGTTTTCTGTGTTTTAGCGAGCGTTAAAATCTCAAGATGAATGTTCAGTGAAACCGAAATTAATGCTGATTCCAGAAAACTCCTGAATATTTCATAAGGAAAATCGAGCCATGTTACGGAATATATCAATTTATCCAACAGTATAAATGAGCTTTTTACACATTCTCTGTTTTAGGTGCGTAAAAAATGAAAATTTATTTGCAACTTGGTGTTTTTCTTCTTTCTAGACACCACTATTCACGCTTTAATTGTCTCCAAAAATCATCTTGTTCTCATTCGTTGCTTGCAAAGCTCCACATTTTATTTGACACTCGTACATGCAAAGTGAGAACTTGCCATCAATTTTTGATGAGGCGCAAAATGAAGATAGCAGTAAACTTCCGGCACTAATTCAATTTTGTCATGTCCGCACCATACATTTGTAGACATAGCTGTATGATTGGTTATGAATAATTGATGATAATTGTGTTCTTAGAGGAGAAAAAATGGTCTATGGAAGAAATATGGTCTTATGGTGTCTCAGTCGTATAGGGATCAGCCACTTGTTCCATGGAACTTTCCTCAACATATGTTAGACTCTAGGTTTAATGTTTTTGCTTTGAAAATAATACCCTATATATGTGACTTTCAGTGTGTAAGAGACATTTAGAGTTGGCGTGCTAAGGAATACTTGGTTCAATGCTTGACAGAAAGGAAATACAAACAACAGTACACACAATGTATTTCTGTTAAAGGCATAAACTTTTATTTACATTTTATTTCCATTTGTGAGAATTTTGAGTTGAAATGCCACACATAGACAAGAATGATTTTCTGGAATAGATGATTCAACACAGGTGGGGTGGATTCTTGACTTTGTAAGTGCTCAGTATGTGACTCTCAGCATGTTGGATAATGCTTATCTGCAGTAAAGAAACAAGTCCTACAATAATCAAACCTAAAGAACTTATCATTTCTGCATTCATTTGAAGTTTGATAAGAAGCATGAGTGGTTCATGCTTACTGTATGGTTTGTACCTATACTTTTGTCCCTTTGATGTTAAACACCACAAAAGCAAAGCAGACACGTATATTTTATCAACCACATATCCCTTTTGGGCCTCACACATATTTCATTGAAAATTTCTCAATGAGTCACTTAAATGTGCCAATCAATCAGCATGTTGTAAATCTTTCAAATTTATTCAAATATTGAGATCAGTCACAATGAATATGGCCCAGAATAACCAACAGTGTGGACAATGTTGTCAGAAAGCAGCCATCCAACCCTAGTGAAAATGAGCATCTGGAATACCACTGGAACATCAACTGGAATTCCATCTCAGTTCCACTGGTATTTTTCAACGGAATAGTGTTGGTATTCCACTGGAATAGCGATTATTTTCCAGTGGAATTCATTTGGAATACCAGTGGAATCCCACCAAAATACCCTTGAAAAATACCAGTGGAATTCCACCAGAATACCAGTGGAATTCCACTTAAAATACCAGTGGTATACCATCAAGATTCCAGTTGAATTCCATCAAGTTTCCAGTGGAATTCCACTTAAAATACCAGGGGTATACCATCAAGATTCCAGTTGAATTCCATCAAGTTTCCAGTGGAATTCCATTTGAAATACTAGTGGTATACCATCAAGATTCCAGTAGAATTCCATCAGGTTTCCAGTGGAATTCCACTTAAAATACCAGTGGTATACCATCAAGACTCCAGTAGAATTCCATCAAGTTTCCAGTGGAATTCCATCTTAATACAAGCAGAATATCATCTCAATACCAGTGAAATGCTGATGACCCCCACCCCTAAAGGCAGTGGAAATCCTTCTTGTTCTAGTTAAATTACATCCACAACTCTCACCTGGAAGAATTCTAATGGAAAATAAATGGTATTTCAATGGTAAGTCAGTGAAAAAAAATGGTACTTTAATGATATCTAATGAAAATCAATGGTGAAAATGTGCATTTTGTCACTATTTTAGGGGCCATAGCTCTAGAAATAGGCGATGGCCACGAAATGTAGGAGGTGCCCGGAAGTTCATATCATGTTATAGACTCATGCAAGGTTTCATTAATCTATATGAAATTCTTTTTGAGGTAGGTGCATCATCACAAGATGAAAATGTGCTATTTCAGGGGCCATAACTCTGGAATTTGGGAGAGGGATGCATTGCCAGCTGGAAAATAGAAATAGGAGGTGCACAAGGTCATAATAATTTAGACTCATCACTTTATATCAAATACTTTTTGAGCTTGGTGCACCACAAGGTGAAAATGTGCTTTTTTGACTATTTCAGGGGCCATAACTCTAGAAATAGGGAGCAGAGACAGACAAAAAATAGGAGGTGCACACGTTCATATCATGTTAAAGACTTCTGCAATATTTCATCAATTTTTATTAAATACTTTTTGAACTAGGCGCGTCACTTTTTTTTTTCCTACCCACATACACACAAACGGATGGAGGTACAGATGCATGGACGACACTAGACTAAAATTATATGCCCCCACCACTCATAGTGGGGGCACAAAAACACATATTTTGACAAAGTATTATTAGAAGCATGGAAATCAAGAACTGATCAAAATATTTACATGTATAAGAATAAAAGTCATGAAAACCAATGACAAAAATATGACTGCATCTGACTAGAATTATATGAATAAAAGAAACAGAAAAAATATCACATTTTATACTTGATTTAAACTTCTTTTGTTTTCAACATATATAAGGCACTTACTGTAGCTGATACCATGCTATTCACATAAATCTGGTCCAGAATTTCAAACTATATAAAAACCATCATTTTTCCGCCAAAACTGGTGCTATTTTATTCACAAATCATGAAATTCAGTTGAGTGGAATTCCATTTGTACTGGTATTCCAAATTCAAATTCCAGTGGAATTTCACCTGTACTGGTATTTCAAATTCAAATTCCAGTGGAGTTCCACCTCTACTGGTATTTCAAATTCCAGTTCCAGTGGTATATTTGGTAATTCCACTGGTATTCCAGTAGCATAGCAGATTCCAGTGGAATTTATGTAGCATTCCACTGGAATTCCATTGATTTTTTCACTAGGGAAGGAAGCGACATAGTTTGGTTGCTAAGGCAAGTGGCTGCTTAAGATAAGTTGAATTTAGAACAAAATGTTAATTTGGAAAATAGGTTGACTGGCTACATGTTTGTTTGTTTGTTTTGGGTTTAATGCCGTTTTTCAACAGTATTTCAGTCATGTACCGACAGGCAGTTGTTCCTGGATTCTGTACCAGTACAAACCTGTTCTCGCAAGTATAACTGCTAACTTCCCCACATGAATCAGAGGTGGAGGACCAGTGATTTCAGACACAATGTCTTTTATCAAATCGTCATGGAGAACATACGTCCCATGCGGGGATAGAACTCTTGACCCCGCGATCCGTAGACCAATGCTGTCCCTGCTGAGCTAAGCGGGCAGGCTGACGGCTACTTGAGACAAGTGGTTGGTTAATAGATGTGGTCGCTAAGGCAGATCCAACTGTATTACTTCTGATTACTTCCCCTATATTTGTCATCAAATTTACTTTTCCTTGTCGCCTCCATCTTTATTTGTCATCAAATTTATTATTTCATGTTACCTTCCTCTTAGTTTGTCATCCATTTAACTGTTCCGATTACCTCCCTTTTCTTGGTTATTGTACCCCCCAACAACAAAGTTGTAAGCGGGGGTATACTGGTTTCAGGTTGTCTGTCTGTCCGTCTGTCTGTCTATCCGTCTGTAGACACAATCTTGTGCGCACCATCTCTCCTCATCCCCTTGACGCAATTTAATGAAACTTCACACAAGTGATCAGTAACAACAGTAGTTGTGCATGGGGCATGTTAGGTTCTTTCAGAAAAAAAAATTGCAGAGTTATGGGACTCTTTTTTGGTTACTTTACTATATACATAGACACAATCTTGTGCGCACCATCTCTCCTGATCCCCTTGACACAATTTAATGAAACTTCACACAAGTGATCAGTAACAACAGTAGTTGTGCATGGGGCATGTAAGGTTCTTTCAGAAAAAAAATTGCAGAGTTATGGGACTTTGTTTTTTGTTACTTTACTATATACATAGACACAATCTTGTGCGCACCATCTCTCCTCATCCCTTTGACAAAATTTAATGAAACTTCACACAAGTGATCAGTAACAACAGTAGTTGTGCATGGGGCATGTAAGGTTCTTTCAGAAAAAAAATTTGCAGAGTTACGGGACTTTGTTTTTTGTTACTATACTATATACATAGACACAATCTTGTGCGCACCATCTCCCCTCATCCCCTTGACACAATTTAATGAAACTTCACACAGGTGATCAGTAACAACAGTAGTTGTGCATGGGGCATGTTAGGTTCTTTCAACGACAAAAATTGCAGAGTTATTGGACTTTGTTTCTTGTAAACATACTATGTACATACAGTCTGCATATGCAATCTTGTGTGCGCCTAATCTTCCACATAATTGTGTGCCTCAAATAGCACACTCCCCTGTTCTATAAATAGAACATACAGCAGTTGTACCATAATGCAATGTGCGAATTGCGGACAAGGGAGTGTTTTCAATTTATGACGAACCATCAACAAAAGCATGTTGCATGCACATTACCCCATATGAACCAGGGGTTCATGAACTGAAAGTAACAAGATAAATGGAAAGTTGATGAACCATGCTGAATTAGAAACAGTGATTTTGACAATAGTGACGTTACTATAGCAACTGCCTGATAAAGCCTGTCTGAGAAAAGCAGGCTTTCTCAGGTCAGTGACTTGAGAACACTTTGCACTGTTTAAACCTGTGATTAAATCCCAAGGACATCCGATTGTGTCCATTTTGCATTTAAAAATTATTACGCCCTCATACGACACTGAAAAAGGTCTTTAATTCCAAAATATAAAAAAGCGGAAAAAACAACAAAATCCCAAGTGAAATTTTATCCAAAATTCAGTTGCTAGACGGTCTAATTTACTTTAATCTCAAGATTGACATTCAGATTAGGTTCTAGCTTTGTTTCAGGGTCGTGCAAACATGTGACATTTTAAAAGAATTTTATATTTTTAAAATGAACAATTTATGACAACACCATAATTACTTATTTGATATTCAGTATACTCAAGTTCCTTTTAAACCATTACTTACTGTAGTATGATAAATATTTCCTTCTCATTTGCTGCACAAACTTCTAAAAAATTGCTGAATCACATGTGCAAAAAATTTCCCAGCATGCAACAAAATAATGGCAACTGATCATGTGACATAAATTTAATGTTCATGAACATTCATGAACAGTTCATGAACTTATTTATTTATTCTAAAAGGAAAACCTAAGTTTTATGTTTAATGAGTGAACATTTCAGAAACTACTTATTGGGTTCAAGAACTGGTACTGAACTAGAAAAAGGTTTTGAATTTTTAGTACTTTTATTAGATGACTTTTTCTTAAGAACACACCAAGAATGTTTTAAGAATTTAATATTCTTAAACTGCTCATAAAATGTTCATCATTTTTTTTCAAGAATTTTTCTTGAATTCTATAGGTATATTGACATTCATGAAAAAATCTTGATTCATTCTTAAACAAGTTCATGAATATTTCAAGGATTTCTGGTATGAAATGAAAGACATCAATAAATTCACCAACCAAGTATCAGTGTACACCATTATTCTTTTCCAGTGACATTTTCTAAATTGCCAAATAATGATGAAACTTCTGTTAGCTATCCCCAATGTTTAATCAAAATTTTGTACAAATTGCAAACAACATAAGATACAAAATACATGTAGTAACATTCCTAGTCATGCGTATGTTATCAGTAACTCTGGTATTAGCCTTCAGCTGTAAATACTAGAATCTTTTACAAGTAAACGGATCCTGTTTTATGAATTTTATGAATTTCAGACTTGATTGATCAATTCATTAATTTGAAGTTCATGAACAGTGTATGAACTTCAGGTTCATGAACCATCAGCATAATTGAAGTAAAATCAAATACTGCACTGGAGTTCTGAATGAAGTCACTTGTTTGATTACTGAACTTATAATTCGTGATTTTAAAATCATGCACCAAAGGTGAAATTTTTGAAGAACTAGTTCATGAATAATTCTTGAACTTTAGGTTCAGACAGTTGGTGAACTTTTTCAGGAATAGTTTCATGAACAATTCATGAACTTTTGGTTCGTGAACAGTTCACAAACTTTTTGAGGAACATTCATCGCATTGTTCACGAATGGTTCAGGAATGTTCATGAACAGTTCATGAACGCTCATCAGTTCATGAACTACAGCTCAACAGGGGTTCAAAGAGTGTATCAGCACATTTAAAATCATAACTACAATAAGTACATGTATTTCATTTTGAACAAATTTTATTCACACAACACAAGACGCAAACTAGATGATGATCCCTGATGTCAGCTGTGGTCGGTGTCCGTCAAACATTTTAAAAATACATATATATGCATGGTTTGGTAGAAAATAATAGTGTTGCATTAGATTAATTAGCAACATGTTTCATCAGATAACATCTAAACATAACTACCAACATGTCACACTAAGTGGTCATTTGTAATAAAACACAACATAATGTATATCACAGAGGTGTTAATTGTTTCAGTGAATATGTGGCCGAAAATAACAATGTATATGACAGTTAACTTTAAAATATGCATGTTGTTCATCATATTTTGAAATCTCGATAAATTTAAATTATGCGATCATAAGATTTCGTTTTACATTCACAAGTGGATCTTAAATTTATAAACATTTACAGAAGAATTCTTTACAAAACTATAATGCTAATCAGGGTCTTTCAAAAATGAATTTTATTTTGAGTGACCCTGTGCTAATATATGACAGTAACTAAGAAGAATAATTTAGAATTTTTTCTGTTCTGTGAATACATTTTAAAAATTAATGCTTTCTATTTGGTTTTTGATACATTTTCCCGTGTTATTCTATTTTTTTCTAAATATTCTTTTTTTAAAACTGTATGTGTCACAAAATGAACAGAATATTATAATAACATCATCCATTCATCCATATATATACTGATGAAAAAGTGATATGTTATTTCTAACATGGATATAGATGAGGAATTTTTCGGCTAGTTACATTTGTTTGCGATGTGCAGGCTAGAAACCTGAGCAAAAATAATGAAGTAAATGCAAAATGTACGGTTTACTTATGCTATTGTACAATGAATGCACTGATTGTTTGTCCGCAAATTGCGTCCTGTGCTATTTTTAGATAGCAGACCTTATCGGCGACGTCACAGATACTTACATACGGGAGTGTGCTATTGCAATGTACTGTGTCAGTGCATGCGGGGGTACATTCATCACCTTTAGTGATAGCTCTAGTCTTGATTTACTGTTTCTGTTTACCTCCCTTTTTGTTGTCATTACTTTACTGTTTCTGAATTTACTGTTCTTGAATGCTGTCTTTTGATTAAATACCTCTCTTTTATTGGTCATCAGTATATTATTTCTGGTTACCTCCCTTTTCATTTGTCACCAGTATACTTTATCTAGTTACCTCCCTTTTATTAATAAGGTGTCCAAAATATTGTTATTAGAATGGCGTATGTTGTTGTTAGGGTGGGCAGCATCAAACAGATCAATTAATCAAGACAACGTTTGCTCTTGAGATTTTATTTTGGAGCTCAAAGTCAATGTTACTAAAAAAAGAAAGTTTATGCTCAGTAACTTTAATTATGAATAAGATATAGATACATAAGGTTAGATCATTTATAGTCTGAAGAATTGTACTATATGCATTAGGACTCTTTTCTTGAACTTTATTTTCTCAATTTTATAGGCCGGTCTCTGAAAGAGCGGGGCGTATTATGTGAACACCCGGGATGGGTGGGCATTCAGCACTCTTGGATTATGGCCCTTGAATTACGTGAAAAGCTATGAATTTAGCCTTGTCCGCTCTCTAAGTCGAACAGTTTTCATCCAGTCTTCACCAAACTTGCTGACAATGTTTGTGGGCATAATATCTCGGCCATGTTCGATAATCACCAAAATCGCTCTTGGCAGTTACATGAATTACTCGAAATCTGCGAAATTAGCCTTGTCCATTCAAACAGTTTTGATCTGATTGTGAATTTCATCCCACATGGAACCTCACAAATACTGATATTCCTCCTTACTCTTTTTTGGGGTTAACAAGGCATACATCAACATTATTACCTTTGTAACTGAATATTTAGACGGGCGTATTTGTGACAGTCTGCCACTCTTCTTTTTTTAGCTCACTAGAGCACGAAGTGCTCAAGGTGAGCTATTGTGACCGGTCATTGTCCAGCATCGTGTGGTGTGCATCGTGCATCGTCCGTCTACATTTCTTTTCTTAACACTCTAGAGGCCACATTTGTGACCCAATCTTTATGAAACTTGGTCAGAATGTTTGTATAGATCAGCATTCTACAGGTCAATATCAAAACTGGGTCATGTGGGATCAAAACCTAGGTCACTAGGCCAGATCAAAGGAAAATCTTGTTAACACTCTACAGGCCACATTTATGACCCTATCTTCATGAAACTTGGTCAAAATGTTTGTACTGATGATGTCTAGGTCAAGTTCAAAAAGTCCACAGTTTGAGTTTGAAACTCATGAGAATTGGTCAGCATGTTTGTCTTGATGACCTGTAGGCTAAGTTCGAATCTGGGTCATGTGGGATCAAAAACTAGGTCACCCGGTCAAATCAAAGGGAAAGTTTGTTTACACTCTAGAGGCCACATTTATGACCCTATCATCATGAAACTTGGTCAAAATGTTTGTACTGATGATGTCTAGGTCAAGTTCGAAACTTGGTCACTAGGCCAGATCAAAGGAAAATCTTGTAAACATTTACAGAAGAATTCTTTACAAAACTATAATGCTAATCAGGGTCAGAATGTTTGGCTTGATGACCTCTAGATCAGTATTGAATCTGGGTCATGTGGGGTCAAAAACTAGGTCATTCAATCAAATCAAAGGAAAATCTTGTTAACACTCTAGAGGTCACATTTATGACCCTATCTTCATGAGACTTGGTCAGAATGTTTGTGTTGATGACCTTTAGGTCAAGTTCATACCTTAATTATTTGGGGTCAGAAAATAGGTCAGCTGATCAAATCAAAGGAAAAGTTTGTTTACACTCTAGAGGCCAGATTAATGATCCTATCTTCCGGAAACTTGGTCAGAATGTTTATCCTAATGATCTCTAGACCATTTCCAAAACTGGGTCATATTGGTTCAAAAACTAGGTCACTAGGCCAGTTCAAAGGAAAAGCTCGTTTAACACCCTTGAGGCCACATTTATGACCATATCCTCATGAAACTTGGTCAGAATGTTTGTCTTGATGATTCCTAGGCCAGGATTGAAACTGGGTCATGTGGGGTTAAAAACTAGGTCAACTGTTCAAATCAAAGGAAAAGGTTGTTAACATTCAAGAGGCCACATATATGACCCTGTATGACCCTATCTTCATGAAACTTGGTCAGAATGTTTATCTTGATGATTCCTAGATCAAATTCTAATCTGGGTCATGTGGGATGAAAAACTAGGTCACATGCTTAAGTCACGTGAAAAGCTTGTTAACATTCTTGAGGCCAGATTTATGATCCTATCTTCATGGAACTTGGTCAGAACTTGGTCAGAATGTTTGTCTTTATGATCTTTAGGTCAAGTTTGAAACTGGGCCATATGGGGTCAAAAACTAGGTATTTATACTAGGTATATATAGGGCCATCATGGCCCTCTTGTTTTACAAAAATTCTGGATAGGAGGAGAGAAAGAAATTAAGATTGATCTATAATATTTTATTCATACTCTTACATAATGCAAAATCTTTACATGAGTCACATCTCAACTTTTGCTGATTATGTCTCCCTCCCCCCCCCCCCCCCATGGGGGAGACATATTGTTTTTGCGCTGTCCGTCCGTCCCTCGGTCCGTCCATCTGTACGTCACACTTCATTTCCGATCAATAACTGGAGAACCATTTAACCTAGAACCTTCAGACTTCATAGGGTGGTAGTGCTGCTTGAGTAGATGACCCTTGTTGTTTTTGGAATCACTCCATCAAAGGTCAAGGTCACCTGAACATTGAAGACCATTTCTGATCAATAACTTGGGAACCACTTGACCCAGAATGTTGAAACTTCATAGGATGATTGATCATGGAGAGAAGATGGCCCCTATTGATTTTTGGGTCACTCTGTTAAATGTCAATGTCACAGGGGCCTGAACATTGAAAACCATTTCCGATCAATAATTTGAGAACCACTTGACCCAGAATGTTGAAACTTCATAGGATGATTGGTCATGCAAAGTAGATGGCCCCTATTGATTTTAATATCACTCTATTAAAGGTCATGGTCACAGGGGTCTGAACATGGAAAACCGTTTCCGGTCAGTAACTTGAGAACCACTTGACCCAGAATGTTGAAACTTCATAGGATGATTGATCATGCAAAGTAGATGACAACTATCAATTTTGGGGTCTTTTTATTAAAGGTCAAGGTTACAGGGGCCTGAACATGTAAAACCGTTTCCAATCAATAACTTGAGAACCACTTGACCCAGAATGTTGAAACTTCATAGGATGGTTGGTCATGCAAAGTAGATGACAACCATTAATTTTGGGGGTCACTTTATTAAAGGTCAAGGTCACGGGGGCCTGAACATGTAAAACCGTTTCCAATCAATAACTTGAGAACCACTTGACCCAGAATGTTGAAACTTCATAGGATGATTGGACATGCAGAGTAAATGACCCCAATTGATCTTGGGGTCACTCTATTAAAGGTCAGTGTCACAGGGGCCTGAACATAGAAAACCATTTCCAGTCAGTAACTTGAGAACCACTTGACCCAGAATGTTGAAACTTAATAGGATGATTGGTCATGCAGAGTAGATGACCCCTACTGATTTTGGGATCACTCTGTTAAAGGTCAAGGTAACAGGGGCCTGAACATGGAAAACCATTTCCGATCAATAACTTGAGAACCACTTGACCCAGAATGTTGAAGCTTCATAGGATCAGGGCTCCAGATAAGATGCGTATTAGCGTAAATTACGTATAGTAATAATGCAAATACGCATGTCTAATAATTTCTAAGCGTATAAAAATGTATATGAAATTACAGAAACGCACACAATGCTTTTTTACTAGCGTAAAAACAAAATCTGAATCGTCTGGATGCGCTACGTAACATAGCCGATCAGCATTAATTCTCCCACATTGAACGTATACACGCATCGTATGATCTCTATAAACCTAGGTTAAACTATACACTCAATGCGTGCATTAGCTAATATTGATGGTATTGTAGTGTATTTAAAAGCGGTGTCGATTTAAATTATCAACTTCCCGTGTGAAGTAAACAAAAACAAAATGTCTCTTTCAAAGACTGCTAATTTCTAGAGGTGAAAAAACGCTTTAGTCTTTCTTTCAACCTACAAAAAATGATAAAAAAAAAAAACATAATAAAAGGTATATTGGTTAATCTTTTGGATACCGTAGTGAGTATGAAGCCGAAGCATGTTTCAATTTCGGAGAAAACGCATGCGGTTTGGAAAGAATTATATCCTTGGAATGTTATTGATTCTGGCAATCCTATACAAACTAAATTAAAATGTGCATTATGCATAAAGTGTAAAATGAAAAATGTGTTTGTGTCCACTGGTTCTAGTAACCTCCAAAAGTCTACTATTGATAGGCATTGTGATTCCACTGACCATCAAAATGCAACCAAAATGTCTTTGAAAGACTATATGACAGAAAGTAAAATTTTGATTGACACTGATTGTGAATAAAAAGCAAAAACCTGACATAAGTCATGGGTGTTACACCCAATAAATATGTTAATAGTTATAAAACTGTTTTGTGTTTTTTTTTCTCATTTATGTTTTTTCAGCGTTAAAATTACTCCGAGTCAATTTCAGATTTTACCATTTTACGCATTCACAAAAATTATGATGAGTAATTACTCCTAGGCCAAAAAAAATTATCTGGAGCCCTGTAGGATGATTGAGCATGCAGAATAGATGACCTCTATTGATTTTGGGATCAGTCTATTAAAGGTCAAGGTTACAGTGGACAGAAAATGGAAATCCATTTCTGAGCAATAACTTGAGAACCATTTGACCTAGAACCTTCAAACTTCAAAGGGTGATATAACTTACAGAGTAGATGCATGGCCCCTATTGTTTTTGGGGTCACTCCATCAGTGGTCAAGGTCACAGGGGGCTGAACATAGAAAACTCTTTCCAATCATTAACTTGAGAACCACTTGACCCAGAATGTTGAAACTTAATAGGATGATTGGACATGCAGAGTAGATGACCCCTATTGATTTTGGGGTGACTTGATCAAAGGTCAAGGTCACAGGAGCCTGAACAATAACTTGAGAACCACTAAGCCCAGAATGTTGAAACTCAGTGGTATGACTGGACATGCCAAGTAGATGATCCCTATTGCAGCCAACCATCAGTGTCTCTTTGACTTTCGCTCCTGTCCCCTATTGACTTCTTGCCTAAACGACTATGCATTGGGGGAGACATGCACTTTTTTACAAAAGTATCGTCTAGTTAGTTAATTAGATTCACTAAAAGCACTAGCTATATGCCTTCTGGGTCTTTGGCATGTAAGTATCTGCTTACTGTTGGCAAAAGTAGTACCATCAAAATCCGTAATTTGTCAAATTTCCATTTTATCTTATTTCCATTTTGGTGGAAATTAAGAGTCTGTGAGTCAGAGAAACAAAAAGTCAGTAGCCAGTGTGATGGTATGAGGCATTACATTCATATCAAGTTGTCAGATATTATATAGTGTCAGATGTCAAAGGTTGAAAACCTGGTTTGCTGGCATTGCAACTGAAATTACTATTTCTTGTTACCTCCCTTTTATTGATCTTAAAAGAAAATTTGTTTTTAATTTGAAAAATTCTTTATCTACTTTATTTATATAAATGTTTTTATCTGTGTGGACAATAAAGCCAAAACAGGTATATAACCTAAAGGTTACATTGCTTAGCTTGAAGTTCATGGATTAAACAAATTTTAATGTATAATGGATATACATGTAGTTGAAAGGAACTAGGGTACTTTTTGAAAAATAACAACAAATATGTTGAAGTAAGTATAGTAGATATAATAAATGGCTTTTGCCTTAGAGAACTGTTATAATAAGCTATATTGAAAATCGTTTTAACATATGTATGGAGCAGCTGTACAATATGGTATTGGTAGGTTTGACATTTGTTGCAGATAAATTGAAACTTTGGGAGAGTTTAATTTACTTGTTGATATATCACTTTATTAAAATAGAAGGAGACAAAAGTTCGATTTTTTAAATTATTTTCAATTTGGACTTTCTGAACAGTTTATAAGAAGAATATTTGTTGTAGTAGGAAAATGTTGGAAATGAAATTGTACACAGACAGTATGGTGAAACTGTATGGTAAGAGGGTATGTCAGCTACACAAGAAAAGGTTTGTTAAATATATATTTATTAAATCATCACTTGAAAGAACTTGCATTAAGGAACCACTGAATGGAAGAACAAAAACTGTTGTCTCTCAGCACAAATGGTCTCTTAATACAACTAAGTTTGTTCTTTTAACAGCACAAAAAGGAACTGAAAAGGTGGTGTCTTAATTAATACAAATTGTGTTTAATAGATGTGCATGTTTTCCGAAGCAAGTTTGTATCTGCTTCTTGTTCTGTTTAATATGCAGTTGGACCCTTTAGCGTATCAGGGTGCAATGCGTATTTTTCTTGATTTCAAGAAAACGCTGTTTAAAGACATTATACTGTAACTATAACATACTATTTGTTGTCTTTGGTAAGGTACATAATGTATCTGTTCAGTATATTCTGTAGATTATAATAATCTGTCACTTGCTGTAGATGTAGATGGGAATATCCAGTTTGAGTGTAATTGTTTTTGGCAGTTCCCATCTGCATCTACAGCCAGTGGTAGATTGTTTTTTAGCTCACCAGAGCCAAAGGCTCAGGGTGAGCTATTAGGATTACTCACCGTCGGCGTCCGTCGTCTGTAAACTTTTACTTCAAATGACATCTCCTCATAAACCGCTAGGCAAATTTCATCCAAACTTCACAGGAATGTTCCTTGGGTGAAGCTCTACAAATATTGTTCAAAGAATTGAATTCCATGCAGAACTCTGGTTGCCATGGCAACCGAAAGGAAAAACTTGAAAAATCTTCTTCTCAAAAACCAGAAGCCCTAGAGCTTAGATATTTGGTGTGAAGCATTGCCTAGTGGACCTCCAGCAAATTTGTTCAAATCATGACCCCGGGGTCAAAATTGACCCCGCTCCAGGGGTCACTTGATTTTACATAGGAAAATCTTAAAAAATCTTCTTCTCAAAAACCAGAAGGCCTAGAGCTTAGATATTTGACATGTAGCATTGCCTAGTGGACCTCTACTAAAGTTGTTCAAATCATTACCCAGGGGTCACTTGATCTTACATAGATTTCTATAGAAAAATCTTCAAAATTTTTTAAAAAATAAACCAGAAGGCCTAGAGCTTAGATATTTGACATGTAGCATTGCCTAGTGGACCTCTACAAAATTTGTTCAAATCATTACCCCCGGGGTCAAAATTGACCCCGCCCCAGGGGTCACTTGATTTTACATAGGAAAATCTTCAAAATTGTTCTAAAAATAAACAAGAAGGCCTAGAGCTTAGATATTTCACATGTAGCATTGCCTAGTGGACCTCTACAAAATTTATTCAAATCATGACCCCGCCCCATGGGGTTACTTGATTGCACATAGAAAAATCTTAAATTTTTTTCTAAAAATAAACCAGAAGGCCTAGAGCTTAGATATTTCACATGTAGCATTGCCTAGTGGACCTCTACAAAATTTATTCAAATCATGACCCCTGGGGTCAAAATTGACCCTGTCCCAGGGGTCACTTGATTTTAAATAGGAAAATCTTCAAAATTGTTCTTAAAATAAACCAGAAGGCCTATAGCTTAGATATTTCACTTGTAGCATTGCCTAGTGGACCTCTACAAAATTTGTTCAAATCATGACCCTCGGATTTAAATTGACCCCGCCCCATGGGGTTACTTGATTGTACATAGAAAAATCTTCAAAATTTTCTAAAAATAAACCAGAAGGCCTAGAGCTTAGATATTTGACATGTAGCATGGCCTAGTGGATCTCTACAAAATTTGTTCAAATCATGACCCCTGGGATCAAAATTGACCCAGCCCCAGGGGTCACTTGATTTTACATAGGAAAATCTTCAAAATTTTTCTAAAAATAAACCAGAAGGCCTAGAGCTTAGACATTTCACATGTAGCATTGCCTAGTGGACCTCTACAAAATTTATTTAAATCATGACCCCCGGGGTCAAAATTGACCCAGCCCCAGGGGTCACTTGATTTTACATAGGAAAATCTTCAAAAGTTTTCTAAAAATAAACCAGAAGGCCTAAATCTTAGATATTTGACATATATCATTGCCTAGTAGACTTCTACAAAATTTGTTCAAATCATGACCCCCGGGATCAAATTGACCCCGCCCCATGGGGTTACTTGACTGTACATAGAAAAATCTTCAAAATTTTCTAAAAATAAACCAGAAGGCCTAGATCTTAGATATTTGACATGTAGCATTGCCTAGTGGACCTCTACAAAATTTATTCAAATCTTGACCCCCCCAGGGTCAAATTGACCCAGCCCCAGGGGTTACTTGATTGTACATCGTAAAATTTTCCAAAAAATTTCTAAAAATCATCAGTTTGACATTTGAAACATGTAGCTCATATTACTCAGGTGAGCGATCCAGGGTCATCATGACCCTCTTGTCTTGCAATTACAGTCATTATGCAAATTATAGAATAAACACAGCAAAAGGAAATACTTTCTTTTTAGAACTCTTTCTTATATTAGTGTATTTACACAAAGCATCATGGAAATTAACGTCAATAAACAAAAATGATGTCATGACATGTCAGATATGCACAACAACAATGTTTCGGTTTAGTTTTGTCATTTGTGGCTTAATGTTGTGTATTTTCCCAAAATTAACTTGTTTTGAATCGAGAAACATACTAATAAACTTTGATAATGTGGCAGTTGACCTGAATACAATCGACTGTTTATTGTCCAATACAGGTAAATCCAATAATTGCTTTGCAATAGATCTATGTCAGATTATCTTTGAACACCCCTGGACTTATTGGACTCAACTGCCACATTATCAAAGTTTATTAGTACTGTAAGGAACAAGAGCAACTATCAAGGTATTTAATCCATAAATAATATGTTATGAATGAATGAATGCATGACTAATGTAAGTTGCCATTAACAGCACAAGTCATCTGTAATGGGGGAGGGGGAGGGGAGGGGGGCAGATGGGTTTTGTCAGCGTGGGTAAAATCACCGTTAAAACCAGTCCGATGTGCAAGAAATGTAAATGATCTTATTTAGAATATTCATGTCATGAGTTAGGGCCCCTTTTGCCAAACAACACCTAGATTCAGTTCAGTTATGTCCTTCGGTATCAGATTATAACATGAATCAAGCTGCTTTTGTGAACTAGCTCTTTAATGCATGAACTTAAAGGTGGTCAGTCACATTTAAACAACATTTAATGACATTTTTTACTTTTTGTATATTCTGGTAGAGAATTATTTAAGGAGAAAAAGACCGATTACATAGAGTTAGATTCCTATTTGAAATGTATATTTTATTATTTTTATAAAATTTTGTAATTACTCCCCTTTAATATGAAAGTATATAAAAAGCTGGGTATTTCTTTTTATTTCGATACAATGTCTAGTTTTACATTTGCATTTGATAGACATATCAACTATTGAACAATCTGAACCAAAATGCAAGTTTAAAAGCTGTGTGTAGCTTCTGAATTTATTTATTTCCAATCTATCTTGGTTGCGCAACCAAGATAGGCAAAGGGAGATAATAATAATTTTTCAAACTTGCGTTTCTAATGAATTCCATCTAAATACATAATTTTTAATGCAAATATTTTACAAATTTATTACAATATGTCTAATATTTATACATTTCCTTAGGCAAAGTATGTTTATCAAATTTATACTTATGATAAAATAACTCTATCTTGGTTGGGCAACCAGGATAGGAAAATGAAATTTTAAAAATACCTCCAGTGAAAATCTAATTTGTATTAAGTGTTAAGTGAACATAAATGAGTGTAAATGATCAGATGCTAAAAGTTTCGAACAAATCCGTTACATGGCCAAAATCTGATTATCCACCTTTAAGGAGGTAGGTTACCTGTTACCAGGGTAAATTCAGATTAGTTGAACCGCAGTGATTTTTTGTATTTCGTGTAATTTAATGTTTTAACTGCTACAATCTCAGTTCCGTTTATCTCTGACCCTTCAAGTACAATTTTTATCCAGGTTTGAAGTACATGACCCTCTTAAGGTATTTTATATAGAAAGAAGAAGGAAAATACGGATATTTAACACTTTTAAGTGTATTTTGGTTTCATTGTTATCGGTAGAAGTATGCATAATTAATAGTTTTACTAGTATGCGCATTAGCTTTCTAATAAAAGCTTAAAATGTATATTCGCGGGGCTCGTGTTTCCATGGTAACGCATTTTCTCTCATTTTTCAACAATTATGTATGAAAACGGGTTTTTCGGCGGCTTAAGTGCCATTCTGTTATTGACCAACATGGAATATTTGGGTAATATGATTAGCAAAATACCAAGAACTTTACATGGTACTGTGTTTTTCTTAAAGTTTAGAGTAACCATGGCAACAGAGATGTTTAAAATAGCTTATATGTTGCTTTTTATCGTAATTTCTTATAAAAAAATATTATATAAAATTATCTTTCTTCTTAATGTAGCTTTAAAACATCTTATTTCTAACGTTAGTAATATTTTCGTATGAATTGCAGTTAATTTAACAAATTTCACATCTTAAAATACTTACAGCAGTGCCCGTCGTCTGACATTTTTATTGAAAAATCGTTCTGCATGCTGCTATTATTCTCATGGATATTGTTGAAATGAAAATAAAAAGCCGAAGCTGTGTTCCTTAAATAGACTAGTGTCAACGCTTTTGAATTTTACAATTAGACATATAGGTCAAGGGCTTCGTTTCCATGGTAACATCAATTTAATTCAAGACACCACAATTTTATACTGAAATTTGAACAATTTTAGAGCTAAGTTTTAGTATTTAAGTAACAAATTATCAACGGAAACTGGGAAATAGGTATAACAAATCAAACTGCCCAATTTTTATTTGTAAATGACCGTAATAAGTTACCTTTCAGCCAACTATATTCCCAATCACTTCAGTTACCATCATCCATTTTCTTACATTCCACATAACATTTCAATATAATTACATAAAAGAAGCAAAATATTGATCATTTTTCAGAGCAAAAGACAGAGTATTTCAGCAAATAATGGCTGTTTAAAAATAGTTCAGATAAAGAAAAAGCACAAAATAACGTACTTTCAAAATAAAAGCTATTAATTTTGCGTGGTAACTGACACGTAACGTCATGACGTCAATGACATCATTTTAAGGCAACAATGTTTTGAAGCGTTTCTGCTGCAATTCATTCATTATTTCTGCATTATTAAACCATTAAACATAAGATTGGAGGCAGGTTCAAGATTTATTTCCAGAAGAATGGATATACAAACACATTTAGTTTGTCTTAAACGTCGTCGTAAATCGTCACGTTAGCTTTCGGTTGGACATGCGCACTTACAAATATCAAGGTAACCTACCTCCTTAATGCACATAGCACTAAATCTATACTTAAATGTTAATAATGATATATATGCATAATTATTTGTATCCTATGATAAATTAATCATATCACCTGTCAAAAACAGGGGTACATTGCCAAATTGTTTGCAATAAAGTAAATACAAAAAAGTATTTTATAACAAAAAGTCAAAATCACATAATAGCACCTTGATGCAGTAAGAGGTTAAGTTAAAGCAGTTTCATGCTCAGATAACACAGAGAAACATTTTGAAATATATTTTTAATGTAAGTCTAATCGACTTACGTCTAAGGAAAACTTTCAACTCTAGGCCGACCATTAATGTAGGTTAATAATAATAATAATGATGACTATTTATTGAGGCAACACTGTTAGGCATGCCCAATCTTCCAAGTGAGCCTCAAAATTATGTACAATTTCAAATACAAATTTGACAATAGCATGATGACAAGACAATCTAAGCATAATTATGTTATGTTGTTCATTTTCCAGTTTGTCAAATAGGATCTTTTGAACTGTTCAAGATTGATGAAGCATTTATTTATTACAAAAAAGATTTTTTTGTATTTATCAGAATTTTGCTTAGGTCGTCTCTTCCAAAGTTGTTCTTATTGTTCCATTTGGTTGCATATAAGGGCTGCACGAGAAAATCTTCAAACAAGTTTACCAAAATCATCTGCTGCAATTTTGAAATTACTTTAAATGACCCACAGTTAGGAATGAAAAAAATCAACATGGCTGCCAGGGTTGGCTATTAAGTTTTCTTATATGGTATTATAGAAAACTTTGAAAATCTCCTGAATTTTGTAGGCCAGTTTTGAAAGTTATTTTTTAGAAATGTTTCTTGTTCTATATCTCTAAGCTCTGAAGCTATGGTGAGTGGTACAGAGTCATCATGACCCTCTTGTTGTATGATACCACATAGAGTTTTGGTAATGAAGGAAATGGTTGGACTGAATCTTCTGCAGGGTTCATGTGTACATGCATTTGTTGTTGTTTTATGCCCATGAGCTTCCGGAAAGCTTTCAAAAAGAATTGCCTTTTCAACAATTGAATCTTGAAATTCTCCACCTTAGATAATAGCTTTATTTTTATGCAACACAATATTAAAAGCAATGCAGGACTTTTAAGGAATTACTGTTGAGAAATGCCATTATACTGGCATGGAGCAAACAGCGTAAAAAAAGATAACTTTAATATGCAGACAGACTGGATCTTCAGTAAACTCAGGGGAATTCGCTGAAAAAAATGGAAACAGAAAAGATTGTTTTTTCTGTTATAATGAGGGGTTATTCATAAGTCAATAAAATTTGACTGTCAATTTGGTATCTTATTTCGATCAAAGTTTGTGGACAAATGCCCAGTTTTTTTATTTTATGAGGTTATCAGGATCACACGCAGAATTACAATACGTATAAAAAGTCTATATAGGATTAAATTACTAGCTACCTATTACCGCCTATCTTTAAAGAAAATTTACCTCAAGGTTAACATGATATTGCTAATAATATTGTAGCCCAGTATAATATGTTTATATTTACTTAAATCACTAAGCTGGTAGTAACCCAATATACATGATTAGCTTGTAGATATCCCTTTCACAATCCAGGATATACAACCCACGTAAAGTAGGATTAAACAAGGAAATTAAAATGAAAATGTGCAAAACATGATATTAGTGCAATGAAGCAAAAATGTAAGGAGAAATGAGAAATATTGAAAACGGATCTGAAAAGGATACCTAATTGGTCTTGAGTCTTAAAAATATTTATAACTGAAAAATCAGTGAAGCTTTAAAATATTTTTAAAATGATTTATATCCGCGTTTTAGGCTGTCCTCGTAATTTAAATTGCACAAGTATTTTATTAGATACATCCGGACTTTATTAAATAGAAATTTAAGGAGAAAAGAATATTTGTGTTTTGACAGGCTGGAGATTGAAATTGTATGGATAAAGGTGTATGTTGAACCTCAAAAACATGTTAAGGTATTTTTCTCTTTCGGTAGTTAACAGTATGCTAACAGCAATACCTATAATGGTTAACACCAAGCTGTAGTAACAGTAAATATTTTGATTGCAGTTACCATTTTTATTGTGCCCTAGATAAAACTTTTTTGAATAGATAGCAATTTTAGTCTTCGATCATTTTGATTTTAAGTGTCGGCTTCCATAGGCATTGAAGAGGCAGTTAAACATTGTCATAGTAAATAACTTGACACCTTTTAAAGCCCTTATAATACAATTTTTCTTCTTTCAATTTTAAATGATATAAATTTTCATGCTCGGATAGACAAGTAAACATAAATGTTACATGACCTAGTACTTCAACAGTTCAGTTGTATATTGATAATATTCTGTGAATATCAGTCAGTTCAAAACATTTGGAGTGATTTCTTGTATAAAATGGAATGTTAAAACATTAGTAGTGAATTTAAAGAGGATTTAAAGACATATTGCTAGATTTATGTGACAAAAAAAAAACAAGGGATTATTTGCTTTAAAACAGGGGTTTAAATCAAATAGTAGTTTAGCATTTGCATTCAGTCTGAGACATGATTAATACAGAAAACAAAGGTGTAGTTCAAAATGTTAAAAGAAAACATCTTCAGAATCAATAAAACTTAACACTAATTATCATGCTGGACATGATTGATTCTGCCTTTGTGACCAGTGTACAAGTTTAAAATGACAGTATGTGTTTTATAAAACTATTCCAAACTAATATGGCTTCTTATAACGCTTAAGTCTACTAACTCCCAAGGTGCATTAAGAAGATACTTGTAATTATTTGGTACTTGTAAGTACTCCTGGGAATGTTTCATTCATGTAAGACACCCCTGTCTCCATTCATTTCAGTAGTAATTAATTACAGACTGAAAAAAACATTTGTTATTTTTCACTGAGTAATCAGTCACTGATTTTAATGTAGAGCTGTCATCAAAATGTCATAAAACATAAAGTAAATTATATAGACTAATCCCTACAAATTATGAAATTAGTAATTTGTAATTAGCAATTTTTATTATTTTACACAACTATTATTTATCTAATTTCATCCTGCTATTTATTGAGGTGTACAAACAGGTTTTTTAAAAGGTAATCTCTTGAAATGCAAAATAAATACTCCATCAAAAGTATGTCTGACTTCTCTTTTAGGAAAAAGCTTTTGATGTAATGCAAACTGTTTGAAGGACAGGGTGATAAATAAAAAGTTCTATTACAAAGGTATTTTTTATGAAGGTCATACATAAAAGATGAATTGTACAGATGAATAAATTCCAAGTGCAATGTAGGGTTTGAGAAGAAACTGTTTGCAAGCTTAGAAATTATGCTTAGAACATATAAACATGAAAAGAATTAAGTTGGATGGAATAAAGCATTGTTGATGTATGCGAGGTATAAAGAGAGGCTGTCAGCCCGTTCAAGGGGCAGGTAATATTTTAATGGTTTTATATCATTGTCTTTTAAAGTTGACATTTTTCTTAACCACTTATTTTAAATTTCCACTTGTAACTTTTGTTTATGTGTACCATGTGATACAATTCTGTACCAAGAACCAAAATGACATTGTATTTGTATTTCATGGATTTTTTAGCTCACCTGTCACAAAGTGACAAGGTGAGCTTTTGTGATCGCGCGGCGTCCGTCGTCCGTCGTCCATGCGTGCGTCCGTAAACTTTTGCTTGTGACCACTCTAGAGGTCACATTTTTCATGGGGTCTTATGAAAATTGATCAGAATGTTCACCTTGATGATATCTAGGTCAAGTTCGAAACTGGGTCACGTGCGGTCAAAAACTAGGTCAGTAGGTCTAAAAATAGAAAAACCTTGTGACCTCTCTAGAGGCCAGGGCTTCGGAAATTTGCCGGTTTGTCGGTTTTGGACCGATTTTTGACTTTTCAGACCGATTCGCGAAGTGAAAAAACGAAAAAAATCGGTCCCGTAAAAATGGAGAAAAGTATAAATTTCGGTCTTATATCTCAATACACGATCACCTGCCAAGTAGGAAATTGTTGGTTGCACCTTCAGATAATCAATAAACGTGTCAATCAGTCTGATTGTCACTTTGATAATCGGTCCGTAATTAGCGCGTGACGCAATCTGTGCTCGCGCGGCACATCCTTCAATGTTTGCAGACAGCCGACTGCGGTGTATTAAACATTTTTGACTGGTTTCCTAACGTTTCTCACTGGATCCTAATCATTTCGACAGGGGTCCACTTCTTTTATTTAGAATCCGACGGATGGTTTATTTCAAAAGGCTATGTTTGATCACGGTAACAAACAAATGGTCGCTGCATTTAATCAAAGAGTTATAATTGTACATTATAGGTCTTTGATTTAATGAGACATCACATGGAAAACCGATAAAAATAATTTTTATAATTACTTGATTTGAAAAAATTACATGATTCATTTGTTGGGGCTCCAGTTGAAACAAATGCAGAAAATTGTCTTTGCAACCCGACTGTACAAAAAAGAAAAAAATGGACGGGCAACCACGAATGATAAAGAAAACCGGAGTGGCACTGTTTATCAAATCGGTCTTTTAAAAAACGTTTCAAAATGAAATTTTGTTTACATCAGAAGAGAACATATAACTTTATAAAATGTAATTGCTTATTGAAGTACAACGTAAGTGAAATGAAATATCCGTGGCCAACCCGCATGACGTTTTGGTACTATACATGCGGGAAATTCGATCTCAGCGTTCAAATAACGTACACATTCGGTCCGCGGCAGAGTATTCTTTAAATACTGAGGCTGTTTAGCTGAAAATATGTGTCGTGTAACTCACTTTGACGCATTGTATTTTATTAGAATTCCGCCAAAGAATGAGGAAACATCACAAAGTATCTGCCGTGTATACGGTATTGAAGTCACGTGCGTTGGCTTTTAGACTAGTTACGCACACGGTGTCAATGCCTGGTATTATCTCGGAAAAACATCGAAATTTAAACAAAGTAACGATCACACATAACACTGAATAACTGTCTTCATTGTATGGTAACGCGCGGTGACTGGTAACACAGTTTTAATGCATGACATGCTTATTTCTTTACCCTATCACGTTTTACAAAATATGTAATATTGGGAATGCGGTGGGTGGGGTAGCGCCGATGTCAGGATTTTCGTTTCGGACCAATTGAGTTATCCAAATTTCCGGAGCCCTGCTAGAGGCCATATATTTCACAAGATCTTCATGAATATTGGTCAGAATGTTCACCTTGATGATATCTAGGTCAGGTTCGAAACTGGGTCACGTGCCATCAAAAACTAGGTCAGTAGGTCAAATAATAGAAAAACCTTGTGACCTCTCTAGAGGCCATATTTTTCATGCGATCTTCATGAAAATTAGTGAGAATGTTTTTTTCATGGGATTTGTATGAAAGTTGGTCTGAATGTTCATCTTGATGATATCTAGGTCAAGTTCGAAACTGGGTCACATGCGATCAAAAACTAGGTCAGTAGGTCTAAAAATAGAAAAACCTTGTGACCTCTCTAGAGGCCATACTTACAAATGGATCTTCATAAAAATTTGTCAGAATGTTCATCTTGATGATATCTAGGTCAAGTTCGAAACTGGGTCACGTGCCGTCAAAAACTAGGTCAGTAGGTCTAAAAATAGAAAAACCTTGTGACCTCTCTAGAGGCCATATATTTCACAAGATCTTCATGAAAATTGTTCAGAATGTTCACCTTGATGATATCTAGGTCAAGTTCGAAACTGGGTCACGTGCCTTCAAAAACTAGGTCAGTAGGTCTAAAAATAGAAAAACCTTGTGACTTCTCTAGAGGCCATATATTTCATAAGATCTTCATGAAAACTGGTCAGAACGTTCACCTTGATGATATCTAAGTAAAGTTCGAAACTGGGTCACGTGCCTTCAAAAACTAGGTCAGTAGGTCAAATAATAGAAAAACCTTGTGACCTCTCTAAAGGCCATATTTTTCATGGGAACTGTATGAAAGTTGGTCTGAATGTTCATCTTGATGATATCTAGGTCAAGTTCGAAACTGGGTTAGGTGCGGTCAAAAACTAGGTCAGTAGGTCTGAAAATGGAAGAACCTTGTGACCTCTCTAGAGGCCATACTTGTAAATGGATCTCCATAAAAATTGGTGAGAATGTTCATCTTGATGATATCTAGGTCAAGTTCGAAAGTGGGTCACGTGCCTTCAAAAAGTAGGTCAGTAGGTCAAATAATGAAAAAACGTTGTGACCTCTCTAGAGGCAATATTTTTTATGGGATCTGTATGAAAGTTGGTCTGAATGTTTATCTTAATGATGTATAGGTCAAGTTTGAAACTGGGTCAACTGCGATCAAAAACTAGGTCAGTAGGTCTTGAAATAGAAAAACCTTGTGACCTCTCTAGAGGCCATACCCTTGAATGGATCTTCCTGAAAATTGGTCAGAATGTTCACCTTGATGATATCTAGGTCAAGTTTGAAACTGGGTTACGTGCCGTACAAAAACTAGGACAGTAGGTCAAATAATAAAAAAAACCTTGTGACCTCTCTAGAGGCCATATTTTTCATGAGATCTTCATGAAAATTAGTGAGAATGTTCACCTTGATGATATCTAGGTATAGTTCAAAACAGGGTCACGTACCTTCGAAAACTAGGTCAATAGGTCAAATAATAGAAAAACCTTGTGACCTCTCTAGAGACCATATTTTTCAATGGATCTTCATGAAAATTGGTCAGAATTTTTATCTTGATAATATCTAGGTCAAGTTCAAAACTGGGTCACATGAGCTCAAAAACTAGTAGGGGTGTAACGATACATCGAACTATCGATGCATTGGGATACTGAGTGTCCCGATAGCATGCATCGATAGAAAAGTCACGATCCAATAACAATCGCCGATAGTTCCTTCAGCAATCGATAGTTTCGATAGTTTTGAAATTTTAGTAAATAGAGAAATAATTAATAATTTATAAACCAAGAAACAAAGCCAGCTTTCATTTGCGCCTCGGAAAATGTTTACGTCTCCATTACAATAATTACAGTACCCTCACGGAATTAAACTACCATAAAGGACTGAGAAGTCTGGGAGATAATCAATAAATTTAGTTTCTTAGAAACTTTGATTAAATATATTTAAATAACTTGTTAATCTTAAATGAGAAAAAATACTATGGACATGGAGAAAGTAGGCTACTTTTATTATATAGCAAACTGTTTAGTCCGACCCAGCAATTTTCGTCTTTTTCCATGCTTTGGGTTATTAAAAACGTTGACATTCGCAACAAAATGGCCGATTCGTTTGAGTATACCTTTAATAGGTTTATTGTTTTACTTATTGTTTCAAAGCCAAGGAAGGCGAGAAATAGAAAAAATGTTAATGAAAAAATATTTAATGTTAGATGTATTTCTGCCTATTTCAGTTATAGAAACATCTCAATGTGTATTAACAGCAATTATAAACAGTGCCGTGTCTTACACTGTGTAATAATGCCAGTTGGTAGTTTTACTGTATAAAACATGGTGGCCAATAACTATTGCAATAGTATCGCAGTAGTAACCTGCAATAGAATAGTATCGCAATAGTTTTTCAGCAATATCAATAGTATTGCAATAGTCAAAATTGGTCTCAATAGTCACCCCTAAAAACTAGGTCACTATGTCAAATAATAGAAAAAACGACGTCATACTCAAAACTGGGTCATGTGGGAAGAGGTGAGCGATTCAGGACCATCATGGTCCTCTTGTTTTCATGCTTGTTCAATGCTGAAACCAAGTAAAGAATATTATATAACCACTAAAGAAAACAGAAGTTGGCTCTTTGTAAATTAACATTTTCTTAGCACATGCAGTAGTCTTATATATAGAAATGGTAGAACTGTGAACACTGCTCGCTCAAGCATCAGTCGATAGAAATGGTAGTACTGTGAACACTGCTCGCTCAAGCATCAGTCGATAGAAATGGTAGAACTGTGAACACTGCTCACTCAAGCATCAGTCGAAAGAAATGGTAGTATTGTGAACACTGCTTTCTCATGCATCAATCGATAGAAATGGAAGTACTGTGAACACTGCTCGCTCAAGCATCAATCGATAGAAATGGTAGTACTGTGAACACTGCTCGCTCAAGCATCAATCGATAGAAATGGTAGTACTGTGAACACTGCTCGCTCAAGCATCAATCGATAGAAATGGTAGTACTGTGAACACTGCTCGCTCAAGCATCACTGGATAGAAATGGTAGAATGTGAACACTGCTCGCTCAAGCATCAATCGATAGAAATGGTAGTACTGTGAACACTGCTCGCTCAAGCATCACTCGATAGAAATGGTAGAATGTGAACACTGCTTGCTCAAGCATCAGTCAATAGAAATGGTAGTACTAGCAATGGCTCAAGTACAGAATATATAACAGAATTATTTAAAAAAAAAAAAGATTATCTAGTCGGTAACCAGACTAGTACCAGGGCTTACTTCAGAGGTTCATGTGTCAGCGGCTACTTTTCTGAGTTTTGATCTCTTGTATCTTATAACTTAGCAACTTTTTTTGACCATATCCTTGCAACTTTGAGTGATCAGTGTTTCACCTTTTTCAAAATCAGTTAGTATTTCAATGCAGGTAGCCTAGTTAGTTACACCTTATGGAGAAGTTGGAATAATACTCTGTAACTTTGTGTGCATCATCATGCTGTAACAACGAAGTGAACTTTACTCCTGTTTTATAGCTGTTTTGTAATATAAAAACATGCAATAACAATATGGCTCATTATTTCTAGTTCACCAGAGCACAATGTGCTCAAGGTGAGCTATTGTGACCTGTCATTGTGCGGCATGCGGCGTCTTGTCAACATTTGCCTTGTTAGCACTCTAGAGGCCACAGTTATGATCCAATAGTTATGAAACAGTCAGAATATTTGTCTTGATGATCTCTAGGTTAAGTTTGAAACTGGGTCAGGTGGGATCAAAAACTAGGTCAATATGTAGTATCAAAGGAAAATCTTGTTAACACTCTAGAGGCCACATTATTTTGTGACCCTAGTTTTCATGAAACTTGGTCAGAATGTTTATCTTGATGACCTCTAGGCCAGGTTTGAATCTGAGTAATATGGGTTCAAAAACTAGGACACTAGGCCAGATCAAAGCAAAATCTTGTTAACACTCTAGAGACCACATTTTAAGTTTGAAACCCATGAGAATTGGTCGGAATGTTTATCTTGATGACCTCTAGGTCAGATTTGAATCTGGGTCATTTGGGGTCAAAAACTAGGTCAAATATTTCTAGGTGCTAGGGGTATTATTTTAAGACACACAGGCGTAGCATGTGACACATGTCCATATGGGATATGAATATTTCTAGTTAAGTTTGAAACCCATGAGAATTGGTCAGAATGTTTATCTTGATGACCTCTAGGTCAGATTTGAATCTGGGTCATTTGGGGTCAAAAACTAGGTCAAATATTTCTAGGTGCTAGGGGTATTATTTTAATACAAACAGGCGTGGCATGTGACACATGTCCGTATGGGATATGAATATTTCTAGTTTCGAGGGCACATTTTTCTGACACTCACGTCTTAAGAAATCTTGCCATACATATTTTACATGAATTAGTAACTGCCATTATACTTCAGCTCACATATAATTATCTAACAAGTAACCAAAATAAGGAAATATTTAACACAATCTCCAATATCATTTCCTATAATGACGTGCCTATTGTATTATAATCTTTATTTCAATTGAGCATTCTTATTACAAGTCAGAATATATTATTAAGTTGCAGTGTTATGTTCTCTAAAGTAAAACTGTTTATGGATTGCATAATAATGTTCAGTTGCCTTAAAATGATTACATTTTGTGGATTTCATAGCTGATTATGTTCATTTTGTGGATTTCATAGCCTGATAATGATCATTTTGTGGATTTCATAGCTTGATAGTATACATTTTGTGGATTTCATAGCCTGTTAATGTACATTTTGTGGAGTTCAAAGCCTGATATATACATTTTGTGGAGTTCATAGCCTGATAATGTATATTTTGTGGAATTCATAGTCTGATCATGTTCATTTTGTAGATTTCATAGCCTGATAATGTAAATTTTGTGGAGTTCAAAGCCAGATATATACATTTTGTGGAGTTCATAGCCTGATAATGTATATTTTGTGGAATTCATAGTCTGATCATGTTCATCTTGTAGATTTCATAGCCTTATAATGTATATTTTGTGGAGTTAATGACCTGGTAATGTACATGTTTTGGATTTCATAGCCTGATACAATTTCATGGCCTGATAGTTTACATTTTGTGGATTTCATAACCTGGTAATGTATATTTTTTGAAGTTCATGGCCTGGTAATGTCCATTTTTAGCTCGACTATTCATAGAATAGTGAGCTATTGCACTCGCCCATGCGTGCGTCGGCGTCGGCGTCTGCGTCCGCGTCCCGATTTTGGTTAAGGTTTTGTATGTAAGCTGGTATCTCAGTAACCACTTGTGGGAATGGATTGAAACTTCACACACTTATTCACTGTGACAAACTGACTTACATTGCACAGGTTCCATAACTCTATTTTGCTTTTTTACAAAATTATGCCCCTTTTTCGACTTAGACATTTTTGGTTAAGGTTTTGTATGTAAGCTGGTATCTCAGTACTTACTAATGGGAATGGATTGAAACTTCACATACTTGTTCACTATCATGATCTGACATGCACTAAGCAAGTCCCATAACTCTACTCTCTTTTTTTTTTCAAAATTATGCCCCTTTTTCGACTTAGCAGTTTTTGGTTAAATTTTTGTATGTAATCTGATATCTCAGTATCCACTAATTGGAATGGATTGAAACTTCACACACTTGTTCACTGTCATGATCTAACATGCACTGTGAAGGTCCCATAACTCTACTTGGCATTTTTACAAAATTATGCCCCTTTGACTTAGCAGTTTTTTGTTAAGTTTTTGTATGTAAGCTGGTATCTCAGTATCCACAAATTGGAAAGGATTGAAACTTCACACACTTGTTCACTGTCATGATATGACATGCAGTACAGAGGTTCAATTCCTCTACTTTGCATTTTACAAAATTATGCCCCTTTTTCAACTTTTGTATTCATTCAATTGACAAGGCTGTTGAATAGTCGAGCGTTGCTGTCCTCCGACAGCTCTTGTTTAGCTCACCTGTCACAAAGTGACAAGATGAGCTTTTGTGATCGCATGGCATCCGTCGTCCGTGCGTGCGTCCGTCCGTAAACTTTTGCTTGTGACCACTCTAGAGGTCACATTTTTCATGGGATCTTTATGAAAGTTGGTCAGAATGTTCATCTTGATGATATCTAGGTCATGTTCAAAACTGGGTCACATGCGGTCCAAAACTAGGTCAGTAGGTCTAAAAATAGAAAAACCTTGTGACCTCTCTAGAGGCCATACTTTTGAATGGATCTTCATGAAAATTGGTTAGAATGTTCAACTTGATGATATCTAGGTCAAGTTTGAAACTGGGTCACATGCGGACAAAAACTAGGTCAGTAGGTCAAATAATAAAAAAACCTTGTGACCTCTCTAGAGGCTGTATTTTTTATGGAATATGTATGAACGTTCGTCTGAATATTCACCTTGATGATATCTAGGTCAAGTTTGAAACTGGGTCACGTGCCGACAAAAACTAGGTCAGTAGGTCAAATAATAAAAAAACCTTGTGACCTCTCTAGAGGTCGTATTTTTCATGGAATATGTATGAAAGTTGGTCTGAATGTTCACCTTGATGATATCTAGGTCAAGTTTGAAACTGGGTCACGTGCCGACAAAAACTAGGTCAGTAGGTCAGATAATAAAAAAAAACCTTGTGACCTCTGTAGAGGCCATATTTTTCAAGGAATATGTATGAAAGTTGATCTGAATGTTCACCTTGATGATATCTAGGTCAGGTTTGAAACTGGGTCAACTGCGGTCAAAAACTAGGTCAGTAGGTCTAAAAATAGAAAAACCTTTTGACCTCTCTAGAGGCCATATTTTTCAGTGGATCTTCATGAACATTAGTCCGAGTGTTCATCTTGATGATATCTAGGTCAAGTTCAAAACTGGGTCAGGTGCCAACAAAAACTAGGTCAGTAGGTCAAATAATAAAAAAATCTTGTGACCTCTCTAGAGGCCATATCTTTCATGGGATTTGTATGAAAGTTGATCTGAATGTTCATCTTGATGATATCTAAGTCAAGTTTGAAACTGGGTCAACTGCGATCAAAAACTAGGTCAGTAGGTCTAAAAATAGAAAAACCTTTTGACCTCTATAGAGGCCATATTTTTCAATGGATCTTCATGAAAATTGGTCTGAATGTTCCTCCTGATGATATCTAAGTCAAGTTTGAAACTGGGTGACGTTCCGACAAAAACTAGGTCACTAGGTCAAATAATAAAAAAACCTTGTGACCTCTCTAGAGGCGATATTTTTCATGGAATCTGTATGAAAATTGGTATGAATGTTCACCTTGATGATATCTATGTCAGGTTTGAATCTGGGTCAGGTGCCTTCAAAAACTAGGTCAGTAGGTCTAAAAATAGAAAAACCTTGTGACCTCGCTAGAGGCCATACTTTTGAATGGATCTTCATGAAAGTTGGTCAGAATGTTCACCTTGATGATATCTAGGTCAGTTTCAAAACTGGGTTATGTGCCGGCAAAAACAAGGTCAATAGGTCAAATAATAAAAAACCTTGTGACCTCTCTAGAGGCCATATTTTTCATGGGATCTGTATGAAAGTTAGTCTGAATGTTCATCTTGATAATATCTAGGTCAAATTCAAAACTGGGTCAGCTGCGGTCAAAAACTAGGTCAGTAGGTCTAAAAATAGAAAAACCTTTTGACCTCTCTATAGGCCATATTTTTCAATGGATCTTCATGAAAATTGGTCTGAATGTTCACCTTGATGATAACTAGATAAAATTCGAAAGTGGGTCATGTGTGGTCAAAAACCAGGTTAGTAGGTATAAAAATAGAAAAACCTTGCGACCTCTATAGAGGCCATAGTTTTGATGAGATCTTCATGAAAATTGGTGAGAATCTTCACCTTGATGATATCTAGGTCAAGTTCAAAACTGGGTCACGTGCCTTCAAAAACTCGGTCAGTAGGTCTAAAAATAGAAAAACCTTATTACCTCTCTATAGGCCATATTTTTCAATGGATCTTCATGAAAATTGGTCTGAATGTTCACCTTGATGATAACTAGATGAAGTTCGAAAGTGGGTCACGTGCGGTCAAAAACAAGGTTAGTAGGTATAAAAATAGAAAAACCTTGCGACCTCTATAGAGGCCATATTTTTCATGAGATCGTCATGAAAATTGGTGAGAATCTTCACCTTGATGATATCTAGGTCAAGTTCAAAACTGGGTCACGTGCCTTCAAAAACTAGGTCATTAGGTCAAATAATAGAAAAACCTTGTGACCTCTCTAGAGGCCATATTTTTCAATGGTTCTTCATGAAAATTGGTCAGAATTTTTATCTTGATGATATCTAGGTCAAGTTTAAAACTGGGTCACATGAGCTCAAAAACTAGGTCACTATGTCAAATAATAGAAAAAAATGACATCATACTCAGTTCAAAACTGGGTCATTTGGGGACAGGTGAGCGATTCAGGACCATCATGGTCCTCTTGTTTGGATTTCATAGCCTGATACAATTTCATAGCCTGATAGTGTATATTTTGTAGATTTAGTGTACATTTTTCCAGCTGTATTATATCCAGGACAAGCGGTATTTGAGCCTAGTGCATAAACTGATGTCAATCCCGCATTCAGGAGAATAGCTATACCAAAAGCTTGAGGAGAAATTACAGTTCGTGTATTCCAATTTATATTATGAACGAAGCTGAAGTGGTTGTTAGCCGGTCTGATTTTACACACTTTCCCCAATTACTCATGGATCAGCATTTCATCAAATGATTGAAATTGGCTTTTCTGATTGGATTAGAGAGTTGTCATTTTGCAGAGGTATGCTAAATTATTTCCCAGATTACCCTCAGATGCAAATTCCTGAAATTGCTAGAAATGTAGCTTTATGGTATATTACATATATAAACTCTGAAATTAATCTATAAAGACCACCCATTTGGTCATTTTTGATAGGTGGTCTCTGAATTTAGGTAATACCCCAGTCACACATACGGTGCGGATAGCTACGTCCAGCTATGGATAGAAACGTAGTAATCCGTATCGATCCGTACCTGAGCCGTATGGATTGATACGGATTACTACTTTAAGGTACGGCTCAGCTGGTAGGGATCGATATGAATTACTACGTTTCTATCTGTGGCTAGACGTAGCTATCCGCGCCGTATGTGTGACTGCGGTATAAAGTAGGAAAGTCCTTTTATAGTGTGTAAACAGGATGAAAAAATTATGGTGTTGCAAGACAGGTAAATGAATGTGGTTATATTGAGGTGATTGTTAATTAAGAAATAATTAATAGCAAAACAGTGATTTATCACTATTTATGCATGATGGGCGGTTATACGTTGGGCATAATAATTTCACGAGGGCCCAGCCCGAGTGAAATTATTTCGGACGAAATATAACCATCTGAGTGTATAAATAGTGATAAAACATGGTTTTGCTATAAATTATTTCGATTCTAATATGTTCTTTATTGAAAACTTTATATCAAATATGATGGAACTGTTTCTTCGCGCAAGCATGGCGCCAGTAGTAGGTCTTTGTTTCTACAAGTCAGGACCAGAAATGGTAATACATCTTGTGGCAGAGTTCTTTTCGGGTGAAAATTATTGCAAATTTTTCAGCAAAGTGAATAACTAACTCAGAATGTATGTAAATTAATCAACAATGTTACATTTCGTTTAAAACATCTTATTAAGTAAAATAAATTTCATGAAATTTGCAAGTGCTATTTCTTGATGCCTACATGGCATTAAATATCAGGTTGACATGACCTCAGCATAATATGGTTGTGATGATTGAAGCATTGTTCGGCATAACTAGTATACAGATTCAACTAGCATTCTCTTTAAGGAATAGGCCAAATTAAAATTGTTTGTTTTCAATTACTCAATCAGTCTTAATTTTAATCTCTGATCCCAGAAATTTTTATTAATTTCTACAAGATGAAAGTGTTATTCAGTTTTTTTTTAGCTAGTAAAAAACCCAACATGTTTTCTTAAAAAATGTTGCCATTATTAAGTTTGATGAAAAGGAGAGTTTTCATGCTAATACACAGAACTTCTATGCTTTGCAATTATGCAAAGAAAAAAATTAAAGAACTGGTAACCTACCTATGTAATCAGAAACAAACACTATTTTGGCATTACTGTTATTTTGTAACATCTGCTTGATATTCAAATTGTGTTCCTTTTATATTTTCAGAAATAGCCATTTCCATCAGAGTCAGGATTCTGAAGACATGAGAACCAAAAAACAAACTATATCTGTTGCGGAATTACATGATAATGATAATTACATAAGCGATAATAAGCTCACTCCACACGATAATAAAAACACTGCACACGACAAATCATCTTTAGATAGGCAGCTAGAACTTAACAAAGAAAATGCATTTGAGAAGAAATTGTTAAATCGCGATAGTGGTAATGTTATTTGTATAGAAGAGGAACAAAACATCAAGCCTGAAAGTGAAAATCTTAAATTAACACAAGGAAAACCTGTTAAACATCCGTTACATAGGAAAAGTTCAAATATAACTAATGATTCTGGGTGTAGCACAGTAAGTGATATTGGTGAAAATGATAATGACCTTCAGTGTGACCTTAACGAGAGTCAGGGCTCCCACAGTTACCATATCAACCAGATAAATGAGCCAAATAGACGAGAAAGTTTGACTGTTATTGATGCAACCGGTCATTTAACATTACCTTCACCTCTTGAATGTGTGAAACCATTTTCAGAAGAAAGTGAAAACTGTGAAATTGAGACAACAGTTCGTCCCCATTCTGCTCATATCCCTTGCGAAAGTCAATCATCACCACATGTTTTAAATCGACCGGGTAGTGGACAGTTGATTAACAAACGTTATGGTCCTAAAATACTCTATAGTACCTCAGAGGATAGTTCTTTAACTCAGAGACGTCTTTCATATCCAAGATCACCTTACTCCTCACCTTCAGCATCACCACGGTTACGTCGTCAGCCGACCATGGAAACGCGAAGAATCTCGGTCTCAGATGGCGGAGATGGTTATATTCAGCTCAACCAATATAAGCTCAAAGATGAAATAGGAAAGGTACTCTTTTAATTCACTTTGATAGTACGTTATGAACATCTACAGTAATTGATTACTTGCAGTTTCAGCAAAAGTGCTTGTGTACTTAATCAGATTTCAGTTAAAGCTGTAGATTTTCCAAAGTGAATCTAGATTTAACTGTTTTAATCAATCTCAGAAGTTGTGCTGCAGTCTCACCAAACTATTGTGACTGTTGCTCTTTCAAATATTTTAGATATAAGTGTTCATTTTTTTATGCCCCCCTGAAGGTGGACATACCAAAATCGCACTGTCTGTCTGTCAGTTAGTCAGTCTGTCTGTGCATCCATGTAAATTCTCTTCCAGGCTATAACTCTGCCATCCATCAAGGGATTTTGAAATAACTTAGCATAAATGTTCACCATAATGAGACCACGTGTCATGCACAAGACCGAGTCCCCTAGCTCCAAGGGCAAGGTCACGCTTAGAGGTCAGATGTTAACAGGGTCTGTTTCATGTTCGGTCCATAACTCTGCCATCCATGAAGGAATTTTGAAATAACTTGGCATAAATGTTTACCATAATGAGACAATGTGTCTTGCACAAGAGTCAGACCCCTAGCTCTAAGGTCAAGGTCACACTTATAGGTTAAAGGTTAACATGGTCTGTTTCTTATCTGGTCCATAACTCTGCCATTCATCAAGGGGTATTGAAATAAGATGGCATAAATGTTCCCCATAATAAATGATGTGTCATGCTCAAGACCCAGCCCCTATCTCTGTGGTCAAGGTCACACTTAGAAGTCAAAGGTTAACATGGTCTGTTTCTTTTCCAGTCCATAACTCTTGTCATTGATGAAGGGATTTTAAAATTATTTGTTCCCTATTATGAGATGATACGTCATGCTCAGGACTAGACCCCTAGCTCTAAGGTCAAGGTGAGGTATTGTGACTGGTCATTGCCTGGCATGCGTCGTGCGTCATCCATCGCCTGTCAACATTTGCCTTGTGAACACTCTAGAGGCCACAGTTGTGACCCAATCTTTATGAAACTTGGTCAGAATGTTTGTCTTGATGATTTCTAGGTCAAGTTCGAAACTGGGTCATGTGGGATCAGAGACTAGGTCACTAGGCCAGATCATATTAAAAGCTTGTGAACACTAGAGACCACAGTTGTGACCAAATATTTATGAAACTTTGTCAGAATGTTTGTCTTGATGATCTCAAGGTCAAATTTGAGACTGGGTCATGTGAGTTCAAAAAACAGGTCACTAGGCCAGATAAAGGAAAGTCTTGTTAACACTCTAGAGACCACAATTTAAGTTTGAAACTCATGAGAATTGGTCAGATTGTTTGTCTTTAGGACCTCTAGGTCAAATATAAATCTGGGTCATATAGGTTCAAAAACTAGGACACACAGTCAAATCAAAGGAAAAGCTCGTGAACACTCTAGAGGTCACATTTGTTACTCAATCTTATGAAACATTGTCAGAATGTTTGTCTAGATGGTGTCTAGGTCAGATTGAAACTGGGTCATGTGGGGTCAGAAACTAGGTCAGTAGAACAGATCAAAGGAAAATCTTGTTAACATTCTAGAGACCACAATTTAAGTTTCAAACTCAGGAGAATTGGTCAGAATGTGTGTCTTGAGGACCTCTAGGTCAAGTTTAGATCTGGGTTATGTAGGGTCAAAAACTAGGTCAACTGGTCAAATCAAAGGAAAAGCTTGTTAACATTCTATAGGCCACATTTGTGACTCAATCTTTATGGAGCTTGGTCAGAATGTTTGTCTTGATGACCTCTATGTCAAGTTTGAGTCTTGGTCATGTGGGTTCAAAAACTAGGTCATTTGGTCAAATCAAAGGAAAAGCTTGATGACATTCCAGAGGCCATGTTTATGCCCCTATCTTTGTGAAACTTGGTCAAAATGATGATCTTTAGCTCAAGTTTGAATCTAGATCATCTGGGGGTCAAAAACTAGGTCACCTGTTAAAATCAAAGAAAAACCTTGTGCATGCAATAGGGGATGCATTTTTCATTTGATGTGTGTGAAACTTGGTCAGAATGTTTGTCTGCATGTGGTGTTCTAACACTAGATCACCAAGTCAAATCAAGAATAAGCTTGTTTACCCCTTAGGGGGCACATTTTTTATGCCCCCGAAGGTGGGCATATTAAAATTGCTCTGTCCATGCATCCGGTTAATTCTTGTCCGGGCTATAACTCTTCCATCCATCAAGGGATTTTGAAATCACTTGACATTAATGTTCACCATAATGAGACGACATGTCATGCATAAGACGCAGACCCCTAGCTCCAAGGTCAAGGTCACACTTAGAGGTCAAAGGTTATCATGGTCTGTTTCATGTCTGGTCCATAACTCTGCCATCCATGAAGGGATTTTCAAATAACTTTGCATAAATGTTTACCATAATGAGATGACATGTCTTGAATAAGATCCAGACCCCTAGCTCCAAGGTTAAGGTCACACTTAGAAGTCAAAGGTTAACAGGGTCTGTTTCGTGTCTGGTTCATAACTCTGCCATTCATCCAGGGATTTTGAAATAACTTGGCATAAATGTTCCTCATAATGAGACGACTTGTCATGCGCAAGATCCAGACCCCTAGCTCTAAGGTCAAGGTTACACTTAGAGGTAAAATGTTAACAGGGTCTGTTTCTTGTATGGTCCATAACTCTGCCATTGATGAAGGGATTTTGAAATTACTTGGCATAAATGTTCCCTATAGTAAGATGAGGTGTCGTGCACAAATCCAGACCCCTAGCTCCAAGGTCAAGGTCACACTGAGAAGTCAAAGGTTTTTCTTGTCTGGTTCATATCTCTGCCATTTTTCAAAGAAATGTTAACCATATTGAGAACGTGCGTCACGCTTATGACCCGGGCCTCTTAGGTCAGGGTCGCATAATGATTTGTGATTTTTTTTAAGCATACAGCTATAGCATTCTTGGGCATGCTTCGAGGGCATTTGTCACCAATAGTGACAGCTCTTGTTTATTCTATCTTCATAAAACTTTGTCAGAATGTTTGTTTTCATGAAAGGCAAGTTTTAATCTGGGTCATATGGGGTAAAAAACTAGGTCAGTAGGTCAAATCAAAGAAAATGCTTGTTTACATTCAAGAGGCCACGTTTTTTGGTCCAATCTCAATGAAAATTTGTCAGAATATTTGTCTCCATGAATCACTAGGTAAAACATGTTTACACTGTTATGGTGTGTTACTCAGGTGAGCGACCTAGGGCCATCTTGGCCCTCTTGTTTTTTGTACTTTTACTTTGTAAATTTTATATATTAGCTCGCATATTGTATTAATGTTTTGGAAAAGTTTGCCATCTGTATTCTTCCGATTTAAATTGGAAGTTTGCCATGACTTAAAATCATTGGAATTTCTAATGGGAACAGTGAGGTTATTGACTGGTATAAGGTTGACAGAAAATGAAGTTTATTGAACTTAATTTCTTTTCAGTTTTTGTAATTGCCTTGAATTTGATATATCTCCAGACAGTTCTCTGTCACAGACAGTTCTGTCTTTTGAAATGTTATAACACTTTGATCTAACTGAGATAAACAGTAACTGTTGTTGTTTTTTTACTGTGTCAGTGAACTTTGATATCCTTTAGGTTATATACCTATTGTATTAATATAGGAATTAAAATACAGCAGCCATTCAACCTGCCCAAAATCTGCCCTGCCCCTAGATTAAGATAAAGCTCCCAGATACAGGTAAAGCTCTAAGATATAGGTGAAGTTCCCAGATATGAGTGAAGCTTGCAAATTTAGGTGAAGCTCCCAGATATAGGTGAAGCTTCTAGATTAAGGTGAAACTCTCAGATATAGGTGAAGCTTCTAGATTAAGATGAAGCTTCTAGATTAAGGTGAAACTCTCAGATATAGGTGAAGCTTGCAATTTTAAGTGAACCTCTGAGATAAAGGTGAAGCTGCCAGATATAGGTGAAGCTCTCAGAATAAGGTGAATCTTGCAGATATAGATGAAGCTTAAAGATATAGACGAAGCTCTCATATTTAGGTGAAGCTTGCAACTTTAGCTGAAGCTCCCAGATATAGGTGCAGCTTGCAAATTTAGCTGAAGCTCCCGAAATTGAGAAGGTTCATAAGGTAACTCCCAATTTAAGTTGAAGCTCTCAGATTTAAGTGAAGCTCTCAGATATAGTTAAAGTTTGCAAATTTAGATGAAGCTCTCAGATTAAGGAGCATAAGGTGAAGCTCTGAAAATTAAATGATGCCTTCAGATATATATGAAGCTTGCAAATTCAGGTCAAGCTCCCAGATTAGGATGAAGCTCCTAGGTTGAAGTGAAGCTCTCAGATATAGGTGAAGCTTGCAAATTTAGGTGAATCTCACAGATATAAATGAATTTGTCTTTTGTTTTAATTGTGGAAACAGAGAGTATAACATGACTGTATTCTATTCTTAAACATACATGTAATTAGTTTTACATATTTTATGCACTTTATTTTACATAACATCTGCCTGTATTTCAGGGTTCCTATGGTATTGTAAAACTGGCGTACAATGAAGCGAACGAGGCACATTATGTAAGTATACTTTTATGTCGGTTATGGATACTTGAGACAAAAAACAATCTGAATATTACCAGAGAACCCCTTCCACCACCTCTAGCATCAGTGTCATGTTAAGATCTCTTTATAAGGATTCTCAGCAAGCTCATACCTCAGTTTTTACCCATCAAAAACTGGAATGAAACTTCTTACATGCCTTTCCCGTGACATAGGTTCCATTACTCATTTTGATGAAATTGTATCCCATTTTGTACTTATTTTTTTTTTTATACAAATTATATTTCTTATTCTTTCTTCAACATATTTTGTTACTGACCCCATTGTGAAGTGGAAAGGAGAATATAGCTATGTTGTTCATACATTCTGTGTGTCTGTCCGTCTGTCAGCACCACCTATCACCATCACAACCAAGCAGCCGCTTTGTGTTTTACTTAGTGTCTTATGTTTCTTGATAATGATACTGTCTCTTATTATCGTGCCCACTCCTCCACCAGTCTCCATTTCTCACCTTGCCAACCACACCCATCCTCACACATAATGATATTGTCTCTTGGTATCATGCCAATTGCAACCCCTTCTCCCCTGCCTCCATTTCCCACCTTGCCAACCCCATATATCCTCACAAATTCCCCCTCCCCCCTCCCACACGCACACATCAACCTTGTGTGACTTGATATTTTGTCTTTATATCCCACAAAGAAGAAAAAATAAGCTCGTGTGTGACTTGATATTGTCTTATTATCCTATCCATTTTCAGATTTTCTCACATCATCATTCAGCAACTTTCGTTAATATGAAAAACTGTCCTTGGTTCTTCAAAGAGGTCATAATATTATTAAATTAGTCATTTTTGGTAATTCTTTTTTTTGAAACATTTCCTCAGGCAAAATGTAAGAAAAACAAAAATTCAGGATTTTCTCACAAGATCTGCTCAGCAACTGTCCAGGTTGTTATAGAATTTGCTATGAAATGAAGACAGTATCGCCTTTGGAATGTAGAAATAACAGTTTTTGCCCTAAAACGCAGGACACTCTGATACAGACAGCCTCACTCTCCCAGAGAGCTATATTAAAGAGATTAGGGTAGTGATTAGGTTACAGGCCACTATTACCGTATATTAGTTCACCATTACAGAATCTGTAATAACAGACCTGGGGGATAGCAATTGATGACTACTCATATAAATTATAGATTAACATTGTCTTAGAGAGTATATAATTCACATCAGGCTTTAAGTCTCCCAGGAGACAGTCACATTTAGTCTGTTGTAGAGCCAGTCATTTGCTATGAATCAAAGAAATTTGTCAGAAGTCAGTGACTACACAGATTCAGCCTATGTCTGGTATAAGGTCAGGAGGAGCACCTGTAGTCTTTCTCCACAACATAAAGCAACATGACCCCACTGATATGTGAACCAACAACCTTCCGCAACTTAATCAGTGGACGGATTTCTTTGCATTAAAGAACTCAACATCTAAAGTTGGTTTGCAAACAGCTGTGATCGGGGGTGGGGGGAGGGGAGACATTAGCTACAGAAACAATTGGCCACAGCGACAACTGTTTAGTGATGTGCAACAATAGGATTTGGGCAGCACTTTACAGATTACAACCAAAACATAACTGATGTAATAGAGATGAAAGTAATGATGGATTTTACAATTTGAAAATGCTTCTTCTGTTTTAAAAACTTGATTCTGTGGATTTGCTGTTTACATGAATTTAACATCATTTCCGTTCCTTAACCTACAAGCAAAATGGCATTTTGCAAATGGTGAGCTCCTAACTAACTTAGATTAACACGCATTCATATACTGTTATATAGTAATGCTTATAGTCAAACCTGTATTATGCAGCCAGGAAACAAGAGTGACAGAGTCTGTCTGCTTAAAGCAGGTGGCTGCTGAAGACAGGTTGAAATTAGGACAAAAAAGTCAGTTTATTAAGCAAGAGGTTGCTTAACACAGGTGGCCACTATGGCAGGTTCATCATTCTGCTTGTGATACCTGAATGACCAGAATTCATTCTCATGGTTTTTCAACTATTGACCAATGTTTCATTCCTTTTCAGGCAATGAAAATCTTATCGAAAATGAGGTTGAGAAAAAAGGCAGGGTTCTTCAGTAAGTACTTCAAAGGGATTTGTAATTACGTAATTATGCTGTTATGATCGTGCAGTGTCACGCTAGCATAGAACCTTGATTCCCATAGCACAGTCATAATGGGTAACATGCTGGATAACCTAAAGAAAATCTTGATTAAGTCTTTAATAATGTAAGAATTATTATCGAGTTTCCAATATGCTTAGCAAGTTATTTATTGGGAAGTCATCAGGTAATTGCTTTTTTCTGTTGGTGAGAATCACGAATCAACGGCTAGAATTTCTATCGCTGAAGACGGCTGGTGCTATCAACTTGCTTTTCCCTGAAGCTTCAGAATACATTGTATGTAATTAAATTTACAAAAGGTTATGTAATGCCCCGGAGGATTTTTGTGACAGTGTTTGGACCGTTTTCGGAACAGACAATATAAACAACATTATCGAGCGTCAACAAAATATCAGTTGGTAAATTGAATCTTACATTACAACAACGTCATAACAATATGCTGAATGTAACACTGTGCCACATCTTCATTTATTTGAAAGAAGTTATGACACTGTTGCGTACTGTTCTCGGTATTCGGTCCTCATAGTTAATTAACCCTGAGTCTAACCCTGGGACTGAAACTGAGAAGTTAGTTAATGATGTCAGGATGTGAAATACAGCTTAATACAAAACAGTGTGTAACTTTGTACACAGAAATAGCAATAGAAAGTCTATAGGTATCTATAATTAAACTGTTGTCATGATGTAAGGCCTGCCCACAGATTTTGATGTGGTGTAATACTGAGTATTGTCTATCCCCTCTTTGAGGCATGTGTAAAGGACATTACAAGGGGATAGAAAATGAGAGCATTTCCCAGGCCACAAACAGTCTGTATAATCTTTCTGAGTTATTGTGCATTTTAATCGACCTGGCGGGGCGGGGTTTCGCGATGGTCCAGTGCATTATTGTGCAGGATATGTAGTATATTTGGTGGCCATCTACTTTACATGGGCTGAATTTTAATCGTTGATTACAGAATTAAACAATTATATTGCCTACCTATTTTGCTTGTTTTTTGGGATTACCATTGTTTGCATACGTCAGAGATTAACTCCACCCTGCCAGGTTGAATAAAACGCACATTACAAACAAATGGCTGTGAAAACAGGTTTATTTTTTTCTGCAGTGATATTGTAGTTTTGTCAGAAGCTGTTTTTGTTAAAGTCTCACAACTTTATTGTCTCTTGTTTCCTTATAGCCTTCGTGACCACAGGTTTTTAGCTCGACTATTCATAGAATAGTGGAGCTATTGGACTCGCCCATGCGTCGGCGTCCGCATCGGCGTCCGCGCCCCGATTTAGTTAAGGTTTTGTATGTAAGCTGGTATCTCAGTAACCACTTGTGGGAATGGATTGAAACTTCATACACTTATTCACTGTGATAAACTGACTTACATTGCACAGGTTCCATAACTCTGTTTTGCTTTTTTACAAAATTATTCCCCTTTTTCGACTTAGAAATTTTTGGTTAAGGTTTTGTATGTAAGCTGGTATCTCAGTAACCACTTGTGGGAATGGATTGAAACTTCACACACTTATTCACTGTGATAAACTGACTAACATTGCACAGGTTCCATAACTCTATTTTGCTTTTTTACAAAGTTATGCCCCTTTTTTGACTTAGAAATTTTTGGTTAAGGTTTTGTATGTAAGCTGGTATCTCAGTAACCACTTGTGGGAATGGATTGAAACTTCACACACTTATTCACTGTGATAAACTGACCTACATTGCACAGGTTCCATAACTCTATTTTGCTTTTTAGCTCACCTGTCACAAAGTGACAAGGTGAGCTTTTGTGATCGCGCGGTGTCTGTTGTCCGTAGTCTGTCCATCCGTCCGTCCGTGCATCCGTAAACTTTTGCTTGTGACCACTCTAGAGGTCACATTTTTCATGGGATCTTTATAAAAGTTGGTCAGGATGTTTACCTTGATGATATCTAGGTCAAGTTTGAAATTGGGTCACGTTCCTTCAAAAACTAGGTCAGTAGGTCTAAAAATAGAAAAACCTTGTGACCTCTCTAGAGGCCATAATTTTCAATGGATCTTCATGAAAATTGGTCAGAATGTTCACCTTGATGATATCTAAGTCAAGTTTGAAACTGGGTCACGTGCGGTCATAAACTAGGTCAGTAGGTCTAAAAATAGAAAAACCTTGTGACCTCTCTAGAGGCTATATATTTCACAAGATTTTCATGAAAGTTGGTCAGAATGTTCACCTTGATGATATCTAGGTCAAGTTCGAAACTGGGTCACGTGCCGTCAAAAACTAGGTCAGTAGGTCAAATAATAGAAAAACCTTGTGACCTCTCTAGAGGCCATATTTTTCATGGGATCTGTATGTAAGTTGGTCTGAATGTTCATCTTGATAATATCTAGGTCAAGTTCGAAACTGGGTCACGTGCCTTCAAAAACTAGGTCAGTAGGTCTAAAAATAGAAAAACCTTTTGACCTTTCTAGAGGCCATATATTTCACAAGATCTTCATGAAAATTGGTCAGAACGTTCACCTTGATGATATCTAGGTCAAGTTTAAAACTGGGTCGCGTGCCTTCAAAAACTAGGTCAGTAGGTCAAATAATAGAAAAACCTTGTGACCTCTCTAAAGGCCATATTTTTCATGGGATCTGTTTGAAAGTTGGTCTGAATGTTCACCTTGATGATATCTAGGTCAAGTTTGAAACTGGGTCACATGCGGTCAAAAACTAGGTCAGTAGGTCTAAAAATAGAAAAACCTTGTGACCTTTCTAGAGGCCATATATTTCATAAAATCTTCATGAAAATTTGTCAGAATGTTCACCTTGATGATATCTAAGTCAAGTTTGAAAGTGGGTCACGTGCCATCAAAAACTAGGTCAGTAGGTCAAATAATAGAAAAACCTTGTGACATAACTAGAGGCCATATTTTCCATGGGATCTGTATGAAAGTTGGTCTGAATATTCATCTTGATGATATCTAGGTCAAGTTTGAAAGTGGGTCACGTGCTGTCAAAAACTAGGTCAGTAGGTCAAATAATAGAAAAACCTTGTGACCTCTCTAAAGGCCATATTTTTCAATGGATCTTCATGAAAGTTGGTCTGAATGTTCATCTTGATGATATCTAGGACAAATTCGAAACAGGGTCATGTGCGGTCATAAACTAGGTCAGTAGGTCTAAAAATAGAAAAACCTTGTGACCTCTCTAGAGGCCATACTTGTGAATGGATCTCCATAAAAATTGGTCAGAATGTTCACCTTGATGATATCTAAGTCAAGTTCGAAAGTGGGTCACGTGCCTTCAAAAAGTAGGTCAGTAGGTCAAATAATGAAAAAACGTTGTGACCTCTCTAGAGGCCATATTATTCATAGGATCTGTATGAAAGTTGGTCTGAATGTTTATCTTGATGATATCTAGGTCACGTTTGAAACTGGGTCACATGCGGTCAAAAACTAGGTCAGTAGGTCTTGAAATAGAAAAACCTTGTGACCTCTCTAGAGGCCATACCCTTGAATGGATCTTCATGAAAATTGGTCAGAATGTTCACCCTGATGATATCTAGGTCAAGTTTGAAACTGGGTCACGTGCCTTAAATAACTAGGTCAATAGGTCAAATAATAGAAAAACCTTGTGACCTCTCTAGAGACCATATTTTTCAATGGATCTTCATGAAAATTGGTCAGAATTTTTATCTTTATAATATCTAGGTTAAGTTCAAAACTGGGTCACATGAGCTCAAAAACTAGGTCACTATGTCAAATAATAGAAAAAACGACATCATACTCAAAACTGGATCATGTGGGAAGAGGTGAGCGATTCAGGACCATCATGGTCCTCTTGTTTACAAAATTATGCCCCTTTTTCGACTTAGAAATTTTTGGTTAAGATTTTGTATGTAAGCTCGTATCTCAGTACTTACTAATGGGAATGGATTGAAACTTCACATACTTGTTCACTGTCATGATTTGACATGCACTAAGCAAGTCCCATAACTCTACTCTTTTTTTTTTTCAAAATTATGCCCCTTTTTCGACTTAGCAGTTTTTGGTTAAATTTTTGTATGTAATCTGATATCTCAGTATCCACTAATTGGAATGGATTGAAACTTCACACACTTGTTCACTGTCATGATATGATATGCAGTACAGAGGTTCAATACCTCTACTTTGCATTTTTCAAATTTATGCCCCTTTTTCAACTTTTGTATTCATTCAATTGACAAGGCTATTGAATAGTCGAGCGTTGCTGTCCTCCGACAGCTCTTGTTATAGGTTGTAGCATTTAGTTTCCTTGGCATAACTTTTACTGTTATCCTGGTAACAAGAATTTGTTGATTTCAATCTTAAGATAAAATATATTGGAATATAATTGTTTGGATTGCATTTTTTTTGGCTCCTCCAAACAGGTTATGTTTACAGGAGGCCGCAAGTTTGATCCCTTGGTGAGAGGAAGGTCAGTGACAGTTTCCATAAACACGTCTACTGTCTTCCACCCCTTGTCACGGGGTGAAGTTCTCAGTTACATGCATTAGACAGGTCCCCTGTTGTGAGGATGACAAGAAGAATGCATACTATATGGCGACACACTGGGGCAAACCAAACTGTACATTACTGAATGCAAACTGTAGCTTCCCAAAATTCAGGAACACTGGCCAGTTGTATTGCACTGTTAGAATTTGGATTTTGTGTTCTGGCTTGTAACTTATTATCATTTTACTTCATTCTAGGACGACCACCTCCTACAAGAGAAGGAAAACAGGTTCGCCCACCAACCCATCCTTTGGAACGTGTTTACAGAGAAATTGCAATATTAAAGAAGTTAGACCATCCGAATGTTGTACGACTTGTAGAAGTGTTAGAAGACCCTGGAGAGGATAACCTATATATGGGTAAGAAGCCTGAAGAATTACGATTGTCACAAAAAGGATATTGATACAATATTTTTCAAAAAAGCAAACAATAGGTGTACCTCTCCAACTGGCTTACAAGTAAGCCTATCCCACACTGTGGCAAAAAGAGATACTTACTCTTTCAAAACCTCTGAAGTATCACTTTTGAAGAAATTTATAAAATGCTATATTTGATACTAATAATGTTTCAAAATTTTAGTTTTTTCCCTTATGAAATCTTTCTAAGTACCTGTTCTTCCATATTAGTCTATGATCAGACTGTATGTAAAATTAAGCAGCACTTTTAATTAATTTGTTCTTGTGTGCATGTCCCTGTTGGAATTCTGCTCTATTTCCAGGCCTGATATGGGTTTTTGTCATGCAGTACACTGAAAGTACAAGGAATTAATAATAGTAATGATACTGTGAATATTTTTTTTCTCTCTTCAACGCTGGTTCTGAAAAATGGCCTGTTAAAGCGTAATGACTTGCAAATTTATTACTAGTGTGGAAAAATGTAATTTAAATTTTTTTACATTGTTACTTTTAATCCTCATTGGCATTTGAAATCAATCAACGAAGGAAAAATGTTTCAGATAAAATTTATCTGTTTGCTTGTTCCCCCATGCTTGAGAATGCTAAATTTGTTGTTTTCATGAGTATTGTAAACAATATTTAATTTCAACGCCAGTTTGTAAATGTTGCAGGGCATTATCTCACAAATTTGTCTCTTAGTTATCACGTTGTCATGAATAAATCATGACGTTCAAATTTGATCAGTTGAACACACTGTGCAACATCCATTAAATACCAAGCTTGTAATTATTCAACATTTGCAAGATGCAATCTCAGCATACTATGCAAATTATGAATAAATCATCATACACAGAGACAAGAGTCAATTACCTAAGACAAAATATATGGCTAATTACCCAGAGACAGAAGGTACGGCCAATTATCTGCTTGACAAGAATGTCCCAAGGAAAACTATCAAAGTCTCATGTTCTGCGTTTACATCAGAGAAATAAAAAATTTCCCAAAGTACATATAGATATGAGTACAACAGCATTGAAAATTATTTGTAATAAATGAAACCAGGGTTTGGGGCTATTTTAAAAAACTGAGCACTGGGGTCTAAGGGATAATTTTGTTCTGGGAAGGTATGAGATGTTTTCGTCCAATTCTAATATTTTATGGATTTTTCAATGAAATGAGATGTTTTTTTGTAATGTTAAGTATACATCCTCTAACTTAAGTAAATCCTTGAAACAAAGTCACTAACAACAATTTGGAAACACATTTTGTTTTTTGTATTTTATACAGAAAGTAAATTTCTAGTGTTACAAAATGTATGTTATTGATAGGCAGTGTCTGTCTCTGTCTATTGTCTCAGGGGGAAATACTGTTTGACAGCCAAAACCTTGCATACAGAGGATTTGCAAAGCAGATCATGGCTAGATTGTTCATGCAAGCAAACTTCAGTGCTTTCACATTAGTGGCTGTAAATTGATCATGACAAATGCACAAATCATATCAAATTAAGAGTGAAATGTATTCAGATGCTAAAAGCATGTTGTTTTTCTGCTTTGTTGTGTGACTGATTGGAGACAAAAGAAATGTTTTGCAACCAATGAATAGCAAATGAAGCAATCCTGTTATGGCTCTCTTGTCTCTCTTTGATGCTAGAGGCGTATCCCATTAAATCAGTTTGTACCAGAATCTGAAGAATAAACAATATAGGCCATGGATCCATCAAGAACCGGAAATTAGAAACTTGCTACTTGCTTCTATATATTAGATGGGTGTTTTCGTTGAGAACTTGCCAAACTGAGTTGTTGATTATATTGTGTTTCTGTCAATATGGGACACAGTTACATATACATAATGTCCAATTTGTTGCAAATAATGAAATTTGCCACATTGTAGCAAACAAACAAGCGTGTTTGCCACCTCCCCTTGGGGAAATCAATGATAAACAAGGAGCTATTTGTTTTCTGGAAAATTGGCTGGAGTAATGGGCATGTATTCATGCTCGTAATTTATTTTGTCCAAATTAAGAAATATTGCAGGCGTAAAATGCATAACAGCTAGTTGTAATGAAAAACAAGAACTAATTTTAGCTTGAGAGCATTTTGTAGTTGCTTTGAAATTACTCTAGTTTTATCGTTTTTTGCATGCGTGATGTTCAAGGATAATTTATGTAGAGTACATGGACTGCCTGTAATAAGATTTTTTAAAAACCTGCCTATGTTGGAATAGACACGAATGTTAAAGTAGTTAGCATTGGTTTCCCCACTATTGTGTCTAGGGATCTTACATTCTTCTAAGTAAAATCCACTTGTCTTCAGGACTTGGAAGACTGATGTACCCAGAGTGGTATAATCTTGTATTGACCCAAATATATTTTCTCCATTAGTAAACACAGTTGATTCCATTTCTTATTTCATTGTCAATTTGTAGAGTATTCTGCAAAAATATTCTTTACGAGGGGCTGAATGTAAAATTAAGGTATATCACACTTTAAAAATGAACTCAGTTTTTTGGTCCAAATGAAACTTTGAAATGTGTTGCCTCAGCTGGTAGCTGTTATTATAGAGTAATTCATCTCAAGTTAATTCTGTTTTCATTCTTTTATTTCAGCTTTTGAACTGGTGGAAAAAGGGTAAGTTGCACAGCTATTTAACTATAATTCATGTTAAGCAGATTACGTACTTCAAAAGTATTACAATCTTAGACATTCTATAGATAAATTGATAGTGAGCATGAATATTTCATAATACTATAATCTTTACCTCTTTGCACTTGAATGAATTTATTATTTAAAAAAAGAAGAATGAAATAATTCTATATAAAAGTTACTGGAAATCATTGAATGAGCTTCAAAGTGAGAACATTTGTCAAAGACTATGAAATAACAAAATGTATTACAATGTCTCTTCTAGTTGTAAGTATATTTTGAACAAGATGCTGTAATATACCATTACTTGCTTCACGTTAATGTAACAGACTTATTCATTTGACAGGGAGGTGATGGATGTCCCGACAGACAAAACACTCTCGGAGGAAACAGCCTGGAAGTATTTCCGCGACATCATACTGGGAATTGAATACTGTAAGAGTTTTTGTCATGTCATCAGAGAATCAGTCTGTCCCATTTCATTGTTTATGGCCTGGGTATAAAAGCTTTCCTTGCCGGTGTTAACAGGAACTTGTAAAGAATTCATACAGAGTGTAAAGAAAATTTTCAGCTTACTACTGAGAAAATGTAGAACATAAAATGTAGCTGTAAGAGTGATTAATGTGGGTATGCTGAGTGTGGGTCACTTTTTAGCGCGACTATACAAAGGACATGGAGAGCTATCCTGATACACTGGGACCCCGTTATAACGCTGTCGTCGGGGTCCAAGGTTCAAGACCCGCGGATCTAGCGGGGTTAAATTTATAACGCGGGTTGATCGTATCAGCGGTATATGCAATACCCCACCCACCGGTAAAGTATTTTGGACGCTGTTTTATGTTATAAGAAGTAAGAATCGTATAAACGGGACATTTATTTACCTTAAATGCTACTGAAAAATACATTTAAAGAATTATAACGCTGTGTCATCTTCTCATTTTGTCGTGATTATAAAAGAAAATTGGATTTGTGTATCCCGGAAGTAAACATATATAACGCTGTGTGAGGAGAACGCGGTCGTGAGAATTACATATGCACTGCAATTGCACTGGGGGTTTATGTATCTAAAAGAGAAACGCGGACAGTCTTAAAATAATTTTGAATAGATTTAGGAAATCCATAAATAATATAGAAATTTTTTAAATCAGCGTCGTTGATATACGATATTAAAAAGGGAGCACATTCTCAGTAAGGCTTTCAGTGCGTCGAATCATCGTTTTCTCCGATGAATTGAGTGTGATGATTACGAAAAACGGCTGCAGTTTATTACAAAATACGATTTTTTATTCACTCAAGTGATCATGTCATCTGCTTAATTGGTGCAAACTTAAACGGTTTGATAGTTGACTGACCAATGTTACACGCTTGTTATGCAAACAATCTAATATTGACACAGTACTGATTGCATAATTGTCACATGTCTACATGTATTGAAACTTAAACAAAGGCGATACGCGAACAAGTAAGCTAGCAGACGATTATTGATTTTTGTGACAGTTGTCATGGAAAGGTGTTAAAGTACACGTACTTGTAGTTTTAACGCTGGTTATGATCAAATGAAGTAACATCCGCAGATTTTTTTTTTTTTTTTTTTTTTTCTGATTTTTTTTTACCCTCTAAAATTTGGGCGCCAAGGCCATACAGCGTTATACCGAGGACCGCGGTATATCGAGAAGCGTTATAACGGGTTTCGAGTGTATTGCTTTGCAGAAATTTCCATGAATTATGTCCCTTTTACACTTATTTAATGTTTTGATACCATTCTCCATCTTTGTCATTACTAAATACATTTGACACAGACTTAAGCTATTGTCCAATATCTTCATTCACATTGGAGTCATAAACACTCTAGTGACAGCTCCAGCTTCCTCGCATGTGCCCATTTTCACTATCTAGCATCAAAATAGTCAAGCATGCTGTCTCCTATGACAGCTCTTGTTACTGTACTATTTGACAAATGAGGAGGGCTTTTCCTCTTGACCTGGAGTCAGTGTGGCTGTCAATGTGGGTTTCAGGTACAAATTTATGGCATGGCTCCTAGTTTCATAAATTTTTCTTCACTGCTGCCCATGTTACCATCATATGGCAGGCATATTTTGGATAAGGGTCATGTATTTCAAAGGTCAAGGTCACTGCAGTCAGATATTTTGATAGCTAGGGTAGGGATGTGCTTGCTAATCTGGGCTTAGATGAATTGTGAGTAAATGAATCATAATGTAGTTCTCAGGGTCACCAAATTCTAACATTTAAGGAATGTCCAAAAATGACCTAAATCTAGTATGTAGACATTTTGATTACAAAATTGCCATAATTCAATGTGCATATAAATATCACAGCTATTTTAGTTATGGTTAATTAACAATTATGTTATTGTGCCAACTAGTTGCCACACAAACAAATGTTGATCAATTCCCTGCACTAGTATTATTGCAGGTAAAACTCGTCTGTTTGACAGTGATTTATTGATTACTGTCCTTACTGTTATCATTCTTCACATGTACAGGTGTATGTCTGAGACAAGACAGCTTTTGGTTAAAGGACCCTACGGGTCAAATTCACTGAGGATAACTTCTTACACAACTCTTAAAATTTGTGTTGATCACATAAATAATGATGTTAAGTAATAATGATAATAATTCAATACCAATAGGGCCTTCTGTGTAAATGTAAGTACACAGTATCTATAACAATTACAGTAGCACAGAATTATCATGATAATAGTTGAGAAGAATGTGAAATGATTCGGGCTTTCACTCTTAACACTTTCTTATGTTCCTCTATATTGTTTTCAGTATCCCTCATCCACACCCCTTCATCCCATTTCCACACTAATTACACTCCAATCCCAATTAACCCTTATTACATTACAACCCCAATTACACCCAACCCCAGTTACACCCAACCCCAGTTATACTCCAATCCCAATTACACACCAACCTTTAATTACACCCAACCCCAGTTATACGCCAATCCCAATTACACTCAAACTCCAGTTACACCTACCCCCAATTACACTCAAACTCCAGTTAACCAGATCTCAATTACACCTAACCCCAATTACACTCCAACCCCAGTTACACTCCAACCCTAATTACACCTAACCCCCGTTACTCCCAATCCCAGTGGCACTCTAGCCCCAATTACACCAACCCCCAATTACACCCAAACCCAATTACACTCATTCCCACCCTCTGCACTTATAATCCCACTACACTACTTCTCTTCTATCTAAAATATTTAAATGCTTCTTCTGCTTTCAATTTCTTATTTTCCCTCGTATTATATTCAATTCAGATCTCCCACCTTCATCCCGCACTCTTCCTACCATATTCACTCTGCCAAAGGAGTAAAGCAGATTTCCATGAGGCCACAAATAAAATCAATTTACAAAGCATTACTGCACTACTGCCAGTTTTCTGTTGTGTTCACTTTACAAATGCAGTCTGTTTCATAAAACTGCTGATCTATAAAACTGATTCCCTGAGTTTCACTTGAGAAAGTAAAGATAAAAACTGCTGATGTTGCCTTTCATCCTTCTTTCCATATTTGATATCTGTCTGGTTTGTAAATTGCAGTGAATCATTATAAATTTCACGCAAGTTGGTCTAGACATTTTGCATGCTATGACTTTCATTTGAAAATTCGTTGTTCATACAATTTTGATATAATGTTTAAAAACAGAACTGAAATATGTCATAGATTTATAGTTCTGGGTCAGGGTAGGTAATGGTTTTCACAAGAGAATGTATGTCTCTTCCTTAATAACTGATACATATTAAAACCATACTGGTTTAGAAGAAGGACTGTTTGTAATTATGTCTCCCACCACACAGTGGTGTGGGAGACATATTGATTTACTCCTGTCTGTGTGTCTGTCTGTCTGTCTGTCACAAATCTTGTCTGCGCTCTAAGTCAAACATTTCTCATCCGTTCTTCACCATACTTGAACAAAATGTGTTTGACTATAAGTCCTCGGCCATGTTCGATAACTGACCAATTCGGCCGAGGCACTTCAGAATTATGACCCTTGAATTACCGAAAATCGGCCTTTTTACTCTTGTCTGTGCTGTAAGTCAAACATTTCTCATCTGATCTTCACCAATCTTGAATTTAATGTGTTTGACCCTAAGTTTAGGGTCACATTAATAACTAGCCAAATCAGACCAGGTACTTTGGAATTATGGCCCTTGAATTACCCAAAATCAACCTTTTTACTCCTTAAAGGTATATTTGTGGAAGTATATGAAGACTGACTTACTATTTAGATGATAAGGCAGTTGTGGGAGATATGCGCTTTTCTCAAAAGCAGCTCTAGTTTTCTTGTGATATATATTGCCTTTTCTTGTGCAATTTTTACATTTTCTTGAGTTATTTAAAGATCTCTATTTTAGCTCAGATGAATGTTGTTCAGGGTGAGATAAACTGGGACCCCGTTATAACGCTGTCATCAGGGTCCAAGGTTCGAGACCCACGGATCTAGCGGGGTTAAATTTATAACGCGGGTTGATTGTATCAGCAGTATATGCAATACCCCATCCACTGGTAATGTATTAGATGTATTTTGGACGCTGTTTTAGGTTAATAAGAAATAAGAATCGTATAAACGGGACATTTATTTACCTAAAATGCTACTGAAAAATACATTAAAAGAATTATAACGCTGTGTCATCTTCTCATTTTGTCATGATTCTAAAAGAAAGTTGGAATTGTAAACATATATAATGCAGTGTGAGGAGTGCGCAGTCGAGAGAATTACATATGCAATGCAATTGCACTGGGGGTTTATGTAACTAAAAGAGAAAAAACACAGACAGTCTTAAAAAATTTAATTTTGAATACATGAAGAAAATCGATAAATAAGATAGAAAATTGTTAAATCACCGTCGTTATTATGTACGATATTAAAAAGGGAGAACATTCTCAGTATTGCTTTCAGTGCGTCGAATCTTCGTTAATTCCGATGTACTGAATGTGATGATTACGAAAAAGGGCTGCATTTTATTACAAAACTGGGCCTGTTGTTTGATTTTTTTATTCACTCAAGTGATCATGTCATACGCTTAATTGGTGCAAACTTAAATGGTTTGATAGTTGACTGACCAATGTTACACGCTTGTTATGCAAACAATCTAATTTTGACACGGTACTGATTGCCTAATTGTCTCATGTCTACATGTATTCAAACTTTAACAAAGGCCATACCAAACAAGTAAGCTAGCAGACAATATTATTGATTTTTGTCATGGCAAAGGTGTTAAAGTAAAAAGTATACAGGTGCATGTGGTTTGGCTGGTTATGATCAAATTAAATAACATCCGCGGACTCGGTTTTTTTTGTTTTGTTTTTTACCCCCGAAAATTCCGGAGCCAAGAGCCTACCACGTTATAACGAATACCGCGGTATATCGAGTAGCGTTATAACGGGTTTCGAGTGTATGAGTATAGGTGAATGACCATCATTCGTTGTCCCTCATCCTGCATCAGCATTTATTCTTACATGTTTTTCTCTGAAAGTGTTGGTCAGAATTACACAAAACTTGGACAGTAGCATCCCGGCATGGACTTCTCTCAGAATTGTTTGAATAGTTCTCCTTGGCCTTTTTTTGTGGCCACCAGAGCTAAAAAAAGAAGAACTTCAAACAACTTATTCTCATGAACCACATTAAGTTTCTTCACCAAACTTGGTTTGTAGCATTCTTGTATGGACTTCTTCCAAATTCATTAAAATGATTTGACTAGGTCCATTTTAGGGACTGTCTGAGGTAAAGATAGAAACATCTTTAACCTTTAGCCTGCTGGCGGCAAGTGATTCTGCTTTTACAACCAGTGCAGACCAAGATCAGCCGGCACATCTGTCCATTTTAGAAATTTAGCAGGGTAAAGGTTAAGGGACTATCAAATATGAAGATAGAAACATCTTTAAATGACTTTTTCTCATGAACCTCTTGATGAACTAAAAGTGGAAAAAAACTGTAAACAGCTTTTCCTTGTGAATGCTTCAAAGATCTTTTGGTCTGTAATATCCTGATTAAAATGTTTCTGCTTGACAGAGATAATCAAAGCCTTGAGATGTCTGATGGTTGGGGTTTTGCTAGAGTTATTTTCATTTTAAATGCCAATCTATAAATATAGATGTATAAGAAACAAATACTAATGTGCCTCATATCTAAGATAAACTCTGCCTGATCTTACATGAACAGCTGGAAGTCAGTGATGTAACCATGGGCTGGAATACCTAATCATTGACAGATCTTATATAATCTAAATGGCCAGTGTGAATGGATAGAGGATGAATAAAAACTGCTTGATCATTGATAATTCATCCGCATTGTTCATGAATGGGACTACTTTGTGTAGCACATGAACAAATTCCTTTGGATGTGATTTGGAATCAAATAAAGATGCTACATGATTGTCAGAAATACACTTAACTTTGGTATAAATATAAACCCGCAACCAAAAATAGAAAACAAACACCAGCTTCTTCTTCCCATGAACTTGATGGCTCTTCACCACACTTTGTCTGTTGCATGTTTAGTTTGACCTGTCTCAAAATTATTCACATTTTAGAGCTGTCATAGCAATAAACAGAAAAACTTTTAAGTCACTTATAATGAACTGCTTGATCTTAACCAAACTTGGTTAGAAGCAATATCAAAATGTCAAGGTCCTCCTCAGGTGAGCGACTAACACCCAATGAGGCTTCTTGTCTTGCGCTATTTTCTGGACATTAGTTAAAACTGCTAAACCCTTACAATAAAACAGTTAAATCCTAGTTCATAGCAACAAAGAAAAACACATAAACAGGGACCAGATTTTATATTGGAGCGATCAGGTTTTCAGTACTTTAGTTATCCAGGGTAATGTTACATAGAACATGTAAAGGAAATGGCTTGGAGCCTCACTCGGGGGCCTTGAATTCTTCATGTGAGGAAGCCATTCAGCTGGCTTACGAAAGGTCGATGGGACGTTAAACCCAACAAAATAAAATAAATAAAAGAAAATGTCTGAAAAGAAATGAAGAACTGAAGATATCCAGGGTCCTCAAGATACTAATATTGGGGCATTGATGTTTCAGACAACATCACTAAGTCATTCATTTTCTGTTTTCAGTATAACTGGGTGATCAGTTTTGTATTTTCAGTACATTACCAATTACCAGATGATTAATTTTGTTTTTTCAGTACATTACCAATTACCAGATGATTAATTTTGTATTTTCAGTACATTACCAATTACCAGATGATTAATTTTGTATTTTCAGTACATTACCAAAAGATTATTCATCGAGATATCAAGCCTTCCAATCTTCTTCTAGGAGACGATGACCATATTAAGGTAATATTTTCACAGTGTAAAATAACTTTACATTTAATTGTCTAAATACATACAGTACAGTGTAAAATAACTTCTCTGTAGTTAATGTCATTTGGCAAACTAAAACACGTTTGTTTTACAGAGATTGGTGCACTGGAGAAGTCATTATAAAAACAATTGTCTAATTGGAAAGGAAATGTGTTACTGCCAAAACTTGTATCATACATACCTCAAAACGTATGTGACTTAAGAGTTATGACCCTTGACTTAGTCAAAAATATGCTTGAAGGGCCTTAAAGTTTGTATTGTATTATCTCAGAAGAATTTGACCTAGGGTCAGAAACATTATAGGATTGGCATTCAGCATGTGAGTTGTGCACCTGGGGTTTTGTTTGGATATTCAAGCCAGACAATAGGAAGTGGGGTGAGGGTGGGGAGTTTATGGGCGTTTGTTCCATATGGACACACGTCTAGTTATTAACTTTAATGCAATACACTAAAGGCTTAACAGTTACAAGTCATGAACCACTGTTTTGTTACAGATAGCAGATTTTGGTGTGAGTAACGAGTTTACAGGGACAGATGTCTATCTTACAAGTACTGCTGGCACACCATCTTTCATGGCACCAGAAGCGCTCAAAGGTTTGTGTAGTATTTTACTGTCATTATGATACAATGATACCAGCTGAATACAATGTTTTGATGTAGGATAGGTTTCAGTATTTTTCTTCTGAATGTGTAGGCTGTCAGCAGTTGCTTTCCCAAGCCAATCCTTTTCATACAAGTGGCCATTGTTTATTACCCCACTCAGATCTGAATGATTAGCACCTATTTGAACTTACCTTGTTTGTTACTTGGAAGAAAATGGCTAAAGGTCATCAAGCAAAATCTTTATTTTCATATAAAGTACTGTCACTTCAGATCTGATTTAAGCACTTTCAGAGGAGCAGTTTTTTTGCCTGTACCTACTTTTTATGAAAGTTTTAGAACAAATTGAAGAAAAAGATAAAAAAATACTTGTTTTGGTAATTTAGTTCTAGTAAAATGCTAGTCACTGGTGATCTGCTGTCCTAAAAAACATTGACTTGGAAGTCCGCTGCTTATGGTTTATGTATACTGATACTGACTACAATCAAAACTGATATAGCTTCAAAGCTTATAGATTTATATTGAATTTTGTCCACACACTATTTTCAGTTTCGATTCACAAAACGTGCCAATCATGAAAAACATTTTATTGCATGTGGGATGCAGTCTAGCAGTAGAGTATGACTCAAGCACATTCTTTCATGAAAATTTAGGGGGAGGGGGGGAATTGTTTGACTTCTTCCAACTGCACCACAGAAGCATATTTTTACTGATAGATGACATCTTTTGAAAGACCATCTCAGACTGCAGAATTATCAGAATGTTTAACAATAAGTTGAGATCAGTTCCTGTCGGTTTACGTTGCCTCATGATGTTTGTCTAAATCAGTGACCATTTTCTAAATTTGTTGTAGATTACAGTTTATAAAAAGTTGCCATTTGTACAGACCTTGCTTGGGGAGTACAATTCTTCATGTGAGGAAGTAATTCAGCTGGTTTACCTTAGGTCAGTGGTTCTACCCAGGTGCCTGCCACAGCCTGAAGCAATGCCTGGAATGGCACCAGGGTGATTTTCCACTATCAGATAATTGGAAGTCTCCATGTGACCTACATGTGACCTACATTGTGTAGGTTTGTCTATAAACCAAACAAAATAAACATATTGACTTACGAATTTTTAAAAATACCAGAGTTTAATAAATGTAAATCTGACATTTAGAAATAACAGAGATGAAAATTGATACAGACCAATGTAGACTGTTGCTTCTGCTCACCATTTCACGAGTATCTTTGACATTTTACTCTGCTTAGGTTCTGTATTGTTTATTTGTACTGAATACTTTAGGAGAATGTTGGTGAGTGCATGCAAACTAAAATTCTTCTTCCTTATTTACAGTATTTTCATAATTTCAGAGGAGAAAGAGAATTTCAGTGGTAAAGGTTTAGATATCTGGGCCATGGGTATTACGCTGTACTGTTTCATATATGGACATGTAAGTAAATGAGCCGCGCCATGAGAAAACCAACATAGTGGGTTTGCGACCAGCATGGATCCAGACCAGCCTGCGCATCCGCGCAGTCTGGTCAGGCTCCATGCTGTTCGCTTTTAAAGCCTATTGGAATTGGAGAAACTGTTAGCGAACAGTATGGATCCTGACCAGACTGCGTGGATGCGCAGGCTGGTCTGGATCCATGCTGGTCGCAAAGCCACTATGTTGGTTTTCCCATGGCACGGCTCAAATATACCATAAATAACAAAGCTATATCATACAGTATTCAAAACATTTAACTCAACAACCTACCCATTGTCTGTCCATCAACATTTTACATAAAATTAGGTACAACCAAAGACTTCCAATCTGGAGTTCAAAGGTTTATATTTATTGTCCTTGGTGGTTGACTGGAGACATATGTCTAATGTTGTTTGTCCTCCATTGCTAATTTATGAGGAGAAGTTGTCAGTTACTTGTGGAGAAGAGGTGTATACTGGTAAGGTATTCAGGAACACTGCCTTACTGATTGCCATATAAAACAGAAATACTTTTAAAAAATTGAGTAAAAATGAAACAGATTAAATAAATAACCTTTACAGAGCTTGCAATTTTGATTTGAATGAAATGTCTTTGGAAAGTTGTATTTCTTGTATGTCATTTATACCATAATAGAAAAATATCCTTGTAAACTCTTAAGTAAAATAAGGACTGCAATTTTTCTTTGAGAACAGTTCAAAGAACATTGAGGCGAACATTAGCTTCATTTTGACTTCAAGCATTTAAGAGGGGTAATCTAGAATTACTGACTCTTAAATTTGATACATTCTGTGCTTCCAAGGGGTCTTATAGGTTTTATATTTTTTCTTCTAAAAATTTCAATTAGCTGTTTAGTGATTAAATTTAATCAACATTTCATTATTTTCAAGAAGGATCAAATGAGTGTTTAATTATCTGTGAAATGATGTCCACACATTCGCAGAAACAAAAATTCATCACTTGTTCCGCTTTCATTTTATGTCAGATATTTGTTTATTTGAGAAAGAAAACACAACAACACAATGATGTTGGCCCACTTTTCATTCTGCTCTGACAGAACAGTTCATAATTTGCCTAGAGACATTGATGAATTAAAATTTGAGTAGTCCAGCCTCCTAGCTCAATAAATCTACAGATCATGCGAGACATATGGTCTCGTAAGGATTTGATAAAAGACATTGTGTCTGCAATCATCTTCCACCTCTTAATCATGTGAGAAAGTTGGCAGTTACTTACAGAGAACTGGTGAGTAATGGTAGAGCACTGGTTAGGTTAATTGTCTGTTATTACATAACTAAAATAGAATGAACTGTGGAAAAAAGATGCTTAACCCGAAACAAACAAATTTTTGAGTAATACTGAAAGTCACAATGATTCTAGATCACACCTCGTATTATGAAAATTGTGTTCCTGAAACAATAAAAAATTTCCCTGATATTTTTAGCTCACCTGTCACAAAGTGACAAGGTGAGCTTTTGTGATTGCGCGGCGTCCGTCGTCCGTCCGTGCGTGCATCCGTCTGTAAACTTTTGCTTGTGACCACTCTAGAGGTCACATTTTTCATGGAATCTTTATGAAAATTGGTCAGAATGTTCACCTTGATGATATCTAGGTCAGGTTCGAAACTGGGTCACGTGCCATCAAAAACTAGGTCAGTAGGTCTAAAAATAGAAAAACCTTGTGACCTCTCTAGAGGCCATATATTTCACAAGATCTTCATGAAAATTGGTCAGAATGTTCACCTTGATGATATCTAGGTCAAGTTCGAAACTGGGTCACGTGCGGTCAAAACTAGGTCAGTAGGTCTAAAAATAGAAAAACCTTGTGACCTCTCTAGAGGCCATATTTTTCATGAGATCTTCATGAATATTGGTCAGAATGTTCACCTTGATGATATCTAGGTCAAGTTCGAAACTGGGTCACGTGGGGTCAAAAACTAGGTCAGTATGTCTAAAAATAGAAAAACCTTGTGACCTCTCTAGAGGCCGTATTTTTCATGAGATCTTCATGAAAATTGGTCAGAATGTTCATCTTGATGATATCTAGGTCAAGTTCGAAACTGGGTCACGTGGGGTCAAAAACTCGGTCATTAGGTCTAAAAATAGAAAAACCTTGTGACCTCTCTAGAGGCCATATTTCTCAATGGATCTTCATGAAAATTGGTCAAAATGTTCAGCTTGATGATATCTAGGTCAAGTTCGAAACTGGGTCACGTGGGGGTAAAAACTAGGTCAGTAGATCTAAAAATAGAAAAACCTTGTGACCTCTCTAGAGGCCATATTTTTCATGAGATCTTCATGAATATTGGTCAGAATGTTCACCTTGATGATATCTAGGTCAAGTTCGATACTGGGTCATGTGGGATCAAAACTAGGTCAGTAGGTCTAAAAATAGAAAAACTTGTGACCTCTCTAGAGGCCATATTTCTCAATGGATCTTCATGAAAATTGGTCAGAATGTTCACCTTGATGATATCTAGGTCAAGTTCGAAACTGGGTCACGTGTGGTCAAAAACTAGTCAGTAGTCTAAAAATAGAAAAAACCTTGTGACCTCTCTAGAGGCCATATTTTTCAATGGATCTTCATGAAAATTGGTCAGAATGTTAACCTTGATGATATCTAGATCAAGTTCGCAACTGGGTCACGTGGGTTTAAAACTAGGTCAGTAGATCTAAAAATAGAAAAACCTTGTGACCTCTCTAGAGGCCTATTTTTCATGAGATCTTCATGAATATTGGTCAGAAGGTTCATCTTGATGATATCTAGGTCAGGTTTGAAACTGGGTAATGTGGGGTCAAAACTAGTCAGTAGGTCTAAAAATAGAAAAACCTTGTGACCTCTCTAGAGGCCATATTTCTCTATGGATCTTCATGAAAATTGGTGAGACTGTTCAGCTTGATGATATCTAGGTCAGGTTCGTAACTGGGTCATGTGCCGTCAAAAACTAGGTCATAGGCCGAAAAAATAGAAAAACCTTGTGACCTCTCTAGAGGCCATATTTTTCACGAGATCTTCATGAAAATTGGTGAGAATGTTCACCTTGATGATATCTAGGTCAAGTTTAAAAGTGGGTCACGTGCCTTCAAAAACTAGGTCATTAGGTCAAATAATAGAAAAACCTTGTGACCTCTCTAGAGGCCATATTTTTCAATGGATCTTCATGAAAATTGGTCAGAATTTTTTATCTTGATGATATCTATGTCACATGTGCTGAAAAACTAGGTCACTTCGTCAAATAATAGAAATAACGACGTCATACTCAGTTCAACACTGGGTCATGTGGGGATAGGTGAGCGATTCAGGACCATCATGGTCCTCTTGTTTATTATCTCACCTGAACTGAGGGATTCATGGTTAGCTATTCATATAGGTGTAGTGTCTGGCAGCCATTTTCCGAAATTTACATAAACGTATTCTCTGAAACTACCAAAACGAATTACACCAAACTTTGTATGTATTATCATGGCAAGGGCGTCTTTAAAGTTGTTTTAAATGGTTTCAGTTGACCAGACTGTTTTGAGGTCAGGTGAGAGACATAGGGCCACTATTTCACTCTTGTACATACCTCAAAATTTACACAATTTATTTAATTATTACAGTGTCCTTTTGAAGATGACATGCCATTAAGTTTACACAAAAAAATCTTAAAAGATCCTGTGATATTTCCTGAAAAGTAAGTATATTATATACTTTTGTCACTTTTTTGTCCAGTTGTAAACTAGACTTCAAATTAGATGATGACCAGTGCAATCCATTTCAAATTTAAGGTCACACAATCTGTTGCAAGTTATACAACTTGAACTGTAGTTTAAGGCAGTCATATCAATAATGGTAGAACTGGAAGAAGATCCAAAAATGTTGTAATTTCAGCCTATTTAAATGTGAAAGAGCTACTTTTTCAGAATTGTCCTAAGGATTCAAGTTCAGGCAGTCATATCTAAAGTATTGTAAATACAGATCTTTCATAAAGTAATGTAGTTTTAAGCCTGCCTGCCTGTCATGTCTGAAGTATTTGTCATGTCTTACCTGCAGACTTGAAGTTTAAACCAGTCTTACTTGAAGAGTTGCAATTTCAAGGCATGCATTAATTTGTATTTTCAGGCCAGCCATATCTGAAGGCATTAAAGATCTGATATTGAAGATGTTAGACAAAAACCCAGAAACGAGAATCACTCTTCCAAACATAAAGGTAATTTCAGGTCATTTGTCACCTTTGCAAATATGTTGGGTAGGTATCAAAATTTGCACAGTAGTTTTGAGGTATTTTTGCAAATACATTAAAAACTTTGAGGTAATATTTTACATTAAACTAATGAATGCCTGCACATTTTTTGTAGCTGTGATATTTAATGGAAACAGTACAAAAATTAATTTTCAATTTTCTGTTGATTCTACTTCCGCGTCCTTGATTTTGTTTTATCTACTGTGGCTACAGGGATGTATTTCTAAGAGGATAATTATTGTTTAATAGAGAAAATAATTGAAAAGCATCGTTATTACACATTGTAGTCATTGAAATTTTATACCCATATGTTATGAATAATATAAAGTTAAAATGTTTAACAGTATTTGATCATTTAGTAGGAATGGCAGGGTGACTGTATTCCTTAACAGGTTAAAGGTTTGGGAAGTACTTGCCTATGTAATTTTTTGTAATTATCATAAATGTCTGTGTTTATGGTAATGCTTTTATGTTCTTGCCCTTTAAAATTAGGGCATATAGTGTTACCCCTTTTCGTTCATGCAGATATGTGTAAATTCATGTGAGCACAAAATTGAGTCTGGCCTATAACTTTATTGTGTATTGTTATATTTTAACATAACTGTGCAAAACTGACCACCTTAGCAAAACAACATGTCAGGTGCAGGTGCCAGGCGCCAGGCCCCTAGCTAAAGGTTCAAGGTCAGAAGTCAAATATATAAGAGCATTAAATTTTTACATGACAGTCTGCTACATAAGTTTTTATTCATGCCATAACTTCTGTATAATTATGTGTTCTATTGGTTAAAGTGCTTTTACTCATAGGATTGTACTTCTGTGTACAATAGTGGGTTAGTGCCATAGGGACACATTCATAGTTTGGAGTATGTGTTTTAGTATATGTGGAGTGTAAGATCCAGACTACAAGATTCAATCCCTGTTCCAAAGTTGCAAAACTGGGGTATTCCCTTCAGTGTTAGTACTGCTTTATAAGATCACCTGAACTTTGTTCTGGGTGAGCTATTAGTGTTGGTAGATGTTCAGATGTCCGTCAGGTAACGATTTGATAAAAGACATTGTGTCCGAAATCATTCGTCCTTCACCTCTGATTCATGTGGGGAAGTTGGCAGTTAATTGCGAAGAACAGGTTTGTACTGTTACAGAATCCAGGAACACTGACTAGGTTAACTGCCCAACATTACATAACTGATATACTGTTGAAAAATGGTGTTAAACCCAAAACAAACAAACAAACAGGAACCACTTGATGGATCTTTACTAAACTTGGTTTGTGAAATGCTCAAGTGGTTTTCTCTCAAATTTCTTAAAATGTTTTTGCTTGACACCTTTAAGGGGCCTGTATATGACTTTTCATGAACCATAATTGTTATGGATCTCCACCAAACTTGGTCTTTTGGAGTCCTTGTATAGGCCTCTCAGTTTTATAACAATAATACTACTTGACCCCTTTCACCAGAGATAAAAATGCAGAAACTTATAACAGTTCTTTCCATGAACCTCTTGATTGATGTTCACCAAACTTGGTCTGTGGTTTGTTGAAATGGTTCCACTTGAACCCTTTTAGGGATCTTCTGAGATAAAACTAAAGAAAACCTTAAAAATAACATCTCATGAACCACTTGATGGATCTTCATCAAACTTTTTCTGTAGCATCCATGTAGGATCCTGTCTCAAATTTTTAGCTTGATTGTTCTCAGAGTAGGTAAAACTATTAAAATCGCACATTTCTTCGGCATGAATTTTCCGATTTTGTAAAGGTTTAAAATGTAAGAATGTATCTCAGTAACGGCTTGTGGGACTGGATTGAAGCTTCTGACACTTATTTGTTGTAAACCAACTAGTATTGCCCAGGTTTCATAACTCTGTTTTACTTTTTTACAAAATAATGCCCGTTTTTTGACTTGGCAAGGTTTTGTTGTGACTTGTGTATAAGCTGGTATCTGAGGATCCACTAATTGGAATAGATTGAAACTTCATTGTGATGAATTGATGTGCATTGTACATGCTCCATAACTCTCTTTGTCAGTTTTCAAAATTATGCCCCTTATTCATTTATTTAACTTCTTTTAGGGAGAGTGAGTGTTACTGTCCTCTTGTTTCATATATTCTACAACATCTGATTTGTAGTTAATAAGGGTAAATACTAAACCCTATGAATGAGTTATACATTTCTTGTAAAATGAACTTTTATTATAGTATGCATGTGTACATTTTATATTGTATTTCTTTTATTCTGCAGTTGCATCCATGGGTAACTAAGGATGAAGAATTTCCGTTACCGACGGAGAGTGAGAATTGCATTCTGGTTACAGTTACCGATGAGGAAGTTGATAATGTTGTTAAGCACGTGCCGAAACTCGAAACTCTGGTAATTATTTCCTTATTTCAACAGTTTTTATAACCTATAAATGTCAACGTCCTCATATACTACTTGTCAGAAAGTTATAAAAATTTTATGAATTCATTAAACATGATGTACTGTATCATACTCCTCTCTCTTAAACTGAATCCTCCACAAATCTGCTCTATTGCGCAGTTAAAATGGTGTTTTTTGATAGATTTTATTATTAAAACAATTAGCTTACCAGATTTTAATGTGTGAAGTGACTTTAACGTCATGGTAACATTATTAAATTTGCAAAATTGTGAAAGAATTTTAATTTTCAAAAATCAGCTGACAATAATTCATTCGGCTTAAAGGCAAGGCAGCATTATTAAATTTGCAGCATTTTCTGTATTGTGGATGTATTTTCAAAATTAACAAGACAACTATTCATTAAGTTTTAAAACTTAACAGCAATTTTGTTTCTGTAGAAATTTATTTTTTTTTTGTTTAATATACATTCAAAATTATCATAAAAATGTAATTTATACAGCTTTTCACCTGTTGTAAGTTGATGTACATGAAGATGAAATGTTCGGGTCAGTCATAAGTCAAATGTAACAGACACTGTACTGATAGACATTTTGTGTCAACACTAGTGGCCACGAAACAAATTTTCATTTTTAGCTTGACTAAAGAACAGGTTGAGCTATAAGACTCACCTATGCATCGGTATCCAAGTCTGCAACAGCATTTGTGATAAACTGACTAACACTGATCAGGTTCCAAATTATGCCCCTTTTTCAACTAAGTATTTTTTTGTTAAGTTTTTGTATGTAAGTGTGCAGCTCAGAATCCACTAATGGGTATAGATTGAAACTCCACAAACTTGTTCACAGTAATGATATGACATTCAGTGCACATGTTCCATAAGTCTATTTTGTATTTTTACAAAATTATTTTCAACTTAGCAGTTTTTGGTTAAGTTTTTAGCTCACCTGTCACAAAGTGACAAGGTGAGCTTTTGTAACTGCTTGATGTCCGTCGTCAGTCGTGCGTCGTCCGTCGTGTGTCAACAATCTGTAAAAAAATCTTTTCTTGAAAACTACTGGGTGGAATTACACATAACTTCACAGGAATGATCCTTGGGTAGCCACCTTTCAAAATTGTTCAAAGAATTGAATTCCATGCAGAACTCTGGTTGCCATGGCAACCAAAAGGAAAACCTTTAAAATCTTCTTCTCAAAAACCAGAAGCCCTAGAGCTTAGATATTTGGTGTGAAGCATTGCCTAGTAAACCTCTACCAAGTTTGTTGAAATCATGACCCTGGAGTTAAAATTGACCCCGCCCCAGGGGTCACTTGATTTTACATAGGAAAATCTTAAAAAATCTTCTTCTCAAAAACCAGAAGCCCTAGAGCTTAGATATTTGACATGTAGCATTGCCTAGTGGACCTCTACTTAAACTTTCAAGTCATAACCCCGGGGTCAAAATTGACCTCGCCCTAGGGGTCACTTGATTTTACATAGGAAAATCTTCAAAAATTTTCTTAAAAAACAAAAAACAGAAGGCCTAGAGCTTAGATATTTCACATGTAGCATTGCCTAGTGAACCTCTACAAAATTTGTTCAAATCATGACCCCCAAGATCAAAATTGACCCCGCCCCAGGGGTCACTTGATTTTACATAGGAAAATCTTCAAAAAAATTCAATAAAAATTTAAACCAGATACGGCCCCAGGTAATTACCAGGTATTTGATACCATGTTAACATTGCCTAGTTAAACTTCTACACAAAATTTGTTCAAATCATGACCCCCGGGGTTAAAATTGACCCCACCCCAGGGGTCACTAGGTTTTATGTAAGAAAATCTTCAAAATTTTTCTAAAAATTAACCAGAAGGCCTAGAGCTTAGATATTTCACATGTAGCATTGCCTAGTGGATCTATACAAATTTATTCAAATCGTGACCCCGGGGTCAAAATTGACCCTGACCCAGGGGTCACTTGATTTTACATAGGAAAATCTTCAAACAATTTCTAAAAATAAACCAGAAGGCCTAGATCTTAGATATTTGACATGTAGCATTGCCTAGTAGACTTCTACAAAATTTGTTCAGATCATGACCTCCGGGGTCAAACTGACCCCACCCCATGGGGTTACTTGATTGCACATAGAAAGATCTTCAAAATTTTCTAAAAATAAATTTTTAATTACTTCCCTTTTATGTTTCTATAAATAGCTTCTTGTCCTTAAGTGCAATGATAACAGGTGAGCGATATAGGGCCATTATGGCCCTCTTGTTGTATGTAAGCTGGTATCTCAGTACCCATTAATGGAGATGGATTGAAACTTCACACATTATGGCCCTTTTCTGACTTGGCAACTTTTGGTTTAGTTTTATATCTAAGCTGGAAGCTCAGTACCCACTTATAGGAATGGATTGAAGCTTCACACACCTGTCCAGTGTGATGAGTTTGACATGCATTTTACAGGTTGCTTAACTCTCTGTGTTTTTACAAAACTGTGCCCCTTTTTCAACTTTTATACATGTATCTATTTAGTTGACAAGGCTGTTGAATAGTCAAGGGTTCTGTCCTCCGACAGCTCTTGTTTTGAATGAAAAGCACACGGTCAATGGTACTGACCTTCTAATTATGTATACACATTACAACATACAGTCAAACCTGTATACAGCAGCCAGCTAAGGGAGTGATACAGTCTGGCTGTTTAAGACAGGTGGCTGCTTAAGATGAAATTAGAACAGTATGTCTATTTTGGAAGTTAACTCACTGGCTATTAATACAAGTGTTTGCTTAATACAGGTGGCCCCAAAGGCAAGTTCAGTTGTAGCTCAAGTTAAGTATTCAGTTAATGATTTAATGAAGATTTTTTTCTTCTATATTTCAGATATTTGTAAAGAGTGTTTTACGTCACAAGTCTTTCAAACATCCTTTCCGGGATAATAAGGAGAATATGAAGGATGAATTCAAGAAAACAGGGCGCTCAAATTCTGCTCCAAACTCATCATTTCATCAGGTTGTCAAACAGTAAGTTGTCAGTTTTATACTGAGGACAGTTTCACTTGTTTTGGTTTTTAATTGATTTAACATATCCTGTTGCTTTTATATAAGACATTTTTTTCTCAATGTATAGGATTTATATAATTTTCAGCATTGTTTAAGTTAAATATATTAATCACACTCAGTTAATCGCAAAGAAGTTGACAAGTCTCAGAACTTGATTGGTGAATTCTTAACTCATTCTTGAAATTGACTAACAACAAGGTCGTACACTGGGACTGGACTCCAAACTCTGTCTTATAACCTTGGACCTGTGACTTAAGGAGAACGCATGAGTCTGATAGAAGCTCGGAATCCTCATCAGTGATATCTTGCCCTGGTATATCTGTGATTCTTATGACTTTTCTTTTAATCATATTCTCTTCTTTTGTAATGATTTTGGTTTTGTTCGGTGTGATTGAATGCAGTATATTATATCACTTCAGGCGAATGTCAGCAGAAGAAAACATAGAAGAACAATCCTAGCATATTATAGAAGATTACAGAAGATTATACACTTAGAGCAATAGCTGTATCATTTTCACATTCTATACTGCTTGTATAGGAACTTAGAATATTATCACATTTGTACTTTTCACAAGATATTTCATGATGACAATAGGGCTTGTTGTGCTAAAGATATAATGTCAAAGACTGATTGTATGTTTGAAACTAATTAACTGTATTCTTGAGGATACAAATTTGCTATTACTATAGAAAAAGTGGGACCTGTTCTGGCAACTTGAGACATTTTATAGTTATATTTCTGTAACTCAAATTTAGACACTATATCTATGGATATGGTTGGGGCATCTTGTGTATAGTTATAATTGGGGATTCATTTCTCTAACTCTAAGCACCATATCTGTGTAGTTGCTGTTGGTGCACCTTTCCTTCATGGTTCAAATTTAGGAACTATTTCTTTGATCAGATACACCATTTCTATTGTCTTAATAAGGCACCATTTGTTTAACTGTAATGAGGGCATTTTTCTGTGGCTTGGCCCCAGTTAAGGCTCTTGTTTATGCACTTTTTTCCGTGTTACTAATTTAGACACCATTTCAGTGTTTCTGACTGAGACACCATTGCTATGTTTCTTTTACAAACACCCTGTTTGATGCATGTAATATTTAATGTTTTACTGTAAATACCACATTGTTATTCAAACTGCTAGCAAATACAGTATTTTTTATGAAGAATAAATTCCTTCTGACATTTCATTATTTGCAAAAACAAGAATATAAACTATATCTTTATAGTAATATTAGTTTATCCAGGGAAAGGCCATGCTGTTTTAATGGTATTATATTATAAATGACCTTTCTTCCAGTTCTTGTTAACTCATTTAAGGCAGTGAAAGAATTTTCAAAATCAGTTTAGACATGAGACAGTTATGATGATTTCAGTAAAAGAGCAAAATGGCAACCAATTTGTTTCCAAAAGAAAATGGCAGATTGAGCTATTTTTAGATATTTATTTGAATTCTCAACTGTCTCCAATAAAAATGAAAGTATTATTATGCTTTACATTTTAAAGTCAAGAAACTACAGAAATTTATATATTTAGAAGGGTGTTTGCTACTTAATTAATTTAGCAGTATGCAAATCAAATCAGTAATATAAAGTAATAGTTCTATGGTAGCCATTTTTATGCCCCCACCATAAAATGGGGGGCGGGGAGGGCATATAGTGTTACCCCTGTCCGTGTGTTTGTTTGTTTGTGTGTTCGGGAAAGGGTGGTGTCCGTGTCTGGGCCATAACTTTGACATGCATGGTCCGATTTCAAAATAATTTGACACAAATGATAAGCATGGATAGACGATGTGTCATGCGCAACAACAACAACCATTTCACTAGCTCAAAGGTCAAGGTCACAGTCTTTGGTTGAACTTAGCTAATTTTCACTACATATACAGAATACTAAATTTTCTGGTTTTCCCACATTTTTTTTTTGTAAATAAATAGGGCCAAGGGTTCTTCTTTTAGTTTGTGAGCAGTACCATGCCTGTGACCTTTCACATGTTGCGGGGGCATCTGTGTCTATGACACATTTCTAGTCTTAAATTTTAAATGTCACATCTTTTTCTGTAGTTGTTAAATTTTAAAAATTCTTTTTAGTGTTATGAATGGTTGGGCGATGTCTTTCATATAAAATAACTTTCTTAAAGGAAATTACCACATGCATTTGACATGTGCCTCCATATTTGAATTAGAAATATTACAGTGTATGTTGACCTTGTATTGACTTATTATGAATTTATGTTTAGGGAATGATTTTGTGTTTGAAATACAAATTTAATGCTGAATCTCATTCTTTTCCATGCAGTATCAGATGAGCCGCTCCATGAGAAAACCAACAGAGTGCATTTGCGACCAGCATGGATCCAGAACAGCCTGCGCATCCGCACAGTCTGGTCAGAATCCATGCTGTTGGCTTTCAAAGCCTATTGCATTAGCGAACAGCACGGATCCTGACCAGACTGTGTAGGCTGGTCTGGATCCATGCTGGTCGCAAACACACTATGATGGTTTTCTCATGGTGCAGCTCATATCATGGTTGATATCACATATTCTTGGGTAAACTGCTTAGTAGTGATAAGGGTTTTGATCCATTGTTTTTCAGTTTACTGTAAAAGTAGAAATTTTCCTGAGGGTTTAATTTTCACTATATTCGCGAGGCCCTATATTTTGCAGAAATAAATCATTGCGTAAATATTCACCATTAGTATAGTTCAAATTAATGTAGGATACCATTTTTACAATTTCACGAATATTAAACCTCACCGCAAACATGCGCAAAATTTCATATTCGCAAAATTTTTACCCAGCGAAAATATGTGCCTTTACAGTATACAAGAAATGATAATAGATTTTAGAAAAGGGCTTGGCCTAAATATATGAGCAAGGATTTTAGCTTAAATATTATTTATTTACATTTATATTTACAAGAAACAAAATAACAATACATATAAATTACAAATAGGATCAAGCTTGTTTAAAATTCTCCCTGAGTATAGTATATTTTTACTTCCACTCAGCACCATAAAGCATGTGTTTTAGCTGCCTGTCTGCATGGACAGGGTCACAAAGTTTGTTTCATAGAGTGCAGTAACTTTTCATATACCAAAGTACATTCTTTGTCATAAAACTAGACTGGCTCCCGTCCCTATGTTTGTTCTTACTAACATATATCAGTTTTCTTCATTAAGAGGGAAGTAACTCCAGAATGTTGTTTCTACATTGACATTTTTTATTGCCCCTGGCACCAAACTGTATGGTTCAGCCATCAGATAAAATTATGCTATTTTCGAGGCTTAATTTTTTTTTATAATTTAAAGATGTTTCCAGTATTTATATAAAAAAATAACCATGCAGCCAGGGAGCCAGGCTATCATAAAACTACTGTACACTGACATTTAGAAATCTACTAGTTTGTCACGACTTGTTGACCTTTTAGCAGCAGTAGAAGTCATTCAAGTAAAGTTAAAACTATTCTGATGACAATGAGTCTTGATTTTTAACAAAATCAATTTGAAAACTATTAAGGATTGTTCATGAATCTTAGCTTTTGGATTGTTTCTTCTACTTGTTCAGAGTTTGGGTACAGGAGTAGTTTTGTTTACTAAAAATGTTAAAAAAGTTGTGTCTAATATAATAGATTATGTTTGTTAAATCCTTGGTTATTTTCATCATTTTAGAAAACTCCTTTAAGAAATACCATTTTTGGTGGGGGTTGGGGGATATTCTGTTTAAATGATCATAGGACAGTTATCGGTTTTCATCAATTTTGAAATGTGAAGGAGATATGTTGATGGGTCATTGCTTAATATTTTAAGAACATGTCACAATCTTATTACATTCCAATTAATTTGGTCACAAATTTTTTGTATCAAAAAAAAAAAAAAAAAAAAAAAGAATAAGTGATCAGCAAGTGCCAGACATAACTATGAATAACATCTGGACTAAGATTTGATGAAAAAAATAATGGCTTGCAAAATTTTGGTCACAAAAGTTTTCTTTTTATTGATCCAAGCCATTTCTTCAGTGAGTTTTTTTTATCATTAAGGACTGTAAACATCAACTGTGATAATTAGTTTTGCAGAATGTGAGAGGTTAGGAAAAGTTTACTTTAACAGGTACAGAAATTATGTTGTCCTCTCCAGAAAAAGTAATATTTCCAGGTTTTGTATATTTAATTAAAGGTCAATACCGTTGAGAGATTTACGATGAACAAACAACTGTTATGAATTTAATGCCAGCATGTTTAGATATAGAAACTACAGGATGATGATCCATGGGCAATACCATAAAAAGCCTTCGATTATTTTCATTCTTACATGCATATAGAAACCTTTTTGATAAAGTCTCCTAGTTACATATTGATTGTTGGTCTATATATAATAATGACAATATATATATTAAATATAAATATTGACTTTGGCCATTATACAAACAAACATTTACAGCTATGATCAGACATTAGACTGGTCTGTATTCATCACTAGAGGACCAAACTGTTATTTAATGTGGCAAAATTTCAAGTCCCTGTGGTATATCACTATGTATCAAATCCCTTTTTTTTATTACAGAATATGCAAGGCTTGATTTCTTTCTGATTAACTGGCAAATGAATTGAGTCAAATAAGAATTATGTTTTGGCAGAGTTAAACTAACTATTTTGGTTATGTTTTAATTGATACATATATTAAGGGTGCAAACCAAGTGCCTTCAGGGGACAAAATGCAGAATGAAAATCAGTTGTAAACAGGACAGGCGTTAGGGGCAATTTTTTTAGCTCACCTGAAAAATCATCCTGCATCACCAGCTTTACATCTCACCTCAAACTTCTGGTCAGAATTATACCAAAGTTGGTCAGTATTATCCTGGCATGGAGCTCTCGCATTTTCTTTCATACGATTCCACTTGGTCCCTTTTAGGGAACACCAAAACTAAAAATAGAAAAACTCGGAACAATTGGATAAATTTTCACCAAGCATTGTCTGTAGCATGTTTGTATGGTCCTGTGTAAAGTTTTGTTAAAATGGTTATCATGAACCGTTGGATGGATCTTGGACAAACTTGTAACTTTACCAAGGTGGATCCAATAGGCCCCTTTTAGGGACTCCTAGAGTTCAAAATAGAAAAAACACTCTTAGCAACTTGACGAGTCTTCACCAAAATTTGTTTTTAAGGTTTCGATGGAGGCCTTGAGAAACAAAAATCAAACAACACCAAATCATAGAAAGAAAGAGTTGTTTGACATGAAAATTGAACAGCATGTAAAACATGTATATTACTTTACGAAACAAGTGTCAGTATACTGATATAAACATTGAATTCCGGAAAAGGGCTGCCTAAAGGGGCTCCACTTCCGGACAGTTAAACGCCTTTAAAAACTCACCATTTTCAAAGAACTGTTACACATGTTTGTTTTGATGAATTTGTAATAGCTTGCGAGTGGTGAAATTTCACGTAACAAGGTGGAACATAGTTTTCAGCAATTGTTTATCTTTTTTTCTTTACAAATGGCATTCATTTTCAAAGGGAGACAACTTTTTCTCAAAGATTACTTAAAATAATCGGAAAAAGTTGTTTCCCTTTGAAAATGAATGCCATTTGTACTTAAAATAATCGGGAACAGTTGTCTCCCTTTGAAAATGAATGCCATTTGTAAAGAAATAAAGATAAACAATTGCTGAAAACTGTGTTCCACCTTGTTATGCGAAATTTCACCACTCGCACACTATTGCAAATGCATCAAAACGAACATGTGTAACTGTTCTTTGAAAATGGTGAGTTTTTAAAGGCGTTTAACTGTCTGGAAGTGGAGCCCCTTTAGGCAGCCCTTTTCCGGAATTCAATGTTTATATCAGTATATTGACACTTGTTTCGTAAAGTAATATACATGTTTTACATGCTGTTCAATTTTCATGTCAAACAACTCTTTCTTTCTATGATTTGGTGTTGTTTGATTTTTGTTTCTCAAGGCCTCCATCGAAACCTTAACATCCTTGTCCGACCCAAACAAATTCTTGTTCAAATAGTTTGCATTTGCCCCTTCACGGGGCTGCTAGAATTGGAAATAAACAACTCGTTCTTTTGAATTGTGATGGATCTTCACCAAACTTTGAGTTTACCATCCTTGCATAGACCTTGTTTGATGAAGTGGACCCTTTTAGGGGCCACCAGAACTAAAAATACTCTTTGGAGACTCTCATCGTGAACTGCTTGATGGGTCATTACAAAATACAGCCTGTAGTGTCCTTGCATGGACATCTCTCAGATTTGTGCAAATGGTTCCCATTGGTCCCTTTTGGGGCTACAGTAGCTGAAAACAGATCATTACAAAACTTGGCTAGGAGCATCCATGCATAGATCTCTTTTAAAAAATTTGAGTGAACTGCCAAATGTATGCTAACCAAATTTGGTCAGAAACAATGTCAAAAGGTCTAGGAACTTCTCAAGTGAGCCTCTTGGCCAATTTTAGGCACTTGTTTTAAAATCTATTGCCATTTTTAGTAAATTGCAAATCATTACTCTAGATCACTTAATGTTTCCTCAACACTTTCCTAAAATCCGATCTTATTTCTAATATATTAACTGTATTACTATATACTGTACTTTTCTTTAAATGATATTAAAATGTGTAAGACAAATCTTTGAGGACTTGGCCTTAGATATTATGTATATACTGTGTTTTTCAGTGTTTATTGTAAATGTTTATATTTGTACATATCACTTAATTGTACACTGCTCACTTCATGTTTAAGTTATGCATTTTCACACTTTTTTACAATAAAAGTAGATACTTTATATTTAGATAACGTGAAAACTATTTTCTCTTCAGGTATAGTAAGGAGACTACCAGAATGTGATTTGTTTGGTATATGTGAATAAATTTGAAACTTACTTTCTACCTGGCATTTTTCAGGTCTACATGTTATTATGATGTTGAAAAATGTTTTGATTGCTTCAGCAAATGTTGGACTTGTCTATGTTGAGGGCTTGGGATTTTAACAAAAATCAGTCTTAATAATAGCTGTGTTCAGAAAACTGACAAACTACTCTTTTTAGCTCACCTGAGCACAAAGTGCTCAAAGGTGAGCTTTTGTGATCGCCCAGTGTCCGTTGTCGTCTGTCGTCAACAATTTTGACTGTTAACACTCTAGAGGTCAAATTTTTGGCCCAATCTTAATGAAACTTGGTCAGAATGTTACCCTCAATAAAATCTTGGACGAGTTTGATATTGGGTCATCTGGTGTCAAAAACTAGGTCACTAGGTCAAATCAAAGGAAAAGCTTGTTAACAGTCTAGAGGTCACAATTTTCGCCCAATCTTAATGAAACTTGATCAGAATGTTACCCTCAATAAAATCTTGGAAAATTTGAAATTGGGTCATCTGGGGTCAAAAACTAGGTCACCAGGTCAAATCAAAGGAAAAGCTTTTTAAACACTAGAGGTCACAATTTTGGCCCAATCTTAATGAAACTTGATCGGAATGTTATCCTCAATAAAATCATGGACGAGTTCGATATTGGGTCATCTGGGGTCAAAAACTAGGTCACCAGGTCAAATCAAAGGAAAAGCTTGTTAACACTGTAGAGGCCACATTTTTGACTGTATCTTCATGAAACTTGATCAGAATGTTAATCTTGATGATCTCAAGGTCCAGTTTGAATCTGGGTCATGTAGGATAAAAAACTAGGTCACTGGGTCAAATCAAAGGAAAAGCTAGTTTACACTGTAGAGCCCACATTTATGACCATATCTTCATGAAACTTGGTCAGAATGTTAATCTTGATGATCTATAGGTCAAGTTCAAATCTAGCTCAGATGGGGTCAAAAACTAGGTCACTAGGTCAAATCAAAGGAAAAGCTTGTTAACACTGTAGAGGCCACATTTATGACTGTATCTTCATGAAACTTAGTCAGAATGTTAAACTTGATGATCTTTAGGTCAAGTTCGAATCTGGGTCATGTCGGGTCAAAACCTAGGTCACCGGGTCAAATCTAGGAAAAGCTTGTTAAGACTTTAGAGGTCACATTTATGCCATATCTTAATGAAACTTGGTCAGAATGTTAATCTTGATGATCTTTAGGTCAATAGGTCAGGTGAGCGATACAGGGCCTTCGTGGCCCTCTTGTTTTATTTAAGATGCTTGACTTCTTTATTTAATTTTGTAAACAAAAATGCAGAAGGAAGGATTGTTATCCATTTGAAGATAAAAAAAACTGTTCAGAGGGAATTCAGGCAGCCATAGCTGCTGATTATGCTTGGATGTTTTGTATTTTGGCGATCAGTCTGACTTCGAATGATCAGATCTGTTTAGATATTACACAGCTATCTTGTTTCATAATTAATGCAGAAAATTCCATAGATATATGGACAGTATGTTACAATGAACATGTTGTATTTAGTCTATATTTTACAGACATGATTATTGGCAACATAGGGAAATGAAAATCAAAAAGCTTTCAAACTGGCTAGCTGTTTGTTACATTGTCTTGTAAAAAATGATCTTCGTCTTTTAAGGTAGTGGAGCTGTACTGATAATCGGCAGGTTCTGTTGGAAGAGGTATTCTCACATGCTGTTTCAGCATAATTTTGTCATTCTTGGTAACGTATTCTCATAAAAAATTTCCGGTATTTGTCAGTCTTGATAATGTATTATTGCATGCTATTTGATATTCTTCAGTCTTGATAACACCTTTAAGCTGTTTTAGCATTTGTCAGTCTTTATAACATTTTCTTATTTGCTCGGCAGTTGTTAGACGTAGCTCGTATCTCATACAAACACCTGCTGACTTAATGACATAAGAAGATGGAAATGGTGTACCAGTAAAGGGAAGTTGCCAATTATGGATATGGATCAGCTACCTTAAATGCTTGTAAAAACATTACTGCCTTAAACATGTCTATTTGTGTATTCAAAGATTTTGCTCTAAAACATTTTGTAAATACTCGAATGTTGTAATCTGCATTTTTGAAGGGGATATTATATTTTGACACAATCTTTTTCATTATAAATGTCATATATTGAAATGTTTTTGTTGATAATCTCTACAGAGTTTATATTTTTGCACTTTGAGATGTACATGTATATATAAGAACTTTATTAAATATTTTTGACATATTGTTTTTTGGTTTCTTTTGGGCACATTGTTTTAGCTGATAATTCATTTATTTATTTCTTGTTTCATTAGTTAAATAGAATGTGTAAACTTTTTGAAAGTTATCACTGTTTTTCTGTCTTTAATAATGTGCTACGTATTCTGGCTGAGTATTCAAAATACAGTTGGAACTCGATACCTCGAACCCGCTAATCTCATAATTCCGGCTATGTCGAAGATATTTTCAAGTCCGGTCCTGAAAACTTGTGCACAGATTATCATTATGTCTCCCATCACACAGTGGTGTGGGAGACATATTGATTTATTCCTGTCTGTCACAAAATTTTCCACACTCAGTCGAACATTTCTCATCCAATCTTCCCCAAACTTGAACAAAATTTGTTTGACCATAAGTCCTCGGCCAAGTTTGATAACTAGCCAAATCTGCCAAAGCACTTCGGAATTATGGCCCTTGAATTACCGAAAAATCAGCCTTTTTACTCTTGTCCGCACTCCGAGTCAAAAAATTTTCATCCAATCTTCACCAAACTTCAATAAAATGTGTTTTACCATAAGTCCTCGGATTAAATCCATAACTAGCCAAATGGAATTATGGCCCTTGAATTACCGAAAATCAGCTTTTTTACCCTTTGTCTGCAGTTCTCATTTGATATTCACCACACTTGAACCAAATGTGTTTGGCCAAGTTCGATTACTAGCCAAATCAGTCCAGGCACTTCAGAATTATGGCCCTTGAATTACCCAAAATCAGCCATTTTACTCTTCAAAGGTATAATTGTAGTGAGTAAACAGTATAAAAAGACTGACTTACTATTTAGATGATTAGGCAGTTGTGGGAGACATGCGCTTTTCTCAAAAGCAGCTCTAGTTTTAAAGTCAAATTTCAGTTAAAAATCTTGAACTAAAATGCTCGGTTCCTTTGAATTTGAGATACCAAGTTCCAGCTGTATAATTAGAGACTGATCTATTATTCATTAACATAGGGTAAGTAGGGCATAATGTATTGTTTCAGATAATCCAACCAACCCTCTGCTTTCTATTCTGCAACTAATATTCCATGATTAGAAAGTCAATAAAATTGTATTTTGATAGATTTTTTTTATTACAATTTTTACTTTGAACTGAAAAAAAAGAGAATAACAAAATAGTATTATCAACCTAGCTATCCCCATTGTTGTATTGTCATGTAATCATATTAAAACAATTTATGTTTCTCGTCTTATTAAAAACATTGAATACTTTCTTTTGATAACAGTGTAAAATATGAAAAAGTTTGCTGTGCAGTTTACTGTAAGACTGTCAAATGAAGTAGAAAATACTTGGTATCCATTCCATTTAACTTTTATTTGTCAAAATAAGGACAATCCAGTATGTTACACTGAACTTGATGTTCCATTCATCAGTTCTGTAACTGGGTTTTTAGAGAACTTATTTTTGTGATATAAGAACCAAACAATGTATCTTGCAGTGAAAGCAGTTTAAATGTTTTGTTTTCTTCAAAGCGTAATTTTTTTTGGCCTGTAAAAAAAGTATTAAAAATGTGCAGAATATCATCTGTGTTTATTGATATTTCTTGAAAATTGTGTAGGAATCCAGTAGCATATAGTAGTGGAGTCAAAACTGCAATATTTTTTTTTTATCTCAAAAATGATTGAAATTAACATAAATGTTGTTTTTCTTCACAATAAATTACAAAAACTAAAATACTTTATTTTAGAGTTAAAAAAGTTGTTATCACCAGCCTAAGAGATACTTGAATGTTAGGTCTTTCAGTAATATCATTAAGTGACACTTAAACAGAAGATTTTCTCTTTGAGAAGCACACTGTGCATCTTTGATGATTCTGTACATTTCTTTTCATACCTAGACTTGTTGCTTATCTTATTCTGTTTTTACAAAATGCATTTACCTTCATTCAGTCAAATTTGTGATAATGTATAGGTGTTACTTGACACAGATTGTCTCTTGTGGCTGCTCAAAACTACAAATTGGTTGTACGCAGCAAGTATAATTCATTCGGACTACGTCCTTAAGAAGTTATTCCACAGGCATATAACATGTCCTCTTTGTGTTGTTTTGATATATTAAAACAAGGTTCTTATATATATTTCATAAAAGGATAGTGAAATTTTGTTTCCCTGGATCGAATTTTTCAGTTTTTCTGCAGTGACGTTCAAGCAAATTTTCATTGGTAACCACATTTCACAAATTTGATTGTATGTATTTATATTTTGGCCTAATATTTCTTTTGACCTAATCATTTTTGTAATCATTTGTTTTTTGTATTAGTTGCCATAGTAACATTGTTTAAATATTTGTTCGGCTTGTTTTGATATTATATTTTGTGATAATAGTTTTTCTCATACAATAAATTTATATTTAATATTAATAGCACATGTGTAACTTTCTATCTAATGCATTTCAACAGATATGGAAAAAAAATAAATCTTTTTTAATTATTTTTTTGTGTTATATTTTTCTTTATCACGTTTGATGTCATGAGAGTGAAATAAAGCCAACGTTGTCCATCATACATTTACAAAATCCAGCAAAAAAATACTTGCCAGATTTTCTTGTTATATTCAAGATGATTTTCTTTTTAGCTCAACAATTCGAAGAATAATCTAGCTTTTCTACTCGACCTGGCATCGGCTTCACACCTTAGTTAAAGTTTTGCATGAAAGTACATATGGCTATCATTTAAAGGCATAATAGCTTTGAAACTTTTTTTTCTTCTTCTAGGTCAATTACCAACCTCACTTGGTCAAGTCCCATAACTCTGACATGTATTTTGGTCAAATGATGCCCCCTTTTGAAAATCCTGGTTAAAGTTTTACATGTAAGTTACTTTTTCCAAAAGTACCGGTAATGCAGATATTGAACTGAAACTTCACACGTTTCTTTGGGGTTATAAAAATAGTTCATAGCAAAGGCGGATGTGGAATGGTCTTCTTCCATCTGTCTGTAATACTTTTTTCTGGCTGTCGTTTATATGACTGAAAAATTGTTGAAAAAGACGTTAAACCCGAACACACACACTTTTTTCTGGAGTATGACTCCATAACTATTAAAGTAGAGGTAGTACCTAAAATTTAAATTGTGAAAAATACTGTTGGTTGCTAATACATAACATTTCAGACTGAATATAATACTTAAGTCTTGATTTGATCATTTTGAAGCACGTTATGTCAGATTTTCTGAAACTTATTTGATTTCCATGTAGCCGCTCTTATAGTGGACGCAACTTGACCCCGATGGTTGACCTTAGCATTATAATACATAATGAGGCACAACCTATTATTGAAAAGGAGTGTACGTATAACAGGAGCTAAACGAGAAAAAGGAAATATAAATTTGTGTAAATATGAATTAGTGTATTGGAAAGTTTTAACTGATCAAATGTAAGTATATATACTTCGATACTGCACTGTATACAAACCAATTCCATATAAATATATACGGCTACCCTAAGCACCCTTGATTTCTATGATGAAATAACCGATATGAATAATCAGCCTAAGGTCAACCATCGCGGTCAAGTTGCGACTACTATACAGATAATCCTACCTATCAAGTCAATGATAAATATTTTTAAAATCCCCAGTTATATTATTGTGGGAAGAACTTATCTTAATGCAAAAAAGTTGTCAAGTACATGGTTATTGTATGACGTCAGAAAACGTTTTAAGTCTAATAAAACAAATTCAGATCCACTGTTTATTTTTAGCTCACCTGATCACAAAGCGCTCTTTGTGAGCTATTATGATCACGCTGTTTCCGTCAATCGTCAACAATTGTGTTTAAATGACATCTTGTCCAAAACCACTGTCAGAATGGATTTTGATGAAACTTGGCCTGGTTGTTCCTTGGGTGGTCCGCTACAAAAGTTGTTCAAATGGTTCCGCTTGGTTGCTCATAGGGTCCACCAGAGCTAAAAATAGAAAAATCTTCAAATAATTAAACCGATGGTCCAATTTTGAAATAATTTCACACAAAATTTAATGGTCTTTATGTCACCCTCTACCAAAATTATTCAAATTACAGTCGAGTCCACTTAATACGAACTAGCTTGATACGAACTTTCGGATTAAACGAACAGTCTGAATTCCCCGGCTGAGTCCTTCTTTTTTCTTTGTAAAATTATTTCGGTAATAGCGAACTCGCTTGATACCAATAATCGGTAGATACGAACACATTTTGGAAGTCCCAATAAGCTTAAATATTATACTTTTCCATCCTTTGATACGAATTAATTTTAGAAGTCGGGGCCGTTATAAAATGTGTTGAAAATAATAATATGGTCAAGCTTGTGCCGCTTGGTAATTGAACAATGGAGTAGTTCACACCTATTCACAAACAAACACTCGGTCCTTTGTGACTATCATGTCAATATAAAATAATTTAATCAATTAACAGGTCAAGATTTAAAGAGGTATAAATAATTTTAAACAGATTATCGACGTTCCAGTGTCGATACAGGTAGGCTGTGTCTTCCAAAATATACAAACTTTTATACCTCTTAGAATGCTTGTTATATAGTACAAATTAAGCTTCAATGTTGGCGTGGATATAATTTGGCGCTCTTGACCTCGACCACACATTAAAATTTGAATTAAAACAGTTTTACCTGTTTAAGTATGACTTTTCTTGAGTAATTTCAATGTTATCTGAATGAATTAACTTAATCAGTTTAAAACTGTTAACTACTTTCATGTATCATAATATTGGAATCTATTCGCCTATGATATCGGTGATACTGCCCAAATTGCCTGGACAAATCATCTGGTCATACATTCATTAATACAAATTTCGTTTGATACGAACATATTTCTTAGGTCCGGATGAGTTCGTATAAAGCGAGTTTGACTGTATACCAGTTCATCAAAAACATGGGGCGTGGTCCATTTCCCTACATGTATTTAGTGTAAATTTTAAAAATCTTCTTGTGTGAAACTGCTAGCCCAATTTTAAAATAATTTTACGCAAATGGTCCTTGTGTGACCCTCTACCAAGATTGTTCAAATTATTCCAGTTCGTCAAAAAACATGCCTGCCAGGGGGCTAGGTCAGTTTTCCCTGTAATTTATTATTATTATTATGTATACATGTATAGTAGAAACTTAGAAAATCTTTTTGTATGAAACTGCTAGCCCTATTTCAAAATAATTGCACACAAATTGTCCTTGTGTAACCTTCTACAAATAGTGTTCAAATTTTTCTGATTCGTTAAAAAAAAACGTCAGCCAGACGGCATAATCACTTTTCATCAACAATTTCTTTCAACAACATCTCCAAAACCACTGAACAGATTTTGATGAAACTTTACATAAATGATCTCTTTGTAATCTACTGAGACAGTAGGAGAGTGGACAGCATTATAGGCGAAGTACAGCTAAGACTATGGGTTATACCTATATGATAGCTGAATGCTACATTTGATAGCATATAGGCACTGAGCATCCAAGAGTTGGGGCAAACATATTGAGTTGTAGCTTTAAGAGGCTATAGGCTGAACATTTATGTGACAGGACTTGTGTGTTGTTGATTCAAAGACATTGTCTGATGGGAACTTCAACTAAAGGACCAGTCAAGTATAGTATCTCCAGCATATAGGAGTTTGAACTGATTATCATTAGTTGAAGGTTGTTAGTTTGAAACATTCAGTGATTTACCTGATCCCTAAAATTACATCATATACTGAGCTCATACTTAAAATCATTTATGAATCATTGGTACATGAGTCATTTAGGCAAGGTAGCCAGAGAAAAATTTTATATATGAGATATATGGTCTCGCTCTACGTTTTAACAAAGGACATTTTACATTGTTTGTCAGCTAGTCTAAGACGCCATATAACCTATACTGTGTTGGTGCGCCGTAAAACCCAAATAAATGTATCCTGACAAAGTGAAACATGGGCAATAAATGTCGTGTGATACGAGAAACTATATACTAGATACTGTACTGTCTGAGAAAATGTGAAATAAATACCACATTATATCCATTATATTGTCTGAAAAACTTTGCAATACTGAGAAACTGGCAATAAATACCAAACTTTGAAATACTGAGAAACTGGCAATAAATAACATACTGTTTTAGAAACTGGCAATAAATACCATACTGTCTGAGAAAATGGCAATAAATACCATACTGTCTGAGAAAATGGCAATATACCATACCATACTGTCTGAGAAAATGGCAATAGATACCATACTGTTTGAGAAAATGGCAATAAATACCATACTGTCTATTCATAATCATGTTTCTTAATTCATGTAACAAAAAAATTGCATTACATCCTTCCAATGTGAATAAAGTAAATGTATAATTATATTTTCAACAAATCTGCTTAAAATGTCTTTAACGATCAGCGTATTCCGATAATTCTTGTTACAGCTACAGATTTAAATAAGCATCTTACAACAAATATAATTCAGATATGTTTACACATTAAGGATTCTGACCAACACCGCTTACTCTGACAGTATTTCATGTGTGCAATCTCATGGCTGGTCTAGTAGCACGTCTGTTACCAGCATTATATTTCCATTTAAATTAAATATCAGTAACATCATTAGTCTTAACAAACCATGTTTAGTAATTTTATTTATATATTATCATATATTCACCTTATTATAAATATAGACCCTTTCCTTGACAAACCCCTCAAACTATTTTTAGCTACACTATTCGGAGAATATGGGGGCTATACTACTCCCCCCTGCACTGGCGTGACCCTTCTTGGTTAAAGTTTTTCGACAACCTTTGTTTTTCTGTCATATCTTTGTTACTATTGTTTATATCTTACTGTAACTTCACATAAACATTTTTTTTTTTGGTTGGGTTTAACACCGCACCGACACATTTATAGGTCATATGGCGACTTTGTCCAGTATACATACAATGTATGTGTAGGGGCTGAGCCCCATTATACCCAAGGTCAAGGTCACCAAGCTCTTATACTTAGGTTATTTTTAAGGTTAAAGTTTTTCGGCAACCTTTGTTTTTCTGTCATATCTTTGTTACTATTGCTTATATCTTACTGTGACTTCGCATAAACATTGTCCAGTATGCAAACAAAGTATGTATAGGGGCTAAGCCCATTATACCTAAGGTCAAGGTCACCAGCTGTTATACTTAGGTTATTTTTAAGGTTAAAGTTTTTGGCAACCTTTGTTTTTCTGTCATATCTTTGTTACTATTGCTTATATCTTACTGTAACTTTACATAAACATTGTCCAGTATGCAAACAAAGTATGTACAGGGACTGGGCCCATTTCATCCAAGGTCAAGGTCACCAAGGTTTTATACTTGTTATTTTTAAGGTTAAAGTTTTTCGGCAACCTTTGTTTTTCTGTCATAACTTTGTTACTTTTGCTTATATCTTACTGTAAGTTCTCACAAACATTGTCCAGCATACAAACATAATATATGCAGGGGCTGGGCCCATTATACCCAAGGTCAAGGTCACAAAGGAGTTATACTTGGAATTATTTTCATGTTAAATGTTTTCGAAAGCTTTAATAATAGACATATCTTTGGTACTTTAAAAATTAATGACTTGAAATTAAAACTATTAATTTTGTTTATAATCATCATCTGCATGTGTGGTTACATACCCCATTAACTGTAATTGTATTTTTGACAGAATTATGCCTCCTTTGTACTTAAACTTTTTTTGCAATCTTCGCTTTCTGAATATTACTTTAATGCAATATAAGACAAAGACTTGAAACTTAAAATGTATCTATATCACCATCATCTGCATGTGTGGTAACAATCCCCATAACTCTTTGTATTTTTGACCAAATTATGCCCCTTTTATACTTAAATTTTTTAACAAACTTCGTTTTCTGGACATAACTTTGGTACTATATAAGATAATGACTTGAAACTCAAAATATGTCTTTACCATCATCATCTGCATTTGTTGTAACAATCCTAATAACTCAAATTTGTGTATTTGATGTAATTATGCCCCTTGCTGTATCTTCCTTTTATAGTAGAGGTCTCTTATTCAGATATATATTAATTTTACTGTCAAATCCCCAAATAGTTGAGTGCGCTGTCTTACAGACAGCTCTTGTTTGTATATAGTTTTCTTAAATTCACTTCTGGACACTATTATATTTTGTGCTACAGTAAGATGCACTTTATAAAATTCAGGTTACGTAGTGTTTTTAAGAATGTGGGATATGTTTTGGGCGAATATGTTCTACAAGTAAAATTTCTTTATTGATGGCACGTTTGACTATTGGAAGAAATGATGTAAATATTTGGTCAACACAGACGAGGATCATAATGGTGGACAGTCATACACAAAATGTGAAATGGTATAAAAAGCTTAACCCACACAAGTGTTCAAAGTTTCAAAGCCATATATCAGACAGTTAAGACAAAACATGGACTGGTACAAGAAACTTAACTAATTTCAATGTCAACAAGAGCTGTCACAGGAGACAGCGTGCTCGACTATTTCGATGCTGGATAGTGAAACTGGGCACATCTGAGGAAACTAGAGTTGTCACTGGAGTGTTTAATGACTCCAATTGTGGATGAAGATATTGCACAACAGCCTGAGTCTATGTCAAAAAAATCAACTTAAAGTAATAAGAGAGGTAAAGATAAAATGTATCAAAACACTATATAAGTATATCCTAAGCAAAAAGGGGCATAATTCATTAAATATTGGTGCCAGAGTTGTGCAGCTTGTGTCATATAGTGTGGGTGATGATGTTGAACAACTATTTTAAGTTTGAATCAAATCCATTCAGTAATAACAGAGACAGAGTGAAAGTGCATCAAAACTTTAACCTAAAATTCTAAGTAAAAAGGGGGAATAATTAATAAAAAAAATTGGTGCCAGAGTTATGCACCTTGCGTCATATGGTGTGGGTGATGATGTTGAACAACTATTTTAAGTTTGAATCAGATCCATTCAGTAATAACAGAGACAGAGTGAAAGTGCATCAAAACTTTTACCTAAAATTCTAAGTAAAAAGGGGAAATAATTCATGAAAAATTGGTCCCAGAGTTATGCACCTTGCATCATATGATAAGGGTAATGATGTTGAACAATTGTTTAAGTTTGAATCAGATCCATTCAGTAATAACAGAGATAGAGTGAAAGTGCATAAAACTTTAACCTGAAATTCTAAGTAAAAAGGGGAATAATTCATGAAAAATTGTGTCAGAGTTACGCATCTTGTGTCATATGATGTGGGTGATGATGCTGAACAAATATTTTAAGTTTGAATCAAATCCATTCAGTAATAACAGAGGTAGAGTGAAAGTGCACCAAAACTTTAACCTGAAATTCTAAGTAAAAAGGGGGAATAATTCATGAAAAAATGGTGCCAGAGTTATGCATCTTGTGTCATATGATGTGGGTGATGATGCTGAACAACTATTTTAAGTTTGAATCAAGTCCATTCAGTAATAACAGAGGTAGAGTGAAAGTGCACCAAAACTTTAACCTGAAATTCTAAGTAAAAAGGGGGAATAATTCATGAAAAAATGGTGCCAGAGTTATGCACCTTGTGTCATATGATGTGGGTGATGATGTTGAACAACTATTTTAAGTTTGAATCAAATCCATTCAGTAATAACAGAGATAGGGTAAAAGTGCATCAAAACTTAAACCTGAAAATCTAAGTGAAAAGGGGGGATAATTCATGAAATATTGGTGCCAGAGTTATGGCCCTTATGTCAGATGATGTGGATGATGATGAGGAATAAGTATTTCAAGTTTGAATCAAATCCATCAAGTAATTACAGAGATATGTTGAAAAAAGAGAAAGTGCACCAAAACTTTAACCAAGGTGGGGACATGGAAAGACGCCGACGCCGGGGCGAGTAGGATAGCTCTCCTTATACTTCGTATAGTCGAGCTAAAAAGGGTCATAACTGAGCAAAATCCTTGCCCTAGTTATGTAGTCTTGAATAATTGGTAATTAATTGGTACCAACAAGAAATTAAATAAAGTAAGAAACATAAATCATACTCTAAATGATAACTGTATTCAAAATGTATCATGTCAAAAATATTGATAACAAGAGGGTCATGATGACCCTAGATCACTCACTTGAATAATATGAGCTACATGTTTCAAATGTCAAACTAATGCTAAAATATTAAGACAGTAGGTCAGTAGGTCATATTTATGGTCACTGAAAGTCAGTTTAAAGATCGGTATGCAAAACTGTACAATGTCATGTCATCCAAATTTCAAGGCTGTATCTTAAACAAGGGGGCCATGATGGCCCTAGGCCACTCATCAGAGTTACACACCATATCAAACAAGTTTGACCTAGTGACCCAGTTTTTGACACCACATAACCCAGTTTCAAACTCGTCTGAGTTTTCAAAGAGATAAACATTCTAACCAAGTTTCATGAAGACTGGAGCAAAAATGTGGCCTCTAGTGTTTATTTCTTGATTTGGCCTAGCAACCTAGTTTTTTACCCAACCAAACCTAATTTTTAACCTGAAATTTTATGGAGACAAATATTCTGACAAATTTTCATTAAGATTGGACCAAAAATGTGGCCTGAGTGTAAATAAGCATTTTCTTTCATTTGACCTAGTTTTTGACCCCAAATGACCCAGATTAAAACTTGTCCATGATTTCATGAAAACAAACATTCTGACAAAGTTTTGTGAAGCAAAAAAGTGGCCTCCAGAGTATAAAAAACTTTTCCTTTGATTTTACTAAGTGACCTTGTTTTTGATCCTACATGAACCAGAGTCAAAATCATATAAAACTTCATGATACCAAACATTCTGACTAAATTTTATGAAGATTGAACCAAAAATGTGGCCCATGGAGTGTTAACAAGATTTTCCTTTGATCTAACCTAGTGCCCTAGATTTTCACCCCACATAACCAAGATTCAAACTTGGCCTAAAGATCATCATCATAAACATTTGATCAAGTTTCACGAAGAAAAGGTCATAAATTTGGCCTCTTAAGAGTGTTAACAAGCTTTTCCTTTTATTTGACCGGGTGACCTAGTTTTTGACCCCACAGGACCTAGATTCAAACCTGACCTAGAGGTCATCAAGATAAACATTTTGACCAAGTTTCATGAATATAGGGTCATAAATGTGGCCTCCTGAATGTTAACAAGCTTTTTCTTTAATTTGACTGGGTGACCTGTTTTTTACCCCATATGACCCAGATTCAAACTTGACCTACAAATCATAAAGACAAACATTCTTGAGTTTCAAACTTAAAATGTGGTCTCTAGAGTGTTAACAAGGTTTTCCTTTGATCTGACCAAGTGACCTAGTTTTTGACCCGACATGACCCAGATTCAAATTTGACCTAGGAATCATCCAGATAAACATTTTGACCAAGTTTCATGAAAATGGGATCATTAATGTGGCCTCTAGAGTGTTAACAATCTTTTCTTTTGATTTGACTGGGTGACCTAGTTTTTGACCCAACACAACCCAGACTCAAACTTGGCCTAGAGATCAACAAGATAAATATTTTGACTAAGTTTCATGAAGATGGGATCATAAATGTGGCCGCCAGAGTGTTAACAAGCTTTTCCTTTGATTTGACCTGGTGACCTAGTTTTTGACCTCACATAACCTAGATTCAAACTTGATCTAAAGATCATTAAGATTAACATTCTGACCAAGTTTCATGAAGATACAGCCATAAATGTGGCCTCTAGTGTGTTAACAGGCTTTTCCTTTGATTTGACCTGGTGACCTAATTTTTTAACCCACCTGACCCAAATTTCAACTTGACCTAAAAATCATCAAGATTAACATTCTGACCAAGTTTCATAGAGATATTATATTAAATGTGGCCTCTAGAGTGTTAACAAGCTTTTCCTTTTTTTGACCTGGTGGCCTAGTTTTTGACCCCAGATGACCCAATATCAAACCTAGTCCAAGATTTTATTAAGGGTAACATTCTGTTTCATTCAGATTGGGCTAAAACTGTGACCTCTAGAGTGTTAACAGTAAAACAGTTGATGGCGGACGACGACAGACGATGGACACAGGGCGATCACAAAAGCTCACCTTGAGCACTTCATGCTCAGGTGAGCTAAGAATTTAAGTTGGGATCAACATGTAAACAAGAGCTCGTTGAACATGAAATGCCCCCCTTGATGCATTCAGTAATTGCACAAGGAACAGAAATTATTTGCTCACTGTAAACGGAAGTTCTACTGTTCTCGTTCAATGTGACATTTGACCTATTGACCTCCAACTCAACAGGGGTCATCTGCTGGTCATGATCAACCTCCCTATTAAGTTTAGTGATTCTAGGCCCAAGCGTTCTTAAGGTATTGTCCGGAAAGGGTTTTACTTACAGCCTTTAAGACCTCAAAATCTACTGAGGTCATCTACAGGTCATGAACAACTTCCCTATCAAATTTCATGATCCTAGGCCCAAGCGTTCTCAAGTTATTGTCTGGAAATGGTTTAAATGTTCCGGGTCACTGTAACCTTGAACTTTGACCTACTGACCTTAAAATCTATAGCGGTCATTTGCTGGTCATGATGAACCTCTTTATCATCTTTCATGACCCTTGGCCCAAGCGTTCTCAAGTTATCGTCCAGAAACTGTTTAACTGTTCCTGGCCAATATGACCTTGAACTTTGACCAAATGACCTCAAAATTAATAGGGGTTATCTGCTGGTCATGACCAATCTCCCTATCAATTTTCCTGATCCTAGGCCAAAGTGTTCCTGAGTTATCGCCCGGAAACTGTTTTACTGTTCCTGGTCAATGTCACCTTGACCTTTGACATACTGACCTCAAAATCAATAGGGGTCATCTGCTGGTCAGACCAACCTCACTATCAACCTTCACGACCATAGGCCCAAGCAATCTTGAGTTATCATCCAGAAATGTTTAACTGTTCCGAGTCACTGTGACCTTGAACTTTGATATACTGATCTCAAAATCAATAGGGGTCATCTGCAGGTGATGACCAACCTTCCTATCAAATTTCATGATCCTAGGCCCAAGCGTTCTTGAGTTATCATCCGGAAACGGATTGGTCTACATACAGACCGACCGACCGACCGACAGACAGACATCTGCAAAACAATATACCCCTCCTTCTTCGAAGGGGGGCATAAAAAGGTGTGTGAAAAAATCAACTGTTGCAAATTTCAAAGCAATAGCTTTGATAGCTTAGGAGAAAAGCTGACCTAAAAATAAAACTTAACCAAGAAATCTGATATTTTCCAAGTCCAAAAGGGGCCATAATTCTTGCAAAAAGCAGGATGGAGTTATGTTTCTTGCTGTAAAGGGTCAGCTATTGATGGTGAACAAGTGTTGCAAGTTTCAAAGCAATACCTTTGACAGTTTAGGAGAAAAGCTGACCTAAACATAAAACTTAACCAGGCAATGTCGACACCGACGCCGATCAAGTGATGACAATAACTCATCATTTTTTTCTCAAAACATCAGATGAGCTAAAAAATCTTTAAAATTCAAAAGAGGTCAGCTCAACTTATATTGAAAGTACCCTTCCATACTCTCTTTTGTGAACTTAAATGGTTAACTTTCCCAAACAGGATTAAATACAATATTGATATTTTGGTTTATAAAGCATTAAATAAGCTTGCACCTTCCTATATTTGTGGCACAGCTGTAATTTGTGACAATACATACTATAGCCTTCATTCTAAAACGAATTTTGATCTACAGCACCTTCGACCTGAAACAAATTTTTTTAAACTTTCGTTTTCTTTTATGGCTGTATACCTTACCCAATTAAAAATGCTAGCACAGTAAATTAATTTAAATATTTACTTAGAAACTTTCTTTTAATTAATACAGTGTCGAGTTTCAATGTTATGTGACTGTTAACACGTGTTTATCTTCTTTACAAGTCTGCTATATGGAATGACTGTGTATGAGTAAATGGTCTTGTGTTTGTTACAGGTCCTTGTTGAAAATAAGATATGTATGTTATGAATGAACTTAATGAGTATTACCCTCTTCAAATAAAGAATTTATTATTATTATTATTATTACTATTATTATACATATGAAAACTATGATGGTCAACAAGTGTTAGAAGTTTCAAAGCCATATGTCAAACAGTTTTTTGCTGGCTGTCAGTTTTTCGAGTGTCGGCAAGTTTAGATGACACCATCTGTAAGTAACTGTGCATCTGAACCGTGTATGATAGCGGAAATGAAGCAAATAATTTATCAGAATCACTCGACTTCAAACTGCTTACAAGCTTTTGGAGAACTGAAACATCTTCTTTAGCATCATGTGCTTTATAAGTATTCAATATATTTTTCACAAGTGCTTCCTGGGAATAAGGCTCCAGATGTGAATGTGATTTACTGAATGGAGCCATTGTGTCAAGGAAGCCTAAACAAACATGACTAAAATCTGGGACTTTTCCATATGAACGGAGTGCATTTACTGATATATGACTGTCACAGGTCTTTACATTGTGACCACCAAGGACATTATTTCTGGAATTCCCTAGAAAGTCTATGAGAGTGTGAAAGGCATCTGATATTAACATAGCCGTGACAGGACTTGATCCATGGTACATCTGGTTGCCGAGAAAGTACATCAGTTGCTGCCTGAGAAACGGATATTTTTGGATTTACATAATAATAATTATATGTTGAGAATCTCATTGTCTCTTTTGCAGTCAATTTGTGTTATGTGGGATGATCTTTCTGAAATATAATAACATAGAACTTTTACCATTTTTTATGTAAATTTGTAATAACATCTACCTATAATACTTTCAAATCTTATGCATAAAAACATCAAAAAGAGCAATTTTAATTGCCTTCTATTTAGATCTACATGAATGCAAAATCATTTATTCCAAGATCAAAACAACCAATCCTGGAGACCCTGTTGGATCAAGATAATAGTAATAACAAGAGGTCCATGGCCCTATATTGCTCACCTAAGTAGTACTGAGAAACACGTCGGCAACGGTGGTTAATAATCTTTCACATTTTTTGCCATGGTGACCTAGTTTTTGGCCAAATTTCAAACTTTTCCAAGTTCTCATATCAAAAACTTTTCTGAACTTTTATCTTCCACTAAAATATGTGGCTTCTTCAGCCCGATGTCCCTATTTTTGACCCCATGGGACCCAGATTTTTGCAGTCATCTGAAGTACTGTTGAGCTGAACAACAAAACAAATTTCATACTATTCTTCCAAAAATGTGCCCTCCATAAAAAAAAGTTGTTTTTTTAATTACCGGTATCTGACCCCATGACCTAGTTTGTGACCCTATATGACCAATTTTCAAAATACTCCCAGTTCTCATGCAATTTGACCACTTTTCATGAAGTAACAACCAAAAAGTGGCCTCTTGGGTGTTCACAAGGCAAAAACAGGGTTTTAAAGATATCTTTGATATGAACACTTGTATCAAATTTCATAATGATTTGCTAACAAATGTGGTCACAAGAATAAACAAGGCAATCGGTAAAACCCATGGATGCTCCCCAAAGCAAATATCAGAAAAGGAAGGCAATTCAAAAACAGGATCATACAGAGTTACGGTTCACAGTTACTGCACTTCCTCTCAAAGACTTTAATAAATGTATTAAGTATAAAGTAAATCCTATCTATAGTTTTTTCCTGTTATTCTCTCGACAATCTTTTATACATAAAGGAGATAACAGGAGGGCCATCATGGCCCTATATCGCTCACTTCGAGTTTAGTTGCTTGCTTGAACAAATTTCTTTGCTATAGCTTCAAAAACAAAAAAATTAGAAGATGCTTTTGTAGAAAAGCGCATGTCTTCCCCAATGCATAGTCGTATAGGCAAGAAGTCAATAGGGGACACTGATGGTTGGCTACAATAGGGATCATCTACTTGGCATGTCCAGTCATCCCACTAAGTTTCAACGTTCTGGGCCTAGTGGTTCTCAAGTTATTGTTCAGGCTCCTGTGACCTTGACCTTTGATCAAGTAACCCAAAAGTCAGTAGGGGTCATCTACTCTGCATGTCCAATCATCCTATTAACAGGGCTTCGGAAATTTGCTGGTTTGTCGGTTTTGGACCGATTTTTGACTTTTCAGACCGATTCGTGAAGTGAAAAAACGAAAAAAATCGGTCCCGTAAAAATGGAGAAAAGTATTAATTTCGGTCTGATATCTCAATACACGATCACCTGCCAAGTAGGAAATTGTTGGTCGCACCTTCAGATAATCAATAAACGTGTCAATCGGTCTGATTGTCACTTTGATAATCGGACCGAATTAGCGCGTGACGCAATCAGTGCTCGCGCGGCACATCCTTTAATGTTTGCAGACAGCCGACTGCGGTGTATTAAACATTTTTGACTGGTTTCCTAACGTTTCTGACTGGATCCAAATCATTTCGACGGGGATCCACTTCTTTTATTTAGAATCCGACGGATGGTTTATTTCAAAAGGCTACGTTTGATCACGGTAACAAACAAATGGTCGCTGCATTTAATCAAAGAGCTATAATTGTACATTATAGGTCTTTGATTTAGTGAAACATCACACGGAAAACCGATAAAAATAATTTTTATAATTACTTGATCTGAAGAAATTACATGATTCATTTGTTGGGGTCCCAGTTGAAACAAATGCAGAAAATCGTCTTTGCAACCCGACTACAAAAAAAGAAAAAATTGACGGGCAACCACGAATGATAAAGAAAACCGGAGTGGCACTGTTTATCAAATCGGTCTTTTAAAAAACGTTTCAAAATGAAATTTTGTTTACATCAGAAGAGAACATATAACTTTATAAAATGTAGTTGCTTATCGAAGTACAACGTAATTGAAATGAAATATCCGTGGCCAACCCGCGTGACGTTTTGGTACTATACATGCAGGAAATTCGATCTCAGCGTTCAAATAACGTACACATTCGGTCCGCAGCAGAGTATTCTTTAAATACTGAGGCTGTTTAGCAGAGAATATGTGTCGTGTAACTCACTTTGACGCATTGTATTTTATAGAATTCCGTCAAAGAATGAGGAAACATCACAAAGTATCTGCCGTGTATACGGTATCAAAGTCACGTGCGTTGGCTTTTAGACTAGTTACGCACACGGTGTCAATGCCTCGTATTATCTCGGAAAAACATCGAAATTTAAACAAAGTAACGATCACACGTAACACTGAATAACTGTCTTCATTGTATGGTAACGCGCAGTGCCTAGTAACTCAGTTTTAATGCATGACATGCTTATTTCTTTACCCTATCACGTTTTACAAAATATGTAATACTGGGAATGCCGTGGGTGGGGTAGCGTCGATGTCAGGATTTTCGTTTCGGACCGATTGAGTTATCAAAATTTCCGGAGCCCTGCCTATTAAGTTTCAACATTCTGAGTCAAGTGGTTCTCAAGTTACTGTCCGGAAATGATTTCACATGACCAGAACCCTGTGACCTTGACCTTTAATAGAATGACCCAAAAATCTATAGGGGTCATCTACTCTGCATGTTCAATCATCCTATGAAGTTTCAACATTCTGGGTCAAGTGGTTCTCAAGTTATTGATCGGAAATGGTTTTCCATGTTCAGGCCCCTGTGACCATGACCTTTAACAGAATGACCCAAAAATCAATAGCGGCCATCTACTCTTCATAGCCAATCATCCTATGAAGTTTCAACATTCTGGGTCAAGTGGTTCTCAAGTTATTGATCGGAAATGGTTTTCCATGTTCAGGCCCCTGTGACCTTTACCTTTAATAGAGTGACCCAAAATCAACTGGGGTCATTTACCCTGCATGTCCAATCAGCCTATGAAGTTTTAACATTCTGGGTCAAGTGATTCTCCAGTTACTGACCGAAAATGGTTTTCCATGTTCAGACCCCTGTGACCTTGACTTTTAATATAGAGACCCCAAAATCTAAAGGGGCCATTTACTTTGCGTGACCACTCATCCTACGAAGTTTCAACATTCTGGATCAAGTGGTTCTCAAGTTATTGATCAAATCAGAAATGTTTTTCAATGTTCAGGCCCCTCTGACCTTGACCTTTGATGGAGTGACCCCCAAAAACAATAGGGGTCATCTACCCCAGCAGCCGTACCACCCTATGAAGTTTGAAGGTACCAGGTCAAATGGTTCTCCAGTTACTGATCGGAAATGAAGTGTGATGTACGGAAGGAAGGACAGAGGAATGCAGGACTGACAGGACAATATGTCTCTCCAAGGGTGGGGTGGGGGGTTTTGGGGGGGGGGAAGGTGAGAGACATACCTAGGTGAGCAAGTCATGGTAAAAATTATTCAAAATAACTTCCGAAATCTATATAGGTAGTCAAAATCTGTTTGCTATACCTTCAAAAGCAAGACAGTAGGTCAGTAGGTCAGGGTTGAGAATAATAAATATGAATATTGAAATCTGTATCAAAAGTTATACACGTGGTCCATATTTCTATACTGTGTCTTCAAAAACAAGAAAGTAGGTCAGCAGGTCAAGATTAAAACTTTTCAAGATGAGTATTGTAATCTGTATTACAAGAGGGCCATAATGGTCCAATATCGCTCACCTGTTATCATTGCACTTAAGGACAAGAAGGTAAAAAATCATAATCAAGATCACTCAAAAGGATCATGAGAAAATATAGTTGAAATTTTCTTAAAGGTACAAATATGTCAAAATACACCTATAAATTGGAGGTACCATCCATGCTGTACCAAAGGAAAGTGGTCTCGGTTTTTCCCTATGGTCAATAATAAAAAAGTTACTAAATAAGCTATTTATAGTAATATAAAAGGGAAGTAATTAAAAAAAAAAAATATTGTAAGTGAACAAAAGAAGGATCTGCCAAATAAAAACAAAAACACTGCAATGCAACGCAAATGCAGAGCAATATACACACAAAACAAAGTCATATGACCTTTGACCCCTAAGTGTGACCCTGACCTTGAAGTGAGCGATCCGAAACATGCACTCTGCACATCGTTGCGATGAGTTGAACATTTGTGTTCACAAGCCAAAAATGCCAAATTCTGGCCCTTTAAGGGGCCATAACTCTGGAACCCATGATGGGATTTGGCCAATTTTCAAAAGGAACCATGATATTATGTCAATACAACCTGTGTGCAAGTTTGATTAAAGTTGATTGCAAAATGTGGTCTCTATCTTGTTCATAAGCCAAAAATAACAAATTCTGGCCTTTTAAGGGGCCATAACTCTGGAACCCATGAAGGAATCTGGCCAGTTTTTAAAAGGAACCGAGATATTATGCCAATACAACTTGTGTGCAAGTTTGGTTAAAGCTGATTGCAAAATGTGGTCTCTATCATGTTTACAAGCCAAAAATGGTAATGTTTGAAAAAAAAAATAAAAAGGAATGACTTTTTTTTTTTTTTTTTTACGGGGGGGGGGGGGGGGGGGGGGGGGGGGGGGGGGGTAACCAAGGCAAGGTGGTGATAAGGTGTGGGAACACATCTTCACATGTTTATAATAAATGTTCATGGAAAAGAATGAAAGCAGTTTAATGAAATTCTACCAATTGGTTGGTTTGTTATGTACAAATCTGTGGATTCTTAAACAAGTAAAGGGCAATAACTTTAAGGAAAATTGACTTATTAAAAAAAAAACGATGGGCATCATCTAAGTATGTTGGTTCATATTTATTTCAAGTTTCATGAAATTCTACCAGCTTGTTACTAAGAAATGGCTGCAGATGTGGATTTTTCATTAAATCAAGGGCAATAACTCTAAGGGAAATTGACCAATAAAAAAAAAAACTTGACGGACATCATTGCAGTATATTGGTTCATGTTTATTTCAAGTTTTATGAAATTCTACCTGCCAGTTACTGAGAAATGGCTGCAGACGGACATTTTTGGGCATTTTTCATTAAATCAAGGGCAATAACTCTAAGGGAAATTGACCAATAAAAAAAAAACTTGACGGACATCATCGCAGTATGTTGGCTCCTGGCTCCTGTTTATTTCAAGTTTTATGAAATTCTACCTGCTAGTTACTGAGAAATGGCTGCAGACGGACATTTTTGGGCATTTTTCATTAAACCAAGGGCAATAACTCTAAGAGAAATTGAACAATCAAACAAAAAAAAACTAGACAGGCATCATCGCAGTATGTTGGTTCATGTTTATTTCAAGTTTGATGAAATTCTACCTGCTAGTTACTGAGAAATGGCTGCGGACACACGGACGGACACCATTTCAATACCCTCCTCCAGATTTCATCGGCTGGGGATAATAAAACAGGTGGATGTACTTTACATTCATCTGGTTATTTATGGTGTTTATAGAACTAAGGATTCCTGTATTTGAGTAATTATTGTGTAAAATAAGTAAGGACACGAGCGCCGCCAAGCAGGGCAATATACGCCCGAAGGGTTACATCAGAGGATGGGAGCAAAATTTAAAGAACTTGACTGCTAAAGCCCAAAGGACAGGAACAACAAAGGGAAGAAATTCCATAAACAATTCTAAGTCCACATAAAAATCCTTACCAGGTACAGGTATGTCAAAATACACCTAAAAATTGGAGGTACAATCCATGTTGAACCACAAAAAAATGGTCTCGGTTTTTCCCTACGGCCAATAATAAAAAAGCTTCAAAATAAGCTATTTATAGTAATATAAAAGAGAAGTAATTCAAAACAAAATTATTTAAGTGAACAAAAATAGGGATCTGCCAAATAAAAACAAGAGCACTGCAATGCAGAGCAATATACACAAAACAACATCATATATGACCGTTTACCCCTATGTGTGACCTTGACCTTGAAGTGAGTCATCCGAAACATGCACCCTGCAATTCGTCTTTAAGTGTGGTGAAAATTTGTGTGATGTTTCTTTGAAATCTTTCAAGCATTTCAAGAGTTACTGAGCGTACACGAAACAAACTGATATGACCTTTGACCTCTAAGTGTGACCTTGACCTTGATGCGAGAATGTCAAAACATGTGCTCTGCACGTCGTCTTGATGTGGTGAACATTTTTGTCAAGTTTCTTTGAAATCCTTCAAGGGGTTCAAGAGTTACAGATCGGACACAAAATTGCTAACGGATGCACAGACAGACAGACAGATGGACAACGGGGGTATAACATAATACGTCCCTTCAAGTTGTTATGACCTTCAGGCGTATAACAAATATATGCAATACATCCTCTCAACACTTGGCGGAAATTTCTCAAAATTGGATATTTGATGATTTTTTGCATGCTGGTATCAACGCAGATTCGTAGAATTTCCAAATTTAATATCCCTTGTCCCCATAACTGACTCTGTATTTCTAAGACAGATCAGTGGAACAGAATACAAATGGAACCAGTTTCAATTCCAGCTTAGAAAACATATTTATAGTCTTGCCCCTAGTGATAGAATAAATACCAAAATACAGTTACTATTTTGAAAATATTATACAATTTGCCAATATTAATACAATATATACCAGACAGTCTGAAAGACAGCTAAATCCCCCGCCACTGGTATGGATAGTGAAAGGTAAACCTTTGACCTTGAGCTGTGACCTTGACCTTGAACTGACATGGTTGATCCATGAATTCTGCACATCGTCTAGATGAGGTGATCATTTGACCCAAGTTTCATGAAAATCCTTCAAGGGGTTTAGGAGATACAGAGCTCAAACCTTTGACCTGGAGTTGTGACCTTGACCTTGAGTTGAGCTGACTCATGGGTTCTTGATGAGGTGATCATTTGACCCAGGTTTTATGTAAATCCTTCAAGGATACAGAGTGGACACAAAATGGAAGGCTCAAACCTTTGACCTTGAGTTGTGACCTTGACCTAGAGCCAGCATGGCTGATTCATCAGTTCTGCACATCGTCTTGATGAGGTGATCATTTGACCCAAGTTTTATAAAATTCCCTCAAGGGGTTTAGGAGATATAGAGCGGACACGCAATGGAAGGCTAAAACCTTTGACCTTGACATTGAGCTGGCATGGCTGACTCATGAGTTCTGCACATTGTCTTGGATAGGTGATCTTTTGACCCAGGTTTCATATGAATCCTTCAAGGGGATTAAGAGATACAGAGCAGACACAAAATGGAAGGCTCAAACCTTTGACCCGGCATTGTGACCTTGACCTTGAGCCAACATGGCTGACTCATAAGTTCTGCACATCTTCTTGATGAGGTGATCATTTGACCCAAGTTTGATGAAAATCCTTCAAGGGGTTTAGGAGATACAGAGCTGACACAAATTGAAAGGCTCAAACCTTTGACCTTGAGTTGTGACCTTGACCTTGAGCTGACATGGCTGACTCATGAGTTCTGCATATCGTCTTGATGAGGTGATCATTTGACCCAAGTTTCAAAATTATCCTTCAAGAGGTTTAGGAGATACTGAGCGGACACGAAATGGAAGACTCAAACCTTTGACATTGAGTTGTGGCCTTGACCTTGAGCCGACATGGCTGACTCATGGGTTCTGCACGTTTTTGATGAGGTGATCATCTGACCCAAGTTTCATAATTATTCTTCAAGAGCTTAAGCAGATACAGAGCAGATACGAAATTGTAGGCTCAAACCTTTGACCTTGAGTTGTGGCCTTGACCTTGAGCCAACATGGCTGACTCATGGGTTCTGCACATCGTCTTGATGAGGTGATCATTTGACCCAAATTTCATGATTATCTTTCAAGGGGTTTAGGAGACACAGAGTGGACATGAAATGGAAGGCTCAAAACTTTGACCTTGAGTTGTGGCCTTGACCTTGAACCAACATGGCTGACTCATGGGTTTTGAACATTGTCTTGATGAGTTGATCATTTGACCCAAGTTTAATGAAAATCCTTCAAGGGGTTTAGGAGATACAGAGCAGACACAAAATGTTACAGAAGGACGATGGAAGGACGGACGGACGGAGACCATTCCTATAACTCCCCACCACTTGTGGTGGGAGATTAATAACAAATACATGTACGCCAATATGGGCCATTTGTTTTTCTGTGCAAGTTTTGGATTTGTAAAAAAAAATCCTTTCGAAAACAATTTTCCGGGAATCCTCTTCAGAAGTGTCTGCACCATTTTGCCAAGCGACTGGAAACAAGTTTTTGAGATTTGAATTCTTGAGTAGTCATCTCCTCGTTGTTTTTATTGTACAGAAAATATAAAAGTTGATTTTGTAGGATAGATTTTATGTTAATCTGATTTTTCTGTAAAATTGTAATTACAAATGATCAGGTCTTAGCCATGATTTTGGCACCTCATCAATGGTAATAATTGTCAACATTAAACAATCAGCCATCAAGACCATGGACTAAAGTGAGATATTGATATCTCCTTCAACTGCATTAAGCTCTGCGGAGCCCATCTCTGTCACTCACTCCAAGGACATACACTTAACCATTGACCTGTTTATATGAGAAAGTTGTCATGAGTCAGGACTCAGTCTACTGGTTCTTACTAGAGTTCTGTTGAAATCTGGCAAGAAACCAAGAAAACGAAGCGGTTTTTGAATATCTGACTTTAACGGTGGTACTTTCTAGGTTGATATCACTGACATCCATGATCTGCAATGTGTCCCTTGCTGTCAGCACTTTCAGTGCTTTGATTATATATGCATGTGTTTGAATAGAACAGAATATGAATAATACACAACCCATAAATATTATATAAAGTACGCCCGTTCGTGCTATATAATTTGTCTGTTCTTGGTTTTTGTCACTTTTATGACCAATTTCATCTAATGTTTTAAAGTAAATAAAAATTAATTAACTGGGCATTGTACGTTGCATGTGACTGATATATTTTATTAGAGGCCTGGCTCCATAAGCAAGGCATATGGTGGTACTGGGGTACATGTCGAGGATATGCATGACAAGTATACACCAGAGGATATGTATGGCAAGTATGGAATGGTTAAGTTGTGGAGGAGGGTGGCTATTAATATAGGCCTATCATTCATAAAGTATGAATCACATACTAGAATGATTAGAATATTGCAATAATAAGTGCTTTGTGAATGCATTACTGAGATGTGATAAAAAAAATTCATCTCAATATATATGAATCTCAACCATGTCCATATTCGTATTTTGAGAGGTGAACACTCTCGGGAATGCTATACTCATTTTATTATACTGAAAAAATTTAAAAGTCCAAACATTTACTGGAAATCAACAAGATACTGAATCCGATTAGTGCCAATATGAATATTGACTGTCACCCTTTGAGGGCAACATACGACAATCAACGCAACACATGACACGACGCACAACATTGCAATGGGACGTACGACAATGTACAACGATACACAACATTTTAACATCTGAATGTCTCGTTGTCAAGTTAGGTTTTAGCAAAATATATTGCGTTAGAAATTTAGTGTCATTGTTCATTTACAAGTGTTGTGTCGTGTGTCGCCTTAATTGTCGCATTCAATGCGACACACTACAATGTACAACGATACGCGACATTAAATTGCTTAACCACAACACACGACATTCAATGTGACACACGACAACGAGCAACGACACGCGAGCATGTATCGCGCAAATATCGCAGAATTGTTGCATGTTGAGATAATTTTGGTGAAATGTTGCTCATATATTAAAAAAATAATAAAATTATTGTTCATTTTCAATCAAATATTACGACAAAAGTAATTACGATATCTTATTATCTTAATAAAAGTTACATGTGAAAGGCTAAAACCCAATACTAAGGGCCGGCCTGGCTTGAACATGGGTGCCATGTCAATAAGCAATGTACGAAAATTACATCTTATTTTTCTAACAAATTTTTATTACATCAACTATAAGTTTCTAACATAAAACAGTTTTGTGCATATAAATTATTTCTATGGAAATAGTTTAGGTAAGTTTTGTCCGTCTGTATGATGTGTAGACTTACTATGGGGACCGTATAACGCTAATTTTGGTCAAATTTTTTTTGTAAAAATTCATAAAATTCATTTTATTATAAAAAGCATTAGAAGTAAGATATCATAATGAGGTTTCCTTTAATAATTATTTGGAAATATTGTATAAAAGAATATAAAAACAATTTTCATCCACTAGGGACATGCCGTAGGGAGCATTTGCTGAACTTTGCCATTTTAGGCTTAAAACATTACACGTAAAATAAACTTAGTCTATTTATTTTGAGTAAATACTTGCAAATAAAACTTGTTTTGATAGAAAATTAAATTTCTGAAAGTTTGTGACCAGAACAACAACATGTGTTTGTCTGTCTGTAAGTAATTTAGGATAAAAGCTGTATTTCCGGATTTTTCGGAAAAAGTAGCCTGTTTTTCATCAATTTCAAATAATTGTAGAATGTTCCAAACAAAGTATATCTTAGTAAAATAACTTTAAAATTTATAGATTAAATCTAAACATTGTGTAAACTACGGTGGCACAGAGGTGACATGCACTACCCTTTTTTTTAAATTGCACTTCTCTTTTTTTTATGTCGTTCCCACAGGATACAAACTGGAGGGAACGACTTAGTATGTCGTGGTAATGAGTTACTAAGTCGTGGGGATCAAAATGTTTGTTATATTTAGTATACCTGTGATCATCATGGACGACCTAGTAGGGGTTGGAGTTGGTTGGACCCCAGTCGGGTGGTATGAACTGTTCCGTCGGGAATGCTCTGGCATACCGACAGCAGAGGTCCGAAAGGCCCCTGACAATATATGTGGACTCGCGTCCGGCTGTTTTTGTCATCTTCAGTCAATCTGCGGTTGGAGAGGGTCTGACCACTCGTCGGCTGGTGTTAGTCATTCCGTCTGAAATACTCGTGATTGCTGATGGCGAGGACAGAACGTGACCCAGACACTGTCTGTGGATCAATTACTAGCTGAGTTTAGCTGAGTCAATCCCTCCGGACTCGACTGGTGAGCGTTGGAGATCCCTCGTCGAATGGAGTCGTTCCCTCCGGGATTCTCCGGTATAGCGATGGAAGATGTCCAAAAACGGACCTGGACAATATCATATAAGGTGACAACAATCAGCTGGAGATGAGTGTACGTATAAGTGACATTTCAGGTATTCCCGACGGAATGACTCATACCAACTGACTGGGGGCTCAACCCACTCCAACTCATTAGGTCTAGTACCAGTGGATTAACACCAAAGGCGACACAAACCAGCCATAGATTGGCCTATATGCAGTGTCAGAGGGTATATGGGGCCTCTAGGGTCGGCATACCAAAGCAAGCCCTTATGGAACGGCTCATACCAACCGACTTGGGAATGCATCATACCAAAGATGTAAAAAAAGGTACTAGTAGCTTCCACGGTAGGCGTTCAACATTCAGAGGATAATGCTAGGACTGGTCAGCCTGGTGTTAGTATAATGTGACTGGGTGGGGTATCATGCCATGTGTCTACGGCGTGATATTCCAGTGAGGCAGCACTATAAAGTTGGGCATTGTGCTTACTGCTGCAAGTGGACACCGTCGTTTATATGACTGAAAAATTGCTGAAAAACATGTTAAACCCGAACACACACACACACCAACCCCCACTATTACCGACAGAATGACAGTTACAACCAGATGGAGGGTTTGACCCACTCTAAACACCATCAGACCGAGTTCGGGCAGATTGACTCTGGACGAGACAAAGACCAACCAGAGATGGGCCCACATACTGTGTCAGGGTTGACTAACTTGTGGGAACGAGATAGCTATGTCATGGTAACAACTTTCTATCTTGTGGGAACAAGATAGTAAGTCGTTCCCAAGACATAGCTAACTCGTTCCCACGAGTTACTAGGTCGTTCCCTCGACATAGCTAGCATGCACTACTCTTTTTTTATTACACTACTCTCTTTTTTTTTTTGCACTACTTTTTTTTTCAATGCAATACTTTTTTTTTTAAATTGCACTTCTCTTTTTTTTTATGTCGTTCCCACGATTTAGTAACTCATTACCACAATATATTCCTGTCATATAGCATAAACTATAGACCTGCAGTTTATATAAAAAGTCTTATAAGACTTCATTACATATATTTATTTTTAGTACCAAGTCATCATGCCGTATACGAGAAAATACTGTTGTATCACATATGTTCGGACATCTACAAACATTATAGATTTAAAAACCTGGAAGAAGTTTAAAAGTACCATAATATCTTTCATGGTGGAGAAAAAAATAATTCGAGAAAGAAGCAAATATTTGTGTATCAAATGTTACGAAGCTTAAGATGTGTTAACAATTTTTAAAAGTGTAGGAAAGAGACTGAAAAAAGAATTAAGAAATATCAATACATGTACTTTTTCAAATATAGACTTTAATAAATTGGATTTAAAACACCAATACAATACAGCAAGTCCACTAGTTTGGATATTACTTGACAAAATTTCTGAAAAATCCAGAGAAATGGAAAAAATCAATGCATTGGAGCATTTAATGGTTTTGGCTGTTTCAAAATATGTGGGGTTATTAAACTTTGCAATGGATATTGTTGACGGGAAGTAAAACTGTAGTAAATATCATGTCTCAGTTTTCCCCGGCAGGTTCTTATTCATCAATTTTTGAACTTCCTGAATGACTCTGCAGAAAAACAGCTAAATTTCCAAAATAGGGAGACAGATTTACTGATCTATGAAAATGTGGAAAGTAATATAAATGCAAACACCGATGTTTTTGTCCTAGAATGTATGATGGTTAATCCATGTTCTTTTAAATCTGTGAAGGAACTCTTCAATGGCATATTGAAAACAGCTGCTGAAAATGGCAAAGAGTGGATTATTGCAGGGTGTGATGGACTGCCCTATATTTTAGGTTCTAAAGTTATTGAAAGAACATACACGTGTCCAGAACCAAGCTGTCTTGTTACTTTTGACAACCGTGATACATTTGTAGCTCACACAATTGACCATCCTGTACATGATATCAACACATGTAGAACAGTTGGAAAGATTTTGTTAGTTCCAGGCCTAGGACACTTTGAAATTAACGCAACAAAGGCGATTTTCAAGTTAATGTGGACGATATGTTTCCGAGCCTTGACAAAATTTTAGGTTTTACATCTTTAAAGCAGCTGACGTTTTTTCAGAGTGCTAATGATCATAAAAGAGCTTGGCAAATTGTTGATTTTTTTTTTTAAATCAACAGTGAAAGCATTTGTCTATAAATATGTAAATCAATCAAAAGCAAATAATAAAGAACCATCAGTAAAGGGATTTTATGATGAAATGGAAAAAAATGGATCACCTAGTCTGCACATTTACTATTTAAACTAACATATACGTACATACTGGCACTCGATTTGTTGAGGAAAGGAATAAGAAGATGAAACCATGAATTAATGATAGTATCCATGCACTTCATCTTAGAAAATATCAACAAAACCTGATGTCACAGGAGACAGCATGCTCGACTATTTCGATGCTGGATAGTGAAACTGGGTACATCTGAGGAAGCTGGGGGGAAGGGGGTGGGGGTCACTAGAGTGTTGAAAGGTTCTATAAACCCAATATAAAGTGTTACGTTATATGAAATAAAATTAATCAATGAACATATTCTGCTGTTTTATTTTCACTGGAGTCACTCATATAAGCTATGATCAAGTGATCCATAAAGCACCGGGTGCACCTGTACAGAAAATGCCGATTCAAATTACGGAAAACAACGAAGTCAGTTACTGGTGGTTTAAGGGTATGATGTCACTGGAGGTACATGTTTATTTTGTCAACAATGGCGTATAGTTCAAACAACGAAAGTTCTGACGATTTCTCGAGCATAACTCCAGTTTTTCAGAAGATACTAGCTTATCAGATGCCGCGAATGATGAATCTATTCATCCCTACCAATTTGAGCTTTTGAGAGCTGAAGTGGGAGGCTCTGACAAATCCAACTCCAAACAATACGATGCAGTTGGAAATGCTCAAGATGTTGGAGAATGGTAGATTTTTTTCATGTATCGATTAATTTATCAAGTTGTATGATATTAATATGTCGTAAATGTGATATCATCGTAGTGCACTGTAAGTCTGTACCAATTTCTTTGTAATTGTGACCAGATGCCAGGGCGACAGATTTATTTAGAATGAGAAAGAAAATGCACAAACATTAAAATCGAGTAAGCTACTGGACCTTTCATTTCTAACATTTATTTTGTATTTTGCTTACTCGGTTTTTAATGTTACTGACATGGGACTTGTATCTTAAATAATGTCAGTAATCTTAGCCTGCTTAAGGAGTAGGTGAACAAACTTTTAAGCCCTGGTTTTAATTTCTTGCATCCTTGGCCACAATAACTGTTAAAATTGAAATAAGTCAAATTTGACCTGTTGCTTTCATTTTCAGTTGTACATGTCACAATTGTGAGGAGGTGGCAACTGCTGTCAAATGCAGATGTTGTGTTCATGTTGGCAAAGTCAAAGACAAGATGGAAGAACATATAAATGAGACAGGAGAAGAACTTTCATGCATAACTCATCAACCAGGCTTCCCAACAGTTTGTCTGGACAGATATGTACTAGAAACTGCACATCTTCAGTACCGTCAACAGTATGGAGAAAGAGATGACGCAGATATCAATAGGTATTTACCTTTTATAGTGCATGTGAAACACTTCAATTGTAATTATGAAAGAGAGTAAACTTTTTAGAGATGACTTGGGGTCCACTAACCGGATCACTAATTCCAGTGGTTATCATAATTCATAATTATAATGTTTTATCCATGTATATAGTAACTGCTGGAAAAAAGCTATGGCTATTGTCATAAATTTGCTGTTATTGCATTTATTTGTATATTTTTGTTTACTTTGCTTGGAGACCTCTTGATTGTGAAATATTTGCACTGATTCATATTATACTCAGTCTAAGTCTAAAGTACTAAAAGAAATAATATTTGAAACAAGAGCTGTCCGTAAGACAGCGTGCTCCACTATTCGGGGATTTGATAGTAAAATGAATATATGTCTGAATAAGAGACCTCTACTTCAAAAGGAAGATACACCAAGGGGCATAAATCCATCAAATACACAAATCTGAGTTATGAGGATTGTTACAACACATGCAGATGATGATGATGATAAAGATATATTTTGAGTTTCAAGTCTTTATCTTATATTGCATCAAGTCATTATCTTATATAGTACCAAAGTTATGTCCAGAAAACGAAGTTTGTAAAAAATTTAAGTATAAAAGGAGCATAATTCGGTCAAAAATACAAATCAGAGTTATGGGCATTGTTACCACACATGCAGATGATGATGATAAAGACACATTTTGAGTTTCAAGTCTTTATCTTATATTGCATTAAAGTTATATCCAGAAAGTGAATATTGCAAAAAAGTACAAAAGGGGCATAATTCTGTCAAAAATACAATTTGAGTTATGGGGTATGTAGCCACACATGCAGATGATTATAAACAAATACTTTTAATTTCAAGTCATTATATTTTAAAGTACCAAAGATATGTCTATAAACGAAGCTCTCAAAAAAATATAACATGAAAATAATTCAAAGTATAACTTCTTGGTGACCTTGACCTTGGGTATAATGGGCCCAGCCCCTGCACATACTTTGTTTGTATGCTGGACAATGTTTATGTGAGCTTACAGTATGATATAAGCAAAAGTAACAAAGATATGACAAAAAAAACAAAGGTTGCCGAAAAACTTTAACCTTAAAAATAACCTAAGTATAACACCTTGGTGACCTTGACCTTAGGTATAATGGGCCCAGTCCCTAAACATACTTTGTTTGTATGCTGGACAATGTTATGTAAAGTTACAGTAAGATATAAGCAATAGTAACAAAGATATGACAGAAAAACAAAGGTTGCCGAAAAACTTTAACCTTAAAAATAACCTAAGTATAACACCTTGGTGACCTTGACCTTGGGTATAATGGGCTCAGCCCCTATAAATACTTTGTTTGTATACAGGACAATGTTTATGTGAAGTTACAGTAAGATATAAGCAAAAGTAACAAAGATATGACAGAAAAAACAAAGGTTGCCAAAAAACTTTAACCTTAAAAATAACCTAAGTATAACACCTTGGTGACCTTGACCTTAGGTATAATGGGCCCAGTCCCTAAACATACATTGTTTGTATACTGGACAATGTTTATGTGAAGTTACAGTAAGATATAAGGAATAGTAACAAAAATATGACAGAAAAACAAAGGTTGCCGAAAAAACTTTAACCAAGAAGGGTCACACACCGACGCCGACGCCAACGCCAGGGCGAGTAGTATAGCCCCCCTATTATCCTTGTCTTGAGAAGCACACAAATTTGACAACACTTTCCATTGACTAGGTCAGTGATTAACAAGAGCTGTCCGTAAGACAGCGCGCTCGACTTTTCTCAGTGCTTGACTCTGAATTAGAGCTTTGCCAGTGAAGAAAATTCTAAGTTAAAAAGGGACATAACTCTGTCAAAATTCAAATCAGAGTTATGGGAATTGTGTCTCCTGGTGTAGACTTTGATAGTAAATAACTATGTTGAGTTTCAAGTCAAAAGCTTTAACAGTAATAGAGATATTTGACTTTTAACAAAAAATTCTAAGTTAAAAAGGGGCATAATTCTGTCAAAGTTCAAATCAGAGTTATTGATATTGTTTCTCCTGGTGTAGACTTTGATGGTAAATAAGTATTTTAAGTTTCAAGTCAAAAGCTTTGATAGTAACAGAGACATTTGACTTTCTCAAAAACTTTAACCAAAAATTCTAAGTTAAAATGGGGCATAATTCTGTCAAAATTCAAACCAGAGTTATGGGAATTGTGTCTCTTGGTGTAGACTTTGATTGTATACTATTTTGAGTTTCAAAGCAAAAGCATTAGTAGTAACAGAGATATTTGACTTTATCAAATTTTTTTTTAAAAAATCTAAGTTAAAAAGGGGCATAATTCTGTCAAAATTCAAACCAGTGTTATGGGGATTGTTTCTTCTGGTGTAGAGTTTGATGGTAAAGAAGTATTTTAAGTTTCAAGTCAATAGCTTTGATAGTAACAGAGATATTTGACTTTATCAAAAACTTTAACCCAAAATTCTAAGTTAAAAAGGGGCATAATTCTGTCAAAATACAAACCAGAGCTATGCGGATTGTTTCTCCTGGTGTAGACTTTTGATAGTAACAGAGATATTTGACTTTATCAAAAACTTTAATCAACTTTAACCAAAAGTCGAGCTAAAAACTGTTTAAAATGGGTCAGTAATGAATACGGGCAGCCAGCCCTTAACAACTTTATTTTAGATGCAATCATCATCCATTTAAGAAATACCAGCTGCATATTAAATGCATGAATAAGTGTGTCCTTGATACATGTTTACATTTTTCCCGTCTTATTTTTCAGCAGACATATATTTTTCATTAAGATATACAGCCGACCGACAGTTGGCAAGATGGTGCTGGGGCTATCTGGGGAAGGAAGTGCGCGTTCTTGTACCATCTTTTGCAGTTGTCTGTATCGGAACAACTTTTCTTTCAAATGAATATGAGGGGTTTCATTTCGCTGGATAGTATATATGCAGCTAGCAATTACTGGACATTCAGTTCCATACTTTGTAAAATAGTGATGTGGATGAAGATATTGGACAATAGCTTACGTCTCAAAAAATTAAATCAGTATGAAAGGAACATAATTCATGGAAAACTTCTGCAAAAGTAATGCACCATGTGTCATATCATGCGTGTAACAGCTATTTTAAGTTTTATTCAAATCTATCTAGTAATACTGGAGATACAGCAAAAGTGCATCGCAACTCGAACCGGAAATTTTATTAGTAAAAAGAGCGTAACTCAGAACATACTGGTGCCAGCATTATCAAACTTGTGTTGTATGATGTGAGTGATGATGTGGAACAACCATTTTAAGTTTGATTAAATCCAGTTTAGTAAGAGCAGAGATATGAAAAGCATCAAAATTAAACTAATTCTAAGTAAAATGAGTGACTCCGGTGAAAAACTCAGAAAACATTTGTGCCAGAGTGAGTCTGACCTTGTGCCATATGATGAGGATGATGATCTTGAAAAATTAATTTAAGTTTTAATCAAATTCATTAAGAAATGACAAAGATATAGTGAAAGTGCACCACAATTAACCTGAAATTTTAAGTAAAAAGGGGGCATTATTCATAAATATTGGTGCAAGAGTTATGGTCCTTGTATCATATGATGTGGATAATGATCTGGGGAGAACAACTATTTTAAGTTTGAATCAAATCCATTTAGTAATAACTGAGATAAAGTGAAAGTGCACCAAAACTTTAACCTGAAATTCTAAGTCAAAAGGGGGGATAATTCATAAAATATTGGTGCCAGAGTTATGACCCTTATGCCATATGATGTGGGTGATGATAAGGAACAACTATTTTAAGTTTGAAGCAAGTCCATCAAGTAATAACAAAGATAAAGAAAAAGTGCATCAAAACTTTAACCAACATGCGGATGCGGAAGGACGCCAACACCAGTTCGAGTAGGATAGCTCTACATACTTCAGTATAGTCCAGCTAAAAATTAAAGCAATGGATGCCTTCTGGACTACCTCGGAATCAAAATGGTTGTGCGTATGCAGCAGTCACTGGAGTGTTTAATGTCTCCAGTGTGGATGAAGGTATTAGATAATAGCTTATGTTTGTGTCAAAATGATTAAGTAATAAGAGAGATTATCTACATAAAATTATCTAAACATTGTATAATTCTAAGCAAAAAAGGGGGCATAATTCATAAGATATTGGTGCAAGAGTTATGGCCTTTCTGTCATATGATGTGAGTGATGAACAATTGTTTTAAGTTTGAATAAAATCCATTTAGTAATAACAGAGATAGAGATAGAATAAACATACTGCACATATACTGACGAGATAAAGAAACGCCTCATTGAAATTTGGCGTTATTTTTTTCCTAACGCTTTTAATTGTTGTGAAATGTAGTAAATCTACATGTAGTCTGACCGACAAACACAGTGAACAAAAACTCGCGCGATTTCATTCAGCCATTTGTTCACTTCATGTACCTGGTCATGATTTCCTCGTGCAGTCCGTGCATGTAAACCATGTGGTTTGATTGAACGATTTTTGCACATGTACATGTGTAATACGACACACAACCATATTTTCAGCTATTCTCTGAAAAAAACATTAGTTTTCGTAATGCCGAGGCTGAATTCTGAAGAGAGGGCTCAGGTTTTGGCTATGCTTGAATGTGGGTGAACGCAGGAACAAGTTGCTAGACGTTTTAACGTCTCTCGTTCGACAATTGTGCGTCTTATTCGACGTGTTAGAGACACGGGAACGTCTATCGATAGACCACGTTCAGGTAGACTGCGTGTAACGTCAATACGACAGGATAATTATATACGTCAACGTCATTTATGTGACAGATTTGTGACGGCGCAATCTACGTCACGTATAGTTGTAGGTAACCGTGGACGTCCAATTAGTCGACATACAGTGAGAAATCGACTCAGAGAACGCGGAATTACCTGTCGTAGGCCTTACCACAGTCTAATTCTAACGTTACGCCACCATCACCAACGTCTAATTTGGGCCCGCAACCATCGCGGCCAGCGTTGGCAGAACGTAGTGTTCAGTGACGAGTCGCATTTCAACTTGTGGAACGCCGACGGACGTATCCGTGTCTATAGACGACGCCATGAACGCTACGCAAACAATTGCGTTTTGGAGCACAATCGTTACGGTGGAGGTGGAGTAATGGTGTGGGCAGCAATCAACCATAGGTTTAAGTCCCAACTCGTCGTTTGCCAAGGTAATCTCACAGCCAGGCATTACATCGACCAGATATTACGTCATGTAGTTGTCCCTTTATTCCCTCAACGTCAAGGATTAGTCTATCAGTACGACAACGCGCGACCTCACGTTGCACGCGTCACCAGGGACTTTCTACAGGCTAGAAACATTAATGTTTTACCTTGGCCGGCTTGTTCACCGGACTGCAATCCGATTGAACACGCGCGGGATTATCTCGGACGGCGGTTACACCAACGTCAACCCCAGCCAGCAAACGTCCGGGAACTGGTAGCAGCGCTGCACCAGGAGTGGGCCAGAATCCCACGGTATCTGTAACGCAACTGGTGCGGCTCTATGAGGCGTCGCCTTGCCACTGTGGTTGCTAGCAGAGGTGGCCACACACGCTACTGATTTTTCTAATGCAATTTCTCCGACCGGGCTATTAAAATTCAAGATTTAAGCTTAATGCGACAATGAAATGATTTCTTATTGACCATAAATTCTTGTAAAACATCTAATTTGCAAATGGAATTGTTCTATTCTAATTTTGAATCACGGTTAACGAAAAATTGTATACCGAGTTTGAATGAGGCGTTTCTTTATCTCGTCAGTGTATTATTCTTGATAAATCATAATTATGATGCTCCATCTGAAGACCTGTTCACTCACTTAAAGTGGATGACTTTCCCTGACAGAGTAGATAACAGGAAAGGAATTTTAGTACACAAATCTCTTAATAACTTAAGCCCACACTATATGACAGATAAATTTAGAAGAAGTACCAATACAGCCCTTAGATCAACAACAAACCAACTGCTGTATTTACCTAAGCCAGAACCTTAGGAAGTCCCTGGAATATGCTGGGCCGAAGATTTGGAACAATATTCCAATTCACGGTGAACAGCAGAAAACTTAACTTCATTTAAGAAGATGAATTTAACCTGGAAGTTCTCTGGTGGTAATGAATGATATTGCTTTACTGTAGAGTTGTCTTCGAAGAAGTTCTATTCCATGTTATATCTGTTTTAATATCTTTCAACATAATACTGTTCTGTGTTACCGCATTTGTCATTGTATATACATCCTTAAAATCTAGAGGCCAACATGGAAGACTGGATAATCCAAATATGTAGCCTCATAAAATAGTGGTTATTAATGAAAGTGCACCAAAACTGTAACCTTAAATTCTAGGTAAAAGGGGGCTTAAATAATGATAAATTGGTTCCAGAGTTATAGACCTTGTGTCATATGATGTAGGTGATGATGTGAAACAACTATTTTAAATTTGAATCAAATCCGTAAAAGTGCACCAGAACTTTAACCTGAAATTCTAAGTCAAAAGGGGGGGAATAATTCATGAAATATTGGTGTTAGAGTTATGGCCCTTGTGCCATCTGATGTGGCTGATGATGAGGAGGAATAACTATTTTAAGTTTGAAACAAATCCATCAAGTAATTACAGAGATAAAGAGAAAGTGCATCAAAACTTTAAACAAAGTGCGTACGCGGAAGGACGCCAACATTTACGCCAGGTTGAGTAGGACAGCCCTCCATACTTCGTATAGCCAAGCTAAAAACGGAAAACTAAATTCACAGCATAATTACAGAAGCTGTAAATAAACTTTTAAGGAAACAATTTGGAAATAATCGGGAGTTTGCAGTTATGAGAAAGAGTATCAAAATTTGACAATGGTATAAAAATTTGGACAACTTATACTCCATTCCAGCCAGGGAAGGAAAAGTTTTCTTGCCAGATTCACCATAACCATAAAGATCGCTGTGTTACATCAATACTACACAATGATACAATATATTTAATAGACAGTTGAGGTAACAAAAAGCAAAATGACAGAATTATTCCAGACGGCCTTAAAATTCAACTTTCTCAGATTTATGGCAAAAATGAAGAGCGTTTTGAGATTATAGTTCCATCAGTTCTTAAAATAAAGTTATTATTATTATATAATTATTATTTATTATTATTATTATAAAACAAGACAATTCAGTAGAATGTGATTTATTTGCTGTGGCTCATTTAACTTCATACTTTTTAAGGCAGAAGACATTTTAATAAACAATGGAAATTAATCTGGGTATCATTTTATCGGTCAATATTGCTTTTAGTATTTGATTGATTCCACTAATATTTCAAATATTCATTGTCTGTATGTTTTTCTACTGGGATCACTTACTAAATAGTGATTCTTAAAGCTAATTTAGCTAAACTGATACCCGTTTTTCTTCTTTATATTCATTTTTATGATATCTCGGGTGTGAAAAATTTTATTGCACCTTCATTGTTCTGGTCTGATTGTCAGTAGTTACTCAATTTGTCGACATGGTATTTAATGATATTTTTGGTTCATGTATTCATCATCTTTTTGATAAGCCAAGGATCGGGCACTAGTAAAGTTTTTGCGCCATACCGGAAAAACCGATGGGTTGGTTGTCGATACTGATGGCTTCGTGTCTTTTGACCACATCACTCGCTTACCCCGCTTCAGAGGACTCCAGCCATCCGAGTTATACCAGATTGTTCGAGACGATCGAAAAGGACGATTGGAGGTACAGACCCATCCGTATCTCCAAGTAAGGGCGGTTCAGGGGCATTCCATGCCGGTTTGCCCCACGATGGAGGTCGTTCATCCCCCTACGATGATTCATGGAACAGACAATCGTGCTTGGGCGATAGTTCGACGGGATGGACTTCGCCTTATGGGGAGGAAGCATGTGCACGCTGCCTCTGCACCAACAGCCAGAGCTGGTCTGCGGGTCAGCTCTACCATTTTAATTTACCTAGACACTCATGCTATGGTTTCTTATGGCATGAAGATTTTTAGGTCATTGTATATAGCTTATTTTAATAACGATTTAAATGAAAGGAAGACACACAGTACGGAAGCAATAGTAAGAACCAATCAAATTAAGGCAGTAATTTTTTCAGTCAATCAGAAGACAGTAGTAGAATATTTCAGAAATTAGGTCATTGAAAGATAATTAGACCATTTTTGTAACAAAAAGAAGAAAATGAGTAATGGCAAAAATGAAGAGCGTTTTGAGATTATAGTTCCATCAGTTCTTAAAATAAAGTTATTATTATTATATTATTATTATTTATTATTATTATTATAAAACAGGACAATTCAGTAGAATGTGGTTTATTTGCTGTAGCTCATTTAACTTCATACTGTTTAAGGCAGAAGACATTTTAATAAACAATGGAAATTAATCTGGGTATCATTTTATCGGTCAATATTGCTTTTAGTATTTGATTGATTCCACTAATATTTCAAATATTCATTGTCTGTATGTTTTTCTACTGGGATCACTTACTAAATAGTGATTCTTAAAGCTAATTTAGCTAAACTGATACCCGTTTTTCTTCTTGATATTCATTTTTATGATATCTCGGGTGTGAAAAATTTTATTGCACCTTCATTGTTCTGGTCTGATTGTCAGTAGTAACTCAATTTGTCGACATGGTATATAATGATATTTTTTGTTCATGTATTCATTATCTTTTTGATAAGCCAAGGATCGGGCACTAGTAAAGTTATTGCGCCATACCGGAAAAACCGATGGGTTGGTTGTCGGTACTGAGGGCTTCGTGTCTTTTGACCACATCACTCGCTTAACCCGCTTCAGAGGACTCCAGCCATCCGAGTTATACCAGATTGTTCGAGACGATCGAAAAGGACGATTGGAGGTACAGACCCATCCGTATCTCCAAGTAAGGGCGGTTCAGGGGCATTCCATGCCGGTTTGCCCCACGATGGAGGTCGTTCATCCCCCTACGATGATTCATGGAACAGACAATCGTGCTTGGGCGATAGTTCGACGGGATGGACTTCGCCTTATGGGGAGGAAGCATGTGCACGCTGCCTCTGCACCAACAGCCAGAGCTGGTCTGCGGGTCAGCTCTACCATTTTAATTTACCTAGACACTCATGCTATGGTTTCTTATGGCATGAAGATTTTTAGGTCGTTCTATATAGCTTATTTTAATAATGATTTCAATGCAAGGAAGACACACAGTACGGAAGCAATAGTAAGAACCAATCAAATTAAGGCAGTAAGTTTTTCAGCCAATCAGAAGACAGTAGTAGAATATTTCAGAAATTAGGTCATTGAAAGATATTTAGGCCTAACTAAACTAAAGGAACCAGCGTGGGAGCCATCTGGTCTAGTCGCGTAATGGCTGCCAGGTATTTGAACACTAATTTTTCACTTGGCATGGCAACAGAGATCTAAATTGTGGCTAGTTTTTGTTTAAATTTCATTGTGGATGTATTGTTGACATTTTGGTAGGAAAAATGGGAGAGCAGGTTGTATTTGGTGAAGTCAAGCTCCATTTTAGTATGAGTAGTACTTCCAGGTCACAGCAGTGTGATTTTGATGTCAGTTTACAGTAAGTAAATGTGACCAGAGAAATCTTTCTTAGAAGATGCATGACCCCTACTTTTCTCTTCATTTTATATCAGTTTTATCATAACTCTTTAAAATGAGGTAAGGATTTGTTCTCTGAAATGGGTCTAGCTATGTTTGGTAGCTCTTTGAAAAAGGTCAGTTTTATATAGAATATATAGGGGAAACTATTTAGGCTATTGTGACCTTTAGACCATTTTTGTAACAAAAAGAAGAAAATGAGTTATGGCAAAAATGAAGAACGTTATGAGATTATAGTTCCATCAGTTCTTAAAATAAAGTTATTATTATTATATTATTATTATTTATTATTATTATAATAAAACAAGACAATTCAGTAGAATGTGGTTTATTTGCTGTGGCTCATTTAACTTCATACTGTTTAAGGCAGAAGACATTTTAATAAACAATGGAAATTAATCTGGGTATCATTTAATCGGTCAATATTGCTTTAAGTATTTGATTGATTCCACTAATATTTCAAATATTCATTGTCTGTATGTTTTTCTACTGGGATCACTTACTAAATAGTGATTCTTAAAGCTAATTTAGCTAAACTGATACCCGTTTTTCTTCTTTATATTCATTTTTATGATATCTCGGGTGTGAAAAATTTTATTGCACCTTCATTGTTCTGGTCTGATTGTCAGTAGTTACTCAATTTGTCGACATGGTATATAATGATATTTTTTGTTCATGTATTCATTATCTTTTTGATAAGCCAAGGATCGGGCACTAGTAAAGTTATTGCGCCATACCGGAAAAAGCGATGGGTTGGTTGTCGATACTGAGGGCTTCGTGTCTTTTGACCACATCACTCGCTTACCCCGCTTCAGAGGACTCCAGCCATCCGAGTTATACCAGATTGTTCGAGACGATCGAAAAGGATGATTGGAGGTACAGACCCATCCGTATCTCCAAGTAAGGGCGGTTCAGGGGCATTCCATGCCGGTTTGCCCCACGATGGAGGTCGTTCATCCCCCTACGATGATTCATGGAACAGACAATTGTGCTTGGGCGATAGTTCAACGGGATGGACTTTGCCTTATGGGGAGGCAGCATGTGCACGCTGCCTCCGCACCAACAGCCAGAGCTGGTCTGCGGGTCAGCTCTACCATTTTAATTTACCTAGACACTCATGCTATGGTTTCTTATGGCATGAAGATTTTTAGGTCATTGTATATAGCTTATTTTAATAACGATTTAAATGAAAGGAAGACACACAGTACGGAAGCAATAGTAAGAACCAATCAAATTAAGGCAGAAATTTTTTCAGTCAATCAGAAGACAGTAGAAGAATATTTCAGAAATTAGGTCACTGAAAGATAATTAGACCATTTTTGTAACAAAAAGAAGAAAATGAGTTATGGCAAAAATGAAGAGCGTTTTGAGATTATAGTTCCATCAGTTCTTAAAATAAAGTTATTATTATTATATTATTATTATTTATTATTATTATTATAAAACAAGACAATTCAGTAGAATGTGGTTTATTTGCTGTGGCTCATTTAACTTCATACAGTTTAAGGCAGAAGACATTTTAATAAACAATGGAAATTAATCTGGGTATCATTTTATTGGTCAATATTGCTTTTAGTATTTGATTGATTCCACTAATATTTCAAATATTCATTGTCTGTATGTTCTTCTACTGGGATCACTTATTAAATAGTGATTCTTAAAGCTAATTTAGCTAAACTGATACCCGTTTTTCTTCTTTATATTCATTTTTATGATATCTCGGGTGTGAAAAATTTTATTGCACCTTCATTGTTCTGGTCTGATTGTCAGTAGTTACTCAATTTGTCGACATGGTATATAATGATATTTTTTGTTCATGTATTCATTATTTTTTGATAAGCCAAGGATCGGGCACTAGTAAAGTTATTGCGCCATACCGGAAAAACCGATGGGTTGGTTGTCGATACTGAGGGCTTCGTGTCTTTTGACCACATCACTCGCTTACCCCGCTTCAGAGGACTCCAGCCATCCGAGTTATACCAGATTGTTCGAGATGATCAAAAAGGATGATTGGAGGTACGGACCCATCCGTATCTCCAAGTAAGGGCGGTTCAGGGGCATTCCATGCCGGTTTGCCCCATGATGGAGGTCGTTCATCCCCCTACGATGATTCATGGAACAGACAATCGTGCTTGGGCGATTGTTCAACGGGATGGACTTCGCCTTATGGGGAGGCAGCACGTGCATGCTGCCTCCGCACCAACAGCCAGAGCTGGTCTGCGGGTCAGCTCTACCATTTTAATTTACCTAGACCCTCATGCTATGGTTTCTTATGGCATGAAGATTTTTAGGTCATTGTATATAGCTTATTTTAATAACGATTTAAATGCAAGGAAGACACACAGTACGGAAGCAATAGTAAGAACCAATCAAATTAAGGCAGTAATTTTTTCAGCCAATCAGAAGACAGTAGTAGAATATTTCAGAAATTAGGTCATTGAAAGATATTTAGACCATTTTTGTAACAAAAAGAAGAAAATGAGTAATGGCAAAAATGAAGAGCGTTTTGAGATTATAGTTCCATCAGTTCTTAAAATAAAGTTATTATTATTATTTTATTATTATTTATTATTATTATTATTATAAAACCAGACAATTCAGTAGAATGTGGTTTATTTGCTGTGGCTCATTTAACTTCATACTGTTTAAGGCAGAAGACATTTTAATAAACAACGGAAATTAATCTGGGTATCATTTTATCGGTCAATATTGCTTTTAGTATTTGATTGATTCCACTAATATTTCAAATATTCATTGTCTGTATGTTTTTCTACTGGGATCACTTACTAAATAGTGATTCTTAAAGCTAATTTAGCTAAACTGATACCCGTTTTTCTTCTTTATATTCATTTTTATGATATCTCGGGTGTGAAAAATTTTATTGCACCTTCATTGTTCTGGTCTGATTGTCAGTAGTTACTCAATTTGTCGACATGGTATATAATGATATTTTTTGTTCATGTATTCATTATCTTTTTGATAAGCCAAGGATTGGGCACTAGTAAAGTTATTGTGCCATACCGGAAAAAGCGATAGGTTGGTTGTCGATACTGAGGGCTTCGTGTCTTTTGACCACATCACTCGCTTACCCCGCTTCAGAGGACTCCAGCCATCCGAGTTATACCAGATTGTTCGAGACGATCGAAAAGGACGATTGGAGGTACGGACCCATCCGTATCTCCAAGTAAGGGCGGTTCAGGGGCATTCCATGCCGGTTTGCCCTACGATGGAGGTCGTTCATCCCCCTACGATGATTCATGGAACAGACAATCGTGCCTGGGCGATAATTCAACGGGATGGACTTCGCCTTATGGGGAGGCAGCATGTGCACGCTGCCTCCGCACCAACAGCCAGAGCTGGTCTGCGGGTCAGCTCTACCATTTTAATTTACCTAGACCCTCATGCTATGGTTTCTTATGGCATGAAGATTTTTAGGTCATTGTATATAGCTTATTTTAATAATGATTTAAATGCAAGGAAGACACACAGTACGGAAGCAATAGTAAGAACCAGTCAAATTAAGGCAGTAATTTTTTCAGCCAATCAGAAGACAGTAGTAGAATATTTCAGAAATTAGGTCATTGAAAAATATTTAGACCATTTTTGTAACAAAAAGAAGAAAATGAGTTATGGCAAAAATGAAGAGCGTTTTGAGATTATAGTTCCATCAGTTCTTAAAATAAAGTTATTATTATTATATTATTATTATATTATTATTATTATTATAAAACAAGACAATTCAGTAGAATGTGGTTTATTTGCTGTGGCTCATTTAACTTCATACTGTTTAAGGCAGAAGACATTTTGATAAACAATGGAAATTAATCTGGGTATCATTTTATCGGTCAATATTGCTTTTAGTATTTGATTGATTCCACTAATATTTCAAATATTCATTGTCTGTATGTTTCTCTACTGGGATCACTTACTAAATAGTGATTCTTAAAGCTAATTTAGCTAAACTGATACCTGTTTTTCTTCTTTATATTCAGTTTTATGATATCTCGGGTGTGAAAAATTTTATTGCACCTTCATTGTTCTGGTCTGATTGTCAGTAGTTACTCAATTTGTCGGCATGGTATATAATGATATTTTTGGTTCATGTATTCATTATCTTTTTGATAAGCCAAGGATTGGGCACTAGTAAAGTTATTGCGCCATACTGGAAAAACCGATTGGCTGGTTGTCGATACTGAGGGCTTCGTGTCTTTTGACCACATCACTCGCTTACCCCGCTTCAGAGGACTCCAGCCATCCGAGTTATACCAGATTGTTCGAGACGATCGAAAAGGACGATTGGAGGTATGGACCCATCCGTATCTCCAAGTAAGGGCGGTTCAGGGGCATTCCATGCCGGTTTGCCCCACGATGGAGGTCGTTCACCCCCCTACGATGATTCATGGAACAGACAATCGTGCTTGGGCGATAGTTCAACGGGATGGACTTCGCCTTATGGGGAGGCAGCATGTGCACGCTGTCTGCACCAACAGCCAGAGCTGGTCTGCGGGTCAGCTCTACCATTATAATTTACCTGGACACTCATGCTATGGTTTCTTATCGCATGAAGTTTTTTAGGTCATTGTATATAGCTTATTTTAATAACGATTTAAATGCAAGGAAGACACACAGTACGGGAGCAATAGTAAGAACCAATCAAATTAAGGCAGTAATTTTTTCAGCCAATCAGATGACAGTAGAAGAATATTTCAGAAATTAGGTCATTGAAAGATATTTAGACCATTTTTGTAACAAAAAGAAGAAAATGCATGTCTGTCACCAAAAAACCAAACAATGTAGAATAATAGTAAGAGCAATTTAAGAAAGGTAAATACTCTGGTATTGCAAAAAATCAAAAATGGAGCCTATAAAACAGCATTTATGAAATATATAGCTATCCAAAAACAGCCTGTCGTTACAAATTTTTGGCCAAACTGCAAGTCGCAAAGAAGAAAAATGGCAGGCAATATAGAAAAAATGCAGGTGCTACAATCTGTTTATACACTATAACTATTTGGCAATAGCCCTGACATTACAAAAACATATGACATAATGAAAATAAAGGAAAATCTACCATCCAATGCTAGATTAGAAATAGGCTCCTATTGACTTCAGAACAAAAAATAAATCCAATTAAATTTTTGTTTCAAGCTCAGTACTTGCGTTGTCTTCGGTTTTTTTCATATTTTGTAAATACATAATTATTAGCAAATTTTAAGTAACTATATACATATATATACATATAAAAAAAACAAAAGAAAACAACAAAAAAAACTCTCTCTAATTTTGGCAACATTTTTAGTAAAATTTTCTTCTCATTTGGCATACAATTTAGACCATTTTCCAAATTCAAAAATGAGTGGCTCCGGAAGGGACGTTTTGTGTGTTCTACAAGTGGCAAGAACAACCGCTCCAGCCGTGGCCAGAGATGGAACCTCATCAATCAACGACCCAAGCCTTAAAAGAGAAGGTACGCTCAACGTGCTTCTCCTGGAGGGGAGGGTGAAGACTGGTTGACACAGCACAGACCAAAGACAAGGGGCTCCATCAACGAATACGACAGGAGTGGCTACAAGATGCGTTTGCTTTTCCTGGGTGGCATGGAATTGCGGGAGACTCCAGTGGTCCGAAAAACAGTTTGGCTCGCCTTCGCCTTCTCCTACTATATTGTCTACGCTAGGAACGCGTGACCGGTCCGGTCCGAGAGCTTGCATTCCCAAAACAGACTGTAACATCCTGACTGGAGTACGTTTAGGTCTCATTGACCGCTGTACTTACAGTCTCAATTTGGCTACTAAATTCATGCTTACTGGCCGAAACTCTCTGGAAATTGCAGAGTGGTAATCAATACTGTAAAAGACTCAGAATTTCAATACCAAATTTAACCTCAAGCTTACATATTGCTATTTTTATAAATAAACAATCTAGACAGTATATCTTAAATGAAACATAATATATAAACTTTGGATGACAATGTAGGATACTTTACTAACAGAATAAATTGATAATGAAGCTTATATTTGGAGGTATTTAAGGCACTTACCTGCCAGGATTTCTGAACTTCTTGAGACTGTGACATTTTTCCACTATTTTATGTATACTAAGAGAATATCTCACAAATTAAGATATTAATACAATGTTATAGGACATCTTGAACATATAGGACTTTATAGGACATTTATTAAGGGGTTATATTTGAAGAAAGCATTGATTTTCTTACCTTTTTGTAAACTGGCTTCAAAATGGCCGACAAGAGTTGTCTACCTTGGGTCAAATTTCCAAGGCCTCTTTATAAATAATTAGTTGCTAGTTCTTCACATATTATGTGTCACATGAAACCTTTTAATGTTTTCTCATCTAGAAACTATGTAACTTTTCTATCTTTCAGCTATTCTTGCAGTATTTTGTAATAATGATTTGTCCAGCTATGACCTCTAAGTTTGGCAGGCGGGAATATTCAAAATCCTTGCAGCTAGGAATTTATATTCCTTAATAATTCTTTCCTTTTATGAGTTTTTATTAAAGCTTTTGGTTAAACATTTGAAATGACTAGTAAGGCTTGTATTTTAAGTGTTTTTAGCATATTATCATTCATATTATTTATGTAAATTCACTTTTTCTAAAATATTCCTGGCAATATGGCCGCCATTCCAATAAAAATCCTGTCATCCTGCCAGACTTACAGGACAAATGGAACCATATGATTGGTCAATTCTGACAGTCCTGGCACTTTCAGAGCTTATATAAGTGGCCAAGCTGGTCATTTGGGACACTTTTCAACTTGGTTGACAAACAAGGTCGTGAAAACTTGTGACAAATCTCTGGTAAATGATTTTAGACTATTATTGACATTTAATTCTCCCTGGTGTTCTGCTGAAATAAACAACTAAAACTGTTGAATTTCTTAACCTTATTTGATATAAAACATGCTCTGTTTACAATACCCCTACATTAGAACCAAAACATACTTTAAGAACATGAAAAGGGGGCATATTCGCGGTCTATACTCTACGTGGCATTTATATGCTTCATTGTGTCTAAAAGGGCGGATGGACCGTAATTAAACTCAAATAACTGAACTGAGAGAGCTCATTCGGTATCCAGCTGTTGAAGAAGACACATCGAGGATTCAACTAATAATTTATACCAGTACCTTGATAAGGAGACTATTGCAGTTACCCCATCAGGGCGGATAAATTATTAAAAAGAAGACTTTGGAAGTTGGTAGACTAAAGAAGAGTTGCAGAATTTCAACAAGGTTTCAAGCTATAGGGCCAGCGCATAGGAGTTTAACCTTAAAGGTAATTGAATGCTACATATGATAGCATGTAGGCGCTGAGCATCCAGGAGTCGGGGCAATTATATAGAGTTTGAGAGGACAGAGGCCGAGCATCTATGCGATAGGACTCGTATGTTGTTGATTCAAAGACATTGTCTGACGGGAACTTAAACAAAAAGACCAGTCAAGTATAGAGTCTCCAGCCTATAGGAGATTGAGCTAATCATTTTTTATTGGAGATTGTTAGTTTGAAACATTTAGTGATTTGCCTGATCCCTGAAATTGTCTAGCTCATAATCAGAAATTATTTACGAATCATTGGTACACGAATCATTTAGGCAAGGTAGCCAAAGGAAAATTCTATATATGAGATATTTGGTCTTACCAGCTGTACGTTTTAACAAAGGACATTCTACATCATTGGTCAGCTAGTCTAAGACATAGTCACCTTAGCGATTGAACCCAAATCATTGTTCAATATACTAAAGACGTAGTCACTTCCCTGGGTCATATAACCAGTATCCTGACAATTGGTCAGTTTTACTGTCAAAGATAATCGAACATTGTAACAACATCGGTCAGTTTAACTGCCAAGGATTAAACTGCTTACCAGAACTTGCAATAAAAACCAATGCTGTTGTTAAGTCATCAGAAAATTATGAAACGCTCAAAGTACCCTGTGAGCCAGTGTTCCGGGAACTAAATAACCTAATTCAGAAAAGAAATGTTAGTTTCAGTGGAAAGTCTTGCCAACTTGATATTAATTTTGGGGGAGATATGAAATTCATCCAATTATGCCTTGGTCTGAATGGATGCTTGTCCATGGTGTCATGTCAGCAAAGCCCAAAGACTAGACCTTACTAAACAGACAAATTATTATGAGACAGAATATATGAAAAGGAAAAAATTGTAATGGCCAGAAATTTGAGAGTAAACACTCACTCCTTATAAAAATCTACCCTGATGATATTGTACTTGATGAATTGCATCTCCTGTTAATAATCTGACATGTTTTGTTGACTAATTTGATTGATGACTTCCAAGCTTGATGTTCTTGGGCAAAGTCTGCATCATTTAAATGATTAATTTTGTTGACAAAAATTAGGGACTGCTGGGTAATATTTTGTAAGTGCCGGAAAAGGTATACTGGCGTATTTTGAAAACAGGAAGTGCAAAGACGCCCTAATGATGTAATTCTTAGAGACATCACATGACCAGACATTCCAGCTACAGAAATTCATGACTGTCACGCATGAAAGAATCAGCATCGCAATCCCAAGAAGCTCCATTCAAAATTATCAATCGGGAGCTCTCCAAACAACTTCCAGCCAAATATAGAGGGTATATGCTCAAAGCATGCATTACAGCGCCGGCACCGCAAGTTTTTGCCAGAATTACCAAAGACATTATCTGACTTAAACATCCCTGAAAATTGGCAGAAACTCCCAGCTGGTGAGCATTGGAGTTTTGAAGAATTTCTGAGAAGAATCACATATAATATAAGATACTGAACTAAGAGACTGTAACTCGATTAAGCTACCAAAAGATTATTTTGTTATAAATAAAGCACAGCTGTTTAATAAAAGTGTTTCCGCTTTCTTTTCTAGTTGAATATTTTAAGCACTCCTTTCAGTTTTTCAACGAACTTTCGACCAAATTTAATGAGTTGGTAGCTTTGATCATGCGTCGGATTCAACAAAGTGTCCAATTCGGCGAACTGATGTCCTTAGTTTTCTGAGTATTTCAGAAAATACTGGCTGAATATTTCTGAACTTTTGGCTTTACCAAATTAATTGGTAGAGCTTTTCATCTGTGCGGAAGTCCGCATCAACAAATTTTCGCAAGTAAGGTTTCTCTAAAACTACTTGGCCAAATGTTTTCAAACTTCACACACATATTCAGCATCCTGCGATGACCTCACATCATGGTAAAGTTACATAATGTGAAATACCATTCGCTCAAGCACAGATGGCCCAAGCACCAAGGCTAAGTTGACAATTCTCTAGATTTTATGTTGTCAAAATTATGCCCATATTTAGGTTAGAAATTTTAGTTTTGCATGTAAGCACTTTCTCAAACAAGAGGGCCATGATGGCCCTATATCGCTCACCTATTATCATTGCACTTGAGGACAAGACGGTCCTCAGAAAAAATATCTAAGTCCAAAGGACAGGAACAACAAAGGGAAGAAATTTAACCAAAAAGAACAAAAAAATTCCAAAAGGTACAGATTTGTCAAAATACACCTAAAAATTGGAGGTACCATCCATGTTGTACCACAGAAAAGTGGTCTCGGTTTTTCCCTACGGCCAATAACAAAAAAGTTACTAAAAATAAGCTATTTATAGTAATGTAAAAGGGAAGTAATTGAAAATTTTTTTATTGTAAGTGAACAAAAGAAGGATCTGCCGAAAAAATCTGATGACATAAATGAAATTTCAGATCAGTATCTTCATTAGTTTCGGAGATATACCCATTTTAATTTGAAATAAAGGGAGGTAATTTGAAACAAGAGATCACAGATTGATCTTGGCGCCCACCAATGTGCCATTTTTGAGTGTTCCAAATTTCAAGACTTACTGACTACCTCAAGGTCAAATTTCATTTCCGTACACAACACAGTGCATGTGGTCCAAATTCGAAAGCTGTAGCTTGAGAAATGTTAAAGTAGGTCACTAGGTCAATGTCAAGGTCAAAGTTTGTTTCGGTAAACAATCCTATGCATGTGGTCTAAATTTGAAGCCTGTAGCTACAGAAATGTGAAAGTAGGTCACTAGGTCAATCTTAAGGTCAAAGTTCATTTCGGTAAACAAAACTATGCAAGTGGTCCAAATTTGAAGGCTGTAGCTTGAGAAATGTAAAAGTAGGTCACTAGGTCAAAATCAAGGTCAAATTCTATTTCGGAATATAAAACTATGCATGTGATCCAAATTTGAAGCCAGTACCTTCAAAAATGTGAAAGTAGGTCACTAGGTCAATGTAAAGGTCAAAGTTCATTTCGGTATACAAAACTATCCATGTGGTCCAAATTTGAAGGCTATAGCTTGAGAAATGTAAAAGTAGGTCACTAGGTCAAAATCAAGGTCAAATTTTATTTCGGAATACAAAACTATGCATGTGGTCCAAATTTGAAGCCTGTGCCTTAAAATTGTGAAAGTAGGTCACTAGGTCAATGTAAAGGTCAAAGTTCATTTCGGTACACAAAACTATGCAAGTGGTCCAAATTTGAAGGCTGTAGCTTGAGAAATGTAAAAGTAGGTCACTAGGTCAAAATCATGGTCAAATTTTATTTTGGAATACAAAACTATGCATGTGGTCCAAATTTGAAGCCTGTACCTTAAAAATGTGAAAGTAGGTCACTACGTCAATGTGAAGGTCAAAGTTTTTTTCGGTACACAAAACCATGCATGTGGTCCAAATTTGAAGGCTGTAGCTTGAGAAATGTGAAAGTAGGTCACTAGGTCAAAATCAATGTCAAATTTCATTTTGAAACACGGAACTATGCATATGGTCCAAATTTGACGCCTGTACCTTCAAAAATGTGAAAGTAGGTCACTAGGTCAAAATCAAGGTCAAAGTTTTTTCCAGTGCACAAAACTATGCATGTGGTCCAAATTTGAAGGCTGTAGCTACAGAAATGTGAAAGTAGGTCACTAGGTCAAAATCAAGGTCAACTCATGTCAAGGTTCATCTTGCCACTCAAAAATATACATGTGGTCCAAATTTGAAGGCTGTAGCTACAGAAATGTGAAAGTAGGTCACTAGGTCAAAATCAAGGTCAACTCATGTCAAGGTTCATCCTGCCACTCAAAAATATACATGTGGTCCAAATTTGAATGTTGTAGTTATTGACAAGAACATTTTAAAAGCTTTTCCCTATATAAGTCTATATGAACCATGTGACCCCGGGGGCGGGGCCATTTTTGACCCTAGGGCGATAATTTGAACAAACTTGGTATAGAACCACTACATGATGCTACATTACAAGTATCAAAGCCTTAGGCTTTGTGGTTTGGACAAGAAGATTTTCAAAGTTTTTCCTTATGTAAGTCTATGTAAACCATATGACCCCCAGGGCGGGGCCATATTTGACCCTAGGGGTATAATATGAACAATCTTAGTTGAAGACCACTAGATGATGTCACATACAAAATATCAAAGCCCTAGGCCCTGTGGTTTTGGACAAGGGGTTATTCAAAGTTTTTCCCTATATAAGTCATTATAAACTATGTGACCCCCAGGGCGGGGCCATATTTGACCCCAGAGAAATAATTTGAATCATCTTGGTAGAGGACCAATAGATGATGCTTCAAACCAAATATCAAAGCCCTAGGCTCTGTGGTTTTGGATAAGAAGGTTTTCAAAGTTTTTCCCTATATAAATCTATGTAAAATATAGAAATAAACAAAGGGCCATAACTCACTAATAAATTGTTGAACCAGTCTGATTTTCTGGGGGACACAACTAGGGTACCAATACATCATTCTGACAAAGTTTGGTCAAAATCCCCCAAGTAGTTTCTGAGGAGATGCGATAACGAGAAATTGTTAACGGACGGACGGACGGACGGACGGACAGACGGACGGACGGAATGACGGACGGACGGACCACGGTCAAAATAGCTAATGCTGGCCCTTTCAGGGGCCATAACTTTGGAATCCATTATGGGATCTGGCCGCTTCAACTAAGGAAACAAGATCTTATGGTGATACAAGTTGTGTGCATGTTTGGTTAAAATCAAATCATAAATGAAGCTGCTATTGTGCAGACAAGGTCAAAATAGCTAATTCTGGCCCTTTCAGGGGCCATAACTCTGGAACCCATAAAGGAATCTGGCCAGTTCAAGAAAGGAACCAAGATCTTATGGTGATACAAGTTGTGTGCCAGTTTGGTAAAAATCAAATCATAAATAAAGCTGCTATTGTGCAGACAAGGTCAAAATAGCTTATTTTGGCCCTTTCAGGGGCCATAACTCTGGAACCCTTAATGGGATCTGGCCAGTTCAAGAAAGGAACCGAGATCTTATGGTGATACAAGTTGTGTGCAAGTTTGGTTAAAATAAAATCATAAATGAAACCACTATCGTGCAGACAAGAAATTGTTGACGGACGGACGGATGCACGCACTGACGATGGACGAAGGGTGATCACAAAAGCTCACCTTGTCACTATGTGACAGGTGAGCTAAAAAAAAATACCCAGCAAAATTCTTTTAAACTTCACACATGTCTTAAGCATATGACAGGTCAAGTCTTAGATTGTGTTTAATTTACCTTCCATATTCTGTAAATCTCTGAACATCTTTCTGATTATTTCTGAATTGAAGTCGGAGATTTTCTGAATGTCTGGAGCCTCACTTGGGGCATTGTATTCTTCATGTGAAAAAGTTGTCCAGCTGGAAGGTTGGTGGTTCTACCCAGGTGCCCGCTCATGATGAAATAATGCACAGAAGGGCACCTTGGGTCTTCCTCCACCATCAAAGCTGGAAAGTCATCATATGACCTAGAATTGTGTCCATACGCCGTTAAACACAAAATAAATACATAAATAAATTTTTGAAGGGCTTAATATTTCAGTATTATTGTCTGAGATTTTCTAAATGTGACTGAACTGATGTCAATTACCTCTGAATATTTCTGAATTCATGTCTGAACATTTCTTACTAAACTTGTTTTTCTTTACAAAATTATGATAAGGTGCCAAGTTTGTTGTTGATCACATTACTTCTGCCATTATGTAAAGGAATGCACTCAGACATACCGTAGAATGTCCCGTATTAATTAGCACATTGAATGTTGTCTGTTATACAGTAATTGTTACGTTCATTTTGGTTGAGCCCGCTTGCAGTGAGCTTGATATAGTCATCACTTTTGGTGGGTCGGTATATGTGCGGGGCGAGCGTCCATGCATCCGTCCGACCGTAATTTTGACATGCATGGACCAGTCTTGTTTATATATGGCATGAATGTTTACCTCAGTGAAAAGGAGTGTCAAGGGCAAACCCCATATTCCTATCTCAAAGGTGAAGGTTGCAGTTGGAGGACAAAGGTCACAATGAAGTTTGTCTGGACCATAACTTTGACATGCATGGACCATTATCTTATTTATATTTGGCATGAATGTTTACCTTAATGAAAAGAAGAGTCATACGCAAGCCCTATGTTCCTATCTCAAAGGTTAAGGTCACAGTTGGAGGTCCAAGGTCAAACTGAAGTTTGTCCGGAGTATTTCTGTTTCATGCATAATGTGATTTTTGTAACTTGACATGAATGTTTACCATTATGAGATGTATTGTCATGCGCAAGAACCAGGTCCCTAGGTCTAAGGTCAGGGTCACACTTAGAGGCCAAAGGTGCTGGCGGGCTCGACATTCTGCCCATGGGCATGCAGAATGTATTTCTAGTCTTTCTTTTCAGACATGGGGTTTCTGTCACTATTGGACTGTGTATTCATCGCTGTTTTTAGGCAGATCTTCAAGAGCTACTTCAACCAGAGATGTATGCCATAGATTTCACAGTCTTTTAGAGAGCAGTGCAAGACTGTACAGTATAATAAAGTAAAGCATAAGGTGAAATGACATGTATATAACAATAAACTTTCACATAGCTTATGCAGATTTTGCTGAATGCAGCATTAGTATGTAGCCCTGGTTGTATTATGATAGAACTTTGTTTTAAATGGTAGATCAAGCATTATACAGTAGAATTCTGCTATTAAGACCACCCATGGTTCTTTGTAAAACTGGTCTTATTAGCGGTCTGGTCTGATTAGTGGACAAGGCTATACGGGGAATGTCTGGCAGATAATAACACATTGGAATACAAACAAGACGCAGTATCAGATACAAAAGAAGACTGATAAAAATAAGCATTTCTTAGCCTTAAATACTTGATCACTGTGTTAATCAAAGAATTACGTATCAAACTGTGTATTAATTAAGGACGCACTTAACTGATAATGATTTGAATTTTGTTCAATTAAACACAATTACAACAATATCAAACCTTTTCAAACTTCATTCTCCGCTGAAATCCCAAACGTATTTACATTAATAATAACAAACAAACACCATTTAGATCTAATTAAATCCGTTTTAATCCAGTCAATTCGTCTAATTACAAACAAATTAATTATTTCAACAATTTCTTATGTTAAAATTGCTACACCAGTTAAAATAGCGATGTAAAACACCAAACATCTAACAATTTCAGACAATCAAACAGTTTGATACGTTGTTTTGATAACGTTTAAAAGACTTGTTAGCAATTAACGGATAAATACACAATGTACACGCTTAACGTGTTAACACGTATCGCACGTGTTAATTCCCGCGCCGATTCGCGGTAACATACAGAAAAATTTGAGTGGTCGTAATTGTGGTGATTAATTAAGTGTGAAAAAATCAAACAGTTATGAAATTGGTGGTCGCATTAGTGGATTAGCGGTCTGGTCGCATTTTCGGACAAACGACCATTGGTTTTAAGAAGGAAATATTCCGTTCTTTGCAAAATCGGTCGTATTAGCGGTGCGGTCATAATTTCGGCGTGGTCGTAAGTAGGAATTTTACTGTATATTCTTTTAGATACATGCAATGCAGTGCACCATCCTATATCTGTCCCTGTTAATATTGTGTTGTCCTTGTTATTGATCTGTGACTTTATAATTATGTGTTTTTCTGCCAAACTGATGTATTTGCCTGTGTTATTGTTATCAGGGGTGGAGCTCTGCATGAAAGAATGGAATTGTGAGTGAGAGCTCTCTAAATTTCACGTGCCTGAACCCACATAACTTTGTTAACCCTGCAAAATATCTAATTTCTGCCATATTCTAACATCTCTTGCATATTCCTCTACAGCTGTTCTAAGTGAACGGACTGATTTCAGAATCAGTCTGATTGAAATAAGATGTTTATTTCTGTATGGTTTATAACTTATTTAATTATTATAAAGTGTCTACTTGGATACAAGATTCTGGTAATTATTGTTATATCTTTATTCATGTATCAATTATACTACTTTCGATTTCCTGCAGTGATAATCAATTGTATGCATTTAGAATTTTTTGTGAGGATTGTGTCCATATTTCTATCAGTTTTATTATTGTTACAGGCTCTTACAGTAATCTTTTAATGTCTACGACCATGATATAATAAATTACATAGATGGCTGTAAGAAAAAGTTTAGAACTGAAAGGCCCTGTGATAATGAGACATTTGTGATTTGTGATGTTTTTAGATAGAATCAGTAGGTACTTAGACGGTTGGCTTAGGTTGAGTAAGGTAGAGAAAACTTAAGAAGGATTGTTAGATTTTATGCTTAGAGATCAATTCTTAGATGTATGTAACAGAGAACTGTATCAGAATTTGAGTAGTAAGAGGTTGGTTAAAGCTAGGGATATAGCAGAAGATGCAGATTTGTTTGTTAAGACCCGTGGAGGTCCCAAGTATGTCGTGAATCGAACCAATAAGGACCGAGGAAATAAACCATATGAAATGCCTCAAAGACATTTTTCTAGTAATCGAAATGCTGGCATTGCTAATAGAGGTAGTAGTAATGGTGTGAATAGAGGTAGAGGTTATCAACCCTTTGGTGTACTGAAGTGTACTAATTGTGGTCGTTTAGGGCATAGCTCATAATACTGTAGGAGCGGAAAGTCCGGTAATAATGCTAATGCAGCTACAGAGGTAGAGGTAGAGCAGGAACAGGTAAGTAGCAAAGGGGAGAATAGAAATAGTAAGGAAAATAGAAATAGAGGTAGAGGTCATGACCGAACTAGGAGTAGAGGTAGAGGAAGAAACAGAGACAGAGATAGGAGTAAGTCTAATAGGGCAGTGAGTGAAAATAGTATTATAGAGCGCAGTGATGTAGAGGAGTTAGGTATGCTTAGTGTAAGTCCATGTCCTACAAAAGCCGGTACTTGTTATGGTAGGGATATAATTGCTATGCGAGATACAGGTTGTACATGTGTGATAGTGAAACGGGACTTAGTAGAAACAAGTCAGTTTGTAGAGAGAACCCGTAGTTGTAAGTACATAGATGGGAGTGAACACAGGCTAGATGTAGCTAGAGTAAATATTGATTGTCCATATTTCAAGGGTACAGTAGAGGCAGTGGTTGTAGATAATCCTACCAATGATGTTATATTTGGTAATGTAGAGGGAGCTGTAGAACCTCAGTTTAGTAGCTTAGTATCAGCAGTAGAAACTAGGGCGCAGGCCAAATTTAAAGTTAAGAAGCAAGTTAAGCAGTGTAGAGGTAAGGGTTCAGTGAAGTCTGAGGTTAGGAATATGTTGTTATATAGAGAGTATACTGCCCAGAATGTAGAGAAAGGTAGACAGTTGGTTGTACCTAAATGTCTTAGGGAAACTGTGCTGAAAGTTGCACATGATTCATTACTGTCAGGTTATTTAGGGGTAAGGAAAACTAGTGATAGAGTATTAGGTGAATTTTACTGGCCAGGAGTAATGGCAGAGGTCAGGAGGCATTGTCAGTCATGCAGTATATGTTAACATACTATAGCTAAGGGAAGAGTAAGCAAACTTTGAATGATACTCCATTTAAGAAAGTTGCTGTCAACATTGTTTGTCCGATCGAACCTATGACTAATATGAAAAACAGATATATTTTGACTATGGTAGATTATGCTACTAGATATCCTATGTTTAATGCATTTAATTCATTATAGCTGTCTGGTTAAAATTTATTCATGTTGAGGATATGTCATAGATAACATTGCCTCATTTTTGGTGAAATAAACAATCAGGAAATTAAAATAATGTTATATAATATCACTTTAACATAATGTTAATGTAATGATTTCCCAAATAATGAGTCAATGTTATCTACGACATACCCTTAATTATACGACGACTATCATTATAATGGAGTAAGCTTATTGAACATAGGATGTTTTTTTGTTTTTTTTTTCAATTTTTGTATTTATAATAATATGGTCTGATTGTACTAAGCAAGACTATCTATTCCACTTCAGATACTTCAGCCAAATTATGTTGTTGGTTGCGCTGAAAGGAATGCAGAAAAAGCAAACAGGACATGCGGGGAGACTCGAGGCAGCCACTGAAAAGGCTTCAGTAGCCTTCCCTCTCATCATGAAGGTACTCTCCAATCTAACAACAGAGAACATGAAAAGGGAGATGGCGATGCTTGAACGACAACTCAGTCGTGATGTAAGGATTCTGGAGGGAATCTCCCTGAATTTATTCACCAGAAAGGTCCTCAACCTAGTTGGATGATACAACCTGCTGACACATGTGCTCGCCTATGTGAAAAACATCATGGTGCCATGCTACCAAGTCATTTTAAGGTTTTTCCAATTAAAATTTAAACTCTAGTAGCTCCTTGAGGGGTCAACCTTCCTCATTTGAACAAAAGAAATTTTTATTTTTGAGCTCTAGTGGCCCCTTCAAGGGACCAAGAACACCAATTTTAATAAACTTTTGAGAAGTTTACAGTGATGCTACAGAAAAAAGTTTGATGAAGACCTATCAAGTCGTTCATGAGAAGTCACTTTAATATTTTTTTCTAATTTTAGCTCTAGTGGCCTCTACAATGGACCAAGTGCCCTTATTCCATCTTACTTGAGAGATGACCTTGCCAGAATGCCTTAAATTATGTTTGAGGTTTGGTGTAATACTAAATAGTAGTTTCAGTGAAGAAGATGTTTATGTAAATTGTAAATGCTGGATATCAACTTACACTTATAACTCACATAAACTAAAGAAGTGCGGGGAAAAAAGAGGTCATGCCTTGACCCTGATTTGAATCGCAACCCACTCTTTCAATATTACAAAAGATACAATAAACCTAGTACACTTTAGCTTGGCAACACCAATGCTGACCAAATGATGACAATAACTCATACATTTTTTTTTCAAAAAATTAGATGAGCTTAAAAGGGCAAAAATTCTTACAAAATGCAGGTTAGTTATGGTTCTTGGTCTACTTTGTGCAAAGTTTCAAAGCTGTAGCTCTTACAGGTTTTGAGAATAGGTGGACTTAAACGAAATTTATAACCAACATTGAAGATCAAGTAACAACAATACCTCGTACAAAAAACTAACAAACTAAAAATGTATTTCTTTGTTTTGTTTTAATCAAGTAATTTACAGCATTAATTTCCTGTCTGTAGTCCATCATACAATCATTTTCATTTCTATCTAAATTCAGTGTCAACACTTTATTCATGACCGAGAGCTCAAAAATGTGTTGATCACTTGCCAAGCTTTTCTTACAGTTACTTTTTAATATTAAACATTCTCTGAAATTGATAGTAGGACCTGTATTAACTGTACCTACTAAAACATAGTTTTGTGCATCTTCAGTGGCCTCTGATACAAGACCACAGGGTGAAATTACCCATAACTGTAAAATAGGACTTAAATTTGTATCAGCAGTATTAATCTGGATATTAATAAATTTAAAGTGTTATTTCAGTGATACTGTAGTAGTCGTTGTCATCTGTCTGATTCTTTCTCATCGATATATTGTCATCTGTCTGATTCTTTCTCATCGATATATTGTCATCTGTCTGATTCTTTCTCATCGATATATTGTCATCTGTGTGGGTGCTTACGGAAATACACAGTTTCCACTTGGAATATTCTGGTTGAGTCTCTGTGGATACGCACGTAACAAGTTTGATGGAGAGAAGCAGCTACTGGATAAGATTAACCAACTCTTGTGCACTGACCCGTATGCACGGTAATAAAAGGCAAAGAAACACCTTGTTCAAGGCGGATAAAAACGAGTAATAGCCCGGGAAAGTTTGGTCACCTAAACACTTGTAAATTCTTACTAATCAACTTTATAATTCAATCTAGAACTGTACTATGTTATGTTTCAGGGCACTGCCAGGACGGGATCTGAACTACATACCAGATTTAAGGTGAAACCTAAACCCTGTCCACCATAGATAATAACTATTAAAACTAAGCATAAGCAAATAGAAGGTTAAAATAATGAAGCTGCCCTGGCAAGAGCATGACATTGTGTGAAAGTATTTGTTTGCTTTGCATGTGTCTTAAAGGGTGGTTTGGGATGCCCTGGCAAGAGCATGTGTGACTTAGAGGGTGGATTGGGTTGCCCTTGCAAGGTATGATGGTGATGACAAGATGTGCAAAAGATGCGGGAAAGAGTAGAGTGGTTCTGGCATGAGCTTTATGAGGAGGATGAAACAAAGATAAAGATAAAAAAACTAAGATTGAGATTGCCCTGTTTTGCTTGAGCTAAGATTACTATTTGTTTAAATTTCAGAAACTCCAAGTATTGCCCCATTTCATTCAAACTGTAATTTTATTAATATGACTGCCTGTGGTAAAGAACCCACTGTCCAGAAAGTAAAGGTTGCAAGTGAAAACACTTCTTTTGAGGAAAATAAAAAAACTAGATGCCCAAGGGCAACATGTCTTGCCCACCAGCTGTCAAAAGGACTAACATTTATGATTCTATGATTTTTGACCCACAAGTGTGACCTTGACCTTTGAGGAACCTGGGGTTTACATCTGTCTCATTGAGTTAAACATTCCTGCCAAATATAAACAAGATTTCTCAATGCATGTCAGGACAAGATCGGACAAGACCTTTGACCACCAATTGTGACCTTGACTATTGCGACAGGAACTTGGTGTTTGTGCATAACACTGTCTTATTGAATTAAATATTCATACCAAACATAAACAAGATTCCTCAATGCATATCAAAGTTATGGGCTGAACAAGATCTGACATGACCTTTGACCTCTAATTGTGATCTTGACCTTTAGGAACCTGGGATTTGCACTTGACACTCTGTCTCACTAAGGTTAACATTCATGCCAAATATAAATAAGATAGCTCCATGAATGTCAAAGTCATGGTCTGGACAAACAAAGCCAGACAAAAGCACACATGTAGGCATATACACCGAACAGTCATTTGGACTTAAACATAAAACTTAACTAAGAAATCTGATATTTTCTAAGTCAAAAAGGGGCCATAATTCTTGCAAAAAGCAGGATGGAAATATGTTTCTTGCTGTACACTGTCCGCTTTGGATGGTGAACAAGTATTGCAAGTTTTAAAGCAATACTGAGAAATCATTTAATTTCATGGGCATGAAATTTCGTGGTTTTTGTCAAAATGGCAATTTCGTGGGGATATTAATTCGTGAATTACAACTTTTGAACATAAAGTAAATGGGAATGTTACTTGTTCGTTGGGATTAAATTTCGTGGATTGACTCAACCACGAAATCCACAAAAATTAGTCCCCAACGAATATTAATGATATCACAGTAGCTTTGATTGTTTAAGAGAAAAGCTGACTTAAACATAAACTTAACCAAGTAATCTAATTTTCTAAGTCCAAAAGGGGCCATAATTCTTGCAAAAAGCAGGATGGAGTTGTTTCTTGTTGTACAGAGTAAGCTTCTGATGGTGAACAAGTGTTGCAAGTTTCAAAGCAATAGCTTTGATAGTTTAGGAGAAAAGTTGACCTAAACATAAAACTTAACCAGGCGACGCCGACGCTGATAAAGTGATGACAACAACTTGTCATTTTTTTTTTCAAAAAATCAGATGAGCTAAAAAAAAGAGGTACACTATTACGGGTCCGTCTATTTTCCTAGCCATCGTATCCGGGAAGGAACAGGACTAGACCATAATCATTAATAGTCCGGTTTGAAGCGGGGTTCGAGCTCAAAATTTCCCTTATACCGACAACAAAATCACCCCATTAGTACTTCAGTGCTTTGTTCTTGAAGATACATTAAACTCGGACAGACATTAAAACAGTGTCATTTTTATATGCTTTTTTCCAGTAATGGAGTTTTCTTCAGACATCCATGTTTAGATTTCCTAAGATTATTTAGGTTTTTCTATGTTCTATTTTAGGCTATTTGCGACTCATGATAATAGCCATACCGCACCACGTACGTCGCACGCTATTTTGCACAAATGCGTAACGTTATTTTGACGTCAGTTTGACGTACAAATTACTAATTGAGAAAATAAATAGCAAAAAATGCGTTGAGATAAATCTGCATATTCTTTGATGGTATCGTAATTTACAGTTATTGCTTTGAACACATTGTTATTGTTATTTTTTATTATTTATTATTAACACCCAGCAGTTTTTCACATTTGGAGTAAGCAATAACTTCATTATTTAATTTAAGCTTTTGGGATGATTGTTGAATTGTATTTTGTTTGTAATTATTTGCAGTTATGAACATCAATTTTGTTTTTTGAATGTTGAGAAGCATGGCATTTTGTGAGCACCAATTGTGGATTATGTCTAAGTCAGACTGAAGGTTTTTGTATATTACTTTTACATCAGAGTCTGTTGTGCTGATGGTTGTGTCATCAGCAAACATATCTGTTTCTGAGTGTTGTATATATAAAGGACGGTCATTAATATACTTTATGAACAGGAGGGGACCTAAAACTGAGCCTTGTGGAACTCCTGAGGTTATCTCCATTGGATCAGAGTACTTTCCAGACACACATACTTTTTGTTGGCGGTCTCTGAGATATGACTGAAGCCACTTGATCGAATTGCAGTCAAATTGATATGCTGACAATTTATCGAGCAGCAATGAGTGATTGACAAGGTTAAATGCTTTGCTTAGATCAAGGAAAATTGTGCCAACAGCTTGTCCTGTGTCTATTGCCTTGATCCATTTATCTGTAATAGATATTAGTGCTGTTTCACACAAGTGATTATTGCGAAATCCTGACTGATTTGTATGAATTAAATTATTTTCTTCACTGTATGATCTAATAGAAAGTGAAACATGGCTCTCTAATATTTTTGACAGTGCAGGAAGAAATGATATTGGTCTGTAGTTGTTCTATCTGTTTTTGAGCCTTTCTTGAAAACTGGTGTCACTTTAGTTGTCTTAATTAGGGCTGGAAATACTGAACATAGTTTTCGGATAGTGAAAGAAGTTCGGACGAAGGGGAAATAACAAGAGTCAAATGATTCCGATGATGAAAGATGCTTGTCCCCTAAGGTTCAGAAAATGTAGAAAGAATGCATATCTACCCCAGAAAGTTGAAGATTCCAGAAATAGAAATCAAGGCAAAAACTGTTTGGAAAAGAAACTGTGTTTGCTCCATCAGTTAGTGATCAACTCGCAGAAACAGTAAATGAAGACCTGAAAAATGCTGTAGAACGTAAGGGGGGACATGTAAAACAACTTATTAGTAAATATGTCTGTCCAGAAAATTGTGAATTCCTATCTGTACCAAAGGAAGAAAAATCATTGTTGACAAGTAGAAACACAAATAAAGAAGTGAAAGACTGACAAATTGCTTCAGAGAACCTAGGGGTCCTAACTACAGGCATTACAGCTGTGGTATCACTAATGGACAAATCCTTAAACAAGAGGGCCATGATGGCCCTATATCACTCACCAGAGTTGATCTGGCCTACTAACCTAGTTTTTGACCCCATATGAGCCAGTTTCGAATTTAAACTAGAGATAATCAAACAAGAGTGCCAGAATGTCACAATATGCACCTGTATTTGCAAATGGAATTTTAATTTTGTAGTTGTTTACAATGTTTTTTTAAGAAATTATTGTAATTCTTTTATTTTTCTAAGTCCACAAAAAAATTACCAGGTAGAGGTACCTTAAAATACACCCAAAATTTGAAAGTAGCATCAATGTTGTACCACAGAAAAGTGGTCTTGGTTTTTCCCTACGGTCAGTTATAAAAAAGTTACAATGTAAGTTATTTATAGTAACAACTAAGGGAAGTTAATCTTTGAAGAAAAAAAAAAAAATTGCAAGTTCGTACAAAAATCCTTACCAGGTAGAGATAGCTCAAAATACACCTCAGAATTAGATGTAACATGCATGTTGTACTAAAGAAAAGTGGTCTGGATTTTTCCCTACGACTAGTAATGAAAAAGTTACAATATAAGCTATTTATAGTAAGAACAAAGGGAAGTAATTCAAAAGAAGGGACCAGTGATGACACTCTGTCTCATGATGGTGTACAATTGTGCCACGTTACATCAAAATCCCTCCATGCATGAAGAAGAAATGCTCCGGACAAAGTCATTCTTGTATTTGACCTTTGGCCTCTAAGTGTGACCTTGACCTTTGACCTAGGGACCTGGTTCTTGCGCATTAAACTCCGTCTCATGCTTGTGAACATTTGTGCCAAGCTACATCAAAGTCCTTTCATGCATGAAGAAGATATGCTCCGGACAATGTTTTCATTCTTGTATCCTTTGACCTCTAAGTGTGACCTTGACCTTAGACCTTGGGACCTGGTTCTTGCGCATGACACTCCGTCTCATGCTTGTGAACATTTGTGCCAAGCTACATCAAAGTCCTTTCATACATGAAGAAGATATGCTCCGGACAATGTTTTCATTCTTGTATCCTTTGACCTCTAAGTGTGACCTTGACCTTAGACCTAGGGACCTGGTTCTTGCACAGGACACTCCGTCTCATGATGGTGAACAATTGTGCCAAGCTACATCAAAGTCCTTTCATGCATGAAGAAGATATGCTCCGGACAAAGTTTTCATTCTTGTATCCTTTGACCTCTAAGTGTGACCTTGACCTTAGACCTAGGGATCTGGTTCTTGTGCATGACACCCCCTCTCATGATGGTGAACAATTGTGCCAAGCTACATCAAAATCCTTCCATGCATGAAGAAGATATGCTCCGGACAAAGTCATTCTTGAATTTTTCATTCTTATATCCTTTGACCTCTAAGTGTGACCTTGACCTTAGACCTAGGGACCTGGTTCTTGCGCATGACACTCCGACTCATGATGATGAACAATTGTGCCAACTTTCATCAGAATCCCTCCAAGCATGAAGAAGATATGCTCCGGACAAAGTCATTCTTGAATTTGACCTTTGACCTCTAAGTGTGACCTTGACCTTAGACCTAGGGACCTGGTTCTTGTGCATGACACTCCGTCTTATGATGGTGAACAACTGTGCCAAGTTTCATCAAAATCCCTCCATGCATGTAGAAGATATGCTCCGGACAAAGTCTGTGGACAAGGCCCGCCGGCCCGCCTATCCGCCTGCCAGGGGCGTTCCCATTATACGTCCCTTTTTTCAAACGGGCGCATAAAAAAACATTCTGACCAAGTTTCATTAAGACTGAGTCACAACTGCTGCCTTTAGTATTAACAAACTTTTCCTTTTATTTGACCATGTGACCCCAAATGACCCAGATTAAAACTTGACCTAGAGATCATCAAGACAAACATTCTGACTAAGTTTCATAAAGATTGAGTCACAACTGTTGCCTTTAGAGTGTTCACAAATTTTTCCTATGATCAGGCCTACTGACCTAGTTTTTGACCCCACATAAGCCAGATTCAAACTTGACTGAGAGATCAAGACGAACATTCTGACCAAATTTCATCAAGACTGGGTTACAACTGTGGCCTCTAGAGTATCCACAAGCTTTTCCTCTGATTTGACAGGGTGACCTAGTTCTTGATCCCACATGACCCAGATTCGACATTGACCTATAGACTATCAAGACAAACATTCTGACTTATTCTCTCTGGAGTGTTCACAAGATTTTCCTTTGATCTGGCCTACTGACCTAGTTTTTGACCACACATGACCCAGTTTTAAACTTGACCTAGAAATGATTAAGGTAAACATTCTGACCCAGTTTCATAAATATTGGGTCACAACTGTGGCCTCTAGAGTGTTCACAAGCTTTTCCTTTGATCTGGATTAGTGACCTAGTTTTTAACCCAACATGATCCAGTTTTGAACCTGACCTAGAGATCATCAAAATTAACATTCTGACCAAGTTCCATAAAGATTGGGTGACAAATGTGGTTTCTATAAAGTTCACAAGCTTTTCCTTTTTGATCTGACATACTGACCTAGTTTTAGAACCCACATAACTCAGTTTTGAACTTGACCTAGAAAGCATCAAGACTAACATTCTGACCAAGTTTCATTAATATTGGGTCACAAATGTGGTCTCTAGAGTGTTCAAGTTTTTCCTCTGATCTGGCCTACTGACCTAGTTTTTGACCAACATGACCCAGTTTCAAACTTGACCTAGAGATCATCAAGACTAACATTCTGACCAAGTTTCATAAGTATTGTGTCACAAAATGTGGCCTCCAGAGTGTCCACAAGGCAAATGTTGATGCCGACGGACGCCGGACAATGACCAGTCACAATAGCTCACCTTGAGCATTTTGTGTGCAAAGTATGCAAAGTTTCTGACGAACATAGGCCTTCTCGTCACACAGTCTTATCAAGACATTACGGCTGGCCCAGATGGTTCTGTCCAAACACTTAATAAACTAAGGACTAGGGAGAGAGTAATGTGAATGTCTGGCAGAAGTGGTATAATGAAAGTTGCTGTGGACTAGGGAGAGAGTAATGTGAATGTCTGGCAGAAGTGGTATAATGAAGGTTGTTGTTAATGAGGTGTTCAACCATCCCCTAATGAAAGGTGGTATTGAGTCAACGAGTAAAGGAGTGACATCAGCCAATGTCTCCTTTCGCTGTTTTCTAATATCCTGCATTGTATTCAACAGCGGCACCTTTGCGAACATGGAAATAAATGAATTTAGGAAAGCCATAAGGCATACTAACAATCAAAAAACATGGTATGTAATATCCATGGTGGACCATAAAACCGCATACGAGGGTCCGTTCCAAGTACCCGTATCTATAGGGGAATTCAATGCACTTGTGAAACTGTACGACTATGTACAGACTGTATTCTAGCATGTAGGTATTCCTTTGTAACTGCAGAAAGAAATCAGTTTTCCTCAAGCTGAATTTGCCGAGACTTCCAGCTTGTTTGGAAGGAAATGGGAATGTTGAAAAAGCATGGCAAATTTACAACCACAGATAACAGGAGTAGGATTGCCTCCATCCTGGGAGAGAGGTTCCCAGAGTCAGTAATTTTTATTTATTTATTTTTTTTTTTTGAATATAGCAGCACCTTTGAACAACATTATATTCTGTGCATTTAGTATAAGCTTTTTTTTGACCAGCATAATTCAAACTATTTGATCATATATATATTTGTATGTGCATCAATGGCATCAGAAAGTAAGAGTTTTAAATACAGCCATCATTCCATGTCAGTTATTTTAAACAAGAGAGTCAATGACCCTAAAGCGCTCACCTGTCTGTATAAGGTAATGGTGCATCTACAGAGTTAGATACATGTATTTTCTATGTTAGCCTATTTCACATACATGACACACACATTTTTGAACCTAAGGCAATAATGTCAACAGTCTTAGATAAGCCCCTAAACTCTTGAAAAAGGGGAAGGGTCCATTTCCATTCTACAAAACACCACTGAAACTATGATAAAAAGCTTGTCAGTAAAAAAGTACTGAGAAATTAGGGCTATAATAGCATCTTGTAACCAGATACTATAGTCTCAGTTACACATTTCTTTTTACCTTCAGGGATACATGTACAATTTCTTCTTATTATTTTTCTGAAAGATTTTCTTTACATGTGGTCAATCACATTTAAGCAATATGACATTTTTCAGTTTTCATGCATTCAGTTCGGCGTTATTAAAGGAACAAAAAGACCTATTACACAGAGTTAGATCCCTATTGGAAATGTATGATTTATTACTTTTTATGAAATTTTGTAATTATCTCCTTTTAATACAAGTATTTAACAAGAGTGCAAGAATGTCACAATATACGCCCGTCACAGCAAATTTCTTTACTCTAGCACCTGTATTTGCAAATGGAATTTTAACTTTGTGGTTGTTTAGTAATAACTAAGTGTTTTGTTTTTCTAAGTCCACAAAAAAACTCCTTACCAGGTAGAGATACCTTAAAATACACCTAAAATTGGAAAGTAACATCTATGTTGTACCACAGAAAAGTGGTCTTGGTTTTTCCCTACAGTCAATTATAAAAAAGTTACAATATAAGTTATTTATAGTAACAACTAAGGGAAGTTAATCTTCAAAAAAAAAAAAAAAAAAAAAAAATTGTAAGTCCTCACAAAAATCTTTACCAGGTAGAGACTGGTCAAAATACACCTCAAAATTGGATGTAGCATGCATATTGTACTACAGAAAAGTGGTCTCGATTTTTCCCTATGACTAGTAATGAAAAAGTTACAATATAAGCTATTTATAGTAACAACAAAGGGAAGTAATTCGAAAGAAGGGAACTGCGCATGACACTTCGTCTCATGATGGTGTATAATTGTGTCAAGTTACATCAAAATCTCTCCATGCATGAAGAAGAAATGCTTTGGACAAAGTCATTCTTGTATCTGACCTTTGGCCTCTAAGTGTGACCTTGACCTTAGACCTAGGGACCTGGTTCTTGCGCATGACACTACGTCTCGTGGTGGTGAACATTTGTGCCAAGTTATATCAAAATCCCTCTATGCATGAAGAAGACATGCTCTGGACAAGGTTTTCATTCTTGTATCCTTTGACCTCTAAGTGTGACCTTGACCTTAGACCTAGAGACCTGGTTCTTGCGCATGACACTCCGCCTCATGGTGGTGAACATTTGTGCCAAGTTATATCAAAATCCCTCTATGCATGAAGAAGAAATGCTCCGGACAAAGTTTTCATTCTTGTATCCTTTGACCTCTAAGTGTGACCTTGACCTTAGACCTAGGGACCTGGTTCTTGCGCATGACACTCCTTCTCATGATGATGAACAATTGTGCCAACTTTCATCAAAATCCCTCTATGCATGAAGAAGATAAGCTCCGGACAAAGTCATTCTTGAATTTGACCTTTGACCTCTAAGTGTGACCTTGACCTTAGACCTAGGGACCTGGTTCTTGCGCATGACACTCCGTCTCATGATGGTGAACAACTGTGCCAAGTTTCATCAAAATCCCTTCATGCATGTAGAAGATATGCTCCGGACAAGGTCTGTGGACGCCGCCCGCCCGCCCGCCAGGGGCGTTCCCATAATACGTCCCGTTTTTCAAACGGGCGTATAAAAAGTGAATCATTTCTTTTAATTTCAATATAATTTCTTGTTTTATATTTGCATTTTATATAAATATATATCGGGATATATCAACTACCTGAAACAAACGGCAAGTTTTGGAACAACTTATAGCTTTGGAATTGATTTATTTGATCTATCTTGGTTGCACAGCCGAGATAGAAAAAAGGGAGGTAATAATAATTTTACAAACTTGCATTTCCAGGGGTGTAAAATTCTTTTTCACACCACTCGCCCTGCAGGACTAGTAGCTAGTAAAATCTACTCGCCCTTAGTGGATAGTCACTCGCCCTAATAATTGGCATTTTTAATACTGTCACGTTTTATGGAAGGAGTATTATGTACAAAAAGCAAATTTCAAACATAACACATAGCTCGTACACTACGTTTCCCAGTATTATGTACAACAAGCAAATTTCAAACATAACACATAGCTCGTACACTACGTTTCCTTTTTGATTATTCATTTTTGTTACTCTTAAATTTCCTTTTCACACCAGACATTTTACTTTCACTAATTTTGTCATCTCCACCATCAAGTTGCTCTCCATAATAACTGCATCGATAGTAAAAATAATCACAGTCTAACCCCTACCTTAGTTTCCCAAAGTGTCGGGAAAGTATTAAACATCAGTTATTTTCATTTTCTCAAGACTTATTTCCAGAAAAATAATTATTTTGAAAAGTGTTCTAAAAATATGGACACAATAATCATCATCCACCTACCCGTCTTGAAAACGAAAAAAAAAAAGTTGACGATCATCGGTAATTATTCTGTTGATAAACTAAGTAATTGGCCTGTTTTCATCATCAATTAACATCCTCTCAAAGAGCTAAAAGAAGTGTGCCGGTATCATGACATCTGAAGTGGAGATCAAAGCGGTATTGTTGCACGAGATTGTCATGGCATTATGTCATATTACAGTTTTCACACCATGTGACCTATTTGTCCTCAAGGAATTTACATTATCGTTTGAGAAGAATATTTTATATAAAACATGAGCTGTATCCATAGGATGACACATGCCCCCGATGGCACTTTAAATGAATAGTTATGGCCGATGTTCGAGTTTAGGACCTTTGACCTACGGAGCTGGGTCTTGCGCGTGACACGTCGTCTTACTGTGTCACACATTTATGCGTAGTTATTTTAAAATCCATGCATGAATGACAAAGATATGGACCAGACACGCCCATCAATGCACTATCATGAAAAAGGACCTTTAACATCTAAGTGTGACCTTGACCTTTGAGCTACAGACCTGGGTCTTGCGCATGACACGTCGTCTTACTGTGGTACACATTCATGCCAAGTTATTTGAAAATCCATCCATCGATGACAAAGATATGGACCGGACACTTCCATCAATGCACTATCCCTTAATGTCTAAGTGTGACCTTGACCTTTGAGATACGGACCTGGGTCTTGCGCACGACACGTTGTCTTACTGTGGTACACATTCATGCCAAGTTATTTGAAAATCCATCCATTGATGACAAAGATATGGACCGGACACGCCCATCAATGCAATAACCTTTAATGTCTAAGTGTGACCTTGACCTTTGAGCTACGGACCTGGGTCTTGCGCGCGACACGTTGTCTTACTATGGTACACATTCATGCCAAGTTATTTGAAAATCCATCTATCGATGACAAAGATATGGACCGGACACGAAAAATGCGGACAGACTGACAGACAGACGGTTCAAAAACTATATGCCTCCCTTCGGGGGCATAAAAAATACATGTACAAAGATTCATTTAAAACTTATAATTTATTAAAAACCGCAACAACATCATTTGTTTTATTTTAAAACCACATTTCTATTTACGTCCACGAGGTCATGTACCCTATTCCGCCGCACTAACAGAAACCGTTTTACCAAAAAACCGTTTTACTCAATGTATTTAAATTACTGCCGCTTTTTCATTATTTAAGATTTTTTAATTCTGTTTTTTGTTCTTTCTGGTCAAAAGTCCGAATTTTATGCCCATAGTATGTATCACTTATTTTCTCTTAGAAAGAAATCAGTAATTAAGATCGCGCTGTTTGAAATTTAACAGATGATTATATGAAAATTCGACCGTTTTCATACAAATATGCTTACATTTCCGTTGATATTTTATTGAAATCTCAGTAGAATTCAAATTGTATTACTTCTCAAGCGATGTTGAATAACTGAAGCGATAATTTAAAAAATTGAATGCACTACGCACGTTTTTTGTGTACGTGTCGATAAACAAAAGTAACGGAGATGTAAATTTGATATTACGATAGGTCGCACGTGCTCTCAGAATGGAAAATTACCGGCATGACGTTTTGATATCTTTACAATTCGCGGGTAAATTCCAGTCAATCAAAGTAGCAACTGAACTATCTCAAAGTTTGTTAACGTTTTTCAAGATTCATTAAAGCTACAACGTAAAAACCACTCGCCCGATCGGTCGAGTATACAGCGAGATCCACTCGTCCTATCCAGTCTTAAACTCGCCAGTGCGAGCGGGCGAGTGGAATGTTACACCCCTGATTTCTAATGAATTTTGGCAAAATATTTCTAGTCCATTTAGAGATGGTACCTTAGGCTATGTATTCAATGACAACAACAACACTGAAGTGCATATCGCTTATCTCACACTAGCAATATTTTAGCATAGCACCGTGAAGTAAATACAGGAACTTTTTGACAGTGATATCGGCTTTGTTGTTTTGGTGAATTAGCTAAGACTGGTGATTGTCATTTCTTTTAAACTTACACAACCATTTTATTTATATTATAGAACATTTGCATTATATTAATACAAGTTTCTGTAAAGGCAGATTCTGCAAGGTAAATACATTTCCGCACAACAGGGTCAATATGCAAATTAGTTACATCTGTAAACACAAGGTGCACATCATAAAAAGAGAAATAATTTCTATCGGCACAGTTTTTGGTATGATTTTGGTGTGACCATACGATAGAATATACATTTTTATATCGCTCTGTTTTTTACTCATAGTAGTTTGCGACCTTGATTATTCTTGGAAAACGAATTTTGTAAAATAATAGATGAAGGATTTGATGTAAAATTCATACAGTCTGTTCATATTTATTATTTCTCTCGTATAATGTTTTCTTTCCTATGATCATATAATGTTTTCTTTCCTATGATCATAGTTACCTTACCAGTAAATTATCGACAGTGATTACAAAAAAACTGTCTTAAAGGTAGTTCTGCCCGTCTGGATCGAAATTTTTTCTACAATGTAGAATTTGATTAAACTCCTTTTTTTCAAAACTTCAGAATATACCTAGAAAATTCAGCAAATAAAAAAGATAGGGTCATGTGCTTGATTTTTTGCTGGAATGCTTTGAAAAACTTGAGACCTCACATAATATTCATAATGGGAGTCTATGGTGATATGATTGCCTTCATAACATTTTCGCAAATAGAAACTTTTCTACAATGTAGATTTTTATGAAACTTTTAAAAACATAGTTAATTCTTCCAAGACTAGTACTGTGCATAATATTACATTAATTTAATAATATATTTAGACATTAAACACACTGCCTTGGCCTAATATATGTCACTGTCAATTTGTAACTGCAAACCATGTATAACTAGATATGCTTTTGAGAAAAGCGCATGTCTCCCACAACAGCCCCTATGAAAAATGTTAGTTTCTCTAGATGTTTTAGACGAGTGGATCCAATTAGATGGTCTGGATGAGTGGATCCAATCAGTAATTCAAGGGCCATAAATCAAAAGTGCCTGGGCGGATTTGGCTAGTTATCGAACTTGGGTAAGGTCTTATGGCCAAAACACATTTTGTTCAAGTTTGGTGAAGATCAGATGAGAAATGTTCGACTTAGAGAGCGGACAAGAGTAAACAGACGGATTTTTTTTGGTAATTCAAGGGCCGTAACTCTAAAATGCCTGGACCGATTTGGCTAGTTATAGAAGTGGCCGAGGTCTCATGGTCAAACACATTTTGTTCAAGTTTGGTGAAGATCGGATGAGGAATGTTCGACTTAGAGTGCGGACAAGAGTAAAAAGGCTGATTTTTCGATAATTCAAGGGCCGTAACTCCAAAATGCCTAGACCGATTTGGCTAGTTATCGAACTTGGCCGAGGTCTCATGGTCAAACACATTTTGTTCAAGTTTGGTGAAGATCGGATGAGAAATGTTTGATTAAGAGTGCGGACATGAGTAAAAAGGCTAATTTTTCGATAATTCAAGGGCCATAACTCCAAAATGGCTAGACCGATTTGGCTAGTTATCAAACTTGGCCGAGGTCTCATGGTCAAACACATTTTGTTTAAGTTTGGTGAAGATTGGATGAGAAATATTCGAATTAGAGTGCGGACAAGAGTAAAAAGACCTATTTTTGGTAATTCAAGGGCCATAACTCCAAGACGCCTGGACCGATATGGCTAGTTATCGAACTTGGCCGAGGTCTTATGGTCAAACAAATTTTGTTCAAGTTTGGTGAAAATTGGATGAGAAATGTTCGACTTAGAGTGCGGACAAGCTTTGTGACAGACACACACACACACACACACACACACACACACACACACAGACTGGAGTAAATCAATATGTCTCCCACACCACTGTGTGGTGGGAGACATAATTACTATCATGGAAATACAAAAGAATACAGCTATTTTGTGGCATGTCTTTAAGAACTCCATGAACACATTAGTATGTGTAAATGATCAGTTGGTAAAATTTTTAAAAAATCCATTAGCTGACCAAAATCTGATTAACCACATTTAAGACCACATCAGTACCAACTTACTGACCCAAGTTCATGAAAAGCTCATTTGAAATAATCCTCAGTCCTGTACTTGAGGCAGATAATGCAATTTTCTATGACATGGCCTTCTTACCTTGACCCACAACAGCTAACCATCTTACAAAGTTTGACAATCTTCTGCTAAAGCATTCTCCACTCATTGGTCAGAAATAATTTTCACTGTGACTCTGCCCTACATTTGACCAACTGACGAAAGTAGTAAATGTATTTAAGAGTACAAAATAAAGAAAAATAGTGACATGTTGAGCTGTATTACAAGCTATGTTTTTGTGTTCTGCCTTGTAACTTCTCAACATGGATAAGAGGTGGAGGACTAATGATTCAGACATAATGTCTTATCAAATCATCATGGAGAATTTCAAATTCACCACTCTGTGATCATAATCCAACACTGCTTTGATTGAGCAGACTCAATTTTTCTAAACTGGCAAGAAAATTTTAATGTTTGCACAAAAAATCAAACCTTGTCCCAAAAATCAGCAAATGTCATAATAATTATCATTATTTTGTTTACTTTTGTCTCTGTGGTAAAGCAATAATGTAATTAGTTAATCACCGGCAGGGTTTTAACAAGAGCTGTCTGATGACAGCGCGCTCGACTATTCAAAGAATTGATTGAAGAATGGGGTCAAAATATTTCCATGGATATTCAGACAAAAGAAATAAATAGATTAGACAAACAATGTTCCTGTATTACTTTGATTTCGGTAAGTCTTGCACTAAATGGCAATATATGAGCCAATTTCAAAGTCCAAAAAGGGCCATAATTCAGTCAAAATAGTTATGTACTCTTGCCTACAGATGTAAATCATAATGATAAGCAAGTGTTCAAAGTTTAAAAGCCATATGTCAAACAGTTTTGACAAAACGGACTTGTATGAAAACAGAACCAATTTCAAAGTCCAAAAAGGGCCATAATTCAGCCAAAATAGATGACAGAGTTAATATGTTCTCTTTCCTACAGATAGAGACTATTATACTAAACAAGTGATAAAAGTTTCAAAGCCATATGTCAAACACTTTACAAAAATATGAACTGGTACGAAAAACTTAACCAAGATTTCTAAGTCAAAAGGGGCCATAATTCAGCCAAAATCCTTGATGGAGTTATGTACTCTTGCCCATAACTGGACATGGTGATGGTAAAAAGGTGTTGAAAGTTTCAAAGCTTTATCTTAAAAGACTTTGTCAAAATATGAACTGGTACGAAATATTAACCCAGATTTTTAAGTCAAAAAGGGCCATAATTCAGCCAAAATCCTTGATGGAGTTATGTGCTCTTGCCCATAACTGGACATGGTGATGGTAAACAAGTGGTGAAAGTTTCAAAGCTTTATCTCAAAAGACTTTGTCAAAATATGAACTGGTACGAAAAACTTAACCATGATTTCTAAGTCAAAAGGGGCCATAATTCAGCCAAAATCCTTGATGGAGTTATGTGCTCTTGACCATAACTGGACATGGTGATGGTAAACAGGTGTTGAAAGTTTCAAAGCTTTATCTCAAAAGACTTTGTCAAAATATGAACTGGTACGAAAAACTTAACCATGATTTCTAAGTCAAAAGGGGCCATAATTCAGCCAAAATCCCTGATGGAGTTATATACTCTTGTCTATAACTGGCCATGGTGATGGTAAACAAGTGTTGAAAGTTTCAAAGCTTTATCTCAAGACTTTGTCAAAATAAGAACTTTGTCGAAAATGTGGACCATGATTCTAAGTCAAAAGGCCATAATCAGCCAAACATCCCTGATGGAGTTATTACTCTTGTCTATAACTGGCCATGGTGATGGTAAACAAGTGTTGAAAGTTTCAAAGCTTTATCTCAAGACTTTGTCAAAATGTGGACTGGTACGAAAAACTTAACCAAAGTGCGACGCCGACGCCAATGCCAACGCCATGGTGAGTAGGATAGCTCTACTTATTCTTTGAATAGTTGAGCTAAAAAGTGAATATACTGATATGGTTTCATACTCTATATATAATGTAATGCACTGTTTTGCTATAATGTAAAAATCTACAAAAACATCTTTGTAATAAAAAAATAAGCGAAAAGTAAATAGGCTGCACAACTGGAAGAAATACAAAACAGCTGGTTGCTTTAAAGCAACAAAACTTAAGTGATCAAGTGGTGGTGTCCCCACCATAATAAGTCATCCTGAAAACTAACACTACACAAGTTGCTAGATGTACTTATGCCTAGAAAAAGAAATCCTTCCCTGAAGGGTTCCTTATAAACATTTCAATATTTTTTCCTGAATCTTTAATTTACAATTTTCCGATTTACAGTTATAATTCATTTTCCCCATTATACCTTTACCAGAATAATAATAACTACTATCCCCTAAAAATCTAATCCCCAGGAAATACTGACTCCCTGGAAGGTTATTCCCTATCCTCCAACTGATTTTCATGTTTCTTAGAAGCCAAGTTATTTGGTCATGATTGCAATTACTCTGAACGTTCGTCCGTCTGTTCACCCATTTGTCCGTCTGTCTGTCTGTCCATCATTCTGTTTGTCCATCCATCTGTGTCAGTCTGACTACTGACTAATATGACTGGCATCATTAGTGAAATATCTTTAATGTGGGAGAAAGTTTTCTGAGGAGTCAACTCTAGAAAAACTCCAATAACTATTCTGTCAGTAAGCTTGCTTTGTTTTATACATATGTATGTTGATGCTAACCACCCTTTGGTGATATTGTAAGTGATTTATCTGACATCATTAGAATTTTGTTCCTACAGTAGAATATGTACATTACTGATTTACCAAGCAAAAGAGCGTCTGTAGCATCATCATTTATTATGATAAAGGTAAATTTTTACCTTGCCACCAACAAGTTGCTGGTACCTAGACTGCAATCATGATAAAGTGCCTTGCCTAAGGTTACACTGCAATGGGAGTAGCAAGGAATCGAACCCAGAGCCTACACTCAAAAGGAAAGCGACCTACTCTCTCGACCAATGCATTTGTTTATGTTTGCAAGGCACATGTCAATGGTCATATAGGAGCAAAACAACATTAAAAGCACAGTCAAACCCTTCAGCAAGACAGGCTCTATAATTCTGAGAGTATTGACAATTTACCACAATAAAAATTATCCTTTTCCCACAACTTTAACTGCTTTCTATTAGAATGTGCATTTATGCCACCCAACTCTTATTATGAGCTATAAAATGACAACTTTGCTATATAAATCATAATGGAACATATCTTCTGTGGATTATCAACTATATTATAAATACTGAAAAAAGGCCGGTATCAGTATGAAAACATGGTGTCAGTATGCAATAGTAGTAGTTAGCATCAAAAACGTATCCATGGTCACCATTCAAAATGTCAAATCTGAAACCTTGAAATGCAGGAATATGTGAAGAATAATATACAGAAACAACATACGCGATACAAACAGAGAAGCATACATTTATCATTAAATAAAATGTTTTGGCATTAAATGCTAAAGGAACAAACTAGCCAAAATATTTGAAAATTTAAAAAAAATAATTTCATCCTTCTGAAAAGTGAAAAGGTCTGTCAATATGTATGGTCACCATGGATAGTTATATGTTGAATAGCAGTTACTATTTCATATATCTTTATGTAACGTCACCTATACATCTGTTAAGAGTCTGGACCTACTCCTGAGAGTCCTCAATGTCTGACCAATCAACAGCTTTAGAATCGATGAGAAAAAATGTGAAAAATAACTTGAAAAAGATTTAAAGTTCATGTCTTTTCATGTCAATGTTTGTTAAATGAACAGTTAGAATCAAGTCTAATATATTCAATAAGGATCACCAAGGAAAATGCAGCATTTAGGTTTAAGTTAACAATCAGAATTCTTCATTTATTTTCTTGATTATCACCAAAAAAACTACCATCAAAAATTAATAGAATATGGAAATATTTAAGCTGTTATCGCATATATCATATAAAAATGAACTTTCCTGACTGTACAGCTTTAGTAACTTATTCAGTGCAAACAGCCATTTAACAAGAGATTTACACTATATGTCAAAAATTAAATCCTGTTCAAAGCCCTGCCAGTGTGTTAAAAATACAAGACGGCCATGGAGGCCCTGTATCGCTCACCTGACCTATTGACCTAAAGATCATCAAGATTAACATTCTGACCAAGTTTCATTAAAATATGGTCATAAATGTGGCCTCTAAAGTGTTAATAGCTTTTCCTTTGATTTGACCCGGTGACCTAGTTTTTGACCCTACATGACCCAGATTCAAACTTGACCTAAAGATCATCAAGATTAACATTCTGGCTATGTTTCATGAAGATACAGTCATAAATGTGCCCTCTAGAGTTTTTCCTTTGTTAACAAGCCTTTCTTTCGATTTGACCTAGTAACCTGGTTTTTGACCCAACCTGACCAAGGTTTGAACTTGACCTATAGATAATCAAGATTAACATACAGACCAAGTTTCATTAAAATATGGTCATAAGTGTGGCCTCTACAGTGTAAACTAGCTTTTTCCTTTGTTTTGACCTGGGGACCTAGATTTTGATCCTACATGACCCATATTCAAACTGTACCTTGAGATCATCAATATTACCATTCTGACAAAGTTTCACGAAGATACAGTCATAAATGTGGCCTGTAGAGGGTTAACAAGTTTTTCCTTTGATTTGACCTAGTGACCTAATTTTGACCCCACATGACCCAGATTTAAACTTGACCTAAAGATCATCAAGATTAACATTCTGACCAAGTTTCATGAAGATACAGTCATAAATCTGGCCTCTACAGTGTTAACAAGCTTTTCCTTTGATTTGACCTTGTGACCTAGTTTTTGACCCCGGTTGACCAATATCAAACTCGTCCAAGATTTTATTGAGGGTAACACTCTGACCAAGTTTCATTAAGTTTGGGCCAAAATTGTGACCTCTAGAGTGTTAACAGTCAAATTGTTGATCACGACGGACACAGGGCGATCACAAAAACTCACCTTTGAGCACTTTGTGCTCAGGTGAGCTAAAAATCCACGCCAGAGTTGAGATCTGTTTAAAGTTCCAAGGAACTTTGAATTTTGTGTTCAGAACAGATGATACACTGTCCAAAAGATGTTATGTGTACTTACATGGTTAGAAAAATGCTACTTAAAATACTAGAACATATACAGCAAGTGTAAAAAAGGGAGGTAATAAAAAACAATAAATTCATTAAGATGTTCTATTGTGTTAATCAATATTCAAGCCTTGGACAAATAACAGTAAAAAACAAATACAATTTAAGGTAAAAGAAGAAATTATTATATTTTCTGTTCATAACAGAAAATGCGGCAGCCACATTTTATACAAAGGCATCATGAATACTATTTACCCATAATGGCCATTTGATCTTTTTACGATCATTACGAAGAATGATCAGTTGGTCATACCTTTGGTATCACTTTGAGCTGAGAAGCTGATGTCATTTTGAAAGATGCAATTCTATTATATTGAAAACAACTATTTTCTACTTAATCATAAACAAGAGCTGTCACTATTGGTGACAAATGCCCCAGAAGTGTGCTGAAGAATGCTCAGTTGTATGCAAACAAAAATCACAAATCATTTCATAACCTTGACCTTGACCTAAGAGGCCCGGGTCATTAGCTTGACAAACCCTCTAAATATGGTTAAAGTTTGGGTCAAATTATTTACAAATCCCTTGATGAATGGCAAAGTTATGGACCAGACAAGAAACATCTTTGACTTGTGTAGCCCTGAAGCTTGAAGCTAGGGGTCTGGGTCTTGTGCATGACATCTCATCTCATTATAAGGAACATAATTTTATGCCAAGTAATTTCAAAATACATTCATCAATGGCACAGTTATGGACCGAACAAGACCAGATCATGTTAACCAACAACCTCTAAGTGTGACTTTGACCTTACAGCTATGGGTTTGGACCTCGTGCCTGACATGTCATCTTATTTTTATATTTTTTTTTGTTTTGGTTGGATTTAACGTCGCACTGACACATGATAGGTCATATGGCGATTTTCCAGCTTTAATGGTGGAGGAAGATCCCAGGTGCCCCTCCGTGCATTATTTCATCATTAGCTGGCACCTGGGCAGAAGCACCGACCTTCCGTAAGCCAGCTCGATGGCTTCCACATATGAAGAGTTCTAAGCCCCGAGTGAGGCTGATTTGAAGTCAGCGACCTTAACCACTCGGCCACGGAGGCCCCCTGTCATCTTATTATGAGGATCATTAAATTTTATGCAAAGTAATTTCAAAATACCTTGATGAATGGCATAGTTATGAACCGGACACAACACAACCAAGTTAACCTTTGATTTCTAAGTGTGACCTTGACCTTGAAGCTAGGGGTCTGGGTCTTATACATGACAAAACGTCTCATGGTGAAAATTTATGCCAAGTTATTTCAAAATCCCTTTCTGGATGGAAGAGTTACAGCCTAGACAAGTAGACTGATGGAAAGATAGTGCGATTTTAATCTGCCCACCATTGGGGATATAGAAATGTTCAGACTTAAAAAGCAACAATATCTTCCTAGTTAGGAAAACAAAAAACCTGATAGTACAGCAAGACCTATTTTGCTCTCTGCATTTAATTTTTTACCGTTGTCAATGTAAATCCTACTTTCGTTTTCTATCTACATCAAAACTGACAAAAAAATTCTCAGGAATTTGGGCGCAAACTGGTGGGGGGGTTCTTATAGTACACATGTGTGCATCATACACGTATCTACAGTAAACCATGATCGAGTAGGGATTATTTTAATGGGCTGTCAGAGCGCAAAAAATTTAAACTTGTTTTCATTAAAGGTGATTAATCTAAGTTTGATCAACTCATGGACTTGTTCAAAACTTAATCAACTGATCATTTACACTTATTTGCATTCACAAAATTCTTAATACATGTCAGATTTCCACCCATTTCACTGAAAGTATTTTTCTATCCTGGCTGCCCAACAATTTACAAAGATTTACATGGTGCCCTTCCATGTATTATTTCATCATGAGCGGGCAGCTGAGTACAATCACAGACCTTCTGTTAGCCAGCTGGATGGCTTCCTCTAATGCAAAATAAAATGCCCTTAGTGAGGCTTAAATCAATGTGGGGCAAGAGATTTTAAGTCAGCGACCTTAAAAACTCAGCTCGAGTGGTTGCCCAACAAAGAAAGTGTTATTTCAACATCAAGTATAAACTAGAAATTGCTTTTGTAAAAAAGCACATGTCTCCCCCAATGCAAAGTCCTATAGGCAAGAAGTCGATAGGGGTCAGGAGCGAAAGTCAGAGACACTGATGGTTGGCTGCAATAGTGATCATCTACTTCGCATGTCCAATCATCCCGCTAAATTTCAACACTATTGGCCTAGTGGTTCTCAAGTCACCATACATGCCATATCTCCCGCCGGAGACTTTTTCTCCCGTATTTTCAGTATATCTCCCGGTCTCCCGCCGGGACATGAAAACCTCCAGTAAAAAAATAAATTCAGAAATAAAGTCCTCTGTCCAAAAATCGTATCTGGGACCCAATGTAGACCTTGAGAAAATACTTGAAATTCAATATCGAGTAGCCCGGAAATAGTACTCTTAAAACATAATTTTGATAGCTTGTTTATCGAGAGATACACGCCTGTGGCATTAATTATCTTTCCACTTACTGTCACCATCTGCAAACAATTTACCATTTAATCTTACCCGTAGGCAATTGTAAACATGTGCATTTGAGATTTTAGACTGATTCAATAACATCAAAATCGCTGATCCGTAGTTTTAAAAACAAGATGTAAACCAGTCTTAAAATTACGTCATTTTACCGCCACCTGCCAAAGTGTACTTTCGTTTTCGCAGACCTCAATATTTATCGAGCCATCAGAAGATGAGACAGGTTAGTGCTAACACCGAGTTCATGCTTCTCAATTTAAATACTTGCACAACATGCAAAAAAATCAACCACGATTTAAGAAAAATTGGCGAGTTAATGTCAGACTACACAGAATTTCGGACAAACATGAATTCGGATAAGTGAATTTTATGAAATAAATTGCAATTCATACTGCCCAAAGAACTGACTGCCATTCCTTTGTGATATTGTTGCAATAATTAATTGTGATATTGTTGCAATAATTAATGGGAGAAGAATTTCCATTTAAATACATGTAGTTTTAATCTAAATATGGACAATCCAGCAATAGAACAACTTTCATTTTTGTTTTAACAACTTTGTTTCTGAAAAGAAATGAGTGCCCTTAAAAAGACTGTTTTTGACATGATATCTCCACAATCTTTTGAGTATTGTATGCTTAAACATGTCAAAAAGACCACTCTCTCCAGATGCAGAAGCATCAACACATAAAGCAAAACTTAAGTTCCTGGTTCAATCTTTCATGGAATTCTGAATTTCCAGCGGATTAATTTAAGTGCTGTAAGTATTAATCATGCATTCTGTACACAACTGTTGGCTCCACTCATCAATTCAATATAGAAAACTTGATAATTTTTTCATGAAAACGGCTATTTAGCGCATAAAAATGAGCGAATAAAAGTCTCCCTTATTTTTACCCAAATCTCCCTTTAAAAAAAAGCCCTGTTGAGGCAAATCTCCCTTATTGACCGTCTGAAAATATGGCATGTATGAGTCACTGTTCAGGCTCCTGTGACCTTGACCTTTGATGAAGTGACCTCAAAATAAATAGGGGTTATCTACTCTGCATGTCCAATCATCCTATTAAGTTTCAACATTCTAGGTCAAGTGGTTCTGAAGTTATTTTCCAGAAATGATTTTACATGACCAGGCCCCTGTGACCTTGACCTTGAATAGACTGACCCCAAAATCAACAGGAGTCATCTACTCTGCATGTTCAATCATCCTATGAAGTTTCAACATTCTGGGTCAAGTGGTTCTCAAGTTATTGATCGGAAATTGTTTTCCATGTCCAGGCTCCTGTGACCTTGACCTTTAACAGAGTGACCCAAAAATCGATAGGGATCATCTACTCTGCATGTTCAATCATCCTATGAAGTTTCAACATTCTGGATCAAGAGGTTCTGAAGTTATTGATCGGAAATGGTTATCAATGTTCAGGCCCCTGGGGCCTTGACCTTTAACAGAGTGACTCCAAAATGGATAGGGGTCATCTACTTTGCATGTACAATCATCCTATGAAGTCTCAACATTCTGGGTCAAGTGGTACTAAAGTTATTGATCGGAAATGGTTTTCAATGTTCAGGCCCCTGTGACCTTTGACGGAGTGACCCCCAAAAACAACACGGGTCATCTACTCTTCATGACCAATCATCCTATGAAGTTTCAACATTCTGGGTCAAGTGGTTCTCTAGTTATTGATCGGAAATGGTTTTCAATGTTCAGGCCCCTGTGACCTTGACCTTTGACGGAGTGACCCCAAAATCAATAGGGGTCATCTACTCTTCATGACCAATCATCCTATTAAGTTTCAACATTCTGGGTCAAGTGGTTCTCTAGTTATTGATCGGAAATGGTTTTCAATGTTCAGGCCCCTGTGACCTTGACCTTTGACGGAGTGACCCCAAAATCAATAGGGGTCATCTACTCTTCATGATCAATCATCCTATTAAGTTTCAACATTCTGGGTCAAGTGGTTCTCTAGTTATTGATCGGAAATGGTTTTCAATGTTCAGGCCCCTGTAACCTTGACCTTTGACAGAGTGATCCCAAAAACAATAGGGGTCGTCTACTCCAGCAGCCCTACAACCCTATGAAGTTTGAAGGTTGTAGGTCAAATGGTTCTCCAGTTATTGCTCGGAAATGAAGTGTGACGTACGGCCGGACAGACAGGGCAAAAACAATATGTCACCACCAGACGGGGGGAGAGACATAATTATATCAAGATGTTTTGCTTAAGAAATAATACAAATATAACAATAATACTAAAGCTGTAAAAGATTTACATTGACAAGTATATATTTTACAAGTTTATAAAACTATCATAACCTCGCTTTGCACAACAAACACAGACTGAAAGTCCATGAATTCTGAAGCTACACACTTGCCTTTTGATTTATGCAACTAAAAAATCCCAGTATTTATTGAATGCATACATAAAACCATTAATTACATTGAAATCAAAAGAGACAGACCTTATAGACTTTATATTAAAGAGAGGTTACACTATGAAATTTCATGATAAGTTATAAAATATGTGTTACCAATAGGGATCTATTTATCCTATTATAAATCTCTTACAGAATTTACGAAAACTGAAAAATGTCATAAAATGTTGCATAAATGTAACTTATCTCCTTTAAGGTAATTCTGCATGTTTGATAAACAGGAACATAAACCGGAAGTGATGGTGTAACATCATTTATCTGGAAAACATAGCATAAGGCCTGGATTCGGCTTACGGAAATGAAAATCATTTTATGAATTAATTGTAACCTGCTTGTAAATCTATTAAAATGGCACTGTCATTATATTTCTAAAGTCAAAATAATTACATGACAAATATATGACATGCTAAACAAGAGGACCATGATGGTCCTGAATCGCTCACCTGTTCCCACATGACCCAGTTTTGAGTATAATGTCGTTTTTCTTATTATTTGACATAGTGACCTAGTTTTTGAGCTCATGAGACCCAGTTTTAAATTTGACCTAGATATCATCAAGATAAAAATTCTGACCAATTTTCATGAAGATCCATTGAAAAATATGGCCTCTAGAGAGGTCACAATGTTTTTCTATTATTTGACCTATTGACCTAGTTTTTGAAGGTATGTGAACATTCTCACTAATTTTCATGAAGATCTCATGAAAAATATGGCCTCTAGAGAGGTCACAAGGTTTTTTTATTATTTGACCTACTGACCTAGTTTTTGAAAGCACATGACCCAATTTCAAACTTGACCTAGATATCATCAAGGTGAAAATTCTGACCAATTTTCATGAAGATCCATTCACAAGTATGGCCTCTAGAGAGGTCACAAGGTTTTTCTATTTTTAGACCTACTGTCACAGTTTTTGACCACAGTTGACCCAGTTTCAAACTTGACCTAGATATCATCAAGATGAACATTCAGACCAACTTTCATACAGATCCCATGAAAAATATGGCCTTTAGAGAGGTCACAAGGTTTTTTCATTATTTGACCTACTGACCTAGTTTTTGATGACACGTAACCCAGTTTCGAACTTGACCTAGATATCATCAAAATGAACATTCTGACCAATTTTCATGAAGATCCATTGAAAAATATGGCCTCTAGGAAGGTCACAAGGATTTTCTATTTTTAGACCTACTGACCTAGTTTTGGACCGCACGTGACCCAGTTTCGAACTTGATCTAGATATCATCAAGACGAACATTCTGACCAACTTTCATAAAGATCCCATGAAAAATGTGACCTCTAGAGCGGTCACAAGCAAAAGTTTACACACAGACGGACGGACGGATGACAGACGCTGCGTGATCACAAAAGCTCACCTTGTCACTTTGTAACAGGTGAGCCTAATATTCAAAATAATGTCTTGAGAGAGAAAGAGAATTTCTGGCTATAATCCTACAGACAAAGTTTTGCATACATCCACTGAGAGCATTACTAGAAGAACCATTTTAAACACTAATTTTATTTTTTGCTGCAGTGACCCCAGAATGGAATTAAGCTTACAACCTGAACAAATCTAAGAAAGGTGTACATAAGAATGCAACAGACCAAATTTAACTTTAACCACCTAAGCACCACAGATTGAACAAATTTATGGGAGAATTTTATAATGTTGCTAAAGAAAAGTTTGATGAACTAGAGCTATCACTAAAGGTGATGAATGTACCCCCTGCATGCACTGACAGTACATTGCAATTTGACGCACACAAGATTGCATAATTATGTGGACTGTATGTATATAGAATGTATGTATACAGTATAGTAACAAAAAACAAAGTCCCATAACTATGCAGAATATTTATCTAAAAGAATGTAACATGCACCATGCACAACTAGGGTTGGTACTGATCACTTGTGTGAAGTTTCATTTAATTGTGTCGAGGGGATGAGGAGATATGGTGCGCACAAGATTGTGTCTATGTATATAGTATAGTAACAAAAAAAAAAAACAAAGTCCCATAACTCTGCAAATTTTTTTTCTGAAAGAACCTAACATGCCCCATGCACAACTACTGTTGTTACTGATCACTTGTGTGAAGTTTCATTAAATTGTGTCAAGGGGATGAGGAGAGATGGTGTGCACAAGATTGTGTCTATGTATATAGTATAGTAACAAAAAAACAAAGTCCCATAACTCTGCAATTTTTTTTTCTAAAAGAACCTAACATGCCCCATGCACAACTACTGTTGGTACTGATCACTTGTGTGAAGTTTCATTAAATTGTGTCAAGGGGATGAGGAGAGATGGTGCGCACAAGATTGTGTCTATGTATATAGTATAGTAACAAAAAAACAAAGTCCCATAACTCTGCAAATTTTTTTTCTAAAAGAACCTAACATGCCCCATGCACAACTACTGTTGGTACTGATCACTTGTGTGAAGTTTCATTAAATTGTGTCGAGGGGATGAGGAGAGATGGTGCGCACAAGATTGTGTCTATGTATATAGTATAGTAACAAAAAAACAAAGTCCCATAACTCTGCAAATTTTTTTTCTAAAAGAACCTAACATGCCCCATGCACAACTACTGTTGGTACTGATCACTTGTGTGAAGTTTCATTAAATTCTGTCAAGGGGATAAGGAGAGACGGTGCGCACAAGATTGCGTCTACGGACAGACAGACAGACAGACAACCTGAAACCAGTATACCCCCCCCCTTACAACTTTGTTGTCGGGGGGTACAAAAACCTTTAAGCAGTTCATTAGAAGATGTTTTAAAGGTATTTCTAAATCTGGCTTTAGCAGACCCTAAAAGGGGCCAGGTTGCTTTCTATCATCTCTTGTCACAAGCTATAAATTGGATAACATCATATCTGTCAGAATGGTCACAAAAAGTAAATGTATCTGGTGTCTTATCTGAACAAGCAGAAGTTGTCTCAGGAGTACCCCAGGGTTCAGTCCTTGGGCCTCTTCTGTTCATTACATATAAAAGATCATATTTTCATGTTGAAAGGTCTAATTTAGTATGTTTGCTGATAATACTTCTCTCACAGCTACTGGAAATACTTTAATGGAAGTAATTGATAATCTCCAGACAGATCTTGATAATATGTTAAAACATGGTGCAAACAAAATGCAATGGTTTAAAATGCACAAAAAACTGAATCCATGAACTTATCAATAAAAAATACAAAATCGGGAAATACAATATCACCTATTCTACACCTTCAAGACCCAGAAATAGAAATGACAGACACTGAAAAACTACTAGGAGTTTATGTAGACAACGATATAAAATGGAAAACACATATACAAACAACCTTAAAACAATTAAGAGCTGTCATATGACAGTGCTCGACTATTTGAAGAACTGATGGAAGAATTTGGTCAGGATATTACCACAGATTTTTAGACGAAAGAAAACAATTCTTGCATACCAGATGGGGATTTTATGCTGAAAAAACCTATCTTACACTAAAGAGGTCTAAGATGACTCTTTTGTTGTAGATGACGTATTATGAACTACATATATGCAAAAGACTTATGTAGTAATTTATATTTTATTTCAAAAAACAGAACAAAAATCCAATACCTTGACAGTTTCTCTCAGTATATTTCTCAATTCAAAACACATTATAACGTTACGCTGCAAGTGATAAAACAAAACCGGAACTAAACATTGTTATTCCTCTTTGAAACGTCATGACATTACTGATGTTGGTTTCCCGCACATTGTTTAAATACGCTGCTATAAGAAATAGTTCCAAAAAGAAAGCAGTTTGACTGATTTTATTATTATTATTATTGGAAATCGGTATGCAAGAAGAAGATTCTGTCACCGGTCATAGGTGCAGATAGGAATATCCGGCTCTCTGAAGCCTCGTTACTGCCTAAACCATTACCCTCAAGGCCCCAAATTCCCATCTGCACCTACTTTTATGTTCAGTGGCAATTCTCTGACTGAATTTTTACATTATATAATATATCTGAACTGCTAGTGATGAATTGATAAAATCTTACCTCAAGTATTTCATTTTCGTCTTTCTACATGACTTTTTCATGTTGATTTTATGAACATTTTAATATTATGCATTATTATGACGCTTTGTACTGGTTTACTGTATATATATTGCATATTATGTCGACTGTTTACATGTTGTGTATTATGCTGATGCCCTCAGGAAACGGAATTTGCAAGCTTACAAACCCAATTTGAACTAAATTTGGAGAGGATCTTAAGGTAGTTCTGCACGTTTGAAAAACCGGAAGTTATGACGTAACGTCATTTTTCCGGAAAACGTAGAATAAAGCCTGGATTCGGTGTACGGAAATGAAAATCATTTTATGAATTAATCGAAACCTGTGAGTACATTTGTTACAATGGCACTGTTGCTATACTTCTAAAGTCAAAATATGGTATTAAAACTTGTGGCACGTTAAAAAAATTCAGACAAATGTATTAAAATTAACGTAAAATTTCCGGTTCCCTTTAATCATGGTCAAATATCTCAAAAATAAGCACAAGGACCTATACATTTTATTTCACCAAATTATAGGCCATGTGTTTATTTACAACTGTGAGAAATTTCATCAAAATCTACATTGTAGAAAAAATTCTATTCGGGGAAATGTTATGAAAGTTATGATTTTCCTATAGACTCCCATTATGAAATATTGCGTGAGGTCCAAATTTTTCAAATCAGCCTAGCAAAAAATCAAGCACACAACCCTATGTTTTTTATTTGCTGAATTTTCTAGGTATATTCTGAAGTTTTGAAAAAATGGGGTTTAATCAAATTCTACATTGTAGAACAAATTTCAATCCAAACGTGCAGAACTACCTTAAGATGCTACAGACCAAAATGGATAAAGATCTACCACATGAGAAGTTGTTTAAAGGCATTTTCAATTTGGTTCTAGCTGCCCTTAAAAAGTGCCAATTGCCCTATTTGAACAATTTTGGGAAAGAACTTTACAAGGATGCTACAGACCAAGATTGAAGAAGTTTCTTAGAAGGTTTTTTTTTTATGTATTTTATCTCTGGCAACCCCTTAAGGGGGCCATTTATTTATTTATTTATTCATTCATTTGGGTTTTACAGCCCACCAACACAGTATAGGTTATATACAGGACTACAAATTTTGGTTCCACATCTCATTTACATCAAGAATTAAAGAGGTCAAGAAGAGCCATTTTAACAAACTTGACAGAGGTTGAGGCCAGGATGTTACTGACCTACTTTGATGTAATACTGACAAGTAGTTTCAGAGATGTTTCAGTAGCAGTCCTACAGAACAATATTACAGAACATGTAATGGTCAGATAAAATATTGGTAAAGATGTTGTTGTTTATCAAATATTTTTGTGTTTTGATGATATACTCCTAAAGTAAAGTAAAGTAGATACAGTGAACAGCTGACTTCCCTGAACCTCTGGTATCTGGATACAGTGTCTTCTTGAGCTTTTTGAGTGCTATCAATGTAACTGCAAACAACTGATGATTTAAAATAACAGATCATTGATATTTATATTATTTATAGTTGCAATAACTGAGAAGACCGTTTGTGTGACTAAACCAAAATAGGATGGAATTTAGTCAGACCCCTATGTATCTCGGACATTAAAAATTCGGATTGTGTTCTGGATTTATCATTTGGATACTTGTGTAGTGGATGTTTATGATTTGTTGATATTGATTAGCTCATCTTTTCATGGGATTTCATTGGTGAGTATGAATTTGTCTCACTTTTAGAGGAAAGTCTGAAGTGAGCAGATGTTCAATTCTGTTTCTGTCATTTTAAAAGTTTTTTTTACCTAAGGTCTGCAATATTGGTAATGACTGAAGATAACATTGCACAGTGATGGCTTGTTTTATATTAGGCGATGACCTACTTTCAGACATTTGCGGACAATTTCGACCTGCTAACAGCTGATTGGCTGAAATAAAAGTGACTTCTTTCTGATTGGTTAAAGAAATTCAGCGAAAATAAACTAAGTTCGAAAACAAAGTTTTCTGGTATTTTATCAGTATCTTAATAAAAAACAAGAGCACCGCCTTGCGGGTGCTGACGCTCATCTGATTTTTTTTGTATAATAGAAATATTGTCCTATCCATGATTTTCTAAGTCTAAAAAGGGCCATCACTCTTGCAAAAAGCAGGATAGAGTTATGTTTCTTGATGTACAGTGTCCACTTATGATGGTGAAAAACTGTTGCAAGTTTTAAAGCAATAGCTTTGATAGTTTATGAGAAAAGTTGACTTAAACATAATATTCAACCAAGAAAATGATTTTTCTAAGTCCAAAAAGGGCAATAATTATTGCAAAAAGCAGGATGGAGTTATGTTGCTTGCTGTACAGGGTCAGCTTATGATGGTGAACAAGAGTTGCAAGTTTTAAAGCAATAGCTTCGATAGTTTAAGAGAAAAAGTTGACCTAAACATAAAACTTAACCAAGAAATCTGATATTTTCTAAGTCCAAAAGGGGCCATAAATCTTGCAAAAAGCAGGATGGAGTTATGTTTCTTGCTGTACAGGGTCAGCTTATGATGGTGAACAAGTGTTGCAAGTTTTAAAGGAATAGCTTTGATAGTTTAGGATAAAAGCTGACCTAAACATAAAACTTAACCAAGAAAACTGATTTTCTAAGTCCAAAAGGGGCAATAATTCTTGCAAAAAGTAAGATGGAGTTATGTTTCTTGATGTACAGGGTCTGCTTATGATGGTGAACAAGTATTCCAAGTTTCAAAGCAATAGCTTTGATAGTTTAGGAGAAAAGTTGACCTAAACATAAAACTTAACCAAGAAATCTGATATTTTCTAAGTACAAAAGGGGCCATAAATCTTGCAAAAAGCAAGATGGAGTTATGTTTCTTGCTATACAGGGTCAGCTTATGATGGTGAACAAGTATTCCAAGTTTCAAAGCAATAGCTTTGATAGTTTAGGAGAAAAGCTGACCTAAACATAAAACTTAACCAGGCAACGCCGACGCCGACAACCGCTCAAGTGATGACAATAACTCATCATTTTTTTTCAAAAAATCAGATGAGCTAAAAAGACTCTTCATAGAAGAAATTATCATATTATGTAATATTTCATATTTGAAATAGTTATCCACCATTTGTAATACGTCTGAATGAACGCTATATGGCAAAATGGGCATTTCTATTAAAAATGTTTCGTAACGGATCACGCATTTCAAAGCCGTATATTTCAATGAAATGATGGCCAATTGTGCCATAAATGCAATTTTGCAATGCCAGTACTATTACATTTATGAAAATATGAAAAGTTTGGTGCAATTTTATTGATTTCTTAGATATCTGTATAGGCATTTTCTTGTTTCTGTTTGATTATGGATTTAGAATTGAATATAAAGGCATGTTCTCTTTCATTTTGGCTTCATCCTTTTGACACGATCTTATTTATATTTCAGAACTACAATAACAGAGCTATTTTCTTTCAGGCAGGGTAGACTACAACTGAAATAAAGAGGGCGGCTTTATGGCATGCATGCCATTGTTTTGGTGCAATGTTACTTTGAAGGAAATACTAATAACAGTTTATGAACGGGTCATTATTGTAAACAAGAGGACCATGATGGTCCTGAATCGCTTACCTGTTCCCACATGACCAAGTTTTAAGTATGACATTGTTTTTTCTATTATTTGACATAGTGACCTAGTTTTAGAGCTCATGCGACCCAGTTTTGAACTTGACCTAGATATCATCAAGATAAAAATTCTGACAAATTTTCATGAAGATCCATGAAAAATATGTCCTCTAGAGAGGTCCCAAGGTTTTTCTATTATTTGACCTATTGACCTAGTTTGACGAAGGTATGTGATTCTGTTTTGAACTTGACCTAGATATCATCAAGGTGAACATTCTCACCAATTTTCATGAAGATCTCATGAAAAATATGGCCTCTAGAGAGGTCACAAGGTTTTTCTATTTTTATACCTACTGGCCTAGTTTTTGACCGCATGTGACCCAGTTTCAAAACTGATGTAGATATCATCAAGGTGAACATTCAGACCAATTTTCATGAAAATCCATTGAAAAATATGGCCTCTAGAGAGGTCAAAAAATTTTTCTAATTTTAGATCTACTGACCTAGTTTTTGACCGCAGTTGACCCAGTTTCAAACAATCTAGATATCATCAAGATGAACACTCAGACCAACTTTCACAAAGTTTTTTTATTATTTGACCTGCTGACCTAGTTTTTGACGGCATGTGACCCAGTTTCAAATTTTACCTAGATATCATCAAGGTGAACATTCTGACCAATTTTCATGAAGATCCATTCAAGGGTATGACCTCTAAAAAGATCACAAGGTTTTTCTATTTTAAGACCTATTGACCTAGTTTTTGATTGCAGTTGACCCAGTTTCAATCTTGACCTATATATCATCAAGATAAACATTCAGACCAACTTTCATACAGATCCCATGAAAAATATGGCCTCTAGAGAGGTCACAAGGTTTTTTCATTATTTGACCTACTGACCTACTTTTTTGAAGGCATGTGACCCACTTTCAAACTTGACCTAGATATCATCAAGATGAACATTCTGACCAATTTTTATGAAGATCCATTTACAAGTATGGCCTCTAGAGAGGTCACAAAGTTTTTCTATTTTTAGACCTACTGACCTAGTTTTTAACCGCACATGACCCAGTTTCGAACCTGACCTAGATATCACCAAGATGAACATTCAGACCAACTTCCATACAGATCCCATGAAAAATATGGCCTTTAGAGAGGTCACAAGGTTTTACTATTATTTGACCTACTGACCTAGTTTTTGAAGGCACGTGACCCAGTTTCGAACTTGACCTAGATATCATCAGGATAAACATTCTGATTAATTTTCATGAAGATCTTGTGAAATATGATTATGGCCTCTAGAGAGGTCATAAGGTTTTTCTATTTTTAGACCTAGTGACCTAGTTTTTGACTGCACCTGACCCAGTTTCGAACTTGACCTAGATATCATCAAGGTGAACATTCTGACCAATTTTCATAAAGACCCCATGAAAAATGTGACCTCTAGAGTGGTCACAAGCAAAAGTTTACGGACGGACAGACGACGGACGCTGCACGATCACAAAAGCTCACCTTGTTACTTTGTGACAGGTGAGCTAAAAATCGACAATACAGATAAGCATTTTCTTTGGAAGAAAGTATGTGGCCCTAAAAAGGGCCGTTTTATATAGCAAATGCAAATAACGCACTTAAGCACGTTCACCACGGATGCGGTATTTTATATATATGTACTAATGTGTTTCTTTACTTGGTAACTATCCTTGTTACATATCACTTTGCCTTCTGGTATTGTGATTTTTGGCAATTGTTATGTTAGGCGTTTGGGAGTATATTGTAGGGGGAATTTGGGTCGGGGTCGCGTTCATTTTGATGGTGTGGGGTGGTCGGAGGGTTATGGGTTGGTTGTAGTATGGAAACTTCTTACAGTATTTTAGGATTGAATCCAAGCTTTGTTATCATTCATATTGGAGGGAATGACCTCGACCATGGGGCTACTCCTCAGGAAGTTTTTGGTATGTTGAGGGATGTGGTTTTGCTCTTGCACGATGGGGGGGTTCAGGTTAGGGTAGTCGAGGTGACGCAGAGGAGTCACAGGGCCCTGAATCGTATGTTGCAGCGGCTTCTCGGTAGGGAGTTTATTAGGCTGAGTGGGATAATTTATCCGAATGATTTCAGTGGTGATATGGTACATTTAAACACCTGGGGTATGCGCAAGTATTATTTTTTGCTTTTACGTGTCACTGCTCATGTGTAATGTGGGTGTACATCGCCTAAAAAAAAACAACAAAAAAAACAAAACAAATAAACAAACACGTTTCCCCTGAGATTATATTATATTTTTATATAGCAAATGCAAATAACGCACTTAAGCACGTTCACCACGAATGTGGTATTTTATATATATGTACTAATGTGTTTCTTTACTTGGTAACTATCCTTGTTACATATCACTATGCCTTCTGGTATTGTGATTTTTGGTGATTCTTTTATTAGGCGTTTGGGAGTATATTGTAGGGGGAATTTGGGTCGAGGTTGCTTTCATTTTGATGATGTGGGGGGTTGGAGGGTTATGGGTTGCAGTATGGAAACTTTTTACAGTATTTTAGGATTGAATCCAAGCTTTATCATTCATATTGGGGGGAATGACCTCGACCATGGGGCTACTCCTCAGGAAGTTTTTGGTATGTTGAGGGATGTGGTTTCGCTCTTGCACGATGGGGAGTTCAGGTTAGGGTAGTCGAGGTGACGCCGAGGAGCCGTAGTCCTGCAACCTACGAGCAGGACCACAGGGCCCTGAATCGTATGTTGCAGCGGCTTCTCGGTAGGGAGTTTATTAGGCTGAGTGGGATAATTTATCCGAATGATTTTAGTGGTGATATGGTACATTTAAACACCAGGGGTATGCGCAAGTATTATTTTTTGTTTTTACGTGTCATTGCTCATGTGTAATGTGGGTGTACATCGCCTAAAAAAAAAAAACAAACAAAAAACAAATAAACAAACACGTTTCCCTGAGATTATATTATATTTTTATATAGCAAATGCAAATAACACACTTAAGAACGTTCACCACGGATGCGGTATTTTATATATATGTACTAATGTGTTTCTTTACTTGGTAACTATCCTTGTTACATATCACTATGCCTTCTGGTATTGTGATTTTTGGCGATTCTTTTATTAGGCGTTTGGGAGTATATTGTAGGGGGAATTTGGGTCGAGGTTGCGTTCATTTTGATGATGTGGGGGTCGGAGGGTTATGGGTTGTAGTATGGAAACTTTTTACAGTATTTTAGGATTGAATCCAAGCTTGGTTCTCATTCATATTGGGGGGAATGACCTCGACCATGGGGCTACTCCTCAGGAAGTTTTTGGTATGTTGAGGGATGTGGTTTCGCTCTTGCGCAACGGGGAGTTCAGGTTAGGGTAGTCGAGGCGACGCCGAGGAGCCATAGTCCTGCAACCTACGAGCAGGACCACAGGGCCCTGAATCGTATGTTGCAGCGGCTTCTCGGTAGGGAGTTTATTAGGCTGAGTGGGATAATTTATCCGAATGATTTTAGTGGTGATATGGTACATTTAAACACCAGGGGTATGCGCAAGTATTATTTTTTGTTTTTACGTGTCATTGCTCATTTGTAATTTGGGTGTACATCGCCTAAAAAAACCCCCAAAAAAACAAATAAACAAGAGGGCAAAAATGGCCCTATATGGCTCACCTGTTATCATTGCACTTAAGGACAAGAAGGTCAAATCAAAGGCCTGAAGGGCCTGAGTCGGCTAATGATTGATGTACTGACAGTATAGTCTACCAGTTTCAGTTTGTTTTTAGTTTTTTTCTTAAAATTTCATAACACAGCTCGATATTTACCCAAAATATTATATCCGGATACGTTACACTTTTCTCCAGTTTCAACAATATATTTTACAAATTGTAATGATACGAAGACATTTAGCAGCAGTTGGCAGTATCTGACATTGAAGTTTACGGTTAAATTACCTCTTATTTAAATCTTTTCATAAAAAAGTTGTTTCGTTTCGTGAAAGCAGCCAAACATAGACGATCTACTTTCGATTTCAAAAAAATCTAAGTCCATGGGACAGGAACAACAAAGGGAAGAATTTAACCAAAATTAAAAAAAATTCTTACAACGAAGGTACAGATATGTCAAAATACAACAGTCCTAAAAATTGGAGGTACCATCAATGTTGTACTACAGAAAAGTGGTCTCGATAAAACATATGCTGCCATTAAAGCTAGGTATTATTGGCCTAGAATGTACTCCGATGTTGATGCTCATGTTACAGGGTGTGTCACATGTCAGCGGTCAAAACGCAGTTACGCAAATAATAAAGCACCATTACATCCATTACCAACTGCACCGCATCCATTTTCACGCATTCACATGGATATTTTGGTCCCTCTGCCAATTACTCAAACCAAATACAGGTACATACTAGTAATAGTTGATTCATTCTCTGGCTGGTGTGAATCTTTCCCATTATGTACTCAAGAAGCCAGTGAAATTGCCAAAATCCTGTATGAAGAGATATTTTGTAGGTATGGTGCTCCTGACATCATTGTCACTGATCGTGGGACTAACTTTCTGTCAAAACTTATCACTGCCATTTGTGAAAGTTTCAAGGTCAAAAGGCATCACACATCTGCATTTCACCCGCAAACTAACAGTGCAGTAGAGCGAGTTAATGGGACATTAGGTCAATCCCTTAGGTCTCTTTGCAATGATAACCAAGACAATTGGGCTGAATACCTTCCTTCCATTATGATGGCTTTCAGAAATGCTCAGTCTGTTACTACAGGTTTTACCCCTTATCAGGTCTTGTTTGGAAGACATGCGGATGCCAATTGACACCTCTTTAATACCTAGGGATGATCTTCCAATTTCTGTTAAAGAGCATGTGCAGCAGCTTTGTGGTAAGTTCAAGTTAACCAATACTCTGGTCAGACTTTACCGTGCTTGTCAGCAAGAAAGACAAAAGACCCTTCATGATAAGAGTGCAAAAGAACCTAACTTTTATGTTGGTCAACATGTCATGCTACGAAAGCAAAACTTCACAGCTGGTCTTTCAAAAAAGTTGTTACCCAAATATGAAGGTCCCTTTGAGATTATTCGTTTAGGTCCAAACCACACATACAAGGTGAAACAGATCTCCAATAGCAAGGTTCTTAAGACTCCAATTCATGCCAATAGGTTAAAACCTTTTTATTCAGCTGCTCCCCATCAGGTCAATAATGATAGTAACCCTATTCCAAATGCTCAACCTGATACTAACAATACAGATGTCGTAAATGATAGGAACAATGATCCTAAGGCATCTGATACTGTTGATGATGAAGCCCAAAATACCAGTGACAACAACACAGATTTAGGAACTGGTCAAACTGGCAATCCTGATCCACCCCATACTTATTGGGTAGAGAAAATACTAGGTTGCCAATATTATCGTGGTGAACTCCTGTACAAAGTTAAATGGGTTGGTTATGGTAGGAGACAGAGCACCTGGGAAAGGGCTCAAACTGTTCCTAAACAGATGAGAAAGGAATACCATGCCAAATATACTCTACAGGGTAAGGCAAGAAAAAGGTCTCCGATATTTAAGAGACAATAAGTATCATATTTTAGCACAAATGCCATTTACCTTTAAAAGAAAATGTTTTCTATTAGTATATTCCAAAGTCTTACAACTTTGTTCTTCCCATATAAAGCTTCGAGAAGACATTTGTTTCGCTGTTATTGCAGCACTATTGTAGTGAGTTTATTTTCAACAGGTTTAATATCTTGTCTTAGAGGGGCAATTTTTAGTAGTGGTTGAAAGCCACGAAATAGTGCTAGGCCAAAATGCCTTTTCTATGCTCAAGATGTCATTCCTAGGGTTAATGCTAATTCTACTTACAGGATACTTCCTGTTCTTGCTGTTGTTGGTGACCACTTGTTCTTCCAAAATGCTAGGGACAGTAATAGAACAACAGTTTTTTTTGTACTTATTTCCATTCGCAGCTATATTTCATATGATGCATTTGCTAATTGTGTCCAAGCTTTATCATCAATCATTGACTTTGATGATTTCAATTTATGCATTCATATAATTTGCACCATTCATATAGCCAGTTTCCTTGAAAATACGAATGGAATTTGTCTGCCATTAGGCATTTGCTTGTGTTTTGGTAAATTTGTGTGTGTTTCTGGACATCACAATTATGGAGTCAAATATTCCATATACAGTCTAACCTGTACTAACGGTCACCTCCGATCAGCTGTCACCTCCGTTCAGCGGCCATTTTATGACGCCCCCGACGGATTTTCGTCTATTTTATCACTTTATTCAGCGGCCACCTGCCGTCCGCGGCCAGCGGCCACCGAAATTGCCTCCCGACCGCCGTATTTTACCCCTTTCAGCGGCCATTTTTCTTCCAAAACAAATTATTTTTAGGCAATAATCGCCGAAGATACCCGATTTTGAGAAGCACGTGGTTGTTAAGTTTCGCGTGACTTCACCACAAGGACGACAAAATGACATGAGCTTCTCAATTAAAACTGATAACCAAAGGCGTAATGATCAAATGGCCAGTAATTATCGGCAATTAACGTGTCACCTCGTGTCAAATTTGTTGTTCACAGTTTGACCTCGGTTAAAGATAATACTCGATAACTAATTAGTAGCATAATATTTGTCATTTTTTATACTTCTGTCATCAAAATACTATTAAATTTATACGAAATTAATTGTTTGGAAAAAAATAAATAAACTACTCTATCTTTTACGGAACGTAACGGCAATCTTAGATTTAGCATAGACAATAAGCGCCGAGAGTAGCTTCCCTTACCAAAATGGCGAAAATTGTAAACAAACTTGTTTTGAAGTTGGAAAATTGTAACAATTTTTATAGTAAAAAAACCATGCCGGAGTTTTAGATTGCTAAGAATACCATTCGTATTGCGAAGGCAAATCACGTCATTGTATCCTGGTAAAATAATAATGGAAAACCCAAAAAGAAATGGGCCTAAAGGCTATAGACTGGTCAGAAGTCTGAAAAAATACAAATACTGGCTGCACCTCCGATCAGCGGTCACCTGGCTTAAGCGACCAAATTGTCTGCTTCCCTTGGCTGGCTGCTTAAGACAGGTTAGACTGTACAATCATTATGTGGAGCCTTACCAGTAGCATCTTGAATGCATGTTATACAATGAAAAGACAATGTGTAATTAACTTAATGAGAACATAGATTTCAACACTTGTGTCACAACAAACACTGACAATTGTCAGTTTCTGAGATTTTATATTAAATGGTATACCTAATATATCTATTTATACATGTATTATTATAACCGGACATTATCTCATCAACAACTCTTCATCAAAAAGGATCCTTGTATATACGCTTATTTGTTCTCATTCTTTTTCATGTTATTTATTATGTATGTGTATATAATTTCCATTTTTCATTAAATTCCAATGCTGGAGCATTGATTTTTTCAGGAGGGAAATTTCTTTCCCATAGATTGACTTAATTTTCAATGAATGTACTTAATTTTTGTTGTTGTATTTAAGATTTTGCTTTTCAATGTTTACTGTTGTAAATAATTATTATACTGATTTTATCCTCTTTATTCTCTTAAATGCAGATTAAATCTTAACACCATACAACTACCATATTATTAAATCATAATTACTACAGAAAAGCTTTCAAAATACATAATGCTGTGATTTTTAACAAAAGATTTTGTAATTGTCACCAGGGCTAATCTCTGCATGTAGAAGCGAGAAAAATTTATGTTTGTTGTTGTCTCTAAGAGCAACACTTGCTTCGATATAAAAAGCAGAAATTCACAGCAGAATTTACTTGAACATTCTGCTGTACAATAAATATATATTGAAGTAAACAATTTCTCGACTATTACAGTGTATCCACTATTACCAGGTGGACAATCAAGGAAAATAGTACATTCAGTTCAAATATACCATTTATATGGACAAATTATACAAACAAAATTAATTGACACAAGCGGTGTCAAAATATTAGCAACAAATCCTGCCTCAGCATCATGTCTTGGAATATAAGAGGAATGAAAACAGACCATTCTGTGAAATGCAATCAATTACAAAATTACCTAGACTCTTTAGCAAACCCGATAGATGTGATATGTATTCAGAAAACAAAACTAAAAACAAAAAATAAACCTTTCAAATTTAAGGGGTACCAGAAACCAATCAATAAATTATGCCCAGACGCGGAAGACTCAGCAGCAAGAGGTCTGTGCATTTATTTGAGAAATCGAATCACATTTAAAGAAAAAGAAATCAGATATAGTGCATCAGCAGAAACATAATAGCAGTCGCTATTATAGGCAAAAACGAAAAATATCATATTTACAATTATTATGCTAAAAATAGCAGAAGTAACAATTATACTGTTCATTTTCTTTTTTTAAATACTTTCTGCACCTTTCAAATTATGGAATATCTGCATGTTTTACCACCAATTCGATGATTTTGGTAATTTTAGCTAATAAAATAGGTTTTTGGTCGGATGATACTAGGCTAGGTGGGGTGTTGTTGCCATTATTTGAGGGTATGGATGCCTTTAGTCCTCTGGGACCTTGCTTTGTATCATCCTTGGTATGCATCCAACATCCAGCTCATATCATGATCTATTCTTTGGAGGGGAGAAAGTTATAGTAGACTGTCGGCAAAGTGTGGGACCTGTCTTTCAGTTGGATGCATACTTGACCGTACCTTTAATTATTATCCTTTCTTTAAGATATTAGTATTTGCATAATTTAAGTAAAGAAAATCCAATTAATACTTATATGGTATGAGACAGCCATTTAGTACGTTGAGCTTAAGCCGAAAAACGGATAGTAAATTTACCAATCATGCCATAGGAGACAAGTGCTCTCAGCCAATCAGAGAGCTCCTTTCATCCGCCATGTTTAGTATGATAATGTAAAAAATGGAATTAGAATTGATTCAAAAACTGGGTATCAATTCAACAGTATATTTTAGCCTTATTGTTTTAGTCAACCTTATCAGTTCTTTTTCTAATTTATTGTTTTATGTGTTATGGATTAGAGTCACTTGCTAAATAGTGATTCTTGTGACTAATTTAGTCAATTTGATACCCGATTTTTCATATTATTTTCACTCAACTTTTTTGATTTCTAAGGTGTGAAAATTTTTATTACACCTTCTTTGTTATGATCTGTTTGTCAGTAGTTACTCAATTTGTCCACATAGTATATAATGACATATTTTAGCTGACTTATTCATTATCTCTTTGATAAACCATGGATCGAGCATTAGTGAAGTTACTGCGCCATACAGCTAACTCCGAGGGGTTGCCGAGGGTTTTGTGTCTTATGAACAGATCGTCAGCTTGTCCCGGTTCAGATGTCTCCAGGCACCTGAGTTGTTCCGGATTGTACGAGAAGATCGTAAAGGGTGGTTGGAGGTGCGGACTCATCCGTTTCTCCAAGTTAGGGCGGTTCAGGGGCACTCCATGCCAATTTGCCCTACAATGGAGGTGGTTCACCATCCCCCCCCCCCCCCCACGATGATCCATGGAACGGACAGTTGGGCCTGGGCCATAATACGACGGGATGGACTTCGTGTTATGAGAAGACAACATGTTCATGCTGCTGCCGCGCCGACAGCTCAAGCTGGTCTTCAGGCCAGCTCTACCATTCTAATATTCCTAGATAAATCTACCATTCTAATATTCCTAGATACCCATGCCATGGTTTCTTATGGCATGAGGATTCTTCGATCATTAAATGGTGTGTTGTTGACTCAGGGAGATCATGGACATGTGGTTTCAACCTAAAAACCATAATAACACAGCCCGTAAACACCCCATCAGAAAAAAACAACACCACATAGGACTACCATTAGTCACACCATACGGATTTAGGCCAGTTATTGATGCAAAGGGATACAGAACTTTAATTCCGGATCCATTCATGGTAGCTGAAAAACGCTACTGGTCTCTTAATGAAGAAAGGTGTTAAATTCTGAAACATCATAAGAACAAATAATATGAACATTTTGATAAATTGTAAATAATGACTTTAAATGATGTTGGGGCAAATAAACAAATAAATATTAGCAACAAATCCCGCCTCAGCATCATGTCGGAATGAAAACAGACCATTCTGTGAAATGCAATCAATTACAAAATTACCTAGACTCTTTAGCAAACCTGATAGATGTGATATGTATTCAGAAAACAAAACTAAAAACAAACAAGGCAGTCTGAAAGACAGCTAAATCCCCCGCCACTGCTATGGATAGTGAAAGGGTAAACCCTTGACCTTTAGCCGTGACCTTGACCTTGAACTGACATGGCTGACTCATGAATTCTGCAAAACATTTTGATGAGGTGATCATTTGACCCAAGTTTCATGAAAATCCTTCAAGGGGTTTAGGAGATACAGAGCTCTAACCTTTGACCTTGAGTTGTGACTTTGACCTTGAGTTGACATGGCTGACTCATGAGTTCTTGATGAGGTGATCATTTGACCCAAGTTTGATGAAAATCCTTCAAGGGGTTTAGGAGATATGTACAGAGTGAACATAAAATGGAAGGATCAAACCTTTGACCCTAAGTTGTGACCTTGACCTTGAGCCAGCATGGCTGAGTCATGGGTTCTGCACATTGTCTTGATGAGGTGATCATTTGACCCAAGTTTTATGAAAATCCTTCAAGGGGTTTAAGAGATATAGAGCGGACACAAAATGGAAGGATCAAACCTTTGACCTTGAGTTGTGACCTTGACCTTGAGCCAGCATGGCTGACTTATGGGTTTTGCACATCGTCTTAATGAGGTGATCATTTGACCCAAGTTTTATAAAAATCCTTCAAGGGGTTTAGGAGATATAGAGCAGACACAAAATGGAAGGCTCAAACCTTTGACCTTGAGTTGTGACCTTGACCTTTAGCCGACAAGGCTGACATGGGTTCTGCACATCGTCTTGATGAGGTGATCATTTGACCCAAGTTTTATGAAAATCCTTCAAGGGGTTTAGGAAATATGAAGCGGACACGAAAGTGTTACGGACAGATGGAAGGATGGACGGAGACCATTCCTATAACCCCCCACCACTTGTGGCGGGTGGCGGGGAATTAAAAATAAACCTTTCAAATTTAAGGGGTACCAGAAACCAATCAATAAACTAGAAATGCTTTTGTAAAAAAGCGCATATCTCCCCCAATGCAAAGTCCTATAGGCAAGAAGTCAATAGGGGTCAGGAGCGAAAGTCGAAGAGACACTGATGGTTGGCTGCAAAAGGGATCATCTACTTGGCATGTCCAGTCATCCCACTAAATTTCAACACTCTTGGCCTAGTGGTTCTCAAGTCACTGTTCAGGCTCCTGTGACCTTGACCTTTGATCAAGTGATCTCAAAATAAATAGGGGTCATCTACTCTGCATGTCCAATCATCCTATTAAGTTTCAACATTGTAGGTCAAGTGGTTCTCAAGTTATTTCCAAAAAATGATTTTACATGAACAGGCCACTGTGACCTTAACCTTTAATACACTGACCCCAAAATCAATAGGGGTCATCTACTCTGCATGTTCAATCATCCTATGAAGTTCCAACATTCTGGGTCAAGTGGTGTGGTTCTCAAGTTATTCATCAGAACTGGTTATCAATGTTCAGGCCTCTGTGACCTTGACCTTTAACGGAGTGACCCCTAAAACAATAGGGGTCATTTACTCTGCATGAACAATCATCCTATGAAGTTTCAACATTCTGGGTTCAGAGGTTCTCAAGTTATTGATTGGAAATGGTTTTCCATGTTCAGGCCCCTGTGGCCTTGACCTTTAACAGAGTGACCCTAAATTCGTTAGGGGTCATTTACTCTGCATGACCAATCATCCTATGAAGTTTCAACATTCTGGGTCAAGTGGTTCTCAAGTAACTGACCGGAAATGGTTTTCAATGTTCAGGCCCATGACCTTGACCTTTCACAGAGTGACCCCAAAATCGTTAGCGGTCATCTACTCTGCATGACCAATCATCCTATTAAGTTTCAACATTCTGGGTCAAGTGGTTCTCAAGTTACTGACCGGAAATGTTTTTCAATGTTCAGGCCCCTGTGACCTTGACCTTTAATGGAGTGACCCCAAAATCAATAGGGGTTATCTACTCTCCATGACCAATCATCCTATGAAAGTTTCAACATTATGGGTCAAGTGGTTCTCTAGTTATTGATCAGGAATGGTTTCCATGTTCAGGCCTCTGTGACCTTGTGGACCTTGTCCTTTGATGGAGTGACCCCAAAATCAATAGGGGTCATCTACTCTTCATGACCAATCATCCTATGAAGTTTCAACATTCTGGGTCAAGTGGTTCTCTAGTTATTGATCGGAAATGGTTTTCAATGTTCAGGCCCCTGTGACCTTGACCTTTGACGGAGTGGACCCCAAAATCAATAGGGGTCATCTACTCTTCATGACCAATCATCCTATGAAGTTTCAACATTCTGGGTCAAGTGGTTCTCTAGTTATTGATCGGAAATGGTTTTCAATGTTCAGGCCCCTGTGACCTTGACCTTTGACGGAGTGACCCCAAAATCAATAGGGGTCATCTAATCTTCATGACCAATCATCCTATGAAGTTTCAACATTCTGGGTCAAGTGGTTCTCTAGTTATTGCTCGGAAATGGTTTTCAATGTTCAGGCCCCTGTGACCTTGACCTTTGACGAAGTGACCCCAAAAACAATAGGGGTCGTCTACTCCAGCAGCCCTACAACCCTATGAAGATTGAAGGTTCTAGGTCAAATGGTTATCCAGTTATTGCTCGGAAATGAAGTTTGACGTACGTACGGACGGACGGACGGACAGGGCAAAAACAATGTCTCCTGGGGGAGACATAATTATGCCCAGGTGCAGAAGACTTAGCAGCAGGAGGTCTGTGCATTTATTTGAGAAATCGAATCACATTTAAAGAAAGAGAAATCAGATATAGTGCATCAGCAGAAACATCAGCAGTCACTATTATAGGCAAAAACGAAAAATATCATATTTACAATTATTACGCTAACAAGAGCTGTCCATAAGACAGCCAAGCTCGACTATTCGAAATATTGTCCCAGAAGCAGGAAATTATTACCCAAAATGTTAAATATCAAAAGAGTTTTAAGTTCAAAGGGGGAATAATTTGACCAAAATGCATATGGGACTTGTTGCTATCAACTAGTTTTATAACCCTGAAGACACAGGTGAAGTTTCAATTCAATATCTGCATTAGTTTTGAAGATAGTAACTTGCATGTAAAACCTTAACCAGAATTTTCTAAGTCCAAAGGGGGGCATAATCTTCCCAAAATACATGTCAGAATTATGGGACTTGACCCAGTGAGGTTGGTTATTGACCTAGAAAAAGAAAAAATAAGTTTCAAATCTATATGCCTTTTAGTAATAGTTGTATGTACTTGCACGCAAAACTTTAACCAGAATTTTCTAAGTCCAAAATGGGGCATAATTTGGCCAAAATGAAGGTCAGAGTTATGGGACTTGCTGCTATCAACTAGTTTTATAACCCCGAAGACACATATGAAGTTTCAATTCAATATCTGAATTAGTTTTGGAGATAGTAACTTGCATGCAAAACGTTAACCAGAATTTTCTAAGTCCAAAATTTACTCAGTGAGGTTGGTAATTGACCTAGAAAAAGAATAAATAAGTTTCAAAGCTATATGCCTTTAAATGAAAGCTGTATGTACTTGCATGCAAAAACTTAACCAAGGTGTGACGCCAACGCCGACGCCAGGGTGAGTAGAATAGCAAGACTATTCTTTGAATAGTGGAGCTAAAAATAGCAGAAGTAACAATTATACTGATATGTCGAATTTATCTACAAATCTAGATGAAAACACAATAACTTTAACTTAAAACACACATGCTGAAACCCAGAAGGCGATAACACATTTCGCAGTGATCATCTACCAATAATCACAGAAATAAAAGCTAAAATACAACCTGAAAATATAACCTTACTTGAAAAATGGTTAGTAGATAAGACTAAGGATAATCAATGGTCGGAATTCAGGCATCTCTGCTTACAAGAATTAAGTTATAACATTCTAGACATTCCCATAGATGATAATTTTAATGAATTCTTAAATTAACTACAATATATCTTAAGCAAAACTATCCCAAAATCAAAATCCAGAACGGTCAAGTCAAAAACACTGAAAAACTGGTGGAATCCCGACTGCACACAAGCAATTAAACACAGGGAAAAGTGCAGGCGGAACTATAAAGTAGATAAAACACCCCTTAAATATGAACTATGGAAGACAGTCAGACGCGATGCCAAAAACACTATCAAAATAGCTAAATGAGAATTTTGGGAAGAATTCTGTAGTAAAATAACTCACAAAACTAACTAAGGAACTATGGGAAAAGTCAAAGGCAGTGAACCGAAATCATGCCTTGCTTTTATGATCAATAACACAGTTATAACTGACCAAAAAAAAAAAGTAGACGCTCTGGTCAATCAATATGCTGTGGCAAGTAGTAATGAAGGGTACAGTCAAACCTTCATTAACAGAAAACAAGCTGAAGAGAAAGGTCATCTATAAACTTATAGAGAAGGAACCACAATTTACAGAAATACACTATAATGCTGATTTTACGTTATTTGAACTAGAAAAAGCACTATCAAACTGTAAATCTGGGGCCCCGGGGGAAGACCTTATTCACTATAAAATCCTTAAAAATCTCCCAACAGAATCAAAAGCGACACTGCTACAGCTATTTAACCAATCCTGGAAAGAGGGTAAAACACCCAGTAGTTGGAGCAAAGCAATCATTAAACCACTTCTTAAGCCTAACAAAGATAAAAATGATCCAGCCTCCTACAGACCAATATCACATCAACTTCTACAAAATTGATGCAAAAAATGATAAAACCACGTCTGTGCTCCTACCTAGAAAAAGAAAACATTCTTTCCCTCTACCAATCTGGTTGCAGGGCCAATCACTCATGCGAAGACAACTTGACCAGATTAGAAGCAGACTGCAAGTGGGCCCAAATACAAGGCAAATACTAGCAGTGTTCCTCGATCTAAGTAACGCATTCCATAAATTATGGAATGGAGGGGCTCTTACATATCATAAATCAATAAACATAAGGGGCAGAATGCTCAGATGGATTAAAGACTTCCTACAAAACAGATTAATAAAAGTCAAGTTTAACAGAACCTTTTCAGAAATAGTAGAGAAGATAAATGGCTGTCCTCAGGGTAGTGTATTAAGCCCAACAATTTTCAGTTTACTGATGAATACGTTTGATGATTGCATAAAGAAACTCAATTCTACTCATAGCACTAATCACGCTAATATCTCTCAGTTCGTAGATAATTCTGCCACTTGGGTAATCTCGGGAACAGCTAAAGAAGCAGTTAATAAAACACAATCGGTTCTTGATGCAATCACCGTTATGGTATTGCGCAAGGTGTAAGCTGCGTATTTCTGAGCTCCTAAGTTTTGACTGTTTTCAAGTATTTCTGATTTATGTAGAATATTGAAATTTTGCAGTTGTGTGCAGAAAATAGCTAGGATTGTGTTTTTGTGTTTACTTCTTGGATTCATTGTGTGCTACATTGCTACAAATAAGAACTCCTTGCGACTTTCAGTCGTATACAGGCCACCACCATCAGAAAAGAACGGTTTCAGTACTAATGAATTCCTTCAGCAGGAATGGCCTCTGTTTCTTTCAAAATAAGCTACAATTGGCAAGCCAATAGTTATTGTTGGCGACTTAAACTTTCATCTAGACATACCTACGGATTGTGACGCTTCCAAGTTCAACAGCTGTCTAAAAACATTCGATATGGAACAACATGTTCGGGGACCAACACATGTTGCAGGACATACTTTGGATGTTCTTATCACAAGAGACCTTGAAAATATTGTATCAAATATAGGAGTTACTGACCCAGGACTCCCTGATTCTGATTGGAAGATATCAGATGACCATTTCGCTATGGTATTTCATATTCAAGAAGAAAAACCTGCTTCAATAAAGAAAACTGTAACCTTCCAAAAGTTGAAATCCACCGACATTGAATCATTTAAAAATGAAATAAAATCTTTGGAGATTCTTGACACAAACACTTTAATATCTGATGTTGACGAGCACATGGAATTAGTAAACAACAGTTTGATATCACTCGTTGACCAGCACACCCCTTGGCTTAGTAAAACAATAGTGCTTAGACAGACTTGTCCATGGTATAATGAAGAACTACACGAAGCCAAACAATTGAAATGAAAACTTGAACGCAAATGGAGAAAAGCAAATCTGACAGTGAATCCTGGGATATACAGAAATCACTGTGCTTCTGTGAATAAACTGCTGAAACAAACACGTGTAAATTTCTACTCTGAAAAAATAGTCCTGCGGACGAGATCAGAAAACTTTATTCAAAGTGACAAAGAATCTTCTTGGTAGAGACGAGGAGGCCGTGCTGCCAACATCTTCTTCTTCCAAAGAACTAGCGCAAACTTTCAGCGACTTCTTCATCGATAAAATTGATGGAATTAGAAATAAAATTAGGTCAGAAATTGCCCATAGAGAGAAATCTTTGTTACCCGGAGCAAACAAAAACATTGCATATGTGTCTCTAAATGTAATTAAATGTAGATTATACATCTCCATCAAATCATGGATCAAAATCACAAAAACACTTCTGTTGATTTGCAGCTGATATTAACAATAGGCGATGGCAACTGTCTGTTAATGCATTGTCTATAGATCAGTCTGTGTGGAAACGAATCCTGAGCACTGAAATTAGAGTACAAACTTGCATTAAAAAGGCACTAAACCATAATTATTAGGCAGAAATGCCTATAGCAAAAGACTTTGTTACGCTCCACATCATTTGATGAAGCTACACTTACCTGTGCTACTGGTCATGTGCTTATTCAAATGCCCTGACTATTGAAGCTGCAGCGCAAACTTTAAAAAGGAGAATATTTGCAAGGTATTCATTTGTAAATAGTCTGAAAGACTTTCAAGCCAGAATGTTAAATAGGACACATGAAGGTAGACATGGTAATGAAAATAATTTTCCACAGAGTATAATGTGGACATGAAATGGCCCGCATAGCGGCAGAATTTGGTTGCCATACCATTTTGTGTGGCTGGCAGTTTTTGATACTCAATCGGAACACCTAAAGTCACCTGATGGCTCGGAAATTACAAGTACATGCATCTTCAAAACCAAATGAGAAATTTGATGAGATGGCATCATTCTGATCAGTCACATATTGATTCAAATATAATAATGAGTCATTCAATGGGAGTCCTGAGAGTAGATTCAATAAACAATTTAGTACCGATACCAAGGAGCCTGACAAAAACTTAGAAAAAGTCGACAATCTGGGCTCTGAAAACAATTCTGGCATATCAAATACTTGTTCTAACACAAATGATGACAGTGTCACAAGCAGATTGATTCCCAATACACTGCCCGATTGTAAGCTTATGGCGCTGGCAGGTATGTTAAACATTCTAATAAGTGATTACAAAGCATTGATAAAGTACCCAGTGGCAGCGAAGAAAATGTGTACATAGTACTTGGTAACACTGAAAATTTGGAATGGATTAGTAATAAGAAGCCTCCACAATATTGGGATGACTGTGGGGTTTGGCATTACAGAAAAGCTAGAAATGTTAAAACTAAATCAGATACGTACCATCCCTGCCAAAGCATAGTAGAGGAAGGACTGGTGTACCTAGAACATAGGGAAAAGGGTGCTAAATCTCAAACTTTTAGACCCGTAACCTGCACATTCAGAGATAGTTACTGTACAAAGGTATTACACAGTTCTGAAATGCAAGACAGATTACAACAAGAGCTGTCACAGGTGAGCTAAAAACAAGAGCTGTCACAGGAGACAGCGCGCTCGACTATTTTGATGCTGGATAGTGAAACTGGGCACATCTGAGGAAACTAGAGCTGTCAATGGAGTGTTTAATGACTCCAATTGTGGATGAAGATATTGCACAATAGCCTGAGTCTATGTCAAAAATATCAACTTAAAGTAAATAAGAGAGGTAAAGATAAAATGTATTAAAACACTATATAAGTATATCCTAAGCAAAAAGGGGCATAATTCATTAAATATTGGTGCCAGAGTTATGCACCTTGTGTCATATGGTGTGGGTGATGATGTTGAAGAACTATTTTAAGTTTGAATCAAATCCATTCAGTAATAACAGAGACAGAGTGAAAGTGCATCAAAACTTAGTCAAAACTAAAATTCTAAGTAAAAAGAGGGAATAATTAATGAAAAATTGGTGCCAGAGTTATGCACCTTGCATCATATGGTGTGGGTGATGATGTTGAACAACTATTTTAAGTTTTAATCAAATCCATTAAGTAATAACAGAGACAGAGTGAAAGTGCATCAAAACTTTAACCTAAAATTCTAAGTAAAAAGGGGAAATAATTCGTGAAAAATTGGTCCCAGAGTTATGCACCTTGTGTCATATGATAAGGGTAATGATGTTGAACAATTGTTTACATTTGAATCAGATCAATTCAGTAATAACAGAGATAGAGTGAAAGTGCATAAAACTTTAACCTGAAATTCTAAGTAAAAAGGGGGAATAATTCATGAAACAAGAGCTGTCACTAAGGGTGATAAATGCCCCCGCAGTACCTTGACCTTTGACCTGGTGACCCCAAAGTCAGTAGGGGTGGTCTACTCAATAAGTACTATCAGCATGTGAAGTTTGAAGGTCCTGGGTGAAGTGGTTCGCGAGTAAAGTGCCTTCATGCAAAAAGTTAACGTTGGCCCCTGTGACCTTGACCTTTGACCTGGTGACCTCAAAGTCAGTAGGGTTGGTGCACTCATAAAGTACTATCAGCATGTAAAGTTTGAAGGTCCTGGGTGCAGTGGTCCGCGAGTAAAGTGCCTTCATGCAAAAAGTTAACGTTGGCCCCTGTGACCTTGACCTTTGACGTGGTGACCCCAAAGTCAGTAGAGGTGGTGTACTCAATAAGTACTATCAGAAGATTGAAGGTCCTGGGTGAAGTGGTTCGCAAGTAAAGTGCCTTCATGCAAAAAGTTAACGTTGGCCCCTGTGACCTTGACCTTTGACCTGGTGACCCCAAAGTCAGTAGGGGTGGTGTACTCAATAAGTACTATCAGCATGTGAAGTTTGAAGGTCATGGGTGCAGTGGTTCGTGAGTAAAGTGCCTTCATGCAAAAAGTTAACATTGTGACTAACGAACGAACGAACGAACTAACGGACGGACAGTTGAAAACTAATATGCCTCCCTTCGGGGGCATAAAAATGGTGCCAGAGTTATGCACCTTGCGTCATATGGTGTGGGTGATGATGTTGCAATCTATTCAGTAATAACAGAGACAGAGTGGAAGTGCATCAAAACTTTAACCTAAAATTCTAAGTAGAAAGGGGAAATAATTCATGAAAAATTTGTCCCAGAGTTATGCACCTTGAGTCATATGATAAGGGTCAGGGCTTCGGAAATTTGCCAGTTTGTCGGTTTTGGACCGATTTTTGACTTTTCAGACCGATTCGTGAAGTGAAAAAACGAAAAAAATCGGTCCCGTAAAAATGGAGAAAAGTATAAATTTCGGTCTGAAAACTCAATACACGATCACCTGCCAAGCAGGAAATTGTTGGTCACACCCTCAGATAATCAATAAACGTGTTAAACGGTCTGATTGTCACCTTGATAATCGGTCCGTAATTAGCACGTGACGCAATCAGTGCTCGCGCCGCACATCCTTTTATGTTTGCAGACAGCCGACTGCAATGAATTAAACATTTTTGACTGGTTTCCAAATGTTTCTGACTGGATCCAAATCCTTTCGACGGGGATCCACTTCTTTTATTTAGAATCCAACGGATGGTTTATTTCAAAAGGCTATGTTTGATCATGGGTAAAAAACAAATGGTCACTGCATTTAATGAGACATCACACGGGAAACCGATATAATTTTTATAATTACTTGTTTGTGAAAATTACATGATACATTTGTTGGGGCTCCAGTTGAAACAAGTGCAGAAAATCGTCTTTGCAACCCGACTGTACAAAAACAAAGAAAGAAAAAAAATGGACTGACAAACACGAGTGGCGCTGTTTATCAAATTGGTCTTTTAAAAAACGTTTCAAAACGAAATTTTGTTTACATAGGAAGAGAACATATAACTTAATAAAATGAAGTTGCTTATTGAAGTACAACGCCAGTGAAATGAAATATCCGTGGCCGTACAAAAAAAAAAAGAAGGAAAAAAAATGGACTGACAAATACGAATGATAAAGAAAACTGGAGTGGCACTGTTTATCAAATCGGTCTTTTAAAAAACGTTTCAAAATGAAATTTTGTTAACATAAGAAGAGAACATATAACTTAAAAAAAATATAGTTGCTTATTGAAGTACAACGCCAGTGAAATGAAATATCCGTGGCCAACCCATGTGACAAAATGGTACTACACATGTGGGAAATTCGATCTCAGCGTTCACATAACGTACACATTCGGTCCGCGGCAGAGTATTCTTAAAATACTGAGGATGTATAGCAGAGAATATGTGTCGTGTAATTCAATTTGACGCATTGTATTTTATAAAATTCAGTCAAAGAATGAGAAAACATCACAAATTATCTGCCGTGTATACGGTACTGAAGTCACATGCTTTAGACTAGTTAGATACACGGTGTATGCCTCGGTAATTTTATCCTTGCAAGTATTTTCTTGGAAAAACATCGAAATTTAAACAAAGTAACGATCACACATAACACTGAATAACTGTCTTCATTGTATAGTAACTCACGTTGACCGGTAACTCAGTTTTAATGCATGACATGCTTATTATCACGTTTTACAACTAGAAATGTGTCCATGGGACACAGATGCCCCCACTACATAACATTAGTCAGGGGCGAGAACTCCTACAATACTGAATGAATCCGGATGCGAAACCCCAGGTGCACAACTACAAATGCTGACCAACATTCCTGTAAAATTTGGTGATTCTAGGTCAAATACTTTTGGGGCTATGCGCGACACAACATTAAAATGACCAATTTTTTACTAAGTCAGGGGCCATAACTCCTACAAGACTGGATGAATCCGGATGCGAAACCCCAGGTGCACAACTACATATGCTGACCAACATGCCTGTAAAGTTTTGTGACTCTAGGTCATATACTTTTGGAGCTAGGCACGACACAACATTAAAATGACCAATTTTTACAAAGTCAGGGGCCATAACTTCTACATGACTGCATGAATCCGGACGTGAAACCCCAGGTGCACAACTACACATGCTGACCAACATACCTGTAAACTTTGGTGATTCTAGGTCAAATACTTTTGGAGCTATGCGCGACACAACATTAAAATAACCAATTTTTTACTAAGTCAGGGGCCATAACTCCTACATGTCTGGATGAATCCGGACGCGAAACCCCAGGTGCACAACTACACATGCTGACCAACATGCCTGTAAAGTTTTGTGACTCTAGATTATATACTTTTGGAGCTAGGCACGACACAACATTAAAATGACCAATTTTTACAAAGTCAAGGGCCATAACTTCTACATGACTGAATGAATCCGGACGCGAAACCCCAGGTGCACAACTACACATGCTGACCAACATTCCTGTAAAGTTTTGTGACTCTACGTCAAATACTTTCAGAGCTACGCGCGACACAACATTTTCGGAAGGATGGACGGACAAGAGCAAATCTATATGCCCCCCCCCCAAAGTGGGGGCATAAAAATGGTATATTGGTAATGCGGTGGGTGGGGTAGCGCCGATGTCAGGATTTTCGTTTCGGACCGATTGAGTTCTCAAAATATCCGGAGCCCTGATAAGGGTGATGATGCTGAACAACAATTTTAAGTTTGAATCAAATCCATTCAGTAATAACAGAGATAGAGTGAAAGTGCATCAAAACTTTAACCTGATAATCTAAGTGAAAAGGGGGGATAATTCATGAAATATTGGTGCCAGAGTTATGGCCCTCATGTCAGATGATGTGAATGATGATGAGGAATAAGTATTTCAAGTTTGAATCAAATCCATCAAGTAATTACAGAGATGAGTTGAAAAAAGAGAAAGTGCACCAAAACTTTAACCAAGGAAAGACGCCGACGCCAACGCCGAGTCGAGTAGGATAGCTCTCCTTATACTTCGTATAGTCGAGCTAAAAAGCAAGTGACTTGGATTGAAGGACTCCCGCAAACACTCTCTAAGAACAGAAGTATTGTGATAGTTGAATATACCAGTGTATATGACTACACTGAAGTACCTCATGGAAATGCGTATACATGTACATCATCATATTTCAGAACTGACCTTTGTTTGCACGTGACATCCTTAGGACACCGGGCACATTTTTATGCAGTCTTGCCAGACATAGGTATGTTTCTGACAACAAAGAAAATGACGTTACTCGACCTTCAGCTATTTCCGGAGGTAAAAGTTATAAGAGAAATAAAGAAAAATGTTGCAAATTTGAAACCAGTTGCAATATATGCAAAAATTACTGATTCCAAATTGAACACTTCAAAAGATCACCCTAGGGATTTAAAGCTGATTGAGAGTTTTCTTAGTATATTGTCGAAGTTCAAAAGTTATTTGTGTATCAAATTTAGTTGAAATTAATCAGAGCCTTCCAGTAGCTACCCACCATGGCGTCTCAATTCGTCATGCTTCTGGACTCAAGCTTGCTGCAAAAAAAACACGTTATTCAGATTCAGAAGCTGTAGAATGATAACAAATGTTTCCTACTGATAATCTAGAAACTGTTATCAGTACACTAAAAGTATACATCATCAATACTCATCAGGAACGAATAGTCAACTCCATGACTTTTAAGCTGGCCTTCAACTTCAAAATTCTCAGCTACGCCCCTTGAAAGAAGTGTTTGAGGTTTCATTCAGTTGGTATTATCATGGGAAATGAATTTGTGAGGAGACTTGTGAGGTTTCACTGCATTGATATTATTATGTGGAACAAATGAGAAGCTTCCAATCAGTTGTTATTATCATGGGGAAGAAAATCAGCAGGTATCATCACAGGATGGAGATGCATCACATTATCACATGGAAGGAATGCATTAGGTTTTATTCAGTCAATATTATTACAGAAAAAGAATGCTGATATCATTTGGAAGACTTGTGTTGGGTTTCATTTAGCTGATATTACCACAGGGAAGAATTGTGTGGATTCATTTAGCTGATATTACCACAGGGAAGAACTGTGTGGGGTTTCATTTAGCTGATATTACCACAGGGAAGAACTGTGTGGGGTTGCATTTAGCTGGTATTACCACAGGGAAGAACTGTGTGGGGTTTCATTTCAGGGCTCTTGTATGCCGATTTTTGGGGCCGAAATTCGGCCCCGTTTCCCCCTCGAAATAGTATTCCCCCCCCCCCCAAGTATAGAAAAATTCCCCCTCGAAAGAAAAAAAATTCAAGAAAAAAATCGATACCCGATAGTCTTAGGAGTGTCTCATAACTTAATGGGCCTGATAAAAGTTTTACTGATCCGTATAATACGCGCGTTTTTCAGTTCCCCGGATGCGTGTATGCAAAGTTACTTCCCTTTGAAAAAAAATGTTGCATAATGCAAAATCATACCGTAAAAAGATCATGGAAGCAACAGGGGCGAAATGCGCAAAGATAGATTTGCTTTTTAAGCAGCATGCCCTCAAAAAACAAACTACTGTCACGGACACCGCTGTTTCACCAGGGCCAGACATGCACGATCAGGTAGATACGATGAAGGGAAGCCCTGCTCCGGCTGCTGCTGAGACAATGTCCGTGGATACTGCTAGTGCTACCGATTATGACGATGACGTTAGTGTGAATAATTTTATATTAAACTCTGAATAATGTTTGCTAAGAAATATTTGACCTCAATTTAAATTTTTTGTTGTGTTGTGCATAAAGTAAACCTCAGAGAAAATATCAACTTCAAGGGCAAAACCAAGCCAAGGATCGAACCAGTCATATTCACATTAGTTGATATCTGTAATACTCAACTGACCTTAATTTAAGGGGTTATGATCAGATGTCATATCTCCAGAATGAATTCCCCCCTCCCTTGAAAACGGCGCGAAATTCCCCCCTCCAAGGGCCCCGGCCCCAATCCCCCAAAATGTAGAAAGGGCCCTGCATTTAGCTGGTATTACCACAGGGAAGAATTGTGTGGGGTTTCATTCAGCTGATATTACCACAGGGAAGAACTGTGTGGGGTTTCATTCAGCTGATATTACCACAGGGAAGAACTGAGTGGGGTTTCATTCAGCTGATATTACCACAGGGAAGAACTGAGTGGGGTTTCTTTTAGCTGATATTACCACAGGGAAGAATTGTGTGGGGTTTCATTTAGCTGATATTAGCCTGGGAAGCCGTTGATAATATTTTTGCTTTGTCAGAAGAAATAATACATAATATCTATGCATTAAAGACCCGACTTAATTTTGCGCTAATTAGTGTTAATTGGCATTCATCGAGTTTCTGATATTATCAACGCCTGTGGAAATCTGAAGGAGTTTCCATGTCACTACTGATTATCGATTTTCTATAATTAGCCTAATTAACATGTGATCATATAATGCGCTTGTTTGAAACGAAAACGAGGCAATGCTGCCGAAACTTCGTCAATTTTCTTAGATCACTAGGTCTGCATTTATATAACATCTTGATGGCTATGACGCAAACTTAAGTTTACTGACATATTTAAAAGTTATTACAACTTGCTGGAAAAGCTATGGGAGGTACAAACTGGTATTTGTCTATGACCCGGAAATGTTCGGAAACCTTCGGAAGTACACGATTCCAATCTGTTTTTTCCGTTAGAATTCCGTTTCTATTTTTAGCCTTGGATTATTGCTTTCAGAAGTTATCGTTCTTTATCAAACACCCGCATATTTCGGGTGTAATATAGGTGGCGCTGCGGTCGAAAAACAGGTTTCCCCAGGCTGTCAATTTGCAGGTAGAAAAAAGTTAGAAATTGTCAGACTGGATTCCCAGGCTAAGCTGATATTACCACAGGGAAGAATTGTGTTGGGGTTTCATTCAGCTAATATTATCCTAAAGAATTGTGTGATGTTTCATACAGCTAATATTATCACACTGAAGTAATGTGCAAGTAAATATTATCACAAGGACGGATTGTGTGAGATTTCATTCAGTAAATATTATCACAAGGACGGATTGTGTGAGGTTTCATTCAGTAAATATTATCACCAGGGGAGATTGTTTGAGATTTCATTCAGTAAATATTATCATATGGAAAGAATGCAAAAGGTTTTGCACAAGGTTTCATTCAGCTGATATTATAACAGGGAAGGAATGTATGAGGTTCTGAAAGAACAGTATGTTTCATTCCAGGGGTTTTTTTTCAGCCGTTTTTATAGCCGTTATTCGGCTATATTCCCAATGCCAAAAAGTATGTATTTTCACCAAAATGAGTGCAAAAATTCCCAATTCTGAAAAAAATTTCATCAAAATTGCACAAAAAATGACCAAATTATGGACAATTTTGTAATGGAAGTGTGTTAAAGAGGTTCTACAATGTGCAATGATAAGTGTATGAGAAAGTGCTTAAACACATACTTACTATATCTAAATATATCCCGATTTGGAACATTTACACGTCAAAATTCCCAATTTTAGGGGTATAGGCTATGTTCCCAAATTAGCCAGAAAAAACCCTGCATTCAGTTTCAGGTTTCATCATAGGGGAGAAATTTGTGAGGTTTCATTCAGCTGAGCTCAGTAATAGCCTAAAAACAAGCATGACTGTGAGAAGTTCAAACAAGAGGGCTATGATGGCCCAATATCACTCTCTGAGTCTATTTAAAGCATGTGCCCCCTGGAGCAGGGCCATTTTTAACCTAAGCAGGATAATTTGAACAATCTTGTTTATGGACTACTATATAATGCTTCATACCAATAATCAAAGTCCCAGGCCATGTGGTTTTGCACAAGAAGAGTTTCGCTATATAAATCATGTGGATCCCAGGGTGGGGGGATAATTTAAACAATCTTGGTAGCGGACCGCTAGGTGATGCTACATACAAAATATTAAAGCCCTAGGCTCTGTGGTTTTGGAAAGTTTTGCCCTGTATAAGTCTATATAAACTATGTGACCTCCAAGGTAGGGCCATATTTGACCCCAGTGGGATAATTTTAACAGTCTTTGTAGAGGACCACTAAATGATAATATATACAAGAAATCAAAGCCTTAGACCTTGTAGTTTTGGACAAGAAGAAAATAATATATAATAAATCATGTAAGTCTATGTAAAACTTGTGACTTGTGATGGGGCCTCTTTTCACCCTGGGGCACAATTTGAACAACCTTAATCAAGGACCAGAAGATGATGTCACATGCCAAACATCAAGGCTCTACACGTGTGTCAAACGGTCTACTGATGCCTCTAGTGTGGTGTGCTGTGTGTTGTGTGCTTGTCACCTTCTGCTTTCAGCCTCTGCCGCTGGCTAGCCCTTTGGGCAAAAAAAGGAAGCCAAGTGCATAAGTCTTCCCTGTCAGTACATGGTTCTTTGAGTCGATGCCAAGAAGAAGAAGGCTCTACACCTTAAGGTTTTGAACAAGAAGATTTTTAAAGTTTTTCCTTTCTGTTGCCACTTTCTGTTGCCATGGCAACCAGAGTTCTGCATGAAATTCAATTCTTTGAACAATTTTGAAATGCGGCTATCTAAGTATCATTCCTGTGAAGTTTGGTGTATTATTTTGCCCAGTGGTTTTCTAGAAGATTTTTTTATAAAATGTTGATGGACGAACAGCACACGGCGCAAGACGGACATTGAGTGGTCACAAAAGCTCACCATAAGCCTTTGGCCTAGGTGAGCTTAAAACTCCAGAGGAAAACTTCATCATATTAATGAAAAGTTATTCTGAATAAAAAAAAAAATCTTTAATTGGATCCATATGACAAATGACAGGGTTCGAATTTTAGCTCGCATACTCGCGAAATGCGAGTGCAAATTTCAAACTGCAAGGTGAGATTTCAGACACCAGCATTTTTATGCGAGTGAAAATTTTTGGCCGAATAATGTGCATTTCTAACGGTCGTCTCGATCTTACACTGTTCTTTCTTTTGGAGCACTCTTTCATCTTTCGTTGTGAAAGGACGTTTACACTCGATGTCTTTTCAACTGCTGACAAGTACCTGCGCCAATTTTGATGACTTTTACCGCATCCGGTGGGGTTTTTTTTGGTAATCTATTAATAAGTTACTATTTATATAGCGCAAATACGATTGGCTGGATTTGTCACGTGGATGTTTGTGTTAATGTTCTAAGAAAGTAACATGTCGCGGAAAATGCGAGTTGTTTTTCATTTAGCAAGTAAAAAAAATACCACTTGCGAAAAAATGCAGGTAGAAAATCAGGCTAAATTCTAACCCTGAATGAGATTATGCTGAATATTTATGTAATTAAATATCATCTACACTGTTCGCTATTCAGTCAGAAAATTTTCAGTTAACACCCATTTCAAATAATAAATGGTTGCCTAAGTGAATGATGGACCAGTCTATTTTAGAAATTTAGCAGGATAAGGGCTAGTTTTACAACTTTTCATTCCGCATTTTTTGAAATAATCTATCTAAAGCAATGCAACTTTCTTTCACAAGTAAATTGTGTTCATGCTACAATCAAACCTTGCCAGTGTAATGAGATTTAACTCTATATACATAGAGCACCGCAATGTGAAGCAACATACTCCCGAAGGTATGACCTTTGACCCCTAAGTGTGACCTTGACCTTGTAGCTACCTATCCAGAACATGTGCTCTGCACATCGTCTCAGTTTAGTGAATATTTGTGTCAAATTACTTTGAAATCCTTCAAGGGCTTTAAGAGTTACAAAGCGATGACCTTTGACACCTAAGTGTGACCTTGACCTTAAAGTTAGATATTCAGAACATGTGCTTTGCACATTGTCTTAATGTGGTAAACATTTGTGCCACGTTTCTTTGAAATCCATTAAGAGGGTCAAGAGTTACAGAGTGGACACAAAACGCCTAAGTGTGATTGATGATGACCTTGAAGCAAGACATTCAGGACATGCACTCAGCACATTGCCTTGATGTTGAGGACATTGTGTCAAGTTTCTTTGGAATCCTTTAAGGGGGTCAAGAGTTACAGAGCAGACACAAAACACATTAATATGACCTTTGACCTCTAAGTATGACCTTAACCTTGAAGCGAGCCATCCAGAACATGCTCTCTGCACATCATCTTGATTTAGTGAATATTTGTGTCAAATTTCTTTGAAATCCTTCGAGGGCTTCAAGAGTTACAAAGCGATGACCTTTGACACCTAAGTGTGACCTTAACCTTAAAGTTAGATATTCAGAACATGAGCTTTGCACATTGTCTTAATGCGGTGAACATTTGTGCTAATTTTCTTTGAAATCCCAAAAGAGGGTCAAGAGTTACAGAGTGGACACGAAACACCTAAGTGTGATTGATGATGACCTTGAAGCAAGACATCCAGAACATGCACTCAGCACGTTGCCTTGATGTTGTGGACATTGTGTAAAGCTTCTTTGGAATCCTTTAAGAGGGTCGAGAGTTACAGAGCAGACACAAAACACATTATGACCTTTGACCCCTAAGTGTGACCTTGACCTTGAAGTGAGTCATCCAGAACATGCTCTCTGCAAGTCATCCTGATGTGGTGAACATTTAAGTGTTTTTCTTTAATCATTCAAAGGGCTCAAATGTGACAGAGCGAACATGAAATTGCTACCGGACGGACACCTGCAGTATAATATAATATGTCCCTTTTGTCATATAAAAACTTTGACTGAAAGACCTTGCCACTTTATGCTATAAACACTGCCACTGTGTGTTATAATAAAATTCTGATTGAAAGACCTTGCCTCATCTATGTTACAAATTAAACCTTGCCACTGTGTGTTATCAAAAATCAGACAAAAGATGATGCCACTTTATGCTATAAAGTAAACACTGCCACTGTGTGTTATAATAAAATTCTGATTGAAAGACCTTGCCTCTTCTATGTTACAAATTAAACCTTGCCACTGTGTGTTATCAAAAATCAGACAAAAGATGATGCCACTTTATGCTATAAAGTAAACACTGCCACTGTGTGTTATAATAAAATTCTGATTGAAAGACCTTGCCTCATCTATGTTACAAATTAAACCTTGCCACTGTCTTCAAAAATCTGACTGAAAGACCTTGCCACTTTATGCTATGAAGGAAACACCGCAACTGTGTGTTATCATAAAATTCTGATTGAAAGACCTTGACTCTTCTTTGTTACAAAGTAAACCTTGCCACTGTGAGTTACAAAGTAACTTATTTAAAGAAAATCTGACTAAAAGATGTTGCCACTTAATGTCATAAACTAAATATTGTCACTGCGTGTTATTACATTTAACTCATAAAAAAAAACTTCTGAGTGAAAGACCTTGCAACTTAATGTTACCAAGAAAACATTGTTACTGTTTGTTACAAAGTTACATATAAAAGTCTGATTGACAGACCTTGCCACTTTATGTTACAAACTAAACACTGTCGCTGTGCGTTATGAAGTACCTGATTGAAAGACCTTGCTCAAATATTGTTAACAAGCTTTTCCTTTTATTTGACCCGGTGACCTAGTTTTTGACCCCACATAACCCAGATTCAAACTTGACCTAAAGATCATTAAGATTAAGATTCTAACCAAGTTTCATTAAGATATGGTCATAAATGTGTCCTCTAGAGTGTTAACTATTTTTTCCTTTGATTTGACCTGGTGACCTAGTTTTTGATCCTACATGACCCAGATTCAAACTGTACTTTGAGATCATTGTGAGTAACATTCTGACCCAAGTTTCGTGAAGACAGTTATAAATGTGGCCTATACAGAGTTGACAAGCTTTTCCTTTGATTTGACCTGGTGACCTAGTTTTTAAACCAAGATGACCCAATATCAAACTTGTCCAAGATTTTATAAAGGGTAACATTCTGACCAAGTTTCATTAAGATTGGGCCAAAATTGTGACCTCTAGAGTGCTAACAAGTTTTTCCTTTGATTTGACCTGGTGACCTAATTTTTAACCCCAGATGACCAAATATCAAACTTGTCCAAGATTTTATAAAGGGTAACATTCTGACCAAGTTTCATTAAGATTGGGCCAAAATTGTGACCTCTAGAGTGCTAACAAGTTTTTCCTTTGATTTGACCTGGTGACCTAATTTTTAACCCCAGATGACCAAATATCAAACTTGTCCAAGATTTTATTGAGGGTAACATTCTGACCAAGTTTCATTAAGATTGGGCCAATAATGTGACCTCTAGAATGTTAACAAGCTTTTCCTTTGATTTGACCTGGTGACCTAGTTTTTGACCCCAGATGACCCAATATTGAACTTGTCTAAGATTTTTATGAGAGTAACATTCTGACCAAGTTTCATTAAGATTAGGCCAAAATTGTGATCTCTAGAGTGTTAACAGTCAAATTGTTGACGACGGACACAGGGCGAGCACAAAAGCTCACCTTGAGCACTTCGTGAGCTAAAGATCTGATTGATAAGACCCTGCTACTTTAAGTTACAAGCTTGCTTGTGTGTTACGAAGTTACACATATTAATATCTGACTGAAAGACCTTGCCACTTTGTTCATGTTTCAAGTTAAACCTTGCCACTGTTACAAACTCATATAAAATATCTGACTGAAAGACCTTGCCACTTTGTTTATGTTTCAAGTTAAACCTTGCCACTGTTACAAACTCATATGAAATATCAGATTGAAAGACCTTGCCACTTTGTTTAGGTGTCAAATATAAGATTGAAAGACCTTGCCACTATGTTTATGTTTCCAGTTAAACCTTGCCACTGTTATACTCATATAAAATATCTGATTGAAAGACCTTGCCACTTTATTTATGTTTTATGTTTCAAGTTAAACCTTGCCACTGTTATAAACTCATATAAAATATCTGACTGAAAGACCTTGCTACTTTGTTTATGTTTCCAGTTAAACCTTGCCACTGTTATACTCCTATAAAATATCTGACTGAAAGACCTTGCCACTTTATTTATGTTTCAAGTTAAACCTTGCCACTGTTATAAACTCCTATAAAAATCTGATTGAAAGACCTTGCCACTTTATTTTGCAAATTAAACCTTGCAACTCTTTGTTACAAAGTTATATTGAACAACCTTCCAATGAAACCTTGTCACTGTGTGTTAAAAAATTGCCAATTTTAAGAGATACACTGACCACTGTTTTACAACAAAATTACTTTTTTCACAGTCCTGTCATTGTGTGTTACGAAACTGTTTACTTTAAATCATAGTTCAAAAAATGACAAATATATTCATATAGTGAAGTGCAACTAATTGAATATTCATTCACTCTGTTTTACAAAATTATTCATCTAACATTCATTCACTCTGCTCTACAATAATCAAACATTTCGCATTCAATCACTGCATTTTACAAATAAGGCGTAAAAAAAAAAATTGTTTGTTTCCGGTATCCCGACCTACCCTAAATTTTTGGCCCGACCCTAAATGTTTTTATGGCCTTGGAGAATATTTTTTTCAACTTTTTAACAAAATGATGCAAAACTGCACTTTTTATGCGTTAAACATGACCAGTGATGTTAAAAATCAACTTACTGACGCTCTAAAGGCATATCCCCCTTATTTGTAATCATTTTTTGACAAAAAAATAATTTCTGAAAAGTCTCCCTTAATAAAAAAAATTCCCAAAAAAAAAAAATTTCCGACCTACCTACCCTAATTTTTTTGAGCATGTTACCGGAAACAAAGAATTTTTTTTTTTTTAGGCCTAATAATGTTTTACAGGATTATTCATACAATATACATTGCTTATGTCATTTCATTTACAATTAGTTTCATTTGACATAAATATTGTAACAAATCGTTCAGCTTGAACTTTTCAAAAATGAATATACAAATTGCCATTTTAACAAAAACAAATGGCTGACACCTTTTTTTATTCTACCATATCATCCTTAGCGTTTGAAATTTAGTCCAAAAATGCATGAGAGGCTATCCTTAAGAAATTGTTTGTTTGCTGTGCTCCTATGCAGGTCAGTAAGTAATTCTTACTTGTGCTTTTTGTTCAGTCCAAACTAGACGTTATATCAGCTAAACACTTATATAAGGACTGAAATTTGAAATCTGCTTAAAAACAAAATCTGTCACTTTCATTGTCCAAAGGAATATTGAGGGTAGTGACAAATAGATGGGTTGCCAGGAGCACAGAAAAGAAAAATGTTTTAAGGATAGCCTTGCCAAAATTGTCCTTAAATGTGGTGACATGGTAGTTCTGAAACCTTTAGCCACTTTGCTTATTGTACCACATCACTCTTTAAGTCTGCAAGAACTGATAGTTTAACTTCAATTTTAACCATCAGCCAGTTCCAATAAACTGACCTACTCTACCTAAGTCCTAACAAGTAATTAATGAAAAAAGTACAATATTTCGAACCTATTGATTATATGCAAAAGAATTTCAAAACCACGAGTAAAACAACAAGTTTTCTTTAAAGTTCTGATTTGAGGATTTCCATCAAACTTGAATAGCTCAACTGGCTACACTATAGATCTGATTTAATTTAAATGGGGTTTTACAGTGTATCAGCACAGTACACTGTTATAGGTCTAAAAAGTTTGATTTCATATCTCATTTACATCAAAATAAAAAAATGAGATATGGAATCAAAATTTACATACCTGCTGGAATCACAGAGATACAGTGAAACCAAGTGTTCAGACCCTATAAGTCGCCTCTTACGATCATGCTAGGGTAAGACAGTGGTTCCAATTCTTTTCATACACAAATTGTCCCAGAACCACATGGGGCAGCTACACTAAAGACTGAAAATATGATATGGTAGTATCTTATAAGTCAAGTCTGACAGTCAGCTTAAGAATTTAAATCACTGTACTTTACAATACATATATATTTTACAAGACAATTCTGAAACAGAATATATCATTAATGTCATAACAATTTTTGTAGATACATATTGCCACAAAGGTATACATAAATTGCCATTTTAACAAAACTTAATGGCTGAGACCTTATTTTATTCCACCATATCATCCTTATCTCTTGAAATTTAGTCCAAAAATACAGTACAGCCATCTTTTAAAATAGTGTTAAACTTTCTGTGCTCCTATTTTGGTCAGAAAGTAATTTTTGCTTGTTTGTCTTTTTGTTCTACCCAAACCAAAACTGCTATGTATCAACTAAAGAGATTGCAAGTTGTATAAAAATAAAAATTGTCACTTTCATAAAAATGTCAAATGGAAAACTGAAGTAGTGACAAATTTATTGGTTGGCTGGAGCACAGAACATGAAAATTGTACCAAGGATGGCCTGGCCAAAACAGTCCTTAAAAATATGGTGACATGGTAGTTCTGAAACCTGTAGCCACTTTGCTTATCCTACCACATCACTCTTCTAAATCTGCAAGTACTGATAGTTTTACTTCAATTTTAACCATCAGTCAGTTCCAATAAACTGACCTACACCACCTAAGTCCTAACAAGTAATAAATGAAAAAAGTACAATGTTTCAAACATACTCCTTATATGCAAAAGAATTTCATAACCACAAGTAAATAATTTGTTTTCCATTAAAATTCTGATTTGAGGATTTTCTTCAAACTTGAATTGCTCTGATGGCTACACTATAGACTGAAAATATGATATGGTGGTATCTTTGAACAGTCAGGTTTGACAGTTGGTCTTAAACATTTCTCTTGAAGCCCTCAATGGAACACAGTCAATGTCAAGCCCTAAACCAAGTTTCTGTTTCACAGCAGCATCCTCTTCTCTGCAGGTAGGAATTCACTCATGCAAACTCACACACACAAAACTTGAAGAAAAAAAACTGTAGGAAGAGCCAAAAATATGTAAAATCTTGTACTTTATATGAATCAAATCATTAAAATGCATGATCTTTACCAACAATCTAAAAATTGTTACCCCTTTAAAGGCATCCCATAAATCTATATACTGGTACCAGCCTATAGACCATTGTTAGACACCTTTAAGCCCAATGATCATAGACAACATTTTTTTCTCTTTAAGATTTTTCTATTTGTTTTACCATAGACAATATTAATTTTGTTATTAGTGAAAATGTATTACCAAACCCTGTAAGAAGCAGTAGCTGTAGAAGTGAGACTGTAGCTTGTTAGCTTTAAGAACATCACTCCGATCCCAAATGTTGTCTTTGATAAGCTGAGATTTAGAAAAAATAAATAGCATAAAAAATACTTAAAGTATGAAATTGGATAAAGAATAAGAGCTGCTGCAGGAGAGCCACACTCGACTATTCAACAATCATGTAAGTCAAATTTTTTAGCTAAAATGGAGCATTGTTTTGTAAAAAGCCAAATAGATTTATGGAACCTGTGCAATGTAAGTAAGATCATTGCAGTAAATAAATGTGTGAAGTTTCAATCCATACCATAAGCGGGTATTGAGATACTAGCTTACATACAACTGAAAAGCTGAAAAAGGGACATGACTTTGTAAAAATGCCAAGAAGAGTTATGCAACCTGTGGAAGCCAAGTAGAGTTATGCAACCTGTACAATGCATATAATATGAACAAGTGTCTGAAGTTTTAATCCATTCTAAAATGTGGTTACTGGGACAACAGCTTACATACAAAAACTTCATTAACAACTGCTTAGTGGAAAAACGTATGTAATTTAGCAAAAAGGCAAAGTAGAGTTATGGAACATGTACACTGCATGCCATTACATCACACTGAACAAGTTTGTGAAGTTTCAATCAATTCCCGATAGTAGTACTGAGATACCAGCTCATATATAAAAACTTAACAAAACATGTCACAAAGGGCGAAATTTGTAAATATGCAAAGTGGAGTTATGGAACCTGTGTTATGTATGTCCTTACATCACAGTGAGCAAGTGTGTGATGTTTTATTCATTTTCATTAGCAAATACAGAGATACCAGCTTACATACAACAAGAGGACCATGATGGTCCTGAATCGCTCACCTCTTCCCACATGACCCAGTTTTGAGTATGACCTCGTTTTTTCTATTATTTGACATAGTGACCTAGTTTTTGAGCTCATGTGACCCAGTTTTGAACCTGACCTAGATATTATCAAGATAAAAATTCTGACCAATTTTCATGAAAATCCATTGAAAAATATGGTCTCTAGAGAGGTCACAAGGTTTTTCTATTATTTGACCTATTGACCTAGTTTTCGAAGGTACGTGACCCTGTTTTGAACTTTACCTAGATATCATCAAGGTGAACATTCTCACTAATTTTCATGAAGATCTCATGAAAAATATGGCCTCTAGAGAGGTCACAAGGTTTTCCTATTTTTATACCTACTGGCCTAGTTTTTGACCGCAGGTTTGACCCAGGTTCGAAACTGACCTAGATATCATCAAGGTGAACATTCAGATCAATTTTCATGAAGATCCATTGAAAAATATGGCCTCTAGAGAGGTTCAAAGATTTTAATAATTTTAGACCTACTGACCTAGTTTTTGACCGCAGTTGACCCAGTTTCGAACTTGACCTAGATATCATCAAGACGAACATTCAGACCAACTTTCATACAGATCCCTAGAAAAGTATGGCCTCAAGAGAGGTCACAAGGTTTTTTTATCATTTGACCTACTGACCTAGTTTTTTAAGGCACGTGACCCAGTTTCGAACCTGACCTAGATATCATCAAGGTGAATATTCTGACCAAATTTTATGGAGATCCATTCACAAGTATGGCCTCTAGAGAGGTCACAAGGTTTTTCTATTTTTAGACCTACTGACCTAGTTTTTGACCGCACATGACCCTGTATCGAACTTGACCTAGATAATATCAAGACAAACATTCAGACCAATTTTCATACAGATCCCATGAAAAATATGGCCTTTAGAGAGGTCACAAGGTTTTTCTATTATTTGACCTACTGACCTAGTTTTTGAAGGCACGTGACCCACTTTCGAACTTGATCTAGATATCATCAAGATAAATGTTCAGACCAACTTTCATACAGATCCCATGAAAAATATGGCCTCTAGAGAGGTCACAAGGTTTTTCTATTATTTGACCTACTGACCTACTTTTTGAAGGCACGTGACCCACTTTTGAATCTGACCTAGATATTATCAAGGTGAACATTCTGACCAATTTTCATGAAGATCTCATGAAATATATGGCCTCTAGAGAGGTCACAATATTTTTCTATTTTTAGACCTACTGACCTAGTTTTTGACCGCATGTGACCCAGTTTCGAACTTGACCTAGATATCATCAAGATAAACGTTCAGACCAACTTTCATACAGATCCCATGAAAAATATGGCCTTTAGAGAGGTCACAAGGTTTTTCTATTATTTGACCTACTGACCTAGTTTTTGAAGGCATGTAACCCACTTTCGAACTTGACCTAGATATCATCAAGATGAACGTTCTGACCAATTTTCATGAAGATCTTATGAAATATATGGCCTCTAGAGAGGTCACAAGGTTTTTCTATTTTTAGACCTACTGACCTAGTTTTTGACCGCATGTGACCCAGTTTCGAACTTGACCTAGATATCATCAAGATAAACATTCAGACCAACTTTCATAAAGATCCCATGAAAAATGTGACCTCTAGAGTGGTCACAAGCAAAAGTTTACGGACGGACGCACGGACTGACGGACGCTGCGCGATCACAAAAGCTCACCTTGTCACTTTGTGACAGGTGAGCTAAAAACTGAGTAAAAAATTGTTAAGTCAGAAAAGGGGCATGATTGTGTAAAAAATCGAAATAAGAGTTATGGAACTTTGTGTACTGTAAGTCAGTTTATCACAGTGAGTACGTGAGGTTTCAGTCCTCTCCCACAAGCGGTTTGCAGATACTGAGCTTATATACAAACATTTAACCAAATCAGGATGACAATGCAGACACAGATGCAGACATCAATGAATGGACGAGTCCAATAGCTCTACCTATTCTTTGAACAGTTGAGTTAGTTCTATAAAATCCTCAAACAATATTTTTTATATAGGACTTCAACTTACAGTAGCATTATTACTAAGTACAGTTATCAATGACTGGCATCTTCCTAACAATTCTACCATATCATGTTGAAATTTTGTCCAAAAATACATGCATGTGGCCGAAACTGCCCCTAAGATTTGGTGATATGGTAGTTTTTATAAAACCAGTAGCCAGAATTAAAACATTTGTCTTATTCTACCATATCCCTAACAGCTAATACTTAAAGAAACAGGAAAATTTATATCCCACACCAAATGGGTTCTTTTGCAAATGAATGGACTGTATTTTGAAATATATAACAATTAAAAGGCAGTACGGCTGCAGTTACTGAACACATCCAGTAGAAATTTGCATATTCACCACCACTTTATAGTGATCTATATTTTTTATTAAGTTTCATGAAGATCCATGGGTTATTCTGTTTTGTGGGAATTTCACAACAATTAAAGGACAATAACTATCTTAACAAAAGATGTATATGCAACACTACCCTATAATGTATTAAATTTCATGAAGATCCATTAATGGATTACTTTCTTATGTGGGTATTTATTGAAAAGGGTAATCACTCTAAAGTCGATGAAGTTCTCCTGATGAAAGCTGCATGTGTGCCACTGCCCTATAGTGATCTACATTTGTATGTAGGTTCAATCAAGGGGAAAAACTCTGCTTTTTAATGGGTGAAGGGAGGTAATACAATATGTGAGCTAATCAATAACTATGTGAGGTTTGGTGATTCTAGCTAAAATACTTCTTGAATAATAACCATTTTAGAGGCACACATGCAAGGACTGACAGACAAATGGGCAAACAGCTGGACAGACAACACCAAGTCTATATTTCTCCACCTTCTTCAGGTGAAAATAAACTGCAGGAAGTGATAGTTCTATTTCAGTCTTAACCATTAGCCAATTATTTGGCTTTAATTACCTGCAGTACCATAGCCCTAGCAACAATATTGTTCTCCCCAGACTCCTATATTTACCGGTAACAATACAATTTTATGTCAATAATTTAATCTACTCGTAGTAGTATGGTTTGAAGGCTCGTAATGTCTTTGTTTATGACACAGCTAAACATATCAACATACATTAATTTCTTGTTTAATTCCATTTTCAGCAACTGTTTTCTCAAAATTAATATTTTCCAAATGTTTACTGATTAACACAATAGAAGCTTTTATTAAATACACTGGTTCTGATTACCTCCCTTTATTGCTCAAACTTTATAAGCATGGTGAAAGTAGTGTTTGTTTCTAACCATGTAATTATGCATATCATCCATTTCTTTTGTTTAAAATTTTGAATTTAAAACCATTAGGAACTTTAAAGAGTTATAAAGGTGTAAATATATCACATTTGACATAATTATACAACACTTGTTTATTAAACCCATGTAGTGGCCAGTGAGATAACCCTCACTGCCAGTAAAACTTCTGACAAAAAAACTAAACTTGCATTTATGCTAACAGATATCTTTGACAAGTACTAGTAGTCAGCTCAATAGCACACACCATCTGCTAACATATTCTGGGGAGAACCTAGACATTTTGTCAAAAATCAATAACTGAAAAAGTTAATGCTACAGTTAAAATGATATAACCAATAATTGCAACCCTCAATTTTCTGATGTAAGCGTATAAGTAAACGGCCTGGCTACAATAACTGGGCACATTAAATGATATGGTAGTACCTAAAAGCATCTTCTCTTGAGGGCTGACTGCTTAAAAACACTATCACACAGTACACTTTCATACAATAACAGTGGCAGAAAAAAACCTACCTTACTCTACCTTATCATCCCTATCCATTGAAATTTAGTCCAAAAATACACGAGTCCCTTGGCCGAAAATGCCCTTAAAATGCGGTGATATGGTAGTTTTCAGAAACCTTTAGCCAGTACTTTCTGCCCTATCCTACCATATCCCTAACACAGGATATCATCTCTAAATGCAAGAAGCAATCATTTACTTTTAACTTGAGACAAGTTGTTAGATTTATCAACTGACCTCTTGCGGATTTTGTCGTAACTTGATTTTGTTTAAACTGACCGGCTACAAGAGTTGACCAAGTAAATGATAAGGTAGTTCTCTATAATCTGTCATTAAGCAAAATATTGGCAGACACTTTTCTTAAAACAACAATATCAAATAATAAAAACCTAACTGCAAAATCTGTGTCCACACTTCTTCAGACAAATTAGGGCAAAACACTGCTTTCAACAGTTCAATTCAACTTCATTATCCCTAGCTGTGCAGTAAATGGGGAAATTTAGTTACTACCAGCATATGCTGATTAAGGTGCCCAGGCAGTGACTGACACCTTCCATGAAATGTAACAGTGGCTGACTCATTCCTTAAAGTGTGATAACAGTGGCTTAAATCTTCCTAAATATGTGATTGCAGTGGCTTACACCTTCCTTAAAATGCTTTTTCAGTGGTTTACACCTTCCTTAAAATGCTGTTTCAGTGGCTTACACTTTCCTTAAAATGCTGTTTCAGTGACTTACACTTTCTTTAAAATGCTGTTTCAGTGGCTTAGACTTTCTTTAAAATGTTGATTCAGCAGCTTACACTTTCCTTAACATGCTGTTTCAGTGACTTACACTTTCCTTAAAATGCTGTTTCAGTGGCTTACACCTTCCTTAAAATGTTGTTTCAGCGGCATACACTTCCTTTAAAATGCTGTTTCCGCAGCTTGGACTTTCTTCAAAATACTGTTTCAGCGGCTTACACTTTAAAATGCTGTTACACTTTCCTTAATATGATGTTTCAGTGCCTTACACTTTCTTTAAAATGCTGTTTCAGTGACTTACACTTTCCTTAAAATGCTGTTTCAGTGGCTTATACTTTCTTTAAAATGTTGTTCCAGTGGCTTACACTTTCTTTAACATACTGTTTCAGTGGTTTACACTTTTAAATGCTGTTTCAGTGACTTATACTTTCCTTAAAATGCTGTTTCAGTGGCTTACACTTCCTTTAAAATGCTATTTCAGTGACTTATACTTTCCTTAAAATGCTGTTTCAGTGGCTTACACCTTCCTCAAAATGCTGTTTCAGTGGCTTACACTTTCTTCAAAATGCTGTTTCAGTGGCTTACACCTTCTTGTTTCAGTGACTTACTCTTTCTTGAAAATGTTGTTTCAGAGGCTTACACTTTCCTTAAAATGCTGTTTTAGTGACTTACACTTTCCTTAAAATGCTGTTTCAGTGGCTTACATCTTCCTTAAAATGCTGTTTCAATGACTTACACCTTCTTTAAAATACTTTTTCAGCAGCTTACACTTTCTTTAAAATGCTGTATCAGTGACTTACACTTTCCTTAAAATGCTGTTTCAGTGGCTTACACCTTCCTTAAAATGCTGTTTCAGCGGCATACACTTTCTTTAAAATGCTGTTTCAGCGGCTTGGACTTTCTTTAAAATGCTGTTTCAATGGCTTACACCTTCCTCAAAATGCTGTTTCAGTGGCTTACACCTTCCTTAAAATGCTGTTTCAGTGGCTTACACCTTCCTTAAAATGCTGTTTCAGTGACTTACACTTTCTTTAAAATGTGATTGCAGTGGCTTACATCTTCCTGAAAATGTTATTGCTGTGGCTTACACCTTTCCAAAAATGTTATTGCAGGTACTTACACCTTTTTCCTTTTTTTTAGAAAAATTATTCTTATCTCATAGCAAAATCATAACTTCACATACCTTAATTTCTTGTTTTTGACGCACAACACCAGCACTGGACATTGCACAATCCATTTTAAGCGTATTCCCAGCGGGAATTGGATTGCTCATTTACCAGCCGTGCTTATCCAATAATAAATAAAAAATTCAAAGTTACAATTCTGACTCAGTTTCAGTGGCAAAACCTTCCTATTAAGATTTTTGTCTCTCTTATTATCATTTTACAACAAAATCAGGAAATGAGTAAATCGGCATTGCAATTTTTTAAAACAAGAGTGCCATGAAGGCCCTGTACTGCTCACCTGACCTACTGACCTAAAGATCATCAAAATTAACATTCTGACAAAGTTTCTTTAAGATATGTTCATAAATGTGGCCTCTAAATTGTTAACCAGCTTTTCCTTTGATTTGACCCAGTGACCTAGTTTTTTACCCCACATGACCCAGATTCAAACTTGACCTAAAGATCATCAAGATTAACATTCTCACTAAGTTTCATGAAGATACAGTCATAAATATGGCCACTAGAGTGTTAACAAGCTTTTCCTTTGAATTGACCTAGTGACCTAGTTTTTTACCCCACCTGACCCAGATTTGAACTTGACCTATAGATCATCAAGATTACATTCTGACCAAGTTTCATTATGATATGGTCATAATTGTGGACTCTACAGTATTAACAAGCTTTTTCTTTGATTTGACCTGGTGACCTAGGTTTTGATCCTACATAACCCAATATCGAACTTGTTCAAGATTTTATTGAGGGTAACATTCTGACAAAGTTTCATTAAGATTGGGTCAAAATTGTGACCTCTAGTGTGTTAACAAACTTTTCCTTTGATTTGACCTGGTGACCTACTTTTTGATCCAAGATGACCCAATATCAAACTCTCCAAGATTTTATTGAGGGTAACCTTCTGACCAAGTTTCATTAAGATTGGGCCAAATTTGTGACCTCTAGAGTGTTAACAGACGACGACGGACAACTGATGACGGACGACGGACACAGAAAAAAATTGCAGAATAGAAGATCAAACCTATTCCAATTACTAAGCAGAAACTGTTTACAGTCGGATCAAAGTGTTTTTTAACAAAAAGTGTTCACTTGTGGTGAACACAATGCCCACATTTTTGTGAAGCCTCACTGGGATACTATGCCATAGACATGTAACATGATATCTGACACTGTGTCAACCAGGCTTAGTACATAATGCTAAGTGCCACGTTAAAAGGCTACTAGTACCATCTTTTACATCTTTGGTATGACGCAGCCTGGGAGCAAACCAACAACCTGCCTCACTAGAAGCTGGCATCATACTACTAGGTTACCAAGGCAGTCATAGCTGGCACCATACCACTAGGTTACCAAGGCAGTCATAGCTGATTTGTTTGTTTTCGGTTTAACGCCATTTTTTCGACAGTATTTCAGTCATGTAACGGCGGGCATTTAACCTAACAAGTGTTCTTGGATTCTAAACTAGTACAAACCTGTTCTCCGCAAGTAAATGCAAACTTCCCCACATGAATCAGAGGTGGAGGACTAATGATTTCAGACACAATGTCGTTTATCAAATAGTAACAGAGAACATACGCTTCTTCGAGGATCAAACTCACACCCCAAGATCCATGGACCAACACACTACCTACTGAGCTAAGCTGGCAGGCCAGTCATAGCTGACACCATACCACTAGGTTATCAAGGTAGTCATAGCTGGCACCATACCACTAGGTTACCAAGGTAGTTGAAGCTGGCACCATACGACTAGGTTACCAAGGCAGTCAAAGCAGTAATAGGGAAGGAAGGAATGTACAACTTTAAAGGATGCTTTTTCACCCTTACCCTGCTAAACTGCTATAATTAACTTGTCCATCTTTTAATCTGGACGGTACCAGTAACTGTTAAAAGGTCTTTACCAAACAATACTGACTGAATGGCGAACAGAATGTGCAGGCTGATCATAATCTACACTGCTCGCAAAGGCAGAATCAGTCCTGTTCAGCATGATAAGGACTAAATGGTATAATGGACTGGTCTTTATTGTGTGAATGGGTGGAAACAGGTATGATGGAAATGGGTAATACACTGGCTGCTGTGTTGCAGTGCGTTGTGTTACATTTGCAGGGGTGGAAGCTGGTATGATGGACATGGGTATATGCTCGCTGGTGTGTTGCAGGGTGTTGTGTGTAGGGGTGGATACATGTATGATGGACATGGGAATGCTCACTGGTGTGATACAGGGTGTTGTGTGAGGTGTGCAGATAGGTATGATGGACATGGGTATATGCTGGCTAGTGTGTTTCAAGGTGGTGTGTGAGGTGTGTAGGGGGTGGAGACAGGTATGATGGACATGGGTATATGCTGGCTGGTGTGTTGCAGGGTGTTGTGTGAGGTGTGCTGGGGTGGAGATAGGTATGATGGACATGGGTATATGCTGGCTGGTGTGTTGCAGGGTGTGTGAGGTGTGCAGATAGGTATGATGGACATGGGTATATGCTGGCTGGTGTGTTGCAGGGTGATCTGTGAGGTGTGCTGGGGTGGAGACAGGTATGATGGACATGGGTATATGCTGTCTGGTGTGTTGCAGGGTGATCTGTGAGGTGTGCTGGGGTGGAGACAGTGTCAGAGGAGTCCAGACAAAAGGTTTGCTAGTGATTTGAAGGGATATAGCTTTTTTGCCAGCAAGGAGAGTGTTGCACATTCTTTTGTTCCTACCAAGATTTGGTAAAGCAAAAAAGCCAAGGATGTAAGATGTGTTTTTCCACCAGCATGCAAGAAAAACTGATAATTAGTTCAGCCTGTTACACTCATAAGAAGGGTTTTGGGGGCACAAAGATTGACAGAATGATATAGATGTCACACTGAGGCAAAAAATATCTACCAGACATGATATGTTATTCTGTCCATGTCAGTTACAGTCTTTAGAAAAAAGAATGTTGCAGCCAAAAGTGCAACAATGTTGGCCCCATTAATTGTTGATACCCAGCCTGAATGACTTAAACATTGCAGCCAATTAAAACAAGTTTCATTTCAATATCTTGACCCAAACTAAAATTATTTAAGTTAATAACAGAAACAATCATTCATACAAAAAAACAAGATCTCTCACTATTAGTGACAAACGCCCCTGAAGAGTGCCCAAGAATGCTACAGCTGTCTGTGAAAAATATGCTAGAATAGTTTAGGTATGAATCATTTTGTGACCTTGACCTAAGAGACCCAGGTCATAAGCGCATGTGGTTAACATTTATGTAAAATTATTGTCAAATCCCTTGACAACTGGCAGAGTTACGGACCAGACAAGAAAAAGACCATGTTAACATTTGACTTCTCAGTGTGACCTTGACACTGCAGCTAGGTGTATTGTGCATTGCATGTCATCTTATTATAGAGAAATTTATGCCAAGTAATTTTAAAATCCCTTCACTGATGGACCAGACAAGAAACAAACAATGTTAACCTTTAACCTCCAAGTGCAACCTTGACCTTAGAGCTAGGGGTCTGGATCTTGCATATGACACATCATCTTATTATGGGGGAACATTTATGCAAAGTAATTTCAAAATCCCTTGATGAATGGCAGAGTTGTGAACTGGACACTGTAAACTTTTGACTTCTAAGTGTGACCTTGACCTTGGAGCTAGGTGTTTAGGTCAACATACACTAAAAATTTGAGGTACCATCCATGTTGTACCACAGGAAAGTGGTCTTGGTTTTCCACAACGGCCAATAACATAAGTTACAAAATAAGCTCCTTAGATGTTTTTTGAAAATTTCTTTATTTTAAACTCTGTCAGCCCCAATATACAACCAAAACAGTTCATAAGAAGTTGTTTGTAGTTTAATCTTTTTTTTTTTACTTATGCCTAATCCTGAAGACATCCTTCAAAGGAACATTTTCAAAGTGGTTTATGAGGAGAAGAGGTTTAAAGTTGTTTGAAATTCCATCTTTAGCTCTGGTAGACACTATATATGGCCAAGCAGAACCATCTTAATAAACTTAAGAAGACCTTTAAAGGATGCTACATGCTACATTCCGAAGTTTGGTGAAGGTCCAACAAAGAAGTTGTTTAAATATTTTACTATTTCTAGCATTGGTGTAAAGGGACCAAGAGGAACCATTTGAACATGCTAGGACGCTACAGACTAAGTTTGGAGACCATTAGCTAAGTTGAGGAATTATTTAAAAGTTCTTCTGCTTTTAGATCTGGTAGCCCCTAAAGCTGAAAGAGCAGATACACCTGAAAAACTTTAGATAACATAACTAAGTGAAGTCCTTACAAAGAATGCTACAGACAAAGTTTGGTGAAAATCAAGCAAGACTTGTTCACAATTGTTCAACTTTTTTGTGTGTGTGTGTTGTATGCGTGTGTCTTGTTTTCATTTGCTATTTTTTACTCTTGCAACCCCTAAAAGAAGAACAAGAGGACCATGATGGTCCTGAATTGCTCACCTGTCACCACACGACCCAGTTTTGAACTGAGTATGACGTCGTTTTTTCTATTATTTGACATAGTGACCTAGTTTTTGAGATCATGTGACCCAGTTTTGAACTTGACCTAGATACCATCAAGATGAACATTCAGACCAATTTTCGTACAGATCCCATGAAAAATATGGCCTCTAGAGAGGTCACAAGGTTTTTCTATTATTTGACCTAATGACCTAGTTTTTGAAGGCATGTGACCCAGTTTTGAACCTGACCTAGATATCATCAAGGTAAACATTCTCATCAATTTTCATGAAGATCTCATGAAAAATATGGCCTCTAGAGAGGTCACAAGGTTTTTCTATTTTTATACCTACTGACCTAGTTTTTTACCGCACATGACCCAGTTTCTAAATTTACCTAGATATCATCAAGGTGAACATTCAGACCAATTTTCATGAAGATCCATTGAAAAAGATGGCCTCTAGAGAGGACAAAAGGTTTTTCTATTTTTAGACCTGCTGACCTAGTTTTCGACCGCAGTTGACCTGGTTTCAAACTTTACCTAGATATCATCAAGATAAACATTTAGACCAACTTTCAAACAGATCCCATGTAAAATATGGCCTCCACTAGAGAGGACACACGTTTTTTTTTTATTATTTGACCTACTGACCTAGTTTTTGAAAGCAAGTGATCCACTTTCAAACTTGACCTAGATATCATCAAGGTGAACATTCTAACTTTCATGAAGATCTATTGAAAAGTATGGCCTCTAGAGAGGTCACAAGGTTTTTCTATTTTTAGACCTACCGACCTAGTTTTGGATCACACGTAACCCAGTTTTGAACTTGACTTAGATATCATCAAGATGAACATTCAGACCAAATTACATAAAGATCCCATGAAAAATATGGCCTCTAGAGAAGTAACAAGGTTTTTGTACTATTTGACCTACTGACCTAGTTTTTGAAAGTACGTCACCCAGTTTCAAACTTATTCTAGATATCATCAAGATGAACATTCTGACTAACGTTCATGAAGATCCATCTAAAAGTATAGCCTCTAGAGAGGTCACAAGGTTTTTCTACTGACCTAGTTTTGGACCGCACGTGACCCAGTTTCGACCAACTTTCATAAAGATCCAATGAAAAATGTGACCTCTAGAGTGGTCACAAGCAAAAAGTTTACGCACGGACGCACAACGGACGCTGCGTGATCACAAAAGCTCACCTTGTCACTTTGTGACATGGGAGCTAAAAATGGAACCATTTGTCTTAACTGAACGTTCAAGTTGTCCATAAAAGGATGCTTCAGACCAAGTTTGGTGTAATTTCTGAGATGTTCAGTAAAAATGTCAACACAGGACAACAGATCATTTATTTATTCTTAAAGCTCACCCTTATAGCCATACAGACACTAAATGGGAAAATGTCGCGAAAAAAAGGGTAGTCGCATGACGGATACAAAATAGTCCTCAGTTTTTTTGCTCTGTAGAGCTACTTTCTTTATTTTCTTTGCAATTTTTTTGCTGAAATCACATGACAGATCTATGCTTGACATGAAGGTAGCATTTTCATAATGAAATACTAACATGAGCGAATTTGTCATGAATACTTAGATTATACACCACCACCACAATATGGGATCTCATTTTTTAGCTGACTTTGCAGTTTGTGTATTCAAAACATGTGTGCAAAACTTGTCCTTTACTAGAGGAAATTTGACAGTTCTAAACAAGCATTGTATCACTTACATTGGTTGCTGGTGAAAGCAATAATTGAGTTCAAGATACTGTTTTCCATGTTTAGCTGTCACACTGGCAGAGCACCTCTGTATTTAACGGAATTGCTTACACAGTATATTCCTTGGTTTGAGATCGTCTGAAAATTCTGAATGTCTTTACGTTGTTCCATACAAGTGCAAAACATTCAATGATAGAAGTTTCTGTATTATCGGTCCAAAACTTTGGAATAAACTGCCGTTAGAACCACACAAAAGTAAATCACTTGACACATTCAAAAAAAATCTTAAGACACTGTATTTCAGAGATTTCGCGGCATTGTTTTAAATTATTTGGTAACTGTTTATTATGCGAAAACAGCAGGTGATAGTTCTTAAATTTTTGTAAAAGGTTTTACATTTCAACATTTATATTTCCAAAGTTTGTTTAATTAAACTCACTTGTTGGTAAGGCTCTATGGGTAGGGTAGTGTGTAGTATTTCTTTCTTAAATAGTACATGACGGCACCATTAACTGGGGTTTTGAACTTCTATATGCAGCTCGTCTAGGCATATCATGTGACGTTTTAAGCACTGGTATTCTCAATAGGGGTAAAATGACCTCAAGGGGAGTGGTGCGGTCATTACTGTTTGTTACAATAAGGCTGTTACTATTATTATTGTCATTATTAATACTTTTATAATAATTAGTATTATTATGTACAATGCCATTGAATATATCATTGTATGAAAATAGGCGTTTAATCAAATTATTCAGTTTCAGTTTTGTGTGTATGACTGAAAATAGTCTTCTTGCATCAAACATGACTCTCACTTTTCTTTTGATTTCTATTCAGCACTGACAATATTCTTCAAGAAAATGTAAGTTACAGACATTTAAAATGGGTGCTGATGTGTGCTGCAGCCATTGGAAATATGTCAATTTTATATTGAATAAAGATGAACAGATATTTAGTGTGTTGTCACCTATAACTAAGTTCTGGTAAACTACAAAGCTAAAGTTGGACAAAGCACCATTACTTCAGTTCATCCTAAGTTGAGCAATTTGCTAATGTGAGCCAATAGCTAAGGTGAGCCAATAGCTAAGTTGGGCTAATAGCTAAGGTGAGCCAATAGCTAAGGTGAGCCAATAGCTAAGTTGGGCCAATAGCTAAGGTGAGCCAATAGCTAAGTTGGGCTAATAGCTAAGGTGAGCCAATAGCTAAGGTGAGCCAATAGCTAAGGTGAGCCAATAGCAAATGTGAGCAAATAGCTAAGGTGAGCCAATAGCTAATGTGAGCGGATAGCTAAGGTGAGCCAATAGCTAATGTGAGCGAATAGCTAATGTGAGCGGATAGCTAAGGTGAGCCAATAGATAATGTGAGCGAAAAGCTAATGTGAGCCAATAGCTAAGGTGAGCCAATAGCTAAGGTGAGCCAATAGCTAAGGTGAGCCAATAGCTAATGTGAGCCAATAGCTAATGTGAGCCAATAGCTAATGTGAGCGAATAGCTAATGTGAGCGAATAGCTAAGGTGAGCCAATAGCTAATGTGAGCGAATAGCTAAGGTGAGCGAATAGCTAATGTGAGCGAATAGCTAATGTGAGCCAATAGCTAAGGTGAGCCAATAGCTAATGTGAGCCAATAGCTAAGGTGAGCCAATAGCTAATGTGAGCGAATAGCTAAGGTGAGCCAATAGCTAATATGAGCCAATAGCTAATGTGAGCCAATAGCTAATGTGAGCGAATAGCTAAGGTGAGCCAATAGCTAATGTGAGCGAATAGCTAAGGTGACCCAATAGCTAAGGTGAGCAAATAGCTAATGTGAGCCAATAGCTAATGTGAGCGAATAGCTAATGTGAGCCAATAGCTAATGTGAGCGAATACCTAAGGTGAGCGAATAGCTAAGGTGAGCCAATAGCTAAGGTGAGCCAATAGCTAAGGTGAGCCAATAGCTAAGGTGAGCTAATAAAGATTCCCTGGCTTTACATTATGATCCAGATGAAACCTGTATCTGAGCTAGAAATAGGTATAAACGTCCTTACCTCAGTCCAAAATTCTTATTAAAGTTGTTCTGTATCTGCAAGATGTATACTGAAGATTTCACCTTTACTTATGTCAGTCAGTTGTTTCCTCTTCTCACAATAATTCTCCTGTAATCTATCTTGATAGCGTCCTGAAGGTGACATCATAAATCTACTGGTGCTCGTGACGGAGGTTGCAACCAGGTCATGACTTGATATGGTGAAATCTCCCTCACCTAAATCTCTCACCTTGTACCTGTAAAAACACATACCAGCTTTCATGTAAAAATTTTCTATTGATTTAAGTTTGAAACTAGAACTATCACTTAAGGAATGCAGCAATGATAAAGAAAACAACAGCACCACCTTGCGGGTGCTGACGCTCATCTGATTTTTCTGTACAATAGAAATATTGTCCTACCCATGATTTTCTAAGTCTAACAAGAGCACCGCCTTGCGGGTGCTGACGCTCATCTGATTTTTTTTGTATAATAGAAATATTGTCCTACCCATGATTTTCTAAGTCCGAACATTCTAGCAAAAAGCAGGATAGAGTTATGTTTCTTGACGTACAGCGTCCGCTTATGATGGTAAACAAGAGCACCGCCTTGCGGGTGCTGACGCTCATCTGATTTTTTTTGTGTAATAGAAATATTGTCCTACCCATGATTTTCTAAGTCTAAAAAGGGCCATCATTCTTGCAAAAAGCAGGATAGAGTTATGTTTCTTGATGTACAGTGTCCACTTATGATGGTGAAAAACTGTTGCAAGTTTGAAAGCAATAGCTTTGATAGTTTATGAGAAAAGTTGACTTAAACATAATACTCAACCAAGAAAATGATTTTCTAAGTCCAAAAGGGGCAATAATTATTGCAAAAATCAGGATGGAGTTACGCTGCTTGCTGTACAGGGTCAGCTTATGATGGTGAACAAGTGTTGCAAGTTTCAAAGCAATAGCTTTGATAGTTTAAGAGAAAAAGTTGACCTAAACATAAAACTTAACCAAGAAATCTGATATTTTCTAAGTCCAAAAGGGGCCATAAATCTTGCAAAAAGCAGGATGGAGTTATGTTTCTTGCTGTACAGGGTCAACTTATGATGGTGAACAAGTGTTGCAAGTTTTAAAGCAATAGCTTTGATAGTTTAGGATAAAAGCTGACCTGAACATAAAACTTAACCAAGAAAACTGATTTTCTAAGTCCAAAAGGGGCAATAATTCTTGCAAAAAGCAAGATGGAGTTATGTTTCTTGCTATACAGGGTCAGCTTATGATGGTGAACAAGTATTCCAAGTTTCAAAGCAATAGCTTTGACAGTTTGGGAGAAAAGTTGACCTAAACATAAAACTTAACCAAGAAATCTGATATTTTCTAAGTACAAAAGGGGCCATGAATCTTGCAAAAAGCAAGATGGAGTTATGTTTCTTGCTATACAGGGTCAGCTTATGATGGTGAACAAGTATTCCAAGTTTCAAAGCAATAGCTTTGATAGTTTAGGAGAAAAGCTGACCTAAACATAAAACTTAACCAGGCAACGCCGACGCAGACGCCGACGCCGACACCGACGCCGACGCCGACGCCGACAACCGCTCAAGTGATGACAATAACTCATCATTTTTTTTCAAAAAATCAGATGAGCTAAAAACTGTTGCAAGTTTTAAAGCAATAGCTTTGACAGTTTATGAGAAAAGCTGACAAACATAATACTCAACCAAGACAACTGATTTTCTAAGTCCAAAAGGGGGAATAATTACTGCAAAAAGCAGAATGGAGTTAATTTTCTTGATGTACAGGGTCAGCTTATGATGGTGAACAAGTGTTGCAAGTTTCAAAGCAATAGCTTTGATAGTTTAAAAGAAAAAATTGACGCTAAACATAAAACTTAACCAAGAAATCTGATATTTTTTAAGTTCAAAAGGGGCCATAAATCTTGCAAAAAGCAGGACCGAGTTATCTTTCTTGCTGTACAGGGTCAGCTTATGATGGTGAACATGTGTTGCAAGTTTTAAAGCAATAGCTTTGATAGTTTAGGAGAAAAGCTGACCTAAAAATAAAACTTAACCAGCGTACGCTGATCAAGTGATGACAATAACTCATCATTTTTTTTCAAAAAATCAGATGAGCTAAAAATTGTTGACTTTTTTTTTTTTTTTGAAATATCAAAGCTCTAGAAAAAAGGATTTTTAAAGTCTGATCGCTGAAAACTTAAATATGCAATAAACTGGAACCATTTGAACAACTTTGAAAGAGGGCTACCCAAAGATCATTTGTGTAAAGTTTCATCAAAATGTTTTTGACAAAAGTAGACTTGGTAGAGGGTCACATAAGGACCATTTGTGTAAAGTTATTCTAAAATCAGGCAAGCAGTTTTATGCAGGAAGATCTTTTTAATTTCCACTGTATACATACAGGGAAAAGCAACCACGCCCCCTGGCGAATCGGTATAATTTGAACAATCTTTGTTGAGGATGATGCAAGGACCATTTGTGTGAAATTATTTAAAAATTGGACTATTGGTTTAGATGTCATTTGAAAATTTTTCTATTTTTAGCTCTGGCGGCCCCTAAATGCAACCAAGCAGAACCGTTTGAACAATTTTGGTTGAGGACCATCCAAGGAACATCAATGTTAAGTTTCATCAAAATCCATTCAATTGTTTTAAAGGAGATGTCTTTTTAAACACATCTGTTAACAATGGACTGATGCACAGACGAAGACGGACACAGCGGGATCACAATAGCTCATCATAAACACGGGGGAGGAACTGTTACACGAGACTCGGTTGTGGAGGATATCATGTTACAGAGTTAGGATGCTTCTGTTACAGTATTCCTGGATAACGTTACAGCATTCGGAGGATAATAATAGCTGTCGGTATTTTGTTTGCCAAAGATGTGGTAAAGATTTATCTCTTTTTTCCAAAAATAAAAATTGTGTTTCTAGATCAGTGATATGCACGTCTGTTGAGACATGGCTTAACCTGCGAAACGCAGTATATTGATGTCAATCAAGCGTTTTATGAAAAAAATGAAATTTTGATAGAAAAATATCTAAAAGAAATTGATTAAAAGATATTCCAACCGTATTTCATGCTAATTTGCACTGATTAAAACCCTCTTCAGGCATGGACTCATAAAACGAGGTAGAAAAATTATGGTTGATCTAATATTTCGTGGTTTTATAGAATGTTGCAGTTTAGCCGGATATGTTACAGTTGTGAGGTGCTGCTTTTGAATGTGTTACAGATTTAGGATGATACCTTTTCCTTCTTCAGGATTCTGTTGTTAGATGTAAATACTGCTAAACAACATTTATTTTGTCATTTGAGGCAGTCAGATATTTATTAGAGTGGCGTTGCTGTAACGACGTTTAAAAACACAGGAAAGTCCACCTAACGGGAGAAGATGTCGGTTGTGATATGTCAAGAATCACATATGATGAAAAGTTGATGATACAAGTTAAGCAGAGCAATTCTCCCATCCCTTTTCCATGCAAATTGACCGATCGTTTGAACAATCTCTAAATACATCGGTTGTTAAATGTTTTTCCATAACCTCTAAATAAATCACCAAAGATATCGCGGAGCAAAATCGAAAAATGTTTTAAGTGTGTATTTATTTATATTCACATAGATTAATTACTTCCGTTCAAATCTAAAAAGAGAGTGAGTTACTATGTTTATAAGGTAACTCCTAATTTTTGAACAACCCGAATTTAATGTGCTCGTGCTCGCGTTTACGCAATGCCTACAGTCCTGAGACCTGCCTTCTAATGGCGCACAGTCCTGAAAAGCCCTTGCCATCGTCATACACACAAAGACAAAGACGCATATATCTTTAGATGAAAATCCTGAAACAATATCCATTTTAGCTATGAATTGCGTATAAAATCCTCTGTTAAATGATTCAATGCTTCAGATTAGCCTATTTGATTGTGCATGCTTGCCAAATATTCATTGCGCAGATGCATATCTGCTTGCAGGCAGCTACGCGCCTGCAAGCAGACTATGATTCGATGGTTGTTCCAACAGTAAACACGTATACATGTTTAACAAAAAAGAATCTTTTGTTATTTGAAATGAAGTTTTATTGCACATGTGCGAGTTGTCGTGAGAAAAGCCAATTAATTTCTTAAGTTCACTATTACCGATTCCGAGAGGATATTTTCTTTCAAGCTTATTAGTAATTGAAATCGTTGATAAAGACACGCATTGCCAAACTCTTCTGAAGCTAGGACACATCGTTTGCTAGCTTAATACATGTAGCATAAACAGGTACTATTTATGAAAGCTCATTAAAGTGCAAACGACGATTCAATGCGAATTGGTGATTATGGTATCATATACATTAGATATAGAACACAGGCTTTCCATTGAAAATGTTTATATATCATTTTATTATATATAGCTGTTGAATCAGATTTAGAATTTCGAAATTAGAAAAAATGCACTTGGTATAATATATTTGTTACATCTTACAAAAAAGTCCCGCATAATTCATGATATCTAAATTTCATTTGCTATCCTGGTATTGTATATTGTCAAAATGTATTCCAAAAAGTATCATCCTAAATCTGTAACACATCCAGAAGAAGCACCCCACAACTGTAACATTCTATAAAACCACGGAAAATTAGACCCAAGTTGATTTTTCTACCTCGTATTATAACTGCATGCCTAAAGAGGGTCTTTATCGATGCAAATGAGCATAAAATATGGTTGAAACATATTTCAATCAACTTCTTTTAGATAATTTTCTATCAAAATTCCGGATTTTGTCATTAAACGCTTGATAGACATCAATATACTGTGTTTCACGTGTTAAACCATGTCTCAGCAGACGTACATACCATTGATCTAGAGAAACAATTTTTACTTTTGCAAAAAAGAGATAAATATTTACTATTTTTTTGGCAAACAAAACACCGACAGTGATTTTTATCCTCCGAATGCTGTAACGTTATCCAGGAATACTGTAACAGTAGCATCCTAAATCTGTAACATGATATCCTCCACAACCGAGTCTCGTGTAACAGTTCCTCCCCCGTGATAAAATCCTGTTGAAATCTTTTCTGATACATACACATCCGCACTTTTTCAGACATGTTTCTGGAGAAATACTCACACTAGTCACAGACGAGTCGAGAATCTAAAGCTGGGGAATATATGACATCAAAGCATTTACTGTTCTGAATTGAATGGCTAAAGCAACTACAATTTTTACAATTTGTTTTGGGTTTAACGCCATTTTTCAACAGTATTTCATTCATGTAATGGCAGGCAGTTAACCTAACCAATGTTCCTGGATTCTGTACCAGTACAAACCTGTTCTCTGCAAGTAACTGCCAACTTCCACACATGAATCAGAGGTGGAGGACTAATGATTTCAGACACAATGTCGTTTATCAAATAGTCACGGAGAACATACGCCTAAAGCAAGTACAAGATGTAAGAGAGTTAGATGATTTTCTATATAAAAGCCTAGACACCTGGTTCTTGCGCATGACGCTCCATCTCATGATGGTGAACAATTGTGTCAAGTTTCATCAAAAAATCCCTTCATGCATAAAGAAGATATGCTCCGGACAAAAACTGTAGATACTGCCCGCCTAACCGCCAGCCAGAGGTATTTCTGTAATATGTCCCGTTTTTCAAATGGGCATATAAAAAGGATGTCCGTGCATTTTTGTCAAAATATTTTTTAAGTCATTTTCAAAAAGATAAGTGTCGCCACATCTTTTGCGAAGATATCGGATACAATTGCCAATGGCAAAGGTCAAAAATTGTCACAAGAGGAAAGGATGTAAAATAAATTTCATAAAACAAGAGGGCCATGATGGCCCTATATATCGCTCACCAGAGTTGATCTGGCCTACTGACCTAGTTTTTGACCCCACATGACCAAGAGTTGAACTTGACCTAAAGATCATCAAGACAAACATTCTCACTAAATTTCATAAAGATTTGGTTACAACTGTGGCCTCTAGAATGTTCACAAGCTTTTCCTTTGATTTGACCGATGACCTAGTTTTTGACCCCACATTACCCGGATTTGAACTTGACCTATAGATTATCAAAACAAACATTCTGACTAATTCTCATGAGTTTCAAACTTAATTTGTGGTCTCTTAGAGTGTTGAAAAGATTTTCCTTTGATCTGACATAGTGACCTAGTTTTTGACTCCACATGACCCATATTCAAACTTGACCTAGAAATCATCTAGACCAATGTTTTGACAAAGTTTCATAAATATTGGGTCAGAAATGTGGTCTCTGTCCAGAGTGTTCACAAGCTTTTCCATTGATCTGACCTACTGTCCTAGTTTTTGACTCAACATGACCCAGATTCAAACTTGACCTAGAGATCATCAAGACTAACATTCTGATTAAGTTCCTTAAAGATTGGGTCACAAATGTGGTCTCTAGAGAGTTTAAATGTTTTTTCTTTGATCTGACCTACTGACCTAATTTTTAACCCCACATGACTCAGTTTCAAACTTGATCTAGAGATTAACAAGAATAACATTGTGACCAAGTTCCTTAGAGATTGGGTCACAAATGTGGTCCCTAGAGTGTTCAGAAGCTTTTCCTTTGATCTGACCTACTGACCTAATTTTTAACCCCACATGACCCAGTTTCAAACCTGACCTAGAGATTAACAAGAATAACCTTCTGACCAAGTTCCTTAAAGATTGGGTCACAAATGTGGTCTCTAGAGTGTTCACAAGCTATTCCTTTGATCTGACCCACTGACCTGGTTTTTAACCCCACATGACCCAGTTTCAAATTTGACCTAGAAATCAAGAATAACAATCTGATTAAGTTTCATAAAAATTAGGTCACAAATGTGGGCTCTAAGAGTGTTCACAAGCTTTTCCTTTGATCTGACCTACTGACCTAGTTTTTGATCCCACATAACCCAGTTTCAAACTTAACCTAAAAATCATAAAGAATGACACTCTGACCAAGTTTCATAAAGATTGGGTCACAAATGTGGTCTCTAGAGTGTTCACAAGTTTTTCCTTTGATCTGACCTACTGACCTAGTTTTTAACCCCACATGACCCAGGTTCAGACTTGACCTCGATTATCAGAAATTACATTCTGACCAAGTTTTATAAAGATTGGATCAAAAATATGGTCTCTAGTGTTCACAAGCTTTTCCTTTGACGTGACCTACTGAACTAGTTTTTGACTCCACATGACCCAGTTTTGAATTAGACCTAGAGACCATCAAGACTAACATTCTAACCAAGTTTCATAAATTTGGGTCACAAATGTGGCCTCAAGTGTTCACAAGGCAAATGTTGACGCATGCCGGACAATGATCGGTCACAATAGCTCACCTTGAGCACTTTGTGCTCTTGTGAGCTAATAAGGCCAGCTGACAGGCTTATAGAAAGATATTGACAGAGAAAAGCAATGCCAGTACAAGATAGATAACTTCCTGCAGTCTAACCTACCTTATAGCTTTACTGTTTTCTATGCCAGGTTGTCCAACATAACAGTCTACCATTACCCTGATATATGACATTATGTTGGATCTCTAACACTCTACCTGTGTCTGATTAAGTACCATTCTCTACACAAACATGGACCAAACCAGAACCATATACATGGTGTTTCTTCCTGAAAAAGAAAATATTTTGCTTCTTAAGATAAAATAATTTGTTCTAATTTAAAATTTTCTAATGCTAAGTTTAAAACAAAAAAGGGTTCAATGGCTTTCTAATGCTCTAAATTACTGTGCCAGTATGTAAATGTATACATTTAACTGTGCTCTCAACATTATAGAGAAATGTAAGTTGTAAAAAGAATGTTCATATATCTGCACTAGAAACAAAGTATTAACCCTAAATATATAGAATAAACGTTTTGGCGCACAAGTTTGGAGCAACAGAAAGCCATTGAACCCTTTTCTGTTTTAAACACTGCATTAAAACCATTGAACCCTTTTCTGTTTTAAACACTGCATTAAAACATAATTGTTTTGGACTTCAAAAATTATGCATCATAAAATTCTGAATAAGGGAAGTAATTCTAACAAAACTGAAGGCAACAAAGTTATTTCTATCTTAATATGCATCATATGTTATTCTTAATAAATGGACCAAGTTTGAAAGAAATATTTTCATTATTTTTTAAGAAATATTAGTTTTATGTCGAAAGCCCAATTGGGCAATGTTCAGTGCCGTCGCCGGCTTCGAAAAAGTGGTTCGGCCATGGGACGTTAAATGCGTCCTGCGAGTGCCGAAGGCACGAGACGGGAAAGAGCAGGGGAGGGGATTTTCCCTTCTTGTAAGGGGGGTTTGGGAGAAAATTTTAAGATTTGGGATGCCCGTTAGTGCGTTTTCCTTGCATCTTGAAAGCATTTTCCATTAAGATTTTCAGTCAATTTTGATTTTCAGTCAATTTTATAACAGTTTTCAGGGTAACTATCCGGCGTTTGCCCAATGAATGCTGATGTATTTCACTTCTGAGTGTCAGCCAATACAAAAGAAAACAACTATTTCTACCCCTCGGTGAGTCTCATCAGGTGGTGGCATTAATAATGAAGGCTTTATCAAGATTCGAACTTCACATCTTGCCATCTAGGTGAGCAATCATACAAACATGACAATAAACGAGGTCATTAGTTTCATCGTAATACAACCACAAAGGCTGGAAACTTCTGTTAAGCGGATTTTTCTGACCAAAGGTGCGTTTCGGAAATTTAAATGTCTTAGGTTGATTTGGAATTTCAGGTATTTCCACTTTGCAGCAATACGTTAAGCAACAAGTTAAGCATACAGTTTCAGAAATTAGAGTAGACAGAAACGAAGCTTATATTATTGTGACCAGTTCTATATTTTAGATATATTTTTATTATGAAAATCATTAAAATAACATTGTCATTATTTTATCAGAGTGCCCTTACCTTTCTACAGTTTATTACTTATCTAGAAATAATTAAAGCTAAAACATATGTGCATTTGATTTGGTCTGCTACTTCAAAAGATATTCCAGACAGAATTTGATATGGTAATAATTTAATTAGTAAGTGTTAATTAGTATCAGAAAGTAATAACAGCCACTGGAGTAGACAAGTACTGGTCAGGTTTTAATGTATGCATGTGTGATATAATTGGTTGAAGTATGAGGTATGTGTGATGTGATTGGTTGAAGTATGAAGTGGGCGTGAATGAAAATGTTGCAGAGTTTGGAGGGAAAGTTGAAATAAGTCAGTTTTGGAGTTTGAGTTAGATCTAGGTTTTTGTTTTAGGCACCGGAAAATTAGTCAAAATTGATATTTTAATATTTTAGGCAAGAAATACTTTGGAAACTTTGAGAATAATAAATTGTTATGTACTATGAATTGATAAATTGGAATTATTGAAAAGTGATATAACATTATTATTTAGAGTGGAATAAAAGAATATTAGAACTCTACCACTTGTTTAATAATAGCTAATTACCCCGAGAAAATGGACCCCGGTTACATTATTCTATACCTATTTTATCTATCCAATCCCGAACGTTCATTTGCAACACGTGACCGTACAATACATTACAGTATTTGGATGCACGTGCGTACAAAATTGCTGTATTTTCTGTATTTGGACGCACGCGCGTACAAAAAATCCTGTATTTTCTGTATTTGGACGGTTCAACAGTCCCCTGTTAAACATACAATAAAGCCCGAAACGCGTGAAAATGTTCCAAATGTAAATCGGATGAAGTAGGCGCTCTATGTACAGAGTTTGATTATGCGTCTTGAAATCTGGATTTAATTTGAGTTTTTTAGTTTACAACACACAAAAAAACGATTCAAGGGTTAACAATGCTATCTGATTTAGATATTAAAACATTCGTTAACAATCAAAAACTTAAAATACAGTAAAAAGGATCATCAGATGTTGGAATATTTGAAAAGTCGCTAAAAGAAGCCGTTCCGGACGAAACCTAGAAATTGGTATCAGCCCTGACTGTCTGAATAGCTACCTCAGCATTTTTTATTTAACGGTTAAGAAACAAAATGGAGAAGATTATGAATGGCAGCGGACGGGCGGTCAGCATCCAAAACATATCTGTTCTATAATTCAGTTTTCGTCGGATCTTCACCAAACTTGCTGACAATGTTTGTGGCCATTACATCTCGGCCAGTTTCGATAACCAGCCAAATTGTACCAGGCACTCTTTGATTATAGTCCTTGAATTACTCTAAAAATGGTGAATTTAGCCTTGTACGCTCTTTTAAGTCGAACAGTTTTCATCCAATCTTCACCAAACTTGCTGACAATGTTTGTGGGCATAATATCTCATCCAAGTATTATTACCACCCAAATCGCCAAATGGCTGTTGTAGGGAGGTTGTACCATATACATTTTTTAATGATGATACGCAGAAAAAACAACATTCAATGATTTACGTATATTACGTATGAAGTGAAATAAATATAGAATAAAAAGGTTATTTAAGTTCTAACAACGTTCTGTATATATATTTGCACTCATACCAAGCTGGGAAAAACTAGAAAAGGCAGGAATACAATATTCAGTGAAACATTTTTAATTTAAACTGTTATTATAGTATTAAAGATAAAACAGAAATAGAATAAAAAAGTTATTTAACATTGTACTGTACAATACGAGATATATTTGGACTTGTACCCAGCAGAGAAAACCATATTGAACTCGCCTAGCGGCTCGTCCAATATGGTTTTCTCAGCTGGGTACTCGTCCAAATATATCTACGTATTGTACAGAACAATGTTAAATAACCTAATATTATTTTATAGTTGAGATGTACTTCGGCATTTTATTTGATTTAAAGCAGTTATTTAAGATTATTCAAAGTAATTAGAAAAAAATAGCTTTCGGTTATTTTTTTTTTATACCATGAAAAACCCAATTGTTTCCAATTCTTTTAAACAAACGACTTTTTTTTTCATCAAAGCAATTATTATTATTATAAGTACTCATTTTTCCCTAGGACAGTAGGCCAGTAGGCCAGTGGAACATGTTGCCGGCTGTCACACACAGCAGCTACAGTTGACTGCTTCAAAGTCCTTGTCACTGTGCCTGTCCTTATCTCTTCTCTCAATCTTTAAATACAAACCAATGAACAAAGTTTTATTAATGTAACATTTGAAAAGTTTTAATGTTTTGGCACATGTATAAATCTGTTGTAAAAACACCATCAGTTTTTAATCAGCGCCTACACATAATCTTCAGAGTTATGAAGGAGTGTAGTAATTTGAAGAAGAAGAAGAAGATTATAAAAACAAGAGCTGTCCGTAAGACAGCCAAGATCGACTATTCGAAATATTGTCCCAGAAGCAGGAAAATATTACCCAAAAAGGTTAAATATCAAGTGTTTTAAGTTCAAAAGGGGGAATAATTTGACCAAAATGCATATCAGTTATTGAACTTGCTGCTATCAACTAGTTTTATAACCCCGAAGGCACATGTGAAGTTTCAATTCAATATCTGCACTAGTTTTGGAGATAGAAACTCGCATGTAAAACTTTAACCAGAATTTTCGAAGTCCAAAAGGGGGTATAATTTGCCCAAAATACATGCCAGAGTTATGGGACTTGATCCGGTGAGGCTAGTAATTGATCTAGAAAAAGAAAAAATAAGTTTCAAATCTATATGCCTTTTAGAAATAGCTGTATGTACTTGCATGCAAAACTTTAACCAGAATTTGCTAAGTCCAAAAGGGGGCATAATTTGGCCAAAATGAAAGTCAGAGTTATGGGACTTGCTGCTATCAACTAGTTTTATAACCCCGAAGACACATGTGAAGTTTCAAATCAATATCTGCATTAGTTTTGGAGATAGTAACTTGCATGTAAAACTTTAACCAAATTTTTTTAAGTCCAAAAGGGGGCATAATTTGCTCAAAATACATGTCAGAGTTATGGGACTTGACCCAGAGAGGTTGGTAATTGACCTAGAAAAAGAAAAAATAAGTTTCAAAGCTATATGCCTTTAATTGATGGCTGTATGTACTTGCATGCAAAAACTTAACCAAGGTGTGACGCCGACGCCAGGGTGAGTAGAATAGCTAGACTATTCTTCGAGCTAAAAATCGCCCTTTAGATCATACCGGATTAAAGATATATCAAATAAGCGTTTAATTATGATTAATCCAATCAAGCAGGGTGAATACTTTTGACACGAAGTGTGTCGAAATTTTCACACCCCACGGGAAAATCATGACATATACAGTTCGTTGCGGATAATTAGCAAGGCAATATTTCGGCACTTTTAATCTAAGCAAAAGCTGAAATTTTATGTGAAGAAAAAACAAAAACAAAAAAACTGGTAGATCTACAGACGATATCATGCTCGGCCAAAAAAGTGGTCCAGCCATGGCCGGACCGCCCGCAACGGCCTTGATGTTACCAGCCTGTTCAACATTCTGGGTCAAGTGATTCTCAAATGGTTTTTCATGTTCAGACCCCTGTGACCTTGACCTTTGATGCAGTGGGCAAAAACACAATAGGGGTCGTTTACTTCATAAGCCCTGCCATCCTATGAAGTTTGAAGGTTGTAGGTCAAATAGTTATCCAGTGATTGATCAGAAATGAAGTTTGACGGACAGACTGAGCAAAAGCAATTATAATACAAGAGCACCGCCTTGCGGGTGCTGACGCTCATCTGATTTTTTTTAGTGTAATAGAAATATTGTCCTACCCATGATTTTCTAAGTCTAAAAAGGGCCATCATTCTTGCAAAAAGCAGGATAGAGTTATGTTTCTTGATGTACAGTGTCCACTTATGATGGTGAAAAACTGTTGCAAGTTTTAAAGCAATAGCTTTGATAGTTTATGAGAAAAGTTGACTTAAACATAATACTCAACCAAGAAAATGATTTTCTAAGTCCAAAAGGGGCAATAATTATTGCAAAAAGCAGGATGGAGTTATGTTGCTTGCTGTACAGGGTCAGCTTATGATGGTGAACAAGTGTTGCAAGTTTCAAAGCAACAGCTTTGATAGTTTAAGAGAAAAAGTTGACCTAAACATAAAACTTAACCAAGAAATCTGATATTTTCTAAGTCCAAAAGGGGCCATAAATCTTGCAAAAAGCAGGACGGAGTTATGTTTCTTGCTGTACAGGGTCAACTTATGATGGTGAACAAGTGTTGCAAGTTTTAAAGCAATAGCTTTGATAGTTAGGATTAAAGCTGACCTAAACATAAAACTTAACCAAGAAAACTGATTTTCTAAGTCCAAAAGGGGCAATAAATCTTGCAAAAAGCAAGATGGAGTTATGTTTCTTGATGTACAGGGTCAGCTTATGATGGTGAACAAGTACTCCAAGTTTCAAAGCAATAGCTTTGATAGTTTAGGAGAAAAGTTGACCTAAACATAAACTTAACCAAGAAATCTGATATTTTCTAAGTACAAAAGGGGCCATAAATCTTGCAAAAAGCAAGATGGAGTTATGTTTCTTGCTATACAGGGTCAGCTTATGATGGTGAACAAGTATTCCAAGTTTCAAAGCAATATCTTTGATAGTTTAGGAGAAAAGCTGACCTAAACATAAAACTTAACCAGGCAACGCCGACGCAGACGCCGACGCCGACACCGACGCCGACGCCGACGCCGACAACCGCTCAAGTGATGACAATAACTCATCATTTTTTTTCAAAAAATCAGATGAGCTAAAAAAGGGTACTCATCGGAAAGCACTTGGTTATATAGACACAATTGAGATGCTCCCTAAATCTGAAAATAAGTCGAAGGTACTGTCATAGGGACATGGAGGTGATGTCTTATTTCCACCAGGCATCGGTCTATAAAACGTGTCAAACCTGTAATTAGCGGTGCCAACCAGTTTGCTCTTCCATTCCGCCATTTTGTTGTATAAAAAGTACAAGTCGCTTGAACATGTAGAAAAGCCTCTCATTCCTTCACTTACTAACATGAAGGAGACGATCCTTAAATATTTACTTACTGAACGTTTTGTATCTGCCCCAACTCGACCTATATCATCTTTATTTTTCCTTTTCTTTTTTCCTTCCAATACCATCATGGCGGCGGCATGGGGAACACATCGACACATCTCGTAATGCCACGTGATCATGCACGGACTTTCTGCGTGAACGATTTTATAAGTGTAAAGCTTTGTTGTACTGTAATTACGTATGTGAAAGTCTAAAGAGGCTTTACATAAGTGTACATAGTCATGAATAGCCAACCCAAGACGAAAAATATGCCGTTGGTATGACAAAAAAAATGATAAAAAAATGTTAAAGTAGAAGCTACCCATTTTCAAAAACAAAAACAACAACAACAAAAACAACAACAAAAAACAACATAATTTAAATATGCACCTATATTCGAATGACGTGTACGCATTATGATATATTTGATATTATTTACGATATATAGAAAATATGTTTTTCTTTTTTGGCATGAAGCGGGTTTTGATAAATTGAAATGAATTTCATTTTTTTATTATCATCTCAGGCCTGTAGATAAAACGTCTTCGCCACGATATTTTTGTTTATTTATTTTTTTATTTTATTTATTTATTTATTTATTTTGTAGAATAGAAGCTATCGGGGTGATGTTTTATCGATCTGACCATAACATACATGTTCGATGCTCGTGTCTGAAGCGCAAAAATAACAAATTGCATTCAGTTTTAATAAATATATGCTCAGGGATGCCAGGGTTTGGTGTGAGGGGTGTTGCAGATTTCAGTACGTGCCCCTATCAAACTCAGACTAAGCATGCTATTAAATGTATTCTGCTTGGTTTGTGTTCTGTGTTTCCGAAGACATTCTTTGGCCAAATGGCGGCCTGTATTTGACCTTTTTGTTTGCCCGTCGTACATGTACATGTATATCTGTGTTAAAAAGCCTAGTGATAAGGAACGTGAGGATATTCACACATTAAACCATTCACAGAAATTCATAATCTGCAAATCTGAATAAATGATTTCAGTCGAGGATAAATTGACCTCTGTCTGCCTTGGCTGTCAATACAATGTTGCTATCCCTGAAAGTGTCAGCCTAGTGAAATTGTTGTTGTTGTTGTTTATTGATTTACTTTCCCGACGGAACACAGCCGGATAAAAATATTTTTATTAACTATCGAACCGAACTTCAAAACAGAATCCTGCACCATACATTAATCATTGCTGGCGCTTAATACAATTATGCGAAGTTACAGAAAAACGTCGCAAAGAAACGGCCAGATTTATATGGTTTGAAAATCGTGTTTCTGAACAAAATCAGGAAGTCTTAGTTTGAACAAGTTTTTATTTCAACGGATGTATCTAAGGTCAAACTTTGCACCTTGTCAAACGATGGCTCCGGCGCCTATTTCGGTCATAAGTTACAACCATTCAATATATAACTTTTAATGAAACATCTTACATAAATTTTGTATAGCAGTCCATGTTGGCATTTGGGAAGTACATGTTCTTTGATGGGGATGGTGGAGGCATGTTTACATGTTAACGTCACGACTGATTGGTGGGAAAAGTGCACGTTTACTTCTTTAAACATATTTAAAAGTTTGAAACATCCATAGTGATTTTTATCTTGCATCTAAGTTACCGTTCTCAAACATGAAAGAATACAAAGTGTTTTATGCAGCATGGATGGGAGAAAGACATCATAATATTGGTTCAATTATTGCAGTAAAGCGTATCATAAAGACATAATTACACTAAAACTCCTTCAAATCTGAAGCCAAGAAAACCCCTCTAAACTGGATAAATGCGGTATCTAATTTTGTTTCTAATTTTACAATACACCTCCGCTATTATCCAAAGGTCAATATACGGCTCGGTTGTGCCTTCTTGCCACAATGGCACACTTAACATCATGATTGCCCGAGGGCTTTAGCCCGAGAGCCATTATAAAACAGGTGTGTCATTATGGTTACAAAGCACAGCCAGCCGTTTTTGACCCTTTTTTTATTATATTCCTACGCTTCATAAAATTATGTTCCTTGATATTATATTCATTTCACATATTTTCTGCTGCAGACATAAACTGTTAGCATTTTCAACTGCTGCCAGAGATTAGAAACTGTTAAATTAGCATGTTTAATTGATGCTGAAGACATATATTGTTAGTATGTTTAAATGATGCTAAAGACATAAACTGTTAGCATGATCAATTGATGCTGGAGACTAGAAACTGTTAAATTAGCATGTTTGATTGATGCTTGAGACATAAACTGTTAGCATGTTCAACTGATGTGCACGACTTGAACTATTAGCGTGATCAATTGATGCTGGAGTCTTGAACTGTAAGCTTGTTCAATTAATGATGGAAACTTGAACTGTTAGCATGATCAAATGATACTGGAGACATAAACTATTAGCATGTTCAGTGGATACTGGAGACTTGAACTGTTAGCATGATCAGTTGATGCTGGAGACTTGAACTGTTAGCGTGTTCAATTGACGATTATTAACATGATAAATTGATGCTGGAGACATAAACTGTTAGCATGTTCAACTGATGCTGGAGACTTGAACTGTTAGCATGATCAATTAATGCTGGAGACTTGAACTGTTAGCGTGTTCAATTGACGATTGCTATCATGATCAATTGATGCTGGAGACATAATTTGTTAGCATGTTCAACTGATGCTGGTGACTTGAACTGTTAGCATAATCAATTAATGCTGGAGACTTTAACTATTACCTTGCTCAATTGATCCTGGAGACTTGAACTGTTACCTTGCTCATTTGATGCTAGAGATTGCAATTGATGATGGAGACTTCAACCGTTAGCACGATCACCTAATGATGAAGACTTGAACTGTTAGCATGTTGAATTGCAATTGATGATGGAGACATATATTGTCAGCATGTTTAAATGATGCTAAAGACATAAACTGTTAGCTTGATCAATTGATGATGGAAAAACTTGAACTGTTAGCATGATCAAATGATGCTGGAGACATACACTGTTAGCATGTTCAATTGATGCTGGAGACTTGAACTGTTAGCATGATCAATTGATGCTGGAGACTTTCAATTGACGATTAATAGCATGATCAACTGATGCTGGAGACATAAACTGTTAGCATGTTCAACTGATGCTGGAGACTTGAACTATTAGTATAATCAATTAATGCTGGAAACTTGAACTGTTACCTTGCTCAATTGATCCTGGAGACTTGAACTGTTACCTTGCTCATCTGATGATCGAGATTTGAACTGTTAGCATGATCAATTGATGCTAGTGACTTGAATAGTTAGCATGTTGAATTGCAATTGATGATGGAGACTTCAACTGTTAGCACCATCACCTAATGATGAAGACTTGAACTGTTAGCATGTTGAATTGCAATTAAGGACGGACACTTGAACTGTTAATACATTGCATTGCAATTGATGATGGAGACTTGAACTGTTAGCATGATCAATTAATGATGGAGACTAGAAACTGTTAGCATGATCAATTGATGCTGGAGACTTAAACTGTTAGCACGTTCATTTGATGCTGTCGACTTCAACTGTAACCATGTTCATTTGATGCTGGATGCTAGATACATAAAATGTTAGCATGTTCATTTGATGCTGGAGACATTAACTGTTAGCATGTTTAATTGATGCTGGATACATAAAATGTTAGCATGTTCAATTGATGCTGGAGACTTGAACTGTTACTTTGTTCAGTTGATGATGGAGACATAAAATGTTAGCATGTTCAATTGATGATGGAGACTTAAACTGTTAGCATGTTCAATTGATGCTGGAAACATTAACTGTTAGCATGTTCAATTGATGCTGGAGACATAAACTGTAAGCATGTTCAATTGATGCTGGAAACATAAACTGTTAGCATGTTCATTTGATGCCAGAGACATAAACTATTAGCATGTTCAATTGATGCTGGATACATAAAATGTTAGCATGTTCAGCTGATGCTGGAGACTTGAACTGTTATTTTCTTCAATTGATGCTGGATACATAAAATTTTAGCATGTTCAGTTGATGATGGAGACTTGAACTGTTACTTTGTTCAACAGATGCTGGAGACATAAACTGTTATTTTGTTCAATTGATGCTGGATACATAAAAGTTTAGCATGTTCAATTGATGCTGGAGACTTGAACTGTTACTTTGTTCAATTGATGATGGAAACATTTACTGTTAGCATGTTCAATGGATATATTAAATGTTAGCATGTTCAGCTGATGCTGGAGACTTGAACTGTTATTTTCTTCAATTGATGCTGGATACATAAAATTTTAGCATGTTCAGTTGATGATGGAGACTTGAACTGTTACTTTGTTCAACAGATGCTGGAGACTTGAACTGTTATTTTGTTCAATTGATGCTGGATACATAAAAGTTTAGCATGTTCAATTGATGCTGGAGACTTGAACTGTTACTTTGTTCAATTGATGATGGAAACATTTACTGTTAGCATGTTCAATTGATGCTGGAGACTAGAAACTGTAAGCATGTTCAGTTGATGCTTAAGACATAAACTGTTAGCATGTTCAATTGATGCTGGATACATTAAATGTTAGCATGTTCAATTGATGATGGAGACTTGAACCGTTTGCATAATCAACTGATGCTGGAGACTTGAACTATTACCTGGTTCAATTGATGATGGAGACATACACAGTAAGCATGTTCCATTGATGCTGGAGACATAAATTGTTAGCATGTTCCATTGATACTGGAGGCATAAATTGTTAGCATGTTCCATTGATACTTGAGGCATAAACTGTTAGCATGTTCAACTGATGCTGGAGACATACACAGTAAGCATGTTCCATTGATGCTGGAGGCATAAATTGTTAGCATGTTCCATTGATACTGGAGGCATAAACTGTTAGTATGTTCAATTGATGCTGGAGGCATAACTTGTTAGCATGTTCAATTGAAACTGGAGGTATAAATTGTTAGCATGTCCGATTGATGCTGGAGGCATAAACTGTTAGCATGTTTAATTGATGCTGGAGACATAAACTGTTAGCATGTTCAATTTGAGCTGGAGACTAGAAACTGTTAACATTTTCAACTGATGCTTTAGGCATAAATTGTTAATGTGTTCCATTGATGCTAGATACTAGAAACTGTTAGCATTTTCAACTGATGCTGGAGACATAAACTGTTAGCATGTTCAATTGATGCTGGAGACTAGAAACTATTAGCTTGTTCCATTGATGCTGGAGAGTTGAACTGTTTGCATAATCTACTGATGCTGGAGACTTGAACTGTTACCTGGAGACATAAATTGTCAGCATGTTCAAACGATCCTGGTGACTAGAAACTGTTAGCATGTTCTTTTTTTTCTTTTCGTTGATTTAATGTCGCACCAACACATGATAGGTCATATGGTAACTTTCTAGCTTTAATAGTGGAGGAAGACCCCAGGTGCCCCTCCGTACATTATTTCATCACGAGCGGGCACCTGGCTAGAACCATTGACCTTCTGTTAGCATGTTCAATTGATGCTGGAGACATAAAATGTTAGCATGTCAATTGATGCTGAAGACATAAACTGTTACCATGTTCAGTTCATGCTGAAGACATAAACTGTTAGCATGTTCAATTGATCCTGGGGACTAGAACTTTTTAGAATGTTCAATTGGTGCTGGAGACATAAACTGTTAGCATGTTCAATTGATGCTGGAGACATAAACTGTTAGCATGCTCAATTCATGCTGGAGAAATGAACTGTTAGCATGTTCAGTGCATGCTGGAGACAAACTGTTAGCATGTTCAATTGATGCTGGAGACATAAATTGTTGGTGTATTCAGTTGCTGCTTGAGGCTCAGACTATTAGTATGTTCAGTTGATGCTGTGGTCTAGGAAGCGTTTGTATGTTCGGTTGACGCCTTGTTCTTCAAAATTAAAAGAGACAAGTGTCGTTTGGTTATATATATTAAACTTCCAATAGCCTTGCTGATATAGCTTTGCATCGCAGTGTTTGGAATAGTTTGCGATTTAAGCAAGTATGCACATGGTTTGTGCCTGGATGGTGTCCTAGTTATTGTATTCAGATCCAGAAGTACTATAGCAACCACAAAATAAATTTCAAGTGGAAAACATTTACTATACCTGACTTTCAGCACTGTAACATGCACACAGCATTGAACATGACAGTTGAATGGGGGAGTCTCTAAAATACTGGGCCACTAAACAGAAATAATGATATGAAGAAGAATCAATGTAGTTATCTTAGATCTATAATATCAGAATACCTTCTTGCAAGGAGCTGGAAATAAGTCATTAATATCATGCAAAAACCTGCATAATATATTGTAGGTTAGTACCCTTATCGCAATGGAACAGAGGGAGGGGAGGCGTGTTGCACATTTCATTACTTCTCATCAATAGACTAAGTCAAACCGAGTGTTACTATTCAGTGCTTGGATGTATTATATATACATGTCTTCTTCTTGTATCTTAGTTGGAGTAATACTAGTTACAATGTATTTAGAGTGAAAAAGCCATTTTGGTGTCTTTAGCAGGTATTTAAGTATGTATCAAACATGCTACCATTTTCAACTGCAATGTTTGTTTTTACAAATGATGAGGTAAAGTGATTGGTACAAACACTGCCTGACCACTACATCAAATGTTTTAAAGTCATCATTTCTCTGTGTAAATTTCATGAGAATCATTCTGTCAGTTCCAGTTTTGGCAATTATAGGATGTACTATTAAGTTAACATAAAAACAATTACACTTTTATCCCACAAACTTCAGTATTTCAGTATCCTTACCATGCTGAGCATTACTGTGTCTGCCTTTGCAACCAGTATAGATCATGATCAGCCTGCATACCCTTTTGACCATTAATGGTACTGTCCTAATTGAAAGATGGACAAGTTCATTATAGAAATTTAGGAGAGTAAGGGTTAGGAAATAATGATAAACAGAAGCATATTGTACTTCCTCCAGACAAGGAGGCTATGTATACATTCACCAGTATTGTTTCAGAAGTGAATTATTTTGTGGTGTTCAACCAATCTGAACTGTTTCAATGAATTAAAATACGCTTCTGCTATAAAGTCTTTTGTTTCTAATTCCTCTTATATGGAACTGACTAATTCCAATATTGCAGAATTATTTGTTGGAACCTATAATACATCATCAATAGCTTATTCAATAGCTTATCTTAATATATTTAACCTTTAGTCCAGGGATTTTGCCTTTGCACCAGTGCAGACCAAGATAAGCCAGCACACATCCATGCAGGCTGATCATGGTCTGCACTGTTCGCTACTCAGTCAGTAAATTTTCAGTGAACTCCCCTTTGAATAATAAGTGGTACTACCCAAATTGAATGATAGACCAGTCAATATTATCATTATTATGTACAACGCCATTGAATATATCATTGTATAAAAATAGGCGTTTAAACAAATTTTTCAGTTTTTAAAATTTAGCAGGGTAAAGGTTAAGGTAGTGGACCAATAGGCAATTTCTGTCTCATTGCACATCCTCTATGCTATTTCTGTATTCTTTGGCCAAAACAAAAAAAAACAAACAAGAGGGCCATGATGGCCCTATATCGCTCACCTGAGTAGAGTTGCTTGCTTGAACAAATTTCTTAGCTAAAGCTTTAAGATCTAGGCCTTCTGGTATTGAACAAATTTTGTAGAAGTCTACTAGGCAATGCTACATGTCAAATATCTAAGATCTAGGCCTTCTGGTTTATTTTTAGAAAATTTTTGAAGATTTTCATAGGTAAAATCAAGTGACCCCTTGGGCAGGGTCAATTTTGACCCCGGGGGTCAAGATTTGAAAAAATATTGTAGAGGTCCACTAGGCCATGCTACATGTGAAATATCTAAGCTCTAGGCCTTCTGGTTTATTTTAAGAAATTTTTTCAAGATTTTCATATGTAAAATCAAGTGACCCCTAGGGCGAGGTCAATTTTGACCCCGGGGTCATGATTTGAACAACTTTAGTAGAGGTCCACTAGGCAATGCTACATATGAAATATCTAAGCTCTAGGCCTTCTGGTTTATTTTTAGAAATATTTTGAAGATTTTCCTATGTAAAATCAAGTGACCCCTGGGGCGGGGTCAATTTTGACCCCGGGGTCATGATTTGGACAAATTTAGTAGAGGTCCACTAGGCAATGCCACAGGTCAAATATCTTAGCTCCAGGGCTTATGCTTTTTGAGAAGAAGATTTTTTAAGATTTTCCTATGTAAAATCAAGTGACCCATGGGGCAGGGTCAATTTTGACCCTAGGGGTCACGATTTAAAGAGATTTTGTAGAGGTCCACTAGGCAATGCTACATGTCAAATATCTAAGCTCTAGGCCTTCTGGTTTATTTTAAGAAATATTTTGAAGATTTTCATATGTAAAATCAGGTGACCCCTGGGGCGGGGTCAATTTTGACCCGGAGGTCATGATTTGAACAATTTTAGTAGAGGTCCACTAGGCAATGCTACATGTCAAATATCTAAACTCTAGGCTTCTGTTTTTTGAGAAGAAGATTTTTTAAGATTTTCCTATGTAAAATCAAGTGACCCCTGGAGTGGGGTCAATTTTGACCCCGGGGTCATGATCTGAACAAATTTGGTAGAGGTCCACTAGGCAATGCTTCATACCAAATATCTAAGCTCTAGGGCTTCTGGTTTTTGAGAAGAAGATTTTTAAAGTTTTTCCTTTCGGTTGCCATGGCAACCAGAGTTCTGCATGGAATTCAATTCTTTGAACATTTTTGAAAGGGGGCCATTCAAGGATCATTCCTGTGAAGTTTGGTGGAATTCTGCCCTGTGGTTTTCAAGAAGATTTTTTTACAAATTGTTGACACATGATGGATGACGCACGACGGACATCAAGCGGTCACAATAGCTCACTTTAAAATGGTATAATTTTGAAAAAGAAAATGCCAAAATTCTATATGGAGAATACATAATCAAACACAATGCTGTAAGTATAGGGTCAAAATATTACCACAGATTTTCAGACAAAAAAAAGAAAGAAAATAGATAAGATATGTTCTCTTGCCTACACATAGAGACCATGATGGTAAGCAAGTGTTCAAAGTTTCGAAGTCATATATCAAACAGTTTAGACAAAAGATGGAATGGTATGCAAAACTGTTAATTTCTTGTTAAAAAAGGGGGCCAGTAACAAAGCCAAAATCCTTGTCCTAGTTATGTAGTCTTGTCTACATAATTATGGAGACTATGATGGTAAACAAGTGGTCAAACAGTTTAGACAAAATATGGACAGGTATGAAAAATCTTAACTGATTTCCAAGTCCAAAAAGGGCCAAATTTTAGCCAAATATCTTTGACATATTTACATACCTACATGACTACAGATGGAATTAAATCACAAAGAAGAGCAAGTGTTCAAAGAGTTATAATTCAGATGAAATCCTTGATGGAGTTATGCACTCTTGCCTATAACTGGACATGGCGATGGTACACAAGTGCTGAAAGTTTCAAAGCTTTATTTCAAAAAGGTTTTGTTTTAATATCGACCAATACAAAAAAACCCAAACAAAGTGTGGTGCCGACACCAACAGCTATGCTGTGGTGAGTAGGATAGCTCTCCTTATTCATTGAAGAGTCGCACTAAAAATGAAAACAACAAACAGACATCAAGGCCATATTTTTTTATTTCAAACAAACAAGCATAAAATAAATTCAACTGAGGTATATGAAATATTATTTGAGGAAAAATTCAATGTACATGCATATGTTCAGTAAGAAAACATGGGAAAAATTCAAAATTTGTCCCGATATCGACATTAATGGACTATTTTAGTTATATTTTGATAGAAAGGGAATATTTCATGCAAAAATTGATAAAAACAAAAAACTAGAAGTTAAAGAAAATAGCATTCAAATATGGTTGTGCATCTGACCAACTTTGAATCCACTCCTTCATAAATTGTATGAGGAGTTGAACACAGCATATTTCTTCACTGTGGCCTATTTTATGAAATTACAAAGATTTTGAATGTACGGATGGATGTATGGGAGGACATACGGACAGCAGCAACACTATATAAATGGAGAGAAAAGTTTGTACTAGTATTTGGTAAAACTAAATTTTAGAATGAGTAGTCACAGTAGAGTAACTTTGATTTGGTTTTGCAGCTAGCAAATATGACATGAAAAATCACTCTTATTATTTTTCTCAGTTTTAGGATAATTCTTTAAAATGAAGTAAGGACTTGTGCTCTGAAATGGGTGTAGCTATGATTGACAGCTTTGTGACAATTTTCCATTTTATAAAGAAATTTAAAAAAAATAAAAATATTTAGGTCTATATGACCTTCCAGAGTTGCCCTGCACATTTTTATAGAATTCTAATAACGGCAGGTAATTCTAAACTTTGTATTTGATAATGCTAGAATCACAAAATGAATATTTAAGACTTAACTTTTAAAGTTAAGAGGGAGCATAATTTTAGAAGAACTTTATGGTAGATGGGACAATATAAAACAGATTAATAGACTAAAAGGTAAAAAAATATAATATTTAAACTATTACATTACCGAATTATAATATTATTTATCACTCTAACACGGCCAGCAAATAACCTACATACATGTAGATCAAAATCTATCTCAGGTTATTTTGCAATAACCCACGCGTGTGCAATGATGTCATCCGATCCTGGTGCGTAGCACAGTTGTAAAAAGTAGTTACCATTTTTTCTAAACACTGTTGATACTAGTATGTTGTGTAACAAGTTCCCTAGTGTGATTTATTGTAGAATAACCCAAATCTTTGCGAAACAATATATCACTTACACATAAGAACCCAAAACACAGGTTATTCTATGATAAACCACGTTTGGGAACTTATTATTTCTTAAACATAAAAGTATAATGAATCTATGAATGCCAGTAAGTATTTCAGCTTTGTAAGTTGAGGAAATAATCATTATTTATCTATATGCATTCTGTAAAAAAATTGGCTTGTATTTCACAATTAAATATGAACAGGCAGAAAAAAATCTGTATTGTACCTTTTAAATTCCGTATTGTACCTTCCGTATTGTATGCTGCTGGACTACTTTCATTGATATGAATGACCTGACACAGTTCTATAAATGGCACACATAAAAACTTCACTAAGATCCATTTTAATATTGATAAATATTGAAGATTTTGTTTAATAAGAAAGCAACAAACAAAAATGTGGAGGTATATAATAAAAGGGTCATTACAACAGTAATCTGATCTGGGATTTTATATTCGGCTCTCGTGAATTTTGCAAGGTCGGATCACATTCGGCGCTTGTACGCCTCGTTAGATCCGACCTGGCAAAAATCCACGACAGCTGAACACAGCATCCAAGATCAAGCTACTGTTGTAATAACCCTATTGTATCATACTGAACAAGGCAAGTGTTACAGGTTGTTCTTACAATATCAAATCCTTTGTCACATACCAGTAATATGAAAGACCAGACATATCAAATTCTAATAAGTACCATCTCTGAATTGCTCAATAAAATGGTGATTAACTTAACATTTGGTTCCTGAAAATGAAAAAGGAATTTTTGAAAAAGAAAAAATAAGAAATGCTAAATCAAACAATAGCATGCTTCGATTTTCTAACAAAATCCTATACAAAAATACACATAAAATGTAATGAAATATCAAATATTACAGTAAGGCAGCATCAGAAAACCAAAGTTTTGAATCGTAACATTGGGTGAATGACTTCAGATGACAATCTAAATTTTTCAAGTCTGTGAAAATCAGTGCCATTTGAGTTAACATGTATGTAATATAAGGTACAATTTCTGGTACATTCATTCCATATTACCTTTGAGTGATTAGCACTTTAGAAAATGAAAAAATAAAAAATAGAGAAATAAAACATTATATGAAAACAAAGAATAAATGCATTATTAGAATGCGCTTTTGTAAAGGTGTGTTTCCCTGACAATGGAATTGGTATTAATAATGAAATAAAAGATTTTTGCAGAGTATTATATAATCAGTTACTGAGTTAAACAATTTTATGTTTATGACTCTAGGTACATTTTGACTTACATCAACCAACTATTAATTTGACTGATCAAGTCAATTTCTTGTTGCAAATAAAAAAAAAATAAAAAAAAAAAAAAAAAAAAAAATCAGGTGCACAAATTCACATGCTGGACAATATTTCTACATGGTTTCATGACTCTAGGTAATTTTTTTAAAGACATATGCAACACGAGCACTTTATGTATATTTTCCACTAAGACAAAGACCATAACTCCAACCTGGCTGAGTGAAATCCCAAACAGAACACCAGGTGCACAATTTTCACATGGTATATAACAATCCCCTACTGTTTTATGACTCTAAGTTATGTATTTATATGTGGTCTAAAAAATTAGTTTTCCACAGATAAAAATATACATCTACTTTAGGTAATTTTTCTTAAAATTTTTCCATTTCCCTCTACAAATTGAAGCACAGCTAACATATTCACTTGCCTATATTATAACACATATATTACTGTATATATTAATAAAGCAACAAAAAATCTATGTATGCTAATTGAACATTGACCGGGTATAATCAGCGCAGTCATATGCATCTGGTATGGTGCGTCCTGTCCAATTCACATACGGTTTCATACAGCCAATACAACAGTCCACTTGTTCCTTGATAAGGTTCTGAAAAAGTCAGATTACAAAATGTAACAGTGTACATTTAACAGGATTTATGGGGTATTCTTTAATAATATTTTACATGTTATATGCAACAGAATTTCATGTTTTTTGTGAAGAATCCAACATACATTGTGTAAACCTTCTTGAAAAGAAAAAAATGTTCAAAAGAAAATTATAACATATACCGTAAGACAATTTATTGATAGAGACATGTATAATAAGTTAAAAAGACCATCTAGAATGTCATTTAGTAACTACTGTAATAATTCATCTGCTTTTGAAGTATTTTTTAAAACATTCTTTTTCCAGATTTATTTCAGTGGTAAATTTGCTTAATTATCATCTCTTTTTCCATTAAAAGGTAAATGACTTATTCAAAAACAAGAGGGTCATGATGACCCTGGATCGCTCACCTGAGTAATATGAGGTACATGTCACTAATCACTTGGGGTCATCAGGTAATTATAACTTAACATTCTGGGAAATATGATTTGATAATTTCTGAAGTATTTTTCCTATAAAACTGATATAACAAGTGACCCCCAGGGTGGGGCCTCTTTTCACTCCAGGAGTACAATTTGAACAGTTTTGTTAGAGATCCACTAGACAATGCTACATTCCTTTCTTTCAAATTCAATTCTTTAAACAATTTTGAAAGGGGGCCACACAAGGATCATTCCTGTGAATACTGCCCGGTGGTTTTGAAGAAGAAGACTTTTTTTAGAAAATGTTGATGGACACACAACTGACAACACACGACGAACACTGAGCAGTCACCATGAGCCTTTGGCTTTGATGTAATAAATGGTTTTTCTGCAGAAGTCAGAGCTCGGAAAACTTGATCCACTTCCAAGCTCGACTGGACGTTCTCTGTCTCTCGGCTAATCATAAATGCCATGTACTCCTGAAGCGACACATGCCTGTCCCTGCATAATACAAATATATGTTAACACATACTGCAAGGATAGGGTACAGGCATTAAGATCATGAATGCTACTGTTGACAAACATTTCTTTAACTATTCAGTGAAGAGATACTACAACATCTTGCACTTTTTCATGCACAGAAAATGCACACCTATAAATCTGTATCATCAACTTATTTTCATTTAAATTTCATAAATTTATAAATTAAAAAGCCTAGGTTACTTTCAGTAGAAATTTACATTAAAATCACTAAAATTCTAGACATATAGATCTATTTCATTGTGAAAAGACACACAGTGTAAGAACTAATGGTTACTGGATGTGAAACTCAAATTCAGGCAAACCTTTATTAACACTGTTAATAAACATTAAAAGAAAGTCGACATTTTTTGTTTGGTGAGGAAGGTATATCACACAGACATAATTTACATTTTAAGTTGACTTTCAAGCTTCTAAATGGTGGAAGAAGTCCCCAGGACTGGGCAGGTGTACAGGTACACAACTGGTTAGAACCATCAACTCTTTGTAAGCCTGCTAGTACTTCATCACATGAAAGAATTCTGCCATGTCATTAACTTTAAATAAATGTGGTATCTTACCTGTTTGGATCAACCATGTCCAAGACTGCTAGGAACCCTGGTTCCACCTGTCCGCCCTCTACCACTTGAAGATCATAGCCGAGGGCTCTGAGACAAAACTTCAATTCACGGTGATCTAATTTACCAGACTGGTCCTTGTCAAAATGTCTGCAAGTAAAAATGGTTTATTTTATTTTATTGCACATGATTTATAAAATATGAACACTACAGAGTAACACGAAATTTTACATATATCATATTTTTTTTATATAAACTTTTATCGCAATATCTACTGTTAATAAAGGTAATTTTTAGACAAGAAGGTCATGATGAGCCTATATCGCTCACCTGTTAAACTTGGTCTTGGAATCATCAAGATAAACATTCTGACCAACTTTCATGAAGATAGGGTCATAAATGTGTCCTCTACAGTGTTAACAAGCTTTTCCTCTGATTTGACTGGGTGACCTAGTTTTTGACCCCATATGACCTTGTTTCATATTTGGCCTAGGAATCATCAAGATAAACATTCTGACCAAGTTTCACGAAGATAAGTTCATAAATATGGCCTCTAGGGTGTTAACAAGCTTTTCCTATGATTTGACCTGGTGACCTAGTTTTTGACCCCATATGACCTAGTTTCGAACTTTGCCATAAACATTCTGTGCAAGTTTGTATCAAATCAAAGCATAAACGAAACCTCTAAAAGGCTTTATGTGTGTTTGTTTAACATCATGGTACAAGTATTGATAGGTTTCTTCAATGTTAGCCGTCAAACACATTCTTTAACCTAGGGCAGTAGTAAGACAGTACAAGTCTGATATACGCCAAAAATCAAGGCTCTAGCTATTATTGATTCAGAGAAGAAGATTTTCAAAGTTTCTTATATAAAAGCCTATAGTAAGTACATGTCACATACAGGGGTGTGGCCATTTTTGACCTTAGGGCAATAATTTGGTTAATTATGGTAGAGAGTTAAACCCTTATATCCCATGCCAAATATCAAAGCTCAAGAGAAAAAGATTTTTTAAGTGTGGTAGCTGAAAACCTATTTTTAACCAAAAAGACTCATATGTTCAATAAACCGGAACCATTTAAACAACTTTGAAAGAGGGGTACCCAGAGATTGTTTGTGTAAAGTTTCATCAAAATCCATCAGTGGTTTTGGAGGAGATATTGTTTAAAGAAATTGTTGATGAAAAGTGACCACGCCCTCTGGCGGCCATGTTTTTTAACAAATCCGAATAATTTGAATAATATTGGTAGAAGGTCACACAAGGACCATTTGTGCAAAATTATTTTAAAATCGGGCTAAGATTTTTTAAAATTTCCACTGTATACATATAGGGAAAAGTGACCAAACCCTACAGATGAATGTTTTGTTTCATTTCTTCCAATTTTACAGATTCATTGTTAAGCACGATCCAATAGAAATTGTTTTACATAGTTTCATCAAGAGATTTTTAGTTATAAGAAAGGTATAGACAGTTTACTAAGGTCACCCCCTGTCAATTCACAGGCCCAGATTCAGACCCCGTTGTCATTTTATTGCAATTTTTCGAGAAAATTTAAGTTATCGGAATAGGATTTTGTTTGGAAGCTGAAATATGATTCATTCCGTAAGAAATGAAAATAAGGTCTATAAATTTTGATCAACTTTCTGACATTACGGAGATAAAAATGAGCCCTTCTGGTCCAAAAACTCAGATGAAAATGGGCACACCTGTCAAACAAACAGGCCAAATTTTTTTAAATATTCAAATTTCACGCTTATTTTTGTACGAAAATGTCTTTCTACATCATCTGCAACAGATTTGCGACCATTAACATTACATGTAATGGCTTTTGACAAAAATCACGCTTTAGGTCTTATATAGGTTAGAGAACACCAGTTGTTTTCCCATAGGCTTCCATTATGATATTATGGCATGTACGACCTTCCATATATCGAAACAGTATATCCAATTACATTTTTTTCAAGAACTATCTTAGTTCCACCAAAATATCGGATTTGAAATATATGAATTGTGATACTTTATTTAAGTAATTTTCATGTTTATGAGATGACACCCTGTTTAAATTGTTGTCATGGTGGGAGAAATTCATCTGATGAAACTTTTTTTCCAGTACACATAAAAAGTAGCAAATTTTGTCAAAATGTATAATGAAATACTGTAAATGCAGTAAAAACATTCCATTTTGAAAAAAAAATCACTTCTTGCATACATGACTGACCAATCAGAACACACAGACACTACCTTATTCCAAGGTATACACTTACCTCATTCCCAGTAAGTTCCCTGTACTTTTTTGAATTGGTGGTCTCTGACCATTTAAAGTTTGACTAAAATCTGTTTGGTAATAACAGAGATAGAGTGAAAGTGCATAAAAATTTTAAATTGAAATTTTATGTAAAAGGGGAGATAACTCATAAAATAAAGGTGTCAGAGTTATGGTCATTGTGTCAAATTATGTAGGTGATGATGCTTAACAATAAATTCTAAGTAAAATAACAAAGAGAATAAATCATGAAATATTAGTGCAAAAGTTAATGTCCTTCTGTTCTATAATATGGGTAATGATGAGGAATAACTATCTATTTTAAGTTTGAAGGAAATCCATGAAGTAATAACAGAGATAAAGTGAAAGAGCATCAAAACTAACCAAGGTGTGGAGCAAAGACAGATGCTAGGACAAGTAGGATAGCTCTCCATATACTTTACATAGTCAAGTTTAAAAATTATTCAAGAACTATAGAACTGTGATGTGATTCAGAAATTAAATGTTCAAGTGAACTTTTTCAAAAAGTTAACAAAGTCAAAATAACCAATGGCATTTTAGTAGTTTTTTGATTATTGGTAAATGATTTTAAACACAAATGATCTGTTTACTTACTACATGTTTTCTATCATTGACATGCAATCCAAAACTCCACTATAGTTCCCTCATTACAGCATACAGAATGAAGACTTTCTGAAGTCCATGTTTTGTAGCCATTCTGTCTTATTGTTACTTCACACTACAAAAGTAGACACATTTTTTCTAACTATTCAGAAAATATATAGAAACGCCAGATGCAAATGTAAGAAGTTAATGAACAATTTAATGATAACCATCTGACATTTATGACCTGTATCTTTGAATTTGTGTCAGATCTTATTTTTGCAAATTTGTTCACCACAGAAGAAAAAAGTGATAGGCTAACAGAGCTTCAGACACAATCTTACAGAGGTCTAATCATTTAACAACAGAAACTGTAAATACCGGTACTAGTAGATGGTATGAACAATTTGTTTGACTGTTTACTTTAAACTGCAGATGTAGTTCATACTGAAACAGAAACTTAAAATTGTAATTTGTTCCTGAAATTAATATTTAATTGAACATTTCTGTAAATGAACTGTCATTGGACAGCAACACTCAACTACTCAAAATCCTTGTCACTAAATATATTAGTTAAACTAGAAAATGCTTTTGTAAAAAAGCGCATGTCTCTCCCAATGCAAAGTCCTATAGGCAAGAAGTCAACAGGGGTCAGGAGCGTAAGTCAAAGAGACACTGATGGTTGGTGCAATAGGGATCATCTACTTGGCATGTCCAGCCATCCTGCTAAGTTTCAACACTCTTGGCCTAGTGGTTCTCAAGTCACTGTTCAGGCTCCTGTGACCTTGACCTTTGATCAAGTGGCCCCAAAATCATTAGGGGTCATCTACTCTGCATGTCCAATCATCCTATTAAGTTTCAACATTCTAGGTCAAGTGGTTCTCAAGTTATTTTCCGGAAATGATTTTACATGACCAGGCCCCTGTGACCTTGACTTTTAACAGAGTGACCCCAAAATTGATAGGGGTCATCTACTCTGCATGTTCAATCATCCTATGAAGTTTCAACATTCTGGATCAAGAGGTTCTCAAGTTATTGATCGGAAATGGTTATCAATGTTCAGGCCCCTGTGACCTTGACATAGTAAACACCAAGTCAACACCAAGTCAACAAGAGCTGTCCGTAAGACAGCCAAGCTCGACTATTCGAAATATTGTCACAGAAGCAGGAAATTATTACCCAAAATGTTAAATATCAAAAGAGTTTTAAGTTCGAAACGGGACATAATTTGACCAAAATGCATATCAGAGTTATGGGACTTGATGTTATCAACTAGTTTAATAACCCCGAAGAAACATGTTAAGTTTCAATTCCATATCTGCATTAGTTTTGGAGATAGTAACTTGCATGTAAAACTTTAACCAGAATTTTCTAAGTCCAAAAGGGGGCATAATTTGCTCAAAATACATGTTAAGAGTTATGGAACTTGACCCAGTGAGGTTGGTAACTGACCTAGAAAAAGAATAAATAAGTTTCAAAGCTATATGCCTTTTGGTAATAGCTGTATGTACTTGCACGCAAAACTTTAACCAGGATTTTCTAAGTCCAAAAGGGGGCATAATTTGCCCAAAATACATGTCAGAGTTATGGGACTTGATTCTATCAAGTAGTTTTATAACCCCGAAGACACATGTGAAGTTTCAATTTAATATCTGCATTAGTTTTGGAGATAGTAACTTGCATGTAAAACTTTAACCAGGATTTTCTAAGTCCAAAAGGGGGCATAATTTGCTCAAAATACATGTCAGAGTTATGGGACTTGGCCCAGTGAGGTAGGTAATTGATCTAGAAAAAGAAAAAATAAGTTTCAAATCAATATGCCTTTTAGTAATAGCTGTATGTACTTGCACGCAAAACTTTAACCAGAATTTTCTAAGTCCAAAAGGGGGCATAATTTGGCCAAAATACATGTCAGAGTTATGAGACTTGACCCAGTGAGGTAGGTAATTGATCTAGAAAAAGAAAAAATAAGTTTCAAATCAATATGCCTTTTAGTAATAGCTGTATGTACTTGCACGCAAAACTTTAACCAAAATTTCTAAGTCCAAAAGGGGCCATAATTTGGCCAAAATGAAGGTCAGAGTTATGGGACTTGGTGCTATCAACTAGTTTTATAACCCCGAAGACACATGTGAAGTTTCAATTCAATATCTGCATTAGTTTTGGAGATAGTAACTTGCATGTAAAACTTTAACCAGAATTTTCTAAGTCCAAAAGGGGGCATAATTTGCTCAAAATACATGTTAGAGTTATGGAACTTGACCCAGTGAGGTTGGTAATTGACCTAGAAAAAGAATAAATAAGTTTCAAAGCTATATACCTTTAAATGATAGCTGTATGTACTTGCATGCAAAAACTTAACCAAGGTGTGACGCCGACGCCGACGCCGACGCCAGGGTGAGTAGAATAGCTAGACTATTCTTCGAATAGTCGAGCTAAAAATGGGGAATAACTTTAGGAAAAAGCAGAGCAGTGTTATATAACCACTGAGTGTTGCATGTCAGATCATCACACAGATTGTTTTTGAAGTTTCACTCCATTAACTGCAAGAGGTTCCTGACATACCAGCTTACATACAAAAACTTACGCATAAATTTCTTATTTGTTTGTGTGTTGTTTTGGGCTTAATGCCATTCTTCAACAGTATTTCAGTTATGTAATGGCAGGCAGTTAATCTAACCAGTGTTCCTGGATTCTGTACCAGTATACAAACCTGTTTCACGTAAGAAACTGCCAACTTCCCAACATGAATCACAGGTGAAGGAGGAATGATTTCAGACACAATGTCTTTTATCAAATTGTCACCAAGAACATATGCCCAGCCTGAGGATCAAACTCATGATCTCGCAATCCATAGATTTGCACTCTTCCTAAATGGGCAGCCTTAACTCTTTACAATCCTAAAAGGGAGTTATGTTACCCGAGTACTGCATGTCAGATTATCACAGTGAACAAGTGTGTGAAGTTTTATCTATTCCTAAAAGTGACGACAGCATACATACAAAATCTTAACTAACATCAAGATGTGGACACAGAACTAAAAGCTAGTTTACTAAAATATCAAATTAAGCAAGGGGATTTTAGTGTTCTTTTTTAAAACTGAGTTACCTCCCTTCAATTGAAAAATTGGTTTATATTAAACAAATATTTTATTTTTATTTTTTTAAGTTTACTTTTTTCTTAGTGCAGTTGGATTTATGAACAAGAGCACCACCTTGCGGGTGCTGACGCTCCTCTGATTTTTTTGTATAGTAGAAATATTGTCCTACCCATGATTTTCTAAGTCTAAAAAGGGCCATCATTCTTTCAAAAAGCAGGATAGAGTTATGTTTCTTGATATACAGCGTCCGCTTATGATGGTGAACAAGTGTTGCAAGTTTCAAAGCAATAGCTTTGATAGTTTAGGAGAAAAGCTGACCTAAACATAAAACTTAACCAAGACAAGAGGACCATGATGGTCCTGAATCGCTCACCTCTTCCCACATGACCCAGCTGATAAACATTCAGACCAACTTTCATACAGATCCCATGAAAAATATGGCCTCTAGAGAGGTCACAACGTTTTTTCATTATTTGACCTACTGACCTACTTTTTGAAGGCACGTGACCCACTTTCGAACTTGACCTAGATATCATCAAGATGAACATTCTGACCAATTTTCATGAAGATCCATTCACAAATATGGCCTCTAGAGATGTCACAAGGTTTTTCTATTTTTAGACCTACTGACCTAGTTTTTGACGCACATGACCCTGTTTCGAACTTGACCTAGAAATGAATCAAGATGAACATTCAGACCAACTTTCGTACAGATCCCATAAAAAATATGGCCTTTAGAGAGGTCACAAGGTTTTTCTATTATTTGACCTACTGACCTAGTTTTTGATGGCACATGACCCACTTTTGAACTTGACCTAGATATCATCAAGATGAACATTCAGACCAACTTTCATACAGATCCCATGAAAAATATGGCCTCTAGAGAGGTTACAAGGTTTTTCTATTATTTGACCTACTGACCTAGTTTTTGAAGGCACGTGACCCATTTTCGAACTTGACTTAGATATCATCAAGATGAACATTCTGACTAATTTTCATGAAGATCTCATGAAATATATGGCCTCTAGAGAGGTCACAAGGTTTTTCTATTTTTAGACCTACTGACCTAGTTTTTGACGCACATGACCCTGTTTCGAACTTGACCTAGAAATGAATCAAGATGAACATTCAGACCAACTTTCGTACAGATCCCATAAAAAATATGGCCTTTAGAGATGTCACAAGGTTTTTCTATTATTTGACCTACTGACCTAGTTTTTGATGGCACATGACCCACTTTTGAACTTGACCTAGATATCATCAAGATGAACATTCAGACCAACTTTCATACAGATCCCATGAAAAATATGGCCTCTAGAGAGGTCACAAGGTTTTTCTATTATTTGACCTACTGACCTAGTTTTTGAAGGCACGTGACCCATTTTCGAACTTGACCTAGATATCATCAAGATGAACATTCTGACTAATTTTCATGAAGATCTCATGAAATATATGGCCTCTAGAGAGGTCACAAGGTTTTTCTATTTTTAGACCTACTGACCTAGTTTTTGATGGCACGTGACCCAGTTTCAAACTTGACCTAGATATCATCAAGATGAACATTCAGACCAACTTTCATACAGATCCCATGAAAAATATGGCCTTTAGAGAGGTCACAAGGTTTTTCTATTATTTGACCTACTGACCTAGTTTTTGACGGCACGTGACCCATTTTCGAACTTGACTTAGATATCATCAAGATGAACATTCTGACTAATTTTCATGAAGATCTCATGAAATATATGGCCTCTAGAGAGGTCACAAGGTTTTTCTATTTTTAGACCTACTGACCTAGTTTTTGATGGCACGTGACCCAGTTTCAAACTTGACCTAGATATCATCAAGATGAACATTCAGACCAACTTTCATACAGATCCCATGAAAAATATGGCCTTTAGAGAGGTCACAAGGTTTTTCTATTATTTGACCTACTGACCTAGTTTTTGACGGCACGTGACCCAGTTTCGAACTTGACCTAGATATCATCAAGTTGAACATTCTGACCAATATTCATGAAGATCTCGTGAAAAATATGGCCTCTAGAGAAGTCACAAGGTTTTTCTATTTTTAGACCTACTGACCTAGTTTTTGACCCCACGTGACCCAGTTTCGAACTTGACCTAGATATCATCAAGGTGAACATTCTGACCAATTTTAATGAAGATCTTGTGAAATATATGGCCTCTAGAGAGGTCACAAGGTTTTTCTATTTTTAGACCTACTGACCTAGTTTTTGACGGCACGTGACCCAGTTTCGAACTTGACCTAGAATTTACCAAGATGAACATTCTGACCCATTTTCATAAAGATCCCATGAAAAATGTGACCTCTAGAGATGTCACATGGAAAAGTTTACGGACGCACGCACGGACGCACAGACGACGGACACCGCACGATCACAAAAGCTCACCTTGTCACTTTGTGACAGGTGAGCTAAAAACTGACTTTCTAAGTCCAAAAGGGGCAATAATTCTTGCAAAAAGCAGGAAAGAGTTATGTTTCTTGCTGTACAGGGTCCGCTTATGATGGTAAACAAGTGTTGCAAGTTTCAAAGCAATTGCTTTGATAGTTTAAGAGAAAAAGTTGACCTGAACATAAAACTTAACCAAGAAATGTGATTTTCTAAGTCCAAAAGGGGCAATAATTCTTGCAAAAAGCAGGATGGAGTAATGTTTCTTAACGTACAGGGTCAGCTTATGATGGTGAACAAGTGTTGCAAGTTTCAAAGCAATAGCTTTGATAGTTTAGGAGAAAAGTTGACCTAAACATAAAACTTAACTTAGAAATCTGATATTTTCTAAGTACAAATGGGGCCATAAATCTTGCAAAAAGCAGGATTGAGTTATGTTTCTTGCTGTACAGGGTCAGCTTATGATGGTGAACAAGTGTTGCAAGTTTCAAAGCGATAGGTTTGATAGTTTAGGAGAAAAGCTGACCTAAACATAAAACGTAACCAGGCAACGCCAACGCCAACACAGACACCGATCAACTGATGACAATAACTCATCACTTTTTTTCCAAAAATCAGATGAGCTAAGAATGATTCTAAATACAAAATTAAATGATCTAATTACCTACTATATGTTTTCCAAACTTGACATGCATTATGTTTCCCTCACCATGTAGGACAGAGACCTGCATCTCATTACCATTACATTTGAACTTCATACATTACACTACAAAAGAAAAGACATTTTTCAAAGTGTTTATTAAAGCCACAAAAGTTCTAGATGATAGGGATAACGTGGGTACAGGGAATAATACTGTGATAATCATAGATATTATCAAGAAACTCAATAAACTAAAACTAAAAACATAAAAGGACCCAGCGACTTTTGGTTGCTGACCTTGAATATAATTATGTATGACATACTGAAATCGTAAATGTTAATAACTGTGTTTTGCATAAACAAGTGCCACCTTTTAAATAAATTTGGAAGAGGATCTATAATGATGCTACAGACCAAGTTTCAAGAAGACCCATCAAGCAGTTCAGGAGAAGAAGTCATTTAAACACTTATCTGTTTTTAGCTCTAGTGACCCTAAAGGGAATCATGACCCTATTTGAACAAACTTGAGAGGACCTTCTAAACATGCTACAGGCCTAGTTTTGATGAAGAGCCATCAAGCCATTTATGAAAAGAAGTCATTTAAAGATATTTCTATTTTTAGCTCTAGCGGCCCCCCCTCAAAAGAGCCCATTTGAACAAATGTGGGAGAGGACCTGATCATGATGCTAAAGATCTGTCAAGCAGTACATGAGAAGAAGTCTTTTAAATGCATTTCTATCTTAAGCTTTGTATGTACTGGGGTGGGGATGGAGACTGGGGGTAATGTGGGTGGGAGCTTGAAGGAATTTAGTAGGGGGTCACCCAAGGAACATTTCCGAGGAATTATTTCTAAATTGGGCCAGCAGTTTTTGGGGAAAAAGATTTTTAAGCCGTTCCTTTTGGTTGCCATGGCAACAATCAAGGGCTGACCTAGATTTGGAGGAATCTGAAATGGGACCATCAAAGGAACATTTCTGGGAGGTTTGGTTGAAACTGACTTGGTGTCCTAGGTGATGTTCTTTAAAGAAATTATGGACAACGGAAGGACAGACAGATGATCAAATCATTCAATGGTCATAAAACTAATAGCTCATCTTGGGTACTTTATGCCTGAGCTAAATATTGTGAGACTGGGGTTGGGTGGGGGTAATGTGGGTGAGAGCTTGAAATAATTTTGTAAAGAATCACACAAGAAACAAGTGTGAAATTATGTTACAATCAAGCCAGCAGTTTCAGATGAAAAGATTTTCAAATTTTTCTGTAATGCCATTTCATAAAGTGCCACCAAGAAACATTACTGTCAAATTAATTTGAAATCGATCCTGTGGAATTTTCAGAGTTTTCCAAATAGCCATATAGGGAAAACTAGCCTGGCCCATTGGCCATGTTTTTTAATGATTTAAATTTGGTAGCAGATCACCTAAGGAACACTAATGTGAATTATTTTGAAATAAGATCAGTATCTTTTTTTAAAATTTTTATTCTCTTAAATCATCTATTAAATCTGTTGATGGACACACTACATCTCAGAACAATATCCTTCACAGACCTACAGCCCCTTTTCTTCTGGAATTCTTGTTATATAGATTCCTACTTGCATTCCCTACAGCTTCACTACAAAAAAAGACACATTTTTCAAAATAATCAAAACAGGTACACAAATACCATAATGAAATTTATAAGAAAAATTTAAACTGAGTTACCTCCCTTCACTCATTCTATGAAATTTAATCATTAGTTTTAAACCTTTTACTGGAAAATGACTAACTAAAATATATCTGAGCTGTGCCATGAGAAAACCAACATAGTGCATTTGCGACCAGCATGGATCCAGACCAGTCTGCGCATCTGTGCTGTCTCGTCAGGACCCATGCTGTTCACGTACGGTTTCTCTAATTGCAATAGGTTTTGAAGCGAACAGCATGGATCCTTACCTGACTGCATGGATGTGCAGCCTGGTCTTGATCCATGCTGGTCGCAAATGCACTATGTTGGTTTTCTCATAGCATGGCTCATCTTGTATTTAGATAAATCGTGATGGTGACAGTGTACAAAGTAAAACAACTAAATGATGTTGATTCCTTATCTCAAATTTCAGCAATTTTATCAACAAGTAAATACCACATCCTCATCTCTGTATTTTCCATACGTATCCTTTCTCCATAACACTCCCTTTGAAGCCATGGTCATGCCACATAAATATGCAAACAACAATCTCAACTTTTTAGTTTGTCACTGCAGCATGATCTACCAAAGAAAAGAAATATTTCCATATAATATTGTATTATCTTATGAGGTATATAATTACTAACTAATAAATACAAAGTAATCAGGCAATAACCATAATTTTCATGCAAATTTATAATCTTTATAGCTCAGTAAATATGTCACAGTAGATAATGTGTATTTGACTGGAACAACTGATACGGGGACTGGAAACAGGCATTTATCTTATCTGATGCTGTCGTCCAATCGAAGCGTATGCCGTAGGTTATTCTGCTATTACTCAAACACTTACGCCTTACAGTTTAACTCGTCCTTTCAGTGACAATCTGGGAAAGCATTTGTTGAATTTTTTGTTGAAAACAAAAGTTCTGCCATGAAATTATTGCCTGCATCTGTTTTTAAATGGAAAATATCTACATTAATGTTACTTTTCGCCCTGTGAAAATGGCTTAATCTAGACTTGTCTTACCCAGAGAGAAAGATGTCGTTTTTTACATGATATTTGCCTTGTTGATTCAGAGTATTTAGAATAAAAAAATTAGGACATATTTTAATGAAAACAGCAAGTCAAAACTGTAAACTGTTGCCTGAAAATATTTGTTTATGATATTGCTCTGTTCTTCACTATTTAAATGCGTGTTAAACCTAGATGATTTTCTGCAGTTTTATCTAAAAGTTCGGAATACTAAATGTAACTTCGTTGTCGGCCTTTTTTAAAAAAAAATATTGTTGTTTTAATTTAAATATATTGTATTTTTCACACATCAGTTTTAAGATTAAATTTATTAAACTAATTTTTTGGAGTTTAAACAACAATTTCGTTTGAAACATTCCCTACGTTCAAGAAGAATGTTTGTTTCTGTATGTAGAAATCTGACATTATAAACAATAATTATAATTATGGCTCTACAAGATTAAGAAAAGTGTCAGCTTTCTGTTATTTTCCATTTTTTTTTTATTCAAATCCAACAAAAATCGGCCCTTTGATAAAGGTTTGAAGTTACGTGGTAAAATATTTCTTCAGGGAAGTGAGCTCGAGTTAATTCATAATAATTAAGCATATCACCACATGCAGTCGCATGCTGTTTTTGCTTCAGAATCCCTTTAGATCAATCTCTGATCATCTAATTATCGCCACTTAACATGTGACTGGTAAACCCTTTGAACAATAAGTGTTATAGCTCCATGATTAATTTGAGGTAATATGCTAATTACGCGCTAACCGATAGTGGCGAAAACAAAATATCGATCGCTAACGACTGGTCGATATTTACAGGTATGGACGACAGCATAGTACAGATAAATGTACTGATTTATACGGAGTTTCTACTCCCCGTATTAGACCTTCCTGGTATTTGAGCAGTTGCTGAAAGCAGGTGATGCACTACTATGTTAAAGCATTGTTTCGGGCTAATTTTGATCCCAGGGGGAAGATCTGAACAAACTTGGAGGGGGACCACTACAAAATGCCACATGCTAAAAAGCCTAAATATCTAAGCTTTAGGCCTTGGGGTTTTAGACAAGAATATTTTTTAAAGTTTTTCCTTATATAGGTCTATGTAAAACAAATGAACAGTGCAATGCTACATCTCTGGGTCTTGTGGATTTTTGTCTTTTGATTGGCAATCAGAGTTCTGCATGAAATTGGAATTCTTTGATCATATTTGGTACAGGACCATCAAAGGAACAGGCCAAGTTTCATCAACTTCCATCGCATAGTTTCAGAGAAGATTTTTAAGTAGAAAGTTATGGAATCTCGAGTGTAACTTTACCTTAGCCTTAGGATCTCCAATGTTTGTGCGAAATGTTATTCAAATACGGGTGCATGGATAAATTTCAGAAGTATTGAAAGAAATGTCAATTTTGGGAAATTTTCCACAAGTAAAGGGGAGACTACTTTGTAAAGAAACAAGTCAGAATTATGGGACCTAGCATGTGAACTTGTCTTTTATTCTTCTGTAAACATATCATGATATCTGTATCAGTTCCCTGTATGGGACAGGACAGGGCAGGACTGGATGGGACAAAGTAATTCCTACACAGTCTACCCCAAACAAAGTTTGGTAGGGGTTTAACTATAAAACTGTGATTTGATTCAGAAATTATAACGTTATGTAAAAATTTTAGTAAGAAAACTGGTACCTTACTTCAATTGTGAAATTTGTTTTAAGCTACAATTTTGACTTTTTTAAAAGCTAATTGTATGTATTAAGCTCTTCTCTAAGTGCAGTTAGATAAATGGAAAATAATTTGAAATATGAATGATCTGTTTACTTATTAAAAATGTTCCATGACTGCTGTGAAATCCAGACATCCGCTATGTTTTCCTCAAACATCATGACCATTGGCTTGCACTGCTGATTACTGAAGTTTGTAGTTAGTTCTGACAGTGAACAGTCTGCTTTTGTTGTTACTTCATACTACAAAAGAGACATTTTTCAAAATGTTTGAAAATACATAGAAATGCTAGATGTACACATAAGAATTTATTGAACAATTTAAAGATATAAATCTTCCCAAAGTAACCAAAATCTAAATCATAAGTATAGCCAGGACTTTCTGCAGTGTGGACGCATTGGTTAAGAGGGCTTGAATGCTTTCCTACAGAGGTGAAGACCCCGGCTCAATTTCTGGCTACTCCCACTGCAATGTGTCTTTGGGCAAGGCACTTTATCACAATTGACCCAGTGGACTCAGCTGTAAATGGGTACCAGCAAATTGCTGGGGGTAAGGTATAATTGGTTCTAACTGACCATTCTTAAAATAGGGTCACTCAAAAGCTCTGCAGAGCTTATAATCATCGTTTCACAATTATAAAAATTTACCTTGGGGGAAGTTAGAATACGAACTTCAAAAGGGTAAGTGGAGGTGGTTGGGGAATGGGTACTCGCTCCTGAAGGTGGGTGTACCCGCCTCCCCCAGAAATTTCTCAAAATCTGAAAAGCACTTTTTCAACTTGACATATGATCTGAGAACTTACAACATAAGGAGATATAACTCTAGATTGTAATAGAAACTTCTACAGAATCATAAAAATTACACTTTTAAATTTTTCTCAAATGTAGCTGATAATATGTGAAGGGATCTCTCCTTAATTAGTGAATATATTTGCATTTTAAAAAATTCACAAACTTGTGAAATGGATAAAGCAATAGCTGTACACCTGCACATAAAAGTTCAATGGTCTGATTAAAAAGCAGTGTTTACTTCTACAATATATGCGTTCTATTTGTTTTTCAAAAATGCCCATATTTCCATGAGCACTGCATTATCAACACATAATTTAATGTAACACATTTAAATGATACTTTTAGTTGCAGTATAGTCTGATGTACAGTGAAGGGTTGCAAATTATTTGAGAATGTATCCATCACTCTTCCTTGAGGAGGCAATTTAATGTTTTTTGGGCTCTTATTGGGGCTGGAATTCATTTATCTTGTGAAGACAAACGTTATTTGACATGTTTTGCATAAAAAAACTACAGAAAAACAGCTATCAAATATATGCATGAACGTACAGCATTTAGCACAGTGTGAAGTCGTACTCGATTTGTTCACCAAAGTTTATGTGAAGGAACAAGCACATGAGAATATATGTGAATACTTCTCTCCCAATATTTGCTTTGTCATCAAATTTTATAATCAAACTTTAGATCGTAGTAAATGTACAAATAATACTGCACTAATACATTTAGAATTAGCCTGAGACGTTGTGCTCATCGGGTACCGGTACCTGACTATGAATGAAATGCGCCATTAGTGACTTAATAAAGCTGTAACGTCACCAATGGCAAAAACAAATCAATAATGTAGGTCAGTGGGTGACTTTCTTCAGGAACTCAGACATATCATGTATTTCACAAAACAAGCACAAGAATAAATTTGCTATTTAAAAATATTTTTCTTTTTGCCATTAAATTATCATTATGCTTGCAATCATGTGTAGCAGTGTGTATATAATGTACAGTCGAAACTCGGTATCTCAAACTCACCTCGAAATTCCGTTTAAGTGGAAGAAATTTTCAAGTCCCGTCAAATTTCCTTCCTTATATATGTAATTCAACTCCTGTTACGTCAAAATTTGACTTACCGAGTCTCCGGATGTGTCGAAAGGGATTTTCAGTCCCGTCAGTAAAATTCAAGTGCATTGTAAACTCGGTAAGTCGAATTGAGGAAAATATGCGATAAAATTTCACACATCTTGTGAATGTGGTTGATTTTTAACACATGTCCATGTTATTGCCTAACCAGAGAGCCGCGATGCCGACATATCAAAGGTGCGGCAATAATCAAAGTGAAATGATGTCATACTTGTTTGCACGTGCCATTATTATAATTGTTAGATGTAAACATTAGATTTCTTAATCAGCGGTCATTTGTTTTTGAGACGTTATGAAAATTGCTTTTCATTTAAACTAATGAATTAATTAGTTTGAACAGCTAGGATCTTTGATAAGGATTAATTAGAGGTAATCGCGATGTGAATGTATTAAAAATAACTTCTTGGGGGAATGTATCATTCATTCAAAATGTCAGATCGAAATGCTGTCAATCCTCCGGGAGTGAAACATGGTACAAAACGAAACTTTGCTCAAAAACATTTGAGGTTAGTCTCATTTTCATTCTTCAAAAAAGTGAAAACTTTAGTAAACACAAACTGTACGGAATCGTGTACGTGTATAGTGCCTAAAGCGTATACACAGCATCACGGAAACAGCCTTTATTTTTTATTAAAACTTCTCGTAACTAAACCAACTTTTTTCATCATTTCGTCCATACGTCCCTTCTCATAACTCGAATTTCGGTAATCTCGAAATAAAAGGCACGGTCCCTTGAAATTCGAGATATCGAGTTTCGACTGTATATAATTAGTCTATGATATCGATTGTCCGATTAGCTCAGTTGGTAGAGCATCAGACTTGCAAGCAGAAGGTCGCAGGTTTGAGTCCTGTATCGGGCTGCACATTTTTCCGCTCCTATGACATTGGTGCCGTGAGTGTGGTGACTAGCCTTGGAATCCTAGAGCTCGGGTGAAGCAATGGCTGGGTTAGTCAAAAGAATCTGAGTTTGTCTTTGAAAAAATGGAGAGAGGAATGTAGCAGTGTGTATATAATGTATATAATTAGTCTATGATATCGATTATCCGATTAGCACAGTTGGTAGAGCATCTGACTTGCAAGCAGAAGGTCGCAGGTTCGAGTCCTGTATCAGGCTGCACGTTTTTCCGCTCCTTTTATGCATGTCTGAAAGACTGAAGTACCTAAATTACGCCGATTTTTATTAGTGGCTGCTTGTGACTCTGTGGACGGACCGTCAAGGGAGGTAACTAGAGTCGAGGATTGGTACTACATTATAAGCAGCCCTTCCCAATTGCATCTAATTATTTGTAGATTAAACTAATAGTAAATTATCTAGGCCACTATCTCTATCTGCCGTTGATGTCAAACCCCTTGCAGCCACTTCCAACAGCCTTGCTGTTAGGTTAACCCTTTAACTACAACCCTTAGCAACGTGTGGTAAGAGTCTAGTAGAATCTGTGCCTCCTTACTGTTCAATAGAGAACAACCTGATAACAGGCTACTGTCTTTTGATATCAATGTTAGTTCAAATAATTAGAGTGAAAAAGTTGTCATTTGAGGTTCAACAGTCAATATTCAGACATTTTACATTTTTACTATCAAAGCCTTTTTCGACATAACATGGAAAATAAAAAATGTAAAATATCAATTAAAATGAACTTATAAAGTGATACGAGTTATGTCAGGTCTTATATTTAGGACTAATATCAATGTTATCAGGAGGGCTGGAAGAGGTGAGAGAACCGATATCAAATGACCTGAAATAAAATATCAGTCAAGTGATATCAGGCATTTTGCATGGTAGTTGCAAAGCACCACTTACTGGGACAAATCATCTGTATATTCTGACACTAAATTAGCACGACACCTCCAATGCAAATGGCGCATTTGATTAAAGGGCAGTAACTGTGCGCTATCAAAAATCCATTCCGAGACAAATAGCTATCAAACGGATCAGATTTTTCTATATTGAAATAAGAAAAGCATGTAGCATCTACACATTTTGTGTAATAATAAAAATACTAAAAAGAACAGAATCCTTAGGAATGGTGCAAAAATTTTATCCATGTTCAAAGATTGATTCATCGAATGCTAATTATAAAATAGATTATAAAATAAACAGACTCTATTGTCTTTAGGTCTAATTTCGATTGACCCAGACCATGATTTATCATGCCATTATTTCATCATTGTTTTGAAATTTCCCTTCTATTTTCTATATAATTATTAGCAGCTCTAACAGTGTCATACACGCATTTATATAAAGCTGCATTTTCAAAAAAATGAAAATTTGATGAACCCACATACATACATACGGCTTATTTTCACTAATTTTGAAGAATAATTAACTTCAGCGCAATGTTGATGTAGCGTCGGCATATTCAGTTTGCAAACTTCATTCCATTTACTTCTGTATTTTTTCCAGCTCGCTTCGCTCGCCGCAACTTGCATAATTATACATGTACTTATTTTGTGCAAAACAATTATTTCTTTACACATACCAGCGATAGAAGTTTGCAAATTAGGTGAATGGAGAATTGACAATGTATTACTCCTTCGTTATGTCAAACCTGAACTACTGTCCTCTAACATGGCATTTTACAGGAGAGACCAATACAAAGAAAATTTTAAAAAATGCAGGAAAGAGCATATTACGATTTACCTATGCTGATCCGGAAAGCTCTTCTAGCTTACTGCAGCGTTCTGGATAGCCTTCTCGTAAGGTCTCTTAAGCTTCCTCAAACTAGAATTGAAAGGTATGGCAGAAACTCTTTCCGCTACTCGACAGCAAAGATGTGGAACTCACTGCCGGACTCACTCAGACGTTGCTCATCGTACAGCCAGTTCAGATCCCTAATTGGAAGTTGGAGTGGATCATCGTGTCACTGCTCTACATGCGCCTGGCGGGGAACCTGCACCTTCGCTGGTGAATAGAATCATGGTTCAATGTTTTTATGCTTGATAATTGTTACTCCTGTATTCCGAGTGCAGATTCTTATATTTATGCCTGTTCCTTTGTTTGTGTTGTGAGGAAGCTGCTGATCAGTTCCTCCCAAATCTGATTTGAAGAGACAATCGTTCTTTTACACTTTTTAATGGTCGCACGCTCCGTTTGTCTCTGAGATCCGATAAGTTATCTTTTTTCTTTTTATGACAGGTTTTAGACCTAGGTCAAGATCTGCAGCTTTCACACAGCTTTTAGTTCAGTGTTTTCTATGTTGCTTAGTTCTTACGCTTTTAGAACCCAGTCCTTTCATTAGATAGATAATTGTGATATTGTAATATATTTTAGTGCATATGTATGTTGGCATTATTATAGTAACTATCAATACATATTCCTACCTATTATCTAAACTCTATTCAGTTTAATTGTCTTCCATTCTACTGGATTCTACTAGTATGTAATATGTTGTTGCAATACTGACTATTTTATTCATTTGCGAGTCGGTTTCAAAAGCTCTTCAGAGCTTGTGTTTTTTTCTGTGTATTGTGTACCATTGTTATTATCCCGGTTTTTATAAATAAATATTAGTTAACTTGACTTGGTCCAGGGGTCGGGCGCTGTCCCCCTCCTTTAAAGTTGGCGGTTATACACTTTTGATACTTAAATTTGTTTGTTCGCTTTGCTGAAAAAACTTTATTTCGATAGTAATATTCATGCTCAAATTTGTCAAATATAAGTCAGATTGCACCAGCTGAGGTATACTTGCCAACATTTTTCCGTGTGTGTGTGTGGGGGGGGGGGGGGGTGTATACCCCAACGCCTCTAGAGACGCCACCCACTAAACCCCAATCCTGGATCCACCTTTGGTACACTCCCGTGCCATATCGATGATATGCTGACACGATGTGTGTTGCCAATGGTTGACAAAAGCAGTTTGAATCAAATAAAGGCACTTTGCATGATAGATGTGAATCTGCATTAAAGCTGTGCAAACGAATTATTTGAATAGAAAAATACATATTTACCAGTTTCGAATATATAATATGTATACACATTGTAGCACTCATGAAGTTGTTTCAGAAGATTTTTCCATTTCGGTACAAGTGCCATGGCAGAATGTTTAGCGGCCATCACCACCAGTCCTGAATTATATCCAAATGGCGTACTGGCCAGGATTATTCGCCAGACTACCCACGGTCTTGAGAATCTTCGGCTCGGAAAGTGTAATGAATATGGACCACAGGCATTCGCATTGTTTTTGCTTGATTGTTTTACATTTTCCCAGGGGATTTGTTTGGTTTTTGCAAGTCAATGCGACACAAATATAGGCCTATATGTTATGAGATTTATAAGCTTCCGTAAACCAGCTAGACAGCTTCCTCACATAAAAAAATCAACATCTTACCGGAATTTTGATCCAACGACAAGTGAGCGACATTCGACAGGCAGATGTACAGCTATTGCTTTATCCATTTCGCGATGTTTAAAATATTAACAACCTACATGACATATATTTTCCGTCATATATAATTCAATGACCAAACTCACATGTTTCATTTCACTTCATATTTCTTGTTTCCTACAAAAAGGTAAAGAAAAAGTTGTAAACGTTTACTTTGTCTGGAAAAAAAATCAAAGATTGACAAAATTCAATAGTCACCTTGCCTTGACACAGAGACGCACCGTGATCTTGATTTGTGAAGTACTCATGTTTGGTGATTTGTAAATGAGTTTAAATTATTGAAAGTACAATGTCAAAATTGTACATGATTTAAGAAATCATGGCCCATGTGGTCAGTAACATTTCGAAGTTTCACTGCGTGAACTTTCAATAAATTGAATTTCATTATTTGGAAACTGTGATATATAACAAACCATGCATACGTAAGAATCTTACACCAAACTAGCGAGTTACCGTACTTTTGTAAGAATGAAATATTTACACCACTGTTTCCTCATAAATTGTCTTTAATGTTTTTCGAAAAGACCGATGTGTTAAAAAAAAATATGACCGCATTATTAGATTTTATTGTAATTTTATTATGTGATTGAAAAGAATATACATGTAGTTCTTTTTAAAGGTAACCCAAAGAACTTTGATAATATTCCCTGCAGCACTCGTTCCCTATACAATAGAAGGATTAGCGGCTATTGTTATGGGTGTGCATTCGACACACCTCAGCTGTGTAGAAAAAATCACCTTTAAAATCATCGTGTGAATTACCGTTCTGTCCACATACTATTATCTAATACGTGAATTACAGTATGATGCGTGTGCCTACACATTACCCTATCTCCCTATGTTAGATATGACTTAGTAAATGTATTCTTCATTATGTATACAATCTGTTCAGTCCCGTCTGTATCTTCTTTATATCTCGTCTGTCCGTCTGTTCAGTCATTATTACCCGAGATGGTAAAGTGGTAACACGCTTGCCTGTCAATCCAGTGGTCCGGGGTTCGAATCACGGTATAGGCACTGGAAATTTCTGAGTTGCTCTTGAGTGTCTCCTACCTAACTAAGAGGCCAGTACTGGTTCTTCCAGGAAAGACGGCTTCGCGTGTATCGGTGCTTTTTACACACGGACAGACCTGTATCTAAAAGGATTTCTCTCTCTAGGTTCTGTCTCACTCTGTCCTTCTGGTCAGATCTCTTTGTGTTTGTACTAGTAAAGAATGAATTTGGCACCCTGAAATTTTTTGCCATGTTAAGCGCCTTTGAACGTGTTTATCATGAAAGGGTGCTATATAACTCTGGTATAATATAATATGTATATCCCGTCTGTTTCTTTCGTTAGATCTTCTATATCCCACCTGTTTATTATTATTATTATTATTATTATTATCTTTTGATCGACCGTATCCCGTCAGACTCATTGTTCCTGGATTCTATACCAGTACTAACCTGTTCTCCACAAGTAACCGTCAGACTCATTGTTCCTGGATTCTATATCAGTACTAACCTGTTCTTCACAAGTAACTGACATCTTCTCCACATGAATCAGACGCAGAAGACAAATGGTTTCAGAAACAATTGTCTTTTATCATAACAGAGTACAAACACCTCACCCGTGAATCGAACTCACGACCCAGCTAAAAACGGATCGTGTGGTCGTGAGTTCTATTATGTTGATAAAAGACATTATGTTTGAAGTCATACGTCTTCCAAGCCTGTTCCTTCGTTATATCTAGTTTGTTAAATAATTCATGTCCCGTTTGATTATTAATTATAAGCAGGCGTCTGTTCGATCATTATATCTGCCATACGTCCAATCATTTCGCCCATACACATAAGACAGAAACAATTCTGCAGCATTCTTTTCATCAGAAAACTTCTGTTTGTCCCTGCCAAGACCCGCGTTCGAAAAAAGTTCAGTAACCGGGTGCAGTCCGTACATATATGAATTTCAAATCCAGTTGTAAGATATTTTTCGTTTTTTATTACTAATCAAAAATATTTGTTCCATTTTCTTTCAGGTAAGGAAGGTCAAAGACTAATCTAGGGACGTCTGTTTTTAGCCACTTTGGTAGTTAATACACCCCGGGAATTCCATACCAAACAACGTAGTAGAAGGTAAAGGTAAATTTTATTTACCGTCGCTTTGTGAAACAATTAACATAAGCTCTGTAGAGCTTTTGAGCGACCCTCTTTCGTAGCACTTTTCCAAAAACTAGCCGTAACAAAAATCTGAGTTGTGGTATAGAAAAATGAAAAGTGTCTAAGGAAATAAATCGTATTCAATACGTAACACTGCACGTTCGGTCGAACTGGTACCCTTGGTAGCAGACGGGTAGTTTATTTATCCCATGCAAACCGAAGTGCAATCACTGAATTGCTGGGCGGAATTGTGTCATTCAGTACACCCAAAGCACGAGGACGGACGGAAAGCGAGGCGAAGAAAGACACAAAGCGAAAAAGAAAGGTAATTGTTTTTAAAAAAGGAGTGTTTAATTCAAGTTTTGCTTGGTACTTTATTTATATTCAAGTGGTTTTTTTTTATAACTAACAACATGCAGCCTTTTCTAATTTTCATGAGAGCAATTGGCGGGAAGTATTTTTTCTTGATAAGCATGGTCGTGATGTTTAGATTGAACCGTTTCTGAAAATCCATGGTTATTTGCTAGGTCTGAGTTAAGGCAGTCATTGCCTGCATTGAGAATAATTTTGGGTCTATTCCTCTTAACATAATGTTTTGATTGGGAAATACAGTGTTCATGTTGAGTATGAACAAAGTTTAACATCCGCTAAAGTTTTTGGTTACAATCAGCTTTTTGCTTCTGTGAAGCTGTATCCTCTAAAGCCCATTTTCTTTGCATAGCTTTAGGTCTGAACAAGTATGCCATCACCCCAAAAGCCATTATGTTGAGTATGAACAATCTGTTTGGCTATGGATCATGTAATATTCTCTACAATTGATTGCCTTTCCTGTTGACAGTGTTTAGTGTTTTAACCTGTTTTTTTCTGCTGGTTTACAGTAACATCCATTGATTTTGAACTTCATTTGTCAGCAATGGTTACCAAATGATATATCCCCTTTCAGTGAGTGAATGAGTTGGGTTTTACAGCGAATCGACACAAAATGGTTATATATCGCCAAGATATCCCCTTCATTGTTTCTGTCAAGTCCTCTTGCAGTAAGGTCAAAATGTCTTCAAAATGACTGCTATTACTATGTGCCTCTATCCAATTTCTTTGGAGGATAGCTTTGATATGCAGAAGCAACCTTAATTATATTCAACAGATTTATTTGCCCATAGTTCACAAGCCTTAGGTTCCTAATTCAAAGGTTATGGTCACACTTTGGCATACATGCCAATCCAAGCTATAACATTGAGATGCATTGAACAGTCTTCATATTATTTGGCATAAATACTTCTTAAAATTCAAAAATGAAAATTTTAATTTCGTCCTCAAGTTATCAGTAAATGTGCACTTCTTATATCTTTAAAATCTGTTGGTGTACCACTTTTTTAATATCTGGATTTCTAATTTATCAAATAATTATATGAATGTAATAAGAATTTGAAAAGAAAGTGTATTAGAAGATAGATTTGTAAATAATCAATACAGAGTTGTGGTTCATGTACATCTGCCAATACATATGTACATGTATATTTAGTGTAATTGAATTCTGTTTAGAACATTGTCAATAAGATAAAATTAAAAAGTACAAAAAGGGGAGATGAAACTGTACATATCCTAAAATTCAGTTTGGTTCAAAATTCAGTTTGGTTCAAGGTCTTCGCACCACAGACCATCATTCCATTTGTCACTTACAAAAGGGGAGATAATTGGTTTGTGTGGTTTAGCTGATTTAATGTTTCAGTTTGCAAGTAATTCTGTATGTAGGCTCTATATTTTGAAGATTTCAAAAAAAAAAAATACATGAAACTGGGTTTTTTTTTTACTATTAATATTGATACATTTTGATGTGGAAACCATGAAAAGGGCCATAAATCATTTATTTTGCACCGCACATGTGCATCCTGAATGTATGCCCAAGTTTGTTATTAAATGAAAAAGGTTTTTGGAAATAGTTTGGGTAAAGTCCCTCAACACTGTTAAATGAAATACCTGGAAAGTGCAGCATACTGATTTGCCGGATAAATGAACCAGTATCCTCTCAATTAATTAATTGGGGAAAAGTGTCAGTGTTCTAAACTAATATTCTCTCAATAGTCATTGTCTGGATTTGCAATAGATGTGAACCAGTATACTCGAAAATATTAATTTTGGAAAACCTGTCAATGTTGTGAACCAGTATTACAGACATTGTTTTGATTAGTATTAGATCTGAACTAGTATCCTCTTAACAGTTAATTGGGAAAACCATTTCAGGTCTGAACCACTATTCTCTCAATAGTCAAATTGTTTCAGTATGTCCCGATTAATTTGGGAAATTTTTTCGTCTACGAGTCTTCACCAATGGTTCCTAATTATTTTAAACTCCAATAGTCAAGCTTGGTTTACACTATATTTGAACATGTATCCTCTAATAGTTAATTGGGAAAAAATTGTCAGGTCTAAACCAATGTCCTCTCAATGAAGTTGATCTATACTATATTTGAACCAGTATCCTCTAAAAGTTAACTGGCAAAATTTGTCAGGCTCTCAGCCAACCAATATCATTCTTGAAGTCATTTTCTTGCATGGTAGGATTATGAACAAGTTAATTTCCTTTGAAAGACATTGTATTAACTGGAAAAAAGATTGTTTGGTTCTGAATATAAAAAGCCATTGTCTTAATTTGGAACAGATTGTTAGGCTCTCAACCAATATCCTCAAAAAGCAATTAATGTGGCACTTATTTTAAGCTCACCTGAGCAGTGCTCCAATGAGTTTTTCTGATTGCGCGATGTCTGGTGTCTGTCAACATTTAGCTTGTGTATGCAATAGAGGCTGTATTTTTCAACTGATCTTCAAGAAATTTGGTCAGAATAATAACCTTGATGGAATCTAGGCTGATTTTAAAAAATGGGTCATCTGTTTTAAAAAACTAGGTCACTAGGTCAAATCAAAGAAAACCCTTGTTTATGCGATAGAGGCTTCATTTTTCAATTAATCTTCATGAATTTTGGTCAGAATGATTACCTTGATAGAATCTAGGCCGAGGTCAAAAATGGGTTGTTCGAAAACTAGGTTACTAGGTTAAATCAAAGAAAAACATTGTGTATAAGATAGAGGCTCTGTTTTTCAATTAGCCTTCATGAATTTTGGTCAGAATGATTACCTTGATAAAATATAGGCCAAGTTTTAATATCAGTTATCTGGGATCAGAAAGTAGGTCACTGGGTAAAATCAAAGAAAAACCTTGTGTATTGGATAGAGGCTGTATTTTTCAATTAATGTTCATAAAATTACCTTGATGAAATCTTAGCCGACTTAGAAAATGTGTTATCTGGGACCAAAAACTAGGTCATTAGGTCAAATCAAAGAAAACCATTGTGTGTGCAATAGATGCTGTATTTTTCAATTGATCTTCATGAAATCTGATCAGAATAATTGCATTGATAAAATCTAGGTCAAGTTTGAATGGGGGTCATCTGGGCTAAAAAGTAGGTCACTAGGTCAAATCACAGAAAAGTCTTGTGTATGTGATAAAGATTGTATTTTTTAATTGATCTTCATGAAATTTGGTCAAAATAATTTGCCTTGATTAAACTTAGATTGAATATGGGTTATCTGGTGTCAAAAAGTAGGTCACTAGGTCAAATCAAAGAAAAACCTTGTGTATGCAATAGAGGCTGTATTTTTCAATTAATGTTCATGAAATTTGGTCAGAATGATAACCTTGATCAAGTATAAGCCGGCTTAGAAAACGGGTTATCTGGAATCAAAAACTAGGTCACTAGGTCAAATCAAAGAAAAACCTTGTGTGCACAATAGAGGCTGTATTTTTCAATTGAACTTCATGAAATTTGGTCAGAATAATTACATTGATAAAATCTAGGTCAAGTTTGAATGTGGGTCATCTGGACTAAAAAGATAGGTCACTAGATCAAATCAAAGAAAAACCTTGAGTATGCAATAGAGGCTGTATTTTTCAATTGATCTTCTTGAAATTAAGTCAAAATGATTGCCTTAATAAATTCAGTCGAGTTGAATATGGGTTTAAACTTGGTTAAAAAGAAGGTCACTAGGTCAAATTGCAAGAAAAACCTTGTGTATGCAATAAGATTTTATTTTTCAATTGATCTTCATGAAATTTGGTCAAATGATATGATGAGTTTAAATCTGATGATTTGAATATGGGTTTTTCTGGGTCAATATGTAGGTCATTAGGTTAAATAGAAGAAAACCCTTGTGTATGCGATAGAGGCTGTAGTTTTTAATTGATCTTCATGAAATTTAATCAGAATGATTGCCTTGATTAAGTCTAGGTAAAGTTTGAATATGGGTCATCTTGGGTAAAAAAACTAGGTCACTAGGTCAAATCAAAGGAAAACCTTGAGTATGCAATAGAGGCTGTATTTTTCAATTGATCTTCTTGAAATTAAGTCAGAATGATTGCCTTAATAAAATTCAGGTCGAGTTTGAATATGGGTAATCTTGGGTTAAAAAGTAGGTCACTAGGTCAAATTGCAGAAAAACCTTGTGTATGCAATAAAGATTGTATTTTTCAATTGATCTTCATGAAATTTGGTCAAAATGATTGCTTTGTTTAAATCTAGATTGAGTTTGAATATGGGTTATCTGGGGTCAAAATGTAGGTCATTAGGTCAAATCGAAGAAAACCCTTGTGTATGCGATAGAGGCTGTAGTTTTTAATTGATCTTCATGAAATTTAATCAGAATGATTGCCTTGATTAAGTCTAGGTAAAGTTTGAATATGGGTCATCTTGGGTAAAAAAACTAGGTCACTAGGTCAAATCAAAGGAAAACCTTGTGTATGCAACATAGGCTGTATTTTTCAATTGATCTTCATGAAATTCGGTCAGAATGACAGCCTTGATGAAATCTAGGTCAAATTTGAACATTGGTTATCTTGGGTAAAAAACTAGGTCACTAGGTCAAATAAAAGAAAATACTTTTTTATACTTAAGAATTTTGCTCCCTTTTTTAATGATTATTGGTCAGAATTTTTTTCCATGAAATTAATAGGTCAAACATGTTTTCACTGTTACATTGTGTTTTTCGGGTGAGCGACATATGGCAGTCTCGGGCCCTCTTGTTCTGTATTACATCTAGATAATGAGATTTTGCAAATTAGTTACACTATATAGCTTACATTTGGCAGACAAATCCTTATTAAATTGCCCTTGTTGTACCCCCCGACAACAAAGTTGTAAGTGGGGGTATACTGGTTTCAGGTTGTCTGTCTGTCTGTCTGTCCGTCTGTCTGTCCGTAGACGCAATCTTGTGCGCACCATCTCTCCTTATCCCCTTGACAGAATTTAATGAAACTTCACACAAGTGATCAGTACCAACAGCAGTTGTGCATGGGGCATGTTAGGTTCTTTTAGAAAAAAAATTTGCAGAGTTATGGGACTTTGTTTTTTTGTTACTATACTATATACATAGACACAATCTTGTGTGCACCATCTCTCCTCATCTCCTTGACACAATTTAATGAAACTTCACACAAGTGATCAGTACCAACAGTAGTTGTGCATGGGACATGTTAGGTTCTTTTAGAAAAAAAATTTGCAGAGTTATGGGACTTTGTTTTTTTGTTACTTTACTATATACATAGACACAATCTTGTGCCCACCATCTCTCCTTATCCCCTTGACACAATTTAATGAAACTTCACACAAGTGATCAGTAACAACAGTAGTTGTGCATGGGGCATGTTAGGTTCTTTCAGCGACAAAAATTACAGAGTTATGGGACTTTGTTTCTTGTTAACATACTATGTACATACAGTCTGCATATGCAATCTTGTGCATGCCTAATCTACCAAACCCTTACACACAATTTAATGAGACTTCACACAAGTGATCAGTACCAACCCTAGTTGTGCATGGTGCATGTTACATTCTTTTAGATAAATATTCTGCATAGTTATGGGACTTTGTTTTTTGTTACTATACTGTATACATACAGTCTATATACATACAGTCCACATAATTATGCAATCTTGTGTGCGTCAAATTGCAATGTACTGTGTCAGTGCATGCGGGGGGTACATTCATCACCTTTAGTGATAGCTCTAGTTCTGTTTAGCTTAATATTTTGTAGAAATTTCAAATTTGATTCAACTTGGTAAAATTCAAGGCAGGCTTTTTGCATAATATACATCTGCTGTTAAATTATCTTTTTATGGTTCCACAATTTTCTAAGTTCATTATACTACAATGTTGACCTGGGACTTTATGTACATCCTTCCTTTGCATCCTCCCCTTGCATTGTTCTCCTGCATCCCAGCACACACCCTGCACTATGCTTGCCTCTTCCTCATAAAGTTCCAAGTCAAATTTAGTATAATGTACCATCAAATTTCAACTTTTTTCACTAATAGATTCTCCAAAACATTTTGTTTAATTTAAATGAAATGTTCAGCATGATGTTATGTTGTGACAGGGCACTTGTAATACATACTGATTTAAAAGGTGTAGTACTTGTTTTGTTTCTCAGCAACAATATTTAAACAATTTAGTGTATTTCAATTAAACTTTAAACAAATGTTAAGCATAATGAGAGGTACGTTGAAAGTCAGTTCTGTCCCTCAAAGATTAGGTCACAGACAATGGACCTTTTTGTCCAGATTCTTCATATAATATTTTATGTCTCAGAAAAGCTTTTTTAAAAGATTCCAAAAATTATCACATGGTGCATTTCTGAAAATCCTTGTACTTAAGAAATTATTAAGTTGGCTGAGAAGCATTGTCAGTCTGGGTTGTAATTCAAATTGATATTTTGTCACCAATTGGTTTGTAACAAACTCTCGTTTAGTCCTGGCTTTTAATTATTTGATTATATTATGGTAGCTGGTGTCACTGTGCACAGGTTTCTGCCAGTTGTGGTAATTGAATTTGGTTAAAGCAGTAATGCAAAGTTAACATCATCCAATGGGGTTCCGGGTCAATAATTTAGTTCAGTTGATTTATTGTCACCAAACATGCTGTGTAGCAAGTCTGAACTTATGAATAAGATATTGCAATGAAACTATAGAAAGCTTTAAAAAAGATCTTTTGCAGAGAAAAGGGTTGAGATTAGGGGTCTGAAGGTCAAGGTCACTGTTATTAAAACAGTAGATTGTCAGGTCACTTCAAAATGTACTGAAAATAGAAAAAAACAGTATCTGGTCAATAATTACCCAAGACAAACTGGCAAAGAGGTACTGGTTAAAGGTTTATGAGTTAATCAAACTGTCTTGTGTTGCATTTTAAGGACAGATGCATTTATTTTTGGCTACATACTGTTTACATAAATATTGTCTAAAAGGGATTGGGTTCTTTAAAAAAAAAACATGAATGAGATCTAGTGATTTTAGTACTTTAAATACTTACTGTCAGAAATGTACAACAATTACATTTAAAGAAATTTTCTTTACATACATTACATTAGGTGATTATGTGAAATGGGGGAAAATGCTATTGGTTCATGTTTAAATTGCATTTAAGGACAATGTCATTCATTTCTTAGGCATTTGTAATATTTTAGCTTATTTTATAACTGGTATTAGGGAAATTGTAAAGAAACATTTGTATGTTAAATTATATAAATGTTGTTATCAATATTTCGATGATTAGCTAGAAATTCTTTATACTTTTGACCATAATACCACCAAAATATCTAAAGGCACTTTTCAAAAACAATGAAAACAAGTCATTGATAATATAAATAGGTGGACTGGCTACTGGTTCATGTATGATTGTCCAAGAGAGTTGTGTACTAGGTTAAAGGTAACATTTTCAGCTTGTTTTATTGTCATCAGAGGGGCTTAGACACAAGTCAAAAACAGTTGCCTATTTTCACAAGTTGAGTCAAAATTCATATTGTATTGGTCATCTTTCAAAAAAACCCGTAGCTCATTATAATTGCTTGCAGTATACAGCATATTTGTAAAACAACTTAGTGGGTAAAACTTAGTTGTTTGGAATATGACATGACAGCATGGGTACAGAACTAATGTCCATCTACTGTATTTCAGCATTTAGGTATGGTCTGATTTCCCATTTAAAACCTTTCCACCCTGTTTGCCACGTACAAATGTATCCTATATATATTTAAAACATTTCATATAGTTTTCAACAAAATTAGAATAAAACACTGCATGTCCATCCTATACTTGTTTGTTATTTATTCAGGGAGCAATAGACTAAGTGTATATTAGGATATGTACATATTTCATAAGGATAATATGGGGGAAATTGCATATTTTTGTTAATGCTCAATTTAGGAAACTTTATACTGAATGTTCCTTCTTTCACAGACATTGCATGATTTTAAATTTGTAGGTTATGAAAATCTTTATAATCCTAGGAATTACGGTACCTTATGATCATTTAAGGAGAAATAAAATGAAATGGTACAAAAATACCTTTCTTTGATGAGTTTTGTTTTATAAAATTCTTGGCAAATATTTATAAGACAGAGTCCTTTCAGCAAAAATTGAAGGTTTTTTCATGTAGAAAAGTTTTGATAGGGCTTTTCTGTCTTTACATTCAGGATGATGGGAAAAGAGTGTTTTTGTATTAAAATCTGTGAAAAGATCTTTTGGAAGCATATAATGCAGTGAGCAAAGTTATAGTCAAGAACAGCACTGACTTAAGCAAAACAAAAGTTCAGATCTTCAGTTCCCTAAAATGTTACATATATATTTATGTATATGTGGGTTTTGCAAATTCTGTTGAAAATAGCCTAAAGGTACATACATAAAGAAGAAATTTTTGACAAAATTTCAGTATTTTGGAAATGATCAAAATCTTCTCTCTTTGGCAATATTCTTCAAATAATATGGTTAAATTTTTAATTGAAATAGAGACCAACAGTTCACTACTTTATGCTGAAAATGAAATAAAACTTTTAATGAAAATTTTGGATTGACTTTGCATATAATTTTATCATATTGGGACAGCTTTGTCATGTCAGTTCAAGGTCAAGGTTGTATGGTGAGATCAAAGGCCAAATAGGCAGCATTTCATGTATACTGTTTTCCTATTTACCTATTTGAAAGTTTAGCAAAGTTAGATGACATATAGATTGCATTTTTCAGTCATGTTGGTTTAGTGTCAAGGTCACTTGGTGATATCAAAGGTCAAAGAGGCAGTCGGGAAAAAAAATCATATAACTTAACAAAATTGTTTGCATCCTGCATAAGTCAAGGCTGTATATTGCAGAGGTCAAGGTTACACAATGAAAGGTCAACAGAAAGGTCAGTTAGGCAGTATTTCAGGCCTGATTTGTAGTTTGATGGAAATACTTTGAAATAACTCTGAACAAGCATACAGATATATTCACTCTTCGAGTTTAATGAACGTGTGGTGAAGAGAAAATCAGAAAAGGTTTTACATTAGTTAATTGAATTAAGTTTGTGTTAGATGTTGTTATGATACAAAAATTATCATTTTAGTGCAGATTTAAAATGTTTTACAACATATAGAAAGTACATGAGAGGTCATTGCAGTATCACATGAACAGTTTGATACTGCAACAGTTTTAGTAACAATGAATATGCTTAAAATTTGGAAAAAATGCATAAAAACACCATTAGGAAGCATACTTTGTTTGAATTGGTTAAATTTAAATTTGAGAGATAATGAAATGTGCCATACCTCTCATGCCCCGTAAGCATTGGCTTGAAGCAAGTTACTGTAAGTATTGTTGAATTTGAGTTTACTAGACCTATAGTTCTTGACTGTTTTCACAATCAGTATGAAATAACTGTTGAGCACATGATTTATTGAATGTACTATTTGAAAAAGCTCCATATTTAAAGACTGAAAGATAAGATCATTTCTCTTTATTCTACTCTCTTTCCCATCCAACTTCTTTTCCTATCTTATTTCACTATGATATCCACCTAACCCTAGCTAGTTATCCCATGGTGCTGCCCCCATGATGCTACTAGGGTATATATTTCTTTCTGCTTACTATCACATCCACCTAGCTCTAGCTAGCTATCCCATGGTGCTGCCCCAATGATGCTACTATGGTGTATATTTTTCCTGCTCAAACTATCTCATCCACCTAACTCTAGCTAGCTATCCCATGGTGCTGCCCCCATGATGCTACTAGAGTTTATATTTCTTTTCTTGGTTACTATCACATCCACCTAGCTCTAGCTAGCTATCCCATGGTGTTACCCCCATGATGCTACTAGAGTGTATATTTCTTCCCGCTAATCTCCAATACTGCCATTAAGGCCAATATTATACCTGTCTGGCTCTCACATGTGCTGCCAGTTTGTATATTTAATTCATTAAGCTATCCAATGATGATGCTACAAAGACTGACATTGCATACAGCCTGTGAGCCAGCCAGCCAGTTAGCCCATGTTTCTTCTAGGGAGCATACAATATTCTTTGCTTCTTATAGCCTACCCTATATATTCCAATAAGCTTATCTATCCTATAGGGTCTTATTGGCAGTATATTCCTTTCAGCAAACACATTTTCCCTGTATATAGTCTTCACATTACATCTAACTAGCTCTCCTGTGTGCTACCAGGTTGTATATTTCATCCATCAAGCTAGCCAAAGCTAAATTGTATGGTTGTATACATCCAGCTAGCTTTCTTTTCTTGTTACAAGCTATGTAACATCCAGTTATCCTTCTTGATCTTGGTCTTGGTCTTTCAATATTTAGCTTCTGATTTCAAACTGTTTAAATTAGAAGAGAAGTTAATCATTATGGAAATATGGGACCTATCAAGTTAATATTGAAGTAACAGATACAGTTTAAGCCTACCACAGACACAAAACAATTAAAGTATGATTTTTCCCTGTTTGATAAAATCCTTCCTTAGTAAATGCAAGAAAGCAAAACTTGAAGTGTTTGAAATCTGCATTATTACGGTTGTTTTCTAAATAACAAACCTCACAGGATCAAGTCCCATAACTCTGACATGTATTTTTGGGAAAATTATGCCCTCTTTTGGATGAAGAAAAACCTGGTTAAAGTTTTGCATGGGAGTTACTATCTCTAAAACTAATACAAGTATTGATCTGAAACTTTGCATAATTGTCTTCAGGGTTATTAATCCCCTGCCGTGGCGGAGGGATTATAGGAATGGTCTCCGTCCGTCCATCCTTCCGTCTTTCCGTCCTTTCGTCCGTCCGTCCTTCCGTCCGTAACAAAATTGTGTCCGGTCCATATCTTCTAAACCCCTTGAAGGATTTTCATGAAACTTGGGTCAAATGATCACCCTCATCAAGACGATGTGCAGAACCCATGAGTCAGCCTTGTCGGTTCAAGGTCAAGGTCACAACTCAAGGTCAAAGGTTTGAGCCTGCCATTTTGTGTCCGCTCTATATCTCATAAACCCCTTGAAGGAATTTTACAAAACTTGGGTCAAATGATCACCTCATCAAGACGTTGTGCCGAATTCATGAGTCAGCCATGTCAGTTCAAGGTCAAGGTCACAGCTAAAATCAAAGGTTTACCCTTTCACTATCCATAGCAGTGGCGGGGGATTTAGCTGTCTTTCAGACTGCCTTGTTAGAACTAGGTGATAGCATCAAGTTCCATAATTGTGATTTTATTTTGGCCAAATTTTGCCCCCTTTTTAGCTCACCTGAGCAATGCTCAGGTGAGTTTTTCTGATCACTCGATGTCCGGCGTCCGTCGTCTGTCTGTCGTCTGTCAACATTTAGCTTGTGTATGCGATAGAGGCTGTATTTTTCAATTAATCTTCATGAATATTGGTCAGAATGATAACCTTGATGAAATCTAGGCTGAGTTCGAAAATGAGTTATCTCGGGTTAAAAACTAGGTCACTAGGTCAAATCAAAGAAAAACCTTGTGTATGCGATAGAGGCTGTATTTTTCAGTTAATCTTCATGAATATTGGTCAGAATGATAACCTAGATGAAACTAGGCCGAGTTCGAAAATGGGTCATCTCGGGTCAAAAACTAGGTCACTAGGTCAAATCAAAGAAAAACCTTGTGTATGCGATAGAGGCTGTATTTTTCAATTGATCTTCATGAATATTGGTCAGAATGATAACCTAGATGAAACTAGGCCGAGTTCGAAAATGGGTCATCTCGGGTCAAAAACTAGGTCACTAGGTCAAATCAAAGAAAAACCTTGTGTATGTGATAGAGGCTGTATTTTTCAATTGATCTTCATGAATATTGGTCAGAATGATTGCCTTGATGAAATCTAGGCTGAGTTCGAAAATGGGTCATCTCGGGTCAAAAACTAGGTCACTAGGTCAAATCAAAGAAAAACCTTGTGTATGCGATAGAGGCGGTATTTTTCAATTGATCTTCATGAAATTTGGTCAGAATGATTACCTTGATGAAATCTAGGCCGAGTTTGAAAATGAACCATCTGGGGTCAAAAACTAGGTCACTAGGTCAAATCAAGGAAAAACCTTGTGTATGCGATAGAGGCTGTATTTTTCAACTGATCTTCATGAAATTTAACCAGAATGATTACCTTGATAAAATCTAGGCCGAGTTCGAAAATGGGTCATCTCGGGTCAAAAACTAGGTCACTAGGTCAAATCGAAGAAAAACATTGTGTATGCAATAGAGGATGTAGTTTTCAATTGATCTTCATGAAATTTGGTCAGAATGATTGCCTTGATTGTTTGAACATGGGTCATCTAGGGTCAAAAACTAGGTCATATCTAAGAAAATGCTTGTTTTATCGCAAGAGACCAATTTTTTGGTCGAATCTTAATGAAAATTGGTCAGAATATTTGTTTCCATGAAATCACTAGGTCAAACATGTTTTACACTGTTATGGTGTGTTTCTTAGGTGAGCGACCTAGGGCCATCTTGGCCTTCTTGTTGACTTTCCTGGTTAAAGTTATGCATGCATGCAGGTTACTGTCCCCAAACTAATTCAGATACTGGATTGAAACTCTATAGATAGATATTTTAAAATTTAGGGTAATATTCCTGTTTTTTTGGACAACAATTCGAATAGTCAAACTTTGACCTCATTCATACACCGTCGTTTATATGACTGAAAAATTGTTGAAAAAGACGTTAAACCCGAACACACACACACATTCATACAGAATATTTCTAGGTCATTTTTGATAATTTGCTAGTCATGACCAGTTCTCCAGATTTTTAATTAGTCAAAATTGCAACATTTTAATCTTTATTAGAACTATTTATAGAAAAGTATTATAAAAAAAACAACAGAAATTAACTTGATGTGCATACTTCCACACGCTTGGTATTTCTGGAACTGTTTGACAAGGAAGTGAAGTGTTGGATGCTATTTCTTAGTATTTGCACTATACTTATGGCTGATGTTTTAAAGCAAGGCATGAAAATCAGTCCTGTTGAAGGTGGGTTTATTATGGTTAATGATACATTTAATTTAAGTGGGGTTCATTCGTACTGACTCGGTTGCCAAGGAAAAAATTAGTAAGATGGCTAAGATAGAAAACTGCTGTATTAAGACTTTATTAAATGGGTATTTTATTATAGTTCCAACCAGGTATTTTGTGACAGTATGTAATATAAATGCTGCATTACTGGCAATTATAATGAAATATTTACACTATTAAAAAACTCTGGAATTGTGTGTTAAGTGTTTTCTTTATGAATTAAATTTACTGAAAAGAATTGTTTTTAAATTTGTTGGCATTTGCAATGTCTGTTTAAGGAATAATTTTAAGATTTGCAATGTCTGTTTAAGGAATAATTTTAAGATGCATTGGCAAGGTCAAATGTGTAAAGTTTAAGTGGCAAGGTTAATGAGATGAATGAATGGAAGATTTTATCTTACATTTCCTGGACATTTAATCCTAAGGGCAACTTTTTGTGAAGCAGAACTAAATTATGTTATAGTTGTAATTGGGTAATAGAAGATATTTTGTTCAAGTTCAGTAGTGAATAAATTGTTCCAAAAATCACCAAGGTTACAGCCCTGGAAAGAGCATAAATTTTCACATTTCATATTTTTACCACATTTCTAAACAAAATTCCATATCCTAGTATATATTATGATGACAAGATTTTTGGTAAGATCATTTGGTAAAGCCAGAGTTTTGGTATTAGTTTCCATACTTTATGTTTTTTAAAGCATTAGCAGCCATATTTTGTGAACAATTTTCATGCCATTTTAAAATACACAGAAATTTTATATATATAATGTTTATAGCTATATTGAACAATCTTATAGAACATAATACAGAATACAAATTGCTGCAAGACAATAACTGGCAAGATTACTCCAATAACACAAGAGTTATGTTCCCTGAATATGTCTTAATAGTGTAATCTCACATTTTTCACTCTATATTTACATGTGGTTTTAATAGAAAACCAAATCAGATTATTTTCTTTAGCCAAAGCAGATACACAGTGTGAACTTTGTCATCATTCAGAAACTAGGTCACTAGATCAAATAATTAACATAAACCCTTTCAGAAATTAGATCAAAATATAAGCTTGGTAATCTTGGATATCTTTTTTATGTTATAAATCATTGAAAACCCATGTAAACACAAGAGATATTTTGTACCAGTTTTAAGGTCAAAATAGAAACTTTGTCATATTTGGGTTTAAAAGTCACTAGGTCAATTTAGTGAAGCCCTTTACCAGTTCAGAGGCCAAATTTTCATGGTTACAACAGAAATAAAAAAATTCTGAATGTTTGCATATGGAATTGAACTAAATTTAAGTTTAACTTTGTCATCTCGTGTTAAGTCACCAGGTATTATCTAAAGAGGAAGGTTCAGTTGAAAACTGAACCATTGAGGAAGGTTCAGTTGGAAACTGAACCATTATAGGTTAAAAACTAGGTCACAGAAAAAAAACTTGGTTATATACACTCTAATCATATTAATACCTGTATGAAATATGAAGCTTGGTCAGGCAATCTAGCACTATTGTGACCCTCTTACTTTCAGAAGTTTGAACTTTGAAGTATTGAAGTAATTTTGGTGTAAGTTTCAGTTTAAATAATTTTATACTCGCATTTAATTATGGTTACTGGGTAAGGACTTTTTTACTTTTTTTTAAGATGGTAGAAGTGAGCATTTTTTGTTAGTTTGTTTTGTTTTTCTGCCAATCTTCCAGACTGCTGAGGAAGAGATGCTGCTTCAAAAGATTGGCAGAGTTGCTTTTTGTTACAGCTGCCAAGGCCTGACAGATCCCTTAACTATTGATCGAGACATGGTAGCGTGACCATCGAGGACAATCCGGTGCCAATATGTCCGCAAGATTGGAGACGTGTGGGAACAGCTGGTTCTACAATTCTGTACCGGCAGTGTTTAGATGAAGGTTGTTCCTCTGTGTTTTGTGAGATGGGAATCGGGGATTGTGAGGATTTTCATTTCTTTCAGGAACACAGCCTGCCAATGACAACTTACTGTATGTCCTGTCCATACATACAGTCGGCAGGATTTTCTTTCAGCATCAAGACCTGCCTAGGACAACCTCTATTAGGTGGGTAGGATTTCTTCTTTTCCAGGTCAAAGGCCTGTCTAAGACAGCTGCTGAATATTTCTTTTAGGTTTCAAGGCCTTGCAGATCCCTTAACTGTTGATCAAGACTGCTATCGTGACTATCGAGGACCCGGTGCCTACATGTCCGCAAGATACAAGCGTGTGGGGGTGACTGATCTGCAATCCTTGCCGGCGGGTTGCTAGATGATGGTTGTTCCTTTGTTGAGTGAGACGGAAATCAGGGATTGCAAGGATTTCTTATCTATTTCAGGTCCATACCCTGCCTATGTCTTCTAATGCATGTTTTAATGGACGGAGCATACATTGGGCAGGTTTTGTATTTCTTTCAGGTTCAAGGCCTGCCAGGAACGGGCAGGATTTTCTTTCTTTCAGATTTCTATGAATGTTTGCCTTCCGTTACCAGGACAGGCCAGACTGTCAGAATTTTTTTCATGTAGCTCACTTCTGCGGTATTGAATTTTTGCCTTAATACATTGAAAGCAAACTTTCTTAACATAAAATAATTTGGTACTTTTTTCCTGTTTTGGCTTATTTTTAATAACAGGCTTCAGAGCAGACACTTAAGATTTTCATAGAAATGTAGAAATAAAGACGTCCTTGTGTAGAGTGTGTGTGTGTGTATAGAGCCAGACATTTTGTTCCCATGGTAATGTAAAATGGTGCCAGGAGTTGTGTATGTCTACTGCCTTCAATACACTAGTGTACTACTGCATGGATCTTCAGTATCTTCAGTTAGTAAGTATATTTTCTTTAAGATTCATTCACAACCGGAAACTAATAGGATCTGTTTTTATGCCCCCAAAGGGAGGCATATAGTTTTTGAACCGTCTGTCGGTCTGTCGGTCTGTCCGCAATTTTCGTGTCCGGTCCATATCTTTGTCATCGATGGATGGATTTTCAAATAACTTGGCATGAATGTGTACCACAGTAAGACGACGTGTCGCGGGAAAGACCCAGGTCCGTAGCTCAAAGGTCAAGGTCACACTTAGACGTTAAAGGTCATTTTTCATGATAGTTGGGCGTGTCTGGTCCATATCTTTGTCATCCATGGATGGATTTTCAAATAACTTGGCATGAATGTGTACCACAGTAAGACGACGTGTCGCGTGCAAGACCCAGGTCCGTAGCTCAAAGGTCAAGGTCACACTTAGACGTTAAAGGTCATTTTTCATGATAGTGCATTCGTGTCCGGTCCATATCTTTGTCATCCATGGATGGATTTTCAAATAACTTGGCATAAATGTGTACCACAGTAAGACGACGTGTCGCGCGCAAGACCCAGGTCCGTAGGTCAAAGGTCCTAAACTCTAACATTGGCCATAACTATTCATTCAAAGTGCCATCGGGGGCATGTGTCATCCTATGGAGACAGCTCTTGTTAATTCAGAACTAGTTGTTCCAAAACCAAAAATGGAATTCTTTTGTAAATCTGTCTTACTTGGGTCCAAAAATATGGTTTGTTCTACCCGTAAATATCTGTAAATGTGAGACACTTGGGAAATTTGTGGCAGTTCTCCTCAGTATTCAAATGTTTTTCTGTATGATAATGTAATTGTTTTTTTTGGTTTGTGTTTTTGTATCTTACTGAAGAATATTTATGTAAATCTTGTGTATCATTGTATTGTTGAATGTGTCTTCACCCTTATATTGTATATATTCTGAGGCCCACATGGAAGATTGGGAAACCAAATGTGTATAGCCTCATTAAAAAAAGTCTTTACTTATTTAATTAATTACTTACTTACTAAGGTTATTATATTTATTTATTCTTGGATACGCAGATAAAGCTGCTTTCCATAGAATCGCAAGCAATCTTACCATTTGTCTATATTTTCTTTATGGTTTCAGACTATGCAAATGGCAATTATTTTATCTAAATTCCATTTTGTTACTTTGTAATCGCTTATTTTCATCGGAGTACCGGAACCTATTTTTAGAATGTGAAATTGAAAGTAGACTATGATAATCAAAAGAGCGCACACTTAGCTGCCAAACAGTAACAAAATGGCTGCCCTAGTGTACAGTAAGGCTGCTGGGTAAAGAAATTCGATACTTAACGGTGAATATTCTAATATACGGCCTTGGATGCAATGTAAATATTAGTTGGGGGTATATTCAACAGCTTAAAGACAAACTGTCAGGGAATGTGGCACAATTTATTTTACATGAATTTAAACCTACTTTTAATTTCATTTAAATGCTTGTAGAGCAATGGCATACTTTGAAAATGAATAGGGTGTATTAATCAGTTTTGTATGTAGCTTTCAAGGGAGAAACACCAGTTGGTGAACATTATGAAGAGCCAACAATTACCACCTAAATCATACCAGAGATAAAACCTGGGCCATAATGAATTTGAAAGACAGTAAATATCTGTAAAATGATGTATGATGAATTGTATTAAAGATTATTTATTCACTGAAAGAGAACCTGTGCCGCACATTTTTAAGCTCCGTCCACCAATAAACATTAGTGTTTGCAAACAGTGTTACTGCTGTTTCTGTTACTGTTGGCCAAAAAGTGGTTATCTTATAACTGCTAAGTGTCGTCGATGACAGTTAGTAGTTTACGATTAAAATCTTTGAAAGTACGCCAAATTTAACAAGTATCAGTGTTTCACTATTGAAGCCAGAATTATTTGACCACGTACAAGTAGGATTATTATTTTCTATAACGAAATTTAATTAGAGTGTGGAAAGCAGCTTTAAATATCAGAAACTTGTATCTAAACTACAATAAAAAAGAACAGAATAAATCTGAATGTTTCCGAATTTCAGTAACTGGAACAGTTAGGTAAATAGAAAGCATTCCTTCTATTTCTGGTGATAAATTATGTTGAAGACAGAGATGCTATTATAAGAAATTCTCACCTTTCAGAAATTAAAAAAAAAAAAAGCAAAGCATGTACGCTGTATTTAGTATCCAACTTCGCAATATGCTAGGATGTAGGTACGTGTTATAAAGTTTCATTCACACCCTGCTTTGCTCCTTTTCTTTATTATTTTTCTTTATTAGCTCACCTGTCACATAGTGACAAGGTGAGCTTTTGTGATCACCCTTCGTCCGTCGTGTGTCCGTGCCTGCATGCGTCTGTCCGTCAACAATTTCTTGTCTACACGATAGTGGTTTCATTTATGATTTTATTTTAACCAAACTTGCACACAACTTGTATCACCATAAGATCTCGGTTCCTTTCTTGAACTGGCCAGATCCCATTATGGGTTCCAGAGTTATGGCCCCTGAAAGGGCCAAAATTAGCTATTTTGACCTTGTCTGCACAATAGCAGCTTTATTTATGATTTGATTTTTACCAAACTGGCACATAACTTGTATCACCATAAGATCTTGGTTCCTTTCTTGAACTGGCCAGATTCCATTATGAGTTCCAGAGTTATAGCCCCTGAAAGGACCAGAATTAGCTATTTTGCCCTTGTCTGCACAATAGCAGCTTCATTTATGATTTGAATTTAATCAAACTTGCACAAAACTTGTGTTGCCATAAGATCTCAGTTCCTTTATTGAACCGGCCAGATCCCCTAATGGGTTCCAGAGTTATGGCCCCTGAAAGGGCCAAAATTAGCTATTTTGACCTTGTCTGCACAATAGCAACTTCATTTATGATTTGATTTTAACCAAACTTGCACACAACTTGTATCACCACAAGATCTTGGTTCCTTTCTTAAACTGGCCAGATTCCATCATGGGTTCCAGAGTTATGGCCCCTTAAATGTCCAAAATTGGCTATTTTGGCTTTTGCAGCCATATAGAGACTTCATTTATGGTTTTATTTGATACAAACTTCCAAAATATCTTCAACAACAATAAATCTTGGATTCCATGACAAATCAGATCCAATCGTAGTTTGCAGAGTTATTTTATATATGATTACCTCCCCTGATTGTAGTCAAAATGGATTTATATCAGTAAGTACTTACAGGACTTGTTTAAAATTTCATTATTGTCATTAGTTGGACCAAGCCAATCAGGGTAGATAACTATGGACTGATTTATGTCAAATTACCTCCCTTTATTTCAAATTAAAATGGGTATATCTCCATAACTAATGAAGATACTGATCTGTAATTTCATTTATGTCAACAGATTTATTTGGCAGATTCTTCTTTTGTTAACTTACAATAATTTTCTTTTGAATTACTTCCCTTTTACGTTACTATAAATAACCTATTTTGAGTAACTATTTATTATTGGCTGTAGGGAAATACCGAGACCACTTTTCTGTGATACAACATTGATGGTACCTCCAATTTTTAGGTGTATTTTGACATATCTGTAAGAATTTTGTTTTTCTTTTTGGTTAAATTTCTTTCCTTTGTTGTTCCTGTCCTTTGGACTTAAATATTTTTTCTGAGGACCTTCTTGTCCTCAAGTGCAATGATAACAGGTGAGCGATATAGGGCCATCATGGCCCTCTTGTTTTCAAACTTCCCTGTGATTCAAAACTAATAATTTGGCCAAAAGGCTATTTTTAAACAGACAAAGTAACTGTCCAATAGAGAATATGCATATTTACATAATTAGAAAAGCATACTGTTCAATTTTGCACATGACTAACAGCAAGAACTATAAAGGGAAGTAATAAAAAGAATGGATTCAGTAATAATGTTTTCGTATTAAATCAAATATTCAAACCTTTTGCAAATATAACAGAAAACCATTGTTGAAAACCGAAATGTAACTAGTGATTAATGTATTATATTATATTCATAACAAAACCGTGGCAGCCGCATCATAATCAAAGTCATTATGGCCCTTTATTAAATGGATTTAGTTATAACTTCATGGAATGAAAGAGAACATTGAGTCGGGGACATAGATACATGATTCCTAGTTAAGTGCAGTCTATGTGAACAATAACTCCACTTTGTTCACTTCTTGAAGTTTTTCTGTAAAATTTACTTGAAATTTTTGAAAATAATTTATTTAGACTTTACAATTGTTTTGAGGAACTGAGTTGAGGAACTGCAGTGTGTTTAAACACATATTGAACATAATAGTTCTTCAGATGCTTTATGTCTGTTTCAGCTAGAATACTCCCCTGAGTTGGCAACCTTTTAGTTAAAAATTAAAATTTTGGTTTTCCCCATGAATGACCATGTCCAAAACAGCTGTTGTTGAATTTTTAAGATGGTCCAAATACTGGTCATGCGTATTTTATGGCCAGATTTATAAAAAGTTGTGACTGTTTTTATTTTAACAGTTCTAATGGAAGGAAGAGTACAAGATGTTCCTAGAATTTACTGACACTCATTCTGCCAAGAACCTGAAACACTGCACCACAGATGTTTGTCCCTCAAAATGTGCAGTTGATACATCTTACAACAATAGCCAGTTGTGATTCTACTTAACAGCACTGTAGACATGGAGCAACATACATCAGAGAAAAAAATGTGCACCACGGCATTAAATAACCTAAAGCTTGCCTTCCACTTTCTGGAGTTCATTTTCCTAACATCACCATGGCAATGATCTTGTAGCTGTCAGAATGGCAAACAGAACATACCTCAGTGAAAACCATGACATTTTCATTCTTCAAGTAAGTTCATATAGTTTGGGCAGATCTGTAAATGAGTTGTCTTTATCTTATTCTTAGCTTGACTATACCAAGTGTAAGGAGAACTATCCTACTCAACCTGGTGTCTGCGTCTTTTGCATCCCCACCCTGGTTAAAGTTTTTTTTACACTGTCTCTTTTTTCTTCTAATCATTTTAATTACTTGATGAATTTGATTCAAACTAAAAATAGCTACTCCTCATCATCACCCACATCATCTGACATAAGGGCCATAAATATTTCATGATTTATTCCCCCTTTTCACTTAGATTTTCAAGTTAAAGTTTTAATGTACTTTCACTCTTATCTGTTATGGTACTGAATGGATTTGTTTCAAACTTAAAATAATTGTTCAGCCTCATCACCCACATCATATGGCACAAAGTGTATAATTCTTGCACCAATATTTTATTAATTATTCCCGCATGATGCTTAGAATTATACTTATTTAGTGTTTTAATAAACGTTATCTTTATATCTCTTATAACTTAATATTTTTGACAGACTCAAGCTATTTTGCAATATCTTCTCCCACCATTGGAGTCATTAAACACTCCAGTGACAGCTCCAGCTTCCTCAGGTGTGCCCGGTTTCACTTTCCAGCATTGAAATAGTCAAGCGCACTGTCTCCTGTGACAGCTCTTGTTTCCTGTCTATGTTAACTTTCTTAATAATTTGCCCAAAAAAATCCATATGCAAACAACTGTAGGTTTTATATATGCAAATTTTAATCCAAGTGTTTTGTTATAACATATTGTATATTGTTTATACATCATGGACAGATATTGATATCAGTTCATTATGTTATACTGCAGTAGAGAAAATTAGGTGCCTTCCACTAGAGGACTTTGTATTGCATGGCAATACTGCATTCACTTGTTTTACTTTATTTTGATGCACTACAAAACTTGGTAGCACAACCTATAAAATAATTGTCAGTGTAAGCCATGAGAGTGCATGTTGTATATTGTGTATCCAATACAAAGAGTTTCAACAAAATTTATTGTAGGTCATATTTTGTCTGCCTGAGCAGTTGTTGATAAAAGGACCTGTTAAGTTTTTATGCCCCCGCTATAAAATGGAGGGATGGAGCATATAGTGTTACCCCTTTCTGTGTGTGTGTTTGTGTGTGTGTTTAGGAAAGGGTGGTGTTTGTGTCCGGGCCATAACTTTGGCATGCATGGTCTGATTTCTGAGTAATTTCACACAAAGGATAAGCATGGATAGACAATGTGTCATGCACAAAAACTATTTCACTAGCTAAAAGCTCAAGGCCACATTCAGTCAATTTTCACTACATATATACTGATAATGTGGTCTTCGTGTCCAGTCCATAACTGACATGCTTGGTCCGATTTCAAAATAATTTGACACAAATAATAGTGATGTATAGACAATGTGTCATGTGCAGAACCAGGTCCCTAGGTCTAAGGTCAAGGTCACACTTGGAGGCCAAAGGTCACATACAAGAATGACTTTGTCCTGAGCATTTCTTCTTCATGCATGAAGGGATTTTGATGTAAGTTGGCTCAGTTGTACAACTTCATAAGACAGAATGTCATTCGAAGAATAAGTAGAGGTATCCTACTCAACACGGCGTTGGTGTCGGCATCACACCTTGGTTAAGTTCTTCGTACCAGTCCACTTTTTGAGATAAAGCTTTGAAACTTTCAACACTTGTTTACCATCACCATGTCCAGTTGTAGGCAAGAGTACATAACTCTATCAAGGATTTTGGCTGAATTATGGCCCCTTTAAACTTAGAAATCTTGATTAAGTTTTTCATACCAGTTCACATTTTGTGTAAAGCGTTTGACACATGTCTTTGAAACTTTTTTCACTTGTTTATTATAACAGTCTCTATCCGTAGGCAAGAGTACATAACTCTGTCAACTATTTTGACCGAATTATGGCCCTTTTTGGACTTGGAAATTGGTACAATTTGTATACATTTAGTCCATGTTTAATCAAAACTATTTTACATGTGGCTTTGAATGTTTGAACAATTGTTCATCATCATGATTTATATCTGTAGGCAAGAGTACATAACTCTGTCAACTATTTTGGCTGAATTATGACCCTTTTTTGACTTGGAAATTGGTTCAGTTTTCGTACAAGTCCATGTTTTGTCAAAACTATTTGACATGTGACTTTGAAACTTTTAACACTTGTTTATCACCATGATTCCCATCTGTAGGCAAGAGTACATAACTCTGTCAACTATTTTGGCTAAATTATGGCCCTTTTTGGACTTGGAAATCAGTGAAGTTTTTCATAGCAATCTATATTATGCCTAACCTGTTTGTCATATGGCTTTGACACTTTGAACACTTGCTTACCAACATGGTCACACCTTGCATTATAGTGCAAATTCACAAGTGCAGGTACATTGTTTGTCTTATCTGTTCCTTTTCTTTTGTCTGAAAATCTTGGGTAATATTTTGACCCTACACTTCTATCAATGCTTCGAATAGTCGAACGCGCTGTCAACAGACAGCTCTTGTTTGTTCACCTGTCACATAGTGACAGGGTGAGCTTTTGTGATCGCCCTTCATCCATCATCCGTCTGTCGTCAGTCTGTTCACAATTTCCTTGTGAACATGATAGAGACCACATTTTATATTTGATTCTTATCAAACTTGCACACAACTTGTATGAGCATAATATCTTGGTTGCTTTCAAAAACTGGCCAGATCCCATCGTGGGTTCTAGAGTTATGGCCCCTTAAAAGGTCAAAATTTGCCATTTTTGTCTTGTGAACATGATAGAGACCACATTTTGCAATCAACTTTAATAAAACTTGCACACAACTTGTATTTGCATAATATCTTGGTTCCTTTCGAAAATTGGCTAGATTCCTTCTTGGATTCCAGAGTTATGGCTCCTTAAAGGCCAAAAGTTGCTATTTTTGGCTTATGAACATTATAGATACAACATTTTGAAATAAACTTTTATCAAACTTGCACATGACTTGTATTGGCATAATATCTGGCCAGATCCCATGGGTTCCAGAGTTATAGCCCCTCAAAGGGCCAGAATTTGTCATTTTTGGATTGTGAACATGATAGAGACAACATTTGCAATCAACTTTAATCAGACTTGCACACAACTTGTATTGGCATAATACCTCAGTTCCTTACGAAACTGGCCAGATCCTGTCATGGGTTCTAGAGTTATGGCCCTTTAAAGGGGCCAAAATTTGCTATTTTGGCTTTTGCAGCCATATAAAGACTTTATTGCAAAATATTTTCAACAACAATAAATCTTGGATTCCATGATGAATCTGTCAGAACTAATTATATGATTCAGAGTTATTTTATATCTGATTACCTCCCCTGATTTTAATCGAAATGGATTTATATCAGTAAGTAGGTATAGGACTCATTTGAAATTTCAGTATTGTCATTAGGTGGACTCAGACAATCTGGGTAGATAACTATGGACTGATTTTATGTCAAATTACCTCCCTTTATTTCAAATTAAAATATCAGCAAAACTAAGGAAGATACTTAACTGAAATTCCATTTATGCCATTAGATTGACAATCAGTGAAGATACATATTGGCTGAATTTATGACAATTTACCTCCCTTTATTGAGATGTTACATTATAATTTTGACCTTCGATCTGTTAGCAATTTCAAGTCCGCTCTGTAACTCATGAGCCCCTTGAAGGATTTCAAAGAAACTTGACACAAATGTTCACCACGCTGAGACAACGTGCAGAGGACACGTTTTGCTTCAAGGCCAAGGTCACAACTGTTTGTAACATTTCGTGTCAGCTCCGTATCTCCTAAACCCCTTTAAGGATAATCATGAAACGCGGATCAAATGTTCACCTCATCAAGACAATGTGCAGAACCCATAAGTCAGCCATGTCGGCTCAAGGTCAAGGTCACAACTCGAGGTCAAATGTTTGAGCCTTCCATTTCATGTCCAGTTTGTATCTCTTAAACCTTGTGAAGGATAATCATGAAACTGGTCAAATGATACCGCGTCAAGACGATGTGAAGAACTTATGAGTAAGCCATGTTGGCTCAAGGTCAAGGTCAAAACTCCAGGTCAAAGGTATGAGCCTTCCATTTTATGTCTGCTCTGTATCTCCTAAACCCCTTGAAGGATTTTAATAAAGACTAGACTGTAATCTTCTCCTTATCAAGAAAATGTGCAGAATTTAAAATTCACCCGTCAGGTTAAGGTTAAGGTCACATCCCTTTCACTAACCATAACAGTGATGAGGGATATAGCTGTTTTTAGCTCGACTATTCGAAGAATAGGGGAGCTATCCTACTCGCCCCGGCGTGAGCGTTAGCGTGAGCGTCACACAAATGTTAAAGTTTGCGTACCAACCCAAATATTTTCAAAGTCCATTGAGATATTGCTTTCATATTTTGCATACTTGTTTACCATCATTACCCCAGTCTGTAAAAAGAAGGGGGGAAACTCTATCGAGCATTTTGACTGAATTATGGCCCCTTTTCGACTTAGAATAAATGTTAGTTTGCGTACCACCCCAAATATTTTCAAAGTCTATTGAGATATTGCTTTCATATTTTGCATACTTGTTTACCATCATGACCCCAGTCTGTAAAAAGGAGGAGGCAACTCTATCAAGCATTTTGACTGAATTATGGCCCCTTTTCGACGTAGAATATGCTTATTGTAATGTTAAAGTTTTTCTTATATTATACTACCAAGCACTGAGAATAGTCAAGCGCGCTGTCCACTGACAGCTCTTGTTCAGACTGCCTTGTTGTGGCGTTCTTTTCAGCTTGACCAGGAAATATGTTCAAGCATTGCTGTCATACTGCCGGTACATCTGAAATCCCCTGTAATATGTGATGCTGCTCTACTTTGCACTTGCTCATTCAGATGTATGGATCCCGTACAGAGGCAGTTATTCCATTATTGGTCTGATTAAGGATGTGCACCAAAGTTCTTTCACTGTAGGTGGACAATTCTAAGTATTTCTATGTATGTATGCCAGGGTGGTATTAGCTTGTTGTGTAGTGATGTCTGTGTGTTTATGCTTTGAAATGTAAAATGTTTATTCCAAAGTATTTGTTATCCTTGCTATTTTCTGTTTTCTTTTTATAATAAGGTTTGTCAGGGAAAAAATTATTAAATTCTTTTCTTGTATCTGACATAGGATAATTCTTCTTATTTGATGTATCGTTTAGGAACTCCGAGGACACGAAAGAAAATTCTACAATGTCCACCATGATTTCTGTGTTGCAAGTGCTGTATAGTGTAAAGCCAGCATGTATGTTTTTTTCACAAATCGACGAGGTGTATCATGGCTGAAGCTGTGCATCCGGACAGGTAAGGTTGTTTTTTTTTTGAGAATATCATCAGTTTGGCTTGAATATTTATGTTTAAAATACAGATTTTCTGTGACAATTTGGTACTTTTTTTCTGAGCTAAAGTTAGACACTGTGCCTTTGTCATAGTCATTCTTTACTTCCAGCTAGTTTATCACTAGGTATCCTCTTACTTTGTTATTAATTCATTAATGAAATCTAGGTCGACTTTGAAAATGGGTTATGTGGGTCAAAAACTAGGTCACTATGTCAAATCAAAGAAAAACCTTGTGTATGTGATAGAGGGTGTATTTTTTAATTAATCTTTATGAATTTTGGTCAGAACAAATGCCTTGAAGAAATTTAGGTCAGGTTTGAATATGGGTCATCTGGGGTCAAAAAGTAGGTCACTAGGTCAAATCAAAGGAAAACCTTGTGTATGCGATAGAGACTGTATTTTTCAATTGATCTTCATGAAATTAAGTCAGAATGATAACCTTGATGAAATCTAGGCCGGGTTTGAAAATGGGTTCATCTGAGATCAAAAAGTAGGTCACTAGGTCAAATCAAAGAAAAACCTTGTGTATGCGATAGAGGCTGTATTTGTCAATTGATCGTCATGAAATTAAGTCAGAATGATTGCCTTGATGAAATCTAGATAGATTTGGAATATGGGTCATCTAGGGTCAAAAAATAGGTCACTAGGTCAAATCAAAGAAAAACCTTGTGTATGAGATAGAGGCTGTATTTTTCAACTGATCTTCATGAAATTTTGTCAGAATGATAGCATTGATGAAGTCTAGGTCAAGTTTGAATATGGGTCATCCGGGTTCAAAAACTAGGTCAAATCAAGGAAAACCTTGTGTATGCAATAGGGGCTGCATTTTACACTGGAGTTTCATAAAATTTGGTCAGATTGGTTGCCTCGATGAAATTTAGGTCAAGTTTGAATATGGGTAGTCTTTGATCAAAAACTAGGTCATTAGGTCAAATCAAAGGAAAAACCTTGTGTATGCGATAGAGGCTGTATTTTTCTATTGATCTTCATGAAATTTGGTAAGAATGATACCTTGGTCAAGTTGGAATATGGGTTATCTAGGGTCAAAAACTAGGTCACTAGGTCAAATCAAAGAAAATACTTGTTTATACTCTAAGATTTTTGCTCCAATTTTAATAATAATTGGTCAGAATATTTATTTCCATGAAATCACTAGGTCAAACATGTTTACACTGTTATGGTGTGTTTCTCAGGTGAACGACCTAGGACCATCTTGGCCCTCTTGTTACATTTAATGGTGTAGAATATGTAGCAGCCTTCAGGATTTTTGGGTCAACTGGCAGCTGAATCTTAAGGTATAGCTGTAAAGTTTTGATGAAGTTCTGCCTTTTTCTCACATAGAAATTTTAGTGAATGTTTTAAATGTGACTTTGAAGGACTTTTGTCACTGTCAGGTATCATTGTACTGAATGTAAATAGGAGTCAGTAAAAGGATTGGTTTATTTATCTCGGCTATGGCAGTACACTTTAGAACTCCCTATGAAATGCGAGGTTTCTGTTATCATTATTTTCAGAGTTACTGTCCTTGAATTAGTCTGAATGTAAAGAAAATTGTGTGTGTACTTTACATCTAACACTATATTTTCTTTGATATGGGTGTTACTTATTTCTGCAAAGTCTAGGTCAAGATCAATGAATAAGCCAGTTTAGATAGGTTACTTTAGAGATATGTCCCTTAACTTTGTAAACAATATGCATCCAGAGTTAATGCATTGATTAGCAGTATTTATAAACTAAATAAATACAAAGTAGGATGTTCTTAAGTCCAAATAAATGTGCTATATGTTGTAACAGGCACTATTTTAAATGTACAAATATGATTCAGTTAGTCTTGAGAATGTCATGGAGTATCCCATCTTGGTAACTCCAGAAAAGGTCTTTTATACATCACCAAGTACTGAACCAAGCTTGCATTGGTATGTCTACAAACTTAACTCATACTTTTCTTTCATAAATGCTTTAAAAACTTATTTGCAATCCTCTATTTCTCTGATCTTTGACAAGGAACATTCAGTTGAGAAGGTGGCATACTTTCCTCCCTTGCACAGTACACCTCCCTCCCTTGCACTGCACTTTGCATGTTTGCTGCTTTCTCAATGGAAATATTTCAAGTTAAAGTATTGGAGAAATAAGGGCGTCTAAATTGGAAGATTTGTCTAGTTTCTCACATCTGCATTAAGTAAGCAAGCGGTGTTTAAGTATGCGGTGTTCATCAGTCTATAACCTTCAGACAGGAAGTACTGGTTCCAGTAGGCCCTAAGGGAAGCGTCACACACTTAGCCACTCGGTCATCACCTACCATTTATTTCAATTAAGGTCATCATTAACAATCTTTCTGTAATATTCTACAGAACAGTCACAATGGAAAGTACTGTAAATTTCATCTATGTATTGATCAAAACTGCCATTCGATATTTTTTTGTATATTATGTTCTGGTTACTTGTTATTCTTGAAGCTAATGACAGATAAGGCAGAGAGATAAATAAACTTACTCCTCTTTCATTGTAAAATACCCACCATCAATGCAGGTAAATATAGATCACTGCATCAAGTGAGAAAAACTGACAATTTCTGGGCATGGAGTTAAAAATTATATTATTGCCCAAAATAGAAAAGTTTAGCTTTTTCATATTTTGGTCAGAATTGATGGCTCAGGTTTTCATGGTGATTAATTATTGTTAGGGAGCTTGCGGTGAGCTTGATATAGTTGTCACTTTGGCAGGCCGGTGTGCGTGCTGTTGTGCGTCCATCTGATTTTAACTTTGACATGCATGGACCAATCATGTTTATATTTGGCATGAATGTTTACCTCAATGAAAAGGAGTGTCATGCACAAACCCCATGTTCCTATCTCAAAGGTCAAGGTCACAGTGTTCACCATTTTGAGACAGAGTGTCATGTACAAGAACAAGGTCCCTAGTTCTAAGGTCAAGGTCACACTTAGAGAACAAAGATGCTGACGAGCTCGAAATTCATTTTATAATTCATGAATGATTAAGACAGAGGTACATACTATGCTTTATTGTTATATGTTTCTTTATGACTGGTTAAGGCAGAGATACTAATTAGGACAGAGATGTAGGAATATTATCAATTAAGTTATAGAAATAATTCTTACCATTTGTTACAAACTTGTCAGTAGGTACTGGCTACATTCTATAAGTATTAACTTAATTATTATTACAGAAAAGTTTGGCTACTGAACAGCCATTATAGTATAATATAGGTTGATATAGGTTGAGTTTCATGCTGATATATTGGTGCTATTTCAAAACATACAAATTTTTCATGGAAAAAAATCACCGAGTGTGTTGAAAACTAAAGGTTATTATACAATAGTAGTACATTAGTTCATCATTAACCACATTTAAAGAAAAAACATATTTTAAGCCACTGTAATAAGCAAGTAAAGTCACATTTTTAAAGTGTCAGCCACTGTTAGAAAGAAGGTACCAGCCACTGAGTTAGGGAAGGTCACTTGTGTAAGTCATTGTAACAGTGTTGACTATAGTAATTGTATCATAACTCCACGATTGCTAAAAGCAAAACATTTTGTCAGATAAGCTTGAATAAAGCATATAGAGTGCAGACATTGATTTTGTTCTATGTTTAATGCAATAATTAGTAGTGGTTTAGGAAAGGTGTCTGCCAATATGCTTTATGCCCCAAAATTAAATACGGTTTAAGATACTACCTTATCATTTACTTTGTCAACTCTTATAGAAAGCCAGGCCGGTTTAAGCAAAATCAAGCAGAGGCCAGGTATTATAACTGCCTATAGTCAAGATTAAAAAGCTATATCTTACTTCATTTAGAAATAATTTGTTAGGGATATGGTGGGATAAGGCAGACATACTGGCTACAGGTTTCTAGAAACTACCATATCACTGCATCTTAAGGGTTGTATTTTTGGACTATATTCCTGTGGATAGGGATGATAAGGTAGAATAAGGTGTTTTTCTGCCACTGTTAGTGTGAAAGAGTACTGTATGATAGTGTTTAAGTCAGCCCTCAAAATAACAAGGTAATAGGTACTACCATATCATAAAATATATGCATCAATTGTAGCCAGGCTATTTACTTGGTTTAGTGAAAATCCACAAATCAATATCTGAGGGTTGCTGGTCATGTGATTTTTTTTTTTTTTGCATTTGTAGGAAATGTTTTTCTTTTTTTTTTCCTATTATTTTTTTTTTTGTATATGATTTCAGTGTTCTACCTGAACATTCCTTTAAGTCATAGCACACTGATCATAGTGTGTTTTTTTGGAATTAAAAAATGCCTTTGAAAGTGTATTAAGCAATAATTCAAAAGTTAGGTTACTATAAGTCTATAGTTTTCATTAGCTGTATTTATAGCAGTGGAATTCATCCAAAATCAAGATAACTACACATCACAGAATTTCATGGAGAACACTGAATTTCATTGCTAGGACTCTGGTACTGGTGATAAAAGCCAAAGAAAAATGGCTACTGGTTAAAATTCAAACTAATCTATTTGCATATCTGATAATTTCTTGATTAAATCCTAGTAGCTGTTAGGGATATGGTAGAATAAGGCAAAGATTCAATTCTGGCTACTGGTTTTGTATGAAAACTGCCATATCGCCACATTTAAGGGCAAGTTTTGGCCACCGTCATATATTTTCTAACTAAATTTCAGTGAATAGGGATGATATGATAGAATGTAGGAAGATCATCAGCCATTCACTTCTTTCTGAAGCTGTATAATATAAATATCTGCATTGCAAGATAAAGAGCACAGTGTTTTATTCTGAAAATTATACCCATATTCAAATGGCTTTACCTATACATTCAGTTAAAAGATTGGAGACTTGTTCAAAAAAAAATTAATTAAAAGGAGCATAACCTTTAAACTGCTACTGTCCACAGAGTTCTTCAACAGTATTTAATTATACAGATATGTAAGGCATTGGGTTGCTGGTTAGATTTACTTCTGATATATTTTTTGAAAATACTAAAAGGTCAACAGTTTCAGAGTTTAAAGTTTTTATATATGATTATTAAAGTACATGACATTGTATAATTAGTTTTTGTTAAAATAATTCTACATTCAAGGAAATCTGAACATTCTGTTTGAATTAGGTATACTAACTGACTCATTGATTTAAATTGTTAAGATGAGGTATGGAAATCTGTTTCAGAATGAATGTCAAAGCCTCTTGTCTACCTACTTTTTTTCTATTTATGCTATTTGCCCAAAGGCAACTGTCGATTCTGCTGCTAGGATGGATATTCAACCAAGCTAGCTGTCCCATACTTCTCCCAGGCAACTGTCCAGTTCTGCTGCCAGGATGGATATTCAACCAAGCTAGCTGTCCCATACTTCTCCCAGGCAACTGTCCAGTTCTGCTGCCAGGATGGATATTCAACCAAGCTAGCATGTCCATAACTGCTCCAGGACACTGCCAGTTCTCTCCAGTGGAGGATATCAACAACACTGTCCATATCCCAGCACGTCGTTCTCGATGAATCACCAGTACTGCCTCTCCGACGCTCTGCTCAGTGGAATCAACAAGCTAGCTGTCCCTCTCCCCAGCATGTCAGTCGCGCAGATATCAACCAAGGCTCATATCCCCAGGCAACTGTCCTTGCTGCAGGGTGATATACAACAGGTGCTTCCCAACTTCTCTGAACTGCCCCATTCAACTGGACCAATCGTCGTGCCAAAGTGCTGCCATGTGAATTCACACCATCTCTCTCTCGCAGGATTCACAAGCAGCAAACTTCCATACAACTGTCCTATACAGTCCTATAATTTCCTATACTTTAATCCAAATAAGCTGTCAAAACAGCTTGAAAAGGAGCAATTCTACCAAGCCAGCTGCCCTACTCTCTCTCTAACTCAGCTATTGGGTAGAAACTCTGCCAAACCACTGTCCCAACCAGCAGTTGGGAAGGAGTTCTCCAAGCCAGTTGTCCCAAGCAGCTATGGGGAAGGAGTTCTCCAAGCCAGTTGTCCCAAGCAGCAGTTGGGAAGGAGTTCTCCAAGCCAGTTGTCCCAACCAGCAGTTGGAAAGGAGTTCTCCAAGCCAGTTGTCCCAAGCAGCAGTTGGGAAGGAGTTCTCCATGCCAGTTGTCCCAAGCAGCTGTTGGGAAGGAATTCTACCAAGCCAGCTGCCCTACAAGCTATTGGGGTGGAATTCCACCAAACCACATAATGTCCTATATTTTTTTTCCAAGATAGCTGTCAAACAGCTCTGGGTAGAAACTCTGCCAAACCACTGTCCCAACCAGCAGTTGGGAAGGAGTTCTCCAAGCCAGTTGTCCCAAGCAGCTATTGGGAAGGAGTTCTCCAAGCCAGTTGTCCCAACCAGCAGTTGGGAAGGAGTTCTCCAAGCCAGTTGTCCCAAGCAGCTGTTGGGAAGGAATTCTACCAATTAAGCCAGCTGTCCCTACAAGCTATTGGGGTGGAATTCCACCAAACCACATAATGTCCTCTATTTTTTTTCCAAGATAGCTGTCAAACAGCTTCCGGGGGAGGAATTCCACCAAGCCGCTTGTCCCGTACAGCTATTTGGGAAGGATTCCACCAAGCCGCTTGTCCCGTACAGCTATTTGGGAAGGATTCCAGCAAGCTATCTGTCCCATACAGCTATTGAAGAGGAATTCCACCAAGCCAGCCTTCCATTACTGTTGCCATGAGGATAGATAAACAGTGGTAGATGGGAGAAAAATATTTTGCTCAACTACAATTAAAAAAACTTGTAATTTGATGAACTTTCCATGTGTACCAAAGGTCAGTTAGCAAGGAGTTTTGGTTTTCTATAAGCTTGAAGAGTGAATAAAAATTCAAACAATTACATTACTTAACAAAGTAATTTTTTCTTTTGATTAGAGTCAGTTAGTAAATACACTGAATTACTGACTAGTTGGACAAGCACAAAAATAAAGTAAATTAAAAGCAGTTTCATTAGCAATTCAGTGTTAAGTACATATACAGTTGAATATCGTTACCTCGATATCGGTTAGCTCGATACTCCGGTTAGCACGATGTGTTTGAGTCGGTCCCGATTTTTCCCTGTTTATCTTAATGTAATTATTTATCATTACCTCGATATGTTTAGCTCGATATTTTGTTTAGCTCGATGAGATTTTTCAGTCCCGTGAACTTACCTGTACCGTTTTTACACCTGGTTTCGTCGATATCACAGCTTGTCAAAAAATATCCATGTTATTTGTAAGGTGTGAAAATCAACCTATTGTTGTCAGGCGATGTATTAATCATAATCAAGTTAGTCTGTGTGTTTGTTTTGTTTGTTATTTAATCTTTAATCCAATTTAAATGCCAGGAAGTTATTTAACTCCCAATAATTAGTCTTATAAAAGCAGGAAAGCTGTTTTCCAATATAACAACTAATTTGGATGGAATATTTTCTGTTTGACGGTGTAAAAATCTGCCATTTAGCATTAAGTAACAATCTGTTAACTGGCAAATTTTCGTTATCGAAGCAAAGTCAAAATTACTACTCAACCAGGAACAGTACCGCTGCATTCCGACTTGTTTAGGGAAGGAATAAAAATGCTAATGTTTAAATGTATATTTTGAAAAATTAAAAAGTTGTATGTATGTAATAAATTAAAATGCTTTATTTGTCAATAAGATTAAAATCGTATTTACGTTTTATATTATTTCTTTCCCATTTCAAACCCTCAGAAAAAAAGCATTGGATATAATGACAATATAGACGTCCGACAAAAGTATACAAAGTAGTCCCAGATAACGTTGATATCGTTACGTCGAACTTCGGATACGTCGATGCAATTTTTACAGTCCCTTGAATATCGAGGTAACGGTATTCGACTGCAGTTCTGTATGGTGATTTGCATAATAACTTTATTTTGGAAAAATATTCTTGCCAAGTGAGGATTCTATTGTACCAGAAAAGATTGAGGTGTTTCTGTAGTACAAGGTAGTCCAGCAACCTGATGCCTAAATAACAAACCTAATTAAAAGGTCCAAAGCTTTGGGCCTGCAATCATTTTCACAATGTGTATTGTATAAAAACTTCTAATTACAGTAGAATGCATTTATTAAATAAGCTTTTGTTCACTTCAAAATTCTTCAAAGAGATCGTGCCTCCAGACACTCTGCTCTGCAGGTTTCTTTATCTCTTTTGGCAATTAAGTTTCCAGATTTCTGTTTCAAAGACCCAGTCTTCATACTTGAGCAGTAACGAAGATATTTTTTAGAGTTCAAGGTTAAGTACAAATATGTTTGGTTGTGGTCTTCCTACAGATATTTTTATTTTTTATGTGTGTTTGAGCAGTGTGATTGTGTTGCTAATCATTCTGACTGCTGAGGAGATACTTCTGTGAGGAGGTCATCTTCTGGACTGGACTGGACTGTGGACTGTACTTTTTCATAGCCGCTGTCACACTTGGCAGCCTGATGACACTAGAGTACCAAATTATTATAATTGCTCAGCTGTGTATGAAGTGAATGTTAAATGAAAATAGTTACTAGGATGTTGTTTTAATATTTTGTGCACTGAATGAATGACTGTTAATGAATTACCTTGTATGTATAATTAATGCAGTGAAAGAATATGAAATGAATTATATTGTAAACACGAATGAATTATTTTGTAAAATTGTGCGAGTGAATTTTGAATTCAAAATGATTTAAGTAAGTTTCATTTCAGAACACAATAAGCAGACTGTAAAACTGTTGATTTTGTAAAGCAGTGGCAGGGTTATGTTATTTTGTTAAAGACAGTGGCATGGTACATTAGTGATTTTTGTTTTGTAAAGTGGCAAGAACTTTGAGTGTATTTAGTTTGTAAAACACTGTGGCAAGGCAAAAGCTGATTTAATTTTTGTATCTCAAAGTGGCAAGGTATTTTTAAGTGGATTTAATTTCTTATAAAGAATTTTCTGGTTACAGTGGAACATGCACAAAACTTGAGTAAGTTTGCAATTTGTTTTTCTTCAACGGAATGACACTCAAAGGTAAAATAGGATTAACTTAAAGTATTATTCAAGTAAACCAGTGGCAGAAAACTGGTATCTAATATAGTATAGAATGGTTGTACAGTAGACAAAATTTTTTCTGTAATGAAGTGAAAGTTTTGTTACTCAAATAAGTTCAGCCTGGTTGAATTTAAATCAGTTTTATTACTAAGTAAGTTAATGGTATTGAGATATAAAATAGTTTTGAAATGAATTACATGATTGTGGCCAGTATCAAGTTTACAGTTCATTTTTCAAATGATAAATTTTTGAAATATAAGCGAAGTGTTAAAGGTCAATTTTGTATCTGATGAAACTTAATTTTTGGTATTTTCTAAATTCTAAATTTCTAAATTAGTCATTTTTGCAGTCTTGTTCAGGTTAAAAGGTTAAAAGGTAGGAAGCTGAAATGATAGCTATATGGTGCCAATAGATTTAAGATAGCTATGAGTTTGCTACACCTTGGAGATTTTTTAACATGTCTTTCAAATATTATGATTTCTGCTGCATTAAATTTTGTTGTAGTCTTTGAGATTTAGCACTTAGGTAAATAAAGTAAACTAATATGATAGGTTTCCATTGGGTCTGTTTTCTGGCTGTGGCCAAGTTTTTTTTTTCTGTTTTTTTTTACTCACGGATGTCTAGGCCTGACAGATCCCTTTACTGTTGATCCACACAGCTATCGTACCATTTAGGATCCTGGTGACTATATATCCGCAAGATGGGAGTCGTGTTGGAGAAGCTTATCTACAATTCTGGGCCAGCAGTGTTTAGATGGAGGTTTCTCCAGTGTTTAGAGAGACGGAAATAGGGAATCATCAGGCATTTTTTCACCTTCCATTTCAGCTTTCTTTCTTATCCATATTTCAAGGTCTGTCTATGATAAATTCTCAGATCCTTTTGACTGCCAATCAAGACAGCTATCGGTACCATTGAAGGATTCTGGTGACAATATATCTGCAAAATGGGGTCGTGTAGGAGTGACAAGTCTGCATTTCTGGGCCAGCGGTTTGCTAGACGACTGTTGTTCCTGTGTTGAGAGAGGTGGAATCAAGGATTTTCAAGATTTGTCTCTACTAGGTCTTAACCTGCCTAAAATTGTTTATATCTGTTTAACTTGTTTGTATTGTACAGTGGGCAAGATTTCTCTTTTTTTCAAGAACTTTCCAAAATATATTTTCATTACCAGAATAGGCAATGTTTTGTAAGCCCACTAAATTTTTACCCTATACTGTTAACACTTTATTTCAATTTTTTTTCTTTCAATCTAATTTAAGAAATGTAATAATTCTAGTAGTATTTTAGATTAAATATGTGATAAAACTAGATATGGCAAGGCCTTGGTGTAGCTGCTCATAAAAAACAAGTTCACATGCACTTGCATAATTATAAAGATAATTTCATTTTACATATTCATTAAAAGTTCCGACTAAGTGTACAGTTTTGTTATATCATATTTTATAAAGACACCCAGGTCAAATTGAAACATTAGCTAGTATGGACCAATGTCTTAACAGTTAGGTCCAGTAAATTAGTCTATATTGTGACAGTTGATAGCATCTGTACAATAACTTAAAGAATTTTCTTTCAAGTAAGCCAGTATCCTGCAATAAAAGTTATTTAAAGTTTTGTAACATTATTAAATAACCAGTTCCTACCAGTATCTGCAGGATATTTTCCAGTAGTGTAAAAATTAACAGTATCTCTTGATCACTTGATATCAGCGAGATTAGAGATTAAAATATTGAATTTTGGCCATGTTTCTTTCATTCTTTTGGCAGCTTTTCCTTTTCTTTTTATTAATAATTTCAGGCATGAGAATGGTTGTATTCCAATGGCTGTAAGCATGAAAGCACCTGGCGTAGTGCTGAGGACATCTTCTGTGAATCATCAAGCAGATGTATAGATGTACCTCTAATTAAGTGAGTATTGTGTTATAGAACTTATATAAACATGGTTGGCTAAATCAATTGTCCAACTTACAAACACATGGCTTTCACTATATTTTATTGTATAACTGTTATATGGACAAGTAAGAAATTGCTCTTGGCAAAAAAGCTCAGGCTGCAAGCTAAATTGGGTATATGGAAACAAAATAAACTTATCTTGTGTTTCATATCTTCACTCTAGCAGATTCACTGTTGTATTGTGCTTTGGATTGCCTCTGTGCTAGACTTTTGATATGGAATAGGCAAGAAAATTTCTATCCAAATATCCACTGTGTTTCCCCTACACTGTTTTGAGCGTCAGTTTAATTAAATCATTAAAGGCACTTAATAATCAGCCAATCAGGACATTTTTAGCTCGACTATGCGAAGAATAGTCTAGCAGCTATTCTACTCACCCTGGCATCGGCGTTGGTGTCGGCGTCACACCTTGGTTAAGTTTTTGCAAGCAAGTTCATACAGCTATCATTTAAAGGCATATAGCTTTGAAACTTATTTTTTCTTTTTCTAGGTCAATTACTAACCTCACTGGGTCAAGTTCCATAACTCTGACATGTATTTTGAGCAAATTATGCCCCCTTTTGGACTTAGAAATTCTGGAAGAAATGTATATTCTTTTTTGATTTCTGTGATGTCTGTGTGTTTATTCTTTGAAAATTTAAGATGAAATGTTTATTCCAAAGTATTTGTTATCCTTGCTATTTTCTGTTTTCTTTTTAATCCCCCGCCGTGGCGGAGGGATTATAGGAATGGTCTGCGTCTGTCCTTCCGTCCGTCTTTACGTCCGTCTGTAACAAAATCGTGTCCGGTCCATATCTCCTAAACCCCTTAAGGATTTTCATGAAACTTGGGTCAAATGATCACCTCATCAAGACGATGTGCAGAACCCATGAGTCGGCCTTGTCGGTTCAAGGTCAAGGTCACAACTCAAGGTCAAAGGTTTGAGCCTGCCATTTTGTGTCCGCTCTATATCTCCTAAACCCCTTGAAGGAATTTTATAAAACTTGGGTCAAATGATCACCTCATCAAGACGATGTGCAGAACCCATGAGTCAGCCATGCCGGCTCAAGGTCAAAGGTTTGAGCCTTCCATTTTGTGTCCGCTCTATATCTCTTAAACCCCTTGAAGGAATTTTATAAAACTTGGGTCAAATGATTACCTCATCAGAACGATGTGCAGAAATTATGAGCCAACCATGCCAGCTCAAGGTCACAACTAAGGGTCTAAGGTTTGAGCCTTCCATTTAGTGCCCACTCTGTATCTCCTTAACCCCTTGAAGGATTTTCATCAAACTTGGGTCAAATGATCACCTCATCAAGAACTCATGAGTCAGCCATGTCAACTCAAGGTCAAGGTCACAACTGAAGGTCAAAGGTTTCAGCTCTGTATCTCCTAAACCCCTTGAAGGATTTTCATGAAACTTTGGTCAAATGATCACCTCATCAAGACGTTGTGCAGAATTCATGAGTCAGCCATGTTAGTTCAAGGTAAAGGTCACAGCTAAAATCAAAGGTTTTACCCTTTCACTATCCATAGCAGTGGCGGGGGATTTAGCTGTCTTTCAGACTGCCTTGTTATGATTAGGTTTGTTGGGAAAAAAGCGCACAAACAAGAGTATTTAATTCTTTTCTTGTATCTGACATCAGATAATTCTTCTTATTTGATGTATGTTTTAGGTACTCTGAGGACACAAAAGAAAATTCTACAATGTCCACCATGATTTCTGTGTTGCAAGTGCTGTATAGTGCAAAGCCAGCATGTATGTTTTTTCACAGAGCGACAAGGTGTATCATGGCTGAAGCTGTGCATCTGGACAGGTAAGGTTGTTTTTTTTTTTTAGAATATCATCAGTTTGACTTGAATTTTTATGTTTGTAATATAGATTTTCTGTGACAGTTTGACACGTTTTTTTCTGAGCTTAAGTTAGAAACAGTGCCTTTGTCATGGCCATTCTTTACTTGCAGCTAGTTAATCACTAGGTATCCTGTGACTTTGTTATTACACTTAATGGTGTAGAATGTGCAGCAGCCTTTAGGATTTTTGGGTCAACTGGCAGGTGAATCTTAAGCAAAGGTATAGCTGTAAAATTTTGTTGAAGTTCTGCCTTATTCTCACATAGAAATTTTAGTGATTGTTTTATATGTGACTTTGAAGGACTTTTGTCACTGTCGGGTATCATTGTACAGAATGTGAATAGGAGGCAGTAAAAGGATTGGTTTATTTATCTCGGCTATGGCAGTACAGGATAGAACTCCCTATGAAATGCAAGGTTTATCTTATCATTATTTTCAGAGTTACTGTCCTTGAATTAGTCTGAATGTTAAGAAAATTGTGTGTGTACTTTACATCTAACACTATATTTTCTTTGATATGGGTGTTACTTATTTCTGCAAAGTCTAGGTCAAGATCAATGAATAAGCCAGTTTAGATAGGTTACTTTAGAGATATGTCCCTTAAATCTGTAAACAATATGCATCCAGAGTTACTGCATTGATTAGCAGTATTTATAAACTAAATAAATACAAAATAGGATGTTCTAAAGTCCAAATTAATGTGCTGTATGTTGTGACTGGCACTATTTTAAATGTACAAACATGATCCTGTTAGGTCTTGAGAATATTATGGAGTATCCCATCTTGGTAACTCCATAAAAGGTCTTTTAAAAGTCACCAAGTACTGAATCCAAGCTTGCATTGCTAAGTGTACAAACTTAACTTTTACTTTTCTTTCATAAATGCTTTAAAAACTTATTTGCTATTCTCTATTTCTCTGATCTCTGACAAGGAACATTCAGTTGAGAAGGTGGCATACTTTCCTCCCTTGCACAGTACACCTCCCTCCCTTGCACTGCACTTTGCATGTTTGCTGCTTTCTCAATGGAAAGATTTCAAGTTAAAGTATTGGAGAAATAAGGGTGTCTAAATTGGAAGATTTGTCTAGTTTCTCACATCTGCATTAAGTAAGCAAGCGGTGTTTAAGTATGCGGTGTTCACCAGTCCATAACCTTCAGACAGGAAGTACTGGTGCTACTGGGCTCTATCCAGTAGGCCTTAAGGGAAGCGTCACACACTTAGCCACTCGGTCATCACCTACCATTTATTTCAATTAAGGTCATCATTAACAATCTTTCTCTAATATTCTACAGAATGGTCGCAATGGAAAGTACTGTAAATTTCATCTATGACTGTATTGATCAAAACTGCCATTCGATATTTTTTTGTATATTATGTTCTAGTTACTTGTTATTCTTGAAGCTAATGACAGACAAGGCAGAGAGATAAATAAACTGACTCCTCTTTCATGGTAGAATACCCATCATCAATGCAGATAAATATAGATCACTGCATAAAGTGCTAAAAACTGACAATTTCTGGGCATTGAGTTAAAAATTATATTATTGCCCAAAATAGAAAAGTTCAGCTTTTTCATCTAATTTTGGTCAGAATTGATGGCTCAGTTTTTCATGGTGATTAATTATTTTTAGGGATTTTTGTTGAGCCAGATTGCGGTGAGCTTGATATAGTTGTCACTTTTGGCAGGTTGGTGTGCGTGCTGTTGTGTGTCCATCTGATTTTGTCCAAACCGTAACTTTGACATGCATGGACCAATCATGTTTATATTTGGCATGAATGTTTACCTCAATGAGAAGGAGTGTCATGCACAAACTCCATGTTCCTATCTCAAAGGTCAAGGTCACAGTTGGAGGTCAAAGGTCAAATTGAAATTTGTCCAGAACATTTCATCTTCATGCATGGTGGGATTTTGATGTAACTTGGCATGAGTGTTCACCATTTTGAGACAGAGTGTCATGTACAAGAACAAGGTCCCTAGTTCTAAGGTCAAGGTCACACTTACAGAACAAAGGTGCTGACGAGCTCGAAATTCATTTTATAATTCATGAATGGTTAAGGCAGAGGTACATGCTATGCTTTATTGTTAGATGTTTCTTTATGACTGGTTAAGGCAGAGATACTAATTAGGACAGAGATGTAGGAATATTACCAGTTAAGTTATAGAAATAATGGTTACCCTTTATTGTTACAAACTTGTCAGTAGGTACTGGCTACATTTTAGAAGTATTAACTTAATTGTTATTACAGAGAAGTTTGGCTGCTGAACAGCCATTATAGTATAATGTAGGTTGATGTAGGTTGAGTTTCATGCTGATATATTGATGCTATTTCAAAACATACAATTTTTTCATGGAAAAAATCACCGAGTGTGTTGAAAACTAAAGGTTATTATACAATAATAGTACATTAGTTCATCATTAACCACATTTAAAGAAAAATAAATTTTTAGCCACTGTAATAAGCAAGTAAAGTCACATTTTTAAAGTGTCAGCCACTGTTAGAAAAGAGGTACCAGCCACTGAGTTAGGGAAGGTCACTTGTGTAAGTCATTGTAACAGTGTTGACTATAGTTGTTATATCATATCTCCACAATTGCTAAAAGCAAAACATTTTGTCAGATAAGCTTGCATAAAGCATATAGTGTTTATGGAGTGCAGACATTGATTCTGTTCTATGTTTAATGCAATAATTATAGTAGTGGTTTAGGAAAGATGTCTGCCAATATGCTTTATGCCCCAAAATTGAATACAGTTTAAGATACTACCTTGTCATTTACATTGTCAACTCATATAGATAGCTAGGCCGGTTTAAGCAAAATCAAGCCGAGACCTATAGTTAAGATTAAAAAGCTATATCTTACTTCATTTAGAAATAATTTGTTAGGGATATGGTAGGATAAGGCAAAGACATACTGGCTACAGGTTTCTAGAAACTACCATATCACTGCATCTTAAGGGTTGTATTTTTGGACTATATTTCAGTGGATAGGGATGATAAGGTAGAATAAGGTGTTTTTCTGCCACTGTTTGTGTGAAAGAGTACTGTATGATAGTGTTTAAGTCAGCCCTCAAAATATCAAGGTAATAGGTACTACCATATCATAAAATATATGCATCAGTTGTAGCCAGGCTATTACTTGGTTTAGTGAAAATCCACAAATCAAAATTGGAGGGTTGCTGGTCATGGTGATTTTTTTTTTTTTTGCGTTTGTAGGACATTTTTTTTTGCTAAAATTTTTTTATTTGTATTTGATTTCAGTGTTCTGCCTGAACATTCCTTTAAGTCATAGCACACTGATCATAGTGTGTTTTTTTTGGAATTAAACAATGCCTTTGAAAGTATATTAAGCAATAATTCAAAAGTTAGGTTACTGTAAGTCTATAGTTTTGATTAGCAGTATTTATAGCAATGGAATTCATCCAAAATTTGTTCAAAAACAAGATAACTATACATCACAGAATTTCATGGAGAACACTAAATTTCATTGCTAGGACTGTGGTACTGGTGATAAAAGCCAAAGAAAAAATGGCTACTGGTTAAAATTCAAACTAATCTATTTGCATATTTGATAATTTCTTAGTAGCTGTTAGGGATATGGTAGAATAAGGCAAAGATTCAATTCTGGCTACTGGTTTTGTATGAAAACTGCCATATCGCTACATTTTAATGGCAAGTTTTGGCAACCATCATATATTTTTTAACTAAATTTCAGTGATAGGGATGATATGGTAGAATGTAGGAAGATCATCAGCCACTCACTTCTTTCTGAAGCTGTATAATATAAATATCTGTATTGCAAGATAAAGAGCACAGTGTTTTATTCTGAAAATTATACCCATATGCAAATGGCTTTACCTATACATTTAGTTAAAAGATCGGAGACTTGTTCTTACAAGAAAAATTAATAAAAGGAGCATAACCTTTAAACTGCTACTGTCCACAGAGTTCTACAACAGTATTTAATTGTACAGATAGATCTAAGGCATTGGGTTGCTGGTTAGATTTACTTCTGATATATTTTTTTGAAAATATTAAAAGGTCAGCAGTTTCAGAGTTTAAACTTTTTATATATGATTATTAAAGTACATGACATTGTATAATTATATTTTGTTAAAAGAATTATACTATCAAGGAAATCTGAACATTCTGTTTTGAATAAGGTAATACTTACTGACTCATTGATTTAAATTGTTGAAAGAACAAGGAATGGAATTCAGTCTGTTTTCAGAATGAATGTCAAAGCCTCTTTTCTTACTTACTTGCTTTTTCTATCCTTAGGGCTATTTGCCCAAAGGCAACTGTCCTGTTCTGCTGCCAGGGTGGATATACAACCAAGCTAGCTGTCCCATACTTCTCCCAGGAATAGCTGCCCCATTCTTCTAAGACTGGAAACTCAAACCAGATAGCTGTGCCAAAAGTGCTGCCATGTTGAATTCCACCAACCCAGCTCTCTCTCAGCTGCCGAGGAGGATATTCAACAAGCCAGCAAACTTCCATACACCTGTCCTATATGGTCCTATGATTTCCTATACTTTTATCCAAAAAAAGCTGCCAAAACAGCTTGAAAAGGATGAATTCTACCAAGCTAGCTGTCCTACTCTCTCTAACACATGCAGCTATTGGGTAGAAACTCCACCAAACCACAGCCCCAACCAGCTATTGGGAAGGAATTCTACCAAGCCAGTTGTCCCAACCAGCTATTGGGAAGGAGTTCTCAAAGCCAGTTGTTCCAAGCAGCTGTTGGGAAGGAATTCTGCCAAGCCAGCTGTCCCCAGCCACCTGTTGGGGAGGAATTCTACCAAGCCAGCTGTCCCTACAAGCTATTGGGGTGGAATTGCACCAAACCACATAATGTCCTATATTTTTTTCCAAGTTAGCTGTCAAACAGCTTCAGAAGGAGGAATTCCACCAAGCCGCTTGTCCCATACAGCTGTGGGAAGGATTCCAGCAAACAATCTGGCCCGTACAGCTATTTGGGAAGGATTCCAGCAAGCTATCTGTCCCATACAGCTATTTGGGAAGGATTCCAGCAAGCTGTCTGTCTCATACAGCTATTGAAGAGGAATTCCACCAAGCCAGCTTTCCATTACTGTTGCCATAAGGATAGATAAACACTGGTAGATGGGAGAAAAATGTTTTGCTCAACTACAATGTAAAAAAACTTCCAATTTGATGAACACTTCATGTGTATCAAAGGTCAATTAGCAAGGAGTTTATTTTTGGTTTTCTATAAGCTTGAAGGGTGAATAGAAATTCAAACAATTACATCTTACTTAACAAAGTAAATTTTTCTTTTGATTAAGAGTCAGTTAGTCAATACACTGAATTACTGTCTAGCTGGACAAGCACAAAAATAAAGTAGAAGCAGTTTCATTAGCAATTCAGTGTTTAGTACATATAGTTCTGTATAGTGATTGGCATAATAACTTAATTTAGTAGTAAGTGTTTTTGGAAAAATAGTCTTGCCAAGTGATGATTTTATTGTAACAGAAAAGATTGAGGTGTTTCTGTAGGACAAGGTAGTCCAGCAACCTGATGCCTAAATGCCAAACCTAATTAAAATCATTTTCACAATGTGTATTGCATAAAAACTTCAAATTACAGTAGAATGCATTTATTAAATAAGCTTTTGTTCAGTTCAAAATTCTTCAAAGGGATCATGCCTCCAGACACTCTGTTCCCAGGTTTTTTCCCCCTCTTTTTGGCTAAGTTTCCAGGTTTCTGTTTCAAAGACCCAGTCTTCATACTTGAGCAGTAACGAAGATATTTTTTAGAGTTCAAGGTTAAGTACAAAATATGTTTGGTTGTGGTCTTCTTACAGACATTTTTATTTTTTATGTGTGTTTGAGCTGTATGATTGAGTTGCTAATCATTCTGACTGCTGAGGAGATACTTCTGTGAGGAAGTCCTCTTCTGAACTGGACTGTGGACTGTACTTTTTCAAAGCCACTGTCAAACTTGGCAGTCTGATGACACTAGAGTACCATATCATTATAATTGCTCAACTGTGTATGAAGTGAATGTTAAATGAAAATAGTTACTAGGATATTGTTGTAATATTTTTATGCACTGAATGAGTGACTGTTAATGAATTATCTTGGATATATATAATTAATGCAGTGAAAGAATGAAATGAATTATATTGTAAACACGAATGAATAATTTTGTAAAATTGTGCGAGTGAATATTGAATTAAAAATGATTTAAGTAACTTTTATTTTGGGACACAATAAGCAGACTGTAAAACTGTTGATTTTGTAAAAGTGGCAGGGTTAGGTTATTTTGTAAAGCAGTGGCAGGGTTAGGTTATTTTGTTAAAGACAGTGGCATGGTACATTAATGATTGTTGTTTTGTAAAGTGGCAAGAACTTTGAGTGTATTTAGTTTGTAAAAAAATGTGGCAAGGCTAAAGTTGATTTAATTTTTGTATCTTGGCAAGGTATTTTTAAGTGGATTTAATTTCTTATAGAGAAATTTCTGGTTACAGTGGAACATGCGCAAAACTTGAGTAAGTTTGCAATTTTTTTTTCTTCAATGGAATGACACTCAAAGGTCAAGTAGGATTAACTTAAAGTATTATTCAAGTAAACCAGTGGCAAAAACCTGATACTTAATATAGTATAGAATGGTTGTACAGTAGACAAAAATTTTTCTGTAATGAAGTGAACGCTTTTTACTCAAATAAGTTCAGCCTGGTTGAATTTAAGTCAGTTTTATTACTAAGTAAGTTAATGATATTGAGATATAGAATAGTTTTGAAATGAATTACATGATTGTGGCCAGTATCAAGTTTACAGTTCATTTTTCAAATGATAATTTTTTGAAATATTAGCAAAGTGGTAAAGGTCAATTTTGTATCTGATGAAACTTAATTTTTGGTATTTTCTAAACTCTAAATTCCAAATTAGTCATTTTTGCAGTCTTGTTCAGGTTAAAAGGTAGAGGAAGCTGAAATGATAGCTATATGGTGCCAATAGATTTAAGATAGCCATGAGTTAGCTACATCTTGGAGATTTTTCACATGTCTTTCAAATATTATGATTTCTGCTGCATTAAATTATTTTTATAGTCTTTGAGATTTAGCACTTAGGTAAATAAAGTAAACTAATATGATAGGTTTTCATTGGCTCTGTTTTCTGGCTGTGGCCAAGTTTTTTTTCTCTTTTTTTTTTTACTCACCGATGTCATTGGGCCTGACAGATCCCTTTACTGTTGATCCACACAGCTATCGTACCATTTAGGATCCTGGTGACTATATATCCACAAGATGGGAGTCGTGTTGGAGAAGCTTATCTACAATTCTGGGCCAGCAGTGTTTAGATGGAGGTTTCTCCAGTGTTTAGAGAGACGGAAATAGGGAATCATCAGGCGTTTTTTTCAATTTCCATTTCAGCTTTCTTTTTTATCCATATTTCAAGGTCTGTCTATGATAAATTCTCAGATCCTTTTGACTGCCAATCAAGACAGCTATCGGTACCATTGAAGGATTCCGGTGACAATATATCCGCAAAATGGGGTCGTGGAGGAGTGACAGGTCTGCATTTCTAGGCCGGTGGTTTGCTAGACAACTGTTGTTCCTATGTTGAGAGAGGTGGAATCAAGGATTTTCAAGATTTGTCTATACTAGATCTTTACCTGCCTAAAATTTGTTTATATCTGTTTAACTTGTTTGCATTGTACACTGGGCAGGATTTCTCTTTTTTTCAAGAACTTTCCAAAATATATTTTCATCACCAGAATAGGCAATGTTTTGTAAGCCCACTTAATTTTTACCCTATAATGTTAACATTTTTTCTTTCAATTTTTTTTTATTCAATCTGATTTAAGAAATGTAATAATTCTAGTAGTATTTTAGATTAAATATGTGATAAAACTAGATATGGTAAGGCCTTGGTGTAGCTGCTCATAAAGAACAAGTTCACATGCACTTGCATTATTATAAAGATAGTTAATTTCATTTTACTTATTCATTAAAAGTTCCGACTAAGTGTACAGTTTTGTTATCATAATATTTTATAAAGACACCCAGGTCAAATTCAAACATTAGCTAGTATGGACCAATGTCCAGTAAATTAGTCTATATTGTGACAGTTGATAGCATCTGTACAATAACTTAAAGAATTTTCTTTCAAGTAAGCCAGTATCCTGCAATAAAAGTTATTTAAAGTTTTGTAACATTATTAAATAACCAGTTCCTACCAGTATCTGCAGGATATTTTCCAGTACTGTAAAAATTGACAGTATCTCTTGATCACTTGATATCAGTGAGATTTAATAGAGATTAAAATATTGAATTTTGGCCATGTTTCTTTCATTCTTTTGGCAGCTTTTCCTTTTCTTTTTATTAATAATTTCAGGCATGAGAATGGTTGTATTCCAATGGCTGTAAGCATGAAAGCACCTGGCCTTGTGCTGAGGACATCTTCTGTGAATCGATTAAGCAGATGTATACAATGTACCTCTAATTAAGTGAGTATTGTGTTACAGAACTTATATATATATGGTTGGCTAAATCAGTTGTCCAACTTACAAACAGATGGCTTTCACCATTGTGTATTTATTGTATAACTGTTATATGGACAAGTAAGAAATTGCTCTTGGCAAAAAAGCACAGGCAGCAAGCTAAATTGGGTATATGGAAACGAATAAACTTGTAATCTTGTGTTTCATATTTTCAATGCAGCAGATTCATTGTTGTATTGTGCTTTGGATTGCCTCTGTGCTAGACTTTTGATATGGTATAGGCGAGAAAATTTCTATCCAAATATCCACTGTGTTTCCACTACACTGTTGTGAGCATCAGTTTAATTTAATCATTAAAGACACTTAATAATCAGCCAATCAGGACATTTTTATTTAATTTACTGATTTTAATTGAAGGTTGAGAGCTCTGGAAGAAATGTCTATTCTTCTTTGATTCAAACATGTATTTTACCTGTTTCTGCATGTAACTGTAAATTTCCACTCAATGTTTTGTATTAAAGGTAGAAAACAATCAATATTTGGCTTTTAACACGAAGAACTGCAATTTTGTCTGGCAATATTGTCTCTTTAAGTTAAACACGAAATCAAAATTTTTTTCATTTTTGTTATAGTCTGTGAGAGATTTATTTAAGAAAGAAAAAGGACACTTTTCATAGAGTTAGATCCCTGTGAGAAAGTTGTGTTTTATTATCTTTTATGAAATTATTTTATTATTCCCTATTAATATTGATGTCATATTTTGGTGTATTTTATTTTGGATATATCACGACAAGCAAATCCAAGACTACTGATTATGTTCAAGTTCATGTGATTTAGCGAAAATATACTGCGGGTCTATGTGCTGGTCAAAGATATGTATAAATGATAAAGTATGATTCGTGATGTTTATTGTCTGAGAGCGATTAGGGGTTTTGCAAAATAGAAACCGGTTTCACCTAGTAATCGAATCGGATCTGATTAACCAAGTAATCGTCCCATTCCTAGACTTCGATATAATTTCTAAATTTAAATTTGCGTTTGATAGATATTAATCTGAACCCGACAGGCAAGTTTTAAAAGTATGTATGCCCAAATGGTCACTTCTAAATACATATTGCAAATAAAATCTGTAAAAAGATCCTTTGGAAGCAAAGAATGCAACCAAGAATAATAATAGCAGACTCGGTTTGATTGAGTCTGTTCATGAGAGGTAATGAAATGTGCAACACCTCTCGCGCCCCCAGTCAGTGATACCTTACGTAATTTTGATGAAATTATTTGCTGTTTTATACTTGGACTATTTTAGCAAGTTAGTTTGGAAGCTTCTGTTTTTTTGTCTATCTTAAATATGTTTTGTTATTCTCTGCTATGAAGCTAAAGGGTATGTATAGAAATCCTGTGTATACATCGACCACCTCCATAAAAATTAGTACTAGTAGCTTCCCCACTTGGTGCTCTGCATTAAGAGGATAGTGCTGGGACTGGTCAGTCTGGTGTTAGTATAAAGTGACATGCCACATGACTGTGGCGTGATATTCCATTGAGGCAGCACTTTAAAATTGGGCATTGTGCTCACTGCTACAAGAAGACACCATCATTTATATGACTGAAAAATTGTTGAAAAAGACGTTAAACCCAAACACACACACTCCATCTCTGTCTGTTCCTCCAGCAATCTTGGTCGAGTCACGAGTTTGATCCTGAGGCAAGGCACATGTTCTCCATGACAGTTAAATAAAGGTGTCTGAAATTATTTGTCCTCCACCTCTGGTTCATGTGGGGAAGTTAGCAGTTACTATCAGATATCAGGTTTGTACTAATACAAAAACCAGGAACAATTGTTAGGGAAACTGCACACTGTTACATAACTGAAATAATACTGAAAACAACCCTCAACTCACACAGAAGCAAATAATTTTCTTTTTTATACCTTTAGGTCTTGAAACTATTTTAGAATCCAATCATAGCAACCCACCCCACATATCCCCTCCCTCCACTGTAGCTTAACTTTATGTCTGCTCCATATCTTCTAAACTGTTCAGAAGATTTTCATAAAATTAGCACCAGTTACGTACATCAAGATATCTTGCAGTGCACACAAGCCAGGTCACTAGTTTCAAGATCAGGGTCACAGAACTCTGATCAAATGGCATAAAGTTGTGTCCAGTCATTATTTTCTAACCACTAGTAGCATTAATTATCATTATCAACCAGATGGCACGCAAAGTGCACAATTCAGGTTACTAAGTCCTAGGTCAAGGTCTTATTTGAAGGTCAAAGGTCATGATTCTACTTTCTCTGTATCTGTAGCTGCATCTGAGTGTTTAAAACTCCTTTAGTGATAGCTCCAGTTTGAATCCTTCTTGTCAGTATAAAAAACTTTACACTTGAAATGTCTTATAAGCGAAAATATACAGTACACTTGAAATGTTGTTTCTTAGGGTAAACAAGTATTTTGGGGGTATTGCTTTCTCAAGTGATAGCTGTAGTGTCCTTACATGTCTTATTTCACTGTTTAGCTAAGTGTAGAGCACCCACCTTTGTCTGCTGTATTAGCTGTTGTTTCTCTTACTGAGTAATATTGTTGCATTATTTCAGTTGGTCTGCTTCACAGGGAGTCATTGAAGGTCAACTAGGTAGCAGGACACACTTCACAGATGGAAACTGTTTACATTATCTGGCTGGAATTTAAAGAGCTGAGACTACCATCAGGCAAATCTTCCATGTAATAACACTAACCCAGAGCATTGCTACTGTTTCTTCCACACAATAATACTGGCCCAGAACATTGCTACTGAGTCTTCCATGCAGTAACACTGACCCCAAAGTGTTGCTTTTCTATCCACAGGGCACTGGAAAATTCAGACAGATGACAGAAAGTAACCTGTCAGTAAGCATAATAAACTCTATCTTTACTATGTGATACTGAAGGCTTGGATTTGCTTAACATTGGAAAGAATGCTGAGATTAACATGCCACTCACTGTGTGTGACATAAATGCCAAAATCATTCAAATGTGGCAGTGAAAGATAGACATTAGATTTCAGTTAAATAACATTTACCTAATGTTCAAAGGTGGTTGTGAAAACTCACTGAATGTGACAAAGTTCAGATGACAGTGAAAGAAAGACAGTTATACTCAAATAAAACTTAGATGTGACCATGTAATTATTGATTAGATATTAAAATCATATTTAAAAGTGACAGTAGGTACAGTAAAATTGGGATGATACATCTTTTGATTGTTAAATGTCAAATAATAAAGTGTAACTGATTTTTCCAATGTATTTATATTATTTGGTTGAAACAATTATCTAAAGAAACAAACTAGACCTGAACTGTTTGATCATTTTGGAGTGGTTAGTAGTTGCATACATTTCCCACAAAAGACCAATGCAAATAATCTCTCTTTTGGAAGTCAACAATTTCCCTGGAGTCACATACACACGTATGCTGGCATTCATACTGTACAATGTGCTCCACCTACAGAACAAATCTGTTGTGCATTTTTACATAATTATATCTCCCATATGTAGTAGGGGAGAAATATTGACTTGGTGCTGTCTGTCACAAAGTTTGTCTATGTAACTTCAATACCAGTGGAGGATTTACACCAAACTTCCCAGGAGTGATCATTACCAAGCTTAGTTGTGCATATTGTTTGCATTTTCCAGTTCGATGATTTTCAGCATGGTTATGGTCCTTGATTAATGCTATATTTTGGCCACTTAAATTATTGGGTGGATTTCCATAAAATCTCATAATAGTGATCAGTGCCAAGCATCACGGCCAATTTTGGCATTTTCCGGTTTGATGATTTTCAGCAGGGTCATGGTCCTTGATTGTTGCTATGTTTTGGCCACTTAAAATATTTGGTGGATTTCCATCAAATCTCCTGGAGTGATCAGTGCTAAGCATAATTGTGCAAATTTTTAACATTTTCCAGTTTGATGATTTTGAAGTGATAAAGGTCGGGAATAATAAGGGACCTAGGACCGATCCTTGCAGAACCCTGCTGACAACAGGGGCCTCATCAGAGCTTTGACCATGATCTAGTACTTTCTGTGACCTGTGATTCCATATACTCTGTTTATGGTTAGAGACCACCAATTGTTTTCCCATAGACTTACATTGTAACATTATGGCGTGTATGGCCTTCCATACATCGAAACATGTATATCTAATTACAAGTTTTTCAAGCACTGTCTTAGTTCTACCAAAATATCAGACGAAAAACATATGAATAGTGATACTTTATTCAAGTAATTGAATGAGATGACACCCTGTTTACATCATTGACATGGCGGGAGAAATTCGTTTGATAAAACTTTTTTTCAATACACATAAAATGTAGCAAATTTTGTCAAAATGTATAATAAAATACTGAAAATGCAGTGAAAAAATATCAATTTTGAAAAAATAATCACTTCCTGGGTTTGTTTACATGACTGACCAATCAGAACGCACAGACGTTACCTTATTCCCAGGTATACACTTACCTCATTCCCAGTAAGTTCCCTGTACTTTTTTGAATTGGTGGTCTCTGACCTATAGATGAATGTTTCGTATCACATTTTTCAATTTTACAGTGATATTGTGATACATGATCCAATACCAAATGTCTTACAAAGTTTCATCAAGAAATGTTCAGTTTTCAGAAAGATATGGACAGTTTACTGAGGTCACCCCCTGTCGATTTATATGCCCAGACTCAGTCCCTGTCGTCGTCAGATTGCAATTTTTCGTGAAAATTTCAGTTACCTGCATTTGATTTGACTTGGAAGCTGAAATACGATTCATTCCGTAAAAAATAGAAATAAGGTCTAATAATTTTGATCATTCTCTAACGTTACATAGATAAAAATGATCCTTTTTGGCCCAAAAGCTCAGATAAAAATGGGCACACCTGTTAAAAAAGGAGGCCAAAATTTAACAAAAATCAAATTTCACGCTTATTTTTGCACGAAAACGTCTTTCTACATCGTTTACAACAGATTTGTGGCCATTTACATTACCTGTGGTGGCTTCTGACGAAAATCATGTTTTAGCTCTACTATAGGTTAGAGACCACCAATTGTTTTCCCATAGACTTACATTGTAACATTATGGCGTGTACGGCCTTCCATACATCGAAACATGTATATCTAATTACAAGTTTTTCAAGATCTGTCTTAGTTCTACCATTATCGGACGAAAAACATATGAATAGTGATACTTTATTTAAGTAATTTTCGCATGAATGAGATGACCCCCTGTTTACATCATTGACATGGCGGGAGAAATTCGTTTGATAAAACTTTTTTTCAATACACATAAAATGTAGCAAATTTTGTCAAAATGTATAATAAAATACTGTAAATGCAGTGAAAAAATATCAATTTTGAAAAAAATAATCACTTCCTGGGTTTGTTTACATGACTGACCAGTCAGAACGCACAGACGTTACCTTATTCCCAGGTATACACTTACCTCATTCCCAGTAAGTTCCCTGTACTTTTTTGAATTGGTGGTCTCTGACCTTATACAAATTGTTCATTCTCATGACTAAACATTCCATACTCGTCCTGGCATATAGTGTCCGTGCTAGAGGAGGGTGTTGGTTGGATAGGTGATAATGGCGCTGGTACATTGAATGTTAATGTCTCAATTAGTGGTTCTTCCTTGGGTTTCCTGCTATGTTTTATGTGTTATTTTGACATACTGCATTCCAGTCTTTCCAAGCAGGATCATACATCTAGGTGCCTTCATTAACCTTCACCCTGCTTAATTTCTACAATGGACTGGTTGTTCAGTTTGGGCAGTACCATTTATTATCCAAAGGGGTGTTCACTGAATATATACTGACTGAATAGCGAACAGTGCAGACCATAATCAGACTGCACGGATGTGCAAGCTGATCTTGGTCTGCACTGGTTGCAAAGGCAAAGACGTCACCAGCAAGCTAAAGGTTTTATGAGTAGTGTACTGTAATCTCAGGAACATTACCTCTTTTTCATATTTCTTCACTGTTACCTACAGAATTTTATACTTGTTAGAAAGACCACATGCAACTATCAGGCGGTCAACCAAGAAGGCATCAGCACATACTTATACAGTCTATGAGGGGCGTTCAATATGTAATGTGACTCCGTATGTAGTTCCGTAACCGCTTATTGTGCCCCCCCATGAGTGGTGGGGGCATATAGATTTGGTCTTGTCTGTGCATCCCTGCGTCCGTCCGTTTGTCCATCCGTCCGTCCGTCTGTCTGAAGTTCGTGACGCGCCTAGCTCGAAAAGTATTTGATATAAATTGATGAAACCTTGCATGAGTCTTAATCATGATATGAACTTGTGCACCTTCTATTTTTCATTTGGGTCCGCCCCTATTTTCAGAGTTATGGCCCCTGAAATAGTCAAAAATGCACATTTTTACCCTGTGACACGCCTAGCTCAAAAAGTATTTGATATAGATTCATGAAACCTTGCATGAGTCTTAATCATGATATGAACTTGCGCACTTCTTATATTCCATCTGGCTCCACCCCCTATTTTCAGAGTTATGGCCCCTGAAATAGTCAAAAATGCACATTTTCACCTTGTGACATGCCTAGCTCAAAAAGTATTTGATATAGATTCATGAAACCTTGCATGAGTCTTAATCATGATATGAACTTGAGCACCTCCTATTTTTTATTTGGGTCCACCCCCTATTTTTAGAGTTATGGCCCCTGAAATAGTCAAAAATGTACATTTTCACCTTGTGACACTCCTAGCTCAAAAATTATTTAATATAAATGGTTGAAAACTTGCATAAGTCTTTATCATGATATAAACTTCCACACCTCTAATTTTTTGACTGGCTCCACCCCCTTTTTTATAGTTATGGCCCCTAAAATAGTAAAAAAAATGCACTTTTTCACCTAATTATGTGCCTAGCTCAAAAAGTATTGGATGTAAATTCAGGAAACCTTGCTGGAGTCTTTATCGTGTTGTGACCTTGCACACTTGGCATTCTTCTTGAGAATCTTAGCTCTTATTACAGAGTTATGGCCCTTGAAATAGCCAAAATAGTGGATTTTTTGTTTGTGATGCTCATAGCTCAAAAGTAATGAATCCTTTGCATAAAATGTTTGTTGAGGCTTTACCCCATTAAGACTGCAAACATTTGAATTATTGCCCCTTATTTGTGACAAATGTACCAGTGGGGAGGCACACCCTGTGTCCTACAGACACATTCTAGTTATTTTTAGATGCGGTTTTTGACAAATTATAGAGCAATTTATTAATCCCCCGCCGTAGCGGAGGGATTATAGGAATGGTCTGCGTCCGTCCTTCCGTCCGTCTGTCCTTCTGTCTTTCCGTCCGTAACAAAATCGTGTCCGGTCCATATCTCCTAAACCCCTTGAAGGATTTTAATGAAACTTGGGTCAAATGATCACCTCATCAAGACGATGTGCAGAACCCATGAGTCAGCCATGCCGGCTCAAGGTCAAGGTGACAACTCAAGGTCAAATGTTTGAGCCTTCCATTTTGTGTCCGCTCTATATCTCTTAAACCCCTTGAAGGAATTTTATAAAACTTGGGTCAAATGATCACCTCATCAAGATGATGTGCAGAACCCAGGAGTCAGTCATGCGGGCTCAAGGTCAAGGTCAAGGTCACAACTTGGGGTCAAAGGTTTGAACCTTCCATTTTGTGTCCGCTCTATATCTCCTAAACCCCTTGAAGGATTTTCATCAAGCTTGGGTCAAACGATCACCTCATCAAGGCAATGTGCAGAACTTATGAGTCAGCCATGTCGGCTCAAGGTCAAGGTCACATCTAAGGGTCGAAGGTTTGAGCCTTCCATTTCGTGTCCGCTCTATATCTCCTAAACCCCTTGAAGGAATTTTATAAAACTTGGGTCAAATGATAACCTCATCAGAACGATGTGCAGAAATTATGAGTCAACCATGCCAGCTCAAGGTCAAGGTCACATCTAAGGGTCGAAGGTTTGAGCCTTCCATTTGGTGTCCACTCTATCTCCTCAACCTCTTGAAGGATTTTCATCAAACTTGGGTCAAATGATCACCTCATCAAGAACTCATGAGTCAGCCATGTCAACTCAAGGTCAAGGTCACAACTGAAGGTCAAAGGTTTCAGCTCTGTATCTCCTAAACCCCTTGAAGGATTTTCATGAAACTTTGGTCAAATGATCACCTCATCAAGACGTTGTATAGAATTCATGAGTCAGCCATGTCAGTTCAAGGTCAAGGTCACAGCTAAAATCAAAGGTTTTACCCTTTCACTATCCATAGCAGTGGCGGGGGATTTAGCTGTCTTTCAGAGTGCCTTGTTGCCTTGTTTACAATGCTTTATAAATTATAAAAATCGATAGATTCAAAGTAAAAATATAATCATTTGAGCGAGGTGTACTCTAGTATACTGGACAATCTTATGTCCAAAATACTGAGATTGTAATATGCAATTCCTTGATTCTGCTTTTCAACAACTAGAACTGTAGCTCAATTTTCAGTTTAAACAGATAAAACAAATCACGATCTTCACAAAAACATGAAAACTGAAATAAAAACGTTTATAAGAGTTTTAAATCGAGTGTCTATATTTTACTCGAAAAACGATAAGGTGAGAATACAATAAGCCTCAGTAATTTTGTCAGGCGCAATAATCATCGTTTAAAAAATTCTTGTATTTCAAGTTGATACTAGTTTCTTAATTCTCCATTGCGAAACTAGTTCTTACGACTTCGATTAATAGCTCACAGCACCCATTCCACATGGAATCAACCTCAAGTTTAGACTTTTTAGTTGTGTTGTAAAATTAAAAATGCAATAAATAGCTTAAAACAAATGCAAACTGGTCACAAATTGCTGTACTTCATAGAAAAATGATAGAATGTTGTGATTTTATAAGATATTCTATTTTTCTGAGACTCTTGATGCCCAGGACAAACCTAAATTATAATTATGTTCCAGTATACCCGAGTACACCTCACTAAAATGATTATATTTTTACTTTGAACCTGCTAATTTTTGTGCCCCCCCCCCCATGAGTGGTGGGGGCATATAGATTTGGTCTTGTCCGTGCGTCCGTCCGTCTGTGCGTCCGTCCGAAGTTCGTGACGCACCTAGCTCGAAAAGTATTTGATATAAATTGATGAAACCTTGCATGAGTCTTTATCATGATATGAACTTGCGCACCTCCTTTTTTTTCGTCTGGCTCTGCCCCACTATTTTCAGAGTTATGGCCCCTGAAATAGTCAAAAATGCACATTTTTACCTTGTGACATGCCTAGCTCAAAAAGTATTTGATATAGATTCATGAAACCTTGCATGAGTCTTAATCATGATATGAACTTGTGCACCTTCTATTTTTCATTTGGGTCCGCCCCCTATTTTCAGAGTTATGGCCCCTGAAATAGTCAAAAATGCACATTTTTACCTTGTGACATGCCTAGCTCAAAAAGTATTTGATATAGATTCATGAAACCTTGCATGAGTCTTAATCATGATATGAACTTGCGCACCTCCTATTTTTCATCTGGCTCCGCCCCCTATTTTCAGAGTTATGGCCCCTGAAATAGTCAAAAATGCACATTTTTACCTTGTGACATGCCTAGCTCAAAAAGTATTTGATATAGATTCATGAAATCTTACATGAGTCTTAATCATGATATGAACTTGGGCACCTCCTATTTTTCATCTGGCTCCGCCCCCTATTTTCAGAGTTATGGCCCCTGAAATAGTCAAAAATGCACATTTTCACCTTGTGACATGCCTAGCTCAAAAAGTATTTGATATAGATTCATGAAATCTTACTTGAGTCTTAATCATGATATGAACTTGGGCACCTCCTATTTTTCATCTGGCTTCGCCCCCTATTTTCAGAGTTATGGCCCCTGAAATAGTCAAAAATGCACATTTTCACCTTGTGACATGCCTAGCTCAAAAAGTATTTGATATAAATTCATGAAACCTTGCATGAGTCTTAATCATGATATGAATTTGCGCATCTCCTATTTTTCATTTGGGTTCGCCCCCTATTTTTAGAGTTATGGCCCCTGAAATAGTCAAAAATGTACATTTTCACTTTGTGACGCACCTAGCTCAAAAAGTATTTAATATAAATGGTTGAAAACTTGCATAAGTCTTAATCATGATATAAACTTGCACACCTCTTATTTTTTGGCTGGCTCCACCCCCTATTTTTAAAGTTATGGCCCCTGAAACAGCAAAAAAATGCACTTTTTCACCTAATTATGTGCCTAGCTCAAAAAGTATTTGATGTAAATTCAGAAAACCTTGCTGGAGTCTTTATCGTGATGTGACCTTGCACACTTGGCATTCTTCTTAAGAATCTTAGCTCTTATTACAGATTTATGGCCCTTGAAATAGCCAAAATAGTGGATTCTTTGTGATGCACATAGCTCAAAAAGTATATGGCCTAGAATAATGAATCCTTTTCATAAAATGTTTGTCGAGGCTATACCCTCAAACTGAGACTACAAACATTTGAATTATTGCCCCTTATTTGTGACAAATGTACCAGTGGGGGGCACACCCTGTGTCCTACAGACACATTCTAGTTATAATTTATTTAGCATTGTGTTCCCAATAAATTGCTCTATATGTGCCGACAACTGCATCTAAAAATAACCAGCGGTTACGGAACTAAATATGGAGTAACATTACATATACACCCTTCGTATACCTTAATGTATATAGATGGTAAACCAGTCTTCTTATGTGGAATTCTAGCATCTTGACAAACTATTCTTTCAACACAGAGCTTGGAAACACTTCTGTATATAGTCAATAAGAACTTGCACTTTTTGACTGGGTTTATAGACGAGTGTAGATATTTCATTCTCTTCCAAAATCTTAACAATATCACACAAAATAGGTTCTCTAACATGTTGTTAAGTTTCAAAGTTTATGAGGAAATGTTCCAGGGTTTCATATTCCAGCAAACACAATGGGAGGTATTGCGTTCTGATTGAATATGCTTCTGTTTACTTGTAGAACATAGGTACCAGTGAGAAGTCGCAGTCTTGCTGGCATTCACAGTGTTCATATTGTTTTAAAAGGTAGAATATGACAACGCAGCACGTTTTGTCACCTCAATGCAACAGAGTTGTATCTCTATATAAATTTATAATAAGATACGACTTTGTTGCTTTGAGGTGACGGTTTGGTTTCCAATTTCCATTTGTTTACAGCTGCTAAGTGTATCTTCATCTTCCACTGGGTCTTATTTAGCGGGATTTTCAAGTAGTGTATGTAACTATATCACCACAGTTGTATTTTGCAGAAGATCTTGTACTTGAATTGCCCATGAATTAGTCTTCTCAAGCTTAACTGTAAGTTAGTATTCAAGTATTTGACGTTCAAAACTTGTTCAATACCTTCAAATGCAGAATTGCTTCAATAGGTAAGACCCAGAAAGAATAAACACAGCTGAATCTGCAACATTTAAAAGAAGGTGACATTCCAGAGGTCTGTGGTACAAATCTCGGTCAGGCTACTTCAGGGGAAATATATTACCAGTCACTAAACAAGGAAATAGTTTTACTTTTATTCATCATGTGATTTATTTAAATAATACAAGGACATAATTCTTCTTAAATAATCATCTCTGATTGGTTATATTTTATAAAAAAAACCATTTATTACACATAAAACCACCATTGTGATAACACATAGAAAAAAATAAAATATTCAAATAGTGCATACTAAAAAAGACAAAACGATATATATTTAATAAACATAATCTGCTGACCTGACCTTGTGCATAATAGCACAGAGACCTTCTATAGTGTTCTTGCACTCCTTCACCAAATTCCAACTAAATACATGTAATTAAATAAATATATTTCTAATATGGCAAAAATCATTATTTTTAATATTACATGCAGTGATGTCACTGCAGCCAAGGAAGAGTGCTAGGCTACCATATTATATCTACTGTTTTACATATAAGAGATATAAGAATCAAAGTAAAATATAGAAGAAGCCTATTTTAATTAATTTTATTACAACAAATAAAATATACACCAAGCAGTGTATCTCTTCAATTGAAAGTATGACTAAATTGATCAAAACTCACTTCAGTTACGTTATTTCTTAAAATATTTGAATACCATGCTAGGTCCATTGACATACAGACAACTTTGTGTATCACATTTTGAGGTTATATTTAGTCAAAGGTATAATAATTATGTAAATGAATATTCATAAGATAACATAAATACTGGTCATTTTTAAAATAAATCATATAATTTTGTTAAAAAGCAATAAATAAAATGTTGTGCTAATGATCAACATTTTTTTTAATATGTTATACAAAACTTCAACGACTCCAAAATAACTCTGCAAGCAGTAAAAAATACATGAATAAAATTTCCAACAGAGATTCTTAACAGTAAATGAATTAACAAAATATGTAGAATAATGTTCTGTATGCTATACTGACAATGATGATGGAAGCATTTATTGTACATGCAGATAAATAAAAGTTACAGCAACAAGTGAAAAATCTTTAAACATATATTAACAGCAATAAATAACTTGTGTTTCTACTGGGCTTAAATTTCAGTAAAATAGAACTGTTTTATAGGGGAATGCCTCCAGACTTGCATCAACTCTTTCTCTCTTGTTTAACAATGGTCAATCCAATTGCAGTATAGACTTCGCTGTTGACAGTACATAACCACTGTCTAAACTCTGATATTTGGAGAGTGTTTTTGTTTGTTATTAATGGTAAAAACAAGAGGAAAGGGACTACTAAGTGAGTTCTAGGAATTAAGATATTTGTACACTTGTGAACAAGAGGGCTATGATAGCCCCAGATCACACCCCCCGAAATTCTCAGCTGGACTGAACAATATTGGTAAATTGTCATCAAAGAAACACTGCTGTGAAATTATTTCAAAATCGAGCCAGCGTTTTATGAGAAGTTAGAAGCTTTGTATATACCTAAATAGACAAAATAACCTAGCACCTGGCAGACACATTTTCAAAAAAATCACAATTAAGATGAAGGAGTTTGGTGGAGGGTCACTCAAGGAACATTTGCTGTGAAGTTATTTAAGAAATAATATATCTCATTTAATGATTTGTTGCTGAATAAATCATTTTGGAGTTCAGATGTGAAGGAATTATATCACGAGGGCGCAGCCCAAGTGATATAATAATACGCATCTGAATGACAAACAATTTTACTCAAGAGCAAATCGCTAAATGAGATATATTATTTCCAGTCTAACAAGTTACCAAGGACTTTAAAGCACATCCTTGATGGCATTCATTAAATATTTGCCCGTTTTCAATTGGTTTCTTTTCCAGCGCACCGCTATATGCCGTTTGACGCTATGACATAGTAATTGTGACATCAGACAGTTAATTGTTGTATAATAATTCACTGTTTCAGCTTTCTTTGTTTAATAGGAAAATGAATCAGATCGTGTTAGAATTGTAATCGAGCCAGCAGTTTCAGAAAAGAAAATTTTCTCTAGGTTTTCTATATATCCTTTTAGGGAAAACTAGAATGATTTGAGGGAATTTGGTTAAGTGTCACCAAAAGAACATTTCCATGAAATTTGATAAGCATGCAGTTTCCAGAAGATTTTTCATTTGGTTCCCATGGCAACAAGGTTTTTGCCTAGATTTGAAGGAACCTGAAAGGGAACCATACAAGAAGTATTCCTGTAAAGTTTTGTAAAAACTGACCTTGAGGTTTGTCAGCTGTTTCTTTGTGACAACTGTCACAATGTTCTTAAAAGCTCACCAAGAGCACTTTGTCCTCTGGTGAGCTAAAAACTTGTACAGTCCAAAAAACAGAAAGAATTAAGCACTGTTCTGTATCAAAATTTATAGTATATCAACAATTTAATATAATTTATACACATTTGATGTTTACCTGGAAGCATGCCCCTTTACTTATAGAAAGCCGACCCTGTATTCTAGACATCTAATATCCAATAAAATACCTGATTACATCATTCTGCTTACACAGAATTAGTATTTACACATTACTGCAAATAACTGGATACAAACTCCTTTTGTAGAGGACCCATGAAAACCTGCAATTTTCATTTTCTTACATAATTGTTCTCTTTATGCTACTGGCATTCTTTAACTGTTACAGAAAGTCATGAGCTTTTTAACTTACCCGAAGGGAAAAAGTATGTCTAAAAATCATGCTAGATTACTTAATCATGACTGTATTCATGATTGTCATTAAAGTTTAGCTAAAACATCAGTGACTTAATGAATATCAAATTCAGCTAAAACTTTCTTACAACAAAGAATGAATTAATTAGTTCCTATGTAACTTACATCAAATATCCTATCTTTTATATCTATTTTTCTGATAATACCCTCACCCTCATAAATCTATTTACAACTGGTAAACCATGAAAAAAAATCCTACTTTTAACAGCATATCTAAATAACCTAAATCTGGTACATAAATCTGGTATAATATTATACCGTAACTGGAGATACTTTTCAGTGTAATCCAAGATTTTCTTACTGACAAAATTTAGATCAAATTGCAACTTTCCAGTTTTGCAGGTGGTAAAAGACAACAGGTGTTCCTCTGTGTATTATTTCAGGTATGGGTAGGACCTTTGGTAGAACAATCAAGTTTTCACAAGTCAGCTGGGTAGCTTTTCTTACATGAAATAATTCTACACCCGAAGAGGGTTTAAAACACACAGTGACTACAGGGAAACGGTTCAAAGGCAATGATCATAACCACTAGGCCATGAATGCTCAATACAATTATGTTCAAACTTAAAAAATAATCACTTAAAATCAAATTAAGCTTAACTACTCAAATATCAATGCCCTATATCGTTATGCTTCACTAAAATGTAATTTAAATAACAGTGACACAGTCTAACTTATACTAATATTAACCTGGTCACTTTGAATCCCTCACCCTTCTTCAAATTACACATCATGTGACTTAGTGTCAGCAGATCTCTCCCAACATCCTTCCTTAACTCTCCTATCTTGAAATCAGAAAAATCAGCATAACAAATGACTATGGCACAAAATAACAAACTTTACTTCAAGTATTTACAGCTTCCATAAAACAATATTTTTCCCAAGTTTGCATCAAGTTACACTTAAATGCAAAAAGAGCAAGCAATCGACCCTGGACAAACATGTAAATTTGCATGACAATGAAGAACACTGAAAGGGAGATAATAAAGAAAATATCACAAGTGTTCAAAGAAATACTATTTGACAACCATTCTTTTAAGTTTCATGGAATAAAATAATATCAAGATAAATTTGCAGATAAGGGTACATACAGCCCTGTATAATATAATATCTGCAACTTAATTGTTTTACAAAATATTTTTTTGTGATTTATGATATAATATCCAAAGCACTAGACATGGAACAAAAGATTTTGTTTTTCAAATTAACAGTATTTTCTATGTCATTAACAACGGTTTTGTTCAGTTTTCATTAAAACAAAACAGAATAAATTCTTTTTTCACTCCCTGTAACACCGTCCCCCCTCCATCCCACCCAATGAAAAATTAACAAAACAAAACAAAACAAGTTATACGCCACTCAAAATATCTCAGTACAGTGTTTTCTTCCCAATTAAGGAAGCATTATCCATTTAACATAATATGGAAAATAACAAGAACAATTTAAAACAATAAACAAAAATATAAAACAAAGATGTAACCAGCACCTTATGCCATTCAAAATTCAGCACTAAAGGGATTTTACAAGTGAAAAGTTTTATCAATATTGATGAAGCTGTGCAAAACTTGTGTTCTTGCTTCCTCTCCATACAAATGTGCAACTTATATCTACTAAGTCAAATGTGTAACTTTAACTACTAAGTCAAAGGTGTAACTTATATCTACTAAGTCAAAGGTGTAACTTATATCTACTAAGTCAAAGGTGTAGCTTTTACTTCGTACCATTATATGATACAAACTACAATGGTACTTTATAGCTATACTGTAAATCTCTCTTTCCCTAGCAAAATTTTGAGAACAGTATATTTTGTATAACCTTATATAGTTACAAAATCATTGCCTTACTATCACTGTCAAGATGCAAACATTAAAGAGATATGTAATGCATATCTTTCAATTAGGTATTCTATATTTAGATATCTTTTCAAATGTAGAAAATCCTAATTAGATATACTTAACTTAAACAGATATATATACAAGAGGACCATGATGGTCCTGAATCGCTCACCTCTTTCCACATGACCCAGTTTTGAGTATGACGTCGTTTTTTCTATTATTTGACATAGTGACCTAGTTTTTCAGCTCATGTGACCCAGTTTTGAACTTGACCTAGATATTATCAAGATAAAAATTCTGACCAATTTTCATGAAGATCCATTGAAAAATATGGTCTCTAGAGAGGTCACAAGGTTTTTCTATTATTTGACCTATGGACCTAGTTTTCGAAGGTACGTGACCTGTTTTGAACTTGATCTCGATATCATCAAGGTGAACATTCTCACTAATTTTCATGAAGATCTCATGAAAAATATGGCCTCTACAGAGGTCACAAGGTTTTTTTATTATTTGACCTACTGACCTAGTTTTTTAAGTCACGTGACCCAGTTTCAAACTTGACCTATATATCATCAAGAAAAACATTCAGACCAATGTTCATACAAATCCCATGAAAAATATGGCCTCTAGAGAGGTCACAACGTTTTTTTCATTATTTGACCTACTGACCTACTTTTTGAAGGCACATGACCCACTTTCAAACTTGACCTAGATATCATCAAGATGAACATTCAGACCAACTTTCATACAGATCCCATGCAAAATATGGCCTCTACAGAGGTCACAAGGTTTTTCTATTATTTGACCTACTGACCTAGTTTTTGACGGCACGTGACCCACTTTCGAACTTGACCTACATATCATCAAGGTGAACATTCTGACCAATTTTCATGAAGATCTCATGAAATATATGGCCTCTAGAGAGGTCACAAGATTTTTCTATTTTTAGACCTACTGACCTAGTTTTTGACCATACGTGACCCAGTTTCGAATTTTACCTAGATATCATCAAGATGAACATTCAGACCAACTTTCATACAGATCCCATGGAAAATATGGCCTTTAGAGAGGTCACAAGGTTTTTCTATTATTTGACCTACTGACCTAGTTTTTGACCATACGTGACCCAGTTTCGAATTTTACCTAGATATCATCAAGGTGAATGTTCTGACCAACTTTCATGAAGATCTTATGAAATATATGGCCTCTAGAGAGGTCACAAGGTTTTTCTATTTTTAGACCTACTGACCTAGTTTTTGATGGCACGTGACCCAGTTTCGAACTTGACCTAAATATCATCAAGGTGAACATTCCGACCAATTTTCATGAAGATCTTGTGAAATATATGGCCTCTAGAGAGGTCACAAGGTTTTTCTATTTTTAGACCTACTGACCTAGTTTTTGATGGCACGTGACCCAGTTTCGAACTTGACCTAGATATCATCAAGATGAACATTCTGACCAACTTTCATAAAGATCCCATGAAAAATGTGACCTCTAGAGTGGTCACAAGCAAAAAGTTTACGGACGGATGGACGCACGGACGGACGGACAACGAACACCGCACGATCACAAAAGCTCACCTTGTCACTTTGTGACAGGTGAGCTAAAAAAAGCTACATTCATAAATGTCTTGCAACAACAACTGATTGTTAAAACCTTTTTTCAGTGGTAGTACATATATATACTGTGTTTTGCTATACATGAATTAATTCTGTGCCATTTTAGACCTAATGTATATATCAGTGTTTACACAAACTGCATGTAGATATTGTTCATATATGAAGTTTAACTCTAGCAAAAATGCTGATCAATGGAAAAAATGCAACCTACAGCCATCAGGAACATTCTTATGTTTACAGTACTGTATAAACACTCGCCTAGATTGTACAGGTTTTAGGTTCAGTATGTTTACAGTACCGTATAAACACTCGCCTAGATTGTACTGGTTTCAGGTACAGTATGTTTACAGTACCGTATAAACACTCGCCTAGATTGTACCGGTTTCAGGTACAGTATGTTTACAGTACCGTATAAACACTCGCCTAGATTGTACCGGTTTCAGGTACAGTATGTTTACAGTACCGTATAAACACTCGCCTAGATTGTACCGGTTTCAGGTACAGTATGTTTACAGTACCGTATAAACACTCGCCTAGACTGTACAGGTTTTAGGTACAGTATGTAAATAACTTTAACAAATATCCATTTAAACCATTAAAAGTATAGAAATATAATATGCACATCAACTTCCTGTTCAATAACACAATCAAGAGGAAGTACATCTTTCACTGAAATCAAACAGGAGTTTTTCAAATGTTGTTAATTTCAAATTAGTCAACTGCCTTAGTTTAACTGGTTATACCAAATATATAAATATTTTTTACATTGCATTTAAATTTTGAGACATTTTCAATGTTTACTAGAAAAGAAGCACTGGTAATCCCATAGAATTATGATAGTAGTCTTTGGTAGAGACGGCAATTGTGCAAGATGAATTACTAAGGATCTCGTATAAAACAAACATAGTGTATAATTATAGAACATACAGTGTATATAGAAAATGCACCAGCAAATTTCTCAATAAAAATCAAATAACTTCAACAAGAGGACCATCATGGCCCTATATCGCTCACCTGTTATCATTGCACTTGAGGACAAGAAGGTCCTCAGAAAAAATATCTAAGTCCAAACGACAGAACAACAAAGGGAAGAAATTTAACCAAAAAGAAAAAAAAATTCTTACAAGGTACAGATATGTCAAAATACACCTAAAAATTGGTGGTATCATCCATGTTGCATTACAGAAAAGTGGTCTCGGTTTTTCCCTACGGCCAATAATAAAAAAGTTACTAAAAATAAGCTATTTAAAGTAACGTAAAGGGGAAGAAATTAAAAAAAAAAAATATTGTAAGTGAACAAAAGAAGGATCTGCCAAATAAATCTGTTGACATAAATGAAATTTCAGATCAGTATCTTCATTAGTTACAGAGATATACCCATTTTAATTTGAAATAAAGGGAGGTAATTTGACATAAAATCAGTCCATAGTTATCTACCCTGATTGGCTCAGTCCAACTAATGACAATAATGAAATTTCAAGTAAGTCCTATAAGTACTTACTGATATAAATCCATTTTGATTACAATCAGGGGAGGTAATTAGGTATAAAATAACTCTGGAACTTACGATTGGATCTGATTTGTCATGGAATCCAAGATTTATTGTTGTTGAAGATATTTTGCAAGTTTGTATAAAATAGAACCATAAATGAAGTCTCTATATGGCTGCAAAAGCCAAAATAGCCAATTTTGGACCTTTAAGGGGCCATAACTCTGGAACCCATAATGGAATCTGGCCATTTCAAGAAAGGAACCAAGACCTTATGGTGATACAAGTTGTGTGCCAGTTTGGTAAAAATCAAATCATAAATAAAGCTGCTATTGTGCAGACAAGGTCAAAATAGCTGATTTTGGCCCTTTCAGGGGCCATAACTCTGGAACCCATAATGGGATCTGGCCAGTTCAAGAAAGGAACCGAGATCTCATGGTGATACAAGTTGTGTGCAAGTTTGGTTAAAATTAAATCATAAACGAAACCACTATCGTGCAGACACGAAAATTGTTGACGCACGCACGCATGGACTGACGACGGAAGAAGGGTGATCACAAAAGCTCACATTGTCACTATGTGACAGGTGAGCTAAAAATGAACTTACAGCACTAATTCTGTACACCAATATATCCATATTTACATATAATTTAGCAAATATAATACATACAAATAAAAAGGTACACAGTTAAACCTCTGTTAAGGACCCATACACAGAGCAAACACCTTCCTACAATAGAATCCACAAGCAAATACCTTCCTAAAATAGCATCTGCAGAGCAAATACCTTCCTACAATAGCATCCACAGAGCAAATACCTTCCTACAATAGCATTCGCAGAGCAAATACCTTCCTACAATAGCATCCACAGAGCAAATACCTTCCTACAATAGCATCCGCAACTACCTTCCTACAGTAGCATCTGCAGAGCAAATTACCTTCCTACAATAGCATCCGCAGAGCAAATACCTTCCTACAATAGCATCTGCAGAGCAAATACCTTCCTACAATAGCATCCACAGGGCAAATACCTTCCTACAATAGCATTCGCAGAGCAAATACCTTCCTACAATAGCATCAATAGCATCCGCAGAGCAAAAATTTTCTCTAAACCCTACAACCCTAGCTTAGTGTTGCATGCAGTGTCACTGTACAGAGGTAGAACTATGTATGTCATCATGGGTAAAAAAGTTACCCAATGCCTTTTCAGTAGAGGTATGTAATGTGAAGATCAACTTCAGATTATGTCAGTTCCTTACAATACATTTTTTCATAATAAAACTGTTGACTGCTGGCCTTACGTAAAGAAATGAAGTTTTCAGTCTTAGAGGTATGCAGTTGTTAGATTTCACATTTCACTTATCTAAAAGCAATATAATTATATCTTTGTTTCTAAAACCCTAATTCAAAGAAATTTCCATCAAGATAAAAAAGCAATGAAATGACTTGTTTCTATCTAGTTTCCATAGTAACTTGGTGACAAGGCACAGTGTGTGTAGGTCCAGGAGAATGGCAGCAGATACGGTATTTTCTGGATTTCCAAGTGAAGAATGAATACTGGAAGGTACAAAATTGTCCCTGCGACAAATCTCCAAATCAAAACGACCAAGTACCACCTCACATTTATGAAGAGTTGAGACATGTCATGTAAGAGTCTGTAGTTCAGAAGGTGATCAATTTCAATCACTCATACTTCTAATTCTGAAAATACACAAAAATACATTTTTACAGATACAGATTTAAAATTCAGACATAAAGGATTTACTGTAGATACCCATGTATAATGCGCAGTTTTTTGACCACCCGGGACCACCCCGAATCGTGGGTGCGCATAATAGCTTAATACACAGTTATAGACAATTTTCCAACTTTAAAACAAGTTTGTTACCAAGATCAAACTGTGAACAACATGACTGATACGAGGTGACACGTTAATTGCCGGTAATTACTGGCTATTTGATTGTGACAAAAAGACTATCACACCTTTTGTTATCAGTCTGAATTGAGAAGCTCATGTCATTTTGAAAGACACCATTCCGAAATATTGAATCAGCTGCTATTTATTTATTCAAAATAGTGAATTAAAAAAGGTAAAACAACAAATATAACAATATTTTACTGGTTTTATTTTCGAGAAAACAAAAATCGATAGTACCGCGAGACCGATGCTGCTCTCCGCCACGGAGATAAAAACATACCGGTGTCGATGTAAACTCTACTTTCGTTTTCCATCCACCTCAAAATTGACCAAAAATGTGTTTTTTCCCCAGGATTTTGGACTAAGATCGGGGTGCGCATTATACAAGGGTGCGCATTATACATGGGTATCTACGGTATAAAGCCAAAATGAAGTAGGAAATATGCATATATAAAGACAACAGGGCCACATAAATCATTACAACATACATGAATATAGCTATTGCCAAAAAGTTTGTTTTTTCCATTTAGACCTACAAAAATGTATTTTATTAATGAGCATGCCTCATGAACCATACTTTATTTCTGTTTTGGTCTCAAAGCTTTTGATCACACTGAATAACAGTGTAATAATCAATGCTTATCATGATAATGCTTTTTCTCAATTTCTGTATTTTTTGTTTCCTAATGAACAAAATTCATTACTGCCACTGGTGGACATTTTATTCTTAACAAAAATCAGTGCTGTGTTGCTCAGAACATCTCCTAAAAAGCTATATGAGTAAACTACGAAAATAAATCACCGAAGATTTCAAAACTGCAACAATACACATGCAAAATATATAACGAGTGTTATGCAGAAAACTCTGCAGCACCGCTTCATACTTCACTTCACACACAAAGAGTTTGCGGTAGCCAGTAAATATTATTTAACATGACAAACCTGCTAAACACAGTTATGCCTACACATTTTGTATGGCTTTCAGCTCTATTAACTCATTTTTCAACTAATACAGAACTTCCCCAGTGAATTTATGCAAAGAACATTACACCATTTTACAGGTGCACGTGATATAATTTATGCCATGTTTTCTTTGAAATGCCTTGTCTGTTAAACTCAGTTAGGAGACCAGTTTCAGAATGCAGCAATTCCATTGGTCAATTTCAAAACTGAGCTGAAAATCCTCCAATCAGATGCTAGAGCTTTGAGACTGGCCTCCAAATCCTCTATTTTAAAACTGAACCCTGCTGTCTATTTGATGCAAGGTGTGTTTCTAGTACATAAATTTTCTCATACTGTTAGATACTGCAAATAGAATCTACATTTAAATTCAACATATAAAATTGATTAAGTCTTTAATGTTTTTGGTCTCAAATAATCAGTCTCTTTTTTTAAAAAACATTTCATAACATAAACATTTCTATTTCTCTAATATATGTACTGTGTAAAATACATCTAATGCATAATTATCAACAGTTATAACCAAATAAAACATACCACAAAAAAAACAAGGAGCTGTGTTCAATAAACGCTTGATGCCCCCGGTGGCATCCTGGTCGATACAAAGCAACCTAAGTCCAAAACGAGGTCAAGTTCAAGGTCTAGGTCAAACTGAGGTCACAGGTTACATCTGCATTAGTATCAAGTCATTCTGGTTAGGGGTATTGATGCTAGAAGAAACAGTCCCATTTGGTTAACCTCGTACGGACGGACGGACGAACGGACAGGACAATCACTATGTGCCTCCCGCATCAGTAGATGCCGGAGACATAAAAATAAACATTGCATGCTACCTAGAGTCTGAAAACTACATTTGCATATCACTTCAATAGAAAATACATGTAATATTACTAAAGAAATTGATAATTCACCCTGAGAGTCTAAAACCATTCAAGTTTGTAATTTTCTCAGTTTGTTCTAGATTTCATAATAGCCTACTCAAGTTCGGGTGAAAACAGAAGACTTATCAATTTATGAGTTTGACACAGCTCAAAGGTGCTGTAAGACAAAAGTTAACTTAAGATGTCCAAAAACTTTATGGACTGTTACTTCCTCAACAGTAACCAATTGGTAACAATGATTGGAGAACTGAAGTAGGCTAATAATGATAACTAATCATTCTCAAGTTGTACACACTGAAGTTATCCAGACATTTCCAATCACAGATACAAAAGACTGCCTAAACTATTCTAAATAATGAATTATTCTAAATAATGAACAGAATGAAATGTCCTGAAACATATACGGGTACATATACACAGAAATGCTCTGTTTCATTACATGTAGTGTGATGATAACCTTTCAATAACGCATAGTAACCTTTCAACTGTTTAAAACAGTTGTACATTCATTGAAGTTCCAGATGCTATTTCAAACAAATATGAAACTACAGTTGAAACTCATTATCTTGAATGCCAAAGGATCAAAGGTTTTACTTGGAGATGACTGAAATTTGACTTAAAATGATTATTTGTGCTTTCAGGACAGCACTTGAAAATGTCTTCGAGACAGCCAGTATTTTAAGACAAGAGTGCCATAATGGCCCTATATCGCTCCCCTGTTATCATTGCACTTCAGGACAAGAAGGTCAAAAGATCAATCAAAAGAATCATGAGTAAATATAGTTGAAATTTTCTTAAAGGTACAGATATGTCAAAATACTCCTAAAAATTGGAGGTACCATCCATGTTGTACCACAGAAAAGTGGTCTCGGTTTTTACCTATGGCCAATAATAAAGAATTTACTAAATAAGCTATTTATAGTAACATAAAATAAAGTAACCCCTGGGGCTGGGTCAATTTGACCCTGGGGGGTCAAGATTTGAAAATTTTTTGTAGCTTTTCTAAGCTCTTCTGGTTTATTTTCAGAAAATTTTGAAGATTTTTCTATGTACAATCAAGTAACCCCATGGGGCGGGGTCAATTTGACCCCGGGGTCATAATTTGAACAAATTATGTAGAAGTCTACCAGGCAATGCACCATGTCAAATATCTAAGATCTAGGCCTTCTGGTTTATTTTTATAACTTTTTTTAAGATTTTCCTATGTAAAATCAAGTGACCCCCTGGGGTGGGGTCAATTTTAACCCCGGGGGACATGATTTGAATAAATTTTGTAGAGGTCCACTAGGCAATGCTACAAGTGAAATATCTAAGCTCTAGGCCTTCAGGTTTATTTTTAGAATTTTTTTTAAGATTTTCCTATGTAAAATCAAGTGACCCCTGGGGCGGGGTCAATTTTGACCCAGGGGGTAATGATTTGAACAAATGTTGTAGAGGTCTACCAGGCAATGCTACACGTGAAATATCTAAGCTCTAGGCCTTCTGGGTTTTTTTTAGAAAATTTTTGAAGACTTAGCTATGTAAAATCAAGTGACCCCTAGGGCGGGGTCAATTTTGATCCCCGGGTCATGATTTGAACAACTTTAGTAGAGGTCCACTAGGCAATGCTACATGTCAAATATCTAAGCTCTAGGGCTTCTGGTTTTTGAGGAGATTTTTTAAGATTTTCCTCTGTAAAATCAGGTAACCCCTGAGGCGGGGTCAATTTTGACCCCGGGGGTCATGATTTGAAAATTTTTTGTAGAGGTCCACTAGGCAATGCTACATGTGACAAATCTAAGCTCTAGGCCTTCTGGTTTATTTTTAGAATTTTTTTGAAGATTTTCCTAATAGTATGTAAAATCAAGTGACCCCTGGGGCGGGGTCAATTTTGATCCCGGGGTCATGATTTGAACAAACTTGGTAGAGGTCCACTAGGCAATGCTTCACACCAAATATCTAAGCTCTAGGGCTTCTGGTTTTTGAGAAGAAGATTTTTTAAGATTTTCCTATGTAAAATCTTGTGACCCCGGGGTCATGATTTGAACAAATTCAGTAGAAGTCCACTAGGCAATGCTTCACACCAAATATCTAAGCTCTAGGCTTCTGGTTTTTAAGGAGAAGATTTTTAAAGTTTTTTCCTTTCGGTTGCCATGGCAACCAGAGTTATGCATGGAATTCAATTCTTTGAACAATTTTGAAAGGAGGCCATCCAAGGATCATTCCTGTGAAGTTTGGTGAAATTCTGCCCAGTGGTTTTCAAGAAGAAGATTTTTTTATAAATTGTTGATGCACGACGCACGACGGACATCAAGCGATCACAATAGCTCACCTTGTAACTTCGTGACAGGTGAGCTAAAAAGCGAGTGTAGATATTGAGTTACAACTGTAATAACAATCAAATTAACTTTCTTAAACCACATGCTCAAACACTAAATACATTCAAACCTGTAAACCACAACCTTATCTGGAAGTTTACTTAATTGAGTTAAGTTGAAAATTGAGACAAAAATAAGTCAGCCATTAAAGAAGACGTCATTCTTAAAACAGACTTTGGTACAGGTTTGACTATATTCAAAATAACAAAGAAACATTAGTAACAATTTCTCAAATTCAAACACTATCCAACTGGAGAAGTCAAATTATAGCTCCATGATGCACGAAATTTCCACGTGCAATACCTTCACATCATTGGAGCATAATCCCAGGGCCGATTCTCTCCACTCGCATCCTCCACCTACAGTTTCAACAATACAACAACAACTTAATGAATAGGTTTTGTATTTTTCTAAATTCTAAAGCTGTTTCAGTCATACTTTGATCATATGACTAATCTTATATTGTTTGTCTGCAAACAGTATACATAACTGTAACAATCAGGCTGGAGACAGTGTCACCCATTTACAATCCTGTTACAATTTTATTGTATTCTGTGTAAAATATGAAACAATTTTCATTTTATCTACTTAAAACATATTACAGCAATATTTTAATACATAATTACATGTATATGATATACTTAGCAGAGTAGAAACAAATACTGCTTATCATAAAAGATTTGCAATATAATGAAGGAAGACAAAAATCTATATAATTTGTTAGCAGGCAAGGGAGGGATGTACTACAGTAAAGCTTGGACTCTTTGTTGTTAGTAAGACAGCTGGGTTTAATACCACTGATTCAAAGATCTGTAAAATTTGGTGCCAAACATGATTCCTTAAACTTTTACACACTGTCTTTGTATGTGGTCAAAAAAAGCATGAGTTTGTGCAAAAAAAAATCTACCATCAGCTGAAGCTTGACTGTGCTAGTTACATGTGTATGTATAATAAGTATGGATATAGCAAAGCTGTAACCAGTACAAATTGGTTGCTATGGTATCTGCATTTCTATAATGAAATTAAATATCCACAAACTGAGACACGGAAGGCAGAAAGCAAACAAGAGTGCCAGAATGTCACAATATACGCCTGTCATAGCAAATTTCTTTACTCTAGCACCTGTATTTGCAAATGGAATTTTAATTTTGTGGTTGTTTAGTAATCATTTAAGTCATTTGTTTTTCTAAGTCCACAAAAAAACTCCTTACCAGGTAGAGATACCTTAAAATACACCTAAAATTTGAAAGTAACATCTAAGTTGTACCACAGAAAAGTGGTCTTGTTTTTTCCCTACGGTCAATTATAAAAAAGTTACAATATAAGTTATTTATAGTAACAACTAAGGGAAGATAATCTTTAAAAAAAAAAAAATCCATAAAAAAATTGTAAGTCCACACAAAAATCTTAACCAGGTAGAGATTGGTCAAAATACACCTCATAATTGGATGTAGCATGCATGTTGTACTACAGAAAAGTGGTCTCGATTTTTCCCTACGACTAGTAATGAAAAAGTTACAATATAAGCTATTTATAGTAACAACAAAGGGAAGTAATTCTAAAGAAAGGAACTGCGCATGACACTTCATCTCATGATGGTGTATAATTGTGCCAAGTTACATCAAAATCCCTCCATGCATGAAGAAGAAATGCTTTGGACAAAGTCATTCTTGTATCTGACCTTTGGCCTCTAAGTGTGACCTTGACCTTTGACCTAGGGACCTGGTTCTTGCGCATGACACTCCGCCTCATGGTGGTGAACATTTGTGCAAAGTTATATCAAAATCCCTCTATGCATGAAGAAGAAATGCTCCGGACAAGGTTTTCATTCTTGTATCCTTTGACCTCTAAGTGTGACCTTGACCTTTGACCTAGGGACCTGGTTCTTGCGCATGACACTCCGCCTCGTGGTGGTGAACATTTGTGCAAAGTTATATCAAAATCCCTCTATGCATGAAGAAGAAATGCTCCAGACAAGGTTTTCATTGTTGTATCCTTTGACCTCTAAGTGTGACCTTGACCTTAGACCTAGGGACCTGGTTCTTGCGCATGACACTCCGCCTCGTGGTGGTGAACATTTGTGCCAAGTTATATCAAAATCCCTCCATGCATGAAGATATGCTCCGGACAAAGTTTTCTTTCTTGTATCCTTTGACCTCTAAGTGTGACCTTGACCTTAGACCTAGGGAACCGGTTCTTGCGCAGGACACTCCGTCTCATGATGATGAACAATTGTGCCAATTTTCATCAAAATCCCTCCATGCATGAAGAAGATATGCTCCGGACAAAGTTTTCTTTCTTGTATCCTTTGACCTCTAAGTGTGACCTTGACCTTAGACCTAGGGACCCGGTTCTTGCGCATGACACTCCGTCTCATGATGATGAACAATTGTGCCAACTTTCATCAAAATCCCTCCATGCATGAAGAAGATATGCTCCGGACAAAGTCATTCTAGAATTTGACCTTTGACCTCTAAGTGTGACCTTGACCTTAGACCTAGGGACCTGGTTTTTGCGCACGACACTCCGTCTCATGATGGTGAACAACTGTGCCAAGTTTCATCAAAATCCCTTCATGCATGTAGAAGATATGCTCTGGACAAAGTCTGTGGACGCCGCCTGCCTGCCCGCCCGCCAGGGGCGTTCCCATAATACGTCACGTTTTTCAAACGGGCGTATAAAAATTAAGGGTATGTGAACACCAGTATGGGTGGCATAGATTTCAAAGATTTATACTTGAAAATGCAGATTACTTTATGTTTTTGTAACTGTAAATTAAAATGAACTGTACTGTCACACCTTACTGTAATAAATGACTATCAACATGCATCAAAATAATAAGCATCTATTCAATTTTAACGAGGACAATTATTTTTTTCTACTTCCGATTTTTGCAGCTGAAATTTCTCACAGATTATAAAACTTTGATTTTTCTACGTCATACCTGACATATAGCTAGGAAAACAAGCAAACCTGTATTACAGTGAACTCAGTTTTTATAAATATAAAAGTTGGATCTGCCACATTCCATTCAAGCATTTCAATTCAATTACAAAAAGCTAAGGTCAGTGTCAGATAAACATTAAGATCAAACCCGGAATTTTTCAAATCAATTAGCTTTAACAGAAAAGGATACAGCTGAATTAGGTTTTAATTTTTTTTTTTTGCTGAAGAAGAACAACTTTCCCTCAGGAATTTATGGGAGATGATTATATAATTCAACAAAATGAAACCATCAACTTTTACCTATCTATTTGTTACCACGAAATCATTAACTCTCACGGTGGACTACTTTTTGTGAATTTTGTTGTTTAATCAATCCATAAAATTTAATGCCAGTGAAAGCAGTATTTTACATTTATTTTATGTTCTATGGTCAAAATCCATAAATTTGTTTCCCACAAAGTAAGTTTTGGTCAAAACTACAAAATTCCCTGCATACAAAATTAACTGATTTGACAGTAATTTAATAATAATTACTATCTGATTAATTTATCTAATGTACAAATGCACTATGATACAGTAACTATGTGACAGCAATAAAAATTTTTTTTATTTATCTGAGTTCATAAATAATACTATTGCACAAATATGTCAGTTATTCTTTAATGTATCTTTTTCTACAGTGAAGACCAAAAACAAAGTGACACTGATGAAAAATTAATTTTTATATCATCAACAAAACATTCTCTATGACTGAAAATACTTTCTTTTCAGCTTTTCAGTAAATAATCTTGACATTGTGGTGACATTTGCCACGTAAAGAGTAATGGTTGATGTGAACCTTGAAAAAGCACTTTAATTTTTTTTATTCTTTTCATAACACTGCAACAGTGTAACCAGACTGATGGCTGACACTATCATCTCAGAAGTGTAAAAACTTGAGTTACACATTATCTCACAGGAGAAAGGAAAAAAATATCAGTACGAAACATATTGTAATTTGTTAATTCATTGGGTTAAACAGTATTTCACACAAGCACACTTGAACTATAACCATACTGGTACAAATACAAAACTAATCCTCTTCAATCATACTGATACATTGTGTACTTTGTATATAATGAAGACAAACTTACACAAGATTTTAAAGCAGAAATCTAAGATCTATTATATATACAATACAGAACAGACAGCTATACCATCTAAAGAAAATAAACTGTATTAGTTATGATAAACAAGAGCTGTTTGCAAAACACATATGCGCCGAATGAAGGCCCCCAAAGAAGGCCTGTTGGAGTTAACTGGGTGTGAAGTATAATGTAACCATGACCTTTCATCTAATTACAACACAGATAATCTACTGACCTCAGACAATCATGCTATAAATGTTGATTGCCAAAGGTTCAAGCATTCTCAAGTTATTGATAAAAAACATATCAAGAGTCAAAGTTAATGTAACCTTGACCTTTGACCTACTGACACCAAGATGGTATAGGGTCATCTACTGTCCAAATACAATCAGCAGAAGGCCAAATCATTATCTAATTATTAACTGGAAATAATTTGCAGTGCCTAGGTCTCTACAACCTTAATCTTTAACTAACTGACCTCCATCATGACCACTGGCAATCATGCCATTAAACTGGACCAATGCTAGCCCAAGCATACTCCAGCTATTGGTAAGAAACAGTTTTCAGTCTCAAGACAATTTTGACTTTGACCTTTGACCTGCTGACTATCAAAACAAAACAGGGTCATCTACTGACCACAGTAAATCACAGTATGATGTGTAACCACTGTATGCCCAGGCATTATCTAGCAAAATGTTATCCAACTAAAAACATTTTAGTCCAAATGTCACTGAGACCTTGACCTTTGAAATAGGTCCTAAAAACAAAAGAGTAATCAGCTGACCACAGACATTCATTCTATAAAGTGTAATAGACATTGGCTCAAATGTTCTTCAGTTATTAACCAGAAACTTCTTTTTCAGTCTTGGTTACTGTGACCTTGACCTCTGACCTACTGAGCCCTAAGGCAACATCGGTCATCTAATGACCTCAAGCAATCATCCTATGATGCTAAATACTGCAAGCCCAAACAATCGCCCTGTTATAGGTCAGAAACTGTTTTCAGTTTCAAGGTAACTGTAATTTTTAACTACTGATCTTCAAAACAAAAGAAGTCATCCACCACATGATTCAACAAACTGACCATGGGACAGTCAAAATGACCAACTGAAGGACCAACAAAAGCGAAACAATTTACTCCCTCTTCTTATAACAGGGGTATAAAGATTAAAAAAGCAGTGATATATAAAATAACAGACAGATTTTAGTAACAATATTTTAAAGCTATTTAGTATCTAACATCAGTATGAACAGAGAATGTTTCTTGTTCAAGACATTGTTAATTCCATTTGATTTTCTCTGTTACTGACAAGAAATATCCAATAAAAGCAAGGAACTGTTTAGTTGGTTGACTTTTTCTTTACTTTTTTTTTATCTCATTTCATATCATTGAGTCTATCTAATTTCATCTGAAACTTTTATCTGTTCATACACAACTCTGCAAATATGTAAGCTAACAAATGAAAGTAATGAAAATATACAATATACACATACAGTATTAGCAAATTATGTACATTGACTAGAAATATTTTTGAAGAAATGCCTTCACATATATTTCCTTATGTATATATACAGAACATCTAATCAGCTGTCCACTTCAGAAAGCTAAACACTCTATAGCTGGTAACAAAATTTCTCCTACACCCTAATATTGAAAATCGTTAATTGTTACTTGTTATTGTTGGGTTAAGAGCCAACAGCTCAATTTCAGGTCATATGGCAACTTTACAGCTTCTAAAGACTGAGAAAGACCCAAGGAGTCCTGCTACCTTTGTTTCATTATTTCAGTCATTGAGAGCACCTGGATAGAACCATCAACCCATCATAAGCCAGCTGGAGAGTTCCCTCATATGGCAGAATTCTATACCCCAAGCCAGGTTTCAGACCAATCACAGTGAGGAGTTAATGATTCCAAGTCACCAACCTTAACCTCTCAGCCAGGGAGGTCCCGGAATTTGATATATTTTGCATACATAAAATTTGAAACATTCCAATTACATTTAAACAGAAGGCTTATCATTTTTTGTGACTTTTCCACTAGCCCTTAGTCCAGTTTAGCTTTCTTCAAATTGAGATTGCATGAATTTGAAGATATCTTGTGCAAGACCTGATCACAAATTGAAATATATTTAGCCAATATTTAAGTTTGCTATTACTGTAGATGTAGGAACAAAAACTGTTACAATACACTCACTTCTTCCCCTTCCTATATAAAAACAGTATATCATCCAGTATATAGATAGTTAACATGTAAGCAGTGAGAGTTTAATACAGTACAATGTACATATCTAGAATTAACAACAGCACAACTGTCACTCTACTTCCCTCATATCTTGCTTGTTATAACATTGTGATAATAATTCATGCTATTGGAAATACAGATAATGCTCTTTGGAGTCCATAAAGGGCAAGGAAACATTCAGAAAAGTAAAAGCAAGTCTAAAGTAACTTATTTTCTGTAATTTAGTTTGAAATCACAATTTGTCAAGTTTCTTATCACCATTTTTCTGTAATACTAGTAGAAAGTAAGATTTCCCAAATATCATTACTTTAGAAACTCAAAATAATACACACAAACATACTCAATTCAGGAATATTTTCTTTAAATCAACATATATCAATAAATAATGAAACCCCGTCTTGCCATCAATACTTTGATCATGCCACATAACATATATACAATATTTTACATTAATAAAGTGTATTTATGAAAGTACAATACCAACCTGATCTGTACCCTCGGTCTCAGCAGCTAGCGTGTAATGTTGTTTGCGTAGCACCGACAACCTCTGTCTTTCCTGCTCTAACTCACGCTCAAGCTCCAACACACGCACCTGAAATCAAATTTTAACTTTTAACAACTTTGTCTTTAGACATGTAAAATGAATCTTTACTGCAGAACAAAAATTTCAAATGATAGGCTGAGGCCAAATATAATATCAAAAGCCCACCTCTCCGAATCTGAATAAGAAAAAATTATACCAAAACTGTGTCAGGATTAAAACTTGGTAACTTCCTCCACTAAGAATCTTAAAATTCAAAAACTCCATTACCAAATATATGAACAGACAAGAGCTGTCTCCATAGGATGACACATGCCCCCGATGGCACTTTAAATGAATAGTTATGGCCAATGTTCGAGTTTAGGACCTTTGACCTACAGAGCTGGGTCTTGCGCGCGACACGTCGTCTTACTGTGTCGCACATTTATGCGTAGTTATTTTAAAATCCATGCATGAATGACAAAGATATGGACCGGACACGCCCATCAATGCACTATCATGAAAAAAGACCTTTAACATCTAAGTGTGACCTTGACCTTTGAGCTACGGACCTGGGTCTTGCGCATGACATGTCGTCTTACTGTGGTACACATTCAAGCCAAGTTATTTGAAAATCCATCCATCGATGACAAAGATATGGACCGGACACGCCCATCAAAAAACTATCCCTTAATGTCTAAGTGTGACCTTGAACTTTGAGATACGGACCTGGGTCTTGCGCGCGACACGTCGTCTTACTGTGGTACACATTCATGCCAAGTTATTTGAAAATCCATCCATCGATGACAAAGATATGGACCGGACACGCCCATCAATGCAATAACCTTTTGTGTCTAAGTGTGACCTTGACCTTTGAGCTACGGACCTGGGTCTTGCGCGCGACACGTCGTCTTACTGTGGTACACATTCATGCCAAGTTATTTGAAAATCCATCCATCGATGACAAAGATATGGACCGGACACGAAAAATGCGGACAGACCGACAGACTGACAGACCGACAGACAGACGGTTCAAAAACTATATGCCTCCCTTCGGGGGCATAAAAAAATAAAATTTATATGAAAATGTTACCTGAGAATCCATTTCTTGTTTCTTGGTCTGTATCAATGATAAATGTGAGAAATCCATCAAACCTGAAACAATCATGTTCATGAACTATATTCTAAAGAATTGAAAAACTGTTAATTTCAAAAAGAAAATTTGAATCTTATTAAATAGAGGAGTCTGCTAAAATGTGCACAGGCTCTACTGATTTCAGGTAAAAGGTGCTAATCATTTATCTTAAGAAAATGTGTCAAATATGATTGCGTAAATGACAAATATTTAACATAACATTATTTGAATTTATCTTTTAAAATACTCACTTTGTTCCTCAATTATCTGTGCACTAGTTTTGACTGTAGCAACAACATTTCCTGTTGCCCTTGACACTCCTTTCGATGCATCCTGAACATTCTGTAATGCATTACTTCCCCTCTTTGACTTCACGCGTGACGAGACAACAAGTTGTGCTGTAGAAGCGGCTATCTCCTGTGAACACACGATCAACTGTTCAAGTTTACCTTCTCCCTTGATCACTTTATCAGCTGCTTCCCTGAAATCATAATTTACTCATTAACAAGAGGGCCCTAAAGGTCCTGTACGGTAAAACTGTGCAGTCCAGGACCTTTGCCACATTTGATTAATTTTGTGCAGTCTTCAAGTGTGACTAAAAACCAGTTTATGCTTTTTAATAGACATAGTGCTGATAATTCCAAACAATACAACATGAAGAACAGCATGATAACTTTTAATGCGATGATTACTCCACAATTTATAGGACATTAAGGACAGCACAACAACTTTTTTGCTGGTCAATTTCCTTTAGATGGATGGAAATTAAACAATATCAGATAACAAAAGAAGCCACACAAATAGGATGAATCAGTAAGGTTAAGAGATGTTTAACATCTGCATATGACAGGGTTCAAATGTTTGGAAAATGAAATCAATGGCAAACATTATACACTTATTAAATAGCTTGCAAGTAAATAGTCAAAACTATTGCCCTGTGTCGGAAGGACTGAGAGTCAATAGTTATGACTACTGACCAGCAAGCCATTCAATGTCTTTTTTCCATGACATCAGAAAATAATTTTCAGTTTTATTTCTGTATTTTTGGCTTATCTGTCCAGTAAACATGTACTGATTATAGACCAGTCATACACCACAAACCATGGACTGGTGATTTTTTGAGTCATGTGATAATAACTAATTTACAGCATTCATACAATGGTAAGTATGATAACTGGTTCTATACTTACATCAGTGTTGTAGCTCCCCAGCCTACAGCTTTGGCAGCAGATATAAATCCTTCTGTCCATCTGTGATTCTTCTTGTAAAAATCTTTTGCAGTAGATGTTCCCTAAACAGGAATTTCAATTGTAATGAAAGATCATTTTAAACATAAACTTAAGGGCTATCAAATGACAGTGACCTTAACTATTTGAAGCCCTTCCACCTAATACTACCTTACACAAAAACTTCAGCAAAATTTTCAAAGCTGAAAAAGGGCATGATTTTGCCAAAATGTAAGCTAGAGCTGTGGAACTTGACATGTTTAGTCAACTCATGATGCAAAAGAATGAATCTGAAATATTTGGTCAATTGAAGTAGGTACAACTGAAAGTATATATGTTAAACATCTTAAAAAGTCTTAAAAAAATCATTTTTAACGTGTGTCACAAAAATAGAAATAATCACCGGCATGAGCTCCATTTAATATCATACAGTTAAACACACACTTAGGTTATTTATAAACTGAGATCTCATCACTCTAAAATACCACAACTTTAATTTCAGATTTTAAAATCTGTAATGTATCTTAACCTGTGAACAAGAGGGCCATGATGGCCCTATATCGCTCACCTGTTATCATTGCACTTGAGGATAAGAAGGTCCTCAGGAAAAATATCTAAGTCCAAAGGACAGGAACAACAAAGGGAAGAAATTAAACCAAAAAGAAAAAAAATTCTTACAAGGTACAGATATGTCAAAATACACCTAAAAATTGGAGGTATCATCCATGTTGTACCACAGAAAAGTGGTCTCGGTTTTTCCCTACGGCCAATAATAAAAAAGTTACTAAAAACAAGCTATTTATAGTAACGTAAATGGGAAGTAATTAAAAAAAAATGATTGTAAGTTAACAAAAGAAGGATCTGCCAAATAAATGAAATTTCAGATCAGTATCTTCATTAGTTACGGAGATATACCCATTTTAATTTGAAATAAAGGGAGGTAATTTAACATAAAATCAGTCCATAGTTATCTACTCTCATTGTCTCAGTCCAACTAATGATAATAATGAAAGTTCAAATAAGTCCTTTAAGTACTTACTAATATAAATCCATTTTGATTACAATCAGGGGAGGTAATCAGATATAAAATAACTCTGGAACCTACGAATGGATCTGATTTGTCATGGAATCCAAGATTTATTGTTGTTGAAGATATTTTGGAAGTTTGTATCAAATAAAACCATACATGAAGTCTCTATATGGCTGCAAAAGCCAAAATAGCCAATTTTGGACCTTTAAGGGGCCATAACTCTGGAACCCATGAAGGAATCTGGCCAGTTCAAGAAAGGAACCAAGATCTTGTGGTGATACAAGTTTTGTGCAAGTTTGGTTAAAATCAAATCATAAATGAAGCTGCTATTGTGAAGACAAGGTCAAAACAGCTAATTTTGGCCCTTTCAGGGGCCATATCTCTGGAATCCATTTTGGGATCTGGCCGGTTCAAGAAAGGAACCTAGATCTTATGGTGACACAAGTTTTGTGCAAGTTTGATTAAATTCAAATCATAAATGAAGCTGCTATTGTGTAGACAAGATCAAAATAGCTAATTCTGGCCCTTTCAGGGTCCATCACTCTGGAACCCATAATGGAATCTGGCCAGTTCAAAAAAGGAACCAAGATCATTATGGTGATACAAGTTGTGTGCAAGTTTGGTTAAAATAAAATCATAAATGAAGCTGCTATTGTGCAGACAAGGTCAAAATAGCTAATTCTGGCCCTTTCAGGGGCCATAACTCTGGAACCCATAATAGGATCTGGCCAGTTCAAGAAAGGAACCAAGATCTTATGGTGATACAAGTTGTGTGCCAGTTTGGTAAAAATCAAATTATAAATAAAGCTGCTATTGTGCAGACAAGATCAAAACAGCTAATTTTGGCCCTTTCAGGGGCCATAACTCTGGAACCTGTAATGGGATCTGGCCAGTTCAAGAAAGGAACCGAGATCTTATGGTGATACAAGTTGTGTGCAAGTTTGGTTAAAATCAAATCATAAATGAAACCACTATCTTGCAGACAAGAAATTGTTGACGCACGCACGGACGCATGAGACGCACGGACGGACGACGGACGAAGGGTGATCACAAAAGCTCACCTTGTCACTATGTGACAGGTGAGCTAATAAAAGGCCACCCGGCAGATCATGCTAACAGCAACCAAAATTTACAGTCTTTATATACAAGTCTGACTGAACATTATACTTGATAAAACCTACCCTGCCTTGAGCTACAATCTCTTGTTGAAGATCTCGTGATTTTTCAACTAGGATCTTAATACACTGAAATAACAAAGCAGAAAGAAATTTACAAAATATTATCAATAAAACCTTATGTTTTCCCCAATCTTAAATGTATACAGGATATTGATCAAAATTAGAAAGTTCTACAAGGATAAATTAACAAACAAACTGCACAAGAAACAAAAATGAGCAAAAAGCAATTAACTAAATTACCTAGAGGTTATTAGGTTTAAAGAATTTTACTCAGCCTAACTTTGTAGAAATAAAATTTAGAAATTCAATTATCATAAACGGACAAAGTGCCCTTCAGCCATTTAAGGTTGCTACCTGCCAACTGAAGGTTAATCACTTTGCTGACTGTCAACAAATATTGCTTTCATATCAATTTTGTAAGAGTGTAATCATGTTACACTGAGAAAGGTCAATACAAATGCTCACCTTCATAAGGTCAGTACAGGCATCAAGAATTCGTTCGTTCACTTCGAGCTGTATACCAGTGTTATCTGCCCTTGTTTTTTGCAACATTTCCTGTAAGTATTACCAGTCTGTTAAAACACTTTTACCTACATCAAGTGCATAAAAACAATAGGCAAGAAAAACACAAATTCAATTAAAGTATCATCGAATTGGCGATTAAGCATATTTTTTGCAAGTCAAACCAAATGACAAAGTCTGGCTGGTAAAATATCAAGCAAAATATGCATAATTGACAAGGCTCCAAAAAAGATCACGATAAACAACTTATTGTTCAAGTGACTCACATATAAAAATGATGTGATGGTTGAATACCATTTGCTTGCTATAAAACCCTGCCCATGTATTATAAACCCCCCAAATACTGTTGGTTGCACTGCACAGGAAAGGAGTGATGTCGTTGTCGAAAGTCTCTGTAAGTGAGGATGTTTACCACCTTGATCTCGATAAACGGGACTGTGACCCCTGTAAAAGGGATGGAACAAACAAGAAGTCAAACTATTTTTGTTTTGACTGCACAGAATATTTGTGCCAAGGATGTTATCAGTTTCACAAAAAACTGAAAGTACTTCAGCACCATATTTTCCAAGACCTGCAAAAAATGCCAAGAGATTCTGCCAAACTGAAGGACATTTATGTGGACAAGTGTCCTTCACATTCGGACAAAATTATAGATTACTTCTGTGATTCCTGCGATCAACTTGGCTGCTATATCTGTTACAGAACAAGTCACTGCAGTTGCCCAAAAGTTGCCAATATTCAGAGTCAAGTTTACGGTCTTGCAGACAGTGAAGAGTTTAAAGAACTGGACAGTATACTCACAGAAATGGATGCTGAGCTCACAAAAACAAGAGCAAAGTACATCAAAAATAGCCAGAAGAGAAATGCACTAAAAACTAGAGCACTGGCAAAAATGAGAAAGGAACGCGAAGAAGTGAAAAAAATGTTTGACCTACTTGAAACTGAAATGAAATTCACCCTTGATCAGAAAGACAGACTAGACAATAGTAAACTGGAGCTTGTAAACAAGCAGTGTGACATTCTAGCTTCAGATATTCGCACTCTGAGGTCACATCTTAGTAACGCTAAACCAAATGAAAAATTTGTGGTCATGAAAAAGGCAAAAAACTATGTGCCAGTTATAAAAGATGGACTAACTAAGGTCAATGGAGATAACGAGATACAGGAGTATGAGTTTGAAATCAGCAAGGAGCTAGCCGAGATGAAAAAGAGTGTGATAACTATGGGTCTTCTGTTGCTGCAAAGCTCCAAGACGAAGAGGTCAACTGAGTTCCGTGCAAGCATTAACATCAAAGGAGGCATGGAACGTCAATGTGATGCTTATGGACTTTGCTTAGTAAATGAAAACATGCTGGTTGTTTGTGATCACTACAACATGTCTCTGAAAGTTATTGATACCAAACAGAACTGTGTTTTGTCCGTATTTGCACTTTCGGCACAACCTAATGATGTGACAACTGTCAAAGATGACCATGTTGCTGCTTCTCTTCAAGCTGACAAGAAGATTAAAATTTTGTCAGTCTCCAGGGCAGGCTCTTTAACAAACGATGGAGAAATAAGTGTGGAGGGAAATGTTCAAGGTATTGCCTATGCAGATGGAAACCTCTATGTGACCTTTGATAAGCCGGATAGTAAGGTACAAATCATGGACATGAATGGGCGAGTCTACAGGACCTTCAAGGCAAATGCTAATGGTGGCGCTCTTTTCTACAGACCATGGAATATTGCGCTAAGTCCTGACCAGAGTCACATGTATATTTCCGATTTCGGTAATGGAACCGTTACATGCATGGCCCTTGATGGTAAAGTGGTGGCATGTTATTGGGACAAAGAGCTTAAGGGGCCAAAGGGGCTGGCAGTTGACAAAGAAGGTTCCGTTTATGTCTGTGGTTCAGATTCGAACAACATTCATCAGCTTACATCAAACTGCACTAAGATACAGATACTGCTGCATAGATTCCACGGTATCCAAGGCAACACATGCATCGCTTATTGTAGTAAGACTAACAGACTGTATGTGGAATGGTACAACAGAAATGAAATAAAGGTGTATGAACTGAAATAAACATATATGGACATAGAATAGAATTAAAAAAATCAGTAAAATTAAAGATGAAATCAAAATAGTAAGAAAACTAGGAGCTGTTTATTTCATTGTGATTTAGTGACTATAATAGTTGCAATTTTTCTATATTGTTTGTATATAATTATGAGCTGTGGAGTAACAAGATTATTTCATTAGATACCTGTACTATTGGATTAAAAATGACATTTGTGATTATGATCTGTACACCTTTTTTTTAGATATAATCACTTTATCATTAGGAGAGTAACCTTAATTGGAAAGGTCACTATCAAGATTCAAGAGATTCAAGATTCAGGATTTTTATTGGCTCAAACATTTTACAATGTCTATCGCCATACTACAATCGATGGCGGTTATATATACAAAATATGAGAAAAGTATGTTACTACAAATGTGTGAGAGACATATATAAAATTAACATATAGTAATATTTAATTCCATTCACACTGAGACTAAGAAACACATATTTTAACAGACAAACAAACACACTAGTATACTGCCTACTGTAATCATTTACAACGTTATTTACAACATTTTATAAATAGTATCTATACTAATTGATTAATGATTCACGTTTGATAGTTGCTAAGTAGATAAACTTAGCTGTTTTATTCACTAGCTGAACACGCGTTGTATCCATAAGACTTTTGAATTTATTAATATTAGGCCATGCACAATAATAATTAGGTAAACATTCGTATCTGAGTTCTCTATACTTAGGACACACTAAAAGAAAGTGATATTCTGTTTCTATTTGATTCATATTACAATTACTGCATATTCTATTATTTCTTTCAATATTTCTTTATCTTCCTTCTTCAATAAATAAAATTTATGTGCTGAACATCTTAACCTAGTAAAAGCTATTCTATGTTTCTCATTCAATATCAGACTAAGATACCTTTCTACACTAAAATCACATTTAAACATACAATACGTTTCTAATTTTGGAGAATTCCTAATTTCGCTAAACCACTGTTGTAAGTATTGATCATGAACTCTTTGAATAACTGCATTTAACTGTATATTTGTAATATCCTGACTATTCCATAAAAATGCAAAACCTAAACTCTCAAGAAGATCTTTTACTTGAACTGTCCACTTGTTTATATGATTTCCATGAGCATCCTTTATATCGAACAGCCTGTACATCAATGAATCTGGGTTTTTCAAAATTCTGTACCAAAACTTAAGTATGCTTATTTTTCTCAAAACAATCATGGGAACTCTTCCAAGTTCGCCATAGACTGCTAAGTTGGAAGTCTGTTGCCGAACACCTAAAACAGATTTCATAAACTTCAAATGAACTCGTTCAATGTCAGGAGCTTTATGAAAACCCCATACTTCTGAACCATAAGGCCAGAGTTTTTTTATCTTTCGTTTTACGGGAGATTTTTTAAAAATGAGCAGGGGGAGGAGGGAATAAAAATAAAAATAAAAAGCTTGAAAGTGAGCATCTCGGAAAAAAATAAAAATAAAATAGATTTTTTTAAGATTTTTTTTATTTTGATGAACTTTCTTTTCAAGTTTTGTTTACTTGTGTTTGTGTCCAGTATTTAATATTGTGATGTATTGTTATGTTTTAAGACTATAAAAGCCATTTATACAGGTTGAACATTGAATAAAATTTTCATGCATGCTTGTGAATAAACTGCTTCAGGCACTGTAACTCACACTGGCAAGTCTTTAAAATTCAGAAAGCTTGTTTTACTTAATTTAAGTGGAAGACAAAAATTATTTTATCTGTTACAACAGCCACAGTAAATTTCAGTGACAGCAAGTAGAGACTAAACACGTCTGGTATAAAGTGGCTTAGTAGTGTAGTAGTTTTGGTGGTTTGGTTTGCTTGCATCTTCTGCTGTGTAACCTCTGCTTTTTATACATAATATTTACTTATTGTATCTTTCACCCATATCATCTTTAACCAGCTAACTTTACAGTTTATGCCAGCTCATAATATACTGGATTTTATCAGCAAAATAAAGTATTTAATAACTTTGAGTAACAGTCACAGTGCAGAGGGCAAGATTTTTTTTTCAGTGATGAAAAACGAAAGATAATCTAGCAAAAAGTAATCTGAAAATTTACCTCATTTAACTCTGTAATTTGCACCTTTTTATAATACACTTAGTTCAAGTACTGAAGTTGCTTCTGTAATTTGCACCTTTTTATACTACACTAAGTTCAAGTACTGAAGTTGCATCACTTTTTGTCAAAATATTGTCTCCAATAAAAAGTATTCTTTATTATTCTTTATACACTTATGAATTCTATTGAAGTTACAAAAGAAATGGACCATCTGTCTGAGATTTTGCCAACACTACCAGCTGCTTTATGCCAGACAGTCCCAAGCCTGTGTAAAGTGTGAGGGGTCACCATTGAAATAAAAATGTAAAAAAAATCTGCTGTTACAAACATTTATTTGTTCTGCAAACAACTAATGTTTGAATAAAATTTAATGTCAAAGCACCTTTGATATTGTATTACCTTTCTACAGCAGCTTTCTATGGCAAACTTGTAAGTTGAATCTATTGAAAACAAAATGTGAGTAAGACAATCTTTAGACAATTTAATACTTTTAATACTGTCACTTTTATGAAAGGAGTATTATGTACAATAGTATTATTTCCCGAAAAATATATATTTTGAAAAGTGTCTAAAAAAATCTGGACACAATCATCGTCCATCCACCCGTGTAGAAAGAGAGAAAAAAAACGTTAAAGATTATCGGTAATTATTCAGTGATAAACTAAGTAATGTTGACCTTGTTTTCATGATCAATTTACACCCCCTCTAAGAGCTAAAAGAAGTGTGTCAGTATCTTGACATCTGAAGCGGAGATCAAAGCGGTATTTTTGCTCGAGATTGTCATGGCATTACGTCATGTTTTCGCGCCATGTGACATATCACTGTCTGATCGTACCGCATCGGTTCTTAAAATTGCTGAGAAATAGGAATCAATAAAAAATTCTTCTTTAATTTGTTATCAAAAGCGAATGTGCTATATCCCGTATAAAGGTAAATGTCTCAAACGATAGTTGCTATAGTGGATATCCTACCTCTGTGACCTATTTGCCCTCAAGGAATTTACATTATTGTTTGACAAGAAAAACTTTTAAATTGTTGGTCAAAAAATACATGTACAAAGATTCATTTAAAACTTATTAAAAACCGCTGTGACATCACATTGCTTTATTTTAAAATCGCATTTCTGTTTACGTTCACGAGGTCACGTAACCTATTCTGGCGCACTAACAGAAATCTGTTTGCCAAAAATCGTTTTACTCCATGTATTGTAATCGCAGCCGCTTTTTCATTATTTAAGATTTTTTTATTCTGTTTTTGGTACTTTCTGGTCAAAATTCTGAATTTTAAGCCCATAGTATTCATCATTTATTTACTTTTAGAAAGAAATAAGTAACTAAGATCGCGCTGTTTGAATTTTTACAAATGATTATATGAAAATTCGACCTTTTTTATAGAATTTTGCCTACATTTCTGTCGATATCTTATTAAAATCATTATAGAATTCAAAAAGTATTATTTCTCAAGGGGAGATGAAAACTTGAAGCGAAAATATTAAAAAATGAATGCACTACGCACGGTTTTTGTGTACGTGTCGATGTAAATTAAATGTTACGATAGGTCACACGTGCTTGTGGAATGGAAAATTACCGGCATGACGTTTTGATATCTTTACGATTCGCGGGTAAATTCCAGTCAATCCAGGTAGCGACTGAACCATCTCAAAGTTTGTTGACGTTTTGCAGATGTAAATTCTGAATTTTGGTAAAGTAAGGACGTAAAAAATCCACTCGCCCGATCGGCCGAGTACACAGCGAGGTCCACTCGTCCTACTCAGACTTAACTCGCCAATGCCAGCAGGCGAGTGGAATTTTACACCCTGTTAATGCCGATAAATGTACGGCAAAACACGATATTTTGCACGCGTTAAACTCCCTTCCTGTGAAATTACGTCCAGGTGAAAATACACTTATTTTATTTTCTTTGGGGCTGTAAACAACCGACCGGCGGAAAAAATAAAATAAAACTCGGGAAAATGAATTTTAATTTTATTCCACTTTTGCAATATTTAGGACCGGCGCTCCCGTAAAACGAAAAATAAAAAAACTCTGGCCTAATTTAAAATAGGCATAATCATTGAATCAAACAGTTTAATTTTTTCTGATATATCCATGTGCAAATTAACGAACAGTGCATTTAATGAAAATACCGCTTTCATAGCTTGTTTAGACAAACATTTCTGCGACTGAAAAAATGAACCATTTGCTGACAAAGTGACACCCAAGTATGTGAACTTGGTAACAATATTTAACTTATGTTGATCGTAGAACAAATCAACATTTTCTGGTCTATTGCCCTTTTTACATACCATGACAACAGTTTTGTTTATATTGACATTTATACCCCATGTTGTACAATAATGATTCAAGTTATTTAGCATATTTTGCAAACCTTCCTTTGAATATGAAAATAAACAGTGTCATCTGCAAAGAGCAGTAAAAATAATTGTATATTATCTAAGCTAAAAGCATCTATTGCATCATTCATCAAAAACGCATACATATCATTTATAAAGAAAATGAATAGAAGGGGAGACAATAGCTCTCCTTGTTTTACCCCTGAATTACTTTCAAAGAAATCTGATAAACTTCCTTTAATTCTTACACATGATTTAACAGTTTCGTACATAGATTGTAACATTTTTACAATTCTAAAAGATGTTCCATATCTAATCAATTTAAGCCAAATACCATTTCTATCCACAATACAGAAAGACAAAGCATGATAATTTGTCTTTGAATAGTAAACTAAAATAATAGTAATTGTATCATGCTTTAATAATATAAAAATGCAATTATTTTTGCTAATATAATTAAAGTGTTATACAGTCAAAAAATACTATTTGGAAACATTTTAAAGTAAGTGTTATAAACTGAATTTTAATATGGAAAAAAAAGGCTGACTTTTATGCTTTTTACCTTAATTTGCTTGTCAGTGTTGATTAATTGATTTCTGCATTTTTTTGGAAGGCCAAATACAATTGTGTTTCTTGACATAGTGCTGACATATTCTTAATTATACTGGCCTGTATTATGGGACTGTCATGTCTTTCTTCCTTATCTTTTAACATTAATTAATTACTTCTAAAATATCCAGACTGAGTAGATGTCAGATATTAAAAGATATACCTTACAAGTATACCAAGGAAAAGAGCAAGCAGTATTTTTTCTTTGCCTTGAAGTGTTTTGTTATTACTTAAAGCAACATAAAATGGATATAGGGAAGTCAGCTATTGTTGTTTTCTGTTGATTATAACTTGTTAAGTTACAAACAAAACTTCAACAATTTTACCCATTCTATATGTCAGTACCATGTCACATGAATAGACAGCAAGCATGTCTTATTTAATTCCATGCAAATAAATCAGATTTAGAAATGCACTTGTTTATTTTCTGCATAGAGTTCCACATTTCCACTCAATGGGAAGATAATCTACATAATTCTTAAGGCAGCTTACAAAACCCACTAGCCATAGTCAACTTAGAATGGGAGGCCAGTCTTTCACAACAATGCCATTCCTGCATAAACAGTCAGTTTGCCATGAAGATCTTTGTGCAGTATCGTAAAATCATGCAATTTCATGTGCATGAAATTTTCTGGTTTTGACCAACCCCCCCCCCCCCCCCCCCCCCCGATATTTTGTGACCATACGAATTCCTGGATTTCAACTTCTGAAAATAAACTGCATGGGAATTTTATTTCTTCATTGGGATTCAACTTAGTGGATTTATGCAACAAAAATATCCCCCAAAATGAGTCCCCAACAACTACTTATGACTTCACAATAGATCTCTAAATTTGAATTTTCTGTTTTTAAATCCTTATAAGTGTTGCAACAAAATGATTTAGAGTAAAAACAGATGTGTGTCCATAGGCCAATGGTGCCCCAAGTTCCTGTCACTGTAATACTATATGATTTCATGACTCAAGGTGAAATATTTATTAAGTTATATGCAAAACAACTTTTTTTTTCACTAAGTCAAATGCCATAACATGTTGCCAACTGTCTTAAGTCCCAATTAAAACACCAGTTGAACAACCCTTCATGCTGAATAACAATCCTGTCAGGTTTGATGACTTTATGTCAAACACTTTTTGAGATATGCTGGACACAAATTTGGATGGATAGACAGATGGATGGTTAAGAGCAACTCTATGTGTGGCCCACCTCTTTTTTTGGGAGGCAAAAAAAATCAACATTTTTCACTGTAACTTACATGTATAAAATGTTGTAATGATAATTCGTACACTTATACCAGAACTAGGTGACTGTGCATAGGGCACAGGTGCCCCCACTCCTGTCACTATACAGTGCATTCGCGGTGCTACGAATCGCAATTTAACGAAATACCGGTATACTACGAAAAGGTGTTGTGGTCCCGGCTGCTTTCCTTCTTATTTCTATGTTACAAAGTCGCGGTTTTACGAAAATGCAATTTTACGAAAAATGCGCTCCTACGAATGTATTTTTATGCCCTTAAAGCCTGTTTTCAACTCGTTTTAGTTGCGGTTTTACGAATACCTGTATCGTCTAAGTTTTCACACCTTCCATAATGGCGTGAAAAACGCTTTAGAGTGGAAAGTGTCACGATCAATTAGTTGGGCGTAAACAGTAATTAAAGTGTGAAAACTTAGTAATTAAATTCGAAACACATAGTATTATGCTGTGTTAGTGCTTTTTTCTTCTTCTGTAACTATCAGATCGGATGGCATATCAGTCACACTTGTTTCGATATCTATATGTCTAAAACAATCACTACATAAAACAGATAAAAAAATATTTAAGTCCTGAAAAATCGTCTGTAAATTGTCGTTTTATTATTCCAAACAATTCAGTGAAGGGTAGCTGAATCGGTAAAGGCAATTGCTATTTTTGTTCTCGTTCAACAATGTACCCTGTATATGTTTTATGTACAGTGAATAAAAAGTGAAGAAAAACAAAACATCCCGTTTTATATTTCAGATTCGAATAAGATTTGTAGTAGAACCAAATGTACATAAAGTTTGTATACATGTACTCCGATACGAAAATAACATGTTTAGATATCACAGGTTACAACGTGTAGATATCAAGGTGCTGTGTAGCAAAATTTCCTATGCTGCACTCGAACGAAAATGCGATAATAAGAAAAAAACGGCCGGTCCCTTGGCTTTTCGTAGGATCGCGATTGTACTGTACATGGTTTCATGACTCTAGTTAAAATGTGTTTCTAAAACATATGCAACACAAATGGTTAAGCACTATGTGTCTTTTTCAGTAAGTCAATGACCACAACTCTGGTCTGGCTGTGTGACATAGCTAATGATGCACAACTTCACATGATATACAACAATCCTCTGCATTTAATGACTACTGATCAAAAGGTTTTTGAGATATATGGAACACAAACTTTTAGGCATTTAATGCATATTTTTGACTAAATCAAGGCCCATAACTCTATTCTTGCAGGCTGAAATCCAAAAGAAAACTCAGGTGCACAAATTTACGTGTTGAATAATGGAAATTATTTTAGAATTAAAATAATTTAATTTATTTTTTCTCAAATTGTTGCTCGTTAATTACCGTCTGCTAGTTTATTAAATTGTCGTCTGTTTTCGTAGATAAACGTGTCATCGATATTGTTACACTTGGCTGATCTGAACTGGTTCCTATTGATACTGGTACCCAGTCGATATAATATAAATACCAATAATCTCGTGCAGTTCTCTCACATTTTGCTAGCTACACCGTCGGTAACGTCAAAACTACCCGCCCGCCACACCCTGTATTTATAGGAAACTTTCGAAACATAGAGCTTTGCATCTTTAATTTCGGGCTAGTATTGTAGTTTTAACAACTTGCTAGAATACTCTGTCAGTACTTTATATACACTTTACTGATCTATTTATGTTGATCTTACATCATCTGTGGAATGTTTTATGAAATTGGTTCAAAGTTGTAAAGGAAATTTGCATAAAGTCCATCTATTTAACAATAGCTAACGTTGATGTTCTAGTTCAAGTTAATTGTTATTGTCCACCCGGTCTTGACGACTGAGTTGTTAGGTACTGCTGTCTTTTTACTTACAATTGCAGGGTTAAACCGTGCCAAAGTAAATTGATGAGGGTGATATACCGGAGAGCAATAACACTGCAGGAGATAACACATCCAGCCATCAAAATGTATGACGGGGCTAGATGTCATCTTGTTACGTGACCAAGGACTTCCAAATGTGAGATGTTCATACCGTGTTATGAAGAAAAAACTGAGACATTTTGATGCAGTGTATATAAATTTTGTTATTTAAGAAAACGGTTTAGCATGGGCGTGACTACATATTTGTATAAGACTCTCCAGTATAATTTGAAAGATTTTATACTTCTTTAAAAAGGCACGGGATAGTTGATTGATATTAATATACGTATTTCTAATATTAAAATATATAAACTAAATGTACAAGAAGACAATAGTGAAGTAATAAAATTATTAGAATAAGTTTCACTTTTCAAGTTAAATGTGTCGTATTGACATGAAATTCAAGGACAGGAAAATAATTATAGGAAGTATTGACTGTCGTAAATATTATTTTATGTGAACTTAAAAACTTTGTGATCACAGTTGGATATCTCTAAGAAAATTCTGCTATTATTTGTGGTAACAATTATTATGTAGGACACCGGCTTTTTAACTGTGACATTTGATAGACCTTAATATTAGTTTTTCTTTATCTTGTCATAATACTATAAGTAAAAGGTGTTTATTTATAATACTGGCTTGATGGATATTGTCGCTCATAATATGTTGGCGGTAAAATTCTGTCGGCCGTGAGGTGAGCGGATACGGTGTCTGTATGTTTGCATTCAAGTTGCGTACTTTGGGGTATCATATGTTTACCAGTTTGTGTTAACTGGATAGTAAAAGGTTTTGCCCTAGTACTTGGCGATTCCTAGTGTTGCGTGTGTTGCGTATGTTGCGTTGCTCTCACTGGTGTCACTTTGCCTTGCCTTGCCTTGCCTTTCATTGACTCGTGTTGCGGTTTCGCTCATTCTCGGTGAAACCCGAAATGGGTGGAATGGTAGCTCGACGTTCAATTGAAATTGTTGTGTGTTTGCATTTGAGTGATACCTGTTATAAAGTGCAAAGTGTGCAAAGTGTCTTGTGTTGCTTTGCCTTTGAGTGACACCTGTTACAAAGTACAAAGTGTCTTGCGTTACTTTGCGTTGTTTGAGTGATACCTGTTACAAAGTACAAAGTGTCTTGCATTGCTTTGCCTTGTGGTCCGTTGTGTTATATTGCCTCGCTTTACATTGGCTAGGGTTGTGCATTTGACCGCATCCCGGTGACACCCGGGCTGGGTTGGATTCACAATTCGAAGTTCGATGGATTGCGCAGTTGCGTTGTTTTTGCAAGCCTTGGGTTGGTGCGTCTGTTCTCCTCTCGGTCGACGGATTTTGCTGTGCTTTTAACGACTCTACACGGTGAGACCCTTGTTGAGTCATGAGCGGCCGATCAACTCCCAATATTGTCAATATACTTTTACTGAATTTAATTAAATTATTACAAAATGTATCATGCGTATGTTTAACTATCGTTGTAAGTATCAATGCATATTCTTGATGAATAAAGAGTGTTGTATGAGATAATTGGTTTTTATTTTGAGTAATAAAATAATATTCCTGTAATGTTCCATAATCCAAGTCAAATTCTTTTTTAGTACATGCAACACAAACTTAAAGCACTTTACATGTATTTCTCACCAAGTCAATGACCATAACTCTGGTCTGGCCGAGCGTAATCCGAAACAGAATACCAGGTGCATAACTTAACATATTATATAACAAGAGCACCGCCTTGCGGGTGCTGACGCTCATCTGATTTTTTTTTGTATAATAGAAATATTGTCCTACCCATGATTTTCTAAGTCTAAAAAGGGCCATCATTCTTGCAAAAAGCAGGATAGAGTTATGTTTCTTGATGTACAGTGTCCACTTATGATTGTGAAAAACTGTTGCAAGTTTTAAAGCAATAGCTTTGATAGTTTATGAGAAAAGTTGCCTTAAACATAATACTCAACCAAGAAAATGATTTTCTAAGTCCAAAAGGGGCAATAATTATTGCAAAAAGGATGGAGTTATGTTGCTTGCTGTACAGGGTCAGCTTATGATGGTGAACAAGTGTTGCAAGTTTCAAAGCAATAGCTTTGATAGTTTAAGAGAAAAAGTTGACCTAAACATAAAACTTAACCAAGAAATCTGATATTTTCTAAGTCCAAAAGGGGCCATAAATCTTGCAAAAAGCAGGATGGAGTTTATGTTTCTTGCTGTACAGGGTCAGCTTATGATGGTGAACAAGTGTTGCAAGTTTCAAAGCAATAGCTTTGATAGTTTAGGATAAAAGCTGACCTAAACATAAAACTTAACCAAGAAAACTGATTTTCTAAGTCCAAAAGGGGCAATAATTCTTGCAAAAAGCAAGATGGAGTTATGTTTCTTGATGTACAGGGTCTGCTTATGATGGTGAACAAGTATTCCAAGTTTCAAAGCAATAGCTTTGATAGTTTAGGAGAAAAGTTGACCTAAACATAAAACTTAACCAAGAAATCTGATATTTTCTAAGTACAAAAGGGGCCATAAATCTTGCAAAAAGCAAGATGGAGTTATGTTTCTTGCTAAACAGGGTCAGCTTATGATGGTGAACAAGTCTTCCAAGTTTCAAAGCAATAGCTTTGATAGTTTAGGAGAAAAGCTGACCTAAACATAAAACTTAACCAGGCAACGCCGACGCCGACGCCGACGCCGACAACCGCTCAAGTGATGACAATAACTCATCATTTTTTTTCAAAAAATCAGATGAGCTAAAAATCCTCTGATGCTTTATGAATCTATGTCATTTACTTTTTGAGATCAGTGCGATACAATCAGACTAAATAAAGGGCCATAATTCTAGTCTGACTGATAGAAATCCCAAACAAAACCCAAGGTGCACAACTTTATATGCTGAATAATATTTCTATTGTGTTTCAATGACCATAGGTCAAACATGTTTTAAGACTTGTGCAACTTTTATGCCCTTTTAAGCATATCTTTTACTAAGTCAAGGACCTTAACTCTGGTTTGACTTAGTGAAATCTCAAACAAACCCCAGGTACACAACTTTACATACTATATAACATTCCCACATGTAATGTTCATAATTCCAAGTCACATACCTTCTGACACTACAAACTTAAAGGCCCATTTTATGCATATTTTAACAAAGTAAAGGGCCATAACTCTGGTCTGGTTGAAAGAAATCTTAACTGAAATGCTGGGCGCTCAATTTCAGATGCTGAATGACAATCCTGTGAGGTTTGATGACCTTTTTTTGAGATATACACAACAAAGTCGGGCAGACATTTTTTTTGACTAAGTAAAGGGTTATAACTTTGGTCTGGTTTAGTGAAATCCCAATTAAAACATCAGGTGCACTACTTCACAAGCTGAATGACAATCCTGTGAGGTTTGATCACTCTGGGTCAAATACTATTTGAGACAAGCGGGTTATGATGACCCTGGAGTGCTCACCTTAAGAAAGTAGGTCAGTAGGTCACATTTATGGTCACTGAAAGTCAGTTTTAAGATTGGCATGAAAAACTGTACAAGTCATTCGAATTTCAAGGCAGTATCTTAAAAAAGAGGGTCATGATGACCCTGGATCGCTCACCTGAGTAATATGAGCCACAGGTTTCAAATGTCAAACTGATGCTAAAATATTAAGAAAGTAGGTCACATTCATGGTCACTGAAAGTGTTAAGATCGATGTGCAAAACTGTATATGTCATCCAAATTTCAAGGCTGTCTTGAAAACCAAGAAAGAAGGTCAGCAGGTCAAGGTCACAGTCAAGTGACCCCTAATTACTTGGGGTCATTAGGTAATTATAATTAAACAGTGTAGGAAATATGGTCAGGTAATTTTTTAACTATTTTTTCCTATACAACTCATATACAAGTGTCCCCCAGGGCAGGGACTCTTTTCACTCTACGGGCATAATTTGAATAATCTTGTTAGAGAACTGCTAGGCAATGCTACATACCAAATATCAAAGGCCAAGGCCTTGAACTTTCAGACAAGAAGATTTTTAAAATTCTTTCCTATATAAGTCTGTATAAAACTTGGGACACCCAGGGCAGGGCCTCTTTTCACCCTAGGGATATCATTTGAACAATCTTGGTAGAGGACCACTAGGCAATGCAACATATCAAATATCAAAAGCCTAGGTCTTGTGGTTTCAGACAAGAAGATTTTTAAAGTTTTTTCCTATATCAGTTTATGCAAAACTTGGAACCCCCCGGGGCGGGGCCTCTTTTCAGCCCAGGGTAATAATTTGAACAGTCTTGGTAGAGGACCACAAGGTAACGATACATATCAAATATCAAAGACCTAGGTCTTGTGGTTTCAGACAAGAAATTTATTAAGTTTTTTCCTGTATGTCTATGTAAAACTTTGGACCCCCGGGGCGGGGCCTCTTTTCACCTCAGGGGTCTAATTTGAACACTCTTCACAGAGGACTATCAGATGATGTCACACGCCAAATATCAAGGCTCTATACCTTGTGGTTTTGGACAAAAAGATTTTTAAAGTTTTTCCTTTCGGTTGCCATGGCAACCAGAGTTTTGTGTGGAATTCAATTCTTTGATCAATTTTTTGAAGGGGACCACCCAGGAACATCCAAGTCAAGTTTCATCAACTTCCACCAAATGGTTTCACAGGAGATGTTGTTTAAAGGAAAGTGTGGACGGACAGAAGCAAACGGATGCCGGCCGGTGAGCGATCACAATAGCTCACCCCGAGCACTTTGTGCTCAGGTGAGCTAATAAGCACGACAAAAACTTGCGATGGATGGACAATAAGACATACATGGGCAACTCTTAAGTGCCCAGCAAAAATTTTGCAAGGCAAAAAAAAAAGAACTTGCATCAACTATATTGTTTTGAAGTCTGGTACCCCATCTATTGAGCTAACAGAAAATACCTTTCAAGCAAAGGTAAACTACCACTCTCAAAAACATGTGAAATGAGCACTGGTGCTGTCACTGCTATAACAATGAAATGGTGCTAGGTGTTGACATGAACTCACACTTCCTAACCGGCTATGCTATTTACCAGTGTTTTGAATTCACATGTTGCTCAATTGGCAAATATTACCACAAACAAAACCAATGCTACCCAATCAAGAGTTTGTTAGCTTAATTCCAAAATGTTGTAGGTTTTGTTTCGAAGAGCTCTATCAGCTAATAATATTTATGTCTTTACAGCTCTTATTAAAACAAAAATATGATTCCAAAAAGTCATATGTCCATTGAACCATTAACTTCCAAAAAATTTAAACTCCTTTTTCTCAGAATGCAAAAAATGGACACTGTGGAACTAGGCCAACAAGTTGTCCATAAAAACACTATATATCTCCTGTACTGACCTGTATTTTAGCTGCAGCTTGTTCGATGGCTTTACTGGTCAGCTGCATTTCACTGTCCACCATATCTCCAATCTCCTCCGTCTTCACATCCTCTGTTTTAGGCACAAGTTCCTCAGTCAGGCTCATCAGCTTTTTGATATGGCTAATTGCTGCGGCCACTTCCGATGATATGTTCCCACCTAACAAAAGAAACTGGTTTTGTTTTTAAACCTATATATGTCATCATTAAAATAGGGTACAAGTTAAGTCAAATGCCAAGTAGGTTTCTTTCCAGTGCTATTTGCTGAACTATACCATATATTTCTTAATAAATGCCCTCCCTCTTAAAAAAGTCTCCCCTTTAAAAAAATAAATATTTTATATGTTAACTTACATCATAACGGAATACCAGCTCTATGGTAGTGCTATAAAATTGTTAAAATTCAATCATCAGAAGCTGTAATCATAGTTTACTGTAAACCTAGAAACGTTTCCATTTCTAGGTTTACAGTATATTTACTAAAGAAAATGAAAAACAAATTCACAGTATAAAGAAGATCAGAATGGAGTAACTCTCTATGCCATAATTCTTTAACATACTATACTTCTCTTTTTGCAAGAACCAAACAAGTTCTAAGCATGAACTATCAGTGATGGAAAATTAAATGATTGTTTTAAAAAAAAAAAAATTGTTCATTAAATCATCCATCTGCAGTATCCCCTCAATCAAGCATTAAACTTTAACTACCCTCACAAAATGTGCAAGCCAGGAAACAATTTAAATTTAAATTTTACTTTGCTCTTTTATTGCACATATTTCAATTATGTGATGGCCATTAGTTACCATAACCTAACCAGCATTCCTAGATTCTCTATCCGACTGTTTTCTGCAATTACTCAAGACATCCCCAAATGAATCACATCTAGAGGACAAACTACACATATAATCTCTTGTCTATTGTCATGCAGAACATTTGCTTTCCTGCAGAAAGAAACCACTGTTACTGCATAGTATTATGCTCAGATAATTAATCTAGTGGAAGACTCCTTCTTACAAAAAGTCTTGTCATCCCTAATCTTCGTTCTTGTTTAGGTTTAATGTGACTCACGCAATTGTAAGTCATATGGTGACTTTCCAGCTTTGCAGAGGAAGACCCACCGAGTACCCACCAAGTACCCAGACCCACCGAGTACCCAGACCAACCGAGTACCCAGACCCACCGAGTACCCACCGAGTACCCAGACCCACCGAGTACCCACCGAGTACCCAGACCCACCGAGTACCCACCGAGTACCCATCCCATAACAATTTATAAAATGGCTGCAGTAGAACTAGCAACCTTCAGCATGCAAACTGCAATAAAAGTTTCTATACTCCCAAATGAGGTTTCACGCCCACAGTGAGGACAGGTCATTGATTCAAAATCTCCAACCTTATTCCCTCAGGCACACACTCAAGCTCAGCGACCCCTTATCAATTCCATGAATATCAATCAATGCTTATGTCTTTTTCAACTTTGTCTATTAAAGAAAAGTAAACCTTACCTTTTTCAACAGCAGACAGAACTGTCAGACCACTTTCGCCTGCAGATCTACAAAGATTGGCTAAATCGTGCCCTGACTCTATTTCGGCAGTGGACTGTGAAGTAGCTATTCCATGTATCACACAATCTCCAAGGTGATGAGAAAACCCTGTTATACATTCCACTAAATTCTCTAATTCTGAAACGAGACATAAAAAAGTGAATTAAAATGTGAAAAAAAACGTGTTATAAAACATACCAGAATAATATCATGTTGACATCTTGTTACAGAATTCTTTTCCTACTGTTTTTCAAATTGTTATTTCAATGCAAACACTAATTTTTAACATGTTAATTCCATTATCACTTTATTCACAAAGACTCAGGAAGACTGTATCACAATTGCTAGTAACAAACTTTTCAGAAAGAATACTTCAGGAAGTAAATTGTCAAACTTTCTGGCAAAAAAGACTCAAATATAAAAGTTTTGGGAGCATTATGGTGTCCAATTCCTGCATTGAAGGCTAAAACAAATCTAAGTAAATACATGTAAATATCATTTAAGCTTTCTGTTACCAACCTTTTCTATCTGCACAATAAATATTATTTGATGATTCTAAATTTTCTAAACTTTTTATCACAGGCTCAGCTCTCAGTAAAAGAAATTCTGAAAATAAAACAAAACAGTTTTTATTTGTAAGATAAGTATGATTAAAACTGCAAATACACCAAGCATCTCTGACAAGTCAAGGCCTAAGTCTTCAGTTGATGTAGCTTTATGCAGCAAGTTTATCTAAAAAAAAAAACGGTTATTTAAAAGTATTTACTGGACTTCTAACAGCTTCAAGTTGTTATATTTTTATTGCACAATCTCATAGATGAGTAACATTTTACTGAAACAAGAGGACCATGATGGTCCTGAATCGCTCACCTCTTCCCACATGACCCAGTTTTGAGTATGACGTCGTTTTTTCTATTATTTGACATAGTGACCTAGTTTTTGAGCTCATGTGACCAAGTTTTGAACTTGACCTAGATATTATCAAAATAAAAATTCTGACCAATTTTCATGAAGATCCATTGAAAAATATGGTCTCTAGAGAGGTCACAAGGTTTTTCTATTATTTTACCTATTGACCTAGTTTTCGAAGGTACGTGACCCTGTTTTGAACTTTACCTAGATATCATCAAGGTGAACATTCTCACTAATTTTCATGAAGATCTCATGAAAAATATGGCCTCTAGAGAGGTCACAAGGTTTTTCTATTTTTATACCTACTGGCCCAGTTTTTGACCGCGCGTGACCCAGTTTCGAAAGTGACCTAGCTATCATCAAGGTGAACATTCAGATCAATTTTCATGAAGATCCATTGAAAAATATGGCCTCTAGAGAAGTCAAAAGATTTTAATAATTTTAGACCTACTGACCTAGTTTTTGACCGCAGTTGACCCAGTTTCAAACTTGACCTAGATATCATCAAGATGAACATTCAGACCAACTTTCATACAGATCCCATGAAAAGTATGGCCTCTAGACAGGTCACAAGGTTTTTTTATTATTTGTCCTACTGACCTAGTTTTTTAAGGCACGTGACCCAGTTTCAAATTTGACCTAGATATCATCAAGGTGAACATTCTGACCAATTTTTATGGAGATCCATTCACATGTATGGCCTCTAGAGAGGTCACAAGGTTTTTCTATTTTTAGACCTACTGACCTAGTTTTTGACCGCACATGACCCTGTTTCCAACTTGACCTAGATATCATCAAGATGAACGTTAAGACCAATTTTCATACAGATTCCATGAAAAATATGGCCTTTAGAGAGGTCACAAGGTTTTTCTATTATTTGACCTACTGACCTAGTTTTTGATGGCACGTGACCCACTTTCAAACTTGACCTAGATATCATCAAGATGAACATTCAGACCAACTTTCATACAGATCCCATAAAAAATATGGCCTCTAGAGAGGTCACAAGGTTTTTCTATTATTTGACCTACTGACCTAGTTTTTGATGGCACGTGACCCACTTTCAAACTTGACCTAGATATCATCAAGGTGAACATTCTGACCAATTTTCATGAAGATCTCATGAAATATATGGCCTCTAGAGAGGTCACAAGGTTTTTCTATTTTTGGACCTACTGACCTAGTTTTTGACCGCATGTGACCCAGTTTCAAACTTGACCTAGATATCATCAAGACGAACATTCAGATCAACTTTCATACAGATCCCATGAAAAATATGGCCTTTAGAGAGGTCACAAGGTTTTTCTATTATTTGACCTACTGACCTTGTTTTTGACAGCATGTGACCCAGTTTCGAACTTGACCTAGATATCATCAAGGTGAACGTTCTGACTAATTTTCATGAAGATCTTGTGAAATATATGGCCTCTAGAGAGGTCACAAGGTTTTTCTATTTTCAGACCTCTTGACCTAGTTTTTGAAGGCACCTGAACCAGTTTCGAACTTCACCTAGATATCATCAAGGTGAACATTCTGACCAATTTTCATGAAGATCATGTGAAATATATGGCCTCTAGAGAGGTCACAAGGTTTTTCTATTTTTAGACCTACTGACCTAGTTTTTGAAGGCACGTGACCCAGTTTCGAACTTGACCTAGATATCATCAAGATGAACATTCTGACCAACTTTCATAAAGATCCCATGAAAAATGTGACCTCTAGAGTGGTCACAAGCAAAAGTTTTCGGACGCACGCACGCATGGACGCACTGACACACGGACGGACGACGGACACTGCGCGATCACAAAAGCTCACCTTGTCACTTTGTGACAGGTGAGCTAAAAAGGACTTCACGCTATGAAGTTGGTTTTACTTTTGGATATATTGCTGCTTGATATTCATAGTGTTCAGATTTTGTGTGACATTCTGTTTGTGAATATCACTGAAAATAAAACCATCGCCAATGTTGAATTTGGGTTTTGCATAACTGCTGAATGAAATCCAATAAAATGTGTGTATGTGCATTAAAAGTAGCTATGTTAAAACAAAAGCTACCACAATGCAGAGCAATATATGCCCAAGGTATGATCTTTGACCCCTAAGTGTGACCTTGACCTTTAAGCAAGCCATCCGAAACATGCACTCTGCATGTCATCTCAGTGTGGTGAACATTTGTGCCAAGTTTCTTTAAGATCCTTCAAGCAGTTCAAGCATTACAGAGTGAACACCAAACAAAGTCATATGACCTTTGATCCCTTAGAGCTGACAAGAAATTGCTAATTGACTGAAGGACAGACAGATAGACGGACACGGGCATCATAACATAATACTTCCCTCTGGACGTATAAAAACAACAAAACTTCATATAAATCTTAATATGCATGTCATTTATAAAAACATGTTCATAATAATCTTTTTTCTTTATGCTAGCAGAAAACTTACAACTTGAATGGAATTATACAAGAGACAAATAATACATACCTGCTGTACATCTTGCAGTGGTAAATGTTTCATTGTGAAACTGTTCCAACGCATCCTGAATAAACGCTCGCCCCTCAGCTATACTGCTACCTGTAATATAAATACTTTGGTTTCAACCATTTACTTTAAACGATAATTTCAATAAAGTTTAATTAAAACTTCACCAGTGGTACAGAGATAATCTGTCTGGAAAAAAACTTTATTCAAACATCTTATTTAACCGGCCATACTATTTAACTAGTGAATATAGACAAGGCTTTTCCATGATTCGACTCAGTGACCTAGTTTCTGATTTCAAGTAATGCAGTTTTGAACTTGACCTAGAATTCACTGAAACCATTTTTCTGGCAAAGCTGTAAGATCTAACAGAAAATGTGGTCTCTAGAATGTTTTTCTAGGTTATTCCACGATTCAGTCTAGTGGCTTTGTTTTTGATCTTAGATAACCTGGTTTTGAACTTGGCCTTGAATTCACAGAGACAAACATTCAGACAGTTTCATAAAGCTGAGGTAGAAAGTGTGGCCTCTAGAGTTTTAGCAAGCTTTTCCTAGTGATCTAGTTTTGAACCAAGATGACCTAGTAATTAACTTGTCTGAGATTTTATTGAGGGTAATGTTCTGACCATGTTTCATTAAGATTGGGTTAAAATTGTGACCTCTAGGGTGGTTGACTAAAGATGACGATGAACACAGGGTGATCACAACAGCTCATCTTGAGCACTTTGAGCTCTGTTGAGCTAAAAATAACAAACTAGCATGTAAGAGTATAGGTGCTTTACACCTGTCATGCTAAAGAACCAGGAAGCTTCTTTGGAACTGGAGCATCTATTGTATGTAACACCATCCTCCCCCTACAAAATTACTAACATTCTTCTGGCGGTGTCACAAAAATGGGTTTATAAGCTTACACACACATGTCAGAAAGTACAACTTGAAAATGTACATAAAAAATTACCCAGGCTATAACTTGATTTGTTTTTGCTTTCTGAAAGTTACTCCTGAACTTAAAGACTTCTATACTCTAAAACTGACCTGTAGCAACCATTCCCTTGCACAATAAACTTAATTAACTTAATGGACAGTGCAAACATTAAAACTCATAAATACACAATAATAATTAGTCTACAACACTGTGAGAACAGAATGACATTTTAGCTAGGAAAATATACACCAATTTCTTTTCAATTTGATATTTAAAGTTTCTCATTTTTTGTTTAGACAATACTAGGTAAGTTGTGGGACTGATATTTTAACATAAACATTACGTGATCTTGTTTGACCTCTAACGTCAATTGTCAATGATATCTGTTTTTTCCCCTACACTTCATGACTGACATATTCACTTTAACCATGATTTATTTCATGTCTAACTTAGCTTCCTGTTCACACTATTATATTGAAAAGGTAGCCATTTTATATGGTGACTTTAGTGTATTTTGTATGTATGGCTGTATTCTTTTGCTTATACATATCATTGTCTTAATAATACCTTATAAGGTATTCCTGCCTAATATGGTATTATCAATATTATAGACATCAGATTCTATCAATTCAATAAGATTTTTAGTGAATTATTTAAAGGTTACTATGAAAGTTATCTGAAATTTTACAGGGTGAAAAAAGTCAAATTTATAAAATTCTGTTAAAACCACTGAAAAAAACAACAAGAGGGCCAAGATGGCCCTAGATCACTCCCCTGAGAAACACATCATAACACACCTCAACAGTGTAAACATGTTTGACCTAGTGATTTCATGGAAAAAAATAATCTGACCAAATATCATTAAAATTGGAGCAAAAAATCTTAAGTATAAATAAGTATTTTCTTTGATTTGACCTAGTGACCTAGTTTTAGATCCCAGATGACCCATATTCAAACTTGACCTAGATTTCATCAAGGCTATCATTGACCAAATTTCATGAAGATCAATTGAAAAATACAGCCTCTATCGCATACAAAAGGTTTTTCTTTGATTTGACCTAGTGACCTAGTTTTTGACCCCAGACTACCCATATTCGAACTTGACCTAGATTCTATCAAGGCAACCATTCTGACCAAATTTTATGAAAATCCAGTATAAAATGCAGCCACTATTGCATACACATGGTTTTTACTTGATTTGACCTAGTGACCTAGTTTTTAAACCCAGATGACCCATATTCGTACTTGACCTAGATTTCATCAAGGCTATCATTCTGACAAAATTTCATGAAGATCAGTTGAAAAATACAGCCTCTATCGCATACACAATGTTTTCTTTGATTTAACCTAGTGACCTACTTTTTGACCCAGATGACCCATATTCGAACTTTACCTAGATTTCATCAAGGCAATCATTCTGACCAAGTTTCATGAAGATTAATTGAAAAATACAGCCACTACCGCATACAGAAGGGTTTTCTTTGATTTGACCTAGTGACCTACTTTTTGACCCCAGATATAACTGAACTCAATGTAGATTTTGTCAAGGCAATCATTCTGACCAAATTTCATGAAGATCAATTGAAAAATACAGCCTCTATCGCATACAAAGGGGTTTTCTTTGATTTGACCTAGTGACCTACTTTTTGATCCAAGGTCACCCATATTCAAACTTGACCTAGATTTCATCAAGGTAATCATTCTGACCAAATTTCAGGAAGATCAATTGAAAAATATAGCCTCTATCGCATACAAAAAGTTTTTCTTTGATTTGACCTAGTGACCTAACTTTTGACCCCAGATGACCCATATTCAAACTTGACCTAGATTTCATCAATGCAATCATTCTGACCAAATTTCATGAACATCAATTGAAAAATACAGCCTTTATTGCATACACAAGGTTTTCCTTTGATTTGACTTAGTGACCTAGGATGCCGGACATCGAGTGATCAGAAAAAACTCACCTGAGCATTGCTCAGGTGAGCTAAAAAACGAAGTAAAAAGAAAATTTCCAAGTACATATATAACAACTGTGAAAACTAAATCTTACATGTTCATGTATGGTTGAAAATATTGCATCTGGACCCAATTTCCTGATTATTTTTTACGTAATTACTTGTTAAGTCTGTTATTTTAAAATCATGCTATTTACATGTATTAAGTTGTTGTTATTTAATGTTGATATTCTACTATAACAATGTATTTATAGTTAAATTATACTATGGTTAGTAGTATTTGTCTGTAGTACTTCTTTCAGTCACATAAATATGATATTTCTATTTAAGCTCGATATTAAAAACTTAAGTATTTGTTTGAATATATTTCTTATTTCTATACTTTGTTTTCTGTAAAATTCAAAACTGTTGTGTTCTGATGTCTGAAATAGTCATATACAATTCTGATATAGATAAAACAGTCAACAATGAAGATGCATAAAGGGCAAAACAAGCATTTTAAATAACAGTCTGAGCTAAGCAAATACTTAAGTTTTTTTTACATGACATTGAGGCCTGGTGTTCACTCTGTGAAATATTATAAGGATTTTACAAGTCTGTCTTGGTTGAGAAAACCGCTGTCATTAACAGGCAAATATGCAGCCTATCAAGTTAAAAGATATTGCAAAATGACAGATTTTGGTATTTCCTGGAATTATGAACATGCATGTTACTTTAGACAATAGGGCATTTCTCTATAGAATGACAGGGATCAGACATTTTGATACTTTCTCTGCTGGTTAGACAAGAATTTTTGACCTCATATTGAAACAAACAAATATACAGACAATATATGAACTTTAGGAAGAGTAATATTTATGAAATATTAAAGTATTTATTATTTTTATTAAAGTTTTTTTTTTTATTAATGTGTAGTATTAGCAATACTTATTTTGGAACTTTGTGTATATATATTAAAATTGTCAAGCCCGAGAGGGCCCAAAATTGGAAATAAAAGATAATTCTATTTTATTCTAAGAAACATGATGCTGATAAATAATTGTGTGATTGAAATATAGACTGTTTCAGTGTTGACTACCTAATGTAGGGATTGATTATACTTGTTAAATACACACTATATTATCATGTCCCCCCCCCCAGTGAAAAATGTTTACTTTTCCACTTACTATTGTTATAATGCAATGATATATCTGTGTTGTATGTTTACTCTATAATGATGATCCTTTGTCATCCATATACCATATTGTACTTTGGCAAGTCTTTGCTACTGTTTAGATACAATTTGGTTTCTTCATAATTTTATTTAAGAATGTGGCCGTAACAATTACAGTTACATCTTCTTTTTATTAAGTTCATTTTTTTTTTACTGTTGCTAAAATTTTTCTCTCTAAATTGACAGTACTTCTCCAAAAATGTTTAAATAGTGGGCAAGAGGTATGTAGTAGGCTTTCAAACCTACCATTCTCGTCTGGATTTTTGTCTGTAATGATTTGAAATGTTGATGCATCTTGGATCTATTTTTATTTCAAAGATACTAGCATGTCAAGTCTTATGCACATTCAGTCATTTTAAGACACTGGATTTTACTGGATCCCACATAAGATCCAATCTTACCCTTTTTTCCATGGTCTCTTTATTTACCAACAATGCTCGACACTCATGTTCAGATGCTAAACGTAACACAAATGCTATTACTTTTGTCAAAGTGGTTAGGCAGATAAGTTCTTACATATCAAGGGCTGAGAGATTGTATCTTGTTCTTTCTTTATATAGTTTTAATAGTTTCACTATAATAATAATAATAATTTAATAGTTTTTGTTTTAAAAATCACATCCTAAGGATTTTCTGAGGATTTCTTGCATGAGCTGTTTCAATATTGCAACATGAAAATATATACCCAGCACATTACAATCGTATATATATTACTTACTCAACAATTTTTTATGTAGATCGTCCAAGTCCCTAGTCAGACGTGTTTCTGTAGATAGTTTCTCTGTTGTCAGATTTTCTAATTGTTGTTCTAAATCAGCTAATTGTTTACTCAAGTCTTGTTCAGTCTGTGCTTTACTTTGTTCAGTTTCTGCTAACTTTGTCTGCAATATAAATATTGGAAATAATTATGCTATCAGCAATTTACATTACAAACAGTTGCTTTTAAGCAATGGAAAAGACTGCAAATTTTAAGACTGATTTAAACAAGGGTGTATATTTTAAAAAAAGTCCTAAGGTTTATATGTCAAACTTCAACTGCAGCTAAAAGAAGGGCAAAAATTCAAGTTGAAGGAACAAATAAATGAATGTTTTTAGGAAAGAAAAAAATGACACATTTTTTTTAAATACCGGTAAATGTTAATGTCTGAAGAGTTTAATGCTCAAATGTTTTTACAATTTTTACAACTGATGTAACTGAAAATCCACATGGCAAAGCCTTTACTTAGGGTAAGAATTTCGAAGATAAATGATTCATGGATTAATCTTACATTCAAATTTCAAACAAAGGGCAACAACAAATGCAAACAAAGTTGTGTAATTCCCCTCCTTTTAGTAAATATAGTTACCTTCAGTGTAGTTATTTGAGCCTGGAAATCTTGTTCCATATTTTGCTTGTCTCCCCTTAATGAGTCAAGGTCACTTTGTAATCCAGCAATCTGATTGGTCAATGACTCCTCAAGTCCAGTCTTCTCCTCCATTGTTTGTTCCAGCTACAAACAACATATACAGTTTTACAAGAATAACATTAGTTATACTGTTTTGTATCAGGACTTACATTTTGTACTGTGGTAAACAGTGCAATATTTTTCAAATCTAAGTCTACAGAACTTAATCAGGAATAAAGTCTTTATTTAAAAAAAATGACAATTTGAATTAGAAGCAAAAAATAATTCTTGTTCTGTGTCAGAAATGTTAGACTACATTGATATTTTGTTTTTCAACAACAGCTGAAAATTATTTTACATTTTCTATCCAAATTTTCTTATCATACAAACTTTTTTTGCTCGACCTCAGATAATTCGATCACTGCCCCTGGCTTGCTTTCATTTTTAGGTTCTGGGCAAGTCTCTGTATAATGTATATGGTTCTATGCCTAAAACTATTGATAACTTGAGCAGATTTTGCCAATCCCAATGAGTTTGCGCAAATAAAAGTTTAACTGTAGCTTACTAATTTATAAATTCCTAAACCTTGACGGATACTAAAAGCAACATTTCAAATTACCTGTGTTTCCAGGGACTGAACTCTTGGCCTACCTGTGTTTCCAGCAGGGACTGAACTCTTGACTTACCTGTGTTTCCAGGGACTGAACTCTTGACTTACCTGTGTTTCCAGGGACTGAACTCTTGACTTACCTGTGTTTCCAGAGACTGAACTCTTGACTTACCTGTGTTTCCAGGGACTGAACTCTTGACTGTGAAGACTGTAGTTCATTCTGTAATGTCTCCTCACTGCTCTGAACAGACTTCAGTTGTGTTTCTAGTTCCTAGAATACAATAAAATATTGTATATCCAAAGCACAAGAATAATGATCTTTTCCAAGAATATACAGTTCTACACTGACAGTATCTTTCGTCCAAATTTTAGAAAATCGTTTTAAATAGAAATGAATACATTCCCATTACAAATATAGAAGCTTCATTTGGTTGTATTACAGTAATTATAAAACATAATTATATTCTTGGAAAAAACGGAAGCTTTTCACAGTTTAATACAATGAAAATCTATTGAAGATGCTGCAAAAACTGTGGAAAAATATATAGAAAGTCTACTGAAAAATACAGCTGATCAAAAAACCTGAAAATAAATTACCTGTGCTTTCTGCCATCCTTCATAAAAATTGTCCAGCTCTGAAGCCTAGCAGTAAAAACAGAAATATCATGAACATACCTTTACAACTACAAGGTTGTCATGCTCTTTGATGTTATACACATTGGAAATGCACAATGGGGAAACACCATGCTACACACAGCATGCACATTCCATCACTAAATGCTAGTATTCATTTCCCAAGGGTCAAACTTGCAAAGCTTTTAGAGGAACTTCTTTGCCAGACTTTCAGCTTATATGTGTCATACTTAGATCTCATCTTGTACCTATCTAATTCCTTCAGTATCTCTACACTGTGTATTTTACACCTTACAATACCTTAGTTACAACTTGTACCTATGTGATACACTCTTTACCTCTACTTTATACCATTCCATATTTTCATTTCAACTTGTAACTCTTTTTAGTCCTTCTAAATCTCAACTTACCTTTTCTTTCAGCTGTAGCTGTTTTAACACTTATAGACCTCAACTTGTTTTTCTTTCAAGTGTACTTGCTGTATTCCTTCTAGATCTCTATTAACTTTGCCTTTATTTCAATTGTTTTGTTGTATTCCTTCTGGATGTCTAATAAATTTACCCCCTACTTCTTCAACTTCTACTAATTTAAAACGTTCAATATCCTTATTCTACTTATATTTGTAGCAGTTTTATTCCTTCTAGATCTACTGTATACCTTCTAGATCTACTGTATACCTTCTAGATCTACTGTGTTCCTTCTAGATCTACTGTGTACCTTCTAGATCTACTGTGTATTTTGTAATTTTAAAACACCCTGTACCTGTTTCTTTTTTTCAAGATCTGTATTTTTGGCAGTAGTTTGAGCCAACTGTTGCGTAACTTCGTCAGCAGAATTCTGTAAACTTTCTTGTATTACTTTTCTCTCTTCTTCCATGCGTACCATGTTTGCCTCATTATCCTGGTAACATATGCACAGGAAAACATGCTAGGAATTCATCATACACATGCACTGCAGTTAAGCATTTTGTAATTCTATCTTAGTTATAACAAACATGAATCATCACAGTTTAATTATTTCAAACGTTAAATTGTGTAGAAACATTTTTGTAAACATGCATTTCTTCTCAACTTTCTTTAAAAAAAATATGCTCAGCCATTCAATATCATACTCTTGTAATATTCAAAATATTTGAAGACTGCAAGACAAGCTTAATGTGCTGTTTTATTTCTTGTAAAGTTATCTTTAACAGATTGGGCAGAAATCATGATGGTTTAAGTTGAAAGGCTATATCACTTTGTTGGGTTTGAAGTGAAAACTTTCAGGCTTTTGATGATAGATCACTGGTTATGCCAAAATCTAATACCGTGATGTATGGCAATCGCAGCTTTTCGTGCACTGCTCCAAAGCTTTGGAACTCTCTTCCTGTCAAGATCAGGGAAGCTGACACGCTAGCTGCTTTCAAAAGCCTGCTCAAAACCCACTTCTTTGTACAATATTTTGTTAACTGACCGATACATTTATTTTTTTTTTATCTTGTTTTTTTTTTTTTTTTTCTAAATTATACTTGTTTTCATTCATGATTTTTGTTAATGTGGAATGCATTATCTTTGTATACGTATTTGTTTGTATTTTTGCAATTTATTCTGTAAAGCACTTTTGAACGTGTACAAGTGCATGAAAAGAGTGCTATATAAATGTGGTATAATAATAATAATAATAATAATAGAGGAAAACCTCAGGTGTCACTTCAGGCACTGTTATATGCCCAGATGGGCACCTGGGTAGAACACCCTCCCCTCCCTTACAGTCAGCTGGAGGCTCACAAAAAATCCTTAACAAAGTTTTAAACTTACAGCAGTAAGAGGCAAGTAGTTCAAAGTATGCAATTCCCACACCAATAAAACCCTTATTAAAACAAATAAAACTAATAATATCTAACATCCGAAACATATGATAACAACAAAAGCCTTTTTTTACTTTACTTATTTGTATCTGTCTTGTCTTACATATTTATGTATTCATGTCACGTAAACTTTGTTTTCACTTAAATTACCATGCACTTGTGTACTGGTAAATCTAGCAAACATGCATTCAAAAAATAACACAAAATTTCAGACATGTCAAAGTCTATTCAAATCAACATGAGAACATAAAAACACACATACTACAAAAACATTAAAAATATTTATTAAATGAGAAACAGAAAAGATTTAAACATTCCATTCATTTAACATATAACATTTAAAATATAAACAAATACTAACCCTTTCCTATAAAATAAAATTCTCAAATTTCTCAAAAAAAAATATCAGAAGTGTAAGAAGTGTAGCATGCATTTTTTTCAATACACAAAGAAAGTTTATTAGTTACAAAAAATATTTTTCAGCTAATGGTAACATTTCCTTTGTTCCTGGATTTCTAACCAGACAAAACTCATTTCATTGCAAGAAAATGACAACTTTCTTACATGAAACAAAGTGACGGGTAGCCATAACATAATGACATGGTCATGGAGTTAACATAACAAGTTTCTTATTGATTTAGTTACTTAGGTCAGACACAATAACCAAAACAAAATAATTCTATATATATATAAAGCTATTCCTGCGAGTCATGAACCAAAAAACAGAAGAATGTACAAAAAAACACTAGAACGTATTTTGAAATATGTACTATCTTGTAATTCTGGATCACATACTTACTTATAAAGTTATCATTTCTTTAAATCTATGAATTTCAAATATTAAAGCTATTAATAAAAAGATATGTTTATGTTTGCTGGGACTCAATTTTGTGATATGACACAATAACAAAATCCACAAAATAAGTCCCTCACAAATACTAAAGATTTCACAGTATGAAAACTTTAAGTCCAAAAATAAAGACCCTGTAAACAAACTAAATTACCTTTATAATTTGTTCTTTCTCCTCCAATGTCTTTTTATCAGTCGCATTCTGTTTAGTTACTTCACCATGCTGAAAATGTACGAACACTAAATTACAATCATTTCTCATAGAAATATTTCTTATTAACAGGTTCAACTTCTTACTAGCTTGCTACCAACATGGATTCTCCATCTATCCACGAAACAATGCACACTATCCACTCCCACTTCCACCCACATTTACCCTCTAATCCCCCACTATCAAATGACACCTTCCTCTCCCTCCTATATACAACATTACTCTACCAATCATATTTCAGACACCCTCCCCCACTCACATCCGCCCCTCCCCATTCTACATTACAAACAAAACCCGACACCTCCCCAAACTTCTATTATGTTAAATATGCAAGAGCTGTCATAGGACAGCAATGCTGTACTATTCAAAGACTTATCATCAAAAAAGTTAAAATAATTAAAATACAAAGACAGTCAACATTCTGAGACAAAGAACTTTCCCATCTAATATTTCTAAATAAGGTAACAGATTTCACCAAAATACTGCCCAAGTTCAGAAAGTGACATAACTTTGTGAAATAGCAAAAAAAGTTTTTATACCAGTTAAGTACATGTCACAACTTTACAATGAACAAGGCAGTCTGAAAGACAGCTAAATCTCCCGCCACTGCAAACAAACCTTAGCTGTGACCTTGACCTTGAATTGACATGGCTGACTCATGAATTCTGCACAACGTCTTGTTGAGGTGATCATTTGACCCAAGTTTCATGAAAATCCTTAAAGGGGTTTAGGAGATACAGAGCTCAAACATTTGACCTTGAGTTGTGACCTTGACCTCGAGTTGACATGGCTGACTCATGAGTTCTTGATAAGGTGATCATTTGACCCAAGTTTGATGAAAATCCTTCAACAGGTTTAGGAGATACAGAGTGGACACAAAATGGAAGGCTCAAACCTTTGACCCTAAGTTGTGACCTTGACCTTGAGCTGGCATGGCTGACTCATGAGTTCTGCACATCATCTTGATGAGGTGATCATTTGACCCAAGTTTTATAAAATTCCTTCAAAGGGTTTAGGAGATATAGAGCGGACACAAAATGGAAGGCTAAAACCTTTGACCTTGAGTTGTGACCTTGACCTTGAGCCAGAATGGTTGACTCATGAGTTCTGCACATGGCCTTGATGAAGTGATCATTTGACCCAAGTTTCATATGAATCCTTCAAGGGAATTAGGAGATACAGAGCAGACACAATGTGGAAGGCTCAAACCTTTGACCTTCAGTTGTGACCTTGACCTTGAGCCGGCATGGCTGACTCATAAGTTCTGCACATCGCCTTGATGAGGTGATCATTTGACTCAAGTTTGATGAAAATCCTTCAAGGGGTTTAGGAGATATAGAGCGGACATAAAATGGAAGGCTCAAACCTTTCACCTTAAGTTGTGACCTTGACCTTGAGCCGCCATGGCTGACTCATGGGTTCTGCATATCGTCTTGATGAGGTGATCATTTGACCCAAGTTTGATAAAATTCCTTCAAGGGGTTTAGGAGATATAGAGCGGACACAAAATGGAAGGCTCAAACCTTTCACCCTAAGTTGTGACCTTGACCTTGAGCCGGCATGGCTGACTCATGGGTTCTGCATATCGTCTAGATGAGGTGATCATTTGACCCAAGTTTGATAAAATTCATTCAAGGGGTTTAGGAGATGTAGAGCGGACACAAAATGGAAGGCTCAAACCTTTGACCTTAAGTTGTGACCTTGACCTTGAGCTGATAAGGCTGACTTATAGGTTCTGCACATCGTCATGATGAGGTGATCATTTGACCCAAGTTTCATGAAAATCCTTCAAGAGATTTAGAAGATATGGAGCGGACATGAAAGTGTTACGGACAGACAGACGGAAGTTCCTACAGATGGACCTTTATTGGGTATTTCTTTTGTTAAAAAGTACCCAATATGCTACAAAAAGTACCCAATAAACACTACAGAATGAATAAAATTTACCGTTACCTATTGTTCTCTATACCCAACAAATGTTCATTCGTGGGCTCGGACAGACGGACGGACGGAGACCATTCCTATAACCTCCCACCAGTTGTGGCGGGGGATTAACAGAAGTGTAAAGTTCAATCCATTCCCACAGCTGGTTACTAAGAGACCTACTTACATACAAAAAACCTGGAAGTAACCAAACTGGGATGCAACAGATGGGTGAATGCAACAGTTCTACCTATTCTTCAAATAGTAAAGCTAACAGTATAAAAATAATTTTTAAGGTGATGTCAATCTACTTTTAAAAGAAGAGGGGGAAGGCGGAGGGAGAGAGTGTGATTTTTGTCTGTATTACAGATACTGCTAGAAGCTTAAAGATTTGTAACTTAGAAAACTAGTAAACTGTTAAAAAAGTCAAGCCTTAAGATATACATTTCACAACCAAACACTTACTACAGAGGGAAACGTCTATAATTGTCGAATACATACTTTTTAAATTTCAGGAAAAACATAATTCAAACCTGGAGACATCATCTATCATGTTGTGAAAACATCTGAAGATATTTCATCGAGTTATCATACTGTAATCTTTGAATTAGCTCAACGTTATGTTTGTTTTGTTGGGTTTAACATCACATTGATACAATTTTAATTTAAAGATGTATAGCAACTGTCTGGCTTTTCATGCTGAATATACCATAATTTCAGGCTCAGGTGAGCACCAGATTAGAACCACCAATCTTCCACAAACCAGCTTGATGGCTGCCTCACATGAAAGAATTCTACATACCAAGCAAGGTTTCAAACCCACAGCAGTAAGCTCAGTTGTTAACATATAGAATATAACTGTATGTACCTGTCGGAGAAGAGAAACATGTTCATCTCGGAGTTTCTGGTAAACATCTTTCATTTTCTTGAATTTTTCTTCATTTGCTTTACTATGTTCTGTAAAAAAAAATTCAGAGCCTTAGCAATATTACCTCGAGCTCGAACTTCTATTTGTCAGTTAAACACTTTCATGTAAAGTTGGATTCATATGTCTAACAAAGTTAATTTAATACATGTTAGTCAAATGTGTAACTTTGTTAGAATGAGTTATATTAAACTGAATAAATTTTGTTGGGCCAGGCACAGAATTTCAAGGGGACATAAATTTTGGATTTCAAAGGTAAGATAAATGGGACCATAAATTCAACCTAATTTTTCTCCACTGAAAGTTTATGATTTAACAGAATTATAATTCCACTGTGGTTATGTTTCACTTTCTATTTTTAGTGTAAAGTCCATAGCACATCTGACCATTATAAGTCAATATCGCACTTGACCACTTAAGCTCACATCACACTAGAACATCATGATTAGTAATTAATATGTATAGTGACCTGAAGTGATACATACAAACATAACAACAAGAAAATAAAATACATTTATTCTATCTATTTTTCTCTTCCAACCAGCAATTAACATTTGTACCATGTGACTGTCCAACGTATTTCTATACTGGATACAATACAAAATGTATATTCCATACTGGACGATGCAATAACTTTGATTTGAAACTCCATTCCAGCTACATGATAGAAGGTTCTGACCAGTAAATGTATCCACATGAATATCAACGGCTGACATGACCTTTCAGCAAACTTAATGAGAAAAATAAGCATGATCATTTAACAACGTTCTGTACAATACAGGATTGTCCGTTTTGTGTTTTCAAGTGGGTTCTCATTCAAATACATCACCATATTGTGCAGAACAATGTTACATAACCTAACAGTGTTTCTTCATAAAACTATAAACTTACTTTCTGCCTCAGTGAGTTTGACTGCAGCTCCCATATGAACTTTCGCCTTGCTCAGCTCAGCTTTGAGATTATCATTGTCCTGTAAGGCTTTGTCAGCTGACAACCGCAGCTCTGACAATATCTTTTCTAGCTTTGAGATTTCATCCCGCAAGGATTGTATGATTCTTTGGTCCTGTAAAACAACAGATAACAGTGATATTACATCATTGTAGTTTAATACCATTTCAAACACTTTTATGATACTGTTTACAAGTATTTTTTCATATTTGATGTTTCTGCAATTCAAAAAAGAAGGTTACAAGTTGGGAACTATAATAAAAACAAGGTAAGATCAAGTTCAGTTATGTGATGTGCACTATGCGGGTCCTATATACTGTGAAATCATCAATATTCGTGGGGGACTAATTTTCGTGGATTCCGTGGTTGAGTCAATCCACGAAATTTAATCCCAACGAAGAAGTAAAATTCCCATTCATTTTATGTTCAAAAGTTGAAATCCACGAATTCATATCCCCATGAAATTGCCGTTTTGACCAAAACCACGAAATTTCATGCCCACAAAATTAAATGATTTTACAGTAGGTCAAGATCAGATCACACACAAATCTGACTTAAACAAGGACAGGTCAATCTAGTTACTTTAGAAACTTTCGTACCAGTAACCCTTAAACATGACTTTAATCAATAAGCAGAAATTATCAAAATTGAAAATGTAGAAAACTTAAGAGAAGAAACATAGAAAAGATTTACAGAAGAAAGATGCAGGGAAAGAAAATACAATACCTCTGATTTTACCCGCTCTAACTCTGCTCTCAGTTGCTGGATTTCTTTAGTTAATCTCTCTATTAGTAAATCTCTGCAAGTTAAAACAGGCAGTATTACACCAACACCAGTGGAATGGAAGAAGTTTTTTGCAAACTATAGATAACTAGAAATGTGCTCTGTGGAACAAGGATCCCCACCCCCAATATAACGTAAATACACTAAAGTATGTGTCCTGTGTCTTGCTATGGAAGACATGTCAAATCTCACCATGCATGATGAAGATATAGGCCGGACAAGAGAAATTATTTGAAATATTTGACCTCATCTTACTATGTGTAATGTTTGTGCCAAGTTACCTGAATATCTGTCAAATAAGAAAAAGTAATTACAGCATTTTTTAAGAAACAGATTTTTATATTTAAAGATATTTTAATAAAAATTCTAGGATGCATTTAGTGATTAATTCTACATATACCATGCAGTTTTTTTTTATTTTGTTATAACATATGATTCTATCAAGATGAAAAATTAGTAAATGTTATAAATATGTAATAAACAATGAATGATTTTTAATTTCATTTTTTTCAAAAGGTTATTCTGGCATGTAAAATACAAAGTTATGGAAAGAAATAGAGCGATAAATGTAGCATTGTTGATATATAAATAAACAAGAGCACCGCCTTGCGGGTGCAGATGCTCATCTGATTTTTTTTCTCTGTATAATAGAAATACTGTCCTTTTATGATATTTTCTAAGTCCAAATGGGGCCATAATTCTTGCAAAAAGCAGGATGGAGTTTTGTTTCTTCCTGTACAGAATCAGTTTTTGATGACGAACAAGTGTTGCAAGTTTTAAAGCAATACCTTTGATAGTTTAGGAGAAAACCTGACCTAAATACAAAACTTAACCAAGAAATCTGATTTTCTAAGTCCAAAAGGGGCCATAATTCTTGCAAAAAGCAATGTAGAGTTACAGTACTTGCTGTGCACAGTCAGCTTTTAATGGCAAATAACTGCTCCAAGTTTTAAAGCAATAGCTTTGACTGTTAAGGAGAGAAGTTGAGATAAACACAAAACTTAACCAAGAAATCTGATATTTTCTAAGTCCAAAAGGGGCCATAATTCTTGCAAAAAGCAGGATGGAGTTATGTTTCTTGTTGACACAGTCAGCTGTTTATGGTGAACAAGTGCTGCAAGTTTTAAAGCAATAGCTTTGATAGTTTCAAAGAAAAGCTGGCCTAAACATAAAACATAACCAGGCAATGCCGACACAGACGCCGACGTGGATCAAGTAATGACAATAACTCATCTTTTTTTCTTTTTTTTTTTTCAAAAAATCAGATGAGCTAAAAAAATGTATATAATTATGGTAAACAGTGAAAATTTATTGTTTTAAGAAGTTTTGATAGCTTAAATAATTCATGAAGAAATCACTTTAGAAAACTAGAGCTGCTTTTGAGAAAACCTCACGTCTCCCACGACTGCCTAATCATCTAAATAGTAAGTCAGTCTTCATATACTGTTTACTCACTACAAATATACCTTTGAATAGTAAAAAGGCTGATTTTGAGTAATTCAAGGGTCATAATTCCAGTGCCTGTGGCGATTTGGCTAGTTAAAGAACTTGGCCGAGGAGTTATGGTCAAAAACATTCTGGTTCAAGTTTGGTAAAGATCGGATGAGAAATGTATGACTTACAGCACGGACAAGAGGGCCATGAAGGCCCTGTATCGCTCACCTGACCTATTGACCTAAAGATCATCAAGATTAACATTCTAAGTGTCATGAAGATACAGTCATAAATGTGACCTCTAGAGTGTTAACAAGCTTTTCCTTTGATTTGACCTAGATTTTGACCCCACCTGACCCAGATTTGAACTTGACCTATAGATCATCAAGATCAACATTCTGACCAAGTTTCATTAAGATATGGTCATAAATGTGGCCTCTCCAGTGTTAACAAGCTTTTCCTTTGATTTGACCTGGTGACCTAGTTTTTGACCCCAGATGACCCAATATCGAACTCGTCCAAGATTTTATTGAGGGTATCATTCTGACTAAGTTTCATTAAGATTGGGCAAAAATTGTGACCTCTAGAGTGTTAACAAGTCTTTCCTTTGATTTGACCTGGTGACCTAGTTTTTGAACCCAGATGACCCAATATCGAACTCGTCCAAGATTTTATTGAGAGTAACATTCTGACCTAGTTTCACTAAGATTGGGCCAAAATTGTGACCTCTAAAGTGTTAACAAGCTTTTCCTTTGATTTGACCTGGTGACCTAGTTTTGACCCCAGAAGACCCAATATCAAACTCGTCCAAGATTTTATTGAGAGTAACATTCTGACAAAGTTTCATTAAGATTGGGCCAAAATTGTGACCTCTAGAGTGTTAACCGTTAAATTGCTGACGACGGACGACCGACAGACAACGGACGGACGACTGACAGACGACGGACACAGGGCGATCACAAAAGCTCACTTTTGAGCACTTTGTGCTCAGGTAAGCTAAAAAGGCCGATTTTCAGTAACTCATGGGCTATAATTCCAAAGTGCCTGGGCCGATTTGGCTAGTTATCAAACCTGGCTGAGGACTTATGGTCAAACACATTTTGTTAAAGTTTGGTGAAGATCGGATGAGAAATCTTCAATTTAAGAGTGTGGAAAAGATTTGTGCCAGACACACACAGACAGGAGGAAATCAATATGTCTCCCACACCACTGTGTGATGGGAGACATAATTAGAAATCACAACTTAGTCAATTAAATTTTTTAAAATATTTCAGTGCTACTCTCCCACAGACATGTTCATTTCCACAAAGTCTGGCACAGAATGTATGATAACAAAGAAAGTGAAAATAAGAGTTAGACGTTGGTAAAAAAGCAAGAAGAGCGTTGATTTTCTCCACTATTTCAAAAGCATTACAATGGTTTACTCACTTACGCACAAATTCTTTGGTACTTTTGTTTGAAATCTTGCAAATTCAAAAGTCATTAAGTTTGTACAACTATCTATTTTCACAACACCCATATTTTATTCATTTTGATAGAAAAAATTCAAATTAAAGGCTTGAACAGTCACTTTAACTAGCATCATTTTGAAATGGTTTAATTCACATACCAGTAAATATTCAGCTATAAAACAATATATTGTACAAAACAAAACTGTGATTTAATGGATATAAATGCTTAATGCAGTGATAAAAAGCTGCTGAAAAGAGATTGTTCAGTGCCCTTTCTTTAAGATATAATTTGGCAATCTAATCATGTACAACACAATTGTGTAGATGAAAAAACCCCCCTCTCTTCTGATGTATAAAACATTAATTGAATTTATAAATATTCATAATACACTCGAAACCCGTTATAATGCCACTCGATATACCGCGGTATTCGTTATAATGCAGTATGCTCTTGGCTGCCATTTCCGTAATCATCACATTCAGTACATCGGAATTAACGTAACGACGGTGATTTAACAATCTTTTTTATCCATTCCCTACATGAATTCCAAATTATTTTTTTTAAGACTGTCCGCGTTATCTCTCTTTTAGTTACATAAACCCCCATTGCAATAGTGTTGCACATGAAATTTTCATGACCGTGCGCTTCTCACACAGCGTTATGTTTACTTCCGGGATACACAATTCCAACTTTCTTTTAGAATCACGACGAAATGAGAAGCTGACATAGCGTTACAATTCTTTTAATGTATTTTTCAGTAGCATTTAAGGTAAATAAATGTCCCGTTTATATGATTAGAATTTCTTATGTAACATAAAACAGCATTCAAAAATATGTCTAATACATTACTGGTGGGTGGGGTATTGCCTATACCGCTGATACGGCCAACCCGCATTATAAATTTAACCCCGCTAGATCCGCGGGTCTCAAACCTTGGACCCAAACGACAGCATTATAATGGGATCCCAGTGTATTTAAGATAATATGCAAGCTACATTACTTAGTGAACACTCTGCATAAAACCTGCACTCTTAGTAGAACAATCTACCAATATACAACTGGGACCAGTGTGCTTTGAAACATACAATGATGAACATATACATATCTGACTGGAATACACAGGGGATGGTAGGTATATACACTACAGTACATTGAGGTCACTAAGTATTCTATTATTATATAACTAAAATAGCCTCAAATCAAACATCTTTCTACATTACTTTCTACATACATATATCTGTATAATACAACAAAATATTGCATAAAAATGACTAAAATAATATCATACTGAGCAAAATATAAACTGTGGTATTAATTACTATCTATCAAGCATGCAAGAACGACTCCACTATTTTATAAGAATTATTCTAATATGCTTGTCTCTGTTAAAACACTCTCACGATAGAATGACGTCACCTTAACGTGCGGTGACGTCAAAGTTTTTGTTGCGACCAAGAAAGAGGGCTTCTATATTTTATATACTGTTCTAGATTAAGGGCATATTAGAATCGAAATAATTACTAGCAAAGCCGTGTTTTAACACTATTTATACACTCGGGTAGTAGTATGTCGTACAAATAATTTCACTCGGGCTGCGCCCTCATGAAATTCTTACGCCCAACATATAACCGCCCATCATGCATAAATAGTGTTAAAACACTCTTTTGCTAAATTATTTCTTAAAGAATGAAATTTTGTAAAGACAACTACAGTGGTTTATTAACTAACCTTTCATCAATTTCTGGTGGTCCTCCATTAAAGTTAAAATTTTCATTCTGATTTCCAAATGCAGCATCAAATTTGTCCTCCTTTATAAAAAAAAAGAACAAAACAGTAAAACGTTACTCTATTACTTTTTGTTTGAACTAAAGCTATCATTTAAGGCAAAATATACTCCCAGATGCTGTTTTGGTACAGGAAAAGTATAATGTTGTGATCATGACATCTGACAGTCAAGTGTGATCTTGACCTTAAACCTAAAGACCTGGGTTGTGCACTTGCATGTAGTCTTCTTGACACAATCGATGCTAGACTTATGAAAATCCTTGCAATGGTTATCAAGATATGGAGTGGACACAAATTTAACATAATTGATCATTGAGGTGAACTTTGACTAAGTGCCACAGGTCATGGCAGGTCATGGGCTCTATATCCCATCTTGATGACATAAAGAAGTGATGCTAGTTTTATAAGAATCTTCAAAGCGACTCAGACCATATAGTGTGGAGTAATAGTTAAGCTATTTAACCCTGGATCAAGTGCATCCTGGTTTTGCACTCTGCACACCCAGTTGCCTTGATGAGGTTAACAAATTGTGATAGTTTTAAGAAAATATTCCCAGTAGTTAAGATGACATCGAGTGGACACAACAGATCAACAGACAAACTGCTTGACAGTTCTAATGCACATGTGTAACTGCAACGTAGCCCCCATATAATTTGTATTTGAGGATATAATTAATCCCCAACCATTATTTCTGACTTGATGGTACTTTTAATGTTATGTCAAATGCAAACTGAAAGTAAACTTTTCATATTGATTTCAGTCTCTAACAGAATAGATAAGAAAGCAACTAAACTGTAAAAAGCTTACTGAAGTATCAATAAGGTCTGCAACTACTTCTGGTTCCGGAGTGATGGAATCACGTTCTGGTTCTGGTTCCGGTTCATTGGGCACTACAGCTACTGGCTTCACATGTTTGTTAAATTCTGACTGAATGAGGAAATTAGGAGGCTCCTGTGTGAAACAAAAGATAAAAAGACTGTTAGTTTCAATCAATTACTTATTCTAAACTGCAGAGGCTGCTAGAACCTGCAGTATTCTGACTTTAAAGCTTCAAACTCAGAACAGCTGGGACTTGTGCAGGTTCGAACCTCCTACCTGAAGCAATATCATATAACCACACCAATCTATAATATATCACTAAAGAATGCAAATACTGTGTACCATTTAAAATGTTGGCATGTTATCAAAGATTTTGAATTATCAGTATCTTCAATATGCTGAGATAACTTTATCATGTATTCTAACACAACCCGGTCCATTTTCCTATTAAACAAAGAAGGTTGTAAATTGTTTGTTATTACACAACAATTCATTTTTCTAATGTCAGAATTATTATGTCAGTGTTTAATGGCATAGCTGCACGCTGGGAAAGAAACCAACAAAAGACAGGCAAATATTTGATAGAAGTCATCAAGGCTGTTCTTAAAAATCCTTGGTAATGTGTCTGAATTGAAATTATATATCTCATTAAGTGATTTGTTCTTGAACAAAATCATTGTCGTTCAGATGCGTATTATTATATCACGTCCTTGTGATATAATTCCTTTGCATCTGAACTCGAAACAATGATTTTATTCAAAGACAAATCACAAAATGAGATATATTATTTATTATTTCTTAAATAAAGCAAGACAACTGTACTTTAAAATCTATGATACCAAAACTAGATTTTACAGAAAAGATCAATCAATTTAGTATATCTTGAAATAAAGGCAAGGTGACCACATTCTGCTAAGATAATCATGAAATTGGTAAAAAAAGGTACTCTTACAAGATTTCACAAAGCAGATTACTTACATCTGGCAATAAAGGTACTGTGACTAGATTTTTAAAATACTGAAGATTACTGCTTTGGAAATAGAATTCCTTTAATCTGAAATAAAAAGGCAAAAATTTTCAGTTCCACATATTCTACATTCATATACAGAATTTGTTTTCATCGGGATATGATACCTACAGGTCAAACTTCAGTGAAAAGGTCAAAATGGCAGTGAACATTCTTTGGGCAAAACTTCATCGGATCAACCAATTATAGGTGGTGATGTAATTCAGTGCAATCATGTTGGTTAGAACTGAAGGTTCGAGGTTCAAATTCTGGCCACTCCCATTGCGGTGTGTCCTTTGCAAATGTATTATGACTGCCTCAGTTGACCCTGTTGTAAATCATGGGTAGCAGGAATGTGCTCAGGTAATGCAAAACTCGTTTTGATGTTATGGTAGTTCAAAATCTCTATAAGTTTCTGGTATATAAAATGTAACTTTATCTTTAATAACTGCATAGACATGTTCAATATAATGTGACTAAATCTTTACAATAGTATAGGGGACTATAACCCACTTACTTTTTATATTGTGATAGGAACCTATCTCTGTGGCCAGACAGAGTATCAGGTGGGAGACCTGTAATACAAAACAAACATTCTCAATTTCTTTTTCAATAATACACATAAATTACATGTATCATGCCTACCACTGAAACACTACAAAACATGCATTACTTTTAGGTTTAATGCAGCTTTTTAACTGCTCATAGCTCCTTTAGTTCTCTGCAACAAGATTCCCACATGAATCAAATGACTTCAGACATGCCATTTTCTATTATATTATCACAATTAAAAAAACCTTTAACTCTCCAACTGATGGATAATTCAAAACACAACATGCCTACAAAAAAAAGTTAAAACTACCAATTCTATAAATCTACATGTCAAAATCTAAATACAAAACTTTCAAATGTAATAAAAGGCAAACAAATCATCTGAAATTGAGACAAGTCTTGAAAACTTCCATACCTTTTACAGTCATTTTCTAATCTGTTTTACAGATACAAATGTCAGAAATCAATATTAAAGAACAGAAATGCAAGATAGTTCAATAATAAACATTTGAGACTGAGATACAGAACAACATATAACAATTCAACTATGTGCTGGTGAACCTGTGTTGTGTAGCCATTCTCAAGTCAGAGCTATGACTACCGACTGGTGACAGACATTATCAAAGTGGTAACAATGGAATAGAACGTTTCCTATGTGCATGATACTTATGTTTTTAGTAAACATAAATTTTCTTCTTTTTTTTTTTTGATAGGCTGAAAAACTTTGAGTATTTGAAAGCCAGCCAGTAAAAGAACAGATAATTTTCATCTAATCATGTAAAATAATGCTTTTATCAAATAATGATCCTCTTTATAGGAACAACTGGAACTGTGAAAGAAAATCCTTAGTATTATTGAACAAGAGCTGTCTCCATAGGATGACACATGCCCCCGATGGCACTTTAAATGAATAGTTATGGCCCATGTTAGAGTTTAGGACCTTTGACCTACAGAGCTGGGTCTTGCGCGCGACACGTCGTCTTACTGTGTCACACATTCATGCGTAGTTATTTTAAAATCCATGCATGAATGACAAAAATATGGACCGGACACGCCCATCAATGCACTATCATGAAAAATGACCTTTAACGTCTAAGTGTGACCTTGACCTTTGAGCTACGGACCTGGGTCTTGCGCGTGACACGTCGTCTTACTGTGGTACACATTCATGCCAAGTTATTTGAAAATCCATCCATCGACGACAAAGATATGGACCGGACACGCCCATCAATGCACTATCCTTTAATGTCTAAGTGTGACCTTGACCTTTGAGCTACGGACCTGGGTCTTGCGCCCGACACGTCGTCTTACTGTGGTACACATTCATGCCAAGTTATTTGAAAATCCATCCATCGATGACAAAGATATGGACCGGACACGCCTATCAATGCACTATCATTTAATGTCTAAGTGTGACCTTGACCTTTGAGCTACGGACCTGGGTATTGCGCGCGACATGTCGTCTTACTGTGGTACATATTCATGCCAAGTTATTTGAAAATCCATCCATCGATGACAAAGATATGGACCGAACACGAAAAATGCGGACAGACCGACAGACAGACGGTTCAAAAACTATATGCCTCCCTTCGGGGGCATAAAAGAAGTATATAGAGTCTATATGCTTTTCACATTTTTTTTTTCAAATACTTAGTTAAAACTGATACATTAATTTTTACTTTGGAGGTGTGGTGTGCAGTTTTCATAATTTGACCAACCTGGCCTAAGCGGACCATGTACTAATATCACATGAAATGTATGATTTAATGTCATATCCCACTTTTCTTTTTGTATGTTACTCATCTTTACCACAGACAAGGAAGAAGATTCAAGTTTAATGACGATATCTTTAACATAAAGATTTGTCACATGTTTTCATAACCCAACAGTTTTATAGACTACCATATCGAGATCAATACCAACAAAACAACCTCTGTCTGCTTCTTTTAACTGATTTAGTAACGTAAGTAACATAAGTTGAAATACACTTTAAGTAAAACAGTAAACCCATGTACATGCATACCGTATTAAGCCGAACTTATTGCAACATGCAAGAGATACATGCCTATAAATAGCTGAATACTATAATCAAAAACCGAAGAAAGCACCTGCATGTCTTTAAATAAAAAAAAAGCATCTAGATCCCTATATTCAGCCAGTATTACTCCAGGAAAGTTTTTTCATTTAAAAAAATAAACAAACAGGAGCTGTCAGAGAAGACAGTATGCAGTGTGCCTGACTACTTCGATGCTGTACAGTGAAATAAGGAATATTTCTGGAATCTATAGCTACCACTGAAGTCAATGATACCCTACAATACTGCTTTATCAAAGGAAACAATACATTTCATGTACAAAGTTTCAGAACTGACAACAAAAATTCAAATAAGAGCTGTTTGTAAACATGCATGCCCCCTTGAAGGCTTGTCCCATGTTCAGTTTCGAGATCACTATGACCTTGACCTGTGACCCACTGATCCCCAACAAAATAGAGGTCATCTGCTAACCACAGGCAAGTTGACTGTAAGCCAAAGCTCTCCTTGGTTGAAGGCAGTAGGCCAATGATTCTCAAGTTACTGAGCAGAAATTATTTTCAGTCCCAATATCACTGCGGCTTTGACCTCTGACATACTAACCCCAAAAACAATGGGGACATCTACTGACCAACATGCATGCCCCCTTGAAGGCCTGTCCCATGTTCAGTTTCGAGATCAGTATGACCTTGACCTGTGACCCACTGATCCCCAACAAAATAGAGGTCATCTGCTAACCACAGGCAAGTATCCTACGAGGATTGTTGACTGTAAGCCAAAGCTCTCCTTGGTTGAAGGCAGTAGGCCAATGATTCTCAAGTTACTGAGCAGAAATTATTTTCAGTCCCAATATCACTGCGGCTTTGACCTCTGACATACTAACCCCCAAAACAATGGGGACATCTACTGACCACAGAATATCATCCGATGAAGTTTGACAACAGTAGCCCAGTATTCTTTACTTTTTGGCTGAAATTACTTCCAGACTCAATGCTACTGTGACTTTGACCTTTGACCTACAGTAAAACACCGCTCGCTCGAGGTCGCAAGGGGATGAGCAAAATGCTCGAGTTATCCATGGTTTCGAGTGACCCAAACATTGACCAACATATGAAGAAAACTGAAGTTTGTTTTACGGTCATCGGGACCGTTTGCTGAGTAAACGGTGATGCGTAATAATAACATACTTGTGACATTTTCGAAAACAAACGTATTACAAACGTTATCTATTGATAGACGTTTCAATATGTAATTTGTAAATGGCACATGCGAAGAAACAACTAAGATATTTTTTAAAATTTTTATTCATCAACAAGTGCATATCATAATTATCGTCTCAATTTTATGAAACGGCTATATTATTTCCTTCATTTGCATGCAAACAACCGCTGATTAAATTACTAAGATTTCGATCCGCAGAAAAGATGATTTAAGTTATCAGTAATTGATCGATATTTGATCAATAAAACTTTTCTTTAAGCTTTTAACAATAATTAATCTCATCATAATATCAAATATATCGACAAACAAACATTTATTAATAAGATAGTCTGGGAATAGACTACTACGCAATTCTCACGGTGTGTGAAAATGTTTAATTAACCGATACATTCTGACCGCCGAAGGTGTGAAAAATTTTGACACCTCTGCTCGAGTTAGCCAGAAACAACAAAGAGTAAATTAATACACAGGGACCAGGTGTCATGCTCGAGCGATCGAGTTATCGGTGCTCGACCCAGCCATGGTAATATCACATAGAAAATAGAAGGAAATCGGCCGGGACCACATGAATTGCTCGAGCGAGCCAGGGTGCTCGAGTCATCGATGCTCGAGCGAGCGGTGTTTCACTGTACTTACCCCAAAATAATAGGGGTCATCTATAGACCACAAGCAAATATCCTATGAAGTCAGATGACTGTTGGTAAAAACATTCTTTAGTTATCTGGCAAAAACCTTTTTAACCTCTAGCTTACTGTGTCCCTGACTGCTGATGTCCAAAAATAATAAAATTCATCAACTGACCACAGGCAGTCAATTTTTTAAGTTTGGTGACTGTACGCAACACAGTTCTTTAGTTATTGAGATTTTTTATGTTGAGGATGTTGGACAACTTTTTAAAGTTTGAAACAAATCCATTCAGTAATAACAAAAATAAGAAGAACTGCATCAAAACTTTTAACCAGGCTCTGGAAGTAGATTTTGACACTTACGCAAGGGTAAGCAGGACAGCTTTTCATATACTTTACATACAGAAGTAAAAATAAAGTTCCAAAATATCCTGAAACCCAGTGTGCATTAACAGAGGATGTTACTTCTGTTACAAATGAGAAGTTGAGATTCCAGTATAAGTACATTCAAGGCTAGAATATTCCTATTCACAGTAATAAGCACTTGCTACACTGTACACTTTCCATCCATACATAAGGTCTTAAATGTCAGGCATGTGTTTTTCAAGTGCTTTCTAATAATGTCTCTTATAGTTATTTTCTACATTCTGACATTTAAGAAATGTATTAGACTGAAATAAAATCCTATAAGAACTAGTTAACTTTCATTAACCCTTATCATGCTGGACACAATTGATTCTGCCTTTGCGACCAGTGCAGATCATGATCAACCTGCACACCATGCAGTCTGATCAAGATCTGCACTGTTTGCCATTCTGTCAGTATCTTTTTGGTAAGCACCCCTTTTAACAGTCAATGGTACTGTCCAAATTGAAAGATGGACAAGTTCATTGTAGAAATTTAGCATGGTAATGGCTTAACTGAAATCTCAACCTCTCTATGGTGTCCTACAGGAACCTTCACCTGTGGTTAGTATAAGAAAAACCCTACCTGTATAGGCTGCATATATCAGTAATAGACAGTACATAAACACAAGTTCTTTGTGATTTTTTTTTTCTATTTGGACTACTGTAAATTATTTTTGATAGTAAAATGTTTTATTATAACTCTGAAAATGATTAACATTTTCAACAGCTGTGTGCTCCATCCCTAGTCACACAACGATGCATAAACAATCTTGTAATATTAGCTATTAAAAGCAACATTCATACTTTTATTGTTACCTTTACTGTAAAAATATTCAACACTTGACTATAAATCAAATCTTACTTACTAGAATGTAATTTAAATAAAATCTTGACAATATAATCATAGAGTTGGCACGAGTCCTGGATACAGAGAATAAGAGGTGCCAGTCGACACTGTCCGGAATTTGTCATGGAGTTTGCTCTCGCTCTGTCCAGGGAACCAAACACTGAAAAACAGTTCAAAGCTAATTACTACCAACAGTGTTGCAGCTAGACATACTCATGTATAACAATGTAGCCATGGTTTCTCTCTGACTTGTGAAAGGTAGGTGGCTCTATCTAGGCTATCTTCTTGTGCTTGAAGTTATGTATGGAGGGAACTTGGGGTCTGCCTCTACCATTAAACCTTGAAAGTTGCAAAATGTCCTCAACTGTATTGGTTTGGATTAAGTCTTAAATTTCAATGACAAACATTTTGTTACTAACAAATGGAATAAAAGTCTATGTGAATTATGTAGATTTAATTAACCAATTTATCACCAGCCTGTTAGCCAAAAAAATGTAACTACTGTATATCGGGGAATATATGCAAGAGTTTTATTTTCACTACTTTCCCAGACTGCATTCACTTGGGCTTTCTTTTATGTAAAATTGTTACATTTATCACAGAAATGGTGTGCAGTTGAAATTCTGCTAACGAGAATAAGTCCAGACATAATAAAATTGAGAAATGTATCTCACGCAAAAATGTCTGTATGTACAGTATACCTTGTTTTTGAAGACTGAGTACCTCATCCATATAGTCCAGCATGTCTACACTTATCTCAAAGCTGAAATATATACAAGAGGACCATGATGGTCCTGAATCGCTCACCTCTTCCCACATGACCCAGTTTTGAGTATGACGTCGTTTTTTCTATTATTTGACATAGTGACCTAGTTTTTGAGCTCATGTGACCCAGTTTTGAACTTGACCTAGATATTATCAAGATAAAAATTCTGACCAATTTTCATGATGATCCATTGAAAAATATGGTCTCTAGAGAGGTCACAAGGTTTTTCTATTATCTGACCTATTGACCTAGTTTTCGAAGGTACGTGACCCTGTTTTGAACTTTACCTAGATATCATCAAGGTGAACATTCTCACTAATTTTCATGAAGATCTCATGAAAAATATGGCCTCTAGAGAGGTCACAAGGTTTTTCTATTTTTATACCTACTGGCCTAGTTTTTGATGCATGTGACCCAGTTTCAAAATTGACCTAGATATCATCAAGGTGAACATTCAGATCAATTTTCATGAAGATCCATTGAAAAATATGGCCTCTAGAGAGGTCAAAAGATTTTAATAATTTTAGACCTACTGACCTAGTTTTTGACCGCAGTTGACCCAGTTTCAAACTTGACCTAGATATCATCAAGATGAACATTCAGACCAACTTTCATACAGATCCCATGAAAAGTATGGCCTCTAGAGAGGTCACAAGGTTTTTTTATTCCTTGACCTACTGACCTAGTTTTTTAAGGCACGTGACCCAGTTTCAAATTTGACCTAGATATCATCAAGGTGAACATTCTGACCAATTTTTATGGAGATCCATTCACAAGTATGGCCTATAGAGAGATCACAATGTTTTTCTATTTATAGACCTACTTACCTAGTTTTTGACCGCACATGACCCTGTTTCGAAGTTGACCTAGATATCATCAAGATGAACATTCAGACCAATTTTCATACAGATCCCATGAAAAATATGGCCTTTAAAGAAGTCACAAGGTTTTTCTATTATTTGACCTACTGACCTAGTTTTTGATGGCACGTGACCCAGTTTCGAACTTGACCTAGATATCATCAAGATGAACATTCAGACCAACTTTCATACAGATCCCATGAAAAATATGGCCTCTAGAGAGGTCACAAGGTTTTTCTATTCTTTGACCTAATGACCTAGTTTTTGAAGGCACATGACCCACTTTCGGATTTGACCTAGATATCATCAAGGTGAACATTCTGACCAATTTTCATGAAGATCTCATGAAATATATGGCCTCTAGAGAGGTCACAAGGTTTTTCTATTTTTAGACCTACTGACCTAGTTTTTGACCGCACGTGACCCAGTTTCAAACCTGACCTAGATATCATCAAGATGAACATTCAGACCAACTTTCATAAAGATCCCATGAAAAATATGGCCTTTAGAGAGGTCACAAAGTTTTTCTATTCTTTGACCTACTGACCTAGTTTTTGACGAAATGTGACCCAGTGACCAATTTTCATGAAGATCTTGTGAAATATATGGCCTCTAGAGAGGTCACAAGGTTTTTCTATTTTTAGACCTACTGACCTAGTTTTTGAAGGCACGTTACCCATTTTTGAACTTGACCTAGATATCATCAAGGTGAACATTCTGACCAATTTCCATGAAGTTCTTGTGAAATATATGGCCTCTAGAGAGGTCACAAGGTTTTTCTATTTTTAGACCTACTGACCTAGTTTTTGATGGCACGTGACCCAGTTTCGAACTTGAACTAGATATCATCAAGGTGAACATTCTGACCAATTTTCATGAAGATCTTATGAAATACATGGCCTCTAGAGAGGTCACAAGGTTTTTCTATTTTTAGACCTACTGACCTAGTTTTTGATGGCATGTGACCCAGTTTCAAACTTGACCTAGATATCATCAAGATGAACATTCTGACCAACTTTCATAAAGATCCCATGAAAAATGTGACCTCTAGAGTGGTCACAAGCAAAAGTTTACGGACGGACGCACGCACGGACGCACGCACGGACGGACAACGGACGACGGACACCGCGCGATCACAAAAGCTCACCTTGTCACTTTGTGACAGGTGAGCTAAAAACAGTTCATGATCTCATTTTCTGGAGTAACATTTTGTGATTACAACCAAAATGAATGCTTTATGGGGACTTAAATTCATAGTGGTAATATAAACAGAAAGAATATTTGTTTGTTGGAATCTTATTTAAAGGAACAAACCCACACAATTTAGGTGAAAAATAATTTCTCTAAAAAATCCATAAAAGTGAGTACTTTGAAAGTGACTAGTGAAACAAATTTATTATCATAAGACTTTTGCACGATATTCTTATAAATAACCAAAATTATTGTGAACTAACTTTTATTTTCACCCCCTTTATCATTTTTCAGTGTCATATATACATGCTATGCCAAACTTGGTGGAAATGAACATACTGAAAAATTTCACCTGAACTGTGGGCAAGTTGCTTTAATGGACTGGTGCAACATGAAAATTAGTCCACCACAAATATGACTGATTTCACAGTAATCCAAACATATAAACATAAAGTTCGACCACCGGGCGGGGCATATGTTCTCCGGAACGATTTGATAAAAGACATTTGTGTCTGAAATCATTCATCCTCCACCTCTGATAATTCATGTGGGGAAGTTGGCAGTTACTTGTGGAGAACAGGTTTGTACTGGCTCAGAATCCAGGAACACTGGTTAGGCTAACTGCCCGTCGTTACATGACTGAAATACTGTTGAAAAACGGCGTTAACCCCAAAACAAACAAACAATAAAACCTGGACTCGAGACAGTTTTTTTATTAATCTTTAAATTTTTAATGCGGCAATGTAATGAACATGAACAGACTACAAGTCTTTGAGTTGTGACTTAGAGACTTAGAGCAGAGTCTTACAGTTCTAAATTCCCTGCTACAATCAGTTTGGAAGATATTCCGTATTGACAACCTGTCGGACAAAAAATCTCTCTCAGGAGATACATGACCCCTACTTTTCTTGATATTTTTTGTGGTTTATAGGTTACTTAAGAACATAAGGCTGGTAATCCTTTGTTAAAATGGGCCTGGCTATATGTTACAGTTCTCAGAAGATTGTCAGTTTTATGTAGAACATATAGCAAATTTATTTACTACTGTACAGCCTAGTACATCAACAATGGCAAAAATTGAGATTTGTCCAGATATGGGATAAATAGGCTATTTTGGTCAGATTTTGATAGAAAATGAACATTTCATTGCAATTTGCTACAAAAATTGTGAAAAATCAAAAAAAAATCATCATATTTTCACTGATTTGAGTGTATATTTTTCAAAACATGCTAATTTAGAGCCTAAATATAATGAATGGCCACTTCTTGCACTTATTACCAATATACCAATGCTTGAGCTTTGTAACAGAATGTGGTGAACCCAGGATACTGGTAACAATTTTAACAAAGAAGCAAGCAAGTATTTTAACAGACAACTGTAACATGAAAAGAAGCAGAGAAATGCTCTGGCTTCCTTGTCACACTGACCACCATAATAATTGTGTGAACATTTTCCATTATCTCATTAGAAGTGTTAAATACTTACTAGCCATTTACATCAGAGCCACAGATTCTTGCAAACACTTCATCGGTCATCAACAGGTTCCCAGGTATGTGTGGATACTGTGAACAATTTTATAATGTTAACTAAACTTTCTTTTTCATTATACTAAAATACTCCCGAAGTTTCTCAAAAGTGCATAACTGCACAATATTCATAGTTAGAAAACGTACAGGGATCATCCTACAAGGCGATTTGAGCGATATCCTCGCTTTAAAGTCGGCCACTTCGCCTAATTATCGCCTCCGGGCGAAATCCGAATCGCCAAGTTTTTCAGCGAGTGATTATCTGTTTACTTAAAGTTGTAAAACTTTATGCATATTCTAGATTAAATTATCAATAAATCCATAGTCAACCCCGCCTACTCCCCTGTCAAACTTCAGCCAATCGTAGCGTTAATATCCCACAGTGTTGATCAATAATATTGTAAGCCGCCGCCATTTTGAAAATTTTCAATCGGCGTGTAAAAAGCCGATAAACTTAACAAGAGCATGATCATATGCTACAATTGTACATTATTCTTTCATTTTATTAAAGATTACTTCAAAATTTATTTCATTTACCATGATTACGGTCAATTTCTGTAAATGAATTGCTCGGGTACTGCGGATAAAAAATGATTTTGCAGACGTCAGAACTGCCGTACAAAATATTTGTAAAAAGATCGCCATTACCTACGAGTTTGGTGTTATTTTCAAAAAAATAAATAAATAAATGAATTAAATGTATAAATCTGAACAAGTTGATGCAAAAATCAGGCATTATAAAAGCACGAGAAGCGAAATATGAATGAAAAATTTCATGGCGTTTTGGTCGTGCACCTGTTAAATTATGAGTTTCGGACATGTAAATTTCGGATAAAAATTTAAAGGCTACTTTTTCATAGCTAAGTTTATACTTTATTTAGAAATTCATGAAAACGATAATGCAAAAATCAATTTCCCTAAATAATTACTGTTTATAAGTTACAGCTAGACCCACAGAAAGTGGATATATATAGGCAGGAAACTGAATGCTATGCCGCTTCTTCTCCTTAAATTCCTCAACTTCTCCCTAAATTCTGCGGAGGGAGAAGTCACTTCTCCCTAAAATTTTGACCTAGGATGATCCCTGACGTATTGTAATAGCCATAAAACTGCCACAAAGAAAATCAATGTCTTGTTATTTCACTAAACAAAATTTACTATTTCTAAATACATTTTTCATCAAAAGTTACATGTATTACACCCTCATTGTACTTTCAACAATATATAAAATACTTTAGCATGACCCTATTTTTTTTCCTATTAAACACAGGGCTCTCATTTGGCAAAATTTGGGGACAAATATCGGCCCCATTCCCCCATCAAAATAAGTGTTTTTTCCCCCCATTTCAAAAAATTCCCCCTCAATAAAAGAAGGGAAGAAAAGAGCTGACAGAGGGATGACATCAACCAGTATGCACCCTGTACCATAAACGGCACTTTATACTAACTGCGGTCAGATCAGGACAGATTTTACCGCGAGCGCAGTTTCTGTTTCTGGTTCCATAAAAATAATGTTGTTTATAAATGGCAGAATTTATTACTGTAACAGCAGAGTTTATAATCAACAGAATTCAGATTTGGGTCAGTAAAGTTGAAAAGAATTTTTGTATTTGTTTGCATTTCTTCTAGCATTTGGCATTACTGAAATTCCCACTCCATAGATTTTTTTTTTTAAAATCCCCCTTCGCAGGGACCCTGGCCCCAGTCCCAAAAAGCAAATGTGTGCCCTGAAACAAAGAAGACTGAAAATTGTGTGTTTTTATGCAGCAATTCACTGTTTGTGTGTATCAATTATAAAGTTATAGCTTCAAATGTCACAGAAGTGTAGTGGAAAAGAAAAGCACACAAAACTGGCAAGTATTTGGTGGATATCATTAAAGATGCATAATTATAATCCTTGATAGCATGTAAGAATCAAATTAATGTACCTTAAACAGTGATTTACTCTTAAATAAAGTCAATGACTGTAATTTAGATGCATATTATTTTCTTTGCATCTGAACTCCAATGATTTTATTCAAAAACAAATCACTGTTTGGGATATATTATTTCTTAAGTAACAAAGAACAAGGACAGCTTTTAAGAACAGTGTCCAAAACTTCAAATTAACAGACATAAACTCATAGATAATAATTCTTACTTTTTTGTGAAAAACCAGTTTCTGGTTCAGCAAAGTGGTATATGCTGCTATCAACCTTCCATACCCGTCTCTAAGGTGACCCTGTAACAGTGAGTATCATTCTAATGACTACAGAACTCTAAGACTTCAAAATATAGTATACTATCACTTCTTGTAAAATTGTTATTATTAACTGTTTCTTGACCTTGGAAACAACCTATACCACCTGGTAACACACAGAAATCCTAACACTGCAGATATCTTGCATATTTGTTTTACAGATGACTTAAATTGCTAATTCTGTTTTTGTTCATATTTATTATCATAAAGTTCAGAAAGGAACTACTTACCCATAGTTTTCCTAGTTCTTCAAGATACGTCCTGTATTTCTGTGAATCAACAAACACGTGCTCGTGTCCCTCTCTCAACAGTTTGTGCAGCACGTGACAGAACTTCCAGCACAGTATTGGGTTTGCCTGTAACTGCATCTGTTTGGTAGCCACATGCCAAAATAACCCTCCACCATGGTCAGTGAATGTCCCTAAAATTGTATCTTAATATCTGCTAAGGATCATCATTTTCTAATATTTTGTGTTTCAAACTCAGTTTTCAGCATTAAAATTTTTCCTGTTACTCTTGCTCAGATACGGGGTCATTAAAGCTTTAAACCTTTAACTGGTCATGGCAGAGCATTATATCTCTAAAGGATCACAGAAGATCATCAGATCTCTTTAAGGGCCATAGCAGAAAATTAGATCTCTAAAAGAACCATGGCAGAGCACTAGATCTCTAAAAGGACCATGGTAGAACATTAGACCTCTTCAGGGTTCATGGCAGAATATTAGATCTCTTAAGAGGTCATGGCAGAGCATTAGATCTCTAAAAGGGTCATGGCAGAACATCAGATCGCTAAAAAGGTCAAGGCAGCACATTAGATCTCTAAAAGGACCATGGCAGAGCATTAGATTCATTAAAAAGTCACAGAAGAAAAGATCTCTTTAAGGGTCATGGAAGTGCACTGTATTGATATAATGTTTAAATTTTGTTTTTAACCGATGGTGAACAAAGAATATTTAAAAAATTCTCAATCTTGTGAACCTTCTGTTTATATAATACAGTATATAAGTAAACTGTATTAAAAGTTTTTAAACCACGTACAATCAAAGCTTGATCTGAAAGACTGTTAGTTCTATGATGCAGCTCAAATCTATATTTAATGTCCTTAACATTAAGTGATATGTATGGTAGACATTCAGAAAGCATACACTATAATTATAGTCAAACAATACTTTAATTGGTACTTGGACAGCCAATTATCTCAAGTGTTTCAGTAGTACTGTATCTATTTTCAACATACTTTAACCAATTGTATATATTATACAAAACAATATTTCCCCCACTTCAACAGTGACACATTTGTTTCCATTCATCTGATTTTTATGCTTTTATATTTTCCTTTTTTGTTTCTGTTTTTGAGGTTAGAGGGTCAGGTTTGAGGGAGAGGTGATTATTATGTTTTGTTCAGAAATCAAATACAATTATGATTTGGTAAATGACAGAAATAAGTTAATAGTGGGTAAATACACAACCTGACTCAATAACCATCCCTGCTCTGACAGTGACTATTTATTTTATATAATGTCCATGTGTTTCCCCTTTCCCGAGGCTAAGAAGGGAGGATCTGGTTTATTTATTTAATCAGTCTGATCATACAGTTAACATGCAAGTCATACATGTGTAAAACACACTCAGTTCATTACATATGTCAGCTTTTATCTATGTATAAATCACCAATGACTGTACCACATTTTTGTTTTACACACATCTGATGATCAAAGGGACTTTCATCTTGAAAGTAAACTAAGTATTCAATGGCATGGTTTTGTTCTAAGACAGATCTCTCCAAACTTGAAGTTTTTACAAACTTGAAACCAGGAAACAGGCATCAGAGAAAACTACAATGAACATTGAAGTAAAATGTACTAACTACTTGCATACATGTAGAACATTAAAGTTTGTTTGTTTTTTGGGTTTAACGCTTATTTTCAACAGTATTTCAGTCATGTAACAGCAGGCAGTTAACCTAACCAGTGTTCCTGGATTCTGTACCAGTACAAACCTGTTCTCCGTAAGTAACTGCCAACTTCCCCACAAGAATTATCAGAGGTGGGAGGACGAATGATTTCAGACACAATGTCTTTTATCAAATCGTCATGGAGAACATACGGCCCGCCAGGGGATCAAACTCCCAACCCCGCGATCCGTAGACCAACGCTCTCCCATCTGAGCTAAGCAGGCGGGCGGTCAGAACACTAAAGTAAAATGTACTTGCAAGTTGCATAAATGTAACAAGGTAAAGGATACTTCTAAGATGTTTCTCCTTCACTGGTGTCTCTTGTGTATTTATGGCTTTATTGATGGCAACAGTCTGAATAAAAAAAAAATATAACATTTACTATAAAGGATACATAATGATAATGGTACATAATATATTATACATACCCTGAAATCATTTAATAATTTAATTGGTACAAAATTACATGCATTTGCCCCAAATGGCTGATGAAATTAAGGTATAAAATTACATACATTTTCCCAAAATGGCTACCGGTAATGAAATTAGGGTACAAAATTGCATGCATTTTACCCAAAATGGCTAATGAAATTAGGTTACAAAATTACACGCATTTGTCCAAAATAGCTTTTTCATGGGCATAAGAAGTTGCGGATAAAATTAATGTGAAATTTTTCATTCACTGGAACTGAAATTACATGGACTAATGCAACCACAAAATTCCCAAAAATGAGCCCCCCCCCCCCCCTCCCTCTCTGAATATTAGTGATTTCACAGTATTTCAGTTCATCCTTTCCATCTGTCTGTTTTACAGCAAGTTAATATAGTCAAGGAGTATTGAGTCGCTGAAGATTTAAAAGCAAATGATGATTCAACATACAAGACATTTGGGGACATATATGTGCAGACTTTTAAGTACCCTCACATTCGTCACTTCATGGTAAGAAAGAGAAGGTTGATGCACACTGATGCATAGACAGCAGTACAATATAGAAACCAAGTTAAAACCCACAACGTGGAAAATCAACAGCTTCTAGGTTTTGAAAGAGATCACTTCAGCATAAAAAACTATATCACTTAACATGTGAATAAAATGCATGTTTTCTTTGTGTAAGAGCAATGAGCATACACCAAATATGATACATGTACCAAACTAATTTTAACATCAATGTGTGGTTGATTGACAAGGAAATACATGTACCAACAAAATAATATACCAAACTTAAGATTCTGGTAAGATACTGGTGCAGGAAAAGTTCAACAGGAAAGGCAGTTTTCAAATGTTTCACAATATAGCATTTTAGTCTATGTTTACAAGGTACAAGGAAGTAGAATTCTAAATTTAATTGATAACTGTAACATTTGGGCAAGCAGTACATTGAATATACCATGTGACTAATTGTAGCAAAAAGATGCTGTGTAACGTAGTTCATGTACAGGGTTCAAATATAGCCATATTTTCTACTTGCATAAAATTTTCCCTTACAAAGTGTAAGGACAATAACTGTTCTTTCCTACTGCTAAACATGAACAAAATTCTCAAGTGTTATTATAATATCATAATATCCAAAGTGGGATTATACCTTTACTAAGAAAAAAGTGCAAAAACAAAGATATTAATGCACATTTAACATCTAATATTAAAAGATGGTTCAGGGAGTTCATTTTTTTTTTTTGATTAATTAATCAGTGAATTATTCCAAGTAATACATTTTTTGTAATAACGTACAAGAAGGTAACAGCTGATTCATTGAACATAATGGGTAACAATCAATACAAGCTGGTTTCCATTACCTACTTACAGCTGTAAAGTCATACTCAAATTCACCCTTATCTGGGAACTTCAATATTTCCCTGTTTCATTTTTGGGGGATGAAATGTGCAGGTTTTGTTTTCCTTCTATAATAAGGGCCATTAACAGGCCCCTTCCCCTCAGAAAATTACATTTAAATCATGCAGTTATCCCCCAAAATTGACTTTACATCAGGTTTTTTTTATTCCCCTTTACCCAAATAAAAAAACCCTGATGTGTAAGTGCCTTTTAAATTGAAGAGGGTAAAATTGGATGTAAAATTGACAAAGGGGAAGCTGAAAACAAGATAGAACTTACATATTTAAAATACTTTAAAATTATTTTACCTGATTATTGTGTTTTTAAAGTATGCTTATTATGTTCAATACTGTATGGAGCAAACAGCATATTGACAAACAATTATACATTATCATAATATCATGAGAAAATTTTTAACTGCTCACTTGTGTGTGACATATTATGCCTGCGAAGTTATACATCACTTATAGAAATTGCGATTTTTTTAAAAATCCATAAGCATAAAATTTTAATGGGATATGATACAAGAGTTCAGTTTTATTAAGCCTTATCATGCTGAACACGACTGAGTCTGCACATCCATGCAGTGTAATCAAGATCTGCACTGTTCGCCATTCAGTCAGTATCTTTTTGGTAAGCACCCATTTTAACAGTTAATGGTATGGTCTAAATTGAAAGATGAGGTGTAAAAACAATTTGTTTGTTTCCGGTATCCTGACCTACCCTAAATTTTTGGCCCGACCCTAAATGTTTTTATGGCCTTGGAGAATATTTTTTTCCTACTTTTTAACTTCAAGTGGTTTTTCAGGTTCAGAGTTCAGATGCGCAAGAACTGAATCATAAGGGTATCAGCCCATAGTGGTCAAATATCTTAGTATGTTTAAAAAATCCCTTGGCATCCAGTTAATGAACTGCAGCTGTGCAGTAATTGGATACAACATTATATAAACAATATAACAGCAAAGGCAAAGAACAGACAATAAACAGGTCAAACAAGCAACTTATAACACCTATGTAAGTCCCCAGTTAGGACTGAATATTGCTTCATTGTCTGCTACACTTGTCAGAAACACCTTACCAGTAAAGTTGAGAGTGTCTAGACAGCTGCTGCTAGATATGTCTGTAACAACAGTCAACTATGACTTTACTGATAGTGTAACTAAAATGATTAAGAACTCCAGCAGAAATTTCTAGAACACCAAAGAATTCAAAACTCTCTTATCTTTTTATATAAAATCCAGTACAAACTTGTCTTTGTTGATGACAATCACCTGATACCAACACGGACACTAAATTTTTTCATACCCCAGTCACACACCCAGTATCACTCAAATTCTTTCTTCCCCAGAACCATCAGATACTGGAATGCTCTTCACATATATATTCAATCTAGCCCCAGCCTTAAAGGCTTCTCTGACAGGCTGCCGGCAGTCACATACTAGAGCTCAGTCTCCCAGGGTTGGCATTAAAGCGGGAAATACTCATATTTCCCAGGATGGTGGGATTTCCTGGAAAGACTGAGTCTCCCCTTGTTTTTATCCTTCTTTTAGCACACTGTATACATACTGTTTTATATCTTTTAAACTAACTGTTGTCACTTTGCACAAAACCGCTGTAAACTAACACACTGTTTTCCAGACTTGCATCTCCAAATCATAATCGCAAATGACTGCTAGGGAGAAACATGTAGATGTAGTAGAATTCAGGTTAGGCATCTGGTTAACTTAGCGGTTCAAATAAAAAAGAAAGTCCACAATTTCAATGCATATATCCAAATTTTTCATTGATCATAAATAGAAATATTTCGCTTATAATACGCGGAAAGCCTGAGCGGAGCCGAAGGCCCCACAAGTGCTAGGAGCATTAGAGAGTGGGGGACAATTAATGTTTACCGTGTTTACACACCAATATGTGCAAGTGATAAAACCAATAACTTTACATGAAGGTGTACTGTGATTTATCTTCCATTATTCGAAGTTTTGACGATTAGATTGCCCGTCATAAATATAAACAATCTGTCAAATTATTTTGACTAAGGTAGCACCTAATTTCATATTACTATAGGTAAGTTGAACAGTCTCCTTTCTGTATCTACCGTCGTACAAAATTTGCCAGTTAAATAAAATGAAATCATAGAAATTATGACAGTCTGACAGACAGATCTTTCCAGTTCCACTTTACCTGATTTTTCTCAAAATGTTCACGCTCTACTTCTAGGGTTGATTTACCCCGCTGACCGCCTATCACTCTTGGAAGATGTCTTGATGACATTCTGCTTGTTTACTTTGCGCACAGTATCAAGGTAACTGTAAATTCAGAGAAATAACATTTCCAAATATTTACAACACGAACCCGGAAATGAATCACGAAGCGCCGTCTATGTATGTTTTCGTAAAAATTACCAATACGTAAATCTTCTAAGGTTGAATACGACTAAATTCAAATTATACTATTTGGAGGTTATAACACACTAAATAACTGTTGTTCTTTATTCTATATAAAATTGACCTATATCCAATGACCGCAGCACACATCAGGACCCATTTTAAATGTCTGTAACTTACATTTTCTTGAAGAATATTGTCAGTGCTAAGTAAAATCAAGAGAAAAGTGGGGGTCATGTTTGATGCAAGAAAAATAATTTCAGTCAAACACACAAACTGCAAAATCAGCTAAAAAATGAGACCCCAAATTATACTGGTGGTGTATGATCTAAGCTTCCATGAAAACACTGTGCCAGTTTCATTTGAAATGTACAAGAAACCCACATGCATGAAAAAAAAAACAAGGTTTTAGCTTGATATCAACAGTTTCCAAGTTTTTATGGCATTTTCAGTACCATAAGACAAAGCATCAGATTTTGTCAAAAATAGCTGTCACGACATAATTTTGAAGCAGTTACCCTAAATGCAGCCTTGTTTTGCCCTGTTTTGACATTTTCTACTCTGATCTGCATGCAAATTACACATTTAAACTGTTAACTATGTTCACTTTTACCTCTGATGGCCAGAAAATAGCAATCAGTAGGCTATAAATATGCAGTTTTTTTTTTTTTAAAAAAATACACTCAAAACAGTGAAAACATGATATTTTTGGGTTTTATCCTCATTTTCAACAAAATTGCAATTAATTTGTCATTTTCTATCAAATTCTATACAAAGTAGCCCATTTCTACCATCATCTGGCCAGATTTCATTTTTTACCAATGTCATCTTATAGGTTATAACACACTAAATAACTGTTGTTCTTTATTCTATATAAAATTGATCTATTTCCAATGACTGCAGCACACATCAGGACCCATTTTAAATGTCTGTAACTTACATTTTCCTGAAGAATATTGTCAGTGCTAAGTAAAAATCAAAAGAAAAGTGGGGGTCATGTTTGATGCAAGAAAAATAATTTCAGTCAAACACACAAACTGCAAAATCAGCTAAAAAATGAGACCCCAAATTATACTGGTGGTGTATGATCTAAGTTTCCATGAAAAATTTTGTCATGTTGTTATTTCATTATGAAAATGCTACCTACACGTCAAGATAGATCTGTCATGTGATTTTAGCAAAATAATTGCAAAGAAAATAAGGAAAATAGCTCTACAGAGCAAAAAAAAAAAAAAAAAAAAAAAAACAAAAAAAAAAAAAAAACTGAGGACTATTTGTATCCGCCATCATGCGATTACCATTTTTTTTTCGCGCCATTTTTCTATTAAGTGTCTGTAGGCCTGGATGATTTACAACCTGGTAAAAACAAAAAGTTTTACAGCTTCATCAAGCACAACAAAAAAGAAAATTTCGGCATCGCCCCCCTCAAATCAGATGGTCTTACCTACACAGACCCCATCTTCTTCTTCTTTTTCTTTGTCTTTTCCGCCTTAAGAGGCGAACCGCATGTAATGCGTCAAATCCTCCACCAAGTGAATAGTAGTATACTTATTATTTACACTAATATGTATTTTTATGTTTATACTAAGCAGATTATTCAACCTGCTATTCTGAGTTCTTGGGATGCATAGCTTGTAAGTCTATCAAATGTTCTAAAAATTTTGGGGTAGTCTCGTGCCGAACTGATTAAATTTATACAAGCTTATTCTTCAAATTCAAATGTCTATATCTTTCAGTATGAAGTCTGAACATTAATTTTTTACAACTTGATTCAAGATCACAGAGTTTCTGTATAGCCTTCTTGTCATATTTGTCAACATTCAACACTCTCGAACAGTCAATTATCAAAGAAACTTTTTGAAAATCCTCCAGGTGAATCCAGTTGAGTTCACTGATTGCAGACAGTTCGTATAAGATATCGTTCAATGCAGGTATTCTCGCATAAGGCGTAAAAAAAATTGTTTGTTTCCGGTGGCCCGACCTACCCTATTTTTTTGCCGCCGACCCTAAACTTTTTTAGCGGTAAAATCGGGCCTCATATTTTTGTGACGCCGAGCAATAAAAATCGTGCCGTATATGTTCAACTTATCTGCACACTAAACATCAAATATAGCAATATGATGCAGGCCTCGACCTTAGCAATGGACCGTTGGACCGACGCAACCAAAATATCGGCAGGTCCACTATCAAAAGTCGCGGTCTGCAAATAAATTATAACCCTTAAAAATGAAAAATAGGGGAAAAAATTGTACCCATATCGGCGAATTCACAAAACCAAAGTTGACGGCATTACACAGTTGTAAGCATTGGCGAGTTAAAGTCAGGATAGCACGAATGGACTACTCCGCCGATCGGGCGAATGGTTTTTACGTGGTAACTTTACCAAAATGAGAAATTACATCAGGCAAAATTACCTGGATTGACTGGAATTTACCCGCGAATCGTAAAAATATCAAAACGTCATGCTGGTAATTTTCCATTCCACAAGCACGTGCGCCCTATCGTAATATCTATTTTACATCGCGGTTACTTTTGACACAAAAAACGCGCATAGTGCATTCATTTTTTAATATAATCGCTTCAAATTTTCAACACCGCTTGAGAACTAATACAGTTTGAATTCCTTAACAATTTTAATAAGATATCGACAGGAATGTAGGCAAAATTCTTTGAAAACGATCAAATTTTCATATAATGTTTTGTAAAATTTCAAACAGCGCGATCTTGATTATTTATTTCTTTCTTAAAGTAAATAAACGGTACATACTATGGTAATAAAATTCAGACTTTTGACCAGAAAGTACAAAAAACACAATTAAAAGATCTTAAATAATGAAAAGGCGGCAGCAATTTAAATACATGGAGTAAAACGATTTTCGGCAAACAGATTTCTGTTAGCGCGGCAGAATAGGTTACGTGACCTCGTGTACGTAAATAGAAATGTGGTTTTAAAATAAAGCAGTATGATGTTGTTGCGGTTTTTAATAATTTTAAATGATTCTTTGTACATGTATTTTTTGACACAACACTTTGTTAGATATTCTTCTCGAACAATAATGTAAATTTCTTGAGGGCAAATAGGTCATAGAGGTAGGATATCCGCTATCATTGTTCACGGTTTGACACATTTACATGTCAGTTTATTCGGGATATTGCACATTCGCTTTTAAAAGATTAAAGAAAAAACTTTTTTTATTGATTTCTTCTCAATTTAAGGAATCGAGAAAGTACGATCAGACAGTGATGTTTCACATGGCGCGAAAACATGACGTAATGCCATGACAATCTCGGGCAACTATACCGCTTTGATCTCCGCTTCAGATGCCAAAATAACCGACACACTTCTTTTAGTTTTTTTGTTAATTGATGATGAAAACAAGGCCAATTACTTAGTTTATCACCTGAATAATTACTGATAAATGTTAATGTTTTCTTTTCACTTTCAACACGGTTCGAGTGGATGATGAATATTGTGTCCATATTTTGGGACACTTTTCAAAATAATTATTTTTAGGGACAACAGATTGCTACATTCTTCCATTTTTAATTATTTTAGAAATAAGTCCTGTTTATTTGAGTCATATGAAGTTATGACGTCTACAACATCACAATTTATGTGATAGAATTGGAGGTCCACTAAAGTCTGAGCAGGTCTACTAGATTTTAGCTGTTGGCGGACCTGCTGAAAAAAGTCAAGGTCGAGGCCTGCAGAGTCATGAAAAGTCAGTTTTTAGATGGGATTTGTAGTAGTAAGACCTTAAACAACCACTTGTAGCTTTATTAATTCACAATTTGGGCATACCAGTCAAAACTCCATTGTCTGGCATTTCCAGTTAATCCAGAATTTTAGATTGGGACAGGGGGTGATGAGAGAATCCACAGCAATATTTCATTCAAGTTTCATGTTTAATCAAATATAAACCCTGTTCTCCGGAAGTAATTGCCAACTTCTCCACATAAAATAGCGGCGGAGAATGAATGATATAGGACACAACGATCTTATGACCACTCAATCCGTAGATCGACTGCTCTACCTACTGAGCTAATCGGACGGGCTAACCTGGAAATGAAAAAACAACAACAAAAAACAACAAAACGCAAACATGTAAATCAAGCATTTATTTCGTAATATTAAAATACACAATCAAATGGCATTTTATATTGCTAAAACATCATCAAAGGCATTGTACATTCAGGTGTAAATCAAACATAACAATAGGATGCATGTTTATAAGGTTTATAATCTCCCTGTTTGAAACTATGATGGTGTTAGGTTAAAAAAAAAAAAATACCTACCTACCTACCCTATTTTTTTGGCCATGTCACTGGAAACAAGCAATTTTTTTAGGCCTAAGAAAGAGTTTCACAGTATAACAAGAAATGTTTCATTGTATCGTTTCCAGAACGACAAAGATTACATAGAGGATCAACTACATTTTGGTTGAATGCTGCCCTATTACTTTGCAGAATGTATGTTCCAGTCATGAATTTGAGTTTCAATACAGATCTGTTTGCATCATTTGTGGACTTAGCTTCGATTTGTAAAAGAGGGTGGGGTTTCCCTGGTTGAAGGGTAGAACAGTTAAGGTACTTTAATGACTTTAAGCCATTAGATTGTCCAAAAGGCTACTATCTTAAACAAACAATTTGAATCTGTCTTTTCCCCTCCCCAGCCCCTTAGTCTGAAGCGTATATGTTCCAACGTCCTCTCATCCCCAGTCTCCAAGATGAATAAAATTCAGGTCACCATTGAAGGTGTGGAAAAACTGCTCCATGGCCTATCCCCACATAAAGCCTCAGGACCTGATGAATTATCCCCGCGCATCCTAAAAGAACTCCACCATGAAATTGCTCATGTACTTGCCCATATGTACAGGTTATCTCTCGAATCTGGCCTAGTACCCAGTGATTGGAAAAAGCCACCGTAGCCCCCGTATTTAAAAAAGGTCTCAAGTCTAAACCTAGTAACTATCGTCCAATTTCCCTAACTTGCATTGCTTCTAAACTCCTTGAACACATTGTTGTTTCCAATCTTATGACCTATTTTGACAAGCATAAGCTACTTAGCCAGTTCCAGCACGGCTTTAGGTCAGGTCACAGTTGTGAGACTCAGCTCATTAATTTCACTCAGGGACTTTACAATAACACTGAACAGGATCAACAAACAGATGTTATTGTCATGGACTTTTCCAGGGCGTTTGACAAGGTCGATCACATAAGACTAATTTATAAACTACAAAGCATTGGTGTCAACCCACAAATTAACAAATGGGTCAAATCTTTCCTGTCCAACCGATCCCAGAAAGTCACTGTTGATGGTCATTTTTCCAGTGAACTTCCTGTACTGTCTGGAGTTCCCCAGGGGTCTGTTCTTGGGCCTGTCTCTTCCTGGTATATATCAATGAGTTACCAGATATATAACGTAAGAATGTTTGCAGGTGACACCATAATATACCTTAGTTACCATCAACTCCATTTCAGATGGTATATCTCTGCAACAAGACCTCATTAGCTTAGAAACCTGGGAGAAGACATGGTCCATGGAGTTCAACCCAGACAAGTGTGAAGTCCTTAGAATCTTTAGAAAGAAAAATCCTGTGGTCTTCCCCTACAAACTTCGCAATATAGAGTTAAACACTTGTGAGGCAGCTAAATACCTAGGCATAACCATTTCCAAAGATCTAAACTGATCCAAACACATTGACAATATCACTTCCAAAGCAACTTCCACTCTTCGCTTCATACAACGAAATGTCAAAACTGACAATAAAAAGATCAAAATTGCTGCCTATAACACCTATGTCCGCCCTCAACTTGAGTACTGTTCAAGCGTCTGGCATCCTTGGCAAAAAACCCTCACTAGCAAAGTCGAAAATGTCCAAAGGTCAGCTGCTAGGTACGTCATGTATGACTACAGTTACACCAGTAGTGTTACACAAATGCTGAAAACTTTAGAATACTCTCCAACATAGAAGGTTACACAATTCATTAGTAATGTTTTATAAAATAAGGACCCAGACAGTTGCAGTCGTCCAATCTCATCTTATTCCAACTAGAAACCTAAATTACTTAATCCCCATGTCTCACACTCAGTACTTTTCTAACTCCTACTTCCCAAGGACCATCCGACTCTGGAACTCCCTACCAACTCATGTTAAATCTAGCCCCAGTCTCAGTATCTTTAGTGAGAGGCTGGCGGTGGTCAGTATGTAATTCTATTGCCTCTGTCCCATTTTAACTGTAGCATACTGTCTGTTTTAGCTTTTATTCTTTTAACATTGTAACATATCATTTCTTTAACAACCGTTTCTCTGACAGCGCCGCCCAGTGATAGTCGGAAGTCGACGGTTGGGTGAAAGATAAAGATGTAGATGTAGATGAGATGTAGTCTGTTACATTGATATGTCTTAGCGAATACAGATAATATGTAGTATTTAACGCATGGAAGAGTCTGTTTGGATGGTAGTTACTGTCACCATCTTTAAAATAGAGACCTACACCTATTAAAACCCTTTTTATACACTGTTATCACCTTGTTTGCATACATGAAAATAGTTGTAGATAGGTGTGTTTCTAACCTGATTTTACTGCTCTTGTCTTATATCTAACACAAGATACAAGATACAAGAAACTTTATTTTCCGTCGGATGCCAAAAAACAACAAAATAACATTTGCTCAAGAGCTATTTTCTGACAAACAAAATATAAGTAAAACATGGGAAAAGCAGCTGTAAAAAGAGATTTTAACCTGGGTGTCATTGATTGGGATTCAAAATCAGTAAATTCTGGAGCTTCTCATCCTGAATATCACAAATTACTTGAATTTTTAGACTCTTACTCTTTTGAACAGTTAATTAATGAGCCAACTAGGATCACTGATACAGTTAGTAATTGTCTTGATCTTGTTCTTTTGTCAAACCCTACACTTGCAAAAACTGTGAAAGTCATTCCAGGTTTTAGTGACCATTACATTTCTTTAGTTGACTTTCGATCATAGGCTAGAATAAATCGAAAAGTAAAACAAACGTAATATCTTATTGTTTGACAATGCAAACTGGACTGAGTTAAAACAAGGCCTGAAGAATTTTGCGAATGAAAATAATCTTCATAACATGAATGTTCATGAACTGTGGAACAGCTTCAAAGAAAAGCTAAATTCTCTTATTGCTTCTCATTTTCCGAGTAAGACCGTTTCAGGTAAACAGCACCTCCCATGGCTAAATTCTGATATAAAGAAACTCAAGCGTAAACGTGACAGACTTTATTGTAAGTTCAAGAAAACAAAAAAATGCTTCCCTTTACTCTAGACTTAAAAAAAGTAAAAGCACTTATTCAAAAGAAATGTAGGAATACTTACTGGGATTACATGAACAATATTGTAAACGTTTTATTTGTTTCGCTACTGACGTTTGAATATACAAATTACAAATAAAAAGTTTAACAAATAAATGAAGATTTGTTGACAGTTTAATTAAAAAAAAATGAAAGAATGAATTCTTCCCTGGTTGTTGCTATTATCAGTTGAATATTTTGAAAGTGATGATGATATGTTATGCTGTCAATTACGGCCTTGTTGTTGTTGTAGCTGATGGCGATAATACCAAGTATACTAGAATATATTTTGTAGCTTTATTGTGGTCAATACGGTTCGTATGTTGATGTTGGAACGGAACTTTTGATGATGATCACTATTATTATTATTTTCATTACTGCTGTTGCTACAAAAAGAAATATAATATTGATATTTGTTAATTGTTCCCTTTCATCATTTTGTTGGACTTTGATGATGATGATGATGATGATGATGATGACGACGACGATGATTCATTTACATTATTTATCATGCTTGTACACGCTAAGTAAAAGTGGTGATGATGATGATGATGATGATGATGATGATGATGACGACGATGATTCATTTACATTATTTATCATGCTTGTACACGCTAAGTAAAAGTGGTGATGATGATGATGATGATGATGATGATGATGACGACGACGATGATTCATTTACATTATTTATCATGCTTGTACACGCTAAGTAAAAGTGGTGATGATGATGATGATGATGATGATGATGATGACGACGACGATGATTCATTTACATTATTTATCATGCTTGTACACGCTAAGTAAAAGTGGTGATGATGATGATGATGATGATGATTATTGTTATTATTAGACTGTGCTGCATTTAAGTGTACATTGGATGATACTTACAGCAATAACTACCGGTATGTTGCCCTTCCGAATCGGGCAGTTATTTATACTAATACATTGAGTATATACATGCATGTGGACAATAGAAGTTTATGCTGGTATTGGGTAAAGTAGTTAGAATACGTTATTTGGAAGCAATACCTGAAGGTAAGTAGACAGGTAAAAGATAAATGTTATTAGATCGTTGTTACCAATATACGATACAGACTGTACATTGATTAATGACCAAAATACTGATATTAGCTGTCTTGCTATGTGACTATGAGTCTGTCGCTTCTTATATTCGTGTCATACTGACAAAATAAAGTTTATTTTCTCTTGAGAAATTAATTAATGATATTTTCAGTCGGCATGTAAAAGCTATAACTTCTGCTTATGTCCCGTTTTCTTGCAAATGTAGCACATTTTGTTTTATAAAAACATTTGTTTGCCTGGTGATCAGTCATACCACAGTGCTTACAGTTGTCAAACATTGGTGCATTTATATTTATGGATCACTTTCTACAAACCTCTAACATCTGGGTCTGTTGAAACAGACATGATCCTCTACAACCCACTGATTTTTATTGAGTAAGTGCAGTTATTTTCTTGAATGGATAACCATTGCGTTGCACAAGTTGCCCGATCCAAACCTATCAACCCGTGTCCGTTACATAACTATTCAATGAAGGATGAAACATTATATTTACGCAGTACAAATGTTATTTTTGAAGACAAAATTTCAGTGTTATAATAATGTATTCTCCTGCACGTGCATTGGATTCTTAGTCTGGTTTTCTTTTTAATCATCATCATCATTACGTCGATAATTCCTTGAGCATTTAGCCTCGGATTTTTGGTAGCTGGACTTTGCATTCTTGCATTGTCTAGTAGATATATCATGATAGCTTCAGCATCAGAGCGTTGTCTATTTTGTTTCTACGCATTAAGCTAGAAACTATCAATGTTTATGCTTCATTTCATGATATTTTATTTTGTACAATATGCCTTAATATTTTATTAATTTTCTGTAATGATAAAATAAGAATAAAGTATCAGCACTGGTTATTTATGGTCAATAGGTCACTTTTACTAACATATGGTTTAAATCTAGGTCACTTCCTATCATGGTTAAAACAACATGCCTTAAACGTCTTATATTCGTGCTACTACTGATAAATAATATATAATTTTCAGATTTAAAAATAGTTTAAATTAATAAACCAGAGAAAAAATAAAATTAAATGAACTATACTATAAACATATTGATTTAGTTATTATTAAAGTTTTGCAATAAAACATCTGTATTCCTAAATCAGCTTAAGTGTTTCAGTGGCTCTCTTCTCCCTATTCCTAAATCAGCTTTAGTGCTTCAGTGAGTCTCTCCTTATTCCTAAATCAGCTTAAGTGTTTCAGTGAGTCTCTCCTTATTCCTAAATCAGCTTTAGTGCTTCAGTGACCCTCTCCTTATTCCTAAATCAGCTTTAGTGCTTCAGTGACTCTCTCCTTATTCCTAAATCAGCTTTAGTGCTTCAGTGACCCTCTCCTTATTCCTAAATCAGCTTTAGTGCTTCAGTGAGTCTCTCCTTATTTCTAAATCAGCTTTAGTGCTTCAGTGAGTCTCTCCTTATTTCTAAATCAGCTTTAGTGCTTCAGTGAGTCTCTCCTTATTCCTAAATCAGCTTTAGTGCTTCAGCGAGTCTCTCCTTATTCCTAAATCAGCTTTAGTGCTTCAGTGAGTCTCTCCTTATTTCTAAATCAGCTTTAGTGCTTCAGCGACCCTCTCCTTATTCCTTAATCAGCTTTAGTGCTTCAGCGAGTCTCTCCTTACTCCTAAATCAGCTTTAGTGCTTCGGTGACTCTCTCCTTATTCCTAAATAAGCTTTAGTGCTTCGGTGACCCTCTCCTTATTCCTAAATCAGCTTTAGTGCTTCGGTGAGTCTCTCCTTATTTCTAAATCAGCTTAAGTGCTTCAGTGAGTCTCTCCTTATTCCTAAATCAGCTTTAGAGCTTCAGTGACTCTCTCCTTATTCCTAAATCAGCTTTAGTGCTTCAGTGAGTCTCTCCTTATTCCGTAAATCAGCTTTAGTGTTTCAGTGACCCTCTCCTTATTCCTAAATCAGCTTAAGTGTTTCAGTGAGTCTCTTCTTATTCCTAAATCAGCGTTAGTGCTTCAGTGAGTCTCACCTTATTTCTAAATCAGCTTAGTGCTTCAGTGAGTCTCTCCTTATTTCTAAATCAGTTTTAGTGCTTCAGTGACACTCTCCTTATTTCTAAATCAGCTTTAGTGCTTCAGTGAGTCTCTCCTTATTCCTAAATCAGCTTAAGTGTTTCAGTGACTTTCTCCTTATTCCTAAATCAACTTCAGAGCGTCAGTGACTCTCTTCTCCTTATTCCTAAATCAGCTTAAGTGTTTCAGTGACCCTCTTCTTATTCCTAAATCAGCTTAAGTGCTTCAGTGAGTCTCTCCTTAATCCTAAATCAGCTTTAATGCTTCAGTGACCCTCTCCTTATTCCCAAATCAGCTTCAGTGCTTCAGTGAGTCTCTCCTTATTCGTAAATCAGGTATAGGGCTTCAGTGAGTCTCTCCTTATTTCTAAATCAGTTTTAGTGCTTCAGTGACTCTCTTCTCCTTATTCCTAAATCAGCTTAAGTGTTTCAGTGACTCTCTCCTTATTCCTAAATCAGCTTAAGTGTTTCAGTGACTCTCTCCTTATTCCTAAATCAGCTTTAGTGCTTCAGTGAGTCTCTCCTTATTCCTAAATCAGCTTTAATGCTTCAGTGACCCTCTCCTTATTCCCAAATCAGCTTCAGTGCTTCAGTGAGTTTCTCCTTATTCCCAAATCAGCTTCAGTGCTTCAGTGAGTCTCTCCTTATTCCTAAATCAGCTTCAGTGCTTCAGTGAGTCTCTCCTTATTTCTAAATCAGCTTTAGTGCTTCAGTGACCCTCTCCTTATTCCTAAATCAGCTTCAGAGCGTCAGTGACTCTCTTCTCCTTATTCCTAAATCAGCTTAAGTGTTTCAGTGACCCTCTCCTTATTCCTTAATCAGCTTAAGTGTTTCAGTGACTCTCTCCTTATTCCTAAATCAGCTTTAGTGCTTCAGTGAGTCTCTCCTTATTCCTAAATCAGCTTTAGTGCTTCAGTGACCCTCTCCTTATTCCCAAATCAGCTTCAGTGCTTCAGTGAGTCTCTCCTTATTCCTAAATCAGCTTTAGTGCTTCAGTGAGTCTCACCTTATTCCTAAATCAGTTTTAGTGCTTCAGTGAGTCTCTCCTTATTCCTAAATCAGCTTAAGTGTTTCAGTGACTCTCTCCTTATTCCTAAATCAGCTTTAGTGCTTCAGTGAGTCTCTCCTTATAGTGGAGCAGCTTAGTGTGAAAATCTAAGGAAATACTTCACTTGATGATACAAGTATGAAATTTACACTAAATGTTCATCATATGGCCCAGATTCAAAAATGATCGAGGGCCATCTAAATATCATCCATTTTCAAGATGGCCTCCAAATTTAAAAAATGGCTGCCAAAATTGAGGCATTTTTCATATAATCAGGATCTGTAAGTTTCTAGAATATCATATTTGTTGGGATGTAACATATTTTGCCCTATCAGTTTGTTCCCATAAGCTGATAGTTCTTTTTAAATATAGCCTTTTCCAAATATCGACCCATTTAAGAAGGTCGCCATCTTTAAAATGACCGCCAGACTTTTAGATAAAGTGCTTATCACGACCAAGTAAGAGTCTTCTACTTTCAGTGCTATAACCATCGACCATTGATTAGATCCTGGTCCCAGATAAACCTGAAAGCATATTATTATGATATTGGCCTGAAATAAGCTAATATGGTCTCTACTTTTCTCTATTTTGTATGGACGTCTCTTCTTTTCAATCTCTTTGTTCTAACCTTCAGTTCTTGCTTTGTTTCACTGAGAAACAGTCTCGAAATCATGACAATACTGAACTATTGCTTATCAGCTGAAACAAAATCTTTAATTAAATGATGTGTGTAATGATTCTATAGAATGAACTACAAACACTACAAGGGCACACTGATATAGTTCATAATGTCATCTTACTAAGCATGGGCTTCAGTAACAACTTCAATGCGTATATGTAAGTTTATTGATCTGTGCTTTTGTTTATGTTCTATTTCAAACTCTTGATGATGTCGAAAATAGTTTAAAAGAAGACCTCCTAAACTATGGAATAGCTTTCTTAGATGCGTTGAAAATAAAACTAAACTATTTAGTTTCCGTGCGGATAAAACAAGATGCATCACTAATGGTGATGAATACCCCTAGATATCAGCTTATTGTCTGAGGAACAGGGTTATTGAAAATATGATACATTGCTTTGTGTATTGTACAGGGAGAAAATGTACAAAGGTGTACAAAATATGGTGTGCAAAACTGTACAAGATCTCCATACTTCACTGCTTTACCTTAAAAAGAAGAAAGTAGGTCAAGATCACGGTCACTGCATATCAGTTTTGAAATGTTTATTCAAAACTGTACAAGTGGTTCGAATTTTATGGCAATATCTTAAAAAAAAGAAATTAAGCCAGTAGGTCAAGGTCATGGACAAGGGACCATGTAATCTGCTTTTTTATCTTGTTTTTTTTGGCAGTTTCTGTGATATGAAGGCTCCATAACCACAAATCAAATCAAGCCTGTAACATTTTCGTTTATGTCGTGTTTGGAGACCTGTGGGTTTCCACTACTTTATTTTATTATATCACCAAGGGTCATCAACTAGTTATACTTAACAAATAAAATATGTTAAAAATCCAATGTAACTCGTATTTGAAACAAATAAAGGGCAACAACTTTGTCAAAAATCATTCAAATGGAACGTGTTTTGCACATGCATAACTACACTTGGTACCAATGATTACTACAAGGTGCGATAAAAGTCTGGCATTCAATGACTGATAAGTAGCGCGGACATGTTTTCCATATACATATATAGAAAAAATAATAAAGGGCTATAACTATGTGAAAAATAATTCAAATGGAACATGCTTTGCATATGTACAACTTGACTTGGTACGAATGATAAGTTTTCCATATACATATAAAGGAAGAAAAATAAAGAGCCATATCTAAGTGAAAAATCATTCAAATAGAACCCAATTCGCACATGCGCAACTTGGCTTTGTACTGATAATAATTACAAGGTTTGATTAAAAACTGGCAAATAATTGCTGAGAAATAGCGCAGACAAATTTCGTATACAGACGGACAGACTGGAATCCAGAATAGCCCCTAGATATCTCTGGGTATAATGATAACTGTGCAAACCAATAAAATGATCATAGCAACAAAAGGTGCCGATATTGTTTGCAATTTATATATAAACAGAAATGCGAAATACGAAGAAGCCGATAATAGTATATTTGATCACGCTAAGCATGCGTCATTGACAGGAAACGGAACAATTACAATTATTACTTATTTCTTGCTATGGCAATGTGTTGATGTTTTGTGGCTTGCTTACTTGGTCCTCACTCAGAGGCACTGCCATTGTTTCTTGCTTTTTCCCGTTGCGACACTGTTTCTGCATTTGTCGACAAGGGCAAGAAATCTGCATGGCAGGAATGGAATGTTTGTGAAACAGCTATAGTTCAAAGTATTTCATAGTCTCAGTGTTGCCAAATACATAATAACTGAGTAGGAAATGGATACATTAGAAAAAAAATAGTTATATTGTATGCTCGATCAAGCACGACATGCAAGATGGATGAAGCTGACTTGATTTGTTTGCCCGGAAACAAAGAGCGTATAATGCGATTCCACCAACAAAAGATGCTCTGAAACAATTCATCAAGCGAGCAATTTTTCAGGCAGGCCATGTCTGGGGTAAAGCAGCAGTTACCATGTAGCAACTGCCGCCTCCGTCAAACTGGGGATTGCTTAAGCAGAACAATGTGTGGATCCCTTATTGGATGGAATTATCGGTTATGTCTGAATGCTTTGAGGTTCTTCAAAGGTGTGGCTGCGGAAGAACTTCCTGTACTGGAAATTGCAAGCGCCACCACTTAGGTCTGTTATGCAAAGCAATTTGATGTTGCAACTCTTAAGAAAATGACTAAATGCAGTATATACACATTTTTTTCTTTCGGTTAGAACACGATTTCCGATGTGTATAGTTATAAGAAAATGCTGCTCTTGACTGTGCAAGTGCTCACGCTGTCCTATTTCTTTTTCCCCTTGTGGTTTATATGACGCATGTTATTTTATTGCATTGAATGTAATCTGTGTGTAATATATATAAAACTTATATTTGCTGGTGTGCTCCAGATTTTACCATTGTTCGAAAACAAAACTGCAAGTTATAAAAACTAAGTTAAGTGTTGAGATGTCTAAGCCATGAGCTTAGTCATACAAAATTGATTACAAATTAAAAGAATATGAATACTACAGATTGATATTCTGTTCTAAACTGAAACGAAAGTGTAAATAAAACCAAGAAGCTGCGTTCAATAAACGCTTGATGCCCCAGTGGCATCCTTGTCGGTAGATTTTGCACCTAAGTCCAAAACGAGGTCAAGGTTAAACTGAGGTCAGGTGATGTTTGAAGATGAGGAATGGTCACAGTTTACATCTGCATTAGTATCAAATCATTCTAGTAAGGGGTATTGATGCATATAAAGCAACCTAAGTATAAAATGAGGTCAGGGTCAAGGTCAAACTGAGGTCGGGTGATGTCTGAAGATGAACAATGGTCACAGTTTACATCTGCATTAGTATCAAATCATTCTAGTAAGGGGTATTGATGCAAGACGAAACGGTCCCATTTGAGTAACCTGTGGACGAACGGACGGACGAACGAACGAACGAACGGACGGAGGGACGGACGGACAGGAAAATTACTATATGTATCAGGCTTCAGTAGGTGCTGGGGGCATAAAATTGCTATCGTTTTAATGTATTAAATGCTTACCTCAAATAAAGTACTGAAAAGTAAATACAAAATGGCGGCCATTTTGTTTTCGCGGCGGCCATCTTGAAAACGACATTATTTCAAGTGGCCCTTGTTCTTATGTTAAAGCACATGCCAGGTAGTTACCGTCCTGTAAATTTGATGCTTGTATCATCAACTGAAGTATTTTTGCAATATCCTGCTCCACTATTAACTTCTAACTTCAGTTTAATGCCTTTCGTACCACTTATGTTATCTAAATCGCTTTAATGTCATTCGTGCCTTCTTATTCCAAATCCTTCAGTGCTTAGGGTCTCTCTTATTTAATCCTACTTTAGTGTTCAGTTTAGTTTTCTTCCTTCATATTCCTTTAAGTGCTTCATGACCTCTCTTACTTCCTTCTTCTTCAAGACGTCAGTGACTCTTTCTCCTTATCCTAAATCATTCTAATCAGTGAGTCTCTCTGACTTCCTTATTCCTAAATCAGCTAGTGTTTCCTTATCTAATTCTCTTATTTCTAATCAGCTCTAGTCCTGAATCCTTCTTTCTTCTATTCAGCTTTATTCTATCATTGAGTCTTCCTTATTCCTAAATCGTTTATTGCTTCAGTGAGTCTCTCCTTATTCCTAAATCAGTTATCTTCAGTGAGCTCTTATTCCCACATCAGTTTCATGCTTCAAGTGCTTCTATTTTCCTAATCGCTTTAATCTGCTAGTCGACTCTCTCCTTATTCCTAAATCAGCTTTAGTGCTTCAGTGACCTCTCCTTAATCCTAAATCAGCTTTAGTGCTTTGTGAGTCTCTCCTTTATAGTTTTAGTGCTTTATGCCTTCATTGATCCACCTATACTCCTAATCAGCTAAGTTGTCTCAGTGACCCTTCCTTATTCCTAATCAGCTTTAGTGCTTCAGTGAGTTTTTCCTTTATTTCTAAATCAGCTTTAGTGCTTTAGTGAGTCCTCTCCTTATTCCTAAATCAGCTTTAATGTTCGCTACGTCTCTCCTTATTCCAATCATCAGCTTCAGTGTCTTCAGTAGTCTCTTCCTATTCGTAAATCAGGTTAGGGCTTCATGATCTCTCCTATTTCTAAATCAGTTTAGTGCTTCTTATCTAAACTCCCTTATTTCCTAAATCAGCTTCAATAGCGTAGTGACTCTCTGCTGCTTATTCCTAAATCAGCTTAGTGTTTTCGTGACCTCTCCTTATTCCTTAATCAGCTTTATGTAGTGTTCTTATTAAAGCGTCTCTCCTTACTACCTAAATCACAGCTTCTAGTTTCTTTCTAAGTGCTTTAGTCCTACTCTCCTTAATTCATTCTCTATTTAAAATCCTTAGGAGTTTAGTTTGTGCCTTCCAATGTAGGTGCACCTCCTGTTCATCCCTTATTCCCAATCAGCTAGTTTCAGACTTTGTCTTCATAGTATGAGTTCATATCTCCTACCTATAATCTAATCATGCTCTTATTGCTACATGCTTCTTCTATCTCCTAAAACTAATCACTTGTCAGTGAAACTCTTCTCCCTATTCCGTAAATCAGCTTTAGTGCTTCAGGAGTCTCCTTTTTCTTATCCTAATCAGCTTAGTCTTCAGGTCTCTTCCTATATCCTTAAATCTTGCTTTCTGTGCTTCAGTGAGCCTCGCTTTATTCCTAAGTCCAGCTTTAGTGCGTCAGTGACCTCTTCCTCAGGAGCACGCAAGGTCTAATAGGAGAACGTTCAACAATCTTTTGTAATCGACCAATTTGTTTGCCGATTCTCCTGAAATTTAATCTGTTTAATTTCAAGTGATGCGATCTAGTCCGTTTTACTTTAGGCCATTAGTGATCTATTTTTGCTATTTTGTGACATACAGTGCCCCTGACCTACTTTCGTGCAACGCTGGTTCCGGGTGCTCTCGCATTTTCCTTTCCTGGCTTCTGAGTCTTCCTATTCTAAACTAGCTAGTAATAGTGTCCACTTTGCATTCAGAAATCAGCTTATAATGGTTAAATTCAACGTAATTAAGATTAGCTTAGTGACGTCAGAGACTCATTATTGAACTCACTAAGGAGAGACCCGCTCCTAGTTCCTTGTTATAATTTTGCCTTAAATGCAGTTTATTAACTTATACTCGATAAAAAAAGTAAAATTTTGGTATGTTGTTTCCAATGTGTGTACGTCTAGTAGACTCAAATACTTCGTTTAACGCTCTTTATGATTTTACTTATTTAGACGATCTTTATCCTCACTACCCATGAATAGACACGTTTTAATCGTTCATTTTAACAAATAATCTAAAGAATATGCGAAGCTGCATGTATTAACTATTTCGGAATGAAATTTCATAAATGAATTTAATATGATAAGTACTTGAAGATTATTTGGTGAGATTTGCTTAAGAGTGTTTAAGAAAAAGTCCCTTTTTTAAACATGTATACATTCAGTGTTCCACAAACCTTTCCGAAAAGGAAGTTTGAGATATGAAATTCTTATGAATCTTTATAAGTGGTTATTATGTCAAAACGACATTTCGCTTATCGACAAAACTTTTGATTATTGATTAATCATCATATCTTGCTGTATTCCTGATATGATTAATTATTCAATTCAATTGTCTTATTGTGAACACGAAACTACATTTCTACATCTATTCCAGTATCCGGAAACATATGCTTTTACTTTTTCCGTACTTCTTAATTTTGAATCGCTTGCAACTAGTGAGAGTTTTATAAATATTTTCTAGTATTCATTTAAGGCTTGTACGCACTTGATCAGAAGTGTTGCCGCCCAATAATTAAATTATTTGGGATCGGACTAGCAGTTGTCTATTATTAAAAATTAAGGACCTGTACTCATACTTAATTCCATCGTCTGACAGTTGCAGTAGTCATTCATTCTGAAATCTTTTTAAGAATAATAGTTGTTCCTACTACCTAATACTTCTGCTATGATCACTCCTTATTCTTCGTTTTCTCGCTCGTGCGAGGTCGGCCACTATTCCATCGCTTAGTCGTTTCAAGGATATTAAAAATTAATACCAATTGCAGCTTCATGCATTATAAGAGTTCTTCTCCTAAATCCTGTATCTCGCACCCTAGATTGTGGAAGATGTTCTAAATTGTAGAATTTGCTCTCATTATTCAAATCAACTTGAATCGTGTAAAATATTAATTTATTCAGATATAGAAACTGTTTAAATATAATATTGTTTTCGTGTATAGTTAATAATTGAATGGCCCAGTCCAATCTTGCTCGATAATATTTGCTAATCAGAAACTCGATCATTAGAATTACATTGAACGAAATTTCTAAATGTTTAAAACTCGTGATTCTACCTATTTTCCAAATCAAATCATAACTTGACGCAAACTACCTTTTTTAAAAGCTAGTTAGCATTTGCATTAGTACTGCACGATTATAACAGAAAAATTTTCTTAAAGCTTCACTTTATTTGAAACCATCTTGTAGAATACAAATCTGTATAGAATGATTTTATTGTCCAAGTTTATCTGATCTGGTCGCTATAGACAATTAACTACTATGTAAATTCTTTAAAAAATGCGCATGTGCATACTTGCGGACAAACGATTAGCTCAATTCGGACCTGTTTTTCGTATCCTTCGAGGTCAGTAACATCTTTCTTTTTCCAAATGTTATCTCATAATTATCTGACGGAAAACTTAAGTACATCTACTCCTTATTCAAATTGTTTATGGTTCCCATCAGTTTATTAAGGAATCTACTTGTATTCAAGATATTTTGTAGTAAGTGTAGAATAAAATCTTTAAAGTATCTATAGGCTATAAAAAACAAATTACTCCGACGAAATTAATACTATAAAGAAAATATCATTAGATTCGTGAAAATCGTTGCAAAAGACATTGTAGAATAAAAGTCAATATGGTACACTCACTATATGAATTTAAAATGGTCTGCGGTAACGTTCGCTACCGTTGTAACGTTCGCAGTGGTAGTCAGCGGTCTACTAAAGGTTATTTATGAGTAGAAATCTTTACAGATAATTTTGCTTAAGTAACGAAACGTCCTAAATATTTGCGAAGATTGAGATGTCAAGTCAAATAGTACGGACAATTGTATATGATAGAACATGTCGAAGTGTTCCTTTCACTAGTACATGAATTTGAATCAGTCGATATATACGTGCGAAGATTTCATAAAATAAGAATTGGATTATGTTTATATTGCGAAATTGAGTCGGTAGACCCATAATATTTAGGGTTTACTAGATTTAACAAATTACGAAACTATATACCCAACATTAATACGGTTTTATCGAGCCGTTTTTAATAACTGAAATTTAAGGCAAATTTTTTTTAGCAAAAGTTGATATGAATTTTTCCGTTCTGACGCCACAAAAATCGTCATTGACGTCCTATTTCAATTTCATTTCACTGAATTTTATACCACTGAGTAGTATTTTCTGTTTGCAAAATGACAATTATTTTGTATTTTTCATTTATATGACATTCAGAGCGCGGGAAAGGAAAAATGCCGAAAACACTCGGAACCGGGCGTTGCACGAAAAGTGACGTCAGGGACCATGTTTGTGACACAATATCAAAAATCACGAGCAATATGGCGAAAAAGTAAAACCGGAACTCAATCGCATATATCTTGAATTTTGTACAGTATAAAATTCATGACAATATTCGGCAAAAAATTTTGGGGCGTATTCCACCTCAGATCAAACAAAACAAATTAAGACATTGTTCAATGCTCTCAAATTTAATCTCACCCGATTGTACAGTATGGTAATCAATCAGATACGGCAATAAGAATAACAAAACATTATTTTGAAAAATGGTCTGTCAATAGCTTTTTTCTAGAACAGTTAAATTGAATTTCAACAAGTGGCAACTTGTTCAAGGACATTCAACTGTAATGACTTCCTTATCATCACAGTCTCCTTCCGGAGGTACAAAAATCGTACAGAGCAGCAAGGAATCTTCTGACCCCGTACATTTGATTACGGTGAGGAACGCAGCACCATCATAATCGGCAACGACATCATGGTTTGGACTCGATCTAAAATATAAATCATTAGTACTTAGTGTATGTATTGTATAGGGTTTGTATTATTATTGAAATTACTGTGAAATCGTTAAAATTCGTTGGCATAAAACTTGTTTTATCCCTAACAGCTATTTCGTGGGGATATAACTTGGTGGTTAAATTTCATGAATAAAATTATTCACGTTTTTCATCGTCTGCTAACTATTTGTCTCCAGTTCCCGGTAGTTATTTTTACCGCGTTTTCTGCTTGCAATTCACGATTTTCTCATGTTTTCAGTGCACTATATAAGTGATTGTTAATTGATATTCTTCACTCGAGGTCACAGACGCTTGGGATCAGGTGAGCGGCTCTGGCCCGCAATAATCTCTTGCTTTTCCATTTCATTTTTTTGCAAATTATCATACCATAAGTACTGCAAACAACTATCAAAACGATTAAAATAGTGTTTGACGGCGTTTTAAAAATGCCACCAAATACCATCAAAGCACTAAATACTACAAGATGACAAACCATTCGCCATTGTTTACATGTAAGACCGAAATTCTTACCTGGATTATAATCCCAATATGAAAAACACACGTATAATTCTGGAATTGATAGTTTCAGAAGGGTGTAATCTTTCTATTGCAATGCATGTCATAACCCCATTTTGTCCACAATCTACACATTTCTTCGAAAATTAACATCCGTACCAGTACTGACAGTCCAAAAGCATCAACTTTCGACTCAATGTGGGGAATACCCAGTTTTTTAGTGCAAATTGTAAACCAGTCTGTAATATTGCTGACAATTTTAATCGAGCTGAATGAAATTGAACTCGCACGTTATACTGGTATCCTGCGGATATTGTTTATGTAGTATATACTTGTAGTAAACAACTAATATTTTGTTATTTTCCATTTATATACTAGTTTCAATAACATGTAGATTACTTCATACTGTTTTGTTATCTGTATAATTTATATTATAATAATTATAACAACACGGTTCTCAATAGCTTAAAACTATGTAGACTGCTTCACATTGCCTTTTGTTTTTTTAACGTCGCACTGACACAATTATGCCATATGGCGAATTTCCAGCTTTTGATGGTGGAGGAAGACCCCAGGTGCCCCTCCGTGTATTATTTCATCACGAGCGGGCACCTGGGTAGAACCACCGACCTTCCGTAAGCCAGCTGGATGACTTCCTCACATAAAGAAATCAATGCCCCAGGTGCTGCTAAAACCCACATCGATGAGGGGCAAGTGATTTGAAGTCAGCGACCTTAACCCCTCGGCCACGGAGGCCCCTCATTGCTGAATAAATCATATGAAATACTGAATGAGGAATTCAGGTCACAAACATTTCTGAGTGCCAGCTACATTGCAAAAACGGCGTTCCATAAATGCGATAAGCCAATCTTATATTGGTAAAAAGTCACGTGAAATCACACAGTTCCCATGTGCTACACTACTTGTTGCTTCCGATATGCCTCCAGGCCGCAGGTAATCGCAAATGGTCAAATTTTTTGCCGCAATTCATTGATATTTTGCGGTTAAAATTCTAAGCAGGACGGCCTAGACTGTGGCACGGTTTGTAGAGTCGAAAGTTGATGCTTTTGGGCTGTCAGTACTGGTATGGGTGTTAATTTTCGAAGAAATGTGAAGGTTGTGGATAAAAGGGGGGTTACGGCATGCATTGCAATAGAAAGATTACACCCTTTTGAATCTATCAACACCAGAATTATACGTGTGTTTTTCATATTGGGATCATAAACCAGGTAAGAATTTCGGTTTTACATGTAAACAATGACGAATGGTTTGTCATCTTGTAGTATTTAGTGCTTTGATGGTATTTGGTGGCATTTTTAAAACGCCGTCAAATACTATTTTAATCGTTTTGATAGTTGTTTGCAGTACTTATGGTATGATAATTTGCAAAAAATGAAATGGAAAAGCAAGAGATTATTGCGGGCCAGAGCCGCTCGCCTAACCCCAAGCGTCTGTGGTATTTAGTGCTTTGATGGTATTTGGTGGCATTTTTAAAACGCCGTCAAATACTATTTTAATCGTTTTGATAGTTGTTTGCAGTACTTATGGTATGATAATTTGCAAAAAAATGAAATGGAAAAGCAAGAGATTATTGCGGGCCAGAGCCGCTCGCCTAACCCCAAGCGTCTGTGCTCGAGGTTGAATATTTGACAGCATAACAAGTATTTTGATTATTTGTTTATTCTCGTAAGAAAACTTGACAAACCCTTCTGAGACGAATATTCAGTTTTTGGACATCATTTGCATCTGGAAATGAACACTCAACATTATACTCAGCGAAAAGGGTAGCAATTTCGGAAAGGTAACGATTTATTACTTTTATCTATGTTCCGTAGTGTTTTGTCAAAATGAATATTTTTAGTTTGAAAATTTGACACGTGTAACGGGAATGTCCTAGAATTTATCAACATACTGTTTCCACAAAATGAGACATTTCATGTTGCTTAAAGTTTTGATTTTGGCTAGAATATCTTTTACAAAGATTATTGACATGGTAAGGTTCATCAACGCTAAGGGATATATGCTAATACGGATTTACAAAATATCTTGTTTTAATTTCGGCCTACTGTGCACTTGAATTAGTGGTAATGTTGGCTGTAGAAATTTGAAACAGTTTATCTGTAAACATTTTGAATATTTTAAGCGGCGGATATGTTACCTACATTGCGAATTTGTACGTGACGAACTTCATATTTTTTTGTTATTCGGTTTTAATAACCGCAGAGAAGGTTTTCGGCTCACGAAGCTTTCGTGCAAATTGTGCAACAAATTACTCCGTCTGGTCAGAATGTTCAAATAAAGAAAACGTGCATATTAAAATTTTGTTATCTGTTTTGTATATTTTCAGTTAGTTTTATGGTACATGTGCACAAACTTTGTATAACACATATAGATGCGTTTATTTGTTTTTCTCTGTGACTTTGCAGATGTTTTCTTGCTTACTGTGTTATATTTATTGTTAATGTTATTTAATATAAATTCACGATGAAAAAAGCTGTTATTGAAGGAAAGTAAATATTACATGTATATACTTCTTGGACGAGATTTATGAACTAGTACATTAAAGGTGTGCATATTGTATCAGTAAGTAGAAGCGAAGCGAAGCATACGTATTCGTACTTTAATTTATCGGGCGTAAATGATTCAGTAGTTGCAGCTCGTCGTATTTAAAGCGTTTACAATTCGAATTAATATTAGATATGTTAATTATTCTTTCTTCAGATGATGCTGTTGGCTTTTAGCATAATCAGAGAAAACAACAATAGAAAGTTGCTGATTGATTTTGAATCGTGTGATGTTGTGATTAGCACAGAAGCTTTGACTTGCTTAAATGTAGACCACGTGGTGGATATGTTTTCATAAATTAGATAAGTATATGTTTAGATAATTTGGTTTTTAAAGCTACTTGCCCATAGTTTAGGTGAAAAAATTTCAATGTTAATTTCCGCCATGTTTGGCATAGAATGTATATATGACACTGAAAAAATGATGAAGTGGGTGAAAATAAAGTTAGATATTGGAAAAAATGCAAGAATAATGTAAATTGGCTGCATTACTTCAAAATCGTTGAAACTGTTTGTGCCTTCTGCACACTATATTTGGTTATTTTTAAAGAGGCACCACATGTATTCTTTTGTATTTCCATGATGGTAATTATACATGTTTTGCATGAAGAAAATGAGAAATAACAAGTATCTAGTTACAAATTGACAGGGACATATATATGGCCAAGACAATGTGTGTAATGTTTTAAGATTTTATTGAATTACTGTAGCAATATGTACATAAATCAGTGTATTTAGTTAAATTTTGATCACATTTTGTTTCAACAGTTTAAGATAGTTATTCATATATAATTTTGAAACTATGCTGAAAAGAGATTTCCTGAATAAGTTTGCAGATGAAATTGTCAAAATACATTTATTCAGGAAAGGCTTAAATTGTCAACCTAAAATCTTGTGGTATAGCTGTATTTTAAGAATTATTTTCATGAAGATTTTGTTGGTGAAAAGGTAGATCACTAGGTCGTGGTGGGTCTTTAAGAGTATCTTTCAAAAAATCTTATGCCACTAGTCACTTCAGAGTACCCTCTTGTTATGGAATTTTGAGAAAAATTATTAGAGATGATCAGCTTAACGTAGAGATCGTTTATTGATGTGCAATTCAGTATTCAGAATTGGTTAGAACTATGATAGAAATTTAGTATTTGTTCTTATATTTTAGTTGTAACATGAAGTCACCAAAACGTCAGTTATGTTGATTTTGAATCGTGTGATGTTGTGTTTAGCACAGAAGCTTTGATTTGGTTAACTGTAGACCACGTTGTGAAAATGTTTTCAAGAATAAAATTACAGTGAAAAGATAAGTATATGTTTTAGATAAATCTGGTTTTTAAAACTACTCGGCCATAGTGTAGGTGAAAATTTTCAATATGTTCATTTCTGCCATGTTTTGCATATGACACTGAAAAATGAAGTGGGTGAAAATAAAAGTTAGATATCGGGAAAAATGCAAGAATAATGTAAAATGTGTGCATTATTTCAAAAGCGTTCCAACTGTTTTATACTTTCTGCACAATATATTTGGTTATTTATAAAAGTATCTTGCAAAACTCTTACGCCTATAAGTTTGTACCACTAGTCATTTCAGAGTATTTTTTATGGATTTTTTAAGACAATTTATTACTGAGTTAGCTATGTTGCTTTTAGCCTTTCGTGCATTAGTACGTTTTCTGCCATTAAGGTAACTTGACAGGGAAAACCAAGATGGCGTCACGAAATTAGGGTTGGTCACATTATTCACTCTTATAGACGATATGCTGCTACAGGGGTCTAAAGATGCATTTTAATCATTTAACACACACATAAACACTTGTGAAAATGCATTTAACTTATAAAAACATATAATCAAACGTTCTGAAACTCACCATGAAATCTAGTCATTTTTTGTGTGCATTTTGCAGAAAAGTTATGTATCCAAACTGAAAAAAATTTATATCCTCATATCTTAGAATGTGTCCTGCAGGTGCTCCACCTATGAACAAAAGAATTTATCCACTGAGTTTTATGCTATTTGCTCTGGAATTTCATCAGTAAATTATAAATTTCTATATTTTACACCCTAAAAAGTTGAAACATGCTTGCAGTATGAGGGTCGTTAAAAAAATTCAAAATACATGTAAGTTTACTTTGTCTTTATTTCTGAGACTTTACATCCTCACATATTAAGATTTTTGAGTGATGTGTTCATTTCTTAGTAATTCTACGTTGTTTGTATTTAAATTTTATAAAACGTTTCAATTTTTTTAACCTGTGTCCTAGTTCAAATGTGTTTGCTTCTGTTTGAATAACCCTCAATGTCAAAACTTTACTGACTTGCATGGAAATCTCATGGAAAGTGTGGATCTTAGGCCATACTAAATTAATGTATGTTTAATGTAATTGATAAAGTACATTTTCTTGATTTTCTGTTGCCTCCAAAAAATACAGAGACAGTTTAGATAAGGATTTTTTTCATTTGAAATATGAAAGGGTAATAAAATATAATGTAATATACCCAAAAATCAGCTATGTTTAGGTTCATTTTCCATTCATAGGACTGGGCGAGTTTTACAATAAACATATTTTTGAAATTGCATAGCCCCTTGTTACTGAATTTATTTACAACAAAATATTGAAATTCATAATTTACTGATGAAATTCCAGAGCAAATAGCATAAAACTCAGTGGATAAGTTCTTTTGTTCATAGGTGGAGCACCTGAAGGACACATTCAAAGATATGAGGATATAATTTTTTTTCAGTTTGGATACATAACTCTTCTGCAAAATGCACACAAAAATTGACTAGTTTTCATGGTGAGTTTCAGAACATTAGATTTTATAATTTTATAAATTAAATGCATTTTTACAATTGTTTATGTGTGTGTTAAATGATTAAAATGCATTTTTAGACCTGTAAAGCAGCATATTGTCTATAGGGATAAATAATGTGACCAACCCTAATTTCATGACGCCATCTTGGTTGTTCATGTCAAGTTACCTTAAGTCATGCATTATTGTGTTGACTGTCTTATTGCAGTTGTGTGATAAATTCAACTACAAAAAGAAGTACATCTGTGAAAAGTTTGTTTTGGTATATTGAGCTGTTTTAAAGAACGACCATGCTATGATGCATTTGTTTTTACATTTTTGCCGTACTTTGAGACCACTGACCGTTTTATTTTTGTTATACTATGAGAGTTTTACATGCAGATCAATCTTCAATCTGTTGATTGTTGTTTTCAGATGTCGTGATTAGGAAAACGTTTATTGGTAGATATTTATTTTAGAAGTTGTAAAGCTAACAAAAAACTACAATGTACGAAAAATTGCTATGAAAATATGAAATATCTAATATAATGTTCTTTTCAATGACGGATTATTATGTGTTGATATATTCAGTTGTTTCACGACCGTGCTGTGATGGTGTTTGTTCTTGTAATTTTTCGAATATGGGGCTACTGTCCGTTTTACCTTGGCCTTTACACCAAAATATAATCATTAATCCATTAATTATTTTAGATGTGATAACTGTAACATTGTTTGGCTGACATAAATTTCAGACGTTTTCAAACTGTAGTTATTAGCTTAACGAAGAGATTGTTTGATTGATATACTGTTTAGATTTTTAGCTCGACTATTCGAAGAATAAGTAGAGCTATCCTACTCGCCACGGCGTCGGCGTTACACCCTGGTTAAGTTTTTCGTACCAGTCCACATTTTGACAAAGTCTTTTGAGATAAAGCTTTGAAACTTTCAACACTTGTTTACCATCACCATGTCCAGTTATAGGCAAGAGCACATAACTCTGTCAAGCATTTTGACTGAATTATAGCCCCTTTTGACTTAGAAATCTTGGTTAAGTTTTTCGTACCAGTTAATATTTTGACAAAGTCCTTTGAGATAAAGCTTTGAAACTTTCAACACTTGTTTACCATCACCATGTCCAGTTGTAGGCAAGAGTACATAACTCCATCGAGCATTTTGGTTGAATTATTGCCCCTTTTTGACTTAGAAATCTTGGTTAAGTTTTTCGTACCAGTCCACATTTTGACAAAGTCTTTTGAGATAAAGCTTTGAAACTTTCAACTCTTGTTTACCATCACCATGTCCAGTTGTAGGCAAGAGTACATAACTCCATCAAGCATTTTGGCTGAATTATGGCCCCTTCTGACTTAGAAATCTTGGTTAAGTTTTTCGTACCAGTTTATATTTTGTGTAAAGTGTTTGACTTATGGCTTTGAAACTTTTATATCTTGTTCAGTATTATAGTCTCTATCAATAGGCAAGAGTACATAACTCTGTCATCTTTTTTGGCTGAATTATGGCCCTTTTTAGCTCATCTGATTTTTTGAAAAAAAATGATGAGTTATTGTCATCACTTGAGCGGTTGTCGGCGTCGGCGTCGGCGTCGGCGTCGGCGGCTGGTTAAGTTTTATGTTTAGGTCAGCTTTTCTCCTGAACTATCAAAGGTATTGCTTTGAAACTTGGAATACTTGTTCACCATCATAAGCTGACCCTGTATAGCAAGAAACATAACTCCATCTTGCTTTTTGCAAGATTTATGGCCCCTTTTGTACTTAGAAAATATCAGATTTCTTGGTTAAGTTTTATGTTTAGGTCAACTTTTCTCCCAAAATGTCAAAGCTATTGCTTTGAAACTTGGAATACTTGTTCACCATCATAAGCTGACCCTGTACAGCAAGAAACATAACTCCATCTTGCTTTTTGCAAGATTTATTGCCCCTTTTGGACTTAGAAAATCAGTTTTCTTGGTTAAGTTTTATGTTTAGGTCAGCTTTTATCCTAAACTATCAAAGCTATTGCTTTAAAACTTGCAACACTTGTTCACCATCATAAGTTGACCCTGTACAGCAAGAAACATAACTCCATCCTGCTTTTTGCAAGATTTATGGCCCCTTTTGGACTTAGAAAATATCAGATTTCTTGGTTAAGTTTTATGTTTAGGTCAACTTTTTCTCTTAAACTATCAAAGCTATTGCTTTGAAACTTGCAACACTTGTTCACCATCATAAGCTGACCCTGTACAGCAAGCAGCGTAACTCCATCCTGATTTTTGCAATAATTATTGCCCCTTTTGGACTTAGAAAATCATTTTCTTGGTTGAGTATTATGTTTAAGTCAACTTTTCTCATAAACTATCAAAGCTATTGCTTTAAAACTTGCAACAATTTTTCACCATCATAAGTGGACACTGTACATCAAGAAACATAACTCTATCCTGCTTTTTGCAAGAATGATGGCCCTTTTTAGACTTAGAAAATCATGGGTAGGACAATATTTCTATTACACAAAAAAAATCAGATGAGCGTCAGCACCCGCAAGGCGGTGCTCTTGTTGAACTTGGAAATTGGTTCTGTTTTCGTATATGTCCATGTTTTGTCAAGACTATTTGACATGGCTTTTAAACTTTAAACACTTGTTTATCATTATGATTTCCATTTGTAGGCAAGAGTACATAACTCTGACAACTATTTTGGCTGAATTATGGCCCTTTTTGGACTTTGAAATTTTTGTCAAAACTATTTGAACTGTGGCTTTGAAACTTTTAACACTAGTATATCAACATGATTTCCATCTGTAGGCAAGTGTACATAACTCTGTCAGCTATTTTGACTGAACTATGACCCTTTTTGGACTTGGAAATTAGTTAGATTTTTCATACAAGTCCATATTTTGTCTAACATATAACTTAACATATTTGCCATCATGGTCACACATTGCCATTTAGTGCAAGACTAATCGAAATCCAAAAATACAGGAACATTTTTTGTTTAATCAATATTTTTCTTTTGTCTGAAAATCTGTGGAAATATTTTGACCCCATTCTTCAATCAATTCTTCGAATAGTCGAGTGCGCTGTCATCCGACAGCTCTTGTTTAATTAAAAATATGTGAAAACTGCGACGGAAGATAAGTATTTGGCTATAATGCGGAAATAGTGACCGTTTTACTTTGGTCGTGCTGGGAAAGCATTTGCGTTTCTTGGTGAAAAAGGAACAATTTACTGTGGCCGTGCTGAGAAAGCGTTGGCTGTTTATTTTAACCGTACATTATTGCGTTGACTGCCTTATAGTCAGTGTTGTGAAAACATTAGCTATGACACTTTTACTTTTGCCGTATTTTGAAAGTGTGGGATGCTTTGTTCTAGTCGTGCATAATTGCGTCGACTTTCTTATTATTAGTGTTCTGAAAACGTTAGGTATTGTAATTTACGTCGGCTGTGCTATGGAAGTGTTGGCTGTTTTATTTTTGTCGTGTATCATTTTGTTGACCGTTTAATTTCTGTGTTGTGAAGTCATTAGCTACAGCATTGGGTACTGCATTAATGAATGATTATTATATTTTGATAAATGAAGTTGTTTTAAAAACGACAGTGATTTTGTCTTTTCATTTTTGACATATTCAATTACGTTAATTGTGTTGTGATATATATATATATATTTATTTTATCTAGATCAATCGTTAATCTTATTATGTTCTTTTCAGATGTAGTGATCAGTGTTACCTTGTTTGGTGGATATTTATTTCTGTTGAGCTAAGAACAACAATGAATAGATAAGTATACATTTGTAATATACGGAGTCGCTTCAAACTTAATTTAAAAGGATACGCGAAAGCACTGATTTTTTACATTGTGCTTGTACGGCTAAGTGTTACCTGTTCAAGCTCAATTTGCTAAGGAAGTTACATGAATATTAGGCCGTGCTGCGTTTATTTTGGCTAGCGTTCTGAAAACTTTGGATATTTCTAAAAGAATCTTTTGAATTTATTACACTACGATTGGAATGCTATCAAATACTAAGACCTGTATCCTATATTTTTGTTTGTTGTTCTTGTAGTTAGGAACATTAAATTGGTGAATAATTGATTTACTCACGACATAGAGTGAGTAAATAAAATTATTCACGTTTTTCATCGTCTGCTAACTATTTTGTCTCCAGTTCCCGGTAGTTATTTTTACCGCGTTTTCTGCTTGCAATTCACGATTTTCTCATGTTTTCAGTGCACTATATAAGTGATTGTTAATTGATATTCTTCACTCGAGGTTGAATATTTGACAGCATAACAAGTATTTTGATTATTTGTTTATTCCCTGCCACCCACCCTAACAGACATTCAAGTTTCTTAATAGTTATTGCTGATGACTTGTAGCTGTATTCGAATATCAAAGGCAGATTTGACTTTTTGACTGTGATTTAAACAAGAGTAATCATTTAGTTCTAGAGAGATTCCTCAGGCCAGACATTGCGTCTCCTTTATGTTCTGATAGAAAATAAGGTTCACAGTTACGTACCTTATATTTCAAGGGTCTTTAGACATGAACAGTTCCTTGATAATTATTACTGTTGAGTATTCATGTATTACTAGAACTTTGAAGGCAGATATACATTTAACATTATATGAGAACACTTGAATTCTTCATGCCAGACTCGGTTTCTACATTTAGAAAAGTAACATTCACAAGTACGCATTTAATTCTATATCAATATATTTTATGCTGTTTTTTCCCATGCAATGTTATTCTTTCGTTATCAAATGGAAATTGCCGTTATCCTCTTTGAGCTAGTTTTCATTTTATTTTTTATTTTACCTTGAAAGAATGTTATGTTTTACAAACTGCACATTTTTTCTTATTTTGTGGTTATTCAACGAAGCTGAGAGAGACCAGAATTGCCATCTTATATGCTGTTTAACTATTCTAGATAAGATGAGTTCAAGTTATTACATTTGGTTCATTCGGGACCTAATAGAAAGCACATTTTTACAGTTTAGATTTTCATGTACATCTGATTGTATGTTTGCCTTAAATTTTGATAGTATGTTTTCAGGCTGAGTGGTGTACAAAGATAAAGATAACCACATTTACCCCACTTCTACTGGTCGATCATCAACACATCGCACAACATCGTACCGTCTGACATTTGCAAGACACATATATTCGTATTTTTTTTAGTACATTGGAATGCTGTCAAATACTAAGACCTGTATCCTATATTTTTGTTTGTTGTTTTTGTAGTTAGGAACATGAAATTAGTGAATAATTGATTTACTCACGACATAGAGTGAGTAAATTAATTCAATTACAACAAAATCCACGGAAATAAGTCTCCCACGAATATTTTTGATTGAACAGTCAGTAAGTATTATTTCAGGCATTTTAATATGTTTATTTTATAAGAGTTGTTTTTTCACTACATCTACTCTTTCAAATCTCAGTTATCTGTTTCATTAAACCAAGATCTTGATGAAATACGTCTGACGAGTCAGAAAGTGTATTTTCTATATTTATTTGGCTAGTTTAGCACATTCTGATGCAAGAATCAATTAAATATTAGATCGCTTGATTTTATTGAATTGGTGATTAAAAGAAACGAAACGGAAAATCAGACGTTTTATTCTCATTTCAGGTTTTTGCTGTAATTTTTAATTTGCAGTCAGGTGAGTGTATTATTGTAGAGTCTAACACGCGATCCACAGCAATTGCTATATAAACATATAGCGAAAACGCCTATACATGAATATACGATTAAATATGGTTGGCTGTTAAATTTCATCCCCTACGATTGTGACATAAGAAATTCTACTTCTGTTCCATTACATACGAATTATTTCAGGGCCAAACGGTTGAAAACAACATTTCAAAAACATAATTGTGGTAAAGTCATACTGACTTATGTGTAGGACCGTAAAACAATTAGCTCAATGTCTGTGACTAAATACAGAGTTGGTGCGCCTGTGATATATTACAGACTCCGGTATATAACTGATAAACTAAATTTGAACGAAAATATCTTAAATGCATATATTTTGTAACCATGGTGATACTAACCCTAACCTTTAGTCAGTTTATTGTTCAATTTATACAGTAAATGCGTGCGGACATGCAAAAAAAATTTAGTAATTTTGCCGTGCGCTCCAATGGATAATAATTCCGCGCATGCGCAGAACGGCTGCACCAACTCTGCAATGAGAAACATTCTAGCTAAGCTGGCTGTGACTGAATACAGAGTTGGTGCGCCTGTGATATATTACACACATTCCAGCTTTTTTTCAATTATGATTCAGCGGTGACGTCATAAATGTATGACATAAAGTATGACGTCATAATGATGTGACGTCATATAAAAGTTATGCTTGTAACTCCGGGTCAACTTACCTTATTCTGTTCATAAATAATTTGCGAGCTGTAAGATAACTAGTTTATGAATACTTCTCAAAATTCTAATGAAAAAGGAACATAATCTAGAATCTATACGTTCCATTGGCTATGCAACACTTTCTAACCATGGGGGTAAATAGTAATTGCATATGATCCGAATGACGTATTACGCTAAAAATATAGTACTGTAAAATAAGAATTAGATTTCTATTTGCGTTGTTAGAATCGAAATAATAAATATGTTCCAATAATTTTATCAGTTAATAAAATATGAGCAGTCGTTTGGATGCGAATAATTAAACCACTCGTGCTACGCACTCGTGATTTAATTATTACGCATCCAAACTCCTGCCCCTATTTTATTAACTGATAAAATATAGGAACAGATTTATTATTTCTTAACTGAAAGTATAGTGATGCTTACGTTTCGTATCCTAACATTCTGCACAAAACTTTAGCAGCATTTTTGTCAAACCCAAACCCACACATAGAGAACCACTGTTTCCCATCATAAGATACCTGAACACGTCCTTTGCGTAAACTCTCTGCATCGGCGAGTCGTATATGAAAGACTGTAAAAGTTAAACAATTGATACATACAATAAAGGTATTATAAACAAAAAGTTTAAATAAGGCTATTGCCCAGAAATGAAATTCCATTACCGTAAGGGACAGTTGTCTCATGTGTTACATTAGGAAGCAAATTTTTTAACACTGAAACTTTATCGAAAAAACTGCATATTCTCCAAACATCCCACCATTTATAAATTAGGTTTTAATTAACAAAAAAATGCACTTTGAAAGTTAACACATGAACACTCTTTTGTGCCTGACTGATGGATGGACAATCAGACGGACGCATGGAATGATGGACAAAGGGACAAAATAAAATGATTTGTAGGCCTATATATGTGTATTCTATATATTGCATTCTGTGTATGCCCAGGTTTCATGAAAAACATTTATTGTTTATTTAAAGTAATGATATAATCTGTCATTTGTGAATACAGATGGACGAGTAATCCACAAATATGACAAAAAGGGGCATCCTGCGATTTCTTCAAAACTAAGAGAGATTGTTTCTTGAAAAGTTGTACATAGATAGAAAGAAAGATTGAGAATATGCTTGTTATTATTTTTTCATTTGTACATCTTTTGTCTGTCTGTCCGTCCATCATTCGCAAATTGTGGATTCTTCAATAATTACAGAAGTACAAATTTTACAGACTTCTTTATGAAACCTTGTTTATAGCCGGATGGTAGGTAATTTGGAGAATAAGAAGGTCATTTGTGGTTCCCATGACACCAAATAAGACAACTGCCCCTTTCGGTTTGGGACTTAGAAATGCAAGAACAGATTATAGCGACGGGCTGGTAGGATCAAATGAAACAACGTTCCTAATTATGCACCCGCTGTCACAGTATCTGCATAAAAAATTGATCAGTTAATTATTAATTATGTAATGCTAACTGTGTAACAAAGAAGAGTAAGGCTGCAAATATTAAAGCTGCTTTCATAGCCAATGCTTAGTACCTATTCTGTGAAATATATTACTCAGCACAGTGAGGTGGAATCTGAAATACGGTACATGTCAAATACACGTGTTAGTACACACAAGCACGAGATGGTAGACAACATTAGTTACTTTGCATAAGGCAGTGCAGAGCATTTTAGCACTTTTGACAAATTACACCTTCCTCAACAGCCTTTATCTAGGTTGCACATGCACTTGAGGAGCACGAGACCTGGTGCTTGAAGCAAACACTACCAGAAAGGTTCCTATTTATCAAAATACCTCTGGTCAGCCTTATTTATCTTGACTTGGAACCTTTGGAAAGGGATAGAATACCTGGCCCCGTATGTGCCCGACCTGATAGGCAACCTTTTTAATATGTTCAAGAGCAGACGATGCAGGAATGCACACTATAGCCTTATTTTTGTGGGAAAATATGGTTGTAAGCCTCGTTGACATAAGCTACTTGACATGTTTATTGTAAAGAAGAGTGTCGAAAGATTCTATCGTAGGCATTTAGTCTAAGTTTAGGCTCAATCATAGAAGAAAAAAACAGGATCTCAAAATGATGCTGGGAAATCAAAGAAACTGGTCAAAGTTTTCCAAACAGATTTCTTATGCCTCGCGCACAGAAAGCACATGTCTTTTCATAAAATACCCGAAAGAATGCTCTCATTTCTTCACATTTCATTAAAAATCGGTGAAACTGTTATAACATGTAGAAAGGGGGAATTTAGTTGATATGTCAAAATAATATTTTCTATGGACAAATAAAAATTGCCAGTCCCCATGGCAGGGTCATGTGACGTCCCCCGGCCCACTTTTGTCTGATTTCCTCTACTGCATTCGGTAAAACATTACTCGACACTTATTTTTTTCAGTCTACATGTTCTTCAATCAGGGGAATATACATGTGAAATGTGTTATGCCAAAAACAGTCAAATTATTAATGTAGCATATATTGTCTGTCATCGTCAAATAAACAGTGTTGAACAGAGGTCTGCAGTTTATGTTTTGTTATGAATCAAGAAAAGAGACAAATGCTTAAAGGTTTAGTAGGGACAATAACCTAAAGAAAACAAACTTTTATGAGTGATATGAAAGGGTAAAAAAGTGGCCAGATATCATTGATGACTCGCAGTTCAGACGTCAGAAAACAACAATGTTCAGCCATATTTTGAAAATTAAAGCTCTCCTTGAAATGGAACGATGTATTACAGTTCAGTGTTCCATTTCATCACTACCACATACAGTTTGTTTATAGGAAGGTGTAGAAAATTAATTTAAAAGCTTGGTTCACCGGTAATCACGAGCTGTGCTGGTTAGTTTTGTTTGACAGCACAGCGTCACTCTTACATTGGACCGTTTAATTGGTAGTTACATAGCCTTACAAACGGTAAATAAATAATATTTGTTGTCTGAAAACTAGTTTAAGTACTCACATTCAGTATGTCCTTATCTATTATATTTTTTGATTTCATCAAAAATGTCAAGAAATAGATATCAAAGTACTTTTCTTGGTAGAACTGACTGATTCGGCTTCTAACTTAGTGACTCTACATTATATGCTAATGACATTAAACTGTGACAGTATTGTTATGGCACAATGTGCTTTAATTTGACAAAAACAGAATATATCAGGATCATGCAAATGTATTGATTAGACTTATTAAACGGCAGTGACTTTTTTTCAAATCATGATTCGACAGGGGGATGTTCACATGCTTCTATCGCACTAGCATAGTTAATAAACTATTTGTTTTTTTCTAAGTGTCATCAGTTCTTTTAGTGTAAAAATATTTAAATGAATTACGAAAATTAACGACAAAGTGAAACAGATGTAATCTACTCACTAATACACGCTACAATATCTACTCACTAATACACACTACAACATCTACTCACTAATACACACTGCAACATCTACTCACTAACACACACTACAATATCTACTCACTAATATACACTACAAGTGTCATCAGTTCTTTTAGTGTAAAAATATTTAAATGAATTGCGAAAACTAACGACAAAGTGAAACAGATGTAATCTACTCACTAATACACACTACAATATCTACTCACCAATACACACTACAATATCTACTCACTAATACACATACAACATTACTCACTAATACACAACACACAATATCTACTCACTAATACACTATTCTACAAAAATATTACACTATACACATACACTATCACTAAAACACACAAATCTATCACTAATACACACTACAACATTACTCACTAATACACACTACAAATCTACTCACTAATACACACTACAACATCTACTCACTAATACACACTACAACATCTACTCACTAATACACACTACAATATCTACTCACTAATACACACTACAATATCTACTCACTAATACACACTACAATATCTACTCACTATTACACACTACAATATACACACTACAATATCTACTCACTAATACACACTACAATATCTACTCACTAATACACACTACAATATCTACTCACTAATACACACTACAATATCTACTCACTAATACACACTACAATATCTACTCACTAATACACACTACAATATCTAATACAAACACTACAATATCTACTCTCTTATACACACTACAATATCTACTCACTGATACACACTACAATATCTACTCACTAATACACACTACAACAGCTACTCACTAATACAAACTACAATATCTATTCACTAATACACACTACAATATCTACTCACTAATACACACTACAACATCTACTCACTAATACACACTACAACATCTACTCACTAATACACACTACAATATCTACTCACTAATACACACTACAATATCTACACAATATCTACTCACTTATACACACTACAATATCTACTCACTATTACACACTACAATATACACACTACAATATCTATTCACTAATACACACTACAATATCTATTCACTAATACACACTACAATATCTACTCACTAATACACACTACAATATCTACTCACTAATACACACTACAATATCTACTCACTAATACACACTACAATATCTACTCACTAATACACACTACAATATCTACTCACTAATACACACTACAATATCTACTCACTAATACACACTACAATATCTACTCACTAATACACACTACAAATCTACTCACTAATACACACTCACTATACAATACACACTACAATATCTACTCCTATACACACTACAATATCTACTCACTAATACACACTACAAATCTACTCACTAATACACACTACAACATCTACTCACTAATACAACACTACAATATCTATATCACTAATCACACACTACAAATCTATCACTAATACACACTACAACATCTATTCACTAATACACACTACAACATCTACTCACTAATACACACTACAATATCTACTCACTAATACCACTACAATATCTACACAATATCTACTCACTTATACACACTACAATATCTACTCACTATTAACACTACATCACTAATATTCACTAATACACTACAATATCTATTCACTAATACCACACATCTACATATTACTCACTAATACACACTACAATATCTACTCACTAATACACACTACAAATCTACTCACTAATACACACTACAATATCTACTCACTAATACACACTACATACACATCATCTCACTCGCTAAATACACTACAATATCTTCTCACTATACAACTCAATTCACCTAACAATACTACCATAATACACTACAATATCTACTCACTAATACACATACAATATCTACTCATATACACACTACAATATCACTATTACAATACTACAACATATTCTCTAAACTACATTACTAATACACATTTAAACATACTAATATCAGTCCCATTACCTACTTATCTACTCACTAATCACACTACATTATCTATCACTAATACACTAGCAAATTCTCTCATAATACACACTACAATATCTATCGATAATACACACTACAATATCTATCCTAATACCAACTACAAATTACTCACTAATAACACTTCAATATTACTCTAATACACACTACAAGATCTACTCACTAATACACACTAAATATTACTCACTAATACACACTACAACATTACTCACTAATACACATACAAATCTACTCCTAAACACTTACAAATTTACTCACTAATACAACTACAAATATCTTACACACTATATTCCTTTAATCATTAATTCACTGTATTACAACTACCAACTATCTACTCACTAATACACACTAACATTATTCCTATACAAACACACATTTCATAATAACTACACTATTCTATCACTAATGATAATACCAAATCTACTCATAATACCACTACAATTTTCTTAATAATAAACTACAATTATCTTTCTACTCCATTACACATACCATCTACTCACTAATACACACTACAATATCTATTCACTAATACACACTACAACATCTACTCACTAATACACACTACAACATCTACTCACTAATACACACTACAGTCAAACTTCTTTTGCTCGAACTCGTATAATTCAAACATCATCCTTCACTTGAACCGAATGTCAGGTCCCAACCGAATTCCTTTATAATATTTTTCGATGACTCGAACTACCGATAACTCTATCAAATTTGGCGGTCCCGACGGGTTCGAGTTAACGAAGTTCGACTGTTTTTACATTTACAACTGTTGTTAAATTCTACATTGGACTGTTGCCATTTTAAACATTCTTGATTTGTCAGTTCCCATTGTTTACTTAATTCTGACTCACATAAATGCATCTGATTTTTCTTCTGCTTAATAGCAAATTTGTATCAAGGGGAGACATTTTTTTCGTGACGAAAGTTCACCCTTGTTATCCAGATAATACGAAATGCTGTGATAATTCCAAAATGCTACAAAATGACAGATGAACTCTTCTGAAAATTTCAGGTTTTTCGGTAAGTTTCTTAGGCTTGATAAGTGATTTTAACCACCAGATATTGCAAAAAGAACGACTGGTGATTTGTTTCCATGAAACTCAAACTATTTTACTTTATTTTTGTGAATACATTACACAATATGTTAAATAGTTTACAAAGTTTAGTTTGAAAATTCATAAAAATATTTAGAATTGTTTTTATGCTTGTAATTCACTGTATGTACAGCTGCACCATTTCACTATCTGACACAGTTTAGAGTAAGTTGTTTACGTTTGCCGTTTTTATGTCAAAACCATTTATATTGATCCTTGTGTGAAAAATGGATAATAGCCGAAAATGACCATGGATAATGTCCTACATGTGTTGTCTTTGAAAAAGGATAATAGCCATCATTGACTTCTTTCATTTACATTCCATTACACATTGACCAGTTTCGTGTGTGGACACAGTGAATGAGTTTGTAACAACATAATGTAGATCTTCCAAATCAATCAAGGGCCAAATCTTTGTATTTCAGTATAGAAATGTATGTGAGTCTTGTATTGCAGATGAAATTTTGGCAGGGTAAACATTCTAAGGAGGGACCATGTGTATAAAACATTACCTTGGGCATGCTACAGCCATAAGTTACCACATTTTATGAGTATACTTCTTCAATATACATAAATCGGTACCTTTAGAACAGCATATGCAAAACTTCAAACTACAATATTGGCTATTATCCTCATAGCATTTCGGGCTTTATCTTCGAATTTTCTATGAACACTTGGGTCAGTATCCATCGACAACTACATATGCTTATATATTTGTAAATGTGGGTTATTTGATCTGAAATAAAAACTTTTGAACATGTTCACATCATTGTTTATATAATAACTGAATAATAAAAAGTAATATTCATTTCCGAAAGTCCATTAAATGAGGTTGAAAACGCTTTGAATCGCCAAACTCATTCTCAAAAGCAAAATGTACACATTGTTTGGGTTTTGGGGCTCTCCATACTGGACAATATGTCCCATATGCAAATTGCTTAGTGCAAATGGTACAGCTTCTAAACCATGTTGAATCAGTTATAATACTTTTAACAATCAGAATGAGTAATTAGAAAATATTGACAAAAACAATGTCCATATCAAGTTTGACATTTCCTCCAGTTAGTAGCATTTTGGAATTGTCATAGCATTTCGTATTATCTGGATAACAAGGGTGAGTTAGTGCAGAAAGTATGCGTTAAAACCGTTGTTTTAGGTATTTTAGACCATGTGCAGATGACCTAGTTTTTGATGCATGAGAAGGTGGGCCAGTGGTCTAGTGGTAACACGCTTGACTGTCAATCCTGAGGTCCGGGGTTCGAATCCCGGTCCTCAGGATTGACAGTCAAGTAAAGAACCAGACTGTCTATTCGAAAAGAGCTAGGCTAAGTCAGCCGGACACGTCTGTATCTGAAAAGTTCTCTCTGTCTGTTCTGGGCGCTTTATTTCACTTTGTCCCTCTGGTCAGATCGTTCTGTGTCTGTACTAGTAGAGGATGATTTCGCGCCCTCTGTGGCTGCAGTTGCTGTAAAGCGCCTTTGAACGTGTTTATCATGAAAAGGGCGCTATATAAATCTGGTATAATAATAAATAATAATAATGCTTGTTTTGTTGGAAGTGCAGTATTTTTATTAATACAATTTGTTTGAATTTATTCAAACAGGCGGTTTCAACTAATTATAGTGATGACTAAGTGTCTATATAAGTTTTATAGATAATACTAGGTATTTCTTAAAAATATATACAAGCATGGTGGCCATCTTAGATTTTTTTCGGCCATACTGGATTTTTTTTGGAGTGGATCTCTTGCTCATTTTTTTGAGTTTTGCTCTAAGGTAGCTATGTACCAAGTTTTATGCATTTTCCATATCCTGAAGTATTTTCACACGATTTTACTGGACCAATCGTCTCCGTTTTAAGAAAATGTAAAGGGGCCATCATCAGAATGCACAGACACAATTTGATATACCAAGCGCTTCAAAAGAAAATATATCCTTAAAAGTATTTATATTTTTAGCTCTAGTGGTCCCAGCTCAGTGCTGTTATATTTTTTGGTTCTTTTGGACCATATAGAGTACATTTAATTTTATAACAGAATAGAGCTCCGCTTTAGCGGTGCTAAGGGTGGGGTGAAATGTGCTACACATTTCCTAAGTAGTGACTTCTTATGAACAAACTCAATCAAAGCAAGTCTGCTATTATTGTGCCACGTTGCGTTCTATGATTTCAAACGATATTCTTATATACTTCATTAACCAGCCAATTGAAACAAAAATGTTTGCAGAAATATCAAGATTAATTCACTTTTGATTAATAGAGCACGACATGTAAGATTGATTAGAAACTTATGTTATTGTATGTACACATGTACGTATATGATAATTATCATTTTCGCGTCTTTTCATAGATCAGTTTGACCTGACTAATAATATAGGAAGTCATCATATAAGTGACAGCAAATACTTTTAACAAAATGTGAACGTGACTGCTAACTTACGTTACATCGTTCGGTTTCATGAAACTGTGGTATAGAAATTATAAAAGTCTGTATTCACTCAATGAACAAAGGCATTTAAATTTTAGGACAATACTACAATTGAATAAAACTTGTACATTTTTGTGTATATTTAAAATGCTCTTTCACGGTCTATTTCAACATTATACATGCTAAAAGTCGTCGTACAGTTATACCTGGTGCACAAGTTATTTCGACAATTTCGTCAAGACTACAATCGCTTTTGCCTATAGAATAGTGAGGACATTCAGACAGGCTTCTCTCCGACCCAGTGCATGAAAAATCATCCAGACGTAATTTTGTTGTATCCTTTGAATTGTTGTAAAATATAGGAACTGTTTTCACATGTGCCCTGAAACAAAAACATAGAAAGAACACAGATTTGTTTGTGTTCTCTAGGTATATGGTTAATTTTATTCAATTGGCAGCATAGGCCTATAGCGTTAGTTACAAATTCAAGGTCTTGTTCTCCACTAAAATTTTAAAAGCGAATGGGACTTTAAAATCTTGCCTTATTCACTTTTTTTTAATTTGGCAAATTATGAACAGCTAATACTTTATTACTTTTAAAATATCACTTTTCAATCGACTGGCAGAATGCATTTGAACGTTTACGGTAAATCATTCGAAAACATTTTGTTTTTCTCGACAGTATGTTACTTACCATGAACGTTCTGGGTTCAGTCTTGAATATATATTTTTTACATTTAAACAAATAAGCAAATAAAAAAGAACGAACTTCTGTCTCAGTTGTAAAGTGGTGAATCATTTGTAAAATAATGTAAAAAATATGTTGGATATATTAGGATAACGCTGAATTTATCGGATAAAACGAATTCACATCCGCGCTCATTTGAAGTTTTCTGCATGGAACCTGTGCGGAAAGTGAAATATGACATCGAACGGAAGAATAGTAATTTCAGTTAGGGTGTTCACTGAAAATTTACTTACTGAATAGCAAACAGTGCAGATAAAGATCAGCATGCACTGGTCGCAAAGGCAGAAGGGATAAAGTTTAAAGAGTATATTTTACTGGCTTACCGGTGGTGTTTACAAATGATTCATCACTTTACAACTGATTCTGTAAATGGCTTATGTTATACCAGTTAGACTTTCACCGGTGGTGTTTTCAAATCTTCTTTTCCTAACATGGGTTTTTAATACAAATATAAATACTTTGTCTAAGTAACGATATATAATATACTGTTTTATATTTGTTAAAGACTTACATTAACAATAATGTATTTCGCTGGAAGCAATTACTAAAGAATGTAGGTTAGATCTATACTGAATATAATTTAAATTGTTCGATATTAACAGGAAGTATAAAACATTTAATAATTTTATATATAATAATATTATACCTGCCAAATCCTTACTAAAATATTGCATTTTATGCTTTAGTATGCGCATGCATATAATATATAAAATATGTGTTAGGTTTTACCAAGTGAAGTTGAGCATGTTGCAAACAACCATTGCTTTTTCTGTATCAAAACTGTCGGCGCACACTGCGGTCCACTGTTTATTATGAAACACCTGTAGTCTTCCAGTCCACTCGTAAAATGCATGTACTAAACGTACGGAAGAAACTGCAACAGATTAACGTATGGAAGAAACTGTAACAGAATAACGTACGGAAGAAACTGTAACAGAGTAACAAATGTACGGAAGAAACTGTAACAGAGTAACAAATGTACGGAAGAAACTGTAACAGAGTAACGTACGGAAGAAACTGTAACAGAAGAAACTGTAACAGAGTAACAAATGTACGGAAGAAACTGTAACAGAGTAACGTACGGAAGAAACTGTAACAGAGTAACAAATGTACGGAAGAAACTGTAACAGAGTAACGTACGGAAGAAACTGTAACAGAGTAACAAATGTACGGAAGAAACTGTAACAGAGTAACGTACGGAAGAAACTGTAACAGAGTAACAAATGTACGGAAGAAACTGTAACAGAGGAACGTACGGAAGAAACTGCAACACAGTAACAAACGTACGGAAGAAACTGTAACAGAGTAACAAACGATTTAACTTCATATCCGATTTTTTTTAATGTTTTCCTGAATATAAAGTCAGCAGTTAGTTTCCTTGGTAGCGTTTTATGACTATTTTCATCTCGTTCATAGGGTTTATTTAGATTAACGTCAGAATACTATAATTTTGATAACAGATAAGTATATGTTGAATAGTAACTTATTTGTTTTATGTTTATTGACATTTTATGATTTAAATATAATATAAAAACATCTTCTTATGCATTATTCATCGATTTTATTGTATGATTAACACTTTTGAGAGCTTTCGTTTCATTTTAATACTACAGTTTCGCATTTTATGAAACTATACTCTCAGTAAATTAATATTTCTCTTTACACTGATTTCAAACATATCTGTAGTACATCATGGCCTGTAAACACGGGCACCGTCTCTTTATGGAGGTGAGTTGAAAAAGAGCCAGTATTAGGCATTTTTTGCTGTAGTGCCAAAAATGTTGTTTCTTTAAGGTTTAAAGTTTGAAGGTGAAGGTCTTTGGGGGTTAAGCTCACCTAAATATAGGTCAGTCTGTAGGTCTTGCCACGAGAATTATTGAGTATTAGTATAAACTAAATTGGGGCATTTCTTAGGGCTGTAGGTAATCTGGTTCATACGGACGGACGAACGAACGGACGGACATACAAAATTTAAAGGCTCATAATGCCTTTCGTTTAATACGTCGCTGCCACATTTTTGTTATTGGCAGAAAATGTATTTTTTTCTTGAATCATGATTTCGATATTTTTTCTTTTATCTGCCAAACGTCTGAAGCTTCAATACATTCCCCCATGTTGTTACAGAGATACCAACTTACATATAAAAAACTTCAACAAATATTGCTAAGACGAAAAAGGGGGCATAACTTTAATAAAGAGCAAAACAGATTTATGTATCAGCGCACTGAACGTCAGATTATCATAATCAAGAGTGTGAAGTTTCAATCCATTTCCTTTACTGGATATTGAGATACCAACTCGCATTCAAAACTTAACTAAATGGGAATATCGATGCCGACGAATAAGCAAGTGCAAAAGCTTTACTTATTCTTTGAATAGCCGTGCCTTGTTACCAGCGTAAATTCAAATTAGTTGAACCGCAGCACTTTTTTTGTATTCCGTGTAATTTAATCTTTTAACTGCTACAATCTCAATTTCGTTTTATCTCTGTCTTTCAATTACAATTTTTATCCAGGTTTGAAATACATGACCCTCCAAAGGTATTCTATATTGAAAGAAGAAGGAAAATACGGATATTGAACACTTTTCAGTGTATTTTGGTTTCGTTGTTATCCGTAGAAGTCTGTATAATTGATAATTTTACTAGTATGCGCGTTAGCTTTCTAATATAATCTTAAAATGTATATGTCGCGGGGCTCGTGTTTCCAAGATAACGCATTTTCTCTCATTTTTAAACAATTATGTATAAAAACGGGTTTTCGACGGCTTCAGTGCCATTCTGTCAATGACAAATATGGAATATTTGGGTAATATTATTAGCAAAATACCAAGCACTTTACATGGTACCCTGTTTTTTCTTAAAGTTTAAAGTAACCATGGCAACAGAGATGTTGAAAATAGCTTATATCTTGCTTTTTATCGTAATTTCTTATAAAAATATTAAATAAAATTATCTTTCTTGTTAATGTAGCTTTAAATCGTCTTATTTCTAATGTCAGTAATATTTATGTTCGTGTTATTTGCACATATTTAAACAAATTTCACAGCTTAAAATACTTACAGCAGTACCCCTCGTCTGACATTTTTTATGAAAAAAAAAAAACCGTTCTGCATGCTGCTATTATTCTCATGGATATTGTTGAAATGCAAATAAAAAGCCGAAGCTGTGTTCTTTAAATAGAGCAGTGTCAACGCTTTTGAAATTTACATTTAGATATATAGGTATCGGGCTTTTTTTCTATGGTAACAACAACTTAATTCAAGAAACCACAATTTTGTACTGAAATTTAATCAATTTTAGAGCTTAGCTTTAGTATATAAGTAACAAATTATCAATGGAAACTGAAAAATTGGTATTACGTATTAAACTGCTTAATTTTTATTTGAAAATGGCCGTAATAAGTAACCTTTCACCTAACTATATTCCCAATAACATTAGTGACCATCATCCATTTTCTTACATTCCGCATAACATTTCAATATAACTACATAATTATAAGAAGCAAAATATTGATCATTATTCAGAGCGAAAGACACGTAAAAATATTTAAGCAAATAATGGCTGTTTAAAAATATTTCAGATAAAGAAAATGCACAGAATTACGTACTTTCAAAATATTGAGCGGTAACTGATACGTAACGTCATGACGTCAGTGACGTCATTTTAAGGCAACAATGTTTTGAAGCGATTCTGCGGCAATTAATTCATTATTTCTGCATTATTAAACCATTAAGCATCAGATCGGAGACATGTTCAGGATTTTTTTTCAGAAGAATGGATATATACAAACACATTTAGTTTGTCGTAAACGTCGTCGTAAATCGTCACGTTAGCTTCCGGTTGGGCGTGCGCACATACAAATATTAAGGTAACCTATCTCTTTGATATTAAGCTAAGATCTAGGCATTATTCACTAAAAGAACATCCATATATAGTAAACTCTCTGGAGCGTTAGTCCGGCAGTGAACATTTAATGCTTTACAACAGAAATTTAGTCCGACACAATAAAGGTTATCTACTGACCACATGCACTCATCCCAAGGCGTTCTAGAGTTATTGAGGGAAAGCCATTACAGGTCTCGAGGTCATTATTGGCCTCTGTACTTCGGACGCCAAAAGGAATAACGGGCATCAACAGGTCGCAGCCAATGATCATATGAAGTTTGACGACATAGGTCAAAGCATTCTTGAGTTATTGAGTGGAAACCATTTTCAGTTTCAATGTCATTGTGACATTGACCTTTGGCATACTGGCTATAAGAACATAGAGGATATTTGTTTGTTTGCAGTGAGATATCGAAATATATCATCACCGATAAGGGAGACAATTAAATATTTTCACGAAGGCGGAGCCTGAGTGAAAATATCAGAATTGTCTCCCTTATCGGTGATGATATATTTCGATATCTCACTGCAAACAAACAAATTTTCTTTTTATTTTATGCTAGTTCGTGAAGATCAGCGAATTTTCTGTTTATTACGTGCATAAATGTTCATATAAATCCAATATTTCATGAAGAAATTCGGATTTATTTAAGCTACCGTGTTACATATGATACATCCGCTAAATTACCATGGACACTTAGGCACATTAATATCGAATATTGGTGATTATGTTCATTAAATCAACACGACGCCATTTTGTTTTTAAAAACAAAAACTGCATTTAAATATTTTGTGTAAAAATACACAGTCCGCGGCTAACAGAGACATTGACAAATGCCAGTAGTTAAGTAGAAGCATATTTAAAACTTTTCGGGTCAATCCGTCAGTTCGTTGAATAACCGGAAGCTTCTTTTGTTTACCAAAACACACGCTGAAGGTCAGATTAAAAAACAACACTAAAAATCTAAACAACTGTGGAATATGCGTAAGTCCTTGGAACATCAAGCTGCCGAATTAAATATCATCATGGATTCAATAGAAATAGCTAGGAAATATTGATCTAGGAGCTGCATAGCATAACAAAATGAATGGAAGTTGGAACACAACTGGCTGGGCTTGAAGTTGGAGTGGGAAAGTACTTCGACGGAAATGCTGGCATATTACGTAAGGTTGAGTTGATGTCTTGTGATAATTAACTAAGACAACAACCAACTAAATGTGTTGTCGCCAGTAAAATCTACCACACGATAGTGAACCAATGGAAAAAAGTAGAGGAAGCACACATGTCTGTAGCTACATGAATGGCAAGGCCTAGCAACCAAGCTGACAAAGGTAGCATTATTTCTTTTGCAAATTTAATTATATAGCTAACCTGTTCTATATAGGATTGTCTAGCAGTTCATGACTACTATATGGCTTGAGTATTAGTGTAATCAAGTAATTTTAAAGACAGCAAAGGGAGGTAATTAAAGAATAAATTTCAAGGGAGATAATTTATCTGGAAAAAAAAGAAGTTCGGCACTGTGAGTGATATCGATTTATATCCCACTGCTATTTTCCAGTATTTCACCAATAAGCATAAAATAAAAGAGAAGTAATCAACTTAACACAGGTAATCAACCAATGGAGTTTATCACTATTGGCCAAAGCGTTCTTTAGTTATCAATTAGAAACCGCTCTTTAGCTCAATGTAAACATGACATTGACATTTCGCCTACTGGTCCCCAATATTAGTCATCTACTGACCGCAGGCAATCTACCTTCGAAATTTGAAGATGTGGGCCAAAGCGTTCTATAGTTACTGAGCGGAAACCGTTTTCAATCTCAAGGTCACTGTAACCTTGATTTTTATTCTACTGATCCCAAAAAGTAATCAGTCTCATCTATGACCACAGGCTATCATCGTATGAAGAATGATGACTGTAGGTTAATGTCTTGTTCAGTTTTCGATTGGAAATTTATTTACATCTCAAGATCATTTTGACTTTGAGCAAACGAGATGAAAATAACCACATGTCTAATTGTAGCGAAGCCTTCTTAAATTATCGATCGCAAATCGTATGGGCAGATGGACAGACAAACAATCCAAACACCATACGCCGCACCTTCTTGAGGGCCATAAAAGTAATGATATTCTAATGCTTATCTATTGGCAACCCCGCTTTTACTGAAATCTACATATATGTTGAATGTTCAATCATGTTAAAAGCAAACTTTACACTATATCAATCATTTGTGCAAAGTGATAATGGAAATCAGTAACCTCTTAAACATGTCTGGTAGACAGATAATTTACAACCTCTTATCAGTGGACAAATACCACTATTTTGACATAGAAGAATAACATTGTGACAAAATTTGATTATACAATGTCATGTAACAACATTTTAATTCGTTATCTTATCCTTAAATTGTTATTAAAGCAAATAAAATAATATTCAGTGGAAAAGCAACATTCAACATGACCAAATCTGCCTGTATTTCCATTGTTTCTTAGTTCAAAAGTCTGCGAACATGGTGAATTGTATCTCTGTCATGAGTGTTGCTTTCAAAAATTAGAAAACCATATTCTTTTAAAATTTTTGTAAAATTTTTTTTGTAAAACATTTCTGTACTTTTGATTTCTTGTCTAATTGCAATTAAAGACCACGTACAGAAGTATTGTTCCAAGGTTTATGAGACCTCTGGTGTTAATCTGTTTTGGTCAATGAAGAACTCTGGAGATGTTATCAAAAAGCTAAACAAAACATTTCAAATGTTCGAAGAGAAGTACTTAATATGACTTTTCTACTCTTTATACTAATTTACCACATAATCTTATTAAAGACAAACTTGTAGCTTTAATTGAGAAAACATTTGCAAGAGAAAACGTTAACTATCTGGCTTGCAATGAAACTAGAGCATTCTTTTCTAACAGTGCATTTAAGAAATACAACCTATGGAGTTGTGATCAGGTTTTTGAAGCTCTAAAGTTTGTTTGTGCAGTTGCAGCATTAACTCTGAAATGTCTATGTTCCTTGATCAAAACTAGAAACATTCGATACGTCTTTGTACTTCTAAACATACCTCCTTCGTAAAAGGCAGGATTCACTGGTTTTCGTCTTGTAATGGTCAGGCAGAATGAGAAGAGAGAAAGATTATGCGATCTGATAAACCTTGATTGATGGGGGATATAATCACCGTTCCGAAATCTTTGTCTGGACAATTCTCCTTACAGTTATCAACGGATTTTTGCCCAATCTTGTAGAAACTTATCAATTTGACGGGAACTTGCGCATTTTGTCAGGACACGAAAGCACCATGTCCGTGTCAAGAGTTATGGCCCTCTAAATATTTATAGAATGATATTTATTGTGCAATACTTGTCAGAATATCTCCTATAGTTTTCATGGAATTTTGCCAAAACTTATAGGAATGTATCACCATGAAATAAATGCGCATATTTTCGGGACTCTTGTGTACTATGCTTTGTTTATGGACATACGAAAATGTGCAAATTTATCCATTTCTTATTAAAAGAAACTTGCGGTATATTAATGTTGAAAACAGAGAAGAGACAAACACTTGTAATGATAAACCTGTGCAGTCATTTGTTTGATTCGCGTGTCCCTCAGAATTGTCTTTAGGGGAAGGGAGCAGACTCTACCCCCCACCCCCACACCTTGTTCTTCTGTACGTCTGTCTGGGACAGTTTTGGCCTCCGAGGCCGAGTGGTAAAGGTCGCTGACTTCAAATCACTTGCCCCTCACCAACGTGGACTCGAGACTCACTCAGGACGTTGATTTTTTCATGTGAGGAAGCCATCCAGCTGGCTTACGGAAGGTCGGTTGTTCTAACAAGGTACCCGCCTGTGATAAAATAATGCACGGAGGGGCACCTGGGGACATTAAAGCTGGAAAGTCGCCATATGACCTATAATTGTGTCGGTGTGACGTTACCCCTCCTATTCCCACTCCCCATCAAAATCATACTTCAGTTAGCATGTTTTTTTGTATACTAAATCATTTAATGTGTCAGAAATTGTAGGAATATAATACCTGGTGCACAGGACATTCCAACATTCTCACCATGTCTACAATCAGCTTCGCCCCAAGCACGATGCATACACTCGAAAAGGCTGTTCTCCGAACCGGAACATGAAACATCACCAAGAAGGACTGGTAGTGTACTCTCATTAAAGTGAGCACTAGGATACGTTTTCGCATAATCCCTGAAACAAATGCAAGTTTATATGTGTTCTAGTCTAATGTTTTGTATGACACGTCAATATGTTTATATTTACATGTTTTAAAACTCCATACATTTGTATACTATTTTTGCATATGTAATAATTCCTGTTATTATTGCCTAATGTTTTATTTATAGGTTTCTTTGTACTTTATATGTTCTTTTTTTTCTCAATAATTTATTTTTAAAATATTTTCTTACTGTAAATATATAAATATGTATGTTTACATTTATATTATTGATATGTAAGAATGATGATATGTACTGTTAATATATTAGTATATGTGTTTTCTTTGATGTTTTAAACTAAAATGTGACCATAGGGCACGGATACCTTTACTATGTGATGTCGGAAACAAAAGTGTCATATAATTGCACTTGGCAATAGAACAGTAAAATGACCGCAAATATTTTTTCCAACTTTGAAAGTCATATCCTTTTGTTATAGTGCGTTTGTACCAAGCTATTTGATTACATTTCTATGTATAGAAATGTTATTTAAATGATATGTATAATTTTTTTTGTTTTATAATATGTGTAAAATTCTTGCCGAAACCTCACAAACGCATTTTGAGATAATGGTACATTATGTGATGCAGGATGCATACATTTGTTTTCTTAAAAGCTTTGTAAGTGCTTACCATGTTAAGTTTAGCATTTTGCAAGCAACCATTGCTTCTTTCGTGCCAAAACTGTCATTGCAGACTGCTCCCCACTGTCCATTTTGAAACACTTCTAGCCTTCCCTCATACTCAAGGTGTCCACCAGCTAAACGTACAGATGAAGCTGTAAAATAATAAAACTTGATTCAACATCATAGTGTAATTTGACGTGTTCGGGTAATTAAGTCTACTGTTATTTTTTACATTCCAAAGGATCAATTTATCAATTTGACTAAAGGGCTCCTTTAGATTAACGTCTGCGTGTCATTATTTTGAGAATATGATTAAGCCTGTAGGTTATAATAATCATAAATTAGTACATTGGTGTTGATATGTTATGATTATTGCATGACGTAAAATACATTTATCGCATCAAATTTACTGCGCGATTAACGCTTTTGGGTAGTTTTTATATATATTACATCTTCGTATTTTATAACATGTTTTTCTTTAATAATTACTTTTAACATTGAGTGTGTAATTCTATGGATGATCTCAAATTTATAAATATCATAGAAGGCAGAGGAAGCCGACATAAAGAAAGGAGAATATTTACACCTTATAACTGTCCGCAATATGATTCTATTACTAAATAAAAACATACAGAGAGATAAATTTATTTCGCTTATTTCAAGTTAAAGCAAAAAAAAAAAAAAAAAAAAAAAATAAAATAAAATAAAGATTATCATATAAGTATTGCATTTCTGAAATCATAATGCGAAAACTGTTTACCATATCGACCGAGGTTGCGTTAAAAAAAACAGTCACTTTATTATACCGGAAGCATAATGATTCGAAATATTTCTTAAAAAAAGTAACTATAATAGGTTATTTGATTTATTGATATATTGATACAACGAAAAAATAGAATATCAACTACAATAAAAGTTAAACATATCGCACGTTCATGTACCACAAACATTATATAAATTATACAGAATTCTGTTATACTTTTCGTTTTGATAATCTAGTCTGTCATTAGACAAACTTTTTACAAGCGTCTAGTCAACTTTAATCTATGAATTATGCAGCTTTTTGTGATAGAAGTCCGACACTTGCCATATCGAAACGGTTGATATGAAAACAAGAGATACAAAATGGGTAAAGGCCTCTCAGCTTAAATGAACCTTCTGAATTAGTAAATCTTTAAAACATCTTAAAAACTTAGAACTTGAAAAAAAAAAATCATTTATTTTTCTGAAATTTGATTAATAAAATATCATAGTAAATTTTCTCAAGGTGAAGCTTAAATTATGAGATCCTTTTTCATGTAAATTAAAAGAGTGCACTCTTGTATAAAATGTTTTCAAGAACCATCAAGCCATAGGATATATCCTTGCTTCTGAACACTGAATGATACTTCAAGTATATCCCCGTTTGGCAATAATGTATAATCATAGTTTATCAAACAATGTATAACCATAAGTATAAACAGCTGAGAATTTCCCAATGACGATTGTTTCTCACGTGTTTCGATTTATGGAAGACCGTACTTGCCATAAAGGTACAGTTGATATCCATTGGAAAACAATTGGTGGTCTCTAACCACAAGATCAAAATGCATATGCATAAATATTTATCAAATAAATTTCTGGATACGGGAATACTAAAATTTCCTATAGTAGGTTATATCTTTTTGTGATACAGATTTGTAATAAATGATCACAGCACCACCATTTCGCATGGCTTAACGAGATTTCATTGGGCGCGGTCCTTTTATGCTTACTGTACATTAAATAGTTGACATACTCTAAGTTCCCATTGGTAATAAAAATGTCAAGATTTTACAAAAAATGATATAATAATCATCTGATATTTTTGTATCGGGCTGGCAAACTCGTGACTGTCTCTATTCGATATACACCCGAGCGCAGCAAAGGAATAGACATGGTTATCCGACTTATTCCAACCGATTTAAAATTGTAAACTGTCCCATGTGTTAAGTAGAAATTAGAATTTTACTTTTTTACTTTTTCCGTAAGAGTTATATTATTTCTAAGTAACTCTTGCGCCGTTAGCGCGCACAGCACATGTAGCCAATATTAAAGTTTGCAAAAATTCTGTATTCCATAAATATCAGATTTACTAAAAATTAACGTTGAAGAAAAATTAATAGTTTGAGGGATTTAGTAAATTGAAGAGCCACAATCCCAGAACTTGATGCAAGACGAAACGCGCAAAGCAGATCAGAGATTAATATGTTTGATAAGAAAAATTATACAGTATGCATGAGGTAAACTGGTATTTAAGTACGGAATATTGATTTACACAAACAACCACTAATGTTCATCTTTTATTAGAAGTTACTGTATCTTTGAATACTTATTTGTCAGTAAATTTCATTTTTTCACTGAATTCAATCTGTTCTTGGTTCTCTTATTTAAATATCAGCTTCTAATTAGTCATTCATTTATGCTGTCTATAGCTTACAAACGAGCATGGTGACATAACCTGATGATTATTGAAAATGACAGCGTAAATACTGAAGTAGACTTGTGCATTAAAAATCTATCTGTAGAAAATAATCCAGGAAAAATCCTTAAGGGACAGAAGTATGATCTTTTTAAGTTGTAAATGTCTCACGTAAACACATGTCATTTTTTTTTGACTGAAGAAAAAGCTGGATTTTTTTCTTAAATGTACTTCTGTATGAAAGTACATAACTGCTACAAATAATTTCATAAATTCCAATATTTATATGAAATACTTTTCTCTTAATTTTTATTTCTCATTTAATATACTAAATTGTAGAAAATATTGAACAGTTTTAAAAATACTTCCTTCCTATAGTCAAATCTCTTTTCTTTCTTACTGTACAAGTGGCTTGCATCATACACAACAGAACAAAAACATGAATATCATGGGTATCCGTGCTTTTTTCTGAGATATTTAGAAACATTTATCGGATTTAGGACGATTTTAACAAAATTTTACCAATTTCTAAATTAAAGTTTTCAACAAATATTTTTCTTTTGGTTACTACTGTCTATTTTGTTAAATATGAATTATCATACATATATTAACAATATAGATGTAAAGTGTAACTAAGGCATGAATTTATCTTGCAAAACATATAAGCAGTAACAACCATAAACTGCATTTTCATCATCGCTTTTCCGTTTTCTTACTTGTAAACATACTGTTTTACATTACATTTGCATATTCAGTAAATATAAACCGGCTTGTTTAATGTTGTACCTGCTGAATGATTTTCATTTAATTGACTAGAATTGTTCGATTTTGTCCGAAACTATTCAACCTCATATTTAACCCGAGAGGAGATTCAGTAAGAAACAGATCGGTAACTACGAATATCAACTCCTGATCATGATGTATTACTTAAACATGTATCTTGCGAAATAAACTCGTAATTCGAGAGAACTCCTATTACAGGTTCGGGTGGATCAAACAATACCGAAAGCGATTAAACAACAAAATATTGAATAATGCCATATAACTTTAATTGACAATAGTTACTTATCTTATCACTGTTCGTATTTTATATGATAAAAAACTAAGATCAATTAACTAATTATATTAATTCTTACGTCCACTGGGCTCCTTGGCAGTTGAAAAGAACACTGATGTTGCAGAGTCCTTTGGGTTTTCGGTGGCTACTGCATCACAATGGGGTGTTCTGCATCCTGAACACTCGTCAGTTTCTGCTTGAAAGGAAAAACTTTTGCAAACACCGCTTGTGTGACATAGCTTGGCGCATGCAACAGGGTCCTTTACTTCAGCAGTAAAGGCTTTTTCTCTCGGTTCGACGTGTTCATGGCCAGTATTGCCATTGTAATGGTATTTTGTCCAGCGTATTCCATCGCAAATAACAAACGTATATTCCACCACCAAAATCACAAGGCCTAATGCCAATATATTTTTTCTGATGTCACCCATGTCCTTTGTATTAAAATACAGCATTTGAATACACTCAGGCTGTCAACCAACTCCCATTTTAATAAAAATACATTATTTTTTACATTTTCATTTTCATTGTAGACCCGTTTTTGTTTCGTTTCCTTTACTTGGTAAATACAAGCTATTCGCTGTACAAAGGGGTGATTGTGCAACGAGAAAAAGTGAATTTTCACTTCAGATTTTAAAATATAAGCTACTTTGACTGGTATCTAATGCTACCATTTGCATATATATACTATGTTACATTTAAATCGGAAAATATTTATATCAAAATCTAAAAGAAAATCCTTTCGAAGCACAGACCGCAACAAAGCAAAACTATCTGACTCGGTTTGGTTAGGCACGTAACACTCTAAACGTCCCCTAGCACAGAGAAAGTGGAATCCTATTTTAGAACGAATGAATTCCACGAACCCCCGCTCCCCCCCCCCCACCCCCCCAAAAAAAAAACCAACAGAAAATATAACAACGCTTATATATATATAAAGCTTATATATACAATTTGTTTAGTAAAGTCTGTAATATGTTTTAACTAAAGTAAGTTGACAGTCTGCTGTGCAATTTAAACTACTGAAAGCCAAAAGATCATATTCCCTGAATAATAAAAAACAAACTCCTTAAAGTAAGTCCCTTAAACACTAGTCTCCTAAAAGTCATTGTCACCTTTCATTGCATTTCCAAAGAATGAAGTGTGCGCCACACGGGGAACTACGTATTGAGATTTTTATGCTAAATTACGCGACTTTAAGCTGTTCAATAATTTATGTGTTATATAATATTAAAGAACTTCTAACTTCTTTGTTGTTCGCCTCACGCCTACAAGCCTTGGAAAACAGATTTTGAGTAGAAATCCTTATAATACTATAAGATCGTTTTAGGAAGTGGTACTGTAGATGATTTTCAATATTTCAAAAGCCAAAAGCTGGTTCGAATTAACAGTATGGACTTAAAAATTAAAATATATATATATATATATATATATATATATATATATATATATATATATATATATATATATATATATATATATATATATATATATATACTCAAATGACGAAACTCTTCTCCCTAATTTCCCTGCTCTTACGCCTAATAAAGGTATGTATACAGTATAGATTACTGTTTATTGTAGGGATAACGCATGTTTTTTTTTGTGTTATAACATCTGCAGAATCCCGAGGGGTTGGTTGGTAACCGAGCGCGACAGGGCGATGTTGTAACACGAAAAGAATATGCGCTAATGCTAATCTAGCATAAAACGCGTAAAAACCAAGTAAATGATTATATTGTCCCTGTACGTCATTACATTTCCATGAAATGCGCGGTAAAGTATACATTTTTTCTTCGCGTTGACGTCAGTTCCTTTTGAATTATTCTTTTGGGACCGTAATTTTATACAAAAAGGTGTTATAACAGCACGTGGGCGCGGGAATCTCTCTGTTAACACACGTTTTCTCTCCTGTTAAAACACCCCCGAAAAGTGACAATAACAGCAGTTTTATGTATAAGATATCGACCGAGTACAAGGTCTTTCTCTGTAGGAAAGACCTGCGCACGAGTTCTTGTGAACACCGAGAGCGCGAAGCGAAGCGAAGCGCTCTCGGTGTTTCGAGAAGCCCGTGCGCAGGTCTTTTCTACAGAGAAAGGCCGATGCATGAGGTCGATATCCCACTTACATACCGTCATTCCTTCTCAAAATGTCCAGCGGTTACGATTCTGACCAGACATTAGATCTATATAATGAACTTGAAGACAGAAAGATTTTCCTGACACAGGATACATACATTAATGTTAGTTTTAGAAAATTACGTTTATTCGTAAAGTTATGGTCGTACTTTAGTTTATGTAGGTGCAGGAAGTGGGAAAATGGTACATGTAAGACCGGAAAGGTATGTTACCCTATTAAATATTACCTGGATAATAATCGTCTGCCTACCAAAACAGTACATCGATATTCATAGACAACATGAAACCTCAGAAAAGTAATTAAAAAAAAAAAAAATGCACATTTTGGTCAAAAAACACCAAAAGACATTGTCAAAACTGTTTTTAAAAAACTTTTACTGAAAGCGTCCATGAAGAAACTTGATATATTTGACAAAGTTCACACAAATCCGTCCGTCCGGAGCCATATCTAGGAAGTGGTTTGGGCTATTTAAAAAAACTTCATAATTCATACATGTTCACCACTCAGGTTTCAATCAGACTGTCCAAAATAACACCAGAGTTAGGGACTAGTAGATTCTAGTGTTAACTTTATTGGATACTATGAATTTGGAAATGTTTTCTTCATAACATATTTTAGCAACTTCAGAGTTATTGCCCTTTAACTGTTTAAAAATCCACATATTTTTACATAACAAACTAACCAGTTGGTAGAATTTCATTACACTTCTTTCATTTTTTCCCATAAACATTTATTATCAACATGTGAAGTTGTGTACCCGGTCACTCCACCGCCCTGGTCACACCTCGTCCCCCTCCCTACCCCGCAATATCTGTTTCTTTTTTCATTTTGTTAACAATAAACGTTCCATGAACATTTAACAGCATGCAAAGTTGTACCCTCTCCCCAATTCGCTCCTCCAACCAGTCACCTCTACCACTCCGGTCATGCACCCCACCCCATTTTTTCTCTTTTTTTCCCATCAGTATTTATTATCAACATGTGAAGTTTTGTACCCTCACTTAGACCCCCCACCCTCACACACACACACCTTCCACCTAATAGGAGGGTGACTTTCAGGGCAAAAATGGACATGGGGTGGTCACAAAAGTATAACAAAAGATGTTATATACCAAAATGATGGCAATTGTCTGAAGTTTATGATTCTGGCAAAAATATATTTCTCAAGTTGGTGCGAGCCGAGAAATCCAAGATGGCGTCCAAGATGGCCGCCGATTTTGTCGAATATGATCAAATTAATCTTAAAATCTTTATTTTAGTTTTAAATAAAATAAACAGCTTATATTTCATACATATCTATGAAAATGTTAAAAAAGAATAAAAACAGAAGAAAAAATGCAAAAAAGTTTCAAGATCAAGGCCAAATTCAAGGTCAAACCTAAAAATGAGTAATTTTTAGATATTTTATGTACACATTATTGCCTTTATTTTAATGCAATTGGAAAAATTGTTATTTATTGTCATTTAAAGGAACACTAACAGGTATGCTATAATACATTAATAGCAGAAATTGAAAAGAAAAGATTACAAAAGGGAAATCCAAGATGGCGTCCAAGATGGCCGACATTATCTTAAAAAGCAAATTAATTACTCTTTAGTTCATATGGTTCTCAATATCTCCATGGTCAAAGCCTTTTAGTTAAAACTATAAAAGGGTGAACATAATTATTTTTAAACTGCCGACGAGACTGTTGTTAAGAAAGTAAAAGGTCAAGGTCAAACTCAAGGTCAAATCTTGAATTTTTCTTTTTTTCTGTGTCTTTTTCATTGTACGACTTTTTCACAGATTTTCTTGAATGATATCATTACCTATATCTTCAAAGCAAGCAGTGAATACTTCTAACTTTCACCATTGTTGTTGTTGAAAGCAACATAAAAAACAGTGATATACTGTGTTAATAACATAAATTTACTAGTACATTCTAAGGAAAATCTAAGATGGCGTCCAAGATGGCCGACATTTTCGTAAACTGTTACAGAGATATTAAAGCATAGTAAAATATGTGTTTTTTTCTTCTTTTTATTCATTAACTTTCAAAAATTTTAATCTTACAAAATTCATTGATTATAGCGATTTTCCCAATATCAACTTGATATCCTTTTAGCACTTACACAAAATATGGAAAAAACTGAACTGGCCCTTTCCAAATACAATTGTTCTTAAGCACTGTAAAACTGATCTAGATGCTTGTCCATGTAGGTTATAACACACTAAATAGTTGTTGTTCTTTATTCTATATAAAATTGACCTATTTCCAATGACCGCAGCACACATCAGGACCCATTTTAAATTTCTGTAACTTACATTTTCTTGAGGAATATTGTCAGTGCTAACTAAAAATCAAAAGAAAAGTGGGGGTCATGTTTGATGCAAGAAAAATAATTTCAGTCAAACACACAAACTGCAAAATCAGCTAAAAAATGAGACCCCAAAATATACTGGTGGTGTATGATCTAAGTTTCCATGAAAAAATTTGTCATGGTGTTATTTCATGATCAAAATGCTATCTTCATGTCAAGCATAGATCTGTCATGTGATTTTACCAAAAAAATTGCAAAGAAAATAAGGAAAATAGCTCTACACAGCGAAAAAACTGAGGACTATTTGTATCCGCCATTATGCGACTACCATTTTTTTCGCGCCATTTTTCTATTTAGTGTCTGTATGCCTATAAGAAAAACTTTTTTCTCTGACAGCGTGCCAATTTCATTTGAAATGTACAAGAAACCCAAATGCATGAAGAAATACAAGGTTTTAGCTTGATATCAACTGTTTCCAAGTTTTTATGGCATTTTCAGTACCATAAGACAAAGCGTCAGATTTTGTCAAAAATAGCTGTCGCGACATAATGTTGAAGCAGTTACCCTAAATTTAGCCTTGTTTTGCCCTGTTTTGACATTATCTACTCTGATCTGCATGCAAATTACACATTTAAACTGTTGTATATCTTCACGTTTACCTCTGATGGACAGAAAATAGCAATCAGTAGCCTATAAATATGCAGTTTTTGAAAAAAATACACCCAAAACAGTGAAAATGTGATATTTTTGGGTTTTATCCTCATTTTCAACAAAATTGCAATTAATTTGTCATTTTCTATCAAATTCTAATCAAACTAGCCCATTTCCACCATTATCTGGCCAGATTTCATTTTTTACCAATGTCATCTTATAAGACACTGGTGCCCCAACTCCCTGTCACTGGACGGTCATGTTACTTAAGAAATAATATATCCCAAACAGCAATTTGTCATTGAATAAAATCACTGTTTTTGGTTCAGATGCAAAGGAAATATATAACAAGAGCGCAGTCCAAGTGACACGTGTCTTGAAGACAATCTAAAGCATTTTCAGGATAGTGTCAGATGTATTAAATGATTTCAGGCCCAGATAAAATATATTCTAGTAATCCGCATATTTTATTGGCAAAACAAAACTTTCTTCTGAAGTTCAAACTTACATTTATATACTGGTTAAAAAAGACCTGTAAACAGATTTACATATACTTACAGTTTTTACTGTTTGGCGTTTGAGTTATTGTGACTATCATACCATTTTGCAATGAAATTCATTTTCCAACTACCTTACACACAACATTTTCCATTTTTTAGCATCCATTACTTTCACCAAAATACCAAATCAGAAAAATGTTCATCATGTTTTAACAATTAAGAGCTAAGACAACAAATGCTCGACTATTCGAATTGTTGTCCCAGAAGCAGGAATATTACCATTAATGTGTTTCAATCCAATATCTGCATTACTTTTGGAGATAGTAAATTGCATGCAAAACTTCCCAGAAGTTTTAAGTTCACAGGAGACATAGTTTGGCCAGAATGCTTGTCAGAGTTATGGGACTTGATGCTATAATCAAGTTTTATAACCCTGAAGATACAGTAAAGTTTCAATTCAATATCTTCTTTTGATTTGGAGACAGCGACTTGCATGCAAAACTTTAACCAGGATTTTCTATGTCCAGAAGGAGGCATAATTTGCCAGAAGTACATGTCAGAGTTGTGGGACTTGACCCAGTGAGGTTGATAATTGACCTAGAAAAGAACAAATTAAGTTACAGAGCTGTATGCCTCTAAGTAATAGCTATATGTACTTAAATGCAAAACTTTAACCGAGATTGTCTTAGTCGGTTTTAGGACAAATTTTAAGATATTTTTATATAAAACTGATCCAGAATCTATATTTATAACAGGTCAAACTTATGAACTGATAGTCGTATTAACCTTTTACAATGCACGTACTCGTGTTTCCTTAAACGGCTTCACATTTGGCGGCATGGCGTCAAATTTTGATACGCCGCTCCAAATCACACAACACGGTTTCAGTATGCATTAGACGGCGCCAAGCTTTAATGAACCGTTTCATTTTACATTGCACGAACTCATGTTTCGTTAAACGTCTTCACATTGGACTGCACGGCATCAAGTTTTTATACACGGCTCTTAATTACACAACACGGTTTCAGTATACATTAGACGGCGACAAGTTGTAATAAATCATTTCATTTTACACTGCAAGTACTCAATTTGTCGGCTTCACATTGAGCTCTTCACATTGAGCTGCATGGTATCATGTTTTGTTGGATGATTTCATAGTACGGTGCATCGTAACAAGTTTTTCAATGCAGATGGAATGAAGTTTTGCATTAAATGGTTTCAAAATACAATGCGTTGAATGCAAATACAGTGTGTATATTGGACGGGATGGAGTTTTAGACTAGACGCCGTTGAAATGAACTGCACTGATTATAATTCCCTTCAAAATAATGTCATTAGTCAGGATCAACTTAACATACATTTATCATATACACTTAAACATTCGTTTTCTGTTAAATTGATCTTGACGACTTAAGAAATTATTTGATTCTTAGTAACATTCTTAACTATTTGCCGGATATATTTCCTTAGCATTCCTCACCACAAATCCATTTTGCGGGGGATACCAATTAATTTGCTTGTTAAAATCTGTGTTGCTGAATAAACTCAAATTTAATCAACTGAAAATAATGTTTTGAGTGGAATATGCTGGAAAATGGTGAATTGTAAAACTTTTTATCTGCCTCAGTGGTAGAGCGGTTAACTTTAATTTTGACTTATCATTTTCATTTCACATACATATATTTTCCTCGCATCTTTTGCGGCTTTATGTGGAAAATATGTTATTGTTTTTTTTATATTTTTAATTATGCATACATGTAAGGTGTATTTAGTAACAAAAAATGTTAATAAAATTAAGCACGCTTTTCTTGAAAATCTGTTTATTCAACACTGACTATCTTATTAGGAAATCATGAGCAATCGTGATAAAATCACCATAAAAAGCATGTAAAAGCATGTTATTGAAACATAATTATGTGTTTAATAGATGCTATTTCGCCACTTTTTTCACGTGCGCAGGTCTGGGTCAGAACAACTAGAACTCTGCACGAGAGTTCTTTTGTTCAAAGAGGTCTTTCAGAAAAATATAGGCCTCTGTGTAACAAAGGAAGGGGTATGTAAGCCAGATTATACTGAAATAATAATATCAGTATAGCATATTGAAATCAAAATTAAACTACACATCTTTAATACTTTCGAATCAATCTCACACACTTCTTCAGCAGTGTTCTATATTTAAATGTTAATGGAAATACAACTCTTCCTTAATGATTTAGAAAAAGCGTTGTAATGATGAATATACTCACCTTATTATGTAATCATAAAATATCAAATCTAAATGAAATTTCAAAGCAGAGAATATGGCTTTCAGATTTACGGCATTCTTTAAGAAAAATCTCTTTGGGAGACACGAACTTTTTTCAGTGATTTGGGAGTCAGATAGTTGTTTTTTCATTATATTGAAGCCGGAATATCGTTTTTCATGCAAAACTAAAGTCAGGATTATTCAAAAATATACCAGCCCTCCTTCCGCCCCGCCCCCTCCACAGAATATCAAATGGTCTGCCTCTAGAAGGTATCTTTACATATTAAGCAAAATACAGATTCAAAGTATTGACAACTAGCTGCTGGTTCTAGATTTTCACAGCTTTCTCTTAAACATGTCCAACTGCTAAAAGGTTTCCCATTGAAATGCCGTGTCACAACAGAATATTTAATGATCAATATATCTAGAAGAAGATTTTACAAAGGCATTGATTTTAAGACCGAAGACAATACTTTGTTGATCAGGTTCTCGTGCATCTTTTATATTTGTCTGTTCACTTTAACGGTGTTATCTTTCAGGCAAAATTCCTGAAACTATTTCGCAGTTACGACGTAGTTTGTTTTTCAAGCGAAATTCCTTTGATTCGTTATTGTTACCCGATCGCATTGTAGATCAATTTGCTGTTAAAACTGTTAAAGCGACTAACCAACAAAGTCAAAATGACACCACTATTTCATATATGTACATGAAACTAAATGGTTGATAAGTTTCTAGTTTCCAGTTTTGTGGGAATTTTCGAGTTTTTGCAGTATTTCTCACGCATTTTTATAAACCGTTACACAATAAAGCCGATGTTTACAAAATAAAGTATTGACACTTTCATCACGTGGGCAGTAAACGAGCCGCGCCATGCGAAAACCAGCATATTCGCTTTGCGACCAGCATCGATCCAGACCAGACCGCACATCTGCGCAGTCTAGTCAGGATCCATGTTGTTCGCTAATGGTTTCTCTAATTACAATAGGCTTTGAAAGCGAACAGCATGGATCCTGACCAGACTGCGCGGATGCTCAGGCTGGTCTGGATCAATGCTGGTCGCAAAGCCACTATGTTGGTTTTTCCATGGCGCGGCTCATACACTTTGCTGGGTTTATTTTGCTTCTAATAATAGAGCGGATAAGTATCTATAGGTATCGCACATTATTGTGTCGTTTTTAATTTAAAAAAAAGTACTCTGGATATCAACAGATGGCTTGACGGCGCTGTAGGTTGAGTGAATGGATACGTATCCATTTTATAGCGATAGTTTTGACGGTTCGAACCATGCATTCGACCGACATTTTGTTGCATTACAAACTTTGTGAAAAATCATGACCGGGCAATGCTTTTATTAAATTTAAATGTAAGCTTGTGAATTTATTAAAACTAACCCGTTTAGGTTAAATAGCACAGGAAAACTTGAAAAACATAAGACCATAAGAAAGGCGGAGTGTATATGTATAACAGAATTTCATGTCAAGCTAGAACTAGATTAACTAACTCGTTTTGTTTTTGTTGATTCGTGTTGAAAAAAAATAAATACAGTTTTAAAAACAAAATTTTGCAGGTCTAGGAATCGAACTCCGAATGAAAAATTATTCTACGAATACAGTAACCGCTCGATCAACAAGAAATCACTGACTGCATCTCAAACGTATTGTCTGCAAGTATTGGCCTGGCACTCATTAATCTTCGCCAATAATTTCGGGGATTTTCGTTAGTTTACGCAAAATTTCAATCCTTAAAATATCTATACATGTATTACTGAAATACCCTATATCAAAAAACCAGTGACACGATGAAGTGGTGGTAAGGTGTCTGACTCCCATGCATGTTACCACGAGTTCAAAAACATCTCAGACCACTTTCTTTAAAAGTTTACTGTAATTCTATGATATCGATATTGCTTTAAAATAAATTCTTACAATATTTACATAACAAATTTCACAAATTCTTTCTGTTATTTGTAGTATTGATTTTCTTGAAACGTTGATGACAAGTGCTTTTTCTTTTTTATCTGAGAAGCGTTTACAAATTTTTATTCATTTTGTTCCACAACGGTTAACTAGACTACACGTGTATTTCTTTCAAGAAATTGACCATAAAGGTTAATAGTTTAATCAGGTAAGTGTGGCATTTTTCTGCTTGTAAAATTTGCAGATAAATTTGAAAACAAGAGGGTCATGATGACCCTGAATCGCTCACCTGAGTATATTGGACCACATGTTTCACTGAAAATATCAAATGGCAAACTGATGCTAAAATATTAGAACGTAGATCATAGGTCAAATTTATGGTCACTGAAAGACAGTTTAAAAACTGTACATGTCATCCAAATTTCAAGGCTGGATCTTAAACTAGAGTGGTCACAAGGAAAAGTTTAAGCACGGACACACGGACGACGTAGACCTACTGACCTAGTTTTTGACCGCAGTTGACCCAGTTTCGAACTTGACCTAGATATCATTAACTTGAAGATGAATATTCAGACCAACTTTCATACAAATCCCATGAAAAATATCGCCTCTAGAGAGGTCAGAAGGTTTTTCTATTATTTGGCCTACTGACCTAGTTTTTGATGGCACTTGACCCAGTTTCGACCTTGGACTAGATATCAAGAAAGTGAACATTCTGACCAATTTTCATGAAGATCCATTTAAAAGTATGGACTCTAGAGAGGTCACAAGTTTTCTCTATTTTTAGACCTACTGACCTAGATTTTGACCGCACATGGCCCAGTTTTGAACTTGGTTTAGGTATCATCAAGATAAACATTCTGATCAAATTTCATGAAGATCCATTGAAAAATATGGCCTCTAGAGAGGTCAGAAGGTTTTTCTATTTTTAGACATACTGACCTAGTTTTTGATGCAGTTGACCCAGTTTCAAACTTGACCTAGATATCATCAAGATAAACATTCTGACCAATTTTCATGAATATCCATATGGCATCTAGGGAGGTCACAATGTTTTTCTATTTTTAGACCTACTGACCTAGTTTTTGACCGCAGTTTTAATTCATGCTAAAATTGTATAATTATAAATTGTATGTATTCATTTTTGAACACTTTTATTCCAGTCTGCTTAAGACTATAATGTAAAATGATAGTTCAGTTTGTGAACGACAAATACATTTGTCATACTGATTAAATTGTTGTACTTTGCTAACACATCATCTAGTCATTTATGAAGGTGTCCAAGAAATGATACCGACGGAAAGGGAAAATGTACATACGAGTTTTCTACCATTTCAAATAGTAATTATAATGTTGAGACTTTGCAACTCTGTATGTGAGACGTTGTCACATATTTTCTGTAATCGTTGCGACCTTGCAACATTTATGTAGCTTACATAAATTTATTTGTAACTAGTTCGTTTTATTTGCAAATAGTTAATATATAGCTTTCGCACATAAAAGTCAACTTTTCAGTTATGAGAACGTAGAATCAGTGCTTTATTACACGTAATAAATGAATCAACAAGGTTGTACGGAGCGACACCGTAACAATTGTTGTTGAGATGTCGTCTCATGTTATCGTTGAGACTTAACGTACGTTGGAACGTACTTCTCCCGGAGTGACATTGCTTTATAGCGTATTCACAAAATGACTGGTAAAACAGCTGAAAATGTGCTTGAAATTAGGGCCTGCATAAAAGGTAGGTCGCTACTCGGCATTAGGTGTGCGACTTTTATGGGGAGGGTCAATATTTGTAGGTGGGCAGCTAAAATTAGGACCGCACAGCAGCAACTCAAGGTCGTCTTGCAACAACTACGTCGAAAGGTAACATCGGAAAAATCCGCAGTTTGCTGAAAAAGGATGTCCGATTCACCGCAAGGCAATTGGTCCGAATGACAAACTTGTCGTTAGCACGAGTTCATGGAATTTTGAAGAATCACCTAAAACTTAGAAAAATAAATGCAAGATGGATACCCAATTTCTTAACAGATGAACAAAAAAGGATCCGTGTTACAATGGCAAAAACACTTCTGAACATGCATCCAAAATACAGCAAACAGGTTTTTGACAATATAGTTTCTGGTGATGAGACCTGGGTTTATTATTTTGAACCAAGGCGGAAGTGTTCCAACCGAATTCACGGGGGAGGAACTGTTACACGAGACTCGGTTGTGGAGGATATCATGTTACAGATTTAGGATGCTACTGTTACAGTATTCCTGGATAACGTTACAGCATTCGCAGGATAATAATAGCTGTCGATGTTTTGTTTGCCAAAGAAATGGTAAAGATTTATCTCTTTTTTGCAAAATTAAAGGTGTATTTCTAGATCAATGATATGCACATCTGTTGAGACATGGCTTAACCTGCGAAACACAGTATAATGGTGTCAATCAAGCGTTTTATGACAAAATTCGGAATTTTGATAGAAAATTATCTAAAAGAAATTGATTAAAAGATATTCCAGCCATATTTCATGCTCATTTGCATTGATTAAAACCCTCTTCAGGCATGGACTTATAATACGAGGTAGAAAAATTACTGTTGGTCTAATTTTTCGTGGTTTTATAGAATGTTGCAGTTTAGCAGGATATGTTACAGTTGTGGGATGCTGCTTCTGAATGTGTTACAGATTTAGGATGATACCTTTTTTCTTCTTCAGGATTCTGTTGTTAGATGTAAATACTGCTAAACAAAATTTATTTTGTCATTTGAGGCAGTCAGACATGTTCTAAAGAGGCGTTGCGGTAACGACGTTTACTTGAAAACACAGAAAACAAAAGCTAGAACATTCCACCAAACGGGAGAAGATGTCGGTTGCGATATGTCAAGAATCACATATGATGAACAGTTGATAATACAAGTTATGCAGAGCAAATCTTTCTATCCCTCCTCCATGCAAATTGACCGATCATTTGAACAATCTCTAAATACATCGGTTGTTAAATGTTTTCATAACCTCAAAATAAATCACCGGAGATATCGCGGAGCGATATCGAAAAATGTTCTAAGTGTTTCTTTATTTATATTCACATAGATTACTTTCGTTCAAATCTAAGAAAACAGCGAGTTACTACGGTTATAAGGTAACTCCTAATTTTTGAACAACCCGAATTTAATGTGCTCGTGCTCGCGTTTACATAATGCCAGATGGTGGGCATTACAGTCCTGAGACATGCCTTCGAATGGCGCACAGTCCTGAAAAGTCCTCGACACCGGCATACATACAAAGACAAATACGCATATATTTGTAGATAAAAATCCTGAAACATTATGCATTTTAACTATGAGCTGCGTATAAAATCCTCTGTTAAATGATATAGGCTCCATACCGTGACCAAACAAATTCAGATTAGCCAATTTAATTGTGCATGCTTGCCAGATCTTCATTGCGCATGCATATCTGCTAGTAGGCAGCTACGCGCCTGCAAGTAGACTATGATTCGATGGTTGAATCTTTTGTTATTTGAAATAAAGTTTTACTGCACATGTGCGAGTTGTCGTTAGAAAAGCCAATAAATTTCTTAAGTTCTCCATTACCGATTTCGAGAGGATATTTTCTTTTAAGCATAGTAGTAATTGAAATCGTTGTTAAAGACACGCATTGCCAAGCTCTTCAGAAGCTAGGACACATCGTTTGCTAGCATAGTACATGTAGCATAAACAGGTACTATTTATAAAAGATCAGCCTGTTAAAGTGCAAACGACGATTCATGCGAATTGGTGATTATGGTATTATATACATTGGATATAGTACACTAGCTTTCCACTGAAAATGTTTATATCATTTTATCATATATAGATGTTGATTTAGAATTTCGAAATTAGAAAAAAAATGCACTTGGTTTAATATATTTGTTACATCTTACCAAAAAAAAAAAATCCCGTATAATTCATGATATCTAAATTTTATTTACTATCCTGGTATTGTATATTGTCAAAATGTATTCCAAAAAGTATCATCCTAAATCTGTAACACATCCAGAAGAAGCACCCCACAACTGTAACATATCCAACTAAACTGTAACATTTTATAAAACCACAAAAAATTAGACCCATAGTGATTTTTCTACCTCGTATCATAAGTGCATGCCTAAAGAGGGTTTTTTATTGATGCAAATGAGCATAAAATATGGTTGAAATATATTTTAATCAACTTCTTTCAGATAATTTTCTATCAAAATTTCGAAATTTGTCATTAAACGCTTGATAGACATCAATATACTGTATTTCGCAGGTTAAACGATGTCTCAACAGACGTACATACCATTGATCTAGAAAATCAATTTTTACTTTTGCAAAAAAATAGATAAATCTTTACCATTTCTTTGGCAAACAAAACACCGACAGCGATTATTATCCTGCGCATGCTGTAACGTTATCCAGGAATACTGTAACAGTAGCATCCTAAATCTGTAACATGATATCCTCCACAACCGAGTCTCGTGTAACAGTTCCTCCCCCGTGGAATTTGGGCCACCAAAAATGCGAGACGCCCAAGTATTGCCAAATGAATACGAACGGTGAAGAAGTTTTTGTATGCTATTTTTGTGCCACCCCACACCCACCCATGAGTGGTGGGGACATATAGATTGGGTCTTGTGCGTCAGTGCGTTCGTGCGTGCGTGCGTGCGCGTCCGTCCGAAGTTTGTGACGCGCCTAGCTCAAAAAGCATACGATATAAATTGATGAAACCTTGCATGAGTCTTTATCATGCTATGAACTTGCGCACCTCCTATTTTTCATCTGGCTCCGCCCCCTATTTCCAGAGTTATGACCCCTGAAATAGTGAAAAATGCACATTTTTACCTTGTGACGCGCCTAGCTCAAAAATTATTTAATATAAATTGATGAAACCTTGCATGAGTCTTAATCATGACATGAACTTGCGCACCTCCTATTTTTCGTCTGGCTCCGCCCTGTTTCCAGAGTTATGGCCCCTGAAATAGTCAAAAATGCACATTTCCACCTTGTGACACGCCTAGCTCAAAAAGTATATCATATAAATTGATTAAACCTTGCATGGGTCTTAACCGTGATATGAACTTGCGCACCTCTTATTTTTCATCTGGTTTCGCCCCCTAGTTGTAGACTTATGGCCTCTGAAATAGTCAAAAATGCACATTTCCACCTTGTGACGCGCCTAGTTCAAGAAGTATTTTATATAAATTGATGAAACCTTGCATGAGTCTTTATCATGATATGAACTATTTTCTGTTTCCCAAACTTAAATATCATCTGTCTGGAAAGAGATACAAATCGAGAAATGCTCTTGGATCTGCTGTTTATCTGTATCTGATAGGTGTTCCCATAGAAGAGTATGAACAATGCTTCCAAAAGTGGATTAACCGGCTCAAAAGGTGTATTCAGGCTGATGGGGTGTATTCTGAAGGGCAGAGCAAGTTAAATTTATCATAGGAGAACGGATGCAAGTGACATTACTTTTGGAACACCTCTCGTAAGTAGCAGAGATTCCTTCTGGACAGGTGTTGCTAAGCTTTCTCAACATATTTCACCTTGTGAAATTCTTAGGGTTTTAACATTTAAAAGATTCTCAATATTGACAAATTTCACTACAAAAATGTTTCACTTTACCCAGGGTATTTCTTAAATTTTATTTGATCTTTCATATGTGTTTCCTTTAAAATTACTACCATTGTGGTCAGAATTACGCATGCTGTTTTCATGAATAGAAGTAAAGAGGTACCTAGTAACCTAAGCTACAATAAACGTTTAGCGGAGAGGTCTCCATATTTTCCAAAAGTTTACCCAGGATCTTGTTTTTTGGCTAAAATAACTCTTTTCCAAAAAATGTTATTTTTCTTCAGGCTGTGCACTTTGATGCAGTTCACTAAACATATATCTAAAATAGTTAGTGCCTGCATGAAGTTTGTATTTTTAGTTCCATTGACTGCATAAAATATTTCAATATGTTGGGGATTGTTGTATTGTTCAGATCCAAAATGGGCCTCTTCCGGAGTTCCACAGGGGTCCCATATTCTTTCGTACATGTATTAATGTCTTTCAATGAAATAGTCAGTCTTAAAGGTAGGTAGGTAGGTAGGTAGACACAGACAGACATAAAGACAGACAGACAGACAGACAGACAGACAGACAAATAGACAAACTTGTTTACCAGTACAAACCTGTTCTCCGCAAGTAACTGCCAACTTCCCCACATGAATCAGAGGTGGAGGACTAATGATTTCAGACACAATGTCGTTTATCAAATAGTCACGGAGAACTTAGCCGCGCCCGATGATCGAACTCATGACCCCGTGATCCGTAGACCAACGCTCTACCTACTGAACTAAGCGAAAAGATCCTTTGGAAGCACAGAACGCATCCAACAACATAGTAGCAGACTTGGTTTGATTGAGTCTGTTCATGACAGGCAACGAAATGTGCAACACCACTCACGTCCGCCAGAAGCGGCTTAAGGGGAATTCTATCATGGTAAAAATGAATGTACTGCATGATCATAAAGGACCAAGAACATAACAAAACTAGCGTTTGCTTGGTTGCTATTGTTTTGATCGATATTTTAGAAATTGTGCAATATGTTAGACACCTACCCCCAAATTCACATAAAATGAAAAGAAATGGGGGTACGCTTAAACTGTCAACCACAGTTTAGAAAATGATTTCGATATACCAGTTGAAAGCAAATGCATCCAGTTACCGAATGGTAACGTCATTCACATTTTAATTTACTAGAAGTTATTATGTCAAAAGACACAGATTTTACTGAATGAACATTTTCATTGTAATGTTATATGGTTCTTCGGAAGACATAACATCTCTTTTTAAAAAAAATACTCATCATTGCTGTCATAGTGAGAGTATTTTTTTGAAGCATTGTTTTGTTTCTACATTTAAGTCTACATAGATTATTCAGTCCTTTACCGGTTACTGTGTACTAAATCATTTCCATCATCTTCCATATTTATTACGGTTTTATATATCAGTTAGAAATTTGGGAAACTGTACTATCTTGTGCTGGATTTCTTTGTTTTTGGATTTCTATATTGTCCGTTGTAACTGTCTGTGTATTTTCCATAGTACACATTTCTAGAAGTATATTTTTGTTACTTGTTACATTGTTGGGTTTTGTTTTGCGAAAGACTTCTCCTCGGTCATCATGTGTATTTTCACTCCTCCCGTTACTTTTTATATCTATATCTGTTTTGCTACTCCTATTTCGTACAAGTTCACCCGGTTCATGGGTGGTTTGAAAGCTGTCTGTAAGTTAAACGACTGAGTACAAACCGATTTGAAACAATTAAGTAACAGAACCTGGTAACTTTGACTGTAAAATCAAGGCTCCATTCAGAGTATCTTAGAGACTGAAGTTTCCCAAATCACAGAAACACTGTATAGATGCCGACAAATGATTTTAACAGGGTTTGGTAAAATACCAATGAGAGTATTTGATGAATTTGTTCTAACTCCTGTTTTTCAAGTTGTGCACAGTTGTCAAATAAAATATTACCATAATCTAAAATGACTGGTATGAATGATTGTATATGATCTCGAGTGATTTTTTTTCATGATATTTATACTTTTCTATGTTTTACATTTTATATATTCTTATATGTGAGCGGACCAGCAAAGATCATGTTCCACATATGAACTGAGGCCGGAATTTAATATACAAGATGCAGTTACTGGATCTTCAACTAATTTGAAGCTAAATAGGCTAGTATCGTCAAAAAAGAGCCTTATACTAGCTTGGATGTCTAGACCTTTCTCGTTAACTTCTAATCTATTCTGCTAAATTAACGATATGGGGCCTCCGTGGCTGAGTGGTTAAGGCCGCTGACTTCAAATCACTTGCCCCTCATCGATGTGGGTTCAAGTCTCACTCGGGGCGTTGAATTCTTCAAGTGAGGAAGCCATCTGTTCTGTTCTGTTCTGTTCTGTATTAATCCTTTCCTTTCTTCGTAGGAGAACCGCACTGATGCGTAATCCTTATTGAATTCTGGAATCCCTCCACCAACACAAGATAACACAAGTAACAGCTGGCTTACGGAAGGTCGGTCTTTCCACCCAGTGCCAAGCTACGGATTTTGGGGTCGTGGGTTCGATAATCGGGTCGGCCGTATGATAATCGGGCCGGCCGTGTGTTCTCAAAGACGATTTGATAGAAGACATTGTTTAGTTTAAACATATTTTATTGCAGATAGTATAGATAGATTAAAGAAAGTTACTTCCCTTGTTTTGTGCAACGCCATTTGTTCAGTTGTAGTTTTGTCAACAGAATGAGTTGGCAACCGAAACTGAAAGTTTTGGAAATAACGAATATTCTATTAAGATGCAAACAAAATAGAAGTGAAGAAATGCAAATGGAATGCACTTTCTTAGGATTAAGGAGTGTGCATGTGTAGTTGATTCAAGTTCAAAAACCAGCCTCAGTCTGCCTCAGTCGGTATTGAAATGAAGGCGTTATTGTTGTCGCCTCTAATGCAACTCAGTGGGAACTTAGCTACAATTTCAAGGATAAAGTAAGTTCTAAATGCGCGTTAGTTATTATAATGTGTGTGTGTGTTATTTGAATGTTTCTACATCTACGTTTTATTGTTTTAATCTGGGTCGTACTCTGGGCTAAGACAAGTGGGATATTTACAGATAATCAGTAAATGTAGTGCTCAGTATTATCAGATTTTTCAGTCTATGAATTTACAGTTTGTGTGAATTTACATTTGTCTACAAAATTGCATAAATGTCATTTTTATGCGAGTTTCACAAATTTTTGTTAACTAATTTTTTTTTTTGCTTTTTTGAAAAGGAAGTGGCTAGGGGTCTGGTAACAGACCTCTAGATCTGGACCTCTAGATTTGGATCTACAGGTTTCCCAGTAGTTTCCGGATCCAAGTAGTTTTCCGGACCTTTTACATTTCGTGCTGTGTAGACGTTACATTGTGGTAAAGCATCTGGGTAGTCTAATTAATGAGACCTTGGGTAGACCGATTTTACATTTTGATATTTTATGTTGTCTACCTAGAGGATATAAATGTATGAGGCCTGAAAAGGGGCAGTTAACTCCATTGATATCTCAGTTAGTCAGAGTAGTTTTCAGGACCTTTCGTTGTAACAGTTGTAACCTTTCTGTAAAAGTAAGCATTTCCGATTTCATTATATATATTCAAAATTAAAACATAATTCTAAAGCGCGATGATGATTTGAAAAGTATATTTCACGAATTTAACAAATACTAGATTTAAAATACAAGTGTAATACGAATTCTGCATGGTGTTATTGAAGAACCTAGCTTTTTTTCTGTGAAAAATATATGTTTCTACTATGTTTTGTTTGAAAGTTACTGGCAAAAAATAGCGATTTCGGTCCAGAAACTACTGGGAAACCAGTAGAGGTCCTGTAATCAATATATATGTACTGTTATGTTCTGTATATGGTAATTGCTGGGGAAAAGTTGCAAATATATAATTGTTTTAAAGTTGCCATTATGATACAGTTTTTTGTAATTAAATTTTTAATTTTTTATGATCTCTCACTCGGATTGGAGACGTATTGTATATAAAAAAAAGGTAAAGGTAAATTTTATGTACCGTTGCTTTGTGAAACAATTAACATAAGCTCTGTAGAGCTTTTTAGCAACCCTATATTAAGAACAGTTAAAACCAATTATACCTTACCCCCAGCAATTTGCTGGTACCAATTACAGCTGGGTCGACTGAGGCAATCATGATAAAGTGCCTTGCCCAAGGACACACTGCAATGGGAGTATCCAGGATTAGAACCAGGGGCCTTCACCTTCATTGGAAAATGTCTTAGCCCTCTCGACCAGTGCCACAACTAGTCCTCTCGACCGCCACTAGCCCTCTCGACCAATGCGTCCACTAGCCTTCTCGACCAATGCCTTATCGCACCCCTAGTCACTGCCTTTCAAAGAAATGGAAATCATCAACAGTGACTAAAAATTCACAGTTTAACATTATTTATGCTTGCCATAAGTATTTATTAGTCAGTTTTATGCTGCGATTCAGTAATATTTTTTGCTATTTTTTTACAGCAGAAGATAGCAATATATTTTCCACTAAAATTGTTATATTTCACTTTAAAGAAGGTCATATCTTCCTCTTGGAATTTGAAGAAATATCCTGAAGTATGCATAGTGAATAATTTAACAAAAGTCGGGGGTTATATATTTTAAACTCTGAAAACTCCCAGGTTGCTTGAAATTTACAACTTGCACAGCTATTATGGACTTATAATTATGTCATTCTTAACTTCTCTACTATCAGGTGCCAAATTCATAAGGACATTGACATCAGTTGTTGCAAGTTGGTACTCACTGCTCGCCCGCCGACAGTGCCTGTTACCATGAAAACCAGTTTTTGGACTTACCTTGCTGTATTACCACAGGTTATTTTGAAAAATCCCCAAAAAAGTCACTGCAGTTTTGTGCTGAAGTGTTATTTCAGCAGCTTTAGTATACTATAAGTCTGTAAAATAGGTTATCTTATAATATCAAGGACACAGATATTTACGACCTTGATGATATGTAAACATACCACTTTCATAGTCCTGATATACCCGATTTTTATCAAATCTAACTTCTTGTGTGATACAGATTATCAGGTTATGATGATGAGTACCCAATGCAAGAAGATTTTTCTTAACAAAACAATAGATACATACAAGATAATAACATGAACTCATATGTTATGACCTACTTTCATATGAACATCAGAAATTAACAAAGATAAAGTGAACAAAAGAAATAAATAGATACAAAAATATGTTAAAATGTGAGATAACATAAGGTAAAGGTAATATAAGATTTATCTAACTTTCAGCCTGCTGGTGGCAAGTGATTTTGCCTTTGCGACCAGTGCGGACCAAGATCAGCCTGCACATCTGAAAAGCAAGCAAGTCTCTGCAGAGATGGATACTTTCTTTTTCATTACATATGTATTTGTAAAGTAACCTATCCAGAGCAACAGCCTCTATGGAAAACTTAAGTGTATAGTGAAGGTTGTATTTTACTTCTGTAAGTGGATTCTCGTATGAACGCTTGATCAGAAATCATTGTCAAATTCATTTTGTCAAAATTAAGTTCTGGTGCCATGGAAGGAGTCAGCAATGTTGTGACCCCAACTCGATTCAACCCCACAACCTTTGGGTTAAGCCAACCACATGACCACTGTCCTTTTAAGTCTTTAAATAAAGTTATGAAGTATGAATTGATATCTATGTTTTGTTTGTTCTGTCTTAACTAGGAAAGGATTAGAGAAGAGTGGCCTACAATGTTACCTGAAGTGTCCACTAGAACTCTCGGACAGCAAAGCACTGGAACGTGTTCTTGATGAGTTAGACATTGATGTTGTTATTGCTGTACATGTGTACAAGTCGGGAAAGCTTCTTGTTGGTTTGTATGAACAGAAGCTTAGTTTTTGAATTAAACAATCCATTATTCTTGTAATAGTACACATTACAACAAACGAAATTATTGAGTGTCAAACAGGATTTTCCTATGTTTTCACTAGAGGTTGAAAACCTTGTCTTACACCCTATAAGATGACTGTTATGCTATAATTTATGAATGAATGCAAAAATCTGTATGCTACTATAACAAAATAAAGCTTAACCCTTACCCTGCTAAATTTTTATAATGAACTTGTCTATTTTTCAATCTGGACAGTACCATTATCTGCTAAAAGGGGTGCTCACCAAAAAGATACTGACTGAATGGCGAACAGTGCAGATCATGATCAGACTGCACAGATGTGCAGGCTGATCATGATCTACACTGGTCGCAAAGGCAGAATCAGTCGTGTCCAGCATGGTAAGGGTTAAAAGAAAATGTTTCAAAATTTTACTTCTTCATAATTTGCAAGAAAAAGAATCTACCAATGCTTTTAGGTGTGCCTGGAAACATCTGGCTCTTGGGTAACTGTTTTTTTTAATGTATTCTAAATTCTAAATCATAGTAACCCCTCCATTACCTCAAAATTTTGGACCTAAAAATGCACCAGAGGCCATGATCTCATGCCTGTATTTCAAAAATTTCCAGGGGGAGAGCCCTTTAAGTTCAGTTTGAATCTGGGTCATGTAGGGTCAAAAACTAGGTTACCAGGTCAGATCAAAGGAAAAGCTAGTTAACACTCTAGAGGTCACATTTATGACCATATCTTAATGAAACTTGGTTAGAATGTTAATCTTGATGATCTTTAGGTCAAGTTCAGATCTGGGTCAGATGGGGTCAAAAACTAGGTCACTTGGTCAAATCAAAGGAAAAGCTTGTTAACACTCTAGATGCCACATTTATGACTTTATTTTCATGAAACTTAGTCAGAATGTTAATCTTAATAATCTTTAGGTCACGTTCGAATCTGGGTCATATGGGGTCAAAAACTAGGTCACCAGTTCAAATCAAAGGAAAAGTTAGTTAGCACTTTAGAGGCCACATTTATGACCATATCTTAATGAAACTTGGTCGGAATGTTAATCTTGATGATCTTTAAGTCAGATTTAAATCTGGGTCAGATCGGGCCAAAAACTAGGTCACCAAGTTAAATCAAAGGAAAAGTTAGTTAACACTGTATAAGCCACATTTATGACCGTATCGTTAAAGTTAATGTAACTTGGTCAGGATGTTAATGTTGATGATCTATAGGTCAAGTTTAAATCTGGGTCAGGTGGGGTCAAAAACTAGGTCACCAGGTCAAATCAAAGGAAAAGCTCGTTAACACTCTAGAGGCCACATTTATGACTGTATCTTCATGAAACTTGGTCAGAATGTTAACCTTGATAATCTTTAGGTCAAGTTCGAATCTGGGTCATGTGGGGTCAAAAACTAGGTCACCAGGTCAAATCAAAGGAAAAGCTAGTTAACACTCTAGAGGCCACATTTATGACCATATCTTATTGAAACTTGGTCAGAATGTTAATCTTGGTGATCTTTAGGTCAATAGGTCAGGTGAGCGATACAGGGCCTTCATGGCCCTCTTGTTTTCAGAGCAGTGTTTCTTTCTTGGTACATGTATGTAAAAATGCAGCCTCACATGTATATTAATAACTGTAACTTGTTATGTTAAATGTTACTTATCTTAATTAAGCATTTCTGTTTATTGTCATAGATTCTACCAAACCATACCTCCTAATCCTTGGTGGAACTGATGTTAATGAACTTACTGGTGACAAAGAGAAAATGGACATAATGACAAAGGCAGTCAATAATTCAAGGTAAAAGTTGATTTCTTGTTATGAGAAAAGATTCTTTGTAGACTGCTTTATCCTGTTATAGCTAGTCTATGTATATTTAGTGTTAGCAAAAGAAATCTTATCTCCTTGATACACTGCTTTAAATAAGGCCTTACAAACAAATATTTTACTTTGTCACAAAAGCATTTTACAGAAATTGGAAAAAAAAGTCTTAAGAACCATATGGAGGCAGTATGGAAAATATTGAACAGAAATAGAGAATTCACTTTTATGTTTGTTACTTCTGTAGGCGTTACTCATTTTTCAGCCAGTTTGTCTCAGAACTACCGTTATGTGTCAGAGGTATTTTTTACCTGATCAGTGTATGCACATGTACTAAATTGTTCTCCACAAACAACTAACAACTTTGCAACTTAAATCAGAGAAAGAGGAGAAGAGGTCCCCACTTCAGTTGTATTACAAAGCTGCAATATAATATATTTTTCAGGCATATTGTTGCATTTAGTGAATCATTGGTTAAGAAATTCAAGTCCTGCTGGGTAAGTTGAAACATTTTCTTGAACATGTAACATGTTACTCTGAAGTTGATTTCTTATTATTTGCTCTTATATCTATTTTTATGTTTAGAAACAGATTTGTTAACAGTGCTATTGCTGTTCATACATATAAATATTTTCAAGTGGCACAAATATTCTTGTTTGATAAACATGTTCCCTGAGATTATGTTCTATTTTTTGTTATTTTACAAACCAAAGAAATATATAATAATTAGTATAACTAGTCAACTGTAATGTGATGCAGTTTACCATGAAGAAGTTCATTGAAAATGTAAACATTATATGTAAGACAATCCCAATAAGTTAGAGTTTCACCATGCAGGCCTTTAGAATAGTGCAACAAAGTCTATGTCAAATTTTTTGGGAAAGACAAACATAGTTTCTGAATACTTTTTAAAAAGTTTTTAATGAATATTTTAAAGATCTTTCAAATCAGAAGTGCGGAGGGGTCATAGAATGAGGAGAAAAAAGTTTTGTTTTCTCATTTTAGCCAGACTACAATGGTTCAGACATTTCAATTATTCCACAAGGTAAGGTAATACTTCTATGTCATTTCATATTTTACAACTTGTCGTTTCATTAATGGTGTCAGTTCATTATGAATTTGGATCATTTCATTTTCAAATTGTCGTTTCATTTACAGTGCCGTCCCACATTCCATTTTATTAAGAGTGTCATTTCATTTACATTGTTATTTTTTTTTTTTACAATTTGTTGTTTCATTAAAGGTGAAATTTCCTTTACAACATTTCATTTTGCAATTCATTTACAATGTCATTTTATATTTTATTGAAAGTGTCGTTTCATTAACAGTGCTATTTCTTGAATAGTACCGTATCATTTAGTGTTTTATCATTTACAATGTCAGTTGATATAGTGTAGTCCGATTCATTTTGACTTGACTATCGGTATAAGGAAACAAATCTCTGTTTTAAGCTAATATCCTGTGAAAAATATTGTAGTTTCGGGTGTTACAGTTGCAGAAATACTGAACAGCTTTTCATGATGTTATTTTTTTTGCATTTAACCTTTAGCCTGCTGGCGGCATTTGTATCTGCCTTTTCGACCAGTGCAGACCAAGATAAGCCTGCACATCCGTGCAGGCTGATCATGGTCTGCACTGTTCGCTATTCAGTCAGTAAATTTTTAGTAAACACCCCTTCAAATGATAAATGGTACTGCCCAAATTGGAAGATGGACCAGTCCATAATAGAAATTTAGCATGGTAAGGGTTAAAAGCATTGTCTGTTATATGATGTTGTAGTATTTTGTTTTCTCAGAAAAAGATGGATTAAGTCAAAGATCAAAGATCTACAAGTGTAAAGAAACAGATTATGCAATTCACTTATGACCATAGATAATTTCATGATAGTCAAACAAAATCTTGTTTAATGACAAAAATACTATTTTTGTGCTTTATATATAATGTGCCAAGTTCTATTTAACCCTTTAATACCTTGGTAAATTCCTATAATGAACTTGTCCATCTTTCATTTTGGACAGTACCATTAACTGTTAAAAGGGGTGCTTACCAAAAACATACGACTGAAAGGCCAGCACTGCAGACCATGATCAGACTGCACGGATGTGCAGGCTGATCTTGGTCAGCACTGGTCGCAAAGGCAGAATCACTTGCCGCTGAGGGTTAAGTAAGCATTTGATCAAAATGATTAGGGTGATACTTTGTGAAATCATTAATTTTCATCGGGAAATAACTTTCGTTTATTTCGTGAACAATGAATTTAAATCCCAATAAACAAGTAAAGTTCCCATTCAAAATTTGAAATCTATACCAGTATGTTTATATCTCCACAAAATAACGATTTTGGTCAAAACCACGAAATTTCATGTCTACCAAATTAAATGATTGTTCAGTATATGATTTCACTAAAATATGAACCGGTACAATTCTGTTATTTATTAAAATGTTTTTCAATTAATTTGTTTGGGATACAGGAGTGGAAGTTTGCCCTAGCAGTTTCTCCATCCAAAGTTACATCCAGAGCCATGTTAGTGTTTCAAGGGAGGTAACCACTGACCAGGTTGGTGAACAAAATGGTCTATATGGTTTTGAGACAGACACATTGCTGAGACAATTGACAGAGTCAGAATCCAGAATCTTTACAGTTGTTGGTGGAATAAGACCTGTGAAGAATCCATTATATCTAATCAAGAAGTTTTCAGGTAGATGGAGTGTACAATGTGTTAAGTTTTTATCAGTTTAAATTCAGTTCTGTGACACAGTCATTACATATAATGGATTTTGATGGAAATTCATTTTTCATCAGTCACTGTGATACATAATTTCTTAAGTCTGAAAAGCTGTTATATTGTTGCGTGCCGCTGGTGGTTGTATTTTAGACAAGATACCTGTACTACTCTCTGGACGGTAACTGTTAATATGTTTTAATGTGTTTAGCCAAATGTGCATCCATATGCTCCACGATATTGTAGATTCAGCCACTAGAAGCTAAATATCATTCAGCCTTGCAATGTCACAGATCTATGCTGGGATTCTAGGCTGGACAGGGACAGTTTATCTGACAATATACCAGTATGCACAGACGGACGAACACACAGACAATCAGTGATAACAAGTCTCTAGTGTTCACAATCTTGTAGACACCTGAATGCAGACTATGGCACCAGGTTCACAGCTATTGGGGTTACACCTCGAGACATCTAATAGGTACAGACGGACGGATGGACAATGACTGATTCACAAAGATTGACTCCGCAAGGAAAACAATAAAAGACTAGATCAAAGTAAAACAAAATTAAAATCAAGTCGGTAAAAGTTAAAAACGTGATTTATTCACAAGAAACCTTAACAAAATGACCGTATAAGCAACGAAAATTAACGATATGAGTGCGTGAGAAAACACCGCGAATAAAACTTTATAGAACGTTTAACAGAGGGGCTGGCGCAGGTGCAACTATATAAAATTTACTTATAAGAATGTATTTATACTATGGACAAAACTTTTATATGAACATTATTTAAAATATCTCTGTAGTAAATATGGCCCTGAAATCACAAAGGCTAGATTTACTGAAAATATTCTACTGGCTTCAAGTTCAACTTATAAAATACGTTTAGAAAAACAAAAAAATAAAAGAAAGCTTTTAAATCTACCTAATAAGTCTTAAAGGTAAAAGAAATTTTCGACTAAGGTATTTTACTTGAATTTTAGAAATGGCCTTCTGTAACAAAAGAAATATTGTCTGCGGAGTGCTGTTTCACAGTCGGGCGCAACGTTTTATATGGTTCTGCTAACTGTTTACTTACAGTGTTAGCAAAATGTTAGAACATGGAAAAATTGTAAGCAAAGGGGCTCCGAAAGGATTGCTAACACTGCTAACAACAAAAAAGTACATGGTTGGCAGCTTAAAAATAGCACCCTGCGCCACCAAATTATATGTGTATATTTTATTTAATTATACAAGTACATAATAACGAGGGGAAAGTAAATGTGTTGCGGTCTTAGAGTCACTTCATACAGTTTACTTTATTAAATATAAGAAAAACGCCCCTGGATACCTCACGAGGAAAAGCGAGAATACATGACGTCATGACTAAAGTGACGTCATAAAGAGCACATACAATACAATATGGCTGCCAACGACTACTTCCGGGTTTGAAAATAAACATTTATGATCAATAACGTACAAATACTTGGGAAATAAACGGTAAGAATTAGCAATATAGATAAAATACATAAGTCTATATTGATTTATAAAAGAATTGTAAGATATACATGCATAAATGACATAAGGTAGCCCATAAAGAAGGGACAAAGGACTGAGCAAGAAAACCGATGCATCACAATATATTTATTTTATATTGTCTTTCTGTTGTCTTCTGGCTTTATGTTGGTACATCTGTCACAAATGTTTGTCAGAACAATTCTTTTGAAAGGTCTTTTTGGATTTCAGTCAGACTTTGTAGGAATTGTATAAAGTCTTACTTTTGCATATTCTCAACATTTTTAGGGGATGAATATTTTTGTTGAGTTAAGGCCCCTTCTTTCTGGAATTGAGTTTGACTGTGTTGGAGTTTAGTTGACTTTTACAGGAATTATCAGTAATATGCCTCATGGGTTTTATGTATAAATGGTTTTTGGCAGAGTTACATGCCTTGGAATAAATAAATAGATGAATTTTGTCATAACTACTTCCCTGAATTGCTCTGGCTACTCTTGGGTAGCTTATGGACAAGTACACACTGCAATTAACTATATTACAATGGGGGGTACTAGTTTATTGTTGTCAACTTATTATGTACATGGATATGAAAAGAATTCAAGATTACTTGTTAATGTTAATATTTTTCTATTTAAACTACACCGAAATCTATGATCTGAAGCCATTATATAAGCCCTAGGTGGCCAGTTGTAGAATGTAGCTGGCTTCATATCACTAAAGGTTAAAAATCCACCCCTTACCCTGAACATTTAATATGTTTAAAAATGGTCTTTACTGTCTTCATTGCAGAGAAGTGCTCTTTCTCTTTCCCAACGTAATTGCTGGCACCCAATCATTTTTGCCATCATTTTTGCCAAGAGAATTATGATTACCCCATCATTTTTGCAAAGGAAATTTTGACTACCCTATTTTTTTTTGCATAGGTGAATATGACTACCAATGATAAGCACCCATTTGTTCCAAAGATCTTCTCATTGATTTTATTAAGGACAGCAAATAGTCAGTTTGCATTTACATTAATGAAATTTTGGTGAGAAGTCTGCCCCTGTGAAATGCATCTTCATGCAAAGTCTGTGCAAATATATCACTAAAAGAACAAAAACAAAATTTAACATTTGAAAGTCTGGGTAAAAGTTTCAGACTTACAACATTGAGGGATACAGACCTGTATGCTTGTCAGTTCTGGGAATAAAGAAAATGTAGGAGCTTGAATGTCACCATAGGATCAGCCCCAACAAAAAGAAAAATGTTACAAAACCAACTTTAGTTTAGTTATACACATACACAAGTTTGAAATATGTCTAGCTTTAAAATCAGCTATGTGTAAACTGTTGGTGTTATTTTAATAAAGAAACTTTTTACTAGATTTTACCATGTTGTAAATTTGAACATTTTTATCATCTATTTATAGAATGGAGACATACCAAGGACAGAGGGGACTGTTGGCTGTTGTTTGTTGGAGCACATGTAAGATGTTTTTAAGTACTAGTAAATTCTCAAAGGTTTATGGACACTAAAAAGCCAAAGGATGCACAAAAAGATAGTATCACACAATGGCTTTGTCTTTTCCTTTATAGAACTTTTTATGTCCCCACACATTTATGTGGGAGGCATGTAGCGCTGCTGCTGGCCGTACGTATGTCCCTACTTCCCGAAATCCTGTGTGTCCAACTCGTTCCACACTATTAGCCTGATCTGCTTTAAACTTTCGCAGATGAACAAGCTAGATGTGAAGATGACTATAAAGGAGGGATTTTTTTCTGTGACTATTTTTACCACAGTTACGGCCCTTTGATAGCTTTGCTATATAGAATATAGAGAAAAATTTGTGTGTCCAACTCCTCCCATTTGCTTCAAACTTTCACAGACGAACACACATGTTGTGCAGATGATGATAAAGGAAGGAATTTTTTTCTTATGAATACTTTTACTGCAGTTATGGCCCTTTAATAGTTTTTGCTATATAGAGGATGGCACAGTATGTGGGGTCATCCATGTCCTATGGACACAATTCCAGTTTAACTTCATTACAATCACATGACAGGTGTATGCTTCACATTGTACTACAGACTTTGTTGTGGAAAATTATGTCTTACACCATCGCTACAATTTGCAGCTTCACTATATAGCTGATTTTACATTGTGTCTGAGTTAAAATGAGCCGCGCCATGAGAAAACCGACATAGTGCGTGCAACCAGCCTGGATCTAGATCAGCCTGTGCATCTGCACAGTCTGGTCAGGATCCATGCTGTTCACTTTCAAAGCCTATTGCAATTAGAAAAACTGTTAGCGAACAGCATGGATCCTGACCAGACTGCGCGGATACACTATGTTGGTTTTCTCATGGGGCGGCTCAAATATTTTTCTTGCTTCAAACATGACCACCATTTCTCTTTTTATTATCATTTAGCACTGACAATGTTCTTCAAGAAACAGTAAGTTAGAGATATTTAAAAGAGGGACATTACAAATGTATGTTTGTTGCAGTGCTTGGGAATTGTCAGTTTTATATAGACTGTTAAATATGTTTATGCGTCAAAGCTTTCATTGTTTGTTTTAAGGGTCATGTCTTCAGATTTACTTCACAGTTTCAAAAATTTATTGGATAGCGAAGTCTATGAAAATTCAGAAATTATGAATGAATATAATTTTAGTTAATAGTTAACAACTACAACCCAATTACTTTTGTATTTCAAATATTTTACTGTGTGACTAACACTGTAGAGAGTTTTTCAACAAATTTTTACGTACTATACTAATGATTTTCATAAATATATGCTTCCTCAACCACACTTAATTACTAAGTTTTCATTTTTTTTGCAAATAAAAGATATGAAAGAACTGTGTAAATCAAAAAAGAAAAAATCTGGATGCATGACACCTTTATCCAATTTATCTTTTTTATGTTAGATAAATTGTATAGACGGTACTATAAACTAAAGTGCTGGGTTAAATGCTATTTACTTTTTTCAATTGAATATAAGTTATTTAAATGACCATTACATAGATTCTATAACTGCCATAGTTAGAAGGGGCCTCCAAGGCGAAGTGGTTAAGGTCACTGACCTGAATCACTTGCCCCTTACCGATGTGGGTTCAAGACTTGCTCTTGGCGTTGAATTCTTCATGTGAGGAAGCCATCCAGCTGGCTTACGGAAGGTTGTTGTTCTACCCAGGTGCTTTACTTGATGAATAATGCACCAACGGTCAGCTGGGGTCTTCTCCACCATCAAAAGCTGAATAGTCACTATATGACCTGTAATTGTGGCGGTGTGCCATGAAACCCAACAGAGAATACAAAAACATAGTTAGATTTCACAGTTAAGTAGATTTGAATCCGCAGCTCACTTGTAAACAGTAACAATAAGTAATACCAAATTTACTATAAAATCATACAAATACCATTTGCCTTGCTCAAGTGATACAAGCACGGTGTTCCAATTATTAGCACACTTTCAACTCCTGGGAGAATATCCAAGTGTTTTGATGTCCACATCATATAACAAGGTATATAATAATGTCCGTGCATAGCTGAGGTTTACCTTCTGTCCATAACTGCACACTTAGTCTTGGAATAGCCCTTTGACTATCATGGCCACTGCCTATATGATTTCTTTCAAGTCAAATGGTATTTCAGTTGGATTTTAGTTTTTCTTTTGATATATTTTAAGTGTTTATTAGTGTACCTTTAACTACTGATATAGGGTAATTCAAAGTCTATATCATAGGTATTACCCATTACCCAAACAAATCTTTCACAGGTGTGCAACTTCAAATTAGAAATTTATGTTCACATTAGAAATGCCATAATTTTTCCTATTTGATGAGTTAATTCAGCTTTTGATCTGCAAGACAATGTTAACTTTGTATTTAACTGTGGAATTTCCTGACATCATTTTCATTGACTGTGTGCTGCATTTTCATGCTGTATCATTATTTAATAATTTTCTGTTTTTATTTTTTTGTAGCAAAATGATTCGTTTTTCAAAAGCTTTGAAGAGGAGGTGCTGAGGTATATTTTCATATTTTGTACTTCATATTCCACTTCTAAGAAAAGGTGGGGGGCGGGGGTATTGTTTTTGCTCAAGTTAGTACGTTTTTAGCTCACCTGTCACATAGTGACAAGGTGAGCTTTTGTGATCACCCTTCGTCCGTCGTCAGTCCGTCCGTGCGTGTGTCCGTGTGTCAACAATTTCGTGTCTGCACGATAGTGGTTTCATTTATGATTTTATTTTAACCAAACTTGCACACAACTTGTATCACCATAAGATCTCAGTTACTTTCTTGAACTGGCCAGATCCCATTATGGGTTCCAGAGTTATGGCCCCTGAAAGGGCCAAAATCAGCTATTTTGACCTTTTCTGCACAATAGCAGCTTCATTTATGATTTGATTTTAACCAAACTTGCACTCAACTTGTATCACCATAAGATCTTGGTTCGTTTCTTGAACTGGCTAGATTCCATTATGGGTTCCAGAGTTAGCTATTTTGACCTTGTCTGCACAATAGCAGCTTCATTTATGATTTGAATTTAATCAGACTTGCACAAAACTTGTATTGCCATAAGATCTCAGTTCCTTTGTTGAATCGGCCAGATCCCATAATGGGTTCCAGAGTTATGGCCCCTGAAAGGGCCAAAATTAGCTATTTTGACCTTGTCTGCACAATAGCAACTTCATTTATGATTTGATTTTAACCAAACTTGCACACAACTTGTATCACCACAAGATCTTGGTTCCTTTCTTGAACTGGCCAGATTCCTTCATGGGTTCCAGAGTTATGGCCCCTTAAAGGTCCAAAATTGGCTATTTCGGCTGTTGCAGCCATATAGAGACTTCATTTATGGTTTTATTTGATACAAACTTCCAAAATATCTTCAACAACAATAAATCTTGGATTCCATGACAAATCAGATCCAATCGTAGATTCCAGAGTTATTTTATATCTGATTACCTCCCCTGATTGTAGTCAAAATGGATTTATATCAGTAAGACTTAGTACTTATAGGACTTATTTGAAATTTCATTATTGTCATTAGTTGGACTGAGACAATCAGGGTAGATAACTATGAACTGATTTTATGTCAAATTACCTCCCTTTATTTCAAATTAAAATGGGTATATCTCCGTAACTAATGAAGATACTGATCTGAAATTTCATTTATGTCAACAGATTTATTTGGCAGATCCTTCTTTTGTTCAGTTACAATAATTTTCTTTTTAATTACTTCCCTTTTACGTTAATATAAATAGCTTATTTTTAGTAACTTTTGGTGCAATGATAAAAGGTGAGCGATATAGGGCCATCATGGCCCTCTTGTTAAACCGCTATTGGTTTATTGTCAGGAATTTAATATCTTTGCATAAATTTAGCATCAGATGTTGTATTGATATAGTTTAATCAGCGAAAAGAAATTGTTGAAATACAGTCTTTTGAAATTTGTCACTTAATATAAAATTTACTACATGTGTATTGTATGATGATCATGTTAATGTAGATTATTATACATGGTAACTTCTGATAATTACAACTCTGAAATGCAAATGTCTCACTCAAATGCAGATAGTTTTGTTCCTGTAAGATAAAATTGTAAAATTAACCTGTAAAGAACTGCAGTCTTTGTACAACAAGTGAAATTTAAGTTTTTCCAGTGGTGTTTGCTTTGGAGAGGTTACACTTATTCTTTGTGGCATTATGGGTGCATGTAATTATAAATGTATATTGTATTTGTCAGGTGTCCTGGAGTAGTATATATCCCAGGCTTGTCTACAGAGGATACCCATGCTGTGATACGAGACAGTTTCGCTCTGGTTAACTGTTCAGATAGTGAGGGAATGGCACTTGCAATCTTAGAGGTATGTGTCTGCTTTATTTTAATGCTGGTATATAAAGTTAGATCCACCAGATTTGCTGAGAAAGGAGAGTACAAGCATTTCAGCCATACACGAGCTCAAAGCAAAGTGGAGGTGATTGACCACTATAACAGTTTGACAAAATGTAATAAATCTGAAGTCACATGTCTGGATTCACACAAAGGTGTCCATTACATGTAGAGAATAAGTTTGTTTTGGTATGGAAGCCAGACATAGCAGTTAAATTAACTGTTCACTGAAGAATATTATGTTGAAGCACTGTTAAAAAAATGGTGTTTAAAAACAAGTTAATAAAGTTATATGTAAGTAGTATGACTTTCAAATTCCACTAATTTTCTTTTAAGTGTATAGCTCAGTTAGTGCTACATTTGCCTACCAGGTAAATTTGTACCCTTTTTCTTAAATTGAATATGTTGATCTAAATTCAAACAAACTTGTTGGTGTATTTGGTAAATTGTGTACAGTAAACCTCGCTTATAAGGTACAGCTTGGGACCTCTAAAAAGTGTTCCTTATAACCGAGGTTCCTTATATCCATATAGCGAACTAGTTCCTTGTAACCGAGGTTTGTATAACGAACACAATTTGTATAGCGAACTTTATTTGACTGACGTTTCGTAAGTGCTATGTGTTCACACTCCGGGCCGACCTTGAATCTTTATGTGAGGAAGTTGCTTTTCTAGTACATTCCTTTCCTGGAGAGATGGTAAGGTAAACTGCCTGCATGTATATGACTGAAATAGTGTTGAAACGCGGCGTATAACCTTAACCACGCCAAAATTGTTCGTCGATGGAATGACCGTATTAAATTTATGTTTATAATTTGTCGGTCATTTCTAACTTCTTTTTAGAGAGCGCTACATAATGACTATAAGATATGTTGCAGTTACTCCCCTTACCTTGCTTGACTGCATGTTATGTGAATAGTCATCACTACTTATATAAAAATAAATGTTCAATTTTTCATTACAAAACTGTTAAATTAGACTACCAATTAAGATTCAAAAGTAGGGTGTTTATGCCATACAGTGTATTACGCCTAGACAACGGCGCCATACATACGGATTAAAGTGTAAATTATACCTATACTTTTGCTATTGTCCATTTTAGCACCTGCTATAATTTTTCATTGGAAATTTGGTAAACTGGACTATTTGCCATTGTTAATCACGTGTAATTAGCACATTTATTTAGGACTTTCGTTCACTATTGTTAACATGAAATACCAAATACATGTAGCTGTCGAACATAATCTTGAGTAAGTATAGTCTACTATAGTTTAGTAGGACTATTTGGTAATTTGATGATATTATATATTTTCTTTTTATCGTATCCGTGAATTAACAAACTAAAGATCATAGAAATGAAATAATCTGTGTTTATTCATGTGCATGAAAGCGATTTTCATGTGTATGTAAGGGCGTGATAGTGCCGACGTTACTCTGACGTCATCAGCGATTCTCATGTTTATTTCCGGTATTCAATAATTTTTATTCTTTATGTCTGTTCGCTATAACCGAAGGGTTTTCCATTGCATTTCGTACTTTGGGACTGGAAAAAGTGTTCCTTAAAACCGAGTGTTCCTTATAACCGAGTTCCCTATAACCAAGGATTTTTACATTAAATAAAGAAGGAATTAGATCGGGGAATTGGAAACTGTTCCTTATAACCGAGTGTTCCTTATATCCGAGTTCCTTATAAGTGAGGTTTACTGTAGACTTATTGCCTGTGGAATTGTTTCTGTGCTGAGTTGAACTCTTCATATCATTTTACAGTGCTTGTACAAAAGCAGCATTTGTTTTGAATTAGACTTTTTGTTTCAGGCTATGGCTTTGAGGACCCCAGTTATAGTGCGGAATATACCAGGTAACACAGCAATTGTCAATGATGGAAAGACTGGTTTCATATATGATACACCACAGGTAAGGCTATTGGTGTCCTTGAGCTATCATACTTGAAATTGTAGTGGGTTCTGTAGCACCTAGAATTGAAGGCTAACTTCTGGTTGTGGCAATAGTGCTGTTTGTGGCAACATAAATTCATATGACTACTGCTGGTTCTTAGCTATAGTGCTACCCCTTATTCTAAATATAGTACAGTCTGTGGCAACTGAAATTCAGATGACTACTGCAGGTTTTAACTATAGCAGTCTGTAATAACTTAAATTCAAATGACTCTGAAGGGCACTTTGTTACAACTAAAATTCAAATGACTACTGCAGGTTTTAACTATAGCAGTCTGTAATAACTTAAATTCAAATGACTCTGAAGGGCACTTTGTTACAACTAAAATTCAAATGACTACCCTTGTTCTAACTATAGTGCAGTCTGTGGCAACTGAAATTCAAATGACTACTGCAGGTTTTAACTATAGCAGTCTGTAGCAACTTAAATTCAAATGACACTGAAGGGCACTTTGTTACAACTAAAATTCAAATGACTACCCTTGTTCTAACTATAGTGCAGTGCAACTGAAAATCAAATCACTTCTGCTGGTTTTAACTATAGCAACATCTGTGGCAGCTAAAATTCAAATGGTGCTGAAAGGCAGTTTGTTACAACTAAAATTCAAATGACTAGCACTTGTTCTAACTAAAGTGCAGTCTATGGCAACTTAGATTTAAATGACTACCACTTGTTCTAACTTTAGTGCAGTCTATGGCAACTTAGATTTAAATGACTACCACTTGTTCTAACTTTAGTGCTGTTTATGGCAATTAAAATTCAAATGACTATGCAGATTCTAACTATAATGCAGTCTGTGGAAACTGAAATTCAAATGAATACCACCACTTGTTCTAACTAAAGTGCTGTCTGTGGCAATTAAAGTTCAAATGACTACTAAAGAATCTAGCATAAGTGTAAACTATATACTCCCTGTTGTGGCTTATAGTATGGTCAATGGTACCTGAAATCCAGTGGAGCACAAGAACTAAGTGGCACCAGTAAAGATACGTGCTTGTTTTTAATACTGTTATATCATTTAATTTTGAATTTTCTGGACGTGGATTTGTGGATTTAAAATTTTTAGTATAAGATGAAAAGTAACTTTACCAGTTCATTGGGATTGTATTTTGTGGCATTACTCAACCATGAAATTCATGAAAATCAGTCCTCCAATATGTTTAGAAAATTAATGATTTCACCGTATGAATTTTCTTCATTACCTGATCTACTACATCATTTAACTATAATATAGTCCAAGTCAAAATCCCCTTTATAGCTGCTTCTGTTATTTTCAACCACTTTTCAAGCTCATTTAGTTTAGTTTATACTAATTTGTTTCAGCTCACTTGTGATGAAAGCTTCAAGCTTATTGTAACCACTCTGAAGTCCGCTTCCTGGAAAAGCCAGTACTGGTGTCATATGAGAAGTCATGGTCGTGACCCCAGTGGGGCTCGAACCCATGACTCCTGGGTTGAGCGGCCGGCACATTATCCACTAGACCACTGCTCCCCTCTTCAAGCTCATTTATAAAATAATATATAATGATTATTTGGGATATCATTTTGACCTATCAAACAATGTCACAACAGTTTTAAAAGTTCAATTTTTGAAGTCCTAGTCTAAGAATGTGTTTATTCTATTTTGGGTTTTTAGAATGTGAACATAATGGCAAGCAATTGAAATTAAATTCTATATACTATAAAATATGTACATCAGAACTTTCTAACTTAAAAGACATATTGATATATATGCTGGAGACAGCTGTAAGAAGAGCATATTTTACAAATTTTCTCTAATATTTATTGTTACCTTGCAGGCATTCATAGAGAAAGTTGAGAGCTTGCTTGAAAATCCAGATCTAGTTGGCACAGTTGTCCATGGTGCATTCAGCTATACATCTGAGGAACACTCGGTAGAAAATGAAGAGAAGTCCTATTTTACATTGTTGAAAAAGTACTGTTGAATATCTTGGATGTACCTGGAGTACTGTTGAGTATCTTGGATGTACCTGGAGTACCTGTAAGTCATCATTAGTCAATGATGTTGATTCCATGTTTTTCCAAAATGATATATAAAACAGATTTGATATTTTGTGAATCAAAGATCTCTACAGTACAAATAAATAAATCATGGTTTGGCAGTTTTCATTTTGAGTTGAAATACATAGGTATGTTAATAATGTATGGATTCCAAAGGCTTTAATACAATATTTGAAAACAACTACACAGTCTTTTATATTTTTAGCAATTTTATCCTTATTAATTTCTTGTTTAGATTTGTTAGTCAGAAAATTACTCTTAAGCTAAATATTATTTTGTTATAACTTGCATTTGACGTAAAGACCCAGAATGACTTTCCAATTGATTAAATACTCTCTGTCTCTCTCTCTGTGCCCCTATCTGTCTCTGTCTCTGTCTGTCTGTCTGTCTCTCTCTCTCTCATCTGTGATTTTGGCATTCTCTTTATTTATAAAAAGCAATCATCTGTTATGGAAAAGGAATGTACACATACAAGAATACATTAATCACATGGAAATTGCCAGTTGCCATTCAGGTCCACTACCTTAAATAAAGATTGTTGTATCGTGTATTTTGCTTTTCTTACCAAAATGGAATTTTTCAATAGGGATTTGTATCTTACATTAAAGAGTTTGATACCCAATGAGTCTGAGGTTCTCCCTTATAAGACGTATCTTCCATCTTTTGTCCCCACCTTTGATTAATGTGTAAAAGTTGCCAGTAACTTGAAGAGAACAGATAAGCACTGTTACAGGAACCAAGGGAATTGAAACTTCTGCACAGCTAAATTGTTGTATAAAAATGGCGTGAAAACTATATTTTCAGTATTGTATAGATTCATGATATACGGTAGTATTAATGACAAATATTGGTGCAATAGTGTTTTTGATTTTTATTGTTGAGAATAGATGATTAGTCTTTATGAAAACTCTTTGTTTCTCTCAAATCTAATGATTTGACTTTTCTGCTCTTTCTGAATAATATTACCAGAATTCATATACAATTTACTTATGGCAGCCTGAAGGTGACATGTGTTAATATGTCACATGATGAATAATGGCCTTAAGATAATATGTCATATGCACATGATACTTTGTTCTGCCAGCCAGAAAATAAAGCCCTATGCTGTGGGCACAAAGTTATATGTCATGTGCCGAAGATAGTGTGTCAGGTACAAGAGATAGTTTAGGTATGTGCATGACATACTGTCTACAATGTGCGATTTAGAAAGGCATGTTCACATGTCAGTACAGGCTTTCATAAAGTCTTTCAAATGAGTTATATTTAAGAACATTTTAAGGATAATTTCACTGTGTAATTTTCATGTGTCTGTTGTTTTCATGACACAAGATATAAAATGAATTTGCTAACTGTATATGCTGATATGCTGATAAAGCCAAGAGCCAAAATGTTTGATATGAGCAAGGTATAGACTTAGATTAATTGCTCCCTATTAATTTTGCATTCTTAAAAATCTATTTATTTCATGTTATTAAGTACATACATTGTAGTAGCTGATTTTATGTATCCATGACTCCATTTACATATGTGTGTGTGTTTTAACATACAAGTTTGTTGTTTTAATAGTTTTGTAGAGTGCATACATTGTCTGTAGTTGGCTTCACAGTTTTTTATACTTGCACGATAGAAGATTGAAGTGGGACTGACACTTTTTTGTACAAATTTGTCATGTTATTTGTATTAGGAGAGTTTTATACTTGATCATGGAAACGTTTATTAATAACTTTCCAATTTTAGCTCACCTATCACGTAGTGACAGGGTGAGCTTTTGTGATCGCATTTTGTCCGTCGTTCGTCCATCATCCATCTGTTCACAATTTCTTGTGATCACGATAGAGACCACATTTTGCAATTGATTTTAATCAAACTTGCACACAACTTGTATTGGCATAATATCTCATTTCCTTTCGAAAACTGGCCGGATCCCATGATGGGTTCCAGAGTAATGGCCCCTTAAAGGGCCAAAATTTGCTATTTTGGCTTGTGAACACCAATATTTCATGAATTATCCCCCCTTTTTACTTAGAATTTCTGGTTAAAGTTTTGGTGCACATTGTCTGTAGTTGGCTTCACAGTTTTTTATACTTGCACGATAGAAGATTGAAGTGGGACTGACACTTTTTTTTACAAATTTGTCATGTTATTTGTATTAGGAGAGTTTTATACTTGATCATGGAAACGTTTATTAATAACTTTCCAATTTTAGCTCACCTATCACATAGTGACAGGGTGAGCTTTTGTGATCGCATTTTGTCCGTCGTTCGTCCATCATCCATCTGTTCACAATTTCTTGTGAACACGATAGAGACCACATTTTGCAATTGATTTTAATCAAACTTGCACACAACTTGTATTGGCATAATATCTCATTTCCTTTCGAAAACTGGCCGGATCCCATGATGGGTTCCAGAGTAATGGCCCCTTAAAGGGCCAAAATTTGCTATTTTGGCTTGTGAACACCAATATTTCATGAATTATCCCCCCTTTTTACTTAGAATTTCTGGTTAAAGTTTTGGTGCACTTTCACTTTATCTCAGTTATTAGCTCACCTGTCACAAAGTGACAAGGTGAGCTTTTGTGATCGCGCGGTGTCCGTCGTCCGTCCGTGCGTCAGTGCGTCCATGCGTCCGTAAACTTTTGCTTGTGACCACTCTAGAGGTCACATTTTTCATGGGATCTTTATGAAAGTTGGTCAGAATGTTCATCTTGATGATATCTAGGTCAAGTTCGAAACTGGGTCACGTGCCATCAAAAACTAGGTCAGTAGGTCTAAAAATAGAAAAACCTTGTGACCTCTCTAGAGGCCATATATTTCACAAGATCTTCATGGAAATTGGTCAGAATGTTCACCTTGATGATATCTAGGTCAAGTTCGAAACTGGGTCACGTGCCTTCAAAAACTAGGTCAGTAGGTCTAAAAATAGAAAAACCTTGTGACCTCTCTAGAGGCCATATTTTTCACAAGATCTTCATGAAAATTGGTCAGAATGTTCACCTTGATGATATCTAGATCAAGTTCGAAACTGGGTCACGTGCCTTTAAAAACTAGGTCAGTAGGTCTAAAAATAGAAAAACCTTGTGACCTCTCTAAGAGGCCATATATTTCACAAGATCTTCATGAAAATTGGTCAGAACGTTCACCTTGATGATATCTAGGTCAAGTTCAAAACTGGATCACGTGCCTTCAAAAACTAGGTCAGTAGGTCTAAAAATAGAAAAACCTTGTGACCTCTCTAGAGGCCATATATTTCACAAAATCTTCATGAAAATTGGTCAGAATGTTCACCTTGATGATATCTAGGTCAAGTTCGAAACTGGGTCACGTGCCGTCAAAAACTAGGTCAGTAGGTCAAATAATAGAAAAACCTTGTGACCTCTCTAAAGGCCATATTTTTCATGGGATCTGTATGAAAGTTGGTCTGAATGTTCATCTTGATGATATCTAGGTCAAGTTCGAAACTGGGTCACGTGCAGTCAAAAACTAGGTCAGTAGGTCTAAAAATAGAAAAACCTTGTGACCTCTCTAGAGGCCATATATTTCATGAGATCTTCATGAAAATTGGTCAGAATGTTCACCTTGATGATATCTAGGTCAAGTTCGAAAGTGGGTCACATGTCTTGAAAAACTAGGTCGGTAGGTCAAATAACAGAAAAACCTTGTGACCTCTCTAGAGGCCATATTTTTCATGGGATCTGTATGAAAGTTGGTCTGAATGTTCATCTTGATGATATCTAGGTGAAGTTCGAAAGTGGGTCACGTGCCATCAAAAACTAGGTCAGTAGGTCAAATAATAGAAAAACCTTGTGACCTCTCTAAAGGCCATATTTTTCATGGGATCTGTATGAAAGTTGGTCTGAATGTTCATCTTGATGATATCTAGGTCAAGTTTGAAACAGGGTCATGTGCGGTCAAAAACTAGGTCAGTAGGTCTAAAAATAGAAAAACCTTGTGACCTCTCTAGAGGCCATACTTTTGAATGGATCTCCATAAAAATTGGTCAGAATGTTCACCTTGATGATATCTAGGTCAAGTTTGAAACTGGGTCAACTGCAGTCAAAAACTAGGTCAGTAGGTCTAAAATTATTAAAATCTTTTGACCTCTCTAGAGGCCATATTTTTCAATGGATCTTCATGAAAATTGATCTGAATGTTCACCTTGATGATATCTAGGTCAATTTCGAAACTGGGTCACGTGCGGTCAAAAGCTAGGCCAGTAGGTATAAAAATAGAAAAACCTTGTGACCTCTCTAGAGGCCATATTTTTCAAGAGATCTTCATGAAAATTAGTGAGAATGTTCACCTTGATGATATCTAGGTAAAGTTTAAAACAGGGTCACGTGCGGTCAAAAGCTAGGCCAGTAGGTATAAAAATAGAAAAACCTTGTGACCTCTCTAGAGGCCATATTTTTCATGAGATTTTCATGAAAATTAGTGAGAATGTTCACCTTGATGATATCTAGGTAAAGTTCAAAACAGGGTCACGTACCTTCGAAAACTAGATCAATAGGTCAAATAATAGAAAAACCTTGTGACCTCTCTAGAGACCATATTTTTCAATGGATCTTCATGAAAATTGGTCAGAATTTTTATCTTGATAATATCTAGGTAAAGTTCAAAACTGGGTCACATGAGCTCAAAAACTAGGTTACTATGTCAAATAATAGAAAAAACGACGTCATACTCAAAACTGGGTCATGTGGGAAGAGGTGAGCGATTCAGGACCATCATGGTCCTCTTGTTACTAAATGGATTTGATTCAAACTTAAAAAAGTTGATCAACATCATCACTCACATCATATGACACAAGGGCCATAACTCTTGCACCAGTATTTCATGAATTATCTCCCCTTTCTACTTAGAATTTCAGGTTAAAGTTTTGGTGCACTTTCACTTTATCTCAGGTACTACTAAATGGATTTGATTCAAACTTGAAGTAGTTCTTCCACATCATCACCTGCATCATATGACACAAGGTGCATAACTCTTGCACCAGTATTCCATGAATTATGCCCCCTTTTTGCTTAGAATTATACTTATATAGTGTTTTGATACACTTTATCTGTACCTCTCTTATTATTTGATATTTTTTAACACAGACTCAAGCTATTATGCAATATTCATCCACCATTGGAGTCATTAAACACTCCATTGACAGTTCTTGACAGATATAAATGTTTTTGGTACACAGGTGTAACATTATAAAATACAGGTAATGTTCGACTTTGGCTACAAACCACCAATTTTATATGTAGTTATGGCCCCTTTCCAACTTAAGATTTGTCAAACTCATGGTTGCCGGACACTAACTCACAAAAGGCTTGACAGATTTAGATAAATTTTGGTACACATGTGTAACATCATAAAATACAGGTCAAGTTCGATTTAAATTGCACCTTCTTGTGGCCATGTCTTTCTTATGGTTGCCATTCTTCTGTGACAAGACTGTATTGTAGGTGTATTCGTCACTCCTGTGACAGTTCTAGTTATCTGTAAAATCCTAATGCTAAATGTGATACAGATTGGGCACATTAATAACTGTTTCTGTTTTGAAACTGGTCACACAATTCAACTTAAGGTTTGCTTAACAGCACATAACAAAAGGTATTTTTAAGCAAAGGCATGCTAGTTTTCGTTGAGTGTCTGCAAAATTTCTGTATGTTTTATACTTCTTTTGTGTTACCTAGTACATGTGCTTTTACACTGTATACGTATGTACAGTTTTACATAACCATTTTCCATGTGGAATGTTGTATTGGCAACTGTGTTATTTTATTGTGGCTTTCCTGCTGGACTTGTTCTTGTCCTGCTGTAATTTCCTGTTATGAAATATTTCTCCACAGAGATGATTTAGAGTTAAGTCTGTTAAATTTAAATGCACTTATAGTAGTAGGCAATGTTATATGTTATGTTTATATATCTTATATTTTTACATTTTTTCTTAATTTATCTTAATTGCTGTAACTTATGGCTCACTATACTGCTTATGTCTTTGTATAATTGCAAAATTATTTTGTCAACAAATATTATTCAGTAATATTTTTTTTTGAGAGAGTTTTACTTTTATCTAATTTTGCTTTAGGGATAGGGTAATAATCACCTAACATGGATAGGGTAATACTCACTTACAGGGATAGGGTAAATAATCACAGAGATAGGGTAATGATCACTTACATGGATAGGGTAAATAATCACAGGGATAGGGAAAATAATAATCACAGGGATAGGGAAAATAATCACAGGGATAGGGTAAATAATCACTTACATGGATAGGGTAAATAATAACTTACAGGGATAGGTAAATAATCACTTACAGGGATAGGGTAAATATTCACAGGGATAGGTAAATAATAACTTACATGGATATGGTAAATAATCACTTACATGGATAGGGTAAATAATCACAGGGATAGGGTAAATAATCACAGGGATAGGGCAAATAATCATAGGGACAGGTAAATAATCACAGGGATAGGGCAAATAATCACAGGGATAGGTAAATAATCATAGGGATAGGGTAAATAATCACAGGGATAGGGTAAATAATCACAGGGATAGGGTAAATAATCACAGGGATAGGGTAAATAATCACAGGGATAGGTAAATAATCACAGGGATAGGGTAAATAATCACAGGGATAGGTAAATAATTACTTACAGGGATAGGGTAAATAATCTTAGGGATAGGTAAATAATCACAGGGATAGGGTAAATAATCACAGGGATAGGTAAATAATTACTTACAGGGACAGGGTAAATAATCACAGGGATAGGTAAATAATCACAGGGATAGAGTAAATAATCACAGGGATAGGGTAAATAACCACATACAGGGACAGGGTAAATAATCACTTACAGGATACGGTAAATAATCATTTACAGGGACAGGGTATATAATCAATTACAGGTATGGGATATATAATCACTTACTTGTGAAAATCAGTTTAGGACAGACTGACATCCAAGAACACTGAATGCCTGGACAATAGTCGCTGGTCTATTCACCTAATCTGTTAGTGCCTCGAGGGTACAAGTGCACAACAATTTTCAGACATCCCCAAATATTGTGAGTAAATCAAGACCCTCAAAGAACATGAAATAACTTGTTATACCTTGAAATATACAGTATTTACATAGTATATGATTGATATTTGTTTGACATATTGTTACTAGATATGTTTTTATTTAATTAATAATCTGTGATACGTGCTTTATGACTGTTCTCATAGTTTGTCTAAAAATATATAAATTGTGTGACCCAGTATAAGAGGTGTATTCATACAGCGAAAAAAAAACATGATTGACAGCGGTTTGAAATATATGTTTTGTTCATTTGTCTTTAGTTTTTGGATATGTATAGTTTGATATTTGAGCCGTGCCATGGGAAAACCAACATAGTGGCTTTGCGACCAGCATGGATCCAGACCAGCCTGCACATCCGCGCAGTCTGGTCAGGATCCATGCTGTTCGCTAACGGTTTCTCTAATTGCAGTAGGCTTTAAAAGCGAACAGCATGGATCCTGACCAGACTGTGCAGATGCTTAGGCTGGTCTGGATCCATGCTGGTCGCAAAGCCACTATGTTGGTTTTCTCATGGCACGGCTCATTTTAACTTGTTTCATTATCTGTTTCTATTATTATGAAATGGTTTTAAATTAAGAAAAAAATGCTTTATTACATATCATATTTATTTTCCTAGGATCCTCAACAAACTGTCATATTCTTGTAAGGTGAGCTTATAATATTACATAGAATTGTAAAAATAAAATATGCCGATCTCATACATATGAAATTTGTTGTTTTTATTTTCTCATTCAACTGAGGTAACCTTTTTGTTAGGTCCTGTCCTGATTGTCAGTTAACAGTATTTGTGACAATTTTATTCCCGGTATGCATTCCATTGATTGAGTACTTTCATGGTTTGTTCTATACAAACAAGTATAAAATACATTTTTATAGCTCTTTGTTCTACAGAATGAAAACAAAAGCTGCATTTGACTTTAACTGATATCAAGGACGTAGATAATTACGTACTTGCCCAAATTTTGTTCCAAATTGTTTTCCAACCTTTAAAACGCGTGCACGTTTTTAACATGGTTAACTTCCTATACTGTTGATTGACATTAAATTTTAGAGAACACAGCGCTCAACAGATCTTGTTGTAGGAGAAACAGTGCTTCCTTAATTAAAATAGCTGGAATCACAATAACTAAAGAGTTCTAAACGTTTTAGTAGAATATTACCTATAAACAGCATGTGGGAGCGATTTAAGCTCTTTTCAAAGCTCATGATAAAGTTACCCCGCTTGTAATAGGAAAGCATTATTTTAGTACAATTAATGTATACCAGTACTGGCATTAATTACGGTAATGACGATGAAAAACTAGTTGAATAATGATTGAACTTTAATTAAATAACGATCAAACGTATTATATAATGAATAGATCTATGTATATTTTGTAAGATATAAGTATACGACCTAGTTGACATTGACATAATACAGAAAATCGGGGTAAAAGTAGTCCTTTCATATCACAGATAGTTTGAAAAAAGAAGTTCCAGAAACACACTTCAGTCACGCTAGGAATCAAGTTTTACAAATTTTGGAAAAATTCTGAAGCGAGTTCTACATTATTAGCGTGTTTATCATTAATAACATCTGCAAATTCTGGTTTTCCCATCTCCTTCAGAGCGCGTTCTAGATCTTTAACTTTGTCCTTGTCCTTTGACCCCGCCCTTAATGCCTTCCACGTAAGTAGTAGCCTCTGTGTCGCCTCTATGATAAGTGTGTCACTCGCTCCTAATAGACCAGTCTCTGAACCTTCGTTTGTGGCATTAACAATAGTTGTTGTTGGTATATTTAGGTACATGCACAGCACGAGACCATCGACCTTTGCAGCGCCTATTTCACGTGATAAGATGGCGAGGCTTCCTTCGGTCAGTACCATCGATTCTTTCCCTTTTCCGGCAGTTGATCCTAGTAAAAAAATAAATAATATTTTGTTTACAGAAATCAAAGAAAATCTTAAGTTGTTTGCTAGGAGATATGTTTGATATTTTTGTACAGTACTTGAAAAGTGAAAAATATAAATGTTGGATCGGGATTCCTAGATTAAAGTCAATTCCGCGTAACTTTAGAGCCAGCTGTTGTTTAAATTTCAGAGTGAAAGTTCTTTTGTTGTCATTTTGATTGAAAAATAACATCTGAGGTTGTTATATAGGAGTAAATCCCAAAACCCGCAGTTAACGGAACTATTATTTTTGATGTATAATCGAAGGTGACAGAAAATATCAGGATTCCTAATCGTTTCCTTTTTCATAGATTCAAAATAATTCTTTCAAACTCAAAGATTTGTAATTTTTGACAACTTTGAAAATCTGCCAAGAATAACACGCATATTCCCATATCTTATTTTGTTTACCTGTGGACGACGCCCGACCCGATTCACGCGATGCCGGTCTCTGAGAACGACTTTTATCCAATCTCCGTTGTGACGGCATTTTTTCTCATGAAAAATTCCAACTACAGTTTGATTTATTCCTAATTTTCTAAATATCCAATTATTTTGAATAAACACTGTGTTTGTTGGAGAAACTATGCTTCGAAGCATACAGTTCTCTCTCTTTCACATATTGCATAAAATATAGACTTTAAATTATTGAACTCCAATGCCCCGTTACCAACCTATTAGTATCATATATCTAAACATTGTGACGAGACAATAGTGGCATTATAATGCACTTACTTTCAACCATTTCTCTGATCGAATTTAGAGAAGCATAAAGTAACTTAAACAACGCACGTTTTGTCATAATTGTTTACATACACGGAACATTGTTTGTTTAACTGAGATATTGGTAAACAAGCGTATTTTAATTGTGGTCAATTATTGAAATAATAATAAAACCACTGCTCTTAAGGCATTGTTTAACTATTTTATCCTTTATGGATTTAATAAATCAGTCTGAAAGACAGCTATATCCCCCGCCACTGTTATGGATAGTGGAAGGGTTGATGGTATTGGGTAGAAGCATTCACGTTGTTAAGTATATTTTATAGTCCGTGTATGACAACATCAATGCATTTGAAAATCCTTTAAGGGGTTTAGGAGATACAGAGCGGACAGAAAATGGAAGGCTCAAACCTTTGACCTTGAGTTGTGACCTTGACGTTGAGTCGACATGGCTGACTCATGAGTTCTGCACATCATCTTGATGAGGTGATCATTTGACCCAAGTTTCATGAAAATCCTTCAAGGGGTTTAGGAGATACAAAGCGGACACAAAATGGAAGGCTCAAACCTTTGACCTTGAGTTGTGACCTTGACGTTGAGTCGACATGGCTGACTCATGAGTTCTGCACATCGTCTTGATGAGGTAACGATTTGACCCAAGTTTCATGAAAATCCTTCAAGGGGGTTTAGGAGATACAGAGCGAACATAAAATGGAAGGCTTAAACTTTGACCTAGAGTTGTGACTTTGACCTTGAGCCGACATGACTGACTCACGAGTTCTGTACATCGTCTTGATGAGGTGATCATTGGACCCAAGGTTCATGAAAATCCTTCATGGGGGTTTAGGAGATAGAGAGCTGATACAAAGTGATACGGACGGACGGAGACCATTCCTATAACGCCCCCCCCCCCCCACCTCTCACACACCACCACCACCACTCGTGGCGGGGGATTAAAAAAAACCCCAAAAAACCCTGTATTTATACATGGATAATCAGAAGTACACAGACGTCACGTGTGAAAAATTATCGTTCTTTAATTGAATCAAAATCCAAGATCTAGTGTATCATTTTGATAATAATCTTTTAAAGGTGGTCAGTCACATTTGACCATTATCTTATGACATTTTTCAGTTTTCATATATTCTATTTGAGATTTATTTAAGGAATATAGAGTTAGATCCCTATTAGAAATGCAGATTATATTACTTTTTATGAAATTGTGTAATCACCTCCCTTTGATATTAAAGAATTTAAAAGTGGACTATTTCTTTTTATTTCAGTTTGATTTCTAGTTTAAATTTACATTTGATGATCTGGATTATTTCAACTATCTGAAACAAAAGGCAAGTTTTAAAACAACGTGTAGCTTCGGAATTCATCTATTTTCAATCTACAGAGATAGACAAAGGGAGGTAATAATAATTAAAAAAAAAAAACACTTGCATTTCTAATTATTTTTGGCAGAATATGTTGTTGGCAATGCAAATATTTAACAACTTTGATACAGTAGTAGTAGTGCTTATATTCATGTTATTCTCTAGGCAAAATATATTTATTTGATTTATACTTATGCCGTAGTAACGCTATCTTGGTTGGGCAACCAGGATAGGAAAATCAAAATTTCAAAAATACTTCCAGTGAAATTTTGACTTGGTGTAAAGGATCATTTGGTTGCGTTTTGAACAAATCCATTAGTTGACTTAAGTCTGATTAACTATCTTACTTTTTTCATGATACTGGAAACTGAAATCATTTTATTCTGAGTTATTAAGTCTGTTTATAATTTTTTAAAAAAAAAAGAGTTTAAAAACGAGATCACAGATACTGCACGTTTTTACTTGTGCTTGGATTTTCGAGAATTTCTTCCGCTAAATATAACCTTTAATACGTCATCACCGAGGTCTCTAGCATAGCGGCAGCAAGAACTTTTTCAGTATTTCAATCTGTTTACGATAATTTTGCTTTAATGATAAAAAATTATTTTTCCATAGGAAAACTTATTAGACTACGAGTGGAAATTGAGCCTAATATTCTTTTATAGACTGTCTCTATATATTCAATAACGTGGCATATAACAAAGACATGTTCTGTATAGAATAACGCATGACACCACAAACACATTCTTGAAAAGAAATTCCAAAATAAGTCTAATGTTAAGAAAAATATGCGAATTCAATTTTATATTTACAAATCATTATCACGTTCATTTAAATCTACCACCTAGTTTTTATGTGTGTTTTTAGCTCACCTGAGCAATGCTCAGGTGAGTTTTTCTGATCACTCGGCGTCCGTCGTCTGTCGTCTGTCTGTCGTCTGTCTGTCGTCTGTCAACATTTAGCTTGTGTATGCGATAGAGGCTGTATTTTTCAACTGATCTTCATGAATTTTGGTCAGAATGATTACCTTGATGAAATCTAGGCCGAGTTCGAAAATGGGTCATCTGGGGTCAAAAATTAGGTCACTAGGTCAAATCAAGGAAAAACATTGTGTATGCGATAGAGGCTGTATTTTTCAATTGATCTTCATGAAATTTTGTCAGAATGATTATCTTGATAAAATCTAGGCCAAGTTCGAAAATGGGTCACCTGGGGTTAAAAACTAGGTCACTAGGTCAAATCAAGGAAAAACCTTGTGTATGTGATAGAGGCAGTATTTTTCATTTGATCTTCATGAATTTTGGTCAGAATGATTATCTTGATAAAATCTAGGCCGAGATTGAAAATGGATTATCTGGGATCAAAAACTAGGTCACTAGGTCAAATCAAGGAAAAACCTTGTGTATGCGATAGAGGCTGTATTTTTCAATTGATCTTCATGAAATTTTGTCAGAATGATTACCTTGATGAAATCTAGGCCAAGTTCGAAAATGGGTCACCCGGGGTTAAAAACTAGGTCACTAGGTCAAATCAAGGAAAAACCTTGTGTATGCGATAGAGGCTATCTTCATGAATTTTGGTCAGAATGATTACCTTGATGAAACCAAGGCCGAGTTCGAAAATGGGTTATCTGGGGTTAAAAAGTAGGTCACTAGGTCAAATCAAAGAAAACCCTTGTGTATGCGATAGAGGCTGTATTTTTCAACTGATCTTCATGAAATTTTGTCAGAATGATAACCTTGATGAAATCTAGGCCAGTTTTGAAAATGGGTCATCTGGGGTCAAAAACTAGGTCACTAGGTCAAATCAAAGAAAAACCTTGTGTATGCGATAGGGGCTGTATTTTTTAATTGATCTTCATGAATTTTGGTCAGAATGATTGCCTTGATAAAATCTAGGTCAAGTTTGAATATGAGTCATCGGGGATCAAAAGCTAGGTCACTAGGTCAAATCAAAGAAAAAAAAATTGTTTTGTAAAAGAGGCTGTATTTTTTAATCGAGGTTGATGAAATTTAGTCAGAATGATTGCCTTCATCAAATCTAAGTCAAATTCGAATATAGGTCATCTTAGCTCAAAAACTAGGTCACTAGGTCAAATTGAAGAAAATGCTTGTTTACACTTAAGAGACCACATTTTTGATCCAATCTTAATGAAAATTGGTCAGAATATTTGTTTCCATGAAATCACTATGTCAAACATGTTTACACTGTTATGGTATGTTTATCAGGTGAGCGACCAAGGGCCATCTTGGCCCTCTTGTTTTAAAATACTTTCGAAGAGAAAGTATAGCTATTGCACTCGCCCTGGCATCACTGTTGCCGTTGGTTAAAGTCTATGGTAAAGTCAAACGTCCCTGTTACTATCGAGACTGTTGACTTGAAACTTAAAGTGGCTTGTTTATTGTCAAAGTCTTAGCCAGATGGACAATCCCCATAACTCTGATTTGTACTTCGACAGAGTTAAGTTTCTTTTAAACTTAGAATTTGTTTTGGTTAGTGTTTTTGATAAAGTCAAATTATTTTTATCTCTGTTACCAAAGCTTCTGAAAATTAAGTAATTAAGTTATTGTTTACTATCAGGTAGAGCTATCCCCATAACTCTGTTTTTTTTTTGTTTTTTGTTTGTTTTCTTCTTCTAAAGGCAGATTTCTAGGTTACTATCAAATATAGATTTTGAATTGAAACTTAAGTAGTTCTTTACTATCTAAGTCTTCATTTCCAGAACTCTGTATGAATTTTGATAGAGGTATGCACCTTTTAACTTGGATTGTATTGGTTAATGTTCTTAATAGAATCTATTATATCTGATAGTATCAGTTACTTTGGAGGTGAGACTTAAAATAATTATTTAATGTCAAAGGTCAAAGTCTACACCAGGATAGACATTATCCCTTTCAATGGCAATGGTTCAGTTCAGAGTCAAGCCCAGAGAGAAGTCGAGTGTGCTGTCTTATCGGAAGTTGTATTGTGCTTCATTGCAGTTTTAGGTCATACTTTTATTACTTTTTTAGAAGCGATTAGCAACAACATCTTGGTTTTATCGTTGTAATTATATGTACATGTAAATGATAGACATAGTGTTATATAACAAAGTCTCTTATAATTCTAATGTTTTGAATGACTGTGTACTGTTGTTTTTAATGTTCTGATTATTTTATGTGCACGTATTGTTTGTACACAGATGAGACTATAATAAAGAATAATATTATAATATAAAAGGGGTTCCGCCGTTCGCTGGTGGGTTTTTCGTATCTAATGTAAGTAGATGTTCTTTTATAAAACATCATAGCCAATTTCGTCACATATGATTTTCATATGAAATGATTACCAGATGAAATGCGTATTAATTTCTTATGATAATCCTATCAGTTTCATATGTGGCGACATTGCTTGTATAGTCGTAACCTTAAATCTTTTCTAGTTGTTGGAATAAAATATGATTTAGAAATGAAATAAACATAATTCAGAATTATTTTCTAAAAACTCGGAATGCATTGTGTAACATTAAACACCCGGATTTACTTTAACATTTTCGTAAGGTTGTTTTTATCATTGAAATGTAGTGTATTACAAAGTAGATGTAAAGAGAAGTTTAATGGAGACCGTGTTTGGTATTATGTAATTTTTCGGCAGTCGGATCCCCTGTGAAATTTGTAGACATTTTCTTTGTACGTAGCCAGGTAACCGTTAAACATAACCAGTAAAAAGGAACATATTTATATACAATGAGAGAGTAATTTATAAATTTATAATCTTTCAGAATATACATAGAAAATAAAATTTTGAAAAGTAAATGCCGTGATACTAGTACAGATTCTATGGAAACATGTGTAATGAAACTGAATCATTTTTTTTTTTCAATTTGTTGTTGACTGAAACACAAAAAAACAACATTTGCCATTTTGAATAAAATCGTACAAGGTTAGTCTTGTATCAGCCGAGTTTTATTTAATAAAAAATCAAGATATCATTCGGTAGCAACCTGCAGTTACTTGAACAAAATAAATCAAGATATCAAATACTAGTTTATTCTTTCTCAACCAATATGCGTTTCTAAAGTTTATTTTATTGTACATACCTACATTAAAACCAAACGAACTTTAAAATCAATGCTATTATCGATCACTATACATTGTATTGCCAACTCCATTTAAACATACCGATGAAATTTAAGACGTTTAAATTGATAATAATTAGTTAAAAGTTAATTGTCTGAGAGAAAATGAAACATTTAAAGATCAATTTACATACCTTCTTCGGTAGGCATTTTAAAACAATAGTCCTTCCGTGTAATAGCAATTAAAATTCAACCTTCTAACTTCTCAAGTTTGTTTACACTCGATCTTATGTTTACAACGGTTGTTAGATCTATAGAAAATTGAATTTCAATAGGACTTGATCGAACACGCTGGTTCTCCGTCTACTATGAGATAATCCGGTATAATTTATCGCCCTTTGTTGAAATAATATATAGATATTTGCGTTCTCCGATATTTTGTCCATTTCCTTTTGTGTTCCTCACCGCCGGTTTTACGTACACGGGCAAGAAACACCACCAAGCACCAGATTAGAATTAGTATAAGTATACTGGTTTTGACCAATATATAGATGCGACGCGTGATTTTAAATATGTATCATAAAACTTTTTGTACATGAAATTTATTTGTTACAATATTATTTGAACCTGTGCATACTATATATATTACCATAAAATCACAACAATTCCTTGATACCTCTTACATTAACTTTTGACAAGGGGATTAAGTATAAATGTTACCATTATCCCTATATCTATTTTATCTACTATTTCCAGCCAGTGTTAAATAATATTAGATGTATGTTATTGTTGTGTATTGCTACCGGATATTTGTACTTCTCCATCTTTTCATGTTTTCATCTTTTTTGTTTGTTAAAAATCTCAGCAAATTGGGAAGTAAAGAGTATATACATAAATTTCATTGCTGGAAAATTTTTAAAATATAGACATTTAAGATGGTAGGGCCTACAAGATTGTTTGTAGTTTTATATATCATTACTCCAGTATGGTATTTGCATCTTTCAGAAAATTTCATCCACCAGAGTTCTTTTAACATTTCAGATTTACTTGTCTGCAGTTCTTTATTCAAAACAATTCTAGCAACTCTTCCTTGAAGTGCAAAAATCTTATTCTAACACGATCAGATTCATTTTCCTATTAAACAAAGAAGGCTGGAAACAGTGAATTATTAAACAACAATTCACTGTTCTGACGTCACAATGATTACGTCATAGCGTCAAGCGGCGTAGCGGCCCGCTGGAAAAGAACCCGATTGAAAACGGGCAAATATTTAATGCATGCCGACAAGGATGTACTTTAAAGTCCTTAATAACGTGTTAGAATCGAAATAATATATCTCTTTTAGTGATTTGCTCTTGAATAAATCACTGTTTGTCGTTCAGATGCATAGCATTATATCACTCGGGCTGCGCCCTCGTGATATAATTCCTTCGCATCTGAACTCCAAACAGTGATTTATTCAGCGACAAATCACCGATGAGATATATTATTTCTTAATTAATAAGCCTTTACTGCATGTATAATAATAATAATGTAGCTTATCTCGTTGAATAATTGCTGTTTTAATATCTTCTTAAACCACGAAGATTGTATGTCGCGTTTTACCCATTTCGTTTTCATAGGTGCATGTTTTATCAGGATATTGTTTAAAATAGAATAAAGAAAATGTAGTGAGGTCAGAGAATGTTTCTATCAAATGAAATGGTGCAGTTGATAAGTCGTCCCGAAAACTGGCTTCATCAAAATTTTTGAAAGACCTGTATGTTATTGTCTTGTGACTGTCGTCTTGATTTTCATTAGTGTGTTTCATCGATCTCGTGAAACATATTGGGTAATGATCACTGATATTGTAGTTTGGCACCAATATTTCACGAAAATATTCACATCGTGTAGTATATATAATATGATAAATTGACTGTGTGAGGTGCCATATGTCTACGGCTTCATATTCCGTTGAGATCGCACTGTATAAATGGACATCATCGGATGTGTTAAGACAAAATGCAAAACACGTAGGTTCCTAAATTGTATTATTTAGATTACCGTACACGCACACGTGATAGATAGATCGGTAGATAGGTAGGCAGGTAGGTATGTAGGTATAGGTAGATAGCTATCCCATGTGTCAATGTGGTCGCAATTTTTTCTCTTTTAGCCGTGTATATTTTCAATCTGAAAGAATTAAGTTATTTTGCGAAACTTTTTTTTTCACACGATAAATGTACATGTTTAATAGCGGAAGAAAAGAGTAAGTTTGTACTGTACAAGTTCAAAAATAATAAAACAAATAGTTAAGGCACGCAAGAATTTTCACTTACCGCCACATGCAGCAGTTGTCGAGGTAAATTCTACATCGATCGCCATACATTTAAAATGCATTGAGAACTTCTAAGCCTTCACTGTCATCGAACACCACATCTTTTGTGTCTCCACCCACGTCGTTCCTCGCTCCGGCATCTAGTAATACCATGTTTTTGTTCGCTCTTTCCTTTTCTTTCTTAGTGTTGTACGTTCTCGTCTGCTTGTTTTCGTCTTTAGTTGTGCCCATCTTTTCGCCAGTACTGAAAACGTCACTTCTACTTTCCCGTGGCATGTACGGAAAACCTGGCGTTATTTGCTGGTTTCCACCCAGAGCGAAAGCGCTCGAAGATCTAAAAACTCTCGTGACAATAAGGTCATCGTCCTCTATTTCCTTGTCTGCCTTGCTTCCTCTGCAACAACAACAAAGGAAATCTATCAATCTGGATATGATAGATTTTCTTTTTGTAGTTTCGCGGTTTTCTTGCATTGTGTTTCTGTAATATACTGTATTTTTTATGACGATTAGATCGCTTAGATACAACGTAACGTTGTGACGTCATAATACCAAAATCTCTTATTGGGGAGACCATCAAACGTGCGTACAACTTGCAGGTTAGAGAACACCAATTGTTTTTTTTTCATAGACTTCCATTAACATTATCCCGTGTACGGTCTTCCATAATCGAAACATGTATGTACATTTAATCGCATTTATGCAAGACCTATCTTAGTTTCACTTAAATAGCGGAAAGTGATACTTTGTTGAAGTAATTTTCGTGTGAATGAGACGACCCCTTGTTTACATCGTTGGCATGGCGGGAGAAAATTGTTTGATAAAACATTTTTTTCAAAACTCATGAAATGTAGCAATTTTTGTCAAAATGTATAACAAAATAAAAAATCCAATTTTGAAAAAAAAAACATACTTCATGGGTTTGTTTGTATGACTGACCAATCAGAACTGACAAACATTACCTTATACCCATATATACGCGTACCTTATTCCCTGTACTTTTTAATTGATGGTCTCTGACCTGTATTTTAAATACTTTTTGCCGTGCACCAGAGATAATATTTAAATATGAATATAAGCTCATGTAATTTGACTGCCTCGCGTAGAATATCTACAGTTGGCTTAGCAGCTTAAAAATTCTGAAATCATGGCGTAGCGTCATTTAATTCTTTATCCAGAAAAGGTAAATCATATCAAGGACAAATGGCAAATCGTGAACCGTCAATATCTCTTTCGAAGATGAAAATGTCGACACGTGAATTATTTCTTAATAATGTCATACAATCAGCTTAAAACCATGGGAAAATGCACACGGAATTATATACATGATAGAAAATGTACACTTTTACTACTTGGAACACTTTTATAATAAAATAAGGCAAAGCCTCAATGCGAGCTCGAGGAAATCAGATTTTTAACTAAAAAATATTTCAATAAAACTCTTCACTTATCTAACGATAAACTATTCAGTTAAAAATAGTTATCATAAGTCCAGAAAGTGATATAAATATGCATATTATTTCAGATTTCACTGTCTTCGCCGACATTAAAAAAAACAAAACATTTCTGCCAACAGATCTCCAGAACTTTGGACTGTCAGTCTACCAGTACCAAAGTTTCAAGTTTAAATCAGTACAAAACGTCTAACCCTTAGAAATAATGTGATATTTTGCTATATATGCTATTTCTTTGTCACAGTAGTACGGTTTTGCATCTGTACAACAAATAAAGTAATTTGATAGGTAATTAAAAATAATCGAAAAACTGGTAACGAAGATGACATAAAAGGTTGTTGTGATTGTCTTGTCCGCACCTCCAGCGAGTGGAAAGAACAACGTATCACCCATTGGAATACACAGACAGCAGAAAACGGTGCTGCTGGCAAATTCAGAATAAACTTGATTTGTGTCCATATCACACGGATGCCCCCATACTGTGCCCCCAAAACAACGGTGCCCCTAAAAGTTGACATGTTGAACAAATTGTTTTCAGATAATTAGGTAATGTGAGAACTTATTTTTTTCAAACGAAATGATTTCGTTTAAACGAAATGATTTCGTTTAAACGAAATGATTTCGTTTAAACGAAATGATTTCGTTTAAACGAAATAAGTTATTTCGTTTAAACGAAATGATTTCGTTTAAACGAAATAGTTATTTCGTTTAAACGAAAACATTTCGTTTAAACGAAATGATTTCGTTTAAACGAAATAACTTATTTCGTTTAAACGAAATGATTTCGTTTAAACGAAATAATCATTTCGTTTAAACGAAATAAACTATTTCGTTTAAACGAAATAACTTATTTCGTTTAAACGAAATGATTTCGTTTAAACGAAATGATTTCGTTTAAACGAAATAAAAAAAGTCTCACATTACCTAATTGGAAAAAAAGTGTGTAACATGTCACTTTAGGGGCACCGTACCCCTAAAGAGCAAACGTTTTAGTACAGACCATCTTCACATGAAGAATGTTCGACTTAATGTTGGAAGCAAATTGTATTCAGATAAGATTTTGCATCTGAGCAACATTGAATCCGTTTCTTCAAAAAGTGTATGAGGAGTTGAACACACCAAATTTCTCCACTATGGTCTATTTTGTGAAAATTAAGAAAGGGCCATACTTCTAGAAAAAATATCCACAGAAAAAAGTCCATTATTTATGGTCATCTTCACCTCAAGGTCCTTCATCTATGAAACTTTCAATAATTTCCTTTCAATGGCGTTTGAGGAGTTTGAAACACAAGACTTTTCTCTATATTCTTCATATCAAAGGGTCATAATTGCGGTAAAAAGTCACAGCAAAAATTCTTCCTTTATGGTCATCTGCACATCAAACGTGTTTGGAGCAAATCGACTAATGCTAGTAGTGTGGGAGGAGTTGGACACACAAGATTTCAGGACAGACGTACGCTATATGCCCCCACATAAATGTTTCGGCATAAAAATGAACAATTATTTATTAGGGGTAAAAATTTCAATCAGCTAGTTTTCCAAAATAGTACGTATTTTACCTGAAACAAAAATCATTTGTTTGTACCATTGTCGAATGAAACACCTTTTGCTATACGGCCAAACGAAAACAACATGTAAACCAACTATTAACTTGCACACCATTCGGACACTAGTGACAGACGTACGTATGAGAAAGACCTATAACTGTGTCGGTGCGACAAGCAAAACAAGCAATTTCATTATTGCAGACCGAACACGCGAAACTGTTTTAATGTTTAGGTTTTCACTACTTTCAGCTTGTGTTGTGTGTACATAAGATGCCAGTTTCTATAAATAGTTGAACGCCGTTTTTTAAATTCCAAATACACACAATGGCAACGGAAAGCATGATGTGTAAAACACAAAATGCTCTTCTAAATTGATATTAAAAGCGATTCCTAAGAACTAAAAACGAATTAACTCAGTGCCTTTGCAGAAGACAGAGCAACAAGAGATACACCATTAAGGACCCAAACGAAACAGGCAAGAAGACAGAAATTAAAATAGCTCAGCCCCGATAAGATTTACGAACGACCTGTCATAGAGTAAAATCTAAGAACAACAGATCCGAAACAACTATTTATATTTTCATTCTTCCTTCGATGTAACATACCGTTAGAAGGTCATGTATTTCAAACCTGGATAAAAAATACCTGAAGGAACCAGAGACAAACAAATCGTAACACCATTTCATTACACGAAGTACAATACTGCATCCTTAAAATGATTACTTATCACTTGTGTAAAGAACGGTTACTTTTACTTATTAATTAACATACGTATGGTTTGGATATACTGTACTAACTCGACAGTTTTATGAATAACCTTGAGACATTTTGCGGTTCGTTTTTTGAAAACATTGTACCTGTATTTGAATTTACTGCTATGAATTAAACATGATAATAAAACATGAAGTAATCTGTAACACAGTGATCAAAAGACATTTTTTGTTACTTTTTAAAGAAAAGATGTTCAACCTTTTAACTGTGGGGAAGAACATAAAGTGCATTCTAGACATTCTTTCGAGTAAGTTAGACCAGCAGGGTGGAATGAGCTTCTGCATACCAGCGCTGAATGACTCTCTTACATCTATGAATTCTATATTTTAGCAGGGTGTCAAACCAACGGCAGTCGGAAGCAAGTGATTCGAACTCCGCGCATTAAATTCTCCTCTATTAAAGCCACTTTTGAGACGGTATATAATGGTTTGCCATATTCTTAAATTCACATGTAAACGAACTTCTCCCTAGTATCACTAAATTGGTGAATCTATTACAAGGTGTTTTTCCTGTGAAATACAAACAAGCTGTTGTAAGACCTTTGCTAAAAAAGCAGGTCTTGAACTGGAGCTTTTCAACAGTTTACAACCGTCCTGTGAGTAACGCTCATTTCTGTCGAAACTTATTGAGAAAGCTGTTCTTTACAGATTAAACAAACATGTAAATCAAAACAACCATTTGCCTAAGAACCAGTCTGCATATAGGAAATATCGCTTCTCTGAATCTGCATAGCTTCGGTTGGTTAATGATTTTCTAAGTGGTATTGAGAAACAGGAAGTCATGACCCTTATTGCAATTGACTTAAGTGCCGCATTTGACAATGACTACCCTGACGTTCTTCTTGTCCTAAAAGCACGGTATGGTGTCTGCAAAAAAGCTCTTCAATGGATAGACTCCTGCTTAAGGTCTCGTACTTGTAAGATTAACATCAACAATGCATATTCATCAGACCGTCAGCTTGAATACCCAAATGCATATCAGTCTACGGTTTTGCTGATGATCAAATAGTAAATACAAACTTTCGTCCCACATCTGCTTCCGTAGAATCACAGGCGGTCGGAGACCTCGAACGGTACGCAATTACAATCAATGATTTGATGAATAGAAACAAACTGAAAATGAACACTTCAAAAACAGAATTTATTATGTTTGGTAGCAGATATTAATTGAACAACTAAAAAAAAAATCGATTAACATTGCTGGTAATGATATCAAAAGTGATAGTACAATAAGATATCTTGGTGCATTTCTTGACGAAACCTTTAACTTGAAAAATCATTTAAATCACAAATGTCATACAGCCATGTTGAATTACCTACGAATTAAGAACCGATAATATTTAACCAAGGCAGCCACTGAAAGTGTAGTTATTTCACATCAATGTCATACTGTATGGTGTAGCTAATGGTGAGGTGAGTAAGATGCAACGTGTTCAAAACATTTGTGAAAAACTTGTCATTAAATATGACTTACATTGGTTACCGGTGAAAACAAGGACTGACTTCAAGATCCTCTCTGTCCTTTATAGCTGTCACATTGACAGAGCACCTGTGTATGTAACAGAACTGCTTACAGAGTATATTACTAGTAGACAAGGTTTGAGGTCGTCAGACAATAAATTCTGAATGTCGTTATGTTGTTTCATACAACAAGTGCAAAACATTCAATGATAGGAGTTTCTGTACTGTTAGTCCGAAACTTTGGAATGAACTGCCGTTAGCATTATGCAAAAGTGAATCACTTGATACATCAAACATTATCTTAAGACACAATATTTAGGAGACTTTATGTCATTGTTTTATCTTATTTTTGCTATTTGTTTTAAATGGGATAAAAGCAGGTGTTAGTTTTTAAATTTTTGTGAGTTTTTTTCATCATTCATATTTTTAAGGTTTGTTAAATAAAATGTACAACGCCATTGAATATATCATTGTACAGAAATGGGCGTTTAATAAAATAAATCAGTTTCAGTTTGCAGCTATTGCATTTAAATATTTAAATTTAAATATTTTCTTTTGAATACAATAGAAGTTTCATTTTTTTTTTTATCTCAGAACTAAACCCTCTATGTACATTTGTATCAAGGAGAAGAATTCTATAAGACTTGTATTACAATCTTAGCCTTTCCTGAGTTATTATATTTATGACTATGTATGAATGTATATGTCTACTATTTGGGAATAAATATGTTTAAACTAAACTCTATACATGTGTAGTGGAGTGTCACATATTAGATTAGACACTTTCAAGAGTAGCGGTTATCGGTTTTATTTATCAGTCAGTACTACGAAAACATTGGGATTCTACACTGATAGCCTTCTTGGTAGTTTCGAACCCAATTCATATGACCGACACCTATAAAAAGGTGAACTTGGATCGCATACAGGTAAATCCGCCCACAAACGTTTGCGCCGTTCGGAAAGGTAATTTTCACTAAATCTAGACTTAATTATCTTATTGTAATTCATTTACATTTAGTGATATTTTGCTAAATCTGTTATCGAAGACCTGATTCTCAAAACATTTCTATTTCTGCTTTAATAAAATGCTGAAAGCAACTTTCCATTTCAGTTATTACTTGTTTGTCAAGATCCTACAACGGTTGTTTCATTTCTATATATATCAAACTTTTTTTAAACACGTTGGAACATCCATATTATATTTTCTTATGACGATAAGATTAAAACGTATCTTTTTGCTAGTTCGAAAATGCTGTCCATCTCTGTACAACTGCTGCTGGCGCTTGTCGTTGTAAATAATTGAAAGGCTTATCAGTTCAACGTAAGTCTTCCTGACACTGCAAAAGCTGAGATTGATGAATGTATTCAAAGATCTCAGGTAAGTTTGCTTTTCTTTGTACTTTTTATTATTGTTGTTGTTGTTGTTCTTTAATTTTAATCGGATATCACGGAAAATTTTGATTATATATACAGTGGCACTCTTAAGTAGTCTGTATCTCCGTCAGTGTGCTGCGGTAAAGTGCATATTGTTGAAACACACAGTAGATTACTTTTTCAGTTTCATTCATGGCCAGATCTGTCATTGGTTAAATGTTCATATGGTAAAAAAAGTATCTTGTGAAACAACATGTTGTCATGTTCTCATTGTGATATATTATCTTTTTGTCCCAGGAAACACCGGTTATAAACTGGCAAGCAGTGCTAGCATGTGGTCATGATTATTTTACAAAACTGAAGCCTAACAATTTGACAGAAGAAGACTGGGAAGTCTTCCAGAGAGTAACCAATGAAGGGTAAAACTTTTGAATATCTAAGAACGCAAGCAAAACATTCTATTGAAACTTATTCGAAACTTTAAAGTTTCATAATGACAAAATAAATAAGATTTAATTATGTAGAAGCTCCGTCGGTAGCAAAACACGTAACCAAGCAAACTGCTCGGTAAGACAACGTCCACCACCTCACCTAACACCAGCTTCGGCGGAATTAAATTTACTCCAAAAGCACCTTACATTATGTTAAGTATCATATTGACATAATACATGGTCAGGAATCTGTTATAATCTATACAAGATAATATTACCCAATTTAGACGCATTTGAAGATTATCGCTCTTTAAGTGTCACTTTGTAATTATAATTGTAGTTGCACCTATGACCCTGTAATGTATAGTTGTATGAAAAGTATTTGTATATATGTATCTTTTGAATGAATGTTCTTGGTTACATGAATCATAATCTTAGAAACCATTTAAACAGAAGTTCCCTAATACTAGCTAGTTTTCATTAATAATCAACATGAAGGAAACCGCAAAGCCTTTGGAAAGCTGCAATAGTAAACAAATAAATTTTAATTTTATATACCGCGATGGTAAATAATCTAAATTGTTTTCAGAAACAACACATACATTTATGATCCATGTAACAATTAATTATATAGTGTATAATAAATTAGGCTGCCGTTTCCTAATATATCGCTACACTAAACATACATATGTTACCGCCATTGATATTGTTTGAAATGTTTTTCTTTACTGTGATGCTTTGCTGTTCATTATGTATGAGCCTAAGTATTGAAATAAAAGTTGAAAGTTGAATTTAGATTTGGACATCATCCGCCAGCGACTGGAATCAGTACTCGTCGTGAAGTGCGAACATTATCTAAAGAAGAATGGCAAAATGTGACAGATGTTTTTAGAAAACTATTTGATGTAAGTTTATGTCCTTAGTTTGCTGTTCAATGTATTTAAAATTGGATTGTAGTTAGAAAACCTTAGTTTTTTTCTTTCAGTCCACCCCATCCCCACTTCAACTCCAAGATGAAATTACGTTTCTCTCAAAATGTATGTTTCTTTAATTTTAATGAAAGTATACAGCCTGTGTATTCCTATACAGATAGTGTGTGGCTGTCCTTTATCCTTCCGATTATCATTAAATTGTATGTTCATCCATTATCAAAATTCATTTTCTGTCTTAAAGAAAATGGCCGTATAATGTAATTCGTACATTATTTATCAACTAATCAAGTCCTTTGCATTATTTATAATCTGATTTATGACTGTTCTTTGTTCAGATGCGTAGAAATTGAACCGCGGGAGCAGTAGCACAAAGGCTTACTTAATAAATATATCCAAGGATATAGACCATTGTAAATCAGAAGATAAACCACAAGAAGACCTTGTTTATTTTAATTCTAACATGTTTATTAAAAGATGATGATAAAAATTATACGTTCTAGTAGCAATGAGCCGAATCAAATAGTTATTTGACGTCATTATTGACGTCTTAATGTTCACTCACCGGTCCACGGGTCAGCCGTTTTCTATTGCAAAATAAACAACACTTAACTTCCTTCTTTATTTCACTGACGAACAAAATCAAGCCATGTTTGAATCTTGTTTTTTTTTGTAGGCTGGAACTCTCCAGTCGTTTGGACGTTTGCACGGACTAGCACAGACGAGAGCTCACAAAGGAGGCGCATTCTTACCTTGTCACAGGGTCTTTCTTACCCAGTAAGTTGACGTAATTATACGGAAATGAAAATTTTAAAAGGCAGAACTGACTGTCATGTTTTTTTTTATAAATTTTTATTTATTACGTCTTGCAAAATTGTTATTTGATTAAGCTTTCTTTTTCACTTTTTTTTCCTTGTAAACTGTTGGGGGCCCCCGTGGCCGAGTGGTTAAAGTCACCGACTTCAAATCACTTGCCCTTCATCGATGTGGGTTCGAGCCTCACTCGGCCTCACTCGGAGCGTTGAATTCTTCATGTGCGAGAGCCTCCAGCTGGCGTACGGAAGGTCGTTGGTTCTACTCCGGTGCCCGCTCGTGATGAAATAATGCACGGAGGGGTACATGGGGTCTTCATCCACAATCAAAGCTGGAAAATCGCCATAAGACCTATAATTGTGTCGGTGCGACGTTAAACCCAACAAAATAAATAAATATTGTAATCTGTTATTCATTGAATACTTAGTCACGTTTTAAGCTCATGCTAGCGATACTCTTAGAAGGTCAACTTTTGTGTAGAATGAAAATATATTATAATATGACCGTCCATCTTTTAAAATCTGATTTTAAAATCTGATACATTGTAATTGTAACTAATTTATTAAGATATGGCGGTTTATTGCTGTAAATTACAGAGCATACCTTATTTTTTTTCTTCAATAAAACAAAATTATTTATTAGTACTCTTTATATATATCCTTAAAACACTGGAATGTAGGTTCATGCATGTTTTGTTAACCTTATCGTCTTAAAAATTTAAGTTTTGAGCAAGAGATGCGGAATATAAACCCTAGTGTATCCTTGCCATACTGGGATTACACCATTGATCACGACATCGCGCAACCTTTCGAATCTGTCCTTTGGACTCCGTGCTACTATGGAGAGAACAATAATGTTGTGAGATCTAGCTCATTTAGCTTTCTTTATGGAGCGCATGGAGCTGTTATTTCAAGGGATTTGGCGAAAAATTACTACTCTACAAAGCTTATCAGCAAAGCGGACATAGACATATTAAAGGGTTTTTGCAACTTTAAAGTATGTATTAGTTTAAACATATTCCATCGCATATAGTACAAATATTTATACACTTACATTACACATTTGCTTTACAAATTTATGATATATTTTTGTAAGAATATGTCTGAGCGAGCCATCAGTTTTGCCAACATAAAAATATACAGCAGCAATGTAAGCACACAGTTTCACTTAAATTGGAACTTTCACCTGTTTTTCAAGCAGAACAATATACTTGCACTAACAGTAATTAAAGAAATCACCTTAATATTCCGGAACATTAGAGGAAGAAATCTACATCTCATCGAATAGTATTTACCTTAGAGAAGAGTGTCTGAATTGACCAGACCAATAAACCGAAGCCAACATTAACATAGTGGTTAAAAAGAATAGAAAACTAAATACTAGTAAGCCCTTATCCTAACAATTGATTAGGCAGACACAATGAGACCAACATTTGTTTGAAACATAGCACATGTACACTTTTCGTATATCGTGCTGATGCCCGTTAGAAAATTAAATAGGCTAGTGATTCATTATAAAAATGCATAAATTATTTCAAGAAATTTTACGACATAATGAATTGATATTGCAAATATTTAAGGTTTGTATGGTGGCATATTTCTGCCAGCCACATATCCACTTATTTATCTCGAAATTTTCCGTAAAAATGTCACTTATTCAGTTATTATCTGGTAAGTGACAAAACTGCTTGTTGTCCATTTAAGTATCTTAACAGGACAAAACTGCTTGTTAGTGCCCACTACTGCCACCCACAGATTCACTTACGTTAACTTAACAAGGTATCTTGATTTTTGCCAGGTCAGTTAGTCAGTTGTGATTGGCATTATTCCGTAATCGTCCCCTACCATTACGGAATAAATGAAAATAAATAAAGGGGCATAACAATTATGCAAATTTATCATTCCAAATCTTATCCATAGGCACAAACCATTAGGGGTGGTGGTAGGGGATGAGGTGGATATACACTCATTCATTCTGTCATAGGGTGAGAAAAATGTGAAGCCAGACCGAGACTCGAACCCGGGGCCTCGGAATACCGTTCCGATAATCTACGGACTGAGCTACCCGACCACATACACATTTTAAATTCTCCCCGTTTCAATATTCAAGTTCTATACCGTGGCATATTTCCCTACCATTTTGAAATTCGTCCTCGAATTTCAGCGGGTACTTTATAAATTAAGCAATTATAGGTGTCGGCGACTAACGAGTGTAATAACGACAAGGCCTCACGTTGGGCGCCAAATGTCACAGGCTGAGAAAAATGTTCAGCCAGACCGGGAGTCGAACCCAGGGCCTCGGAATACCGTTCCAATGCTGAACCGACTTCCCATCTGCATCTGATAAAAAGTGTCTTCATGAATTGATACTTGAATATATAAGTCTTATGATGTTATTAAAAGATTAGCCATTCAATCATTAATCAAACACATGCTTTTCTTAAAATAACTTTAAAAGACATTAAATTTAAAAAGGTAAATGTCAATCCCTGTAATCATACTTATTTCTCATGAATAAAACTACTTCTTTGTAGTTAGAGACGTTCTAACGCTAACTGTCCGCCACAGCGCCACCACTTCTGTATAGCGCCATCACTGATGCAAAAGCGCCACCACTTTTAAAAATTTTATTAATACTAATGTATGTCTGTGTGAGTATCATGCACATTTAGATCATTTACATGGGCGATAATGTTCATACAGTGTGTCTATGCATCGAAATTTAGTTGGAATGCATACAGATGTCAAAAAGTACAAACGTCGAAATCAGTAGAAAAGCAATTTACATATCTTAACGAAATTACAGTCAACCTATAGCAAAATGTTCTTACGCGGAACTACATTCGCCGATTTTTTTTTTATCCCCCCACCAAAGGTGAAGGGGATATTAGAAATGCTGTCCGTCCGTGCGTCCGTCCGTCCGTGCGTCCGCAACGATCTTTGTCCGGACCATAACTCCAAAAGTACTTGAGGGATTTTCTTCAAACTTCATACACTGATAGAACACATTGGGAGGAAGTGCAGTGTGCAAGAACAATAACTCTACCTTGCCTATTTTTTGAGTTATTCCCCTTTATCTTATTTTCTTAAAAAATTTTGTCCGGAGCATAACTCCAAAAGTACTGGAGGGATTTTCTTCAAACTTCATACACTGATAGAACACATTGGGAGGAAGTGCAGTGTGCAAGAACAATAACTCTACCTTGCCTATTTTTTGAGTTATTCCCCTTTATCATATTTTCTTAAAACATTTTGTCCGGAGCATAACCCCAAAAGTACTGGAGGGATTTTCTTCAAACTTCATACACTGATAGAACACATTGGGAGGAAGTGCAGTGTGCAAGAACAATAACTCTACCTTGCCTATTTTTTGAGTTATTCCCTTTTATCTTATTTTCTTAAAAAATTTTGTCCGGAGCATAACTCCAAAAGTACTGGAGGGATTTTCTTCAAACTTCATACACTGATAGAACACATTGGGAGGAAGTGCAGTGTGCAAGAACAATAACTCTACCTTGCCTATTTTTTGAGTTATTTCTTAAAACATTTTGTCCGGAGCATAACCCCAAAAGTACTGGAGGGATTTTCTTCAAACTTCATACACTGATAGAACACATTGGGAGGAAGTGCAGTGTGCAAGAACAATAACTCTACCTTGCCTATTTTTTGAGTTATTCCCCTTTATCATATTTTCTTAAAAAAATTTGTCCGGAGCATATCTTCTTCATGCATGGAGGGATTTTGATATATCTTGGCACAAATGTTTACCACCACGAGGCGGAGTGTCATACGCAGGAACCAGGTCCCTAGGTCTAAGGTCAAGGTCACACTTAGAGGTCAAAGGATACAAGAATAAAAACCTTGTCCGGAGCATTTCTTCTTCATGCATTGAGGGATTTTGATATAACTTGGCACAAATGTTCACCACCACGAGCTGGAGTGTCATGCGCAAGATCCAGGTCACTAGGCCTAAGGTCAAGGTCACAGAGGCCAAAGGTCAGATACAAGAATGACTTTGTCCGAAGCATTTCTTCTTCATGCATAGAGGGATTTTGATGTAACTTGGCACAATTATACACCATCATGAGACGAAGTGTCATGCGCAGTTCCCTTCTTTAGAATTACTTCCCTTTGTTGTTACTTTAAATAGCTTTTATTGTAACTTTTTCATTACTAGTCATAGGGAAAAATCGAGACCACTTTTCTGTAGTACAACAAACATGCTAAATCCAATTTTGAGGTGTATTTTGACCAGTCTCTTCCTGATAAAGATTTTTGTGTGGACTTGCAATTTTTTTTTTTTTTTTTTTTTAAAGATTAACTTCCCTTAGTTGTTACTATAAATAACTTATATTGTAACATTTTTATAATTGACCCTAGGGAAAAAACAAGACCACTTTTCTGTGGTACAGCATAGATGTTACTCTCCAGTTTTAGGTGTATTTTATTAATTTTATTATATATAAGGTATCTCTACCTAGTAAGGAGTTTTTTTGTGGACTTTAAAAAACAAAAGACTTACAATGATTACTAAACAACCACAAAATTAACATTCCATTTGCAAATACAGCTGCCCGGTGGGGGGATTAGCCATGTCTGACATGGCTCTTGTTAAATCAGTCATATCAACGAAAATGTAACGTAAGATATACATTTTACTCACTTGTTTACATTTTGAAACCGGTGATAACTGCACCACGCAAATAGCTCTTTTCCTTATCACCATCTTCTGATGGTGGCCGTGTACAGGAGAAAAGTAGTTATTTAGCGCACTCAGCTATTATTCCACACTAAAAAACCTGCAAAGTCAAATTTGATGTTTTTGGGTACCATCTGTTCCTTTATGCAATAAATTTATCTTAAATTTTAATTTGTTCTCAGTTTAGGATATGTGTTGGAACATTTGCTGAATTATTTTCAGGACATAACCACCGGTGCTGACGAGACAGCTAAGGAGCATAATTTAGAAGATCTACATGATAGTGTGCATGATTACATTGGAGGAGATATGGGTGTTGTTGAAAACTCGGCATATGATCCAGTATTCTGGTTTCACCATGCCTTTATCGATTATATATGGGAATCATTTAGAGAACATCAAATTGAACAGTAATTAATACTTACGTTATGTACCATGATGAAAAGAATATTCTGCCCTGTTTGATCCCCTTTTACTCCTGATTAATTAATACAATCATGTCAATCTGGAAGGCAAAAAGACGACTTCGGTGGGGCGACGTTCAATGGGGCGACATTCGTCGGGGCTACGTTTGAAGGGGCGACATTTGGCGGGGCGACATTCGGGCGGGACGCCATAACGACATGTGTCGTTGTGTCGCAGTGATAGAACGAAATGGTGGAATGGCATAAATTAGCCACAATAAATATGCTCTACTGATTAGTTAAAAAGAAATGCCAGGCATACATTTTAGCGAATCGGTCAAAACAATGATATTAGTGCTGGCTGTCTTTCAAAATTTCTGATTGAAAATTTGTTCTTGTTTTCTACTAATGAGCTTAACTATTTATGATGTTCTTTGCTTTGTTTTAAAGCCATTTTCACTTACAATCCAAAGTTTGCTGTAAGATTTAGGATTTGTTTTCTGACCAACGTAATTTTTGTCGTTTTATCCTTTCTTGTATTATTGCTCATCTAATTTTTCTCTTTCTTACGGGTGGTAAACGCGCAATCCAATTCCCACTGGGAATACGCTTAAAATGGGTTGCGCGACGTCCGGTGCTGGTGTTGCGCATCAATATATACAAAATCGAGGTAGGTGGGTTTTTGTTTTTGTAAATAATGACACATTTACGAGTGTTTTCGGAAAACAAGCAAAATGCTATTCGACACAAAAATGAATAAAGATCATATGTGTGAAATACAAACTTACTGATTTAAGAATCAGCCCTGTTATCACGAAGGCTCGAACTGTCAAAATAAGTATGGAATCATGAATAATACGAATTTTCTAATTCTTGTGACTTCTTTCTGGGAATGTGACGCTTCTAATGATCAAACACGTGTAAAACAGTTATGAATATTACATACACTTGAATGAAATGTTGCTTTTGGGGGAAATATTGGCAAAAATAATCGGGAATGGGGTTACGCTCCGGGAATGGAGTTGCGTATACATTATAAACATTATGATGTATACGAGCAACGCCATTTTCGGTGCGCAACCCAATTCCCGATGATTTTTTTGTCAATTATGTCCCCGTTAGCAGTACTTGAAGCAAGTATTTTTGATATTCGTTGCTTTATAACAGTTGAGTTATCTTAAAAAGCATCAGATGTCCTAAAATTAGGCATATGAAGTCAGAAACTGCCATTTTTGTTGATTTCATACTTTTTTCACGTTTCGTGTCGCCTGAGTTTTTTGTGATAATAGAGCCGAATCATTACAAAGCAGATACTCTACATATATGATGTATTATCATATTTGTGTCGAATAGCATTTTGCTTTTTTCGAGAAAAATTATTCTTGTCCCATATTAAGCAAAATCATAACTTCACATACCTCAATTTCGTCTTTTTTTACGCGCAACACCAGCACCGGACGTCGCGCAACCCGTTTTAAGCGTATTCCCAGCGGGAATTGGATTGCGCGTTTACCACCCGTGTTTCTGCTTTTTTCTTTAAATTGTGTACATTTAGTAAATAAAAAAATAAATGCTTTTGTTTGACAAGATGAGCCAGAAATATTATCAAAATAAAACAAAAGAAATGTTAGTTTTAATGTTTGATGTTACATTTGTATATAAGGTATATCTAAAGTCTGTTTCCATTTAGACTAATGACGTATTTCATTATGCAAAACACGTTACAGTGAAAATCTGTTGAAACATTCAAAATGTATCATCGGTGTTTATGTCTAGTTGTGCATCCAGGAATATATTTTTCAGATGCAGTAACATAGACGTTGAGTCTGATTATAGGCCATTAGATGATTTGGGATGGAAAATTGTAAATAAACAAGGACCCGAAGATTCCATGTTTGGTTACACACACCTAAAGATCATCGATGGGCTTTGGAACAACTGGACGGACACATTTTATACTTATGAACCCCAACCTTCGTGTGGAAGCACATGTACTGGGAAATATTTGTACTGTGATGACAAAAACCGATGTTTAACTCGTACTATAGAGACTTGTACTGAGAAAGCACCCGAAAGATTTTCACGTGAACACAAAAGCACGGATCCACTCGTACCGAAACTTCCATGTGAGGCTGGGACAGAACTAAAAGGTCTTAAAGGGGATGGTAGAACGAGAGACACATCTAAAGCTGAATGCGAAAACATTTTGAAAAACATCAGAAACGGTAAGAAATAGAAAAATGCTATTTATTTTGATAACTGGACTGGACTAATTGTTGAAAATTCGTCAGTCTATAGATTTGTTTTGTTGCGTCAAACATCTTTCTTCAACAGAATTTCAGTAATACGCGACGGTCATTTAACGTGACCAGTATCAACTACCTGTACACAAGTAACTGACAACTTCCCAAGATAAATTAGAGGTTGATGACCTTTGTTACATGATATTAAGCCAATCATAACAAAGAGCATACCTCGCCAGCGGATTCGCAACCATGACCTCTAGTTTAGAAATATCGTTCTACAGCCGATGAGTATACTTGGCATTCCATTGCGACGTACCGTTTGATTTAACGTACAGTCTGGATAAGGATGGCGGTACATTATGCAGTTTTCATTTTTGATAATTCTAGTGAGATCACATAGCTCATTTGATTGAAGTTTTTTTCAAACTACAGAAAACAAATCATGCTATAAAAGTAGTGTTGTTTTATATATTATATATGTATGCTTACAGTATAAATATGGCAATTTTAAGCAATTAATAGGCTACAAATAACAAAATTGAAATTGTTCAGTGAATGTTGCGTAATTATCTCCCATTATAATAAACATTTATGGAAGTGGGGCAAGCTTTCCCATAAACGTATCCATTAAACATAATTTCAAATGACATACAGTTGAACCTTGGTATCTCGAATATAAAGGGATTGAGAGGTTTACTTCGAGATAGCCGAAATTTGACTTAAATGATATTTTATGTACGTGTTTTCGGGACGGGACTTGAAAAGAAAATGTCTTCGAGATGATAAGCGAGTTAAAGATATCGCGTTTCACCTGTATTACTTTCGTCACGGTTTTGATGTTTGCTGCTCATTTTATGGTATCTCAACATGATCATAAGATATAAGAATATTTTTCTGTATGCATTGTCGGTATTCTTGTTTTTATTCAAAGGAAATGACCCGCAGCATGTTGAAAGCAGCAAAAGAGCTTTGGAAAATTTTGGATTTGTCGCAATCGGGATGGCTGTTGGTCTTATTGGTACTATACTTGTCGTGCGGATTCATCGCAAAATAAGCAGAAAGTCAAAATATGATAATGTAAAATAAAAAAAGAACTTTCAGTTTTATGAATTGCGATAGTACTATGTAAAATGTAAAGTATGCAAAGAAAATTAAAAACTAGACTGTCCTATGGTTTATTTTTTCTTCCGAGACTATGCACTGATTATTAGGTATTAGAAAGAATATGTAAATTTGATCTGTGGCAAAATTGTTGGTAACTTTCTGTTCAAAGTCAATTGTGTACATTTGGAATTAAAAATATGAAAGATGTTACCTATACGGAGTGTGCTGGTAAATGTGTATTTGATACTTAGAAATAACATACAAAATGAAAACTGGTATAAGATAATTTTATAGATCCATGGAGAGTTCTGATTTTATTTGTAATTGTCGTATTCATTGCGAAGCAATGTTATTTTTGTTGGGTTTATCGTCGCACCGACACAAATATAGGCCATATGGCGACTTTCCCGCTTTGATGGTGGAGGAAGACCCCGGGTGCCCCTTCGTGCATTATTTCATCATGAGCGGGCACCTGGGTAGAACCACCGATCTTCCGAAAGCCAGCTGGATGGCTTCCTCGCATGAAAAATTCAACGCCCAAAGTGAGGCTCGAACCCACATCGGTGATGGGCAAGTGATTCTAAGTATAGCCGCGGAGGCTCCGAGGCAATGTTATAGTTTACTCTACAAGGACTGCTTGCAAGAATTCATTTGACAGAAAGTTTACAATTAAAGCCACTTCTACAAAATTATTTATTTACACAATATGTGAGGACTTCAATCATTAAAATAACGATATGAACAAGCTGGTTATGAAGTACTAAATAAATAGAAAATATTGACATTACACTTTTCAGATCAAAGCCTAACTTGATGTTTGTTTGAAACACCGGTTCATTTATATTAATATTTCACTTTAGCGAACTATAAAACATGAGATTTCTTTATAAAAATGTAAGAAAATCATAATGAATCTTCGATTATCGATCTTTACAATAAAATGATAGAATAGTAAAAAGACCTTGTATCGACGTCCTATTAAATAAAATCAGTTCAAGAATTTTACATATACCTTCTTTTGTGACGGATTTTTACCTGAAGTAAGTATTTGAATCATGTATTAATTACCTCACGTTTTTACGTCTCCGCTATTTGCACAAAAAGAGGTCAACTTCTTCAAACTTATTTTTGAAAGTAGGTATCATGCAATTTAACGATTTTATTAAGAATTTTATAAGGACTGTTTTAATATATGTATATTTTAATATTTTTTTTGTGTGCATTTTGCTATTTTGAAGTCGCAAATCAGTCTCTGTAGGCAGACGCTCATGAAATTCTAAAGAGCCAGAAGACGTTCTATGAGTACAGTTGTAAATGTATTTTAGCCAATCAGAATGGTTGTTTGATTTACTGCTGGTACTAATCGGTTATAAAAGGGACTTGCGCACGGTTGAACAGTCGGTTGGCAGTTGGTCGTTGACGTGAGTAGATGGTGAGTTGTCCTTGCAAGAGTCGGATATAAGTAGTGCTAATATTTACTAATGCGCAGAATTCTCAGATATCTGGCATTAAAAATATTTCACTGCTTAAGTAAGACCTCTCGGGCAAACGTTTGATGACAGATTTCCTTGGATATAATTCCAAAGACGTTAGTGAGATGGTGAATGGGATGTTCTCGGGTGGAGTCTGCTGGTGGTCCATGTAAATGTCGGATCGGAGAAGTATTTATATTAACTAATGCACAGAAATCTCAGATATCTGGTATTAAAAATATTTTACTGTTCCAGTAAAACCTCATGGGAAAATGTTTGAAGTGTTTAGAATATATAGGAATATATTAAGAGTTCAAAAATAGAGAAGATCTAGATCTATTTAAGATTCCTGAAATACTCATTCGAACAAAGAGTTGTTTGAGAATTGGGAATATTCTGAAAGTTTGAAATAATTCATAAGTTTATGATTTAATTTGTTCAGATGTTTTGAGAATGAAAATCTAATTGTTTGTAAGATAAATCATTTCTTGGAATATAAGTCAATCATAAGGTTAGGAAACCTGAGGAAAATATATATATTTAAATAATTGAAATCAATAGGCAAAATAGCCCAAGAAAAAAATTATTATACATATTTTAAGATATTTAGATATTAGAAGTAAGGCACGCTCCTGTTGCACGCTACACTTTAAATACAATGAAAAATCGTGTTTATCCAATATTTACCTTACTGTGAGAAAATAAGATTTTGCTATTATTTAGTCAGATTGAATGTGCAATCTCTCTGAAAGGTTCTCCATTGATTAATATTTACTCCGGCAATAAACGTATGTACCTTGGAAGAAATAAAACAGGGTTGCCAAAAAAAAAAAAATAAATAAATAAATAAAAAAAAAAAAAATAAAACACATAAAACACCCTGACTAAGTAAATATGTAGTTTGATCAATAGCCATTTCAATATATATCATGTTCGATATTTCTAGCAAAAATAGTTTAATTAATTCCATCTAAGGATATTATACGTTTATAGATATGTCCATGTTCATGATTTATTCAAAGTGACATTTGTTTCCTGATCACAAGACCCAGCCAAAGAATGTCATCAGCTTTCAAGTCAAGTTTGTGAATGAAATAATCGCTTTAATTTTGCCAGCCTATTAGGCAGTTTTGCCTTAAAACTTGCTTTTCACGAGTACTTTATAGAACAGAAAATGTAATAAGCTAACCGTTTAAGAATCACAATTATAACATCTGTTAGAACATAGAACGTAAACAGACTCAATTTGACTGAGTCTGCTCATTAAAAGTTATGAAAAACATCCCACCGGCTTTAGCAGACCCCTATTGTTAAAACATTAAATGGATTCCATGATCAGAAAAAACCTTTGTGTTGAGTTTGTTTTACAGCCTCCACATGGCAGTCAGACTGCTGTCTTCGGATGCATAGACCGCAGTCAAGCTAAATACGAGGAGACTCTTTTCATGTGAACGTGCAACATCCGTTCCGTCCAAACTCCACTAGCACCGACTTTAACCGAATTCTTATATGGGCTCCTTGATGCTACAGGACCAGGAAACATCACAACACTGAGTTCAAGGTCGTCTATACAGCTGATTAGAAGCCCATATTATAATCGGACCTGGGATATTATTAATCAATAATGTAATCGTATTTGTGTTTAAGTAATGACAATAATTTTTTATATGAATCGAATGTATTGTGATAACATGGACTCAAAATGTTATCGATCAGAATCAGAAAAAACATATGTAAACATTTTTACTGCTTATTAACATTGTCTGCATGTTGAAAAATGTTACAATTGATCATGATTAGCTTTACGCTAACACACGTTTATCAAGAAGTTCATCTGGCGTTATTATAAGTATGTACCCGACGGATGCAATAATAATAAAAAGTTATAGGTGCTTGTTAATGTGATGAAAATTCTGATATCAACAGATTTTCTGAAGAAAAAAACTTTGTAAATACACAAATTTTGGTCTATAGCATTCTGGACATGACTTATCAATTTTACTCAACGTTTACCTTGGTACCCTTTTAAGGGACTCGCGTCATCGAAGCTAAAATAGGCAAAACATTAAAACACCCCAAGCTTTTATTATATTTAACTGGCATATCATAATAAGTTGCCTCATCTTGAAAATTATCCAATAATCAATATTGGTTTCCCTGCTGATATTAATTTAGTGAAATCAGTAAACTTTTCAATTTCTTTTACTTAAGATGCAAAGTTAAATATAATTTTCCGAAACATGACAACTTATTTAGTATGTAGGTGTTCTTCACTTTATAAACAGTACAATAGTATATTTATACTTGTAATAGGATAAAAGCTTCTTGCTTCCATTTAACGTCAAAGTCTATCGAAAATTAAAAACTATTGGATTTCTTAAAGTTCTGTTGTTACTTTAACGGACTCAAGTACCAGCAAATGACGTACGATTCAATATAGATTTTTGACATAATAACATTCATAATTGTCTCATTAGACTAAAGAGAGAGAGAGAAAAAAACGAACAAAACAGACTAGAACAGAATTTTGATTTCTCACCGAACTGTTTAAGTAATTACAACTGTGGGGTATGAAAACAATACGACATTAGTACCGACTGAAAGCTAAATATCTTTGGAATATTGAGCATTCGACGACAGAAAAACGACGCCAGTAAGAATAATTTTCTTAGGAAATACTGTAATTGCAACTTAGAAGATCAGTGAAAGCTGGTGGGTGGAGGATTTAAATAAAAGATATTACTGGCAGCATGATTTCCACGCTGTACGAAGAAAGGGGAAAAATAACAGATGAGCAATATCATGTCTATTTTAGAAATGAAATCCAAGCTTGAAAAAAAAAAGACATTTATAATAGCATGCTTCCCATGAGTTTGCACGGCAGGATTATCTTTACTTTTAGTTGGACCTACAATTTTGTCACGGTTTTGTTTGTGGAAAGTATGCAAAATAGTCACCTTTACAGCTTAAGAAACTTTAGGTTACACGTGTAAATTTGATTTCATGATTGAATTGTATAATAAGCACAAACAGATATCTGAATGGCATATTTGATTTATATATAATTATCTTAGACATTACAAATAAGTAGACAGGATGAATCAGAACTAATTAAAAAAAGTTCTGATCTGCACCAGAGCTGATAAGAAAAATTAGAAACTTAATTCTAATTAAATAGATTCTTTCTTTCCTTGGTTTCTATTGAAACCATTGCAGTTTACAGTAAGGATCAATGCCAGGTAATGAAACAAGTGCGTGCATATGCACTAACATGTTCGTTTTTTTTTAAAGTTTGTTAAATTGCTCAATGGAAATCACAAAAAACGAGCAAAATAGGTAGAGCTACAGTTACAGTGTAAGGTAGATGGTCAGTGAATAAGAAATCAGGCTGCCGAATATACTACATATCCTGCGCAATAAGGCAGTGGACCGTCGCGAAACTCCGCCCGACAGGTCGATTAAAATGGACTATATGTCAAATACCTTATTGCTTAGTTTATTACTTTATTATTCCTTCTCTTGAGAAGGAATATTATAGTTCAATAAGTCACACTTGACTGAGCTACTGATACCGAAAGCTGTTGTCATTACAAGCCGGCCAATAAAACTCTGTGACCTTAGAAATAACCTCTGACGTTAAACTATTCTTTCTCAATTGGGGGGAATCCATGGGTTACACAATACTAAACCCGAGGATGATTAATTGATTCTTTTATTTCCTCCTGAACATAACATATGTACATTCACCAGATAGACACATTTCAGCAAATTTAAATGTAAACAACCAAATATTATCGTTACCTTCAAATGCATGGTTAATATATGAAAACAAACCCTGCGACCCTCTAATTATGTGTAACAAATTTTCCCACTTCGAATACCAGGTCAATGTCTTATTGCCGTATTTACTCTACTGAAAGAGGTAACAGATTTAATTTGTTGTTGGATTTAACAATTTATGTTAAATAACTAGCGTAAATACTTACCTGATATTTTTTGGCAGTATAAAACAGACATTGCAACCAACATTTTACAAGATGGTCATTTTATATTTATATAGATGTGCCCTAGAAGGAACTTTTGGTATGCTTTAACTTGTTTTATCATGTTTTAAAGAGCAAACTCCTAGTCATATGAAGATAAATGAAATTTTCGTCGTTTGAATTTGCGAATTAGATGAAAATTTATTTCCCATTGTTCATAAATATCCGATAGGTGTCGTATTATATATCAGCACGAGTTTTCGTGTTTGACCGAAAAGCGCTTTATATCCATTCAGCATTGGAAACACCGACGATACAGACGTTTATTTTATTTTTATTATTATTATAAAAATGAAATTAACAAAATGTACTATATAAGAAAAGATAGGATAGCAGGTAAAAAGCAAAGACACTGGAAATTATTACTAGTACTTTAAGTTTCATCTGTAAAGAAGTATATGAGGTATATCATATCTATTGAACATATGTAACAGGAACTCAGAACTTTTTATGTATATTTTATCATGTGTATGATTGATTATCTTATAATGTATGTTATAATATATAATTATAATAATATCTAAATTGAATGTTTGAATTGAAATTTACACATTGTATAATTGAATATTTAATGTTTGATATATGTGGCAAGTTATAATAGACGGTCTGTCGTTCGGTTCCCGGCTTGTACAAAAAATAAATTGTGTGTTTTTGTTTTTATTCTTGATAAGGCTATCGGAGGTGGTTGTCCATAAAGGAACAAAAGTACTGTTATATGGACAAGAACATTCAAACAAAATTGTGTTTCTTCACACAAGTCTCGTTTTCCTCGAGGAAAATTATTATACATGTTATTTCGGGAAAGCTAATTTATAAAATGCCACCCAGCTGGCTTACGGAAGGTCGATGGTTCTACCCAGGTGCCCGCTCGTGAAGAAATAATGCACGGAGAGGCATCTGGGGTCTTCCTCCACCATTAAAGCTGGAAAGTCGCCATATGACCTATCATGTGTCGGTGCGACGTTAAATCCAACAACAACAACAAAAAAATATGAAATAATCCTCGGGTTTCATTTTGTGGCGGAATTTAAAGTTTCAAATGAAAAGAAAAGAAATTTATTTCAATGTTTTGATTTTCTGATACATAACACGAATTCCTAATATAATGCTTTTTTGCAGAAATGTTTTATGTATTTACAAGAATAATCTATAAAACAACATGATTTATATCAAAAACAACTTACATGTTTGTTGCTTTCTATGGAGTAATATGCGAGCTTTATTTCCGTGTATTGCCCAAAACAATATATTAAGATCAATGCAAAATCTATGACAAAGAATAATTGATTTGGGACTTTGACTAATGTAAGGGAGACAATTCAATTTGAAGGGAATTGCTTTAACACAGTCAATTATTTAGGGAGAGAATTCCCGAAAATTCTCGTTAAAAGCTGACCTTGCAATTCTTCTCATTAACAACTTGGTGGATCTTCATCAAACTTGGTCTGTAGCATCATTATAAGACCTTCCCTAAATTTATTAAATTTTGGGGCACCTGGTTTCTTTTAGGGGTCACTAGACGCCAAAAGTAGAAATACATTTAAACTACTTTCTTCTCATAAACCGCTCGAAGGATTTTTCTCAGACTTCGTCTGTACGATTATTATAAAGTTCTCTCCAAAATTTGTTCAAATTGGCGCACTAGGCCCCTATTAGGGGCCGCTGGAGCCAAAATTAGAAATACCATTAAACCCTTCTTCTCATGAACCGCTTAATAAACATTCATCTAACTTGATATGTAGCATCATTAAATGGTCTTCTCCACAATTTATTCAAATGGGGCACGTTGTCCCTTTTAGAGGCCGCTAAAGCCAAAATTATAAATAGCTTTAAACGACTTCTTCTCATGAACCGCTTGAAGAATTTTCATCATACTTAGTCTGTAGCATTATTCAGTCAAAACAAAAAAATTGACCCACTTTAGCAAATTCCTTGTCGCCTTCATTCTTGTTCATCTATTACAAACACATGATGAATAAATTACATTGGAAAGAGGTTTTTACTTTAGCAAGGGCATATTCTTTGTTTTTTTAATACTTTTAGTCGATTTTTTTCTACTTTCTATGTGTAGTAGGACTGAAATAAAAGCTTTCTGCTCATTTCAGCCATGTCGCCAAGTATACTGACCCAAATAATAACTCTGTTGATAGCACTGGAGTACATCTGTGCACCAAAACTACATGCAGTATTATGAAAGAGGGTTCATTGTAATTGCGGAAGGACATTTTCAATAGCATAAGCACAAAATACATTCATCCCGGTCATAACTATTACTGTCGCCTAAAACAGTTCTCACCTACCGTAACAATAACTAATATATTAAAAAATTATTTTGAAAAAGGTATAGATGTGACAAAATTGACACAAACTGTCGTCAAATGATATATCTTTATTAAAATAACTCCCTTGTTACTATCTGATAAGTAAATATTTCTGATATTATCGTTTCCAGTTCATTTTTATTTTGTCGCGATTTAAAAACCTCTCCTCCGTAACGGGGACTTCTTCAAATGTACGTGATAACAATAGTGTTTTCCCTCTGTGTCTGTATCATTTACCTTGAATGCATCAGTAAGAAGGCTTGTTTTTAGTATATGCCATCAAGGTATCGAAAAGTTATCAAATACTGAAATAATTTTATCTCTTCCGTAACGTATCACTTCCGTAACATAACATCTTAGCTGTTGTAACTGCCTACTGAAATGCGGAAAGCACAATAAGGTTTCTTTCATGCGTCACTCAAAGGAAGCAGAGGCTGATCTGCAAAGACTTTTAAGTGTAATTTTAAATTATTGGTGGAACAGTATTTCAAGTAAATGAGGTAAGTTCATAGTTATATACAAAAAAAGCATTCTACTACATGATGTTTATGAGATTATGTTTTAAGGTGTTTGGATGTGTTTTCTCTGCTTTTCCAATTTGGTTTGAACGTAAAACTATACATAAAATATAGCGCTGAAATAAATATGCCTCTTTAAACATATCCGTTACGGAGGTGATAACGTGTTCGTAAATTCCAGTGCGACATTCAAATTTCATACATGAAGGTTTGGCCAAAGAGATATGTCAAAACTGACTCAGATTCAAGAAATACATATTTTTTTTCTGACTATTTTGTCAGTAGAAAAGTGATATAGAGCTTGATTTTTCCCACAATACCGTTATGGAGGTGAGATAGTTTGTCTGACTGCATTGAACTTGTCCTTGTTTAGTCACTGCACCAATAAGATCTGGTTTCAGTAATGTTCTCGTCATTATGTAATATTTAAAATCTTACTAACATTTTTAAAAAATAAATGTGCCTTTGCCAACCATATATTTTATTCTGTTACCGAGAAGATATTATGTTACGGAGGTTACACAGAAATTTTATTATTTATGTAGTAGAAATAAGGTATTCTTAGACTTGTTTTTTTTGTAATTAGGTTTCTCTGAATTTCCTTTTTTGACAAATTTGACTATTTTTCTTCCATGTGCAAAGTAAATATAGTGGCACATATGACTTACAATGATTTGAACGGACTTAATCCAACCGAGTCTGCTATTATTTTAGTTGACTGCATTATTTGCTTTCAAAGAATCTTTACAGACTTTCTTATCCAATAGAAACTGTTGTATGTTGAACGTCCGAATGATCGATGTGACAGAATAAAAGACAGAAAATGTTAGTAAGGAAACGTTTATTAACATTATTAATTGAGTTGGAACTGTTTAGAAAATGCTTGACAAACACACTAATATCAGAAAAGTAACCGAAAAATGCAAATTCAACTGTTGCTGACAAATCACAGAAATGTGTGCGCGAGGAGAGACATCTGGATGGCTGCGTAATTTAAGACATGGCTCATGATAAAGTTTAGATTAATTTTCTTACTGAATCTTGGAACTATAGTAACAAATGCAAAGTCCCATTCGTCCAAGATGTAAAAAGAATAAAAGAAATCAGACGTATACAAAATAGTTGATTATTTAGAAAAGACAAGAACATCAAGAAATGTTCGATGTTCTTTGACGGAGATCATAGATGGGTAGAAAGCCTGCACCATGAGAGGGCTTTATCATTTGAACTGTTTCTAAAGAGCCCTGACATTTTATATTATGGTCGTTAATCTATTACACAAAGCAGTTTGATTATAGGCTTAACTATACATGTAACATAATTTCCGTAACGCATTATCACTTCCGTTACTAGATGCTCCAATATTTGCTGTATATACAGATTTTGTATAAATGCCACACATGGAAGTCTAGTTTAGTTGCTGTTTAGTCTTATGCAGGTAATTGTTTGAAAATGTACAGTTTCAATGGTTGTCTCTTTTAATGAAATGTATTGTTTTTGAATTTATGTTAGGTGACAGGTTTCTAATACTTAAGCAGTGCCAGAACTGTAATATGTCAACTTATTGTGTTGTATTTTAATCAATTCTTTAAAACATTTAATAAAGTTCCAAAATCATGTTCCCATGGTAGAAAAAAAACCAACAACAATATTTTCTTTAGGCTTATTTTTTCATTTCGTTGTAAATTTTATCACTTCCGTAACGGAGTTGTATGTTTTCAGAATCGCCATTCCAGCACTGTAATATACGTAACACATCCGTAACTTATTGTGTGGTGTTAAGGACATTCTAATTTGACAGAGGGTTGCCAATTTTCTTCTATACGATGCTCAATTTAATAATTATAACAAGTGTAAATATTCAAATTTTTGCTTTAAAAATACAGCTTAAAATTGTCAGTCATATACCTTTATTCTCTCTCGGTATTGATGGTAGAAAATGTCATATTGATTGGATTGTGTGTCGGACGTGTTTATCAATTGTGTTTCATTAAAGGGTTTCTTTTGACTAAGTAACTGCGTTAGTGTTTAATTTCTTAATGTCCGAAAATATAGATGGTCACTAAATTCTACCCTCCGTAACATGAGTAAATGCACATATGTATTAACACTCGATATTGTTTAAACGCTATCAATGTTGTGGTAGCAATTTTTCAGAGAAAACCAGGAGATGTTGGACTTTTGAATAAAACAAGTTAAGAAATGTTATTTAGCATTCACATTTTTAAGATTTTTCTAATTGTAAGTGGGTCAAATTTTTGGTTTTGGCTGCATTATATGGTCTTATTCCATATTTATTCAAATCGGGGCTCTTGGCCCCTTTTAGGGGCCGCTAAAGCCAAAATTAGAAACACCTTTTAAACGACTTCTTCTCATGAATCGCTGGAAGGATCTACTGATCTACTTATTTCCGAAAAACAGACACGGAAAATTAAAACAAACTTCGTGCAAAACTTGTAGGTTTTATTTGCGCAGTGGGCCCTGAATTAACTTTCCCCACTATTCAAGCAGTTATTTCCAGTTCAGGTTTACAGCATATTGCTGAAAATGTAAAGGACACAAAGCGTTGAGCATAGTAGGAAATTAGTGGCTGTATTTTTCAATTGATCTTCATGAAATTATGTCAGAATGATTGACTTGATAAAATCTAGGTCGAGTTTGAATATGGGTCATCTGAGGTAAAAAAAATAGGTCACTAGGTCAAATCAAAGAAAAAACTTGTGTATGCGATAGAGACTGTATTTTTCAAGTGGTCTTCATGAAATTTGGTCGGAATGATTGTCTTGATGAAATCTAGGTCAAATTTGAATATGGGTTATCTGGGGTCAAAAAGTAGTTCAGTAGGTCAAATCAAATAAAAACATTTTGTATGCGATAGAGGCTGTATTGTTCACTTGATCTTCATGAAAATTTGTCAGAATGGTTGCCTTGATAAAATCTAGGTCAGGTTCGAATATGGGTCATCTTGGGTCAAAAACTAGGTCACTAGGTCATATCTAAGAAAATATTTGTTTAAACTCAAGACACCACATTTTTAGTCCAATCTAAATGAAAATTGGACAAAATATTTGTTTTCATGAAATCACTAGGTGTAAACTGTTATAGCATGTTTCTCAGGTGAGCGACCTAGGGCCATCATGGCCCTCTTGTTTTAATCTTCTGTCCTTTGATCGTGTGGACATGGATGTAAAAACAAAACTGTCTTTATTCAATTCAATGGCCCTACCTATTTTTCTTTATGGCACAGAAGTTTGGGGTGTCAACAAGTTAAAAGAAATTGACAAGTTACATGTTTGGTTTTGTAAATACCTCTTGGGTGTTAAAAGTCAGACCCCAAATTATGCGGTGTGTAGTGCCTTTGTCTGTTGTTTGATAAATAAGAGCAATCAAATTTTTGTTAAAAATCATTGAGAACCCTGATTCTGCTTTATATGACATATATCTTGACCAGTGTAGAACTATTTACGGTATTTGCTGGTCAAATCAAATTAACTCCATTATAGATCACCTTGGTTACACTGATACACGCATGAACTTTGATAATAATTTGACCTATTTCCCGTTGTTGAAAAACAGATTAAATGATCAATTCATTCAAGAGTGGAGTGAATCTATAAATGCTATGGCTAAATTGGAAAGTTACTATAAATATAAAACGTCATTCTATTTTGAGGATTATTTGTGAAATTAAAAAATACTGATTTACGAAAGCAGTTTACTTGTATGAGATTAAGTTCACATCAGCTGGAAATTGAGATGAGTAGATATAATAATTTATCCTACCTTCATGCAAAATAAAGGCAAAAACCAAAGGGTCAGATAAATTTTGCTTTATCAGGTCAATGACTTGATAAAGCTTGGCGGACTACTTTTTGGATTTTTTTCTTAAAACGACGCCATCTTGTTTTTGAGAATAACTGCAAAAAGACATATTATTTTATGCAGCAAAAAGACATATTTACGCAATTATTTTTATAAACGCGCTTTTATTAGGTATGTGAGACCATGGGAAAGGCAAGGTAGACTCAGATCTAGTTGGTGGCAAATTTTGAATTTTAATTAAAGAATGATTTTAGACCAGAAGGTTGGATAAATAGAACATTAGGTTACTGTCTTATAAATTTAAATTTATTAAGTTCGTCTACGAAAAAGTAAAAGTCTCGGCAGAGCCTCGACTTTTATATTTTCTCCGACTCACTTAATAAATTTAAATTTATAAGACAGTAACCTAATATTCTCTATACAGATAGAAGTAACAGACTACGTAAGATATGTAACCAAATTGTTGTGGAGTCAGAATATCATTTCATTCTTTGTTGTAGTAAATATACAGATATTAGAAAGAAGCACCTTGGTAATATTGGTAATACACAATGGCCCACTATTCAGAAATCTAATAATTTAATGTCTTCGAAAAATGCTAAGCTGTTTTGTTCAGAAAGCTAAGTTTATTAAAGAAGCCACGCAATATAGAGTCAATGCACATAAAAAATAATACCGCATAATTTCACAAAAAATGTTATATATGTTTTGTTTGTTTGGATGTTTCCTAACATACTTTTATAATTTATACGTTTGTTTATTGTATGCATACACACTATTTATTTTTACATATATGGTATTGTTTGTTAATATGCCGTGTTCTTTTTATATTTGTTAATGGCAAAAGGCATGTATAATGCCGAGTTTGCCGAATAAACCCTGAATCTTGTTCACACCTTATAAACGACTGTATTCCCCCTCTTCCTCTTGCGAGTGATCAAAACAATAAACTGACAGCTAAAAGTTGGAAAACAGCATTTTAAAGTGACTGATTTGCTTTGAAGGTATATATATTTACACTTTATTGGAAACTAAACATGATTTGTTTCTGTATATAATGTGTTAGTCTGATGACAGGTAGAATATAGCAAAAAACTCGATTGATCACTGATTTTGTCCAGAAATTGTACATTGTCGGCGTCAAAAGTACTTATTGTCTTGCTTGAAGAATGGCCTACATGTAAATTCCACTGTTTCATGGATAAAGAAACAATACTGGTTTGGTAAAATAGAATCAAATCATTGATAAATTCTCCAATTTGTTTATAACCGTAAATGAAAGAAGATTCGGTGTTATTTCCTGACTGTATGCACGCTTGCTTAATTACTGTACAAGTGCTTGCGAGTTTGGTAAAAAGACTGTATGCCTGTTTGTGAGTGACTTCTTTTTAAAATATCGGCGTTTCCTATGCCCCTGTAGTAGTTCTTCATATTTAGAACCCGCAAACAATGTTTGAAGGAGGATGGTATAAAGCAGTCACCATGCGGTCTGTCCGTTCGGTCTGTTTGTATATGTGTCCTCATATATTTGGTCGTGCAATTACTTCAATGCTATTGCACCTACCTCTCTCAAAGTTTACATACAAACATCGGCCGTATGTAGTTAATGTCCATCTTATTATTTTCCTTTTTCTTTTTAAAGTGACACTTAAAGGTGAAACATGGTCTGTTTTTCGTATCAGTGCCATAACTTCTTTATGCATTAAGGGAGTTTGAAATAACTTGGAACAAATGTTCACCATCATGAGACCGTAATGCGACGATGTGTCGCATACAAGACTATATTTTCTAGAATTTCAAACCATTGAAACCAATATATAATCGCAACTGCAATTAATAAGGTGTGAACATATGAACAGTAAATGGGGTGATTTGGAGTGAAACGGCGCCAGATTGAATCCACTAACCCTTTGTGGATCGCTTTCTTGACAGCGTCGCACAGTAAACATCTCTATTGTAGTTGTGTCTTTGTATTTGCCATAAACACATGAACTTTAACATGAAACTTATCTTATTTTACTGAAAATACATTCTGCGAATGAAATAAGTCCCCATTTTACAAGCAGAAGTGCCATTAGAGGAAAAAATGAGGATTTATTACCTCACCTGAGCAAGAAGTGCTCAAGGTGAGCTTTTGTGATCACACTGTGTCCGTCGTTGTCGTCCGTCGTCAACAATTTGACTGTTAACACTGAGAGGTCACACTTTTGGTCCAATCTTAATGAAACTTGGTCAGAATGTTACCCTCAACAGCATCTTGGACGAGTTCGATATTGGGTTATCTGGGCTCAAAAACTAGGTTACCAGGTCAAATCAAAGGAAAAGGTTGTTAACAGTCTAGAGATCACAGTTTGGTCCAATCTTAATGTAACTTGGTCTGAATATTACCCTCAATAAAATCTTGGATCAGTTCGACATTGGGTCAACTGGGTTCAAAAACTAGGTCACCAGGTCAAATCAAAGGAAAACCTAGTTAACACTCTAGAGGCCACAGTTATGACCATTTATTAATGAAACTGTTTTCAAAATGTGTTTTTGGTGATGTATAGGTGACTTTAAATCTGAGTCAAGTGGGGTCAAAAACTAGGTCACGACTACCCGCTGTGATTTGATAATCATTTCTCATACATTTATACTTACCAAATAACATACAACTTTCGATATAAATGTCGGAATTTGCCAGTCATACTGAAACAAAGACGAGGTACAACTCACGCCATTTTTAAAACAACGGAAGTGGATTGAGCAAGGCCTAGCAATGAAAACGACCAAATCCGCAAGGACAGATTCCCGGCATGTGTGCGTTATCACTATCAAATGTAAATTATTTCTAACATGAGAAATAGTGGTAAATCTTGACAGGTAGTAAACACGACGGCTGTATTTGTAACGATAACATGTTTATTTTATTATTGAGGAAGGGGGATTCGGGTAGTTAAACCATTAGGCCGTTCAACTATTTTGTACTACTTTTGAATCTTGTTGACTGATTTACCATGAAGTAAACTCTGAATTACTAATAAGGACTTAATCGACTTTTCCGATAATCTTTTCGTTATCCTTTTCTATTTATACGCCCATTCGCAGGATACTTGCGGGTGAAATAGTTTTTTTTTTTAAATCAGAGGATCATTTTGTTGCTGACGGACAGACAGACGGGGGTCAACCTATAGTCCTCTCCTGTCTCATCTCATCAATATTTTGAAATCGTAAGGTAACATTTCTTCGTGTGATTTCCATAGGGAATCGACGGTTAATTTCTTGCAAGATATAGTGGGGACCCTGTGTATACTTTCAGTTTCTAATTAGTATTTTATGATAGTATATGTGTGTAAAACCAACACTGAACACTTGCATGTAAACGACTTTGAAGCATTCAATTAATTATTTAATTAAGTAGGATAGCGAGTCACAGACACTCTACCCACCCCCATTGGATTAGTTCAAGCATCGCATTGGGGGGTTCGACATTAAATGACATTATAAACATGACGACTGATCAAAAAAAAAATTGTATGCATATTTTTATTTCATTTACGTCTTTTCATAAATCGCCTGTTGTACTCGCAAGATGGAATACAGTATCACTCGCAAATACGCATTCAGATCAAATATCAAAATTGGCAAGTCGGTATACAGTAAATGTTTTTTCATCGACTAGATAAAAATTAATTTCATTCAAAAACGCAACAGAAACGAAACATTTTATGTACATATATTTATGGAGTATACATACTTATTACAGAAAACATCATGAATAATTGGATTACAAATCAATTTGGCGTGATATTCATCAGTTTCGTGACTTGGTCGAGTGAATTTTCATGCAATGAGTGTGATCAGTCAACATTTTTTAAACATTACCTGTCAGTTTCATCTATTATATCACATTATACACATATTTATGTTAGGCTTATCGTTTAACTTAAATACACATACAGTGTAAAGCCAAATAATGAATTTGAAGACGATTCTTACCTTTTGCGTGTCTGTTTATTGTTGTGATCACTCGCAAGAGGAAGAGAGGGAATACAGTCGTTTATAGGGTGTGTTGTTATACATTGTTATGTTATAATCGTCAATGATATTTAAAAAAATGGGGTTTACAGTTTCAGCTGTATAATAAGCCATTAAATGCAAATAATGCATGTTTTCACCTATAAAAATGACCAATACCTGAGATATCAGTTGCAAGTTTAATTCGGGATAACCAGCGCTTATAACAATTTGCAAACAAAGAGTCATAAAATTACATTACGGTTCATGTAAAGTGTTTTGAGCCCACCTTTCGGGTATACAACATATCTTACATTTTCACTTGTAGTTACGCCAACGTGAAAATATTACAGGTGATTACAAGTTATTTTCATAATTTTCTATGCAATCTCTACTCTTGCTTCATTTTCGATTCACATATGCGTATTAAGGTCTTTTACTTTGAGCGAAATATTTTACAAAAAAATCACGATTATTAAAAAGTACAATTGTCTAATAATTGTCTATGTTTTAAAGGCTTGTCACATGTCAGTCTCCTTGATAACCGCTATAAACAAGTTGGAGTTGTTTAAGTAAGGTAAGTTTCATCCTTATTCAAATAAACGTATATAAACATTACTTACACTGATCTTCTACTTAGTTCGTTAACAGATGTCTGCAGTTATTTTATACTCTCACCTCACTGACAAGTAGTTTTTGTTACAGAGTTTATGAGAAACAACAAAAGAAGTGAAAGCGATATTATTTAAAAACAGAACATGTAAATGTTTAATGTGTTCATCATTTTAAAGGCATCTTAGTCGATTACTTTCTTTCAAAACATTTATATTTTACACAGGCACTTTGCAAAAGATGATGGCTAGTCAGTGCTTTAAATAATTTCTACTAAAGGCTTTGGTGTTTACTACAAATATTTATAGGATTTGGTATTTACTAAAATGTAAATGGGACGCTTACAAATAAAGAAATAAGTCATCTATATTTAGACAGAAGTATTGATTCGTAAAAGCCTATAAGGGTGACTTCAATACAAAATGGAATGAGAAGGACAATAAATACAAACTACAGTAGACTTATACAGTCATCATTAGTGCGTGCGTATGTGTTTAATACGGTGATGTGATTTACTGATTATTATTTGGCCAACACGAGTTTCACCTCAATAACACCAATCATCAGAATCGCAATAAGCATCATAGTCATCATAATAGTTATCATCATTCCCATCATTCCCACCACCACCACCACCATCACCGTAAAACACGAAAGTGGAGGTATACCCTTCACGATTCCTATTTCCTCCTAAATCTTCCATTTGACGCCGCCAGTTTTCGCGATCATCTCGATTTTCTTCTTTTAACCTATTTATTTGTCGTTGGTACCTTGCATTATCTCTTCTAGCCTGTTTTTCAATTCTTCGCCTGTTTTGTTCTTGTGCTCTATAGAACTCCTCTTGCTTCATCCGTTCGCGTTCCCTCATAGCCTCCTCCTCTCGTTGACGTTCTTCATACCGACGAATAGATTCCTGTCTTTGTCTTTCATGTTCCAGTCGCATCTGTTCTTTCTGTCCTGCAACAGCGGAAAGTTCATTAAATAATAATAGAGAGTTTGAGATTTCAACCTTCGCCTTCCCCTTCAACGTTTTGCGAAGTTAACGTATAAAGTTGAAGTTCGATTAAAATTCCTTGAGATTTCAAACTTTAGGATGAACCTTACTTCTTTTAATCCGCCCATTCAATTTATCCGTAATTATGATCGTTTTTTTCGTGCATTTTGATATCAATAGTCCGAAAGGGCAGGACTTTTACAAGAGGTTTCTAAAATGAAAATTAAATTAAAACATTTCAATTAATATAATCATCGCATGGATATTAGTGCGATTACGGAAGTCGCACTGAGTTTCAAGACCGATTTTCTTTGTAAAATGTAAGAATCATAGTGTCGTGGGGGGGGGGGGGGGGGGGGGGCCCACAATGCCCCTTTACCAGGCTTTGGGTCCGTGCATGTAAAGAATGGAGTTATCCAATACCACTAACAGGACACTTCTCGCATCATGATATCATAGATCTGAAATTGTCTGATACTTCAGAAGAATATTCCGTCTTACTAGTACCATTTTATGTTTATAATTAAAATGCAATTGTCGTATTAAGTGTAAGACAGAAACGGATTGATTTTACCTGGAAGTGGAAATAATATGTTCCACCAAATGATAATCGCGCGTTATTATTCATTTTTCAAGTAAAATGACTGTCATGCCATGTGCCTCCATCCAGATTTCAGTCTTTGATGCAGAGTATGTGGACAGAGTAGATGCAAAAAAGACTTAAGTTTTGACTTTCGTGATATCACATCTCCGGACGTTTAAAACTTCCCTTCATACGACAAAAAGGCCCATCTGGTATAATCGATACCGCCTGGGGACACAAATATGCCGTAGAAGTTAAAGTTTGAATAAAATCTCAAAGTTTCTCAAAATCAGTTAATAACTTCATTAGCCATACAAAACTTATTATTCTCATACTTGTTGATAGTGTTTCGCATCAAATTTAGTCTAATTATACATATGGATAATCAAATAACTTAATAAGCAGAAATCCTGAAATTAAGCTTTTTATTTCACATAGTAATAAAGAGAAGTCTTAGGCCTACTTGATATTACACGGAAAACTTTAGTAGCAACGTCTGATATAAATAAAATACACTTATATCGGCGAAGTTTTACCCCAAATATATATTAGAGACGTTGAAGGGGAAGGCGAAGGTTGAAATCTCAAACTCTCTATTCACATTAACTGTACGTTCCGCGGTCGTTTCCCGGTTAGGGCTGATATCACGATATTTTTGTACGATATTTTTTTACGATGGCTGATTAATTAAAATCAAGCAGTATCATCCTAGACTGGAAAAACGGGATTGCGGGATATTTATCACACAGATAATAGCACTGAATGACGTTATTTTGAAAGGTTCATCATGACATCACAATGTTTACATAGATCGATTCTTGGAAAGGTTTACAATACACTTGTCAATGTATACTTATTCTTGATTTATGTCTAATTTAAGGCATGCACATTTTATTAATTACAAGCAAAAGTATTTGTGTTAATTATTATTCTTGGATCAGTCAATTATAATTCTTGGATCAGTGTAAACTTAGTGATTAAACTTTAAAGTATCTCTGACCTGAGTCTGGGACTGGAAGTGAAATTTTCAGCGCTTTGGACATGTAGTTGCCAGAGTGAAATGGTTTAATAATGTGGAAATAAAGCATGTGCTGGTTTATTCAAGAGGATGAATTTTGAGTTTTGCGTAGGTAAGAGTTTATTTCATTGTTGTTTTATACAAGAATATCAGAAGGTCAAAAACATTGTCGGAGCTGAATTCAATATGGCTGCCGTTTTGGTTCGTTCAGATGTTTGAGGGGCGGATGAAGTTTCAAATCCGTAAGATATGAATTAAAATCTATTAATGTTTCAGCAGAACGACTTCAGAAGTCATTTTTACGAAATAAGAGATTCCCAGCCAGCAAGACTATATCGGCCCGATATAGGTATACTGTCGGAATGTCGGCAAAATGTGCCGATGTAAGGCCGACGTCGGGCCGTTGTGAGTGAGTGAGTTAGGTTTTACGGCGAGTCGACACAAAATGATCATATATCGCCGAGATCGGACCATTGGACTGCCGCAAAATATTAAAATCAGTAGATCGGCATCAATCAGTGTAACTATTTCTTAAGTCGGATTGACATGGGGCCGATATTGGATTCCCTAATATAGCAATATTTTTCAAAATATTATTGATAAACGTGAAAAAGTAATCTAATTGTTTATGTGTGCTAATTTATTAAGCAAATATGATGTATGCCAGAATTAATCAAACTAGGTTCCAAACAAAATTTGTAGACGGTATTTATCAAAATTTTATATGTAATAAAGGGAGGTTATACTTAAGATGCATTTTTATTTTATGTAGAATGCCGCCGTAGAAATATTTATATTTACAAAATAATGAAAATTTAAATATGTTTAAAATTCTAATTGAACAATTTTAATAGTGTTTAGAATATACAGAAACGTACGTAACTGTATAAAACATGTAGTATATAGTTGTGAAAACTATTATATCAATAAAATCAAATAACCATCATACACATGATGCGAGACATATCTGTTTTCAAGTAAATTTCTCTGAGAATTTATAAAGTGTATATTTAAAGAAAACTTTGATGAAGCACTGCGTGTCACACTGTTTCGCGACAACGATATGATCTACCAATATCAGGCCGATATCATTTTGATGTTGGCCAAATATCGTTTGCTAATGTCGGACCGATGTCATTATGATGTTGGCCCGATATCGTCTGCCGACGTCGGGCCGACACCATTCCTATTTGCAGCCGATATTGAAGCCGATATCGGGCCGTTATAGACAACGACGTCGGTTTGATATCGGGCCGATATAGAATGCTGGCTGGGTTAGGACATATGTTGTTCTAGGCAGTTTGTATGTAAGTAGACCATTTGGTGATATCGTGTCAAAAGATACGGGAATTTAGATGTATTAGGTGCAACAGTAAATGCCTAATAAATCTATTAAGATTTATAAAACATCCCCATACCAATATCAGAGGAGCGGTGCAATTAGTGTCCCTTTTGTAAGGAAAGCAGATATGTATATTTTTGCCCGCATGGTTTGGTAAATAGAAACATAATGACTGAAATATGGCGACTTGGTCTTCAAGGGCAAACAACAACATTCGTATATAACATTTATACCTAAGATAATCGCATTTGCATCCTTTCAAGTACATTCAAGTTATGTGAAAGAAAACTTCAGATATTTTCACGAGCGCGTAGCGCGTGTGAAAATGTGAACATTTTCTCACTTTGAGGTGAGATATATTCCATATTCACGAAAAATAAACAAATTTTCTTTTTATTTTTATGCTTAAAGGCCTAGATTCACTATTATGTAAGTGCCCCCTCCCCCCAAATCCAATATACAACTCCCATCTTATCTGCTGCTTATCAGCGATTATGTTATAGTAACTGATTAGGGCAATTAGCACAGCAGGGACCCCAACTAGACCATGAAGATGTGTGCATTGGAGTTGAAAGAAATTAATTTTTGTTCAGTGAATGTGGAATGATAATAATAATAATTATTATTTTGATATTATATATTAGATGATAATAACTATTACTTTAATGTTATAATAATAATAATAATAATAATAATTATTATTATTATCATTATTATATTACATATAGGATAATAAAAGATACAGTAATAATATTGAAAATAATAATGATAATGAAACACAAGTATAATAGTGAAAACTTCTTCAGTTCTTCAGTTCTTTGTGCTGACAATCAATATTTTTCGAATTGGAAATTGATTTTCTTGTATCCATGTAATCAACATTATTTGAATATAAAATTATTGCGTTCCATCTATACTCAATTTTCATTTTCAGTATGTTGCCAAAAGGGACTTTTTTCATGCTCTGCTTTGTAACTTTAAAATTCACATTCTGTTTTTAATTTAGACAAATGTTATTTACAGTATACTGCAAGCTTTAGATGAGTGAAAGTCACATTTTTCTGAAATATCACAATTCTCCAGACAGAATTCGAAAAAATAAAAACTTGCATATTTCTTTAAGTAATTTTCTCATTATTTCATTTTTATGAAAATAAGTTCCTGATTATTTTACTATTGTATTTGATCAACAAATATTTTTCTTTACAAAAAAATGCCAAAAAAACCCCCCAAACTAGTATAACTTTAAAAGTTAACAATAATAATTATTATTCATTAATTTAAAATAAATTACATTGTTACGGGTTGATAATAAAATATGCAAAAAGGCTGAATGGTTTGATAACGACTGTCGTCAAGCTAAATGTGAATATTTTGATGCTCTTACATTATTTAATAGAATCAAAACAGATGAAAATAGGTTAAATATGCTTAGACTGAAATCGATTTATAAACGTTTAGTCAAAACGAAGAGAAAAAAGTTTGAATATGGTAAAGTGAAAGAATTAGAAAATTTACGTCATTCAAAACCAAGGGATGTTTGGAGACTGTTTCGCAAAAATAAAAAGAAATCAAATAGTTCCATCTCTGTAGATGATTTTTATAAATATTTTTCAGGCTTGCAAACTGATATACAAAATGTTGTTAATAATGAAGCTAAGCGCTTTTGTTCGGAAAATAATTTCGAAGACAATGCTTGTAGATTCGAGGAATTAGATAGTCCAATTACTGTATTAGAAATTGAATATGTTATTAAAAGGTTGAAAAGAAATAAAGCTCATGGTAATGATAATCTGATAAATGAATACTTCATAGAGTGTTTTGATATATTGTCATCTCATTTAGTTGATATATTCAATGCTGTATTGAATTCTGGACATTTTCCTGTGGAGTGGTCCAGGGGCATAATTGTGCCTGTATTTAAAAAGAACGATCCCTGCAATGTTCAGAATTACAGAGGCGTAACGCTTGTAAGTTGTTTATCAAAAATATTCACTGGAATTTTAAATAAGCGTGTTAGCGACTGGGTAGAAAATAATGATATTTTCAGCGATGCGCAGTTTGGATTTCGCAAGGGTCGTTCCACTGTTGATGCTGCGTTTGTGTTAAATGCTATTATACAGAAGATTTTAAACGAAAAATTTAAAACCGTTTGTATTGTTGTATGGTAGATATGAAAAGGGCGTTTGACTCTGTTTATTTAAATGGTCTTTGGCAAAAATTGTTTAAATTAGGCATTGATGGAAAATTACTAAGCATTGTTAGAGATATGTATTCACAAGTAAAGGTTTGTGTTAAAGGTCGTAGTTCCTATTCTGAGTATTTTGAATGTGTGTAGGATTAAAACAAGGGGAGGTAATGTCTCCTTTGCTGTTTTCATTATTTGTTGATGATCTTGAACTGTTTTTACAACAACAGCCCAACAGTGGCTTAAGCTTAGATGATATCACATTTATACTTATGTTGTTTGCAGATGACATGGTCATTTTAGGAGATACTGTGGTCGATTTGCAAAATAGTCTAGATCTTTTAAGTACATACTGTAACAAATGGGGACTTGAAGTAAATACTCTAAAGACAAAGATTATGGTTTTTAGAAAGCGGGGTCCAGTTAAAAATAATGAAAAGTGGCATTACAATAATCAGGAACTGGATATTGTTGATAATTTTAATTACATTGGGATAGTTTTTAATTATACAGGTACGTTTGTGTTAAATCAAGAAACCTTGGCTGGTAAAGGGCTCAAAGCTTTAAATGTGTTAATGAATAATATTAAAGGTTTAAGTTTAAAACCCAGTGTTATATGTCATTTATTTGATGCTTTTGTTGGTTCTACTCTTAATTATGGTTGTGAAATATGGGGGTTTGGAAAATCGAAAGAAATTGAAGGTATTCACCTTAAGTTCTGCAAATCTTTACTGAATGTCAAAACATCGTCTAGCAATATAGGTGTATATGGAGAACTAGGGCGTTACCCGTTATATATAAATAGATATGTACGAATAATAAAGTACTGGGGTAAAATTGTTTCATCTTCAAATATTTTATTAGTCAAATTGTATGAATGCTTTCTTGTTAGTAAAACTTATAGAAATAATTGGGCTTATCAGGTGAAATGTCTTTTAGACAATTTTGGTTTTTCCTATGTATGGAATAATCCAACGTTGGTAGACTTAGATAAGTTCCACCTAGCGTTTAAAGAACGTGTATTAGATACTTTTAAGCAGAATTGGTGCCAACGTATGAACGATTGTGGAACATTAGCTATGTACAAAAATTTTAAAACTAGTTTTCTATTTGAAAAATATTTAGATTTATTACCGTTTAAATATAGGAGTGCTTTAGCTAGGTTAAGACTATCCTCGCATAAGTTAGCAATTGAAACAGGTCGTTACTCTAGAAATAGAACAGATAGAAATCTGCGTTACTGCATATTTTGTCAGAACAGAGATATAGAAGACGAATACCATTTGATCATAGTGTGCCCATTGTATGAGAATATAAGAAAAACATATTGTAAAATCATATTATTACAGAAGGCCAAATGTAATGAAATTTATTGAACTTCTCAATAGTGATAAACAAGTTATTATTAAAAAATTGTCTAAATTCATTTATCATGCATTTATACTGAGAACATCTTTATTGTAAATAGTGGTAAACTTTTAGCTCTACATATCCAGATGATACTTCCATGTATTGTTTGTATAAGACTCATCCTCCATAACAATCTATGTTACATGTAAATTCAATTATTATCCCCCGACGAAAGTCGGGGGGATATAGTTTTGGCGTTGTCCGTCCGTCTTTCCGTCCGTCCGTCCGTCCGGAGCCATATCTAGGAAATGGTTTGGAATATTTATTTAAAACTTCATGTACACGTTCACCACTATGAGTTCTTGCGGCCCGTCAAGTTTCAGTCAGATTGCCCAAGTAACACCAGAGTTATGGCCCTTAGAAGTTTCTAGTGTTAACTATATAGGGTACTATAAATATGGCAATTTCGGCATCATAACTTTTGATATATTTGACCTAGAACTATGAAACTTAAACAGAATTTAGATCACCATAATGTGGTTGTGTACACACAATTTCATTCGGATGTATGTGTAAATTAAGAGTTATTGCCCTTTAATTTTATAAAAATCCACATATTTGTACATAACAAACTTACTATTTGGTAGAATTTCATTAAATTTCTTTCATTATTTTCCATGAACATTTATTGTAAACATGTGAAGTTGTGTACCCACACCTGGTCACCCCCTTACCTTGATCATACACCTCCCCCCTATCCCCCGACACCCCCCACCCCCCACCTCAAAAAAAAAAATCATTCCTTATTTTAGATTTTTTTCAAACAAACTTCATATACATGTTCAATTCAATTCAATTCAATTCAATTTATTTGGATTATCTGGCCTCCGGCCCAAATACAATATATACAACATGAAATAAACATAATGCATGAGGTTATGACATAAACAGCTAGACGACATAGTCAATGTTAAACCATGATGACGTATTAAAGTTAACAATACATATCAAAAGTCATATTTAACTGAACATTTCTAATTATTTGTCCCTCTCTTTAAAAGAGTAGTAAAGATACATGGCAACTTTTCTAATTAAAGGCCTAGATTTTGGCAGTGGGCCAAGGGATTTCTGTCCTCACCAGCACAGTTGGGGGCTAATGACCATCACAGTATGGTTCCAATAAACAAGGATCATTGTTTATTGGAGAGTCAGTCTACCTTTCAAGTGTATCAATTAGTGAGAAGGGGAAACAATGTAATTTATTTTAAATTAATGAATAATTAAAAACATTAAAGTTTTACTAGGATTTTTTTGGCATTCCTATGTAAAGAAATATATTGATGATCAAACACAATAATAAAATAATCAGAAACTTATTTTCACACTGATAAAATAATGAGAAACTTACTTAAAGAAATATGCAAGTTTTTATTTTTTCAAATTCTGTCTAAAGATAACATTTGTCTAAAATTGAAAACAGTATGTACATTTCAAAGTTACAAAGAAAAGCAACATACTAAAAATGAAAATTGAGTGTAGATGGAACACAATAATTTTATATTAATTTATTTGTCAGCACAAAGAACTCATGAAGTTTTCACTATACTTGTGTTTTATTATCAGTATTATTTTCAAATTTATTACTGTATCTTTTATCATCCTATATGTAATATAATAATAATGATGATTATTATTATTATTATAACATTAAGGTAATAGTTATTATCATCTATATAATATCAAAATAATAATTATTATTATTATCATTCCACATTCACTGAAGAAAAATTAATTTCTTTCAACTCCACTGCACACATCTTCATGGTCTAGATGGGGTCCCTGCTGTGCTAATTGCCCTCTGATCAGTTACTGTTACATAATCGCTGATAAGCAGCAGATAAGGTGGGAGTTGTATATTTTCAGGGGGGAGGGGGGGGGACACTTATATAGTAGTGAATCTAGGCCTTTAAATTCACATTTTCGTCTGACATCAAAGCAAAAAACTTTTCTAGGGTTGGATATTGACAATAATACATAGGTAGATATCTTGTACGAATATCAGCATATAAAGGGCATGATAACATGAAATGATATTCATCTTCCAGTACAGTTTCACAGTACAGACATACTCGATATTCTTTAGATATGTTATAATGTCTACCTTTTCCTATTAATGCGAAGAGCTACGGAATCTTGCCATACAATTTCTAAATTTCTCAACATCTATTGCAATAATATATTTTTCAACTCCAAAACAATATTTATAGTTACAATAGTATTGTAGTTTAATATTGTCTCTACACCTTGACTGCCAGTTTTGTATGAACTGGTCTTTTAAAGTTTGAACATACTGAATTAAAAATAACCTTGGATTTGCAACATTTTGTGTTTCCCATACATATCCAAACCCATTGCTGTATAAGTTACGCTTAACATCAGTAACCTAATTTTCATACCCTATATTGTCATAATACATAAGCATTTCATAACACAATCTTGTATATCTATCTTTGGGAAGATTAAGTAATCTTAACCAATATTTAATACATCGTTTTGAAGCATATATGTGCATAGGATATCTCCCTGTATCCCCAAGTACAGCATCATTACATGCAGAGTTGTATACATTCAAAAATCGTTTGCAAGCATACACCTGTACTGTTTCTACGCATTGTGGGTGTTTTAAACCCCAAAGTTCAGAACCATATAACATAATAGATGCAATCAAACACTTTAAAAAACGTTTTATATGGCAGACAAGATAAATGTTGAAGAGAACTAAAAATGTACATAAGTACCTTCTTCGCTTTCACAGACATGGCCTCTGCCATTTTATACATTGATAATCGGTTTGTAAAGAATATACCGACATAAGTAAAACCATTGACAATTTCAAGCTGTTTGCCATTATATAACCATTTTTCTCTTCTCGCCAACCTTCCACCTCGTTTAAATACAAGTACTTTTGATTTCGTGATGTTTACAATTAATTTACTCCTTAAACAAAACTGATATAAAACATTTAATTGTTTTTGTAAGCCAACAACAGTATCAGAAATCAAAGCAATATCATCAGCAAACATAAGCAAAAAAAAATTTCAGCAATATCTGGAAATAAGTGAATCCCTCTGATGTTATCTTCACATAACATTGAATAAAGTTCATTTATGAACATTGCAATTAAACGGGGCTTAGGCTACAGCCCTGACGTAAACCAACCGGACATGTAAATATGTCTGACACACCCTCGTTGGTTCTTACACATGCTTTGACTGATGAATAAATGCCTTGTATTGACTTATATAAGTGACCCTTTACACAATTTCGTTTTAATATATCATACAAAATCGACCGATCAACTGAATCAAAAGCTTTTTGAAAGTCTATGAAAGCTACATATACAGGTTTCCCTTTCATACATAAGTATTTATTAACAATGGAATATAAAATAAAAGCATTATCAACTGTAGTATAGCCCGCTCTAAAACCTGCTTGGGATTCCGAGAGTTTGTTATAAGCCTCAACATAAAAGGTAAGTCTTTGAGTAATTATTGATATATACACTTTACTAAAACATCTAGTAATGCTATACCCCTGTAATTATCAGGGTTGCTATAACTGCCCTTTTTGTGTAGTGGTATAATGACTGATTTAATGCATGAACATCTGGACTTAAATGTTATGGTTAAAGCTGTAGCACAAAGTGCAAGCCGTGCTCTTGGACTTTCATAGCCAAATGTAAAGTGATGGGTGGGGTTCCATATGACGTATTCACAAAGCTCTACGATACTGTAGTGTGGCCAGTTATTAGTTATGGTTCGGCCATTTGGGGGTACAGGTCATTTTCTTGTATTGATGCTGTTCACAATAGAGCCATGCGGTTCTATTTGGGAGTAGGGAGGTATTCTCCTAATTTGGCTCTTTCGGGGGAGATGGCCTGGACTCCTACAATGGTCCGTCAATGGAAAACTGTCGCGGGCTTTGTGTGTCGTCTGTGTAACACCGATATGACAAGAGTTAATAAACGGATTGCAGTCTGGGCTAGTTCTAAAGTTCGGTGCAAAAATTGGTTTTACTGTGTGAAACAGAAATTCCAAGAGTGTAATATTGTTACGATCCAGGGGGTAGAGGTCTCCGAATACTGGCTATGAACAAACAGGCTATCTGTCAAACGATCTTTGTAAATTATGCCGGTTTACTTTTCATAGGGGTAGTACGGTAGCTTGAGTAAATTTGAGTTACAGTCCGCACGGTAGTGGGCTGAATATAGTTTAGAGTAAATACGGTAGTCAGTTGAATCTAATTTGGACATATACGGTAGTTGGCTGAATCCAGTTTAGTTAAATACGGTAGCTGGCTTGATCTAAGTAAGAGTAAGTACGGTAGTAGACTCAATCTAACTTGGGCAAATACGGTAGTTGGCTGAGTCTAGTTCAGTTAAATACGGTAGCTGGCTTGATCTAAGTAAGAGTAAGTACGGTAGTTGGTACTGGTAAACACAGTAGTACTAAGGTTTATTAATTTTGCCGACCTGTTAAGTTATTTCTTCTAGGCACAGGAAACAACAGAGGACAATGTTGGCTTTCCATAACCTTGGTTAATATCTGCATAAATATTCAACAACACTGATGTAATAGTTTAATTAACTTTTATTTTATAGATTAGGTAAATCTATAGAGAACAATAACTGGATTCTGTTAACTTCAGATTAGTCTATTAATTCATAAAATACGACTTTCTATGAATTGTATAACGTTGATAAGAATACATTGACTAGACCTAATAAATATAATGAGCGTATTTCAAGATCTCCGTGTAGTTGCATAACAGCATTTCACAAAACGCGTAGTTTCTATAACAGTATAATAACCGTTGTGACAATAATACCAGAGTTTACTGTACACAAATAACAATTCGAAGCACTGTTTCTTTAAAAATATATCAAAATGTTGTAAAAGTCTGTAGAAATAAGTTAAAATAACAATGATCCCAGGTCTAAGCAATTTACTTCAACGGCTCTTTACTTCGTGAATTTATTTTGCTTACATCTGAATTATTCGTGATAAAACAGGGAATAACAACGTAGGATGTATGCTCAAGAGGTTCGAAAGCTAGACTCCTGGTGACCAAAAATTGGGCAGCTTATATACTAAGCAGTGGTAGACTGACCCAAAGTGGGTAGCTGCTACCCGGACTAGGTAGTGCTGACCGAAGATTGGTAGAATGTCCGCTACCCAAAACGACTTTGACCCAGAATTGGTAGAGAAAACTGTATTAATTCTGACAAGAAAATGGCCGCTAAAATCTAATGAAAAATGCAACTGACTAAGTTTAACATTGAATATTGTAGTAACTACGGTAACAACCTTTATCAAACTACTGTATAGGTAAAATAGAGAGGTTGTATTCTCGAAATATCGATGACTAAGCGATTTACTCGGCCGTAACTATCCCACAATGCAAGAGATAAAATGGCGTATACAGTAGGATTTGTAAAAATCAATAACATGTTTTTACGTTTTAAAAATGATTTAAACGTGGATTTAAACACTGACACCTGGCTAAAATACAGGTTCAATACCCTAGTTTACGAAGGAATCGACATATTTAACAGACTTTATGGAATAACAATGAAATAAGCGTAAACACTTGGAAAGATTAGGATATCCCGGAATCATGTGGCTTCGACCTAATGTCAGGAAGGAAAATCTGGAATATTTCAACAGATACACTATGAAAAAGACAGGAAAGATAAAGGCAATCACTGTTTGTTTAATGTGTAGACTGCCCGATAAATATTTCTGGTCAGAATACATATTTTATGTATGGTGAATTGCCACATGCTTCGCACGAGTATGGAGATCTTGAATACCTAAAACACTATGAAAAATAAAGGTAAATGTTCACTTTGTTCAAGTTTTGACTAGTGTTCAAGTGTAAAGTAGTGTTTCAGCATAATAAATTAGTGTTCAAGTATTATTTTATAACCGTCTGAACAACCGGTTCATAATGATAACAACAGGTCATGTAAAAAGTTGATCAAAATCCGGGGCACTTCAATATTACTTTCAATATAATGGGTTATGTGTGTAAGTCAAACGTTGTTGGTAACATTGAGAAATGTATTATGGAAAAATATGTTCAAGATTGGTTTAATGGTATTAATAGAATAACTAGTAATAGTGGTAAAGGCAACAATAAATTAAGGACATACTGTACATTTAAATCTGAATTTATTGTTGAAGATTATTGTAAAATTATTCTGCCAAGAAAACATATGTCTGCCTTATGTAAATGTCGATGTGGTGTAGCACCAATACGTATAGAGAGTGGTAGATATGAAAATTTACAAGTTGAAAATAGAATTTGCCCGTTCTGTCCAAATATTGTGGAATATGAAAAACATGTTATTTTGAAATGTTCCTTGTATAATGATTTAAGGGAGTCTCTTTTCAGTTATGTAGTTAAAAACAATGAAAATTTCAAGAATTTGCCAGAACAAGAACAACTGAAATATCTATTTACAAACCCATTGTTAGTAAGATCTGTTGCCAAAACCTGTTGTAAAATTCTATACCGTCGTAAATAAATAATTTTACATAGAATTTCAGTCTTTTTTTCCACTAAATTTGATTAGTTTAAATCTCTTTCTGAATGCTATGAGGGTAAATTGTTATTTAGGAAGTTGGTATTAACCATGTTGCTCTAGATCTGATCTGAAGTATTATCCACTATCTTAAATACTTTGTTTAGTATTCTTTTTACTTTAACTTTCTTATTACAACCTTTTAGACATGAACCAGTGAACCAGGCAGGATTAGTGCCAACTTCACAAATCTATCTTTTGTCTATAAGTATGGTTTTTAGTACCAACTATGTCAATTAGTATGGTTTTTAGTACCAACTGTTATAATAAATACGTATCATTGGTAGAGTACGGTTTATATAAATGGTGTTTTAATATTTTATGGAATGTGACTGTCACGTATTCATTAAATATGGATTTGACTTCCACACTTAGTGTATTAGTACACTCTGAGGTAACTTTATCTCATCAGATTCACACACACACACACACACACACACACACGCGCGCGCGCACACACACACACACACACACACTTGTCTGTATACTTTTTAAGTAATGGATATACACTCACCAACACACGCAAGCACGCATAAACAATCACACACAAAAAAAAAGACACACACACACACACACACACACACGCACACACACACACTTGTCTGTATACTTTTTAAGTAATGGATATACACTCACCAACACACGCAAGCACGCACAAACAATCACACACAAAAAAGCACACACAAGCACACATGCATTTACACACACGAGCACACTCATGCTTATACATATAAATATATTGTGTGTACTGTTTTAAGTCATCTGGTGGATTTTAATGTTTGTAGTATTGTTTTTTACCGTTTTATATGTCTCTTATAATCTAAAATTGAATGGCCATTTACATATGTTTTAATGTTGTGTTGTATATTTGTATATACTTATAGTTTGTAAATGGAAGAGACTGAAATAAAATAAATAAAATAAAATAAAATATAAATGGTAACAATACATGTACGCCATACACTAACTGATGGGGTACAAGACTACCTCCAGACGCTTTATTTATATTTAACGCTTTTACACTATGTAATATCTCTTCATTAGTAATCTCAGAGTTAAAAATTAACTGTTCTATATCATCAAAATTTGTATCTATATCAAAAGTAACACATACATTGTCACATACATGGTTATTTTCTACAGTATTCGAAAATAAATTACTAAAGTGATCATACCATTTGTCCAATGATATAATAATCTCTGATTTAGGTTTATTTAATACCCCTTTGATTTCATTCCAGAATTTTCTGGAGTTATTAACAGAGGACTCGACTTTATTTAAGTATTTTCTGTTAAACAACAGTCGTTTATGTCTACACAAATTTTTATATCTACATTTACTATGTACATAAGCATTCAAATTCTCATCACACCTGTGTTTCCTGAATCTTTTCAAAAGCTTTCTAGTAGTACGTTTTGCCTGCTTACATTCTATATCAAACCACTCATTGCATTTAACTGGTTTGCCTTTTCTTCTAACCTTTTGAAAACTAGTACTACTGTTGCAAATCACAGTTTCAAATTCCTGAATTACTGAATTTATATGTGTTTCATCATCTGACAACATAATTTCTAGATTTGTAAAATACCCATTTAGGATGTTTTCAGATAAACAATTTAAGTACTCCTCACAATTATCCTGGTTTAGGTCATGTCAGTACGTTTACAATTATTAACAGGTATATCACCTTGCTCTATCTTCAAACCCAACGATAAAGGAACATGACTACTTTCAGTGCAAGAATTGATCTCAAACAATGTAATTATATCAAACAAATGTTTCGTCACAATATAGTAATCTATGACACTACATCCGTTATTGTTAGTAAAAGTGAAGCCATCACCTCCATCATATCTACCAAAGCGGCCATTCACAATATAACATGAGAACACTTTACAAAACTCTAACAACTCGTGTCCAAATTTATTAGTTCTGGTGTCACATGATACCCTTTCAATGCCAATATCACTGTCAATTATATCGCTAAACTCTTCTAACTCCGGTATATTGTCCGGACATACTGTGTAGTCAGGAAGACTAGCAGTTCTGGCATTAAAATTACCGCATAAAAGTAAAGCAGTGTCTAAAAAATTATTACTTATAATATGGTATTCTAGTTGTTGCAACGCAGACATGACAACATTATTATAAACTGGCGAATTTTCTGGTGGTATATATAACGATACATAAAGTATATCTCGATCTAAAGACAGTAACTTGCTATCTATTATTAACATCACTCAAAAACTGAAATTGTCACAAACACGTTTAAAATAACTAGCAGCGTTGTTTTTTACCAAAACTGTTACACCGCCCATAGCTCTACCTCCTACAAAAGACGTTTTGGCATTGCAAGAAAAAATTGTATATTCATTGAAATATTTGTTACAATAGTCAGAGTCACAATCCCAAGTTTCTTGTATACTGATTACATCATATTTTTTAATAAATTCAATTATATCAGTAGAAAACAATTTCGATTTGAAACCTTCAATATTCCAAGACAAAAAATGTATGTCCGTCTGTGCAGGGCTTCGGCCTTCATCCTATCTGGAATTTACGTTGACTCGATCTGGCCTATCATCATCCGAGGTCACAATATCCATATCAGGGGCAGGATTTAAATCCGGACTCCTATCCCGGTGTCTAACGGCTCGTTTTAATGTTCTGAATTGTCCATCAAAGTCGCCAGTCAACGGTGCTGCCTTTGGTCTAAAGGCTACAAGTTTACCGTTTTTAAAGTAGCCAGTTAGTCCTTCCTTCTTGAGCTCCTTTAGCTTTTGTCGCTGTAGGAATGATAAATCATTCGATACCCGGATTCCTCTATCTCTTAAAGTTTCTCTGTACTTGAATAACTCCAATTTATGATCACTATTCTTGAATTTTACAATCACCATTCTTGGTTCATCATCTTTCAATTCACCGACCCTTTTAGCACTATCAATCGAATATATGTTAAGCTCATCCGGTTTTCCAACTACATTTAAAACATTTTCAGACACCACATGCTCCAAAGATACTAATTCTGACTCCGTTTCTTTTAGACCGAAAATTCGTAGCGACAGTTTCAACCTATAGACTATAATATTTAACTGTATTTCAATATTTGTCAAGCGTTCTTCCTTCGTTTCATCTGCAAGAGACAGTGTCTCTACATCACTATTCAGTACTTCCTTTCCGTATTCAAGTATATCAACTTTCGCTTTAACCGATCTGATTTCATCCTTCAGACTTCCGATCTCTTTTTGTAAACAAACAACCTGCTCTTTCACTCCTTTAACTTCCTCTTTAGTGTCAGCTATATCATACAGAATCAACCTCGTGTTAAGGTCAATGGTGTCATCAGGGTTAATACTCATACCCGGACTCTGTATGGGTCCAGGGTTGGTCTCCACATCGGACGATAATATCAACAAACGTCTGCAATAATAACTATACTGTCCTCCGAACGAAACACAAGATGACATATATCCTTGCATCGTCCCATGTATTGACAAAGATGTCCATGTGCATATATCTGTGTGCGACTCTGAAAGGTTCTCCATTAATCATTCATGTGAAATCATAACTCCAGATAGCGCTAGTATTATGAACAAAGAGTATGTACAACATATGAAAGTTCTCAGGTGAATGTCAGATCCTTTCGTGAATTTATTATATTTCCCGTATTTATAGCGTCTTTTATTCACTTTAGTTGACAACGCAAACGCACCACTGTGAGGTTATGGGGCCCATCAAGTTTCAGACAGATTGCCTAAGTAACACCAGAATTATGGCCCTTAGAAGTTTCTAGTGTTAACTATATAGGGTACTATAGATCTATAGATATGGCAATTTCTGCATCATAACTTTTGATATATTTGACCTAGAACTATGAAACTTTAACAGAATTTAGAGCACTATAATGTGGTTGTGCACAGACAATTTTGTACGGATTTCTTTTGTAACTTCAGAGTTATTGCCCTTTAATTGTCTAAAAATCCACATAATTGTACATAACAAACTTACCATTTGGCAGAATTTCATTAAATTTCTTTCATTCTTTTCTGTGAACATTTATTATAAACATGTGAAGTTGCGCACCCACACCTGGTCACCCACTTGCCTTGGTCACACCCCCTCCCCCTCCCAACCCCCTCCTCCCCCCCAAAAAACATTATTTTTCATTTCTTATTTTAGATTTTTTTCAAACCTTCCAAGTTGTACCATTCCCCCACCTCACTTCTCCATCAAGTCATGCCCACCACTGATCATGCATCCTCTGCCCCCCCACCCCACAACTTCACCCTTTTACCCTTTTTTTTAATTTTTAATTTTCAATCAATATTTATAATCAACATGTGAAATTTTGTTTCCTCTCCCGTTCCCCTGCACCCCACACCCTAAAAAAAATATATGCACATATCTATATATATTCCATTCCTTTTTTTTTTAAATGTTCAAACCTTCAACATGTTAAGTTGTGACAGCACAAACCTTGCCCTCAGCCATGTTCAAGATATCTTACCTGTGTTCTCTTAAGGACATCTGTTCTTTTAAGTTCAAATGTACATGTTAAACAGCAACACCTGGTGCCAAACCACTCAAAGACAATATTTCGTTCCAGTTAAACTTCAAGCTCACATTTCAATTAACTGCATTTATTTTTAAAAGCTAAGCTTATTACAGTAAGCATATCCCATTCAAAATAAATTGTTTAGTCAGGATCAAAGTATCATACAATTTAATACTCTTTAATTAAACATTTGTTTTCTGTTAAATTGATTTTGACTAATGAAATTATTTGCTTCTTATTAACATCCTTAACTTTTTGCCGGATATATCTTTTTGCCATTCCTCACCACAAACCCTTTCGGCGGGGGATACCAATTCATCGAATTTGCTTGTTTCATTCAAAAATGCTTACGCTTTTTGTTATTTGTATAAAATCACATGACAATATTTTGATGTATGTGTATATATTGTATTTATGACAAAAAACTGTACAGTTAACGTCAATAAAATATTCTGTCTGTCTGTCTGTCTGTCTGTTTGTTTCCCCTTCTCACTAATAGATACACTTGTAAGGTAGACTGACTCTCCAACAAACAATGACCCTTGTTTATTGGAACCATACTGTGATCGTCATTAGCCCCCAACTGTGCTGGTGAAGACAGAAATCCCTTGGCCCACTGCCAAAATCTAGGCCTTTAATTACGTTAAGATGTGCGTTTTGCAACAATTTTTAATCTAAGCGCGGGAAACAGACGCGCGTAAACGGACATGACGTCAGACGTTTTGTGACGTTAGAAAGACGCACACAACATAAAGTTCCATTTTATTTTATTTTTTGTTGCATAACGTTATGAAATTCTTATTAAGTAAAATAATTTGAATCGAGAAATATACTATAAAGAACAAAATGTGACTACAATTTTCATCCTGTTTTACACAAATAATTTAAAATTCATACACACTGTATGAGGGGGCGGAGCTATATCTCTCACAGTTTGAAAATATATATTTAATATTTTCACAATGTGAGTGATGAGATATTAAAATATTTAAATGATAGAATACAGTATTTCATTAGTTAGCATAAAATAAAAATCCTTTATATATACTTGTGTCAGTTGAAAACGTTATATCGTTGATGACTATTGTTCCTTTTGTTCAAAAAATTATTACAACAAATTTCATCGCATCAATACCACTTTGAGGTTGACTGAAATAATCTAATGAAAACTCTCAGTTGCTAACCTTGAAGTACATGATCAAGAGTTAAGGAAATACAATTGTTCTTATAACATTTCAAAATAATAAAATGGATGCCTTACTGTCTTCCTTTTCCTTAGTTAGTCTACGGTCTTCCGTCATTATCCTTGATTCTATTTCTGTCTTTTCATCTAGGAAACGTTGCAGAGCCCGCTCCCTCTAAAATGAAATAATCAAGCCATCTTTTTAAGAATGTAAGACTTCTTTTTAGCATGTAAACAGCAAGCAGTGTACTACTTATCACAAGCTTTATTCCGTGTATTCCGGGAAATAGTAGCTGTGAATTAGTTTTAAAAAGTTATTTTAGTAATACAACAATCAGATTTTTTATTTTACTTTGTTCCAGTAATAGCCTTCAAATGTCGTCTGGCATCTGTCATTTGCTCAAAAATTACTATACTGATTACATAAGATATTGTCAATTTGATTTTTACGCAATATTTAATCTATTGTCCACACTTTACTATACTTATCCTATATTTTATTGTGAAAATGACCTTAACTCAACCTTTATCCTTATGGTCCCATTTGATCTTTACTCAACATTCACTCTCCTGATCCCATAGGTAGCTGTGGGTTTAACCTTTACTCATCATTTACACATCCAATTCAATAAGTTACTTTGCATCTGACTATTGCTCAAAGTTCACTGATCGTATGGGTTGTTTTGCAGCTGATCTTTTCTCGATCTTTTCTCAACCTTTACTCTAATGTTCCCATACGTTACTTTACATTTGACCTTTACTCGACCATTACTGATTTTATAAGTTAACCTTTATTCTACGGATTCCACAAGTTGCTGTGAACATGATCTTTACTCAGCTGATACGCTACCGACCCCATTAGCTGATACGCAGCTGAACTTAACTCAACCTTTACTCCATTGATCCCATAAGTAGCTACGCATCTGTCCCTTACTAAACATTTACTTTACTGATTCCATAAGTTGCTATGCATATGACCTTTGCCACACCCTTACTCTCCCCGAAGATACTGTGCACCTGACCTTTAGGCCTAAAAATATATGGTAGATAGGTCGAATTGTTTTGGATTTTTTTTATTAAGTGAGACTTTCGAAAATTATTTTTGTGTCAAAAAATAAATACAAATAAGGGGGTTATACCTTTAGAGCATCAGTAAGTTGATTTTGTCAAAAAGTGGAAAAGAATATTCTCCAATGCCATAAAACATTTAGGGTCGGGCCAAAAATTTAGGGTAGGTCAGGATACCGGAAACAATCATTTTTTTCTACGCCTTACAAAGCGTTTACTTAACTGATCCCATAACAAAACTTGCCATGCAGCTGACATATACATAACATTTACTCTATTGATACCATCAGATAGTGGGCATCTGACCTTTACTCAGCCTTTTTAAACGTGGCTTTCCCTGTTAGATACTCATCCTTGTTTTTATACTTGGATATTCATCACTGTTTTTTTTACTGTAATGATTTTGTAAGTTACTGTGAATCTGACCTTTACTCACTCTCCACAAGTTAGCAGGCACCTGATTACTCAACGTTACCGTGAATCTGAGCTTAACTCAATCTTTGATTCACTGACCCTATCCCCCTTTACACCACTGATCCCAAAAGCAGATGTACATCAAACCAGATGTACATCTAACATTTACTAAACATTTACGGATCCCATAAATTACTGTAAATCTAACTTTTACTTGACCTTTATTCCGCTGATTTCACAAGTTGCTGTGAATCTGACATTTACTAATTTTTTATTTACTGAACCCCTGGTAATCTGTGAATCTGACCTTTGCTTAATATGTACTATACTTAGCGCAGTTTACAGTACTGACTTGATATTTTATAGTAAATCTGACATTTACTCAACTTTTACTTTGATCTCGTCAGTTGTGGTTCAACGGACCTTTGCCAAACCTGTACATTACTGATCCCATAAGTTACCATTAATTTGATCGTTACAAACATATTACTGTCCTTTTTCCAGTTACTGTTAATTTGACCTTTACTCAAAATTTACTATACTTATGTCATAGGTTACTGTGCATTTATTCACTGAATATGGCAAATTATATTTCAATATACACGCTAAACCTGTTTATTTGTAATTTCCCTATTAGATTATCAGAAAGCATAATCTTTGGCAAAAATATTTACCAGTTTTTGGTCAGCTTCACTACAATGAAACCGATAATATGCTTTGAATGACTTAATTGCTGATCTGTAGTTTTCATGTCCACCTATTCGGTTATATTTGTGTTCAAATCCGACCACGGTGCTAAACAATTGAAACAGCTTGCCAGTGCAATGTGCATCAACAAGTTCAAAGTTGTTTTGCCATATTTCGTCTTTTATCTTTGCCATCTGTTCCTACAAAGGAGGAAAACTTTAAACTTTTAATTCTCTTTCCCTAATTTAAAGAAGAGATATTATTATAGCTATTTGTTACAATTATTTCAGATATGTACAACTGGAGTTAAAACCTTTAACACATACTTTTAGGTTTGATCAATGAAACATCCTGGCATAAATTATATTTTATTATTTGTTACTCATACACCCGTACAAATCAAAAGACATTAAAGTAAAGTTTCATAATAGAAAAAGTAAACATGTTGTGTCCTATATTATAATACCAAGAGATATTCATTAGATATCTTTCAATTACACACGTTGTCACATGCTTCGCAATCAATCAAATAACTTGTTCTCACAGAGGTATAAGATAAGGTTAGGTTCTGTTTAAATTTCATTGTATGGGTGTATTTTCCACATTCTGGTAGCAAAAAATGAGAGGAGGTTGTATTTAGTGAAATGAAACTCAAATTTAGAATAAATAGCAATACAAGGTCACAGTAGTGTAATTTTGATGTGATTTTGCATAAAGTAAAATGACAGAAAGGTTCATAATCCCTACTGTAACTGTTCCCTTAATTTTATGTCAGTTTTAGTACAATTTTTCTTAATTTAGGGATGGATTTGTCTTAAAATGACTCGAGGTATGGTTAGTAGGTCTCTAACATTAGCAAATTATATATAGAATATATAGAATATACAGGGAATGATATTTAGGACCGTTGAACCAGGATAATTCAATATTGGAACGTACATAAATTCAAATGTAAACTTCTATACTAGTGATTTTGTCAAATTCTATCTGACCAGGGCTTTGAAATTTTATTCATTCAATAAAAACATGTCATTCATAAGCCAAAAAGTCTTATAAGCATGATGAATAAAGTCTGTGAAGTTTTGATAGATTACGTTTCTTTTGTTGATATTGTCTTCCACACAAATAAACATTTAGTTTGTGTTTTCGGGGTTATCGTCGCAAATTATTTAACTGCAAGCAATGCTGGGCAAATAAGTAGCCTAGCCTGATAATTCTGCAACCTTGTTTAGATGATTTTCATACCAATCAAGCTTGTTAATTGAATACCAGGTTGGATGAAATGACCAAATTTGCAAGGACCTAGATTTTTAATGATACAGAAATATTGAATAAATTGCACATCAACAAATTCTGGTCATTCTTCTATTTTCAATCGGGCACCTGCTGCCGTTTTAAAGTACAAGTATAATCATATGAAGGTCATACCCTAGCTTTCTTCTTAAAGATTTTGTTGTCATCGCATCGCAGATGTTGTTTCAAATCAGTCAATAGACGCTCAGCTTTACTGTTGCATAATTCTTCAAATTTTATAAAACTTAAGACAGGAAGTTTAATGTCATTAAGTTCACGTCTGAACTTTTCGTCGAAGTTGATAACTTGCTTTTCATTTGCTTGTTCACATGCCTTTTGTAGGGCGTCCTGCACCTCTGGAACCATTCCAGAATTTACAGACTCGATATGACACCTCGTTACTGAAGTTAGCACTGTCAATTACAATTTAGATATATCAATAAATCCTGTGAATGTAAAGTAATCGAAACTAATTATCAAGTTTAAATAATGAATTCAAACCTGTATGTAAAGACCATGCGTTGGAAAGCTAAAAGTGTTTTTGTGCTCAAATGATTTATATTCACCGATCAAAACAAACTGAACAAGAATGTGTCTGTAGGACACAGGGTGTGCCCCCACTGGTACATTTGTCACAAATGAGGGGCAATAATTCAAATGTTTGCAGTCTTAATGGGGTATAGCCTCAACAAACATTTTATGAAAAAGATTCATTATTCTAGGCCATATACTTTTTGAGCTATGAGCATCACAAACAAAAAATCCACTATTTTGGCTATTTCAAGGGCCATAACTCTGTAAGATTCTCAAGAAGAATGCCAAGTGTGCAAGGTCACATCATGATAAAGACTCGAGCAAGGTTTCAGGAATTTACATCATATACTTTTTGAGCTAGGCACATAATTAGGTGAAAATGTGCATTATTTTACTATTTCAGGGGCCATAACTTTAAAAATAGGGGCGGAGCCTGCCAAAAATACTTTTTGAGCTAGGCGTGTCACGAACTTCGGAGGGACGGACGGACGCACGGATGCATGGACAAGATCAAAACTATATGCCCCAACCACTCAGGGGGAGGGAGGGGGGTAGGATATGGGGCACAAAAATGCTTAATTTGGAAATGAGACTAGTTAAACTGGAATTTCACAACGGTACAATAAGAAGTATGTAGCCATTTATACCGCAATTTGGCATTTCATGTAACATATAATAAAAATCTATTAAAGATCTTTTAGAAGTATAAAACTTATCCAAGCAACACAGCAGACTCGGTGACTTCATGAGAGGTTAAGAAATTTGCAAGCAAATCCTTCTTGTCCCCTAGCAAGGGCTTAAGCAGAATTCTATTACAGTAAAAGTGAATGTTCTGCATAATTCCAAGAGGATCAGAAAATATAACAAAACTTACTGAAGCCGTCAAGTGTTGTAACGCCATATACAGATTTTGGTCTTCTTTCGTATAGATACTTTTCATATTTACGAACATCTTCCATGAAATCAGGACTAAATGACGTCTTTGTAAGCTTATCTAGACGTTTGAGGTCCGTTCTTTCAGCTGGACGGTCAAAAGTAAAGCACATTCTTCGTGGAAAACTCTTTCTTATACATGATCTAGACATGTTGTATTTTTGCACTTTTTCGCTGTTACCTTCTAGGGATTTCAGACTGTCCTCTAAATATTCTTCCTCTGTCTTTCCATTTAATTCTAAACTGAAATCTCTAATACATAGTATCAGATCAGGGGAGAATTCATTCTGTTGCTGACCAATGCTGCTCGATATAAATCTCTTCATTGTTAAGGCGAAGAAATCATATAAATGGATCTCTAAATTCTTAATGAGCTATTTTGCCACATCGATTTAGCATCAGAGAGTAACATATCAAGAAAAGATACCGAACGTATATTTCATTATCATTATACAGACTGGAACCAAGCATACCAATCATTGAGGCATGCACTTCAGGAAAAAATAATTTTAGATAAAGGTTTATTGTCTTTTCGGCAATTTTAAGGGATGATTATGCAATTGAACAAAATAGGATGAAAGATGGGAATTTGACAATTCTTTAAAAATAGGAAAAATGTTTCACATAATTAACGCTGAATGTAAAAGTATTACTCAAATCCATTAAATTGAGACAAGAAGTTAAATTTACAAAATTACGTACAAGCCTGTCATATAAAGGATACGCCAGTCTCTCTGCGGCGTCTTCGTCAAAGACGTTTAGAATATTGTAACATAGAACGTTGCACAGCAAGACCGTCAGAGTAAGAATCTTGTTGTCATGGTTCACATCACCCTGAAAGAATAGTGATCACATACCAGGTAAAGAGGTAATATAATTTACTGCAAGTTTATCTTAAAATCCAAAAACAAGCTTGTTTAAACATCTTTTCTTGCAAATAATGTATACCAGACATTTTGCCGAATTGTTTTGACTCAATTTACATAATTTATATTACCATGGACTTTGGGTGTATTAAATCTGATTATTTCGTCAATTTCATGACTTTTTACACACCGAAAGCATTGTAATTTAAAAGTCTAAATAGGAGTATAAATAAGGGTGCCGCATAAAAAAGGTTGAAACATCATAGGCCGCAAAACACGACAAAAACAACAAGAGGGTCGTGATGGCTCTAGATCGCTCTGGAGATGGTTATGCAAGAAAATGCCTGTGACATTATCTTAAATAGTATCGGTGTTTCCGGACATGATTATTTCAAAAGTTTCTACTAAACAAATAATATGTTATGTATGTGTTGGGATGGGGTGGGGGGGGGGGGGGTGAAAGTTGGCTAAGAGGTTTGGAGAAGGCTGACATAGGATACTAAGAGACAATATGAAACACGAATATTTTAATGTTTTCACAATAAACATATAGGGGAAATTGACCAGATTTCCTGGTAGCCATGTTTTTTGAAGAAACTGAAATAATTGTACAATCTTAATAAAGGTTGACACAAGAGACATTTGTGTAAACTTATTTAAAGATCGGGCCAGCAATTTCTGAAAATGATATTTTTAATGTTTCAACAATAATTATACATGTAGGGAAAAGAAACAACGCCCCCCCCACCCCCTGGCGGCCATGATTTTTGACGTATCTGAAGAACCTTCATAAAGGATCACCAAAGGAACATTTGGTTGTCTAAAAGTATTTAGAAGCCAGGCCTGCTATTTCTAACAGGAGGATTTAAAACGTTTCACAATATACAAGTGACAACGCCCCCTGATGAATCAAAAGAACTTGAACAAATTTGGTTGTGGGTCACACAACGGCCACTTCGGTGAACTTATTTTAAAATTAAGCTAATAGCTTCACAAAAGAAGATTTTTAAATATACTTTTATATAAATATAGGTAAACGTGATGATGCTCTATGGTGGGCACATTTTTGACGAATCGGATCATTTGTACAATTTTGGTAGCGGGTCACATAAAGACAATTAGTTAAAAATTATTCTAGCATAAAACTGTCGTTATTGTCACATTTCGGGGGTGTTTTAACAAGAGAGAAAACGTGTGTAAACAGAGAGATTCTCGCGCTCACGTGCTGTTATAACACCTTTTTATATATGCGAGTTCCGTGGCAAAGCGTAAACGTCATTCGACCCCAAAACGGATAATTCAAAACAAAATGACGTCAACGTAAAAAACAACCCAGACATTCCCGCGCATTTCATGGAAATTTAATGACGTTGAGGTAGGATGTATTCATTTATTAGTATTTTTTCCGCGTTTTATGCTGGAATAGCGTTAGCGCATGTTTCAATATAGGACAAGCGGTTTAGTAGGAGAGATGCCGTTTAAAGATTTTTCTAGTTTTAATTCTGGCGGCCCATATGTTTAAGCAAGCGTTTGAACAATTTTGGAAAAAGATCATCTAAAGAACATTTAGGCCAAGTTTCATCACATAGTTCCAGAGGGGAGTCATTTGACGAAAAGTTTGGACGAACAGACGGATGGTGAGTGATTACAATAGCTCACCCCAATCACTTTGTGCTAAGGTGAGCTAAATATGCTGCAGACTCGGTTTGATTGAGTCTCTTCATGGAAGGTAGTGGATTACATGCTGGCGCTCTCAACTGTTCTGGAAAGTTAAACGGTGTTTTTGTGTGCATATGTTAGCTGAACGAACTATTAAACAAGGAAGTATTGATATTTCGACCTGTGCAACACACACAGGTCAGTAAAAGAAATTAATGATAGAAGCTGTACCTTTTTGATATCACCTAGTCCTTCGGTATCTAGTAGTACCAGAACTGTGTTGTCTTGCGTGGGGTGACTTCTGCAGAATATCCATATTCCTTTTGTTTTTGCCTCGGTTGTCTGTCCAACAGGAAAACCTATTATGTATATTAAAACGACATGTTTCACGTGTATCATTCTGGTGAATTAAATGTTTATCGAACTACATGCGTATATATTTTTTAATATCATTTGTAACACATTATTATATTTAACTAAGTACATGTTTACTTAATATTACTTGCAAGAAGTGGGTTGACAATTACAAAATAAGAGGTAATTCACCAATTTATTGCTAAATAGATCATATCGTATATTTCAGAAAAATCGCAATATATTATAAAGTGCCTTTAAAACTTATCAAGCGCTAAATAAAAACATCGTAGACACCCAAACCAGATTTTACTAGATTGAGTGTTTTACAAAAAATGTATAGTAACGTTAATACCACAAATTGAACACTTTCTCATACAGTTGGACATACTTCAGTTGTTTTAGGAGATGTTTAGCAACGGCAACATGTCCTGCCAAACTAACACGGACATCTAGCAGGATAGCTGTGCTGTCAGCGTTGGTGAGGAATACGAGGCCCCGGACCTTGTTCTGCCATCACGTTTAATGTTTTCTGATGCTTTTCAGAACAGCGATAAAAGAATTTGCATCAGATAGACTAATGTAGGGAAATTGCTTAGTGAAGTGTCACGAAAATTAACGGTACAGTCATCATTCATCCATCTAAAATGAAACATTTAAGGGGGACATGCTAGACCGAATCACTTAAATCCAAAAAGGTTCTACAGATCACTAAGGACAAGAACATTGCCCTGAACAACCCTAGATGATTCTCCATCATAAAGCATGTATGCTATTGGGCCATCATGGAAATGGTAAATGACAGTGGTGGATCTGTCGTAGCAGTCTAGCTATGGTATGATTCATGTGAACCCGTCTGGATTGATTTGGTCAGCAGAAAAAAGGCGGTAAAAAATTCACAATGCTGATTCTGGAATTTCTCTTATAGCCAACTATCATCTCGGCTGTCCTTCGGAATCCACACTGGAATTCAGGCAGAAGGCCTTACTCTATGTTGATTGTTAGACGGATCGTTACCTTGTCTGCAATTTATGGAACGAAGCTCTTTTATGGGTGTCACCCGTCTGACGATTGCCATTGAATTTGTATGAGCGGATTGTATGAGTGGGTAATCTACGCATTTTATAGCTCCTGTGTACATCTCCTTGTTCCTATGTTTGTTAGGTACTATCATAACAATGTACACATTGGCTAGTAGTTTAGTTGTTTTAATGATACGACGTGCAGTAGGCTGTGTGTGCAATACTATCCTTTGCTTTCACCCTCCGTCGCTGGCTAGCACTACCTAAAAAGAAGCCGAGCTCGAATACCCTGCTGGTACATAGACAAACAACCCCCTCGGTGTTACTCCTTTTTGTGCCGCCCATGAGTGGTGGGGGTATATAGATTTGGTCTTGTCCGTGCGTCCATGCGTGCGTCCGTCCGAAGTTCGCGCCTAGCTCGAAAAGTATTTGATATAAATTGATGAAATAGAGAAAAGTGGAAACTTCACAGGTCGCTCAACACGACAAAAACGAAAATGTTGCAGGCTCGGTTTGATTGAGCCTGTTCATGGACGGTAGTGGAAATGCATTCTACCGTCCACGCCCTCTAGCCCCGGGTTGAGCAGAACTCAACATTTACACATGCTAAAAGTACAAAAAGCAATTTAGAGACATCCGCAGATGTATTCAAACGGCAGTGAACATGGAACCTTCAATGATACACGTGCTGAGGCGTGTAATTCCATGAAGAGAAACCTTGCATGAGTCTTTATCATGATATGAACTTGCGCACCTCCTATTTTTCGTCTGGCTCCGCCCCCTATTTTTAGAGTTATGGCCCCTGAAATGGGCAAAAATGCACATTTTCACCTTGTGATACACTAGCTCATAAAGTATTTAATATAGATTCATGAAACCTTGCATGAGTCTTAATCATGATATGAACTTGCGCACCTCCTCCTATGTTTTATTTGGGTCCGCCCCCTATTTTCAGAGTTATGGCCTCTGAAATAGTCAAAAATGCACATTTTCACCTTCCGACGCACCTAGCTCAAAAAGTATTTCATATAAATTGATTAAACCTTGCATGTGTCTTTATCATGATATGAACTTGCGCACCTCTTATTTATGTATGAACTTGCGCACCTCTTATTTATGTCTGGCTCCGCCCCCTATTTTCTTTCAGAGTTATGGCCCCTGAAATGGTCAAAAATGCACATTTTCACCTTGTGTCATGCCTAGCTCAAAACGTATTTGATATAGATTCATGAAATCTAGCATGAGTCTTAATCATGATATGAACTTGCGCACCTCCTATTTTTCATTGGGTCCGCCCTCTATTTTCAGAGTTATGGCCCATTGTGACGCACCTAGCTCAAAAAGTAATTAATATAAATGGTTGAATACTTGCAAAAGTCTTTATCATGATATAAACTTGCACACCTATAATTTCTGGGCAGGCTCCAACCCCATATTTTTAAAGTTATTGCCCCTGAAATAGTAAAAAAAATGCACATTTTCACCTAATTATGTGCCTAGCTCAAAAAGTATTTGATGTAAATTCCTGAAACCTTGCTCGATTCTTTATCATGATGTGACCCTGCACATTTTCTGCATTCTTCTTGAGAATCTTAGCACTTATTACAGAGTTATAGCCCTTGAAATAGTTGATTTTTTGTTTGTGATGCTCATAGCTCAAAAAGTATATGGCCTAGAATAATGAATCCTTTTCATAAAATGTTTGTTGAGGCTATACCCCATTAAGACTGCAAACATTTGAATTATTGCCTCTTGTCTGTGACAAACGTACCAGTGGGGGGCACACCCTGTGTCCTACAGACACATTCTAGTTGGTATTTATTTTTGGGACGTCAGTACCTAAACTCGGGCGAATATGACAACGTACGTATTCAGATATGGGTAATAGATTTAATGTGATTTTTTTCTGCTCCCACCTCATTAAACATTTATATTACCAGTACCTGATTCCGTATTGGTCAATCTGTTCATCAGGAAAGATTTGCCAGTTCTGTACAGACCTGCTATGGCAACAACAACCAGGCTTTCCTTTATGGTTGATATTTCAGAAATAATTTTCTCTTCTACGTGAAGTTTTCCCTCATCGTCCGTTTTTATCAAACACTGTGGTTTTATAAACACAGACAGTTGTCTGAAATGCAGACATTTAAAATAGTAAGTGAACTACAATCTTAAGTTTGATTTTAAAAGATTCGTTTCCGAGAGAAATTTTAACTTACTACGTATTGGTGTTACTTAAATACAACAAAATTATTACTTGACGTTGTTTAACGGAACAAGACCCAACATGCACATCACAGTGTTAAGATAGCAGATATCATAATCCAGTATTAGGAATGGTAATAGTTGATGAGTATGCTACAAAGTACAAGTAAGTACATATATTGTATAGAGTGACTGTGCAGCAGACGTTTTACATATTTTACATATAATATAGAGATTTTGTAAATAACTACTGTCTAACATACAAACACATGAGAGGACCTGGCACCAGGAGGCATGATGTCAAAAATAATGTTTATCTAAATCGTCTGTAAACTTCAACACACGAATACTCCATTCATGAAAAAGATATTCATTGAAAAATATCTGGGTCAACTATAAGCCGATATTACTCAAAGTATTAATTCTTGTTTTGTTTACACCACAGTAACCTACACCAAATCGGGCAAAATTAGGAGGTTGAAAATTTAAATTCATACCCGACTTTTGACATGCTGATTTGGAATTCCCTTCAGTGCACTGTAAATATAAATAGTATATCAATAACATGAATTTCTTATATTTGATTTTACATTGACTTTACCAATCAAGTATAAACAAACTGGAAATAATGTGAATCGTAAATATGCATTAGTCTATAAGCTTATATAACACTGCTCTGTATAATACGGAGGTATATTCGGACGAGTTCCAACCTAAAAAAAGAAACATATTGGTCGCTCAAATAGGCGTGTCTAATATGATTTTTTTCAGCTGGGTACGAGTCAAAATATATTCCTTACTGTACTGAACAATTTAAAATAACTTTTTATGCTATTTTCAAGTTGATAAAAAATCAGACGGGTGCGACCGTTGATCCAGGTGAGCAAACAACTAAAACGTAATCGTATACAGTGCGTCAAGCGTCAAGCGGTAAATTACGTTGAATTACTGCAGACACTTTAATCGGTCAACGTATAGTTCCGTTAAGTTAAATTTGGAATATACACAGTTTATTATCATCTGATATTGAATATATTGTATCCGGAAATGAGATGTACGGTCATGCTGATTGGATGAGAAAGCTATAAAAGTGAAGATTGAATTATATCAAAATTCAAATTCTTTTCGTTTTAATATCTTACTCATACGATGTGACAACAAATCATCATTGTATAACTCGCTAACTATTGGACGGGTTCGGACCTCCACTATAAGTTATAACACTTCAAAAGACCATGCATATTCAATCACAATTTGTGATGAAAGCCGTTTCGTTATCGGTATCAAAGATCTGATATAATACTTATCCTAAAGTTTTATCACATTGATAAAGTATAAGTGACTGTCACAAAGAAAGGTTAAACGGTTAGGGTAGATTTCCAGGAAATACAATGCACCCAGGACGCTGTCAGAGAGCAATGCATCTCAACGTAGACCCACGACAAAAAGAAACAGGAATGGGAAGATATACGGGTTGCTTAAAAATAACAAGTACATTTTTGTTACAAATGTATATGCAAAATACAGAAATGGGTCGGGGGTACATGTATATACAATATAAAAATGGGTAAGGGGTACAGAAAGGGGTGGGGTGTAAGGGGAAATAGAAAAAAAGCTAGGATGAATATTCAACAAGGGAAGTCGCGCTACAAACACGCAGTCTCCTTACAATGCAAACCACAGCAGCGCAAAATGGACCTGCAGTAAACACGGCAATGACAACACAGTTGGGCACCGCACAGGGACGGCCGGCGGCCAGATAAAAAGTGGGCACCTAACCTCACTCAAAGTAAAAAGAGAGTGGCAAATTCAAGTGGTGATGTGGGATAAGAAAAGATAAACCAACAACAAACAAGAAAGCAAATGTAACATAAAATACAAAATGGATAAAAAACAAGTTGAAAATAATGGCGTCGCCTTGGACCGCTCAGCTACCTTTGGGTTTTAACTCATTAAAGGGCATATCTGCCTCACCCTTACGTTAGACACGACAGTGTAAATTTAATAACCCCCGATGAGAAAGATTAACTTTCATGACAAAATACAGGGGCCTTAATGGCCGAGTGGTTAAGGTCGTTTACTTCCAATCGATGTGGGTTCGAGCCTTGCTCGGTGCGTTGAATTCTTCATGTGAGGAAGCCATCTATCTGGCTTACGGAAGGTCGATGGTTCTACCCAGGTGCCCGCTTGTGATGAAATAATGCACGGAAGGGCACCTGGGGTCTTCCTCACTACCACAAACAAAAGCTGGAAAGTCGCCATATGACATATCACTGTGTCGGTGTGACGTTAAACTTAACAAATAACAACAAACAACAAAAAAGTCATGTCAAAGAAGTCTGAAGTCAAAGCACCAATAGCCTAACTTTTACGGACACTACAAAGCAAGTTGCAAGACAAAAATGCACTCCATTCGTCCATTTTCGTAGGCATCACGGATTCTAACATTTTATTAGTTATCGCACCATCAAATAGGAAAGCGTAGAGACTACCTGTAGAGTGGTCAATCACTAAACACTTCGTATCCTCTTTTGATGAACTTATAAGGGGTGTGTGAGACCAAGCTTATAAATGTATTCAGGTTTGTGATATATTTCTTTACGATCTGTAGCAAAGATTAGTAAAAAGGGTGTTATATTTCTGGTCAGGGATCATGTAGTCCATTCAATATCTATGTGATATAATTCCGCAGACAAGGGGGCTTTCCATTATCTCTCCTGAACAGACTCAATCAAACAGAGTCTGCTATTATTTTGCTTGGTTGCATTCAAAGATTCCAAAGGATCTTCTTAAAGATTTTATACCGTAGTTTTTGATACCGATAAACCTATGGTAATAACTTATTGGTAACATGAAGATTTCTATGTATCAAATCCTCTAACTTTGAGCAACTTCTTACAAAACGAATAAGTTGTGAAATATAGACATCCTATGATGCCAATCGAGGACATCCCCATTTAGGTGGGGAAATTGACAATATCAAAATTAAAATCGTCTCATTTATCAAATATTTTTGTTTCTAAATTACTTTTCATAATTGTCAATTGTAAGCCAAAATGACTTCTACATTTGAAGTATTAGCATTGTTAAGTTGCAATTCTTTTCAGCAGTTCTGAAAATATAGTTTCCAGATTAGATATCAAGGTACCTCGGGGTTCCATTAAAAACTACAACAATGTAAAACTCATATCAGTGGACAAACTGAGCACAAGACTTCGGTCATTATAAATGAACACATCAGCAATGAATGGGGCACAGTTACTCCCCATAGGTAAACTAATTACTTGTCTATATGCTTTATCACCGTGTATACCGATATCGGATCCCTCTCTGTAGAAAATGAGAAAACGGATCCCTCTCTGTTCGCGCACAGGACACTCTCTGTGCTAAACAATGAACTCCAACGTCACTCAGCTCGGAAAATCAAATTTTTCGTCCAAAACACATTTTTGTGCATAAAATCATATAGCCCACGGAATGGCGTAGCTATATACCATTGCTTTTTTATTGTTACATTTGTTTTATCAGTTCACACAAGTCCAAACGAAGATGGAATATAGCCGGAGGTACTGGCTTGGATGAACATCGTGCGATGTTTATGAAACTTATATACGACTTTCCTTGAATATAGCAAATATCTAGTACCTTAGATGTGAAGCCGTTGATCCTATCTTATTTGTAAATACACAATATTCGGATATTTTCATCATATTTCCTTTAAAACGCTCACTTTCGATTTCGTTGATGCACGAGATCCCTCTCAGTTGGCCCAATTTTGCCTCACAGGACCCCTCTTGACTCTCTACACACGGCACAAGAATCCTCTCGGACACAATTGTTTTTCTATCGGCTCAGGTGCTCTTAATTTAACTTCAATGTTAGAGTTACGCAATGGTGTTCGTATTTAAAAGCAAAACAATAATTATAGGTTATTATCTATGCACAAGGTTTGCAGCGGAAGTAGATAGTACGACTTTAGGAGCACAATATTCTTCCGCTAAAGAACGATCGAGTGCATATTTACCGATGCAAGGATGATAACCTTTTTATTACATACGCATACAATGTAATGTAACTGCACTATATATTTTCAATAGTCTGAATAAGATTAACAATACTGAACTAAATAAAATAAAGTTATTGCCACGACAGACATTCAATTACGCCACGTATCCGATATGAAAGTCAGGCGTCAGTGTATGTACCGATGTTTTCGATACAGACTTGTGTGTCCGGGCGGACGGGGGTTTGGTCACTGGCACCAGAACAGAAATATAATGCCTCTGTACATGTTATACCCTACCCCTAGGTATTCTATAAGAACCATGGTCATGAACGGGAAAATATACTAACCCGTTTCAATCGCGCATTTCATACCTAAAACACGCAGTTCGGTAAATGTGTACTATAGATATCAAACAAGTGATAATTTATCTTCCATTGTGTACCGGTCACAAATTTTCAATACATCTTATCTTAGAAAAACAACGCGTAGTTTAAAGTTATTTCAACGTTACACAAAAAACTTGCTTGAACTTCCCTGGTGGAGTTCCGTTCTAGATTACAAAACTATTCTGACTGGCTGTTGTGAAAATGTATGTCAATCGTCATTTTACTACACGTGTTCGCTAAAATGTGAAAATGCTGCATAAATGTGCAAAATGAATAAAATAAACAGAACAGATGCAGACCAATGTACGATTTCAAATTAAAGATCATATACAAGATGAATTTCATTCATCATTTCGAGTTTTAGTGTAAAATTGTGATTTTTTTAAATTCTATTTTTGTTTGTTTACATTTCGCCAAACATGTGCACACTGCCGTGACCTCTAGACCGGATGTTCATTAGGGAAGGTCAAGCAAGTTTTTTCTGTAACGTTGACGAAAGCATAAAATATGTTGATAATCTCAGCAATATGAAATATTGAGACAACGTGACTGGTGCATGACGGAAGATAAATTATCGCTTGTTCAATATACTAGGTACCCATTCACCGAACTGCGCGTTTAAGTTGAGAAATATACGATTGAAACGGGTTAGTATATTTTCCCGTTCATGACCATGGTTCTTATAGAATACCTAGGGGTAGGGTATAACACGTACAGAGGCATTTTCCTTCTGTTCTGGTGCCAGTGGGTTTGGTATAATAAGTACAGAGGTGTCGCTGAACCTTTTCAGACTAGCTATGCATGAATGGCCCCTTTTTGTATCAAATCAAATTATACAAATTCGCGTTTAAACGTTATTTGTGTATCATTAAGATATCTACGGAAGAGCATTAGTGCCAGGTGCGTTTTTTTTAATAACTCGAAATTTCGAATTTCGAGTTACTATTTTGCCCTTTTATTAGCAGAATTTGAACGTCTGTCTGTCAATCAAAGGCCAAAAATGTAACGGACAACGGTACACCCAACAGAATCAATAAATAAAGAAACATTGTTTAAATAGAGATATTTTCTATGAACAAACGCTGCCATATGACCCTGTATGGCTACCCAATGACTACACCAGGTATCTTATCTTGGCCAGGACCTATACAACGTCAACAATTGTAGTTAGTAACTCGAAATTTCAAGATAAGTAACTCTAAATTTCGAGGTAGTAACTCGAAATTTCGACTTAGTAACTCGAAATATCAACATAGTAACTCGAAATTTCGACTTAGTAACTCGAAATTTTGAGATAAGTTACTCGAGATAGTAACTAGAAATTTCGAGTTAATAAATGACATACACCTGGCACTAATGCTCTTCCGTAGGTATCAGTAAATTTGATAATAAAATTTAAATATGAATGTTATGTGAAATTGCTGATTGATTTTCAATTTAAAAGCATATTAAAGGAAGTAAAAACACCATGATCTATACCCTTAGAAGCAGATGTTGTTTTCAATAAGAATACCATTTCAAAATTTTAACACTGAAGTTGAGGGTGCCGGTGCCGATAGAACATTTTGTCAAAGAGGGTTCCCGTGCCTGCAGAGAGTCAAGAGGGATCCTGTGAGGCACAATTGCACCGACTGATAGGGATCCCGTGCATCAACGAAATCGAATGTAGGGCGTTTTTAAGAAAATATGATGAAAATATTCACATAAAGTGTGTTTACAAGTAAGATGGGATCAACAACTTCACATCTAAGGTACCAGATACTTGCTATATTTAAGAAAGTCGTATTTAAGTTTCATAAACATCGCACGATGTTCATCCAAGCCATTACCCACCGTCTACATTACATCTTCATTTGGACTTGTGTGAACTAATAAAACAAATGTAATGGTAAAAAAAGCAATTGTATATAACTACGTCATTCCGTGGGCCATATGTTTTTATGCACAAAAATTTGTTTAGGACGAAAACTTTGACTTTCCGAGCTGAGTGACGTTGGAGTTCATTGTTTAGCACAGAGAGTGTCCTGTGCGCGAACAAAGAGGGATCCGTTTTCTCATTTTCCACAGAGAGGGATCCAATATGGGTATACACCGTGTTTATTGGAAAATTAAATAAACTGTGCTATACTTTAGAAACTGAAGCGCTTCACATACCTGATTACAACTTTTCAAGGTGTATTTTTGTTATATTTACTGTTAGTAAAATGCTCTAGTTTTATTCTATACCAAATATTCTAACATGGCTCCATTTGATTTCTGGTTAAACAAAGAAGAAAATCAAGCTCTGTATATTCTACGATAAACAACGGTTGACGCGCGGACCGGTAAGAGAGCATTATGACGTCAATTATGACGTACGTCAAATTACCGAATGACGTCCGATACATTGCTCCTCGCGTAAATGAAGTTCAGCATAATATTTATTAAAATATATCAATGAGCATGTCAGATGCTTCAGTAACGCCCTCGTGGTTCAATTCTTACGCATCTGAACTCTGAACCGTGGTAAATCAGACGATAAACCACTCGAAGGCCTTGATTATTTGTTAATTCTACATGAATACTGCAATAAATGTAGAAATCAGTATTTTTTATATTTAAGTGGGTTATTACATGTTTTCGTGTCATATCCTTTCATAATTATTACATGTTTCCGATTGTAATTAAGCAATTATCATATCATGTAACGTTACTATGGTAAAGTAAAAGGACTGCGTAATGAAACAAGAGATGAAACTACTGGCAATGAACCTAATCAAGCGAACGTTGTATTTGTATTTTATACACAGCGTTGTTTTTTTATTCTGAGGCCCCAAAGAGATAACTTCATACTCACTCCACTGCTAAAACCAAATTTTGGAACCATTTAAACTTGTGTAATTATTTATTCTTAATAACATGAAATAAATGTATGAAATAGTACGTTCGATAAACAAATCAACAATGTTCTCAAAGAGTGAACAGTCATATATTTGAAACAAATCATTATCCAGAAACAACTACTAACGTTTCTTAACATTTTAACTCTCAAAGACATACTATCCAGGATTTCTCCATAATGAAACAAATTCTTTATGGAAACGGCCTCTAAAAGAGATATTCTGGATGTATCACTTGGGTACTGTGTCTCCAAAAGGAATAATTTCTAAAATTCTATATGAATGTCTTTCATTCATATACATTTATCATAAACTAATATATTAATATTGTTTGTGTTTCACAATCAGTTTTTAGCTCGACTTTTCGAAGAAAAAGTAGAGCTATTGCACTCGCCCCGGCGTCGGCGTCGGCGTCGGCGTCGGTTAAAGTTTTTGATAAAGTCAAATATCTCTGTTACTATCAAAGCTATTGACTTGAAACTTAAAATAGTTATTTACTATCAAAGTCTACACCAGGAGAAACAATCCCCATAACTCTGATTGAATTTTGACAGAATTATGCCCCTTTTTAACTTAGAATGCTTGGTTAAAGTTTTTGATAAAGTCACATATGTCTGTTACAATCAAAGCGAAAGAGATTTTCTGGATGTATCACTTTGGTACTGTGTCTCCAAAAGGAATAATTTCTAAAATTCTATATGAATGTCTTTCATTCATATACATTTATCATAAACTAATATATTAATATTGTGTGTGTTTCACAATCAGTTTTTAGCTCGACTTTTCGAAGAAAAAGTAGAGCTATTGCACTCGCCCCGGCGTCGGCGTCGGCGTCGGTTAAAGTTTTTGACAAAGTCAAATATCTCTGTTACTATCAAAGCTATTGACTCGAAACTTAAAATACTTATTTACCATCAAAGTCTACACCAGAAGAAACAATCCCCATAACTCTGATTTGAATTTTGACAGGATTATGCCCCTTTTTAACTTAGAATTTTTTTTTTTTTTTTTTGATAAAGTCAAATATCTCTGTTACTATTAAAGCTTTTGACTTGAAACTCAAAATAGTTATATACAATCAAAGTCTGCACCAAGAGACACAATTCCCATAACTCTGGTTTGAATTTTGACAGAATTATGCCCCTTTTTAACTTAGAATTTTTGGTTAAAGTTTTTGATAAAGTCAAATATCTCTGTTACTATCAAAGCTTTTGACTTGAAACTTAAAATACTTATTTACCATCAAAGTCTACACTAGGAGAAACAATATCCATAACTCTGATTTTGAATTTTGACAGAATTATGCCCCTTTTTACCTTAGAAATTTTTGCTAAAAGTCAAATATCTCTGTTACTGTTAAAGCTTTTGACTTGAAACTCAAAATAGTTATTTACTATCGAAGTCTACAACAGGAAACACAATTCCCATAACTCTGTTTGAATTTTGACAGAGTTATGTCTCTTTTTAATTTTTTTTTACTGGTAAAGCTCTAATTCAGAGTCAAGCACTGAGAAAAGTCGAGCGCGCTGTCTTACGGACAGCTCTTGTTATTTGTTGCCATTACTTAACCATTGCACGTTTAATACTCTTTCGCCACTAGTTATGTATAATACTTTACCCAGTCCGCAAAACTCTTCGTTAAATTTTGACGTCGTCTTTATTGACGACATTTGACGCGGACATAATGCCCTTTATGATGTACCCTAAGGAATGCTAATGTAGGCCGGGAACGTTAGTAATAAATACAAGAGGGCCAAGATGGCCCTAGGTCGCTCACCTGAGAAACACACCATAATACACCATAACAGTGTAAACATGTTTGAACTAGTGATCTCATGGAAAAAATATTCTGACCAATTATCATTAAAATTGGAGCAAAAACAAGTATTTTCTTTGATTTGACCCCAGATGACCCATATTCGAACTTGACCTAGATTTCATCAAGGCTATCATTCTGACAAAATTTCATGAAGATCAATTGAAAAATACAGCCTCTATCGCATACACAAGGTTTTTCTTTGATCTGACCTAGTGACCTAGTTTTTGAACCCAGATGACCCATATTCGAACTTGACCTAGATTTTATAAAGGCTATCATTCTGACAAAATTTCATGAAAATCAATTGACAAATACAGCCTTTATCACATACACGAGGTTTTTCTTTGATTTAACCTAGTGACCTACTTGTTGACTACAGATGACCCATATTCAAATTCTACCTAGATTTCATCAAGGCAATCATTCTGACTTATTTCAGGAAGATCAATTGAAAAAAAACAGCCTCTATCGCATACACAAGGTTTTCCTTTGATTTGACCTAGTGACCTATTTTTTGAACCCAGATAACCCATATTCAAACTTGACCTAGATTTCATCAAGGCAATCATTCTGACCAAATTTCATGAAGATCAATTGAAAAATACAGCCTCTATTGCATACACAAGTTTTTTCTTTGATTTGACCTAGTGACCTACTTTTGATCCTAGATGACCAATAATCAAACTCAACCTAGATTTTATCAAGGCTATCATTCTGACCAAATTTCATAAAGATCAATTGAAAAATACAGCCTCTATCGTATACACGAGGTTTTTCTTTGATTTGACCTAGTGGCCGAATTTTTGACCCAAGATGACCCATATTCAAACTTGACCTAGATTTCATCAAGGCTATCATTTTGACCTAATTTCATGAAGATCAATTGAAAAATACAGCCTCTATCGCATACACAAGGTTTTTCTTTGATTTGACCTAGTGACCTAGTTTTTAACCCCAGATAACCCATTTTCAAATTCGATTTAGATTTCATCAAGATAATCATTCTGACCAAAATTCATGAAGATTAATTGAAAAATACAGCCTCTATCGCATACGCAAGGTTTTTCTTTGATTTGACCTAGTGACCTACTTTTCGACCCCAGATAACCCATTTTCGAACTCGGCCTAGACTTCATCAAAGTAATCATTCTGACCAAAATTCATGAAGATTAATTGAAAAATATTTCTTTGATTTGACCTAGTGACCTAGTTTTTGACCCCAGGTGACACATTTTCAAACTCGGCCTAGATTTCATCAAAGTAATCATTCTGACCAAAATTCATGAAGATTAATTGAAAAATACAACCTCTATCGCATACACAAGGTTTTTCTTTTATTTGACCTAGTGACCTAGTTTTTGACCCCAGATGACCCATTTTCGAATTCGACCTAGATTTTATCAATGTAATCATTCTGACCAAATTTCGTGAAGATCAGTTGATAAAAATACAGCCTCTATCGCATACACAAGCTAAATGTTGACAGACGACAGACGACGGACATCGAGCGATCACAAAAACTCACCTGAGCATTGCTCAGGTGAGCTAAAAAGTGACCTGTTATAATTTGTAGTTTTGACTGCTTTTAATACCTATAAATAAATATTGATCCAATACTACTAATTTATTTTGAATTATAAAGCTTAAAGAGATCGATCATAACTTCTGCATACACGTGTATTAACATTCTATAAATATGCCTAGTTGCAGGTTAATAAAAACTTTCAGTACTTATAAATAATATCCAAACTATAACCTTGATATGAAGTGGGTCATTTGAACAATTTATCAGTTCTTATAAAAGTGTATGTAGTCTTGAGGAAATTTTTAATTTGAAGAATTAGAAACCGATTACTTTTGGTTACCTCAAACGCAGAATACATTTGTATTTCTTCCGCATAAATACAAAGCATAATGAGAATTTGCTTTTCGTAAGAAATCCTTCATATACATATAAGTTTCTAAAGCATAATATCGGTTTGGACACTTTCACACTACTGACGCAAATAAAACTTGGGATTCAGATAAGATGGAATTTATTTCGTAAGGATTTACATATTCCGATGACACTTTTAAACAATGTTAAAGAGGTACATTGGTACATACAATGATGAAACTTGCTTGAATAAGCAACACATACATCAACACTTCGTCATTATTTATTGAATGAAAATAAATTATCCATTACTACAACATATAAATAAATAGCCTACACAAAAGGTCACGTAAAGTAAAAAGGCTAAGTCAGAGGCAATGTTCTCCATGTAAAAACAATATTTTTCACTATTAGAAAACAATGTCTAGTGTTTAGAGATAAATAGATTTTTCAACGATAGAAATACATTAGATAAAGTCTAGACATTGATTTCTAAGTCCTTGAAATAACCAAAAATGATTTAACAAATGTAAAATTTATGATAGATGATTATAAGCAGTGATATCTATTAGTTTACTTCCCTTACAATTGCAATATTGAGTGGAAAATGAAAACGGTTTAAGACACAATATCATACCTTTTTACACAACAAAAACATTTAGGATTTATTCATATGTGTTTGACTTACCCTTTAAAACCTTCTTCATATAATTTTGTCAGCTTACTTATGGCAAAAAATAACTTTTAACAAACAATTTAATAAAACTTTTGTAATACAGAACAGGTAGAATTAGTAAATGTGATATTATTTTTATATCTATTTCCTATGCCTTTAGTGTTTCATATGCATTAGATGTAATTCCAGAGTATATTGGCTTTTAAAATGTTGCAATATTAACTAATTACATAATTACGTATCTAAATTAACTCGTTTATAATCACGCTGGTTTAATATCTTCTTTGATTTACTAAAGTAGCATCGGTTTTTATACATGTCCTATATGAGCAAAACATATATGCATTTTACGTATATTTTCAAACCGATACTGTTGTTTATAAATTGGAAACACCAAAGTGATTTTATAGAGTGTTTCGTAGTATCAAACGTGTGTACGATTAATAAAGATTTTACCATGTAAGTAATAGAAGAAGGTTAAACGTTATCAAAAGGAAATATATGAACTGTTTCAAGTTGATGACTGTGAACAAGTCTGCATAAACAACTATAGTATACTGCAATGAGATAGACGTTTACCATTAAATGATGATCATTCTAATAATATCACACTTTAAATACATAATTTGACTAATATAGCCAAAAATAACATTCATAAATGGAGCGAATAGTTTCCATACATCTGCTGTTGCAGAGGTCAGAACATAACGTAGTTTACTTTGTGGCCTTCGTAAAGTGATTGATTGAGAGAGAGAGAGAGAGAGAGAGAGAGAACGACAAACATTTGAAAATATTTCCTCTATCAATTATCACATTTATAATCATTATAATAACGGTATTTAGTGAAAATTAGACGTCATTTTACATCCTTGTAATCCATATTGTTTAGATTTGTTACGTCCTCATCAAGCTACTATACGTAGACGTCAGAACGAAGGAGTATTTTTCTTCTTCTAAAGACACGTAGAAAATATTTATTCTCAACCGTTGGAAAACCGTTGGAAATATTTACACAGAATGGTATGAAATTCTTTAAGATCTATTTATTCCACAATCTGTCCCACAAATTACGATTTTTAAGTCTTTCTACTTCTTTCTCCTTTTCCTGTTTCTCTACTTCAATACTTTCAATCTTCCTTCGGCAATTTTCAACATCGATAGATCTTTGCGATATATCAGCTTGCATCTGTGAACACTGGTTTTGAAGGCCAGTGTGTTGCTTACGAAGAATCTTATTTTTCTGTTGTTCTCGAAGTATTTCGTCTTTATTCCCTTTTGCTTCTCTTTGCCTTTGTAAATCAGATTCTTCCAGATTTTGTATTTGATTCTGTTGTTGATTAATCATACTTTGAAGTTTATCTGTCTTTTGCCGTTCATTCTCTAAAGCCTCATTTTGTTTTTGATTATTCTCTTTTTCTATCTGATTTATCCGCTCCATACATTTCTCCTCTCGTATGCGATTTTCTTCAGTCATTCGCCTTATTTCTTTCTTAAATTCATTTCTTTGTTTTTTATTTTCGGTGATCATCATTTGTATCTGCCTTTCATTAGACTCTCTTTGAGCTTCCCACTGCTGCATTAACATTTGCAATTTCTCCTCTTCTCGTTCCATGTACGCTTTCCTTTCCATCTCCAGTTTCTTGAAATGTTTCTCTGATCTTTTCTTCTCTTCTCCCAGCATTTTCTCATGAAGTCTTTGCTGTTCCTCAAGTGCCTCTTGGTTGTCCCTCTGCATCCTTTCGATCTCTCCTTCAAATTAAAAAAGATTCCGGGATGTATTTAAAAATAACTTTGATCGTTTGTTTATCTTCTGAATAGTTAAAGATAAAGCATGATAACAAAAGGTGAACGCATTGCTATAAATGTCACTATAAATTATAAATCCCTAAGCTGAGCTTAACTGGATTTGAATAAAATAGAAATCCTCTGTAAGGCTACAATATTTGAAAGCTGAAGGAAACATGCTCGATACAAATTAATTTAGATAGGTAATTATCGCTCAGTATAAATCTTTTGGTAACCCCCTATGAAGAGAAAATTGTTTCAGTTTTAAGTTACGGTACAAAGTTTGATTAATGCTCAGATTAACTATTTCTGCGACAGTGTTTTATGAAAACTCCATCCATGAATTTTCAGGAACCAGCTACTAGTATAATATTATGTATATATGAAGTGGCTTTCATGTTATTCAGAAAGTTTGTTAATAAGCGAAATGACTGTTCTGAAATTGTAACTTTACATTGTGTAGTCTTAAACGCTTGCAAATGCCAATGAATTATTAACCTTAACTTCAAGAATGCATTACAGCTAGCGATGCTATTAAGTATTTTATTATCATATCAACGAAACTGTGAACTTATCAAGACTAAAAAGAACGCTGCTGACTTAAAATCCTAGTGAATACTGATATGAATTGTCAGTTCAGTTTGAACATCATCATACTTTGCCTGTCAGCAGCTGTAAGTCTCTTGTCCTTCATCAGAATTTCTGTGTCATTTTCGGTTTCCTGTTCCATGAACTCATTTAATGTTTGTGATACCTTTAAAGAAATTATAAATATGTTAAACGAAACAAGAAGGCCATGATGGCCCTATATCGCTCACCTGTTAAACTTGTCATTGGAATCATCAAGATAAACATTCTGACCAAGTTCCATGAAGATAGTGTCATAAATATGGCCTCTAGAGTCTTAACAAGCTTTTCCTCTGATTTGAGCGTGTGACCTAGTTTTTGACCCCATCTGACCCAGATCTGAACTTGACCTAAAGATCATCAAGATTAACATTCTAACCAAGTTTCAAACTTGGCCTAGAAATTATCAAGGTAAAACATTCTGACCATGTTTCATGAAGAAAGGGTCATAAATGTGGCCTCAATAGTGTTAACAAGCTTTTCCATTAATCTGACAGGATGACCTAAGTTTTTGACTCCACATGACCCAGTTTCAAACTTGGCCTAGGAATCATCAAGATAAACATTCTTACCAAGTTTCAAGAAGATATGGTCATAAATATGGCCTCTAGAGTCTTAACAAGCTTTTCCTCTGATTTGAGCGGGTGACCTAGTTTTTGACCCCACATAACCAAGTTTCAAACTTGGCCTAGAAATTATCAAGGTAAAACATTCTGACCATGTTTCATGAAGAAAGGGTCATAAATGTGGCCTCAGTAGTGTTAACAAGCTTTTCCATTGATTTGACGGGATGACCTAGTTTTTGACCTCATATAATCCAGTTTGGAATTTGGCATAGGAATCATCAAGATAAACATTCTGACCACATTTCATGAAGATATGTTCATAAATGTGGCCTCTAGGGTGTTAACAAGCTTTTCCTTTGATCTGACCTGTTGATCTAGTTACTGATCCCACATAACCGAGTTTCGAACTTGACCTAGAGATCATCAAGATAAACATTCTGTGCAAGTTTGTTTCAAATCAAAGCATAAATGAATTCTCTATACGGCTGAAAGATCTAAAATAGAAAATCGTGTTCACAAGCCAAAATAGCAATTTTTTTTACCTTTAAGGGACCATAACTCTAGAACCCATAACGGGATCTGGCCAGTTTTTGAATGGAAACGAGATATTATGCCAATAAAAGTTATGTGCAAGTTTGATAAAATTGATTGCAAGATGTGGTCTCTATCGTGTTCACAAGGAATTGTGGACAGACGACAGACGAACGACCGACGACAGACAAAGGGCGATCACAAAAGCTCACCTTGTCACTACGTGACAGGTGAGCTAAAAAGGTAAAGGTAGATTTCCTTGAAACATAGAGCACAGCATACACAGCCAGTGCCACACATCGCAAAGTAGGCCCTTGACAAGTAGACCCAAGAAAATGTTACAAATCTTAACAGACAAGAGGGTCATGATGACCCTATATCGTTTACCTGTTAAACTTGGCATTGGAATCATCAAGATAAACATTCCGACCAAGTTTCATGAAGATAGGATCTTAAATGTGGCCTCTAGGGTGTTAATAAGCTTTCCCTTCGATTTGACTTTGTGAACTAGTTTTTGGTCCCAAATGACCCAGTTTCTAACTTGGTCTAGACATAATCAAGATAAACATTCTTTGCAAGTTTGTATCAAATCAAAGCATAAATGAAATTTCTATATGGTTGAAAGGGTCAAAATAGAAACTTTTGCCCCTTTCAGGGGCAGTAACTCTAGAACCCATGATGGAATCTAGACGGTTTTCAAAATGAACTGAGATCTTATTGTGACTTAGGTTGTATGTAATTGTGGTTAAAACTGAATGTAAAATGTCACTTCTTTTGTGTTCACAAGGTAGAAATTAACAAATGTTTGCTCTTTCAGGGGTCAATCAGGGACCGTAACTCCGAAACCTATGATTGGATCTGACGGATTCATCATGGAATTCAAGATCTATTGTTGTTAAAAATATTTTGCAAGTTTGTATCAAATAAAACCAGAAATGAAGTCTCTATATGGCTTCAAAGCAAAAATAGCACATTTTGACCATTTAAGGGACCATAACTCAGGAACCCTTGTTGGGATCTGGCCAGTTTACGAAAGGAAGGAGATACTATACCAATACAAGTTGTGTGCAAGTTTGATTAAAATTGGTTGCAAAATGTGGTCTCTATTATGTTCACAAGAAATTGTGGACGGACGACGACGGACGAAGGGCGATCACAAAAGCTCACCTTGTCACTATGTGACAGGTGAGCTAAAACCGGACACAGCCTATGAGCTGTCTATACATATGAAATGGTATCAACTTGGATAGGCGTAGGATTAAACATGTTGTGGCATGCCAAACGAACAGTTGCTATATCCAATCTGACGGACAAGCCAGTGAAAATTCCCCGACCATCTTAATTTTACATAACCTTTTAATTGATTGCACTGGTTGTCATTTCTATTCGATAACAAGTGTCAGAAAACACAAGCTACCAACGTCCCCAGCCTAGGGACATTTTTTAACAAAACTTATTGCATGCCAGTACCACATATTCTACTTAACAGGGCAACATACTAACAATGTACATAAGTCATAATTATATATATCATATAGTTCATGAAGACATTATGAAGTTTGAAAATGACTGGAAATCTATAGTGGATGAATGTTTTCAAATGCTACTATCTGTATTTTAAAGATTTAATGTGATTCTATTTTTAAATTGGTAAGGAAAAATAGATAGAAATAAAATGAAACATTTAATCTTATCAAAGAGAGGTAATTAATAAACAAATGAAATGCATGACATTTATATGGTACTAAAATAACAATTACACACCAGAAAAAGTTAACTGTACTGTTGATACAGTGCTGCACTACATATCAACCTAATGATTGTTGTAACCATAGTAATGCTGCATCTACCAATATATACCATTAACTCATATCTTGTGCCTGGGTTTGCTTTCTACAAGTCTACAAGTGTTTACTGCTTTTTTTTTTACAATGTCTTGTAATGGTAAATATTTATGCCAAGTTATTTGAATATACACCAATGCATAAAAAAGTTACAGACCAGACCCCACCCCCAACAAACAACCCGAAAAATCTCCAAAGGTGACCTTGACCGTGGAGCTAGGGGTCTGGGTCTTGCGCATGACCAATCAACTCATTATAGAGAAATTTGTGCCAAGAAATTTTAAAATCCCTTCATGAATTGCAGAGTTATTTACCGGACAAGAAACAGACCCTGTTAACATTTGACCTCTAAGTGTGACCTTGACCTTGGAGCTAGGCGTCTGGGCCTTCCGCGTGACACGTCATCTTATTTTAAGGAACATTTGTGCCAAGTAATTTCAAAATCCCTTGATGAATGGCAGAGTTATGGACCGGACACGAAACAGACCATGTTAACATTTGACCTAAGTGTGACGTTCACATTGAAACTATGAGTCTGGTCTTGCGTATGACACTTTGTCTCATTTCCGTCCCGTGCTCGACCGTGTTTTATTTCACAAATCAAGATTTTGACCCCGCGCACCCACTATTCAAACATCTTATTTTATTATCATGTTTTCGGCCCGCCATCCTGCCGAGAGGAAACATATAACATCTAAATAGCTCTAATGATTGGATCGCGCAGCGAAAACACGATAATTAGAGATGCCGCGCAGTAAAAAGTCTACGCTAGAAGTTTGTATCTGCGATATTTCGGCAGCCTATAAAGATAAAAGAACGTACTTCAAAGTCCTCAACTCCTCTCATAGTCAGTTTGTATTGCCGTTTTATTTTTCCAATATCCTCCTTGTATAGCTCATATCCACCAGGTATAAGGTATATTTCCTTTCCGCCTCTTGCACTTGTCACTCCGTCATGTATTTTCTTCAGTTGTGTAAGGCAATAGTCTCTTATCAATGCACTGTTCTGTTCTTTGATAAGTTTCCACGCTTTATCCATATCATCCTGAATATTAGAAAATTAGCAACTTAATCGTTGTACGCGCATGACTTTTGAAAACTTATTTTCATAAGAATTATAAAAAGCATCGAGTGCATAATATCAACTTGTGATTACCTGAGCAAGACCACGGTATTTCATTTCGAATGTTAAAAGAAGTATTGTGTATAATATCTTGGTATATATTTTGATCCTTTTGCTATCATGGTGCCTATTCAATCTTAATATAAAGCCAGTGCCAGGGGGCATCATGGGTATTTTAAAGCATTGCATTACCTCTCATGAACAGACTCAATCAAACCCAGACTGCCGTTATTTTGCTTGCTTGCGATCTATGCATCCAAAGGATCTCCGTATAGATTTTGGATTGTCTGATCAAGATCATAACTGATATTGTGTTTAGCAGATGTTAGGAGAACAGACAAATTAATTTGAAATGAAGTGTTGGCTATTGCATTTAATACGTTATATTAACTTTAGGTAATTTGATCTAGATCTGACGACTTATAATGTTAGAAGATATTATATATAAACTAACTATAAAACAACAAAAACACTAAATAAATCGCCGACTAATGTTCAAGAGAATTCATATGCTGATAGAAATGACACCAAACTAGGAATAATTAGAAACATCCACTTTTAGTTTTGATATTTATTTGTCTCGAAATAAATATATGCTATAATAATATTATGTTTTGTTGTATCAAAAATCACCGTACTCCGCTAAAGGTTTGTAAAATCAATGTTTGATGACATAGCCATTCGTATAAACAATGTTTCCTTTACGAAATGATTCACAATGCAATTAACTCTTTTTTTCATCATGGGCCCCGGCGGGCGAGCGGTTGAGATCACTGACTACGAATAACTTGCCAGAAATTGTTGAGGGTTCAAAACCAAACTTTATATGATTGATGCAATGAAGCCAAGAAGCTAGCTTTCAGAAGGACGATGGTTCTGTCTGAATTTTCACTCGTCCCTGAAATAATATCCAGAGGGACATATCAGGTATTCCCACTCCTTTAGAAACTAAATAGTCATCATAGTACCTATAAGTGTTGATGTGACTTAAAACCAAATAAATTAAATTTTCAATGACAGACAATATATATTTGCCTGTGTGGTTCTCTGGTTTGTTTGGTTTTGCCCATTATTTTCTCGTTTGGGGCACATACATTATTTCTACTGGGAACCATATGCCGCTTTTCATGGAATTGCACTCTGTGTATCATTGAAGTTTCCATGTACACCACCGTATGACTACATCTGCGGGTGTGTCTCAATTATACTTTGGTACTTGTACCATGTATAAATACCGAGTGCTGGTCAACCCAGGGTTAGAAGGCCTGGACGGTAGCTTGCATTTCCACTACCGTTCACGAACAGGCTCAATCAAACCGAGCCTGCAACATTTTCATTGTTGTCTTGTTAGGTGTCCTGTGGTTTTCCACTTTTTCTGTTTTATAATTTACAAAATAGTACTTACGATTGCTCTTTTTTCAAACTCTTCTGCATCGAAAACTGCCTCGCGTCGAAAATTTGCTAAGGATGCATTTTGGATTGCTTCATACAACTGATTAAAATCTCTGACTTGGAGAATAGGCAACTCTATTAACCGTAGTTTAGCCTTGAACTCTTCAACTGCTACATTTGCCATTCTTTTATTTTCTATTTTAGCTACCATTTGTATGGCGTTATCTACATCTGGTATTGCACCATTTCTAACTGCGTCTATGTAAGAAGTTGCAAGTGTGGCAAACACTGAAATACAGGATATAAGCAAGTCTCAGAAAGTACAAAAGGTCTATATTTAAATGCTTTAGCTTTTGGGTGACGATTTAGAACTATTTTATAGGATCGGAAATGAAGCATGAGCCGACAATTTATCCTGTTATATATCTATTGTATATAGACTTTGATAATGACATATATGACACTATTTTATTAATTAAAATGAATGAAACACCATCTGGAAAAACTCAGTTCACCCCGTAGAATATGTTTTGACAGCGCAGTGCAGTGCTGCAAAATCATAAGAATCATATATTTCGTGAAAAAGATTAAAAAATGACATCCAACGACTTTAAACTAAGATAATGGCATTGAGGCAGTGTGACCATAACTTTATGCTGGAGCGATTGGTATATGCATTCTATACCGTGTCTCCATTTACAAAAAATATTTTATAAATATTTCTTAAATTCCTATTTCATAATTCTTACTTTCTCCTCTGACAGGTTTGCTATTGAGCAAAACTTTAGGTTTGCAGTTGTACACATAATCCAGAAATAATTGTGTTTCTTGGAGGAAATCTTCTGATAGTTCCTCTTTTCTTGCTGTCTCCAACCGCTTCATCACTCTTCTATTCCCGGGTCTGTCGAAGGTGAAACACTTTCGTTTTTGAAAATACCTCATTATACATTCCCTTGGCCTGTTGAACTTTTCAATATCTTTTCCCTTCCCAGGTTTGAGTTCCAAGCAGTCTTCCAGGTACTCGTCTGGAGTAATCTCTTCACCATCTTTTTGAATATCTAAGATGAAATCTCGTAAACAAAGAACAAATGTCGGCAAAATTAAGTCAAACTTTTTATCACTTTTTATTTCTCCATTGGCAAAACTTATATTTTTTGACATTTCAGATATAAATCTGATCGTGTAGTTAAGAAATCAAATGATGAATTTTACAATCAATGAAAACATACTATATATTTTCTAAAAGAGACCGTAGTTGTTGTTTGCCCTTCTAAATCAATAATGCGATGGGGAAAAATTAAAATCGTAATGAATGTCAAAATTCACAAAATAGTCCGCATAAACCTCCAGAATATGTAATTATTGCTTGACACACACATATAATATGCGCATGCATTGAACATAATATATTATCGGTAATATAACTTAAGCAGAATATAATATGAAGGATACGTAAGTTTTTCGACAGCATCTTGATTGAAGGTTGACATCATATTGTAAACTAAAACGTTGCACAACAAAGCAGCAATCGTAAATATCTTGTTGTCGTGGTCTGTGTCTCCCTTAAAATGAAAACATTTACATTTAAAAGTTATTAATTACTGCTGACAGTCCTATGAATTATATCTTAAACAATTTATATTATACCAGATTTATGTAGCGCCTTTTTATGATAAACACGTTCAAAGGCACTATACATAGCACAAAGCCGGTCACTCAGCGTACCAAATTCATTCTCTACAAGTACAGGCACAGAGCCATCTGACCAGTTGGACAGAGTGAGATAAAAAAACCCGTAGAAGAGAGAGAAGGAGAAATCCTTTTAGATACAGGCCTGTCCGGCTTACTAGCCTAGCTCTCTGCGAATTGACAGTCTGGTTCATTAACGTGCCCGGTCTATACCACCGATAAACGCAAAGACGTCTTTCCTGATAAGAACCAGTACTCCCCTCATAGTTAGGTTGGCTTCTGGACTGACAGTCGAGCTTGTTAAAACTAGACCACCGGGTCACCTTAATACGAATCTTCTTAATAACGCTATAAATGCAAGCAGTTCATGATGTTTCTATTTCTACTTTTTAATCCAATACACCACATACTATTACTATACCAAGAAAGCATTACATTTGGCGACAAACATGCACACTTCTAGCACTATGCGACCAGTTGTTCATTATGTAACGCCCGCAAGTAGCATTTGAAAAGTCTAATTTGACATGTTTTGGATGCTACTAATTTAGCATTTGTACCTAGGACTAAAAATGATAACTATTCATCACAGCTGTCTTAAAATTATAAGCGGAAGTGTATGTTTTCACAATAATCGATTTGCAAAGAACATAAAAGATAAAATGGTTAGGAAAACTGCCTTCCTGACGCGTTGTTACACCAGACCGAATGTAATAGACCACTGATCCTAAAATAAATTAAACCTGGCAAGTAGATCCCTCGGAAGCATGATCTATTCTGAGCACGATGTTTAGGGGATTTTGTTTGTATTTTCCATCATGTAAAGAATTCACTTTAAATGACTAGTCTTAGTAAATAAATAGTGTTAAATAGCTGTAAAACACAAAAAGAGGTTTGAGATGTTCAAATGACGACCAAACATGTAAATTTGGTTGTATTGTTTCTTCTCATTACCATTACCACATCAATCTATTCATCTCCTGGTGCATGGAAACTTTGTACTGAAGCTATAAAACCGTATTCTTGATGAGAGGATTCAGTTTTAAAGGTATCTCCGACTATCTTATCCTATTATGTTTAAAGACCTAGGGATTTCTAAGAATAACAAATTGCTGTGCAAAATAAAAATGCTTGAATCTGTTTTCCTAGCCATTTAAAGGTGCAAAGGTGTAAATATTATCGTGCAACAAGTGATATTTTATACAAGCACGGGTCAACGGAAGTGAGAGCAACACAGGATATTACAATCCTTATGATATCGGTGCACTGCAATACAAGTGTTTGTTGCTCTGTTGCAATGAAATTAAAGCTTCTGCATTAAGACTCAGAACTAAAAATAAAATGAATAAATGTACAATACGATCCCGTTATCAAACTTGAACATTATGGGTATATCATTTTAAACGAAACTTACTACATTGGAATTTCCATACTCAAGGACAGACGCTATCAAAAAGCAAGGATAAATATCAAACTTGGAATGCCACGTTCCAAAACGAAAGTCACAGCACGCAGATATGCACAATGCCAACACACACACTCACATACAAAGCAAACACACGAGGACAAAACGAACAAATAAAGGAACACAGTGGGGCACGCCTTGAAACGGTTAGTGGCAAAACCACCACTGGGACGCTTACACCGGATTATGGTGCGCACCCAACCTCACTCTCATCCACACCATGTTCCAAAGTCACGGGCCAGTGTAAATAAAAGTAATCCCCGCCCAGTGAATCTCTAACACACGCAATGGAAACAATAGGCATGGTATGTAAAACACAAAAATGCCCCTGAATAATTATATAAAAATCAAACCTTAAGAAACATAAACGTATGTACTAAATGCCTTTGTAGAAGACGGAATCTGCTATAATTTTGTTTAACTGTGTTCTGTACTACCAGATTATCTTTTCATAGACTTCACAGATTTTATCAACTATATGGTGGCTGTAAAATATCTCTCCTACTTGAAATTAGTGTTGTTTTATTTTCTAATCCATTGATCTATTGATTACACTAATAAAATCTGTAAAAAGGTCCTTTGGAAGCAAAGAATGCAACCGAGAAGAATAATAGCAGACTCGGTTTGATTGAGTCTGTTCATGAGAGGTACTGTAAACCTAGAATTGTTTTCGCGCTTTTTAAATTAGCGCCTTTCGCGGGTAGTATATTTCCGTGAAATTAAATAGCCGCGAAAAACTCTGTTCTAACAAAAACGCGAAAGATTCTAGCTTCAGCTTATATAGATCGCTTTAAAATGGTTCTGTGCTTACACATACCTGGATATTTATAATTCATATTCTAGTACCGTAATTGTAGAACATGAATGCACAAATCCACATTATTTCAATTGATTAACAATTTACTTATTTATGAAGCAACAGCATTTTCAATATCGATCCGTAAGGCAAACAGGGGATAAAAACAAAAACAATATGCATCTATCGAACGACATATACATGCAATTTGCAGTCGGCAGCCAATACGATATATTATTTGTAAATAAAATATTGTGTCTATTTCTGCTAAGTGTGGATTAATCGCCTATCTAAATGGCAAACAAATGACAGTGTAATAACACATGTAACAGCAATTTACTGACTGTCAATAATTGGAGGTGTGAATAACCGTTGATATGGATGAAAATGATTAGGGGTTTAAAGAGTTTATTGTTTATTTATTTCAGTCTCATCCATTTACATGTTTACAGTATAAAAACATGACATATACATAATAAAACACAAGTAAATGGCCACTCAAATTTGAATTACAAGAGACTATATATATAAAATTTCTACATATCTCATATTTCACATTATTCAATATATGTTTCTAATGATAATCTAAAGAGCACCACCATGTGACAGCCAATGCAAGTGGTCCAACAAGCGATATAGCCAGCAGATCCAAGCCACCAGGAACAGAACCACAGCATCCTCCCATCCACCACACCGCAATTGTTGTAGTTGATAAGAGAACACTGCAGTCCCCTTAAATGGCCCATTCGAGACACCAGACGACCAAAAACCCCATACCAAACCCCGGAATTTTTCTTCAAATTTTTCACCAATTTTTTATCAAAAAATTTAAAAATTCTTTATTACAGTAAAAAAAAAATTTTTGTTTTTGGGGATTTTTGTTAATCTTTAAAACAAAATGTGTTTAAAATTTTTTAATTTTTGAGTTTTAAAACACTGAACCGATTAGCAGGTGCACTTTTAAAGTGCGCTGTAAAAATTGGGTTAAAGAATCAAGTATTCCCCCCCAATCGATTGGTAGGAACAAAAATTTTGCGTTTTTTCTTATTAACACTAAAATACTGTAATTTTTTTAAAAGAACTAAATACAAATTTAAATAAAATTAAAAATTTTTTAAATAATAAAAGCCTATCTTTACAGGTGAAATTTTAAAATTATTTATGTTATAAAAGTATTTCTTCTTTTTTTTAAAATTTAAGGTTTTTTTCAACTATTTTATTTAAATTTGGGGTGTTTTGAAAAAACAGAACCCGTTTTCTTGTATTTTAGCTCTCAAAGTTTTACAAATTTTTGAAGTAACCCTTTTTTAATAGAAGTCTTCGTTCAACAGTTTAATGCGGGGCATAGATTTTCATTTTTATCTCTGATTCTACCCGCTTTTTTAAAAAAAATTTGGGGACAATGTTTGGGTTTCATTTTTAATTGAAGGGTACAATAAATGAATATTTTTGGAAATAGTATAAAAGAAATATGCGGATACTTAACCCTTTTTTTTCTAAATATGTTCCCTTTTCGTTTCTTTTTCGCGGGGTTCGCGTGGAAAGTGATTAAGCGGATTTAAATCCGCAATTTTTTTCGTGTTTTTTTAAAAAAGGTTTTTTTTTCCCCGGAAAAAATTTTCAAGGTTTTTTCAGTTAAAGAAATTTTTGAAAATCAAAGCCTCCCAGAATTTAAATTTTAATAACAAATTTTTGCTTTAAGCCCGGGCTAGGTGACGGAAAAGGGGGGACATGCACAGTTTTTAAAGGTAATTAAAGCCGTGGGGTTTGGGATTAAAAACTCGCTCAGTTTTGGTTTTAAACGCCGGGGTTGCGACCCTTTTTTTGCCTAACATTTGATTTTTCAAATATGCCCCAAAAATTTTATTGTTATTTTTTTTTTTATATTGCTTTAAAGAGCCCTTTGGAAAAGTGTTGCCCCCTTTTTGGTAAAAAGGGGGAAGGTTTTGAAATTAATTTTTTTATGTGGTGGTTTAAAACCAAAAGGGGGAAAATAAGGTACCTTTGCCAAAATCAAATTGCCTTTGTATCCGCAACTGGAGAATTGTTATCAATTTTGGATGATTTCCTGCCCCCAGCCCTTTTTCCTTTGGGTTTTTTTTTTGGGGTATTTCCCCGGGAATCCCTTTTTTTTGTTTGGATAAAAAGTCATTTTTATTTAAAAATTTTTTTACCTAAATTTTTTTTAAAAATTTTGAAATATATTATACGATTTCTAATAAAATTTGTTTAGAAAAAAAATTTTTCCAGTGTAACGAAAAAAGCGAAAAAAAAGGTTTTTTTTATTCAAAAGTTAAATGTATTGGGTTTTTTAACCCGAATTTTTTTAAAAAAATTTTTTAAAAAAACTCATATATTTGAAAAAAAAAACCTTTTTTTCACCCGCCAAAAAGTTTTGGGTTTTTTTTTTCAGTCCCATAAGGCCCGGGGATTGCAAAATACTACAAACGGGTTTTTCTATTTGTTTATTTGTTCAAAAGGGTTTCCCCTTAAAACTGGTTTAAATTTGCCTTTTTGATGTGCTTTATTTGGGCAAATTGGTCTTTCAAATATTGTGCTGTTCCAATTTTTTAAATTTTTTCTGTTGTTTTTTATTCTTTTAAATTTTTAAAAAAAAATTTTTCAGATTTAAAGAAAATTTCTAGCTTTGATTTGGGAGTCCCTTAATTTGGGCTTTTTATAAAAAAAATAAATTTCCCCTTTTTTAAAACGCCCTGTCAGCCTCCCCCTTAGATAAATAGGGGGAGCTAAAATCTACGAATCGCGGGTTTGGGGAGTTTGATTCCCCAAAAGTGGCGTTTTTTATTTTCAGTCCGATTTGTTGAAAGCATTGTCTCTGAAATAGTCTTTTTTTTAATTTGTTTTTTGTGGGGGGAGTTTGCAGTTTTTTGAAAAAGAAAAAAGTTTTTATCCAAAAAGATAGTTAGGGTTTTTTTTTCCCCTGTTACTTTTTTGAATTTAAGTTGAAAACGGCGTTTTAAAACCCACACCCAACAAAAAAAAAGTTTAAAAAAAAAAATTTTTAAAATTTGAGGTTTGCATTTTCATATTTAGTTTCAATGAAATTTTCATAAATGATATTTCCCTTTTAATTTGGACTTTACATTTTTTGTCGTCCAAATTTTAAATCTTTTAAGTATAAGTTTCTAAAAAATATCCCTTTTTAAAAAAAATTTTTATATGAAAAAACCCCCCAAAATTTTATTTTTTTTTGACGGCCCGCCCCATGTTGTTACGAAAATTTCAAATTTTTTTAATTATCACTAAAATAGAACAGGAATTAAAGAAATTTTTTAAAAGAACCCCCGAATGATTAGGGCCCCATTTTTTTGTTTGCTTATGTATATAAAACAATACCCCAAAATTTAAATTTGATGTTCTTTTTTTAAAATTTTTCAATTCTTTTTGTTTTTTTTAGGCATTTAATTTTTTTTGGTTTTAAAAAATTTGGTGTTGGTAAAAAAGGGTTTTTTTTGAAAAGTCTTCCTTCTTATTGAAAAAATTTGGTTTTAAATTTCCAGTGCATGATTAGACAAATTGAATTTTGCCCCCAATCCCCCTTTTTTCAATTTTTTTCTTGATGTATTTTTTAAAAGTTTTATTTACAGGTGGGTTTTAAATTTTTTGTATTCATTGTCAGCCCAAAATAAAGGTTTTTGGTTTTTTAAAAATTTTTTTAAAAAAAATTTTTAAAATTGTAATAACTTGGTTTAAATATTTTATTGAAATTCAGTGCTTTCCCTTTATTTGAGAAGGGACGAAATAAAATGATAAAAACCACCCCGGTGTTAATAGGTACTGATGAGAGGGCAAATTTTAAAAAAGGGAAAAAACCTGGCTGGGTTTAAATTTGGGAATGATGAGGGGACAAATAAAAAGAAAGTTCCCGAATTTAAAATTATCCAAATTTAAAAATGTCGGCTGGGCCCCTTTTAAAAAGGGATCAAGTTCATGTTTTTTTTAAGGAAATTTTAAATTTTTTTGGGAAATTTTTTTGAAAGCTTTTTTAGTCGCCCTCGGTAACCCCCAAAGGGCCGGTTCCCCAGAAAAAACTGGTTTGTTTTATTTTATTGGTTTGTGAAAAATATAAAAACGCTCCAAATTTGGAACCCAAAAAAAACAAAAAAAAAAAAAAACCCAACCCAAAAAAAAAAAAAACAACAGGGAAGAGGGCCCGCCAGAAATGTCGTTTTGTTTTTTTAAGAAAATTTTGTTTTTCTTAATTTTGTTCGTTTGATTAAAAAACTAAAAAGAATTTAAAAGTAGCTGAAATTTTTAAAGGGCAATACTGGTTTTTTTGGTTTTTTTTTAAAATTTAAGTTTTTCCCGTTTTAAAAAAACTTTAAAATATGACACGTTTCTTTTTTTTTATAAATTTTGCATGAAGTAATTTTCAAATGGTTTTCTCAAAACAAAGCAAAAAAAAAAAACAAAACAAAAGTAGGCCATTTCCCCAAATTTCATTGGGGTGTTTTTTTTTGAAATTTTTCCTCAAATTTTTGAATTCTTTTTGACATATCTACATTTTTCGGGAAACTTGGGCAAAAACGTCAAATGGCGTTATTTTTATTAAATTGTAAAATCAAAGGAATTTTACCGCTTTACGCGAAATTTTTTTTCTTTATTATATTCATTTTTATTGTATCGCGTTTTGTTTATTGTTTTTTTTTTTTTTATAAAAAAACTTTAAAAAGGTTTTTGCGGGGGTGTGAGATTGTGTAGGAGGGTGTTTGCGAGTGTTTGGTTTGGGGCATGCGGTTTTTGGGGCCCTGAATGGTGGCTTAAATTTTCTTTAAAAAAATATTTTTTATTGTTTTTTCAAAGGAATGTTTTCTCTGTTTCTTAAATTAGATCAAATTAAATTGTAAAAAAACCTTTGTTAAGACTTAAGAAATTTTTAAATTTTAAAAGCCTGTTTAAAAATCATTTTGAAAAGATGTGGGTTTTTGCGGGTCTATTCATGTATTATTAGGTTTATTTTGGATGTTTGTAATTTTAAAAGCTTTTTGTTGGGCTGGAGGTGTTCCAAATTTTCCCCTTTAGAAAAAGAAGGGGTTCTTTTTCCCTTTTCATGATACATGGAAAAAAGTAGGACAAAATTTAAAAAGGGGCGAAAAACGCACTTTAAAAGTCGTTTAAAAATTTTTTTTATATCTTCTGATACAAATTTTTTCTTTTAAAGGGGTTTTTATTTGAAGCGCGGTTTTTGTTTTGTTCGTTTTTTCTTACAACTTTAAACCCAAAAAAACTTTGAAACACGGGAAAAAAGGAAAACAGTGTAAAAAAACCCATTTTGGGGGGTGCCTTCCCTTTATTAAAGTTATTAAAACAAATAACAAAATTTTTCTAGTTTTTTATCAATTATCTTTTTTTAAACTATTGGGAATACTAACCCCTAAAGCCCGGGGGTTTTTCGAGATAATTTTTCCCGGTTTTAGACCTTTTCGTATTTTTTGGCGTACCGATTGGTAAGCCAACCTTTGGCAATTTTCAGTACAATTTCTTGGCAAAAGTTAAATTTACGCCATCTTGAATTATTTTTTTGTTTCTTTTCAAATTTTTGGGAAAAAAATTAAAAAGTATGTTTAAATTTTTAGAACTAAATTTCGTTTTTAAGTATATTTCTATTTTTAAAAAAAGGCATTCAAAAGAAATTAAAGTGGTTTGTTCTTTTTTGTTGTTGGGGGTTTTTAAAGTCGCAAAGGACTTTTTTTTTTTGGCATAAGGGGGATTTTTTGGGTTTGATGGTGGGGAAAACTCCCGGTGCCCCTCCCTGCGTTTTTGTTTTTTCATTGGCGGTTAACCCTTTGGGTTTGGGAACCCCCGACTTCCCTAAGAGGGTGATGGCTTCCTGTTTTTAAAATTTAATTGGGAACGTTAAAAGAAATTTTAAAACCGGGAATTTTGAGTTGTGCCCCCAAAGTTTTCGTAAGATCTCAATGGACCCTTTTTCCCGAAAAATTTTTTTTGGGGTTTTTGATAACCCAGATTTACCTGAACTAAACTGAAACAAAGAGATTTTTTAAAACACAAAAGTTTTTGGTTTATTATTAAAACAAACTTTATAATTTTTATTATAATTTATTAAAAAAAATAACCCCCTTTTAAATCCTCTTTAAAAAAACGCCTGTTTTATTGGGGGCCGCCCTTTTAAATGGTTTAAATTTTTAAAATGGTAAACAAAAAAAAGATCCATGAGAATTTTAAAAGTAAATCCATTTCTTTATCATTTATAATACGCTTTTCGGAAATTTTCAAAATTTTTTTTTTTAAATGGGAGAATTTTGTTTTTTAAAAGTGGGGGAAAAAACAGAAATATTTAAATAAAAGAAAGCAAATAAACTTTAAAATTTCGCATGGGAAAATTTTGAAAAACTTGGGTTTCCCGTTTTGAGGGGTGCGGGTTTGGAAAATTTTTAAATAAATAAAATTTTGGTGTTTTTTTAGTTTGCCGGTTTTATAAAAAACTTTGGGTTAAAAAATTTTTTTTTTTTAAAAGGGGGAATTTTTGTTGTGGATAAAATTTCGTTTTTCAAAATTCCGGGGTTTTGACCTGTGTGTTGATAAAGATAATTTTGAATTTACCTTTTCACTTTCTGGAAATTTTGCAAAAATTTTTTTAAAAAAAAAAAAAGGTCTTTAAAATTTTTAAAGTAAAAGAAAAAGAAATTTTGTACTAAAAAAAATAAAAAAATTTGCCCAAAAAAATTTGCCTCATTTTCTTTTCTTTTTTTCAGCCCTGTTGTTTTTATGTTCTTTGTTTTTTGGAAGCTTTAAATTAGGTTGGGTTTCTCGAAAATCAGCTTTAATTTTTTAAGTTTTTTATAAAACAGCTTAATGTTGACCCATTTTATAGTTTTTCCTCTTTTTAAGGTATTCAATTCTATGAATTAATTTTTTTTAGGGGCATAGGTTCAAGCTAATTGGGCCCCAAATTTTTTTCCCCTTTTTTTCCCTTTTAAAAATTTATTATTGATTTATTGTACAAAGTGAAAAAAAATCTTTTTATTTAAAAAATTTCTTTTTGTTCAAATGTTTTTTACCTCGGGTACAGAAGGGGGAAGGTTTGACAATTAAAAATACTGGGTTTAAATTTCGGAAAATGTTCTTATATTGCCCCTTTTCTCTTTTGATTGCTTTTTTTGAAAGGAAAATAGGTTTGGGTTTTCTTATACCCCCCGGTTTTTTTTGAATGAAAAATTTCAAAAATGTAAAAAAAAGTCCCAAAGACTCGGTTTTTTTTTTTTAAAGTTGGGGTTAGAATTTGTATCATTAAAAAAACTTTTTTTTCTTCCTCCCAAAAAATTATATTCACGTTTTTTTTCTTGTTTTAATTTTTTTCCAATGTTTGTTTTTTCTTTTACAAATAAAATTTAAATAAAAGTTTGGGGTGGTCATCTTTTTTAAATTTGTCTCTACTCGGTTGATTAGATGAAAACAAAATTTTAATTTAAAAAGAAAAGATTAAAAATTTTTTTTAAAATTTTGCATAAAAAGTCCCCCCCCTGGAAAATTTGTTTATTGCTGTTTTAAATTGTGGAGTTTTTTTAAATATTTGCCTTTTGGTGGGTCTTTCCCTTTAATTTTTGAAGGTTTTGGATCGTCAATTTAAACGACACCATTTGGGGGCTTGGAATTTTGGGGCCGATCTGCAGCAAAGCAAGAAAAACTAAAATGTTTGGGGAAAAGGGGTAAACAGAAATTTAATTTTGCAGTTGTGTCTGCTTAACCTTTCCAATTTTTGAATTTTGGGGCGTGCCCTTTTTAGGGTTAAAAGTTTTCGTTAAAGAGTTTACTTTTGGGGCTGGAGAAGGGGGGGTTCTTTTTTTTCCCTGAAAAAAGTTGGGCTTAATTTTAACAGAAGTTGGGGTTTTATTTAAAAAAAAGTGTTTTACTTATTGAAGGGAGTTTTTTTAAAATTGATTGCTAAAATTGCGTGGATGCCAGTATTTTTTTGACAATCCTTTTTCCCCTAAAAAAACTTTGGAAAAGACTCCCAACCCACTTTAAAAATTTGGACCCTTTACATTTTAAGCAACAATCCTTTTTAAAATGTTGAAAGAAAAAGTTATTGCAAAAGAAAAAAAATTTTTTTTTTTTACTTTAAAGGGGAAAAGGAAAATAAATTTAAAACAGTAGGGTTCAAGGGGGGAAAAGGTAAAAATTTAACGGAAAAAAAAAAGTCCCTTTAGCAACATGCACAAAACAAGTTTTTTCTTTAGGGGCGGTGCGGGGGATGTAAAGCAATGGCAGTAAATTTTTTAATTTTAAAAAATGATTTCAATGGGCAAGAAAGGGGGTCGTTTCTATGTGTATCATGAAAATTTACAAGTTTACGGATGAAAGTTTGGGAAATATGAAATCAAAAGAAATTTTTTTGATAAAATTTGGAATTTTAAAAAATCTAAAAGAGTGCTTTTTAAACCCCCTTTTTGGTGAAGTTTTAACAGGGAAAGAAAATTTTTAAAAATTTTTTTCTAGCCAGGGGTCTAAATTTTAAAAGGGGCAACCCCCGAGATTAATTTTTTGAGTGTATGAATGTTCATTGGGTTTTTTAATTGGGTTTTTTTTGTAAACCCTTGTTTTGTTTTGAACTTTTTTTTTGTAAAAAATTTTTTTTGTCAGTATAAATTAAAAATTGGGTTTTAAAAAAATATGTTGTAAATTTTTAATTTAAAAACCCTAAAGGCAAAAAAGTTTTTACTTTTTTAACATCCCCTTTAAAATTTTCTTTTTGGGGCCCCGTGGGGGTTTGGTTTTAAAAAACATTTGTCAAACAATTGATTGAGTTTTAAAACGGAATTTTGTTTTAAACTGAAACCCCAAAAAATTGGGTGTGGTTTTTTTCAAAAATTTGGCCCAAACTTTCCCTTCGCTTTGTTTCAAAAAAGAGAAGGATCAAAAATTTTTCAAGTTTTTAATTTGGGACACCCCGACGAAAAGACGAGGGGGGGTTGTCAGCGTCCGTTTTAAAATTTTGGGGGTTTTTGAAATGTCGCGAAAAGATGAAAAAAAAAATCAAATTTGGGGTTTTTTTGAAAAGGGACATCATCGTTAAAGGGCCCGTGTTTTTTTATTTTAAACCCCGAAAATGTTTCAAGAAAACAAAAAACAGACAAGGGGTTCTGAATGGCCCTTTATGATTTTTGTTTTAAAATAATAGAGGGGTAAAGGAAAAAATAAAAAAACTTTGGCAAGTCCAAACCCTTGCCACATTTACTCCCAAACCTACCGAGGGCCATTTCAGTCTCCGGTTTTTTTTGGGTTGATTTTATCCCAAAAACTCCCCAATCCTTCAGACTGAGAAAGAAACCTTTTATCGGTGGGTGGGACTGGGGAATGAGGTCCTGTTTTGTAACGGGACTAGTATTTAAAAAGAAAAACATAGGGGAAGGTAAATTTACTTCAAGAAATTGTTAGGTTATCACCAAAATTTTGGGCCCTGAGCCTTGGGGAAACGCTTTTGCGGTGAAAATTTTCTTTAAAAACTTTAGTTTTACGGGGGTTGAATTTAAATGATTTTAAAAAGGTTTACGTTAGCCCGCCAAGTTCTTTTTACAGAAAAAGATTTTAAAAAACCCTAAACCTTTGAATTTAAAGAACAGAAACAAATTTCAACAGTTAGCCGACGCCAATGTGGTGGGCCCAAACCCAAAAGTAAAGTTAACTAAAAAAAGGGGGCAGTTTGGGTTTTTTGGAGGTGGGATGTTTTTGAAAATCTATTCGTTGGGTAGGGGCAAAAGACTTTTAGAAAATTTGAAAAGATTTTCAAGAAAAGATTGTTTAAAACGCCGCAGCCTAGAAAAGCAAAAAAGGGGACTTTTTCCCAAACCCGCAAAAAAAGCCAAAATTTTCCCTTGATAGTCAAAACAAGTAAAAAACCCGGGAAGGGCCAAAGAGGGGAACCCCCTTCCCACACCAATGGAATTTTGATGATGGTTTGGGGCTGTTAAAAACGAAAAATCTTCACCAAGGCAACCCTCGCCTTTGAGACCAGTTTAGTCGTGTCTTGTTTTGATTTGACAAAACAGTCAGATCTGTCTCTCACCCCCCCAGTTATTTTCTGGAAATTTTAAAAATCCAAGGGCCCTGCCATCGAGATCTTTTGAGTCCCACCAAACCCCTGTTCTTTAAAACTCCCAAGTTAAGATTTGTTAAAGTGGTGGTGAATTTTTAAAAAGGTTTGGTTTTAACATTTGTTTCCAAAAAGGGTAAATGGGATGGAAGCAAAATTAAACAAGGGAAAAAACTTCGTTTTCGCTTTCGTTCCCCAAAACTCAACCCCAAGATCGTTTTTTTGGGGGAAAGGGGGCCCTTTTTCAAAACTGGGAAAAAGTATCCCACCCTTAGTTTAGTTTCGTTTAGTGGGTGCCCCAAAAAAGAATTTTTTGGTGTCGGCCTATTTTTGCCCCGGCCCAAAAAGAAACAAAAATTTATTTGTTTTTTGGGAAAACCTTAAAAATGGCCCAAACGTTAAAACACCGGGTTTTTCAAGAAAACATGGGGAAAAAATGATGTTAGCTTTAGGGAAGGAACCCCCCAGTTTTTTTTTTGGAAAAAAACTTATTTAAGGGGAAACCCTTAAAGGGTTTTAAATGCGTGGCAGAGGGCTGCCAAAATGTTTTAAAGGGGAATTTTTTCTCTATAGAGGGAAAATGCGCCGTTGCATCCCGGCGTCAAAAAATTGGATTGGCCCAACCAAAAAGGGTTTTCCGGGTTCAGAAGAAAAAAAAAAAATTTTTTAAATTTTCAGGGAGGATTTCTGACCCCGGTTAGGGTTTTCGTTAGCCTGTAACCCCAGCAACATTTTTGGAAAAATTTATAGGTTTAAAAAATGAAGGAAAGGGTGGCCCTTTTTCCTTTAAAATGCAAAGGGTGAGTTTAATCGTTGGGAAAAAAGGAACAGAACGACCAGTTTAAAACCCAAACACATAAAAAACATTCCAAAAGCTGCGAAAGACATGGGGGCCCGTACTTAAACGGAAGATTTGTCTGAAAAATGAAAAAAACTCAAATTTTTCGGGCAAACGTTAAGAAATTTTAACTGGTCTAAAAAAGGCATGGCCCGTCATAAAAATTTCAAAACAAACCAGCAAAACTTTCAAAACTTTAAAAACCCGAAACCTTTTAACGATCAAAATTTTTTACTTCCTTTTTACCAATTCTAAATAACTTTTTACCCAAAAAAACATTTTTAATCCAAACCCCCAAAATTTTTGTTTCCCAAAAAACTTTTCCTTAACCCTTTTTTTTATTTTAATCTAAAATTCCCTTTTAAAAATAAAATTAACCAAAACCATTTCCCCAAAATTTTTCATCCATTAACTAAAATTCCCGGGATTTTTCAAAAACTTTTTTAAAAATTTTAAGACATTTCCAAATAAAATTTAAATTTTTTTAAAAATTTTATAACCCTTACCACCCAAAACCCCTAAAACAATTTAAAAATAAAACCCCTTCCTTTTAATCCCCTTTAATTAAAACCTTCCCTTTAAAAAAGGGGGGGGTTTTAAAAAAATTTTCTATGATCCAAAACATTTGCAAAAAAATTTTTCCGGGCACCGAAAAAAAAAAATTTAATTCTTTTTATTTTTCTGTTAAATCTGGTTGCAGGGGGAAAAAAACCTTTTCCCTTTTGCCCCTTAAAACCCTTTTTCAAATTTTTAAAAAAACCAAAACCCTTTTTATTGGGTCTTCCCCGTCCAGGGGAAAATTTTGCAGAAAAATTTTCAATTTAAAAATCCCCAAAAAGTTTTTTTTCTTAAAAAGGGTTTTTGTCTTGTTTCTTTCCCCAAAAAAACCCTTTTTTCCCCCCAATTTTTTTAAAAAAAGGTAAACTTTGGTTTTAAGGGGTTTGAGGGCTATTTTGAAAAAATTAAGGGGCGAATCCCCAAAATCCTTTCAAAATGAAAAAGGGGCGGAAACAATAATAAAGACTTTCAAAAGTTCTTAAAGTTTTAAACATATTCATTTTTTTATACGGAAATCCTGAAACTAAAGCAAGCATTGTTGAAAAAAAATTTAAAAAAGTTTGAAAGTCGTGTGGAGTTCTTTACACATGAAAAAAACGCGAAAATTTTTCCCTCGGGTTTTTGGGATTTGGTTAAATTCCACAATTTAGTTTTCATCGGGGGTTTTTCAAACAACACCCGCCCTCGGGGCACTGAAAAAACGGGAAACCTTTAAGTTTTCACAAAATTTTTTTGGATCAAAAAAATTTCCAAAACCCATCTCCCGGGCAAAAAGTGGGTGATTTTTTTTTGCCCTCAAAAAAACAAAAACGAACTTTTGCAAGGGTTTCCCCCCAAAAAAACCCAAAAAAATTTTTTCAAAGGGCATTCACATTCGCCGGGTTTTTGCCCCAACCCAACCCCCCCCCCCCCCTGTTAGAAGTTTTTGGGGGGGGAAAGTTGAAGGATCCTTTTTTTGCCCGAAATCCAGACTATAAAAGACAAAAAATTTTTACGAAATTGAAATTTTTGTCCTTGCTCGTCGACAAGGAAAAGTGGGGGGAAAAAGATCAAAGAAATTAAAGTTCATTGGGAAGGTTATCCCAAAAAAATTTTGGGCAGTTGGTTTTCCCGAAAGTTCATTTTGGTTTTAAAAAAAAAAATTTCATATTGCTGGATTTTCTCGGGCGTTTGGTTTTTGTGGGGTGACAGACAATTTCTACGGGCGCTTTTTAAAAAATCGTTTGGGCCAAAAAAAGTCTTTTTCCCTTTCTTGTTTAAAGATTTTTGCCATTTTTTTTGTGTGGGGGTTTAAATTTTTTAAACACTGTCGAAATCTTGAAGAGGATTTGGTTTTTTTTCTGCCGTTGACTATTGGTTTCATTTTCCCTAATTTGAAAAAACTTTTAAAAAACCTATGTTGCAAAAATTTTTCTATTTGGGCAACCCGCGATGAATTTCCCTTTTTTAAAAAACGGTGCCCCTGTGAAAAGCTCATTTAAACTTGTTTTCCCAAAAATAAATCGGGGATTCAGGGGCAAAATTTTCCCCAAAACCCTTCATTTTCAATAAAGATGATTATTGGGGAAAAGGGGTTTTTGGGCGAAAATTATCATTTTTCTTATTTAATTGTGACGGAGGGGAATTTTCAAATTTAACCAAAACTTGGCAAAGGTTTTTTGTTAATTTTTCCCTTAAGCAGTGTAGGAAAAAAAAATGGTTCGTTTACCCTTTTATTGGGTGCCCCTTTAACTGAGTATATTTTCTGGAGCATTATTACTGAAATCGATAATGCTTTTTCAAAAAAAACTTGATGAAATTTCCATAAAAATTTTCGTGGTGTTTCTATTGGTTAAATTCCCCAAACCCGGGGGAGTATCAAATTTAATTTTAAAAATCGCATGTTTGGATACATTCCATTTTAGTTTTATTACTTAAGCTAGGGGGGAAAAGGGCAACATTGGGAAAAGTTTTATCCGGGGAGAAAAACCTTTTCCATACGGTGTGGGTTTGAATGTTTGGGACTAAAAATTTATTCATTTTTATTCTGGAAACTTGGGAGGGTTTTTCTTTCTTGGGGATTTTTTGAGGCACCAAATTTTTTCGTGGGGCTTTTGGGTTTCCAATTTGAACCCAGCAAAAAAGATTTTTTTCATGGGTTCCCAAGAATTTTTCAATTTGATTTTTTTCCCAAATTTAAAAACGTTTTAAAGAAAAAGGTAAAAATTTAAGGGGTGACACTGGACAAACCCTTCAGTTTGTTTTGGGGGGGCAAGTCTATGGGGGGGTTGCATTTTCGAAGAAAACAGACTTTTTTTTTATGTTTACAATGTATCCCTGTAAACGTGGGTTTTTTTCCCCGCCAATATGGGCATGGGTTTGGGTCTATCTTTTTAAAACGCTACCCAAAAAAACTTTTTCCTTTTTAAAAAACCCCTTGTTTTAAAACAGCATTAGGGGGCCCCAAAAATGAAAATTTTGGGTGCAGTCAAAGATTTTCTGTCTGGAAAAGGTCCAAAAACAGGGTTTTTTAAAATTGTGGAGAAAAGGAATTTATTAAATCTGTTGGAAAATCAACCCCTTTTTCCTTTGGGGGGAAACTTTTATCAAAACTTTTTAAAAAGGGACAAAACCAAAGTTCATTGTAAGGGGCTTCATCTAAAATCAACGGGAAAAAGGCGTTGAAAACCCTAGTTTAAAGGTTCAGAATTTAGACCTCTTGATTTTTTTGACTGAAAATAAAATGTTTCACACGGTTTTGGGGTGGGTTCCCCCCCACGAACTTTTTGTTTTTGCTGTACCCCCCGAAACCCTGTCGCCCCTGCAAGTTGGACAAAGGACGCAAAATTTCCCCCTTTTTGGCTTTGAAAAATTTTAGCGCCCCTGGTTTTATTTTTTCCCCACAAACTTTTAAAAAAGGACAGATTTGGGAAAACCCGTCCCATTTGTTTAAAACAAAATTTAAAGGGGACTCAGGTGGGTGGAACGCCCGGAGGTTTAAAACTGAAAATTCTGTTGGGGCAATAACTTTTTCACAGATGTTAAATAGAATTTATCTTTTATTTGGGAAAAATTTTTAAAAAGGGTTTTTGACCCCAAAACCCAACACCTTCCGTACAGAGCCCACATTGGAAAAAACTCCTGTCCCACAACAAAGAATGTAAAAAAACCCCAACTGCAGGGATTTGAAACCCGGGATAAAAAAATAAGCATCTATGCAGGATAATACAGAGGGGGGGAGCTAATAATGGATGGGGAAAATTTTTGCAGAAAATCGTATTGCAGAAAGCAAAACCTTGAAATAAATTTGGAAAAAATTACATTGGATTTTTCCTACAAGGGGAAAAACCTCCCCCCTGGAAATTTAAATAAGCCTCAAGTTAATCAAACCTCACCCCCTTCTGTCTCATGGGCCCGCGAAGGAAAAGTTGTTTTCCAGCATGTGGGATTCCCAAAGTTGGGGCGGGGAAAATTTCTTCTGGGTGGTCAACGATTTGATTCAGGCCTTAGCCGCATAAAATGAAGATCCCCTACGAGCGCTGTAGTGAAAAAAATTTTTCCCATCCCCCTGGGAAAAGAGATTTTAAAATTTTTTGTTTGTTTTTTTCTTTGGGCAACTTCCAAAACGATCATCATTTGGGTTTTGGGGGGAAATGCAGATATGAATGGGGCCCCCCCACCAACACCCCCTTTTATTTAGATATTTTTTCCCTTTGTTAAAAATAGAAGTCTTTTTCGGGGCGGGGTAAACAAATTTACAAAAAAGCCTTCCAACCCGATTTTGAAAATTTGGGGATTTTTTAATTTCGATCCTAATGTTTACTTTCCAGGGAAAAAGGAGTCTCGGATCTTTTAAAAGGGCCGGGGTTTTGGTTTTACAATTTAAGAATTTTAAAAGTGGTTTCACCTTTAAGGGGGTTTGATCTTTAAAAGCAGATAAAGGGTGTGGGGAAAGTCAAATTTTTACCCTTAAAAACAGGGAACCTGAGGATAGATCTTCAGTTTTGAAAACCCCAAAAACTTCCCGCGTCGTGAACGTGTTGTGTACGCAAAAAATTTGACAATCAAATTTAAATTTAAGGTTTGAGAGAGTCGTTTAAAAGATTATTTAAACATGGATGGTCATTTCCTTTGCCAAATCAAAATCAGGAAGTTTTGGAAAGGAAAAATCCCCGAACCAATTTAAAAGAAAAATTTAAGGGTTTTGGAGGACACTAAACGAAAGTGTTGTGGGCGAATTTTAAAACTCATATTCGATGAAGTACATAAGAAAATGTTATGGTTTTATTGTGGATCATCCCAGTCGTTAAGGGATTAACTGTGGTTTTTTACCTTTTACAGCGAGGGGGGGTTTTGGGGTTGTACATTGAAAAAGTTTAATCAATAAATCTTCAAATGTCTTTGGGAAAAAAATTTCCAAATTTAGAGTCATGGGGCGGTTTGGAGTGAGAAAATTAGGCCCTGCATTTTTAGGTAGATATAAGGGGCAAGTATAGCCTGTCATCAATCGTTTCCCGGGGGGGAAAAAAAAGGATGAGTATATGGGGGCAGATCGAGTTGGAAAAAGGGCCCGGAAAAATTTTCTTTCCCCTGAACTTCAATTTAAACTTTGGGTAAATTTGTTTTTATTGAGAAAAACTCAATGGAAAAAGGGGTGTTAAGGTATTTTTCCGAAACAGAAAACCCTTTTTTTATGTGAAAACTTAAATAGGGGAAAAAACCCTGATAAAATAAAAATTGGGAAAATTGGGTGGCTTTTTACTTAAAAAGAAATACAGCCATCTACCCCTTTGGGCTTTATGGATTTTCCCCCCCTTAGAGGAAAATATTCGCCCTTTTGGACGCAAACCGTTTGGACTAGAAAAAACATAGACTTAAAAGTGGAAGCAGTGAAATGTGTGGGGTTTTTCCGAAAATTTTTTCTTTTGGGCGTTTTGCCGAGGTTTTGATTGGGCTTTTTGCCTTTTCAAAAAACGTTCGGAGCCAAAGGGTTTTGGGATCTAATGAAAGTTGGGAAACTTGGTTTTTTTTAAAAAGTTTAATTTGGGCACTTGTATGCAAAAGTAGTTTACTAGCTAAACCTGAAAATTGGCCCGTGTTGTACGAAATCAAAAATTTTTAAAACTTTTTGCTTTGTTTAAATTGGATGGTTAGGCATTTATTTTTTGTATCCTTAATGTTTTTGTTAAAACAGTTATTGTTTTTTAATTAAAAAAAAGTTTTTCTCCTTGTATTTTTTTGTTATTTTTTCCCTTTGGGGTTTTTTTGGAAAAAGGGGAAAAACCCCAAACCCCCAAATTTTAAAAACCAGTTGGGCGGGGCTTTTTTAAATTTGCCTTTTTGATTTGGTTTCCCCCTGTAAAATTTAAAAACCCTGGCTAAAATATGATTCTTATTCCGGTCCGCGCGATCCCTATATAAGCAAGTACATTTTGGGGCCCAAAATTCCCCCCATTGTTCCAAATGGGGTCCATTCCGGCCAAATTTAAGGCTTCAAAAAATTTGTAGAGAGTGCTGTTCTTTTGAACGTATCCTCAAAACAATTAGGAAGGGAAGTAGAGAGGGTTTGGGGGGACCCAAAAGTCGAACGAAAGAGGCGTTAAGGATCATTTTTCGATCCTTAAGGATAGAGAACAATGGAGCGGGCGAAAGGGAGAATGGAGGAGAGATAATGGTTTTGGGTTCGTTTGGGTGGTGAGGGTTCCCTTTTGTCCAAAAAGGGGCCCCCGGGTGATTGGGACCGAACCCGAGTGAGAATTTTCAGAAAAAACAACCCCCCTTTTTAAGGGCACTCCATTTCTTTTACCCAAAGGGGAAAAATTTCCCTTTTTTCTTATTGTCTACGGGGTTTTAAATTTTAAAATGGAAAGGTCACCAAAAAAACCTTGGTGATCTGGCACCGGGGCCAGGGTCAACCTGTAATTACTTGGGCCCTGGTTTTATTTGCCGATGGAATTTTTATTCCAATTTTTTCATTTTTTTTTTCTTTTTTTTAAAAAAAACCCTTTTTTTAAAACCCCTCTTCCCCACCCAAAAATTTTAAGTTCCAGGTTAATTTCCCCGAAACCCTTTTTTTTTTTAATTACCCTTTTTTTACATTATTTAAATCCCTGTTTGATGATTTGGGCTTTAGAATCGATTAAAGTTGGCGTTGTGGTTACAATTTTTCTCAACGATTTTGTCCCCATTTTTAATTTTTTTTTTAAAAAGCTTTTTGTGTTTTTGCCCCAGTTTTTTTATTTGTTGATCGGTTGCATGTTGAAACATTACTTTTCTACGTGTTTGCTCATGTTTTTTTAAAAGCCGTTAGAGGGAAAAAGGAGGTGTTCCTCTTGATTATTAAGCAGTGTAAAGTTACATATTTGCCTATTGAAAAAAAAGTAGTGTTTTTTCAAAAGAAAGTTTTTTCACATTATTACAAAAGGGGCTAATAGGCCCCCCTTGTTTAAAAAAACTAGAAATATCCGTCTCTTTTTGTTTGAAGGGGATAAAAAGATTTGGTTTTTTCCAAAAAAGCTTTTTAGCGGAAATTTTAAATTTTTTTGTCGTTTTCCCCCTTTTTCATATAGAAGGGGGAAATTGTTTCACTCAAAGTTTTTTTTTTAAATTTTTTAAAATTTTTATCCAAAAATTTAAAAAAAGGTTTAAAAGGTTTGAAAAAGAATGTTTGTCAATTGAAATTTTTTTTAAAAAAAGTCTTTATCCCTTTTATTTTCCCCTAAAAACCCCCCCCCTTTTTATTTTGATTTTAATTGAAATGACCCTTTTTGTTGGTTTTTTGGAAATCCCGTTTTTACCCATTTTTTATTTGTTAAAAATTTCTTTTTGTTTTGTGCTTTGTTTGCGATACATTGCTTTTTGGATGTGTAAGGGTGTCGTGCTTTCGGGTTAAAATCTGCCCTTACCCTTTTTTTCTTTTGATAAAGGCGATTTTAAATGACTTATGTTTCTTTTTAAAATGTATTTTAAAAGGCGATTTCAATTTTTAAAGCCCCTTTTTTCAAAAATTTTTAATTTTCTTTCTTTTCATTCTTCATTAAATTCACGCGGGGGGCATGTTTTTTTTGTTTGTTTTTCATTTCTCTAAAATACGACCCAATTACCCAGAAACCCAAAATTTTGTTTGTTGATGAATTGTAAAAAAAGAATTTGAAAAATTTTATTTCCTAACTCTTAAAGGAAAAGAGTGAAAATTTCCCCGAAAACTACCCCCTTTTTTGCTGTTAGCTGAATTTTTAAATTATTAGAAAGTGGGTTTTTGGATTTTTACAAAACCGGAAAACCAAAAGGGGAGTTGTTTGGTCGAAAGCATAGGCTGGGAAAAAAAATTTTTTGAGCCCCGCCAGAGAAATTTTCATGGGCAAATTTTCGAAAAGGAAAGGCTGGTTTTGGATTTTGCTGGTCGCAAAAAATTTTAAATTTGTTTTGGGGTTTTTCATTGGGCGCGGCTCATTTCTTATTTTTTTATATTTCAAATTTTTTTCAAGAATTTTTGAAGTGGTGGGGATGTCCTTAAATTTATTTTATTTTAGTCATAAATTTGAAAACTTCGCAATTTTAAATTTTAGGTTTTTGTTTTTGGTTTCTTTTTGTTGAAATTTCTTTTTGTTCTTGAAAAGAAAGGCTTGTTGGGTTTAAATGGGTTTTTTTGGTAATTTTTTTATGAAAACCTTTAAAAATTGAAAAAATTGCGGAATTTATTTCCCAAGATTTTTTTTAAGGGTTTTGATTATGTTGGTTTTAAAATTTTTTTTTTTGTGTTTTAAAAAAAAATTTTTGAAAAATCTTAAATCTTTTTTGTTTTTATTTTATGTCCCTTTGCAAAAACAATCATTTTTACTTTGGGCCCTATTTTTTACACAAAAAGAAAAAATTTATTTTCACAGGGTTTATAAATTTTTTTGGGGTCTATATGCTTTTTTGGGAAACCCCGCGGGTACCCTTTTGACCCGGCAAAAAGAGCGGGTTTGGATGGGTAATAAATTTTAATTTTTTAAAAATTAAATAAGCTATTTGAAAATTTGTAATTTAGTTTAATTTTTTCAAAATTTTTTGTTCCCAAAGAACAAAATTTTTTGTTTTTTCTTTTATAAACCTTTGGGACGTTAAATTATTAACCTAAATAATTTGTTTAAGTAAAACCCCCTTTTTAAAGGGGGGGGCAGCCCAAGCCAAGAAACCTTTTTTTCCTTTCGGTTACTGCTTTTTTATTTTTTTCAACGAAGGTTGTCGTATCATTTCGCGCCCAAATAAAAAAAAATTTTTTGGTTTACCCCTAACGTCCGGGTTAATTTTGGGTCAGATTTTTCTAGTTTTTTTTTTTTCTTTGTTTGTCAGAAACGTTGAAGTAAAAAGATTTGGAATTTAAATGGAAAAAACTTTAAACTTAATTATCCTCGACCGCTTCATTAGTAGTGTTTTCCAAGCATTTTTAAACACTCCCGCGAACGTTGGTTAGTCGCTATTTTTCTAAATGTGCTCAGCCTGCCAGTCTCTGACTGCCTGATTCCACGAACATTCAAGAGATCTGAACAAACGTAAAGCTAACGGACGCATTATGTGTGAAGCATGCCGTAGAAGGCAGTACAATTTAATGTCATTGATAGTGCAAATATCTTTCTTTCTTTGGTAATAGTGTTTTGTGCCCATCTATAAGCAGTATCATAGGTTTCTTAATATTTGTAGTGTTTATGTCTGGAGTAAAAACGTTAAAAAGCCAATCGTAAAACACCCCAAACTTGGAATTACCATGTTCCGCCGCAAGGCCAGGAAAGGTAAGCATAAGAGTGATGTACTATCCTGTCACACTGGTAGATGTCATTCCGTTCGCTAGTTTTTATAACTACTGACTATTACCCTAATGGTAAATTTGAAATCAATATGATTTGACATTTTCTAGGCACTTTAGTCTATTACATAATCGTATAAACGTACACTTGTCTGGAATTGCCCTGCCTTTGTCTATTAGATTTACATTTAAATTCTTTTTGAACTAGACTGTGTGTGTATATCTATGTGTAGAAAACTACTTTTTTTGTCTAGGAATATGTCTAAGTACATGCTACCTTCTGTCTTGCAAAGAGACTTTTGGAAGTATCCAGTCAACAGAATGCAAATTAATTACATGAAGGATCCAAATAGCAAAGATGTAAAATATGTAAGACACGGGAATAAATAACTCATTCTAGGTGTGGTTACTATGGCTATTCTGTATTGTGGTTATTTTGATACGTGTCAGTGACGCAGAGGTTATAGGTTGGACTATAACGCCGGGTTTGATTCCCGGTCGCGGCTGATATCCAGTTGGGTGATTTACTTAAATTGTCACTGTTTTCGGCATATATGGCTAGACTGAATGCTGGGGAGGTAAATATGACACCTGCAGAGGGCTCAGCTGAAAATAACTTGTTCCATCCATTCCAGATGGGGACTTTTGTCGACTACCAACGCTAACCAAGAAACGTTTACCTTGTAATCAATCATTTCTGTGCAGAATGGTTCATAGATATTAAGACTATTTTAAAAACGATGGATAGGATTTCATCAATAAATATGAAAGTATGATTCCGTTTAAATGTCAAAGCGTCTCATCGTCTGGATACTTAATGTCAAACAATAACTGTCTAAATGGAAATCCGTTAAAAGTCTCGCATGTTTCTGCAAGTATAGAATCAAAAAAACGGTTCCAACAGAGACCATTTACAAACTAGAGAAAACGTTTCATAGTCGATTTCAGTTCAGGCTGTCACCAAACTGTTAAACTGTTAGACAATCCTCTGGGTAGGCAACTAGAAACCGTTACGAAATGGTAAAAGTAGCTGCTTAGTCATTTCCACTGAGTCAGTTTCACTACAGACTAGTACTTAGTCAGTTTCAGTACAGACTGGTACTGAGTCAGTTTCAGTACAGACTGGTACTGAGTCTGTTTCAGTACAGACTGGTACTGAGTCAGTTTAACTAAAAACTGGTACTGAGTCAGTTTCACTACAGACTGGTACTTAGTCAGTTTCACTCGAGACCGTTGAAAAACTGAAAAAGGAATGCCTATTGAGTCGGTTCCACTCAAGACTAAATTGTAAAATAAGCTCCTGAGTCGATTATACTAACTGTGAAATAAGTAACCGGATTTGTTCCATTTGAAATGTAACTGTAACAGAAGGTTCTGAGTGCATTCCACTACATACGAATACCAAATTATTAGAAGCTGCTGGGTTGGTTTAGCAAACTATGAAACAAGCTACTGAGCCAATGCCACTAATTGTTACTGTGAAAGAAGTAACTGAAATGGTGTCACAGCAGACCGTTGCAAGCTTTTGTAACAGCATCGTCTAAAGACTGTTATCAAAATGTAACTGTAACAGAAGTGTCTGCGTAGGCTCCACTAGAAAACGTTAACAAACTGTAATAAAGGTGTCTGCGTAGGTTCAACTTGAGACCGATACCAGATTGTAACAGAATATTCTGCGTAAGTTCCACTTGAGACCGTTACCAAACTAACAAAATCATCTGCTTAGGTACTTGAGACTGTCACCAAACTGTAACAATATAATCTGCGTAAGTTCCACTAGAGACCGTTATAAAACTGTTCAAGGCCCACCACAACCTGGTGACCTACCTTTTCCTCCCACATGAACTTCGTGATAATCATTCTGACAATACTGGTATGCATGACGACTGGTGGACAATTTAGGCCCTCCCTGAATTTTCAAAACTTCATCTGCAAACTTATTCAGTCGATCTTTTTTTCAGTTTAGTATAAAAATATAGATAAATAACTGTCTTACACTGCAGAAACAATGTGTTGTCTCAACTAAACTTAATACAATACATCAAGTACTGTACATAATGCTACATTCATTCAATAAAGAAAATGTTAGACATTAAACATTACCAAAGAAACTTTGATTTCTTTTAGACTGCACAAATGATCTTTGAATATAGCCGTTTTAGGAACACATCTTCTTTAACACATTTCGTCTGTCAAATTAAAATATAATTGATGCGACCATGGTAGCAAAATCCGTACAATTGGGTGAAATGAATGTTCTTTAAGTGCCGCAAGGAAATAATTGGTAATATATTCTTTTGAATATCAATTATGATGCCACAATCCCGCCATAGAATGGCATTTATTGATGTGATCATAAACGAAAATAACTTTAAGAAAAATGTATATAATTCTTACCTCACTGTTACAGGAATTAATTTGAAAGGTTCATAAACATAACAGTTAAACCTGCGGCTAAACATTTCAATGCATCCTAAAGAGATCATCGGTGTATATAAAAGATTTTTAATGACAAATCTTACCATTGAATTCTTATATATTTAGACTTCCAATAATATCTACATTTCTGATATCCAAAATAGAGTACATAAATCATAACAAGTGTTATACATTGTACGACAAATACCCTAGTGACAGCATAAGTTCAATTTTTTATCTATAAACATGCTTTAATCTTTTATTGATGGGCATGTTTGTGCTTCCGAGAACACTACCCTTACCCATTATTTTCTTAGATTCATAAATTATTTCACATCCTTTTGTACGTCATAAGATAGATTTAAAATTTCTAAGCTGCTTATATTTTTTTTTACTAAGCTTCAAATACTTGTGGTATGAATGAGTTTCCAACAGCAGGGGAGTAATAATCATAAGTCATAATATCAAGGTCAAAGACTAGCAGAAGTGTAGTCAGAAAACGTCATGGTAAAAGACTAGCAGAAGAATGGCCAGATTGCCACATTGTCATAGGCAAAGACTAGCAAAGGAATAGCAAAACTGTCTTTAATGTCAAGGGCAAAAGATTGTTCGTTTGTTTTGTTGGGTTTAACGTCGCGCCGACATATTTTAGGTCATATGGCGACTTTCCAGCTTTAATGGTGAAAGACTAGCGGAGGAGTAGCTAAATTGTCTTAATGTCAAGGTCAAAGACCAAGCAGAGAAATAGCTTGTCTTAATGTCAAGGTCAAAAGATTAGCAGAAGAGTAGCCAGACTGTCTTGATGCCAAGGTCAACGACTAGCAGGAAACTAGCCAGATTGTGTTAAATGTCAAGGTCAAAAGAGGAGTAGCAAGACTGTTTTAATGCCAAGGTCAAAGACTAGCAGAGGTGTAGCCGAACTGTATTTATGTCATGGTCAAAAACTAGCAGAGGAGTAGCAAGACTGTCTTGGTGCCAAGGTCAAAGACTAGCAGGATAACTTTAAGAAAAATGTATATAATTCTTACCTCACTGTTACAGGAATTAATTTGAAAGGTTCATAAACTTAACAGTTAAACCTGCGGCTAAACATTTCAATGCATCCTAAAGAGATCATCGGTGTATATAAAAGAAATTTTAATGACAAATCTTAACATTGAATTCTTATTTATTTAGTATTCCAATAGTATCTACATTTCTGATATCCAAAATAGAGTATACATAAATCATAACAAGTGTTATACATTGTACCACAAATACCGTAGTGACAGCATAAGTTCATTTTTTATCTATAAACATGCTTTAACCTTTTATTGATAGGCATGTTTGTGCTTCCGGGAAAACTACCCTTACCATTTATTTTCTTAGATTCATAAATTATTTCACATCCTTTTATACATCATAAGATAGATTTAAAATAGGGGCCTCCGTGGCCGAGTGGTTAAGGTCGCTGACTTGAAATCACTTGCCCCTCATCGATGTGGGTTCGAGCCTCACTCGGGGCGTTGAATTCTTCATGTGAGGAAGCCATCCAGCTGGCTTACGGAAGGTCGGTGGTTCTACTCAGGTGCCCGCTCGTGATGAATGCACGGAGGGGCACCTGGTGTCTTCCTCCACCAATAAAGCTGGAAAGTCGCCATATGACCTATCATGTGTCGGTGCGACGTTAAATCCAACAAAAAAGAAAAAAAAGATTTAAAATATCTAAGCTGCTTATATTTTTTTTTTACTAAGCTTCAAATACTTGTGGTATGAATGAGTTTCCAACATGGAGAAAGTTATTCTTAAGGCCATTACAACAGTAGCCAGACTGACTTAAGATTAAACTTCACTATCTAGAGACCGTACCATAGCTCTTCGCATTCTTCGATTTTTTTAAAAAAAGTGGTTTTTACAAGAGCATTGCTTATATTTGGACAAAGCCCACTGTCTTTGCCATTCGCCAGCTGCAAAAAAGGCGAATATATAAGATTCAGTGTAAGTTATATTTCACTGGTACTACCAGTTAGTAAGTTCATACTCTAAAAAACACGTCAGAGATATTTGGGCAGTTTTTACCGATTAAAACGTTTGCAGTATTAGATTATAATTTTTCTTTGAACGAAAATTGCCGTTAGGTAACAATGCGAATACGCCGATAATCCGGAGTGGGCAGATTATGTGTTATTGTCACAAAACTGTTCCAGTTCACGTAATGTAATCGGTGCTATAGCTACTGCTGTTATAGGGAAGTGGTAGAGTGTTTGCCTTAGGTGTGAGAGGTCCTGGGTTCGAGTCCCAGTTAGAGCCAAACAATTTTCATTCTGCTACAGCATCTTTTTGCTGTTAAAGGACTGTTCCAGTTGTTTTATATTTTTAGCACACAGTATCATGGATCATTATTTTGAAATCCAGATCACAGTTGAATGTTAAATCAAATGCACCCAAGTAGAAAATATTCGCTATATTATGTCCCTTTGATGTTTCTGCTCTCCAGGTCCAAGAAGAGTTACATTTCCTTGATCACAAAATTTTCTTTTATATGAACATATTAAATGCTCATAACTCTACGCTTCTGGTTAAAATATTGTTAATATTCTATTTTTGAGAAATATATGTACATTTGTCTTACTTTCAAAGCTTTTTAACTTCATACCTATGATTTGAAAAACTTAGGTACTATCTCTACACTATCAAGACATAACCGTTCATCCACCGTTAGGAGAATAGCAGTCGGGTCAGATTGTCACCATGTTAAACTTCTTTTCCAAGGTATGATTGTACTTTCAACATGTAGAGAATACTAGGGAGGTCAGACTTCCTTCGTTCTTAACTACACTGTCAAGGTATGGTTGTACTTCAAGCAAAGATAGAATAGCAGGGAAGCCAGACTTCATATTAAACTACACTAATATGAAATAAGGCACTGCCTCAATCGGGAATCGATCAGACTTCAACTCGTCCCTATAACATTTAAAAAACAAGAGCTGTCACTAATGGTGACAAATGCCCCCGCAGCGCCTTGACTTTTGACCTGGTGACCCCAAAGTCAATAGGGGTCGTGTACTCAATAAGTACTATTAGCACGTGAAGTTTGAAGGTCCTGGGTGCAGTGGTTCGCGAGTCAAGTGCCTTCATGTAAAAAGTTAACATTGTGACGAATGGACGGACAGTTGAAAACTAATATGCCTCTCTCGGGGACATAAAAAATGGCTACTAGGGTGTTAACAGGCAAATTGTTAAGAAGCACAATGACAGACTTAGGGCGATCACAACAGCTCACATTGTGCTCAGGTGAGCTAAAATCATACAAACTGAAAAGTTACTATTTGGCAACTCACTGTTAACAAGATTGTAACAGACAGACACACATGTGCAAATCTATTTGCATCACGACCGGTTAAAAGCTCAGACTAGGCAGACATATTAGCCTTCTTGTGCAGGCTTGATTTTTTCCTATTTGTGTTAATGTTAATTGTAATTCTGAAATTACTCGCTCTTAGTACCATGCTTGGTAAAACAAATCCTAATTTCGCTTTTATATACACATTACAAAGACTTGCACCACACTTTATTTATTGAATAAACTGTCCACATGTTTAAGTTTTATCTATATACACATTTATGATGATCACAGATCACATAATTTGTTTTATCCATACATGAAATAAAGCTAGCTGAACTGTGAATAACAACTTTTACTAACAGTACTGGATGCTTTGTCAGGCTTGAAATAAGTATTATCAAAATAAAGAAAATGTGACTTGCTTTAATCTGTATTGTACAATGTACCATTTCTCTTGCAACAAAAACAAATAAAAAACTAGAGTTGTCACAGGAGTAACGAATTATACCCCCACAATATGGCCTTATCACAGAACTAAGCCAATGACAAAGCAGCACTTTCTTCAGCTTTGACCTACTGACATCAAATTCAATACAGATCATCTGCTGGTCCAGATCAATCTCCATATGAAGTTTCATGATCCTCCGCCCAAGTGTTCTAAAGTTGTTGTATGGGAAATGTTTAAATGTTTCGGGTCATCCTGACCTTTGGAACTCAAAATCAATACGGGTCATCTGCTGGTCAAGACCAACCTTGTACTAAATTTTGTGATCCTCGTCCCAAGCATTCTGAAGTTACTGTCCGGAAACCGTTTTAAAGAACCAGGTCAGTGTGACCTTGACCTGTGACCTAAACATTAAAAGGGGTCACCTGCTGGTCATAATCAACCTCCCTAACAATTTTCATGATCCTAGGCTCAAGCATTCTCAAGTTATAATCGATTATCCAAAAACTGTTTCACTGTTTTGCGTTATTGTGACCTTGACCTTTGACTGTCTAACCTCAAAGTCGAACTTGACCTGTATTTCATGATATTACACCTGTGTACCAAACTTTATCATCCTAGGCTCAAGGTCTCAAGTTATCATCCGGAAACGGTTCAACTGTTCAGGATCACTGTGACCTTGACCTTTGATCTACTGACCTCAAAGTCAAACGACCTGTATTTTATCACGATACACCTTTCTTACAAAAGCTATGATCCTAGGCCAAAGCGTTCTCAAGTTATCATCCGGAAACCGTTTAACTGTTCAGGGTCACTGTGACCTTGACCTTTGACCTACTGACCCCAAAGTCGAACCTGACCTGTATTTTCTGATGTTACACCTGTGTACCAAAAAATATTTAAATCGGTCAAGCTTTTCATGAGTTATCATCCGGAAACCATGAAAACCAACGGACTGAAAGACAGACAAACTTACTACCACTAAAACTTTGTTTTGTGGGGGTATAACAAAACATTCTCTTTAAAATTTCATGGAAAATATTACTTAAATATAACTATGTTAATTAGTAGACAACCTTTGTAAAATAAACCAGAAAACAATTATCTAAAATAAGATTAATGAAACTTTAGTATGTTTTATGAGCATAACAAAACTAATGTGATAATAGTACTTTATCTCTTAAAGTAACAAAGCTTAGTCAATCACTCCTGTCCTCAAAATAAATTTAGTTTCCAAGTATATCCTGAATTCCTATCTTTAATATTTTTTTATTCAAGTTCCCTAGTTCTTCTGTCTTTTCATATTTTCTGGTGTTTCTTTCTTGCTTTTTAAGTATACTGGTTTTGTTGACCTTCCATTTTGTAGCTGCCTGCTCTCAAGAAGTAAGCCTGTAAAACACAAATCAAACATTGTAAATTGACAAAAAGAGACCCCAACAAAAAAGACATGTTTTCATACTCAAAGCTTTCAGAAAGCAGGCAAACTAAAACAAATATATATAAAATTTCTATTACAAATTGACATTATTCTGAACAATTTGAAATATTTTCAGCTGTTTCAATACAGAGATCACGGTGGGGAAACCAAGAATGCAACGTCATCAGAACCCAGCGCAAATGAGCTGACCACACACAAATTTACGTCGATTCAGGTAAGAAAAGTCTTGTAACTTTTTTATTACCGCAGTTTTCGACTCGAGATAAAGAGCACCGTACCCGGCCTGGAGTATACTATTCTGCGGTAGTGTTCCATGTTGTACGTTTAGCTTGGTTATTGCTCGAAAACGCGAACAGTTGGCAAAGAGGGTATGAGCTGTACCACACTTTTGTCTAAGAAAGTGAGTTTTGATCGTATTTTCGTAAATTGAGGACAGATTTGACGCTCATTTCATATCAGTGACGAGCATAATAGTCAATCATTGTTTTATTCTGCTATTTTCAAGGATATCTGACGATATTTTATTCAAAACAAACAACATTATTAAAATGAGAACATCCACACTGACGACTTTGTTGGAGAACATCCACACTCTTAATTACAATTATTGCAGTTATGCTTCCTAAAAGCTATGTCTTAGGCAGTCAAGCTACGTTGTTCAACAACAAATGTCGTTGGGAAATTAATTCTGGTAAATCAACATTTACTTCCAGTCGTTTATTAACCCGGTAAGTCACATACTGTATGCGGAGCTTAAATTTGTTCACAAAATAATATTAAATACTAAACAGGTAGCCAATAATTAGAAAAATAAATCTTCTCATTTCATTTAAGGTTACGAAGAAGGCCTTGAGAAACAAAAATCAAACAACACCAAATCATAGAAAGAAAGATTTGTTTGACATGAAAATTGAACAGCATGTAAAAGATGTATATTACTTTACGAAACAAGTGTCAGTAAACTGACATAAACATTGAATTCCAGAAAATGACTGCTTATAGGGGCCCCACTTCCGGACAGTCAAACCACTTTAAAAACTCACCATTTTCAAAGAACTGTTACACATGTTCGTTTTGATGCATTTGCAATAGGGTGCGAGTGGTGAAATTTCACATAACAAGGTGGAACACAGTTTTCAGCAATTGTTTATCTTTATTTATTTACAAATGGCATTCATTTTCAAAGGGAAACAACTTTTTCTCGACGATTACTTAAAATAATCGGAAAAAGTTGTCTCTCTTTGAAAATGAATGTCATTTGTACCTAAAGTATTCCGAAAAAGTTGTCTCCCTTTGAAAATGAATGCCATTTGTAAAGAAATAAAGATAAACAATTGCTGAAAACTGTGTTCCATCTTGTTATGCGAAATTTCACCACTCGCACGCTATTGCAAATGCATCAAAACGAACATGTGTAACAGTTCTTTAAAAATGGTGAGTTTTTAAAGGCGTTTAACTGTCCGGTGTGGAGCCCCTTTAGGCAGTCCTTTTCCGGAATTCAATGTTTTTATCAGTCTACTGACACTAGTTTCGTAAAGTAATATACATGCTTTACATGCTGTTCAATTTTCATGTCAAACAACTCTTTCTTTCTATGATTTAGTGTTGTTTGAGTGTTAAGTGCTGTGTGGCGGCCGTAAAAAGTCGCCCCGACTTCATCTCAGTGTTGTTATATTTTCTGGTCCTTCAGGATCATTGATTTCAACTCATTTAGATTTGAAGATTGAATACTGCTTAAGCCGGTGCTAGGGGGCGTGGGCAGTGTTGCATTTTCCATTACTGCTCATGAACAGACTCAATCAAACCGAGCCTGCAATTTTCACTGTTTGCTTTGTTTTCGGTGCTTCCGAGGGATCTACTTTCCAGATTTTATTTTTTGTTTCTCAAGGCCAGATTCTCATCCTTAAATAATTTTGGCACCAATTACATATGCGAGATAACAAAGTATATGTAAATTTCTTTTGCCAAACCACAAACCTATACTTAAACACCCTTATAATTTTCCTGGCTGAACTACTATTAATGAACAATATGGCTCAAGCTCTATAAAATAGTTTGAAATTATTAAGATCTTCTAATATCAAAAAGTGTCCGCAACTAGTAAATTTATTAATACAGTTGTAACAGTATTTAATGTTTGAAATTATTTTTTGTCCAATAGCATTGCAGTACATTTTAAATTATGGGAAATTTATTTTAATAAATCAGCATTTGATTGAAGTGCGATATTAGGGGCTAAGCTTCAGCCAGAAAACCTGCTCTGCGGGATCACTTAAGACAGTCACAGCGGAGAGAGAAAACCAAGGATGTGAGGAGTGTGGAAAGGTGTATAAATACTGACGAAAGTTGAAGGCGTCACATGAAAATCTTTCCCGTATGTTGCCTAAGGTAGTTCTACAAGTTCTGATCCATTTGTTTTTCTTCACTGATTTAAAATTCGATTAAACTCCGATTTTTTCCAAATTATAGAATAAACTTGCAACTTTTGGCAAATGTAAATTGATAGTGTCATGTGATTTTTTCTGCTTAACAAAATGTTTTGACCTTAAGTAACTTTTTGTAATATGTGCCTATAGGAATTAAATCATCTTTTCAAAAGTAAATTGTCCCCAATGAAGCTTTTAATGAATCTTCTCAGTCGAAAATATAAGCTACGGTCTTACGTGTGCCTTTATTTTAGTTTATACAGAATTCATTTTAGGTCGATTGTGAAGGAAGTTCTACAACTTATATTATTCACTCTCGACCCCTCATTCCTGATAGGATCAATCTCCACGAGGGTATGAGAGAAGAGGCCAGTTTCCCTTTTAATGCTGAGCGCCAAGTAAGGCAGCTACTGATACCATTCTTCACGTCTTTGGTATGACGCGGCCGGGGATCGAACCCACGACCTCGCGCGCTCGAAGCGGACGCTCTACCACTAGGCTATAGACGTTGCCTTTATTTTAAGAGATCAGCGCATTTCAAGCTGATTTAAAGACACTATTTAGAACTATTTAATGTTCGAACAATTTTAATATCACGTTTTATCTTTAGAAATATAATATTGTTGTCATGGGATTGCCATTCAATAAATGAATTTCGGTTCCGTATGCAGAACCCAGGCTTTAGTCTACGCAATGATAATACATGTACATTGTATGCCTTTCTGCCGGTTTATCAAATGTGCATAATCACCTTAAGTGATAATGCCCTTTTTATGTATAAGGTTGGATTGTATTTGATATTTGAAAGAGACTTCCATTTGCTGAAATAAGATTTAAAATATCTTAGTTATAATATTTAGTTAAAGTACTAACTATCCGTCTATTTGCTTTGAAACTTTGTTTGCAGGACTTTTATGCAAATTTGTCTTGTTATCTTAAAATATTTTTTTTCCTAAGATGCAACCAATCTGAACACCGTGTCCTTATGCCACACTATACACAGAGATTAATGTTAGCCTAACATGTGCTCAGCCATTGCCATATGATTAGGCAGATCTATTTTAACTGGTCTAGACTCGAGGTAAATGGTTAGAACTGCTGATTGTATGTATAGACGACACTGGTTGTTGAACAACATAGCTTGACTGCCTAAGACATAGCTTTTAGGAAGCATAACTGCAATAATGGTAATTAAGAGTGTGGATGTTCTCCAACAAAGTCGTCAGTGTGGATGTTCTCATTTTAATAATGTTGTTTGTTTTGAATAAAATATCGTCAGATATCCTTGTAAATAGCAAAATAAAACAGTGGTTGACTATTATGCTCGTCACTGATATTAAATGAGCGTCAAATCTGTCCTCATTTCACGAAAATACGATCAAAACTCACTTTCTTAGACAAAAGTGTGGTACAGCTCATACCCTCTTTGCCAACTGTTCGTGTTTTCGAGCAAAAACCAAGCTATACGTACAACATGGAACACTACCGCAGAATAGTATACTCCAGGCCGGGTACGGTGCTCTTTATCTCGAGTCGAAAGCTGCAGTAATAAAAAAGTTACAAGACTTTTCTTACCTGAATCGACGTAAATTTGTGTGTGGCCAGCTCATTTGCGCTGCTTTTTGATGACGTTGCATTCTTGGTTTCCCCACCGTGGAGATGGCCAAAGTTTTTCCTAAATAAGTCTATGTAAACCATATGACCAAAGGGCAGGGCCATATTTGACCCAAGGGGGATAATCTGAACTAACTTGGTAGAGGAACTTGCTTTTAACCGAAACAGAATGGCTAAGGCAATTTTGGTAGAGGGTCACCCAGAGATCATTTCCATAAAATATTTTTGAAATCCAGCTAACAATTTCTGACAAGAAATCATTTTCAAAGTTTTTCTTTTCGGTTGCCATGGCAACCAGAATTCTATATGGAATCAAATTCTTTGGGCAATTTTGAAAGAGGACCACCCAATGATCATTCCTGTGAAGTTTGGTGTAAATCTGCCCAGTGGTTCTGAAGAAAAAGATTTTTTACAAACTGTTGACACACGACGGACATCAAGCGGTCACAAAAGCTCACCTTGTCACTGTGACAGGTGAGCTAATAACTGTTTAAATTTGCATACATGTACACAATTTTATGGTTTTGTCCAGAAATGCTTTTTCATTCAGATATCATATCATGGATTTTCATATCAAGAAAATGAAATGGAGTCTTTACTTTTTCCTTGATCATGTTGATGTTTGATTCTGTGCACTGACGCAACCACAAAAATCTGTCCACACAAATACTAATGATTTTACAGTATACCATGCTTTTTGAATGATTGAAACTGCTTCCTACAGCTGCAACTATAAAGAAAAAGAAAGACAGAAATAAATACCTTATGAACTGCAAGCAAGTGGTTTCAGTCTGTCAACAAGAACATTGGAGCACTCTTAGCAGTACAACAATACTCTGTATAATAGACCATATCTATAACCCCAGTGTTCATTTTAGGGAAAAAGCATTCTGTGACCGAGATGCCTGAAAATAGTGAAAAGTGAGCAAATTAAGAAAACATGGACAAGCAACTGTTTTGAACTTTCTAAGGTCTAACATCTTTTTGGCAAAAGCTGGTTTTTTTTCAATTTTCATGCCAATAAGATGAACCCAATTATAACGATGGCATGGCGGGAGAAATTCGTTAAATAAAACTTTTTTTCAATGAAAATAAAACAGTAGCAAATTTTGTCAAAATGTATAATGAAACAATGTAAATGCGTTAAAAAATTTCAGTTTTGAAAAAATATCACTGTATGGGTTTGTTTACACGACTGATCAGCCAGAACAGCCAAACATTACTTTATCCCAGTGAATTCCATGTACTTCTTTGACTTGGTGGTCTATGACCTTCAGTTTGCTCAATATCATTAAAAGGCAAAAACAGCCTGGTAAAGTAGCAAGAAGAATTTGTTCTGCCTTGGAATTGAATGCATCGAAACAGTCTTCCAACAACTAATGTGAGCGGCTTCGGTTTGCATTTGCAGAGCTCAAATTTCACTTTTTTGACCAATTGCAAATTTTAGCACGTAGCTTTTTTTTTCTTGTTGCTAAATCTGAAAATCTACTTGCAAATTTAGACTTTCAATTAAAAATGTTAGAATATCCTAAAAAATCATGCTAGAACATCAATATTGCTTGCATGGTTTTCCTAGACGTACAATTTTGTGCGTTTTAGCAAAAAATGACTCTCAAAGTAATTCGGAACGCATCACTGATGGCGTAACTTAACTACTGGCTGAAACTACGGCAACGCAAATTTTCGTACCCAGTATTATAAGTAAGTACCGATTCAACCGTATGTACGAAGTAGTAACGTAGCCTGCATTCTAGATTTAATTATCAGATAGACCTCTGCATCTCTTTATTCAGTAAGCCATTCAACAAACAAGAGCACCTCCAAGCAGAGGATGGGAGCTAAATTTAAAGAACTTGACTGTTGAAGCCCAACGGACAGGAACAACAAAAAAGGAGAAATTCCAAAAAAAAATAATTTCTAAGTCTACAAAAAATTCTTACCAGGTAAAGTTATGTCAAAATACATCTAAAAATTGGATGTACTATCCATGTTGTACCACAGAAAAGTGGTCTTGGTTTTTCCCTACGGCCAATAATAAAAAAGTTTCAAAATAAGCTATTTATAGTAACAAAAAAGGGAAGTAATTAAAAAAAAATTATTGTAAGAGAACAAAAAGGGATCTGCCAAATAAATACAAAGAGTACTGCAATGCAGAGCAATATACATAAAGCAAAGTCATATATGACCTTTGACCCCTAAGTGTGACCTTGACCTTGGAGCGAGTAATCCAAAACATGCGCTCTGCATGTCGCCTCAGTCTGGTGAATATTTGTGCCAAGTTTCTTTGAAATTATTCAAGCAGTTCAAGAGTTACAGAGCGGACACGAAAAACACTCATATGACTTTTCACGAATTTAATTTAGTCTCCTAAGTGTGACATTGACCTTGAATCTAGTCATCCGAAACAAGTGCTCTGCACGTCGTCTCAGTGTAGTGAACATTTGTGTCAAGTTTCTTTGAAATCCTTCAAGGGGTTCAAGAGTTACAAGCGGACACGAAATTGCTAACGGACGGACACCGGGACCATAACATTATACGTCCCTTCGGACATATAAAAATGGCTAACCAACAAAAGATGTCGTGTTTTCTGTTATCTGCAAGTGGGGAAAACACTGTCACTGCCTTGTCCTCAAATGAAAGCGAATCTACAAACATTAACAAAAACCGCAACAATTTTGACTATTATCTGTATTAAATTTTGCAAAATAAATCGTGTGAAATTTCTGTCTACATTATATCCATGAAATCCACTCGCATTTAGCGAGTGCAAAATTTGAGCCCTGTCATTTGTGACAAGTAATTACATCTTCTGCATGATTGTGGTTCGAATCTGACTAACTCTTAAACTCTTGTTAAAAGCATTTAAATTTTATGGAACAGTTTGAATTCAATTCCCTCATAATTCTGACCAACTAATCGAGCATGCTCATACAGTTTCAATAAATCAATAAGTGTTCCTCAACCTGTACATTGTGCTATGCATTCTTGGAAAAATAATTAAATAGATAAATAAGTTTTATAAATGGAGATAATATTAAATCACCATGATTTACGCATTTAACTAGCATGCTTTTTAAATCACATTAGGAAAAAAATGGTAGCCTGGTCGAGGTTGTATCTGCGGCAAATCAGTAGCACGAGCTGAAATTCTGTAGTCATTGGCTATTGAACTACTTCTAATTTCGAACACTGTGCATTCACGTAATTAATCAGATGTGCGAAATTACTGGTTTAAATTATTTCTTACAGAAAAGCTGGTTAACGAGGTCAAATTTGTGTCCAGTCATGAAAAATAATGTTGTACATGCAAAATTCTGAGAACATGAAAAACACCTTTTAAAATCTGTATATTTTTCTATGTTATGTACATGTTTTGCTTACAAATATATATAAATGGGAACACTGCAAAACATTGAAGTGCACTGCAAAACACTGAAGTGTCACACGTGCTGCCCCACCCGCAACCGTTAGTAACAGGATCAGTTTCTTTTTTTGCATATTTCCTCATCAGTCCAAAATTAGCTAAAATATTTCAGCTGTCACGGATCTCTGAGCTGAAATGAATCCCGTATTGAAACTTAACCAAGAATCGTGGCAGATTTAGTCTGTCATGTTAAAATTATTTAAAACTAAATGCCATGGACTCACCTTTTACTTTAAAATATTTCTTGTCCATTTTTCTTTTGATCCGACACAAAATAAACCATACAACAAATTCTGAACATTATGCACACAAGTTCCAAATGGGTACCACTGTCTGCTATATTTTGGCTGCCATTGCAGTTGTGACTTTAAATTATCTGGGCAGGCTTCATTTTCGGAAACAATACGGCTGAAAAGAATTGTTATTTATTGATCTGCTCAGTGAATTAAAAACCTTCTAAGTAATGTGTTACATGAACTTTGAACACATTGAAAACAGTAATATTTATAATTCAATAAAATTCAAGAATGCAAAATACTGCAGTATTGATCTTCATTTAATTGCAATAAACTTTGCATACATCATCAGTTCCTCAAGATAGTTGGTGCAAGATGTTGTGGTTCAGAACTGGTTAGGTATCCAAATGGGGTTACACCGTAACTTAATAGACACAACCATCAGAAAATCTAAAAATACCATCAGCCAGTTTTGTTCAAAACTGCACTTTTTATGCTTTAAACACGACCAGTGATGTTAGAAATCAACTTACTGCTGCTCTAAAGGCATAACCCCCTTATTTGTATTCATTTTTTGACACAAAAATAATTTCCGAAAAGTCTCAATAAAAAATATTCAAAAAAAAAAAAAAAAAAAAAAAAAAAAATTCCGACCTACTGGCTAGCGTCCACTCCTACAACCGGACACTTTTGGAATATTTTTCAAGACAGCTCGGGAAATAGATATATCTAGTGGTTGAAATTTCACGTGAACAAAGCTAGGTTCTCCTCCCAACTAAAGAGCTAATTTGTTTACTTCTAAAATTAGGTCAAGTACTTTTTCGAGGCCCGAACGAATGGCCACCGAACCATGTTGTTTTAAGGTCTAACAGTACCATGTTTCTAGACAGCGAGTTGTCAGTTTATTGATTTTCAATTTACAGTTTGTGTTTAACACTGAATTAATCTTTATTTTCAACCAAGGGAAAGTAGTCGTACAGTGCCTTAGAATTGTATGAATTACCTCTCTTGAATCTATAAATTTGATCGTATCTCTCCCGACCCAATCTTTTAAAATTTTACTTTTCGACATGGATATTCTGATATGAAAATATGTTTTAGGGTGTATTAAAATTATGCACTAAATTATCAATGCTGTATTTCCCCGTCGATTTAAGCGTTTACTTAACGTCTCGTCTGCTTACCTCAAATTTGCATGGGACCTTTAGGGGCCTCACGGAAATACTGCGCATGCGCATCGCGCCACTTCCGACTTTCCCCTGACATGTTAACATGCTTCGTGAGTGCAGACGAAATGAAATGTAGCATTTCTTGTGAAAAACTTAAATTTAACTGTTGTTTCTTTGATATGTTGTTGAAAATAAAAGCGTCCATTTGATCGTAAACCGATTAGCAAAGTAAAGACCGAAATAAAGCATTTACGGGACTGTCCGGTTTGGTGGTCGGCAGCCAGTACCTACCCTAATTTTTTTGAGCATGTTACTGGAAACAAAGAATTTTTTGTTTTAGGCCTAAGTACACCAAAATCTGCAAGACGTCGATCCCTATATACATGTACACAGCACAGCTCACGGGCAACTTAATTACTGTGTATGCAGTGAGCCATAAGAAATAGTAATCTAAAGAGCCCATCTCGAATTTATAAATAAATAAAAATGTATAATACAGAATTTCAATCTTTTACGGGTGGGGTATTTGTTTGAAAATTAATTACTCACGTTTCTAAAAATGTCAACTGGTACAACCATGCACATGCTGTACTGGAGTGCCGTCCATATTCTATATAAAAGTAGAATAATTCCATCAATCAGTCATGATCATGCATGCAATTGCAAGTAAAATCACGGATTTCTTAAAATTCAATATTGTGACTGTGAGTAACAGACAAGTTCCAAGAAATTTAAGTACCGGAAAGGAATTAAAATACAAACTGAAAAGCGACACAAAGGTGAATCTATTCTATCATTGCCCGAACAGAAGAACTCGTTGGAGATAGATTTTGTGTATTCCAATTTTTAAAATGTCGGCGGCAGTAAATCAGTATCTGAACTGTAAATCAATATAAAGATTAAAATGTTCAAGACATAGGCGGCGTTTAAAAATGCTACTCAGTAATGAATAGAACATGTTTGTATTACAGTACCATTGTAGTCATGTTAGCGGCTGATTAGCTTGTGACGCAACAAACCTAACAGCTTACTTCGAATATTCTTTCGTGTCGCAGACATCTTATTGTGCGGATATTGCGTTTGGCCTACTGATCTGATGGACGCTTTTAACATTAACGAAGACCGTGATATCCCGAATTTCATCAGGGTCGTCGCACGCCCATGGTCTAAACCGGAACTCCATATTTTTTTATTTGGATAGTATGTGTTGTTTGGATTACCTCGTATGTTACCGTAGTGAGATTCGATCCCGATTTTCGTCGCTTCGCGACGAAAATCGATAGGATCGATTCCCTATCAAGTTATGGTTGTACTTCTAGCAAAGATAGAATAGCAGGGAAGCCAGACTTCATACTAAACTACACTATTAAATTATGGTTGTACTGCAAGCAAAGATAGAATAGCAGGGAAGCCAGACTTCATACTAAACTACACTATCAAGTTATGGTTGTACTTCAAGCAAAGATAGAATAGCTTCACTCCCAATGTGTACATATTTTCTTCATGTTCTTATGGAATGATTTTTTTCATAGAGATATAGCCCTTTGATTATTCAGCATTAGTAAACAATGTGTCTAGTCAATGAATTCCACTTTTATTCTTTTAATGTGCTATAATCATAATAATCATAATCATATTGGAGAGCATCCATTGGTTTTACTGATATTTTCTTGTTTAGACAAGTGAAAGAGTGGCCAGACTATCATAATGGCAAGGTTAAAAACTGGCAAGGTAGCCAAACAAAGTCATGGTGAAAGACTAGCAGAGGAATATCCAGACTGCTTTAATGCCAAAGTCAAAGACTAGATGGGGAGTAGCAAGACTGTCACATTGTCATAGGCAAAGACTAGCAGGGGAGTAGCAAGTCATAATATCAAGGTCAAAGACTAACAGAAGTGTAGTCAGAAAACGTCATGGTAAAAGACTAGCAGAAGAATGGCCAGATTGCCACATTGTCATAGGGAAAGACTAGCAAAGGAATAGCAAAACTGTCTTTAATGTCAAGGGCAAAATATTGTTTTGTTGGGTTTAACGTCGACTTTTCAGCTTTAATGGTGAAAGACTAGCGGAGGAGTAGCTAAATTGTCTTAATGTCAAAGTCAAAAACCAAGCAGAGAAATAACCAGCTTGTCTTAATGTCAAGGTCAAAATACTAGCAGAAGAGTAGTCAGACTGTCTTGATGCCAAGGTCAAAGACTAGCAGGAAACTAGCCAGATTGTATTAAATGTCAAGGTCAAAAGAGGAGTAGCAAGACTGTTTTAATGCCAAGGTCAAAGACTAGCAGAGGTGTAGCCAAACTGTTTTTATGCCAAGGTCAAAGACTAGCAGGAGACTATAGCCAGACTGTGTTAAATGTCAAGGTCAAAAGACTAACAGAAAAGTAGCCAGACTGTCTTGATGCCAAGGTCAAAGACTAGCAGGAGACTACAGCCAGACTGTCTTAAATGTCAAGGTCAAAAAACTAGCAGAAAAGTAGCCAGACTGTCCTGATGCCAAGGTCAAAGATTAGCAGGAGACTATAGCCAGACTGTCTTAAATGTCAAGGTCAAAAGACTAGTAGAGAATTAGGCAGACTGTCTTAATGTCAAGGTCAAAAAATAGCAGAGGAGTAGCTAAATTAACTTGGTGTCAAGGTCAAAGACTAGTAAAGAAGTAGACAGACTCTTAATGCCTTAGACTTTACTATCAAGGTGTGGTTTACTTTCCCTATTTTTTATACTAGTAAAGCAGTAGCCAGTCTTTCTTACAAACAATTGATATAATCGACATTCTGCAGAGCCCGCCCGCTTAGCTCAGTAGGTAAGAGCGTTGGTCTACGGATCTCAGGGTCGCGAGTTCGATTCTCGGGCGGGGCGTATGTTCTCCGTGACTATTTGATAAACGACATTGTGTCTGAAATCATTAGTCCTCCACCTCTGATTCATGACTTATGGTTGTAGGTCAAAGGTCAAGGTCACTATTGAAGGTCAAGTACAAATTGTTTCCGCTTCATAACTTTTATATGCATTGGTGGATTATCTTTGTGCTTTAAATAAATGTTCCCGATGATGAGACAATGTGTCATTACATGATCTATGCTTATCGATTAAAGGTCAAGGTCACTGTTTAAGGTCAGGTGAAAATTTGTTGCCACACCATAACGTTTAGTTGCAGTTAAGAATTTTTATTACTACACAGATATGTTACCCATGGTTAGACTGTGTGTCACACACACGACCCTTGGTTGTCAGTCAAAGGTCAAGGTCACTGTTGAAAGTTTCTCAATGTAGGGGACTTCTGTGTAGCCAGAGCAATACTCGGTCACTTGTTTGATATAGTTTGATTAAAACTGTTAACATTTTTAACTGAAGATACTGCTGCAGATTTATGGAATCAAGACCCATTAGGCAATATCATTATAAATGTAAGTTTTTGTTACTTGAACTAGCAGAAGATAAAGAGAACTACTGAATGGAATTGAGAATATTCAAATTATTTAATTTTAAAGTTAATGGACATATTAAGTTGTCTTGAAATTTCATGAAATTATGATTCTGCAAATATTCAATTTTTATTGTCATTAGCTGCTCACCTGAACAGGGTTAGTTTTTAGTATAGGTGGATGGTTCGACATACATTGTCCATCCTCATGTGCCAACATTTTTGTTTAAACAACTTCACCTCTGAAATTGTTCGTCAGAATTACACTATATTTGTTTGTAGCATCCTGGCACGGACCTGATGGATCTCCGTGAAACAAGTGAGATGATGCGCATCGCACATGAACTTGGTCTGTAGATCAAAGGTCAAGGATACAAACTGAGTCTGTCCTTTTGTATTTTGTGTCTAGAGCACAACTTCAAGACCTTTCCAAGGTATTGACGATGTTATACTCGGAATAAAGATGGCAGTTATGCAGTGATTTGAGGTGTGAAACAATCCACATAACTCACCCCCTCCGCCACACACACACACATTTACCACCTGTACTCGACCCATCCTCCTAAAAAAGAAAAACAAATCATTTTCAGTTTCTTGTGCGTTAGTATTCCACCATCGCTGCTGTACAAGACCCCCATCCCCCTACCCACTGCCACATTACATCTCCACTCCTACACACTCACACCGCAGACATTGTTTTAAATTTCTCTTAAAATTTTACTTCCTCCTCCTCTGATCTAGAACTTCGGGAGTATATTGCCTCACTTTGCGTTGCTCTTGTTTATTTATTATTTCAAATTTGTTTAGCACCCCTTTTATGATAAACACATTCAAAGGTGCTTTACATACATACATACATACATAAATACAGACAAAGACATTCACTTATAGGTGATAAATATATCTTCTACCATTGCAGATACAGAACACCTTGAAAAGAGGGACAGGGTGAGATAAAGCCACCCAGAACAGAGATACAGAGCAATTTTAGATCCAGGCATGTCTAGTTAACGTTGTCTAGCTCTGTGTGAATAGGCAGTCTGATGTTTTCAGGTGGGCTGTATAGAGCACCGATACGGAAGTACCAGTACTGGCCTCTTAGTTGGTTAGGTGACATTCACAAGTATCACAGACATTTCCATTGCCTGGCAGGATTTGAACCCAGACCTCTGGATTAACAGTCAACTATGTTATAACCAGACAACCAAGACACCCATGTAGCTCAAGACATTTCAACAACAGATATAACTTGCTTTGCAGTAAAGTCTAGAATGACAGTGGAACATTGAACATTTAAGTCAGTACAAGCAAATCTCCTCAACATAATTCCAGAATGATTTTCCTTTTGAACAGAATGAATCTTGTTGCAGATGAGTTATTAAAAGTAAAATTCTTTCTTTTCAGATTTTGAGAGTGTTCTTTCTACCTTTAGCTATAACATATATAGCATAAGTCATGTCTTGAAGTGCCTGATACTGATCAAGCTACAAGTCCTACCCTTTATGACTGAGCAGGGTCGGTACAGAAACGAACCAAGAACTGTGTGTTCTGAAGTACTTATGTGTAAAATAATGTGTGTTGACTTGCAAGTATTTTAGTTCTAGTGTATAGAATAAAGTGTATTGTTTCTAAGTTACATTTTAAAGAAATTGTTACATTTAAGTGCAACAGATGGCACTAGAGTGATAAAACCTTTCGTCTTGAATATAGTGATAATGATAAATGTTTCTCGTTTTTTTATTAAGATTTATCTTAAGTAATTATGGAAATATATAATAAAAATGTTAAAAAAACACATGTGTCAGTATATTTGTTTTAACATAAAATGGCAAAAACTTGGTAGGAAAACAGGAGGAGATAGCTACATACCATCTCCATGTGCTGTTAATTTTGTCTTCAACAAATTCATGGCGGGAACCCTGACATGGTAGCTCATACTATAAGAATCTTTCACTGGTTGCGGAGACTCGTTACCGCCTAAACAGTTACCCTCGTGCCGGATATTCCCATCCTTACCCGCTGCCAGTGATTGATTCTTTGTCTTGCATGCCTTATTCTTCAATTTGTAGAAGATATAAAGAAAAACGAAGGTTTTTCTTTAAGGCGCTATTTTGTTAAAGTAGCGTATGAATTTATGTATTCATTCATAAATTATAGCACGTGAGTCATCTTACACCCCTTGGTGTAAGATGAGTTTTTCTAGCACCGGAAAAGCACGGGAAAATCCCGGCATGCAAGAAAAGCACGGGAAAATCCTGTCCGGCATGCAAGAAAAGCATTTATTGCTCGGTTTCCATACTGCAGTGTTTAGAATACCGACATTATACATGACATGTAGCGTTGTATAGTGGTGCTCTACCAACATTGTTCAAGTCATGCCCCGTGGCCCCGCCCCAGGGTTCACTTTTTTACATAGACTTATATAAGAAAAACTTTAAAAATCTTCTTCTCTTTCTGATATTGCTATAGTTTTATAAGGGTATCATCTTGATCAGGTCATTCAGTATTTAGGCCTTTCTTGAGAATCATTTATCTCAGATTAAATGCAATGAAAAAAATAGTAACAAAGTTTAAGTATGTTTATTGGTCAAAGGAGAAAATCTTTGACCTGTTTACCTTTTATAGCTTTTTCATATCATCAGTCATTCTTCATATTGTTTTCAATGTCACATGTATCTCAGGTTTGATTTGTTAGGTACTTCTTTTGGTTTGCTGTCATGCATACTTGTTGGGATTTTCTTTTTGCCTTTTAACACTTTAATCATTGATTATAAGAAGATGATTTTATATCGTAAATTTATACCTTCTATACAATAGTTTGGAGAAAGCTCTGTATATGATATTGAGAGAGTCAGTATTCCTCGGCAATGAGAAATTTTGTGCTACTGTTTGATCCACCATTCGTGTAATAAGGATTTTCCTTGAATACTCAACACTGCAATGAATCAGAATACTCAACACTGCAATGAATCAGAATACTCGACGCTGCAATGAATCAGAATACTCAACACTGCAATGAATCAGAATACTCAACACTGCAATGAATCAGAATACTCAACACTGCAATGAATCAGAATACTCGACACTGCAATGAATCAGAATACTCAACACTGCAATGAATCATTTGAAACTTTCAAAAGGTCCTATTACTACCAATATTTTAGCTCACCTGAGAAAGAAGTGCTCAGGTTGAGCTATTGTGATCACTCATTTATTCGTCTGTCAGTCGTCCATCTGTCCGTTTGTCAACACTTTTCTTCAGATTACATCTCCTCTAAAACTACTGGTCAGAATTGCTCTAATCTTGGTCAGTAGCTTCCTGGCATAGTTTTCTGTCATTTTTGTTAAAATATTTCAGCTTACCCCCTTTAAGGAGCCACCAGAGCTAAAAATATAAAAACATTTTAAGTGACCTCCCAACGAACCGCTTAATTGATCTTTGTTAAACTTGGTATGTAGCATCATAAAAAGATCCTCTCCAGTTTTCTTCAAATAAGGGTGCCTGGCCCCTTTAAGGGGATGCTAGAGTCAGAAATAGAAAAAAAAACTTTTACCAATTACTTATCATGAACCGCTAGATGGATCTCCATCAAACTTGGTTTGTAGCATCATTATAAGGTCCTCTCCAATTTTTATTCAAATAAAAGCGCTTGACCCCTTAGGGGCTGCTATAGCTAAAAATAGAAATACCTGTAAACAACTTATTCTATTGAACCCCTTGTTAGAATTTTATCAAACTTGGTTTGTAGCATCATTACAAGTCTTCAAATGGAAATACTTGGCCCCTTTTAGGGGCCACTAGAGCTTAAAATAGAAATTCCTTTAAACAACTTCTTCTCATGGACCGCTTGAAGGATCTTTTCAAACTTAGACTGTAGCATCATTATAAGGTCCTCTCACAATTTTATTCAAACTGAGGAGCGTGGACTTTTTTAGGGGCCACTAGAGCAAACAAGAGCTATCCGTTAGACAGAGCGCTCCACTATTCGGCGATTTGACAGTAAAATGAATTTATGTCTGAATAAGAGACCTCTACTTTAAAAGGAAGATATACTAAGGTATAAAAAGACCCTAAGTACTATTCAGTAGGGTTAAAGTTATATCCAGAAAGTGAAGATTGCCAAAAAACTTTAAAATAAAACTTATCTTATATTTTATTGCTTATATATACATGTATATACAGAAACAAAACCTTTACAATACAGTAAAAAGCAAAAGGGTTATGCCCAAGTTCTTACAATATTATCGATCGGCAAATGTCGGTCAATGTGTATTGTTACCCACAAAGAAAGTAAATATATATCATTATTTAACGATGGCATTATTTTAAGCTATTTGTAACATGAAAACATATAAAACAAAAGAAGAAAATACACAAATATGTTGCGTTAGAAACATAGTAATTTATCCGGTTACTTTAAGGATCTAGCCAAGAAGTATTCCCACCCCACGATCAATGGATTGGTTTCTTCCCACATGTACATTTGCAAAGTTTTAATATTTGCGTGTAATCGAACGATTCTTTGAAAATAGAATATATTGAAGTCAGAAATGCATTTTTAATAACAATTTTCACATTTTGTTAAAATATGTAATCTCCAGTTTGCGAATATATACACTGATATAATCCATTTTATATTTCCTGCTCAATATAGCGCACAAACTTATAAGTACATGTGGTAAGATATTGCAAGATTTCTTCGTGATGTTCGTGATGGGACACCTTTTTTTGGTCAAGGGGCGATAAGCAATTTATTACAATTTTACTCCCAACGAATTTATTCCCCCTTCTTTCATAGTGAGATATAAAGTGGACGTGAATGTTTTATTATTAGAAGTACCATCTAAAATTGTACAGGTTTTGTAAAAGCGACACGTCTGGAGAGTTGCTTTTCATGTACATATTGTCCATATATTCTCTTATTTCTCTCTCTGATGGTTTAGCATCGTGAGAAAATGTTACTAAAGATGTAAGTGCGAGTGCGACGATAAGGTAGACAATGAACAATCTACAATAGGCGGTTTTTTTTTCAGAACGCAGGCAAAGCATTTTTGATAAAAGAAATCGAAATTATTATGTTATAATTTGATTGTTTGTTATTAAACCTTCAGTCAATCACTTTCCGTACTCTATTCATCGGAACATTTGTCGAAATATGATAAACGTGGTCTATCTTTATTTCGGTCGATATTTGGATGAGTACCGGATAAATGTATGTTTATTCCTTAAAATGTTTTCCAAAAGGCATGCTTCAAGTGTTCCCCAGTCAATATAAGTCAAGAATCACTTACATTAGCGGTAGGTACGGAGTAATCAGTTAATTAAATGGTGAATGTTTAGAAGATGCATAAAAATGAGTTTTATCAAAAATAAAGCAAATGTTCTGAATGTATGTCACAATATAAGAATTTCGTATATTACTTTTTTCTATTGATCATGGTTTAAGCCTTAATTCATCCCTGATTTTGTTTGAAACTCATTTCGCGGTGCTTTGTATTGTTTTTTATGCCTTACTTAATTTACAGTGAACGACTTATTCTGATTTTTTATTCCCCACCACGAGTGGTGGGTCAAATAATCACATTATCAAGACGACGTGCAGAACTCATGAGTCAGCTATGTTGGCTTAAGGTCAAGGTAACAACTAAGGGTCAAATGTTTGAGCCTTCCATTTTGTGTCTGCTCTGTATCTCCTTAACCCCTTGAAGGAATTTCATGAAACTTTAGTCAAATGATCACCTCATTAAGACAATGTGCAGAATCTGTAAGTCAGTAATGATGGCTCAAGGTCAAGGTCACAATTTAAGATCAAAAGTTTGAGCCTTACATTTCGACCTCGCTCTGTATCTCCTAAACCCCTTGAAGGATTTTTATGAAGCTTGGGTCAAATAATCACCTCATCAAGACGACGTGCAGAACTCATGATAAGTCAGTCATGAAGGTCACAACTCAAGGTAAAAAAGTCGAGCCTTCCATTTCGTGTCTGCCCTGTATCTCCTAAATCCCTTAACTAATCATTAAACTTTGGTCAAATGATCACCTCATCAAGACGATGTGCAGATTCTATGAGTCAGCCAGGCTGGCTTAAGGTCAAGGTCACAACTCGAAGTCAAAGGTTTGAGCCTTCAATTTTGTGTTCGCTCTTGATCTTCTAAACCCCTTGAAGAAATTTCAAGAAACTTTGGTCAAACGATCACCTTATCAAGACGATGTGCACAACTCATAATGGGTCAACCGCCTCGGTAGCTTAGTGGTAGAGCGTGGGTCGGCCGCGTCATACCAAAGACGTAAAACTGAATGGTACTAGTAGCTTCCACGCTTGGCGCTCAGCATTGAGAGGATAGTGCTAGGACTGGACAGCCCGGTGTCAGTATAATGACTGGGTGGGGTATCATGCCACGTTTCTACGGCGTGATATTCCAGTGAGGCAGCACTATAAACTTGGGAATTGTGCTCACTGCTACAAGTAGACACCGTCGTTTATATGACTGAAAAATTGTTGAAAAAGACGTTAAACCTGAACACACACACACACACACACACGCACACACACACACACACACACACACAAATAATGAGTCACCCATGTTGGCTTAAGATCAAGGTCACAACTCAGTGTCAAATATTTGAGTCTTCCATTTTGTGTCCACTTTGTATCTACTAAATCCCTGGAAGGTTTTTGACTTGGCTGAAATATTCCCCTTATCAAGACAATGTGCAAAATTCAAAATTCACCCCTGCCAGCTTAAGATCAAGGTCACAACTCGAATGTTTAATAATTCCACCCAATACCATCAACCCTTTCACTTGCCATAACAGTGCCTTGTTACCCTTGTTACAGATAAGATTGTACTAATCATCGCAACTATTTTGATACGACTTTGCCCATATTGAACGGCATATTGTAAGTAATAATTACGATTCAGTTCTGATTTATGTCTGCTTTAGGTACTTTAAAGCAATAAAAGTGTTATTATTGAAAAGAAAAGACACTATACTTTGAAAACACAACTAAACACAACTTGATTCAACATTGTCGAAAACAAAAAATAAAAATCGAAAAACATGATAGTATTAAAAATAAGTTTTATTCACAAAAGATAAAAAAAAATGTTAACAATAGCAATTGAATGTAAATAAAAAAAAAAAAAAAAAAAAAAAAAAATAAAAAAATAAAGCTATGAAATACAATATTTTATTTAAGTCTCACTTTTCATGACATTATATTTACATCCATATTCATAAAATATTTATGAAAACATTTCTAAAAGAAATATGAGAGACTGTATATTATAAAACATATAAAAACAAGGACAAAATAGAAAACACAAAATATTTACGTATTATATTGCACTGTAAGATAAGTATTCAAGGCTATCCTTTTCCAACATTTCAAATAACAAAATCCGCTAGTAAATTAGATTCGCCCTTAAAATAAGTACCAAAGTCATCAACACCAATCAAAGATGTGCACTAAACAGAAGTTAAATTTGATCATGTGGAAATAGAGGCATCTAGAGATAATTAATTGACATGTCGCGTTACATTCTGTTTATATTTTGATGAATACATACAACTGTTGCATCTGCAGGTAAAACTATCTGGTAAAACTATCTCTCATGTCAAGATAACTCTGAATTACTTTCACTATTATTTTCGTCGGTTGTTTCCTTGTCAAAAATACTAAAATGATTCAAAATTACACCATCTTCAATGTGCACTCTACAGTGATTACTCAGTTCATTTGCACTCTGTCCAACGAAATAGCATATTTCACAGGAGTGCTAGGATTTAACTGGTGTGTTCCCCAATACTTGGAAACTACTGTCTAATCCTTGAACTTCGAATTAGGTGTCTAGTTGATCCGTAACCTGAGAAAAAGTAAAAAAAGAGATGAGAAAGTGTTTTAAAATGACTAAAATTTTAAAAATGCTAAGCATGGTGTATATATTGTAATACCACTCATATTGAAGGCTATATTACACGGAAAAGAGGTACAGCCAGTGTATAGAGGGCGTGATTTCGTCATTTGATGAAAAGATTAACACATGAAGAGAAGGAAAGCCACTAAGCCATCACCTCTTAATAAACATAAATTTTCAAATAGTCAAGCGACAACACTTTAATTGTTTTCGCAAGGATTGTATAATGACCATTGAAATGCGATATAACTTTAACGCAGTTTTTATTGTGCGGTCATGTATTTTTGCCCTACGTAAAGTGCGCATGCGCGAAAACTTCCTCCCGTTGCTAGGGAATAGCTATCTGTAAAAAGGTATATTTTGATATAATGCATATCAATGAAAAAACTATTCTATGTATTCTGCTTCTGTTTAAGACAATGGTATTGCTACCCCATTTAAGTACACAACATGGCAACCAAGGGAAAGGCTGTCCACTGACTAGTTAATAATAAACTTAATAACCTAATTCAAGAATAATACATAAAGCCGCAATAGATCTAGTGGAGTTAATTTGTACACTAGTCAGTAGGGTACATGTATTTGCAACTATGGTATGCAGCGATGTTATATTGCGGAATATCACGGGTCAGAGAGATAACAAAGAAACCGATAGGTAGACGGATAGATAGACTGGCTGTACTCATCCGTATTACCCGGCGCGAAGTAATTTGCGAATCTAAAGTGGCATGGCATGCAAGCGCGGACGCATTGGTCGAGAAGGTTAAGACGCCTTCCTACGGAAATGAAACCCCCGGGTCCGATTCCTAGCTACTCCCATTGTATGTCATTGGACAAGGCACTTTATCACGATTTCCTCAGTCGGCCTAGCTGCAAATGGATACCAGCAAATTACTGTGGTTGAGGTATAATTGGTTTTAACCGTTCTTTTAATAGGGACGCTCTAAGCCTCTACAGGGCTTCTGTTCATTGTTTCACAAATCGACGCTTAATAATATTTGCCTTTACCTTTACCTTTCTTACCAGGCTACTCTACTGTATACCAATTGTTAGATATCTATTAACAAATTTGCCTGTCTTCCGATCATAAAATATCTACATGAAATAGTTTCCTACGACATATCGAAAGCATTTGATCGTGTATGGCAAAAAAGGTCCAATTTTCAAACTAAAGCAAAACGGAATAATCGGGAATCTTTTGCAGTGGACCAAAAATTATCTTACCTGTTGTCCACCTTTCATTTTGGACAGTACCATTTACTTATAAAAGGGGTGTTTACCAAAAAGAAACTAACTGAATGGCGAACAGTGCAAATTTTGATCAGTCTGCATGGATATGCAGGCTGATCATAATCCAATCTGACTAAAGTACTTGATCTTGTAAACGAAGACCTGAGAACGACCCATTCACATACGTCTTCTGTATATTTTGGATTTCCAGTATTGCTATTTTTATTTTAACCAATCAGACGACTTGTTCGAACGTCAAAGAGTAAGAAAAATGTGCAGTCATTCCAGGGTTCGAACCCGGGACCCCTTGCTTACAAAGCAAGTGGCCTACTGGCTGAGCTAATCGGCACATTATGACATAAGAATTGTAAATATCAAAAGTCAAGGCTACATGTAGATTTGCAAGATGTTGTAAGTTAAGCTCTGATTGGCTAGCGAAAGGGTCGTCAGAACGAGGCTATGAATAGGTCGTTCTCAGATCCTATGCGTAGCGTAATAGGAGATGTACTTTAGTCAGATTGATCATGATCTACACTGGTCACAAAGGCAGAATCAATCGTGTCCAGCATGATAAGGGTAACTACTAAGGTGGGCCGGTGGTCTAGTGGTAACACGCTTGACTGTCAATCCAGAGGTCCGGGATTCGAATCCCAGTCCAGGCACCGGAAATTTCTGAGATGCTCTTGAGTGTCTCCCACCTAACTAGAGGCCTGTACTGGTTCTTCCCAGGAAAGACGGCTTCGCGTGTATCGGTGCTGTACACCGGGCACGTTAAAGAACCAGACTGTCTATTCGAAAAGAGCTAGGCTAAGTTAGCCGGACACGTCTGTATCTAAAAAGTTCTCTCTGTCTGTTCTGGGGGCTTTATCTCACTCTGTCCCTCTGGTCAGATCGCTCTGTGTCTGTACTAGTAGAGGATGATTTCGCGCCCTGTGTGGCTGCAGTATATGTAAAGCGCCTTTGAACGTGTTTATCATGAAAAGGGCGCTATATAAATCTGGTATAATAACTACTTGTAAACAATGTGTTTGTCAGATCGTCTTTGATCTAAAAACTGCTCGGTGTGCTCTAAGGCTCGGTTCTTGAGCATTCTTTTGTTATTTTTAACCTGTAAATATTATATTACTGGGAATTTTTGTGTGTGACAGGTGTTAGCAATGGCCGGTTGAATAGATTAATCATTATAAACAGTGTAAGTATATTTTACAATTAGGATTGTGACAGGAAAGGCCGTACCGGCGACAGTAACCATCAGAACAAATCAACACCCTTTGCAATATTTACAAATTTATTTACAAAAGATGATTATTAACAATGAATAGATATGAAACGAAAAAAAAACATATTATAAGAAAGAAAAAAAAAAAAGTTCAGTATCTCTAGATACAAAAGTTCTTATACTTCCATTCTAATCTGACGTGACACAGGTCTTTAATGTAACTGTGAACTTTAAGTAGCACAAACAAAACAGATTTCTAAATTCAGTCCCTTTAAACCGTGAATACGTTGATTCCGTTGCTCCCTAGTGGTAGTGAATTGCATCCCTGAGCTGACTTCAGAGGATAACAAAAATCATCGTACTTGCGGTTAACGGCACAACCAGGGACGAAAGCTCTGCGCTGGGAATATCACATCCAGGCGAGTGAAGACAAGTGAACCTCGGGCATTGTACTTCCGGTTATGACATCACCAGGAAAAATCGTCTGGCGAAGAAGCTAAAATATATAACATATGGTAAGCACCATAGCAAAACAAAAAGTCAGGGCATAAACTGCTCCTTTGGGTACACCATACCTCCGTAGGCTCCCATAAATAATACGTGCTACTTATACAAAATATATGTGCTACTAAGTTCAAACGTCACATGATTAAAATACGTCACTTATTACTTCCATTATTACCAAAATTAATTTCTTACTTAAAAGACTAAAGTTAAAGTATGAAAAAGATATGAAAAGTATATGATGAAACATTATAGATACGGACATGATAAACTGCAAGCCATTATTACAACTACAAATTAACAAAATTCAATGTAAATCAAACGTTTATACGAGAGTGGCATCCATATAATATCTAATGCCATACACTTAACGGACATGTATGTGTATGCAATAGACTGTCACACAATTTCATATTACAATAATATATACATGGTACTAGACTTGCCATATAGATTATACATAACAATACAATGCAGTAATGGCGTTCCATAATAACGAAATGTTTGACATAAGTTTTTGAAACAAGTACTTTATAAATATCATGTTATAAATTTCAGTACAAATTTTACATCTTAATATAAATGAAACATTTTAGATTCCTCTTTCCAAATAATTTACAAAAGTCTGAAAAATTTAATAAATCATCCTGACATACCGAAACTAGCCAAATCATATGCCGAAAAGTAAATGTTACAGAATTCTGTAGAATGCACAAAAATTTACCAAATAAAAATCGTAATGCAAAAATCATAAAAAATTAAAAAATAAATAAAAATGAACTTATGCTGTCACTACGGTATTTGTGGTACAATGCATAACACTTGTTTGGGAAACGATGCGCATGCGTAAAAAATGGTGGACGTGTTTTTTAAACTGGATAATTTTCGGAGTGAATTATCGGATTTATACGGATATATACAGTCAGTTTTGGCGTAAAATGTGCACTTATGGATTGATTAACTGTGTGATATGTTTCTAGAAATTAAATGGGTAAAAATAAATCAGACAAGTCCAGTACGGGACGCTCAACATCACAAAAAAGGACCAAATCTGAGGCTTCTCAAAATTTGGTGAGCGAAATTCAGGTAGAAAAAAGATTTGCCATGAGCGATATATCTCCGTGTCAGGGATTTTCGTCACCCAATTGTGTTCAAAGATCACAGGTATACTATAATCCACCCAATATGTCTAGTCAATACACACTATTGCAGAACTCTTATATGAATAAAATGAACAATATGAATTAAAATCAGTGCTACCAGACTCCACAGCAATATATGGGTTCACAAATACCTAAAAATACACAGGCACCGATAACGCAACAAGGGCCGCAATTACCCCAGCCGCCAAGTTATATTGAAATGGTTTTAGATAAACTTGAAATAATGGATAAAAGGTTATCAAAACTAGACACAATAGAAGAACAGGTGGTGAGAATTAATAAGAGAATTGCAGGGCTTGATATTCGTATATTGTCTTTCTTTTTCTTTTTTTAATTTAACGTCGCACCGACACATGATAGGTCATATGGCGACTTTCCAGCTTTTAATGGTGGAGGAAGACCCCAGGTACCCCTCCGTGCATTATTTCATCACGAGCGGGCACCTGGGTAGAACCACCGACCTTCCGTAAGCAAGCTGGATGGCTATCCGTATATTGGAACTTGAATCAAAGTCGCATGATCAAGGAAGAAAAATGATTGACATTGAAGCCAGTAGAAATTTTGACTCGCAGTTTTGTGAGGAGCTAGGAAACAGACAGAAAGAGATTGATAAAGTTATATTAAATGAAAGAAAACACAGAGAGAAAATTTCGCTCGACTATGAGCAGTTGAAAAAGAATAATGAAAGATTAACAGAAGAGGTAATAGATCTTGTTATATATGTGATATTCACATCTACATTTTGTACATTTTCTAGAATTTTGAGTGGTCTCAAACTTCAAAGAGTTAAGGAAGGCCAAAGTGATTGACATTTGTCATTAGAACCTTGTTACCAAATCTCTCCATTCAGTTTATAATTAGTTCTTCAAAGTCTCTTATTTTCCATGTTGATTGACATGTATCATTAACACCTTACTGTAAAATCTTTTGATTCAATATGTTTGTTTCTTTGATATGTCATTGAATGCTGCCTTTGTAATTGCTTAAACAATTATATTTCTGTACCTCTGTATTTCTGTATCAGTTTGCTAGAATCTTTAGACCTGACAACATCTTAAATTTCATTCTGGATATATTATTTTAAAAAAAAACATCAAAAACCATAAACTGACTTTTTGCTATTCCCCAACAACAAAACAACGTATCTATTACATGGTGGAGAATCTAAAATTTGGACTTATATTCTAAATTTTGGACTTAGAATCTTTACTTTGGATCTAAGAGGTAGACTTAAAACTTTTAAAAAAATATTGGACTTACGAGGGAGCTTCATTTAATAAGTTCCAATTGTGTACAACCATGGACCATCAGAAGATATCAGTGCCTAAATTTTCTGGACTTTCCCATGAAAATGGACAACGATCTCTGTCGGATTTTAATGCATACACGACGCTTATGAAAATTGGCAGGAACGACAGAATACATCTCGCTGCGTTTCAGTTACACCTGTACGGTCCAGCAAGGATTTGGTTCGACAACCTCGAAACCGATGACTGGGATGATATTCAAGAACAATTTAAAACCAAATACTGTGATGTCAATGACAGTGCACTTATCTTTGAAACTGAAAGATTTCAGTCATTGCAGTTACAAGCCAATCAGTCACTTGAAGAATATTTCGGACTTATTCGCGAATGTGGTAAAAAACTGTCTAAAAGCGATGCAGAAATGATGTTGGTCTTTATAAACGGATTACCAGAGAAACTTGCATTTTTCACTCGTGCAGGATCACCACGAAATCTCGACTCCGCTTTGGAAGCAGCCAAAATGGGAGAAGCCTATGGGTACAGACAATCATTATTATCTACACAACCAACTGTAGCAGCAGCTAATTTTTAAAGTATTGAAAGCAAAATTGAAGAACTAACGAGAAGATTAGACTCTCTTACAAATACCAACACAAACAAACCAAGGAATAATTCCAAATTATGCAACACATGTGGTGGTACAGGACACACTGAGAAATATTGCAACTGTGCTCGGGGTACATCAGATCGAGATTCGCGATGTCAATTATGTCGCCAGTTTGGCCATGACGCCCGCCAGTGTGCAACCAGATATCCATATGACGGATCCAGCAGAAACCAGGAACAGGGAAACTTCATACGCCTGAGGGAAGGAGACCGCGATCGCTCAGGAGGTAATTTGGTAAAACGCGGCAACGCAGTAAATCACCGATAAAACGATATAGTCATTCGCGAGATTTGAAACATGAACATGGTGAAATGTGTGATTCTTGTGATTTGGATTACTTGACTAATTCTAATCCACATAATGGTAATAACTTCCTTTATTAACAAGTTCAGTTTCATCACAGGGAAATATCAGCATTATTGGATACAGGAAGTTCCATAAACTTGATGTCACGGAAATTGTTTGAATCCTTACCAGTGCACAATAAAAGCAGTTTGACACGGGTGGATAGTAGTAACACTGTGCTAGCAAACAACCAGTCAGTTAATATTGATGGAATATCTTCCATATCATGTTTCGTTCAAGGACACCGAAAGGAATTTGATGTTTATGTGCTCAAAAACACTTCTCACCCACTGATTCTAGGGACACATTTTATAAAATCAAACAAATTGATTTTAGATTTTGGTGATGGTTATCATTTTTCTGATTCAAAACCTTATGCTCAGAAACGTATTTATTTACCTCCAAATTCAGAATCTATTGTTTATGATAAATTACCAAAACGCTTTACTGAGGGTTTAAATGGTCTTTGTTCTAATGTAAAATATGTAAATAGGAAGAAATTATTAGTTGCCCGCTCAGTGGTTACTATACCACAGAATCGTATGGTACCTGTGAAAATTCTAAACCCCACTGATAAAACTGTTGTAGTTCACAGAAATAAGCCATTAGGGTATTTTCAGGTCATTTATGATAAGACAAGTATACAGGGCTGTCGACAGACAATTCATCTGTTACATCTCATTATTGTAACCATGTTCAGGTGAATTCAGGTCAGGGTATGGGTCAGAACAAGGGTGATAGTTGTAAGTTGGAAACAGAAAAAACAGCCAGATTTATGACTTATTTTCAATTTGACAAAGGTTTTCTCTCTGACGATGAAAAGTTTAAACTTGAAAACTGTTTGTTTGAAAACAAAGATGTATTTGTTACTGACAAAAATCCATCGTTAGGACTGACCAATCTTGTTGAACATCACATTCATTTAAGGCCTGATGCAAAGTCTAAACATCAGAGACCATATAAGTTAACACCAGAAAAACGGGAAGTTTTGCGTCATCAACTTGAAGAATTATTGAAACAAGGAGTTATTACCCCAGTATCTGAGAAAGAGGATATACCCATAGCAAGCGCAGTTGTGTTAGTGGCTAAACGTAATAAGCCCAGTTCAAGTACAAAACACGGAACAAAGAAAGACTGTTTGTCAATGTACCGCTTTTGTATTGACTTCAGATATTTGAATACGCAGACGCAGGACTTTCGCTATGCCATTCCAGATGTGCAGGAGTTAACGGAATCATTCGCAAATATGTCCGCAAATTGCATATCTTCAATTGACCTAAGCTCGGGATTCTTTCAAATGAAACTTGCACCAGAATCAGCCAAGTATACAGCGTTTAACACTTGTTTTGGAACGTATAAATTTCAGAGGAGCCCACAAGGTATGAAAACAAGTCCCCATAGTTTTCAATTGTTAATGGACAAGGTGCTTAAAAGCCTTTCATTTAAGACTACACTTTGTTATATGGACGACGTCGTCATAGTATCTCCAACATTCTCGCGTCATATAGATGATCTTAATGATGTATTTTCAAGGCTACGAGCTGCAGGATTGAAGTTATCACCTAACAAATGTAAATTTGCACAGAATAAATGTATATTTTTAGGTCATGAAATTTCACGGGAAGGAATTCGGCCACCGCCTGAACGGCTGAAAGCTATTAGAAATTATCCTACACCAAAAAGTGCGAAAGAATTACATCGGTTTCTCGGACTAGTTAACGGGTTTAGAAAATTCATTCCTAATTTTAGTGCCAAATCGGCGTGTTTATACACATTACTCAAAAAAGATGTAAAATTTAAATGGTTACTGGAACACCAAAGTGCGTTTGAAGAGTTGAAAAATTCACTGCTAAATTCTGAAGCATTAGCTTTCGCAAGATTCGACTTACCATTTTTTTATCAGTTGACACTTCCAGTAAGGGTATTGGATACATGCTTTATCAAAAACATCAAACAAATGACAACACAGGTGAAACTATACGTGTCGTCAGATTTGGATCCAAGTCATTGAACAGTTATCAGCAATCATAAGGACCTACCAAACTCGAACTTTTAGGAATGATGACAAGTGTTTTAGATTGTGCATCTTACGTACGGGGTAGACATTTCTTTGTTGAATGTGACCATCAAAGCTTAAAACCACTTTTTCAAAAACAAATGAAAGGTGCAATATATGAAAGATGGCTTGCAATTTTACAAGAATTTGACTGTGAAATAATATACAAACAAGCAAGTGAAATGACAGTGCCAGATGCTTTATCCAGGCGCTTCCCAAACAAACATTCTGAACAACTGGAATCTAGTCCTGATGAAAATGTTTCCCTTACATACCGGAGAAACAAACATGCGTTAGGTTGCCAGATGGGAAAACATTGACTGACTTGTTATGCAATTCTAAACAGGACATTAACTCTCTGATTGTTAATCATGCCAAGGTTAAAAACTCATTAGAGACAATACGAGAAGAAGATGGCAATTACAATGCGGATAGTGAGGATTATGCCACAGATCATTTTAAACAATCGGGCTATTCAAAACCAAGACAGGAGAAACTTTGTAACACTGACAGTTTAACTGTCCATACTGTTTCATTGTCAACAGTCACTGAGATTACAAGTGAATATGAAACTAGTGAATCATCTTCTTCTTCTGAAAAGAATAACACGGATATTAGCTTTGAACTATTTCAAAAGTTTGACTTTAGTGTTGAGAAAGTGCAGGAATTACAGAAATGTGACCCTGAACTATCCTCTCTCATTAAATACTTAGGTAACAATGAATTACCGAAAGGACAGAAAAAAAGCCCGTAAAATTCTTCTTGAGTCAACGGATTATTTGCTTATTGATGGATTATTAATGCATTCACATCAGTCAAAATCAAACCGGGCAAACTTACTCGACAGTTATCAGTTAGTTGTTCCTGCTGTTATGATCAAAGAAGTTGTACAATTATACCATGACTCGCCAATGAGTGGACATTCGGGAATACATGACACTTTAGACAGACTGCGTGAAAAGTATTTTTTCAAACGTATGGGACCTATAGTTACGGATTATGTACGATCGTGTGATTACTGTCAAAAGCGCAAAGTTACCAAACAACCAACAAAGGCACGGGTTAAAGCCTACCCCACACCAACTGAGCCGTTTCAAGTTTGGCAAGTAGATCTATATGGGCCTTTACCAATAACACGCCAAGGATATTCATATGTTTTGACAGCTGTAGACATGTTTAGTAAATACTTAGTGATCATCCCTATTGCAAATAAAGATACACTTTCCGTTTCTTCTGCTCTTGTTCAAATATTCACCAAATATGGAGTATGTGATACATTAATTTCTGATTTAGGAACAGAGTTCACTTCTAAATGTCTGCAGGAAATTTGCAAAAATTTGCATATTGCACAGGAATTTACACCAAGTTTTAGTCACCATTGTCTTGGAGCATGTGCACGCACACACAAAACTATCGCAGAACGTCTAACACCATACCTACAACCCAATGGAAATAGTTGGAATGAAGTGCTCAGTTCGGTTACATTTTCTATTAACCAGTCAGTTCATTCAGGTATGGGATATTCACCGCATGAAATAGTATTTGGACACAGACCAAAAGTCCCTCTCAGTGCACCAATACCATCGGATTTTAATACGGTACCATCTGATATGCAGGCATACGTTTGTAAACAAATTGACAAACTGAATATAATTCGGACTGAAGTGAAACACAATATTACATCATATTAACAGAAAATGACAGAAAGAGAATATCTAACAGAAAATGTCCTTCACCTTTCACCAGGAGATTATGTTTATCTTTTAACTGAAACAAAAGGAACAGGACAAAAGCTTCAGAACTGCTATTCAGGACCTTTTGTTGTTGTTAATCTTCCCAGTTCACACCTTGTCAATCTGAAAAAATGTTGAAAATGGTCAGTTATTAAAAAATGCTGTTCACATTAATAGACTGAAAATGGACTATGTCAGAAAGCCGAACCCATCGTCATATTTCATGCCTAGTGTTGAATGCTGTGAGGCCAGTAAACAGAATGAACAAATAATCGAACAAAGTAAACAACTAACAGACCATAAAGAGGAAGAAATCACGCCCCCTATCCGACAATCATCCCGTCATAGGAAAGAGCCAGATAGGCTGGGATTGACTGTGAATTTGAGTGATGTGATGAGTAGTGATGATGTAATGGATAATGGATATCACAAAATCAAAAAACTTCTGGGACAGAAGTATGTAAATAATGAAAGACAGTATCTTGTTCAGTTTAGAGGGGAACCAACTGAAAATGCTGTTTGGGTTCCTTTGACAGCCATGAGCAAATTAGCATTAAAACAGGTCAGAGAGAAACCGCCCCCTGTCATTGTTGACATTGAATAATTAATGTACATAGGTTTGTGATGGCATTTTTGTATAGTGCGAAGGCTTCTCAGTTCAAAAGGGTATTTTACTAGAAAATGTCTGTTTACAAATGGGTTAGCAGACTCCTTCTAATCATGTTCCTTTCAATGGGCATTGAATAATTACATTTTGATATTAAGTTGGGGTATTCTAAGACTTGTTATGTTCAGTTACACTAGGATCCTGATAGATTTTTCATTTAGTGTGATTATTACAAGAATTTATGGCAGGCTCTGCATAGAATTTTCATTTATTGTGATAATTACAAGCATTTATGGCAGGCTGTGCTTATATTGTGATGTATTATAACCCGGAAGTCTAGTTTGTACGTCAAATGTACATTGATCATGTAATAAGCATTAATTTTGCACTATGGTATTATAGAACACAAGTTGATTTGGTGAGATTTTTTGTATGTTCATTGGTTGTACATTTATTTTTCCATTTTTTTGCATATATAAATAAGCTAAAAAAAAATAATAATAAAAACATTGCAATGTTGATTTGTTAATAATTAATTGTTTTCTTTTCGAGGGCGGGTGTTATATATGTGATATTCACATCTATATTTTTTACATGTACATTCTGTATATTTTCTAGAATTTTGGGTGGTCTCAAACTTCAAAGTGATTGACATTTGTCATTAGAACCTTGTTACCAAAACTCTCCATTCAGTTTATAATTAGTTCTTCAAAGTCTCTTATTTCCCATGTTGATTGACATGTATCATTAACACCTTACTGTAAAATCTTTTGATTCAATATGTTTGTTTCTTTGATATGTCATTGAATGCTGCCTTTGTAATTGTTTAAAATAGAAAAACTGGAAACTCCACAGGTCGCTCAACACAACAAAAACGAAAATGTTGCAGGCTCGGTTTGATTGAGCCTGTTCATGGACGGTAGTGGAAATGCAGGCTACCGTCCACGCCCTCTAGCCCCGGGTTGAGCAGAACTCAACATTTACACATGCTAAAAGTACAAAAAAACAATTAAGAGACATCCGCAGATGTGTTCATACGGCGGTGCACATGGAACCTTCAATGCTACACTAGTGTGTAATTCCATGAAAAGCGGCGTATGGTCCCCAGTTAAAATAATGGGTTTGCCCTAAACGAGAAAACAATGAGCAGAACTAAACAAACTGGAATTTAGAAAGGGGATCTGAGGTTATGGAGCCTGCATATCACAGGAACTGCCAAAAGACAAAATTAACAATTATATTTCTGTACCTCTGTATTAGTTTGCTAGAGTCTTTAGACCTGACAACATCTTAAATTTTATTCTGGATAAATTATTTTAATAAACATCATAAATCATAAACTGACTTTTTGCTATTCCCCAACAACAAAACAACGTATCTATTACAATCTTCAAGCCAGGTCAATGCGTGAAAACTTACTGTTTTTCGGATTTAAAGAAGAAATGTCTCCTGAGGCTCGCAAAAATGAGAACTGTGTAAATGCAATACAAGAATTCTGTAATAACACGCTTGGTTTGGAAAATACATATGGAATAAAAATCGACCGTGCTCATCGTATCGGAAAATTCTTGTGGGAGAAAACTAGGCCCATAGTTGCCAAATTTCACAACTTTCCAGATAAAATAATGATAAGAAACGCTGCATCAGAAAAGCTTAAAAACACCGAATATCGCGTTAGTTACCAGTACCCTAAAGCTATACAAGAGAGACGCCGCAAATTAGTACCCGAACTCATTAAAGCTAGGCGGGAAGGCATGGACGCCATACTGTCATATGACAAGATCATTATCAAGGGCAGACGACTCAATCAGCAACGCACCGGAAGTGATGGTATATTTGAAGAGCGCGCCGGAAACGGGGCTGTAGTCATGGATACAGAAATCGCATCTGGTACAGTGAATGGTGACGGATAGGCTGAAAATGAACAGTTCATTTCTTTCCTCCAGTAGAATGTACAAGGTTTAGCGAACAAATTAAATGACAGTGATTGTTTGCAATTGATTTCTAAGTTCGAAATATTAATTTTCACGGAAATCTGGCACTCAAAAGCTACTAACATTGAAATTAAAGGTTTCGAGTATTTCAGTTGTCCACGGCCGAGAACAAATAAAAAGGCGAAACGTTGCAGTGGTGGAGTCATAGTATACTATAAGGAATCACTGATCGGTAAAGTTGAATTAGTCAAGATTAATAATAACGGTATTTTGTGGTTTAGGTTGAATTGTGTACAATCTAAGTGACAAAGTAATTTATTTCGGTGTTGCGTACATTCCGCCGGAGGACTCGTCTGTATATAAAACTCCACAATTGTGTCTGTTTGAATATGACTTCTTTGAATGTTTGAGTGAAGATATTTTACAATATAGTCCCCAAGGGAAAATCTTTCTTGCTGGGGACTTGAACTGTCGAACAGCAGAATTAAAAGTTTATGTTGAAAACTTACGGTTAGACAGATTTGTAAACATACCGCTAAACAATGATATTGATATACCCGTTAGAAATTCACAAGATGAAGGTATTAACTCTTTTGGGCACAGATTGATTGCATTGTGTAAAGAACACGATCTGCTTATTGTAAATGGGCGTCTGGAGCCGGGAAAATGCACTTACTATTGTCTAAATAAAAAGGGATACGGGGCTAGTCTAGTCGAGTATTTATTAACAAATATAAGAAATTTTGAATGTATTTCTCATATGATTACTATGGAATTGACGGAATACTCTGATCATTGTCCAATAGCATATAATATCATGTGTCAGAAAACAGCTTTCTCGAATAGCAGGGAACATATTAAATTTGATAAGATATATTGGGATTCTGGAAGGTCTATGGATTTATTAGCATCACTGGAAGAAAATCGAGAGGTTTTTGATCGATTAACGAATAATATTGTGAATGATAATGAAAATATTGATTCGAATGAAGAAAGGTTATCTGAAACTATTTATCAAAATTGTTTTAAGATTTTTGGTAAGTCTGTAAATTATAAGCCAAACAAAACTAAAAAAAAGAAATTAGTGGTTTAATGATGATTGCAGACGGGCTAAAATTTATTTTTAGATAACAGAAGAAAAGTAAAAAGGCGTGGAAATTCTGAAAATATTGTCGAATTTCTTCAGAGTCGTAAATATTATTGTGAAGTAAAACGTAAAGCCAAGTACAACTTTTTGCAAAGGAAAAGCGCAACATTTCTGAACTTAGTCGCAAATCACCGAAAATGTTTTGGAAAAAAGTAAACAAGTATAGAAATTCAAGTAAAACAAGTAATCCCGATGTTGATGTTTCATTATTTAGAAATCATTTTTCTAAAATTCTAAATACACCTGTTGAAAGTAGTTTTATTTCAGATAATGTACAAATAATAAACGAAAGGGATCGATATGTTGATATTGATTGTTTAGATAAGCCTTTTGACGTACAAAAAGTAAGCAAAACCATATCTTCTTTAAATAGAAATAAATCTCCAGGATGTGATCTTGTTGTTGCAGATTTTTTTATAGATGCCAAACACCATATTTGGTTAAAATTTTTAATAAAATTTATCATGATGGAGTATATCCCATATCATGGACAAAAGGAATAATTGTCCTACTACATAAAAAGGAGGATAAATCTGATACTTCGAATTACAGAGGAATATCACTGATAAGTACTATGGCCAAGATTTTTTCTTTGTTATTAAGAAACAGATTGAATAAATGGTGTGTGCACCAAAATGCTTTTATTTGATGTAAAATTTGGTTTTCGAAATAACAGAAGTACTTCTGATTGTGTTTTTATTCTTCATAGTATTATACAAAAGATTATTTCTACGAATAGATCGTTGTACTGTGCTTTTATAGATTATGAAAAGGCGTTCGATACAGTTAATAGGAATGCCCTGTGGTTTAAATTATTTGAATTAGGTATCAGTAGTAAAATGGTTAGAATGCTTCAGTCAATATACAAACATGTATCAGCTTGTGTTAAGGTTTTTTCAAATGTTTCTGATTTTATTCGAGGTTTCGCTTGGCTTAAAACAAGGGGAACCACTCTCGCAAATACTTTTTATACTCTTCGTAAATGATGTCACAGCAATCCTTGATTTTAACTCATTAACAGATCACGACTTGCAACAGCTTTCTATTTATTTGTTGATGTTTGCAGACGATATGGTACTATTTACTACCGACCCGAAGAGTCTTCAGGCACAACTAGATAGCTTGTATATTTACTCTGTTAAATGGGGACTTAAGATAAATACATGTATTGATAAAACGAAAATATGTATTTTTAGAAAAAGAAGACAGAATATTGATTTTCAATGGTACATTAATGATACACCAGTGGAAACTGTGAACTCTTTCTGCTATCTTGGTGTGAAATTTTATTGTAATAAAGCTTTATCTGAAGCTATTAAGGCACTGTCTGATCAAGCACTTAAAGCTGTTAATGGTCTATATTCACTATTTTCTAGGTTAAAATTTGATGTTAAGACTAAATTGACACTCTTTGCTCGTATGGTTGAACCAATTTTATTATATTGTGCTGAAGTATGGGGCATATACGATACAAGTTGCTTAGATAGAATACATATGAAATTTTGTAAAAGGATACTCGGTGTAAAAATGCAAACCCCAAATATGGCAGTGTTGGGTGAAGTTGGAAGGTATCCTCTCTCAATACTATGCAAAGAGAGAGTTCTAAAATATTGGTTAAAGCTTGTAAATAATCCAGATTCTATCATGACTGATATTTTTAGAGACCAATGTAACAATGTCAATTCTCCCCGATGTACAAACTGGCCCAAATATGTTAAAACTCTTTTAGAACAACTAGGATATGGATATTTATGGAACCATATAACGCCAAATATAAACTATTTCCAATGCTACAAAAACGGTTAAGAGACCAGTTTATACAGGAATGGCATGGTAGTATTACAAACATGCCAAAACTAGAATATTATTCAAGATTTAAAACGCTGTTTATGTTTGAAATATATCTCACAAATGTTGATAATGATTACTTAAGGTGAGTCGATACCTTATTCGTCAAATATGACATTCCCTCCGATTTTGATGAAACTTGGCCCAATTGTAGCACTATGGTTCTAAACTATTTTTCCGTCGTCTTAGCAACAATGCGTTATCAGTGATGACGTCACGAACGTCACAACGTAGGGCGCCAAAATGTCGAAATACTGACGTTTTGAGTCCTCTAAAATGTCTAATTATGATTTAAAATCAGCGCAACTATACATTTTGAAACTTTATTTAATTTATATTAGGAGTAGCATGTTTGTAAGTGGTATCACACCATATTACAACGTACATTTATCATTTGATAAAGCAAACCATGTTCCTTCTGATACAAAATTTTGACAAAGAATCGGCAAATATACGCGAAAATGACATCTTTAAAAATCTACAGACCTATTAAAGGTCTGAATTTCGACACAAGTGATCAATTCGCAAATGAAATGTCAAATCAAAAAGGGAACTTTACGTTTTCAGTTTTTCACAACATAGTGTTGAAGACAAACTGTCCTTCCGATTTTTGGACGTACAACTCAACGTTTTGACGTTAGATGCCATGTACGTACAGCGCGCCATAGCAATTTGATATCTATACATGTGTTTGTTCTTCGTTTTACGAGGAGATCACATAATAAACATAATAAGCAAATAAAAAAAAAGGTTTCCGAATCGGCTAGTGCTTCACAAATATATCTAAATACCTGTGGCAGATATTTCCTTAATATCGATGACGGCGATATGACAATTCCATCGGCACTGGTTAATGAAATCGTTAGCATTGATTTATCAACGATTTTGTGTGGAATTGTATGATGAATCTGTACGCCTGTTTTAAGTAGTCGTGTATCATGTAAAAATTCGACTAATATTAGGGAAAAGTGATTTACATCCAAGAAAAAAAATACTCAATTCACGCATGTTTTCGTTTCTGCCTCGATGTCATTTAGCTACATTATATTTCTTTTCTCCCCGGTTCAGTTTTTGGTGCGTATGCGAAACAGCCATTACTAAGATACTCATACGCCCAACGTGCCAGACAGAATTCACGTGCGAATGAAGGGCGGGATAAAGGACGCTGACTGCAAATTCAGCGGGAACGAGACAAAAAAAATACGTTCCGTGTATCGCGGTCATGCAGTTAAGTAGCGACTTGTAGTTAAAAAGGAAGGAAAATGTCCTTGCCTGAAACCCAGATAGCTGGTAGTGTGTCAATATTAGAAAGACTGATGCATAATAATTTCCCAAAGTTGTTGGCTCATGAATACAATTGAAATGGACCTAAGATATAATGCAAACGTCCAAAGCACAACGATGCAAACAATAAGCAACGTCGATAAAACGTTGCGTTTTACGTCCAAAAATCGGAAGGACAGTTTGTCTTCAACACAATATTGTGAAAAACTGAAAACGTAAAGTTTCCTTTTTTATTTGACATTTTATTTGAAAATTGATCACTTGTGCTGAAAAGCAGACTTTTCATGGGTCTTTAGATTTTTAAAGATGTAATTTTTGCGTATATTTGTCGATTTTTTGTCAAAATTTTATATCAGAAGGAAGTGGATTGCTCAATAAAATTATAAATGTCCGTTGTAATGTGATGCGATACCACTTAAAAATACACTAGCCCGTATGTGAATAAGATTAAGTATCATATTGTGAAATTTTGTTTATTTTAAATCATAATTAGATATTTTAGAAGACCTATTACGGCGGATTTTGGGCATTTTGGCGCCCTACGTTGCGACGTTCGTGACGTCATCACTGATTATTTATTGTTGCCAAGACGACTGAAAAACAAAAAAAGGAACCATAGCGCTATAGTTGAACCAAGTTTCATCAAAATCGAAAGGAATGTCAGATTTGACGATTAAGGTATCGACCCACCTTAAGGAAATTACTCAGTTGTTTTAGAATGTCTTCACATTGCTTAGCTATTGAAACTGGAAGGTATAGTGGTATAGCTAGGGATCAAAGGAAATACACCACTAAAACGATAAATATCAAGCTAACTACTATTTCAAAACAATATCTACAAACCTGTATCTTTTACTACATACTGGAATGTGCCTTCTATCATTAGTAATTTCAATAAAAACTAAAATACTCTAAGCTGCTGCTCAAGCTATCAACTCTGCGTGGAAAGTGAACGATTCGCATGATATTGTTCTACTTGACTGATTTCACGCGCTACTTCTTTTACCAAAAACTATTTAACTACCGACATCTACCGTAATATACCATGAAATTACCATAATACACGGTTAGTAAACAATTATAAACTAACAGTAAATAACCAGGTGTTGACCCCGCCACATACTCCTCTCTTCTCGGAAATGGCGTCCCGACATTTAAATAAAAAATAAAAAATGTAAAACTATAATACATCATGACATAAATTAGTTCTAATAATCTTTACAGAAAATGTGTTACGACTAACTCTTATTATTTCATTGAACTATATTCCAATGTCTGATTTCAGCATCTGACCAAAAATCTGCAAATGAAGCAAATGTAAGTCAAAGCTAACTTAATTACACTGAAATAAAGATATGACTTTACTTAGATCACATAATGCTAATATTCTCCTTCACCCTGCAACTTCTGTTATACTGAATAATTACATACATGAAATATTATTCAATATCAAAAATTCATAGTAAAATTATGTACAGTGTAATGCTATTCTATCTAAGCTAGTTCTTATGTAACATCATCTGAAACAAAATTAGATGACAAAGTAATCACGCTTATTGACTATTCTAGGATTTGTTTGCAACTGCCCAACTATATATGGTTCAAGCCAAGCTGGTAATTTCCTGGTCCGCTCTGGTCTCCTTTTTGTATCTGACCCGTATCTGGGGGTTCTGCTTGCGGTCTATTCCCTGCTGGTTGTTGAACAGTATCGTTCTCATTCAATCTATCATCTGCACCATTTTCACTACTACCATCTGCACTATTTTCACTACTACCATCTGCACCATTTTCACTACTACCATCTGCACTATTTTCACTTCTACCACCTGCTTCAGAGTCATCCTCTGACCCCTCCTCCTCACTTTGATCATCATCATTACTATTATGATCATTTTCCTCATTCTCAGAACTACTTGTATCTCCACTGAATCTTTCTACCGTGTGGTGGGCGTCCCCATGCACACTTGGTTTATAGTTAATATGTATTCCTCTGATTCATCTTGTGTGACGTCACTTTTTTTATCAAACTCCGTTTCATTTTCAGAACTATTTGTTTGTTTTGTCACTGAAACAATATTCTCTGGTGCTGGTAATACTACATCTTGTTTCTTTACAATGTCTATTTCCTTATGTTTTGTGGCATGCCTGATCTTAGTATCTACTTGAAACAAATGATTTCTGTGCAGGGTTTTCTCAATTCCATCGGGTGACTTGACCACAAACACTGGTATATCCGTATTTGGCTGTCTAACCACCTCGTAAAATAGTTCTTCAAATTTGTCAGCCAGCTTGTGTGGGCCATCGAATGCTAGTACTTTTACCATTGCTTTGTCTCCTACCTTGATACTTGAAGCTTTGGCTTTCTTATCAAACTGTTGTTTTTGTTTTAATCTTGCTTTGTCTGCTATCCTTTCTGCTACTTCATATGACTTTCTAAGTTTTTTTTGTAAGTCACAAATATATTCAGACTGAGTAGATTCTGTACTGCTAGTCCTGTTTTTCTTCCTTTTCTAGTGTCCCAATCATATCTATCAGGCTTCTGTTGAATTTTTCAGTGATTCCATTACACATCGTATGATAAACCGTTGTTCTTAGTTTCTTAATTCCTGAAATGCTACAAAGTTCTTTCATCAGCTGACTTTCAAAGTTTGTGCTTTGGTCTGTTAACAGTTTTGATGGAAATCCATAGTGTAGAATGAAATTATTGAAAAAATTTTCTGCGGTTGTTTTAGCCGTTTGATTTTTGGTTGGAAAGGCTTGTGCATATTTAGTGAAATGGTCAGTAATTACCAAAACGTTACTAATTCCGCCTCTGCTTGTTTCAAGTTTCAGAAAATCCATGGTCACCATTTCAAGAGGGTATGTGCTTTTTATGTTAACAAGTGGAGCTTTTTGGTTTAATGGACTTTTTCTTTTTGAACATCTCTCACATGTTTTTATCCACTCTTCTGTGTCTGATGTCATACCTGGCCACCAAAATCGTTCTTTGATAACAGCCAATGTTCTTTCCCTTCCTGGATGTCCCAAGTCGTTATGACAACCTTTCAACACATCTTCTTTGAAAACATTTGGTATAACAAGCTGAAGTTTTTTTACATCTTTTTCAGTGACTTCCCTGTACAGGACTCCTCTTTTAAGTGTGAAGTGGTTATAATTCTTCGACATAATAGTGTGAAGTTTGTTCTTCTCAGTCAGTTTCCTTTTTGGTCTTATTTTATCTCTGATTGCAGTGACCCATATTGATATAATGCTGTCGTGTCTTTGAGCTTTACGTATCTCATGTACATCTGTCTGCGTAGTCAAAGTACCAGGCATATCTGCTGCATCCATTATGTCGATTGATGGAGAATATGCTGTTTCATCTATAAATGGTGGTTCTTGAATGTGTCCACAGACTGCTTTGATTACATCAGTTGCTATTTCTACACTGTTACTATCTTTATTGACTGTTGGTAGTCTTGACATAGCATCTGCATCAGCATTGTGTTTGCCAGGCTTGTATACTAGGTTGAAGTCATACGATCCTAGAGATGCTAACCATCTATGACCTGTTGCATCGAGTTTTGCTGAACTGAGTACATACGTCAATGGGTTATTGTCTGTTATGACTGTGAACGTGTTACCATACAAGTAATCATGGTATTTTTCTGTGATAGCCCACTTCATGGCTAGACATTCTAATTTGTGTGTGGGATAGTTTCTTTCTGACTTTGTTAGTGATCTGCTAGCATAACTGATTACACGTAAAATGTTATTCTGTTTTTGGTATAGTACTGCTCCTAATCCATCTCCTGAGGCATCTACATGTAGTTCAAAAGGCATTGAATAGTTTGGATATGCGAGTATTAGAGCTTTTGTTAAACATTTTTTCAGACGTTGAAAAGCCTCTTCTTGTTGAACACCCCAAATAAAATTGTTTGTATCTTTAGTTTTCTTTCCACTTCTCTGGTTTTGCATTGGCATTACTTCATACAAGGGTTTGGTAATTTATGTAAAGTCTTTTATGTATTTCCTGTAAAATCCTACAAACCCGACGAATTGTCTAACTTCCTCTGGAGTTTTCGGTGTTGGCCAATGTATAACTTTTTCTACTTTGCCTGGATCTGTAGAAACTCCTTTTTCTGATACAACATATCCAACATATTCAACTTCTGACTGCAAGAAAACACATTTCTGTGGAGCAAGTTTCAAGTTACATTCTCGAAGGCGCTGGAATACTATTTCCATTCTTTCAAGATGTTCTTCAAATGAATTTGAGAAAATTGTCAGGTCATCTAAATATATTACACAGATTTTCATATTTAGGTCACCCAGACATTCTTCCATCACTCTTTGGTATGTGGCAGGTGAATTGCACAAACCGAATGGTAGCCGATTGTATTCATAAAATCCAAGCGGTCCCACGCAAAAAGCTGTTCTTTCTGGTGCTGCTCTAAAACCTCTAACTGATGATATCCACTTTTCATATCCATTACAGAATAGTACTTTGCGCCTTTTAGAGTGTCTAAAATGTCCTCAATCCTAGGTAAAGCGTACTGATCACGCAACGTCCTAGAATTCAATAATCTGTAATCTGTACACATTCTCCGAAATATACCTGCCGAAAGGAGCTGTTCTAAATGTTTCCGAACTTCGTCTATCATTCTTGGTGGGATTCGTCTGTAACGTTGTTTGAATGGTCTTTCATCTGTCAAGTGTATCTCATGTTTAATTCCTGTATAGTGACCGATGTCTGCTTCATTTTTAGAAAAGATATCAATGTGTTTCTTGATGAGCTGTTCTAATCTGCTAGTTTGTGCTTCACTAAGATTAGAATTTTCAATAGTAATTTGTGAGAATATGTCGGTATCCCCGTCAGTGTCAAGTTTGATACTGTCATCCACCTTCACCGGTTGTAGTTCGCACAGGACTGCCTTTGGAGAGATAGCAACTGTCCTAGTTGTAACATTTGAAACATTTATGTCTATGATGTTGTTATCTTTGTACTTATAGTTAATGAGTACTGGAGAGATGCCGATATCTGATGGTATTACTGAAAACTCACAGGCTTCTGTCATGGCACATGTTGGACTGTATTCAAGTTGTTGATCTATATACCCTTTCATATTGATACTGGAGTAAGGTTTAACTAGCACTGTTTTACTTTCAGCTGATCTAACGATTCCTAGTCTATCTTTGTTTTTTTCGCAACTCTCTTTCTCGAATTGTCATGCATCGGAATGCTAAGTACCACGGTGTATGGAGCTTTGCTGACTGTAAGAATCTATCACCATGTTTTGTTTTGCAATGTTCAATAAGTTCATTTAGTATGTTTGTACCAATTAATAAAGGAACTTTGGCGCTGTAACTGCATTCTGGAACGACTAATAGGAGATAATGATGTTTGGTAGAATCGTCTATTCCATTAAATTGTCACTCCATTTCAATAAATCCAAGGTACGGTAACTGTTGTCCGCTAGCACATTCAATCTTTAATATCTGATCTAGCGGCTGTATTTCTAAATTAGCTAAGTTCTGTTTGTAAAATGTTTCACTCACTGTGCTCACACATGACCCTGTATCTATCAATGCATCTGATGAAATGTTGTTAACAGTTACTTGTGCTTCATTGCTTTGTCCGACTAAATTGTTTTTGAGACCATCATTTTTATCTTCTTGTTTTTGTTGTTGGCCCAGTGTCTCCTCATCTGGGCCCTTCCCATCTTAAAAAATCTTCTCTTAAATTGCATTGATATTGGTAGTGACCTTTCTGACCGCATCTGTAACATGTTACATTGTCTAAATTTCTTCTTGGTGTTTGTTGTTGTTTCTGTTGTTGATTTCCATGGTTGCTTGTTACTGTTTTTTGTTGATTTGTTGGTGTTTGGTTGTTATTACGGTTCTCGTCTTCTGTGAGAATCCTTTTTTGTAGCCTCTACCTCTACTGTATGAATAGTTATATCCTCCCCTATTATATCTGCTGTTGTTATATCTGTATGGTGTATGCTGTTGTAACTGGCTTTGATGCTGTTGTAACTGGTGACTCATAACAGTGATGTTTTCTGACATAGTAGCCATCATCCCTTTCAAATCTTCCAATTCCTTCTTTGTGTGGTTTTCTTCAGTACATGTTGCTCCTTTGCTGATAGTGTTTGTTGTTTTGCACTTCTGTTCTATTTTTCGTAACTCTACTCTTAATTTATCAAAGTCATCTATTTTGTCAAACTTGTAACCACAGATATCTTTAACACGATATAGCCGGGGAAATCTAAACTATTTGGGCGCAAATTTTAAATTGACAATTTGGGCCCCAAATATAGTGGGGGGGATAAAAAACACGAATTATGAAGTTTATAAAAATCAACTTTTTAACTGAAAAGAATTAAATAAAATTTTTCGGGAAATTTTTAAGTTATGAAATACGAAAACATGAGGGGTTTTTCATCGTGAAATCTGACATTTCCCTCAATAACTCAAAATTTAAAAAAAGATAGAAAATCCTGATTTAAAATACAGATAAAAAAAGGCCTTATGTAAAATTTGGACACCGTCCCCCCCCTTAAAAAAAAATTAAAATTTTTCTTAAATGAAAACAAAATGAATACTGAAATAGCAAACACAGCAAAAAAAAAAAAAAAACCCCTGCACTATCTTACACCATATAATATAGCCACCTTTTACACTCTACTTAAATAACTGCACCACATTTTCTCTACCGGGAAATTTGCTTAATATTGACCTTTAAATGGCTGAAATGCAATTTGCCCTCTCACACCGGGAATTGCTAATTTTCGCTTATTAAAGTAAGTCGCGCTGATGATCTGCCAATACAAGTCTTTACCGAAAAATCCCGTGAAATTGCTACGCCCATACTATCGCTAAACACCCTTCTCTATAAAGAGTACTTTTGCCCCCTGGGGTAGCAATTTCCTACTAGCATAGCTAAAGGAATTTCTCCCCATACTTTCCCAAAGCAAAACTGAGCAAAACCCAAAATTTTAAGCACTCTCCAATAAAAATCTGATCTAAATCTGGCAACTCAAAATGGGGGCCCCCCTTAAAGCTAGCCTTCAAAGTCGGAAACCCTTTTTCTTGACTTAACCCCCCCCCTACAAGTTTTTGGCGACCCTTTTTCGTCAAATATTGAGTGGAACGCAATGGCGCCGAAATTTGAAAAATTTAAAAAATATAAATAAAAATACACATAAAAAAATAAATGTCGTCAAACTTTGAGAAATTTGTCTAACAAATTACTACTTCCTTTTTTACATTCTACGGAATCCGATTTATCTCACATCTTTTGTACTTTCTGTCCCCTCTTAAGGACCAAGACTAAACCTTTCTACTCTACTTGAAAATCATCACTACTTCTTCGGATCTAATCTGTCATAATCTCTCTATCCCCTCTACAATAGCTGCTCCAACCTTATTTAATAACCCTTTATCTGGTATAATTACTTTCTGCTGACGAAACTGCGATCCACAACGGTAAGCATTTCCTCGGCACCCAATCTACTAATATCTACTAATCCTCTGCTCTCTCTCATTTTTCAATACTAGGTATGCATCGCTTCGGGATATCGTAGCATAATCACCATAGTCAAAAGTACCTGTTTTTATCATCATGGGTTCGATCGACCAACGTATCGACGGAAACTCCCTTAAAAACGGAGATAATCAAAGCTTTTTCCTAGGGAACTTTACTTACTCTACCTTGCTATGTACGTTGAAAAAATACACATGACTGACAGTACCCCCTAACCTCTCCCCTTACCCCGGGCCATAAAATTCCCCTAAACCCTATCACTAGTTTTCCTTAACCTAAAGGGCTGACAGTAACGAATTTTTGTGCAACTTTCATCACAGTTTCTCAAAAGACTTTTGGGTACAATCAACTGTCTACTTTTGTCAAAATTTTGGGGCGGAAAATACTCTCTAATTAACTCTACCTTATCCCCCCCCCCCACTCTTAAACTTTCCCACCCCTTCTTTCTACACAAACTAAAGTGTATTTTTCTGTTGCTTTTCTAAGAATTCCTTTCTAATACATCTAAAATTGGACAAACCTTAAGTTTTTACTTGCTTTAACTTGGTTGGGCCCCCCCTAGTTTCTACGCGAGTAAACTACTAAACGGGGGTTCTACAGCCCCCTCTACATTACCAATTATAACATCATTGGTAGGAAAACTAAAACCCAACCCCTCACGACCCGAAATCACAACAAATCTTTTATAGCTACATCTACCCTATTTTCCCCCCCTCTAGTACTTACTCAAGGGTTTTTTTCCTAAAAACTGACTTGTTTCTTTTAAAGTTCCGTTTCACTAAAAACATTACAACCTTTTCGAAACGTTTAATCCCTCCCAAATAAAAGTACCGGGTTTTGGGGACATTACTTAAAAAAGCATCCAACCCTCTACATCACTTAGTTCTATATCTATTTCCAATCTTTTGCCATTGACTTACTCCTATTCTACTCAAATTTCTTCCTCACCCTGCTCCTAGATCGGTCACGGCCCACCTCTTTTTCTATTTCCTTACTTTTTCATTCTCCCCTTTACATTTCCCCTGTTCCTGCTCATTTCTAACTCTGTGCGCATTCCCTTTTAACCGCCGTATTTTCCCACCCTACAGTAATATGAGCTATGCCCTTTTCCCCACCTTATTACACTTCAGTACCCAAAAGGGGTTAAAAAACCTCACCTCATTAGCAAATTTCTATACCTCTTTTATAGTGCCTACATTCGAACTGGGATACTGTCCTGAGGTATTTCATATGGTTTATGGCTCGGTCCTTTTGGTTCGATTCACCATATTTGGGGACCTCCACGATCTTTGCAAACAAATTCCCCATTTCGCTACATCCTTAGCTTTAACTAACCTCTTATACTCAAATTCTGGTATGTTCTTTTTACATACTTTAAAAAATTGGCCCCTAAGTATAAAATCAAATAACCTCGACTTTTTCTCACCTTACTCAGTTAACCCCAACCACAAAAAATCTCTTTTTCTGGCTAAAACTCACAAAGGCTCTTTAAACCCCGAGGCTTTCATTCTAATTTTTTTATACCCATGCATGATTCGAAGACGTGCAAAGCGGCTTCATTTTATCATAACCTTCCATTTTCCACGAACCTATAAAAACCCCTCTTTGGCCCCTTTTAGAAGGAAGGGTAAGTTAGTGACCATATCCTTTCCCCCCAATCCGTGCAACAGCGCGTTTCGACAAATTCAAGTACGCATCCAGGGAATCAATTTTCTCATAAAAGGGGAGACATCTTAAAAACCTTTTACCTTTTTTTACTCATCTTTTTAAGCTGTCTTAAACTTATGCCTTTCAATTTTCCTATTTTGTTCCCTTTTTCCTGTTTCTAACTTTCTAGCAAAATTTTTAATTATCCTTTTCCTTTTCAAACTTTTCCTGTTCTAACTTACTTCAATTCATTTTTTCCCTTCTGCAACCAGCCTCTAATTTAAACCCTTACTCTCCTCTTCTAATTTTTCCTTTCTGCTTCTAAACGATTTTGTTTTCATATTCTTCTTTTCCTTCTGTAACCTATTTCAAATTTCTAATTTCCCTTCTCTGTTCTAAACTACTTTTCGTTCATTTCATCTTTTTTTCTGTAACCTAGCTTCAAAACTCAATTTTCCCCTACTCTTTCTCTCTCGTTCAAACCCATCTTTCCTGCTTCTAATTACTATGTCTTTCCCACTTTCCCAGTTTTCCCTTCCAACAAAGTTACGAAATCCCTCCTTTTAAAACCAAACCTTTTTTCCACTTCGTTAACCTACAAACAGTCATGTTTTAAATGAACACAGTTAACACTATACAACACTACGCACACGTATATAACAACCGAGACACAAAATAAACAATCGTGAGGGAATACTAACTACACATTTACACAAGCTTACAGTTTCAACTGAACCAAAAAAAATCTATCTCTACGTATATATACAAAAAAACGCCCTATAAAATAAAAAAACATAATTTGCGCAACAGTACTAGTGCAATCAAGGTTGCATGGGCAACAAGCAACAAAGTACAGTGACGTAGGGCAAAAATACCCACCTTATCAAAATCAAATTAAATTAACTGTGTTAACACTTTAGGTAAAAAAATAACAAATAAATAACGGTTTTTTCCTAAAATAAAGTATGGGAAAAACAACTTGTAGCCTAAACATAAAGAGGGTTAAAGTATAGCAAGTAAACAAACTTGCTAAAACACAAAAAAAAAAAAAAAAAAAAACGATTGGGTTTTATACAGACATAATACAAAATAGGGTCCTGGGAGAAATAGGGCGACGCACAAATTTAAGAGGGATAGGAAACTCTCCTTTTCAAGGGCGTCCCTCTCAGCACAGATATAGGTTTTTAATCAAGTGACACAAATAAACCCAAAAAAAATAAAAGAACGAACCCCCCAGAATCCAAGTGCGTAAGCAAACCCGTCTACATCTGTACCACTAAAAATGGTTACTGAAGTTAGGATCGTCTTGTTTTCGAGGTAAGACGTCACTCGAAAAAAAATAAAAAACATTAAAAGTGTACCAATAGAAAAAAAACAAGAGGAATCTTTTCAAATTTTTTGCTGCATTAAAAGGGGGGTTAAAATTTTGAATAGCTACTGTGTCTGGGGCACCAATCCCCCTTTGACACCATTGTGACAGGAAAGGCCGTACCGCGACAGTAACCCTCAGAACAAATCAACACCCTTTGCAATAATTTTTCAAAATTTATTTACAAAAAATGATTATTAAAATGAAAAATTGAAAAAAAAAACAAAAAAAACTGATTATAAGAAAAAAAAAAAAAAATTTAGTATTCTAGTACAAAAGTTCTTATATTCCATTCTAATCGACGTGACACAGGGCTTAAGTAACCCGTGAACTTTAAGTAGCACAAACAAAAAAAGATTTCTAAATTTAGCCCTTTTTAAAAGTGAATACGTTGATTCCGTGTTGGCTCCAAAGGTGGTAGGTGATTTATCCTGAGCGACTTTAGAGGTAAAAAATCATCGTCTTTCGGGTTTACGGCAAACCATGGACGAAAGCTCTGCGTGGGAATATCACATCCAGGCGAGTGAAACAAGTGAACCCCGGCATTGTACTTTCCCTTAGACTCACCCGAAAAAGTCTGGCGGGAAAAAGCTAAAATATATAACAATGGAAAACCCAAACAAACAAAAAGTCAGGGGATAAAAATGCTCCTTTTGGGGAACCAACCTCCGTAGGCCCCTAAATAAAACGGGTACTTTACAAAAAATATGTGCTACTAATTTTTTAAAGTCACATGATTAAAAAAACTCAATTTTTCTTCCTTTTTCCAAAATAATACTTTCTTAAAAAACTAAATTTTAAAATAAAAAAAGATTGAAAAGTATATGATGAAACATTTTAAAATACGGGCCGATAAACTGAGCCTTATTTTTCAATAGAAAAAAACAAAAAATTAATGTAAACAAAGTTTATAGAGTTGGCATCCCTATAATACTAAAGCCATACAATTAAGGGGGATGTATTTTAGCAATAGACGTCACACAATTTTTATATTACAATAATATATACATGGTACAGACGCCATAAGATTTTTAAAATAACAAAACAAGCAGTAAGCGTTCCATAATAACGAAATGTTTGACATAAGTTTTTGAAAAAAGCTTTATAAATATCATGTTACAAATTTCGTAAAATTTTTTCATCTTATAAAATGAAAACATTTAGATTTCCCTTTCCAAAAAATTTTCAAAATCTGAAAAAATTTTAATAAATCACCTGACATACCGAAACTAGCCAAAAAATATCCGAAAAGTAAAGTTACAGAATTTTGTAAATGCCAAAAATTAACCCAAAAAAAATCGTAAGCAAAAAAACAACAAAAACTAACAAAAAAATTTCTACCTCGACGGCAAAATTTTTAGCAAGAAAATTTAAACAGACATAGATTTTTCTATAAATCGGGAAAGGGGGGTGCGCAAGGCAATCTAGCCCAGTCTATTTAAAGGAAATGTCCCCCCAAAAATAAATTTTTTAGGATTCACGGTTAACCGGAGCTCCGATATTGTCATTTTCACGGGTTACGATATAGCCGGGAAATTAAACTTTGGCGCGAATTTAAATTGAAATTTGAGGCCCATTTTATGGTTTGGGGGTAAAAAAAACGAATTACTGAAATTTATAAAAAAAACAACTTTCTATTATGAAAAGAATTTTAATAAATTACATGGAAATTAAGTTTTGAAAACAGAAAAACATGGGGGTATTTATGCGTGAAATCTGACATTTTTCCCCCAATAACCAAAAAATTACAAAAAGAGATGCAATCCTGCATTTACAATAAATAAAATAAGGCCCCTATGTCATTGTGACAAGGTTAGACGCAAACCGCATGACATTCAAAAATTTTAAAGTTAGTCTGTCTAACCTTAAGAGAAATGTTTAAGTCAAAATCATAACCATAAAAATTTCCTCCTTCATCAATGGGTAAATAAATTAAAAAAAATCAATTTACAAACTAAACTTCATATTTAGGATGTGTCAACAAAACGCGTCAAAATGTTTAAACCACCCTAAAAAAAATGACCTTTCTCCAAACATCAAAGTTTTCAGTTTCCAACGTAATAAAGTATGCCTGAAAATAAAGACTGCTTTTTAACTCTTCCACGGGTGGTCTTTGTGGGTTGACTATATCTTCCATGGAGTAAAAATTGTTCGAGCCGTGAAGAAAAAGATGGTTAAAAAATGATACAAGGCGAAAAAAAACCATGGGGGTAAAACGGCATACGGGTGAGGTAGAAAGATGGGTTTCAACTGACACATGGCTGAAAAAGAAATGATAGGTTTAAACTGGCTAAGGGCTGACAAAAAAATGAGGTTGAAAGAGTTTCTTAAGACGAAAAATAGGGTAAAACTGACATCGCCTAAGAAGATTTTTCGGCTGCAACTGAAAACAGGGTGATTAAGAAATAATGGGTTTTTTAAAATTGGGAAAAAATGAGGGTTTTCAGTGAAACGCTTGAAGAAAAATATGACATAAAAATTTTCATAGGGGGTGAAGACAAAGGACGGCTGAAGAAGAAAAATGAGTTGTAACTGAAAACGCGCTGAAAAAAGAAATGATTGGCTGTAACTGACACAGGGCTGCTGAAGAAGAAATGATGTGTTTCAACTGGCATATGGCTAAAGAAGAAATAATGGTTTATAATTGACACAGCGCTGAAGAAGGAATGATGGGTTATAATTGATACAGTGCTGAAGAAGAAATGATGGATTTTGATTGACACAACAAAGCTAAATAAGAAATGAGGGGGGTAATGACACAGTTTTTTGAAAAAGAAATTTGGCTGAAGGAACTGCTGAAGAATAAAAAGGGGGTTTAAAAATCGAGAAGGGCTGAAGATTTTTGTTTTTTTGGGGGTTTTTAAACCGTTTTTTTAAAAAATTTCATTAGTAACGGGGGGCAGTTAGCCAAACCAGTTTTCCGAATCTGTAAGTACCCCTGTTATCCGCAAGAACTGGCACCCTTTCCCCCTCCTGAATCAGAGTTTTTAGGACGAAGAATCAACACAAAGTCTTTACAATTGGGCACGAAGAACATAAAAAACCGCCCGGGGAATCGAATCCCCCCGGACCATAATCTCTACCTCCTTTGAGCTAACGGGCGGGAAAGGCTGAAGAAGGAATGATATGTTGTAATTGACATTGCGCTGAAGAAGAAAAGACGAATTGTACCTGACAAAGTGCTGAAGAAAAAATTATGAGTTGTAACTACACAGTGTAAAAAAGAAAGAGATTGTAAGAAAAGCGCTGAGAAAAAATGATGATTGTAACTGACACACGCAAGAAGAAATGATAAGTTTTAACTGACAATCCTTTAAAATGAATGATGAGTTGCAATTGACAAGCCTGTACAAAATATGGGTTTTTAACTGACGAGCACGAGAAATTTTATGAGTTTAATGAACACGCGAAGAAGAAAAGATAGGTAATTTACCAGCGCTGAAGAATAAATGAGAGTTGTAAAATGACCAGCGCTGAAGAAGAAAGAAAAGGGGGTTTAACTGACAAGGGATAAGAAGAAATGATGCTTTTTAATTTTCACAGCGTGAAGAAGAAATGATGGTTTAATTTACACAGCCGAAGAAGAAATGAGGGGTTTTAAGACACAGCGTGAAGAAAAAGATAGCTGTAATGACACAGCCTGAAGAAGAAATGATGAGTTGTAATTTACACAGCGTTTTAAGACGAACGATGGTTGTAACTGAAACAGCGCTGAAGTAGAAATAGGGGTTTTATGACACAGGTTGAAAAGAAACGATGGGTTGTAATTACACAGGCTGAAAAGAAATGATGGGGTTTTAAAATGACACAGCGCTGAAGAAAAATGATGGGTTGTAATTTCACAGCGCTGAAGAAAAAAAAGGGTTGTAAATGACACAGCACTGAAGAAAAAATGATGAGTTTAATTACAAGCCTGAAGAAGAAATAGGGTTGTAAAATGACACAGCGCTGAAAAAGAAAAAGACGGGTTTTTAATTTACACAACGCTGAAGAAAAAAATGAGGGTTGTAAAATGATACAACGCTGGGGAAAAAAGAAATGAGGGTTTGTAATTAAAAACAGCGCTGTAGAAGAAATGAGGGTTTAATTTACACAGCGTGAAAAAAGAAAGATGGGTTTTAACTGACACAGCGCGAAAAAGAAATTGGGTTGTAATTTACACACGTGAAGAAAAATGATGGGGTTTTAATTTACACAGCGCGAGGGGAAATGATGGGTTTTTAAAATGACACAGCGCTGAAAAAGAAATGATGGGTTTTTAATTTCACAGCGCTGAAGAAGAAAGATGGGTTTGTAAAATTTCACAGCGCTGAGGAAGAAATAGGGTTTGAAAAGACACGGCTGAAGAAGAAAGAGAGTTGTAATTTTCACGCGGGGGAAGTAAAAGAAAGGGGGGGACCCGACACGCGCTGAAGAAGAAAGATGGGTTGTAATTTTTAACAGCGCTGAAGAAAAATGTGGGTTTTTAATGACACGGCGCGAAGAAGAAACATAGTTTAACTGACAAGGATGAAGAAGAAAAGATGCGTGTAACGACACACGCGAAGAAGAAAAGAGTGTTTAAATGGGTTTGGCTTTAAGGGGAAAAGATAAGTTGTAACTGACACGGGCTGAAAAAGATTGAGGGGTTTTAACTGAAAAGCCTGAAAAGAAAAAAGATGAATTGAACTGACACAGTTCTGAAAAAAAAAATGATGGGTTTTAAAAAAACTGGAATATGCTAAAAAGAAAAAGATGCATTTAAATGACATCAGCAAAAAAAGAAATTTTGCGTTTTACTGAATAAAAGCAAAGAAAAATGGTGCGTTAAATGACATACAGCTAAAGAAGAAATGAGCTTTAAAAGACATACACTAAAGAAGAAAACAAAAAAAGTAAAGCATCTTGATTGACATCATTGACTGTTAACGTTTTATTTTAAATATGTCCAGGTTTGGGGCTTGTGCATTAAAAAAAAACATCATGGGTCGTCGGGAAAATTTTTCCGCTAAAAATCAACACAATTATTTAGGGGTGACTTTTCCGTATCGGCGTTTCCGCAATATTTATGAGCTGAAATACAGCCCCCCTCGATGCAATATTGATCATAATATTTTATTAGTTTTCTAAATTCAATGTATACAACCTAAGTGTAGTCATTTAGTAGTCATTACGTAAAACAGAGGTGCAACGTTTTTATCATTAATTTGTAACTTCATTTTATTGGAAAACCCTAGATAGCAATAAAACTGATCATACATTAAAAACCCCTTTGAACAATATTTGACAACGAAATTTTTTAAATTTTTGTTATGAAGAGAAGTTTTCCTCTAAAGATTTGTACAGTGTAATTTGGGTTTTTGAGTCCACCGCCCCCAAATCCCCCCGCCCCCCAGATGTGGTCTATATAGCTCCCGGACCTCATTACAAGCTTCATCGATTTACATTTTTTATTCCTTACTGCCTTTCCCCCATTATATCCCCCCCCTTGGCCTTGCCCCGGGTTTTAATGTTCAGTATTTTCTAAGCTGTATACCGTCCACAAATTTATTATTTAAATTGGTTTCTCCCCGGGAAAAAAGTTTGTTGCGTTTTGTCAATTTTACAACTTAGCCCAAATTACGGTCTGATTCCCTCCTCAGTTTTTTGGGGTCGTCTCTGTTCCCCGGAAAGGCGGGAAATTTTTGTGACCCGATATCCTTAAAAAATTCCGATGTTAAAGAAAAGATGCACGGGACAAAAGCAACACCCGCCCTTGGGGATGTGCATGAACCGGACTTTTTAATTATGCAGGTAACACTCCCGGGAACCTACGGGGGTAAAAATTTTTTTACTTTCTATGACTCGTTTAAAAAACATTGAACAGTATGTATTGGTTTCATATTTTGCTTTTCCCCACTGATAAAACGGGTTTAAATTAGACATTTCTGAAATATTCTTTTGTGTCAAAATGAATAGTAAGGGGGTTAGCATTTTTTAGCACAGTAATTGATTTTTAAACCAACCCCACTGACCAATTTTAAAATAAAAAATGTTGTTTGCAATTTTTTTTTTAAGTTTTAAAGAAAAATTTCTCCAAGAGCAGAAAAAAATTTTGGGTTGGGCCAAAAAATAGGGTTTGGGCGGGATACCCAAAAAAAAAACAATTTTTTCGCCTTAAAAATTGCCGATTTGCGAATTGGAGAATTTAGTGTTTTTTGGTCAAAATGAATTTGATTTTAAAATCGCTAAGAACTGCGAGGTTATATATACGTATATGCTATATCTTGCCAACTAGCGTGCATTATAAAATGGCGTTGTCACTTCTTTGAATACGGTGTTAAAAATTAAACCGGACAATTACCGCCTCACCCCCCCCCCCCCCCCCCCCCCCCCCCCCAACACCCCCATCAAAATATAATTCCAAATAGGGACCTTGCTGACAAGACATCTATCTAACATTTGAATTGCGGTTAATTTTGTTCTTGATATTTTTTTTTAAAATCAAATGCAATACTACAACGATAAATTCTTAAGGGGCCAACATAAATTACAATTTCATGTTCCATCTTTGAAAGAGTAATTTCAAATGAACAGGTAGGGAACAAGATTTTTATCTACAGGCCGTAGGTTCGAATCCTGGGAGCAAGGCATTATCCTCTCCTGCGTATCAATTAACTGAGACTGAGAGGAAAAAAAACGCCTACAACCTCTGTTTTTGTGAGGAATTTGTCAATTCATTGCATGGATTAGGTAAGGGGAAAAGAAAAACTGTAAAAGTAACTGATAGCCGTATTTTAATGAAACATTTAAGAAAACTGGGTTAAACACAACTATTACACGCAACTACTTTCTGATCATAAAGGAATGTCTGACCTTTCTGCATGTCGCCGTTTATATTAACTGAGATAAAAAAAGTATTGGTGCAGGTTTATAAAGATTAAACATTAAGTCGCATAACTACATGGTGCGGTCACATGATTTAAAGATTTATCTACGACGTGAAAGAATGTACAAACATTACACTACCCAGCTATTCAAGAGCCTTCATCCGTAAACTTTACGATAACTTTATCTTCCCATTTTGTACTGCAATAGTTTATGTGAAAGCTTTCGTTAAAACGGGAAAGTCACGTTGTTGGATCAGCTATCAGCAAAAATGAGAGCGTTGTTGAATTGCGTTTTTGTTTTGTTGTGCATCAAATTAGACCGTTACGTCCATGCTGATGAGACAGAGACTGGTTTATTAACAGATCCATACCTCGAAGTGTTACAATTTTATAATATACCGTCGGAACGAAACTTTACGGTTGAAGTTCTGGGACAATTAATTCACGACTTTGTTGAGAGGATCCACTGTGATGAAGAGGCACAAGACCACGGAGAGGACACGGAAGCTTGTCCTGATAAATTCGTAAGTAAACGTTTTGTTAAAGTTAATATTAAGAGCAGCTGCAGGTATATACATGGACGTTGACAGTCGCTGAATTCATTTAAGTGTACTCAAAGAGCTTCTTTGTGTACTTAAGCTCACAATAAATGTTCTGTAATTTAGAAATTTTAAGCAAATTTTGATATAAATTGTCGATCACTTGTGTTAAAACAGACCTGAATGAGCGGGTATTCTAGAAAATTAATAATTTATAAAGGAATGGACTCCAGATGTAAAAAAGTAACTAATCTAATTTAACCCCCCCCCCACCCCCCCGCACCAGAAAAAAAGACAAAAAAATCACACACACACATCTCTGTCGTTAGCATTTAAGTTTGGTCAAATAATTAATGTAAGAACTTGAGTTTTTGTTTCTAACCTATTCCCAAAAAGTGCTGACTTAGGATAATAATCATGTTTGAGCTGGCCGGAATCGAAACCGTGCCGCCTCTACATTAAAATCGTTCCTACCATGGTGACCAACACAGGAATGCGTACTTAACGACTCTTTATCAGGCTTTATGATTGAGGCAGATTACCTTGTCAATAATAAATGGAATGAAAGTGGAAAAACAATTTATTCTCACGTGTTTCCAATAATGATAGTGATGATGATGATACTAATACTACTACTATTACTACTAATAATAATAATCAGTCAGGAAGAGTTTTAAGCCTTTTTAAAATAATGTGAAATATAACAGTCACTTCTTAATTCTTTAGGTTTTTCTTTGTTGTCGTACGTTCCAGTGGGAAGTCCGTGTGTTTAATTCGGCAGATAATGTACAGTTATGTTGAAAGGCATTATTTTTTTTTTTTTTTAAGATTGTTGTTTAATATTGCTATTGCAAGGTTAATCTGCTATAAATTAGTTAGAGTTTGTTTAAAAAACGTGTTTCTTGTTTACATATTACATTTTAACAAGTTCAAAAATGTGAGTAAAGTTTTTTTTTATGTAATAACTGTATCAATAAAATGAATGATTTGTTTATATATATATCATCACATTTACAGCGTACAATGATAAATTTATGTATTGTAAATGTTGTTGTTATTGTTGTTGTTGTTGTAATACAGAACAATAGGAAACAATGTTCATACTATATAAAGAACTAAATACCTTTCTAAAATACTTGCCTTAATATAGCTTTTAAATTCTTAATATTGCAATACATTTATATGATTGCATATTGTTATAGACCAGAAACTGTAAAGATTAGAGTCTAATAGAATATTCTTCTTCTTCGTCTAAAAATAGCACAGACAGCCTATCAGGAAGTTATGTTATATTTCTCAAACACTGTCGCATTATTAAAGTGCAAACAGACTGTTTGTTTTGTTGTATTGAACAAACTCTTTGTTCAAACCATTCCCAATATTTCATGCTTCAATAACGACAATTGTTTTTTACCTTACGTAACTTTTAGATTCAGTAGATGTAGGCCTATTACCTTGCAAATCTGCCAAGCTTATAAGGAAGTTTTGTATTTCTTAAATAGTATCGATCGTAATAAAATGCATTTTGTAGCGTAGCCGCTCCTTAAGTCATCCGGATAAATAACTTAAAACACTGTTTTTTGTTTCTATCTAGTTTATTTTTCGTCACCAACAGTATAACTTCTAACTGACAGAGCTAACAAAATTCCATCTAGCACAAGTAAGCCTTAAAGCATTTCATAACTCTCTGTCTCCGTCTTCGCAAGGCCTTAGCCCTGGCCGGTTTCCGAACCACCACATGGTTGCTGTATGAGCGGGCGTTCCCTTACAGCTTTGTCCAACAATGCACATTTTGTCTCCATATTTATACAGATCGGTCAAATACATCATTTACATAAGCAAAATTAATGAATTCTGGTACAAACCGGAATTAATAAACAATAAAAATATTTCTCGTAAAATATAGATAAATTGTCACTCGAGTTACGCACAATGTCCATCATTTTACTGCAATATAACACTTATATGACCTGACTAGTAACTTTAGATGCATTTTATGTGCACTTCGTGAGAAAAACAACATGTTTTTCTATAGTGTCTTACTTATTAATTAACCTAGATATTAACCTGTGTAGTCTCGCCTTTTTGTAAGAAAAGTGTTTCTTAACTTATGAAAAGATATAAGGAGAGTGTGTTTTCTTTCAACAAAAAGAAATTATATCAATTTCTTTACATCTTCCATTGAAACAAAGATTTTAAGTTCATTTAAATGAAGTTAAATTCTAAGCCAGTTAAACTGCTTACTAATGTTACCTAATGTGCCGTTCTTAGTCCCATCCTTTATTTGAAAGGAATATTTATTGACCTATGTAAATAGGAAGTGTTTTATAAAGAAACTGTACTCATTTCTTTACACCTCCTCTAAAACAAAGATTTTAAGTTATTTTTTTTTATACTCGTAAATGAAAAATCTTAAAATCTTAACTGATAAATTCGCCAAACGATTTGAATTAAAGAATCAAAAAGGAAAAAAAATATAATAAATTGCTTGAATTGTCAAGACAAGTGACGTTGACTGACACTTACATTACCCATCTAGATTTTAATTAATTGACCTAAAAGTGTCTTACCTGTCGTATTGTCATTACTAGTTATATATGCTTATGTTTGTTTACTCAACATAAATATAGATTCAAAACCCTAAACATTGATTAAAACACAATACTTACGCAACCCATGCGATACATAAACAAAATGATCAACAACAGGTAAAACAAAATATCGGATGTTCAACTGATCTGATGTTATAATAGTGTTATACATTGTCCTATTAATCACTGTAATTCTATCCAAGAAAATAAAAACGAAATTTACTGTCCTAATCACTTCTGTAAACTCTCCGCAAATCGTTTATGTGTCACACCTCTGCAAATCGTTGATGTATCACACCTCTTTTTTTAAGAATTTACGTTTAGTTTAGCCTACGTCCTCCGTGTGTGGCATTTACCTGTAAACCTCAGATAACTATTCGGGAAATTGCACTACCTAGATATCAGATATTTCTACCATTTTCGATGAAAATATTTAAAAAATAATTCCTTAAATTTAAACTATGTCCGTTTGTTCATTACACTCCTGAATCTGTTGTTTCTGTTAGTTTAAACAGCTTTGAATTTCTTTTTCCGTAACGTACATATAATATTCAATATCAAACAGTAATGATTGTACATATACTCCCCCTTTTTATAATTATTATCTTATTGTGCAGCACCCTATCATAACCTTACTTCAGTTTCATAAAGAAGGTATCAGTGAGACGGAAGTCTGGCTGTCAGCAAAATTACCAGACTTCTTTCCCCATATTGAGGAATGGGTACGTTTGGGCGTGTTTTACGTTCCCAACGACCAACGCTTTTAAGCAGCTTAAGGTTTAGGAGTATATCACCAAAACACAGAAATATTTTATAAACGAACAACATCGTTAACAATATTTTACCTGACCATTACATGTTCTGCCGTATTGTCCCGTACTGAAAATATTCCGAAAAAGTTGTCCCCCTTTGAAAATGAATGTCATTTGTAAAGAAATAAAAATAAACAATTGCTGAAAACTGTGTTCCACCTAGTTATGTGAAATTTCAACACTCGCACGCTATTACAAATGCATCACAACAAACATGTGTAACAGTTGCTTGAAAATGGTGAGTTTTTAAAAGCGCTCGACTGTCTGGAAGTGGGGCCTATTTAGACAGTCCTTTTTCGGAATTCAATGCTTATATCAGTATACTGACACTTGTTTTGTAGAGTAATATACACGCTATCATTACAAAAACAACAAAACAAGTGTCAGTATACTAATATAAACATTGAATTCCGAAAAAAAAAGGACTGCCTAAAGGGACCCCACTTCCGGGCAGTCAAACGCCTTCAAAAACTCACCATTTTCAAAAGAACTGTTACACATGTTTGTTTTGATTCATTTGCAATAGCATGCGAGGGTTGAAATTTCACGTAACTAAGTGGAACACAGTTTTCAGCAATTGTTTATTTTTATTTCTTTACAAATGGCATTCATTTTCAAAGGGGGACAACATTTTCAGAATATTTTCAGTACGGGACAGTAAGGCAGAACATGTAATGGTTAAGTAAAATATTGGTAACGACGTTATTCGTTTATAAAATATTTCTGTGTTTTGGTGATATACTCCTAAACCTTAACATTGCTCACAGATTTATCTTATCAAGCCTTATCGCTTTCCATGCGATTAACAGCATATTTCGTATGCTCCCGAGACGTTACGTACGTTAAAAATGGTAATTTCAACCATATGATCTGTAAAGCGTTCCCCTACGCTTGTATGTTATACCATAAACACATTATAAATGACTTCATTAAAACAACTATCAACATTTAGCCTTACTCTATGATCAAAAGAAATATACCCATCACCCATGATAACTACACATATACATACATAAAAAAGATTACATGTTTCTAAGAGTAGGCTGTTTCAAATAGTTAGCTTGCTGCACAATAACTTTGTATTTTATTACAATAAACATTTCTGTCTGTCTGCTGAATAATGTGCCACACTTCCACCAATATATGACACATTAGTTAGAAAACGACTTTATGTTATTTATTCCCCTGCGAAAATGTACATCATTCATTCATATTTTTATCGAGAAATATTGAATCTGCATACATGTCAGAACTGTTTTGTTAATTACCCCGACATAGTTGACGGATAACGTAATCGATATTATGATATCTATGCATTGACGCAAATACTCCATAAAATTGTTTATAATTTATTATTACTTGTATATCTTTCTCTTTTGGTATTAAATTTCTCGCCGAATACTTATTTTATTCATATTGAATATAAGTTACTTTGATATAGATACTTTTATTTGTCAAACTACCGTAATGACTTTTATTACGGTTTTTATTTTTTTTTATCAAAAAAGTTTCAAAATATAACCTTAATATACCAACAATATTTTTAATTTTCTTCTCTTTGAACTTGCATTTTCTAAATAAATCTATCTGTTTCCGAATAGCCACATTGGTTTATCAGATAGTATTTAAACAGCCACTAACCGTTTTAGATTTATACATTTTGCTGTTTCTCTTCCACTGATACTTGAAAATTCCTTTTGAAATTCACCCAGAAAAAAATACCTCCTTTTGTTAACAGTTTAATAGCTTTTGGTTCTCTACGTTCCTTATGTAGGTATTGTTCCATTTCTCATCATTGAATATGTATTCATCCATCTTTTGATCCCGATATTTAAGCAGTTTTACCATCCCAGCCAAATATGATTGTTGCGTTATGTCTTCTTCAACATGTTGCCTGAAAGGTAAGCAAGAGCTGACAATGCATACCCTTTGTCCCAGTGACCGAAGTAGCCGTTTTGATGTCGTGCATTTAGTTGCGTGTCCAAACAATTTCCTAAGATATATTTGATCCATTGTAGTATCATATTATTTACTCGTAATCTAAATAATACTTGTAGTGTTTTACTTTTTAGCTCACCTGAGCACAAGGTGCTCAGGGTTAGGTATTGTGATCACTCACCGTCCGGCGTCCGTCCGTCCGTCCGTCCACACTTTCCTTTAAACAACATCTCCTCCTAAACCAACATGCCAATTTTGATGAAACTTCACAGGGATGTTCCTTGGATGGTCTTCTTTAAAAATTATTCAAAGAATTGAATTCCATGCAGAACTCTGGTTGCCATGGCAACCGAAAGGAAAAACTTTAAAAATCTTCTTCTCAAAAACCAGGAGACCTAGAGCTTAGATATTTGGTGTGAAGCATTGCCTAGTAGACCTCTACCAATTTTGTTCAAATCATGACCCCGGGATCAAAATTAACACCGCCTCAGGGGTTACTTGATTTTACATAGAAAAATCTTAAAAAATCTTTTTCTCGAAAACCAGAAGTCCTAGACCTTAGATATTTAACATGTAGCATTGCCTAGCAGACCTCTACTAAAGTTGTTCAAATCATGACCCCGGGATCAAAATTGACCCCGCCCCAGGGGTCACTTGATTTTACATATGAAAATCTTCAAAAAATTTCTAAAGATAAACCAGAAGGCCTAGAGCTTAGATATTTCACATGTAGCATTGCCTAGTAGACCTCTACAAAATTTGTTCAAATTATGACCCCCGGGGTCAAAATTGACCCCGCCCCAGGGTTCACTTGATTTTACATAGGAAAATCTTAAAAAATCTTCTTATCAAAAAGCAGAAGCCCTAGAGCTTAGATATTTGAAATGTAGCATTGCCTAGTGGATTTCTACTAAAGTTGTTCAAATCATGACCCCGGGGTCAAAATTGACCCTGCCCTGGGGGTCACTTGATTTTACATAAATTATGAAAATCTTCAAAAATTTTCTTAAGATAAACCAGAAGGCATAGAGCTTAGATATTTCACTTGTAGCATCGCCTAGTAGACCTCTACAACATTTGTTCAAATCATGACCCCCAGGGGTCACTTGATTTTACATAGGAAAATCTTCAAAAAATTTCTAAAAATAAACCAAAAGGCCTAGATCTTAGATATTTGACATGTAGCATTGCCTAGTAGACTTCTACAAAATTTCTTCAAATCATGACCCCCGGGGTCAAATTGACCCCGCCCAATGGGGTTAATTGATTGTACATAGAAAAATCTTCAAAATTTTGTAAAAATAAACCAGAAGGCCTAGAGCTTAGATATTTAACATGTAGCATTGCCTAGTGGACCTCTACAAAATTTGTTCAAATCTTGATCACCCCCAGCGTCAAATTGACCCAGCCCCAGGGGTTACTTGATTGTACATAGGGAAATCTTCAATAAAATAAAATAAACCAGAAGGCCTAGATCTTAGATATTCGATATGTAACATTGCCTATTGGACTTCTACAAACTTTGTTCAAATCATGACCCCACGGGGTAAAATTGGTCCCGCCCCAGGGGTTACTTGATTGTACATCGGAAAATTTTCCAAAAAATTTCTAAATATCATCAGTTTGACATTTGAAACATGTAGCTCATATTACTCTGGTGAGCGATCCAGGGTCATCATGACCCTCTTGTTGTTGTGTTTCTGCGACGATTTCTAAAATATATTTGGTCCATTTACTGCTATCGTATTGCCAGTGATCAAAGTAGCCTCTTGTAGTGTAGTACTTCTTTTGTTGTGTTTCCGCGACAATGTTTCCATCTTGTTCGATCCTTGGTCACGGCACCATATCAACAGTGTAGTGTAGCCGCTCCTTAAGTCATCCGGATAAATAACTTAAAACACTGTTTTTTTGTTTCTATCTAGTTTATTTTTTGTCACCAACAGTATAACTTCTAACTGACAGAGCTAAAAAAATTCCATCTAGCACAAGTAAGCCTTAAAGCATTTCATAACTCTCTGTCTCCGTCTTCGTTCCTTCTCAGGCTGTAAACAGCGCAAGGCCTTAGCCCTGGCCGGTTTCCGAACCACCACGTGGTTGCTGTATGAGCGGGCGTCCCCTTACAGCTTTGTCCAGCTATGTACATTTTGTCTCCATATTTATACAGATCGGTCAAATACATCATTTACATAAGCAAAAATTAATGAATTCTGGTACAAACCGAAAGTAATAAACAATAAAAATATTTCTCGTAAAATATAGATAAATTGTCACTCAAGTTACGCACAATGTCCATCATTTTACTGCAATATAACACTTATATGACCTGACTAATAACTTTAGATGCATTTTATGTGCACTTCGTGAGAAAAACAACATGTTTTTCTATAGTGACTTACTTATTAATTAACCTAGATATTAACCTGTGTAGTCTCGCCTTTTTGTAAGAAAAGTGTTTCTTAACTTATGAAAAGATATAAGGAGAGTGTGTTTTCTTTCAACAAAAAGAAATTATATCAATTTCTTTACAATTTCATACACATCAACAGACTGTTTATTTGTTGCAAGTACAAATTTGTATTGAACAAAATCTTTTAATCATTCCAAAATTGATCATTCGCATTATTTCAAGGTCATTTTACGAACATTGGCAACACCTGTAAGAAAATAGTGCATTGTTGCACTGTAAATGTTAATTTGACTTTAAACTTGTTTCTTTATGTAGACAGTATGTTCTTGTTCATGTATTTTATTTATTTTAACTATATTATATAAGTAAATAAATCTTTTTGGGAAGGGTGCTAAGGTAGCAGGTTTTGGCCCCGTCAATATTTGTAATAACTAGAACTTCGTGATTTTGGATGTCTGTAAATTAAAGTGAGAGATAATGATTGTTAATTCTGTAGAAAATTTAAATAGCTGATACATGTAAACTGCGTACATACAGTCTTTTTAAGAATGAACTCTGCACAGAAAATTATTGTCAGTTAATTATGCCAATCCAACATAGGTCAGCATTGAGTAAATTTAGGTGTGGAGTAGCTCCATTACGCATACAAACAGGAAGATTTGAAAAGTTACCTGTTGAGGATAGAACATGTCAATTTTGTGAAACTGTAGAAGATGTGTCTCGTGTAATATTACATGGTAGAGCATATGATGAGTATCGCATACATTTGTTTGCTAAAGCTGTTGAAATAGATCATTACTTTATGTCTCATAGCGATACTAAATCTAAGTACTGAAAGTACAGTAAGGCTGGCTACCACAAAACACTGAATGAAAACTGTGCGGGAAAGATGTTTGCAATATCTAAGATATTATGGGTTCTCCATATCAAACTAAGGCGAGCATAGGGTATTGTTGTGATGAACCATCTTGGTTAACTTGTGAAGGTAGTGTAAGGATATTACAGACTATAGATGGTGTGAAAAAAATACAATGTGTTTGCTTCATTAGTGATACAAACGGCACATAATTCTCACTTGGGAATCTGAAACTGCAAAAATTACAATATTACAAAAAAGTCAGGTTCCGAGAACGTAATCCAATCAAACCTCATAGGATAACGGGCGAAAATTATTGTTTATTCGAGAAACCTAGTTTTTCAAATGTTAACCATGGTGTATGGTCGAAATATTAGAATTAAAAAATAGACTATGGTTCACGGCCGTGAACCTATATTTACGAGTTTACGAACATGAACCCCTGTTTACGACCGTGGGCCTAGGTTTATGATCGTGAACCATAGTTAACGGACGTGGCATGTATGGAAATTGTCCAATAATAAATGAACTCAGCTTCACAGTCGAAAAACTAGGTTTAACGATAGATAAACTAGGTTTTTCGAACGTAAAAGCATGTAAACTTATTCTTTCGAGCAAAAACATAGGATTACTTCGTAAACCATAGTTCACGCTTGTAAGTGTAGGTTCACGTTGTACACCGAAGTTAAAGTTCAATCGAGAAACCTAGTTTATCGGACGTAAACATGGGTTCAAGAGAGTAAACTATAGTTTACTCCCGTTATCCTGTGTGTTCGCTCGAAAATTTATGTAAGTATTCAATTATCATAGTTTTTCGACCAAGAATGTAATTATTTGATAATTTGATTGCCGAGAACCATTGTTAACGGACGTGAACCTATGTTTACGACCATGAATTTGGGTTTACGAGCGTTAACCATAGTTTAAGAACGTGAACCGAGGTTTACATCCGATAAACTTGGTTTCTCGTACAAAACTATGATTGATGGTCATTATCCTATGTTCACGAGCGTGAACCTATGTTTACGCCCGTAAACCCATGTTCACGGTCGTTAACCTAAGTTCTTGATCGTTAACATATGTTCACGTTCGTAAACTATGCTTTACACTCGTGAACCCTGATTTACTCCCGTAAACATAGGTTCACACTCGTGAACTTAGAATAACGGCCGAAATTCAAAGTTCAATTGAAAAACCTAGTTGAAACCTGGGCGTGTTTTCGCCCGAAAATATGGGTAAGTATTAGAAAAATCTAGTTTATCGATTGTTAATCCTAGGTTTTCGACCGTGAACCTAGGTTCACGTTATAATTGGACAATTTGCGTACCATAACCGTTAATATAGGTTTCTATACGGAAAACTTTGAAAATCTTCTTGTACAAAACCACATGGCCTAGGGCTTTGATATTTGTTATGTAGCATCATCTAGTGGTTCTCTACCAAGATTGTTCAAATTATCCCCCTAGAGTAAAATATGGCCCCGCCCCGGGGGTCACATGTTTTATATAGTCTTATATAGGAAACTTTGAAGATCGTCTTGTACAAAACCACATGGCCTAGGGCTCTGCTATATGGTATGTAGCATCATCTAGTGGTCCTCTACCAAGATTGTTCAAATTATCCCCCTAGGGTCAAAAGTGGCCCCGCCCCGGGGGTCCCAAGTTTTACATAGACTTATATAGGAAAAAAAGTTGTTTAAAAATCTTCTTGTCTGAAACCACAACACTTAGACCTTTGATATTTGGTTTGTAGCATTGTCTTATGGTCCTCAACCAAAATTGTTCAAATTGTACCCCTTGAGTGAAAAGAGGCCCTGCCCTGGTGGTCCCAAGTTTTATATAGACTTATATAGGAAAAAGCTTTAAAAATCTTATTGTCTGAAACCATACGACCATAATTTGGTCACTGATCACATCACTGAAGTTTCTAATTTAAAGGTTCGTATAGACGATCAACAAATTAAACTACCAACCATGTACTGGATTCCTAAATTGCATAAACAACCATATAAAGCTCGCTTCATCGCTAATTCAAGCTCTTGTACAAATACAAATATTTTAAAACTATTAACATCATGTCTAACTGCTGTGAAAACCCACGTGGAAAGATACTGCGATAAAGTTTACGAAAACTCTGGTAAACACTTAATATGGATAATCCGTTTTTTGGTCAATTGGTGGGTACTATTTATCCTAGGGAGCTTCAGTTAAATAAAACTAACAATTCGGATACTGATGCTTCATTTTTAGATTTACATCTCTCTATTTATGACAATATTATACATACCAAAGTTTATGACAAGAGGGATGATTTTAATTTTAGTATTGTAAATTTTCCCCATTTGGATGGGGATGTACCTCAGGCTACATCTTATGGGGTATATATTTCTCAATTAATTCGGTTTGCCAGAGCGTGTACTCATGTCAAGCATTTCAATGAACGTAATCAATATATTACAAGTAAACTTCTTCAGCAAGGCTACCGTTATTACAAATTGCGTAAATAATTTGCTAAATTTTACTATCGTAATTCTGATTTAGTTTTAAAATTCAATAGTAATTTAAAGACACTTCTGCGAGAAGGCATTCTAAACCCGTTTTTTTTTTATGGGGATGTGGTTTACAAACTTCGAAAGATCTTGGGTCATGGTAATTTTCCAAATGTATTTGGTAAAATTATAAAACGTTTTATAAAGAGGTTACGACCCAACTGTTTTTTGAGACATACCGCATGTTTAGTGTTCAACCCGTTTACAGTTGGACACTACGCTTCCCTCTTTGATTGTGTCTGACGGAAGAGGGGAGGACTCTATGATAAGCAGTTTTAAATCCTACCAGGACTGAACTGTTTTGATATCTGTCTTTTGGCCTGTTTCGTCGGCCCTTAAGGGTGTTTCTCTTGTTGCTCTGTCTTCTGAAAAGGCATTGAGTACATACGTTTTTGGTTCTAAAGGTTTGCTTTTATATATTTATACACGAGCATTTTTGTGTTTTACATGCCATGCCTTTTTGTTTCCATTACGTGTGTTAGAGATTCACCTGGAGGGGATTACTTTTATTTACAATGTCCCGTGTCTTTGGAACATGGTAGGGGTAAGAGTGAGGTTGGGTGCGCACCATAAACCGGTTTAAGCTCCCCAGTGGTGTTTTTGCCACTGACCGTTCCAAGGCGGTGCCCCACTGTGTTCCTTTGTTTGTTCGTTTTGTCCTAATGTGTTGGCTTTGTGTATGTGTGTGTGTGTGTGTGTGTTTGTGGTGTGCGCGTCTGCGTGCTGTGGGTTTCGTTTTGGGGAGGCTGCGTTTTTGGTAAGTGGCATTCCCTGTTTGATATTTGTCTTTGTTTTTTTTCTAGGCTTTTGATATTTGGTATGATGCATTGTCTAGTAGTCCTCTACCAAACTTATTCAAAGTATGCCCCTGGGATTAAAAGAGGCCCCGCCCTGGGGTCACTTAGTTATTATATGAGATATACAGGAAAAATACTTAAAAATCATCTGATCCTAATCATCTTGTTTGGGGAAAGACAAGAGTATCTATCCGTTGCGCGTGATCGGACAAATGTATACTTTCCCCGCTTGGTAGGCAAGAAAGGTATGTCATGTATAGTGCGCAACTTGACCCCGATGGTTGACCTTTGCATTATAATACATAATAAGGCTCAACCTACTATTGAAAAGGAGTGTACGTAAAACACGAGCTCCACGAGAAAAAGGAAATATAAATTTGTATAAATATTAATTAGTGTATTTGAAAGTTTTAGCTAATCATATGTAAGTATATATACTTTGATACTGCACTGTTTATAAACTCATTCCATATAAATATGCATGGCTACCCTAAGCACCCTTGATTTCTACAATGAAATAATCGATATGAATAATCAGCCTAAGGTCAACAATCGCGGTAAAGTTTCGACTACTGTACATGTAGTGATGAACTGATTATTTGTCATCAATCATGTGCACCACTGGTATTGCTTTTATATTTAATTCAAATAGTTTATTTACGTCTCTTTTATATGCATATATTTCGTAATCATGTATTTCATATGATGACAAATTGACGTTGATCCGTTCCATTCAGCTGTGTTAAATAAACTTTCATCAGATAATCTTTTAAGCTAAATGATGTGTGTTTTACTAAAACATGATATTTACACACCAATAGTTCTGCAATTCATTAAACAAGCAAAATACGTAACTTTCAGTTATAAAATTCAAATTTTACTCACCCAGCTATGAAACTGAATTTTCAAATCGTTCATACGCGTTCGTCGTTAAATTAAGAAATAAAACATTTTTTCGGTGTTCATACGAAATGAACGACAGAATAGGATTGGCAAATCCATGAATCGTGCATGTTTAATTTGTCTATCCTATTCAATCTATCGTTCATTTCGTATGAACACCGAAAAAGTACATTTCATTTCTTTTATATATATTTCCTTTCCATTTGTAAACAAGATTATATTATAAATTGCACATATTGTGTGGCATTTAATATTAAAATCAGCTTCCGGGTCATTCTGTTCACCAGACGGAACAACAGCGATGTTATCTAAGGAACGTTCTCCCTAACTATACGCGGACGTCGTCAAAACAGCGGCCCGTTATCACTGAGCAGCGTTGACGTTACTTTCGCGCTTTTCCTTTTACTGTTCATACGAAATCAACGTCAGATTTTTCGGGCGAATCTAAATATATTCTATGACAGTATTGCCAAAGATATATTTTTAACAGATAATACTTGTAAAAATATCTGGCTGAGGAAAATTTCGGAAATATTTTCGCAGTCTATACAAGGACTATAATAGATTTGAGCCGCACCATGAGAAAGAAAACCAACATAGTGGCTTTGCGACCAGCATGGATCCTCACCAGACTGAGCGGATCCATGGCGCGGTTCATTTAGATTCACGGGAATCATCAACAAACGAGGCAAAAATAGTCATGTCAGTTAGCTGCATTATACAACAGCAAATTTTAGAATATGAATGACACGACATTGAATAACAATAACAAACATACAATAGTAATAACATATACATATACATGTATACTTTAGCAACGTTTGACATGCCATATCGTATTACATGTTTTCAGTAAATTAAGGAAGTACATGTCTGATATTTTCATCGAAATAAATGTCAAATATACTTTTTTCGCTGAAACGGAACTACAGAATTGGGTTAAATAATTGAAAAAGCCATGGAATAAAAGGAAAATCAGTAAGGATCAATATATATAGCTTTGGCTTGTGGCTAGGTTATATTGTACTCAATGCATATAAAGTCGGTAAAGAGAAAAAATTTCGATCTAATGGCATTGTATTACATATAACATTAAAGGTTTTTCCGTATGTCTGCAATCAAAGAGTTGATATAGTGAAAACAATTAGTCAATAAAAAATGATGTACCGCACTTAATTTCTTGCCGCAAGATTTGAAAAAAAGAAGAAGAAAAAAAAAACAGACCTCGAAGAAATCTTGGAAAAAATCTTCTGCTAACATACACGACAAAAAGCCTCGGCACACCCTTATCCATTTCTTCTGCCGATTGCGTTTAAAGACGTTCGCTAGAGTTTCTAAAGAGATGTGCGAACTTTTTGGGTGAAATGTCGTTTGTAAGGGTAGATAACTCTTTTTCAATACTAGTGATCTAAGATTTTTATTGCTTATTTTTATTTCTCAGATGATTGTCCTTCAGTATCCAAAGTTTGAAGAAGTTCTGTAATTGTGAAAACTTTCGCCCATCTCATATTCAGAAACTCTAGCGAACATCTTTGATCGTCTGATAAAAGGCTTTGTTTTTTCTCAAATATATAAAAATTAAGTACTAAAAATCACCAAATCTGATGCAGAACATTTTGTCACTGGTCTCCAAATTTGGTTTCATATTAATATGGCGTATAAAGTTAGCACAAGTTGATGTGAGAAATAAGTTTATTTACGTTTAAATATAATGTTTAATTTTTCAAATGTTCATTCTTTGCAGTGCATGAATGTTTCCAGTGTTCTTGCAAGTCTCAACGAAGGAAATATTACATACATTACGAAAGAGACATTCGAAAAGATCTCGGTGATTCTGCTAGATATTGCAGTTGGTTTTAACGAATCTTGTCACACTGAAATTATCCTAAGAGAAGATGGGTTTGAAGCCTACAAAAACGACCTAAAGAACAGGTTCTCTGGCGACAATGGTACTAGAGGGTTATGGCTTGTAGCAATACAACAATCACTGGAATTTATCATCCTTGGTAACAACATCATTTTGGACCCATTCCCATTCTGGAGTAAAATCACGTCCTCTTAATATCTGTTATATAAAAAATGAATGACAAATGGATTATGCGAACTTTCCGTGTAGAATACAAAAATGTGGTGTTTAACCCTTAGCCTGCTGGCGGCAAGTGATTTTTCCTTTGCGACCACTTCTCACTACTCAGTCAGTAAATTTTCTGTGAACAGCCATTTGAATACTAAGTAATGCTGCCCAGATGACTGCAATGATTGACCAGTCCATTTTAGAAATCTAGCAGGGTTAGGATTAAAGATTAAAATGTACAGCGTTTACGCGTCTCGGGTGCTTTTGAAAAGATAACCAAAACAAACATTCTATACAGTAATTTTAGCACATAATCAATACAAAATTCCAATTACTTTTATTTTATTATCGAAAATTTTACATCTATCTGTTGACAGGTAGATATCAATAATTATATTTCACCAATCAGTGACATGGGTAGTTTGAAAGCTGTGGCTTAGATAATGCATATATTTGTAACTAAAAACAAAATAACTTCTTGCCCAGTAACGACCAATGAAATAGCGCAGACAGATATAGACACAAGTAAGCGTACCATTATTTAACTTCCGCCAATATAAACTATATCTGTCAAAGATATAATTCGCCCCGCGAACACTTTATGAATATGTACTGATTCAATGTCAAAACATACACCATGAACAGCGCTTATATAAAGGAAGATCGTTTGCGTCGGTCTCAAAAGGGCATTTTTTTTAAATGACAAGTTTTAATGGCTAGTCTCCAAATTTCCAAATCTAATTTGATGTTGTTTTTTTTTTTTTCACAGACGAACTTCACTCTCATAACGAGGAAGTTGGGTCTCATGACGACGATGGTGAGCCTCACTCTGATAACGACGAAGCTGAAACTTCTGCGGCGGAGGAGGGGCACGAAAAAGACAACACACTTATATTTAAAGAAAATGTAAGACAGATACCTATACTCTTGAAGCATTGAAGCATTATGTCATTATATCGTAATTCAATCCAGAATACATATGTACTCTTGAGGTGTCAGAAGGTTAAACGAAAATTTAAATGTTTTTGTAATAAAAATAACTATGTTTTTAGAAATGAATAAAATATGTTGGAAGATCTTCTGGGAGAATAGAACGCAACCAGGCAACATTATGCATGTAGCAGACACGGTTTGATTGAGTCTGGTCATGGGAGGTAATGAAATGTGCAACATCAAACACGCCCACTCCTCTCCTCCGCCCATGCACGGCCTTAAATCCATTTTCTGTCCAAAAAAAAAAAAAGAGAAAAGTGTCAAAACATTTACTTAAATTTCATCGTCCGAAATATGTTAATTGTTGCCGTCTTATTTCCGTTTTCGATCTCTCTAAATTCAAAATTTGAACCACTCCTGAATAGGCCATTATCTGTAGACTGTAGCAATTAGATTTTTTTTTTTTTTAAATGTGAACACATGTTTATTTCTTTTTCTGTTTTTATAGTGTTTAGGTGCTGATCTTGTGTTTGAACAGTTGGGATTAGCGTTAGATGGCAACGTTTCGGTTGACCATATTGGAAAAATCGCTGGACTTGTTGTTTACCATATTCTTAAAGGTAGGTGCATGTACTTCAAGCGGGCAGTCAAGCATATTTTTCTCTTTTCTTTTGAAATATTGAAACTGTTAATCAGATTCCGCTCATGGAATAAAGCCTTAAGCGTCCCATCCACAGTCACAACCTCCAAGCAGAAATATTGTCAAAGCAAATCACTTGACGATGGTACAACCTTGTAGTCCTAAGATGGCGGCGCGCTTGGCAACGCCGGGTAAATCAAATGCTTGCCTTAATCTACTGTCAAATTGACATTTATGTCACAACCTTTAAAAACATAATGACAATATTTGATATATCTATATTTTGCAGTGTGCCACTCGTCAAAGTCTGTTACTGTACTCAAAATACCGTCAAGTAATTTCATTGTTTACATTTTAGCAGGTGCGCGTCACAACACCAGAGATAGAAGTAATTTTAGTATTACTACATTATGTTTTAGTTCTTTGATCGTTTTACAAACAAAATATATAATAATATATTTTAACAACTGCGATATAAACTTTGTATAACAAAATTAAGATAATGAAAAATATAATCTTTTACGTGGTGGCAGTCACGGTCTACTGCACCGATAAGGGGAAATAACACCGTGTTCGAGTTTACAACATTCAATAATAATGGCAATAACGTTGTCAATGTATGTATAAGACATTGGCAATCATATTGAATTTGAATTTGCAATAAAGAATAAAAATGTTGGGTAAAATGATTGTGCAGTTTGTGGCAAAAAGATTATTTAGTCAGCATTATTGCCAATATTATTGACTGGATGGGCCGCATTATAGGTATCGCACAGTAATAAGGCGCTTTGAAATGTAAACAAACAAAACAATAGCATAAATCTAAGTCAATACACTACGTTTTACGATGCAAACAGTAATTCCTCGTCGGCCGAGCGGTAACGGTATTCGTGTTATACATTTTTGTTGGGAATTCGATTCCCAGACTCGTAAAAAATGTTTTTAAAACAGTATTTTTTTTTTCTACGATCCAATGAAAACCAACACGAGTTGGTTAATCTAGTACTAACTTGTTCACTAACTTATATATGCATGTCACGGTTAACACGTATTTATGTTTAAATACGCTTCGTCTTTAATATGATCTAAATTTTTGAAGCGTTCGTGAATGAATTAGAAACCAGAGAAAAAAACAAACTTACAAAGTATGTAAATTAAAATGTAGAATGAAAACTTTTTTGGACGGCTGCAAGGTTCGAACCATCAAAACGGTTACCTATCACTACAAAATGATTGCATATCTATCCACTCAACCTACTGCTTCATCAAGCCAACTATTGAACTTAGCACTCTCTTTTCAAACAAAGATAAGGAATAACTAAAAATAAAAACGCCATAATACTGTGCGGTACTTATACCTGCCACACGACAACATTAGCTATAAATGAAATAGGTATTGTTTTTAGATTTTTTTTTTCTAAATCGTGAGAAAAAAAAGATATTTAGGACTAATGTGAACTTCTAGAAAACCTTTGTCTGTATTTTGTAGTGTCATTTCGTTGTGCAAATACTGACATTCAAACCGAGGGATGAGATGTAATGTTGTAAGATTTTTATTTTATAATTATCAAACACTCAATTTTGATAAATGAAATGATATGTATCCTTTTCAGGAACCGAAATATCACGTGACTGTAGAGCGTTACCGAGAGAGGATTTCTTTTTCAAAGAACTCGTTCATATATATGGCGATGAAAACAGTACTCTTGGCCCAGAAGGTGAGATTATGACCGCATTTAAGAAAACGTTGTCTCCGAAAAAATGTACGAATTTCCAGCGATAGTTTTATAAACTTCCATCACAAGTTATTCTGCGGACACAGATTTTGTATGTACTGAGATACATCTATAAAACTGATTAACATATTTTCAAATTAGAAACCGGTTAATCGCCGATAATGCATTAATGAATGCCCTGAATCAGTATTATGTCAGTCTGTGAGTCTACGGGTCAAAATTACACATCTACATTTCCAGTTGATACTCCACTGATTACGGTAAGGCAAAATAAGTCGTTAAGTAAATATTTCAGAATGTCAGATTTATCTCGATAGCATACTCGTGTACAAGCCTAATTTTAGTGTTTAGAAACCGTTCCGTGTAATTTAAGTGACCGTTATATCAAAGAGCTATAAAAACAAATTGTAAATAAATTGTATTTTACACTTCTTTGGTTATACCCGGCACGTTTATAAGGAAGTAGCTAAAATTCAATTACTCATATACATACAACGTTTTGCTTGCACTTCTGTACTTCTTATGAAAAAGTAAAGAAAAAAAACATAAGCTAAAGCCAGATGAAAAAATGTTAATCTCTTCAGGTTTTACGCAAGTGATGGATGCTCTTCAGATAGGAGGTGTACATGCGCAGTTAGAGACAGCGGAAGATGACCATGACCATAGAAGAAAAAGAAGCGTTGGAAAGTTCGAAATGGACTTTAAAACATTATGGGTATACATTAATATACTAATAATCCAACAGTTAGTAATCGAGTGGCGCAGATGATATTATTTTACGTAATGAATTACACACACAAAAAAGAGAAACTCTAAAGAAGAAACTCAAATGTAATATCTACGCATTTCATATCAAATCATCTGACATTAAATGCCAAATTAAGCATAAGTTATCCATGGTTTCAAAAAACCTGTATTTACAAAGGCCTGCGATTTCTAAATTGAGGTACACGTTTGAAGACGGGGTACACACAAAAATTAATATCTAGTTTTTGTTGTTATCGTTTTTGAAATCATCGTAATGCTTAAATTTCATGCATGAATTTTGCATCCGCATTTTGACAGGTTTTTGATAAATGCGTCTACCAATACATTGCGAATATGTCAGGTGCTTTCAAATAATCATTTATATATCTTTCTCATACGAAAGTAAACATTCTATAGAAATCGTAAACAACATCTATTTTATTTTTGCATACGAAAATTCAAACTGCGTAAATTGTTTCTGTATTTTGGTATCCTTATCTGGATATAGACTGGTAGATTGATAAATTGAAATACACATTGATATTGACGTTAAATGTTATATTAAGCGCAAGCTTTTTTTTTTACTTGATACCTTGGATGACTCGAGCATTTTTGTTCTACCTTTGCATGCTTGAATACCATTGTTTTACTTGGGGCCTGTATGGCCGAACCGTTAAGGTCGCTAACTTTAAAACACTTGCACCTCACTGATGTGGGTTCGAGCCTCACTTGGGGCGTTGAATTCTTCATATGAAGAAACCATCCAGCTGGCTTACGGAAGGTCGTTTGTTCTACCCGGATGTCCGCCCATGATAAAATAATGCAAGGAGGAGCACTTGGGGAAAATCTAATGAAATACTGTCAATAGGACCAGCTTTTATCTTTATAAACAATATAAAATTTAGAATGAAGAAAAATACCGAAGGTGTTACCATTTCCCGTTCCTGGGCGGTGCCAAAAGTGTTCCTTTACTCATCACTGTCTGTTTGTGTGCGTGCGTGCATGTGTACGTCTGTGTTTCTATTTAAGGCGGGCCTATTTGGCGATGTGTAGCTCTGGCTGTATTTGCTATGCCTTATGCTTGCAAAGAATATACCCTTATCTTTTCCAAGATAATTACAGGAACAAATAAATCTAATTAAAAAACGAACTTGATAAATCTCATGCAGATTATATTGTTAAACTAAGAAGAGCCGCTTAACTCCCTTTATGCTTTACATTTTATTGCATTTTTTCACACTAACCTTTTTCATTTTACTGGCGTCGAATTTAATGTTACGCAAATGTGTCGGCGTATGCCAAGGTACCCCCGCTGTACTCCATGACGACAAAATTCATCTCGTGATCAGGAACGGGTAAACAGAGAGTTTCCCAGCCAGTGTGTTTACATACATACCACATGTACACATTGCAAAGATTAATTAGTATTATCTTGAATAAATAACACACAAAAACTTAATTAAGTTTCAATTATTTAAATGAAAGTACACAATCTTTCACTTACCTAGCAATACAGCTCCATTGTCCGTCAAGAACGTTTGATACTTTTCGACATATCTCTGCAGATAATGTATGTGGTAATTCATTTGTCCTCTGACTTCGACAACAATTTGCTTTTAGAATGAATTTATTGTCTGTTTTACAAGCAAAAGCATCGTGTACATAGCTTTCAATAAATCAAAGGACTGAATGTACTGGAGGATCGATTATCTCTGTATTAGATTTTGACGATTAGCATTTATCATTTATCAATTAACATTTGCTATTTGACATTTAGCATTAGGAATTCAGCATTAATTATATAGCAAAAAGCATTGGTATGAAGCATAAAACATTAAGCAACTGTCATTTAGCAATAAGTAACTGCCATTTTGCATTAAGTTATTGGCATTTAACATTAATTATTCGGCAATTGGCATTTGACAATTAGCATTGTGCACCGGCCTTCCATAGATTCCCCATAGATATGGCTTTCTCCGCATGTAAAAATATGACTATTTAATACATATTCCTCCGAGCGTCAATACTTTCTCGAAACATATAATTTATTAGCCTGTGATCAGTTATCCGTAAGCTATATTCAGTGTTCCTATAAATTAAAATACTGCAGGTAAGTTTAGACAGAGCCCTTTGCAATATTTTTCGTGACCGATAAAACCATAACCCGCCATCAGTATTAGCCCGTAATTGCATTCATGACCTGCAGAAGGGGAACCCCCTTTCAGCACCAACCGCGTACTCGCCTTTTCATGGCTTGTATTTGCACCCCCTTCCAAAGAATCCTGGTTACGCTTATGTGAAGACAAACTTTCAGAACACACCAATACATGGAACAAGAGAAATTATATATTTTATACGACTACCGTATTAGCGAAAGGCTCATCGTTTCCGATTAATTATTTATTGAAGCATACCATTATACTGTGTCCGAGATTTTGTTAATTCATGCTCATAACAGTTAATCGTGCTTTTTTCAGTATTATCTTTAGAGCAATTTTCTAAAATACCCGACTTTCTAGTCACGTCAATAATTACGAAAATATGTCCCGCCGTTATATAAATGAAATTCTGTTGAAAAACGGCGTTAAACCCAAAACAAACAAACGAAAATATGTTTGAAATAAAAACGTGTGAACCACAGCAGATACTACTTCCGATAAGTGCTATTTTTGTTTAATATTCTTTTTTTTGGACTTAAAACTGCTGCTGTATAAAAATGCTGCTATATACATGTATATAGGAAAACATTTAGGATCGCTTCTTAAAGTCAGTCTTGTACCAGTTATAGAGATCAATTAGTTAGTCAGCAGTCCGGTGTCTGAATTTCAGCAGAACGTATGTTATACTGATGAACAATTACTGGCAATTTTCCATGCACATGACAGCAACATTCCGGCAGAGAAATTTAGCGCCATGTGTCCTGCTCTTATACAACAAAAGCTTTCAGGCGTCTGTGTACAGAGCGAGCAAGAATCTAACCAACAGGGGGCGCAACCATCAAAACTCGAGAGTAAGTCTTAAAACATTTAACAATTCTTTACAAATAGCAAAGAACAAATATACCAGTTTCTCATATTTCACAGTGATAACTTTTTTATAACCATTCAGCACTAAATGATAATTTTACAGCAAAACATTCCATAAGAACAAACAATATTTCAGAAAAGTAGTTATTAAAACATGACATTTCCTCGAGTCAGCATAAGTGAATATTACAATTACGAAGGTACGTAATAAGTTTTCACTATTCTCTTGCTAATCATATTTGAAAAATTAAAATGCTTTAAAAGTGTTTTATGTATTGATAAGCTGTAATTCTTACTTTCTTATATACTTAACCTGAATATTAATTTCGTTTTTAATTTATTTATTCTTTTGTTTTTGCATTTCTTGACTAAGTCAAGGACTATAAGTCTGCTCTGATTAAGATATTATCTTTAACAAAACACCCCAGGTGCACAAGTTCACATGCTAAGCGACAGTTTTATCAACTGGTCAAATATTTTTGGAGATACTTGCGACAAAAATTTAGGCCCTATATACAGATTTATGACTGTGGTCTTATTTGGTAAATTTCTAAATAAACCACCATGCTGAATAACAGTTTGATGTCTCTAGGTCAAAGACTTCTTGAGATATGTACGACACAAGTTCGGACGGGCGGACGGACGGACGGACAATGTTAAATCTAAGTCTCCTCCCCAACAACCAAAGTGGTGGTGGGAGAAGGAGGGGCACAAAAGTATGATTATCTTTTCAGGGTACGGATACGGAAGCCTGGCAACAATCATAGTGTGTTTATGCTCTGTAGTAGGCGCGTTTGTCGTCAAGTTCAGCAGCGATAAGGCGTATGATATCATCATGGCGTTGTTTCTTGGGCTTGCCGTCGGCACACTCTTCGCAGACGCCATGATACATCTCCTGCCAATGGTATAAAAGTACAGGTTTAGTTTTATCGAAAACGTGACTCGGTTAATAAACTTATTACAAGCTAAACATAACTTTAAATGTATTAAATGCTTGGGGCCCCTATGGTCTCTAGTGGTAAGACGCTTGACTGTCAATCCAGAGATCCGGGGTTCGCATCTCTGTCCGGGCACTAGAAATGTCTTTGTTACACTAAGTGTGCAACATTAACATCCCCATCCCGGAAGAATATTTGGTTGACCAGTCAATACCCGTGTTGTGTATTACATTTCAGGCGCTTGGTATTCACGGTCATTCTGAGACAGATAACCACGGTAATGGAGAAGAGGATCATGGTCACGGGGAAGGAGACATTGTGGTGGAGGAGTATGTCTGGTTTTCCCTTGTGGCTTGTGCTGGTAAGGCCGACTTGTGTCATCGTTGTGCAGTACACTTTTTATTTTTTGACTCTTTTGACTATATGTTCTGTGAGACAAACTTTCTTATGAGTAAATTCCAAGAAAGTATTGTTATATTGTGTTAAACGGAATATATTTTATGAAAGCCTAGATTGAAAATGACAGCTCCTTTACCTGCACCTTACTAAATTTCTAAAATGAACTGGTCCATAATTCATTCTGGGTAGTACCACTTATTATTCAAAGGAGTGATCACTGAAAATTTACTGACTGAATAGCGAACGGTGTTTTACTGGTAGCAAAGGCAGAACCACTTGCCGCCAGCCCGCTACAGGTTAAATATGCACTGAGTATCTGGTGCAGAAATGAAGCCTACCTCATGATGAATACCTGTCATTTCGGATACCCCTCTTTGATGTTTCTTTTTCTTTGCAGGTTTATATTTCTTCTACCTGTTTGAAAAGATCTTGACACTGGTACGAAGACAGGTGAGTTGTCTCCTTGCAATAAATAACGCAACACGCCAGAATGAAGTGGCAGAAATCGGCCACTATACCCTAACGGTTATTTTCTTGCAACGGCGATAAAGTCCCATATGCTCTTTTTTGTGTATTTACGTCTACAGAAGCCCGCGGGATTGTTTGTGGCCGAGACCGAAGGTCACAAACATATCCCAAGGGTTTTAGAAGACGTTAATACACAAAACACACGTTTCTTGTCGCTATTCTTGCATAAAAACTTTACACGACGACTAAATGTATTGTTTTCGTATGTGATGGCTTTACGATTCCGGTACGTTTTTAAATTACCATTCTGTTGTTCTTGGAAACGGTAAACTTAAATATCCATAACCGGGGCCCAGAAATCAGCACATACTGAAGATTTTACACGATTTTTTTATCTCTCGTTATTACCTAAAACAGGTCATATAACTTCAACATTTGGTAGACAGGAGCACAATTTCAAGAATAATAACTTTACATTCGAGTTATTTTGAGTACGGATGAGTACGAACGTAGTGTCAAGCTTTCAAGCTATTTATATAAATTCTTCCAGAAATTTGATAAAAACATACCGACTGATACTTACCAAAATCATAAATATGATTCCTAAAAACAAACAATCGCACAAGTTACACGCGATTCTTAAATTTTCACGGATGTCTACAAAAACTGAAACGACGCTGAGTTCTAAAAGGGGAGTAAACTAGGGAAGAAGCGAGTACGAACATTGTTGGGGGTAGCGCATTTGGCGTTGGTTACTGATACAGTAAAATATTTTATGGTTTAGATTGCATCTTTTATGCAAAAAGAAGAGATTTTTATGAAAGAAACAAGGCGCAGATAACAAATGTCAGTCTACATATACGTCCCTGGGAAAGCATTTCAAAAATAAAAATCGGCTATTAACAGCACGTGAAATGCCTTGTTTGCGCACGATTTTTCTCCCGTTAATACATGAGCAGATCCAGTGAAAAAAGTATTTTTTATGCAAGAATACTTTTTGACGAATGTTTAGAAATAATGTTTGCGTGAAAATTGTTGTACGTTATAGAGGATATTTGTTTGTTTCAGTGAAATATCAATTTTATTTCGCAAGTGAGCATCAAAAACTGATATTTTCACGAGTGGCGTAGCCACGAGTGAAAATGACTTTTTTTGGTGCTCACGAGTGAAATAAAAATGATATTTCACTGAAACAAACAAATTTTCTTTTTATTTCATGTGTAAAACTCTATTTTTGTTGCGTAATTTATAAAAATGTCGAAAATCGCGGGAAAGATCAACAGAAAGCATAACACAAATGACGTCATTTTAACGACGTCACCGTCATTATGGTCCCCGGTATTCATAACGCCCGTTATACAATTTGACTTCAATTGCAACGGGGGACCGGAACAAGTTCGGCAAAAACAGTGAAAATAAAAATGATAATCTACTGTTTCAAAACTATGGATTATCACTTTTATTTCACTGAGAAAACTCCATAATTCACTGGTAAACATAAAATAAAAGGCAGTTCTGCACGTTTGATAAACCGGAAGTGATGCCGTAACGCCGTTTATCCGGAAAACGTAGTATAAAACCTTGATTCGGCGTACGGAAATGAAAACCATTTTCCTAATTAATCGAAACCTGTGACTAAATTAAATACAATGGCACAGTTGCTATATTTCGAAAGTCATAATATGATATTGAAACATATGACACGTTAAAAATTTCAAAATAATGTCTTAATTTCGCGTGATATGTCCGGTTCACTTTAATCATGGTCAAATATATCAAAAATAAGCACAAGGACCTATACATTTTATTTCAACAAATTATAGGCCACACGTTTATTTACAACTGTAAGAAGTTTCATCAAAATCTACATTGTAGAAAAAATTCTATTCGCGAAATTGTATGAAAGTTATGATTTTCACACAGACTCCCATTAAAAATATTGTGTGAGGTCGATTTTTTTTTCAAATCAGTCTATCAAGGATTTTGCAAGGTCGGATCACAATCTCGTGAGATCTGATCTGGCAAAATCCACTCCAATCGAATACAGCATCACAGATGGAACTACTATTATAATAGCCCTTATATATTTCTGCGTCATATGCTGTTCCTGCCAAGTAGTAAAGTGATTCTGATATATTCTTGTAGCAACTTAAATTGAATTAGCTATGTCTGCTTATATGAAGCCTTGTAAAGTTTCCTTTAAAAGATTTAAAAAAACATATTAAGATATATGGAGAAATTCTCTATTTTCTAAATTGTTTCAGAATGTTCACAGTCACGGACGGAATATGTCAGATCAACAGATGCATGAAGAGGTACCACAAGTAACTTTTGTGTGTTTGATAAGCAGCTTTATTTGATAGTAAAATTATACACTTTTTATATGAATAAGTTTCATAAAACGAGGGAATCAAATGTAAAATAACAAGATTTTAGACACAGTCTAAATACTTTCTTAAAAAAACCCCCTGATAATCGGCAGGACGTTTTAAGTCCCATAATGCTAAAATTATGTCAAATATAGTTAGAGCTGCTATCAAAATACAAAATATGGATAACACATTGTAAGAAAAGCACTACCCGCAAGCTTAGGTTAATGGGGAGAGCGCAGATCTACGGATCTCAGTGTAGTGAGTTGGATCCCTGGGCGAGGCGTATGTTCTGTGTGACGATTCGATAAAAGACATTGTGCTTGAAAGCATTCGTCATTCACCTCTGATTCATACGGAGAAGTTGGCAGTTATTTGCGAAGAACAGGTTAATACCAGTACAGAATCCACGAACACTGGTTAGGCCAACTGTTCTCTGTTACGTAACTGGAATACCTTTAAAGACAGCACTAAACTAAAAACACACGAACAAAGACTCTTGAAAAGCTCTAGTTTCAAAAATACACATGAACTTGTACAGTTATCATAAAGGGTGGTAATTTAAAACAATGGAATCAGTATCTATTACTTCCTAATATGTTAATAAATAGACAACATTTTAACAAATATACAATCATCGAATAAAACGTTAAACAAAAAAGTATATTTTATGTTCTACAAAGAATGTAGCAGTCGTTTTATTAATAAAGGCATTATAAACCTTAAAAGCAAAAAAGCAATCATTTTGCCTCAAATTGTAACTTCGGTTGATAAATGTCACACAATGTAACTAGAAATTTCTAATAATATGAATATCTAGTATTATTTAGTGAATGTTTGAAATACAAACATTTTTTCACGATAGTGAATACAAATTGGGACAGTTAATGTTTAATTTCTGCATGTATAAACTTTCAGATAAATATTTCGCAAGCCAACAAATATACTGTAGAAACAAAAGAGAATGTAGAAGACGCCAAAGCAGAATCAAAGAAACGTATGTTATATTTTTTAGCAGCGAACGTCTGTGTGTGCCATATTCGAAATAGTCGACAGACACAAAACAACAAATAATCGGCCCTAACGTAGCATATTTACAGCACATGAATTGCGTTGACCCTTATATAAATATCATATGGCAGCGTTTGTGACATTGATATTGTCAACCCGAGGGCAGAATGTCACCCAAGGCGAAAGCCGACAATATCAATGTCACACACGCTGCCATATGATATTTATTTTATTATACCTAACAAAATTAATTACATAAAAACGTTAAAAAAATGTTTCTAATTTGTTTTTCTTTCTGTCAGTTACTGTTGTCTGAATCGCCTGTGTACACATTGAATAGTTGACGTCACTACTATATGTGTACAAGGGAGGCAATCATTTCGTGATTCGGCTAAAAACCTGAAGCAATTATTTGCTCTTATATGATATTCAAAATGTCAGCGCTGTCACATGACCTGACACTTTCGCCGGTTCACGTGTCAAAAAGTTTGAAATGTTTTGATAGTCAAAATATCTCTTTCCCGGATAATGGGATTTTAACATTATAGTCAAAAGTGAAGTATAATAATACACAATCTTTCTCATTGATACAGTGTTTACGCAAGAATATATCTACATCATTTCCACCAAAGATATACAGGAAGCATAACCTTGTTTATTCAAACTAAATAGTTCAAGCATAACCTTTGTTTACTTTGTCATCTTTGCAAGAAAAACATAAATTCATTGATGTATACCTACATTTATTTAAAGGTACTTCAAGCATTGCTGTTATGGTGTTGATGGGAGACGCTGTGCACAATTTTGCTGATGGTGTAGCCCTTGGTGCAGCCTTCTCATCCAGCTTGGCGCTAGGCTTGTCAACTACCATAGCAATATTCTGTCATGAACTTCCGCATGAACTCGGTAACTACTGAAATATACTGAAACGCACACACTATCGAGATACGTGTGTCATGCTCGGAGTAAATCTTAAATATTCTTTTGGACATCAGTCCATTCTGAAAAGCGTAAAGGCAAACGTTTATAATCGCGTCTTTCCGATTTTCTCACAAACTGTAAGTCAATAAAGCTGAGCGGATTGGGGGTTTCGAAAGTTCTAGCAGTAACGGTTGAGACTCATTGCATAATTCTTCTTTGCGTCAACTTGTCTGAGATGTCTAATGATAATGTTTTCTGTTTCAGGCGACTTTGCTATCTTACTCGCCAGTGGTGTTTCTTTTGGTCGAGCTTTGTTCTGGAACTTTTTGGTTTCTCTCACCGCCATGATTGGCTTGTATGTGGGCTTGGCTATATCTGATGACGAAACAGTCAAGCAATGGATCGTTGCCGTCGCAGCTGGGTTGTTCATATATATTTCTCTTGTGGATATGGTAAGACATATTGCTAGGAGTACTTCATTTCTAAGTTAATGTAGATAATTTAATCAACAGATCTTTTTAAAAAAATACAATATCCACTTTTTCAAAGCGTGTCAGATGTTTGAAACGTTTATGTGGCCTCCTTACATTGGCACGAGTAGTTGTCGTTCTTGACCACTGGAACTCTGTAACAACAAAAATTTATTGTACATAATCTGTAACTTATTTATTTTGTTGTTTCTTATGTGGTCATATCAGAATCTGAAGGACTATTCAGTCATCATTCTTTAGCCGAATTGAATAGAAACAATTGTGTAGGCATGTCTGTAATTTTTTAGGTGATATTAGGTGAAAATTCATTGAATGTTACACGCTTATTTGCTCATGATAGCGCGTTAGCTGTTTCATCTTCAGACATAAACTTTATGCAAACTACTTTAAATTCTGATATTCAGAAAACTAGTGACTGGTTTCAGCAATGGCTCGTTGGATTTAATAATGTCCTTCGGGTCAGGGACGCAAAACCTGCGTTGGTATTTAATAATGTCCATCTCGACTTTGTTGTAAGTCATAAACATTTAGGACTAACATTTAGTCCTTAGTTCTTGGATCTACAGAGCTTTAAAGTCTCTCTCTCATCACAATTTCATTTCGAATTACACAACTTCTCATATTTATTTTGTTTTCCCCGCCTAGTTACTTTATGCATTTCTATTGGGAAGGGCCGCTTAAAGATGTTGCAAGAACTTGTGGCCCGGCCTATTTTCTTATTTTCTTTGGCTGTACATGTACATTTATTGATTTATGTTATTATAAATGTAAATAATACTAGCAATAAGCAGTAAAATAGTTGACAGATCTCTTTTTTATACTAAAAACAGATAACAGTTACCAAAATGTCACTGGTGTTTATTTTCAGATGCCGCAATTGCTGCAGAGGTCCGCACATGGAGTTCGTGATTTCATTCTGAACAATATAGGAATGCTTCTTGGAGCTGGCGCCATGGTTATTCTTGCAATATTCGAAGAACGGATAAGCGTTTCAGTGTGAACCTAAATGACATTGCACTAATTCTATGCAAAGTATATACAACATTGACTGTCATAAAATTGTTGCCTTTTCAATATATGGATTCGTCAATTTTAGTACAGAATGCATGAAGATTAGGATAATGTGACTGTAATAATCATAACAGATTAAAATGGTACAGATCCCCTTTTTTCAACAGTATAGTAGCATATTTCTGCCGTAAATTAAGTGCTAAAATTTGCGTTAAATAAATATCAAGAAAGTTGTCTGGTTATCTATTTAATGTTTGAGTCATTTCCCCAGTAAGATAATAATCTTAGCACAAATGCAAGTACCAAGAGTGCCCAGAAATGCCATCAGTTTTCCATGTTATTCAACCAGAATTCTTGTTTGCTTTTTAACAAAGGGTTAATTCCCATTGATTTTCTATTTCGCTGGATGTTAATGGTTCTTCCGTTAAAACAAAATGAGTATAATTATAAAAACAAATACTAATGTCATAGGTCATAAAATAAGTATTGTCTAAGGTCTATAGTATCAGTGTAATTTATATATTATATTCCAATATTTTATTACCCTTACCAAAATGAAAAGTTTGCGGCAAATTTGCCGCAAAGTTGCGGTAAATTTGCCGCAAACATTTTAGTTCACCAGAACAGAGTAATAAATGTTTGCAGGAGTTTGCCGGTAGCGGCGACCTTTCGGCAAACGTTTCGGTGACTTTGCTGCAAACTCACCACAGACTTTACTGAATTAAGAGTTTGCCATAACATCGCCAGAAACTTTATCACATGATTTTGTTCACCTAAACGTCACCAGAATCTTTTATCTATATTTTATTCTCCAAAACATTCGCCATATGATGTTTTAATTATCTGACCAGATGTGAAAGTTCGCCAGAGGATTGCCAGAACAATATCACATGACTTCTTCTTTGTTTTTATTGGCTGCATAGAGTTTGGCTCCGTTTTCAAACTGTCAAACAGTAGTTGAACATTGATGTATTAACATGAATTACTAATGTTTCTTTTCTAAACAAAAACTTCCACAAAAAGATGGCTAAATCACCGAAGTATACTGTGTTTAATTCCGTGGATAAATGTTGCGATGTAAGGTTAGTTTTCACATTATTACGCACGCAAAAGCAGAATGATTTTTATACGGTTAGCCTTTGTTTATTTCAGACATGTGTCACCTAAAGACCATCAGATACAATAGATTGCAATAAATAATTTAGTGAATCTGCAAATTTATTAAGACATTTGCACACTGAGGAATATTTTGCAAATCAGTTATGAGCTTTCACAACGGTTCCTTTAAAATATTTAAAGAGTTTCAAACCCATGTAAGCAAAAAATATATTTACTAACGACATACTTTATTATAATGATCTCGTGCATTTGTATTTTTTCTTTATAATCATTTAGAAAAGATAAATCATTATTAGCAAACCCAACAAAAAATCATTATTAGCAGATGATATTTTGCTAATTTAATAGACCTTTCTTACTTTTCTTGAAAATATATCCTTTGTTCTTCAAAAACAAAAGGTCTGTTGCTTTAGCGCCAAAAGTTTGCTGCAAATTTGCGGAAAATAAATTTGCATAATTGTTTGCTGCAAAGTCGCCACAAACTAATTTGCATAAATAATTTGCCAAAAGCTCGCCAGAACATTGCCGTAAGTTCGCCAGAAAGGTTTTGGCGAATTTGCGGCAAACTTTTACCATGCAAATTAGGTTTGTCGCAAATTTGCTGCAAACTTCATTTGCATATTCATTTGCATAAATTGTTTGCGGCAAATTTGCCGCAAACTAATTTGCATGGTAAAAGTTTGCCAAAAGAATGTTTGCTGCAAATTCACCAAAACGTTTACGGCAAAGGGGCGGTCTCCATAAGGCTGTTTTCCTGGTACAAACAGATTTTGATATATTTTTGCTAACAGTTAGCCTTATGAATGGGCATTACGTCCCCGGAAAAAGTTAGCCAATCGGAGCTTTAGTTTTGAGAGAATTATGTCTTAAGTGTGGGTGGGGTAATTCCATACTTGGCATGCCTTACATAACAAATAGGTCCATTTCAATGTTTTTATATCAGCTGAACTTAAAGTAAAGGGGTATAATGTGTACACTATAAATACATACTGACATGATGTAGGACATTTAATTCTGCAGCATACCTTTACAAAAATATGCCACTTCATATGCACTTTGTAGAATCTTACACATTTTGCATCTACCAACTTTGCGGAAAACCACAACATTTCTTGACACAAGAAGAGAGACAAATACCATTTATTGAGAATACTTGTTAATGACTAGATATTGCAGAATTATGGGGATTTTTCTATGCTTTGCCTGAGAAGTGACTTATTTGCCCTTGACTGCAGAAAAAGACATGAGAAAAATGCAGAAAATACCAAATTTTCTTATTTCAGAATTTCAATCCATTTATGTGAAAAAAAATTCTGGCTCAATGACTCATACTGTATTTAACTAAAAAATCTTTTTAGCTCCACTATACGAAATATAAGGAGAGCTATCCAACTCGACCTGGTGTCAACGTTGGCGTCTTTCCGCATCCTCACCTAGGTTAAAGTTATTTCTACACTTTCTCTTTTTTCTATTTATCTCTGTAACTACTTGATGGATTTAATTCAAACTTAGCTATTCCTCATCATCACCCGCATCATCTGACCTAAAGGCCATAACTCTGGTACCAATTTTGCATTATTTATCCCCCATTTCATTTAGATTTTCAGGTTAAAGTTAGGATGCACTTCCACCCTTATCTCTGTCATTACTGAATGGATTCGATTCAAACTTTAAAAAGTTGTTCATCATCATCACCCCCATCATAGGAAGCAACATGCATAACTCTGGCACATTTTTTTTCCATGAATTATTCCCCATTTATACTTAGAATTTCAGGTTAAAGTTTTGATGCACTTTCACTCTAACTCTGTTATTACTGAATGGATCCGATTCAAACTTAAAATATTTGTTCAACATCATCACCCACCACTTCATATGACACAAGGTGCATAACTCTGGCACAAATTTTTCATGAATTATCCCCCTTTTTACTTAGAATTTCAGATTAAAGTTTTGAGGCACTTTCACTCTATCGTTGTTATTACTGAATTGATTTGATTCAAACTTAAAGTAGTTGTTCAACATCATCATCCACATCATATGACACAAGGTGCATAACTCTGGCACAAATGTTTCATAAATTGTTTCCCCTTTTTACTTAGAATTTCAGGTTAAAGTTTTGATGCATTTTCACTCTCTCTCTCTCTGTTATTTTTGATTAGATCTGATTTAAACTTAAAATAATTGTTCAACATCATTACCTACATCATATGACACAAGGTGAACAATTTTATTCATGAATTAAGCCCCTTTTTACTTAAAATTTAAGGTTAATTTTGATGCATTTTCACTATATCTCAGTTATTATGAAATGCATACCTGAAGTAGTTGTTCCACATCGTTACCCACATCATATGAATTATGCCCCCTTTTTGCTTAGAATATACTTATATAGTGTTTTGATACACTTTATCTTTACCTCTCTTATTACTTAATACATGTATTTGAATACATTTTATTTTCAATATGATGTGGCAAAGTCTAGAGGCAAAGGCTGTAAAGTCAGATATGGGCGTTCGTCCCGACTGAGATTGTATGAACATGATATTTGAGTTTTACATTAAAATCAAAAGTTAGTGAGGGTAATTTACTTTGTGATAAATGTTACGGGATTCAAGCTTCCTCCTTGTCTAACTCCATCTTAAGGGAACGGCAATCAAATAATAATGCCAGCACTTCAGAACTAGATCCACCATCATCACCTTCTTCTGTGAAGTGCCTTGTGTGTCAAAAAGACAGACATATATATAAATCTGTCAATATGACAAAACTTTCGCCAAAACAGAGAACTAACATATTTTTATAAAAACAGGCATTATTATTACTTTTTTAAGTTTTGAATGTCACCAGCAAAAATAAAACCACCCCAAAGCACATGAGAAACTCATGATAGCTTTGACAGATGCTGCATCTGAGGCATGGGACACCGAAAGTGCATGCCTCCTCATGTGATGGTAATGCAGAATAACATAAAGACGATGAAATATCAGAAAGTTGAAACAGAAAACATAACACAAGGAGTAAATATACACCAGGCTCTTATATTTGATTGCAAAGTCTGTATCTTTTCCCCATTGCTTTCACAGGTATAGCAACGCTAAGAGAGTGTAAAAGCTGTTTGACAAAATCAAATTAATAGCAACTCAGAGTTAAGATATGCTTTTACGAGTCAAGTACAGTACATTTCATTGAGCATAATTGACATAAATGAATTGAAATTGTGAAATAAGAAAATTTGGTATTTTCTGCATTTTTCTCATGTCTTTTTCAGCAGTCAAGGGCAAATAAGTCACTTCTCAGACAAAGCACAGAAAAATCCCCATAATTCTACAATGTCTAGTCATTAACAAGTATTTTCAATAAATGGGATTTGTCTCTCTTCTTGTATTAAGAAATATTGTGGTTTTCCGCAAAGTTGGTAGATGCAAAATGTGCAAGCCTACAAAGTGCATATGAAGTGGCAAATTTTTGTAAAGGTATGCTGCAGAATCAAATGTCCTACACCATGTCAGTATGTGTTTATAGTGTACTCATTATACCCCTTTACTTTTAGTTCAGCTGATATATAAACCTTGAAATTCACCTATTTGTTATGTAAGGCAGGACAAGTATGGAATTACCCCACCCACACTTAAGACATAATTCTCTCAAAACTGAAGCTCCGATTGGCTAACTATTTATGGGATGTAAAATCCATTCATAAGGCTAACTGTTAGCAAAAATATATCAAAATCTGTTTGTACCAGGAAAACAGCCTTATGGAGACCGTCCCTTTGCCGCAACGTTCGCCGGAAGCCTGATATTTTGGTAAGGGTATGCATTCTCCTCTACGACCTATACATTCCAATACAATACTCTACTGACGGATACCGTACCATACTAAATCAGATAACCCTTCCCGTGAACCCCTTTGTTATTGCTGTCCGCCATTATCTGATAGATAGATAGATAATCATTTTATTATAATAAATATATTATACATATATTTACAGGTACGTTCCATCTATTATTTAATACACACTATATATGTTATGTTTTAGTTAAGTCATACATTGTTTTATCGTGCATTTGTAATATGCTTTTAATGTGAACTTGTATGTAATGTTTTACATGAACCTTTTGTTCTTGTTGTCCGCCATTATATGATAGATATGTAGATAATCATTGTATTATAATAAATATATTATACATATTAGGGATGGGAACGAATACTGAAATCAATATTCGAATATTCGGTTGGCCATATATATTCGAATATTCGGTTAGTTTTAATGGAAGCTTTAAATTCTTATTAAGTGATTGGCATATACACAACGTAGCGTGGATCGTCGTAAATAAGGCCAAAAAAATGTTTGTTTCGGGTAACCCGATCCTACATAGCGAAACCCGCTGATCCTAGCGTTTTATTTCACGATTCTGTCAGTATAATCATGAACATATTTAACTAATTCAGTGTTTTAGCTTCAAAATGATACAAAAAATCAAAACGATTAATTTAAACCGTCGCAATTTTATCTAAAAATAGCAGGTCGTCCCATTTAAACACGTGACGCGCTGTTGTATTACCGCCGCCATTTTGAAAAACTTCAATCGGCGTGTAAAAATCGCCGTGTAAAATGCAACTTGCAGCAAGTAAGGCAGACTTAAACTTCCTTCAACATGAACTTGTGCATCAATCCTACGTTTTTCTTGATTTTATTATTAACTACTTCAAAATTTAATTCGAATACGGCCGATTGCGGATGAAAACCGATTCTGCTGATGGTCTGAAACGTCGTACAAAATATTGTGAAAAGATCGACAATATCTACAAGTTTGGTATTGTTTTCGAAAAAAAAATTCTACAAGTTCAAGTTCAAATTTTATTGGCATAAATATCGGCAAAACTTTGCCTTTGGCCATTTACATAAAATATATACACACGGAATAAAGCAAAGACAGTATACATATAAAACATACAAAACATACAAACAACAAGAGAATATAGACAACGAAACATACAAATCCTGATAAACATGTAGGTTCACGAAATATTGGATATAAATTTATCAAAATGATTACGAAACAGTTAGAGATTTCAGAGTATTTTCACGCAGAGTAGTTGCGTCCCTAACAAAGTTTGCAAGTTTGTTCATTAGCTTGGTTTTACAAGAAGATAACAGGGCTACAAATTTACCTAAAGACGGCCATGAAATATTTCCTAAATGTTTCCTACGTAATTCAAAATATTTAGGACAGCACAATAAGAAATGGTATTCAGACTCAATGCAGTTAAGATTACACATTTTACAAAGCCGATTATTTCTATCAATACCGTTATATCTTCCAAATTCAATTTCAAGGGAATGTGCGCTCAATCTTAGTCGAGTTAAATACACTCTGGATGACTCATTTAACACTTTGTCTAAGTATTGTTCATACATAAATTCCTTTTTAAACTTACAGAAGTAGACAAGTTTAGACATGTTATGTATAGATGCACTCCAATCCTGTATATATTGGTCACGTATGCGTCTTTTAAAAGTCTGAAAGTAACTATGCTCAATATTATAGTTTTCCCTAACGTACCTTAAACCGAGATGATCAATAATGGAATGGATTTTTCGAGCCCAGCAGTTACCAGTAATAGTATTGCATTGGTCTCTATAAATATTATAAAGCGGAGATTCCCTGCTTTTCATTAGTTTTATCCAAAACTTAATCGAGCGCTCTTTTGCAATAATTGACAACGGAAATCTGCCTAGCTCATCGTACACCGCGTTATTAGGTGTAGATTGCCTAACTCCAAGTATACGCTTACAAAACTTTACATGAATTTTATCAATGTATTTAAAATTATAAGCACCCCACACTTCTGCGCCATACAATAAGATCGGTGCTACCATTGAATCAAAGAGAGATAACTTAGTTTTTATATCTAGCTTGACTTTATCAAACAATGATAAAAGATTATAGTATGCCTTAAGCGCTTGATCAGATAATACTTTTACAGCTTGCGACAAATTCCCCGTATATGTAAAATTCACACCCAGGTATGTAAAATTATCCACGATTTCTAAAGATTCACCATTAATGTAAAAGTTAATATCACGATTTTGTCGTCTTTTTTCAAAAACACATACTTTAGTTTTCTTAGTATTTATTTTTAATCCCCATTTTAAAGAGTATTCATAAATACTGTTTATCTGCGCTTGTAAACTAGCTGGGTCAGTTGTGAATAAAACAATGTCGTCAGCAAAAAGAATGAGATATCTGGATAGCAAGCTAATATTATTATCCGTAAGTGAGTCAAAATCAATAGATGAACTTATTTCATTGACAAAAAGGATAAAAAGTAAGGGAGATAATGGTTCTCCTTGTTTTAAACCAAGTGTAACATAAAAAAACTCAGACATATTCATAGTAGAGGACACTTTTACACAAGATTTCACACTGTAATAAATGGACTTGATCATAGTTACCATTTTCGAACTAACACCTGACTGTAACAATTTTATCCATAAAGCGTCTCTTATAACGGTATCAAAGGCTCGCTGATAATCTATAAAGACACACCAAAGCTTCTTATTTCTCGAAAGTACTTTCTGAATAATTGAATGCAACATAAAAATAGCATCAGCGGTTGAGCACTTATCACGAAAGCCAAATTGCGAGTCATTAAATACACTGTTATCTTCACACCACTTATTTATTCTGTTTCTCAAGGTTAGTGAAAAGATTTTTGCTAAAGTACTTATCAAAGTAATACCTCTATAGTTGGAAGGATCCTTACTATACCCCTTTTTATAGATAGGAACAATAATTCCTTTTGACCACAACTCTGGGTATATACCAGTGTTATATATATAGTTGTATATACTACACAAATACGGACTAATAAAGTTATTTGATTCAATGAAAAAATCCGCTACGATATTATCATAACCACAGCTTTTATTACGCTTTAAATGGGAAATAGTTTTCTGAATTTCGTTAACCGTGAATGGGACATCAAGCTCGTTAGTATCTAGAGTTACGTCACGTGCGGTACTGTTAAACTGATTAGGATCAAACTGGCAATGCGGTGTATTAGAAATGTCACGAAAATGTCTAGCAAAATCTTGCATACTTACATCACTGTTAACAGATGATTTACGTTTGAACTTATTAATATATTTCCAAAATGTCCGAGGCGATGTCTTGCTTAATGATGATAATTTAGTCTTTTCTTTATTAAAATATGATGCTTTGGCACGCCTTTTGGCTTTAGCAAAAGCTGAGCGACATTTCAAAAACTGAAGTTTATTAATCTCCGAGTCGTTTGAATTAAAAGCACGCTTAGCTTGCAAAAATGCGGACTTCGATAAGCGACAGTTATCATTGAACCATGCAGATTTACTCGCTTTAGGTACCTTTTTATTGGAGCAGCTTTTTCCGAAATGATTAAAAGAAATTGAACATACAACGTTTGAAAAAACATCAATACACTGGTTAATATCGATTTCACCGGCAGTTAGTTTGGCAGTAACATCCTCAAATAAATCCTTTTTGCTATAGACACTCGTTAACAATTCTTCGGATTTTGCAGGATCCCATGCAATTTTATCAAAAGTTACAAAACGATTGTCACACAAACAATTTATATCGCAAGATAGCGAAAATAACACAGGGCAGTGATCGGAAAACTCAAGTAAATCTGATACACACATGTTATGTATATATTTAAAATTGTCATAGCTAGTGATCAAATAGTCAACGGTACTTTGAACAGACTGGTTTCTATAAATGGAATGAAAAGTACATAAACCTTGCTCTAATCGCCCGTTGGCAATAATAATACCATTCTCCTTACAAAGAGTTAACAGTTTAGAGCCGTAATAGTTCACGTGCTTGTCATGATTCACGCGCACAGGTAAATCTGTTATTTGTGGATAAGGCAAAATATCAATGTAGCGATCAAGATGTATATCATTGACATAGTCGAGCTGCTCGCCCGTGCGTGAATTTAAATCCCCTGTGACATAAACAATGCCAATGTCACTATATTTGCGAATGTCATTTGATAAATGTTCGAAAAAATCAAACTCAAATAACGAGGAATTTACATTGGAATATACAGTACTATTTTCAGGAGGAATATAACATAGGCAAATATAAATATCGTCAGTAGAACAGGTAAATTCTTTCTTTAGTTTAAACCAGATAATTCCATTTTCATTCATATTTTCCAGAAACAATGCATTACGAAAACGTTCACTATAATAAACAATAACACCACCGCTGTCGCGTTTGGCTTTACGGTTAGCTTTGGGTCGAGCACCAACAAAATAGTCATATCCTTCAATTTTTACAACTTGTTACATAAAACAGGCACCAATAAAAATGAACAAAAGATAAAAAGATATCACATTTACGCCTAATACAAACTGTTAATCCGTAGCGATAACCCCAGGTAATTATGCATTGCAATTTTCTTGTTAACTGGACATCTTTTGACATGCATCTGACACATTGACGCCTGTTGCAAACTGTTAATAAGTAACGATGGCCCCTGCCAATTATGCATTGCTATTTTCTTGTTAATTGTTAATTAATCTTTTGATACGTGATAAACTAAATGACATGGTTTTATTCTGTAGAATTAGCATGCTCATATTGCCCAAAATCAATGATACTTATTTTGTAAAAAAAAATATACAATAATTTACGAATATTCGAATTTGATTTTCATATTCGAATATTCGACCGATATTCGAATATTCGAACATTCGTTCCCATCCCTAATACATATATTTACAGACTTCCTCATACAGAAGCCATATGTAAGAATCAAAACACTGTAATGACGTCATTCCTTTGTACTCGCAGTGCTGTATTTTTAGACGGATTGTCGAAGACAATTCCGTCCAGTGGAACCACAATAATACATATACGAATTTCGGCTTGATCGATTTTTTGATAACCATCATATATTTCACACTCCGCCGAAAGAAAATTGTTCTCAAATGGCAGCACATAGAACATCGAAATTAACACGCTTCACTGCGCGCTTAATTGAATGCTGACGATTAGTGTAGTATAAACGCGAGCAGGCGATGTACACGATGACCAATAAACGAGACAGTGTTCTTATCGCTGGAAGACGGATTTTTCATTGAATATTTTACATCAATGGAATTCTAAAATAAATTAGCTGTACTAAAAATTCAGAATTTAGAGGAAGTAAAAGCTCGGCTATTTGTTATTTTTAATCACCACAAAGAAGTGAGATAGAACAATAGAACGTTGATAGATGCTTTTGATAATCAAAGGAAGTTTTCAGTGATTTATGATATACTTGGGAATTTATTGAGAAAGGGATTTATTATATTGCCGAATATTTCTTAGCTCTTGGTAAATCTGTAAAAGTTATAACTATTTTCAGAGCAAAAACAAAATATTTCGTGCTCAAATGATTTGTCTATTACAGTCTATTTTAATTTGCAACAAGGTAACCAGTTATATGTCTAATCCTTAAAAGTCTGATCGTCCCTGCTATAATTAGTGACCTTAGAAAATGTGTTTCAGTTCTGTTCCCTATGTTATTATAGTTTGATGTATATTTGCCCAATAGTTATTACAAAATTTATGATTGTTTTGTAATTGTGTATCTGTGTCTACATGCACAATTGTGCAGTCTGATCGTGATAGTCTGCATTGTTTATATTTAGTCTTTAAATTCACAATGAACATAGACATTTGGAATGGATACACTGTTGTAAAAAACAACATCAAAACAAGAGTTTACTAGTTTAACAGTCCCAACAGAAAAGGGACATTGCTGATCTCGGACCTGACAGAGTCAATACATTTCAAGACAATCCGTCCTGCAGTATTTACAATGCTTTGATTAATATTGGACTGCTTTCAGTGGGACTCAGTACTGTATTTACCTCGTGGAGTCCAATAAGACAAACAAATACATTTCAGCAGTCCGATATTATAACACAGTACTAAAAAAAAGAAAAAAAAAAAGAAAAAAGAAAATTAATATCAAAACAAAGCTTCATGTATTGATGCTGAATCAATATGGAAGTAATCGTAAAATACTTAAAATATTAACATCATACATTTTTTTTGCATGTGTCCGCTTATTTTACTCCCTAAACAACACCCTCTTTGAGCAACAACTTCCCTGGAAAAATATTGTTTAGGCATTTTGCAAGAATTTGACCAATCTTAATAAAAATCGGTTTTATAGGACCAGTGATGATTTCCCGACTAGTCATATAGTCCAAATTTCTCTCTATTGAATGAAGCTTGCATTAACTGCCTGTCTGAAACGAAATCAAAAGTGCCTTACTGTCAAAACATTACGCCCGTCATCGAACTTAATCCGAGAGTGTCTTGGGCGATTTGGGTGGTTATCGATCTTCGCGAGATATCATGCCCACAAACGTTGTCAGCAAGTTTGGTGAAGATCGGATGAAAACTGTTCAACTTAGAGAGCGGACAGGGATAAATTCGAAGTTTTTCGAGTAATGCAAGGGCCATAATCAAAGAGTGTCTTTGGCGATTTGGATGGTTATCAAACTTGGCCGAGATATTATGCCCACAGACAGTTTCAGCAAGTTTGGTGAAGATCGGATGAAAAGTTTGACTTAGAAAGCGGACAAGTCAAAATTCGCACTTTTTCGAGTAATTCAAGGGACATAATCTAAGAGTGTCTTGGCGATTTGGCTGGGTATAGAACTTGGCCGAGATATTATGCCTACAAATATTGTCAGCAAGTTTAGTGAAGATCGGATGAAAACTGTTTGACTTAGAGAGCGGACATGCTTTGGACGCCGATCGGCCGCCGCCACGGGTGTTCACATAATACGCCCTGTTACTGCTACTACTGAACACGTTTAATTTCAGTCAGTCTTTAAATGCCATTCTAATAGATGCATGTGCTGTCCTTATCTTAATTGTAATTCGACAATACGCTCTACTGTTAATAAAAGAAATTTCAGTTTAAATATTCATTCAGACATTTCTTGAAATTCCTCTGATGTTATCTATGTTCTTACATGAAATGCCCATAATTGTAGTATTACAGTATGTTGGGCAAACGAATCGACCTCTTGAAACCAGATTTCGGGAACACTGTTACAAAATTCGTAATGAGAATAAATTTCGAAACTTCTTATTCAATCATTTTCGTGAAACTGGACAATCGATTAAAGATGTTTCTGTTCGAGCTGTTGAAAAATTAAAATATGGAGTTAACATGACGTCTGGTTTCAAAGCTAAACTCAGACATGTCTCTGAACTTAAATGGATTAAATTTCTACAAACACACTTTCCATTAGGTTTAAATGATAACATTTAAAGGCCTAGATTTTGGCAGTGGGCCAAGGGATTTTTGTCTTCACCAGCACAGTTGGGGGCTAATGACCATCACAGTATGGCTCCAATAAACAAGGGTCATTGTTTATTGGAGAGTCAGTCTACCTTACAAGTGTATCTATTAGTGAGAAGGGGAAACGATGTAATTTATTTTAAATTAATGAATAATTGGTAACTTTTAAAGTTATACTAATTTTTTTGGCATTTCTATGTAAAAAAAAATATTTTTTGATCAAACACAATAATAAAATAATCAGAAACTTATTTTCACAATAATGAAATAATGAGAAACTTACTGAAAGAAACATGCAAATTTTTATTTTTTCAAATTCTGTCTGGAGAATTGTGATATTTCTGAAAAATGTGACTTTCACTCATCTAAAGTTTGCAGAATACTTTAAATAACGTTTGTCTAAATTGAAAACAGAATGTGAATTTCAAAGTTACAAAGCAAAGAATGAAAAAAGTCCCTTTTGACAACATACTGAAAATGAAAATTGAATATAGATGGAACACAATAATTTTATATTCAAATAATGTTGATTACATGAATACATGTCTGAATAAAGGTTGTGTCACATAGCACAACACAAACACGAAACGAGTCTATACATTTTTGATGTTTATTTACACAGTAGGATATTTCGTACATAACTTTCATGATTCATTTTGTAACTTCTTAAGTCTTAACAAATGTCATATCTAAAGCCTAACTTAATCTTAATATCTACGAGACCCATTTCCTAGGTCTCAGTCCAGCCGGACCCCTAAGCCCTTCTGACCACTTCTGCTATCTAAATATCTGTAGCTCTATTATATAGCTATATCATAACATCAGTTATATTTATTGTCTGACAATTTGACGTACAAAACGTGAGGATGTGATATAATAAACAATTACAAATATGCACCAACAATATATCAACTTGACAGGTGTGTAGCTGGTGTACTGTCTAACCTAACTGATTATTTTACATACATGAAAATCAATTTCCAAATCGAAAAATATTGTTTGTCAGCATAAAGAACTCAGGAAGTTTTCACTATCATTATTATTTTCAACATTATTACTGTATCTTTTATCATCCTATATGTAATATAATAGTAGTAATAATAATAATAATAATAATATACCCATGATAATGATAATAATAATAATAATAATAATAATGAGAATAATAATAATAATTATGATTATGATTATTTCTATTATTATTATTATCATTATTATAACATTAAAGTAATAGTTATTATCATCTACATAATATCAAAATAATAATTATTATTATTATCATTCCACATTTACAGAAGAAAAATTAATTTCTTTCAACTCCACTGCACACATCTTCATGGTCTAGTTGGGGTCCCTGCTGTGCTAATTGCCCTCTAATCAGTTGCTATTACATAATCGCTGATAAGCAGCAGATAAGATGGGAGTTGTATATTGGATTTGGGGGGGTACACTTATATAGTAGTGAATCTAGGCCTTTAACAAAAGAGAAATATCTCAAAAGTTTCTGGAATCAATATATTCTCCATCTATTCCCCAAGAAGACGCAGAACTCGTTCTCATTGGGTTCGGCGAAATGGGAATATCAAACGTAAACTCCGCAAAAGAATGACTGTCGCTGATTGCAATGTCACGGGGCTATTTGTTTATTGCGGGTTCTTGTACATATGAGATGGGCGCTGTAAATATATATAATAATATATTTGGACAATGTATATTTATTGTTCATACAACAACAATAATGGCGGATGACATAACAAAGGGTTCATTACACATATGTCAACGGTGTTCAATAAATGTCATCAAATGTACTTTAAAACAATATATCAGTTACATTTAAAAGCCTTAGTTATTTAGAACACATATTTATGTAACTAACAATATATATTAGGACATCAGAACATACCTGTAAATATATATAATAATATATTTGGACAATGTATATTTATTGTTCATACAACAACAATAATGGCGGATGACATAACAAAGGGTTCATGGGAAGGGCCAAGGGAGATGATAAGTATAACTCTGGATTAGTGCAAGTGATACGACCTACGATAGTAATGTTACAGCTTACGAATTGACTAATGACTACTACTGACTGCTAACTACGTGACAACAAATAGATTCTAATACAGTACGTTCCTGAAAGTATAAAATAGGTAAATAATGGCATTTGAGACATGTTTCATGTTGATAATATTATTTGCGTCCTATGACATCATTCTCGCCTTTGTGAAAATGTCGTCCCCGACATTGCCTATAATACAGTACGTTCTGAACATTAAACAATATAAAATACTTATCAAAATAAAAAAAGCTATATGTTACTTGCATATGACTAGCATATATGCAAAATACCCTGAGGTAAATGATTAAATAAATGCATATATATGATTAGAGATATTCAAATGTTCAAATACATGGATGGAAGAATGAATGAATGAATGATTGAATGAATGTATGAATAAATGAATGAAAGAATGATTGAATGAATGTACATACATATGTATGTATGTATGTATGTATGTATAAAAAATTGAATGAATGAATGAATGAATGAATGAATAAGATGTAATAATGTGACTACAAACATATTGTTAGTGTAATCTCTAATTACAAAAATAAATGTTGCAATACCGTCACATCACCACAACAGTCAAATTTATGCAAATGTCAAGATATCTAATTTCTAAATGATAATGTATTCTATAAATGCATATTTGAACATTTTGCATAAACACATATCTATCAATACAGTCACTATAATACATGTGAATAGTTGAATACAATTAATACAATATCACCTTACTCCAAATGCATGGTGAAAATTTTCAGCTACCAATCTTTATTCCTCCTTGAATTATGTAATAAATACAAACATTTCAAACATTTCATTGCATCACTCAACGAACATCAGATATCTCCTTTAGACATATCTTGCGACACATACTTCTTTTCAAACTTGCAAACTTCTTGATAACTGAAACAACATGAAAATGAATAATCCGCCTTCACAATTATTCACAATATGAATCGGTAAAAGATATTAAAATAATTCACCATGAAGTTGTTCAAACAGTTCCTGCTTCATGTGAACAAGTTCATTCAGTTCAAATTCTAAAACATTCCTATCTATATCTATTCCATTTAAAACGTGTAGTATGACATTTATACTTGTATCATTTCAGTCCTTCGCTGAGATTATCACAGGTAAGTCTTTCAGGTGGTCTTTTCTTCCTTTGTGGACGAGTTTCGCTCCTTTCTTCCTCTGATTCACTTTCCATTTCAGTTAGATCATCCTGTACGTTTTCGTCAAGAATTTCATCAAGGTAAGTACCACTGTGGTAAGTATTTTCTTTTTCAGCTTGCTGTATATCGGCTTGATTATTTCTGAAGGACGGTGATGGCAAAGAAAAGAAAGGTAACAACATATTGCGATGTAACTTTCTTATCCTAGACTTTGGTTTGTTTTCCTGTTGGACCTCAAACACTGGTATATCATTGTTTTGTTGTCTGAGAACAACGTAAACATTGTTTTCCCAAGTGTCTGCCAATTTCTGACGTCCTTTCAGTCCGACGTTGCGTACAAGGACACGGTCACCTTGTTCCAAAGCAGCATACCTTACTCGTCTGTCGTAGATTTCCTTATAGCGTTGTCCTTTCTTGGTGGCTTCTTTGTTGGCAATATCGTATGCTGATTTAAGTCGAGACTGAAGTTTCTCAACATAATGTGAGGAACTGACTCTTTCTCCGTCGTCAAGTGAGGGCAGTCCAAGAAAGGCATCTACTGCAAGGCGTGGATGACGACCAAACATGAGGTAGAAAGGTGAGTATCCCGTACTCTCATTTATTGTGGCATTGTAGGCATGGGTCAGTGTAGACACGTGGGCCTTCCAGTCGGCTTTCTGGTAATCTTCAAGTGTGCCAATCATGTTCAAAAGTGTTTGATTGAACCTCTCTACTTTACCATTGCACATAGCGTGATACGGTGTCGTCCTGCTTTTTGCCATGCCAACCATGTCACATAAACTTTGAATAACCTTTGATTCAAAATTTTCCCCTCTATCGCTATGTAGTTTGGCTGGAAATCCGTAATGGACAAAGAACTTCTCGTACAATGACTTGGCTGTGGTGTTTGCCGTCTGGTTTTTGGTAGGGATTGCTTGTGAGTATCGACTGAAATGATCGGAGATCACCAGGATATTTTCAAATCCTCCTTTTGACCTATCAACAGTGAGGTAATCGATACAGACCAGCTCCATTGGTGCACTTGTAGAAATTGGAACAAGCTCAGCTGCAACTGTGGGAGCAGTTTTCCTTCGAATGCACCTACCACATTGCTGTACTTTAGTCCTGATGTATTTGTCCATACCGGGCCAATAGAACCGACGTTTGATCAGATACAAAGTGCGATCTCTCCCTTGATGACCCAAGTCTGAATGGTAAGCGTGGAAGACTTCATCTCTTAGCTGCCACGGAAGGATAAGCTGTAGACAGGATTCTCCTTTGACTTGACCTTTGCGATATAGAACACCATCCTTGAATTGCAATTTGTCCAGGTCACGGTACAAAAACATATTTATACCCAAAGTTTTTGCGTCTTTCAGGGATGGTTTATGGCTCATCTGGATAGCATCAATGAGTGCTTTGATTGACGGATCTTGTTGTTGGGCCTTTATCCAGTCATATGATTTAACAGACACACGCTTGAGAAAATCGTCTGGAATTTCATCTTCAAGTGGTAGTTGGTCATCATCAGACAGCAGAAGTAATGTCTCGGCGATAGGCTGGTCTTGTGTTACTGCAAAAGATATTGCTTTCAGCACTTCTGGGAAGACGATATGTTGTTCATCTCCAACATCTTGTACTGTTGTAACCCTTGAGAGACCATCGGCATCATTATTCAGTTTACCACTGCGGTACTTCATGATGCAGTTGTAATTAGCTAACTCTGCTACCCAACGATGTCCAACAGCATCCAGTTTGGCTGACGAAAAAACGTAACATAGTGGATTATTGTCTGTCAGAACTTCAAACGATGCACCGTAGAGGTAGTCGTGAAATTTGTCCACTATGGCCCATTTCAACGCCAGGAATTCCAATTTGTGGGCTGGATAGTTTTTCTCTGATGGCTTAAGACTTCTGCTGGCATATGCTACAACGCGGTCTATACCATTGTATTCTTGATAAAGAACTGCTCCTAAACCAGTACCAGAGGCATCAGTGTGAAGTTTAAATGGCTTAGAATAGTCCGCATATGCTAGGATTGGTGGAGTAGTAAGTTTCTGCACTATTGTGTCAAACGCCATCTGTTGTTCAGGTCCCCAGGTGAATGAAGACTTCTTACGTTTCGTTTTGTTTTTCTTATTTGTAGATTGTCCTACCAGAAGATCATTAAGAGGGCGTACAATGCTGGCATACCCACGGATAAAACGTCTATAGTATCCAGTGAAACCTAAGAATGCACGTGTGTCCTTGATGGATTTAGGAATTGGCCACTTTTTCACTGCTTCGATCTTGTCGGGGTCCGTTTCTATACCATCTTCAGAGACGACATGACCAAGATATGTTACTCTAGATTTGAAAAACTCACATTTTGATGCTTTTAATTTCAGATTGTGTTTTTCAAGCCGAGAAATGACAGCATCGAGACGTTGAAGATGTTCTTCGAATGTTGTCGAGAAAATTACGACATCATCTAAATAGATTAGACAATCCCGCAAGTTCATCTCGCCCATGCATCTTTCCATGACCCGTTGAAAGGTAGCTGGGGCGTTACAGAGCCCAAAAGCCATGCGATTGAACTCGAAGAAACCCAGCGTTCCTACCTGGAAGGCTGTCTTTTGTTTATCATCCTCCTCAATATCGATTTGCCAGTATCCACTCCTTAGATCAAGTTTAGTGAAATACTTCGATCCTGACAAAAGATGGAGGGTGTCTTCGACTCTTGGAATAGCATAAGCATCTTTCTTGGATCTGCTGTTCAATTTGCGATAGTCCACGCAGAATCTAATGGTACCGTCCTTCTTCCGGACTATAACAACGTTTGATGAAAATGGACTTTGACTGTCTCTTATTGCTCCAGCATTTAGCATTTCTTTCAGATGTTCTCGAACTTCTTGAAAAAGTGCAGGTGGAATGCGTCTATGCGGTTCTTTAAATGGTTCTTCATTTTCTAATTTAATTTTGTGTTTTGTGAGATCGCAGGAGCCAAGATCTGTAATGTTTCTGGAAAAGATATGCTTCCATTTCATCAAAAAGGTAGTGACTGTTTGTTTTTGTTCTTCTGTTAACTTTGATTCACTTAAGTCTATTTCTTGTATATGTACCTTATCTTTTTCATTTTCTTTTTCAGATTGCGTTTGCTGATGGACCTGTGCAGTGCTGGACGTCTTGTTTTCAACGAGTGGATGATGTCTAAGAATGTTGACTTCGTGGAGTTCACATAAATTTGCTTTTTCAGGAATCTCTACAGCTTTTGCTGACATGTTAAAAACTCTTACAGGTACTCGTGCTGTATTTCCGGGATCGTCTAGTTTAACCACTCTAGGACAAACTGTAAATCTACTTGAGTATCCTTTTTCAGATGGTTCTGTTACAACGGATTCACAGTCCTTCATTTTTCTTACAAAACCAGTAATTTGTTTTGTTTCCATAGGTTGTAGAGTAAAACGTTGCGTTGATTTGACAATTCCAACCGAAGAAGAACAAGTCGCTTTAAAAGCCATATTCCATACTTCCGGAATTTCTGTAGTGGCATCATCCATTTCTGCTTGAAGTTGACGTATAATGTTTGTTCCAACGATGACAGGTACATTCGAATTATAATCAGTTCTTGGAACAATAAGTGCTGGTATGGTGAAACATCTATCACATAAAACGGAGACTTTTAGGTCAACTTCTACATAACCTAGGAAAGGAAGCTTCTCTCCATTTGCACTTGAAACTTCTAGATTAAAGTCTTCTAATGGAAGTAGTTCTGGTTTTGGATCCATATCTTTGAAAAATTCTACTGATATTGTTGTGATCATTGATCCTGTATCAATTAGTCCCATTGTCTTTATACCTTCTATTTCAACTTCGCTTTCATTAGTTGATCCAACCATTCTTTGAAATAAATTTCCTTTAGGGCTTTGTTTCACATTGTCTCTAATCTGCCCTCCGATAGAGACATTTACTGGTTTAAAGATGGTTTCTTACTTTGGTCTGCTTTCTGGTTCTGTTCACTTTCATCTTTTGCTTGACTTTGCTTTGAATGGTCGTTTCCTCTACCTATTCCTCTTTGTCCTCTGACACCTTGATTCCTATAACCAAATCTCCCTTTTGGCCTTCTATTACTCATATATCTGTTTGGTGTTCTATTTTGTAAGAAGTTCGGTGGACCATATTGCTTTTGTACTTTCATAGTTTTCATCTGATCTTCCAGCTCCTTCATTCTGTCTAAAAGTTTATCAAGCTTTGCATCAGTTTCTGTGTTTGTTCTAACTGGCTGCTGAATTGTAGACTTTACACCCTCTGTGTATTCTGGCACTGTCGTGTTATCTTTCTTCTTCCTTGTTTCAATTTCTTCTTCTTCTCGCCGTGCTTTCTTTCTCAACATTTCAAATGTATCTTTTGATTCAAATGATACTCTCAGTGCTTCTTTTAATTTTTCTGACTGTAAACCTTTCCAAAATTTTCTCTTCAACATGTCGTTTCGATTCAGCTCGTCGACATCACCTTTTTCAACAACTCTTTGGAACAGATTTTCAATTCTAATGCCCCAATCTGAACTTGATTCTGTTGGGTTTTGCCATGCAGAAAAGAAGTCTTGGAGAAGAGTGTCTGATTCTTTTAAACTTCCATATACTTCTTCCAATTTTTCCATCAGTTCACTTGTTGATGCTGTTGGATTCATTGATAACAGTATCTTTCTTGTCTGTCCTTTCAATGAATTCCTTATTGCTTGTGCTAGAACTTTCTCTTGATACATCTTAGACTTTATTAAACATGACACTTCCATTTTCCAATCTTCATAATTCTTTCCTTCAAAGGCGGGTAAATATGGCTTTCCAAGTAATGCCTTTTCAATTGTAAGTGTCTCTACTTTATGTTCTGTTTTATCTGTAACCGGTTTATCTGTTTTCTTGGATTCTTTCTGAGCTATTCTCTTTATTGTCTCATTTTCTTTCAATTTTAAAATTTTAATTCTCTTGTCCATGGCTAATTCTCCTGCAACCGATTCGTCAAATAAGGATTTAAGTTTTTCACTCTCTTTTACTTTTTCATCTACTTCTTTCTCTTTCAGTTCCAGTAACTGAATACTTCTTAATAACATTTCCTCTTCTTTTCGTTTTCTTTCTTTCTGTAGACTTAATTGTTTATTCTTCTCAATCATTTGTTGGATCTGTTTTTCATGCTCAGCTTTCAACTGATCTAAACGTCTTCTTTCTGCTTCAATCTGCTTTATGCTGTTTTGGTATTCTAATATCTCACTGTCACTAATTCCATCAGGATTTGCACTAGTATCTTCATATTTCACTCTGTCTGTTCCTTTAACCGAAACTATCGTTTCCTCTTCAGGGGTTATTCTATAGTGATACCGTCTAGCAGGTGTTGTTATCTCCTTCTCCTTCGTGTTTGTATGGTGTTCTCTTCTTTCAGACTGTATCATTTGCCTTCTTGATGTTTGTCTATGGTATAATGTTTCACAGGGGTCAGTGTTTATGGTTACCCTCTTTATTGGTGTTCTGTTTCTATTTGAGTTATTATCATTCCCGACGACATCCATTTCTTCACCTCTTTCGGCGTCCTCTTCATGTAACTCTGTTAATCTTTGGTCCAGCGCATCTATTTCAGCAGATAAGTCTAAGGACGATTCTGCATCGTTTTCTATTTGAGTTTCACAAACTGGAGATTTTCTTGGAGATTCTTGATCAAAATATCCAGTCTCATCCAATGTACAAAACGAACCATTTCTAGGATCTTGTTCATTTTGAACCTCTTCCATTTCACTATATTCTACCTCATCTGGGTAATAAGAACTCTCTTCTCTATCATCATTGGATGTGTGCATTCTCCTTATTGATGTCTCTTTTTCTCTTTGCAATAACAACATTTGTCTTTGTCTTTGAATTAATTTCATTTGTTCCTCCTTATCATACTCTGCTTTTTCCTTCTGCAATCTTTCTATCTCTTCCTGTAAAGCTTCTCTCCTCTTATACCTTAACTGACGTTCAGTGAAATATTCTGCCATTGTGATACTTTATAATTCAAAGTTTCAATTCACATTGAAAAAACTTATATTCTCCTTCTTCATTCACTTCAGCTTGTTCACTTCTTATTAACTACACCAGCTATAAACTAATTTCACTTTCTTCTTCACTTTTGCTTTTCACTTTTCACTATAACTTCACACCTCTTCACTTTGTTAAACTCTGTGCTATGCAAATTGACACCCTTGATCAATATCAGTCTTTTTGCAAGCTTCTTTCTCCTTTCAACTCTTTTGTGTTACAATAAAAGGTATCCTCTTCACTATTTCTCTTCACTATAACTTATACTTCTTCACTTTGTTACAGTTAAGTTGATTGATACATTTTATCAAATTTCAGTCTTTGTTTTCAAGTTTCCTTCTCTTTATTTTATATTCAACTGTTTTGTTTTACAACAACATGTACCCTCTTCACTATTTCTCTCCACTTTTGTTTTCAATAATAGCTTTAAGCTATTCACTATTTCATTTTATCTCTTGAATGATAGCTTTGAAATAGTTTCCTTATTTATGTTATTTTATCAGCATCTTTCATCACTTATTTCATCAAGTGTATTTTCTCTTGATCAGCTTTAAGCTACTTCCATATAGTTAGCTTTCACTCTTCTTTCAAAACTTTTCCTTTCAATGATCACAATAGTAAAGCTTTAACACAGTTCTTGTTTTCCTTTATAAATATTCAGGGTATAACAGCTTTAAACTACTTTCATTCTTTCTCTTTTCTTTTCTTTCAACTTCTAAGTTCAACTTATAAGTTCAGTATCACAGCACAACTCAACTCAGTTCATGTGCTCCTATTTAAATATTCAAGACACAGCTGCTTTAAATCAGTTCATGTGTTCTTATTTTGTTATTCACAGCTTTAAGCTATTTCAATTTGTATAGCTTTAAGCTTTCAATTCTTTTTATAGCTTTCATCAAGTAAATATTCACTCTCCTTTCAACTTGAAAGTTCAATTCAACTATCACAGCACAAAACAAATCTAGTTCATGTGTTCCTATTCAAATAAGTCAGACACAGCTTTAAACTACTTCACTTTTACACTTTTTTACACTTAAAACTATTGTCATCACATTCAATTACACTCTTCTTTCAATACTTTTCAGCAACTTGAAACTTCAGATTAAATATAACACACAGCTGCTTTAATTCAGTTCATGTGCTTTAATTTAGTTATTCAAGTACAACTTTAAACACTTTTCATCTCATTAATGTGTACTCTTCTATCAAACCTTTTCAACAACTTGAAACTTCAAATTTAATATCATAGCACAGCTGCTTTAATTCAGTTCATGTGCTCTTACCTAAATATTCAATGCACAGCTTTAAGCTATTTCAGTTTTCATCCCTCTGAAATACTTATTCAGTTTCAATATTCCAATAAGTTTCCTCTGATACAGTTCACATACAGCTTTCAAATAGTGTCACTTTTCTTTATATATACTAGCTGAACTCACATTTCATATTGACAGCTTCTTTCTCTTTCCATATTCACAATTTTTCTGATGTAACTGTATTTTCTCTATATTTGACAAACCTCCTTTATTGTTAAAACTATTCAACTTTCACCTATGTTTCAAGTTCAGAATTGCAATTATTTCGTACTTGATTGCTCTCAATTTGTTCTTATGTTCAATAGTTCAACAATTCCTTTTCAAAAATAAAATCTACTTCTAAAAAAAAGACTAAAAAAAAACATATGAAAAAATCTTGTCTGAGTATCGAACCTACGCCCTACGAAATTTTTCAATACTATGGAGTTATAACCCGAACGCGTTAACCACTGAGCTAAATCCGCACACTGATTACAGCGGTCAGTAAATCGATACGATTCGTAATAGCGTCGCCCGCGGTAAAAATCGGAGAATATGAATTTATATTCAACTCTTGCGAAATTTACAAACGACTAAGTACCAGCAAAATAATTTTGTAACTTAATGAAATATATCTAAGTACTAAAACAAAATACAACTTTTACAAGTGTTACTATGTCACTAATATCAAAGAACACTTTGAAAAATATATACGCTTACAGACTGTAGAAAATAATATTTTACTGACAGGATAAATTTTACCTCGCCAATAAAATATTTCTTTTATCAAGTGTCACTTCTCAATAATTTCCAGAGCTTGTTCTTCAATTTTAATTGCTGAACAAGACTTACACTCAACTTAAAAGCAATCAAACCATTTTTCACCTAGAATATGACCTATAATCTGCACATTTCATACAGTAGGCCTACTTATACTCTATCTATCTAACTATCAAAACTAAACTTTTCTATGTGGTTGTGATGTTAGTATTGTATATGGAATTGTTACTATAGGACTTATATAGGAAATACTATAGGGCTGAACATTTTAGGCGTTATATCTTGATAATTCTCATATACCTAAAGTATGAAAAATATTGAATCAATACACAATTACTGAAATCTTAATAGTATACAGTAGAGTGATCTGTCAGAATGTAGGACAATACGTTGAAAGATAAATCAATGAAATTTTATAAAATCACTCGACTGTATATTTTGTACTATACACTTATATTAAAATTAACTAAGGTACATACCACCGTTGACCAATACACATGAATATAAACACACAATGCACACACAGCAAAGGCTAGATATTATTGTCACTCACAAGAATCTTGAATATAAAGATTCCAAATGTCAATGTCACTTCTAAACATTCTTGATGGCGTTCCTTCTAGAAGATATGGCTGTCTTGAAGAGTTGATCAGGCTCCCAATAGTGACAGGTATAAGCACGTGCACGTTATGAATAGAATACCGTAGTATCCATAGTAGTAGGCCTATGAATGAATTCTAGAGCGGCGACGTCACAATGTTTACAAAATGTGATTGGTTACTATGTTTACAACTCTGTGCTGATTGGTCCAATCTTTACAACTGTTATCTGATTGGCTGCATTATATGTAACCACTGTGTTGACATTTTCAAATACAATAATATTAGTCTTTTTCCAGATCTCATATCCATCTTTGAGCGCCAGTTGTCACGGGGCTATTTGTTTATTGCGGGTTCTTGTACATATGAGATGGGCGCTGTAAATATATATAATAATATATTTGGACAATGTATATTTATTGTTCATACAACAACAATAATGGCGGATGACATAACAAAGGGTTCATTACACATATGTCAACGGTGTTCAATAAATGTCATCAAATGTACTTTAAAACAATATATCAGTTACATTTAAAAGCCTTAGTTATTTAGAACACATATTTATGTAACTAACAATATATATTAGGACATCAGAACATACCTGTAAATATATATAATAATATATTTGGACAATGTATATTTATTGTTCATACAACAACAATAATGGCGGATGACATAACAAAGGGTTCATGGGAAGGGCCAAGGGAGATGATAAGTATAACTCTGGATTAGTGCAAGTGATACGACCTACGATAGTAATGTTACAGCTTACGAATTGACTAATGACTACTACTGACTGCTAACTACGTGACAACAAATAGATTCTAATACAGTACGTTCCTGAAAGTATAAAATAGGTAAATAATGGCATTTGAGACATGTTTCATGTTGATAATATTATTTGCGTCCTATGACATCATTCCCGCCTTTGTGAAAAAATTTTCAGCTACCAATCTTTATTCCTCCTTGAATTATGTAATAAATACAAACATTTCAAACATTTCATTGCATCACTCAACGAACATCAGATATCTCCTTTAGACATATCTTGCGACACATACTTCTTTTCAAACTTGCAAACTTCTTGATAACTGAAACAACATGAAAATGAATAATCCGCCTTCACAATTATTCACAATATGAATCGGTAAAAGATATTAAAATAATTCACCATGAAGTTGTTCAAACAGTTCCTGCTTCATGTGAACAAGTTCATTCAGTTCAAATTCTAAAACATTCCTATCTATATCTATTCCATTTAAAACGTGTAGTATGACATTTATACTTGTATCATTTCAGTCCTTCGCTGAGATTATCACAGGTAAGTCTTTCAGGTGGTCTTTTCTTCCTTTGTGGACGAGTTTCGCTCCTTTATTATATATATTTACAGCGCCCATCTCATATGTACAAGAACCCGCAATAAACAAATAGCCCCGTGACAGCAATATGATACTAAAACACTTTGGTAGACATGCTATGGTATCATGTTTAACCTCCTTATCTTTTTCTTCGTTGAGGCAAATTGATAAAGAAGCTGATAATATTTATATGCGTACACATCCATTTTACGACACTGCTTCTTTGATTCAAAGCTATACGCAACATTTTCGTAGACCTCGTATTAATTCTGAATCCGATCATAAACGAAACTTTCTAAAATTATCTTTCATAAATAAAGGAATCGAGTTTATTGATTTACCTAGTAGTTAACTCTATTCCTAAATATTTCAGAAACAGAAGAATGAACAGAAAACACGTAATGTTTGTTACTAATTGTATATTAATTGAGTTTCTAGACCAAGTTATGACACTTTATAAAACCCACCGGAATGAAGTCTGTTAACTGACTCATAGTTTATATCATTACGTAAGGGGATACGAAAAACTCTGATGTTGATCTTAGACAGATTATTATCTACGTTTAACTTTTAGTAGCAAGAATTCAAGCGTTGGAATGTTTCATCGGTGCTTTCAATACAGGTTCAAAGTCAGATACGATGTGAGTGTATGTGTGCGTGTACGTATGCGTGTGTGTGCGCGTGTGCGTGTGTTCATCCGAAGGAGAAAGGAAAATAGAAGAAAATGGTAACAGGAAACTAAAGAGCATTTCGTCAAAGGTCAGTGCGTGTGTGCGCGTGCGCGTGCGCGCGCGCGCGCGTGTTCATCCGAAGGAGAAAGAAAAAAGAAGAAATTGATAGCAGGAAACTGAAGAGCATTTCGTCAAAGGTCATTTTCGGAAGGAAAACAAAATTGAACCACGCCATGAGAAAACCAACATAGGTGGTTTGCGACCAGAATGGATCCAGACCAGCCTGCGCATGCGCGCAGTCTGGTCAGGATCCATGCTGTTCGCTAACAGTTTCTCCAATTCAAATAGGTTTTAAAAGCGAACAGCATGGGTCCTGACCAGACTGCGCGGATGCCACTAACCACTATGTTGGTTTTCCCATGGCACGGCTCAATTATGTGCAGCAGATAGGTACAAAAATGTTAATATAAGTGTGTGGATGGACAATGATAACCACGTACACCTTAAACCACGTGATTTGTATCAGTAAGGTGTTTAAATGAAAATTTTATCAAAATTTGATTATCACATTCAAAATTTTTAAAAGATTTGTATATATCTAAACTTACACTAGTCAAGCTATGATTTCTTAATAGTTTAGAATAAAAGTGACAGTGTAATAAATATTGTTGAATTCTACTTATACAATGTGGCTCGTTGAACGTATATTCTAAATTCACAAGTATTGTGTAAAACAATATGAGGTATTATTAAAAGTAGATGATTAACATCTTAGCCGTGATTAGTACAATGATAGAAAATAACATACAAATAATAAATCAACTTATGATAACAATATGAAAGAATTAAGGCGAAATAATGACAGTTTATATCTTGTCAATTTACCATTTTAATCGGGCGAATAGCTGTAAACTGCAAGGTTTTAAATAAAGGTTTAGAAAATGTTATCTATGTATAAAAATAGTTCTGATTCATTCTGTCTACTTATAGCTTTAAAGTCTGACAAAAAGCAAATCTAAGCGCCATCCTTCTTGTGCTGATTTTACAATTTAATCATGAAATAAGGTTTACATGAGTTATAATGGTGTCTGTTCTGCATGCTTTTCACGAAGAAATCCGTGAGAAAAATGAAAGTCACACTATCCTGTTGTAACCTGTTTTTTTTTTTCTCCAATTTTGTTTTTTCCTAGCTAAAATATACATGGTGTTGCTTGTTTGTTATATTCCCCTGATTTAAACATCTGTGGAATTCACGCCGTATCTTTTATTATATAAATGTACTTATTCCACTCTCCACTGATAACTTATACTGTTCGCCGAAATTGCAAATAAGACAATAGAGAAAAGTGGAAACTTCACAGGTCGCACTCTTTTTCTCTAACACGCTTTTTCATAATCTGACCCTTAAAGACCTTTTTTTCCCATCGTCAAATACTCTAAAAATATCTAACTTTTTGTCCGATCTAATTCATGATTATGTCTGTATTCGCATTGTTCTTAAACCTCATGGTCGTACTTTCCTAAAACAGCTAGAAGAAATAAAAGCTCTGTTCTGTTCTGTTCCGTTCTGTTTTGTTATGTTATATTTTGTTCCCTTTCCTATATAATGAACGTTATCATTTCAAATCCCTAGATAATGTCATATATGCTTGCGTTGTTCGAGCACATGCTAAACCGAAAGCTAGTGTCTGTACTGCTGGCTAAGGATGTATGCCACTTTATTTTACTTTATTTTCGTTTTCTATTAAATTAATCCAATAAAATATATACAACTTGCTGCCTTAGGACTGCTACCTTGAAAATAAAACAGATACCTTAAAATAATATTAAGGTTAATATATTTTAGTTAAAGGACATACATGTAAGTACACCTTTAAGTCTTGAAGAATATAGTAAATACAGACTTTATGGAACTGTTAATTCTGAATAAAATTTTGTATGTAGAATTGTCGGATTGCGGTGATGCTTGATGCATGATTGTGGTTGTGCTCAATTTAAATAAAATTATTCTTACTTCATTTGTAATGTTTATATACGATTATATGCATAAAGTGTTAAATTTTTCATGAGTTTAAAAAATAAAGTGTTTGTTTGTTTTGGGTTTAGCGATGTTTTCTATGTTAAAAGGTGGGAAGAAGGAGCAGTTATCCTAACCAGTACTTCAGGATTCTGTATTCTCAACAAGTAACTGCCTACTTTACCACATAAAGTTTGAGGACGAATGATCTTCTATCAAATCATCTCGCCCCGACCGGGGCTCGAACTCACGATCCATAGATATGCTCTCCTTCTACTGAGCTAACCGGGCAGTGTCATATTTACAAGATATTAGTTTTTGTACGAGTAAGTGAATATGTGAATAACATTTCATTGTTTTATTTTAATAACCGTCTGAGGTGTCAAAATTCAGAATGTTACAATTTTCAAACAATTTAGCAGTCCACTTCTCGGAAGTTCATAAGGATACGCCCACGCATATACGTAACTTTGGGATAGTATTGAAAGCGAAACTTCCTATATCATTTTTACGGAACATATAGAAGTTATGATTTATTATTTCAAATAGCGTCTGTACCATTAGTAAATGGATATTAAAGGATAGTGAATATCATAGACTCAAGCTGATCCAATACAAGTAGAAACGTTTCCTTTTCTCAATTTTCATTATTGTTTTCCCATTCTGTGTATGCTTCGGAATCGGATACGCAATTAGTTTAAACAATATTTTTATTTTTGAAGCAACATACACATAAAATGTACAACACATTTTTACATGTCAAATACATGGATTGGAAAACAAGCTGATAGCTTATGTAAATTCCTTTCCAATACGCAATTACATCTTGCTTTCGGTGTAACAAATTCATCCCTGAAGTTTATGCCCACGGACTGGTCAGATTAAATAGTACAAATTTTGTGTCGTTATTAGATTATTTTGGTTTAATATGGGTTTAGAACATTAAAGGATATTACCAAAGGCAAACGATGATAAATATCAATTACGGCCTACCGTATAAGGGTGTTTAATAGTACTTACAACTTTCTAACCATATGGGGCTGTGGGTAGTAACCGAAAAAAAAAGATATAAATGACCAGCCGTTGTTCTAAACATTCAATTAAATCCAGACATTATAAGGTTGGCTTCCTCATAAGTATGTTAATTGCAAATTGTCTGCCTAGTATAACATAATTGAAATGACATACGAACCCCGTAACATAATTGAAATGACATACGAACCCTTCTTATACGAGGCAAGCATAACATCAATACTTTTACATCTTACGGAACATGAAATATTTTCGGCTATGATCATAGTGTTTACCATAAAATTTCTACTTTGCAAATGCGTGGCTCTGAGGCTGTGTTTTTAGTGCTCTGCGCTTCCGAGAAATCTACCCTTACCTATTATCCTTTAAATTATTTTCTGCCGTAAACCACACTTCGAAAGACATTGAAGAAATACAAGAGAGCTGATGTGGACAGATTCAACAATACGGTCATTTGCACTTTGTCACTGAATATTGAATCAGTGGACCCCAGGTCGTTGAAGCCATTTATATGAAGCGCCTGTTAAACGCAATACAGACAGATTCATATTGTTTCATAGAATACATGACTTATCAATATTTAACTGTCACAAAACTGCAGCTGTTTATTTCATTTCCCTTTAAACATATTGTTTTGCGTACGATTGTGCTCATATAAAACAATAAATTAATGGTATATTTTATATACCAATATCAAAGATTTTATTCGCATAAAACATTACACAATGTTTATAGCAATACAAAATACAAAAAGTATTCAGAGAAAGAAAACATAAAAATACATTATCTGTAGAGTGAGATGGTTATTTAGTTAACAGCTGCCAAAATACATTTTCTGGAAGATAAAGTAATCAACATCTGAGTTAACAATTGCAACACTGTAAAGTGAGGTGAAACAAACACATAACAAAAATGGTCTAAATAGCTATTTAAATGGCTATTCTAGATTTGTTTCCAAAGTAAATATATTTTCAGAGTTTAATAAGGACCTTTTTGGAGGTAGAATTTAACAGTAAATCAAATTTTGACAGGGTAGGCCAATGACAAAAATATGGTTTGAAGAACTTCTTTCTTTAATTTCTGTATTTTTGACAAACTAATAGGAAATGGAACTCTGATTAAATTTGATTCATATTACAGGATTTACAGAGTCTTTTAGCCCTAGCTGTGTTATAACTAAGGTGACATATTACGATTACGGCGCATATGATCATGTCGTTAGACTTTTGCTTATCACAAGAAAACATATAACAATAACATATCGTGACATAAATGTAACACAAAATCCTAATAACTAAAAACGTTTATAATAGCTACAGTCTATATGGCTATTCAAATGGCATAATTGCGTGACTACAGAATGATGTATAAACAAAACATTCAGCCTTTGATGTATTGCCAGATTGCTTACTAGTTTGTTCCAAAAATATTTTTAAAGTAAGGTTATTATCTATAAAAACAGATATTATAACAACATCCGGAAAATCACGACAATAAACCTTTAAACAAGTCTTTCAAACATGATTACGTATTTTTTTTTTACACATTTCCACTGAGAAATCAATACTTTTCACATTGATGTCTAATCGCCCTATCGGGCGCGTGCCTCCATTTGTGACGTCCATAAATGAAACATTTGTATATGGAGATCTTAGTTACATCTTCTCGTTTCTCCAAGATGTTTAATTATGCATTATCATCTTTTTAAATTAGTATCTTGCGTTAAATAGAAAGCGTTTAAACATTTGTAAAATAATGAAAAGACAGAAATGACCAAAAAAAAGGAACTATATTTGTGTTTAGATACAATCATATAACCCTGATTTCCCTTTAATATAATCACAACTGAGAGGAAATTTTAAACGAATGAATAAAAGTGTAACAGCCAGTCGCTCACAGTTATAATGTGAACTACCATTATTTAAAAAGTATAGCCGATAGTTGTGAAAAAGCCAGGGAGATTGTTGTAGTGTTCATCACAATACATCATTACGAACAAACTTTATTTTGGATGTGGATATCATATATTATTAGATTTTAGTTTTTATACAAAACAGGATAAATGTCAAACACCTTAGTTGAACTTTGTTTCATTTTTTTTAAAGTTCTCGATTAAAATTATACGAGCAATATCAAAAAACTAAAAGAAACTCTTCTTACTTTATTGTGACATGATGTCATCTCTCTGTTTGCAGACGTGCATTTCTCGCGCTTCCTTTAACTGCACTTTGATAAGAAAATAGGTCTGTAAGGAAAGCCATCTGTTTTATTCTATTTTGTTTTTCAATTCTTTCTATAAAATGGAATGAAAGTTAAAAAATCTTTTAAAGGGAGTAATGGCGGGTGGAATTAAGCTCTCGGGTAACTGTTTGCGTTAAATTGCAAGGGCCTCTTTATCACCTAAACTGTGGCTTTCAAACCAGATATTTCCATCCACTATTTTATCTAGGGGCTTTACGTGGAACTGTACTCTGTGTATCATTAATGGTGCCATGCACTTCACCGTATGACTACATTCGCGGATAAGAATGAAAGACACATAGTCTTATAGAATTCTTTTCCTTGGCGGACAAAATAATTTGTGTAAATACTTGAGCTCTTAGTTGTACCGGGATAATGAATGTAGTCTTAAGAAACAATTTAATTGAATATAATTGTAAAGACGAGTGTGATGGAAACTTAACGATTCATGTGATTTGACAATAAGATAAAATAGAAGAAAGGATAGAAAGAAGGAAAAAGAAAATGTCTCAATGGAGCTGTATTATAAAACTAAAAGGATCTCTTGCTGTCGGATATGTAGGTTAATACATGTGAAAATATGGTAGTGTTTTCCTGATCAGAAAGGTTAAAATCGTGTTCAAGTCAATAAATCGTGTTCAAGTCAATGCCAAATCCCTGCAGACTATTTAATAGATGGTTACGACTGGCAGAAAAAAATGGACACTCAAAGAACTGGTGAAAATTAGATCCGAGACTTTCACATCGGCATAATGGAGTTGTTTTTATTTAGGAAGACGTGATAATTACGTGAACTACATTTAGTACGAAGTCTTGAATGGAGCACTTGGAGTTTCCTGTCGCCAAAGTAATAATATGACGGAGTATTTTAATTTTTATTTAGATTGTTTTTAAACGATGATAACGTTTTGGAATTGCATTTTGCACGTGTTAGTGCAGCCATGGGTAGAAAGGAATTATAATACAAAGTCGTTCTAGCAGGAACGATATGAAAATCTTCAGAATATTTTAAATTATAACGTGAATCACCCTGCTCAGGGACAAGAGAAGCTGGTGTAAGATCATAATTATTGTTTGTATCGTCTGTCTGAGAGGGTTTCCCAAGCTATTTCTCTATATAAATTTTCAAAGGAAACAAGTCTGGTAGTACCTGAGGCAATGTGTGCACATTCATTTTGTATTTTGTCTAGTTGATCAAATTCGTATTTTGTACAGTTACTCGATACGACGTTAGCGTATTCAAGGATAATTTAGAGGGATTGAAAATCACTAGCCACTTTTCAGCCCATAAAGAAATTGTTTGAATGCCAGAATGCAGATCTGTCGCTGTGTCGGACTGCTCAACAATTACATAGAGACTTGTGTCGTCCGCAGACAGATTAATCCAAGATCTGATGTCTTCAACGATATCATTTATAAAGACATGAAAGAGTAAGGGGCCAAGAACTGATCCCCCGTAGGATAGCCCATGAAGATTTAGCTCCTGGAATAACAACACGTTGGCGTCTGTTGGTGAGTTCTGCTCATCCCGGGGCTAGTGGGCGTGGACAATAGCCTGCATTTCCACTATGGTCCACGAACGGATTAATGAAACCATGCCTGCTACTGAACCCTGTTGAAAATAATTTTCCTTGGTTGTAATGTCACACCGATAGAATTATAGGTCATATGGTGTCTTTACAGCTTTGTTTGCTGGAGGAAGATCCCAGATACTCATCATTAATTCTAACTGAAAACCGTCGATCTTCTGTAAGACCGCTGAATACCTTCCTCACATGTATGAATTCTAAAACTCAAGCAAGGTTTCGAACCCACCACGGACGGCGCAAATAATTTGACGTTCAGCTACTCTGAATGGTAGGATTCGTCAGTCTGCGAGCAGAGTTGTCGTTCGTGATCCCCACTATAACAAATATCATCGGCAGTGCAAGAGATAGAGGATTTGTGTGGGAAACTAAATGTTCAGAAATTGCAGAAAGTCTCATGTTATTATTTATATGTCTTTGCCGACCAGTTCATATCTGAATTCATTAAGTCATCAGACAAATATAATTATAACAGAAACCAGAGAACATACAGCTGTACTTGTTGAGTTTCATATTCATTATAATTTGTAGGGTAATGACATCTACCATTTGTGACTACTGTATAGATATACGTTCAGAATAGTTTAGTAAATGCTAAGCATCTATTCCCCAATCGCCGTAGGTAAAGCTAATGTTATAAAATAGACCAAAATCCATTGTCGATCCCCAGTTAATTATATTCGAACTAGTACTAGAATATTTTACTGAAGTAGCACAGTTTTCACCTTGATATTTTTGTCGACCAGAAAAGAAGTTAACTGTGTTATTAACATTTAAATAACCTTTTGACAAACGTGATGTACCTTAAGCATTGCAGAGTTTGATGCGCTAACAGTCTACATCCTCATAACTTAGTGGTCATTGATCAAGTAATTCATGGCTATCTAGCAGTATCTGTCCTTAATCTTGTGTGACATCCGGGCATTCAATGCCTGAATTTGTTGTGCACAGTGAGAAGGTCTCAGTGGGGTTTGTTTTCACATTTTGACCATTCGTTCGAAGGTTACGACGTATATTAACTTTTGAGATAAAATAAGATGTTTGGCACGTTTAAAAAAAACACCACTTTTCAATCCTCGGGTTTATTAATATATGTAATCCGCGGAGCGCGGTCAGCCTGACAGCCGCCTCAATTTAACATCAGATGTCATTTCTAAGGTCACAGTATTTGATTGGCCGGCTTGTAATGACATGTTGTTTTCGAGGTGATTTGCTCAGTCAAGGGTGACTTACCAATTCTAAGTGTTCCTTCCCAACAGAAAGAACAATGTTTTTGACGACATTTGCGTGTTTGTTTGGAAAATATGTGTTATTCCAGTCCTTTATATTGGCTTTAACAAAAATGAAATTACAATTTTTGTGCCCCCCCCCCCCCCCCATGAGTGGTGGGGGCATATAGATTTGGTCTTGTCCGTGCGTCCGTGCGTCCTTCCGTCCGAAGTTCGTGACGCGCCTAGCTCAAAAAGTATTTGATATAAATTGATGAAACCTTGCATGAGTCTTTATCATGATATGAACTTGCGCACCTCTTATTTTTTTGTCTGGCTCCGCCCCTATCTTTAGAGTTATGGCCCCTGAAATAGTCAAAAATGCACATTTTCACCTTGTGACACGTCTAGCTCAAAAAGTATTTGATATAGATTCATGAAACCTTGCATGAGTCTTAATCATGATATGAACTTGCGCACCTTCTATTTTTCATTTTGGACTGCCCCCCTATTTTTAGAGTTATGGCCCCTGAAATAGGCAAAAATGCCCATTTTCACCTTGTGACGCGCCTAGCTCAAAAAGTATTTCATGTAAATTGATTAAACCTTGTATGAAAGTTTGCCATGATATGAACCTGCGCACCTCTTATTTTTTGTCGAGCTCCGCCCCCTATTTTTAGAGTTATGGCCCCTGAAATAGTCAAAAATGCACATTTTCACCTTTTGACGCACCTAGCTCAAAAAGTATTTAATATAAATGGTTGAAAACTTGCATAAGTCTTTATCATGATATAAACTTGCACAACTCTTATTTTTTTGGCCAGCTCCACCCTCTATTTTTTTAAGTAATGGCCCCTGAAATAGTAAAATAATGCACATTTTTACCTAATTATGTGCCTAGCTCAAAAAGTATTTAATGTAAATTCATGAAACCTTGCTTGAGTCTTTATCATAATGTGACCTTTCACACTTGGCATTCTTCTTGAGAATCCTTGCACTTATTACAGAGTTAAGGCCCTTGAAATAGCCAAAATATTGGATTTTTTGTTTGTGATGCTCATAGCTCAAAAATATATGGCCTAGAATAATGAATCCTTTTCATAAAATGTTTGTTTAGGCTAAACCCCATTAACACTGCAAACATTTGAATTATTGCCCCTTATTTGTGACAAATGTGCCAATGCGGGGCACACCCTGTGTCCTACAGGCACATTCTAGTTTTATTTACTTTTTGAAAGTTTTTTTTGTAATGTCGATACAACACTAATTTATACTCGATCGTTAAAAAAAAAAAGACGCAACACTAATATAGCTCTTAATAACTCCCATTTTAGGTATATGTTTAATCCAGATTTTCGAAGAACATAAGATTATAACTCATAATATACATGTACACATATTTCCTACCAGGAAAGGACTATCCAATAATCATTTATGTGCTTCAGAATTCATACAATCCAAAAATGAATTTTAGAGGACTGGTCAAATCACTAAGCATTTATCAACTGCTCAGTGCCAATTTATTACGATCGGGACAGGATATGTTTATGCTTATTAAACTTTAGTTACAGATGTTAAGAAGTTAGAGTTCCCTATACCTGTTTCATTCCAAATCTACAATTATGCTTCAAAACAGATAAAAACGAAGAGTAAAATCCATTCATTTATTCGACCCAGCAATGTAGTACATACCAAATATTTTATTGCAAAGTAGCAGTTGCAATTTCCGAATAATATCTATTACAAGTAGGTTTCATTTAAAGAAGAAACCTAGGAGAGGTCCAGTGTTTCTCCTTTTAAAGTTATATTAGATACAAAGATAACAATTGTTATCTGCGTATCTGGTTAAATGATAGGTTGTGCTATAGACGAAAAACAGTTTCCATGTTGCAGGTCACTGTGCTATTATTAATTGAATATTATGTGCATGAGCAAATCACTGCCTTGGGCTGTCTAAAAAGACTTAATCTAGTTAGGGGGTCTTATTAGTTTTCTTCATACAAACAAGAGTAAGCAACCTCATTGTAATTACCATACAACGCCTAGCGCAATAATTTAGTGCGTAATATTTTTTTACAAGAGTTGATCCTAACTGAAAATCTCAATAAAATGCGGGAAATGCCTGAAATGCCTGACAGAATGAAATTACTTTGAAATTACTTTGTAAGTTAGCATATATTTATAGGATTTTCCTGTCGGCTAAAAGCAATTTCATCAATAAAAATTCAGAGCACCTAGAATCAAGACGCTTCCATTTGCATATCTACTGTTTGATCCACCTTTTGCGAAACAAGATTTTACTCTCTCTACATGTTCAATTTTCAACATATCTTATTTATTATATTTAATTTGTCGTAGAAAAAGATCTTTTCCAAACCATTTTAAGAAACAAGCAGACTTTTATGCTTTTATTTTTTGGCGGATTGCAATAAAGCGCTTTCCCTGTAATATTTTTAGACATGTTTCAAGGGCTCGAATAAAGTTGTCTACAAGTGAAGTCAAATTTAAAATCATAAAACCAAATCTGAATACTTATACATGGAAATATAACTTCCAAAATAAGACATGATAAAGGGAGGGAAGAAATACATTGCTTATGACAGGAAGTTAGTCTAATCATTTTGTATATGCACTTTCAGCTCTATCCTTTGTATGTCTCTATAAAATCCAGAAGCCGATTGATTATCTATCTAATTTATTACCTTAAAATCCTCTCAGAAAGTGATTTATTACTTACTATATTGGCAGAATAGATTGTAAGGATATTACAAAATCTTTTAAATCTTATGAAAAGACCTAGACAAGCAGAGTGTGCTGTTGCATTTGTTTTATTTTCCATGTCTCATTATCTTTGTATTATCTTTCACAACAGTATGTCAAGCTGTGGCTGTCGAAGGTCGAGTCATACTTTAGCCTAATTCTGGTCCTTTGGTGGAATCATGGAATCTGTTCATTTCTTTTCTTTTGGTTTGTTTTTATTGGGTTTTACAATGCTAGACACGATTGGTTCTGCCTTTACAATCAGTGCAGATCTTGATCAGCCTGCATATTTATACAGTCTGATCATGATCTGCACTGTTCGCTATTCAGTCAGTATATTTTTGGTAATTTCCCCTTCTAACGGCAAATGATACTGTCCAAAGTGAAAGATGTATATGTTCATTATAGAAATTTAGCAGGGTAAGGTTTAAAGTCACACTGACACCATTACCAGCCTTTACGTTACTATGTCCTAAATAGGAGATAATAATGATTAATGACTAATGATGGTTTACAAACTTGTAATAAGACCGCATATATCTTAATAAAGAGGTAGGTGTTTATAGAACATAATGATTTGGTACCAAGACGCTTCCGTAGTTTCATGAAACAGAGGAAAATCCCTCTCATAGAAATAGATAATCCGGCAGAATCCGATCATAATAAACAATGTCTTAATGTCGTATGTTGTCTTGTTTGATTTTAATAATATTCCATTCTAGCTAACATAATTATTATTGATGTTTCCGCTTTTGTAGTGACGGCACATGACAAACATGATGTATCATTTATTACAAATTTATTTAGTGGCTTCAAGTTCACAAACCAATTTCAACGTCAGCTAGTCTGACAATATAACTCTGTTATTGCATGTGTCAGTTATATCGAGATGGCATGTTGAATGTCACATATAAAGCCAATCACTTTTACGTGACTATTCAATAATTGAATGCTGTTTTCATGTGTTTATGTGGGCATAAATCACGTTAGGGCTTCTTGAAAATCGATGAATCGCGCTAGATCATTGTGGTTTTTACCTGTATAAACGCAAAATAAATAGCATTTAATTCTACTACAGATGGCGTAATTAAAACAAGGGAGATAACTGCTATCGAAAATACAATCTAGTCTAACAACCGGTATATCGTACACACGCTATAACCCGTACTGGTGCTGATAACTTTATTCAGATAAAACAAATAAATATAAGCTAAATAAGTTAAAACGTGTGTGCCTTTAACTTTGTTTTATTACCAACATTGTATAAAACCAGGAAAACATTCAATAATTATTACCTGCAGTTCCTTGCTAGTTTTTATTTCCTTGCTCGTTGCTGATGAATGGATTTTAGAAGGATTTGCACCAGTAGTATCACACAGAAGTTTCAGACTGTCCTCAATGTCTTCAGCAGATGCCCCAGTGTAGGTAGTGAATGGGACACCTTTCAACTTCATTCTATTGAATCGGTCATTAAGTGTTGCAATGACACACTGCATACTATCACCAAATGCTTGTTTGAGTTCTTGAGTTTTTCAGCATTCAAGGATGTTTTATATTAATACTTTTTTTCCATTTCCTCTGACATTTTCTCCCTAGACAAGGCTACATGTTGTAAGGCAAGATTTAGAATTGACATGCATCTCTCTGCCGGATTTACCCAGCTCTGATTTGGCGCAGTTCTAATGGTGATTAGCATGTCGAGGTCAAGCTGCATAAACAACTGAACAAGAGATGCTTTCACTGATTCATACGTAACACGGTGGTCAGGGCCACCGTCTGTCATCATACACAAGATCGGTACCTCAAGGTTAACATTATCAGAGGAATGGTGTTCTCTAAGAATTCACATCATCTCTGTCGCATGTCTAAAAGGGTGTGAAGGTTGAAAAACCTTGTCTTTTGTAGTAACATAGACTTTACCAGTAAAAAAAATCATTTAAACTAGAAGGGGTTTCAGTGACAAGAACAACTGATGGAACCAAACCTACAAGATGAAAGTCATGATCTGCTGCAACAAGTTCTGGTCCACTGGCTGGTGCTATAACTTTGTTATGTCCTCTAACCCCCGTAGATATAGGTACACCTGGGTCACCCACTGGAACTGTGCCTTTGGCATCAAAACAGATGAATAACGACTCTTCTCTAAATCTAACACAGAACTGTTTTAGGTATCTAAACATTGTCGCGACATAACGTCCATCCTGATGATAAAGAAGCACTTGCCTTGTCTGTACCCTGAATTTAACATTGAAGCGTCCAGTATATCTCAAAGCGGTTTTCTGGAATGGATTTCCTGGCATAAATTGAAGTCTGATAGTCTCAGAACTTGGAATTGGGGTACCCGGGGACATTGTTTAGTCACCTGATATTTCAAATCCTCAACTGAAATAGCAAGGGGGAGGTAAAGCTCATTACCATGTCTTCTTTCGTTCACGGCAGCAACTGTTTTTAAAAGTATTTCCCCATTTCATCAAAGAATATGTTGTACTTCTCGTCTACACTTTTTTCCATTCAGTTCACGGTAGTCCAAAAGGAGCTGAGGATCATCTGATTCCAACAGAATTTCTGCTACCCTTTCATTCAGCATTCCCTGTTCATCATTTTCATCTTGGGATTCAGTTTGTTTAAGTTCATGATACATGTGACGTAAAAGAGACCTTTGAGTCTTCATATGTTTAGCATATTTGTTGATGAAGTCACGTCTTATACCCCTGGTAGAAAACATTGGAAGGGATTTCATTATTTCAGCAGTTATTTTAGCATTTTTGCTGTGTTTGCAGGCATGTCTTCATCTGTAACTTCCCAAAGAAAGTTCAGAGTACCTACATTGCCACCATAAGCCATTATGAAATCATTACAGGCCTCGTCAAGTGAAGATCTTTCTACGCTGACCTCTTTCTCTTGGGGTGAACTGATCAAGATCAATATACTTATAATTCCCACCCTTCTTAAGTGCTTTGTCTAACGATTTGTATATGTCTTGAACAACAGAACAACGAGCGGCACATCGAAGGCCGTGTTTTTTAAGAAGTATAGAATTTCCTGACCTAACACAAACGATGAAAACACCATATTAATTCTTGGGTCATCAGTTGTAACGTGTGTTTTAGTTTAATGGACGCATGAATTCCAATCAATGTCACTCAGTCGATAAAACCTATTTTACCGTTGTCATTCAGGACCGCGTGATGAGAAAATAAATTTCAAAGATTTTTTTGTACGTGCGGGAGGGTGAATTTTTTTCTCGGGAATGAAATTATTGATGCGGTAGTTCCGACAAACGACATATCAATTTGGTTTGGCCTTATATTTATATTTTTACACTAGCTTGCTACAAAACTAACTGGTTTGCTTTCCGTTATTATCAGAAAATCAGGATATCTATCTTTTCAGAATCTTTATAAAATAGCCTAACATACTCACCCACGTTCATCTAATAAAATGCAGTTCATGAATTCTGCGAGTGACGTCAGATATTTCGCCTGCAATCTTGAGGAAAGGGCCGTCCACGATATTATTACACCAATGTTGTAAGAAAATGTAGGCGTTTTACCCTTTTCTACAAAATATATAGTGAATGTAGATATTCAGTATTGATGGCCCATCTCAACTGCAATTTACTCTCGATGTTAAAGTAAATATTTCTGTCAACATTTCAATTTCAAACGGAAATTTGGAACGGAAGAATGTTTCATGAAGATGACAACTTGATTCCCATATAACATTTGAAATCTTAAAGGCTCATTTCATCGAGTTTATGTACTAGGTATAAGTTCTCTGACGTGGCCATTTCCAATCATTATTTATTGACATTATCAAATTTCTATTGCAAGAGATAGCATTGTTCTGAGACAAACTGCATTTGATTCTATTGTCAGTTTCATGGTTTTACACATCACATATATGTGATTGGAGTATTGGTTGTTTTATGGTCATGTGACCTTGGTTTGCGGGAGAGACCGCCATGTTTAATATCTAGTTCAGCAAGACTTAGTCATAGAGCTAGACGTGGGGCCTCCGTGGCGTAAAGTTCTGTTATAGCAGGTCTACAACTGCCATTTACCTCTGCTTTAACATCAAGCATGAGTATCAAATATTCACATTACAGCATAGTTACAGTTCTTTGGTGTACACTGGTTATTGTTATTATGTTATAGCAACGAAATACAGTGTAAGTAGAAACGAGAGAGTGGTACATTCGAGTGTTTATTCTACAAGTAAGGTATGCTATATTTTCAATGTTTAATTGTTTTTTTATTCATGTTCTTTAATATGGAAGGGAATCTCCGCCAGGACATGCATGCTGCTAAATGACATTGCTATGTTATTTACTTACATATGCGTTCTACAACATTGCAACTGCATTTTAGTGAATTTCCGCCAGGACATGCATGCTGCTAAGTGACAAATGCATGTTGCCTTGTGTTATTCGTTTTAAACTAAATGCAACATCCGTGCGTCTTTGTGTTACCTTCCATTCGTTAGTGGCACATACCTTGCATCTTTTGTCACTGCATGTATGTAAATTGCATATTCTTGCGTGTAAATGGCAAATGCATCCATTCTGTGGCATATTAAAATGTTTATGTGAACAAGTTTTAAGTGTTTTGTACGTTTTACTTTCTGAAATTGTTTAAATCGTTCCTCCATTATATAAAACTAACACATGCATGTTAACATTTAGTTGTTGCCCATTGTTTTTTGTTTTTGATATATAGGTCCCTGTTGTAGACCTTTTCTATGTAGGTCCCTACTTTAAATTCGTGGATTCTTAGTATCGCAATGATTGAAATTTATGCAAGGCGAAAACAGTGCTAAGTAAGCACTAGGCAGCACGAAGTTAATCAAATGCGACTTTAACATTTGTAATATGAAATTCGTAGAAAGCTGGGAACCAGAATTTCCGGCAGTTTCCGTAAAATCAGTGAACCATGAACGGTGTTTTAGTAAAAAAAGTACTCATAATTTACAGCTGTCCAGGGACGTAATTTCAACCGAAAACAACACAAGTATACACAGGTAAGTTTAGACTCTCTCACTGTTTAACCCACGGAAACTACCGAACATGTGAATTTGCTGTTGAGAGCAGTCTCCCGTGTATACTAATTTGCGCTAAAAATTTTGCTTTTTGTTGGTTCCCTGTAATGTAATGCACTACCGTGCTTAAATTTTTGTTATACTGCAAGTTTAAATATTTATTTAAGCCATGTGTTTTAGTATATTATTTTTGCCGGGAAACTGTAATATAAACAAGAACCAAGTCGTTGCAAGCATCACTAATGTTAAATCCAAAAAGCAGTAACAATCAAGTTATGAAAATTTCGGAATATTCACAAGTCACAACTTTGTTAATAGCTCGTTACATTCAGTAGCAACAACATCAAACACGCGTAAGAAAACATAGAATACAGTTAGTAACAGCATGAGTATACATTTCAATATTGCAGTAAGCAAACAAAAAGGTTGAACGCACTTGTCAATTACATGCAAGAATAACCGATATTTATGAAAGGACTGTTTTCTTAGCATTAAGAAGCATTAAAGATGAATTTCTTTTAAGGTAAATGTAAGAAACTCAAATGCAGTTGCAATGTTGCAGAACGCATATGTAAGTAAATAACATAGCAATGTCATTTAGCAGCATGCATATCCTGGCGGAGATTCCCTTCCATACTTTAAAGGTGATTGAAGTCAACATCAGTGAAGTTTCCCAGAAACTTGTAACACTAGATATTAGCCACTATGCAGACAACTATATAATGATGTGTTATCTATTTATCTATAACTATTTTATGCTGTGTTTTAAAATCATTTACCTAATTAGTTGTGTAATTTATGTATTATGTTCTAAATGAGTAGCAGATAGATTGAAGGATCCTATTTGTATGAAATAAAGAAGTAAAGCAGTAAGATTTAATAGTGTAATTGATATATGTTGTATGATATCTATTTAAGAAGTAATTTATAGCAAAATAGTGTTTCAACTCTTATCTATGCACGATGGGCGGTTATACGTCGGACGTAATAATTCCTCGAGGGCACAGCCCGAGTGAAATTATTTGTACGACGTATTACCGCCCGAGTGCGTAAATAGTGTTAAAATACGGTTTTGGTATATATTATTTTGATTCTAATATGCCCTTAATCTAAAACAGTAGATAAAATATGGTGGTGCTCTTTCTTGGTCGCAACAAAATCATTGACGTCACCGCATGTGAACGTGACGTCATTCTGGAGTATGAGTGTTTTAATTAACAGAGAAAAGCATATTAGAATGTATTATATCTATTGTATGTATGATTATCTGTATGATATCCATTTGGTATCATACCTATCTTTTACTATTGTTATTATGTAAGTTTCAGACCTGGACATGTTAACACCGACTGGTTTGATAGATTTATTTACGTACAGAAATATTCAGAGACCTATGGTACAGAGACATTCACATATTTATATACAGAAACATTCAGAGATTGTATATAAAGTGACAGATATATTTAGAGAGACTATACACATATATAATCATGAAAATTACAGTCGATTACAGTGTGATACATATGAAGAAATATTGTGTAGAAACCCGAACTGTGTAGTGAGAGCAAATTAAAACAGTAAGGTATAGTTACTGTTTTTATAATATGCACTTTCACTTTATGTTCCCTACCTTTGAATGTAATGTTAACAGATTTTCTTAATCACTTTTATTTGATAAAGAAAGATAATTAACAAAATAAGTATGATAGAGTTGTGGTTCCTCTCGATATCCATTGTGAAGATTTTGAGAGCATCTTGCAAAAATCTTTCAACAGTTTCAATATTCTTGCCTATACAAATTGGCATTCTGTTGCCGTCAGACAGACAGAACTTCTAATAAGTCAAATGTGATTTAATCATGTCACCTAATTGGGAATGCATTTTAAAAGATAAAGAGGGAAAACCACAGGTCGTCCAACACGACATGAATAAAAATGTGCAGCCTCTATTTGACTAAAGTAAGATATCATGTTTTTTAGACTATGCTTGTTGGACATACGGTTGCATCATGCAAACAAATATTCAGACATTTCTGGAAGACACGATTCCTTTGGGAATATCAGCATTGAGTGTCATTATTTTTGCTGTTGACAAGTTTATTATGGCTTCAGTAAACATCAGACTAGACAATTATTTTTGAATCTAGGGAAACAAAGTCAAATCGGTGTAGCCTATTATGTTTGACTAGGAAGGACCTTTCTGAAGATAAAAGTCTATGTTGCTATAGATGTAAATTATAGAAAATGATTTTTATTTTTCATGCATAGACAAAACAAGACAGGGCACTTTTATTGCAAATCATACAGACATAAAAGCCCATCATGGCATAAATATTACATAACATAATACATATAGCATATATATGAACATCACGGTATAATAGATACTGGTAAAGAATTATACAACATGAGGACAAGCGACATAGAAGACAAAATCACAACCAAAATACACACACAAACAAACAAACAAAAACGGAAAAGGTTATCTATTGCCAAGTTTACATGAGTTGTACTACTTGAAATAGATCTATACAAATAAAAAGGACAAGAATAATTAATACTTAAATATGTAGCATCAAAAACAGAAGCAGTAACCAAACAGACAGTATATAGATGGACCGTTAAACAATACATTGAAATAACAACATGTATAGAACAATCAGTTCAATTACAGCCCTGTTGAAACGAAATGCAAGACCTGAAAGAACACACACATTTCACTACAACCATAATATAACCATAATAATATAAAGCATTACAAAGTAGACTGCCTAAATTTAAATGCATTAGATATAAATATTCCTAACTTTTGTATTATTTTCTTAGTTTTGGAATACAACAGTTCTATAAACTTAAATATATTTGGTCTAATCCAGTATTTTCTTGGTATATATTGTTTTCTTCAATCATTATACATATGACATTCTATTATAAAATGGTATTTATCTTCTAATTTTTGACAGACAATACATTTCCTTTCATCTAATGGTGTACTAACTGGTCTTACCCAACTTCCAGCTTCTTCTTGTAATTTATGAGAAGATACCCTTAAACGTGTAACAGATATGCAAAATTCATTAACATTAAAATAGAGAAAAGTGGAAACTTCACAGGTCGCTCAACACGACAGAAACGAAAATGTTGCAGGCTTGGTTTGATTGAGCCTGTTCATGGACGGTAGTGGAAATGCATGCTACCGTCCACGCACTCTAGCCCCGGGTTGAGCAGAACTCAACATGTACACATGCTAAAAGTACAAAAGCAATTTAGAGACATCCACAGATGTATTCAAACGGCGGTGAACATGGAACCTTCAATGATACACGTGTTGAAGCGTGTAATTCCGTGAAGAGCGGCGTTTGGTCCCAAGATAAAGTAAATGGTTTGCCCCAAACGAGAAAACAATGGGCAGAACTAAACAAAGTGGACTTTAGGAAGGGGATCTGAGGTTACGGAGCCTGCATATCACAGGAACTGTCAAAAGACAAAATTAAAAAGCAGGCATCATATCCAAGAGGTGATTATACAATACCCAAGGCTATGAAAGCGGGAGTATTGGGACCACCCAGGCCGAAATGGTCATGTTGAGAAACTAAACAGTACCAGTAACACGACATAAAAGTCGTGCTGAACGATCTGAGAAGATCGAAATATAACAGCCCTGATTGAATGTACGGGGAGACATTTTACGGTCGCCACACGGCACAAACAACGCTGCTGTGATAATAAAATAGAGAAAAGTGGAAACTCCACAGGTCGCTCAACACGACAGAAACGAAAATGTTGCAGGCTCGGTTTGATTGAGCCTGTTCATGGACGGTAGTGGAAATGCATGCTACCGTCCACGCCCTCTAGCCCCGGGTTGAGCAGAACCCAACATTTACACATGCTAAAAGTACAAAAGCAATTTAGAAACATCCGCAGATGTATTCATTAAAATATTCAAGAGACGGCTGGAATCTAAAAATCGAAATTCTCTTATACAATAAAGCTCTAGAAGAATTATTTATTCTTGAATTCCAATTTTGTAAATGAATTGATCATTTAATCTTTGTTTAACCACATATAAGAACATATCAACATTTCCTACGCCTTGATATATCCAAGTATCTACAAAACCCAGCGAACGTAAAGAGCACCAGTTACGTCTACCAAGTTTTTCAAAGTCGTTTCTTAACAATGTATAAGTAATAAAAACATATATTTTATGACCAAGATGTAATATATTTAACCAATATTTTACTATATTATACATGTGAATTGTTCTATAAGATACTCGACCTAATTCACCGTAGATAAAGTCATTTTGAGTTGCCCTTTTTAACTCCTAAAAGTTCCTTGCAAAATTGCATGTGCACCCTCTTGATAGATATATCATTTACAAAACCCCAAATTTCGCTGCAATAGTTGGTCAGCTTATCAAATAATTCCAATTTATGTTTTTGTGATATATAGGTAAACTTGTACAAATATCTATTTAATTTGAATATTGTTTTTTTTGTGCTTAGCCTGCTATTTTAAAGTATTTTGGGCTGTACTTAGTGACCCTCCACAAGTAAATACACTACCTAAGCAACAAAACTTATTGACAATTTCAATCCTTAAACCATCATATAAAAATTCTATGTTTCTACCTTCTTTTTTAAAAATCATTATTTTTGTTTTTTTGTAACATTCAGCTTAAGTTTCCAAAGCATGCAATAACTGTATGTATATTTACAAATATTTATGAGCTAATAACTTGTCTTTAAGTCTTTAAGCAGTCTTCAAGTACTGCCGTAAAAGGTGTCCCCATACTGCGTAAACCGTGTCCGTTTCACAACTTCCTCTAACACCTACACAAGGGACATGATATATGTTTCAATTTTTATCAACTATTTTTAAACCGATTAAAATAGTTTATGCTCAAGACATTTAACTTGTTACATACGTTTGAGAATGCCGGGCTAGATGTAAACGAGTGTTTTAAAACTCAGCATTGTATTGTTGCATAAAGGCTTTACAGTGACATAACGATAACAATTCGTTGTTAATTAGGTACACTGCTGTCATAAAAAAATAACATTTTGCAATAACATATTCCCAGTATGTGCCTGACTCGTTACAGCCCAGTTTCCAACTTACTACACGCGTAACTATTAATTTGTACATCTTAATCGAAATAAAGACAGTGATAGACAAGTGTATTGTATTTGTTTTTGTCTTTTTGCTAAACAATTTAAATCCCTTCATCGTTCGAGATAATTCAAATCTCATAATCAAATCAACAAAACTCAGAATATTTTGTATCACTTAGTTCTTGATTTGAAAACTTTGAACAAATAATACACGAAATCGTCAGAAATCCCTTATCCCAATTACCAGCGAGACAGTTGAAAAAAAAAGTACAGACATATATGGGATAAGCAGCCATTTAAGGCAGCGTTACAATCTGGCTAGTTTAGCCAGGTGACAATTTAAGATAAGTTGATATAAGAACAAAAAGTAAAATTTGAAAGTAAACAGACTTGCCGCTGCTTGATAAAGAATCCACGCTTTAAGCTAGAACTTGTATGTGCAACATATATGAAACGTAATTCTCTTACTTTACTGAGAAAGTAGGCTTATTAAAGTAAATAAACAAAAATCCAGCTTTTCACAATAAATATAGATTACTGTTCTTTAACCACTGTAATATATGTGAGCATGAATTGATACTACGTAGAGTTGGTGTAATTGTTTGATGTTAGCACTATTGCTAATATTTGGTAAATTGTGTAAAACAAGTACATATAACTTCAGCCGAAATCGCGATATAAAAGTAATGTAATCAAGAGTTACCGGGAAACACTTTCACGTTATGAGATATCTGTATTTAAATATTGATAATTGTAATGTGTGAACTTTCCTCTTGTGGTGGAAATAATGCTCATGCTATCATACATAGTTTGGTTCATGAATAATTTATAGAATACACTATGCAAGATGATCGTTTGGAAGCAAAGACAAACAATATAAAGCAAGATAAAAACAGTCAGCTCTAATTAATTGATTCTGTTCCTTAGTTGTAATGAAATGTGAAATATGATAAATATGAAAAGTTATAAAATCCAAACAAGTAAAATAATAACATACCTCGTTTAAATGAGTCTCTTCGAAAAGGGTAACATGCATAGCTAAGGCTTAAACTGAAACATTCGAATATACAAAAGTATTAAATGAACTCCATAATCCCAAACAACAATAATGACCATTAAGTAACATATTCACAAATAGTCATATAGCATTCATACACAGATCATGGCCGTAGTGACTATTGCGGCAACCGATGCACTTGCCTCGGTCATGGTTCCTGCCTCACTTGCCTCGGTCGAGTTTGCTGCCTCAAGTGCCCCGGTATTCTTTTACCTCGGCCATTAATATTTAGTCTCTGTCTTTCAGTTGGCCATACCTGTATGAATTACCAGGCTTTCCGGTAGTTTCTGATCTCGTTCAATTTTCATTTTCGAATAGGTATGTTATATATATGGTCTCATATTACACGTGGTCTCTCAAGCAAGTTTGACAGTTCTTGAAATTGGAAATCTGTTTACAAGTATATCTGAATTATTCACATCACAATAACTGTTCTTAACAGAGATAATCATAACGCAGACTTCTGTTTATTTCATTGCATGGCTGATTTCATTTCAAATGTTAAAAGTGGTTACGTCTTTCCTTAAGATATATTGTTGTACAAATGACGTTTTAGGCAAGCTGTAAAAATATCAGAAAATATCTACGAAATATTTCCAACCAGCCCACCAAAGGCTTGAATTAGGCAACACCAAACTAATATTCTGTTCGTCGGATTTGTCGCTCCGAAGTAAAAAAAAATGAAAAGAAATAATTTTTCTTACCGTACAAAAACACATTCAGTTCTGTCTCGGAACTTCGGGGAATACTGTATTCATAATATGGCTTCGAGTAAGGGTTTGAGCATTGTTTACAGCTGGTGACTATGGAAATATTCCTTTTAAAGATATATTAGATCAAAACTTTCATATTGAAACATGAACAATAACTTCAGATAGTTTATGGGTGTTTTATTCAATGTAATACTGCATGGCATTTAATTATGCATGTAGCTCTATATGCAAACTTAATTTAAATATTTAGTAAAGTTAAAAACATTTCATGAGGATTTTATACATTTGAAGTAAATATGTAAAGATAAAATATTGTAGTGAAAGAAGACCATTGGATAATTTTAACAATTTTGCATTTTAAGTAACTGATCCACAAATATTCAAACACTTTTTAAGATTTGTTGATCAATATACTTGAGCGGCATAACTTTCTAGCACTCACTCATAAAGTGCGGACTGGGTAAATATCTCTGCAATTAGACACACCACTTGGCCTACACACGGGAGATTTCAATGCTGTCTAGGCTTTTGGCAAAAGCTTCAATTTGTCTTAGGAAAATACAACTTTCACAGTTTCCAGTAATGGAATATAACAATCGCACGGTAATTTAACAACTGAAACACTACTTTTCGAAATATGTCTTTATTCAGTTTCAAATTTCTTGTAGCGTTTTCTGTCTTCTTAAAGACAGTAAAGATCAGTTATATATAAAATGAACCGAATGACTGGCGTACTAAATTAGATGTTATTCAATCTGATAAAGATTTCCTGTAATTGATTTTTCAATTCTTTGACTGTTTTAAGAATAATCTTTCAAATGATTTCATTTCTCTGGAAATAATGTATCTTTCTTTTATTAGACCTCTTCTTGAATACGATGATGTTGTCTTTTCAAACTGCACTCAGTATGAGAAACAAGAACTCGACAAAATACAAAATGAAGCATCCAGTATTGTATCTGGAACTACACAGCTAGTATCTTTTCATGAGCTTCATAAAGAAGTTCCTTAGGACTGTCTTGAAACCCGGAGACGAAACCATAAACTCATACTACTGTACAAAATGAAAAATGGCCTTTCTCCTGGCTACCTTTCAGCTCTAGTTCCTCTGTCTGTTGGTGAAGCCACCCGATACAACCTACGCAATGTTGATGACCGTGACATACAGGGTATACGCACTGGAACTTCTCTTTCTACCATCAGCTCTAAGAGAATGGAATAGTTTACCGTCAGAAATACAAAATTCACCAACTCTGACTTCCTTTAAATCACAACTAAAGCGAAACACCTTTACATGTCCAAAACACTTCTACATTGGTGCACGGAAATGGAAAATATTTCATGCCCGGGTGCATACTGAGTGTAGCTCTCTGAACCAATATCGTTACAAGTAAAACATTTTTTCTTCAGCTCTTTATCAGTGCGGAAACACTGAAAGCAATTATCTTTCTTTTTTGAATGTCAAGATTACAATGATATCTGTAGAAAACTCCTCCAAAAACCATCCAGCTTCTGCGCCGTCACTCTGCACACTCTTCTGTATGGAGACCAGAATCTTGTCAGGATCCATGCTGTTCGATAACGGTTTCTCTAATTACAATGGGATTTGAAAGCGAACAGCATGGATCCTGATCACGCAGTTTGGTCTGGATCCATGCTGGTCGCAAATGCACTATGTTGGTTTTCTCATGGTGCTGCTCATTTGGACTTTTTGTAAATCCTCCAAGAAGCGTTAACGCGATTCATGGATTTGTAAGAAGTCCTAATGTGATTTATTCCCGTATAAAAACACACAAAATAGCATTCAATTCTTATATACATATATAGATCAAATCAAATATGGCCATTGTAAGTATGAGATAATCTGTCTCTTGGAATTGTCTAGATTGGCAATTTCGAAGAGTCCTTGAAACATAGTTTTTCTTGAGAAAAGCGAGACATATATAATGACACTTCTTTTTTGTCTGACCAATATAACCCATGTAATAGTTGGTTGTGCCGTTTTATTGTAATCTCATTTTCATACGTGAGAACCGATTATGTCGTGACTGACAACTTGATAAGGAGTGGATATTTGATAGACTGTATTTATAATTTATACACTGAATAATCTGTTACTGGTTCAGATTTTAAAATTAGTTTTATTTTGTGCCCCCCCCTCCACCCCAAAAAAAATCCAAATTGTTTGGGGAAGGGGGTCACGTAGAGTTGTCCGTCAATCTGAATTCGAGTCATTAATATCTTAAAAAGTATTTGACCCAGAACCATCAAACCTCACAGGATTGTTATTCAACACGGGAAGTTGTGCAGAAGATCTCACACAGCCAGACAAAAGTTATGGTCCTTGACTTAGTCAAAAAATGCATGAAAGGGCCTAAGTTTCTGCCGCATGTATCTTAAAATGTATTTCACTCAGTGTAACGAAACATTACAGGAATATTACTCAGCATCTGAAGTTGTGCACCTTAGATTTTGTTTTGGATTTCAATCAGTCCAATTAGAGTTATGGCCCTTGATTCTCAAATATATGCATGGGATACAAGTTTGTTGCATGTCTATTAAAAAAGTATTTGACTCTGAGTCATAAAACATTAGAGGTTTTTTATATAGCATGTGAAGTTGCGCACCTAATGTTCTGTTGGGATTTCACTTAACCAAGTAAGAGTTATGGTCCGTGAAAATACATACAAAGTGCATATATCTAAAAATTTAATTTAACCTAGAGATATGAAACCATGTAGGAATATTATCCAGCATGTGAATGTGTGCACCGGAGTTTGTTCTGTTTGTAAGATCAGAGTTATGGCCCTTGACTTAATAAAAAGTTAAAATTTGCCCCATGCATCTCAAAAAGTACTTTACCTAGTCATAACACATTAAAAGATTGTTTAATAGCTTGTGAAGTTGTACACCTGGTGTTCTGTTTAAAATTTTCAAACAGCTATGCCAGAGTTATGGTCCTTCACATACACATTCATTGTTTTTAAATTTTCAAACATTAAAATATATTTCTCTTAGGGTCATGAAACCATGTGCAGAGACAGTAGTGTGTGTGTGTCTTAGGGGGTGGGGGTTGGGGGCACCTGCGTCCTATGGACATACATCTTGTTTAGTTTTATTGAATAAACATTTATTTATGAAACAAATAAAAATGTCATAAATGGTTTGTCAGAGAAACCACCCGGACACTTCACGTCTCGTGCGTTATTTTCACTAATTCACAGTTGCAAGAGGTTCCTCCAATACTTATTTTCCTCATTAGACAAAAAGCTGGTGTAACAGTGGCATATGTAAAAGTTGGAGGCATATCCGAAAACATGTGACTTCATATAGCCTCATATATCATCATTACTATTTTAACAGTTATAACAGTAGCTCGAGTGGAATTTTGCTAGATCGGATCTCACGAGGCGCGCAAGCGCCGAGTGTGATCCGACCTTGCAAAATACACGAGAGACGAATACAAAATCCCAGATCTAGGTACTGTTATAATTACCCTTTCATTATATACCTCTACCTTTTTGTTTGTTGCTTTGTTTATTAACGGATCCTTCAATGTTTATCGATATTAAAACGGAACTAAGTGATTTTTATGTGCTCTATTTATAAAACTGTGTCAGGTCATGCATATTAATGAAAGTAGTCCGGCAACATACAAAACAAAAGGTACAATACGGAATTAAAAAGAAGCAATACGGATTTTTTTCTGTCTGTTCATATTTAATTGTGAAATACAATTTTTACAAACTTTATAGGTATATAATAAAAATGGATAGGTAACACCAGGGAACACAATGTCTTACCTAACGTTTTTAGCAGGGCTTACCGCAAACTAAAAACTAAAGACAAAATATCATAAGAAATATAATAGTGATATTTAATAGTTCATTGCGTGAAGCATTCTGCTTTTATACCATATTAGGTACATGATGCATTTGTCAATGCCCAGAAAGTGCATCAAAAAGGCGGAAGTAAATGAAATTTATAAGAATACGGATGTACACGAATAAACAATTCTTTTTCCAAATAATTAACTATACTGTAGATAAACTTGCGATAAAAGAGTGTTTTACTAAAGGGGTATTCTTATCTCTGCAAGTCAAATGAGTTATAATTGCGTGAAGCTTTTTATGTTATAATACATTTTACCACTCTTATAGTAGAATAGACAACTGTGTGCCCTACAATATTCAAATCCTAGGCTCAATTAACAGTCACATCCTTTCCTCAGTTTGAAATTCATATATACCCTGTTACTAGATAATCGAGGAATTGAATATTATATAAATGAACTTTAGTTTAACAACATAAAAATAGAGAGAATACCACAAAAGTCGTCTTGTGTCTGTTTCTTATTATTATTTAATTTTGTGCAAAACTGCAAACAAATGCCGGTATCCGCTCTCTAACTTTGGCAGTTCTTGTTTGTTTCCCAATTACTCCTGTATTATAGCATTTGAATTATTTAAACACGCAAACACTGACAGTGTTTGCTCTTCAACTAGAGCAGTTCTTATCCTCAAGCTTAGTATGAATGTTTATGTCAAGTTTGATAACAATCAGGATCATCCCAGTGACTTTTAAGCCACTGTCTTGAATTACTTAAACTTGATGACTGACAATGTCCACTCGGAAATAGATTCACCATGTTCATTAACTGTAAAAGAGCAAGCTTGCAGTAAATAAAATTTTCAAACGGAAGAAATCATTGTATTGGTCTATATAGTGTTTACTTTAAAATAATTCATAAATAGAGTACAATCTAGCATAAACGCTGCTGTTATTTTTTCTCTCTCTATTTTTCAGATGTTGTAACAAGAGTAAACGTGTGTTAACAGCGCTTACACATCTTTTTTTTTACATATGAACATTCCATGACCAAAGGCAAATGTATTACGGCAATATAACAGTTAATTAGCTTAATTATAATGATAATGATATAAACATGATCAAACAACACTTGCATTAAATGACGTTGATGGACGTTGCTTTCGTCTTTGTTAGCATTTTTAGTCGTTCTATGCTAGAATAGCATCAGGTCATATTTGTTTTCTTTTATAAGATCAGCAGACCGAGATACATTGATACCATCGTACTACTGAGCTCGGGACCCAACTAGTCGCTCGAGGTTCTGAAGATGTTTTAAAACGAAACAAAATAGACATACATTATCCCTGCATTGAGTTATTCACCGCCGTTTGGTTGACATGATCAGAAACACCTAAAGGAATATACAAAAGGCCATGATAAAGGTATGTTTAAAGACAACATCTACACTTCGAAGCAAATATATGTATTTTCTATTCTTGCCTAAATGACGTGCGTCGATTACGAAACCAATGGCAAGACGCATACCTTTCCATAAAAGATTGGTACTCAGCAGAAAAGTCGCGTGTACTTAAAAAAAAAATCAAAAACGTCTAGACAACTTATGATAATAGGTAATATAAGATAAGATTTACCAATCTAATTACACAATTATATAGAACTTGCGTGTTATTCAAAAGATGAAAATACGTAGAAAATAACAAAAGGGATGGTTGATATCAAAATAAAAGCAGCAAAAACCTAACCCTTCCACACTGCGCATATTGTTCAAATCTGGGATGGTTCATATAAACGATTCAGAGTAAACTTGCAAGCAAAGCTCGGATATTGATGATCGGCCCTGTGGGTGCCGGTGTGACAAAGTAAAGTGACCCCCATAGAATAACGACCCCGGTCATTATTCTATAGAAAAGGTGACCCCTTTTCTATGAAATACTGATTCCCTTTAAAAATAATGACCCCCTTGATGATATCTATAAAATGTTGACCTCCACCTAATCGATCACTAACTGACTTTATATTAACAACTGTGTTGTTATTGCTTATACTTGTTGTTGTTGTTGTTGTTGTTTTAGGATAATTCTTTAAAATGAGACAGGGAGTTGTTATCTGAACGTCTGTTTGTGCTATAGGTTCATATGCCAGTTCCATAGAAAAAATGGATGCATCTTTAATCACCAATTTTACAGTAGTTCTAGCCCTATTCTGAATAAGACAATATCTATATATATTTGGGTTTCGTATATATGAAATTTGCTGACTGAAACAAACTTATTATGAAAACGACTTCGTTTTCGTATGCAACCTTTTCACCTAAAATTAAGATGTCATACCACTTTCTTAGCACTTGCAACATCTACAAGAATGTATATGTAAATAGAATATATCGGACATATGTTAAAATCAATACAACTTAATAATCATTTATTTAGGATAGTCTTGGGTTTGAACGCTTGTAACAAATTCGTATAACAAATAGATCGCACTTAATTATGTGAAATAGGCAAGAGCCTCTGCGTGTACAGCTGTGTATTACATACCCTACTGGAAATATCAATCATACATTAAAATTTTGTTTTCCATTTTTCTCACGTGGTGGTATATCATACAAAGCGTTTCGACCTCTCTCGTCTCCGGGGTCAGCAGAATTCATTAAACTTAGAATGCAACACATGCAGACAGTTTGATCTAAGAAAGTGCATTCGCACTGTACATATTAAGATAAATACAAGACATATACTAGAAAAAGTACATGTGAAATTGATATGAATTGTGTTTTATAATCATTAATTAAAATAGGACTTCTAAAATGTTTTACTTTTTCTATTTCTATTTGTAGTCGGTTCAAAAGCTCACATGGGCTTATGTTGTACTTGTTTGCTATCTTGCCGACTTTAAATAAATCTTATCTTATCTTATCTTATCTTATCTTATCTTATCTTATGGGTGGGCACGTGGGTAGAGCCACCGACATTCCGTTAGCCAGCTGGACGGCTTCCTGACTTCATGAGTTCAGCTCCCATTACAAGGCTCGAACTAACTTGGTGAGCGGCAAGAGATGCCTTCTATTATGCTTTGTCTAGTATGTAAATAACATACAGTGCTAGTTTATTACTATATCACATTTATTACACATTTGAAATGAATTTCAAGCGCATTTTATAGTACATTATATATAAATGATGAAGAAAAATATGTGAAATAAGTAAGGTTATACGTTCATTTATACAAAAACAAGAAATATATGATTTCAAGATGCAGCATGTTAGCTCTGTAAATGTTGTCTCCATTTAAATATCAAAGTTTTGCAAATATGAATTTTCTTTGAACAGGTTAAACAATATGTTCAGGGAATTGTAATTTGACTATAACTGTTACCTAAATATTTGGCTCTGAGGCTGTGTTTGTGGTGCTCTTTGCTTCTGAGAAATCTACCCTTACCTATTATCTTTTATATACAATATTTCATGCTAGATAACCGCCTTACCTGTCGCCCGCGGGACAAACAAACCCGCTGGGAAACATAACCCCGTTCTAAACGGGTAGGTAGAGTTTTTCTTTTATTTCTATCGACACGAAGCCAGTCCATGCAATTTAAGTTGACAGTTTGTTAGCTTACATTACCAGTTTCTGGTCTGAAACGATCGTTATATTTTAGTAATTCCCTAACAATTTCTTAAGTCTGAAAAATTTAGCAAAATCCCAAATTTTTACGCAAACGTCCTTGTTTGTGAATTTGATATTTTCGTTTTTAATATAGTCTGGCGATTACAAGGAATAAATACCATACTAATTTTGAAGAACGATGTCACAGGCAATAAACATAAATGTTTCGAAAGTCCTGTATTCTACGATTGAATGCCTGATTTATTACATGCTTATATAACACATAGTTGTCAACAATGGTACTAGACTATGTCAATTATTTTGTAGACAAATGAATTTAATGAGATACGAATTCCACCCTGACGAAAATGATGGACACTTAGTTATCTCTTTACTTTGTGCTAATTGAGAAAATACTGGACCTTCTCAGTAAACCTTCCGTATCCAACTCAATTTAACGGACTTGCCTTCTTTGAGAGATAAAAGAACACTTGTTGTCTGTGCTATATCCATGTTATAGGTTCGTTTTGTTTTATTTTACAATAAACTGAAAAGGGTTCAAATTGCTGTAAAGATGTCATGACTGTATTGTTGTGAAACAAACTGTATGTTACGTGCTCATCTCATTTTCAGGTGGTCGATTTGTCCGACGACAACACATGTGTGGGACTCCATGATAAGTCTCCGGTTTATCTCAAGGTGCTGGTATCATCGTTGACCGCTGTCGTAGATCGTCCTGTCCTGCCCTGGTTAGTCGTGTTCTCAGTCCGCTGTCGTAGATCGTCCCGTCCTGCCCTGGTTAGTCGTGTTCTCAGTCCGCTGTCGTAGATCGTCCCGTCCTGCCCTGGTTAGTCGTGTTCTCAGTCCGCTGTCGTAGATCGTCCCGTCCTGCCCTGGTTAGTCCTGTTCACAGTCCGCTGTCGTAGATCGTCCCGTCCTGCCCTGGTTAGTCGTGTTCTCAGTCCGCTGTCGTAGATCGTCCCGTCCTGCCCTAATTAGTCGTGTTCTCAGTCCGCTGTCGTAGATCGTCCTGTCCTGCCCTGGTTAGTCGTGTTCTCAGTCCGCTGTCGTAGATCGTCCTGTCCTGCCCTGGTTAGTCGTGTTCTCAGTCCGCTGTCGTAGATCGTCCTGTCCTGCTCTGGTTAGTCGTGTTCTCAGTCCGCTGTCGTAGATCGTCCTGTCCTGCCCTGGTTAGTCGTGTTCTCAGTCCGCTGTCGTAGATCGTCCTGTCTGCCCTGGTTAGTCATGTTCTCCGTCCGCTGTCGTAGATCGTCCTGTCCTGCCCTGGTTAGTCATGTTCTCAGTCCGCTGTCGTAGATTGTCCTGTCCTGGTTAGTCGTGTTCTCAATGCAATTTTTCTTGATGTTCCGGCATCTAGAGAGTCACTTTGTACGTAAGTTTTACAATTCAATGGGTTTTGATCTACATATCTAAGCATGAGCATATTATACGTTTATACGTCCGTTTCGAAACAAAGATGGGACTTATTATGCAATAATGTTGTCCGTCCATTTGTCCCTCAATAATATCTCCCTATATATATTTAATATACTGGGTGTGGAAGCACGACTTGAAAAGGATCCCAACTAGTTTTCAGCAGATTAAAGGTCGAAGTGACATTGAACCTGAAAATGGGTTAGGACGCTAAGAAAAGAATTTGATAGCTATAACCTTCAATCTTAACGCAATGACTACATGTAAGTACCATGTAAGAAATATTGATTTTGTTGTCAGCGGCTCATTGGTTAAGTTTAAAGAGACTTTGTTCCAATTCTGGAATTGGTATCGTTTTCCGGACTCTAAGTCAGTAAAGGCTACAGATTTTAAACGCACTATTTGAGAAGGATCCTTATAGCCTTAAGGGGCAATATATCAAAGATTTATGTCACAGTGATCTCGAGATTGAAATTGGTTTCGGGTTCTAATCATGAAGTTTAAAGCTACGTCTTGTAAACTTTTCACAATGACTGAGTACTTCCTTCTATTGCTCTTGGGACATGTTTATTCCGCTCTATAACCGCGAGTACTTTTATGCATAATACAATTGTTTTTCAATGATTTTTACATTGTTACCACTGCAAGGAGACACAATTACAATTATATGTCATTTTTATTGGCAGGGAGGCCAAAAAGTGTTATTTTTATGCACCATTTGTTCAGACAAAATGGCTGCTTGTCGTCCTATCTTATTAAATTTTATGATATTCCACAGCATTTATTGGTGTTTAAATTTCTAAACTGACATAGTTCTATTACAGGGTTTTCCTTGCGATTGCACATTTCGGCGTTCTTTGGCTTACTATGTATCATCTATTTTACCAGCAATGGAATGCCAAACTCACGGAAAATACCATAGTTAACCAGACTAATTGCCATAAGCACTCCAACATCTAAATTGCAGAATGCTGTCATATATTCTAGTAGAAAATACATGTTTTCTTTCCGCCGTTCCACAAGATTTCTTTAGAATATTAGATTTTAAAAATATTCATTATTGATAATATTTCCTGAACAATAAGCATGATCAGGCTATTAGCGTAGATATTTGTCGGTAATATTTTGGCATAGAATGTAATTTGCAGAGTGAAAAAAATATCGTCCATTTATAGTTAAATGTCTAACACACGAAACATAAATTGACACGATTGAATTCTTTGTCTATATGCAATGACCATAAGGAACTATCTGGTGCAGTGTAAGTCTTGCCTGCAAGAACTATCTGGTGCAGTGCACGTCTTGCCTGCAAGAACTATCTGGTGCAGTGTAAGTCTTGCCTGCAAGACTATCTGGTGCAGTGTAAGTCTTGCCTGCAAGAACTATGTTATAGTTAATGCGGCAGTAAAAGAGGAAACGTTTTATTGACATTGCCTGTCATTATGTATGTTTGTTCCATTCCCGTTTGTGTTTTATATAACTTTTGCTGTTTATACCCCAGTCACACATACGGCGCGGATAGCTACGTCTAGCCACGGATAGAAACGTAGTAATCCGTATCGATCCGTACCTGAGCCGTACCTTAATGTAGTAACCCGTATCAGTCCGTACCAATCCGTACGGCTCAGGTACGGATCGGTACTAATTACTACGTTTCTATCCGTAGCTAAACGTACATAACCGCGCCGTATGTGTGACTGTGGTATTATATAAATTTAAATATGTACATCTCTTACGAATTAGGTGTAGCAATAGTATACGTTGGGATATTAAAAACCTGATATATTTTAGTTGATCAAAAATCATTACCAAATATTTTTAAGTTTAATAAGAAGCCTATTTTGTAAAATAAATATTTCTTTATATCTGACATATATTATTTTGCCAAAATCATTGAATTAATTGAATAATTCTTTTAATAAACATGGGTATATAACAATATTCTGTGAATAACATATTGAAATTTCAAACCTATCAAATTACACAAAACTATTAATATCAATTTTACCATCTCTTCTTATTTTTTCAAAAGTCACAAAAATACACTTTAAAGTTTAACGACGGATGAAAAACAGTGACAAAAATTCTGACTAAACTGATATGATGTTGATTGATTTTGTTGAATTTTGAAATGATGTCATCCTCTTATTGTTTATAGTGTATGTTCAAGTACACGGAGAAAAGTACTTTCAATAGTTTTTTTTTATATTAAATGGCAGGTTAGCAGGTCTATTCTTGTTTATAGAACAAAACTAAGAATGCACAATGAGAATATTGTAACGTTCCCAAGAACGTCCAAGAAAACTTTGACATATCATGGTGTACTTTGTAAATGGCGTCATTAATTTCCACTAGATCTTAGTTGACAATATATCAAATATATTTAGAAGAAGTCATACCATGTTAAAACCTAACTAAAAACAAATAGAAATTGTTTGGTTTACTTGTTTGTTTTGATGAGTTTAACGTCTCACCGACAGAATTATAGGTCATACGGCGTCTTTCAAATTTTGATGGTAGAGGGAGGGCCCTCCGTGCATTACTTCATCAAGAGCGGGCACCTGGGTAGAACCATTATCTTCCGCAAGACAGCTGGATGGCTTCCTCACATGAGGAATTCAAAGCCCCGAATGAGGCTTGAACACACATTGGTGAGGGGCAAGTGATTTGAAGTCAGCGGCCTTAACCACTCGGCCACAGATGCCCATAGAAATGGAATAAAAAATGGAATATACTTAATGTAAAAATAAGCTCTTCAGAATGGACGGGCCAGCATGCAGACGTTTAACTAAAGAACGAAGGAAAATCAAAAGACAAGCATCATCGGGCAGCAGCAACAGTAATTGTATCATAAAATAACCCTTAGATCTAAAATGAAACATTTGAAAAAGTTAAAGTTGAACAATTCAAGAGATATATTACGGAGTCAAATTCTATGTTAGATGAACATTTCCAAAAATTTACCTATGAATTTTACTTAAATAATTTATAGTTGATCTTGTGTCAGGACCTCTAAAGTTTAATCGAAGGTTTTGTCCGAGTTGTTATTTATAATATGTGTACGAACAATTTGATATTTCGATCTTTTTGTGCTGTAGGGGGCCGAAATCGAAAAAGTGGATCAATCTGTGCGACATATCTTTGCTTGAAGTTCAATCAAATCGAACTCTGTAATAGATTTAAGGCTTTTAATCAGCAGACGACATCCGACATCCATAAGCGTACGCGAGGTTGCCACATATATTACTCTTTGCAATTTCTAACTTCCTAATTAAATGACATCTAATGCAGTTGCCTCACGACAAGGTTCCGTTATTTTTTTTCCAATCTTGTAGTTAAGGAATCTAAAACAAAATTTGAATTGCAAACTGATTACAAATTGCGTCTTTTGCATTTTCAAGGTTGTAACTGAGTACAAATAAACACATGTGAACAGATACTTCTTGTAAACATCTTGCAAAGATTTAAGAGACAACGAAGTGAAACTTGAAACTTGAAACTGTTTTATTTGATTAAACGCCTATTTTTACGTAAAACATATTCAATGGCGTTTTACAAACACATAAAAAAATTACGTCTCAAATTAAAACATTTTAAAGATATAAGAAATAAATGAGCATAAATATCATTGTGAATAAACTATTTAGTTAGTATTAAACAAAAGATCAGGCATCTTAAAACTTAAGAAGATAAGATTAATAAAATATTAGAATATTAAGATACAATAAGATAGCTGTTTTGTTAGTAAGTAAAAAGAGAGTTATTGTGACATGTCCATAAGTTATTATAAACAACGGTACTTTTGTATTAAACAGTGATGAAATTATGAAATTGCACATATTCCAATGTAATCATCCAGCTCATGTTACCACAATATCTTCAAAATCACAGTCACAGGCTCTAAAAGAGTGCAAAATAATTTCTTAAATAATGAGTTTTCAACTTCTTTTTGAAAACATCTGTTTCTGAGTTCCATATTTCGAGAGGCTATTCGTTCCAGGGTTCAGGTCCAACAGTACTAAAACTTTTGTCACTGAACGTTTTGCGCTTGTTGAAAGGAACAACGAAGCACCCAGTTACGGAATTTGAAGAACGCAAGTTCCTTGTCTGAGTTCCGGAGAATTTTCGACTGATTATACACGTAGGTGAGCATCGTGAATTTGATTCTGGCTTTGGTGGATGGCCAGTGAAAATCATAGAGCGCTTGTTTGGAAGTGTCATATTTTCTTCGATTTCGGACAAGTTTTTTGCACAAATGTTTTGAACTCGTTGCATTTTGTATACCTCGCCTTGAGCAAGACCATACAAAATCACATTACAATAATCTACATGGGATATCACCAATGACAACACAAGAGTTTCAGCAGCATCTTTGATTAGATATTTCCGAATACATTTTATTCTGAAGTTGTTGAGCATCGCTGTTCTACACTTTCGTTTTAAACGCTCTTTCGTCCAGGTGTGCATCTAGATATCAAATAAAGCTCACTGATTTCACTCCATCACCTACAATGCATATTTTGTCAGTTGCTCACTTAGAGAGCTGTTGCCTACTACCAAACATGATGAACTAGGTTTTGGAAGTGTTCATTTTTAGCTTATTTTCATTCATCCAGTTAGATTCTGCGAGAAGGTATTTCTAAACCCGTTTTTATGGGGATGTGGTTTACAAACTTCGTAATATCTTGGGTCATGGAAATTTTCCAAATGTATTTGGTAAAATTATAAAACGTTTTATTAAAAGAAGTTACGACCCAACTGTTTTGAGACATACCGCATGTTTAGTGTTCAACCCGTTTACAGTTGGACACTACGCTTCCCTCTTTGATTGTGTCTGACGGAAGAGGGGGAGGACTCTATGATAATGTCATAGGGTCAAATATTTACTATCCATTGTATTAAATAAAACAGTTATAAAACATGATATTCATTCAGCTTGTTGTTTTCGTTTGTATTATTCCCTTTTCCTAAACCTTACAATTAAGGGGAAAAAACTCAAATTATTCCTACAAGTCCAGCGTATTACGAAGTACAATCAAACTCCTGGCCCTATCTCCTATATTTTATCTCTTATATTGTCCTATACATGGTCCCGTTATTCGTTCACTAACATAATACTAACCCGCCAGCCGTAACATTACAACAATGATGTTATGAAATAAAGCGATGTTATACTTGGATCATTGCACTCGCCATCGCTACGATAAGTAATATAGACGTACATCATTGTTGTTGTTTAATAAATATATATCTATGATATATTATTTATTATCATTACAGTCCTTTTGCCAGTAGAGTCCAGGAGGTAGAATCCTCTGCCCATGCAAATACAAATATGTTGCCATGGATAGACAAAGGTCGGCTCTAGTAGCAACATTCTAAGCTCTACCGAAGCAACCCGTGACAATAAGCAGTTTTTAAATCCTACCAGGAATGAACTGTTTTGATATCTGTCTTCTGGCCTGTTTCGTCGGGCCCTTAAGGATGTTTCTCTTGTTGCTCTGTCTTCTGAAAAGGCATTGAGTACATACGGTTTTGGTTCTAAAGGTTTGCTTTTTATATATTTATACACGAGCATTTTTGTGTTTTACATGCCATGCCTTTTTGTTTCCATTACGTGTGTTAGAGATTCACCTGGAGGGGATTACTTTTATTTACACTGTCCCGTGTCTTTGGAACATGGTGGGGGTAAGAGTGAGGTTGGGTGCGCACCAGAAACCGGTTTAAGCTCCCGAGTGGTGTTTTTGCCACTGACCGTTCCAAGGCGGTGCCCCACTGTGTTCCTTTGTTTGTTCGTTTTGTCCTCATGTGTTGGCTTTGTGTGTGCGCGCGTGTATGTGTATGTGTATCTGTGTGTGTGTGTGTTTGTGGTGTGCACGTCTGCGTGCTGGGGGTTTCGTTTTGGGGAGGCTGCGCTTTTGGTACGTGGCATTCCCTGCTTGATATTTGTCTTTGTTTTTTATCCAGTGATTGTTACAGCACATTGTTCTAGTTCTTGTATTGCCTGGTATTCCACTGTTGAAAATGATGGTTTAAAGCGTTTATTAGCAGTGTGGCCATCCGCAAAGCTGTAAACTGAAATCGATGGCAGAATAACATCAAACGGTGTCCCAGCATATGTCAAATAGAGCCACGGTCCTAAGCAATTCCCTTGTGGAACGCTACAATGTACCTGGCGTGAAAAGAACATGGTTGAATTGACACTTACAAGGCAACTTCTGGGTCGCAGATAGCAATCAACCCAGCTCAATGCTGTTCCACAAACGCATACTGCTTGTTCAACACATCAACGAGAATGTCATGGCCTACAGTATCAAAGGCGACACTAAGATCGATGGAAATTAGCTCCGTAACTTCTTTCTTTTCCATAGCATCCAGTAAATCATTTACTAGACGCAACAATGCTGATTCACAAGAATGGTATTTCCTGTAAGCAGATTGGTTTTTGGGTAGAAGATTGTATTCATTTATATGATCGTTGAGTCTGAACAGAGCTGCTTTTTCAATTAGTTTTCAAAAAAGTTCACAAAATTGATGTGACGAGTGATTGACTTGATAAAGGTCAATGTCACAAATACAATTCAAATATGTCCTTTGTATTTTGTGTCTGGAGCACAACTTCAAAACTATTGAAGGTATTGACTTTAAGCTTGGGATATATGTGGTAGGTGATGAGGGTATTTGAGGAATGCAACAATTCACCATTTCCCCCGCCCCTCTCCCCCTACCCCCGCGCCCTTCCCTTACCAAAAGCTTTTGTATTTTTGTGTTTTTAGCGCATGAATGCATCAGGCCAAAATTCAAGGTAACAGCAACGTCAAATCGTGTCAACAAAACAATGTACAGTCCACATGGACTTTGGTAGGTAGGTCAAGTTGCAAAGTCACAAACTGAGGAATCTATCCTGTGTATTTTTGTCCGGAGATCAACTTCCAAACTATTCAAAGTATTGACTGTGAACTTAAAATAAATGAGGGTGGTGACGTGGTTATATGAGGAATGCAACAATCCACATAAACCCCCACCCCACAAACACACACATAAACCCCATAAAAATCAGTTTCAGTATTCAATTACTGCTGACGCACAACCCCATCCCCCGACCCGAACCCGCCGCCATATCACATCCCACATATACTCCCACTCATACCGAACATTGAATTAAGTGTTAACTGAAGTCTATATCGAGGTACTTAAACTGCAAAGTGGCAAAATAACATCAAACTATTAACACACTTAAATTCTTGCGCAAAATGTTGCTAAATGATTTAATTTTGAACAAAGCCAGTATACAGCGTAACATCGATTGCTCGAGCATTGATGCCTCGCACTGAAGAGCTGACCAGAACAATTGGTGTGGTTCCATGTCATTAATTATATATTTATTTTCTATGTTTGAATCATATTGATAGTAATGTGTATTTGTCCCAAAACTAGTTTCAAAACTCTTTATAGGAAAATGATGTTAATTACTTGCACCTGTTTACACAGAGTTGGTAGAACACTAATATTGATGCATATGGCACACCCCAAAAATAACAGGAAAAGGAATGTAAATTTTTATTTTTTTTTCATTTACGTTCTTGCAGCAGCCTTGAACGATTAATTTCCTCTTGTGTCTCAAATAACATATATTACGGGCATATTATGGAGACAGAATTAGCTAAATGCTGCACCATCCTTACGTAGTTACAGACTTGATCAAATCACCACAGCAGACAAATCTGTTACTCTCCTTGCGAACAGGAAATGAAAGAGGAAAAATTGGTGCTGGTTTTTTGTGCTGAACTTAAATAATACATTCAATAACTACAGGTAGTTAATTAAAATGATTTGAGCCGTGCCATGGGAAAACCAACATAGTGGGTATGCGACCAGCATGGATCCAGACCAGCCTGCGCATCCGCGCAGTCTGGTCAGGCTCCATGCTGTTCGCTTTTAAAGCTTATTGGAATTGGAGAAACTATTAGCGAACAGCATGGATCCTGACCAGACTGCGCGGATGCGCAGGCTGGTCTGGATCCATGCTGGTCGCATACCCACTATGTTGGTTTTCTCATGGCACGGCTCATTTATTGTGACAAAACGATTTAATTATAATCGTAGCTTCCTTATTACATTGAACTTTTGTCGTAACACTACATATAAACATCTATTACCGAAAACAGTTTTGCTCCTGATAACGTCATTTATTTTTGGGAATTTTCCTTGTCCGAGAATATGACGAAGCAGATGATTTCGTGGAATTCTATTACAGGAAGGGTGAACAAGCGTTTGATTCTGGGAGTGGGGGGACCAACCGGTTGGTACGCCCCGTCCTCTGTTTATATCTTTATGTACACTAAACGGAGAAGAACTAACCAGTGCTCACAACGTGCTCGAAGTGAAGTAGGCATTGTGCTCACTTTTAGTTTATTGTCTGTCCGTCCGCCGTTCGTTAGTCCGTACGTCAACATATTCTGCAAACGACTTCCCCTCTGACAGCATTTATTGTAAAATGATGGATGTTCCTTGATTAATCCTCTTCCAAGTAGGCCCGCCTGTGGCACATAGGGACAACTAGAGATAAATTATCAATATCTTCAAATGAATTTCATTTAAATGTATCTTGTGTAACTCTGTACCAAGATTGTTGACATTATTACGGTTCGTTATTAATATAAATGATACGGTGCTTGGTCTGTACATCCTATAGATATGTAGTGAAATATTTATAAATCAATTTTGTCATAACAAATTGATGTATCTTTTAAACAATTTAACGTGACTGATCATTTAGTAACCATCTATGAAAAGTGTTTATAATATTACATTTTGTCAAAATCACGGCCGCAAGAGTTAAAGATATGGTAATAATCGTCTAGTACTGTTGTCTTCTAAACCTCACACGAGCGTTGCTGAAGAAGAGTTAATCTTAAAGGTGTTCTACTCGATCAGGACAACGCGCCTGCGCACACTATGCAAACCAGTTTGTTAGAGATATGACTTCTCGGATTCCAGTTCATTGAACACCCAGCTTATTCACATGACCTGGCCCCTTGGATTTTCGGGTGTTTCCCGTTGTCAAGTTGGCTCTGAAAGGCTACATGTTTGATTCCTTTCTGGAACTGTCCCGCTCTGTGTACGGTGTAGTCTCTAATTTAGAGTGTGCTTTTTTATACTGTTCTGGACAGGAGGTGTGTTTTTTGTAAGAGCGATTACTTGGGAAAGTGATAGTCTTGAACACTTGTTGAACTTTTGTTACACAACGTTGCCGAAGTCATTTACTATTATGAAATGCACCCCGCTTACCTGATACTATTTTTGTTTTATGTAAATGTTGTTAATGTTTGTATAATTGTCATGACATTTTCAGGAACTGTGCAATGAAGATTAAAAAACAAAATATACATTTTACGAATGTTGTGTTTATTAAAAAAACGTTGCAGACCCAGTCCGATTAATTCTTGATTACCCCTAGTATTTATCTGATTGATATTTCCAATTTACTTCTGATAACGTACCTGCGCCAGCCCAACAAATGCACATATTAACATATCTGAACGTTTTGCTTCAATTAATTCAACGAACAAACCTACTATTTTAACGTTTTCATTAATTCATGGTTTCCATCAAAACGATTTTTTATTTTCCTACTAATCTATTTATCTTTTCATTTATTAATTAATTAATTTGCAGGTCAAGTAGAGCTTGTGTCGTCAAGATAAAAATCCTTAACGTCGATATTTTAGACGATTAACTGATTTAAAGAGTAATGATTATTGTGTTTAGGTATACAGTAAACGACTCATTAACCAGTTTAGACGTTCCTTGTTGTTAGTACTATTTATATATAACTAAAACTTAATATTTCATATTCTTAGTAAGTACAGTTTTTACTTTTTACCTGATAACTTTATTAAATTGCCTTGGAATGTTCAATTAACGTTCTTTATCCTACCACTATGCATTTATCAGGCCGATATCTGCCTGCCGTGTAAACTTGAGGTTTATTCAGTCAATGCAGGTTTATACCGTCAATGCAACTGACGGACTACTTTTTCAAGTATATGTGCTATAGGCAATGTAAACTGGGCCAAGAGTTCGAGGCTCAAACACTTCATCATTTTATAAGGTTACCACGGTAATTTTTTTTTTTAAAAATTGGTTCCCTCTATCCTAGTAAACCTCCATACGGAATGGTACGGTGACAGTTTTTAAAGTCTGTGTGAATAGACCTTGACTTTGTGTATTTGGCGTTCACTCATTTTTAGTTAGAAATTTACACAATTAACCCTGTTTAAGCAGTTGTTTATTGTAATTATTGGATCTAAACCATTCATGGTGGAAGGAATTTCATTACCTCACATTGTCTTGTACGAAAATGGAATGAATTTAAGACTGGGGGCATTTGAATTCATCTCAAGCGTGGCTTTAGGCTGTATTTGATCCGAGTCAAAACCATTCTGCTTGTTTTGTACGCGAATGCCCTGTTAGCACCGATGATTTATAATACAAAGAACTTCAGAAGGCAAAGTATGAGGTACAAAATAATGTTTTATTGTAAGGAATCGTGTGTAAGTGGATCAAGCAGACAAGGGCGTAGGAATTCAAAAGTGAGTGAAAATCTGGATTATTTTTGTATAGAAAAAACATTTTGAAAGGAAATATTATGTTATACACAGATTTTATTGACTGCAGGATAAATATTATATTAGGTTACTGTCTTTCTTAACTTAAGTTTATGCACCTCGTCTCCAAAAGGTTTATCCCCCTCGGCAAGCCTCGGGTGGATAAACCTTTCTCCAACTCGGTGGATAAACTTAAGTTAAGAAAGACAGTAACCTAATATTCTCTATATCCTACCACCTTCTTTTAATATTCTATACTTTAATAATCCTATAACGTCATACGTCAAATTTCCAAAAAAAATGTACAAAAGATTGCGAACTGACAATACTTTGAAGAAAGCGAGTATGAATTTGACTGATTACGCTTAGTAGTAAAGTAATTGTTTGTGCGAAAACAGTATAACCCCACTTGACCTATGACCCTTGGTCAGGACTGGTCAATGCCGGACAATTCAAAAACCACAGGTTTAAACCCAGTAAAAACCAACTAAAAAGTTTTAAACACATATAATATAATGAGTTTACAAAATAAAATATATTGTTTGAAAGAAAGAAAATTTACTGATAATATAAATCCTCACTATGTTACGGCAAAAAACGGGAAAAGAATGATAATGGCTACCTGTTCGTCTTGTGGAAAAATGAAATCAAAGTTTGTTAAAAGTACTATCACAGCAGGTAATTTAGATATTCATAAAGCAATGTTACCTTTATTACCTAAGAAAGGTGTAACACTCCCAGGATATAATTATTGTGGACCAGGAAATTTTTTAGATAACGGACCTCCTGTCAACGAACTGGATGCAGTATGTATGGACCACGACTTTTGCTATGACAGAGGTGTAAAAAAGGGTACATGCGACAAAAAAATGCTTTCCAACTTAAATAAAACTAAATCAAAAACATTTGGAGAAAAGATTGCAAAACATTTAGTTGTAAAACCAGCTATCAAAACGAAATACAAACTTGGGCTGGGACATAAGTCAAAAAACGGGAAAAGGGGGTAGAGTATACCCCCGGAATCACATGGAGCGATGAATTAGCAGAAGAATTACACAAACCAATTAAAAGAAAATTTAGGAAACGAAGAGTGATAGTTAATGATATTGATGATACTTGGTCAGCTGATTTAGTTGACATGCAAGCTTTTTCAAAATACAATAAAGGAGTAAAGTACTTGTTAACCGTTATATATATATTCAGTAAATATGCTTGGGTTATTCCATTAAAGAATAAAACTGGAGAATCTGTTACTGAAGCATTTAATAAAATAGTTTCAGAAGATAGAATTCAGGGACGAAAGTCCATGAAGACTGCAAGGATTCAACAAAATTTATGGGTAGATGAAGGAAAAGAATTTTATAATAAAAAGTTTGAATCATTTTTGAATAAAAATAAAATCAACATGTACCATACATTTAATGAAGGAAAGGCTGTAGTTATTGAAAGATTTAATAGAAGTTTAAAAAGAATAATGTGGAAATATTTTACAGCAAATAATACTTATACTTATTTAGATAATTTGCAGGATATGGTTGATAAATATAACAAAACAAAACATTCTAGTATAAAAATGACACCAACCGAAGCTAGTAAAAACTTAAATAAAGGTACTGTTTACCTTAATTTATATGGTCGTTTAAAGATACCAAAGAGTAAAGCAAAATTTAAAATTGGTGATCGAGTTCGCTTAAGCAGACTTAAAAGACATTTTGAAAAAGGATATACACCAAACTGGACAGAGGAAATATTTATAATTTATAAAATTAATAATACAAATCCCAGAACATACACTATTAAAGATTTAAATGATGAAATAATTCAAGGTTCATTTTATGAACAAGAACTTTTACCTACTACACAAGAAGTTTTTAGAATAGAAAGAGTTATCAGACGAGACTATAAGAAAAAACAAGCTTTAGTAAAATGGAAAGGTTACAATGAAAAATTTAATAGTTGGGTTCCAGAATCTTCGATTCTTTAACGAACCTATGGTTTGGTACATTTAGTGAATTGGAAAAAATTTAAATTGAAAAATATTAATATTAATTATATAAATGAGTAATAAAAATCTAATTTCTAATAATAATGGAATAGAAACAATAGATCAATTAATTATTCACTTAACTAAACTAGCTGCTGCTTACAGAAAAAGTTATAAATTTTGTAGGAGAGTAAGTACTGGGTTATATATTACAGCAGGGATCTTTGGTTGCTCAGCTGCATTAGCACTTGTTCCAGCTATTCCTATATTTGTAGCAGTTGCTGGCGCTGTCCCAACAATAATTACCATATTTACTAATAGACTAAAACTTGACGACAAGAAATTTATTTTAAAAGCACATCATCACAAAATAAAACAACTTATAACAAAAGCACGGATTGCAGCTTTAGCTGTTCATGACCCTAATGATCCTGGAAAAGTAAATAAAGAAGAAGAGAAAAATGTTATTCAGGATATTTTTACAATACTTTTAGAAATGCAGAAAGAAAAAAATTATTCAACACCTCTTGAAATGCACATGAAGGAATTTAAACTTAACGGATATAAAAGTAAAAAAGAAGAAGAGTTGTATTAAAGGTTATTAAAGGTTATTAAAGATTATTAAAGATTTATTAAAGATTTATTAAAGATTTTTTCTATAAGTATTTTATATAAATGAGAAAAATTATATCAGTTGAAGGTAATATTGCATCAGGAAAAAGTACGTTTTTAGATATTATTAAAGAATATAATCCTAATTTTAATATAATTCCAGAACCAAATAACGAATGGCAAAATGTTATGGATCCACGTGCAACCGAAGGTTCCAGCTTCGCAAGTTATAATTCATATAACCTTTTTGAACTTGCTGCTCAAGAACCTTCAAAATATTTATTTCCTTTTCAGCTAACAACTTTAAACAGTCATATAAAAATGTTATCTTCTGCTAAACAGTTTGATGGTGTTTCCGCCTTGAACGTTGTTATTTAACTAACAGTAACGTTTTTACAAAACAACATCACGACAACGGTGTTATAAGTGACCCCGAGTGGGCAGTATACAATCTTTTCTTAACTGATCATATTATAAAACGGAAAAAACCCAATTGATGGATTTGTTTATGTTAAAACCGACCCAGAAATATGTTTTAAAAGACTTCAAAAAAGAAACAGAACGGAAGAAAACAAAGTTGGTTTAGATTATTTAGAAAAACTACACAAATTACACGAAGAATGGTTAAACAGAATGTCTCAAAAAGGTATTTAAATTTAAACAGTTGATAACAACTTAGAAAAAATGACTTTAAAATCTTATTCAAAAGATATAGATAATATAAACAAATTTCTCAAATCAATATAATTTCATTAGGTGTGTTTTTAAAGATTTTTTTCTATAAGTATATTATATATAGATGGTTAATAGAAAGATAGATAGAATGATTATGCCAAAATTATCTAGCACTTTAGGAGAAATAATGAATCCAGACAAAAATTCATATAAAAAAGTTCTTAAAAGAAGAAATGTTATTAAATCAAAACTTAATCAAATAGTTAACGATGAATATAAAAATCACGTTATTGATAACCTACAAAATGTTATAGATCCTTATCTTTTAAAAAATAATTTATTTGAATGGAACTGCGGTTGTCTATTAACTGAAGAAGAAAATGCTGAAAGATTATGTGATTGTCCCAGACCAAATAATATTCGAAACAATCCTAAAAAAGTTATTGCAACCAATTATGATACTAATGAAGAAAAAACATATAAAAGCACTTATGCAGCATCCAAAGACCTTAATATTAATTCAGGGTTAATAACAATGTGCTGCAAAGGAAAAAACCAAGTTAAAAGTGGAATATCAAAAACCAGCGGAAAAAGATATAAAATTAAATATTTTAATTCATCTTAAACTTTATTTATTCTATTATTTTTTAAATCCTTTTTTCCTTAGTGATTTTTTTTCTAAATATAATATATAGATGGAAATTGAGAGATCTACAAAACGATATTATAAGAAATTTGAAATTAAAATTACATATAGACAAGATCCAAAGAATCAATTATATTTAACTATAAACGACTCTTATGAAATACTTAAATCTGAACTTAAAACTTTAAGAGGTATAAAAATAAACGTTGTTTTAAAATTAACTTTTGTAAAAATGATTGCAACTGATACAATATATAAATCAGCTTATTTTCAATCAAAGGCTTTAGAAATTATTAACACAAACGAAATAAAAAAAACACTTTACATCAAGTCTTTGATGAAATAATAAATAGAATTGGCAACTGGATTTCAGAAGGAAGTGGCTGGAGAATAGAGTCAGTTGATGCTCATTATATAAATAGATATAAGTATAGTCCATTGGCTGCTTCAAGTTATTTAGAATTACCAAAACCATTACAAAATTCAATGAAAGGATTAATAAATATAAAGAACGATGATAATAAATGTTTTAGATGGTGTCATTTAGCTTATAAATTTCCTGTTAAAGAAAACCCTCATAGAGTTTCAAAATATAAAAATCATATAAACGATCTTGATTATACTGGAATAAAGTTTCCTGTTACATTAAATCAAATACCTAAAATTGAGGTTTTAAATGATATATCATTTAATATATTTGGTTATGAAGAACCTAGGGGAATTTATCCATTGTACATATCAATACAAAGAACACTGTGATATGTTATTAATTAATAAAGATAAGATAAATGGCGACTGTAAATCACCAGAGACTCCGGTAGACAGCAGTCTCCGGGAGCTTTCAGCCACCGTCCAACATTATGTTTGGATAAAATACTTTAATAGATTAATGAATAACAAAACAAAAAATACAAACAAGAAACATTTTTGTAGATCTTGCCTGCAACACTTTACCAAAGAAAGAATATTAAATGAACACATACCAAACTGTTTAGCTATTAATGGTATCCAAGGTGAAAAAATGCCAAAAGAGGGAAGTAAAGGACAATTTAAAAATTATCATAAAGGTTTAGCAGTACCTTTGGTAGTTTATGCTGATTTTGAATCAATAACTAAAAAAGTTTTAACTGCTTTACCATCAACTGAATCTTCATTTACTGAACCATATCAAATCATATAGATTGTGGTTACGGCTATAAAGTTGTTTGTTGTTATGATAACAGTTATACTAAACCAACCCAGATTTATAGAGGTCCTAATGCAGTTTATAAGTTTATTGAAAAAATGCTTGAGGAAGAGGAATATTGTAAAGAAATATTTAAAGAGCACTTTAACAAAGAACTAAGAATGTCTAAAAAAGATGAAAGTGAATTTAAAAAACAAAAGTTTTGTCATATCTGTGAAAAAGAATATATAGAAGATTCAATCAAAGTAAGAGACCACTGCCATATAACAGGAAAATTCAGAGGAAGTGCTCACTCAGAATGTAATATTAATTTTAGACTAACACACAAAATTCTTGTTATTTTTCATAATTTAAGAGGTTATGACGGTCATTTTATTATGCAACAAATAGGGAAATTCAAAAAAGAAATTAATGTTATTCCTAACAATATGGAAAGATATATGGCATTTATGATTTCTGACTTGGTCTTTATTGATTCATTCCAATTTATGTCTCAATCATTGGATAACCTAGTAAAAAATATTCCAGAATTTAAATACACATCAACTGAATTTGATAAAAATATTGAATTATTAAAGACAAAAGGTGTTTATCCATATGATTACATGGATTCATTTGAAAAATTCAAAGAAACAAAATTACCTTCTAAAGAAGATTTTTATTCAATTTTAAATGAAACACACATATCTGACAACAAATATGAAGAAGCAAAGCTTCTTTGGAATAAATTTAAAATTAAAACAATGGGAGAATATCATGATCTATATTTAAAAACTGACGTATTACTTTTAGCTGATGTATTCGAAAATTTTAGAAAATTATGTTTAGAGTACTACAAATTAGATCCTTGTCATTATTTTAGTAGCCCTGGTTTAGCTTGGGATGCAATGTTAAAAATGACTGGAATTAAGTTAGATTTAATAACTGCTATTGATATGTATCTTTGTATTGAAAAGGGATTGAGAGGAGGAATAATGGATATATTTCAAACAGATATAGCAAAGCAAATAATAAATATATGAAAGATTATGATCCTAAACTTGACAGCAAATACATTATGTACCTTGACGCCAATAACCTTTACGGTTGGGCCATGTGTCAACCTCTACCCTCTGGAAACTTTAAATTTATATCCGAAAAACAATTAAAGAAATTAATTGCAAAAGGTAAAACTAACTTTATAGTTGAATGTGATCTTGAATATCCAAAAGATTTACATAAAACCCACAACGATTATCCTTTAGTTCCTGAAAAAATTAAAATACCAGACGAATGGCTTTCCAATTATAGTAAAAATATTAAAACAAAATTTGAAATAGGAAAAAGTAATGTAAAAAAATTAGTTCCAACTTTAATGAAAAAACAAAAATATGTAGTTCATTATAAAAATCTTGAACAATATACACAATTAGGGTTAAAAGTAACTTTATACACAAAATATTAACTTTTGACGAAAGTCCTTGGTTAAAAAAATATATTGATTTTAATACTCAAAAAAGATCTAAAGCAAAAAATTCATTTGAAAAGGACTTTTTTAAGTTAATGAACAACTCTGTATTCGGTAAGACGATGGAAAATTTACGCAAGAGGGTTAATATTAAATTAACTCATGATGAAAATATTTTATTAAAATACATAGCCAAACCTTCATTTGTTAGTTCAACGATGTTTAACAAGAATTTGTTTGGTATTCATAGAATAAAAGAAAGTTTGTTATTAAACAGACCTTGTTATGTTGGAATGTGCATTCTAGATTTATCAAAATATTTAATGTATGATTTTCATTATAATTATATTAAGAAAAAGTACGAGGGTAATTGTAAATTACTATTCACTGACACTGATTCATTATGTTATGAAATTAAAACCAAAGATGCATATGAGGATTTTTATAAGGACAAAGATTTATTTGATAATAGTGATTACGATAACAACTCAAAATTTTATTTTGATAATAACAAAAAAGTAATTGGAAAATTTAAAGATGAAGCTGCCGGCATTCCCATTGTTGAATTTGTCGGATTAAGAAGTAAAATGTATTCATATTTATTAGAAAACGAAGTAAATGTTAAAAAATGTAAAGGAATTAAAAAACTTGTTGTTAAGAAAACAATAGTTCATAAAAATTACAAAGATACTTTGTTTAATACAACCCAAACTAATCACACCTTTAATGTTATTCGTTCTGATAAACACAATCTTTCCAGTTATGTTATAAATAAAACATCTTTATCATGTTATGACGATAAAAGATATATTCTTGATAATGGTATTGATACATTAGCTTATTCTTAAATTAATTCTTAAATTAACTCTTAAATTAACTCTTAAATTAATTCTTAAATTAACTCTTAAATTATAGAACCATAAATTGTTAACTGAATATTCATAACGTTTAAAGAATTAATATAAATAACATCATTTATTTTAAATTTATTAGCATAATTAATAGAAATAGATTCATTTTTTCTGTTATTTTTTACACCGTAACTTTGAAGAATTACATTTTCTTTATTTTTTAGTTGTAATTTAGCTTCTCCTTTATCTAATTTAATTGCATCAAAAAGAATAATTAAAATGCAATTAAAATTAATTCTTACATTATTACCATTTTGAACTAAACCAGGACTAGCATTTACAGTTTTCCATTGAAATAATCCACTACCGGTATCTTGAGTATAACATGTTAAAAACAATGGAGGTTTTCTTATTAATTGCCTTTCTATTTGTTTTTCTATTTGTTTTTCTATTTTATTTACTTTTTCGTTTATATTATTGAATATTCCCATTATATTAATTATTCCAGTTAAATAAAAACACAGTTTTAATAAGTTTTAATAAGTTTTAATTAAAACAATAGTTTTTAACCTTTTTTATTAAAATAATTTATAATTGTTTGTTCATTTTGTTTTACATTATTAACTTTTAGTATTTTATACAGTAAATTATACAACGGTATTTTATCTTGTAACATTTTAATGAAAAATAAACAATAATAACCACAGAGTGTACTTGTTTTGTCTTGATATTGTATGCTGTTATACTTAACCCCAGGTATATAATTAATTACTTCCTTTGGTGGAGGAAGTCCAAATGAATCAAAGTACATATTATTTAAGTAACAAACCCAATGTGTTCCAGGCCCAACAGAGTCATCTAAATTGATTATTCCACACTCATCCTTTACTTTTAATTTTAGTAAATTATTTCTACTAAATTCACCCCTAAAGTTTTTAATTTTTAATTGTTTTACCCATTGTTCAATTTCAAAGTTAGAAATAGGTTTGTTTATAAATTTTATCTTTTTTTTACTATAGGAATTCGTCTGTAAGGTCTTTTCTGAGAATCAATCTGTATACCCTGGCCATGTCCCTTGCCACTTAACAAAGATGTAATCAAAGGTATTCCTAGACTAGCAGCTAGCATACCCAGGAACCCACCGTCTTGTTTTTGTTTTTGTGTTAATTTAATCACTCCAGATCCTACTAGTTGCTTTCTTTGATTAGGTGTAAGATATGGTGATATAACATTTCTCTTATCATTAGCTACTGAAATCATACATTTCCAAGTATTTTACTAACACCAGTACTGGCCAGTCCAGAAAGGGCTCCAATGCCTAGAGGGGCTAATATTTTTGGAACTATTTTCGCTACCATTGGAAGAATTGTTTTTCCTAACAAACCAGCCAAAGCTCCTAAAAATCCACCATTTTGACCTTGACTGGACATTTGTTTTTTTTTGAAATTTTAATTTCTAATCCCTTCTTATTTGCAACAGCTTTTTTAATTTGATTAATTTGTGTTTTTGTTAAAAGTAAAGGGAAGTTTCCATGTTATTGTTCATGTTTTAATCTAAAAGTATGTGGAATTCTATTATTATAAGCTTGTGCTAAATTTTTCCTTTGTCCATCTGTAAGGTTAACTTTATATTCAATATAATTTGATTTCATTATATATAATTTATATTTATTTTATTTAAACAATAACAAGTTCATTTCCAATAGTATTTATTTCAACTGTTTCTTCATACAATACAATTGCGTAAACACGAATATTAGCTGCTGGTGGAATATGCAATTTAGCTGTTAATGTAATATGCTTAGGATCTTCTGTAGTTACTTCCTTTTTATATTCCAAGTTAAAATGAACAAATCCAAATAAATTAGAAAAATTTGATCTATTTAGCAGACTTCCAGTAGTCTTATTATTTTGTTTATAATAATAATTAATTACATCATCTTATATTCTTGATATACTTGTGTATTCTGTTTCTGGATAAAAAACACCATTACCAACTTCAAGACGACAGGAGCTCAAAGTGCAATTATAATTATTAGCATTTACTTTAAATGTATCCAACAGGTGTGGGTTATGTTCTTGTGAATTACTTTTGTCAGGTCGTTGTAAATAAACAAATACATGTTGTGGTTTTGTTATACCAGCTGTTATTCTAAAGGTTATATTATTTTGTTGTGTATCAGTTGATTGTGTCACCATTTCCCGTAGGTATGACCATCTTGCTTTTGTAAATCTTTCAATAATTAAATTAAGTCCAAATTCATTAAAAACCAAACGTGGAACCCATAGAATTAATTTTGTTACAATTACTCTACCAGCATCAGCAGTATTAGCTCTAAAAATTAATTCATCATCATCTGTCAGCTGCAGTGTTATTTGAATTTGACTTGGAGGTATAATATTAGTTTCTAAACCCTGAAAAAATGAATAATTATTTAATGGAATTTTAGCATTTACCTCATTACCACCTTGGATTAATAACTTCCTTGTAGCAAAACCTTTATTATATTCAGCTTGGTCATCCCTACTTTCAGCAACAGCAGTAGTATCTAAAGAGATAAATTCGTTTGTTCCATTTGTTTTTGCATAATCTTCAGACAATCCAACCAAACTCTTTACATTTATTACTTTGTATAAATTATTACAATCATAAACAATTTTTCCATTTTGTTTAACCACTAACTGATCAATTAATGAAGCTGCATTATTAATTAAAGCAATTTGATCTCCATCAGCATAATTATTACCATTAGCAAGCTTATTTACTTTAAAACTTACTTCAAAATAAGCATTAAACCAATCAAAATAAGAGCTTCTATCATTAATTGTAAAATGATATCCGTTTTTTTTGTTGCTTAACATTGTTTCCCAAGACAGATATTAAAGCTGTATGTAATTGAATAGGAGTTAATTCATATCTTTCCCAATTTTGTTTTGTTCTAAACATGTATATATTATATATTATTTTATTTTTTATAAATTAATCTGTTAATACGTTTACGTGTCCCAGATCCTGACAATATTCTATTTATTCTCATATGAATATCCTCCTCCTCCTTATTATTTTTACTGTTATTCTTTTCTTGTAATTTCTTAGCAATTAAATTACCAACTGCCGGAGCAGGTTTCATTTTAAATTTTTCAACAATTTTATTAGCAGCTAAATTTCCAACTTCTGTTCCAACCTTTTTTGTTCCACTTTCAAGTGCTGCTTTTCGTGCTGTTTCCAGAGCTTTTTCCCAGCTGTGCTAATTGAAGATGCGGCTGAACTTGAAAGCAATTTCGTTAAAGTGTCAAAGATACCTGTTCCGTGTATGATTTCTTTTCCCGTGTGAGCATCAACATAAATAAATATTCCTTTATTTTTGTCATAAACTTTTTTGTACATTATATAAAACTAAAATTTATCAATTATTTAATTAATTAATTTCTTTTAAAATTAGTGTAAAACATGTTTCAACCTCATTAAAATTAATTATTCTACCAAATACATCTGTAATATATATTCTAATTGAATTTATAATATATTTATTAATTTCAGAATATCCAAGTCTTTGTGGTTCTTTTGTAAATGGATAAGCTCTTGTTAAAGTCAATCAAGTCAAGTCAATACTTTTATTCAGAGTCACAGTTTACATGGTGTAAATACATGTGAACAAATAAATACACATAACTGATAAAGTTCATACGGGAGTGGTAATTTCTGAAGGGGAAGTGATCAAATCAGAGCATTTAAATGAAAAAAAAATGAACTTACGATGAAAATATCAAACATAATGTCAGATTTAATAACAGAAATCAAAAGCAAAAATAGAGTTGAAAATAAAACACAAAAACAAAATGCTCAAATTATATACGTTTTTGTGAAATATAGAAGTACTAGTCATAACTCTTTGATAGAGTAAAGATCACGATACTGAAGTATGAATAGCTATGTCAGATTTATTAAATTATAACAAATAGTAAAGTCTTGTGCTGATATCAAAATGGATTAAGATTTCGGAATGCGTGGACTTACACGAAGGTACTTTATTTTCTTTCTTGACTGAAATACAAACGAACAAGAATTCGTAATGCATGGACTTACACTGGTTTGTTAAATCTTATTAAATCATTTGGTGCACAGTAAACACTGTTTAAGAAAGGTATGTATACAGATAGGAAATTACTTAAATTCTCGCAATACATGTTTAACAAATAAGCATAAATTATGAATAATTGTTTCATTTTTGCACGTCATCAGTTCTTTGTATTTCAGGATATTTGGTCTATGGGAAATCTATGAGGAATATATTTATTCCTAAGAGCTGTAAAGAAAGGACAAATTAAGAGGTAATGCATTTCATCCCTAATATCGTTAAGTGGGCACCGTGGGCACTTTCTCTCCTCATGTGCAACGTAAGATTGTCGCCAGCGCCCGGTTTCAACCGGAAGTCGATGGTTTCCTGTCCTGAAATGCGGGAGACTTAGTCGGAGCGAGCAAAGCAACGACAACAAATAGCTTTCCATCAGAAGGTTATCTTTAAATAGGCTATAGCCTGTACCTTTTGATGATCCAGTTAGGGAAGTTGACCACTGCTGGTTAAATTGGTCTGTTAGAACCCTTTTAACCAAAATATCGATACCTTTACAATTTAATGTCGCCTGATTAAGCCAGTAACAGGAATAGCCAGTATTGTCTAGAATGCTCTTAATACAAGATGACCATTTAAAAGCGTGTACAGACTGTATCATGTTCTGATAACAAATATAAACAATTTTAGAATGCTTGGATAAGATTATTTTATTCCAAAACTTTATCATTCTAGCTTTAATGATAATTTCAATTGGGTATCGCCCAAATTCTGCATACAGCATATACCTAGGGGTACTGCTCCTACATTTTCCTATTTTACGTAAAAAAGTACAATGGATATTTTCTATCATGTCTAGATTACTATAGCCCCACACTTCGCATCCGTAAGTTAGTATTGGTAAGATGGTGTGATCAAACAGCTTTAACTGAAGATCCACGGGAAGATCTAGATTATTTATTCTTGAAAAAAGTGCAAACATTGCCTTATTTGCTTGTGAAGCAATATTCTTTTGGCATTGTAAGAAACTACCCGATGATGCGAACAGCACTCCTAGATATTTATATGTTTTTACGACATCAACCACTTGTTCACCTAACAGAAAATTATAATTCTGTGGCTTATTAGTTCCGAAAACAATAATTTTGGACTTTGTAAAATTTATATTGAGCTTCCAAGCGCGGCAATACGAAGCAAAATCATTTAGGCTGTTTTGGAAATCTTTTTCGTTATCGCTAATAACAATAGTATCATCTGCGTAAAGTAAAACCAGTAGTTGTAGAAATACGACTGCGTTGTCAATTTCAGCATTTAAATTTATTCCTGCATTTTTCGTGGATAAAAAGTCTTCTAAATCATTTAAATACAATGAAAACAAAACTGGAGACAAATTCTCGCCCTGTCGAACCCCGCAATGACTTTCAAATAGATCAGAGTTCTGTCCATTTGCCGAGACACAAGACTTAATATTTTGGTACATGTTGGTTATAACATTGAATATTTTACCACGTATCCCACTTTTAAAAATTTTACTCCATAAACCTAATCTCCAAACTAAATCAAAGGCGGAAGAAAAATCAATAAAACAACAAAATAACTTTTTTTTACTTGATCTTAACTTCTCTATTAAAAAATTTAGTGTAAATATATGGTCTATCGTAGAGTAATCAGCTCTAAAACCAGCCTGATTTTCATGTAACAAATTGTTATCATTCAAAAATAGTTTAATTCTGTCATCTAGTATCGAAGTAAAAAGTTTACCTAAACAGCTTAAAATAGTTATGGGCCTATAGTTACTGGGTGATAGTGGGCTACCTTTGTTTTTGAATATAGGTTGAATAGAACCGATTAGCCATATATCGGGTAAGATACCTGTGTCAAGGATTTTGTTAAATAACAAACAGTAAATGGGAAGCATTAATTCGGTCGTACTTTTTAAGTATTCGTTCGATATTTTGTCAAAGGGCGACGTCGCTTTATTTCTCTTACATTTTGAAATCATTTTTCTGATTTCGTCCGCTGTAATTGGTCTATTTAGCGAATCTAAATTATGTATGTTTGGGACAAACGAGTCATCATAAGGTTCATTAAAATTTTCGTGCCGGGTTTCATTTACCGTTTTATAATAGTCATAAAAAGACTCGATGTTAGGCATTGTTTCTGTTTTCTTTTTATTAATACTGTTAAGAAGACGCCAGTAATCTCGCGGTCTATGTGAGCTCATGTCGCGTAACTTTTTCTCATGACTATGATTATGCTTACTCAGGTAGGTATTGATTGTTTGTTTATACGCTCGGCTGGTCGCACTTAGTCTGTGTTTATTTAACATCGACCTATTTAACTGATAATCTTTTCTCGCCCTGTTATATTTATTCCTTGCGCGTTTGCAGTGCGGCCCAAACCATGGTTTGTTAGATTTATTTTTACTAAAATTTTTGCATTGGAAAAAGTGCAATCCGCTGAGGTTAGAAAAAGACGAGATATATTTTCGGTAGCTTGATTAATGAGTAATTTAGAATTTTCAGTATTATCATTCCGTAACATTGTGTCTATTTCATCTAAAAGTGACGTATTTAAATTATTTAAAAAATCGTTTTGTTTTCTGTTATCCCATTTCGGAGGGCGAATTGAATTCGGTGTGTCACAAGCTGTTTTCTCTTTTGCTGCGTTAGCCTGAGTACAATTCATACTCAAACAAATCTCTAAAAGACAGTGACCATCTGAGAATATTGGATCTGTTTCTAAAACCTTAAAGTCCTCAATCATGGGCAGAACCGGAAGTGACGAAATAGAATAATCAATAACCGATAGATTTCGGAATGTAAATGCCCCATCGCGATCAGAGCCTATCCTTCCGTTATGAATGAATGAATTGTTATATCTGCATATGTCTAACAACTTATGTCCAAGCCTATCAACTTTGGTACACATGGATGACCTATCAAGTCGGATATTATAATCGCTTAGTAATCGATATTGGTTAAAAACATTTTCATCTAAATCAAAATGGTTAATTAAAAAATCATCAAACTCTGCATAGTCAGGTAGCGAGCCCGTATGCCCATTTGTGTCACCTAATAATAAGACGTTCTGAAATTCTATACATTTGCTTGCAATATCATTTTCAAACAGAAAATATTCATCCTCATTTAAAAAACGCGACTGCTCAGGCGGTACATACATAGCCCCTATTACAAAATGTAACTCATCTGTTTTAATCTTGAGCCAATAAATGTAGTCACTGTCACTTGACAGTATTTCAATATTATCTAAAAGAGAATTTTAGCGAAAAACCCTATTCCGCCAGATTTCCTTATCACATTTTTTGTCCTTGGTTTTGAAAAAAAAGTATAATTAGGAATGTCAATAATATCATACATATCTAGTTTTGTCTCTACCATGCATAAAATAGAATACTGAGAGATCATATCAAGGAATTCTGGAATGTTAAGCCTGGCCTTAAGGCCGCACACATTCAGCGAGCCTATCTTAAGTTTTTCATTACCTGCTGGGCTACAGTTATTTGATACAGAATTTACCATGGATAAATTACAAGTTAAAACGTTTTCATGACTGAGTGTGGCACTTTCAAAGTTAGTGGAAGTATTTTCACAAGCTTCATTTGACTTACGATTTTCACAGTTACTGATGAATGCATTTTCACAGTTTTTGTTTAAATCCAAATTGACAAATAATTCCTCATTTCCAGTTTTGACTGTTTTAGATCCAAGAGTTAAAGAATTAATTCCACTTTTATATTTTTCAGAAAGATGAATACAGAACAGTTGGTTGGAGGAACACGGCAAGTTTACACATTTGTCACAGAAGTAGGTCACGTTCCTCACGTGATCCTAGGCTTTGTTGTCAATGTTTGAATCTTCGTTGTCAGAGGGTTCCGGAGGTACAGATTGCTGGATGGGTGGTGGACTCCAAGTAAATAGCCAGGAGCAGTGTTAATTTCTACTGGAACCTGAGAAGGTTCCCCTAATGTTACCGGTTCGTCATCTGAAGATTCAGAAGAATCGGACATCTGAATATTAGTGTTTTCTGGCTGACGGAGGGTGGCGCACTCTGCTCATCCCTGGTTAATGGAGAAGAGATTCGAGTTGAACGTTGATAACTCTCCTCCACCCGGGCCCTGACATTGGAATTACGCGAACCACGTAGAATGGCGTGCCAGCCGGGAAATAAGTCGCGTTTCACAGTCCCATTTACAAGTATAGCAGCCGGGAACACGAATTTGGCGTTGCGGAAACCATGTTGATCTCTGGCTCTTTTGAACTCAGGCCAAAGTTCCTTGCGCGCTTCCCTTATCTCCAGCGGATAGTCATGAGAAATTCCAAATTTGGAGCCTTTCAAGACTCTGACGTTAGACATGATAGTCTCAATATCGCGCAAATCACAGAATGTTACAAGAATAGCTCTGCTACGTGGGCTACCATTACCAAACCCACGTGCAACTTTCCTTTTTCCAATACGATAGGCGTCGGCGATGGCAACACTGTCAAGACCAAATTTGTCCTTCAGGAATTCAGAGACCATATCACGACATCTCTCATCGATATTCGACTCGGGGAAACCGTTAAATATGAGATTGCTTCGTAAGAGCCTGGTTTCTAAGTCCAACGACTTGTATTCTAATAGCCTAATACGGGCCTCACTGACTTCATTCACTGCGTGTTGTGCATACGAAAAATTGTTCAACATTTCAAGTTTTTGATTACACTGGCCAAAGTCAAGCATCATTTCAAACATAGCAGACATTTTATTGTCCATATCCATATCGGCAAATTGTGATTTGGAAGGAAAACGATGTGTTGAAGATGGCGACTGACCTGCCGACGTGGCACCTGTAGAGTGTCGTTTCCGTTTCTTTTCTCGAACGACGGACGTAAACCCTTCATCTAAAGCAGCATATCTACCTTTATAGTCAGATGTCATATTTCCAGAACTTTGAATGACAAATGTATGTCCAAAAACGTTCTAAAACACTTAAAATTGTAAATATTTCTGACGCGTGTGAAAACGTGTCAACCATTACCACGTCCCGTAACTCTCAAACAGATCTGCAGTACTTAAAGCATAAATAATATCACTGAAATTACCATCAACAAGTGAATTATCAATAAGATCACAATGAATGTAAATTGTATCCACAGAGTTAGTTATATTTGGTGTTGTAGTTCCCCATTCAGTTTTGTTTAAAAAAAAATTTCAAATCCAAGCAATGTATGAAAATTTGATTTTTCTTAATCCAACATAAAATTATCTTTAATTGAAATCAAAATCTTAAAACTACTTTAATCAAATTCCAAACTTATTGGAGCAATGTCTGATTTATCAAATTCATAATCACCATTACTTATTAATGTTTCCCTAATATAATTATTAATATCTGTGTAACTGTAAGAACCATTTGTAAATATGATATCTTTCCAATCCTTACCATTATTATAACGAATTCTTTTATTATCATATTCATCACTAATAGTATGCCAAGAGTAGGTCATAGTGTTAATACTATCCAAACCAACAACATAAGTTTTATTTTTATCTAAAATTAAAGAACGACTTAATCTGATTGTAAAATCACTCGGAGTATTTTTGTTCTTATCTTTAACTGTTTCAGAACTTAATAGTATTTTTTGTTCCATTTATATATAATTAAAATTTAAATTCAAGAAAAATAATTTTTATACAACATTTCATGTTCTTTTGGTCAGAGTGAATTCATTTTTAATAGTTTATCAATTATGCTAATACCTTCATTTTTTAGTTCTTCATTATTATTTCAAGCATTAATTGAACCACAAATTAACTCCAACTCATTATCCAATTCTTTTGGATTACATGGACAAACTCATAACCTTGTCCTCTAATTACTTTTTTAAATTTCATAGATCTTTTATTTATAGGTAATCCTGATTTTTCTGTTAACTCTTTAAATATTTTTCTAGAATGAATTATATGTTTATTATTATTATTATATCTTTTATTAATCAAATCAATCAAATCATTATCTACTTCAGTATTAATTACTTCTTTTCCAGTTCTTTGATCCTTAGCAACCAATTTGTTTTGTTCGTAAAGTTTATTTAAGTTAATAATTAAATTACCATATTGTCCATTTGGTAAAAATTTATATGGATTATGATGTTTTATTCCTTGTCCATATGTAGAAGACATACCAAGAATATGATTTAACCGGTCTTTGTACTTTAATAATTCGCCTTGGGCATGTTTTAATTCTTTTGCTTCTTTTTGCTTATTTGGATCTTTCGATCTTGATTTGCTAGTTATTGGACCATTTAATTTTTTAATATCTTCAGTAACCTCATCTACTGTACTTTTAAGTACGTCTTTATCTATTTTATCTGGATTAGATTCATCTGCAGTAAAAAAGTCAAACATTTCAGACGGTTTGTAATATTTATATTCTTCTAGAACATTATTATCCAGAAAAGCATCTAAATCTACTGTAGGTATTTTCTTTTCTTTTGGTCTTGCTCCCAGTTCTTCTGATTCTTCAGTTATTCCCATCTTTTTACTTCCATAATCTTCTAATCTCTTAAGTTCATCTTGAGGAACCCATCCAGCAGGTTCATCTCCCCAATCTATCGATGAAGTCGATTTTAAAGCTTGTTCTTTTCTTATTTTATTTTCATAATCTGCCAATAACGCTAATTGTTGTTTTATTCCAGGTAATGCTTTTAACTGACTTGATAATTATTCTTTTTGACTTTCTATTCCTTCAGTAATTGGCTTATAAATTTCAGTGTACATATCCCGATTTGTAGCTTTCTTAATTTTTTCTCTCATTATTTTTTCTCTAAGAGCTCTCATCTTTTGTCCGACTAAGTTTTTTCTTATTCTTATTTCATTAAGTTTTGATTGCATTTATATAATAACGTAAGATAATGTAAGATAATGTAAAATAATGTAAAATAATGTAATATAATGTAAGATAATGTATTATTATATATAAATGGAAATTCCAAATTATGATACAAAAAGTGATAAATCTAATAACTTTAAACAACATTATCCTTATATGCCAGATTCATGTTTTAGAATGTTAATATGTGGTTCTTCTGGATCTGGAAAAACAAATACACTAATGCATATAGTTCGAAAACCTTTTATATATTATGATAAATTATACCTATATGCTAAAAACTTAGAACAATCTAAATATCAAGATTTAATTAACCACTTAAGCCAAATTGCAAAAAAAAAAATTAAAGTAGATCCAAATGAAATACTTGAATATTCGGCCGATTCCAACCAAATTGAACCTTGTGAGAATCTTGAATCAGAAAAACAAAAAGTAGTAATATTTGATGATTTTGTATGCGAAGATAAAAAGGTTCAAAATGAAATAACAAAATACTTTATTCAAGGCCGTCACAAAAACTGTTGTGTTATTTATTTAAGTCAGTCTTACTATAAAACACCAAAAGATATCCGAATTAACTGTTCACATTATATTTTATTTGAAAGTCCAGGTAGACGAGAAAATGATATGATTTGTAATGAACAAAATATTAACCGTAACTCTTTTGCTAATGCAACAAATCAAAAATATGATTTCTTATATATTGACAAGCCAAGGAAGTTTTTTAGAAAAAACTTTACTGGTAATATATAATGGGAGTTTTTAATAATATAGAACAAATAAGTGAACCTGACAGTATAAGTAAAGTTAAATTTGATATTGATTTAAGTGATTATGCTACTAAAAACAATTCAAAAAACTTAAAAAGGAAACGGAATCGTATCTTCACAAAAATAAGGAACTTGATAACACAATGAACAGAGCATTAGATATGGGAGGTAATGAAATAATCAACCTAGGAGATCCAGATAAACCCAACGATGCAGTTTCAAGACGGTTTATGTATAAAAAAGTTCAAAGTGTAATAGATGACTATAATCTTGAAGATATTAAAAGTATAAAACAGACACTAGAAGCACAAGTAAAGAATATTGAAGAATTAATAAAAGATTTTAAAAAGAACAACGAAGTAATAATTTCACTCCAAGAAAAAATTGAAAAAGAAATGGAAACTTTAGATAAAACATTAAAAGAACTTAGAGAGAAATCTGACACAACAGATGAGCAAATAATAGAAGTATTTAAGCAAAACATTGCTATAGTTTATGGTCAAATTAAAGAACTAAAGGACAGTATGATTAAACATGAAGAACTAAAAGACAAGATTATTGAAGCTGAGAAAAAGTTACAAAATATGTATCAGTTAGAAATCAAAACAGAAGTAAATAAACTAAATACTGAAATGACAAAAGGGAATCAAGATTTACTCGATACATTTTCAAATAAATTTGCAGAATATAAATCTGAACTGGAAAAGGCAGCTTCACAAAGAGGTGATGACCATGACACAGCATAAGATAACCTTAAAAAAGAGCTCAATTCTAAAATAGATGACTTTAAAAAACAAATTCGAGTTTGGATTAGTACTGTTGACAACCGTCATAATTTAAAGTATGCAGACTTAAGTAATATTACAAAAAAATTACAAGAAGATATTGATGAATTTAATGCTAAAGCTGAAAAATATAAAAATGAACTGGACTTTGTAGTTGAAAAATCAGTTAAACAAGGAGAATCAATCACTGCTAATGCTAAAGCAATTAACACAATTAATGATCAGCTAGAAAATTTTAAGAAACAACTTCGGAACTTGATTAGTACTGTTGACACACGCCACAATTTAAAGTACGCGGAATTAAGTACACATACAGGAATGTTAGAAAAAGATATCATCGAATTTAATAATAAAATTAAAAAAATAATAAATGATCTGGACTCTGTAGTTGAAATATCAGCTAAACAAGGAGAATCAATTATTGCTAATACTCAAGAAATTTCTACTAATACCCTAGAAATTACAAAAGTAAACAATGCTTTTCAAAAACAAGAAACACAATTAGCTAGAACAAAGGGTGTTGTTGACAATTTATCTGCTTCTGAAGTTGCTACAACAAAACGATTTGATGATTTAGCTGAAATAATTCTTAAACTTAAAAGGAAAGATAGAAAAAATAGAGAAGAATTGGAAAAAGAACTAGAGAAAGTAAGACGTGAAGTGTTTCTTTTTGAATATAACAGCGGTTATAATGAAGGAGAATCCATTGTAGTAGCATATTCATACATAAAATTGAAAAAGTATTTTGATCGCCACGGTGTCTGGATATATTCATTATATGATCATATAATTAATAGTGGTGCGGGCTATTTTAGTGCATTTAATTTGGTATCTGGAAATATCGTAGATTATACAGATTTTATAAACACAAACTAAGAATATAAACTACCTGTACCAGATGTACTATTAAAAATGTGTCCTCAGTAAAGAAAGCCGGAATTTATATAATAGATATCAGGTTTTTTATAGTGGCGTCCCACCAGTCGACAAAATGCAAAATATCACATTTTCTTTTTAGGTGTTGGCAAGAGGGTTTTACAGGTACATTTCCTGGTGGGAGTGTAAATATAACATCCAAGATCGATGATAGTGGGCCCGAAGCGGGCAGTGTATGTATGTATCAGAAAAAAATTAAAATTTATTTAACAGAAAGGACAATGTTTGACATTCATCTTGATGACGATTCATCATCTACAGAAATACCATTTGTTCTTATGTCGGATAGTTATGTCAAATTCTACATATTGGAGGAATATATAAATTATAAAGAAAGCAAACTTTTGGAGGAATATATAAATTATAAAGAAAGCAAATTTTTGGATTACAACTTTAATCAAAACTTTATTTAATTACTGTGTTTTTATTTAACTAGAATAATTAATATAATGGGAATATTCCATACTACTCTCAAAAGCGTATGTTCAATCATGCATATGCCTATGACATACTCAAACGGTTGAGTGATTTTCATAACATAAAAGTATTATGATATTCAATCATGCATATACCTATGGCATACTCAAACGGTTGAGTGATTTCAGTTGTTTGTACTTAAATATTTTAATACTTGTTTAATAGTTGTTAAAAAAAGTGCAAAAGCCGTGTTGCGTACATTTATTTTAACCCCGACGCCAGGTAGAATTTATTACGTGCACACCCGACGCCGGGGTGAACCATTAGTCTTTCCTAAGAGACCTCATCTGTAGGCTCTACATACAGCTTGTTTTTCCTAAATCATCAAACCTGCCCGGTTTTGCAGCCAGAATCACCTTCAGCCCCATTGTTCGTTGCCTCCCGAAACCTTCGAAACTAGAGACAAGAACGAAATAAGGCAATTCAGTGCTATTACAACATTGACGGAAGAATTCTTTATGTGCACAACCAGTCAATGTCATAACAGCAGGCTGTAACCGTTAACAGACAAGGCGACCCAGTACACAAACCATACTGCAAGCTACCTTTAAACAGACAAGGAGACGTCAGATCAACTTCCGGAACTAAGCGTAACACAACTCGACTCAATGATATAAAAGTTGAAACCGGTTTTTTATAGTGTATATTCTTTATTATAATAATGTTATGGTTTTGAAATTATCATAATTTTATTTTTCATGTGTTATAATTTATTCAATTACTTTTTGTTTTTAAATAATAACAACTCCTAAAGTAATTTTATTCTTCCAATATTAATTAAAATAATTTGTATGAATTTCAGTTATCAAAGGGAAATATTACTTGTTTTTTTTTTTAATTTCAATTATTAAAGGGGGATAGATTTCTAAATAACCTGACCTTGTTATATTTGTTATATTTAGCATTTGGTTTTCCCGGTCTGTGTTATTTTTAGTTTGAAATTTTCTTGTTTCATGGATAATTATTAATGTATTTATTGGTACTGTGTACATTTTGTGTCATTTCTAATGTCTTTAACAGTTGTTTTATCTATGTAGAAGGATTACAAAACAAGGAAGTAAAAGAGTGATTTAAACAGAAAATAAATGTGGTCTAAATTCAATCACATTATATTTTACTTCCTGTATGTTATATTAGGCCAAACTTATTCTACATTTTGTCTCTCGGTGTAGTGTTTAAAGTTTTTAAGTGGAAACTATTTTTAAATAAAGACATATGTTTTCTTCATTTTAAATCATCTTTAGTTAAATCAGAGGTTTTTACTGGGTTTAAAACCTGTGGATTTTAAATTGTCCGGCATTGACCAGTCCTGACCAAGGGTCATAGGTCAAGTGGGGTTATACTGTTTTCGCACAAACAATTACTTTACTACTACGCTTGACGTCAGTACATACGCGTAGACAAATAATCACCCAATATTTATCACAATAACACAGAAATACGTGGTTTAAAAAATTATTTGACGCATTTTGAATCGAGAAATATAGTATGAAGTGAAACAAAATCGTATTTTTAAGCAATATTTATTGCATTTAAACATTAGCCAATCAATGTGTAAAGTTAATGAGAACGTGTCAGAAATTAATTTCAATATGGTGAAATAACAGCAGAAGCAATTAGGGCATTGTAAATTTCACGGATTTACGGACATTTCAAGCAGTAAGATGAGAAACTGCTTCTCAGTTATACACATTAAAGTTCTGTACATGGAATACAGCACCAAAGAACTTCGAACTGAAGGAAGTTGATGAATTTGAAGCGGACATTGACATAATTTGCTGCGGATGAGACTGGGTGGGGTTTGATTCAGTGAATGACACAACACTGCCATTTTCGATTGATGGGACAACCTCGTCAATAGCATATGTATGTGAGGGCAGGCAAGCGACAGATTCATTTGAACTAGAAGCTGACAGCAGGTTAGAGCACTTTTTTTTGGTTTTTCTCTGACATACTACTGTAATTTATGATTGACTGGACATTTTTATGGCCACTTATTTGCATAATTTCTGTGGGTGGCACATTACAATCTCTTAATTTCTGAATAAGGTGTTTTCTGGCTGAGTGATTTGTAATGCTGGCTGCATTGCTTAGCTTTGCTTCATTTGCCATTGTTTTTAGCATTGACCCAAGTTTTTTCTCTCCAAGTTTTTGTCTAATGAACCATTGACATTCCATTTCAGCTAAAATTGGTATTGTGCGTGGTGCCAGATAAAATGGGTCTTCTTCATCGGAGTATCCAGATGGGCGTTTTGCAGCATAAAATTTATACATTGCCACCGGATCCCTGTCGCAGGAAGTTGCGAACATTTTTGGTGCAACTTTGCGGACGTCTGTCAAGTTCTAACCGGTACGGATTTTCGTCTGTCTTTCATTAAGTTCGAGATATTCCTCGCCAGTTGTTGCCTGTTTAAGTTTTATGTCTCCCCATCTGTATAATTACAGAAAAACATTGTCAGAAATGAAATTTTATCTATCAGGATCAATATGAACAGATAGATCATAGAGGTTTTGCAGGTTACAAATGTGGAATTTATAAGTTAATAACAAAATATTCCTTTTGATTAAGACCAAACCGTCGCCTTTTCCCTACTTATAGCATTTTATTGCGCATATAATTATTGATGTTTTTATATTCCCTATAAAACTGGGTGGGGGTGGAATTCTGAATTCTAACATGGCTCAATTTGATTTCCAGTTAAACAAGGTAGAAAATCAAGCTCTGTATATTCTGCGATAAGCAACGGTTGACACGCGGACCATAAGAGATCATATAATGTCGAATTCATTTTTGTTGCATGAAATCCGCTACATTACTCCTCGCTTAAACGAAGTCCACCATAATATTTATTAAAATATATCAATGAGCATGTCAGAATGAAAACAATCAAGCCCGGCTTGAATCAAGGCCTTCTTTTGATTTATCGTCTAAAATGCCCTCGTGGTTCAATTCCTACGCATCTAAACTCTGAACCGTGGTAAATCAGACGATAAAGCACTGGAAGACCTTGATTATTTGTTAAATATGTTTTTTTTTTTTCTTTTTAGAAATATTTGTTGGTAAACAACACGAAAATTGTTGAAACTTTCTACATGTTTTCATTTTGAAATACCGGTAGTGGAAAATAGATATGTCTTTCAATTTCAGGTTTAATGGGGCATGTTAGTAAGTGGCATAACAACAGTACCGTTTTGGGCTCTGGACTGTAAATTATATGGTAAGGTCCCTAGAAAAATCTAATAATCTGCTAAGGCCAAAGTTTATATCCTTTGTTTTTCAGAATTGTCCAAAATATTTTAAAAGGACAGTTTTATTGAAAATTTATATTTAATTGAATATTCAAAATTGAAAACTAGATCTTAACTTCTGAAATTTGAAATTTTCTGAATATAGCTATATTATTTTTGGGGGTAGGAAAAATTTTGAGAACATATAAATTATGAAACTTTGGCCTTAGTGAGGTAGAATTTATCTAAGATTAGTAACCTTAGATTGTACTGCTCTGTTGTACCTCTCAATCCAAAATGAATACAATTATTCAGCCAGAGGGTATTTAGGAGACTTTTTGGTGTTGACTGGCAAAGGCTATTTTTGTCATACATCTGATTAATGTCCGCATCACTTAATAGTGGAGCTTCTTTAGGTTTGTTGCCTTTTCCTTTTTTCTTTAGGCTTTTTGATTTAGCAGCAAAGGCATCACGGGTCAAGGAAAACTGCGGACCAGTGCTATTCATTATGCTGTGCGGATATTTGTGACGCCTTAGCTTCCGATCAATGCTACTGATTATGTTTCTTAAACTTGACGGCTCAAAGTCATTGCCATCTTGTTTTTTGACTGACAGTACAAAGTTGGCAACATACTCGTCCAATAATTCAACGTCAATGTTATGAATTTCTTTGTTTTCACCCTTTAATTGCAGAAACTTTTCGAATCTTTTGATGTCTGAAAGTGTTTTCTTGGCTGTGTTTTTGTTTTCTTGTTGCTTGATGAATTCATTTACTTCATTCATGTCTAGATTCAAATATTGTGGACCTTTTTCAGGATGATTAGATCTTGGTTGAGGCAGCATCGGTAGAAGCAGCATCGACGCCATCGTTGTGTCCTGGAGGGGTTGAATTGTGACAAGAACTTTCAACTAGCACTTCATTCATACCAACTGTATCACCTGATTTTATTTCTGGAATGTCAGGATCAACTAGATTGAGTGTGTTGTTTTCCCAGTCATGGTCTAACAGACTAGGGTGGAATCCGAAAGTTTGGAAGAAATCTTCCGCAGAGATTTCATGAACAGTTTCAGTGTCATCAACATTAATACTTTCATCATGAGGAACAATGTCCTCCCATATAACTTCAAAAGTGCCAGGGCTAATGTTATCCGACATTTTGACAGCTGTCAGCTTTGGCAGTTTAACAGCAGACACCAAAGTATTCACTGTTGCACAGTATTTATTTAAAGAAATGAAGAAGCACTTTGAATGATTTTATTTGAATGAATTATAAAATAAGAAACAAGTTATTTTTACACTTTTATTTATTTATTTTTTTTTTTTTTTTTTTGTGTATTGACTATTTCCCGTTTTTATCCACTAGTTTACAGTATCGATCGGTAACCCGGAAATTAAGTCGAAAGTAGTCCGTCAATTGTATTGACTGTGTAAATTTCTAGTGACTGTATAAAGCTCAAGTTTACACGGCAGGCTGATATCGGTCTAATAAATGCATAGTGGTAGGATAAAAATAGAATATTAGGTAACTGTCTTTCTTAACTTAAGTTTATCCGGTTCGTCTCCAAAAAGTTTATTCCCCCTCGGCAAGTCTCGGGGGAATAAACTTTTTTCCGACTCACCGGATAAACTTAAGTTAAGAAAGACAGTAACCTAATATTCTCTATAAATATACCAGGATGAAATGTCAGTTAAAATCTCAAATTTTTTATACAAATATGTTTGTGCATGCCTGCCTCTGTCTCATAACTCTAAACTGTACATTCAGTATGAATTTTAAGCGACATAAATACCTAATGCACGACTCAGCAGACAATGACAGTGTCTTTTTACCTTTTCAAAACATTTGTTTATGTATTATTCTTCACTGTTAGACTGGGATATCCTGTTCTTGTAAAAAATATTTATTGTCAGGAAAATGACTAGAAGGTACTGGCGATATGTCATAATTTCATAAGAGTTGTAACTGAAATTCAAATGGAAATGAAACATATATCTTAATTCTGTCGCAAGAGATGGATGCAGTTCCTTTGCTTTTACTTTTGTGTTGTCTTAAAGCGTTGAATGGCGTGCTTACCGTCCATCGACGCACTGTAATTATACCTTTACAGCTGAAGATATATCGTTTATATCCCTCACGCAAATGTTCAATGCAAATATCTCATTATGTCATATTTCCCGGCAATTAAGTACAAGTATATCATGCAAAAAGCACTATATTTGGTTTTCATTGTATGTGATGGGTGTTTTCATATCTCCTGTTTGTTCGCATAAAGGTAAATACTATTTGGAACTAACCAAATGTTCTGTTAGTATCTTCTTTCATAACATTACATACTGAGATAGGCATCTAAATTGTATCCTTATTGCTATGTCATTAAGAAGAAAGAAAACATGTTTTACAAAGAATTACCGTTTCATACCTCCTGGCAATTGCTGAATGGACACAATCTTCAGCATATTAAATATTTTTCATTGCTCCTTCATTTTTCAGATTATAATTTATCATTCCATTTGATTAATTGTTTTCGCTTGGATAAAAACTTGCCCTTGACAATTTATCACATAAACATTAAAATAATATGCGAATCTTAAGAGGCATTTCTAAGTCTTAGCTTTTTACTTTTGACAGCTTTAAAATCCTTCTAAAATCAATTAAAAAGATACATGTATTTTCGTTTTTGAAGCTTCACATCATATTGTCTTAGTACATTCTTTTAACAATTTCTTCGAATTCTTGCAATATTTCAGCTTTTGTCCGGATGAAACATGATGCGTAACGGTCCAGAAAACTCTATACAGAGAATAGACATGGAAGGCAAACAACCTTTAGGAAAAGAAATGCTGATGAGATAAAATCCATTGAAATTAAAACGAATTGCTTTCATGCTGAATAAGAAAAGCCCATAACCACATAATTACAATAAAACAACCCAGGCCTTGGTATCCCTTTGATCGTGGTATTTCACATTGTGCTGTATCAAGTCAAAATTAAGTTCACTTCAGATTAACTTAATTTAACTTAATAATATTGTTTTGAAAAACAAAGCAACATCAACATTCATAAATGTTCAGAGCAAATCTTCCATAGAAAATATGTAAGAAAGATAATATATTAAAACCTTGATCAAATTGCACTTTCAATGATGAAAGAATGAATAACACTGAATTGACTTGTGATTGATACGGGCACAAGGAGCACAAGGGGATCCTATAATGGTACCAGCCTTCATACGCTTAGAAGCTTGCGATAATTTAGTTAAAATCTCCTTGATTTTATTCAGCTTTGCGTTAATTGCCGGATGATGTCATGGGACCATATTTTGCCAGAAGACCAATTTTCTCCGTGTTGAACGATGAGGTGTATGCATGTCATCCTGTATTTTATTTTCTGTTACTTTAATTCGAGCAAAAAGGGTAATTATGTAAAGCATTTCATAGAATCTCTGATGTAGCATGGCATCTTGTCAGACATAATTCAAAAACAGAAAAATGTAGACACTTGAATATTGTAATAAAAATTATTTTTGCATCCAAATCATCATTTGCAATAATCCATCCAACATGCTATCCAGTCAGATGATTTATTAACACCTTCCCTATCATAAATTCATATGGTATACTTCTGCATATAAGTAGCAACAGATAAAAAATTCTTGCCTTTATGTTTTGCTTGCCGATTTCGGGCATGCAAAAACAGGGAAACGTATACAAACAAGGAGATTCACGTGAGCACGCGCTGGTTGTGAATGATTTGGATATGCTATTCCGGATCCAACCTGAACAAGTTATGGACTCTAAGTCACCTTTTTACCTAAATCGAAAGGTCAGAGACTTAAACAATCTTTTCATCTTCGATTTAATCCCTGAAAATGATAGACAAACAGCATTGAGAAAAAGTAAAATTTCTTTATTCAAATAAGTCAAAAGGTTATCTGTATACACATATGAATATCAACTCTGATGTAAAATTATTTCTAAAGTAGCTTATAACTCTATATGAAATCTATTTGCTGGCATCTTCTGTTTTTTTTAATATTAAATTTAATTTCAAACATTTAATTTAAGCGTTGTGTATTTACTGTAACATGTTCAAATTGCACAAAAGCTAACCTGAAAAGTAGAGAAATATATACCAGCTGGGAAAAGTTTATAAAACTCAGAAAGACGAAAGAAAACCGAGCAATGCACTTACAACAACTAAATTAGTCCCTAAAGGTAATAATAAAATGTTTGTATAATAAACAAAATTACGCAGTTTAATTCAATACACTTCTATATGCAGTAACATAGGTTTATAACCTTAACTCTTCCAAAAGGTCATGCATTTTAAACAATTCTTTGTTATCTAAATATGTAACACGTAGAACAGTATATAAAACTGTAGACAGACATAGGAGTATAGGGTGTATTTATTTCTGTGTAAACCAAGCAAAATAAAAACAAATTTACCTGAATCAGTCTATGAAAAGTATAACACCAAAACACCACCCTAACATCAATTAAAGCGGAACCGTCTTTTCATAACGATACAGTGGACTCCTCTATCTCAATGGACCAGAAAGTAGAACAACAATGAGTTGGAATCTTGGCAGGGAAGACTGTGCAACTAACAATTTCAAGATTTACCTTAGATATATGAACGAATTGCACAAAAAATGGTGTTGTGTATCTTATAGTACTTGTCAATAGATAATTATAGAGACAGAGACATTTACCGACATTTTTACCGTATTTGACATCAAAGATCATTCAGACACACTTTATCACTTGGAGAATACAAATACACAGAAGATTTATAAATCGTCGTTATTTTCATATTTCACAATCCTCTCTAGACTGTAGCAATAAACTGATAAATCAATTGTCAAGCTTTGCAGACATTATTTGAATAGGGAACTTATTTGCCCCGTTCATAATTTATAAAATGTTTTCTAAAATCTAGAAAAGCTGTTTAAATGATACCATTTTACGTAGTATCAAAATATGTATGTAAAAGACTCGGTAATAGCTTACAGCCATTTCAGTTTCATTTTGACGTATTTTGATTTTCGTGCACTGGCCTATATAAGCTATAACGCTATATGAAATTTATTTGCTTAACTCGTCTGTTGTTTGGATATTACATTTCAGCGTAGTGCATTAACTATTAAATGTGCAAATGTACAAATTTAATGCAGAAAGTACATGTTTGAATGGATGATACACAATGTCGTATATGCGTGTTCTGTTACTTGTCAACGAAAAATTATTTAACTGAGACAATCACCGATATTTTCTACCATAATTGACATCGAATGTCATCCAAACACACTTTATAACTGGGAGAATACAAGTAGGAAGATTCCTTTTATAACAAGATTAATAATGAGCCGTGCCATGAGAAAACCAACATAGTGGCTTTGCAACCAGCATGAATCCAGACCAGCCTGCGCATCCGCGCAGTCTGGTCAGGATCCATGCTGTTCGCTAACAGTTTCTCTAATCCCAATAGGCTTTGAAAGTGAACAGCATGGATCCTGACCAGACTGCGCTGGTCGCAAAGCCACTATGTTGGTTTTCTCATGGCACGGCTCATTATTTAATCGTCGTTGTTTTCACATTTCTTTTCTTGTCCACAATCCTCTTTAAACTGTAGCAATAAACAGATAAATCAATTGTCAAGCTTTGCAGACATTATTTGAAATAGGAAAATTATTTATCTTGAACAAAATTTATAAAGGGTTTTCTAAATAATTCCTAGATATATACTGTTAATGTTTTTAGTGTATAATCTAGTAGAAAACGAGTAGTCAGATATTTTAAAATAAGATTTATAAATAGTCGTTATTTTCACATTTCATTCCTTTTCAAGAATCATTTTAGTCTGTACCAATAAACTGTTACATCATTTAATGCCTTTTTCACATTCAAAATACCGGCAAGTTCTAGGCTGTAATTTAAACTGATAAATCAATTGTCAAGCTTTGCAGACATTATTTGAAATAGGGAAATTTTTTATTTTGGACAAAAGGGGGGGGGGGGGGGGTCCCAGTTAGGTGTCTGCGCAAAATGTTTTTTGATTTTATTTATACTTTGTGGTAATATACCTACATGTATTAAGTTTCATTAACACGTGTTACTGTTACCAGTTTTGACTTACTTTTATAGATATTCACATTTAAAGTGGGTGGGGTAATCTGACATCTGACCAGCCAGAAACACAATTTCTGTTATTTTTTTTAAATGGTTCAATCTATATACCTGAAACTTTCATGATAAAATAACTATGCAATGGACATTCACACAACATGTTGCATTTTAAATTGTACTGAATACTTTTTTCAGCACAGAGCCACAAAGTGGTCTAATCAAATTTACTGATTTTCAATGGACGAACTTTACCAAAAAGCTAAAACATTTTTCATTAGTTGAGATATTAAGGTGTTATTTTCAGCAGATATTGTATACTAAATAAACATTAAAATGACAGTATATCAGTACACTCTGATTAATATTGGAAGAGTGGTACACTCTCAAACTGGGAAAAAGTGGGTGGGGTAAATAAATATTCGAAGCAACACTACAAAAATTGTGCAGTTGTTAATAAATGGCCTCATTGATTGATAAATTTTAACAAAAAAAATCCCACTTTATACATGTGTGCCATGGAAAAAGCATGGACCTTGAACATGACATGTAGACAAACCAAATTAACCGTGAAAGCTCAAAGTATTTAACAAAAGGTTTTGCCTGAGGCAGTGTATTTTGAAAAAAGCTATTGTTCAAATTAACATTAAATTTTCTGCATTGATTTTTCCATGGCACACATGTATAAAGTCTTATTAAAGAGATTTTTTTGTTGTTAAAATTTAACAACCAAGTCTGTATTTAATAAAACTAGAATGTGTCTGTAGGACACAGGGTGTGACCCCCCCCCCCCCCCCCCGGTACATTTGTCACAAATAAGGGGAAATAATTCAAATGTTTGCAGTCTTAATGGGGTATAGCCTCAAAAAAATATGAAAAGGATTCATTATTCTATACCATATACTTTTTGAGCTATGAGCATCACAAACAAAAAATCCACTATTTTGGCTATTTCAAGGGCCATAACTCTGTAATAAATGCTAAAATTCTCAAGAAGAATGCCATGTGTGCAAAGGTCACATTATGATAAAAACTCAAGCAAGGTTTTATGAATTTACATTTAAATAGTTCTGAGTAAGGCACCGAGAATACTTCTGAATAAGGCACATAATTAGGTAAAAATGTGCATTTTGTTACTATTTAAGGGGCCATAACTCTGGAAATAGGTAGCAGACCCAGATAAAAAATAGTAGGTGCACAAGTTCATATCATGATAAACACTCAATATCAAATACTTTTTGAGCTAGGCGTGTCACAAGGTGAAAATGTGCATTTTTACTATTTCAGGGGCCATAACTCTAGAAATAGGGCGCGGACCCAGATTAAAAGTAGTAGGTGCACAAGTTCATATCATGATTAAGACTTATGCAAGGTTTCATGAATCTATATCAAATACGTTTTGAGCTAGGCGTGTTACAAGGTGAAAATGTGCATTTTTTACTATTTCAGGGGCCATAACTCTAGAAATAGGGGGCAGAGCCAGACGAAAAATAGGAGGAGTGCAAGTTCATATCAATATAAAGACTCATGCAAGATTTCATCAATTTATATCAAATACTTTTTGAGCTAGGCGTGTCACAAGGTGAAAATGTGCATTTTTTACTATTTCAGGGGCAGTAACCCTAAAATTAGGGGACAGAACCAGACAAAAATAGAAGGTGCGGAAGTTCATATAATGATAAAGACTCTTGCAAGGTTTCATCAATTTATATCAAATACTTTTTGAGCTAGGCGTGTCACGAACTTCGGATGGACGCACGGACGGACGGACGGATTGACGGACGGACGCACGGACAAGAGCAAATCTATATGCCCCCACCACTCATGGGGGGCCACAATTAAGATAGTAATAGAAATCTGAGGCCATTTCGTAACAAATGCACAATTTTTGTAGTGTTGCTTCGAATATTTATTTACCCCACCCACTTTTACCCAGTTTGAGAGTGTACCACTCTTCCAATATTGATCAGAGTATACTGATATACTGTCATTTTTATGTTTATTTAGTTTACAATATCTTCTGAAAATAACACCTTAATATCTCAACTAATGAAAAATGTTTTAGCTTTTTGGTAAAGTTCGTCCATTGAAAATCAGTAAATTTGATTAGACCACTTTGTGGCTCTGTGCTGAAAAAAGTATTCAGTACAATTTAAAATGCAACATGTTGTGTGAATGTCCATTGCATAGTTATTTTATCATGAAAGTTTCAGGTAAAAAGTTAGAACCATTTTTAAAAAAATAACAGAAATTGTGTTCCTGGCTGGTCAGATGTCAGATTACCCCACCCACTTTAAATGTGAATATCTATAAAAGTAAGTCAAAACTGGTAACAGTAACACGTGTTAATGAAACTTAATACATGTAGGTATATTACCACAAATTATAAATAAAATCAAAAAACATTTTGCGCAGACACCTAACTGGGACCCCCCCTTTATAAAGGGTTACTAAATGCTTCCTAGATATATGATATTAACATTTTCAGTGTTTAAAATTTAGTAGAAAAGCTGCTAAAATGATACCATTTTATCTAGTATCAAAATATCCGTATTACCTTACAGCGTTTTCAATTCCAATTTGGAGTAAACGGCTTTTAACATCCAATCCTCGGTTTTAAAAAGAATTCCTATAGTTTTTTCCTTTCATAGATTTTTTTTCAAACTCACATATATGATAGGAAAATGTGTGCTGAAAGCAATGAACAAATAAAAACAATGGGTCACTAGGCTTGTTTTTGTGAAAAATTATTTTGGACACACCCACTGTTGCTGAAACTTATAGCGATTTTTCAATATTTTCAGAATGTTCTGCTTTTTTTATAAATACCAACCAAAGTACGCATAAAGACAGCACAGTAAGGTTTATTCTTTTTACAGATTTTATTATATACTTAAAGAGAAATAAAGTAAGACTTCTCAAGTAAAAGTACATTTACTGAAGTTTTTTTAATTAAATCTTCCTTAAAAATAATGTGAGAGATTGTGTAAAGCTACATTTCCTCCGCTTTTAGAGACAAAAAGCAGATTTTAAGTTATGTAGCGAACACAATACATCGTTTATTTATTTTATTAATAAAACTTGAATTGACAGAGCTGACTCTTCAGCTAGATACAGTTATCTTGAAGACATGTCCTAGAAATTTTATATGGACAGATTTCTTTCAAACATCATTTATCTAGTTCAAATTCAGTCCATTTTAAGGTTTGGCCAGGGTAGGAACATGTCCAATTTGAAATTGTTATTCAAATATTAGAATAAAGAACTGAAGCAAGCTGTGAATAAGATATCCACTTCTGTACATAGAACATTACACCTGTTGCATTCAAAGCATGAAAATAAAGGGACTAAAGAACTTCATCCGTCCGATATTACCTAGTAGCCGACTTAAATACTTTATTTCAGTTTCTGTACGTCTCTATTTTTTCCTGATATATAATAGAAGACTATGTTCAAACAGTAGGCTTAATTATCAAGACGAATCAGAGCCTGATATTTTCTTATACATACATGTACATTCAGTTATCGTAAAAGCTAATGTTCCTGTACATGATCACAAAGAAAATATTTTAATAAACTTTAGATAAAACAAGTTTTAAATCATTATCAATACACCTACAAAACATAGTTTTATTTTCCAAAGGGGCAGTAAAACTGAATAATATGTCGAAGCGCTAAGTGTTAACTGAAAATTGAATGACTGAATAGCGAACAGTTCAGACCATGATCAGCCTTCAGGGACGTGCAGACTGATCTTGTTCTGCACTGGTTGCAAACGCAGAATTACTTGCCGCAAGCAGGGTAAAAGTTTAATATACAAGTGTATTTCGGGATAAAATACTATTGCGCCACGGGGCACTGGCATCTAATCGAGGAAGTGATGTTCTCTGAAGATTTTCCTTTTTCTTTTCGATAATGGCTTTATACACTTGGATGATTGACAAATAATGTTCGTTATCTTCCTGGGCATATACATTAATCTCCTGCGTAGGATTTGCATATGTTTAATGTCTGTCTGTATCATTGATTTAAAGACCCGCCACAAAATAACAGTTTTCTTTTATGTTGTGTTTCCATAATGGTAATGTACATGAAATAGATACAAGTATCCAGTTACTAAATGACAGTGATACAAATTAGGCCAAGACAATGTGTTTATTTTTGAAGTAGAGGACTTTTTGTTTCTATAGTGTAAGACTGGTTTTTTATCTATGTTTTTTAACTTTAAAACTGAAAAAAGATTGACTAAATATGTTTTCAGATGAAGTTGTGAAAAAATTATGACCCTATATTTTGCACAGTATTGGAACGCTTTTGTATGACAAAGACGTTTTTGAAACATTTTCATAAAATTCATGGATTAAGCGCTATTAAGGTCATGATTGTATTTGAATTGCTTTTTCTATTCTATTTATTGATTTATCTCGTTGCCTCCTTTACTCTTCAGCTTATTTTTTGTCCCATCTTGTTAGACGTGGTTGTTGTTGTTGACGTTTTAGAGATGCTCACAAAATTAGAAAATGGCGAAATCTAGAAATAAATACTACTGCAAAAGAAGCTGTCAAAATATCTTAATTTCTTTAAATAGAACCTAGAATTCAACAAAATCCTCTTTTCCATTTCTCAACAATACTATACACATAGTAACCAATACTTCAAATGATCTATCATGTGTCGGTGCGACGTTAACTCCAACCAAAAAAAAAAAAAAAGATCTACAGAAAAACACAAAACAATATGGCGGAAATATAGTTTTACCATATTCACCATAGCAACTGTCGAGCGTACGCAGTTGTCAAGATTTAAAGCCTTATCTAAATTATGATTTCAAACTACTTTCACGGCAGCTGGACAAGTATCTGTGTATATTATCTGTTTCTTTGATTGTTTTTCTGAAATTACACCAACACAGTTTAAAACATATGAGGCAAATCACAGGTTCCCCTCCAAAATCATCAAAAATCAGTACTCTAACATGAAAGAATTATTACATCTTTTCACTTTTTAACCAATAGTGGTCGGGATTTGACATAAACGCCTCTGTCACGGACTCTTCGGATTGACAGATTCCTGAACGAACTTTGCCTTTCATATAAAAGCCAAATTTATTAAGTCATATAATGGTTTTCTTTGTTTATGTCCATGAATATATGTAGTACATTGCACAATGCATAATAAAATATATATATACATGAGTTGTAGCCATTCCAGAAACAAATAACTTCTGCTGAAGATTATGCATCATTCTGAGATAAATTTAGAGCCTTTTATGTCTGAAATACCAACATTGAGTTTTCGTCAAATTTAAAATATTTATAATGAAAACCTCTCACTTGTAAGGATTTAGAACATTTGGGTATTTGAATTTACGTGTAGATATTATAAAACAAGACAACACATTTTCACCTTAAGGTTTCCGATCATTTCGATGCCTGGTGACCCTATGTTTGTTTTGTTTTGTTTGAAGGAGTTGCGTCAATCTGACTAAAGTACATCTCCTATATTACGCTACGCATAGGATCTGAAAACGACCTATTCATTGCCTCGTTCTGACGGCTCTTTCGCTAGCCAATCAGAGCCTAGCTTACAAGATCTTGCAAATCTACATGTAGCATTGACTTTTGATATTTACAATTCTTATGTCGTAATGTATCAGATAGCCGGTTAGCTCAGTCGGTAGGCCACTTGCTTTGTAAGGCGAGGGGTCCCGGGTTCGAGTCCTGGAATAACCGCATATTTTTCTTATCCTTTGACAATCGAACAAGTCGTCTGATTGGATAACATAAAAATAGCAATAATGGAAATCCAAAATATACAGAAGACGAATGTGAATAGGTCGTTCTCAGATCTTCGTTTAGAAGATCAAGTACTTTAGTCAGATTGGGAGTTGCGTATACTGAACAAAAAATAGAAAATAATATGCAAGGATCATTACAGTCATGTTTCTGTCTGCGAAATGATAAATCTTACACTGTAATAACTGAATTTCTGTTGAAGTATCATTGAAGGCTATAAAATAAAAGAAATAAAAATGCTATAACATAAGTTTGTCATGTAGTTTATATTTTCCTTTTTAGTATTATATGAGCTTACCAGGCGTCAATATTTGATATATTTAAAATGCACTATTATACAGAACATGCCTTAAATGCAAGTAACTTCAATAAAAACAGTACAAAATAAAATACGGTTCTGTCATATTAATAAAATATGTGAAAACATCCTTTTAAAACATAGAACGTAAAAGCAGGCTTGGGTTTGATTGAATCTGTTTATTAGAGGTAATGAAATGTGCAGCATGCATCACGCCACCGTTAACACCTGCTTAAAGACCCAACCTGGGTATAAAAGGCTGATGGGAGGTTTCTCTTGATTTTTTAACACTTTTTAGCTCAGGGAAAGATTTTCAAAATATATTATTTAAAATGATGTTTTTATTCAGTGAAAAATATCCTGCATGAAGCTAGATGACTTGTTTTATCAATCTAGATGAGAAGCTTAAAAATCTATGAAGAAAAAGTTCTTATATTTTTAAAAGAATTTATAACAGCAACAATTCAAATTTAAATTTATGCGGGGGGAGGGGGCGGGGTTTATTATACAAATAACCATGTGACCACATTGTTTGTAAACATGAGCAGTGTGGTCACAAGGCATTTATTTAGCTATTTATAGATCAAGTACAATGCTTGCTTGCTTGCTGTCACTGATAAAACCAGCTTTTTTTCTGTACAGAAATATAGCTTATTTGCATCGGATGTTGCGGATTTTCATTCTAGTAAAATCAAATTTTCCTTATTATCCAAAAGGACCCAAAAAATATAACAACACCAAGTCCAACTACGGGGAGACTTCTTACAGCCGACACACGACTTTAACAAACTGCTGTTGTAAATAAATAAATCTGTAAGAATGCCTTTGGAGCATAGAACCAGACAATATAATAGTACAGTTGGCTTCAAATTTGTAACGAACGAAATAAATATATAAATTATGGCATCGACTTGTTTCAGCCCTTTGTGGTACTATCATTATTACTATTTCCTTCAAATACTTTATCTATGTGATTATTATGTCATTTAATGTGACCCATGATTCGTAATAAAACAATATTCTTTTCTATTCCATTCTATTCTATTCTTTTCTAAGCTTCTAAGGGATCTTTTTACAGAGTTTATTGCATATCTGAGGTAAAATGATTGTTTGTTTTGAACTAAATATAAGTGCAAGTAGATGGACAATAATCTTTGAAATTTCATTGTTTAGTTGTCGCCTTAAAGAAAATTCATTATGAGATGATATACGTAATATAACAAATTCGCGACGGACGGCTTAAGGGAAATGGAAATCTATGCCCTTTTTACCCTTTGTTGAGCCATTGAGAACTCCACGGTTCTGGTATGAGCTGGGGTCATTCCAGAAATAGGAAAATTCCGAATTCCTTGGTTTACATGTAATAACTTTGTTTGAATTAATTACAGAAATGTACAAGGAAACTTCTGTCAATATTCGTTCCCGTCAGATTTACCTATAACATCATCCAGCCAGTAGAGAAAAATTGGTAACGTCTTAAAATATTTTATCGCGTCCATAAATGTTTGATTTGCTCTATGTTGTAATAAATCGACTGATCTATTTTAAAGTACTACGCACCAACTTTGCAACAGATGCCGCTGAACAGAAATGTTCTTTTGAATGTTATTATGCCTTTGTTTATTTTTATGTTTTTGTTTTTGTTTTACTAATGTAGGTCTGTATTGGTTTGTATTGGACTTTGACTTGAAACAGGAAGAAAGAGAAATGCTATTTATATGTAAATTAGGTTAAATGCTCTCCTTTTGAGACAGGATTTACTTAACTGTCCCATTATAACGTTTTTACATCTAGCTTTACAGCCATTCATATTTATCAAGATCAAAATTGCCTTCTCACGTATTCGTCTTCCATGCTTCTTTCTTCTTTAAAGACTGTATAATTCAAATTTATTGGAATTTGGTGTCACATGAAATACGGTTAATGCCAGTGCTAATGAAAACACTCTTTACTTGAACAAAAGCTGTAATGTTGATTGATAAGTAATCAAACAATTAAAAAGAACTGACCTAAATTACATGCTATAAAACAACCACCAAGGAATTATTTATTTAACAATTATAATGCTGCTAAGTGAGGGAAACGACGACTGTAATAATTTTCTCTTAGTATCCTGAACATTATTTTAATGATTATACGTAATACCTTTTTGAAGTGCCTCTTAGATTTTTATCAGGAAACAGCTATTAGTGTAATGGAATGGTAAAATAAAAGATAAGAACGTTGAGAGAAAACTAGGTTGTTACTACTCAGCAATTGCTAGGAGACACGAAATAGTTTTTTTTTTGCCAGCAATTATCTTTTGTCACAATTACACGGTAGCGGTTGTAAAACTGTTAATAGGAAATTAGAATAAATACGTAATTACGTAAGTGAAATTATATGCAACCACTGCTTCAACGCAAGTTCATCTTGCATCTGTGTTAATGAGTAGTCAATCAGCCAGTCTTAATACTAGAAACATAAAATGTTTTCATGCACTGAAACAGTCAAAATAGCAACATAGTTTATAGTACATTTTACAATCGTAGAATACAGTACTTACATTGTTAAAATACATTTAAAAGACTGCCTAATTATCTTAAAGAATAGAAGTGAAAACTCAACAGGTCGCACAGTACGACAAGGATGAAAATGTTGCAGACTCAATTGGATTTGGCCTTTGCATAGAGGTAGGTGAATGCATGCTACCATTCACTCCCTCTAGTCACAGGTTGAGTAGAAATCAACATTTGTGCATGTTACATGTACCAACAACAATTCGCAGATGTGCTCATTATGCTATGTACAGGGAATCTTCAATGACAAACAGAGTGTAGTTTCATGAAAAGCGGCGTATGGCCACCAGTCAAAATACATGTCTTACCTGGAACGCGAAAACAATGGGCAGAACTAAACCAACTTTTACTGAGGTTATGAAGCCTGCATATCTCAGAATTTGCCAAAAGACAAAATCAAAAGCCAAAAAAAAAAAAAATCCACGGGTGATTATATAATATCCAAGTATTGGAACACCCCAGGCCGAGTAATTGTGAGTTTTCTTTCCTTTCAGTTCATAAACTTCAAGGAATATTTTGTAAACATTCATGAAACGGTAAAATACTGGCTTTCCTAACGCTTAAATGGTATGTCTCCCTGCACAAGTATGTCATTTTCGTGCCATGGTCTCCGGTGTAGGAACGTTTGTACCTATAGAGGGGCTAATTTCTGGACTGTTCCTCACCATACTCGGTTATCTTGTATATGTAATTATCTGAATGTCAAAGCGTTACAATCACACAAATCCAGGTATACCGTAAACATCAGCTTTTCGTCAATTTGTCTGTTGTGATTTGTTTTTGGAAGCCACAATTTTCAAAACGAAAAGGGGAGCTTACTTTGAAAAACGTAAAATATTAAGTTTTAGAGAGAATGAGGTACACTTAGTTGTCGAACAAATAATTAATTGGTTGACGAGCCCCTATTAGGAAGGTCTAGCCCTAGATCCGGTCACTGGATGCCATATGATTGTGACTTAATTGTGTTGGTTTGACATTAAACCCAACAAAACAAACAAACTTGAACAAATTTTAAATCATACGAGGGTCTTTCAAGGTGGTAAACTTTGCTATGAATTACTTACAGTCGTAAAGAGATGAGTTATGATTATATTGATAAACAAATACATGTATCAATGTGTTTTCTTCTTGAAAAGTGCCGATAAATGCAACAATATATTATGTCGTCAAATTAAATTTTCTAGCGTCTTTTTGTATTGTTTTGAGTTGCAGAAATACCCTTTCAACGAGATGAAAAACACTGATGCAAAACACAATTAGACAATCAGACGATACTTTTAAAAACACCTGTATATTATGCTTATCGCTATGTGAATAGGTGAGTGAGTTATAGAATATAATGAGTTCCAGTATCTTATTTTGCTGTGTTTATTGTCACAACCGACACAATTTAGGTCATATTATCATTACTGTTTGGCACATGATGATAGTTGAGGGATATGTCGGGAGCCCCTCCTGGCAACGTTTCAGGCATAGACGGGCACTGACTTTCGGTCTGTCAGCTAGATGGCTTCCTCACAAGAAGATTACTTCACCGCAAGAGGTATTTGAAACCCTCATCGGTAACAGACAAGTGCTCTGAAGTCATCGACCTTATCCGATCGGCCAGGGAGTTCTGTACCTTCATGTATCATTCAAACAATTACTAGTATTGTTTTTGATAGCAAAAGCAGCATATTATTTGTAGCGTCTATTGCATAATTTACTGGATACATATAATACCTTTTTAATCATTGCTTCTTGCATACACTTTGTTACTCATTACGTGAAGCTGTGGAAGTGTTGCCTTATGAGTAGTACACATACGTAAAGAAGCAATATCTATGTACTTTATAAAAGGGATAATATATGGAGCCTATGAAACGCATTTCTAACACATCTAATTATCTCCCAGTACTTAATGGGATAATAGGATCCTCTGGAGACATTTTCAATACCATCTTGTCGAGAAAAGTAGTCTTTTCAATTAGAGCTGATAAAGTATTTGAGACGACATGTCTAGTAATAATTCAGTAAATTGCAAAGCAAAAGCATGTATGTCTTGCATGCACAAACTATTTGAATTATAACGCATTCTTAATCATTTAACACAGTGTTCTGATGCTTAAAGCATATGCAATTTTGTAATGATGCCTGGCAACAGACAAGTGGTTATATATTATATCAGCTGCTATTGAATGCCTAATACATTTACCTTTTCGTTTGGCGAGCAGTAAAAGGGATGATTTTGATCTTCTCGTCCGCGGTGGGGGTGCTATTTTTTCAACATGATCGTTCCTACTAAGTTTGGCGCATACTGTACTTACGAAATCTAGAAACGTGAACAGAAAGTGTTACATATTGGTAAATGTTAAGGAAAATGTTTATTTTCTCCATGATTTTGAATCAGATTCATTTATAGATGTAATAAGATGGTTAACTTCCAGATTAGGGGTTATAAGTGCGAGTAATCCATGTTGTATCATACGTTTTGTTACTGCATAACAAACTGGCCACGTTCAGCACAATATTTGTTGGTTTATCTACTGAAAATTATCTAGTTAGTATTCAGCTTTATAAGATTTACATATAAATGGCAAATTTAATGTCTTTTGAACAGCTCGGTTCTTTAACAAAGCTTTATACTCGGGCTATCCAAAAATAATTTAAGAAAAGAAGCTATAAAATGTAGCATCAGTAAAAACAAACAAAAGTAATGTGTATGGAACTGAATTCGATCCTATTGTATCATGTGAAGGAGTCAGAGATTATTACCATTACGCTAGTGTTCCATCTGTTGACGTAAGTGGTAATTTCAGTAACCAAAACTATTCTTTTCCGATAGTTATCGCGTAAAAAAGAAAAGGCCCAAATATGCTGGTACGCTTAATGCAATATATGTTTGCAAACAAGAGGCAACGTGAGCATGCAAAATACAAAATAAATGCAGATCTCATTGGAATATCGCTGTCTTTGAAATAGTTGTTCCAGGTTTAAAAATTGGTTTTGGAAATTTCACTATTTTGCTGTGAGCAGTCATTGTGCAATGAGCTCATACTACAAGTTAATTAAACTCCCTGTTAAACCCATTTTATTAAGGCAATGCAATACATTGTTATTTAAGATGTGGATCATTTACCAGTAAACCACTTTCGTTTATATAGCGTTCTAGTATTTTTGTTAACAAATTGGTTTTCTTACAAATAGGTTTCAGATTTAAATACCGTTACATAAATCGGTTATTACAGAACAGTTGTGTAACATTCAAGACTTTGTGGCTATATTATCGCGCCGTTGCTAATGCGACAAATTTTGACTTCTTTAGTCTGAGGAAATGCTGACACAATTTTAAGATAATTTGTTCTGTTACTAACCACAAGCCGTGTGAATGCAATTAATTTTACAGTATCTATGTATAACAACATCTACTTTATAAATAACTAGATCCATTCTAAACTACATTTACTTTGAAATAATAACCTCGGAACAATATTTTTTCTTTGAAGGAAAATGTTAACGCCGAAAAGCTTCTTATTCTTAACTCCTTTTCAAATAAGTCTTTTCGGAGCAAATGTGAGCAAAATAAAAATTTACGTTACCTTTAGTTTATAATATTTTAGCACAAAGTAAATATAAAGGGCCAAAATGTAGGTAGAACAAGGATAGAACAAGGACCTGGTTCCCAATTATTTTTTCCCAATTATTCAAATAGATGGTTAAAGACATGTCTTAGATTTGTTTCTACAGACATGGTGTTTCGAAAAATGTCACATGTCTATTTCAATATTTTGCGATCATAAGGGAATCACCAAACTACGGAAAGCATTAGTGCCAGGTGCGTTTTATATTGAACTCGAAACTCGAAGTTGAAGCATACTTCAGAATGGCTTTTAATGATCACATTTAAATCGAGATTATTTATGGTATTGCAAGACTAAATTTATAAAACATTTTTTGTTTGTTTATCATTTAAAATGTAATAAGAAGACTGAAAATAACTGCACCATGTTCTACAATAGAAGCATTACATGACACGTGTCCGCACGGTAAATGATTTATGGCGTCATTAGAGAAGAGCATCGTTAGTAGCGTGTGCTGGTATAATCATCTGCGGTTCTAGAATGGAAAGCGGCTTTCTTTATTCTCAAGGGTTTACATTCTTTCTTAACAGCAACTAAATTCGTTTGCATGTTCTTATTGGCTTTGATCATCTCTAGTGTTGTTATGCAATTAAACCCTTGAGGTCTTTTTGAAAATAAATCTTTTAAGATAATCATAATATTTCCGTAATACTTCATGACTCCTTCCTGAATTCTTTGTCGATGACCAATGCAAATCAAAATGTTATAATGTCGACTACCAGGCATAACAAATGTGTTAATACAATACTAGCATTATATCAAATTAAAGTACAGAAAGGATTTTTCATGTTAGCTTTATCAATCCTATAGTAATTCTTCGGTTTTACAAATCATAGAAATCACATAAAAGTTAAAATATATTCTTATCTTCAAACTTCCGTTGTAATAGCATTTAATAAAAATAGTTACATTTGTATATAAATTGTAATTGTAAGATTTTTATATAGATAAATAAAAAGAAGAGACCCTGTCTAGTATTTTATCGATTCTATTCAACTGATTTAATCAATTTAATTTCGAAAGGGCACTCGTGAAATATTCATTTATGATACTCTTGAAATATCAAATCTATATGATTGTTTTATTTCACTCCCAGGACGTCAAACATGCGATAAACTGAGAGGAAAACATAATATCAAAATCTAAGCATACAGCACTTCAAAGACGTATAATGCTAATGCTGGGTCATTTTCTAGCAGTGTGTGTAAATTATCAATAGTTTAAATTTTTGAGAATATATAACATTCTGATAAAACATATTTCTAAGTTTGAAATGCGTGTTTGAGTCTATTGGGAGAACTGTTTTATGAACCTCAATTTAGCACGTAATTGTAACTATGTTATATAAGTGGCGTTAGACAAAATTAGTTCTAGTTATTAAAAGCTAAATATGAGCTACATTTTCTATTCTGAAATACTTAGTTTACAAGTATTTCATTGAAAACAAACACTTGCACTAACAATATGACATTTTAAAGTAAATACATATAAGGAAAGATTTGAAAGCTTAAGCTCGTTTTGAAAAGAGAGTGTAAACAGCATAATTCAAGTTGTTCTTATGTCTGGAAGTTTATTGAACTAGCTGCACAAAGCTTTGAATTATGATTTAAAATGTGAAGAAATGAATATATTGAAATAAGACTACCCATGAACATATATGTAATATACAAGTGACACTTGTGCCAGATATACCTTTGATCCCCAACACTGCGACACAAACTTGCAGAATAGCATGGTTCTTGCTATTTAGTAATATGCGTGCTTTGTGTACCCTACTTGTTAAGCAAGGGTGGACAAAAAAAAAACGCTTAAAATTGAGCAAGACCTACTTCGCATATACCATGATTATGATCATAGGCAGATAACTGAAATCGAAACAGGTGATGAAACATGGCTTTCATTCTACAGGCCATATGGAAAAGAAAACAGTAAAGCTTAGGTGGCTGAAAATTTCGATAAGCCTCCAATTGCTCCTCGGTCAAGGCCTGTAAACTGTGTTTGTTACGCTTCATTTTTTGATGCAGGCGGTATGATAGCAAATATCCCTTTCCCTGAGCACAATACTGTCACAGCTCCTAATACGGCGAAACCGTTCATTCAGCAGTGGTGTGCTGTTGCATGGAGGCTAGTCCAGGTACGTGAACTGATGCTACTGCATGAAAATACCCTTGTTTATGTTCCTAGTTACCTCAAGATTTTTGCCATGACAATTTAACAAATGCTTTGATGAGGAAACTATCTTATTACTTTTAGGTGCCAATATCATTTTGTACATATAAGCCCTATAATCAGTTTTATCCCAATTGTTCAAGGTTGTGAACATGTAAATGTTTACACACCTTCCACACATTATAACAGGTATACCTACACCCGTTGATGATCTTAGCGAAAAGGAATGTACCGAATATATTTACAACACCTTTTACGTTGTTTTGCAAAAAAGAAACATTTCCCAGTATAAGTTTTGTTAAAACGCACAATTGATGTCGTAAACACAGTTGGACTCGTGTCATGATCAGGAATAATGCAATGATAATAACATATTATTTTGAAACGACTCAGAAATGGCAAATGTTTATATACTTGCAAATGACGAGCTTCTTTCATGCATTTTTTTTTCAAAATGAATAATGTGACCAGCTTGTAAAAAGGATTTAACCCTTACCATTTTCCAATTTGGACAGTACCATTAACTGTTAAAAAGGGCACTTACCAAAAGATACTTGCTGAATAGCGAAAAGTGCAGATCACGATCAGACTGCACCTATGTACAAGATACAAGATACAAAAAACTTTATTTAACGTCGGATACTATATATAACAAAAACATTAGCTTTAAGCTATTTCCCCACAAACATATGTAAAAATAATAACAATTAAAAAAGGCTGTAAAATAAAAGCACATGGTTAAAGCATAGCATAAAAGAAGATAAGCATATTATATTGGTACATGCAAGTAAAAATACAAGTCTATGGACATAAATAAGAAATTATTTAAAATGTGCAGGCTGATCATCATCTACACCGGTCACAAAGGCAGAATCAATCGTGTCCAGCATGGTAAGGGTTAAAAGAAAACATAGGTCTTTCATTTCTAAGGAATGGCACCTACAGATAAGGATGGAGTCTGTTTTTGAGTAATTGAACGAAAAATGTCACCTATGTTCACATCATATTCACAAAATCAATTGATGTTAATGTTAAGATCGGTTTCACAAATTCTCGTAATTCTTAACAAATCAGACTTATAAGAAATACATTAAAATAATGTTGTTTTCACGGGTGAACATTCCGAAACACCCTAGTAACAGAACAATATTAATAGTTCAGTTTTTGGGACACATGTGTAGCATGGCTTATACATGTCTTAAACTTCTCCATGAATATTTCACCAAAGGTGATCAGTACATTCTTATACAGATCATCCTGTTTTTTATTCAAATGGTCAAACCTTCTGCATTTATGGTCGCCTAAGCTACAAATACAAAACATTCATGAACCGTTTGATGTATGTTGAACAAACTTGGTCTGAAAGGTCATTGTAAAGACTTTTCCCCAAACTTGTTTAAATAGGTTCGCTTAACTGTTATTAAGAATACCAGAGCTAAAAAGGACAATTACTCTTTAATATTTAATGATTTCCTTTCAAGGACATCTTGGTGGATGTTTGACAAACGTAGTCAGAGACATCGTTGCATAACACTTGCACGCGTCAATTGTTTTCAATTGGTTTAATTTGAAAGCGACCTCTTTCCATAAACCGTTTGATTAACGTTCACAAGCAGCCTGTCGAAAATATTTTTGAAGTCAGACTGACCAAGTCTCCTTGATGTAAATTCAGAAGGCTACACATCATTGAACTTTTTTCGAAAATTTCAACATAGGCGCGCAAAGCGGAACAGCGGGGGCATTGTTCTGTATTACAGAAATTGTATATCTCCGGGTATAGAATTGATACGAAATCACCATGATACAATTATATGGATTAAACTCCGTCATGACTTTTTATTTATATTTATTGATGTGCAATATAATTATTATATTTATTTATGTGCGATTTATTTGCGGGGCGAGAATACACCAGCATATGATGTCGTAAATTGTAATCTGTTAGAACTACTTCTTCGAATGGATATTAACAAATTTCAAAATCTTGGACCGTTATACGTCGCTGGAGATTTGTGTTTCTCGTGTAGGCTCGAGACCAGATAACATCATGTATGACAGAACAAATTTGATCATCGATGAAGAAGATTACCTGCCGGATGTACCAATACCTAGAATACCTTCTGATCGCCAATGCAATAATTACGGTTTACAGTTATTGGACCTTTGTAAAGCCACAGGGCTGCGAACCTGTAACGGGCGATTAGATAACAAAGGATCATATACATTTTATAACATTAACGGATGTTCAACAATTGATTTTGTTAAGCAGACAGAATAACTTAACTTTGCAATTGATGATTTTTTAATGTTTTCGGACCATGCAATGTTACATTTTAGTATTGCTGCAGGGTATAATTTTGCTGAACCGAATGCGTCGAATCATTTCTGCCAGATAAAGTGGTGTGCAGAGGATTTTTTTTTTTTTTTTTTTTTTTTTGATTTAACGTCGCATCGACACATGATAGGTCATATGGCGACTTTCCAGCTTGAAAGGTGGAGGAAGACCCCAGGTGCCCCTCCGTGCATTATTTCATCACGAGCGGGCACATGGGTAGAACCACCGACCTTCGGTGTGCAGAGAAAAGGGAGGACTTTCGTAAAAATATTATTGCACAATTACCCAAGTTTAACTCGTTATTCAACGGTTCACATGTTAAAGATAGAAAATGCGTCAATGAAACGGTGTTAGAATTTTCGCGTTTAATAGAAAATGTATACGTTAAATACAATAAAGCTGTTAAAGTTTCGAGTAGCTCCGGCGTTAAATCATTTGAATGGTTTGATCGATATTGTGTAGAAAAAAGGAACAAATATAGGCAAGCACTTGATATATTTGATAATAACAAATGTGCTGAAAATAGACAGCAACTGCTTTTGAAGAAGAATGCATATAAGTTAACTGTAAAAAGCAAAACATCTCGACACAAGTTTACGAAACGTAGTGAGATTGAACAGCTTCGTAGAAAACAGCCTCGTGATTTTTTAACTATCTTTCCAAGAAATGGCGAAGCGTAGGCACAAATTTGTCTGTTACAGATTTCTATGACTATTTTAAGAAACTTTGTGACGAAATTAATATATGCGTTGATCAAGAAATTGAGCGTTTTTGTAACGAAAGTGTGGACACAAATGACCCCATTTTCGAAGAACTACACCGTGAAATTACTGCGACAGAGGGGTATAGAGCTTTAAAAAGTCTAAAGCGCGGAAAGGCGATGGCTTAATAAACGAATTTTTGATTGAAACTGGTGATATTTTTATTGGTCACTTAGTAAATGTGTTTAACTTAATTTTTGAAGCTGGTTGTCTCCCTGACGCGTAGATGGAAGGTATAATAATTTCATTGTATAAGAAAGGTACAGAAAACGATGTAAATAACTATCGTGGGATTACTCTCATAAGTGTGTTGGCAAAGTTGTTTACTGCGGTTATTAATAAACGTTAAACAGACTGGTGTGATAACAATGGTATTATTTCGGACGCCCAGTTTGGGTTTCGGAAAGGGTTTTCAATTACAGATGCAATTTTTGGTTTATATGCTATTGTCCAAAATTTTCTCTGTAATGGTAAACTTCTTTATGTCGCTTTTGTTGACATGAGTGAGTGCTTTGACAGTGTTTACAGAAATACACTATGGTATAAAATGAACAATTTAGGGATTTCTGGAAAAATGTTAAGGATTGTTAGATCTATGTATGAACATGTCAAGAGTCGTGTCAGACATTGCAATACGTATTCAGATTTTATTGAAATATTTGTGGGCCTAATCCAAGGTGACATTTATTTACCTTTGTTAGGGTCAATTTTTATTGAGGATTTAGAACTCAACCTTAGTTCAATTTCCGGTAGTGGTCTTGATGTCAACCAGTTAACGATAATTTTGTTGTTATATGCAGACGACATGGTGATACTCTCTGAAACCGTCAGGGATCTACAGATAAACTAAAATAATCTTAATACATACTGTGATCGTTAGGGTCTTAAAGTAAATGAACAAAAGACAAAAGTAATGGTATTTAGACAGAGAGGTCCAGTTCGTAGGAACGAGTCATGGACGTATAATAGCTCTGTGTTAGAAATTGTCGACCAGTTTAATTATCTAGGCTTTTTTTTTTTTTGGTAACAATGGTAATTTTAGCCATAACCAGAAACTATTGACTGGAAAAGCTCTAAAAGCAATGAATGTTTTATTGTTTGATACGAAAGAACTAGATCTTAAACCTAAACTTATGTGCCATTTGTTCGATTCATTCGTAACGTCAATATTGAATTATGGTGCTTAAGTATGCGGGGACACGAAATCAAAAGAGCTTGAACGAATACAGTTACAATTTAGCAAAAGGCTTTTATGTGTAAAATGTCTACCAGTAATTTGTCGGTATACGGTGAATTGGCCTCTTTTAAGGTGCTTCCGTACATCTGGATTGATTTTATTTCATAATTTAGACTTTTATCAAGACTTGATTATTATAATCTTCAGAAATTACTTAGAAAAAAAAGAAGAAAAAAAAAAGAATCGTGGTCGTGGGCTTCACAACTGAAAATTGTGGACCTCACACAAGGTTGATTGAGCCTGTTCAGGTCGTTCCGCACGACAATTATGTTGTGTTAGTGTACTCTTTTAATTTTTCTGCTTGATCATTTCGGCCTGGGTGGTTCCAATACTCCCGCTTTTACAGCTTTGGGTACTGTGTAATCACCCCTTGTGTATGGTGCCTACTTTTTAATTTTGTCTTTTGGCAGTGTCTGCGATATGCAGGCTCCATTACCACAGATCCCCTCTGTTTAGGTTTGCCTATTGTTTTCTCGTTTAGGGCAAAGCCATTATTTTATCTGGGGATCATACGCCGATTTTCATTGCACTCTGTGCATCATTGAAAGTTCCATGTGTCCGCCGTATGAATACATCTGCGGATGTCTCTAAATTACATTCTGGTGCTTATAACATATGTAAATGTTGAGTTCTCCTCGTGGACAATAGCTTGCACTTCCACTACCGTTCATGAACAGGCTCATCAATCCGAGCCTCCAACATTTTCGTTGATGTAGTGTTGGGCGACCTGTGGTTTTCTTCTTTTTTCGGCAACGCCGTCTAAATTCGTTTTCGTTACCTATGCCACGTGACTTCAGTTTGCAAATCAAACTACTTGATAACGCATTATAGATAATTTATCAAAATGGAAGATTTATGCAACACTCTGCCTGATTGGACGAAAGTGTCAATTTCTTTCACTCTGTTGATTGTGTTACGCTGAGTGAAATGTAGACAAAGCGTTTATCCTAAACGACGCTGTTCACAGTTTTAAAGCTAACTTTCTCTCAGTATATTTAGCAAGAATATTGATATATCTCAAAATGATAAGTAAGTTTAATAAATATGATAAAAACCTGTTCAAATACCAACATATATCAAATTAAAGAAAGAGCTGAATACGGTCTGCGTATCACATGAATAAGGGTGTGATAAGAGTCTTTTTATGTAGAGAAGTGCTTTTTAACAGATTTTCCTTGTTACAATTGTCGTCTGTATATGAAAAGGTTTCTTGCTTTTGTGACTTATTCAGATTGCATATTAAAATGAATACTTGTTTGCTTTGATATATTTGTTATAAATTATTTAACTGATTTATTATATATGAATATTTTTCTTTAGTATGGTATGCAAATATTGAACAGTTGAAACCTGTTTTATTATATATATGCTATATAATGACTGAATCTCATTACACTGAAATGAAGGTACGTTGCATACAGTTTATCTATGTGATAGGACTACGGTCAAACTTTGCTTATGAAACAGAAATATTGAAATAATTACATGTATGTTTTGCTTGACCTTCACTTTTTATAGGTGTGACGTCATTGTCCAAAGATTCATGAATAGCGAATATGCTATTTGTTATAGCGGGATCAGTTGGCCTATTTTAGAAATAAATAAATAAAAATAATAAATAAAAAAAAATCCTTTAATTGATTTTTTCTCATGGTTTCTAATCAAACTTGATTTGTAGCATCTTTATTAGGCCCGCAGCCAACTTTGTTCAGCTGGGACATTTGACCCCTTTTAGGGGCTGCTAGAGCTAAAACTAGAAATGCCTTTGTACAGCGTCTCATGAAAGCTTGCTGGATCTTTGTCATACTGGGTCTTGAGCATCATTATAAGGTCCTCTTCCAAATTTATTTATATAGGAACTTGGGCCCTATTAAGGACCACTATAGCTAAAAGTAGATATGCCTTTCTTCGCATTAACCACTAAAATGTAATGGATTTTTATCAAACTCGATGTGTAACAATATCGTAAGGTCTCCTGCTATTTTGTTACAAATGGGGATAGGGACCAATTTAGCTAAAAATATAAACACGTTTAATGACCTCTTCTCATGAACCGCTTCATGAATCTTCATCAAACTACTGCTGAAATTATTCGTCTAAGGATAAACGAAACAAAATTGCAACCCTACGAAACCTTTGCGAAAAATTAAAAGAGAACCATTTAAATTGTTAAAGTGCGGAGTTTAGTTTTGCAATTTGAAAAATGTTAGATGAAAGATGAATGTTAGATGAAAAAGTCATAAACTTCTTTCCTTATTACAATTCGCCGACCATCATTTTTAAAGATATTTCTTGTTATTTTATATTGTGACTCTTTGGGGAAATCAACATTTTGATGACATTTTTGCGAATAGAGTTTAATAAGTTTAATAAAATATTGATTTTAGTATAACTCCTCACAGTTCTAAATAAATACTAGTATGTTTAAATAAAACCCATAGGTTCATGTGTATGTTTTGTAAATATTTATGTATTACTAAAGAGATCCGCATACTTCAAGCAGATTTTAATACGTTCGTTTGTAAAAATGAAATAGGATATTATATCTTTAGAAATATAATGACTTTTCCTTTACAGAAATACTGTTGGGTTGCCGTAAAATAGAACAGATGATACTACACTCCAGGAGTGTTGTTTGCCGTTAAAATCACTGAAACCAGGCCGATATTTTGCACTTTCCAGATCACCATTAATGTCTTATTAGATACAATAATGGCACGAACATTATTCAAAATGTCAATTATCTTTCTAAGAATGTTAAAATTGCAGTGAAATATATTACTTATTAAGGAGTGTTTCTTTTAATCACCCATATAAGAAGGGATGTTTAGTGGCTTTTTTTTCTTATTCACTCAAATTCTATTGAAATAAAGCACTGTGGGATATTAAGGGATAATGATTGTTTCTAGGCATACAGACACTAAATAGAAAAATGGCGCGAAAAAAATGGTAGTCGCATAATGGCGGACACATATAGTCCTCAGTTTTTTTTTGCTCTGTAGAGCTATTTTCCTTATTTTCTTTGCAATTTTTTTGCTAAAATCACATGACATATCTATGACTGACATGTAGGTAGCATTTTCATAATGAAATAACAACATGACAAAATGTTTCATGGAAACTTAGATCATACACCACTAGTGTAATTTGGGGTTTCATTTTTTAGCTGATTTTGCAGTTTGTGTGTTTGACTGAAATTATTGTTCTTGCATCAAACATGACCCCTACTTTTCTTTTGATTTTTCTTTAGCACTATCAATATTCTTCAAGAAAATGTAGGTTACACACATTTAAAATGGGTCCTGGTGTGTGCTGCGGCCATTGGAAATAGGTCAATTTTATATAGAATAAAGAACAAAAACTATTTAGTGTGTTATAACCTATAAGATGACATTGGTAAAAATTGAAATCTGGCCAGATGATGGTGGAAATGGGCTACTTTGATTAGAGTTTGATAGAAAATGACAAATTTATTGCAATTTTGTTGAAAATGAGGACAAAACCCCAAAATATCACACTTTCACTGTTTTGAGTGTATTTATTTCAAAAACTGCATATTCATAGCCTACTGATTGCTAATTTCTAGCCATCAGAGGTAAAAGTGAACATATTTAACAGTTTAAATGTGCAATTTGTATGCATATCAGAGTAGAAAAGGTCAAAACAGGGCAAAAAAGGCTGCATTTAGGGTAACTGCTTCAAAATTATGTCGCGACAGCTATTTTTTACAAAATCTGATGCTTTGTCTTGTGGTACTGAAAATGCCATAAAACCTTAGAAACTGTTGATATCAAGCTAAAACCTTGTATTTTGTCATGCATTTAGGTTTCTTGTACATTTCAAATGAAACTGGCACAGTGTCAGAGAAAAAATGTTTTTCTTATAAGATGACATTGGTAAAAATTGAAATCTGGCCAGATGATGGTGGAAATGGGCTACTTTGATTAGAGTTTGATAGAAAATGACAAATTTATTGCAATTTTGTTGAAAATGAGGACAAACCCCCAAAATATCACACTTTCACTGTTTTGAGTGTATTTATTTCAAAAACTGCATATTCATAGCCTACTGATTGCTAATTTCTAGCCATCAGAGGTAAAAGTGAACATATTTAACAGTTTAAATGTGCAATTTGTATGCATATCAGAGTAGAAAAGGTCAAAACAGGGCAAAAAAGGCTGCATTTAGGGTAACTGCTTCAAAATTATGTCGCGACAGCTATTTTTTACAAAATCTGACGCTTTGTCTTGTGGTACTGAAAATGCCATAAAACCTTAGAAACTGTTGATATCAAGCTAAAACCTTGTATTTTGTCATGCATTTAGGTTTCTTGTACATTTCAAATGAAACTGGCACAGTGTCAGAGAAAAAATGTTTTTCTTATAGGCATACAGACACTAAACAGAAAAATGGCGCGATAAAAATGGTAGTCGCATAATGGCGGACACAAATAGTTCTCAGTTTTTTTGCTCTGTAGAGCTATTTTCCTTATTTTCTTTGCAATTGTTTTGCTAAAATCACATGACATATCTATGACTGACATGTAGGTAGCATTTTCATAATGAAATAACAACATGACAAAATTTTTCATGGAAACTTAGATCATACACCACTAGTATAATTTGGGGTCTCATTTTTTAGCTGATTTTGCAGTTTGTGTGTTTGACTGAAATTATTGTTCTTGCATCAAACATGACCCCTACTTTTCTTTTGATTTTTCTTTAGCACTATCAATATTCTTCAAGAAAATGTAGGTTGCACACATTTAAAATGGGTCCTGGTGTGTGCTACGGCCATTGGAAATAGGTCAATTTTATATATAATAAAGAACAAAAACTATTTAGTGTGTTATAACCTTTAAAGGAGTCCCGAGGGATTGGTTGGCGTCCGATAATAAACTTACGCACAAAACGTGAAACAGGCTACAGAAATAGAGGATGGTTATTTGTTTTCAGTGTGATATCTAAATAAAAGAGACAATTTAGAGTTTTCACAAAAGCGATACCATACTGTTAACTAAATAAATTTCTTTTTTTATGCTGATTTGTGCATATCAACGATGTTTCTGTTTATTACATGTACATGCTTACAGATTCAAATATGACCGATACTTCAGTACAAATTTTGGATTCATTTACTAGGCTTACCGTTTACCGCTATGCATCCTCTAAATAAACATACAAACTTGATGTACAGTGATGCTGAATCTTCGTGATAAGGTCCATGAAATCAATACAACGCCATTTATTTTTATATAAAAACGTTTGCTGGTTTTGATGCCTGCATCAGAACCCCCTGTATTCAGAAAATTGATATACTTTTTTTAAGAATCTTATTACTTTACTGTTTTTCAAATATCAATAAAAATAAATGTCCTTTGCTTTGGGCCACCGAACTAAAATCGACTATTTTGACTGATTTTGCAAAAGATAGAAAAGCGCTAATCAATTGTCGTTGTTTGTGCTGTGCGACAGTCGTTAAAATCATTCCGTATATTCATTCAATTAGGGCCGGTTTATTTCGATGTTTTTCAAATCATTCAGCACGACATCTCTGCTGTGTATTCCAATACTCCAGTTTTATCAGTTTTGTGAAGTATTTAATCACCCTTTTAAAATAATGCTTTTTAATTTTGTTTTCAACAGTTTCTTTGACATCCAAGCTCAATAACCCTGGACCCCTCTCCTGACCTAATTCTAGTTTGTTTGGTTCTGCCCATTGTTTCCTCGTTTAGGCTTTGTATATTGTTTCGACTGAAAAACCATACGCTGCTATTCACTGAATTGTACCCCAGTTTAAAATAAGCTGTTCTATGTACAACGCAGTATGAACACAGATATCTCTAACTATATTATGCTGCTTTGATGCTTGTAACAAGTGCAAATGTTAAGTTCTGCTCAACCCGGGCCTATAGGGTGTGAACGGCAGCATGCATTTTCACTACCATCCATAAACACGCTCAATCAAATTGAGCCTACAACTTCTTTTGCCGTGTTGAGTGGCCTATGGAACTTCCACATTTTCTGTTTTCATAGAAATTGATGAAAACCCTTCGTATTAGTATTAATGACAAATAAGCACCGTAAATGGCAAACTTTGAGTACGAATAGACAAACACAATGATTGTAAATGGGGGATTTGATTCTTAGGGCATCAATATTAAGTATAATTAGGAGAGAATAAATATATGAAAGATATCAGCTTCGGCGCATATTTCAGGAAAATTTATAGTCCAATGGCAGACAGTAGTCTTTCGAGTTTTCTTTCCCTATAAACATCACAGTAGGCGGTCTTTATCTAACCGATTAGATTACAATTTCTCTGAAAGTTCATTCCAGGAATCGGATATGTTTGCTTTTATCGTATAAATACTTGTCCGTTTTTAGGCCATTTAAATTGTGTTCCCATTAGAAAAGCAAGACGTGTTACGAAAAGATAATTGTATCTATAATTTGGCTTGAAATTAAAAAATCTACAGAGAGAAAAATGTCGCCATTTCTAAACTTATCAACAGCAGGCAACATTATTTAACTATTATGCTTTATCTGGTTTCAGGGGAAGTCTGTTCAATCTTAAAATAATCTTCTGGAAGCATTGAACTGCAAGCAAGCAATATATAGCAGACTCTGTTTACTTAATTCGAGAGGTAATGGAATGTGCAACACCCCTCGCACCATTTTAAGTGGTTACTTTGTCTGTGTGTGTGTGTGTGTGTGTGTGTGTGTTTCTTTGTTTGTTCGTTTTGTCCTCGTGTGTTGGCATTGTGTGTGTGTATGTGTGTGTGTTTGTGGTGTGCGCGTCTGCGTGCTGTAGGTTTCGTTTTGGGGAGGCTGCGATTTTGGTGCGTGGCATTCCCTGTTTGATATTTGTCTTTGTTTTTACTATTATTATTAAACTGAATGCCCTCCATGTTCCCAAAGTACCAGAAAATATAGGTACACTGAGTCCCAGAAAGGGGAGGCAATGCAATAAAGCCCACATTCTTTTGTTCTGTTTGTTGGTTGATATACTGGAAGGAAATGCAGTAAAACAATACAGTTATTCTAAGTTTTTAAATTTCAGTAAAATGTATATCATATTAAGCTTTTTGCAAATAATTTCTGAAATCCGACTGTATTTCATATTTGTTCATATTTCATACTTACAGTTAACTGTTAATCTTATCTTACATCAGTTCATACTGATTTTTGTAAGAATTTAATTTAAAAATCAGAATTATCACTTCATCGGTTTGCAAGAACCATCATCATTTCCAAATAAAAATATATACAAAATTATTTACTGGTACATTTTACATTCTTCCTATAGACATGTGGTAATATGACGATATTAAGATGACACAAGCAAGCAAGGGAAATATTTTTCTCACTTATCGGACAGAAAAAGTCTCTATTTTTAGAAATGCTAGAAAATCTTATCTCACATGGGTTATCCCACACTCCTGTGACGGACTACTTCATGCACTGAATATACATATTATTTATGTAAAATAATTAAAAATCAGGTACCTTTATCTTTTCTCTCCGTTTCTTATAGTGTATTTCTCGATTCAAAATTCGTTACTTTATGATAAGAACGTACCGTTATGCTACAAACGATAAAACTAAAGCGGAACTTTGTTATTGTGCGTCACTGAAATGTCATGACGTCCCTTCTGCTTACGGACTTCAATATCCCGCGTTTTAAAAACAAAATGTAGTTCCATATTTTCATGCTTGTTTTTATTGTTTCTGTTGCGCACCGCTCAAGTCTTAAACTCGGCACAGCCTCGTTTAAGACTTGAGCGGTGCGCCCTCGGGTTGGGATTTTCTGATCTTAACCGAAGGCCAATGACAGATTCTCTATATGTCTAAAATGTCTTTCTTTCACTCAGTTTTCTTAAATGTACAATATTATTTAAATCCTGTGACTGAGCAGTGCATGGCAATGTCTTGTTCTAGTTTCATTTAATACTAGTAGTTATTTCTTCGTAAATGTCTAACTAGTTCAGATAAATGATTTTGATAAAGTTTAGTTATCTTAATTGGTATTTCCATTTACAACAGTGCCCTTTTAAATGAGACAAATACCACTATCAATACGAACAACCTCCTAGTTGATCGTGTCATATCCGTATGTAGTTTTCTCCTGTCAAAACATTGACTTTTTGCATTTTATTATGTTTAATGAGATTTGGCTGTCATCAAAGGAAATAACTTTGTTCCATTTCTCTTCTTTTTTCTTTAGTAGTACACTTTCACTTTTGTAAACACCAAATATCTTTTCTTTGATTTTAGTCAAAAGTACTTTCTTTTAAACAAGTCGCCTGTTAATTACCTGTTTATCCGCATGAAGCTGAAATGACACAAATTTCTTCCATTATTTAGGATTGTTCGTATTTCTGATAAACGTCTCTATTTTCTTTAATTGCATCTTCGCTCCAGATTACATATTCCTATATAACTTGACAGCCCCTTTCGCCCCACTGATTTATAGTTTTTAAATTTTAACTAGTTTAGAATACCAAACATATGGCATTGTTGTAGACAGATTTAAGGATAAAAAAGTAATTATTATTTAATGTAATTTCAACTATTTTCGCCGTATTTAAAGTAATTATATTTCATATACCAATGGAGAAATATATTTGACATTTTACAATGAAATGTATTTGATATTTTTCACTTTGAAATACAGATATATTTTTTTTCGAATATTTCAGAATTTCACCAACCGTTTGAAACATGTACACTGTAGCAGAACACATACTTTCTGTAGTTAATGCACAAATACAATGGTTTTATTTGATTGAGATTTATATTTCTTTACTTTTGGTCAATATTTTTCTGCAAAAAATATTTGATAAGCGGATTAATAGATGCTGTTTGTCTGAGATATTGTTACATATTTACAGCAAAAATGTCAAAATGTGAAGCTGTATTGCTGTATTGCTTTTAAACGTCAAATTTGAATAACTTTGATAGACATTTAATTTAAAACAAAAGAGACAATATCAGCAAAATAACATGCAAAAGTCAGGGAATATTTCATTTTATAGCCGAAATCGCCAAAAACTGCGTTAGAATTGCATATATGTGTCTTCCTAATTCGCAAAGATGACACAGAATGTATCGTTTGCTTCTGCAATTTGTCTACAGTTTTTGACAGTTCTCAATATGACATGGATTCTAGAGTGGCATGTAATGACTTCCAGACTGGCATAACAACATTGCGATATCAACCGTCTGCATTCATTGTCAGTAATCAAAACTACAATTACAACTACGATCTTTTGTTTAGGTATAACTATACAGAAAATCTACAAATATTCTCACACATGTTTGAAAATGTAAAGACAGAATTTCTTATACAGAACAGAGAACAGAACAGAACATACATTTTATTTTGACTTGTACATAGTACATCATCATATACATATATATAATATACAATTAAACATGGTATCATGTGTGAAAGTGTAAGTTAACATGGTGTTGAGAATGAATAATACAACCGACATCATAAAAGGTATCTTAACACTGGTTCTAATCAATTGTAGCCTGTACCCAAATATATAATCTTATACATCATGCAAAATATGGCTTTACTAATTGTTCAGATATTGTTTACTATGGAACGTTTACGGAAAATTATTCTATTCTTGCAGATCTTTCATGCTTAGACACAATAAATGATTCTTACCTACATATTGAGACCAATATATTGTCATAAAATCGTACTGGTAAGAGTGTAGAAATCAGGGTTTTACCCTCTCACAGTCATGCTAACAATACTGAATGAATGTTTGCGGTATTTGTTACACACTACGTTGCATTAATACCAAATACCCCAGTCACACATACGGCGTGGATAGCTACGTTTAGCCACGGATGGAAACGTAGTTATCCGTATCGATCCGTACCTGAGCCGTACCTCAAAGTAGTAATCCGTATCAATCCGTATTGACAGTTGGTAAAATCGTATTCAAGACATACTCCAAACTTGCAAGTTTCTCCAACTTTTGAACATGCACAAAAGTTTGAGCGATCTGTAGCCATTTGAGCGTGACTTAGTCCAACTTGGTCGAAACTTATTCATCCGTAGTTAAACGTACAAAACGTAGTTATCCGTACTGAAACATACCTTGCCGCAGTTTGACATGATGTCAAAGATAATCGTAATGAAAACGCTGGCTACACGTGACCCAATTTATATGAAACTTACCGACCCGCTGCTGAACCTTAATGCGAACGTAGTAATGCTTATTGATCCGTAGCTTAACGTAGTTATCCGAGGCTGTCCGTATTTAAGCGTAGTTCAACGTAGTTCACCACAGATCCGTCCACGCGCTGGGCAAGTTGTCAGGCGCAGTAAAACGTAGTTCAACGTAGAACGCCGTACCTATCCGTACTTAATCGCGTCCTGTATCTTTTTATCCGTGTCCAATCCCCCACAGATCATTCCCATCCGCACCGTACCTCAACGCACGGACATATCCGTATGTTGGACTGTAGCTTAACCGGACACTATAACTAAGCTGTCTTATTGTTAAAATTTAATGTTAAGACAGTTACAACACAGCGTGTTTACATTCTGTAATTGTAAAGCTAAGATTTAAAATAGAAAAAAGAATCTTGACTAAAAGATTGTATCAAATTAAAATGATAAGAAAGACTAAAACATTGTTGCACATGTTAACCTTAAATCAACCATATTTATGTATTGAACTATGTTGTATGTTTTCATTTTTACAACAATAAGTTCTACAGGTCTCGATGGAATAGGGCCTCAAATTTTGAAACACTGTGGGGATGTTATTATTCCGTGCATTACATCAATTATAAATAACAGTATATACACTGAGATTTTCCTGATACACATAAAGAGTCTCGTGTCTTGCCTATTTTTAAATCAGGAAGTAAAGAACTTACTCTAGGAAAATACTTGTTCATTCACAGTCAGTATATGTATACCTTATTACATGTATTTTGTAACTGTCAGCACTAGCTTATATTTGCCTTCGTGACACAGCGGTTACTTAGAGCACAAAAGTGGCTTTAAATTAAATGCTATAAATATATTGAATATAGCGCTACATTTTTTGGTAATTTACACAACTCAAACTTCAATTCAACAGTTTAGCAATAAAATACAGAGTTTATCTAGATTTCGGAGACAGATACTTACTTATCTGCCAATCTCGACAATCAGCTTGTCGAAGGAAAATAGCGACAAGCAGCACACGCATGTATGTCAAATTTGATATCCGACTGGATCATAGATATGTTTTATTAACAGGCGGCGACTGGTCAATTGCAATGGCAAGGAAATTGCCCTTCGTCAGTTCAATATCTTACGAAATGATAGAAACAATATGTTGCAAACTCTGCAAAAGTCACTTCATGCACACATTATCCGTGAGCATCAAGAATCAAAATGCTTTTAACACTTTTGGAGAGATAATTTAAACGTTGAGTTAACAATTCCCAACAAAATTAAAGCAATAATACAGAAGTATAATGCATTGTTATGTGTCGTATAAGTACGAGGGGTGTTCGAAAAGTATCCGGAAAAGTCTCATAACTTATTTATTTATATGGTTATTAGAATAAAAAATTCAAAAGTGGTACTTTTGTACATAATCCAAAAGAAAACATTATACCAAATGCACTTATAGCAACGTCGGGTGACGTTGAGCGGGGCAAATTCGGCAAATCGCGAAACATATCAAGTGTTTATGTGTCTTTAAAGAGTAAATAAAAACATATTCTCGACGTTAAAAGCTGCCCAAAATATACGTGCATCTTTCGCACCCTTTTGTCAATTCCTGCGTAACGCCATGAACTAAAATCTGACGTCATTTCCGTAAACAACGGAAGTAGAGATTATTCGTCTTGCTGAAGCCGTCAATATGGCACTCGAACAGCGATATTTCAAAAGTTGTATTTATTAATGGGAAAACAAAAATCAGAGACGCTCTCCATGATCAAGGACACTTTCATCCAGCAAAAATTCAACAAAGAAACCCAGCATATATGAGTGTTTCAAGAACGATGTGTTACCGACCGCCCAAGATCTTGACGCCCATGCACGACGCCAGGAAAAGCAGACAAAATTAGGAAGTTGCTGCAGAGTGATAGAAGGCATACAATACGAGACGTAGGTATAAAAGTTGGACTTAGCACGTCGACAGTCCATTCAATAGTTACTAGGGAGCTCGGCATGTCTAAGGTATGCTGTCGATGGATTCCTCGAATTCTAACACTTGAACAGAAAAATCAGAGAGTAGAAGACGCCAAGTCATTTCTTAGGCAGTATCGTAACCATGGCTACCGTTTCACGAACTCAATAATCACTGCAGATAAAACATAGATTAGTGTATATGACCCAGAAAATAAAAAAGACTCATGCAACGTGCGATTTCTGGCTATTTCCGACCTTGAAATCAGAGCTGCGCGACAGTAGGTTTGATGATGTTGATGACTTACCCACCGTTGTCCGGGAAACACTCCGTAAAATTCCAAAGGAGCATTTCAGTTCATCCTTTGACAAGTGGATTTGTTGGTGAGAGAGAGAGAAATGTATATCATACAAATGCGAATATTTTTTTACAAAAATGCAAATTTTTGAGGTTTCAGACAGGCTTTTCAGATGCCATATTCCCGTCATGAGTAGTTTGCCTTTCCCAACATTACCCAACGTTACCATAGTGACTGTGGATTTTGCAAGAGTGCAATTTGTATCTTTTGTCATTTGTATTATGTACAATATATATATAAAATTTCACTTTTAAAATTTTCATTCTAACAACCATATAAATAAATAGAATAGTTTTATTATGCAATAAACATGACAAGATTCATCAGCATAGCATAATATACAATTCATAATCTAAAACATGGTATGGCAAGATGACAAAAAGTACAAATTTGATACAAGTTTCACTGTCTACATAAATTGTTAAACGGGAGAGACAGCATGTATTAGATCAAATAGTGTTTGGAATAGTTGTTTTAACATAGGTTAGTGTTAATATGCATTTATATTTGTATAAAAAATAGAAAGCTGAAAATTAAGACGACAGCTATAATAAAAATATCACAAGTGTACGTCTACATACCTTTAGGCCCTATTTGTATTATTTCTTACTTCAAAAACTTTGTATATATAAATGGATAAATTACGTACATATGATATTATCACTTTTAAGTAACTGTAAAAACTTAAAAAAGCTAAATAAATAAGTTATGATTTTTTCCGGATACTTTTCGAACACCCCTCGTAAAATCACAAACTTTCATTTACACAGCGAATACTATTTAACGTTTCTTTATATCCGGGCGTGTTTCATGTACATGTATGTGTTGATTTGTCATGTAAGATAAATGCAAATAACGTATGATTTGTTCATTTATGACTGTGTAGCATCTTGAATAAATTGTTCCATTTCTGTTTGTATCCCAATGAATGTTGACATAAATACTCTTACCTGAGGTGCAGATGGACTTTACAACAGTAAAAGCACCATTCTGGTGTACAAGCTTCTTTTATCAAGATATAAATCAAAACTTCATACAGTTCCACGACATTAAAATTACGGAACACTGATAATCGTCAATATAATGCTTTTAATGATCTTTATTTACCGACCTTTTGTTAATAACAAAGTCTTTGAAGTATTATGTGCTTAAGAACACTAGAATATTCGTTGGTCTTAAGAGGAAATGCCTGTCACTTAAATGACGACATATCAAGATACAACATGACAGCAATTTTGATTCTGTCTAATGAACGTTTTGAACATAGGTCAAAATACTTTCATACAGACGGTTCACTTTTATAGTACCTAGAGGCATCAGGGAACACCAGACAGACAGTGTCACATTATCAATAACTAGACCCTTGTATAAAATCAGAGCTTCGAATCGAGTTACAATTATAAATGGCCTATTATCTCAGAATGCGGAAATAATTTTCATATGGGCGAAACAGTTAATCCAGCTCAGATCATCTTTTACCCACGGTTGCCTAAACTTTGTTGTTATGCTTTAGGTCATGGTAGTTGTCATACATACGGTCAGTACTATCCACCAGTATTGCAATAATAACAAAGAATAGATAACATTAAAATGACTAGGTTATTTCTGATGGAGCTTTTTAGGGTAGATATAGAAAATTTGATTCCTATGCCAACTTACTTGAATTATGTTTGCGTCACAGGAGTCAAAAAGATCCAGTTCTTGTTACATTCTTAATCAAGAGTCAGAAAAATATTGGTACAAGTATTTATAAACTATTATAAAGGATAAGTAATAGAAAGAGTAGGCGTTCACGAGAACATTATTTGGGTGGCCCCTACGCTTTCTGTTTTGTAGTGGTCCGCAAATATAAACAACGCATTTGGCAATAATTTTGATTGACAAGTTAACACTCCATTTTAAGCATTGGTACTATCACGTGAGCAGCTTAAATCTGATATTAGATTAGCGTACTTTAACTGAAATAGAGAACGGTTTCAGAAAGTTCAACATTTCGCTACAGTATTCTATATGTAGGCGGGACCTAAGACATGTTCTCTTACTTAGTTAGTGTACGGCTTCTAGCCACGCCTCTTCCTCAGTTGAATAATGTTACAGATAGAAGTTAACAGTTATAATGACACTGCAGGTAAACCATGATACAAATGGAGAAATAAATCAAAGATTACATATATGTATTTCGCGGGCTTAGTGCAAAACGGTTGTAACTTATACTATAAGATTCTTTCACTGGTTGTAGGTGCAGATGGGAATATCCGGCCTCGAGGGTAACTGTTTAGGCGGTAACGAGGTTCCTACCGAGTTACCGCCTAAACAGTTACCAGAGAGCAGGATATTTCCATCTGCACCTATAACCAGTGACAGAATCTTTTTCTTGCATACCGATTTCAAGAAATATTGATAAAAATAAAATCAATCGAACGGCTTTCTTTTAGAACTATTTCTTAAATTTCTTAAATGGCAGTGTATTTAAGCAAAGCGCGGAAAACCAACGTCCGTAAACAGGAAAGACGTCATGACGCTTCAAAACAAACAACAATGTTTAGTTCCGGTTTTGTTTTATCAGTTACAGCGTAACGTTATGAATTTTTGATAAAATAACGTGATTTGAATCGAAAAATATACTATCAGGGACCAATGGGAATTGTCAAGGTATTGATTGTTTATTCCGTTTTTAAAATAAAATGTAAATTACTACATAAATCTTTTACATATATGTAGTTCGTTATACGTCATTTACAGCACGAGAGTCATCTTACACCCCGGGGTGTAAGATGGATTTTTCCAGCACCGGTAAATATACCAGAAATCCCCGTCTGGTATGCAAGAAATACTCATACTCTCTTTATTTCAGTCTCATCAGTGTACAACATATATTACATAATATACATAATAAAATATCAATAAAATGCACACTGCCACTCTATAAAAGAGTTATAAGAGACTTATAACTAAAACATATCAGTATTACTTTGACTATTATGTAAAACACCATGTTAAAAGAAAGATGTAGTTGCTAATAAGCTCAAATAAAATGTTGAGGCATGCCCATAAAACCATATATAAGAAAACAGCCAAATTAAAATTTAGCGGTACTGAAAAAAAAGTAAAATGATTTTATCTCATCAAATTGTTGATGAGCTAATTAGCACCCACTTCTTATCAAAATTATACATGAAAATAAAACAATCATTTAAATATCAAGAGCTGTCTACAAGACAGCTTGCTCCACTATTCGGCAATTTGAAGGTAAAATAAATTTATTTCACAATAAAGACCTCTACTTACATACTAACACTATGTCTATAAAGAAAGCATCCGGGAACATGACCTTGACCTTATGTATAGTGTGCCTAGCCCCCTCATATACCCCGTTTGCATGCTGGACAATATTTATGTCAATTTATCAATAGCATACAAGCAATATAAGCAATAGTAAGAAATATTAAAAAAAAATCCTTATATGAAATAAAGAAGGAGTTAAAACCGTTTTGCGCTAAGCCCGCGATATATCTTATGTTATTGCATTCATAAAGTAAAAAGATCTAAATGACCTTGTAACCCAATGAAATTGGTAAACTGACATATCTTATTACTTGACAGGCATCGTTATGTACTGCAATAATTCGTTTATATACGAACTGACCAAACTAAATTGTAATTCTTTTACATGCAAATGCACTTAACTACTTAATCTGAATATTTTAAATAACATGTTTGGAATTAGCGAATGCATTTCTGTACAGCATTTATACTTTTGAGCATGAACACATTTACAAATGGAAGGCATGCATTACTAGAAAGTAAGCGTCAAATGTTCTGAGTAACGGCCGTTTTTAAAAAGCTGTTGTTACTTCTACAAATATTCTGTAGAGGTTTTGTGTTTATAAACTCGCAAATAATGGTTTACAAAATCAATGATGGTTCATTAAGAATATTAACCAAAACCTGATTTTCTTTTAGTTTACAGAAGAAACAATTTTACTTCTGTAAATACCGATTCTGTTTTATGTAATTAAAGTGCTGCCTTTTGCTATTCGCTAGAACAGCTGATGAATTTATCCATAAAGTAAATTAGGTTTGTTAATTATTTTAGACTATTTCTATAGTACCTATTTTCAGAACTCGGTATTTTATCATTGGTGGTTTATGTACAGGAGTTACCATTCCAATCTAGAATTTACCCGTAAGACTTTTCTGTAAGTATATGCATATTCAAGTGTGGTAATTTGTTAAAAGAATAAACTGTACTTGATACGGATTAATATGTGATCATTTTTATATATAGTTTCCGGTAATTCTAATATAAATGGTTATGTATATTGTGTACATTTCAAGGTAACTCCCACAAACAGTCATTCTTTTTTCAAAGTGCTTTTACTTGCTAGCAGTGTATACTCAAAGCAGATTTTGCTGACACTTTTCTGTCTCAAATGGTTAAAGACACACCGTTTGTACCGTTATAAAGCTACTTGTGTCAACTTGTCCAACCGATTTGATCACACTATTTATATACCAAAGGCCTTAGAATGGAAAATGTTTTATTTGTTGAATTCCAAAATGACTCTGGCATGACTGTAAAACCTCCACCCCTACCTCTTCTCTCTAATAATTTATAACAGTAGGGTGTATTTAACGTCCTGGTGTGCTCAAATAGTTGTCTGAAATGCTTTAGAATGCACCATTTAGGCTTGCAGATGGAAGTACGCGGATTAAATCATTGTATAAAGATACTTCTTTTCAAGTATTACTCGAATGCTTTGTCGCTTACCACAGACCAGTGACTGATTCAGTGTTATACCGATAATACAAGACAGTCAATCATATTTTGATACCTCCAGTAAAGTCATGTTGTGTTTTATGATAAGGATGTTTCGCATGTTATTTGCAAATATGCATTTCTTTCCCATATTTAATTTTCAGGTACTATTAGATAACAAATAGTAATGTCCCGCATAACTACACATTTGGACCCCATGAAATTTTATCATGTTCTTTGAACGAAAAAACACATTATAATTACACTATAAATCAAAATTAAGTTCTCAATTTAATGCAAACACGGTTATTCTTCACGCATAAGTGCAACCTGATGCTTTTAACGATATAAATTCAAGTAGCAATTTCTTGTCAAATCACACTTTCCGGTACCAGAAGGATTCATCAAACTGTTAACGAACAGTCGTATTTTGAAAACAGTATTTTCAGGTGACCTTGAATGTCTCCATATTTAAACAATACGTATAAATGAGTTGTTACAGAAATAAATTACATGATGGCGTATCCAAAACAAATAGTGCTTGTGTCACTTAATTATTCTTGTACGAAAATTAAATTTGCTGACAATCCTTCCTAAAAATTTAAACATGTGGGGGAAATGCCATTTTCAAGGGCAGATAACTCTTTTTCGATACCGGTGACCTATGATTTTTATTGCATTTTTTTGTTTTTTAGATGATTGTCCTTCAATATCCAAAGTTTGAAGAAATTCTGTTATTGGGAAAATGTTCGCACCAAATTCTAGCATACGGCCTTAATTATTCTTGTACGAAAATTAAATTTGCTGACAATCCTTTCTAAACAATTAAAACATGTGAAATAGTAAATAAAGAACTTCTTTTCAAAGAAGATTATGTTGCAGGTGTTGAGTAAGAGGTCAAGTGAAATATAAAATAATTCGAAATAATAAAGGAGGACTGTTTAATATCAGTATGGTTTCGCTTATTTAATTCTCACAGAACATTAGCAAAACCATGAACAGTTCGATGGTATGTCAAACTATGCTAAAATATGGCTACATTGGAACTTAATCTATGAATGATTAAATGTATTTCTGTTAGCTAATGCTTTAGATTTAATTAATTGAATTTGTTTTGTTTTTTTCAATCTTAAATGAATAAAATTAAATTAACCTGATTCTTATTGATGAGCTAATGTTTTCCTGAAACATGTACACGCGAAACAGTGACCGTCGCTTATGTCTTAATGTCTAATAATCCATATTAAGTGCGTCATGCTTGCAAAGTAAGCATTACCACAAAATGGATATCCATTTTTGATATGCTTTGATACCAGTTTTCCTTACCAAAATGATCTGATAAATACTTTAACCACGATGTAATAAAGTAGGAAAGTGAATAAAAATTATTATGGCCATAGTTGAAAATATTACGACACTCTGATCTCCGAAAACTGAACTTGAGAAACAGGAAGACGTATACTGTGTAATGATTAATTAAATCTATAAAAAGACCCTTCGAATTATAGAACACAATCAAACAAAATTAAACAGACTGATAATACCGGCCACGAAAGATAATGGAAAGTATCTACAACTACAACTACATTGTAAAAACTTAAATGGAAACCGTGAGCTCAAGGGCCCAGAAAATATTAAGTACGGAGATGCTTTTTATGACCGCTGCATGGTACTGAAAGACTGCTACTGTGAAAATTAATAAAATCTACAAGAAAATCGTTCCGATGTATAGAATGGAACCACACAAAATAATAGCGCACTCTGTTTGGTTGAAACTGTTCATGAGAAGTAACAATATCCTCATGCTTCTAAGCACCGAAAGAAGCGCAAAACTATGCATTTATTAAATAGACTTCAGGACCATAGTCAAGGATAAGTCACTATGCTCATAATAAAACCATTTAGAAATAAAACAGTATGTTATTTTTATGTACATGAAATTTCATAGAATCAAAATTCAGCCTATTCTGGAGATTTTCTCAGAAAAAAAAAGATTGTAAAATTATGATATTCGGTATAGGATAAAGAATGTCTTCATCGTTTTTAACTGAAATATTAAAGAACTATATGACTGAAAATATATCAAAGTCTATGAGTTAGCCTACCATGACCCAAAGGAGCTAAAGATTACTTTGTGCTAATGTTCATCTCCTCTAGTAGGTAGTCATAAATCTGGTTGACAAGGCAAAAGGCAAAAATAACTCGAAATGAGAAAATATGGGCATTTCAATTCTTTTTACAGATTTTATTGATCAACCAGTCATTATTTTCATGGCAGCGTAGAAAAAAACCACAATAATTCTTTACATTTTTAAATGAATAGCTGAGCACTCCCCCCCCCCATATATATATATATATATATATATATATATATATATATATATATATATATATATATATATATATATATATAAACTGTAATTTGAGTAACAAAGCTTCCACACTAACGAGCGATATATATAGGGCTTCAACAGAAACTTTGATTTATTTTAGCTTTATATCTAGACGTAATTGGTAATATAACCTTTTGGAAATCAATTACGATGCCACAGTCCCGCGAAAGAATGGCATTTATTGATGTGAAAAGAAACAAAAATAACTTTAAGATAAATGTAGATAAATCTAACCTAAGTGTTATAAGAATTAAGTTGAAAGGTTCATCAACTTAATGGTAAAACCTGCGGCTAGACATTTCAATGCACCCTGAAGAGATCATCGGTGCATATAAAAGAAATTTTAATGACAGATTTACCATTCAATTCTAACATCTGTGCCAATAATAGCTATCTATTGCAAAATAGAGTTAAAGCTGGGCCTACTGAACACATAAATCATTACCAGTGTTATTCATTGTACCCAATACCACTGAAATTATATCATAGTAACCGCATTAGCTCATCTCTATTTATAACAAGAGCTGTCAGTGGACAGCGCGCTCGACTATTCTCAGTGCTTGATAGTATAATATAAGCAATGAGTAAAACTTTAACGTTACAATAAGCATATTCTAAGTCGAAAAAGGGCCATAATTCAGTCAAAATGCTTGATAAAGTTGCCTCCTCCTTTTTACAGACTGGGGTCATGATGGCAAACAAGTATGCAAAATATCAAAGCAATATCTCAATGGACTTTGAAAATATTCGGGGTGGTACGCAAACTTTAACATTTATTCTAAGTCAAAAAGGGGCCATAATTCAGTCAAAATGCTTGATAAAGTTGCCTCCTCCTTTTTACAGACTGGGGTCATGATGGTAAACAAGTATGCAAAATATCAAAGCAATATCTCAATGGACTTTGAAAATATTTGGGGTGGTACGCAAACTTTAACATTTATTCTAAGTCGAAAAGGGGCCATAATTCAGTCAAAATGCTTGATAGAATTGCCTTCTCCTTTTTACAGACTGGGGTCATGATGGTAAACAAGTATGCAAAATATCAAAGCAATATCTCAATGGACTTTGAAAATATTAGGGGTGGTACGCAAACTTTAACATTTATTCTAAGTCGAAAAGGGGCCATAATTCAGTCAAAATGCTTGATAGAATTGCCTCCTCCTTTTTACAGACTGGGGTCATGATGGTAAACAAGTAAGCAAAATATGAATGCATTATCTCAATGGACTTTGAAAATATTTGGGGTGGTACGCAAACTTTAACATTTGTGTGATGCTCACGCTCACCCCGACGCCTACGCCGGGGCGAGTAGGATAAGTAGGATTCTTCGAATAGTCGAGCTAAAAATGCTTTAAAAAATTTTTTTTTATTCTGTCTGTGTAATTGTTCTTTGGTTGACCTTTTTAAAGACATTATCGGACCATATTTTTTTCTATGAACTGCAATACTTTCTACACGGCTTACAGATTACCGTAATTATCGTATTTAGTTGCCATGACAACATTTGGGAGAAATATAATGTGTTTTAAAGTATACAATTTCATTGATTCAATCACACTGAAAGCAAAGACAAGCAAAATAATTAAGATAAGTTATTTTACTTTAATATTGTACCATTAGACCGTAAGATCACCATCAATTACATATAAAACAAGAAGTTACATTCACAAATAGATGTCCTATAGTAATGTGGCAGTAAAATTTCATTCCACTAGATCATGGTGATCTTTATTTGTATACATAATCTGGAAAGAAGATCCCTCGGAAAACCCAGATTTATTGAGCCTGTTCATGAGCAGTAATTGAAAATGCAACACTGCCCACGCCCCCTAGCACCGGCTTAAGCAGTATTCAATCTCCAGATCTAAATGAATTGAAATTAAGCCACATATTTTATACCATTATTATGAAAATCATTATTTTCTAGAATATCAGAGTCTGAGAGACTTATGTTCTCATACTGAATCTCTGCTATAGAACACAATATGTTAGTGTTTTTGTTAGACAATAACGCTTCAGTAACTACAACCCTTTCCGTCTCTTTAATCGTTTTATTTTCGGTGCTCAAAGTTCTTAAGCCACCATTTTTATCTGACGTACGATAGGACAATGATTCTACAAATATTGATAGGCAGAACGGCACGAGGAAAGGATGAAGATTATTTGTCATTATATTTGGATTACTTTTGACCTGCATAGGATTTCGCTGTCATCTTCACTATAAGTAGGTTTTCTGTCGTTTCTTATAGCAAAATTAGTTCTGGAATAATTGGATTGAATAAATAGATTATCTGAAGTAATCCCTTTTACTGTTAAACACTGATGGCGATTGACATTTCAGTCAGGACTATTTGCCACAGTTGGCAAATCTGTAAACTTGATCTCTAGACTTGTAATTGGATGATTAATTTCTTTTACAATAATTTGAAATTTAAGGAATCTGCATAAATGAAGTTTTACAACTAAATAGAAAAAGACTCATTTTAGGTAAACGGCCAGTCGCTAAAAGAAACCTTCTTGTTTTATAAATTGCTGTGTTCATATTTAATTATCAAACCTGGTATATTACTTTTTAGCTGGGTTATTGTGTTTTAAACTTTACAACTGCTGCGTTTAACTGTAGTGTTACGGATGCAAAATTGTATTGAACGTGGATTCGGTGATGTAATTATTGTTCGTCTTTCAAGATAAAGAATTTCATTGAATGCCAGTCTGTAATACAGCTGCGCTAAAGCCCTTGTTAGGGTTTGGGTTTGGGGTTGTACTTATTATGACCTCTCGTGAACAAACTCGATCAACTCGAATCTATGATAAAATTTATCGGTTGTCTTCTGTGCTTCTAAGAGGTCCTTTTTTATTTGGTTTGCTTCGTAGTATACGTAGAACTATTAATTATCTGAAAACGTTTTCTTACATCAGAGATACTCTATAGTCCCCGTGTGTTTGTCCTTACATGACAACTGATGATGGATTCTGCAAAGCGAACTAAACATGGTACCTCATTTGCACTATTGATTAAATAATGGCGTTTCAAAATAGCTTTTCCTGAATCGTTTGAATGACCTTTAAAGCTAATAATCTTTTATGAATCAAACATTGAAATATTTCTATTGATATTAAACGTAGAAATGTGATTTTCTTCTGCATTGGGGATTTGAAAATGTGGCATGACAGGTCTCGATTAACGTAATAAAATAAAGGAACAATAACGTGTGTATGAATATACTTTGAGGATGTAATCAACATTATTGCACTAAGCTAATCCGACCTGTCAGACATTGAGCTCAATATTGTACGCTTGTGTAATATTGACTAGGCTGTCAAGCAGATTCGTCTCTTTATAAATATATTTGAACACTTTTTCGGCGACGACGTCTAAATTCGTTTTCGTTACCTATGCCACGTGACTTCAGTTTGCGAATCAAACTACTTGATAACGCATTATAGATAATTTATCAAAGTGGAAGATTTATGCAACACTCTGCCTGATTGGACGAGAGTGTCAATTTCTTTCACTCTCTTGAATGTGCTACGCTGAGTGAAATGAAGACAAAGCGTTTATGCTAAACGACGCTGTTCACAGTTTTAAAGCTAACTTTGGCTCAGTATATTTAGCAAGAATATTGATATATCTCAAAATGATAAGTAAGTTTAATGAATATGATAAAAACCTGTTTAAATACCAACATATATCAAATTAAAGAAGAGCTGAATACGGTCTGCGTGTCACATGAATAAGGGTGTGATAAGAGTCTTTTATGTAGAGAAGTGCACTTTAAAAGATTTTCCTTGTTACAAATGTAGTCTGTATATGAAAATGTTTCTTGCTTTTGTGACTTATTCAGATTGCATATTAAAATGAGTACTTGTTTGCTTTGATATATTTGTTATATATTATTTAACTGATTTATTATACATGAATATTTCTCTTAAGTATGGTATGCAAATATTGAACTCAGTTGAAATCTGTTTTATTATATATATGCTATATAATGTCGGACTGAATCTCATTACACTGTAATGAAGGTACGCTGCATACAGTTTATCTATGTGATATGACTACGATCAAACTTTACTTATGAAACAAAAATATTGAAATAATTGCAGTTGTATGTTTTGCTTGACCTTCACTTTTTTATAGGTGTGACGTCATTGTCCAAAGATTCATAAATAGCGGATATGCTATTTGTTAAAGCGGGATCAGTTGGCGTATTTTAGAAATAAATAAAAATAATGAATAAAAAAATCCTTTAATTGATTTTTCTCATGTATTCTAATCAAACTTGATTTGCAGCATCTTTATTAGGCCCGCAGTCAACTTTGTTCAGCTGGGACATTTGACCCCTTTTAGGGGCTGCTAGAGCTAAAACTAGAAATGCCTATATACAGCGTCTCATGAACAGCTTGGTGGATCTTTGTCATACTTGGTCTGGAGCATCATTAAAAGGTCCTCTTTCAAATTCATTTATATAGGAACTTTGGCCCTATTAGGGACCACTATAGCTAAAAGTAGATATGCCTTTCTTCGCATTAACCACTAAAATGTAATGGATTTTTATCAAACTCCATGTGTAACAATATCGTAAGGTCTCCTGCTATTTTGTTACAAATGGGGATAGGGACCAATTTAGCTAAAAATATAAACACGTTTAATGACCTCTTCTCATGAATCTTCATCAAACTACTGTTGTAATTATTCGTCTAAGGATAAACGAAACAAAATTGCAACCCTACGAAACCTTTGCGAAAAAATTAAAAGAGAACCATTTAAATTGTTAAAGTGCTGTGTTTAGTTTTGCAATTTGAAAAATGTTAGATGAAAGATGAATGTTAGATGAAAAATTCATAAACTTCTTTCCTTATTACAATTCGCCGACTATCATTTTTAAAGATATTTCTTGTTTTATGTATATTACTGTTTACTAACTCTTATAATATTCCGTTAATTGAAATAAGACCAGATTAATATTAAACAGTACACTCCTCTTTGCTATATCATGCTTTTTATAATTATATTATGTTTAAAGAGGAGTTCTGGTACGTAGAATAATAGAAAAATATTTGTAATATTTCAAATGTATTATTAAGACAAGCATATTTCAAATTTGGCGATGACATAAAAGTCGTAACAGTTCAAAGCATAAGCTACGAATAGTCGCCAGATCCATAATTGAAAGGATGTTCATTGTAATAAAAGGGAATTTCTAACAAACACCAATACATATACTTTACAATACTGGAAGGGAAATAACTCAGATTTTCTAACGGTCTAAATCATGTGTTGAATCTTATATTAGTTAAGGTATATTCGAAGTGTGTATTTTGCAACTGGCCAACAAATTGTCATTCACGAACACAGGATAATGTGTACAAGAAAGATTGAAATATACCTTTCTTGCATACCAGTCAAGGATTTCTTCGGTACTAGAAAAGACTCTCGGGCAGTAAATAACGTACAAGGAACTACACATACATGTATATGTAGACGATTATATTTTGTCACATTAAACGTAATGAACCTTAAATGCCTTGATAGTTCTTCTTCGTTCCTTATAGTATATTTCTCAATTAAAAAAGTTATTTAAGCAAAAATACATAACTTTATGTTGCAAGTGACTAAACAAAACATGGAGGACCTGAAGAAGACGACATCCTTCATTGCTGGATCAGGGGTGACATTGTAGGCGGTGACGCCAAGACGAAGAAGAAGACTAAACAAAACCGGAATTAAACATTATTATTTGCCTTTGAAACGTTATGACGTCTATCCTGTTTACAGACGTTGTTTTCTCGGGCTTTGTTTAAAACCACTGCTATAAGAATATAGTGCTTAAAGAAAATCATTCGTTGGATTTTATTTTACTATTATTTCTTGAATATGGTATGCAAGAAAAAGATTCGATCAGTAAGTTAAAAATCCGGGGAGAGTTTATTATTTACTTAAAACAAAAAGTCAAAACACTTATTAACATGGGACGAATTTAACATACGAAAATATTCTTATTCATTTGCCAGTTGTTTTACAATTTCTGCAAACAATAACCATGCACAACTATAGATATGTACATGTCATGCATAAGTGAAACACCAGGGTATGTAATTCACCAACTTGAATTTTCAAATAATTATGAACATAATACCATGTAGACTGCTAGGTACAAAATAAGGAATATCAAATAAGAATATGTTACTGGTATTGATCATAAACTCGGACAGAAAATGAGGTTTTTTACCTGTAACTTCTTTATTTCTGCAATATGTTATAAATGGTTGGTATCAAAATAAAGCTTAACATTTGCTGCAAAATTAACATGATTTAAATTTATATTTAGTCTGCAAACTCACATGAAGTGAGGCCCTAAAAGGCGTATGTAAAATGGGGACTGTACGAATCTTGACTGATGATAAATACGACCACTTTGTCATTTAAATATTTTTCTCCATAGTATTATATTGAAACTTTCCCAAAACTGCTACAATAGTCATTCCGGATCAAGTAACGAAAAGTGACCCAATGTCAGGCCTTCATGTGTTGACTGCGAGCATGCGCAATAAACACCCTCTTCCCAAGTAGTTTTGGATAAATATGTTTTAAACAGATGTATAGGTATTGCACAGTAATAAGGCGCTTTGAAAAGTAAACAAATAAAACAGTAGCATAAATTTAAGTCAATACACGACGTTTACACTGCAAATTGTGTTTCCTCGTTGGCCGAGAGGTATTGATATCCGTCTTATACTTTTTCGTCGGGAGTTCGATTCCCGGACCTGTAAAAGTATTTTGAAAACATTTTTTTTAAAAATACGATTCAACAAAAACAACAAAAGTTTGTTAATCTAGGATTTACTTGGTCACTAAATAAAAAAAATAACAAAAAGTATATAAATTAAATGCAAATTGAGAAAATAATGCAAGGTTCGAACCATAGAAACTATCAATACAAAATGATTACATGTCTAGCCACTCAACCTACTGCGCCATCAAGCCAACTATTGATCTTCCAATATCTTTTCTTTTAAAACAGATTGCTAAGTACTGATTTTTTATTTACATGTTGCTAAAAATAAAAACGCCATAATATTGTGCGGTACTTATAAGTCATTTATTTATACAGAATATTTATCAATTTTGTTTTTTTTTACACCAGTCGGTGTTGTAAGTGGTTGCTATTAGACGGTGTGTTCAATCATACAAATAACCGATTGCAATCGAATGATTCGAAGGTGTTCGACTTTATCATCTGTCCGAGTTTAGCATCAGTACCAGTAGCTTGCTAAAATGGCAAATAGAAGTTACAGTATACTAAAAAGAATTGAAATACTAACTGCGAGTAAAAAAAAGTTTATTTTTTAAAAAAGTGTGGTTAAAATAAAGACGGTCATGATAATATTTTAAACTGCAGTAAGTAACATCACGACCACTTACTGAGTTTCAGTTCCAGGATATCTTTGCTTGCATTGGGACCACTTATTAAATAATTTTGAAACAGAGGCTAGATTATTTCTTTACTTTAAAATAACTTGTTTCTCTCCCCCACTACCATCACCCACCCCCGACATTCTAATGAAATTTACATTGTGTACATATGTTTGGTTTGAAGTATGAAAGCAGTGTCTGATCTGATCGAAGTTTCTAACAGAGCCGAGTGATGTTTGTTCCAGTCCTATATACTGTGTCGTATTACTTTAATTAATCGAAATGGTATCAGATGTTATTTGGTCTGGTTTCAGTCTTTTGTACTAATTTCATTCGTTAGTACTTTAGATGTAATCCATTCTCTCGATTGTTTTATTGTTTAACCTATTTCTAACATGTCTATATAATCTGCAGCAGCAGGTAAAATGCAAAATAATGCCTTAATGATAATATTTATTAAAGGAGTTAAGTTTATGTATACAGCTAATATGTCCTCTGCTGTGAAGCCATGACCAAGCTGTGAAAGCTTATCATAATCTGTAACCCTGTTTAATAGAGTAAAATTTGATGTTGAAACTGAAATATCATGATTTGATACCATTGTAGTGCCGATACTCTTGTATAGTTCCGAGACTCGGGGTGTGTCAGTATTTACCATTTTTCCAAGAGGTCGTCTTACAGATTTAAGTAATGCCGCCATTTATGTGCATCATTTGCATTAGTATGTTTCAGAGTTATCGGTAGCTTTGTACTGTTATCACTGTAACCTGGCATCTGCAAAGGCCAAAAAGGGTATGTTTGTCTAAATGATTCTTGTTAATAACAGGAAGGCAGTATACGTGGGAGTTTCTTTTGATTAGATAGATTGATTTTGAATGAAAACATTCCTATAGACTTTATCGTCTGTGAATACCAAGAAGAAGAACTTTATCGTCTGAATTTCATTATATCATTTTAAAAATTTACACCTTAACCAAACTCTACATTAACGCTGCATTTCCAAACTCCCATCCAGAATAAAATCATCTTCCAACAACATTGAGGAGCAAGTGAAAGGGTTCATTTTGCAATTAAAGACACATGCATTTTGAATTGCAAACACTGTCGGTAAAAGCCATTTAAATAAGGTAATTTGCTTTCTTTTCTTTACAGAATCCATTATCATCTCACAATATATAAGCAGATGTTATGCCCAGTTTGTAATGAGAGTTACAACTGGATATGGAATTATGATTTATACAGAACATTTTCAGGTCAATGGCTAGTTAGTTTACATAATTAAGGTTAATATCTTTAAACTTTAACAAGTTTCCTAAAGTATAGGATGTTGAAGGAAATGGCATCGGGGATATAAAATATCAGGGAATCAAACTTATCAAGAATAAGTACAAACATTTCGTAATCTCATTTGTTTTAATTATCTAATGGATTCGCAATTATATCTTGCTTTCGATGAAACAAATTCATCACCGAAGTTCATGCCCGCGGACTGGTCAGATGTTTCATGGTTAAGGGTTTGTGACGTTATTAGTTAACTTTGTTTTATTATCGGTTTAAAGCAAGCAAATGATATTATAAAACAATAACATATACCGAACAATTGGGTTTTATACTATTTACAACTTTCGCACCATATGGCGTTGTGGGTAATAGCCATATTGTTAGGTACAAATGACTGGTATTTTGTTCTGAAAACGTAATAAAAACTTGACATTAGAAGGTGGGTCTCTGTTAAGTATGTTTATTGCTAATTGTCAGTCTAGAATAACATGTGTACGTTAAAAAGCGGTTTTTAAAATTTGAGCCGCGCCATGAGAAAACCAACATAGTGGCTTTGCGACCAGCATGGATCCAGACCAGCCTGCACATCCGCGCAGTCTGGTCAGGATCCATACTGTTCGCTTTCAAAGTTTATTGCAATTAGAGAAACTGTTAGCGAACAGCATGGATCCTGACCAGACTGCGCGGATACGCAGGCTGGTCTGGATCCATGCTGGTCGCAAAGCCACTATGTAGGTTTTCTCATGGCGCAGCTCATTTTAAATAACCTTTCAAGAGTCTCCTGAACTAATTACTTCTTCAACGAGGCAAACATATCATCAATACACTTTTACAACATGGGGAACATAAAATGTTTTTAACGAGAATGTTTAGGTTATAATCATGCCTTAAAATTTGCAGCGATACTCTGTTTCTAGGTACTTAAAGAATTGACATCAGTAAACCACTTCTATCAAAAAACTATCTATAAATCGAAAACATTTAAGGAATACAAGAAAGTTGATTTTGACAAATTCAACCATACAGGTACTTGCTCTTTGTCAATGAAAATTGAATCAGTGAATCCAAGGCATCTGAACTTATTTAAAATAAGCGCCTGCTAACCACAATACAGGAACCATTTGCCTAAAACAATAAAGTGTAGCCCTATATCTGATATTGTTTCATTTAATACCTGATTTTATTGTTATTGTCTGGACCTCTGCAAACGTTAAGCCAATTATTGTCTGTTGTTAAGTCCAATCAAGCATATAATAATAGTGCATACATCCTTTAGTATCTGGCTGAATGCTCTCAACGGAATACACTCGCACATACTTTCCTCTTGATATACGGCGCATATGATCATATCGTTAGACGTTTGCTCATCAAAATACACCATACAACAATGATATATTGTGACATAAATATAACACAAAATTCACATAGCTAAAACTGTTTATAAAGTTACAGTATTATATGACCATTCAAATGATGCCTTTGCATGACTAAAGATGTATTAACCAAATTTTCAGTTTTTGATTTATTACCAGGTTACTTACTCCTGTGTTTATTCCAAAAATATTGTCAAGTATTTCCGTAAATACTAACGGAATTTAAGTTCCCTAATGGTAAAGATTGATTTCTTTTCACCCGCTGATCCGCACAAAAGTACGGATTTAAAGATTAGTGTACGCTCAATAATTCAGTCTTATTTACAGATGGATAATTTAAAACAGCTAGAGAATTGAAATTCAAATTAACAAAAAAAAAAAATAAAGGATTTTCAAGTTTCATCAAATTTGGATCTAGCTGGAAACTCGAAATTAACATTTCTAGTGTTAAATTTGAGCCAGCAGTGAACTTTGAGTCTGTCGAAAATGAAATTCTAAACAACTGAATTCGAGCTTGAATTAAATTTTGAGCCAGTAAGAAGAATAAAATTGAAAGTTTCAAAACGTTGAATTTTGACGCGGCATATTTGGGCACGTTTGATGATCGGAATTCAGATTTTCGAAAGAATGACGTTGAATATGGCTGACATGGAATTAAGAGCAAACTCGGAGATCGAAATTCAACTTCGAAGTGCCTCCGGAAATTTTAAAAAATTAGTATAACATTTAAATTCAGAATTTCCTGGACACATTTTATTTTTGCCAGACCAAATATTGTATACAGATATACTTTACGACGGCAATGATGATACGCTTTGCGTCTGTGGGAAATAATGAGTCCAAACAGTCGCTGATATGAAAGATCACGTTTCATTCCCAACTTATTTTTCCTTGCATTTCTGTAAAATAGATCATTTGCCGCAAAATTTAGCATGGGTATATAGGTGTCACAAATTGACATACGGGCCTTATTTTATCTGTAGTGTAAATGCAGGTATTGCATCATCTTTTTGTAAAGTTTTGAGTTATTGAGGTAAATGTCAGATTTCACGCATGAAATACCTCTCATATTTTTCTGTATTTCATAACTTAAATTTCCATGTAATTTCATTAAATTCTGTTCAGTAATAAGAAAGTTGATATTTTATAAAGTTCAGTAAATCGTGTTTTTATCCCCAAAACCACTATAATGGGCCTCAAATTGTCAATTTAAATCCGCGCCAAAGTAGTTAGATTCCGCGGCTATATTGTGAATCCCGTGGAAATACATATAGTCAAGAGTGAATCCCATGAAATTTAGTATTTGGCGGGACATTACCTTTAAATAGACTGGACTAAATATGCCTTGCGCACACCACCTTCCGACATTTTTAGACGAATCTATGTCCTGAATTATTTTCTTGCTAGAAATTTATGCTCGATCGAGGTAAGAAATTTATTTGTTAATTTTTGTATGATTTTTGCATTACGATTTTTATTTGGTAAATTTTTGTGCATTCTACAGAATTCTGTAACATTAATTTTTGACATATGATTTGGCTAGTTTCGGTATTCAGGATAATTTATTAATTGTTCAGACTTTTTTTAAATTATTTCGAAAAGAAGAATCTAAAATGTTCCATTTATATAAGATGTAAAATTTGTACTGAAATTTGTAACATGATATCTATAAAATAGTCTGTTTCAAAAACATATGTCAAACATTTTGTTAATTATGGAACGCCATTACTGCATTGTATTGTTATGTATAAATCTATATGGCAAGTCCTATACATGTATAAAATTATTTTAATATGAAATTGTGTGCCAGTCCTTTTTTGCATATACATCAGTGTCCGTTTGTTGTATGACATTAGACATTATATTGATACAAAAAATTTTTGTATAACGTTTGATTTAAATTGAATTTTGTTAATTGTAGTTGTAAATAATAGCTGCAGTTTATCATGTCCGTATCTATAATGTTTTCATCATAAACTTTTCAATCTTTTTCATACTTTAACTTTAGTCTTTTAAGTAAGTAAATTTTGTAATAATGGAAGTAATAAGTGACGTAATTTAATCACGTGACATCTGAACTTAGTAGCACATATGTTTTTTTATAAGTAGCACTTATTTTTTATGGGAGCCTACGGAGGTATGGTGGGACCCAAAGGAGCAGTTTTATACCCTGACTTATTTGTTTTGCTATGGTCTTACCATATGTTATATATTTTTGCTTCTTTTTCCCCCAGACGATTTTACCTGGTGATGTCATAACCCGGAAGTACAATGCCCGAGGTTCACTTGTCTTCACTAGCCTGGGGTGTGATATTCCCCGCGCAGAGCTTTCGTCCCCTGGTTGTGCCGTAAACCGCAAAACGATGATTTTGTTATCCTCTGAAGTCAGCTCAGGGGTGAAATCCCCTACCCCCCTATGGAGTATGAGGGGAAAATCGGTTTTTTCCCAACCGTTTAAAATCGGCTAATCGGAAACCCAAACCCGATTCGTTAATCGGTTTTAATGTATAATGGGTTCTTATTGCCATCTATAAATACCTCACAATTATGTTGTATGTCATTACTTAAAAATGAACCACAGACATCAAATATCTATTTCTATTGTATCCTTCAAAAATATGGTACCCCTTTCAAAAATAGGAGTATTAACAGCTAAAAGTAAAAATTTGTAAAGTGTACCTTCAAATCGGTACTTTTAAAATTTCCCCAGGGACTTACCGTGAAAAATTTTCTATTAAATTAAAATTATTTGGAGAAAAAAAGTATTAACGAATTTTTTAATTCTTATTAAACGGGAAATTTGATTTCAACCAAAAAATCAAAATTGAAAAATTTTTGCAAATATGCTTGCGTAGTTTACGTTATGCTATGCACACGCCTTACAATGTCGAGAGTTTAGGCTGAGGTTTTCCCGATTTAATTTTGTAAAAGCCTATATTTCCAAATCTGGGTACCCGATACATAAATTTCTTTTGCCCTTTGGGGGAAGCCATTTTTAGTGTCAGTTTCCCTTGGGTAATTCCCCCAAAAAGAACCAAAAAATCCAGAAAAAAAAAGATCAGAAAACCAAAAATTACGTTAGGGTGACAAGATTAAATGGGTCGGGAAAAGTGAAGTCGGCGACCCCGCTATGAAGCAACCCCGACGATTTCGATTGTCGCCGATTTGGGCCCACATAATAGGGAGCCAATACGAATCAACGTATTCACGGAAAAAGGGGACTTTTTTCAAATCGTTTTGATATTTTTTTTTGTACTTAAATTTCGCAATTAAATTAAAGAACTGTGCCGTCACTTTAGAAGGAACGAAAGTCTTTTTTTTCCCGGGAAACAACTTTTTTTTTTTTCTTTCTTATAATCGTTTTTTTTCTTCATCTATGCATTGTTATTTCTCTTTGTAAATAATTTTAAAAATATTGTAAGGGTGTTGATTTTTTCTGATGGTTCTGTCGCCGGTCGGCCTTTCCCTGCACAATGGTGTCGAAAGGGATTGGTCGACCAGACAGTAGTTTTCGAACATTATTAACACCTTTAACTGCGCAATAATTTGTAAAGATTCCTCTTCTTTTGTTCTACTGGTCAATTAAATGTTTTTTCATTATTCAGAGGACGTTTTACCTCAAAAAACAAGCGATCCATAGCTTAGTTTAAACCGCTTTAGTGGCACAGACTGATGACGTTCTTACGCATTTGGGATTTGGGGGATTTCTTTCCCTTTTTTTTTCTTTTGGGTTTATTTTGTGTCCTCTTGTTAAGCCCCATTATCGTCGGGGTGACCCCCCTTGACAAGGAGAGTTACCTATCACTTTTACTGGTGCTTTGCCCTATTTTCCCCCAGTGATCCTATTATTTCATGTACTGTATACATACTAGATACAATTTTTTATTTGGGTTTTTTTACAACTTGTTTACTTCATATATTTTTACCTACTTTTATTTTTGCGCTATCTTTATCTTAGGATAAAAACTTTGTTTATTTCTGTTTTCTTTTTAAACACAAAAGTGTTCACTGTTACGTTGAGTGATATTTGATAAGGTAGGGTATTGTTACAGCCTCTGCCTGACATTGGGGGATTGTTGCCTATGAAACCTTTGTTGACATTGTACTGTTCGCAATTTAGTTATTATTTTGGAGGTTTTTTGTGTTTACTAAGTTAGTTTTTTTTTTTTGTGTTGGCCCCGTGGGACTGTTAAAGCTTGTGTAACTTGTCTGTATTCCCTCCGATTGTTTATTTAGTGTTCAGGTTGTTCAGTAGCTTTTTAGTAGGGTTATATAGTTTTAACGTAGTGTGTCATTTAAAATGATTTTGTAGGTTAACGAAGGTAAAAAAGGGTTGGGTTTGAAGGAGGGGAGTTACGAACTTTGTTAAGAAGAGCAGTTTGGGAACGTGAGGAAAACATAGAAATTTTGGGGCAGAAAAGATGGGCTGAAGCAAAAGGAGAAAGAAAAAGATAGGTTAGAAGCAATAGGGAAAGATTAAGTTAAAGCTAGGTTGCAGAAAAAAAAGTAGAAATATAAAACCAAAAATAGTTTGGGAACGGGGAAAAGATTAGAATTAGAAGCTGGGTTTTGAAAAAAAGAAAGGGAATTTAAATGTTGTGGAAGTTAAAAACAAGAAGGAGGCGGGAATAGGAAATTAAAAACAGGCATTAGTCAAGACACTTAGAAAGATGAGAAAGGAAAGGAAAAGTTTAGATGTCCCCTTTGTGAAAAAATTGATTCCAGGGAGCGTAAAAAAATTGTACAAAGTACCTTTTGGCGGATTGGGAAAAGAGATATGGTCACTTAATTTACCCGTTCCTTCGGGACGGCAAAGGAGGTTTTTTATTTTCCGTTTAAAGATAGGAAGGATGATGATAAACGAAAGCCGCTTTGCTACGTCAGTTCGAACTCACTGAGATGGCTATAAAAAAAGTTTGACAGAAAGGCCTGTAAATGAGACCTTTGTGATTTTTTAGCCAAATAATTTAATATTTAGAGGGTTGGGTTAGATTAGTAGGTAGAAAAAAACGTACGAAGGGATTATTAGTTTTATTTTTAGGGCCCAATTTTTTAGATGTCTGAAATAGAGACTATCCAAAATTTTGAGTGTAAGAGGTTTTTTAAAGCTGGGATGTGCAAAGATGCGATTGTTTGAAAAGATCGGGGGGGCCCCCAAATATGTCGTGAATCGAACCAAAAGGACCAAACCATAAACCATATAAAATACCTCAGAGACAGTATCCTGTATCGTAAGTAGGCCTAGTAATGAGGTAGTAAAATTTTGCAATAGAGGTAGAGGTTATAAACCTTTTTGGTGTAGAATGTAATAGTGTGGTCAATAGGGCATAGCTTCTATTCCTGTAGGGTGAAGTACGGCGGAAAAGTGCAATGCGCGCGAGTTAAAAGTAGAGCGGGAAACGGGAAAAATAGAAAAGGGGGAATAAAAATGAAAGGGAAAAATAGAAATGGGGTAGGGGCCTACCGTTGGAGTGGGGGGGGTAAGGAAAAAAAAAAAGGGATAGAGGGTAAGTCAAGTGGTCGAGAGGGGAAATAGTATTATAGAACTCAGTGTTTTTGGGGAGTTAGGTAGCCTAGTGTAAGTAATGTCCTAAAAAACCAGGTACTTGAAAGGTAGGGATGTAATCGCTATGGAGAAAAGGTTGACATGTGTGTGTGAAACGGGATTTAGTAAAAGCAAGTATTTTTTTGGGAAAAATCCCTAGATGTAAAATAGATGGGATGAAATGGCTGATTTAGCTAGAATGTTTTGATTGTCGTATTTTAGGGTACATAGAGGGGTTGGTTGTAATAATCCACCAAGATTTATTTGGTAAGTAGAGGGGGCTGTGAATCATTTTTAGTTTAGGTCGAGTAGAAAAGGGCGCAACCAAAGTTTTGAAACCCCTTTAAAACTTAAAGTTCGTCTCGATTTTTTGAATTCTAGGAGAATTCTTGAAAAGCAACAAAATAGCCTTTTGATTTGTGAGAAAAAGGGTGGGGAAGGTTTTATTAAAGGTTAAAGGGAAAGGGTTTTTTTTTGGTTTTGATCAGGAATAGATTGTTAATGAGAGTATACCGCCAAATTTAGACAAAAATAGACATTATTGTCCTAAAAGTCTTTGAGAAACTTGATGAAAGTTCCATGATTCGTTACTGTCAGGCCATTTTTGGGGGTTTGGAAAAATAGGGGTAGGGTATTTGGCGAATTTTTATGGCCGGAGGAAATTTGGGAGAGGTTGAAGGTACTGTCAGTCTTTGTTTGTCAAAGTACTTTGCTAAGGGTAGGTAAGTAAAGTTCCTTAGGAAAAAAGCCTTTGGGTTTTTAAATGTTTAAGAGAGTTGCTGTCGACTCGTTGGGCGATGAAAATATACTGTGGAAAAAAAAGGTACTTTTGTATGGTAGATTAGTATGTTCCCGGGGCCATAGCCTACCTAGTATTGAAACGGGGGAAAAGTCCAAAGAGGCATTTTAGATTGTATGTAAATTGGGGTGCCCGAGGAAAACTTACATTTGGGTCACAGTTTTACGTCAGAACTTATGGCAGAAAAGTAGGTTTTGTCATTAAGGGGAGTTAACTACAACACCGATCACCCTATGTGTAAAGGTTTGTGGAAGTTTAACGGGAGTTTTAAAGCAAAAGTTGAAATATGTGGTGAGGCCTAGAGATTGGGGTAGTATTTGAAAGTTGTTGTTTGCTTTCCTTGAAGTTCCGCAAAAAAGTTTTGGGGTTTTCTCCCTTTGGTTACTTTTTTTGGGGGGAAAAAAACCGTGGGCCGATAACTGTGAAAGGAGTTATGGGGTGGTAAAACGGGGGAATGATAGGTTAAAACCACTTTTCCCGTATGTTATGGTTTGCAAGAAAATTTAGGATCGGGTTTAAAAACTCACAAATTAGCAAAAATGTGTAAACAGAAGTTTACAATAGGAAATGGATAGGGGTTTAGGGAGGTAGTAAGGGACGTTTTGTTACCCCCGAAAAAATAAAAGTTGTTTTTACATTGGGAAGGGGCCCTTTCGTGTAGTGGGATAAAAAGATTAGATTTCAGGAAAGATGTAGACGGAAAGTTGAAAGTTTTATGCAAAATGCTGAACGTACTGTGAAAAAAAGGAGTATGAGTTATACCAAATAAGGGTATTTTAAATAGGGGTTTAAGAGCTATTTAAGGGGACAAGAATTGATAGATTAGATCCAATGAAAGTAGTGTGGTTTTCGAGTGAGTGAAAAGGAAAGTTTTGTGTCCCATAAAGCAGGGTACAGAAACGTACAAAATGTAGAGGAAAACCAGAGTTACCCGAGATGTTAACAGGAAGTAGGATTTGTTAGAAAATCTCAGTTAGAAGAAATTTTGGAAATACTAACTTAGTTGAACTGATATACAGTTTTTCAAATAAGACGTAAATAAGGGGTTTTCCATTCCTTTTCTTCACAGCCAGTAGTAAGAGGATTTGATAAATTTTTGGGTTGGGAGTAATCGAACCATCAAGCTCCTTTTCTCCCCCATCGTCCTATAAGGAAAAAAAAATAAGTATAAGGTTCTGATAGATTTTCGCCCGGGGTCAACAAACCCCACGGTTTTTTGATGCGGAAAACCCATGCCAAAAATGGGGGGATTTTTAAAGCTTTAAGTTGTTTTTTCTAAACTAACTTAGAAAGGTTCTGGCAGGTTCCTTTTCTAAAAGGCCCTTAACCCTGACTGCTTTGAAACCCCCAAAGGTTTTTTTCAATTCCCTAAGGGCCCCTTTTTAAATTAACCACCACAACGTTTTGTAATGATGCGGAAAGGGTTTTAGAAAACCCAGGCATCAGTAGCTTCATTTTTGGGTATCCTGGGGTATCTCACATGGCCAGAAAGTAGTGCACTTTCTGAGTTGTTTAACCCGCTAAGAGGGCTAAGTTTAACCGCAAAACCGTAATTTTTTAGGGTTTTTAGAAGTTTGAATGTTTAGGGCACATGTAGGGATGTTTTAGACCCCTTTAAAAAGTTTCCCAAAAAAGGGGCAGGGCCCTACAGAAGCCGAGAGACCCAAAAAGAAGGCAATACTTCATTCTTAGGGGGTCGGATTTTTTCAGAATTTTCCCAATTTTTTCCGCCCTTTCAGTCCACTCACAATTTGACGAAAAGGGTCAGCCAAATTTGTAGGGGGGGGGAAAGTCAAGAAAAGGTTTAGATTTTATGGCTACTTAAAGTGTCCGCCCATTTTAAGTTGCCGTTTGATTGAACTTTTTATTGTGGTAGTGCTTCAGAGTTAGGTTTAGGCCCGTATTGCTTTTAGGAAAATGTGGAGAGAAATTTCCCGTAGCGTTTGTAGGAATTGCTGCCCGGGAGCAAAACTCAGTGATGAGAAGGGTGTTTAGCGATATATGGGCAGTCCGGTATTTGTTCGGTAAGACTTTTTATTAGAGACAATTTTCAGCGCTCACTTATTTGAATAAAACGAAACTTTGCAATTCCAGGGTGGTGTTTTGTTCAGTAAAGAAAGTTATTTTTATAGTTCGTATTTTTTTTTTACCCCAAAAAACATAATGGGGGCCCCAAATGTCAATTTAAATCCCGCCAAAGTAGTTAATTCCCCGGCTATATGGAATCCCGTGGAAATACAATGTCAGAGTTTACGCAAGGCCCTGAATCCCCTGAAAAATTTGATTTTGCGGGCTTACCCTTTAAATAGACTGGATTAAATATGCCTTGCGCACACCCCCTTTCCCTTTAGAGAATTTATGTCTAATTATTTTCTTCTAGAATTTTTTGCTCATCGAGGTAAGAAATTTTTTTGTTAAAATTTTTTATTTTTGATTACGATTTTTTTTTTTGGTAAAATTTTTTTGGCATTCTACAAAACTGCATTTATTTTTGAATATGTTTTGGCTAGTTTCGGTAGTCAGGTAATTTTTTTAATTGTTGACTTTTTTTAATTATTTCGAAGAGGAAACAAAATGTTTCATTTATATAAGATGTAAAATTTGTACTGAAATTTGTAACATGATATCTATAAAATAGTCTGTTTCAAAAACATATGTCAAACATTTTGTTAATTATGGAACGCCATTACTGCATTGTATTGTTATGTATAAATCTATATGGCAAGTCTAGTACCATGTATATATTATTGTAATATGAAATTGTGTGCCAGTCTTTATTGCATATACATACAGTGTCCGTTTGTTGTATGACATTAGACATTATATTGATACAAATTATTGTATAACGTTTGATTTAAATTGAATTTTGTTAATTTGTAGTTGTAAATAATTGCTGCAGTTTATCATGTCCGTATCTATAATGTTTTCATCATAAACTTTTCATATCTTTTTCATACTTTAACTTTAGTCTTTTAAGTAAGTAATTTTTGTAATAATGGAAGTAATAAGTGACGTAATTTAATCACGTGACATCTGAACTTAGTAGCACATATGTTTTGTATAAGTAGCACGTATTATTTATGGGAGCCTACGGAGGTATAGTGTACCCAAAGGAGCAGTTTTATACCCTGACGTATTTGTTTTGCTATGGTGCTTACCATATGTTATATATTTTAGCTTCTTCCGCCAGACGATTTTACCTGGTGATGTCATAACCCGGAAGTACAATGCCCGAGGTTCACTTGTCTTCACTAGCCTGGATGTGATATTCCCAGCGCAGAGCTTTCGTCCCATGGTTGTGCCGTAAACCGCAAAGACGATGATTTTTGTTATCCTCTGAAGTCAGCTCAGGGATGCAATCACCTACCACCATATGGAGTAGTGATGGGCAAATCGGTTAGTTTTGCCAACCGATTAATCGGCATAATCGGACAAGCCAACCGATTCGATTAATCGGATATAATGTGATAATCGGTTACTCTAGTTGCATATCTATAAGATCACCTCACAATGTATGTTGTATGTCATTACTTAAGAAATGAACCTCACAGACATCAAATATCCTATTTCTATTGTATCCCTTCATAAATATGAGTAAGTTAACAGCATAAAAGTAAAATATTTGTGAAGATAGTAACCTTCAAATCAGGTACTGTCTTAATTTCACCAGGGACTTATCCAGTGATATTATGCTATTAAATTAAAATTATTTGGAGAAAAAAAAGTATTAACGAATTATTAATTCTTAGTTAACGACTGGAATGATTTCAATCCTACAAAATCAAAAATTGAAAATACTTTTGCTAATATGCTTGCGTAAGTCTTACGTTATGCTATGCACACTGCCATACTAATGTCGAGAGTTTAGGCTGATGGTTTTCCCGATTTAATTTTGTAAAAGCCATATATCTTCCAAAATCTGGGTGATCACAGATGACATCAATTTCTTTTGACACTTTGGAGGAAGCCATTTTTACGTAGTGCAGTTTCCCTTGGCGTAATTGCCCCAAAGAACCGTAAATACCAGAAAGAAAAAGATCAGAAACAACTAAATTATCCGTTAGGGTGACAAGTAATTAATCGGTCAGGGAAAAGTGAAGTCGGCGATCGCGCTCATGAATGCAACGCCGACGATTATTCGATTGTCGCCGATTGTCGGCCCATCACTAATAGGGAGCCAATACGGAATCAACGTATTCACGGTTTAAAGGGACTTTGTTTCAAGATACGTTTTGATATTGTTTGTGCTACTTAAAGTTCGCAATTAAATTAAAGAACTGTGACACGTCACTTTAGAATGGAACTGTAAGATCTTTTGTATCCGGAGATACTGAACTTTGATTTTTTTTCTTTCTTATAATCAGTTTTTTTTTTCATATCATCTATGCATTGTTAATAATCATCTTATGTAAATAAATTTCATTTCCTAAATTAACAACTTACCTGACATATGTACCTAAGGATTCCTTTCTTGGACAAAATTAACTCGCTGTACGGTAAAATACCGTATGGTGTAGGTTTTTAAACATACCCGGATATGATATCCTACGCATGCGCACACAGTTCTCTCTATTTCACGTGGGCGCATGGATAGTCACTTTTTTTCTTGGCGTCTTAGAAGGCACACACTATTTTTTGTTTGTTTATGACTCGCTGTTTTAATATGACTGAAATACAAGTTCAGTCTCAGAGAGATGTTTCATCGGAAGTTGATGAAGAGGAGAATTTGTCAGTTCATAGTCACGACGGTGAAAATTCGTCACGGAATACAACCAAAACTACGAGTACGAAAAAACGTCGGTCGAAAGTCGACATTTTGGAAGAACGTTTTGAATCTAGATTTTCTAGTATGGAGAATAAAATGGACAGTATTTTAGCTTCTTTGTCACAAAGACAAGAACCGATGAGTTCGGGGAATGGTAAAAGCCCCATAGAGGACTCGCCACCCACACCTGCACAACACCAGGGGAATGGTAAAGCCCCAATTTTGAAATGGATGACGAAGATACAGTTTCTTTACATCCGTCTGGTAATGAACATTTTGACAAATATGACAGTGAAAATTGCAGTGACGATGAAAATTTAAATCCAGTTACCAAAAAATGTTTGTTAGAAATTTTTGGTGAAGATGCTTGCATAAAAAAATCTGAAACAAAATCAGGAATTAACATTGAGACCTCACAAAGAGAAGTGTTAGAACAGAGTTATCGTTCTTCTTCACCTAACAACGTGACAGCTTATGCTGAAGAAAATAAGGATCTTTTTCCGGTAGATGAACAGACGGAAAATTTTTTACAGGTACCAACGTTAGACGATTTAATAGAATCTTGTTTGGTACGCAAGTATGGTGCTAAGGCAAATTTTAACAAACACGGGAAATATTTATTTTCACAACCATGCAAAATGGTAGAGAAAACAGCCTACCGGGGCCAACAGGCAGCCTATATGGGAATAGTAATGCAATTATATATTCAACAAGGTCTTGGTGCATTAATTAACATGTTACCAGAGATCACTAACATTGTGCAGAAAGTTAAAGACATTTTTGCAATGTGCACTCGCAGTTTAGATCAGTTAGGACGTACTGGGGCGTTTTTCATATCATACGCAGACAAGTAGCTATGAGTGATACGTCTTTATTTGAACTAGATGATGCCCGTACTATGAGTAACTTACCTTTAACAAGTGATGGTGTTTTTGGGGCAGACTTAGAAAAGACTCTTAAACAAAAGAAAGAGAAAAGAAAGACATTAGATGATTTATTACCCGAAAAGTTTAACAGGAAGGAACCGTTGAAACGCAAATCTAGTGACAATTCTGGACAATTGGTAGTAAAAAAGCCATATACAACCAGTTATACATCTTCAGCACAATCAACTAGCTATGGCAAAAATCAGTCAACTTTTCGCATTCCCAAGTTGTCACAAACACAGTCAACTTTCAGAAACAAGTCAAAATACGACAAATCTGACAGTAGGACAGATAACAGAACCAAATCGTTTCAGTCCAGTACTAGCAGCAAAACCAGGACCGGTGGATTTAGGTCTACAAAACAATGACAAGGTAAATATGTTAGTGTTGCACCCGGAGATACCGATAGGGGGTCGACTATGTCATTTTCTAGAAAACTGGAAACAAATAACTCAAGACAAATGGGTGTTATCTCTTATAGAAGAGGGTTACAAACTAGAGTTCATTCAAAAACCACCATTTTTGGGAATAAAGGAGACATTTGCAAATGCAAAAAATTCAGATTTAATGGAAAAAGAAGTAAATTCTTTATTAGAAAAAAATGCCATAGAAATTGTCCAAAAATCAGAATGGCAAACAGGTTTTTACAGTACTCTCTTCTTAGTCAAAAAGAAAACAGGAGATTTAAGACCTGTAATAAATCTAAAACCTCTAAATCAGTATCTCCGGAAGCAACACTTCAAAATGGATACATTAAACAAAGTGATCGGCCTAGTTCAGAAGGGAGGTTGGGCAATATCAGTAGATTTAAAAGATGCATACTTCCATATTGGAATATTCAAAAAACATCGCAAGTATCTCAGATTTTGTTGGAAAGGCAAAGTTTACCAATTTCGAGCTCTTTGCTTTGGCCCAACCGTTTCACCTCGTGTATTCACAAAAATTGTGACAGTAGTAGCAGCTTATCTGAGATCAAAAGCAATCAGAATGTCAGTTTATCTAGACGATTGGCTACAGTTAAATCAGCTAAAACAGTTACTTTTAAGAGAAAGAGAGATAACGCTCAATCTTCTTCTGAACTTAGGCTTCATAATAAACAAGAACAAATCATCCCTTGTACCAGTTCAGGTAATGACTTATCTGGGATCAGTTTTTCATTTAGACAAGGGTCTTGTTTGCCCGACAGAGGAACGATATATAGCTCTTGTCGGAGCAATTCAAAAATTAATCCAGGGACATGCAGTAGCCAGACAGTATCTGGTGATTCTAGGGATGATTGCTTCTTGTTTAGAGTTGGTACCGAATGCTCGTCTGTACATGAGACCAATTCAGTTGCATTTGTTAACGAACTGGAACCCAGCAAGTCTACCGTTAGATTATCACATTCCATGTACTCATTTGCTCATATCACATCTGAATTGGTGGTTGTCCAAAGCAAACTTTCTGAAGGGAAGATCTTTGGAGGGTTTTCGAGCAGAAATAACAATGACTTGCGATTCCTCGAAAACGGGATGGGGCGGATATGTGAACAATCAGGTAGTTCAGGGCAATTGGTCAGAGAACCTGAGTTCACAGCATATAAACTTCCTGGAGTTAGAAGCTGTGTACAGACCTATGAGTCATTTTCTCCCGGTTCTGCAGAACAAACAAGTTCTTGTTCGTTCCGACAATATAACAGCAGTACAATACCTGAACAAACAGGGTGGTACTCATTCAGTGAAACTTTGCAATCTTGCACAGAATATTTGGTCAATGGCTCTACGCCACAATATGAAATTGAAATCAGCTCATATCAGTGGCCAGATGAATGTATTAGCAGATTTTCTGAGTCGACACAAAATTCAGTCGACAGAATGGTCACTGAACAAAACAGTAGTCAAGAGTCTGTTTCAGATGTGGTCGGAACCAACAATAGACTTGTTTGCGACAGCAGAGAATCGACAATGTCCTGTGTTTTGCTCATGGATAAATCATCCAAAAGCCTTAGCACAAGACGCATTGTCGATAAGTTGGGAGAACATGATAGCATATGCGTATCCTCCAATTTGTCTTATACCCAAAGTTCTAGCTCACATGATGAGATACAATTGCGAAATCTTTCTGATAGCCCCGATGTGGCCAAGGCAACATTGGTATCCAATGCTTCTACAGTTGTTAATAGCACCTCCAGTCAAACTACCAAATTTATCAGATCTGTTGATTCAGAAAAAAGTAGTACACTCGAACAGCAAATTTCTAAACCTGACTGCATGGAGGCTATCAACAAGCAATTCAAAGCAGAGGGATTTTCTAAGAACACTAGAAAACTTCTCAATGCTTCATGGAGAGCTGGAACTCAAAAGGACTATAAATGCAAATTTAGGAAGTTCAGTAGCTGGTGCTGTGAAAGGGAGATTGATCCCTATTGTGCATCTTTAAATCAATGTGCAAATTTTCTGTCTGATCTCTATAGACAAGGGCTTAAATACAGAACTATTGCAGGTTACCGCTCAATGTTTTCATCGGTTCTACCTCCAATTGATAAAATCCCTGTAGGACAACATCCATTCATTATAAGACTCCTAAAAGGAGTTTTTAATGAAAGACCTCCTATTCGTAGACTAGTACCTGAATGGGATTTGTTACTTGTTTTAGGTATGCTGAAACAACACCCGTTTGAACCGATGGAGAAAGCAAGTTTGAAATATGTAACATATAAGACAATTTTTCTGGTAGCCATTACAAGTTTCCGCAGATGTGGAGATCTTCAATCACTGAAACTTGGTGAAAATTCAGTAAATGTACAGAAAAAAAGGTGTAACTTTCATAAGACATGGTTTATCCAAACAGGACAGGTTGTCACATCAAGGTAGCACAATATTCATTCCAGCATACACAGCAAGTAAGTTGTTAGATCCAAAACGTGCTCTGACAATATATCTTAGAAGAACAGAAGATTTCAGATCTTCTGGTGAAAATGAAAAATTGTCTCTGTTTTTGACAGTTAAGAAACCGCACAACAGTGCATCATCTCAAACTATTTCTTCATGGATTGTGAAAACTATTCAAAAAGCATACAAGATGAACAATAAAGATGTTCCAAAAGTCAAGGGTCATTCAACTAGGTCTATTGGTCCTTCCTGGGCCCTCTTCAGAGGAGCACAATTGAAAGATGTAATGGACAGTGCAGATTGGAGTCATGCTTCTACTTTTGTAAAATTTTATTTAAAAATTCTCAGTGCGAATTTTCTGGGAGATTAGACTTTCTTTCCTGGCGAGTTAATTTTGGGATATTGAAGAGCCACAGTGTATATAATTTGGTGTTCTTCAATAATCAGGAGGAAAGCATGTTGTACAGTTTATACATGTAGATGTATAGTAATTGGATGATTAACTGTGAAATTATCTATATATACAGATTTTATGCATATATTGGAATGTTAGAGCAAAATAGCTCCTTAATGGAAGGTGTATATATATATAGTGTAGATATGTAAAAAGGAGGGATATTTATTGGTATGCAGAAAACTTCAGACATCTGAACCCACCTCCGCTTGAAGGAACTGCTTTGGAAATCGAATCCTTAGGTACATATGTCAGGTAAGTTGTTAATTTAGGAAATGAAATTTCTAAATTTGTACTCAAATTTTAATTTTATGAGTAAATTATACTTACCTGCCATATGTAACAACCCTCCCACCTTCCCCACTTCAGATTAAGTTTTCTGGTGTCTTCTAAGACGCCAGAAAGTGACTATCCATGCGCCCACGTGAAATAGAGAGAACTGTGTGCGCATGCGTAGGTTATCATATCCGGGTATGTTTAAAAACCTACACCATACGGTATTTTACCGTACAGCGAGTTAATTTTGTCCAAGAAAGGAATCCTTAGGTACATATGTCAGGTAAGTATAATTTACTCATAAAATTAAAATTTGAGTACAAATTTAGAAATTTTGTAAATATTGTAAAGGGTGTTGATTTGTTCTGATGGTTACTGTCGCCGGTACGGCCATTCCTGTCACAATAGGTAAGATACATCTACACCACTCTACATTTTCCTAAAATTGAAAAAGATATTCCATGGAATATCAAAATGACAAAAATGGAAAAAATCACTCACCAATCTTGCTCGTTTTGTTAACATTGGTGAAGTAGATGCTGTACCGGAAGGGAAGTGCCTTTGTTCCTTATCAGTACAGACTGTACCGCTGGCACAGTTTAGTACCCGTGTTATAGCTGAACAAGAACCATAAATATTAATTTTCACAACTTCATGAAAGGCAGCAACGAAGCCATGGCAATTTATTCGTTATAGATGTGACCATTTGTGATATGATGTTTTTCGATACTTTATATCTTAAACAAAAATAGGTTTGAAATTATTTGTAGCATGCTGACTTCATTGTAGTTATTCATGCCGTTAAATGCTTATAAATTGTCAAATTCTGACAATCGATTAGCTGTACAAATATTCTTGACAGCAACTCTATTATTTATCAAACCAAATATTACATGGTATGTGAAATTTAGAGAAGAGATATTATCAACGTGCTGTTACCACCAAAAGGGCATTTCATTTCAGCTTTTCTTGTATTCTTTCTAGACAAGGAAAATCTCTTGAGATATTGAGCATGACACGTCATTTCGATATGAACGCACACATTACTGACATAATAATCAAATAATTAGACGACAGTTATAACTTGCTGAAATCGCAGATGTTACTCTGCTGAAAATAGTTTTTCTTGGTTGTAACGTCACACCGATGCAAGTATAGGTAATATGGCGCCTTTTACATTTTTGCCAGCTGGAGGATCATCCAAGCGTTAATTCAGACACGGATGGGTACCTGAGAACACCAATCTTCTGTAAGTTAGCTGAATACATTCCTCACATGCAATAGTGCTAAGACTCAATCAAGGTTTCTAACCCAGCACGTTAGGCGCTAATGATTCGAATTTTAGCGACAAAGCTATAATTCGTGTGGGAAACTAAATGTTCAATATTGCAGAAATCCTCATGTCATGATTTATTTATGTTAACAGATTCGTAAAATATTCAATAAGTCACCAGACAAATATAATTATAACATGAACCATAAAATATTATTTAAATAGTATTTAGTAAATACTAAGCATTAAAGCCCCAGTCGCAGTGTGCATAGATAAGGTTATTAAAAACAAATAAGACCAAACATCACTGTCGATCCCCAGTTATTTATATCCTAACTAATACCAGAATATTTTATCTGAAGCAACAGAATTTTCACCTTTTTGTCTTTGTCGACAAGTAAAGTAAACTGTTTATTTCATTTCAATGTTTATAATCGGAATTTGATAAAAAAAAAATATACGGGTTTGTTTAAAACTTGACCAACCGATCATTTACACCTTTACATTGTTGTCCAACGAGTTCTTAACATACAATATACACTGGAGTTATTTTTAGAATTTGATTACTCTATCCTGCTTGCCCACCGAGGTAGCGGTATTTTAGCATAAATTAAATAAATATATTTGCTAAGGAATAATATGAAATTTAGCACTACTGTATTATAGTTGTCAAAGATTTGCATAAACAAGTATATATTTTGCAAATATTACTTAAAGTTGCCAGTTTATTAAATTATTATAATCTAATTCTGTCTATCTCGGTTGTATAACCAAGAGAGACTGAAAATGAAGCTACACGCTGTTTTCACACTTGCCGATTGTTTTGGTTTTGTTGAAATATCTCAATATTTGTTAAATGCAAATGCAAAACAAGAAATTATATCCAAATCAGAAGAAATAATCCACTTTTTGAATACTTTTATATTATTGATCGGAGAAAATAGCAAAATTTATTAAAAAGTAATAAAATACACATTTCCAATAGGGAATGGGTCTTTTTCTTCCTTAAAAAAATCTCTAGTAGAATATATGAAAACTTAAAATGTCATAAAATGTTCCTCAGGTGCGATTGGCCACCTTCGAATAACCTTTCAACAAAGGTTGTACACATGTTCATTGGAGATAATGGGTAGACCGCGAGTGATTACAGGATTAGGGGTAATAATTGATGCACCCGTAGGTTTTGTCAACAGAAGCACCTTACATGTAAAGAATACATGTGGAGTAAAGAATACATGTGGAAAAGTAATACATTCTTTTCGACCCAGCAATTATTCTATTGCAAGTGTAGCAGTTGCAATATCCGTATTATTTCTCTAATAATCCCAATCAATACAGATTCCCTGCCAAAAGGAAATAACATTGTAACTGAGTTTAGAGATTTTTCTGCAATTTGGATCAGAGTTGCACGACGAATATTTGATTTATCGTAGAAAAATCTGGAAAGTAGATCCCTCGGAAGCACCGAGAACAAGGCAAATAGTGAAAATTGCAGACTCGGTTTGATTGAGTCTGTTCAACCCGTATCTAGAATATATGGGAATGTGCCAAACCGGTTTAACTCTTGTACTGACAATTCCAAGATCGTATTTTGTCTACATGTTTCTATATGTGTAGGGCTGTGTATATATCAATGATGTATATACACTAATGCTGTTTCGAGGTGCGATCAAATAACGTGGCTTTTCCATTTGGTTTTTTGTCCTTGTTTTACCTTCATTAAAACAACCGTTTTTTTTTTCTTCTTTACAATTTAGAAGTGTTAAACAATTAAGTATTATTAATTACATAGCATATGCATGAACAAATCGGTACCTTAATCTGTCTAATTATAAAAAGAAATAGGAATAATCTTGTTAGTGGGTTTTAAAGGTTTTCTTTGTACAAACGGGAGTATTCAACCACATAATAATTTTCATACACTACCTAGCGCAATAAAATAGTAGATGATTTTATAATAAGAGTTGTTCCTAACTGTGAAAATCTCAATCAAATGCGGAAAATACCTGACAGAATGGAATTACTTTGAAACTACTTTGTATCTCAACATAGATTTATAGGCTTCTCTGTCAGGTTAAATCAGTTCCATCAATAAAAATAGAGCATCAGAATTAAGTTGCTTTCATTTAAACTGTGTATATCTACTGTTTGATTTGATTCACTATTTGCGCAACAAAATTTAACTCTCTTTAAAAGTTCAATTTTCAACATATCTTATTTATAATTTATCGTGAAAATCAATAGGAAATTTGCCATATTCAAAATGTCAGCCACTTTAAGAACACACATTTTAATATTTTTATGTTTTGATTGATTGCAAAAAACGTTTAATATCCTAATGCTATGTTTAAGTCAAAATTTAAAGAATCATGATACTAAATATGGATAGTTATAGAATGATATATAAGTTGCAAATAAAGCAAAATGTAGTAAAAAAAACAGACAATGCTTATGAAAAGGATTCATACAAATCATGTTGTATATGCGCTTTAAGCTCTGAAAAGACCAGTATAAAATGTTCGAAAATTAACTGCACCCAGAATGATTGCCAAATTGTTGTCTGCGGGTCTCTTTTTGATAAGCCGATTGGTTATCTTTCAGATTTATTTCCTCTAGATATAATATCAGTTTTACTTACTATATTAGCAGAATAGATTGTAAGGATATTATATAATTTATTGCATCTTTTGTATAGACTCAGACAAGCTAAGTCGGTTGTTGCATTAGTTTAATTTTCCCACGTGAGCTTTGCATCACTTCTGTATTAGCTTTCAGAACAGCAGTCTACGTGCCAGGCTGTTGTTGTAGAAGGTCGCAGCATACTTTGCTAATTATAGGCCTTTGGTTTAATCCTGGAATCTCTTCATTACTTTTGTTTCGTTTTGTTATGCTTTTTTTGCGTCAAAAGACAAACAGATACCTTTTTCACCTTTTCTATGTCCTACTTAGTGGAAAGAAATGACGTATTAGGCTTAACAAGCTCGTAACTAGGACCACATTTATCTTAATAAGGAGATATGTTGTCACACAGAACATAATGATTTGACAACAAGACGCGCTTCCGTAGTTTTACAAAACAGAGAACAATTAGTAAAAGATAATCTCATAGAACCTGTTTCGTTTTCGTAGTAATCGTCCTTCAATGAATCATGAAAACATTTAAATTCACTAAATTGTTGTTTGACCTAATTAACAATCTTTGAATCTTTAAATAGCATAGTTCTACTTACATTTGTTTGAAAAGTATGAAACCCAATGCATGATATAATTAATTGTTACCTCTATTATCTGCAGATTAGCTACATATATGAATAATGAAGTAGATTGTATTAAACACACGACAAATCTTCTTAAGGTGTCTTATTTCCAAGTTATTTGCCTCCATGTCATACCAAGTTTTGCAGTTTTCTTGTTATAACATTGTTTTGGACTTGGTTATAATACATCGCTGATAACAAGTGTAAGCATCTTTAAAATTGTTTTTCGTACCTCTGGTCATGCCATCTCAGTCGAACCGAGTCTGCTATTATTTTGCTTGGTTGCATTCTTTGATTCCTAAGGATCTCATTATAAGTTTATATTTGCATTCCACTACCTCCATGAACAGGTTCAGTCAAACCGAGCCTGTGACTTTTTCGTTCATGACGTATTTGCGACCTGTGTTTTTTTCTAATTTATTATGATAGCGTTGTATGTGCCGTGTGCAGGTCGTAAAAAGGTCTCCCCATACCTTTATTCAGAGCTTCTTTATTCAGCAAGACCTTTATGTTGTGTTTGTGTACTTTTTAATTATTCGGTTTGAACATTCCGGCTTTTTTTGTTTGTTCTAATACTCCCGCTTTATAAGATGAATATAGTGCATACCTTTTGATTTTGTCTTTTGGTAGTTTCTGTAATATGCAGATTGAAAAACCTCCGATCCCTCTCTAAATTCCAGTTTGTTTAGTTTTATCCATTATTTTCTCGTTTAGGGCAAAGCCATTATCTTTCTGGGGACCATACGCCGCTTTTAAAGGAATTGCATTTCGTGTGTCATTGAAGGTTCCTTGTGCAACGCCGTCTGACTACATCTGCGGATGTCTCATAATTTTAGTCGGGTTCATGAAAATTGTATAAGGCTCATCGTTATTTCGAGTTTATGTACTAAGTGTATGTGACCAGAACGATATTTTAAACTTCTATATAATTTTCATATCTTTAAATGCAATGTTGATATCAAATTTATGGCCAAGACAACTTAATTTGATAAAGACAGATAATGTAAAAAGTAAGCTTGGCAGAGTTATGGGTCTTCTCAATGTCCATTGCCATTTTGATACGATTGACCTAGGCAAGACTGCGTTCGCTTACCGACAGACGAACAGGGTTTCCGCGGGGTCCTAATAAGTATAATTTGACCATGTGACTCAACTGGAAATGAAGATCTATAACAAAGACATATATTTGAGGAAAAAGAAATAGAAAACCACAGGTCGCCAAACATGACAGAAATAAAAATGATGCAGACTCGGTTTGACCAATGTAAGATATTTTGTTGTATTAGACTACACTTGTGGGATATATGGTTGCATTTTGCAGACATATATTCTGAAGTCTATAGAAGATATGATTAGATATGATTCTTTTGGGAAATTTTGCATTGAGTGGCATTTTTCCTGTTGACAAGTTTGTTATGACTTCAGTAAATATCAGACAAAAATAATTATGGCGATGAATTCCATCAGGAATGAGGTATCGAGAGTAATTATAACAAGGACTCCTAGAATACAAAATGCTTCTCTTCATGCATTAAGTAACTGCACAAGTAACAATAATTATTTAGTCACTGTATACTGGTTCGACGTACTGATCTCAAATCAATCATTATGGGTCATTTACCAGTCATATGTGACCTCCGTATCAAATTTGATCTTAGACCAAAGCATTCTCTTATTATTTGGCAAAACTGTGCTACTGTTCTTGGTCAATGTGACCTTGACCTTTGACCTACCGGCCTCAAAATCAATAGGGGTCATTAGCTGGTCATGAACAAGCTCTCTATTAGGTTTGGTGATCCAAGGACCCAAGCATTCTCAAATTATCATCCAGAAATGGTTTTACTGTTCCGGGTCACTGTGTCTTTAACCTTTGACCTACTGATCTCAAACTAAATAACGGTTATCTGCCGGTTATGATCTTCCTATGAAGTTTTGTGATCCTATGCCAAAGTTCTCAAGTTACCATCCAGAAACCGTTTAACTGTTCCGGCTCACTGTCACCTTGATCTTTCACCTACTGACCTCAAAATCTATTAAGACCATCGGCTTGTCATAATAACCTATCCTGTAACGTTCCGTTGTCCTAACCCGAAACATTCTCAAGTTACCGTCCGAAAACCATCTGACTATTCCGGGTCTTTTTGACCTTGACCTTTGACCTAATGATCTCAAAAGCTATACGGTCATCTGCTAGTCATGATCAACCCCTATTAGGTTTTGTTATCCTAACCCCAAGTGTTTTCACGTTATCGTCCAGAAACGGTTTAACTGTTCCGGTTCACTGTGACCTTGACCTTTGATCTACTGACTGACCTCAAAATCAGTATGGGTCATTTGTTGGTCATGACAAACCTCCATATTACCTTTCTTGATCTTAGGACCAAGGTTATTTCCCGTATCATCCTACGGACGGACCGACCGACCGACATACCGACAGACCGACCGATATCTGCGAAACAATACCCCTGCTTCTTCGAAGGTGGGCATTACAAGTTGTAGAACTTGCTTCACAAGCTATCTTAAATAAGTTTGTATAAATATAGCTTTTCACAAAAGTACTAGTACTGATGCAATTTGTTTGAACAAGGTACTATCGGTAGTAGTGTAGAAAAATTGCATGCAATTTCTGCTGATTCGAGTAAATTACGTCGCAGTATAAACTTATTTGGATTAAGAAGTACTTGGAAATACGTTCACGTATTGTTATGATATATTAATTTTTAATATTGATAATTGTAATGAGTCTACTTCCACAAAATCGTCTGTTCCTTGTGGCTTAAATTATGATCAAGCTATCATGCATATTTATGTTCATGAATAATTGTATAATATAATATGCAATATAATCGTTTGGAAGCAAAGACAAACAAGATAAAACAGTCTGTTCTATTTAATTGACTCTGTTTCTTAGTTGTAATGAAATGTACAATAAAATCAATATGAAAATACATAAAATGCAAACAAATAAAGTAATAGCATACTGAGTACTGTTTATTATTTCAGCTTGTACATTTCGGCTTAAGTGGCTTTAAAAGCTTTGTGTATTGTTTAACACCCCATTATAAATGGTGCCTGCTTTTTAATTGTGTCTTTTGGCAGTTTCTGTGATAAACAGGCTCTACAACCACATATCCCCTCTCTTGATTCCAGTGTGTTTACTTCTGCCCATTGTTTTCTCGTTTAGGGCAAAGCCATTATTTTATCTGGGGACCATACGCTGCTTTTCATGAAATTGCACTCTGTACATCATTGAATGTTCCATGTGCATCGCCGTATGAATACTTCGGCGGATGGCTCTAAATTATATTCTAGTAACATGTGCAAATGTTGAGTTCTGCTCAACCCGGGGCTAGAGGGTGTATACGGTAACTTGTATTTTTACTACCGTCTATGACCGAGCCTGCAACATTTTCGTTTATCTCGTGTTGGGCGACCTGTGGTTTTACACTTTTTTATTTTATTGAGTCTGCTCTTAAAGGATATTAAGCCTCGCACTCCATAGCTAAGAAGGACAGGAATGATCATTAAAACTTTAGTTCTTATACACATCAATTTCAGTTTCACGCCATAATGTATCAAGTAGCATTATTATACACAAACCATCATATCGCATTCACACACGTAAATGTCTTCACCAACCTTTGACAAGAATGCCAGAAGATCAATTTTCATTTGAAACGGAATATATTTTAAATGTCATTTTTCTTGACAGACATTGCGTTATATTAACGGAAACAAAGATGGAACAAGAAATATCTTTAAAAATGATGGTCGGCGAATTGTAATAAGGAAAGAAGTTTATGAATTTTTCATCTAACATTCATCTTTCATCTAACATTTTTTGAAATTGCAAAACTAAACACCGCACTTTAACAATTTAAATGGTTCTCTTTTAATTTTTTGCAAAGGTTTCGTAGGGTTGCAATTTTGTTTCGTTTATCCTTAGACGAATAATTACAGCAGTAGTTTGATGAAGATTCATGAAGCGGTTCATGAGAATAGGTCATTAAACGTGTTTATATTTTTAGCTAAATTGGTCCCTATCTCCATTTGTAACAAAATAGCAGGAGACCTTACGATATTGTTACACATCGAGTTTGATAAAAATCCATTATATTTTAGTGGTTAATGCGAAGAAAGGCATATCTACTTTTAGCTATAGTGGTCCATAATAGGGCCCAAGTTCCTATATAAATAAATTTGGAAGAGGACCTTATAATGATGCTCCAGACTAAGTATGACAAAGATCCACCAAGCTGTTCATGAGACGCTGTATAAAGGCATTTCTAGTTTTAGCTCTAGCAGCCCCTAAAAAGGGTCAAATGTCCAAGCTGAACAAAGTTGGCTGCGGGCCTAATAAAGATGCTACAAATCAAGGTTGATTAGAATACATGAGAAAAAATCAATTAAAGGATTTTTTTATTTATTATTTTCATTTATTTCTAAAATAGGCCAACTGATCCCGCTTTAACAAATGCATATTCGCTATTCGTGAATCATTGGACAATGACGTCACGCCTATAAAAAGCGAAGGTCAAGCAAAACATACAATTGTAATTATTTCAATATTTCTGTTTCATAAGCAAAGCTTGACCGTAGTTATATCACAAAGATAAACTGTATGCAACGTACCTTCATTTCAGTGTAATGAGATTCAGTCATTATATAGCATATATATAATGAAACAGATTTCAACTGAGTTCAATATTTGCATACCATACTAAAGAAAAATCTTCATATATAACAAATCAGTTAAATAATTTGTAACAAATATATCAAAGCAAACAAGTACTCATTTTAATAAGCAAATTGAATAAGTCACAAAAGCAAGAAACCTTTTCATATACAGACGACAATTGTAACAAGGAAAATCTTTTAAAAAGCACTTCTCTACATAAAAGACTCATATCACACCCTTATTCATGTGATACGCAGACCGTATTCAGCTCTTTCTTTAATTTGATATATGTTGGTATTTGAACAGGTTTTTATCATATTTATTAAACTTACTTATTATTTTGAGATATATCAATATTGTTGCTAAATATACTGAGCCAAAGTTAGCTTTAAAACTGTGAGCAGCGTCGTTTAGGATAAACGCTTTGTCTACATTTCACTCAGCGTAGCACAATCAACAGAGTGAAAGAAATTGACACTCTCGTCCAATCAGGCAGGGTGTTGCATAAATCTTCCATTTTGATAAATTATCTATAATGCGTAATCAAGTAGTTTGATTGTGGCATAGGTAAACGAAAACGAATTTAGACGGCGTCGCCGAAAAATATCACTTACTTTTCCCTCATATGTCTCCTATCCACTCCGTAGATAGAAAATTTTAACATGTTCTTCTCTCATTCCTCTACTTTTTAATGTGGTGTAAGCTTCAATAAAAGAATGACGTTGATTAAATTGATAAATATGATCCATGATAAAATCATCATCACTGCCACTTTTGTAAAAGAGGGCAAATATTAAACAACTTTGAACTTGGAGTACAACTTGATTCAGCCATGGAAGTATATAACACTACTGTCTGTAGAACTCTGTCCTCGTGCTCCGTGCAGTAAAACTTCGTTTAACTATCCTTTTCTTGATAAATAAGTTTTTCAATTCAAAACGGAACCTCTTCCCAGACAAAACGTAGATAAAGAAGTTTGCAGCGTAATTAAGTAATGAGACAGATACAGATATATCAATGTAGGGTCTTAATGCAACATATGTGTTCCTAGCAGTTTCTAGAGACCCAACTTTAATTGTTACATCCACTATTAAACTGAGTGTAAACAACGGTAACAATGTTATAATGTACGTAAATGTTACTATTAATAGCATGCAAGTACTCCGGTATTTCCGCTCACGAGCCCTGTCGGTCCTATATGATAGAAAATTATCTTCCTTTTGCAGATCCTTTTTTACTCTGAATATATGAAATAACACCAAACTGTTACAAAGGATTATAAAAACTACGGGCAGTACAAACACGAGTGTCCAAAGAAAGAAATAAACATCCAAACTTGTGTAGATTTCTGCATGCTTCTCTGTGGCTAGGCAATCTCGAATATTGTTTTTATCATCATACATAACATGTTCAATCATAAGAAACCGAAATGACTGCGTCAAGCACACACAAATAAAAAGTATGCCAATTGCTACTACTGCACCAGTTTCTTTCCGAAAATAAACCTTCTTAAATGGAAAGCATACGGCTATAAGTCTCTCCACAGCCATAAATACTACTAGCCACGAGCACATTAACGTGATCACATGTACGATAAAATTATACAGTTTACAACTACCGTCACTGAATTGCTGGAAAACACCACTTGTCTTCTGGTGTGACACGAGGTATTCATCAACACTTTCGATTTGTCGAATGATAAGAGTCAACGTATCGAACACAGCGAGTGCACAAAGGTAGTGTGAATACGACTTATGACGTAGGGTTTTTGTCTTCATGACAATGAACGATAGCATATTTCCTAGAATTCCAACCAAAACAATGACGGGAGTGGACAAAAATTTAGCCCAAAAACCCCATTTGGGTATGACAGGTACTGGAAAGTCTGAAATAAAGAAAATTCGTGCAGATATGCATGCATCATTTCTATCCGTAATTTAATTAATATGACATTTCATACGCACCAAATAATATATCAAAATATTGATATATTTACTAGATTGACGTGATACCTTAATCATATCAAATGTTGAAATAAAGCCATTAGACTATGTCGGTAATCTAAAACACAGCTTAAACCAGTTTTAATACTAAAATAAACGAGACAAAAGTGTCATATAGAACACTAAATTTTACAATACAAGACATATAAGAATCCAAATAGACATATTAGAATCAAACTAATTCATAGCAAAACCGTGTTTGAACACCATTTAGTATACACTCGAGCGGTTATACATGGTGCGCCCTCGTGAAATTATTACACCCGACGTATAACCGCCCATTTTGTATGAATAGTGTTAAAACACGGTTTTGCTATAAATTACTTCTTAATTAACAAACATCTATCCAATACACATAACAACTTATAGGAGACTGATATTATGATTATTATAGAACAACATCAGTTACGGGCACAGTCCGCCTTCCGCATATATCAACAAATACACCAATATTCATGAAAAGCTTTATATATTATGAATGGACTTTATGATTCGCAATTGCAAATCAATCATACACGAGCCTGAATATAATAATTATTAATTAACAGCTCTGGTTATTATTGAAAGAAGATTTTACAATATGATACAACTTATTTTCACAGCACAGTTTATAAACAAGGTAAATTGTTCATGGTTTGCACATTTTCTGACAAGTTTGATATATTTACAAGCCCGGAATCAACAATAGGAATATTTTATTGTCTACTAGTAATCCCTAACAAGGTTTAATTTTATCATCTAAAATAATAATACGATGGATTGTATTTTCTATTCCAGAAGACATAATAAATTCAAGAACAATTATTTGTCCAACTGCAGTCCATTCAGTACGTCTTCAACTGGTAAAGGATTTTATTTGAAAATATATCACCACTGAAACGTAAAACTCTGACATTATTATTATCTGCTTATTTGTTCGTTTCGGCGGGTCAAAATGTCGAAGACACGAAAACACGAAAGATCGAAAACTGCTTATTGGGTGTGTGTTTGCCTTTCGACTTTCGAGGCGAACACACGACGACACGAAACATTGAAGGCAAAATAACGAAAATTCAAGGGCGAACACACGAACTTTTGTATTAATCACTTTTTGTGTCGGCGGGTATTAAAACTTTGTGTTGTCGCTCTTCTTTTGTCGTGTCTTCGTGTACTCGCCCTTGAACACACGACAAATAAGCAGTTTTCGCCCCCTATAGACACCGAATTTTCAAGCCTGGTTGTAAAACCTACCCTAACTAAAAAATGAAATTAAAATGATAACTAAAGCACTAATATAGCTTTTTAGGAGTCGCGGTTAAAATGATATTTAAGAAAGTTGTCTCATAATCAAACTACATACATTTTCATTTCTTTCACTGATGTGAAATTAAGAACAAATGTTCAAGCAATGCATCAATCAACTTTATCAAAATATGCTTAAAAGAAAATTCAAAATCAATAGTTTCCACTTTTAAGATTAAGATTATTCAGATCGGTTCCACTCATAATATACCGCTACAGAAATTGCAAAATTAATTTCTCTATTCAAAACACACATAATATACGATGTCACTCAGTACAATAATTTTACGGTCAACAGAAATTAATTTCAAGAGCATGTTTCTTCCATTAACCTTTACTTTTGATATTTAATCAAACGCATACTGATCTCTTAGTTACAGGGTTCATATAATAATCGATGTAACTCATTGCAGAGTTGGAGCGGTCGTCTGCGCATGCCCGAAAATGATTATCAATTGTAGCGCACGGCAAAAAATATGCATGTTTTTGCATGTCCACGCGCATATAGTGTATAATATGTATAATATACTGACTAAAGGTTAGGGTTTAGTATCACCATGGTTACAGAATATATATATTTAAGAATATTTTTCGTTCAATTTAGTTAATCCGGTATATACCGGAGTCTGTAATTTATACCGGCGCTCCAACTCTAAGTCACAGTCTATAATAATACATGTACTCTTTTAGCGTTTACCAGCTGATAAACCAGAAGTGATTGCGTAACGTCATTTATCCGGAAAACGTAGAATAAAGTCTGGTTTCGGCGTACGGAAATGAAAATGTTATGAACTATTGACAACCTGTTAGTAAATTTGTTATAACGGCACTGTTAATATCTTTCTAAAGTAAAAACTATGATATTTAAACATCTGACACGTTAAATTATTCAAAATAATGTCTTAAAATTAGCGTGAAATGTGCGGTTCATTTTAATCATGGTCAAATATCTCAAAACTAAGCATCTAAGGACCTATATATTTTATTTCACCACATTAAAGGCCATGTGTTTACATACAATTGTGAGAAGTTTCATTAAAATCTTCATTGTAGAAAAAAATCTATTCCCGAAAATGATATGAAAGTTATGATTTACCCTTAGACTCCCATTATGAAACATTTCGTGAGGAAAGTTTTCAATCAATCTAGCAAAAATATATTATTATTATTATATCACATTTATATAGCACTCTTTTCATACAAAATATGTGCGTTCAAAAGTTCAAAAATCAAACACACGACCCTATCTTTTCTATTTACTGAAATGTCTATGTATATTCTGAAGTCAGAATTTAATCAAACTCTACAATGTAGAAAACATTTCGTTCCGAACGTGCAGTACTATCTTAATATTTTAGAACTCGAATAATCTGATTTACAGTGTATACTGACATCATTCTCTTTATAAAAACAGGTAGTGCGCTCTTTTCATTTTTTGAAGATTTTAAGAAAGTTTTGAACCTTTAAACAGGTTGTATACCTGTAGACTGTGCTTTACGTAAATTTTCCATTTTTTATCATATAATTTACCAAGTCGAGCACATACTTAAGTGTTTACTTAAGAAAAGAAACCATGCATAAAGTATACATCCAATAGTTCACCTTCATTTTTAGCTTAATTATATGATATTGCTACACGCTTCATCATTTTTGTTTTGATATTTTATATTTTTTCACAAGTTCTTCTTTAAATAGACGGTTTATAGTTTGTGCTATTTGACTATTCTAAATTCCGACGAATACAGTCAAAATTAAAATATAACTAATCGAAATCTATCTCTTGTGTCATGTAATAAAACAGATTGAATTGCTTGCCGGCCAATAGTAATTTTTTTTCCTGATGCCCGGGTGACAGTAATGTTGTCAATACTTTTTGCTTTAGTACTGTTCTATGAATATTATCGACTAGCAGGAGAGATCACTGAACCTGAATAAGACTTACATATTCCCAAATTCATGACACTACGTCGAAATGTTGAATTAGTATCACGACATTTTGAGTTAATAACCATGTACCTGCTCTTCCGTAAATTTCAGTAAAAACAAAAAACATGCTTATATTTATAAGAACAACATTTAAGTATGAAAGTGTGACATTTTAGTACCAAAACATTGACAGTATTGAAAATTATAATTATCAGCAAATTATAATTCTTCAATCTGTATCTATTTTATAGTCCTTAATGTTTGAGATATCAAAAACTGCGGGCCATCTTATTAATGCAAATCATACGAATTCCTTTCTTCTATAAAATGTTACACTTGGTTCTGTTGATGGAATCAATTTCGCTCTTTCTCAATTGATATTGTGTTATAAAGCTGTAGAAGATACGATTAAGAAGATAATCTGAGAATCATAAAAAACGCGTTGAATGTTCTTTTCACCAGAATCACATGCTGATTTATCAGCATTTTGTTCGCATTATTTTGTGTGATCTGGGGCTAATGTTGTCAATGGATAAAGATTGTATTGATTGTTTGCTGTATCATATAATGAACTTTGCAACCTCTCTGAAATATATATGGCGGTTAATTTTGCTCGGGATATCGGTAGCTTAGCGCAGTTTATGTCAATGTGTTCTTATAAATACATATAAATAAGGTGCAGCTTTTAAGTCTAGAAGGAATAATCTTCCGCCATAACTTACACCATATGTTTACTGGAAAGCGAAATACAGATACAATAAAAATCCGACGTTTTGGATTCATTGTCTTTTGTTAATTTCGTTATTGTTTAGCTCTCGAAAAAGAGAACATTTTATTTTAGTAATTTTTATTCGCCGGAACAGGCGTGCGAATAAGATACCGACATCAGCGTGTAGTTTTGTGTATCACATTGGCCGCAAAAAATAATCGTGACAAAAAGGTTGAGTAGACAACGGAATGAAAAGACGACGTTGGCAGAAATAAGCCATCATGCTATCAACAGACATGAAATTTATAAGCTCTAACTTAAAATATGATCGTATACTTGATATTTGCTAGACTGATTTGAATTTTTTTTTTCATTATGTGTGTCTTAAGGAAAATCACAATTTTGTGAACATGTTCGCGAATGAAAGGTTTTCTGAAATGTAGGTCGAAGAAGAAATCACTATGGTAAACATTCATTGTTAATTTTTGCCTCTAATATGGTGGATTCTAATACTACCAGTTTTGTTACCGTTTTAAACAGAGAAGATTGAAACTGTTTCCTTATAGGCAACACATGCACTGGTTGTACGTCATAATTATTACATCTTAGAGTCGAACATCATAGCGGCGTGGTGGGAAAGAAAACCGCCCAAAACAGGCGAATATCTTCAGAGATTCAGATAATAATGCTTGATAACGTGTTAGCATCAAAATATTGAAAATAACATATCGCGAACGGTAATTTGCTCTTGAATAAAAGCATTGTCTTCAGATGCGTATATGCGCCCTCGCGATATTTTTCCTTCGCTTCTTATTCCAAACACTGATTTTATTCAGTGACATACTGTTTGGGATATGATATCTTTTAAATAAAATATGAATGTCTCTGTGATGATTTTTGTGATACCTACTTATCATTAAAGAGATCTGCTAATAAAGATTTTATGTGGATTTTAATCCCGTGATAAAGATTGTGTTATCTTTACATGTATTGTAACGTTCACATTTTTATGTTAAATTTACACACGTACATGTATTGCCATTAATTACTATGTCTATTTTCATTGTCCAGGCTTTATTCTACGTTATCCAGAAAATAGCGTTACGTCATTACCTCCGGTATATCAAACGTGCAGAACTGCATTCAAATCGGCCTAATTTTGAAATAAATACAGTATGTACAAAACTACTAGAACGCGCTTATATATAGACTTTCAACAAGATGGCATGCTGATATTTCTTTACAGATGTTTTTTACACAAGTTATTGGTTGCTATACTAATCCGCGGATGTTTTGATTTTAACGTGCATGCGCTCTTTACGTGTGGCAAAAGAACTCGCAACGATAAGAAAACCTACATAAAATTATCATTATATTACGAATTGTTTTGCCATTATAAAGATAATTTCAGTCAAGTAATTTATTATACAGTATACTTGTATGTTAATTAATCATATCTTACCTGAAAAGTCTGCTTTATTCTTATTTTCGTCAGAAAAGAACAAGCATTTCCAGTCTTCCACACATCATACAAATATAAAACTTGTTCCTTACATTTAAAAATTTCATATTTTTCATTATATCTATTTTCCCCACAACTTCAAATAGTTGTTATATATATTTTTCTCCGCCTTAAATGACATCTACATACTTCGGTGTTGCGGCTCCTTGCCACTGAAGTTGCTGTTTTAAGTGATATACCGGAAATCATTGCGTAACTATTATGCAATTTATAGTTTTCACTCAGTTTTAATTTAAATAAACCGAGTGAAAACTATACAGTCTTTAAACATTTGGTACCCCTTAGAGTAAATACTGTGTTATTATGCAACTGACATGATAAAACATAGGTCACCTGGGTAATCAAGACCGTAAGTTAATTTCGAGAGTGTCCCCTAATTAGAGCGGACCATAAAAGTTACTGAAGCAAATAAGATGGCTTTGATGTGATATACATTAATGCCTTCGGTCATCAATGCCATTAAAAGAACGCACTCAGATTAATATATCACGTGGCGGAGCTGTTTTGTGAATCAAAAAAATAAACCTTTCGCGTGAAATCTAGTATTTCAAAATCTATAAGAATATACTCTGGAACTTTAATGGACATTTCCTTTTAAAACGATGAAAATGTAGTTACAAAAATCTAAATTCGTAAGATATTAATCAAATCAATGACTATAACTACACACTGAAGGGAAGTACCTGATATAAATCTCTATTTTTTTTTATTTCTTATGTTTACATGCTGGATCATTTTCATATCGAAAATAAATCGCGCAAGAAGTCATTATCCGTGATTTTATAGAATAATTATGATAAACTTGAATGAATTCCGCGAAGAATAGAACAGATAAAGAATATAAGTGTACAATACCCCTCCCCGCTACCCGCCCTCTCTCTATTTAATCTGATCGCTGCATTCACCATTCGAACCACTTTGATAATGTCAAATAAAAATCTTTCAAATTCGAAGAAACAATTAAAATAAAAAAAATAACAATTTTAAGATAATTATTTTTGAATACTGAATGAATCGATCCCAGTTTGAGTATAACTGGATACAAAACCAAAGGCTGAACTTTATTAACTGAACATTTTATTTTCAACTTCGTCTTTTAATTATATTTCATGTATCATGTAAGCTAATTTCGACACGTGGTAAGTTATGGGATATCAATTTAGGAAATGAAACAAAATCTTTGTTATTACTTTATGAATTCATGGAAAATATCAATCCAAACTCATCAAAGATAATGCAAATTAGGTAAAGCTGTGGGTTTGCAAAGATCTACATATATTTTCCTTTGTCCTTCGGTGGATATTTACTATAAAACAAACTCATTATTGATCGAATGGAGCAAAATACAATATATCTCTAACGTAATTTATATTGTGCAGTCATGTCTTTTTGCCCTACGCAGAGTGCGCATGCGCGAAAATTGTTTCCCATTGCTAAGCAAATAGCTCTGTGTAAAAAGGTCTATATATCTTAAAGAACTTTATAACTTTATAAATCATTTGGAAGAACGGCGATTAAGACTGCGTTTATCACTTTATTCTCTCTGTTTTGCATATAGGAAATATACTAAATGAAATATTGAAACAATGTTTAGAAATGCTGATGTTTGCATGTTTTAATATGAATATTCTTTGCCATTAGCTTTATATTACATTGAATGTGTAAAATGGATAAAAAAGAACAAAAGATTTATTATCTTAATATTTAGAACTTTCTGTTCTTGACGTTGAAGAATCTTTAACGCAGTTTTTACCTCATTTGAATTATATCTAATATTTTATAGGGTAATTAACTGTTTACAGAATCCACATTTGTTACATTAGGATTGCAGTTTATTGAAAGTTATTTGTAGAAAAGAAGCCAACCAGTAATGCTTGACTAGCTATTTTCATTTTTGAAAACTGAATATAGAAATATCATGGTTTCGTGCTAAAAAGTCCAAAAGTGAAAATGATGCATTCCTTTAAAAGAGTTTGAGTTTAAAAGGGTGTTAATCAAAATGTTATTTTATTGATGTATTTCTATTACCTTCGCTCAGAAACGTCATGTTACTCCCATTGTTCCAAGTTCCATTTACGTCAGATAGATACTCCATTTTTTCCATGAATTTTTTCCTGTAGTTTTCGGAAGCCCTACTGTGCAATCCTTGCAACCATTATTTCTAAAATCTGAAAAATATAATATCATTAATGTAGTATACAAATGTAAGAAAACTTTGGAAACGTTGCTGAGTATCTATCTCGATCACATCTGATTTGGATTTCTGGTCTCTGTGATCCACCAGCGACGTAATATTTTCCGATATAACTGCTAATACTGTACCATATAATCATAGGTCGGTACAGTATCATTCTTCAACGATAAACATGTTGCACAAAGAGAGAGAGAGAGAGAGGTGGGGGGTGTTAAAATGCAACAGAGTGCCGGTAGTCTGCCGTTTCTGGATATTTTAGTTTCACAGATATTTACTTTAAGGTTACTGATTCTAAACAATATTTAAATTTTAAGTCTTGTCACCCTAAACATACTAAAACTAATATTCCTTTTTGTTTAGCTCAACACAAGACTTTGTACTATTATTTCGGACAAAAATAAACTTAACACAAGATTAATAGAATTAGCATCTAATTTGATTTAAAAAAATTACCCAGTAGATGTTATAAAAACAGGATTAATTGTAGATGTTATAAAAACAGGATTAAAATAGATGTTATAAAAACAGGATTAATTGTAGATGTTATAAAAACAGGATTAATTAAAGCTATGCAAGTACCCAAGAGTACTTTATTATCAGTAAAGGAAAATAAAGAAGAAACAATAACGCCATATATTTCTACATATAATCCTAAAAATAGAGAGCTATTTTGAATTCTAAAACATTAAATGAAAGTTTGAAATTCTGATTCAACTATGAAAATAATATAGATAGATCTAATACCAAAATCATTAAGTGCAAAAGACAGTTACCTGATCTCAAACGTATTCTGGTTAAATCCGATTTTAATGAAAATGTTACCCCGCCCTCAGTAAAAATCATATAATGAACCACGCTGTGGGTTAAGCAAATACATTATATATGGGTCTACTTTAAAATTAAACAATAAAATATTTCATATAAAAGAAAACATGGATTGTACTGTCCAAATGTTTTGTATGTTTTGGTTTGCAATTGAATTTTATATTGGATAAACAGGTGATAAATTAAGAAACAGATGGACAGTCCATGGTCAGCAAATAAGAGATCCTTAAACAAGACAATTACCTGTTAGTGAACATTCAGATCAATGCTCTACAACGGACCCACAATATTTAATTTTTCCCTTTTTATAAATTTCATGATAATAATGTTTCAGCTAGGTTACCTAAGGAACGTTACTTTTTTTTGAGAGAGAGACAGAGAGAGAGAGAGAGAGAGAGAGAGTAGCACGTGCATAATAGATGTTTGCAATTTAAACCAAGTTGTATGAACTTTCTTTAAAAAAACAAAACATGTATCATCCTAATGACCGATGGTCCTATTATCTGACTTTCCTGCAATAAGCGATGGTATAGAAGACATATTTCTTCGTCTTATTTCCTGATAATTATGCTTGGGGGAAAATGAGGACAAGTACGATTATCTTATGTGATATATGCATTAGAGCATAATTGTGGAGACTTCCATACCTCATTAAAAAAAGATATTTATCCAGAAATAGTCAAATCAATTTGGTTAAAGCGGATTACTGATCTGATATTCAAAGAAAGGCAAATGGGGAATATATTGGAATAAATTCAGAGCAATCACTACTTTGGCTATTCTCTATTGGCACGATGAAACCGACATACCAACATAGTAATAAAATGATCAATTCAGTAAGATTGCACAAAGTTTTAACAGTATTATTATACCATATAAATTAGATGCATCGGTCAATCTGCAGAAGCGTAGCAATGTTGGAAGCCAATAAGGACAACATTTGACAGAATCTGCAACATATATTGAAGTATTTTTAGAAAATATAAAATATACGATACCCTTAATCATTTACAAGTTCATGAAATAGGCTTGTGAATAGGAGGATCAGTTTCGTTTTTGTCGTGTTGGGTAACCTATGATGTTTCTACTTTCTCTATTCCATGTTGGTATTGGACAATAGACAATATTCAGTAACATTTTAACAGGCATAACTCTTTTTGTTTCAGGCGCCCTCGAAAGGGGTTACACCATTCATAATCCCAGTCAATGGCGTGATAGGGGTTGGGGAGCATTCGCCTATCAACCTTACAATAAATAAATCAATATAATTATACATAGTAATATAAGCAATAAATTTTTACATCATTAATAAAATGAAACACATATAATTTCATATCTCCAAGAGAAATGTTTAAGTAGTACTGAAACAAATGGTCTATATCATTGATGTGTAACAATCATAAGCGTATCAGCTACCCAAACTTTAAAAGTACGTTTAGACCATATGTTTATGTAAAAAAAACATCATTTCATCAAACAGTATCAATTGTCGCCTTTTAAATCATGCTTGTCCGTAAGCGAACATGACAAGGTAGATAAGACGAGTAAGAAATGAAATACTTCCCTTACACCATTTGAAAAAGTTTGAAAATCGTGGAACTCGTGTTGTCCTCTTTATCAGAAAAGTTGAAATTAATTTGATCACAGATATTAGCAAAAGGTTTCGCTTAAAACTTGTTCTTGATTGAATCTTATCACTGAATTTGCAATTTATTCGGTATTTCCAAATAGCCCATTTCATTTTTATAAATAGTGTTTATTAGTAGATTAAGGTAGGTATGATTATGTTCATATAATCCAAAAAGTACCGTGAGTTTAAAACAAATGATATCAATATTCACCTGTGTTAAGATGTTGTTGGCCATTCTTCTATGAATTTCCAAACATTTTCAGCAAAGTTGCATTCTCACATTAGCATAACTCTTTTAATTAGGTTGATGTTGTAAGATAACTAAAATGATTCACAGCATTGCTCGATACTTTTGAAATGTTAGTGTACTTTTTAAAATACCCTTTTTTTTTGTAATGTACAATTAGTTATTTGAAATATATTATGAAACTATCGCGTAAAGATTAAGTATTGAATATGAGACGGGCAAATGGGTATATTTATGAATACAACTTTATCAACAACTACATGTATCATATTGAAAGAGAATACCTTTTCTTCTCAAATAGTGTTTGAAGTACGGAGCTACATTAATAAGAAAGGTATGGAGGCACAATTATTCAGAAACTGCAAAGTAACGAGACACAATTATTAAGTCGCATAGTGCTAGGAAAGGTGTTCCAAGTATGGAGCCAAATTCATTAAGGCGCTGTAAAGTACAGAGGCACATTAATGAGACGCTTGAAGGTATGGAGGCACAAATATTCAGAAACTGGAAAGTAACGAGCAGATACATGTGAGGTAAAAGTAAACAGTTACTAGTATCACAATAAGCAGAAATAAAGCAGTATCAGTGAAGAAATGAGCGTTAAATTAACGAGTTTTGGTTTGGTTTAACGTCACACCAACACAACAGACACAATTATAGGTCATATGGCGTCTTATAAGTTTTCATGGTGGCTAAAGATTCTATATGCCTCTCCAAGCACTTTTCGCAAGCATAGTTACTCTCATGAACAAGTTCTGCATCACAAGTGAGAGTTCTGCTCAGCCCGGGGCTAGAGGGCGTGGACGGTAGCATGCATTTCCACTATCGTCCATGAACAGGCTCAATCAAACCGTGCCTGCAACATTTTCGTTTTTGTTGTGTTGAGCGACCTGTGGAGTTTCCACTGTTTCTATATTCAACCCCACAGCGGTAAGGGAAAAGTGATCAGCGACCTTACCCACCCGACCTCGGTGTTAATGAGTTACTACAACCATTCGTTTCACTCATCCCAAAATAAGAAGAAACAACTGAGAAAAAAATCTGAAGCTAAAGCAAGTGCTAGTTTTATATAATCTATATTTCTTTTAATTACATAATTATATCTTTAAGTACACTTTACACATAGTTTATACTCTGCATGGTTGAAAATTGGTAAAAATAATTATTCAACTAACAAAAATATTTCAATGGTTGCTATTACCGAAATTGTCACATTCTGTATAAAGTATTTGTTGTGATGGAAATACTATTTTCTGTTTTCAACCTTGACTATAACCAATCTTTTCATTCCTCAGAGAACAAGAAAAAATCACAAATTAAAGTCACTGTTCTTTTCGTAGAATCTACATTTACTTTAGTTATGTAATTATATAATTTAGTATACTTTATACACAGTTTATACCCTGCATTTGTGTAAATTGGTAAAAATATCTAACAAAATAGTAAATAGTTAAGGTACATTTTATTATCTTTTAGAAATGATTTTTCCTCGGTTCCTATAACCTAATTTGTCACATTCCGCATAAAATATTTATTGTGATCGAAATATAATGATTTGTTTTAAGGTCAGTATCATAGGAATTTCCCTCTTACTTAAAGATATTTTTGAAATTCTCCAATTTTCCCTCTACTCTGGTAGGCAAAAATGGATCACGATAAAAAATACTGGTCATGCAATTTATAATGCAACAATTGCTAATTTACGTGTTTTTTGATAAATCTGTGATTAAATTTACTCTATCTCTTCTTCTGGCATAGGCCGTCTTGAATTCCATCAATTTCGTCTTTCTGTTGGAACGAACGTATGCCTGCAAATCCTGTCCGGACACGAGCATTCAAAGTCATCGTGGGTGGAAGTCCCATAAAAATGAGATGCAAACATTTTGTGTAAAAAAATAGTGTCATTGGTAGAAGCAATACATTTTAGATTTACAATTTGCCACTGTAAGAGCATGCCCTTAAATGGTCCAAATAACCCCTTCCGTTGCATATTGCTAAATTGCAGAATGAATTGAACTATATTGAACAGTATTGTTCTATATTTCCGATGAAAATCCTTTTCTATTTAGATTTACGTTTGCTTTTACATCAAACCATCTGCGGTAGAATCGAAGAATTTTCAAGAAAAATTAAATTTGATGATTTTAGACGTAAATGCGTTGCTCTGCAACGTAGAAGAAAATGCGCTGCTTTTTATCATGTAACAGTAGATTCCTTTTTCCGTTAAAACATTGGTACCAGACAAATGTGGAAATGAACATACCATTGGAAAATGTTGTTAAGAACTGAAAATGCAATTTTTACCAATGCTAAGTATAAGAATATTGCGACTGTCGACCTAGTGAATGCGTTATACCACAAATCCTGATAAATACTACTGTATTAAATGAATTCATACTTGCTCTATGTCTTTACTTAGAAACATCTTGCAACGTAATTACATCAGATTTAGATCCATTCAATAACCGATATACTTAGGCAGTTGTATTATTTATTGAATGACCCTCGTATTACACATTTTCGTATTCCCACAACTTTCGGGGAACGTTATGGTTAACACAAAAATATTAAGCAATTTGATTATTTTAGCTGAGACGAACACACATGCACAAGCTGCATGAGCAACCGAAAACAGATAAATAGATATATAAACAATATATTTTAATTGTATCTATACAAAAGGCAAATGCATTGTCTCTTTTTCGAAAGTCATCGGAGGACTATAATATGCATGGCTTTGCTAAACTGATATATCTGTCACTTGTTTAGATGTTATGGATAAATAAGAGATCGAAAATATAAACATTTTTTGTGTATGTTCAAAGCGGAATTGCACGTTATTTCATATTGTAGTCAAACTATATAAAATATTAAGCACTTTTACAGCAAATCCTGCTGTAGCAATCATGCATATGCTCTCTTGGTATTCTGATTCAAAATATAGTATTTCATGGGTTGACAGCAGACCCGAAGTGCTGTTAGTATTTATCATGTACACTGTAACATCGATAACATACCCTTAAAGAGAATTGATAATATTTCCTCTGTATTCTCCTTTCTTCTTTAATTATTTTGCTGTATACATTAATACAAAAATTATTATGCGGATTTTGTCAGTTTCATGGGAAGCGGAGAATTGTAAGAATAATTATTTTGCTACATGTATTTTAAAATAAGAATCATAACTCGCATGTTGTCAGTTTCATGGTAAGCGTGAAATTGAAAGGTTATTTGTTTTCCAAAATCAAAATCATTATTCACATTTTGTCAGCTTTATGGTAAAGCGAAAAATTGTGGGATTAATAATTTTGCTAGATACATCCCAAAATAAGAATCATTACTCGCAGTTTCATGGTTAGCATGAAATTGTAAGATTATTGTTTTGCTCTAAGTACTCAAAATAAGAATCATTACTCGCATTTTGTCAGCTTCATGGTAAGCGTGAAATTTCAATTAATTAATTAATTAATTATTTCTCTGTATGATTTAGAATCAAGAATAAATATTCGCATGCTTTCAGCTTCATTTGATATAAAAACGTGCGAGACATTTATTAGTATTTAGGTTTACAGCAAATGTAATGTCAAATGAATTGTACTCTACCGCATATGCAGTCATGTGTAATCTCTTCTAATTGTCTCTTTTAATGAAGCTATCAAAGACGCCATTTTCACGTATATACTGGGAATATGTATTACAGTCTTCATTCAAGCTAAAAAGGCAGTCAACCCCATGTGTAAATATGGGACTACTTCCAATCCATTTACATTCTTATTTCCTGAACATTTCTTGATGTTCTTTATGGGCGACAACAAGAAATATTTCGTGTTACTGGTTATAAAACGTCGGACCATCTCCTTATGTTTAGTGTGTCTACGTGTGTTCATCCTAAACAGACACGACACACCGGCAGTTTGTCGTTCTTTCTTTATTTTGCCAGGAACACATGGACATGACATATTTTCACATGTTAGCCATTCAGAGTCTTTGGTACACATGAGCAGAAATATTAACTTTTCATGTGTTAAGAGTTTTAGCATATTCCGTTGTAAACAATGTCTTAATAGGAAACAATGACATTCGCATTAACAAGTCAAATAAACAAGCATACTGTGTTTTTTTTTTCTAAAACTATACATTTGAAATCGTCCACAATGTTTACAAGAAGACGAAGGCAGAAAACGTAGACTAACTGCCGATTTGTCGTGTCATCTTGCCTTCAAGTGTTCGGATGAAGATACCTAGGAACAATAAACTGCTTGTATACTCATGCCTTCGTGTGTTCGGAACAAAGTAATGACAAACAAAGAGAGGTGACACGGCGCTTAATACCAATAATCACGAAAATTTCCCAAGGAAATATTTCTAGTGTTCGCCCATAAATTTTCTTTATTCCACCTTAAATGTCTCTTGTCTTCTGGAGTTTGTACCGAATCGAGGACACATGAAGACTCGAGAATCCAACAACTTTTGTACGTTTCCTCAGGGCAATATATCATTTATCAGATTATTTTTACACTTGATTTGTTACAATTATTAACAGCATAATAAAGACATTGTAACTGAAAAATTGAAACTGCATTTTTTAGCATTTTGCCTTCAAATATATAATGCCAAGTGCATCAAATAATATAATCACAATATGAAAATGTTGTGTCTTATTTTTTAAATGAGATATTTACTCCGAAAAAATTGGTCCCCATAACATTTTTGGAAATAGGATAGACAACTCCTGAATGACTATCTCATCAAATTTGCTGAAATATAAATAAACTTGGGTATTTTCCCGGGATACCCTCATTAAAGTCTGTTTCTTTATTTCATTCAGACATGGAATGTAAACAAATCCAGAAACTACTTAACAGTACAAGGGCATCAAGCACCTATTTTTATTTTCCTTCAAGATGGGTACACATTTTAAGTCATCTTTATATGTAACTAATTTACAAGTAAAACAATTATTTAACTAATCAAAGAAATAAAGACAATGAACTTCACAATATTTTATTACCTCCCTTTATTATTTGTACCATATATAGTCAACACAATTTTATAACGGAATTACCTCCCTTTTTATCACTTAAGCTTTCTCAGATTGCATTTTAATCTGTCAATATGTTGACCTTTATTTTCTGAAAAGTAACTATGTATATCTTTAAATCCAAGGTATGATGAAAAACATATACTATAGTAAATAATACCATAAAAACATTCATCACACATGAATGCAATGTACACACAATAATAATGTTGAGCCTTGTTGCGAATGTTCAAAATATTAAAGCAGTGAGATAAAATATTTTTCAAGTTAATGATTTCAATATAAGCTTATGAAAACAAAAAACAAAAAGTATTTATTATGTTGTTATTCTCATATCACTGAAACATATCTAAAGAAGTAAATATATGTACTACTAAGACTGTATATATCAAGTTTCTTTTTGAAATGTTGATACAGAAAATTCCATCAACATTAATTTGCTTTTTTATATATATATTTTTTTATTAATATGTACTTTACTAATTTCAAATAATGAGATAATTAAAAATGTAAATTTCTTTATTACTCTGGTTATAATTAAATAAAACATAATTATAAACAAAAACACATTTATACCAGCCAAATTGTAAAATACCAATTTTTTTTTGATGTTAGTCATTATATGCCGAGATATCAAAACAATACAAAATATAATGAAAAGTTGTGGAACATCATTCTAGATTAGATTAGACTACATTAAGTAAATGTATAGTTCAATGAGATAATAATGTGCCAAACCTGTTTGAATGAAATATCAATTAAGTTGTGGTCAAAACTGCTGAACTGCTTTAACAATCTACAACTTTTATATAACTTCACCTAAGCATAATCTTGATATTTTATGCATTATTAAAAAAATGAATCACAGACAGTATAAGTTCTAAATGACTGGGTAAATCTCCAACTATAGAACTAGAATGCATGTGACAAAGCTCACACAGAAAACACTGTTGTTTTATGAAAAAAAAACAAACATCACTATTCTAGAGTATCATTTCTCACTTATCGGACAGAAAAATCTCTATTTTTAGAAATGCTGGAAAATCTTATCTCACATGGGTTATCCCAGACTCCTGTGACGGACTACTTCATGCACTGAATATACATATTATTTATGTAAAATAATTAAAAATCAGGTACCTTTATCTTTTCTCTCCGTTCCTTATAGTGTATTTCTCGATTCAAAATTCATTACTTTATGATAAGAACGTACCGTTACTCTACAAACGATAAAACTAAAACGGAACTTTGTTATTGTGCGTCATTGAAATGTCACGACGTCACTTCTGCTTACGGACATCAATTTCCCGCGTTTTAAATAGTTTTATAATTTTATGCTTGTTTTTATTGTTTCTGTTGTGGTAAGTGAGAAATAGAATCCATCATTGGTGTCCGGTGAAGATCGGAAATCCCAACCCTCGGGCGCATCGCTCAAGTCTTAAACTCGGCCCAGCCTCGTTTAACACTTGAGCGGAGCGCACTCGGGTTGGGATTTTCTGATCTTAACCGAAAGATAATGACAGATTCTCTATATACACACATTAAGCTTTTAAGTGAAAAAGTAAAAATAGAAATGAACAGATACAAAATGAAATAAATGTATTAGTGTAAAAATAAAACTAGAAAACCAAAACATTTTCAATTTTTATACCCCTGTGACCTTGACATTTGACCCTAAATCAATTGGGTCAGGTACACATAAGACCTACATATGAAATTTCAATGTCCTTTGTGAAATACTTTTCAGATACTGAACGGAAACCATTTTCTATGTTCATGTACCTGTAACCTTAACCTCTGACCCAGTGGCCCTAAAATCCCTAGGGGTCATGTACACATCAAGACTAACATATGTATGAAGTTTCAAAGTCCTAGGTGAAATACTTGTCCCAATACTGAGTGAAATAAGGTTTACACACACAAGTCCCTGTGACCTTGACCTTTGACCCAGTGACCCTTAAATAATTTGGGGTCATATACACTTTAAAACCAAAATACTTATGAAGTTTCAAGGTCCTAGGTGAAATACTTGCTATAATATTGAATAAATGAAAAGGTTAACATTATTCCGTCCATCGGCCCATCTGTCTGCATAGACCTAATCTAAAAGCCAGATTTTTCTTTGAAAATGCAGATAATATAACATGTTACAAAACTTATTGTATTGCTATTATACAGTAAATGTGACTTATGGCAAAAATGAATAAAACAGTTCAATAATCTATTATTGAGTCAAGACTTGATGAACATACCATTATGCTTTAACATAAGATGCAAACATATATATATTTACCAGACATAAATTACCAAAAACTACATAAAAATTCAGATTACAGAAGCTGCTTTAAAAAAATTTTCTCAACAAAACTTGACTCACTGCATTATTTACAGTGCATATAAAAAGATTGACAGTTACTGTAAATAAAGCATACTGTATTGTACAACATAGATATGAAAAGTTATAAACATGAGCTTTCTAGCTTTGATGGTGGAAGAAGGCCCCTCCGTGTATTACTTCATCACGAGCGGGCACCTGGGTAGAACCACCGAACTTCCGTAAGCCAGCTTATTGGCTTCTTCACATGAAGAATTCAACGCCCCGAGTGATACATCGACAAGTGATTTGAAGCCAGCGACTTTAGCCACTCGGCCACGGAGGCCCCTGCTATAGACATTAAGAGAAATAATGATATTCGTTTGTAAAACAGATAACATTATAAAAATATAGCTTTGATCTACAAGCTGGTAAAGAAAACTAAAGGAATTAGTTGGCATGAAAATGCAATATTTAGTCAGAACAGTGTACATATAGATATCCTTCCATTTTCTACTTCATACACGTGGAGGCCCTTTATATTTCGTTTACGTAAGCCTGATCTATTTCTTTTATGACGATGTTCTAATGACTTTGTTCCAAGCGTCCGAACCCTAGACAGTCCCAAATAAATAATTATTCTGTTTTAAAGAATTTTTGACAGATGTCTGATAAATTATATTTACATTAAGATAGATTCTGGCAGATATTGCCAATGCTAAGTAAGCGGTACGACATCTTGACTTTGGGGGAAACTATTTCATACGAAAATGAAGAATTTTGTAGCAGTAATACGGGACCCTCATATACATAGATATCGTCTTTATTCAGAACATGGCTGTTACAACTGTACAATTGGTGATTAAAGATGTATGTTTTTATATGGAACTGGCAACTGAATTACAGCATACACAGACGTTCAGAGTACAACTCCCTGTCTCAGGTTGAAGAACTATCATAAAACTGGAATAAAATGGAAAGAAAAGTAAAGAAAAGTAGGGATTATTTTCTTGTAAGGGAGATTTTTCACATTTGTTTACTACAAAATCACATCAAAATTATACTTCTGTGACCTAGCACTACTACTCATAGTACAAATGACTTTTGCTCCATCAAATACAACTTTCTCCTCATTTGCTTCTACCAAAATGTCAAAACTACATCCACGATGAAATTTAAACACGAATAAGCCTTAATGTTGACCTCTTCTTTGAGCACTGAAATTGAAAAGCTAGTGTTCAATAACACGCCTAGACCTGATGGCTACCGCGCTGGTTAGGCCTGTCGGCACTTATAATAAACTGAGCTGAATTTCATCCGATATATATATATATATATATATATATATATATATATATATAATATTTTTAAATTTTTAGATTTGTTTAGAGAAATACTAAATCTGCTTCTTTTCCCGGCGTTGTGACGAGTACCGATTAAGACCTTGTTAAAACAGTAAAAAAATGAAAAACCAGTTACAGGAAACCTTTATCAATTTGAATTCCTTCAGCATCTTCTAAAATTCCGTACGATACGCTAGGCATCTGTTTTTGCTCACTAGGCTCATTTTGTATGTAATTGTTCTTTATTGTCTTTAAGAAGACAGAAAATGTTGTAAGACATCTAAAATTAAATGCAAAATGTACGTGGAAAAGTAGTGTTTCAGTCAATTATTTACAGTGCGATTGTTATATTCCATTACTGAAAACTGTGAAACTTGTATTTTCCCGAGACAAATTGAAGCTATTTTGGCTCAGATGGGCTAAAAATAAGTTACAAAGGTATATGCCTTTAAATCATAGCCGCATGTACTTGCATGCAAAACTTAACCAAGAGGTGACGGCGAAGCAAGGGCGAGTAGAATATGTGAACTATTCTTTGAATGACAATGAAATAATTTTCACACTCCATCTCTTTTAACCAAGCTAAATGAAGAGAAACAACTTAAGATTCTCTAACTTAGAATTTCTTTGTTCATAATTTTACATTGAATTTTAGGCAACTATGCAGCCATACATGTATTTTAATGTAATACAAAACTGCTTTAATCATTTTATACCAAAGAAAAAATTGTCAGTCTTGAAGACATTACGTGAAAAATTATCAAAGTTAAAAGTATTGTTTCTCATCATTTCATATAAATTTCAATCAGCTTAACAGAACACAGAAGCTGCACACTTAAATATAAATGTTGCCTTTGTGATGTGCAAAGCTGGCAATGTTTTTTTACACTATAATTTACCTTAATTATATCTGTTACTTTTATCTTCAATCCACTTAACTATTGTCTTCAAGTTCTGAAATATTGTAAAACATTAATTCACACACTTTCTAGGTAATCAACACTAAAGCATCTAAATATAATTGCCTTTATCTTATTGATATAAAAGTTCTTTGTGCTTTTTTCTGACTGATACAATATAGTGAAGAATTTGTATTGTCCGTAAGTATTGACCTGGCACTCATGAATATTCCGTTTATTTCCGTAAATTAATTCTCGGTGTCCGAACATGAATAACTATAAGATATATATAATTTCTTGATAACGTAATGTCACATGTGCAAGTAGCTGTGCCGACAAAGCGTTTAGCTGCCATGCTCAGGGTTGTTGGTTCAAGTCGTACAATGTTATCATATTTAACCGTTGTAGAAAAAATGAAATAAAATGGTTTTAGAAGGATCTTATACAAACATACAAAGTGCTTGTCACCAACGTTTCCCGAAAATAAATACTTAAGAGAAACAATTAAAATATAATGCATAAAACAGTGTAACAATAAAACAGGCATCGATAAAATCACACTATACCAAAAATTATTTATTGTGATTTTCGAACCCGTAGTAACATGCTTCGAAGTCAGACACCTTTCCACTGCACCACCATTCATCCGATAACTGTATCTGTTAGTGTTTAGTAATATAGATAATTTCAAAATACAAATATTGCGTAAATTAACAAAAACGTCCGAAAATATTGACGAAGATTAATGAGTGCCATGTCATTACTTACAGACAATATTTCAATGTTTGTTATCAAAGTAAATTTTCTTTCTATTTTTACAATGTTTACATTACAGAGGAGTCACACATTATTACTAAAACAGGTCTATCAATATTATCTTAAATGGAGATATGTACTTAGTAAACCATTAAATTGAGAAATACACACAGCTACAGAAAATCAATGTTTATGCCATGCTGACTTAAAGTCCAGTAGGTTCACATATTGTCAGGAATGTCACAGTCTTATAGCTGACTTGTACAACTGTTTCAGAAGTATGCAGTCATACAGCACATAAATGCTATGAGAACTTTGTTTAACATATAAAAGCATAATACCCCCTGCATTTATTCAAAATGGTAACATCTGTGGATGCCATAGGGTCAAGCAACTGTACACACAATCAAAACTGAAAATGAAAATTATATAAAATAATTATTCATTTCTTCTTTTTTGCATTAAAACATGGACCATACATTTCATAGAGAATTTTTCTATTAATTGACCTTAAATAATAACATTAATAAAAATAAAATATATCAAAACTTACTTTATGTTCCTAATTAAAATCATTAATGAAAATGAAAACTGCATTTAATATTGTAAAAGACTGCAATTATTGTAAAACATTAAAAAATATCATGAACCGGATTATGAAAAAGTAACAGTAACTGTTCAGATGTCACATCAGCATGACTGCCAGAAAAGCAATGTATGGTACATTTTAACTTCAATGAAATCATTAATGCCATCATGAACTTGATGTATAACAAAATATACCACTGATCCATGTAGTATCTTTGTGGATATAATGTCCGATATTTCAACAGCTCCCAAACTGGCCAAAGGCTGCAACAGCATGTATCAGGAACTGAAACTGAAATGTATAAATAATTAAAGTCATTACACAAAAGAATTTTTACATGTTAAATAAAGGGAGTTAATTAAATGCAACCTGATATATTATTGCTAAAAAGTAAAGGGAAGTAATTATCAAATCCAAAAATGAAGGAAAAAATATATTTAAAAAGGGAGGTAATTTCTTTTTATAAAAATCTTCAAACCTCAGTAAAATGATAGCTGATATTGACCTATATCAAGTGTGCACAACATAAGAAACAGCAAGCACTTGAAAATGCATTATATTTCCTTGCAAATTAAAGAATATTTGACAGTATGTAAGGGTTCCCTAGCTGCTGTTATACTGAAACAAACTTTAGTCTAATTATAGCTTAGATCTATTTTTATCTTTAATAAAAGGAAGTCCCAAGTTTCCACAGCTAATCACAGGCTGAAAATTGTAGGTACTGATATCAACAGAGAGGTTGATGTCTATACTATTTAATAACTATCGTCAAAGGTAGGGAAAAACTTACTGGAAAGGCACACACTTCTGATCTATTCATTTCAATACATTTTCACCTCATTTGCATATAAGAAGAAATTTACAGAATTCCCCAGCTGTCTCTTTATTTTCACAAAACCTGTACAATAAATATAAACCAAAACATTCTTCTATGTGTCAGCTATCACATATTATATATTTCATCAAAGACTGTCAACTTACCTTGTTTATAAAAGAACACAATTTTCCACAAACTTTTGCTTCCCCCACAAAATTGTACCGGTGCGCATGTAAAAAAACTCAAATGTGATTTTCAAAATAATACGGTCAGACCACTATTATTTCCCTTGAAAATGAAATGCTCTAGTTAAATGCCTATATCATAATAACTGTTCTTAAGAGAGATCATCATAACGCAGACTTTTGTTCATTTAATTGGGAGGCTGATCTCATCGGAAACGTTGAATGTTTTTTATTCTTATACTTGAGATAAAATGTGTTCACTTAAAAAATTTTATTGAGTCGTATTCTGTACAAATGGCATGGTGTTTGTTTATAGGCAAACTGTAAATGCTGTCATCTCCTGCTCTATACCAACCGTAAAAGACTAGGTTTAATGCACACAGTCATTGACGTAACAGAGAAAATGATCTATCAAACATCACCCACCTACCTTGCCAAGGCTTAGATTAGGCAACACCTCAAACATCACCCACCTGCCTTGCCAAGGATTGGATTAGGCAACACTTCAAACATCACCCACCTGCCCTTACAAGGCTTGGGTCGGGCAACACCAAATCTTTGTTTGTTGAACTTTGCGCTCCGAAGTAGATAAAAGCGAAAAAAGAACGAAATCATTTCGAAAACTGTTAATTTCTGCATCGGAACTTACGGGAAACACTATATTTATAAACTGTTCATAAATATTCATAACTGAACTCAAAGAGTGGTACAACGAACGTTTGTTTTTCTCCAGTTATATTGATTCGGATTTAAACAGTTTAGAATTATCATCAATATGAATTTTCTAAGCGTATTTTAAGTTAATTGTAGGGCCGGTTTATTTATAAATTTTAGATCAGATTAATTGGGCATGGGTAGAAGCTGGAATTATTAAACATTTTACGAAGGCAAGGGCTTGCACATTACCTCTCATGAATCATGCCTGCTTCTTTTGCAGAGTTAAATGCTTATAAAGGATTGCCTTATGCATTGTATTACATTCATTAAATTAGGTTTCAAGTTCCGTAAGACAAGCACATTAGGTATCCACGTACATGACATCGATGTCGTCATATTTCCTTGTTCTCTGTGATCATAGCCTCATAATATTATAGTTTCAGATTTAATGACCGTAAAGCAGCATGTTCATGAACATATTTAATACAAAATAGGAAGAAAAATGAATATTTCACATGCTTGGTCTGAGATATTTGCCTCTATAAAATACATTTTTAATTTTTTCCCGCTTGTTCCAAAACCATTTAAATCAAAACAAACATGTTATTTTCGCTCATTCCATTCTTCTCTATAGAGAACGTAATTGAGCGGACGTTTTCAACACATGCGCTGAAATTACACACGTAACGGATAAAATGAGAAAAACATTCTCACATCCTAACGTTAATACAGTAGCAAATAAATGTTGTATATACATTTATCTGTGCAACATAATAAGATTAAAGGTATTTATGTTAATACCTCTGCAATTAGACACCATCGCTTGGCCTACACACGGTGGATTTCAAAAGATAATAGGTAAGGGTAGATTTCTCGGAAGCACAGAGCACCAAAATCACAGCCCTAGAGCCACACATTAGCCAACAACAAAAAGAAGCTGTAATGGAAAAATATTTCAGACGGCTTGCTTCAAACATCCAACAAGTACATATTAACTCCTGCTAAATATTGATGGAGGGGAAGGAAATAGTAAAGGGCGAAATGGGGTCGGAGGGGGGGGACCGAAGGGGAAAGTAGAACAAGGACGAATATACAAGGGAATGCCATGTTCTTTAGAAACAATCGCACTACAACGTAAACCACAATAGCGCAGACACTCATGTACCAAAGATAAACATACAGCTACGATAAACTGAATAACATAGAAAAACGAACAAGCACCACATAAGAAAACAGTAGGGCACCGTTATAGACTCACAAGAATACAAACGCACCCACACAAGTAGGAAAAAAACAATCAAGTAACGTCTTAGGATTCGGCTGCCAAAACAAAGGGGAGCCATGAAAACTTACTAAAAGTAAAGGGGGAGAGGATGCAAGAAAGTTGTCTTATCTATCGTTCTGGCAATAGCTTAAATTTGTCTCGGGAAAATACAAGTTTCACAGTTTTCAGTAATGGAATATAACAATCGCACTGTAAATAATTGACTGAAACACTACTTTTCCACGTACATTTTGCATTTAATTTTAGATGTCTTACAACATTTTCTGTCTTCTTAAAGACAATAAAGAACAATTACATACAAAATGAGCCTAGTGAGCAAAAACAGATGCCTAGCGTATCGTACGGAATTTTAGAAGATGCTGAAGGAATTCAAATTGATAAAGGTTTCCTGTAACTGGTTTTTCATTTTTTTACTGTTTTAACAAGGTCCTAATCGGTACTCGTCACAACGCCGGGAAAAGAAGCAGATTTAGTATTTCTCTAAACAAATCTAAAAATTTAAAAATATTATATATATAAATATATATCGGATGAAATTCAGCTCAATTTATTATAAGTGACGACAGGCCTAACCAGCGCGGTAGCCATCAGGTCTAGGCGTGTTATTGAACACTAGCTTTTCAATTTCAGTGCTCAAAGAAGAGGTCAACATTAAGGCTTATTCGTGTTTAAATTTCATCGTGGATGTAATTTTGACATTTTGGTAGAAGCAAATGAGGAGAAAGTTGTATTTGATGGAGCAAAAGTCATTTGTACTATGAGTAGTAGTGCTAGGTCACAGAAGTATAATTTTGATGTGATTTTGTAGTAAACAAATGTGAAAAATCTCCCTTACAAGAAAAAAATCCCTACTTTTTTTCTTTACTTTTCTTTCCATTTTATTCCAGTTTTATGATAGTTCTTCAACCTGAGACAGGGAGTTGTACTCTGAACGTCTGTGTATGCTGTAATTCAGTTGCCAGTTCCATATAAAAACATACATCTTTAATCACCAATTGTACAGTTGTAACAGCCATGTTCTGAATAAAGACGATATCTATGTATATGAGGGTCCCGTATTACTGCTACAAAATTCTTTATTTTCGTATGAAATAGTTTCCCCCAAAGTCAAGATGTCGTACCGCTTACTTAGCATTGACAATATCTGCCAGAATTTATCTAAATGTAAATATAATTTATCAGACATCTGTCAAAAATTCTTTAAAACAGAATAATTATTTATTTGGGACTGTCTAGGGTTCGGACGCTTGGAACAAAGTCATTAGAACATCGTCATAAAAGAAATAGATCAGGCTTACGTAAACGAAATATAAAGGGCCTCCACGTGTATGAAGTAGAAAATGGAAGGATATCTATATGTACACTGTCTTGACTAAATATTGCATTTTCATGCCAACTAATTCCTTTAGTTTTCTTTACCAGCTTGTAGATCAAAGCTATATTTTTATAATGTTATCTGTTTTACAAACGAATATCATTATTTCTCTTAATGTCTATAGCAGGGGCCTCCGTGGCCGAGTGGCTAAAGTCGCTGGCTTCAAATCACTTGTCGATGTATCACTCGGGGCGTTGAATTCTTCATGTGAAGAAGCCAATAAGCTGGCTTACGGAAGTTCGGTGGTTCTACCCAGGTGCCCGCTCGTGATGAAGTAATAAACGGAGGGGCCTTCTTCCACCATCAAAGCTAGAAAGTCGTCAAAATGGCCTATAATTGTGTCGGTGCGACGTTAAATCCAACAAAATAACATAAATAATGGCTAGGGCATTTACCTATACATCTAAACATGTATTAATGATAAACTTAAACCTCAAAATACAGAAGTGGTCATGCTAAGGTAAATCTAAAAATTAAAAAAAGCATTTATTTTTATTTCACAGTCATTTGAATTATACTTTCTCATCAGTATTTTTTCTGTCTGAACAAAGTCTCTGTAAATAAAGATTATATCAATCAAAGCTATCTGTGCTCAAATGTAGATGGCACTCAAATACTCGAGCTAAACATCCGTCCAATCATTATTCTAATATGACTAACAATGCTTTAATCATCACAACGATATTATGTTGACGTCACTTCAATGTTATATTTAACGCCATGTGCGCATCCAGAAATAGCGCATTCAAATTTGATCAAATAGTTTACTTAAAAACATGCTTAAAACGAAATATCACATAGCATAACTGTCTTTATTAAATTACACTCACACGGTTAATTAGTAGCTGTGCAGAATAATTCGCCATCATCTGCGTCCTAATGGAACTATTCCGCAAGATGTTTTCGGTCCTGGCGTGTATAAACAAAGGAGTGTAACGACCTAGCATTTAGTGCCATACTATGCGCTAAGAAACAGTTCTATCATATTTTATCTAAATTTTACAATAAAAGCTATATTAGAATCGAAATATTTCATAGCAAAACCGTTTTTTAACACGTATCTTTATTAGATTTAGGTAGAAGTGTAATTCTGTTCTGCATTTGAAGCTCTGTTAAATTTTGATGTTCGAAAGAGTATTTGATAGATTTTATATAAAACTTCTTGATATCTTTCTAAAAGATTTTGTAAATTCGGTTGTCAGCCCGTCTGAACCGGGACTTTTATTGTTTTTCATATCTTTTAATGCTGTTGCGAATTCATATTCTGTCAATGCTGCATATAAATTTCTGTTTACTTCATCACTTAGAACTGGCATTGTTGGGTCCATAAAATCAAAGTTAGATGTTTTTGTTCCACATCTCTATAAAGGTTTTGATATAACTTCTTTTGTTCTTGAATTATTTTATTTTGATCTGTTATCAAACACCCGTTTACATTTATCTGATTCATTATATTTTTCTCAGCATGTTTTTTTCTCCAAGTTTGAAAACAGTTTACTATTTTTTTCACTATATTCAACATTATGAGCTTTAGCTCTCAGTATAATTCCGTTTATCTCTTTGTCATAAATTTCATTTAACGCAACTTTACATTTGTCAATTTCTTTATTTATATTATTGACTTTATCTGCCGATTGTGTATAAATAATGATAAGATTTTTCTATAAACTATTTGTTAATTCATTCACTTACTTTATGCAGATGAATGCAGATATCCCAAAATAGCATCAATGTTTTCCAGTACTAGAACACTGTCGATCTGAGAAGACGTCTGAATCTTTGCGCACTGCCGATCCGAGAAAAATAGACTTTGTCGCATTTACCGATACATTTTGTCTGTTCGTGAATGGTGAACACTCGTGATTTGCTTGGAACAGCGATGGCAAAAATTCAACTTTACTGTTATCTCAACTATTAACCAAATTTTTGCTAACAAATATCCACGCTTCAATTTATTATACCAAGACAATATTCGTGGGCTGAGCGCGAAACTATTGTAACTGTATATAAATAAAGAACAAGATACAATAGTTTCGCGCTCAGCCCTCGTATTGTAAATGCAGCTGTTACAAAAACAAAAACAACTTGATAATATAATTGTTCTAAGTACCTAAGTACGTAATTTTAGAAAATGCAAATAGTGTATTCAGTAATTGGTGATTTTTATACAGTTCTCTATTAGTATTCATTACTTGTTTTTTTATTGTGTGTTTTTATTGTGTTTATCGTCGCACCGACACAAATATAGTGTCATGTGGAGACTTTCCAGCTTTTGATGCTACAATAAGACCCAGGTACCCCTCCTCCGTGCATCATTTCATCACGGGAGGGAGGCTAGTTAGAATCGATCCGCTTCCTTAGGCCAGCTGGATGGCTTCCTCAGTGACCTTAACCTCTCGGCCACGGAGGCCTAATAAACTATTACTATTACATACTAGTTTAAAAACTCCGTTAAGTTTCACTGGAACCTAAAATGTCAATATTTTTCCATATTGACGTTCAGATTTCATACCTGGTGTGTGACGTCATTTGTGACGTCAGTTTCATGAATGTCGTCGCTTAATAACACTTTTATATAATTTATGTAATAATTTTAAGTGTAGATGCGTATGTTACATACGCGGAATAAAGCTGCGCAATATTTCCACTGCAGAACTCACGCATATTTCTCGATACAAATCTAATAACCTATGTCTTCTTTATATGTGTATAGTATACAGTTAACATACCACGGTGCAACATAATTTTACTGCGTTGTCTAAATAATTATATCCGCATTTAAGGACGTATGCTAGAATTTGGTGCGAAAATTTTCCCAATAACAGAATTTCTTCAAACTGGATATTGAAGGACAATCATCTAAGAAACAAAAATATGCAATAAAAATCATAGGTCACCGGTATCGAAAACAGTTATCTGCCCTTGAAAACGTCATTTGGGGATTTTTATTGTATATTTTTGTTTTTTAGATGATTGTCTTTCAATATCCAAAGTTTAAAGAAATTCTGTTATTGGGAAAATTTTCGCCCATCTCATATACAGGTAATTCTAGCGTACGCCTTTAACATAAAATTCAAGCGTATATCTGATTTAGAAAAAGTAAAGCTATAATTGGGTTTATATAAATACAAGTCCGTATTGCACACAGTTTATATTGAGCCATGTTTCAACAAACCAATGACAATAATTAATTACTATTGTAAGATACTGGTAATACAGTGCTTTAGGGTATAGCGGATTTTAGGGTATAGAGGATAGATTGATAAATGTTATATTTAGACTTGAATTATTGTATAAATTTTCATATCATTCTTTTACTGGCATGCAAACAGACATTCTGACATACATTTTAAATATTTGCTTGTTGTGTTATTTTTCATATGTCATCAAATGTAAAATAAAGCTATCCCCTATAGACTAAATCAGTGTATATGTAAAAAACGTCAGTGAATGAAAAGTATTTGATAGAAATTTAAAAAGCTGAATGTTTTTGAAAAGAGTATACATTATTATTCTGATTTATAGTAAAGAAATCTTGGAAAGTTTGCTAAGATGTGGATTTTAAACTAATAATGGAAAAAATGACCAAAACTATCCTGTACACCCTAAATCAGCTCATATGTAAACAATGGATTGGAGAGAAAAAAACACATGAATTTCTATGAAATGCTGAATGTTTTAAGAAGAAAAGATGTTTTCTGCCTGATATACTGATAAAAAAAACTACTATTTTCATTTCTTTAACTGGAATGCAGGAAAATTAGTTAGCTATCCGCTATACCCTAAAGCACTGTAATGCTACAGAAACATCCAAAGTTTCAAGTGTTTCAGGTAAAGAATAGATTTTGACATTATTATGGTGCAAAATGATTGGTGATATTTCAGATTTTAGGTTAATAAAACTATTTTCTGCAACTCAGTCATTTGGATATTTGTTTAGAAAATCAGTTTAAGGGACAGCTTGAACGGATTAAATAAAATAGTTTTCTTTCATGTCTATCAATATTGAGTTGGTAATTAGAAAGTACACCATATAACAATCTACGACTCGAAAAAAATGAGAATAGGAACCCACTACTTCATCAGTCATTTATTTGCTTGAGGCAAACTTTATCGAAATGGTTCATTTCCGCTTATGACACAGTTACTATCCTGACTGAAATAATATGAAGAAAATAACTAGTACAGTTCATCCATGTGGAACTGATGAGAAACTGAATCCATAATGTAGAGCTCCTCACAAATAACTGAAAGATCTTTTGTGTAAGAAATGTGCATTTATAAGAATGTTATATTTTGGAGTTACGATATTTTGACGATAAATACCGTGCTGATGACGATTTTGAACGTTCTAATAGTGTAATAAAGTACGACCTCGCGGGAAATAAACATAAATGTTTAATGTTACATTTAGTGGAATATATAACTTATAATTTACTATCTTGGCAATACACTTGCAACTACCCATGTGCAATTACCAATTCATGTATTTCCATAATTCAGTTTGCACATCCTGCATTCAGTCGAGCAGAATGTGCAATTAAATGTCTGATTTATTACATGCTTATATAACACAGAGTTGCCAACAACGGTACTAGAATATGTCAATTATTTCACAGAAACAGATGGATTCCATGAAACAATTATTTTATCAATACGACAGTGATGGGCATTGACGTTTCTTTTTCCTTTACGTTAATTGGTAAAATACTGAAACTTTTCAGCAAACTTTCTCTATCTTACTCACTTATACTCACTTAACCGGATCTTTAATTCAACTCCCTTGAAAAAGTTTGCTCCTTTTACTTGGATGTTTTTTTATGCCTCCAAACGCTCTTCTTTTACTAGATTTTCTAAATGGCGACAACACATTTTGTCGGCTGTTGCTTTAGTTCATATCTACGACAACTCAATATTACGTAATGTTTTCTTTTTTCAGTTTTGAGGTACTTTCTAAGTTTTTATTAAGTATTTCTCGATTTTCTCTGATTTATATCAGTTTAAGCTATAAAACGCTTGGATCAATATATCCGAGCCATTTCTATTAAATCCATGATAAGATATAATTCTACGGTTACATTTATGTCTGTTTTTCTCTGATATAACGCAAAGTTTCAGTAATAAATGTCAAACATTTAACTGTAATAGGTTTTATTTTTACTACATATCTTTATATCTCTTTAAATGTGTTTCATATGCCCGTTTAAAAAACTAAAAGTTACGTACTATGGGATACTGTTGTTTGCCCATTCCTCCGTCAACATTTTCCATTAACCGGACTCTTATGTCAAAAAGTATAATAACTAAGATTAATTTCTAAACTACACAGGATGAGGAAGCGACACTTAAAAAGGATCCCTACTTTTTTAGGGTCAGTAGTTTTAAGGTTATAGTGAAATTCAGTCTGAAAATAGCTTAAAACGCTTAAACAAAATAACTTTAAAACACAACACTGACTAAGGACCACCAAAGAAATATTATTTTTTAAGTCAGTGGCTCAAAGGTCAAGTTTCAACGGACTTGATTTCAAGCCTAGAATTCTTGTAGTGTCCGGGATCAGATTCAAAAAGAGTAAGTGCTACTTATTTTAACATATGAACTTACAAACTTCACCTGATGACTAAACATTTAATGATGAATCCTATTGATTTTAGGGCATGTGGCTTATTGGTCAGTGTCATAGGGACACCGCCTCCCCCCACTTATTCTCTCGTTTTCTTCGTTCAGTTCTGGTTCTTGATGCTGTTTCGTAGTGTTACTTATTTACATATCGCAACCTATTCTCCTAAAACACAAGAAATTATTTCTTAGTATCACAATTCTAACCAGAATTAAAGGAGAAAATCCAAAGTACAGAAAAAAATGCTGCATCTCAACCTTTTAAGAGTTTCTCAAAGTAACTCTTTTACCGTCCTGTCACATTCTGCTTGCGAATGGGCGTCTTGGTAATATTTTATTCATTTATTTTAAATATACATTTTGCACATTTTCCCTCGATTTTAGGAATGGCACATGTTTATTCCCCTACATTGTAAGTTATAACTACTGCAAAACTACACTGAAAGGACACTATTCAGAAAAATGTCCAATTTAATAATAGTTTGTGATATTCCACAACACGTCTTTGTGTGTAAATTTCTAAACTGACATTTTACAGCATTTTCCGTGCGACTGCGTATGTCTGTGTTCTTTGGCTATCTATCTTATCAGCAAGACGGAAAATACAGTAGTTAAACGTAAATTGCTAATTACCATTAGGGATCCAATACTTAAATTTCAGAGGATCTTTTTACAGGTTTTGTTCTGTAGAATATTAGATTTACAAACTGTGATCAGGCTATGAACGCAGATATATGTCGGTAATGTATAGGCTTACATTATAATTTGCATAGTGGAAACATTATATCATCCTTTTATATTCAAATGTCTATCACACTAAACGTTAACTGACAGGAATGTATTTCGGACTATATTCAATTACCAAATGGAAGAACAAAATCTCTTGTGTAATATAAGTTTTGCCTGCAAGAACAATGTTATGGTTAATATGTGGAGATATATTGTCATTGCCTGTCATTATGACTGAATGAATTGTTCCATTTCTGTTTGTGTTTCATATAACATCCGCTCTTCACATACTTTAGATAATTCAGTCATTTAGTATTCAGTAAGAAATATTGCTTCTGTCTTTTATGGATCCAGTGTGGCAATAGTATACGTTAGCAGATGGAAACTGTCTCTTTAAAGAATATTTTCTAGTTTATTAATAGTCATTAACAATTTTAAGTTTTGTAAAAAGCCATTTTGTGAAATAAAACTGTGCATAATCGCAAAGAAACAAAATAGATATTTAACTTCATTTCAAAACTAGTAAGTAAAAAAGGTGTTCGAAGTATGGAGCCGCATTTATTAAGGCGCTTTAAAGTACAAAGACAAACTGATGAGACGCTTGAAGGTATGGAGGCACAATATGCAGGAAGTGGAAAGTAACGAGACACAATTATTAAGACGCATAGTACTAGGAAAGGTGTTCGAAGTATGGAGCCACATTCATTATAACGCTTTAAAGTACAAAGGTTTGTACATGAACAGATAATGTGAAGTTAACGTAAACAGTTACTAGTATCACAATAAAGACATATAAAAGCAGTATCAGTGAAGAACAGAACTGAGCGTTTAATTAACTAGTTTTGATTTTGGTTTAACGTCACACCGACACAAGTGACACGGTCACATGGCATCTTACCAGTTTCCCTTGTGGCTAAAGATTCCAAGTGCCTCTCCAAGCATTTTTCAGGCGCGGGCGAGCACCTGGATCGAACCATCAACTTTTCGCAAGCATACTTACACTCATAAATAAGTTCTACACTTCAAGTGAGGTTTCAAACCCAAAGTGGTAAGGGAAAAGTGATCCAAAGTCAGTGACCTTACCCACCTGACCCCGATATTAATAAGTTACTAAAACCATTTTTTTTTCACTCAATCCAAAACAGGGGAAAAAATGAGAAAACAAATCTGAAGCTAAAGCAAGTGCTAGTTTTATAGAATCTACATTTATTTCATTTATATAATTATATCTTTTAGTACACTTTATACACAGTTTATACCCTGTAGTGTTGATAATTGGTAAAGACAATTATCTAACTAACAAAAATATTTCAATGATTGCTATTACCGAAATTGTCATATTCTGTATAAGTATTTATTGTGATGGAAATACAATGTTCTGTTTTCAAGTCAGTTTCGTAGAAAATAGCTATTTACTTAAAATATTTCGAAATTTTCCAATTTTACGTTTACTTTGATAGGCAAACATGAAAGTAATTATATACATTGCAGCCATCTATGAATAAATTTACTATGTGTCTACTATTGGCAAAGGTACTTCGTAATTTTTATCAATGTCTTTCTGTTGCAACGACCGAATGAATGCAAATATTGACCGAACTACAAACAATCTTTTCATTCCTCCTAGAACAAGAAAAAATTCACAAATTAAAGTCAGTGTTCTTTTCAGAATCTATATTTACTTAAGAGCCCGCCCGCTTAGCTCAGTAGGGAAAGCGTTAGTCTACGGATCGCGGGGTCGCGAGTTCGATCCCCGGGCGGGGCGTATGTTCTTCGTGACGATTTGATAAAAGACATTGTGTCTGACATCATTCGTTCTCCGCCTCTGATAATTCATGTGGGGAAGTTTGCAGATACTTGCGGAGAACAGGTTTGTACTGGTACAGAATCCAGGAACACTGGTTAGGTTAACTGCCCGTCGTTACATGACTGAAATACTGTTGAAAAATTGCGTTAAACCCAAAACAAACAAATATTTACTTAAGTTATATAATTATATAATTTAGTACACTTTATTCACAGTTTATACCCTACCTTATTGCAAAGCGGTAAAAATATCTTTGTTAACAAAATAGTAAATAACTAAGGTACATTTTATCATCTATTATAAATGATATTTCATCGGTTACTGTAACCATATATATAAAATATTTATTGTGATTGAAACATAATGATTTGTTTTAAAATCAGTATACTAAGATTTTCCCTATTACTTAAAGATATTTTTTAAAATATTCCAATTTTCCCTCTACTCCTGTGATCATATGGAGCAAATTGTAAATCTAAAATGTATTGCTTCTGCTAACGACACTATTATTTATACAAAATGCATCTCTTTTTTTTTTTATAGGACTTCCACCTACGATGACCTTTAAATGCTCGTGTCCGGACAGAATTTGCAGGCATTCGTTCCAACAGAAAGACGAAATTGATGGAATTCAAGAATTGCCTATGCCACAAGAAAAGGTAGAGTAAATTTAATCGTAGATTTATCAAAAACCGTAAAACAGCAATGGCTGCATTATATATTGAATGACCAGTATTTTTTATCATGACGACTATAATATGCATGGCGTTTCTAAACTGATATACCTATCACTTGTCTAGATGTTATGGATAAATCAGAGATCGAAAATATGAATATTTTGTGAATGTTTACAGCGGAGTTGCCCTTTATTTCATATTATAGTCAAGCTGTATAAAATATTAAGCACTTTAACAGCAAATCATTTTGTAGTAATAATGCAATATGCTCTCTCGGTATAGTGATTTAAAATACAGTATTTCATGGGTTGACAGCAGATGTACCCGTTGAGATCCGAAGCACTGTTCGTATAAACTCTAAAAAAGACATGTCTTATTCTTTTACCTGCATTTAGTCTCACAGATCACTAGGTGTCATTTTGTATTATTTATGTACACTGTAACAGCGATAACCTACACTTAAAACGTATTGATATCTCCTCTGTACTCTCCTTTCTTCAGTTAAGCATGAAATGATATAATTAATGACCTTGTTATGCATACACAAAACTAGCATGATCAGATTCATGGTAAGCGTGAAATTGTAAGATTAATTATTTTCTCCAGATTCAGAATCATAATTCACATTTTGTCAGCTTTATGGTAAGCGTGAAATTGCAAGATTCATTATTTCACTGTATGATTTAAAAACAAGAATAAATATTCGCATGCTTCATTAATATCAAAACGTGCGAGACTTGTTAATAAGTATTAGGTTTACAGCAAATATAATGTCAAAGAAATTGTACTCAACCGCAGATGCCGTCAAGCGTAATCTCTTCAAATTGTCTCTTCTAATTGTCTCTTTTAATGAAGCTATCAATGACGTCATTTTCGCGTTTATGCTGGAAATATGCATCACAGTCTTCATTCAAGCTGACAAGGTAGTCAACCCCTTGTGTACATATGGGACTACTTCCAGTCCATTTACATTCTTATTTCCTGATCATTTCTTGATTATGGGCGGCAACAAGAAATATTATACTTGCTTACTTTCGTCTTACTGGTTATAAAACGTCGCACCATTTCCTTATGCTTATCGTGTCTACGTGTGTTCATCCCAAACAGACACGACATTCCGGCAGTTTGTCGTTCTTTCTTTTTTCCGCCAAGAACACATGGAAATGACATATTTTCACACTTCGGCCATTCAGTGTCTTTGGTACACATGCGCAGAAATATAAACCTTTCATGTATTAATGGTTTTAGCATATTCCGTTGTTAACAATGTCTTAACAGTAAACAATGGCATTCGCATTAACAAATATATAATGTTTTCTAAATTTGCTTTATTCTACTTTTTTGTCTTGTAACACAAGCGTGATGGCGGATTGTTTTTTGTTGTTTTTTTCTAAAACTACACATTTGAAATCGTTTACAATGTTTACAAGAAGACGAAGGCAGAAAACGTCAACAACCTGCCGATTTGTTGTGTCATCTTGCCTTCAAGTGTAAGGGTGAAGATACCTAGGGACGACAAACTGCTTGTATATTCCTGTCTTCGTGTGTTCGGAACAAAGATATGACAAACAAAAATGGCCTTTAATACCAATAAACATGAAAGTTTCCCAAGGAAATATTTCTATTGTTCGCCCATAAATATTCTTTATTCCATCTTAAACGTTTCTTGTCTTCTGGAGATTGTACCGAAACAAGGACACAGGAAGACCCGAGAAACCTACAACTTTTGTCTGTTTGTTTCTTCAGGGCAATATAGCTTTTATCAGATTATTTTTCTACTTGATTTGTTACAAGTATACTTGAATTATTCAAAACATAATAACCATTCTTAAGGATGTACGAGCGAATTTATTCTAACGTTAAGATTTTTTTCATACCCTGTGAGCTTGAAGAACATTAGTTTCTAAGACAAACAAGAGCAGAAAAAACATAGGTCACCGAACTCGTTTTAATTAATCACCCGCCGTGGCGCGTCCTCCTTCCGTTCGTCCGTCCTTCCGTCCATAACAAAATCGTGTCCGGTCCATATCTCCTAAACCCCTTGAAGGATTTTCATGAAACTTGGGTCAAATGATCACCTCATCAAGACGATGTGCAGAACCCATGAGTCAGCCTTGTCGATTCAAGGTCAAGGTCACAACTCAAGGTAAAATGTTTGAGCCTGCCATTTAGTGTCCGCTCTATATCTCCTAAACCCCTTGAAGGAATTTTATAAAACTTAGATCAAATGATCACCTCATCAAGACGATGTGCAGAACCCATGAGTCAGCCATGCCGGCTCAAGGTCAAGGTCACAACTCAAGGTCAAAGGTTTGAGCCTTCCATTTTGTGTCCGCTCTATATCTCTTAAACCCCTTGAAAGAATGTTATAAAACTTGGGTCAAATGATCACCTCATCAAGATAATGTGTAAAACCCATGAGTCAGTCATGCCGGCTCAAGGTCAAGGTCACAACTTAGGGTCAAAGGTTTGAGCCTTCCATTTTGTGTCCGCTCTATATCTCCTAAACCCCTTGAAGGATTTTCATCACACTTGGATCAAACGATCACCTCATCAAGGCGATGTGCAGAACTTATGAGTCAGCCATGTCGGCTCAAGGTTAAGGTCACAACTGAAGGTCAAAGGTTTGAGTCTTCCATTTCGTGTCCGCTCTATATCTCCTAAACCCCTTGAAGGAATTTTATAAAACTTGTGTCAAATGATTACCTCATCAGAACGATGTGCAGAAATTATGAGTCAACCATGCCAGCTTAAGGTCAAGGTCACAACTAAGGGTCGAAGGTTTGAGCCTTCCATTTGGTGTCCACTCTGTATCTCCTTAACCCCTTGAAGGATTTTCATCAAACTTGGGTCAAATGATCACCTCATCAAGAACTCATAAGTCAGCCATGTCAACTCAAGGTCAAGGTCACAACTGAAGGTCAAAGATTTCAGCTCTGTATCTCCTAAACCCCTTGAAGGATTTTCATGAAACTTTGGTCAAGTGATCACCTTATCAAGACGTTGTGCAGAATTCATGAGTCAGCCATGTCAGTTCAAGGACAAGGTCACAGCTAAAATCAAAGGTTTACCCTTTCACTATCCATAGCAGTGGCGGGGGATTTAGCTGTCTTGTTTTATAGGGTATTTTCTTCACCAACTGTTTACGCATTTCTGAAATTTTGTAAAATTGAAAAAAATGTTGGTACTTTATAAAACATATAATATCCTACTTATTTTTAAAGGGATTTCAGGTCTTACAGGTTAATATGAATATATGGTGATGTCAGTTTTATATAAGCATACATGTCACTAACAGATCTCTTTAATTTTCACATGTTGACATAATTACCCCACCTACTTTATTTTCAATGGAAAAAACGTATTTAGATCTACAAAAAAAATTTTGACGTTAAGATTTTCAAAATATTTTGCAGCATTACTGACACACAAAAATGCTTCAAAATGGAAAGAAAAAAAAATTGGGGTCACCCTGCATCTAAGAGATTTATGAAGAAAAATCTGTTAAAATGTAGTGAATTTTGGTATTTTTATTCTTTTTGTTTTAATTTATATTTTCTAGATGATATAAAGTGCTATCTTAAAAACCTTATTCTATTTATAGCTTAACGTTACATGTATCAGTCAGAAAAATATCGAAACAAAACCTGATCTACTTTAATAGATATTTAAAAGTACCTACCCCTACCCCATTGTAAATCTTACGTCAATTTTAGGCACATGCCAGCCAAAAACAACGGGGGAAATGTTTTTTTCGCAAAAAGCATAATATATTTGTTTAATGGTACATTATTAGCCATATTTTAATTATTTAGCATTAATTTTTGGCAAAACTTTTGTTAGAAAGCAATATTCGAAGAAACATTTTTCAAAAGGGCGGATATCCTGAAAAAAAAACGCTCGTACATCCTTAAGACACATAATCATTACGCAGATTTCCGTTTATTTCATTGGGGGATGATCTCATTAGAAATGTTGAATTGTTGTTTTTTTCTTAACCTTGAGATAAAAGTTGTTCACTGAAACGTGTTATCGAATTGTATTCTGTACACATGTCTTGGTGTTTGTTTGTTTGTTTATAGGCAAACTGTAAATACAGCCATCTTCTGCTCTATACCAACCGTAAAAGAGAAGCTTTAATGCACACATTCGTTTACCTAATACAGTACATATATCTACCAAATATCACCCACCTGCCTTCGCAAGGCGTGAATGAGGCAACACCTCAAACATCACCCATCTGCTCTCCCTAGGCTTGGATTAGACAACACCTCAAACATCATCCATCTGCATTACCAAAGCTTGGATTAGGCAACACCTCAAACATCACCCATCTGCCCTCTTAATGCTTGGATCAGGCAACACCACCAATATCAGCCATCTGCTATCCCTAGGCTTGGATAAGGCAACACCACAAACACCACCCATCTGCTCTCCCTAGGCTTGGATTAGACAACACCTCGAACATCACCCATCTACCCTCCCAAGGCTTGGATTACGCAACACCACAAACATCATCCATCTGCATTACCAAGGCTTGGATTAGGCAACACCTCAAACAACACCCATCTGCTCTCCCTAGGCTTGGATTAGGCAACACCACAAACGTCACCCATCTGCCCTCCCAAGGCTTGGATTAGGCAACACCACAAACATCAACAATCTGCCCTCGCAAGGCTTGGATTAGGCAACACCTCAAACATCACCAATCTGCCCTCGCATGGCTTAGATTAGGCAACACCACAAACATCACCAATCTGTCCTCGCAAGGCTTGGATTAGGCAACACCTTAAACATCACCAATCTGCCCTCGCAAGGCTTAGATTAGGCAACACCACAAACATCACCCATCTGCCCTCGCAAGGCCTGGATTAGGCAACACCTCAAACATCACCAATCTGCCCTCGTAAGGCTTGGATTAGGCAACACCTCAAACATCACCCATCTGCCTTCGCAAGGCTTGGATTAGGCAACACCACAAACATCACCCATCTGCCCGCGCAAGGCTTGGATTAGGCAACACCACAAACATCACCCATCTGCCCTCGCAAGGCTTGGATTAGGCAACACCATAAACATCACCCATCTGCTCTCCCTAGGCTTGGATTAGGCAACACCACAAACATCACAGTTCTGCCCTCGCAAGGCTTGGATTAGGCAACACCACAAACATCACCCATCTGCTCTCCCAAGGCTTGGATTAGGCAACACCACAAACATCACCCATCTGCCCTCGCAAGGCTTGGATTAGGCAACACCACAAACATCACCCATCTGCTCTCCCTAGGCTTGGATTAGGCAACACCACAAGCATCACCCATCTGCTCTCCCTAGGCTTGGATTAGGCAAAACCACAAACATCACCCATTTGCCCTCGGAAGGCTTAGATTAGGCAACACCACAAACATCACCCATCTGCCCTCCCAAGGCTTGGATTAGGCAACACCTCAAACATCACCCATCTGCTCTCGCAAGGCTTGGATTAGGCAACACCACAAACATCACCCATCTGCTCTCCCAAGGCTTGGATTAGGCAACACCACAAACATCACCCATCTGCCCTCGCAAGGCTTGGATTAGGCAACACCACAAACAGCATCCATCCGTCCTCGCAAGGCTTGGATTAGGCAACATCACAAACATCACCAATCTGCCCTACCAAGGCTTGGATTAGGCAACACTTCAAACATCACCCATCTGCTCTCCCTAGGCTTGGATTAGGCAACACCACAAACATCACCCATCTGCTCTCCCTAGGCTTGGATTAGGCAACACCACAAACATCACCCATCTGCTCTCCCTAGGCTTGGATTATGCAACACCACAAACATAACCCATCTGCTCTCCCTAGGCTTGGATTAGGCAACACCACAAACATCACCCATCTGCTCTCTCTAGGCCTGGATTAGGCAACACCACAAACATCAACAATCTGCCCTTGCAAGGCTTGGATTAGGCAACACCACAAACATCACCAATCTGCTCTCCCAAGGCTTGGATTAGGCAACACCACAAACATCACCCATCTGCTCTCCCTAGGTTTTGATTAGGCAACACTACAAACATCACCCATCTGCTCTCCCTAGACTTGGATTAGACATCACCTCAATCATCACCCATCTGCTCTCCCTAGGCTTGGCTTAGGCAACACCACAAACATCACCCATATGCTCTCCCTAGGCTTGGATTAGGCAGCACCTCAAACATCACACATCTGCTCTCCCTAGGTTTGGATTAGGCAACACCACAAACATCACCCATCTGCTCTCCCTAGGCTTGGATTAGGCAACACCACAAACATCAACCATCTCCTCTCCCTAGGCTTGGATTAGGCAAAACCACAAACATCACCCATCTGCTCTCCCTAGGCTTGGATTAGGCAACACCACAAACATCAACAATTTGCCCTCGCAAGGCTTGGTTTAGGCAACACCACAAACATCACCCATCTGCCCTCGCAAGGCTTGGATTAGGCAACACCACTAACATCACCCATTTGCTCTCCCTAGGCTCAGATTAGACAACACCTCAAACATCACCCATCTGGCCTCCCAAGGCTCGGATTAGGCAACACCTCAAACATCACCCATCTGCCCTCGCAAGGCTTGGATTAGGCAACACCTCCAATATCAGTCATCTGCTCTCCCAAGGCTTGGATTAGGCAACACCTCAAACATCACCCATCTGCTCTCCCTAGGCTTGGATTAGACAACACCTCAAACATCACCCATCTGCTCTCCCTAGGCTTGGATTAGGCAACACCTCAAACATCACCCATCTGTTCTCCCTAGGCTTGGATTAGACAACACCTCAAACATCACCAATCTGCCCTACCAAGGCCTGGATTAGGCAACACCTCAAACATCACCCATCTGCTCTCCCAAGGCTTGGATCAAGGCTTGGATTAGGCAACAACTCAAACATCACCCATCTGCTCTCCCAAGGATTGGATTAGACAACACCTCAAACATCACCCATCTGCTCTCCCGAGGTTTGGATTAGACAACACCTCAAACATAAACCAGCTTGGATTAGGCAACCCCAAATCTTTGTTGTTAGTTGTACTTTGCGCCCCAAAGTAAATAAAAGTGAAAAAAGAATGATTTTCTTACCTTACTAAAACCATTTCGATAAAATGTCCTGGTCAATTCTGCATCGGAACTTACGGGAAACAGTGTATTCATGAAATGGCTGTGCCTACATTAGTTTCTATTTTGTTGTATCGAACAGGGGTTTTAGGAGCTTGCGCGTTGTTTGCATCTGGAGGCTATGGAAATATTCCTTTTAACAATTATGCAATTATGCTTGAAGTAACTGATCCACAAAAGTAAAAAAAAAAAGATTCGTTGATTATTATACAGTTATCGTCAGAACTATCTAGAACTCAGTAAAAATGGGCGCATTGGACATTGAGAACTCAAAGAGCGGTACAACGAATGTTTATTTTTCTCAAGTTATATTAATTCAGTTTTAAACAGTTAAGAATTATTATCAGTGTGAGTTTTCAAAGTATTTTACATTAACTGTAAGGTCAATTTATTGATAAATTTTAAATCAGATTAATTGGGCGTGGGTAGAAGCTGAATTTTTTTAACTTATTACGAAGGCGAGGGGCTTGCAAATTACTTTGGCAGTTTTACTGAATGAGTCTTAGGTACCGTAAGTCGACCGCATTACGTATCCGCTTACATTGCCTCGGTGTCATCATATTTTCTTGCTCTGTCATCATAGCCTCATAATATTAAAGTTTCAGGTTTTATGATCGTAAAAGCGGTATGTTCATGATCATATTCAATAAAAATTTTGAAGAACAATGAATATTTCACACGCTTGGCCTGATATTTTAGTCACTATAAAATACATTACTTTATTATTTTCGCTTGCTCCTAAACCATTCAAATAAAAAACATGTTTTTTTCGCTCTCTCGATTCTTCTCTGGAAACAAAATCAAAAGAGAATGTGGTCATTTTCAGTCAACACGTGCGCTGGAAATACACACGTAACGGATAAAACGACGAAAACAATCTATATTTCTCACATACTAACGTTAAAAAAACAGTAACAATTAAATGTTGCATATACATATATCTGTGCAACGTAATAAGATTAAAAGTATATATGTTAATAGCTCACCGCTTGGCCTACACACGGTGGATTTCAATCTTCTCTATCTTTTTGGCAAAAGCTTCGTTTTGTCTTAAGAAAATACAAGTTACACAGTTTTCAGTTATGGAATATAATAATCGCATGGTAATTTAACAACTGAAACACTTCATTTCGAAGTATGTCTTCATTTAGTTTCAAATGTCTTAAAGCGTATTTGAGCGACCTGAGGAGTTTCCACTTTTTCTATTTCATTACCACAGCAGCGTTGTTTGTGCCGTGTGGCGGCCGTAAAAAGTCTCCCCGTACATTCAATCAGGGCTGTATTATTTCGATCTTCTCAGATCGTTCAGCACGACTTTTTTGTCGTGATATTGGTACTGTTTAGTTTTCCAGCATGAACATTTCGGCCTGGGTGGTTCCAATACTCCCGCTTTCATAGCCTTGGGTATTGTATAATCACCCCTTGGATATGCCTGCTTTTTAATTTTGTCTTTTGGCAGTTCCTGTGATATGCAGTCTCCATAACCTCAGACCCCCTTTCTAAATTCCAGTTTGTTTAGTTCTGCCCATTGTTTTCTCGTTTAGGGCAAACCCATTATTTTCACTTGGGACCATACGCCGCTTTTCGTGGAATTACACGCTAGTGTATCATTGAAGGTTCCATGTGCACCGCCGTATGAACACATCTGCGGATGTCTCTAAATTGTTTTTGTACTTTTAGCATGTGTAACTGTTGAGTTCTGCTCAACACGGGGCTAGAGGGCGTGGACGGTAGCATGCATTTCCACTACCGTCCATGAACAGGCTCAATCAAACCGAGCCTGCAACATTTTCGTTTTTGTCGTGTTGAGCGACCTGTGGAGTTTCCACTTTTTTCTATTTTTTTTTCTACCTTCTTAAAGATAATAAAGAAGAATTACATACAAAAAGAGCCGAGTGACCAAAACAGATGTCTGGCGTATCGTATGGAATTAAAGAAGACGCTAAAATAATTCAATATGATAAAGGTTTCCTGTAATTGATTTTTCACTTTTTTACTGACGATATTTTCTTTTTCACTACTGATTAATAACAAATTTTTATATCATTTTTGTAATGATTTTAAGTGTAGATGCGTATGTATTATTAGAATCGCTTCGAGAAATATGCACTCGTTCTTTCGCGGAATAATATTGCGCTCCAAAAGTCGCGCAATATTTCCACTGCAGAACTTACGCATATTTCCCAATATAAATCTAATAACCTATATATGCCTTGTATTAAGATTTGTATAGTATGCATTTAACACACCACTTTGCAACGTAATTTTACTGTGTTATTTTATAATAATGTCCACATTTAACATAAAATCCTAGCGCAATACTGTGATATATTATATATATAAATGATTTTAGTTACATGCAAATTTGTCTGGAAAACAAGTTGAAGGGGCAGTTTGAACTGATTATATCAAATAGCTTGTTTCATGTCTATCCACATTGACTAGGTAGACGGAAATCACGCCATATAACAATCTATGGCACAAAAATAACGAGAATAGGAACCCACTTCTTCATTCGTCATTTCTTTGCTCGCGGCAAACTTCGGAGAAATGGTTCATTTCCGCTTAAGTTACTATTACTATCCTTACTGAAATGATATGAAGAAAATAACTAGTACAGTTCATCCATGCGGAAATGATGAGAAACGGATTCCATAATGTAGAGCTCCTCACAAATAATTGAAAAATCTTTTGTGTAAGAAATGTGCATTTATAAGAATGTGATATTTTCGGAGTTAAGATAATCTGACGATAAATACCGTGCTGATGACGATTTTGAACGTCCTTATAGTGTAATAAGTACGACAACACGGGAAAAAAACAAAAATGTTTAATGTTCTAGCTAGTGGAATATATATAACTTATAATTTACTAACTTGGCAATACACTTGCAATTACCCATGTGCACCCCGTTACCAATTCATGTTTTAAAGTCCTGCATTCAGTTGAGTAGAATGTGCAATTAAATGTCTTATTTATTACATGTTTATATAAACATAGTGGTCGGCAAAGGTACTAGACTATGTCAATTCTTGTACAGAAACAAATTGATTCCATGAGACAATTATATCATCCGGACGCCAGTGATGGGCATTGACGTTTCTTTTTTATTTTCAGTAAACTTTCCCTATCTAACTCACTTTACCGGATCCCTCGCAAAATTTTCTTAAATTACCTCCCTTTGTTACGTGTGATACACTTTAGCAAATCTTGCGAACAGACTAAATGGTATCATTTGGCTATCCTTAAATCCGGGTCAAACGCGAATCATTAGCACCAAAGACAAGCTACCGTTCAAGAGTGCTGAAAATAAATAGTAGTAATGCTCAAAACCGGCTGTGTGAAATGACATCTATATTTACCTTCATTCTATTTGCTATCATTTGGTAGATCTTCTTTCATTATATTAGCTATTACGGTAGCAGAGTTTAAGGGTCGTGTGGCGACTGTGAAAAATATCCCCGTACTTGGGCTCAGTGTAGATATTTTCTAGTCCATTTGGATCATAGAGTGCGTTCGATGTTACGATGACAAAGTTCCGCTTAAGCCGGTGCTAGGAGACGTTCAATTACACCTCATCAACAGACTCGATCAAACCAAGTCTGCTGTTTCGTTTACTTTGTTGTGTTCTGTGCTTCCAAACGGTCGTCTTAGATTATCTAAATTAATGACGACAACACATTTAGTGGACTCTTAGTTCATCTACAACAACTCAACATTACGTAATGTGGCAGCATTTTCCTATTTTGTTCAGTTTTGAAGTACTTTCTAAGTTTTTATCAAGTGTTTCGCGACTTTTAGTCAGTTTATGCTATACAACTCTTGGATCGATATATCCTGGCCATTTCTATTAAATCCATGATAAGATATAATTCTACGGTTACAATTATGTCTGTTTTTCTGTGATATAATGCAGTTTCACTAATAAATGTCAACATTGAACTGTTATAGATTTTATTTTTACTGCATATCTTTAAATCTCTTTTCCAAATTAGACGTCTTAAAGAACACATTTGTAAAAATCTATTTCAGTACTAAGCGATAGGTGATATTGACCATAGATTTACCAATCCTACTACATTTTCATTTTTGACTAGAAGTGTGATTCCAATGAAAATCTATTATTGACACTTACTAACACTTCAGAGATAAAATATATTTTGTCCTCTGTGTTAAATCGTTCTATTTTATATTATACTGAAGAAAATTCAAGACCAGTAAAGATGCCATGCATGTATTATTGTGAAATAAGCTTAACGTGTCGTTCTGTTTATCGATTTGTACAACAATGGCAAAGGTGAGGGACTCTATGATAAGCCCCCAAGTGATCTCAACGGACGTGCCGGTTTCATCATTGCCTGCTGTCGTGATCAGTCCTGTCCTGTCTTGCCCTTGTTCTTAATGGTGTTCTCTTGGTGTTCTGGCTTCATACATAAGGTTTAAAATTCAATGGATATTGATAAAAATATCTTAATACGAGCATATTTGTTTCATACGCCCGTTTTAAAAATATAAAGGCGTACCTTTGGATAATGTTGTTTCCCCGGTCCTCCGTCAGCATCTTCCATTAACCGGGCTCTTATGTCAAAAGATTAACTTCTAAACTACACAGGATGAGGAAGCACGACTTAAAAAGGAACCCTTCTATTTCAGGGCCAGTAGGTTTAAGGTTACAGTGAAATTGAGTCTGAAAATAGTTTAGAACGCTCAGAAATCACTTTAAAACTAACACTGACTTAGGACCACCAAAGAAATATTAACTCTTAAGGCAGTGGCTCAACGGTCAAGTTTCAAGGGACTTGAAGTCTAGAATTCTTGTCGTTCCCGAGATTGGAGTCAAAAAGTGTAAGGGCTACAAACTTTATACTTTACATGATGACGTATAAGCACTATTTGAGGAGGACCCCTATTGTCGTTGGGGCAATATATCAAAGGTTTATGTCACAGTGATCTCGAAACAGAAAATGTTTTTGTATTCTAATCATGAAGGTTTAAACTACGATTTGTGAACTTTATACAGTGGCTGAATACTACTTGGAAAAGATTTCTATATTGCGCTTTGGTCATTGGCTTCGAAATAAAGGTCACAATTGCTTTTTTGTTTTCTGGCTCTCAGCAAGTAATACATATGCAACTTGCAAACTTTACCTGGTCACTTAATATTTAATGATGAATCCTATTGATTTTAGGGCATGTGGCTTATTGGTCAATGTCACAAAGACACCGCCTCCACTACTTATTCTCTCGTTTTGTTCGTTCAGTTTTGGTTCTTGATACTGTTTCGTAGTTTTTTTTCACATATCGAAACTCATTCCCCTTAAACACAAGAAATTGTTTCTTAGTTTCCCCATATTAATCCCAATTAAAGGAGAAAATCCAAAGTTCTGAACAAATGCTGCATCTCAACCAGTTTCTCAAAGTAACTTTTTTACTGTCCTGTCACATTATGCTTGCGAATTGGCGTTTTGTTAATATTTTATTCATTTGTTTCTATATATACATTTTGCGCTTTTCGATTGTAGGTAAGGCACGTGTTTATTCCGGCGGCGGTTACTTTTTATCATTAATACGACTTCATTGCAACTGAAAAACAACACTGCAAGGAGACAAAATTACATCCATATGTCACTGTTATTGGCTGGGAAGCCACAAAATGTAATGTTTATACATCTTTTGTTCAGACAAAATGTGTTTTTGACGTCCGATTTAATAACTGTTCGTGATATTC